>NW_026061709.1:2752494-5504988 GCF_023897955.1 Schistocerca gregaria
ATTACAGAATGCCTCCAGATGTGCATCGGAAACTACTACTGGGCTTCCAGGGAACGATGAAAGCGTAGACTGTTAGAGACATTACTCCCATGGAGGAGAGTGCGCATGGTGACTGTTGTATTCAATCCCGATTCAATTTCTGTGTTTCATCAACACTCTGATAGTCCACAGATTACTGAATGCCTCCAGATGTGCATCGGAAACTACTACTGGTCTTCCAGGGTACGATCAAACGTAGACTGTTTGAGACATTACTCCCATGGAGGAAAGTGCGCATGGTGACTGTTGTATTCAATCCCGATGCAATTTCTGTGCTTCATCAACACTCTGATAGTCCACAGTTTACGGAAAGTCTCCAGATGTGCATCGGAAAGTACTGCTGGTCCTACAGGGAACGATCAAAGCGTAGACTGTTTGAGACATTACTCCCGTGGAGGAAAGTGCGCATGGTGACTGTTGTATTCAATCCCGATGCAATTTCTGTGTTTCATCAACACTCTGACAGTCTACAGATTACAGAATGCCACCAGATGTGCATCGGAAGCTACTACTGGTCTTTCAGGGAACGATCAAAGCGTAGACTGTTTGAGACATTACTCCCGTGGAGGAAAGTGCGCATGGTGACTGTTGTATTCAATCCCGATGCAATTTCTGTGTTTCACAACACTCTGATAGTCCACAGATTACAGAATGCCTCCAGATGTTCATCGGAAACTACTACTGGTCTCCCAGGGAACGATCAAAGCGTAGACTGTTAGAGACATTACTGTCGTGGAGGAAAGTTCGCATGGTGACTATTGTATTCTATCCCGATGCAATTTCTGTGTTTCATCAACACTCTGATAGTCCACAAATTACGGAAAGCCTCCAGATGAGCATCGGAAAGTACTACTGGTCTTCCAGGGAACGATCGAAGCGTAGACTGTTAATGACATTACTCCCATGGAGGAAAGTGCGCATGGTGACTGTTGTATTCAATCCCGATGCAATATCTGTGTTTCGTCAACACTCTGATAGTCCACAGATTACAGAAAGCATCAAGATGTGCATCTGTAACTACTACTGGTCTTCCAGGGAACGATCAAAGCGTAGGCTGTTAGAGTCATTACTCCCATGGTGGGAAGTGCGTATGGTGACTGTTGTATTCAATCCCGATGCAATATCTGTGTTCCATCAACACTCTGATAGTCTACAGATTACAAAATGCCACCAGATGTGCATCGGAAACTACTACTGGTCTTCCAGGAACGATCAAAGCGGAGACTGTTTGAGAATTACTCCCATGGAGGAAAGTGCGCATGGTGACTGTTGTATTCAATCCCGATTCAATTTCTGTGTTTCATCAACACTCTGATAGTCCACAGATTACTGAATGCCTCCAGATGTGCATCGGAAACTACTACTGGTCTTCCAGGGTACGATCAAACGTAGACTGTTTGAGACATTACTCCCATGGAGGAAAGTGCGCATGGTGACTGTTGTATTCAATCCCGATGCAATTTCTGTGCTTCATCAACACTCTGATAGTCCACAGTTTACGGAAAGTCTCCAGATGTGCATCGGAAAGTACTGCTGGTCCTACAGGGAACGATCAAAGCGTAGACTGTTTGGACATTACTCCCGTGGAGGAAAGTGCGCATGGTGACTGTTGTATTCAATCCCGATGCAATTTCTGTGTTTCATCAACACTCTGACAGTCTACAGATTACAGAATGCCACCAGATGTGCATCGGAAACTACTACTGGTCTTTCAGGGAACGATCAAAGCGTAGACTGTTTGAGACATTACTCCCGTGGAGGAAAGTGCGCATGGTGACTGTTGTATTCAATCCCGATGCAATTTCTGTGTTTCACAACACTCTGATAGTCCACAGATTACAGAATGCCTCCAGATGTTCATCGGAAACTACTACTGGTCTCCCAGGGAACGATCAAAGCGTAGACTGTTAGAGACATTACTGCCGTGGAGGAAAGTTCGCATGGTGACTATTGTATTCTATCCCGATGCAATTTCTGTGTTTCATCAACACTCTGATAGTCCACAAATTACGGAAAGCCTCCAGATGAGCATCGGAAAGTACTACTGGTCTTCCAGGGAACGATCGAAGCGTAGACTGTTAATGACATTACTCCCATGGAGGAAAGTGCGCATGGTGACTGTTGTATTCAATCCCGATGCAATATCTGTTTTTCATCAACACTCTGATAGTCCACAGATTACAGAAAGCATCCAGATGTGCATCTGTAACATCTACTGGTCTTCCAGGGATCGATCAAAGCGTAGGCTGTTAGAGTCATTACTCCCATGGTGGGAAGTGCGTATGGTGACTGTTGTATTCAATCCCGATGCAATATCTGTGTTCCATCAACACTCTGATAGTCTACAGATTACAAAATGCCACCAGATGTGCATCGGAAACTACTACTGGTCTTCCAGGAACGATCAAAGCGGAGACTGTTTGAGAATTACTCCCATGGAGGAAAGTGCGCATGGTGACTGTTGTATTCAATCCCGATGCAATATCTGTGTTTCATCAACAATCTGATAGTCCACAGATTACAGAAAGCATCCATATGTGCATCGGAAACTACTACTGGTCTTCCAGCGAACGATCAAAGCGTAGACTCTTAGAGACATTTCTCGCATGGAGGAAAGTGCTCATGGTGACTGTTGTATTCAATCCCGATGCAATTTCTGTGTTTCATCAACACTCTGACAGTCTACAGATTACAGAATGAGACCAGATGTGCATCGGAAACTACTACTGGTCTTTCAGGGAACTATCAAAGTGTAGACTGTTTGAGACATTACTCCCGTGGATGAAAGTGCGCATGGTGACTTTTGTATTCAATCCCGATACAATATCTGTGTTTCATCAACACTCTGATAGTCTCCAGATTACAGAATGCCACCAGATGTGCATCGGAAACTACTACTGGTCTTCCAGGGAACGATCAAAGCGTAGACTGTTTGAGACATTACTCCCGTGGAGGTAGTTGCGCATGGTGACTGTTGTATTCAATCCCTATGCAATTTCTGTGTGTCATCAACTCTCTGATAGTCCTCAGATTTCAGAATGCCACCAGATGTGCATCGGAAACTACTAATCGTCTTCCAGGGAACGATCAAAGCGGAGACTGTTTGAGAATTACTCCCATGGAGGAAAGTTCGCATGGTGACTGTTGTAATCAATCCAGATGCAATTTCTGTGTTTCATCAACACTCTGATACTCCTTAGATTACAGAACGCATCCAGATGTGCATCGGAAACTACTACTGGTCATCCAGGGAACGATCAAATCGTAGACTGTTTGAGACATTACTCCCATGGAAGAAAGTTCGCATGGTGACTGTTGTATTCAATCCCGATGCAATTTCTGTGTTTCATCAACACTCAGATAGTCCACAGATTACAGAATGACTCCTGATGTGCATCGGAAACTACTACTGGTCTTCCAGGGAACGATCAAAGCGTAGACTGTTTGAGACATTACTCTCTTGGAGGAAAGTGCGCATGGTGACTGTTGTATTCAATCCCGATGCAATTTCTGTGTTTCACAACACTCTGATAGTCCACAGATTACAGAATGCCTCCAGATGTTCATCGGAAACTACTACTGGTCTCCCAGGGAACGATCAAAGCGTAGACTGTCTGTGACATTACTGCCGTGGAGGAGAGTTCACATGGTGACTGTTGTATTCTATCCCGATGCAATTTCTGTGTTTCATCAACACTCTCATAGTCCACAAATTACGGAAAGCCTCCAGATGAGCATCGGAAACTACTACTGGTCTTCCAGGGAACGATCGAAGCGTAGACTGTTAGAGACATTACTCCCATTGAGGAAAGTGCGCATGGTGACTGTTGTATACAATCCCGATGCAATTTCTGTGTTTCATCAAGACTCTGATAGTCCACAGATTACAGAATGCCTCCAGATGTGCATCGGAAACTACTACTGGTCTTCCAGGGAACGATCAAATCGTAGACTGTTTGAGACATTACTCCCGTGGAGGAAAGTTCGCATGGTGACTGTTGTATTCAATCCCGATGCTATTTCTGTGCTTCATCAACACTCTGACAATCTACAGATTACAGAACGCCAACAGATGTGCATCGGAAACTACTACTGGACTTTCAGGGAACGATCAAAGCGTAGACTGTTTGAGACATTACTCCCGTGGAGGAAAGTGCGCATGGTGACTGTTGTATTCAATCCCGATGCAATTTCTGTGTTACACAACACTCTGATAGTCCACAGATTACAGAATGCCTCCAGATGTTCTTCGGAAACTACTACTGGTCTCCCAGGGAACGATCAAAGAGTAGACTGTTTGAGACATTACTGCCGTGGAGGAAAGTTCGCATGGTGACTGTTGTATTCTATCCCGATGAAATTTCTGTGTTTCATCAACACTCTGATACTCCTTAGATTACAGAATGCCTCCAGATGTGCATCGGAAACTACTACTGGTCTTCCAGGGAACGATCAAATCGTAGACTGTTTGAGACATTACTCCCGTGGAGGAAAGTGCGCATGGTGACTGTTGTATTCAATCCCGATGCTATTTCTGTGCTTCATCAATACTCTGACAGTCTACAGATTACAGAATGCCACCAGATGTGCACCGGAAACTACTACTGGTCTTTCAGGGAACGATCAAAGCGTAGACTGTTTGAGACATTACTCCCGTGGAGAAAAGTGCGCATGGTGACTGTTGTATTCAATCCCGATGTAATTTCTGTGTTTCACAACACTCTGATAGTCCACAGATTACAGAATGCCTCCAGATGTTCATCGGAAACTACTACTGGTCTCCCAGGGAACGGTCAAAGCGTAGAATGTCTGTGACATTACTGCCGTGGAGGAAAGTTCGCATGGTGACTGTTGTATTCTATTCCGATGCAATTTCTGTGTTTCATCAACACTCTGATAGTCCACAAATTACGGAAAGCCTCCAGATGAGCATCGGAGACTACTACTGGTCTTCCAGGGAACGATCGAAGCGTAGACTGTTAGAGACATTACTCCCATGGAGGAAAGTGCGCATGGTGACTGTTGTATACAATCCCGATGCAATTTCTGTGTTTCATCAAGACTCTGATAGTCCACAGATTACAGAATGCCTCCAGATGTGCATCGGAAACTACTACTGGTCTTCCAGGGTACGATCAAACGTAGACTGTTTGAGACATTACTCCCATGGAGGAAAGTGCGCATGGTGACTGTTGTATTCAATCCCGATGCAATTTCTGTGCTTCATCAACACTCTGATAGTCCACAGTTTACGGAAAGTCTCCAGATGTGCATCGGAAAGTACTGCTGGTCCTACAGGGAACGATCAAAGCGTAGACTGTTTGGACATTACTCCCGTGGAGGAAAGTGCGCATGGTGACTGTTGTATTCAATCCCGATGCAATTTCTGTGTTTCATCAACACTCTGACAGTCTACAGATTACAGAATGCCACCAGATGTGCATCGGAAACTACTACTGGTCTTTCAGGGAACGATCAAAGCGTAGACTGTTTGAGACATTACTCCCGTGGAGGAAAGTGCGCATGGTGACTGTTGTATTCAATCCCGATGCAATTTCTGTGTTTCACAACACTCTGATAGTCCACAGATTACAGAATGCCTCCAGATGTTCATCGGAAACTACTACTGGTCTCCCAGGGAACGATCAAAGCGTAGACTGTTAGAGACATTACTGCCGTGGAGGAAAGTTCGCATGGTGACTATTGTATTCTATCCCGATGCAATTTCTGTGTTTCATCAACACTCTGATAGTCCACAAATTACGGAAAGCCTCCAGATGAGCATCGGAAAGTACTACTGGTCTTCCAGGGAACGATCGAAGCGTAGACTGTTAATGACATTACTCCCATGGAGGAAAGTGCGCATGGTGACTGTTGTATTCAATCCCGATGCAATATCTGTTTTTCATCAACACTCTGATAGTCCACAGATTACAGAAAGCATCCAGATGTGCATCTGTAACATCTACTGGTCTTCCAGGGATCGATCAAAGCGTAGGCTGTTAGAGTCATTACTCCCATGGTGGGAAGTGCGTATGGTGACTGTTGTATTCAATCCCGATGCAATATCTGTGTTCCATCAACACTCTGATAGTCTACAGATTACAAAATGCCACCAGATGTGCATCGGAAACTACTACTGGTCTTCCAGGAACGATCAAAGCGGAGACTGTTTGAGAATTACTCCCATGGAGGAAAGTGCGCATGGTGACTGTTGTATTCAATCCCGATGCAATATCTGTGTTTCATCAACAATCTGATAGTCCACAGATTACAGAAAGCATCCATATGTGCATCGGAAACTACTACTGGTCTTCCAGCGAACGATCAAAGCGTAGACTCTTAGAGACATTTCTCGCATGGAGGAAAGTGCTCATGGTGACTGTTGTATTCAATCCCGATGCAATTTCTGTGTTTCATCAACACTCTGACAGTCTACAGATTACAGAATGAGACCAGATGTGCATCGGAAACTACTACTGGTCTTTCAGGGAACTATCAAAGTGTAGACTGTTTGAGACATTACTCCCGTGGATGAAAGTGCGCATGGTGACTTTTGTATTCAATCCCGATAGAATATCTGTGTTTCATCAACACTCTGATAGTCTACAGATTACAGAATGCCACCAGATGTGCATCGGAAACTACTACTGGTCTTCCAGGGAACGATCAAAGCGTAGACTGTTTGAGACATTACTCCCGTGGAGGTAGTTGCGCATGGTGACTGTTGTATTCAATCCCTATGCAATTTCTGTGTGTCATCAACTCTCTGATAGTCCACAGATTTCAGAATGCCACCAGATGTGCATCGGAAACTACTAATGGTCTTCCAGGGAACGATCAAAGCGGAGACTGTTTGAGAATTACTCCCATGGAGGAAAGTTCGCATGGTGACTGTTGTAATCAATCCAGATGCAATTTCTGTGTTTCATCAACACTCTGATACTCCTTAGATTACAGAACGCATCCAGATGTGCATCGGAAACTACTACTGGTCATCCAGGGAACGATCAAATCGTAGACTGTTTGAGACATTACTCCCATGGAAGAAAGTTCGCATGGTGACTGTTGTATTCAATCCCGATGCAATTTCTGTGTTTCATCAACACTCAGATAGTCCACAGATTACAGAATGACTCCTGATGTGCATCGGAAACTACTACTGGTCTTCCAGGGAACGATCAAAGCGTAGACTGTTTGAGACATTACTCTCTTGGAGGAAAGTGCGCATGGTGACTGTTGTATTCAATCCCGATGCAATTTCTGTGTTTCACAACACTCTGATAGCCCACAGATTACAGAATGCCTCCAGATGTTCATCGGAAACTACTACTGGTCTCCCAGGGAACGATCAAAGCGTAGACTGTCTGTGACATTACTGCCGTGGAGGAGAGTTCACATGGTGACTGTTGTATTCTATCCCGATGCAATTTCTGTGTTTCATCAACACTCTCATAGTCCACAAATTACGGAAAGCCTCCAGATGAGCATCGGAAACTACTACTGGTCTTCCAGGGAACGATCGAAGCGTAGACTGTTAGAGACATTACTCCCATTGAGGAAAGTGCGCATGGTGACTGTTGTATACAATCCCGATGCAATTTCTGTGTTTCATCAAGACTCTGATAGTCCACAGATTACAGAATGCCTCCAGATGTGCATCGGAAACTACTACTGGTCTTCCAGGGAACGATCAAATCGTAGACTGTTTGAGACATTACTCCCGTGGAGGAAAGTTCGCATGGTGACTGTTGTATTCAATCCCGATGCTATTTCTGTGCTTCATCAACACTCTGACAATCTACAGATTACAGAACGCCAACAGATGTGCATCGGAAACTACTACTGGACTTTCAGGGAACGATCAAAGCGTAGACTGTTTGAGACATTACTCCCGTGGAGGAAAGTGCGCATGGTGACTGTTGTATTCTATCCCGATGAAATTTCTGTGTTTCATCAACACTCTGATACTCCTTAGATTACAGAATGCCTCCAGATGTGCATCGGAAACTACTACTGGTCTTCCAGGGAACGATCAAATCGTAGACTGTTTGAGACATTACTCCCGTGGAGGAAAGTGCGCATGGTGACTGTTGTATTCAATCCCGATGCTATTTCTGTGCTTCATCAATACTCTGACAGTCTACAGATTACAGAATGCCACCAGATGTGCACCGGAAACTACTACTGATCTTTCAGGGAACGATCAAAGCGTAGACTGTTTGAGACATTACTCCCGTGGAGAAAAGTGCGCATGGTGACTGTTGTATTCAATCCCGATGTAATTTCTGTGTTTCACAACACTCTGATAGTCCACAGATTACAGAATGCCTCCAGATGTTCATCGGAAACTACTACTGGTCTCCCAGGGAACGGTCAAAGCGTAGAATGTCTGTGACATTACTGCCGTGGAGGAAAGTTCGCATGGTGACTGTTGTATTCTATTCCGATGCAATTTCTGTGTTTCATCAACACTCTGATAGTCCACAAATTACGGAAAGCCTCCAGATGAGCATCGGAGACTACTACTGGTCTTCCAGGGAACGATCGAAGCGTAGACTGTTAGAGACATTACTCCCATGGAGGAAAGTGCGCATGGTGACTGTTGTATACAATCCCGATGCAATTTCTGTGTTTCATCAAGACTCTGATAGTCCACAGATTACAGAATGCCTCCAGATGTGCATCGGAAACTACTACTGGGCTTCCAATGAACGATGAAAGCGTAGAGTGTTTGAGACATTACTTCCATGAAGGAAAGTGAGCATGGTGAGTGTTGTATTCAATCCCGATGCAATTTCTGTGTTTCATCAACACTCTGATGGTCCACAGATTACTGAATGCCTCCAGATGTGCATCGGAAACTACTACTGGTCTTCCAGGGTACGATCAAACGTAGACTGTTTGAGACATTACTCCCATGGAGGAAAGTGCGCATGGTGACTGTTGTATTCAATCCCGATGCAATTTCTGTGCTTCATCAACACTCTGATAGTCCACAGTTTACGGAAAGTCTCCAGATGTGCATCGGAAAGTACTGCTGGTCCTACAGGGAACGATCAAAGCGTAGACTGTTTGAGACATTACTCCCGTGGAGGAAAGTGCGCATGGTGACTGTTGTATTCAATCCCGATGCAATTTCTGTGTTTCATCAACACTCTGACAGTCTACAGATTACAGAATGCCACCAGATGTGCATCGGAAACTACTACTGGTCTTTCAGGGAACGATCAAAGCGTAGACTGTTTGAGACATTACTCCCGTGGAGGAAAGTTCGCATGGTGACTGTTGTATTCAATCCCGATGCAATTTCTGTGTTTCACAACACTCTGATAGTCCACAGATTACAGAATGCCTCCAGATGTTCATCGGAAACTACTACTGGTCTCCCAGGGAACGATCAAAGCGTAGACTGTTTGAGACATTACTGCCGTGGAGGAAAGTTCGCATGGTGACTATTGTATTCTATCCCGATGCAATTTCTGTGTTTCATCAACACTCTGATAGTCCACAAATTACGGAAAGCCTCCAGATGAGCATCGGAAAGTACTACTGGTCTTCCAGGGAACGATCGAAGCGTAGACTGTTAATGACATTACTCCCATGGAGGAAAGTGCGCATGGTGACTGATGTATTCAATCCCGATGCAATTTCTGTGTTTCATCAACACTCTGATAGTCCACAGATTACAGAATGCCACCAGATGTGCATCGGAGACTACTACTGGTCTTCCAGGGAACGATCAAAGCGGAGACTGTTTGAGAAGTACTCCCACGGAGGAAAGTTCACATGGTGACTGTTGTATTCAATCCCGATGCAATTTCTGTGTTTCATCAACACTCTGATACTCCACAGATTACAGAATGCCTCCAGATGTGCATCGGAAACTACTACTGGGCTTTCAGGGAACGAACAAAGCGTAGAGTGTTTGAGACATTACTCCCATGAAGGAAAGTGAGCATGGTGAATGTTGTATTCAATCCCGATGCAATTTCTGTGTTTCATCAACACTCTGATAGTCCACAGATTACAGTATGCATCCAGATGTGCATCGGAAAGTACTACTGGTCTTCCAGGGAACGATCAAAGCGTAGACTGCTAGAGACATTACTCCCATGGAGGAAAGTGCGCATGGTGACTGTTGTATTCAATCCCGATGCAATATCTGTGTTTCATCAACACTCTGATAGTCCACAGATTACAGGATGCATCCAGATGTGCATCTGTAACTACTACTGGTCTTCCAGGGAACGATCAAAGCGTAGGCTGTTGGAGTCATTACTCCCATGGTGGGAAGTGCGCATGGTGACTGTTGTATTCAATCCCGATGCAATATCTGTGTTCCATCAACACTCTGATAGTCTACAGATTACAGAATGGCACCAGATGTGCATCGGAAACTACTACTGGTCTTCCAGGGAACGATCAAAGCGGAGACTGTTTGAGAATTACTCCCATGGAGGAAAGTGCGCATGGTGACTGTTGTATTCTATCCCGATGCAATATCTGTGTTTCATCAACAATCTGATAGTCCACAGATTACAGAAAGCATCCATATGTGCATCGGAAACTACTACTGGTCTTCCAGCGAACGATCAAAGCGTAGACTCTTAGAGACATTTCTCGCATGGTGGAAAGTGCTCATGGTGACTGTTGTATTCAATCCCGATGCAATTTCTGTGTTTCATCAACACTCTGATAGTCCACAGATTACAGTATGCATCCAGATGTGCATCGGAAAGTACTACTGGTCTTCCAGGGAACGATCAAAGCGTAGACTGCTAGAGACATTACTCCCATGGAGGAAAGTGCGCATGGTGACTGTTGTATTCAATCCCGATGCAATATCTGTGTTTCATCAACACTCTGATAGTCCACAGATTACAGAATGCATCCAGATGTGCATCTGTAACTACTACTGGTCTTCCAGGGAACGATCAAAGCGTAGGCTGTTAGAGTCATTACTCCCATGGTGGGAAGTGCGCATGGTGACTGTTGTATTCAATCCCGATGCAATATCTGTGTTCCATCAACACTTTGATAGTCTACAGATTACAGAATGCCACCAGATGTGCATCGGAAACTACTACTGGTCTTTCAGGGAACGATCAAAGCGTAGACTGTTTGAGACATTACTCCCGTGGATGAAAGTGTGCATGGTGACTGTTGTATTCAATCCCGATGCAATATCTGTGTTTCATCAACACTCTGATAGTCTACAGATTACAGAATGCCACCAGATGTGCATCGGAAACTACTACTGGTCTTCCAGGGAACGATCAAAGCGTAGACTGTTTGAGATATTACTCCCGTTGAGGTAGTTGCGCATGGTGACTGTTGTAGTCAATCCCTATGCAATTTCTGTGTTTCATCAACACTCTGATAGTCCACAGATTACAGAATGCCACCAGATGTGCATCGGAAACTACTACTGGTCTTCCAGGGAACGATCAAAGCGGAGACTGTTTGAGAATTACTCCCATGGAGGAAAGTTCGCATGGTAACTGTTGTATTCAATCCCGATGCAATTTCTGTGTTTCATCAACACTCTGATACTCCTTATATTACAGAATGCCTCCAGATGTGCATCGGAAACTACTACTGGTCTTCCAGGGATCGATCAAATCGTAGACTGTTTGAGACATTACTCCCATGGAAGAAAGTTCGCATGGTGACTGTTGTATTCAATCCCGATGCAATTTCTGTGTTTCATCAACACTCGGATAGTCCACAGATTACAGAATGCCTCTAGATGTGCATCGGAAACTACTACTGGTCTTCCAGGGAACGATCGAAGCGTAGACTGCTAGAGACATTACTCCCATGGAGGAAAGTGCGCATGGTGACTGTTGTATTCAATCCCGATGCAATTTCTGTGTTTCATCAACACTCTGATGGTCCACAGATTACTGAATGCCTCCAGATGTGCATCGGAAACTACTACTGGTCTTCCAGGGTACGATCAAACGTAGACTGTTTGAGACATTACTCCCATGGAGGAAAGTGCGCATGGTGACTGTTGTATTCAATCCCGATGCAATTTCTGTGCTTCATCAACACTCTGATAGTCCACAGTTTACGGAAAGTCTCCAGATGTGCATCGGAAAGTACTGCTGGTCCTACAGGGAACGATCAAAGCGTAGACTGTTTGAGACATTACTCCCGTGGAGGAAAGTGCGCATGGTGACTGTTGTATTCAATCCCGATGCAATTTCTGTGTTTCATCAACACTCTGACAGTCTACAGATTACAGAATGCCACCAGATGTGCATCGGAAACTACTACTGGTCTTTCAGGGAACGATCAAAGCGTAGACTGTTTGAGACATTACTCCCGTGGAGGAAAGTTCGCATGGTGACTGTTGTATTCAATCCCGATGCAATTTCTGTGTTTCACAACACTCTGATAGTCCACAGATTACAGAATGCCTCCAGATGTTCATCGGAAACTACTACTGGTCTCCCAGGGAACGATCAAAGCGTAGACTGTTTGAGACATTACTGCCGTGGAGGAAAGTTCGCATGGTGACTATTGTATTCTATCCCGATGCAATTTCTGTGTTTCATCAACACTCTGATAGTCCACAAATTACGGAAAGCCTCCAGATGAGCATCGGAAAGTACTACTGGTCTTCCAGGGAACGATCAAAGCGTAGGCTGTTAGAGTCATTACTCCCATGGTGGGAAGTGCGCATGGTGACTGTTGTATTCAATCCCGATGCAATATCTGTGTTCCATCAACACTCTGATAGTCTACAGATTACAGAATGGCACCAGATGTGCATCGGAAACTACTACTGGTCTTCCAGGGAACGATCAAAGCGGAGACTGTTTGAGAATTACTCCCATGGAGGAAAGTTCGCATGGTAACTGTTGTATTCAATCCCGATGCAATTTCTGTGTTTCATCAACACTCTGATACTCCTTATATTACAGAATGCCTCCAGATGTGCATCGGAAACTACTACTGGTCTTCCAGGGATCGATCAAATCGTAGACTGTTTGAGACATTACTCCCATGGAAGAAAGTTCGCATGGTGACTGTTGTATTCAATCCCGATGCAATTTCTGTGTTTCATCAACACTCGGATAGTCCACAGATTACAGAATGCCTCCAGATGTGCATCGGAAACTACTACTGGTCTTCCAGGGAACGATCGAAGCGTAGACTGCTAGAGACATTACTCCCATGGAGGAAAGTGCGCATGGTGACTGTTGTATTCAATCCCGATGCAATTTCTGTGTTTCATCAACACTCTGATGGTCCACAGATTACTGAATGCCTCCAGATGTGCATCGGAAACTACTACTGGTCTTCCAGGGTACGATCAAACGTAGACTGTTTGAGACATTACTCCCATGGAGGAAAGTGCGCATGGTGACTGTTGTATTCAATCCCGATGCAATTTCTGTGCTTCATCAACACTCTGATAGTCCACAGTTTACGGAAAGTCTCCAGATGTGCATCGGAAAGTACTGCTGGTCCTACAGGGAACGATCAAAGCGTAGACTGTTTGAGACATTACTCCCGTGGAGGAAAGTGCGCATGGTGACTGTTGTATTCAATCCCGATGCAATTTCTGTGTTTCATCAACACTCTGACAGTCTACAGATTACAGAATGCCACCAGATGTGCATCGGAAACTACTACTGGTCTTTCAGGGAACGATCAAAGCGTAGACTGTTTGAGACATTACTCCCGTGGAGGAAAGTTCGCATGGTGACTGTTGTATTCAATCCCGATGCAATTTCTGTGTTTCACAACACTCTGATAGTCCACAGATTACAGAATGCCTCCAGATGTTCATCGGAAACTACTACTGGTCTCCCAGGGAACGATCAAAGCGTAGACTGTTTGAGACATTACTGCCGTGGAGGAAAGTTCGCATGGTGACTATTGTATTCTATCCCGATGCAATTTCTGTGTTTCATCAACACTCTGATAGTCCACAAATTACGGAAAGCCTCCAGATGAGCATCGGAAAGTACTACTGGTCTTCCAGGGAACGATCGAAGCGTAGACTGTTAATGACATTACTCCCATGGAGGAAAGTGCGCATGGTGACTGATGTATTCAATCCCGATGCAATTTCTGTGTTTCATCAACACTCTGATAGTCCACAGATTACAGAATGCCACCAGATGTGCATCGGAGACTACTACTGGTCTTCCAGGGAACGATCAAAGCGGAGACTGTTTGAGAAGTACTCCCACGGAGGAAAGTTCACATGGTGACTGTTGTATTCAATCCCGATGCAATTTCTGTGTTTCATCAACACTCTGATACTCCACAGATTACAGAATGCCTCCAGATGTGCATCGGAAACTACTACTGGGCTTTCAGGGAACGAACAAAGCGTAGAGTGTTTGAGACATTACTCCCATGAAGGAAAGTGAGCATGGTGAATGTTGTATTCAATCCCGATGCAATTTCTGTGTTTCATCAACACTCTGATAGTCCACAGATTACAGTATGCATCCAGATGTGCATCGGAAAGTACTACTGGTCTTCCAGGGAACGATCAAAGCGTAGACTGCTAGAGACATTACTCCCATGGAGGAAAGTGCGCATGGTGACTGTTGTATTCAATCCCGATGCAATATCTGTGTTTCATCAACACTCTGATAGTCCACAGATTACAGGATGCATCCAGATGTGCATCTGTAACTACTACTGGTCTTCCAGGGAACGATCAAAGCGTAGGCTGTTAGAGTCATTACTCCCATGGTGGGAAGTGCGCATGGTGACTGTTGTATTCAATCCCGATGCAATATCTGTGTTCCATCAACACTCTGATAGTCTACAGATTACAGAATGGCACCAGATGTGCATCGGAAACTACTACTGGTCTTCCAGGGAACGATCAAAGCGGAGACTGTTTGAGAATTACTCCCATGGAGGAAAGTGCGCATGGTGACTGTTGTATTCTATCCCGATGCAATATCTGTGTTTCATCAACAATCTGATAGTCCACAGATTACAGAAAGCATCCATATGTGCATCGGAAACTACTACTGGTCTTCCAGCGAACGATCAAAGCGTAGACTCTTAGAGACATTTCTCGCATGGTGGAAAGTGCTCATGGTGACTGTTGTATTCAATCCCGATGCAATTTCTGTGTTTCATCAACACTCTGATAGTCCACAGATTACAGTATGCATCCAGATGTGCATCGGAAAGTACTACTGGTCTTCCAGGGAACGATCAAAGCGTAGACTGCTAGAGACATTACTCCCATGGAGGAAAGTGCGCATGGTGACTGTTGTATTCAATCCCGATGCAATATCTGTGTTTCATCAACACTCTGATAGTCCACAGATTACAGAATGCATCCAGATGTGCATCTGTAACTACTACTGGTCTTCCAGGGAACGATCAAAGCGTAGGCTGTTAGAGTCATTACTCCCATGGTGGGAAGTGCGCATGGTGACTGTTGTATTCAATCCCGATGCAATATCTGTGTTCCATCAACACTTTGATAGTCTACAGATTACAGAATGCCACCAGATGTGCATCGGAAACTACTACTGGTCTTTCAGGGAACGATCAAAGCGTAGACTGTTTGAGACATTACTCCCGTGGATGAAAGTGTGCATGGTGACTGTTGTATTCAATCCCGATGCAATATCTGTGTTTCATCAACACTCTGATAGTCTACAGATTACAGAATGCCACCAGATGTGCATCGGAAACTACTACTGGTCTTCCAGGGAACGATCAAAGCGTAGACTGTTTGAGATATTACTCCCGTTGAGGTAGTTGCGCATGGTGACTGTTGTAGTCAATCCCTATGCAATTTCTGTGTTTCATCAACACTCTGATAGTCCACAGATTACAGAATGCCACCAGATGTGCATCGGAAACTACTACTGGTCTTCCAGGGAACGATCAAAGCGGAGACTGTTTGAGAATTACTCCCATGGAGGAAAGTTCGCATGGTAACTGTTGTATTCAATCCCGATGCAATTTCTGTGTTTCATCAACACTCTGATACTCCTTATATTACAGAATGCCTCCAGATGTGCATCGGAAACTACTACTGGTCTTCCAGGGATCGATCAAATCGTAGACTGTTTGAGACATTACTCCCATGGAAGAAAGTTCGCATGGTGACTGTTGTATTCAATCCCGATGCAATTTCTGTGTTTCATCAACACTCGGATAGTCCACAGATTACAGAATGCCTCCAGATGTGCATCGGAAACTACTACTGGTCTTCCAGGGAACGATCGAAGCGTAGACTGTTAGAGACATTACTCCCATTGAGGAAAGTGCGCATGGTGACTGTTGTATACAATCCCGATGCAATTTCTGTGTTTCATCAAGACTCTGATAGTCCACAGATTACAGAATGCCTCCAGATGTGCATCGGAAACTACTACTGGTCTTCCAGGGAACGATCAAATCGTAGACTGTTTGAGACATTACTCCCGTGGAGGAAAGTTCGCATGGTGACTGTTGTATTCAATCCCGATGCTATTTCTGTGCTTCATCAACACTCTGACAATCTACAGATTACAGAACGCCAACAGATGTGCATCGGAAACTACTACTGGACTTTCAGGGAACGATCAAAGCGTAGACTGTTTGAGACATTACTCCCGTGGAGGAAAGTGCGCATGGTGACTGTTGTATTCAATCCCGATGCAATTTCTGTGTTTCACAACACTCTGATAGTCCACAGATTACAGAATGCCTCCAGATGTTCTTCGGAAACTACTACTGGTCTCCCAGGGAACGATCAAAGAGTAGACTGTTTGAGACATTACTGCCGTGGAGGTAAGTTCGCATGGTGACTGTTGTATTCTATCCCGATGAAATTTCTGTGTTTCATCAACACTCTGATACTCCTTAGATTACAGAATGCCTCCAGATGTGCATCGGAAACTACTACTGGTCTTCCAGGGAACGATCAAATCGTAGACTGTTTGAGACATTACTCCCGTGGAGGAAAGTGCGCATGGTGACTGTTGTATTCAATCCCGATGCTATTTCTGTGCTTCATCAATACTCTGACAGTCTACAGATTACAGAATGCCACCAGATGTGCACCGGAAACTACTACTGGTCTTTCAGGGAACGATCAAAGCGTAGACTGTTTGAGACATTACTCCCGTGGAGAAAAGTGCGCATGGTGACTGTTGTATTCAATCCCGATGTAATTTCTGTGTTTCACAACACTCTGATAGTCCACAGATTACAGAATGCCTCCAGATGTTCATCGGAAACTACTACTGGTCTCCCAGGGAACGGTCAAAGCGTAGAATGTCTGTGACATTACTGCCGTGGAGGAAAGTTCGCATGGTGACTGTTGTATTCTATTCCGATGCAATTTCTGTGTTTCATCAACACTCTGATAGTCCACAAATTACGGAAAGCCTCCAGATGAGCATCGGAGACTACTACTGGTCTTCCAGGGAACGATCGAAGCGTAGACTGTTAGAGACATTACTCCCATGGAGGAAAGTGCGCATGGTGACTGTTGTATACAATCCCGATGCAATTTCTGTGTTTCATCAAGACTCTGATAGTCCACAGATTACAGAATGCCTCCAGATGTGCATCGGAAACTACTACTGGGCTTCCAATGAACGATGAAAGCGTAGAGTGTTTGAGACATTACTTCCATGAAGGAAAGTGAGCATGGTGAGTGTTGTATTCATTCCCGATGCAATTTCTGTGTTTCATCAACACTCTGATGGTCCACAGATTACTGAATGCCTCCAGATGTGCATCGGAAACTACTACTGGTCTTCCAGGGTACGATCAAACGTAGACTGTTTGAGACATTACTCCCATGGAGGAAAGTGCGCATGGTGACTGTTGTATTCAATCCCGATGCAATTTCTGTGCTTCATCAACACTCTGATAGTCCACAGTTTACGGAAAGTCTCCAGATGTGCATCGGAAAGTACTGCTGGTCCTACAGGGAACGATCAAAGCGTAGACTGTTTGAGACATTACTCCCGTGGAGGAAAGTGCGCATGGTGACTGTTGTATTCAATCCCGATGCAATTTCTGTGTTTCATCAACACTCTGACAGTCTACAGATTACAGAATGCCACCAGATGTGCATCGGAAACTACTACTGGTCTTTCAGGGAACGATCAAAGCGTAGACTGTTTGAGACATTACTCCCGTGGAGGAAAGTTCGCATGGTGACTGTTGTATTCAATCCCGATGCAATTTCTGTGTTTCACAACACTCTGATAGTCCACAGATTACAGAATGCCTCCAGATGTTCATCGGAAACTACTACTGGTCTCCCAGGGAACGATCAAAGCGTAGACTGTTTGAGACATTACTGCCGTGGAGGAAAGTTCGCATGGTGACTATTGTATTCTATCCCGATGCAATTTCTGTGTTTCATCAACACTCTGATAGTCCACAAATTACGGAAAGCCTCCAGATGAGCATCGGAAAGTACTACTGGTCTTCCAGGGAACGATCGAAGCGTAGACTGTTAATGACATTACTCCCATGGAGGAAAGTGCGCATGGTGACTGATGTATTCAATCCCGATGCAATTTCTGTGTTTCATCAACACTCTGATAGTCCACAGATTACAGAATGCCACCAGATGTGCATCGGAGACTACTACTGGTCTTCCAGGGAACGATCAAAGCGGAGACTGTTTGAGAAGTACTCCCACGGAGGAAAGTTCACATGGTGACTGTTGTATTCAATCCCAATGCAATTTCTGTGTTTCATCAACACTCTGATACTCCACAGATTACAGAATGCCTCCAGATGTGCATCGGAAACTACTACTGGGCTTTCAGGGAACGAACAAAGCGTAGAGTGTTTGAGACATTACTCCCATGAAGGAAAGTGAGCATGGTGAATGTTGTATTCAATCCCGATGCAATTTCTGTGTTTCATCAACACTCTGATAGTCCACAGATTACAGTATGCATCCAGATGTGCATCGGAAAGTACTACTGGTCTTCCAGGGAACGATCAAAGCGTAGACTGCTAGAGACATTACTCCCATGGAGGAAAGTGCGCATGGTGACTGTTGTATTCAATCCCGATGCAATATCTGTGTTTCATCAACACTCTGATAGTCCACAGATTACAGGATGCATCCAGATGTGCATCTGTAACTACTACTGGTCTTCCAGGGAACGATCAAAGCGTAGGCTGTTAGAGTCATTACTCCCATGGTGGGAAGTGCGCATGGTGACTGTTGTATTCAATCCCGATGCAATATCTGTGTTCCATCAACACTCTGATAGTCTACAGATTACAGAATGGCACCAGATGTGCATCGGAAACTACTACTGGTCTTCCAGGGAACGATCAAAGCGGAGACTGTTTGAGAATTACTCCCATGGAGGAAAGTGCGCATGGTGACTGTTGTATTCTATCCCGATGCAATATCTGTGTTTCATCAACAATCTGATAGTCCACAGATTACAGAAAGCATCCATATGTGCATCGGAAACTACTACTGGTCTTCCAGCGAACGATCAAAGCGTAGACTCTTAGAGACATTTCTCGCATGGTGGAAAGTGCTCATGGTGACTGTTGTATTCAATCCCGATGCAATTTCTGTGTTTCATCAACACTCTGATAGTCCACAGATTACAGTATGCATCCAGATGTGCATCGGAAAGTACTACTGGTCTTCCAGGGAACGATCAAAGCGTAGACTGCTAGAGACATTACTCCCATGGAGGAAAGTGCGCATGGTGACTGTTGTATTCAATCCCGATGCAATATCTGTGTTTCATCAACACTCTGATAGTCCACAGATTACAGAATGCATCCAGATGTGCATCTGTAACTACTACTGGTCTTCCAGGGAACGATCAAAGCGTAGGCTGTTAGAGTCATTACTCCCATGGTGGGAAGTGCGCATGGTGACTGTTGTATTCAATCCCGATGCAATATCTGTGTTCCATCAACACTTTGATAGTCTACAGATTACAGAATGCCACCAGATGTGCATCGGAAACTACTACTGGTCTTCCAGGGAACGATCAAAGCGGAGACTGTTTGAGAATTACTCCCATGGAGGAAAGTTCGCATGGTAACTGTTGTATTCAATCCCGATGCAATTTCTGTGTTTCATCAACACTCTGATACTCCTTATATTACAGAATGCCTCCAGATGTGCATCGGAAACTACTACTGGTCTTCCAGGGATCGATCAAATCGTAGACTGTTTGAGACATTACTCCCATGGAAGAAAGTTCGCATGGTGACTGTTGTATTCAATCCCGATGCAATTTCTGTGTATCATCAACACTCGGATAGTCCACAGATTACAGAATGCCTCCAGATGTGCATCGGAAACTACTACTGGTCTTCCAGGGAAAGATCAAAGCGTAGAGTGTTTGAGACATTACTCCCATGAAGGAAAGTGAGCATGGTGACTGTTGTATTCAATCCCGATGCAATTGCTGTGTTTCATCAACACTCTGATAGTCCACAGATTACAGTGTGCCTCCAGATGTGCATCGGAAACTACTACTGGTCTTCCATCGAACGATCAAAGCGTAAACTCTTTGAGACATTACTGCCATTGAGGGAAGTTCGTATGGTGACTGTTGTATTCAATCCCGATGCAATTTCTGTGTTTCATCAACACTCTGATACTCCACAGGTTACAGAATGCGTCCAGATGTGCATCGGAAACTACTACTGGTCTTCCAGGGAACGTTCAAATCGTAGACTGTTTGAGACATTACTCCCATGGTAGAAAGTGCGCATGGTGACTGTTGTATTCAATCCCGATGCAATTTCTGTGTATCATCAACACTCTGATAGTCCACAGATTACAGAATGCCTCCAGATGTTCATCAGAAACTACTACTGGTCTTCCAGGGAACGATCAAAGCGTAGACTGTTTGAGACATTACTGCCGTGGAGGAAAGGGAGCATGGTGACTGTTGTATTCAATCCCGATGCAATTTCTGTGTTTCATCAACACTCTGATAGTCCACAGATTACTAAATGCCAACAGATGTGCATCGGAAAGTACTACTGGTCGTCCAGGGAACGATCAAAGCGTAGACTGTTAGAGACATTACTCCCGTGGAGGAAAGTGCGCATGGTGACTGTTATACTCAATCCCGATGCAATTTCTGTGTTTCATCAACACTCTGACAGTCTACAGATTACAGAATGCCACCAGATGTGCATCGGAAACTACTACTGGTCTTTCAGGGAACGATCAAAGCGTAGACTGTTTGAGACATTACTCCCATGGAGGAAAGTGCGCATGGTGACTGTTGTATTCAATCACGATGCTATTTCTGTGTTTCACAACACTCTGATAGTCCACAGATTACAGAATGCCACCAGATGTGCATCGGAAACTACTACTGGTCTTCCAGGGAACGATCAAAGCGGAGACTGTTTGAGAATTACTCCCATGGAGGAAAGTTCGCATGGTGACTGTTGTATTCAATCCCGATGCAATTTCTGTGTTTCATCAACACTCTGATAAACCTTAGATTACAGAATGCCTCCAGATGAGCATCGGAAACTACTACTGGTCTTCCAGGGAACGATCAAATCGTAGACTGTTTGAGACATTACTCCCATGGAAGAAAGTTGGCATGGTGACTGTTGTATTCAATCCCGATGCAATTTCTGTGTTTCATCAACACTCGGATATTCCACAGTTACAGAATGCCTCCAGATGTGCATCGGAAAGTACTACTGGTCTTCCAGGGAACGATCAAAGCGTAGACTGTTAGAGACATTACTTCCATGGAGGAAAGTGAGCATGGTGACTGTTGTATTCAATCCCGATGCAGTTTCTGTGTTTCATCAACACTCTGATAAACCTTAGATTACAGAATGCCTCCAGATGTGCATCGGAAACTACTACTGGTCTTCCAGGGAACGATCAAATCGTAGACTGTTTGAGACATTACTCCCATGGAAGAAAGTTGGCATGGTGACTGTTGTATCCAATCCCGATGCAATCTCTGTGTTTCATCAACACTCTGATTGTCCACAGATTACAGAAGCCACCAGATGTGCATCGGAAACTACTACTGGTCTCCCAGGGAACGATCAAAGCGTAGACTGTTTGAGACATTACTGCCGTGGAGGAAAGTTCGCATGGTGACTGTTGCATTCTATCCCGATGCAACTTCTGTGTTTCATCAACACTCTGATAATCCACAAATTATGGACAGCCTCCAGATGAGCATCGGAAAGTACTACTGGTCTTCCAGGAAACGATCGAAGCGTAGACTGTTAATGACATTACGCCCATGGAGAAAAGTGCGCATGGTGACTGATGTATTCAATCCCGATGCAATTTCTGTGTTTCATCAACACTCTGATAGTCCACAGATTACAGAAGCCACCAGATGTGCATCGGAAACTACTACTGGTCTTCCAGGGAACGATCAAAGCGGTGACTGTTTGAGAATTACTCCCATGGAGGAAAGTTCGCATGGTGACTGTTGTATTCAATCCTGATGCAATTTCTGTGTTTCATCAACACTCTGATACTCCACAGATTACAGAATGCCTCCAGATGTGCATCGGAAACTACTACTGGTCTTCCATTGAACGATCAAAGCGTAGACTGTTTGAGACATTACTCCCATGGAGGAAACTGCGCATGGTGACTGCTGTATTCAATCCCGATGCAATTTCTGTGTTTCATAAACACTCTGATAGTCCACAGATTACAGATTGCCGCCAGATGTGCATCGGAAACTACTACTCGTCTTCCAGGGAACGATCAAAGAGTAGACTTTTTGAGACATTACTCCCATGGAGGAAAGAGCGCATGGTGACTGTTGTATCCAATCTCGATGCTATTTCTGTGTTTCATCAACACTCTGATAGTCCACAGATTACAGAATGCCTCCAGATGTTCATCGGAAACTACAACTGGTCTTCCAGGGTACGATCAAAGCGTAGACTGTTTGAGACATTACTGCCGTGGAGGAAAGTGCGCATGGTGACTGTTGTATTCAATCAAGATGCAATTTCTGTGTTTCATCAACACTCTGATAGTCCACAGATTACAGTGTGCCTCCAGATGTTCATCGGAAACTACTACTGGTCTTCCATCGAACGATCAAAGCGTAAACTCTTTGAGACATTACTCCCATTGAGGGAAGTTCGCATGGTGACTGTTGTATTCAATCCCGATGCAATTTCTGTGTTTCATCAACACTCAGATAGTCCACACATTACAAAATGCCCCCAGATGTGCATCGGGAACTACTACTGGTCTGACAGGGAACGATTAAAGCGTAAACTGTTTGAGACATTACTCCCATGGAGGAACGTGCGCATGGTGACTGTTGTATTCAATCCCGATGCAATTTCTGTGTTTCATCAACACTCTGATACTCCACAGATTACAGAATGCGTCCAGATGTGCATCGGAAACTACTACTGGTCTTCCAGGGAACGTTCAAATCGTAGACTGTTTGAGACATTACTCCCATGGTAGAAAGTGCGCATGGTGACTGTTGTATTCAATCCCGATGCAATTTCTGTGTTTCATCAACACTCTGATAGTCCACAGATTACAGAATGCCTCCAGATGTTCATCAGAAACTACTACTGGTCTTCCAGGGAACGATCAAAGCGTAGACTGTTTGAGACATTACTGCCGTTGAGGAAAGGGAGCATGGTGACTGTTGTATTCAATCCCGATGCAATTTCTGTGTTTCATCAACACTCTGATAGTCCACAGATTACTGAATGCCAACAGATGTGCATCGGAAAGTACTACTGGTCTTCCAGGGAACGATCAAAGCATAGACTGTTAGAGACATTACTCCCGTGGAGGAAAGTGCGCATGTTGACTGTTGTACTCAATCCCGATGCAATTTCTGTGTTTCATCAACACTCTGACAGTCTACAGATTACAGAATGCCACCAGATGTGCATCGGAAACTACTACTGGTCTTTCAGGGAACGATCAAAGCGTAGACTGTTTGAGACATTACTCCCGTGGAGGAAAGTGCGCATGGTGACTGTTGTATTCAATCACGATGCAATTTCTGTGTTTCACAACACTCTGATAGTCCACAGATTACAGAATGCCACCAGATGTGCATCGGAAACTACTACTGGTCTTCCAGGGAACGATCAAGGCATAGACTGTTTGAGAATTACTCCCATGGAGGAAAGTTCGCATGGTGACTGTTGTATTCAATCCCGATGCAATTTCTGTGTTTCATCAACACTCTGATACTCCTTAGATTACAGAATGCCTCCAGATGTGCATCGGAAACTACTACTGGTCTTCCAGGGACCGATCAAATCGTAGACTGTTTGAGACATTACTCCCATGGAAGAAAGTTCGCATGGTGACTGTTGTATTCAATCCCGATGCAATTTCTGTGTTTCACCAACACTCGGATAGTCCACAGATTACAGAATGCCTCCAGATGTGCATCGGAAACTACTACTGGTCTTCCAGGGAAAGATCAAAGCGTAGGGTGTTTGAGACATTACTCCCATGAAGGAAAGTGAGCATGGTGACTGTTGTATTCAATCCCGATGCAATTTCTGTGTTTCATCAACACTCTGATAGTCCACAGATTACAGAATGCGTCCAGATGTGCATCGGAAACTACTACTTTTCTTCCAGGGAACGTTCAAATCGTAGACTGTTTGAGACATTACTCCCATGGAGGAAAGTGCGCATGGTGACTGTTGTATTCAATCCCGATGCAATTTCTGTGTTTCATCAACACTCTGATAGTCCACAGATTACTGAATGCCTCCAGATGTTCATCGGAAACTACTACTGGTCTTCCAGGGTACGATCAAACCGTACACTGTTTGAGTCATTACTGCCATGGAGGAAAGTGCGCATGGTGACTGTTGTATTCAATCCCGATGCAATTTCCGTGTTTCATCAACACTCTGATAGTCCACAGATTACAGTGTGCCTCCAGATGTGCATCGGAAACTACTACTGGTCTTCCATCGAACGATCAAAGCGTAAACTCTTTGAGACATTACTCCCATTGAGGGAAGTTCGCATGGCGACTGTTGTATTCAATCCCGATGCAATTTCTGTGTTTCATCAACACTCTGGTACTCCACAGATTACAGAATGCGTCCAGATGTGCATCGGAAACTACTACTGGTCTTCCAGGGAACGTTCAAATCGTAGACTGTTTGAGACATTACTCCCATGGTAGAAAGTGCGCATGGTGACTGTTGTATTCAATCCCGATGCAATTTCTGTGTTTCATCAACACTCTGATAGTCCACAGATTACAGAATGCCTCCAGATGTTCATCAGAAACTACTACTGGTCTTCCAGGGAACGATCAAAGCGTAGACTGTTTGAGACATTACTGCCGTTGAGGAAAGGGAGCATGGTGACTGTTGTATTCAATCCCGATGCAATTTCTGTGTTTCATCAACACTCTGATAGTCCACAGATTACTGAATGCCAACAGATGTGCATCGGAAAGTACTACTGGTCTTCCAGGGAACGATCAAAGCATAGACTGTTAGAGACATTACTCCCGTGGAGGAAAGTGCGCATGGTGTCTGTTGTACTCAATCCCGATGCAATTTCTGTGTTTCATCAACACTCTGACAGTCTACAGATTACAGAATGCCACCAGATGTGCATCGGAAACTACTACTGGTCTTCCAGGGAACGATCAAAGCATAGACTGTTTGAGAATTACTCCCATGGAGGAAAGTTCGCATGGTGACTGTTGTATTCAATCCCGATGCAATTTCTGTGTTTCATCAACACTCTGATACTCCTTAGATTACAGAATGCCTCCAGATGTGCATCGGAAACTACTACTGGTTTTCCAGGGACCGATCAAATCGTAGACTGTTTGAGACATTACTCCCATGGAAGAAAGTTCGCATGGTGACTGTTGTATTCAATCCCGATGCAATTTCTGTGTTTCACCAACACTCGGATAGTCCACAGATTACAGAATGCCTCCAGATGTGCATCGGAAACTACTACTGGTCTTCCAGGGAAAGATCAAAGCGTAGGGTGTTTGAGACATTACTCCCATGAAGGAAAGTGAGCATGGTGACTGTTGTATTCAATCCCGATGCAATTTCTGTGTTTCATCAACACTCTGATAGTCCACAGATTACAGAATGCGTCCAGATGTGCATCGGAAACTACTACTTTTCTTCCAGGGAACGTTCAAATCGTAGACTGTTTGAGACATTACTCCCATGGAGGAAAGTGCGCATGGTGACTGTTGTATTCAATCCCGATGCAATTTCTGTGTTTCATCAACACTCTGATAGTCCACAGATTACTGAATGCCTCCAGATGTTCATCGGAAACTACTACTGGTCTTCCAGGGTACGATCAAACCGTACACTGTTTGAGTCATTACTGCCATGGAGGAAAGTGCGCATGGTGACTGTTGTATTCAATCCCGATGCAATTTCCGTGTTTCATCAACACTCTGATAGTCCACAGATTACAGTGTGCCTCCAGATGTGCATCGGAAACTACTACTGGTCTTCCATCGAACGATCAAAGCGTAAACTCTTTGAGACATTACTCCCATTGAGGGAAGTTCGCATGGTGACTGTTGTATTCAATCCCGATGCAATTTCTGTGTTTCATCAACACTCTGGTACTCCACAGATTACAGAATGCGTCCAGATGTGCATCGGAAACTACTACTTTTCTTCCAGGGAACGTTCAAATCGTAGACTGTTTGAGACATTACTCCCATGGTAGAAAGTCCGCATGGTGACTGTTGTATTCAATCCCGATGCAATTTCTGTGTTTCATCAACACTCTGATAGTCCACAGATTACAGAATGCCTCCAGATGTTCATCAGAAACTACTACTGGTCTTCCAGGGAAGGATCAAAGCGTAGACTGTTCGAGACATTACTGCCGTGGAGGAAAGGGAGCATGGTGACTGTTGTATTCAATCCCGATGCAATTTCTGTGTTTCATCAACACTCTGATAGTCCACAGATTACTGAATGCCAACAGATGTGCATCGGAAAGTACTACTGGTCTTCCAGGGAACGATCAAAGCGTAGACTGTTAGAGACATTACTCCCGTGGAGGAAAATGCGCATGGTGACTGTTGTACTCAATCCCGATGCAATTTCTGTGTTTCATCAACACTCTGACAGTCTACAGATTACAGAATGCCACCAGATGTGCATCGGAAACTACTACTGGTCTTTCAGGGAACGATCAAAGCGTAGACTGTTTGAGACATTACTCCCGTGGAGGAAAGTGCGCATGGTGACTGTTGTATTCAATCCCGATGCAATTTCTGTGTTTCACAAGACTCTGATAGTCCACAGATTACAGAATGCCTCCAGATGTTCATCGGAAACTACTACTGGTCTCCCAGGGAACGATCAAAGCGTAGACTGTTTGAGACATTACTGCCGTGGAGGAAAGTTCGCATGGTGACTATTGTATTCTATCCCGATGCAATTTCTGTGTTTCATCAACACTCTGATAATCCACAAATTACGGACAGCCTCCAGATGAGCATCGGAAAGTACTACTGGTCTTCCAGGGAACGATCGAAGCGTAGACTGTTAATGACATTACTCGCATTGGAGGAAAGTGCGCATGGTGACTGATGTATTCAATCCCGATGCAATTTCTGTGTTTCATCAACACTCTGATAGTCCACAGATTACAGAATGCCACCAGGTGTGCATCGGAAACTACTACTGGTCTTCCAGGGAACGATCAAAGCGGTGACTGTTTGAGATTTACTCCAATGGAGGAAAGTTCACATGGTGACTGTTGTATTCAATCCTGATGCAATTTCTGTGTTTCATCAACACTCTGATACTCCACAGATTACAGAATGCCTCCAGATGTGCATCGGAAACTACTACTGGTCTTCCAGTAAACGATCAAATCGCAGACTGATTGAGACATTACTCCCATGGAAGAAAGTGCGCATGGTGACTGTTGTATTCAATCCCGATTCAATTTCTGTGTTTCATCAACACACTGATAGCCCACAGATTAAAGAATGCCTCCAGATGTGCATCGGAAACTACTACTGGGCGTCCAGGGTACGATCAAAGCGTAGAGTGTTTGAGACATTACTCCCATGAAGGAAAGTGAGCATGGTGAATGTTGTATTCAATCCCGATGCAATTTCTGTGTTTCATCAACACTCTGATAGTCCACAGATTACAGTATGCATCCAGATGTGCATCAGAAAGTACTACGGGTCATCCAGGGAACGATCAAAGCGTACACTGCTAGAGACATTACCCCCATGGAGGAAAGTGCGCATGGTGACTGTTGTATTCAATCCCGATGCAATATCTGTGTTTCATCAACACTCTGATAGTCCACAGATTACTGAAAGCATCTAGATGTGCATCTGTAACTACTACTGGTCTTCCAGGGAACGATCAAAGCGTAGGCTGTTAGAGTCATTACTCCCATGGAGGGATGTGCGCATGGTGACTGTTGTATTCAATCCCGATGCAATATCTGTGATTCATCAACACTCTGATAGTCTACAGATTACAGAATGCCACCAGATGTGCATTGTAAACTACTACTGGTCTTCCAGGGAACGATCAAACCGTAGACTGCTTGAGACATTACTCCCATGGAGGTTACTGCGCATGGAGACTGTTTTATTCAATACCGTTGCAATTTCTGTGTTTCATCAACAATCTGATAGTCCACAGATTACAGAAAGCATCCATATGTGCATCGGAAACTACTACTGGTCTTCCACCGAACGATCAAAGCGTAGACTCATAGAGACATTTCTCGCATGGAGGAAAGTGCTCATGGTGACTGTTGTATTCAATCCCCAATGCAATTTCTGTGTTTCATCAACACTCTGACAGTCTACAGATTACAGAATGATACCAGATGTGCATCGGAAACTACTACTGGTCTTTCAGGGAACGATCAAATCGTAGACTGTTTTAGACATTACTCCCATGGAAGAAGGTTCGCATGGTGACTGTTGTATTCAATCCCGATGCAATTTCTGTGTTTCATCAACACTCTGACAGTCTACAGATTACAGAATGCCACCAGATGTGCATCGGAAACTACTACTAGTATTTCAGGGAACGATCAAAGCGTTGACTGTTTGAGACATTACTCTTGTGGAGGAGAGTGCTCATGGTGACTGTTGTATTCAATCCCGATGCAATTTCTGTGTTTCACAACACTCTGATAGGCCACAGATTACAGAATGCCTCCAGATGTTCATCGGAAACTACTACTGGTCTCCCAGGGAACGATAAAAGCGTAGACTGTTTGAGACATTACTGCCGTTTAGGAAAGTTCGCATGGTGACTGTTGTATTCTATCCAGATGCAATTTCTGTGTTTCATCAACACTCTGATAGTCCACAGATTACAGAATGCCACCAGATGTGCATCGGAAACTACTACTGGTCTTCCAGGGAACGATGAAAGCGGAGACTGTTTGAGAATTACTCCCATGGAGGAAGTTCGCATGGTGACTGTTGTATTCAATCCCGATGCAATTTCTGTGTTTCATCAACACTCTGATACTCCTTAGATTACAGAATGCCTCCAGATGTGCATCGGAAACTACTACTGGTCTCCCAGGGAACGATCAAATCGTAGAGTGTTTGAGACATTACTCTCTTGGAAGAAGGTTCGCATGGTTACTGTTGTATTCAATCCCGATGCAATATCTGTGCTTCATCAACACCATGATAGTCTACAGATTACAAAATGCCACCAGATGTGCATCGGGAACTACTACTGGTCTTCCAGGGAACGATCAAATCGTAGACTGTTTGAGACATTAGTCCCATGGAAGAAGGTTCGCATGGTGACTATTGTATTCAATCCCGATGCAATTTCTGTGTTTCATCAACACTCTGACAGTCTACAGATTACAGAATGCCACCAGATGTGCATCGGAAACTACTACTAGTCATTCAGGGAACGATCAAAGCGTTGACTGTTTGAGACATTACTCCCGTGGAGGAAAGTGCTCATGCTGACTGTTGTATTCAATCCCGATGCAATTTCTGTGTTTCACAACACTCTGATAGTCCACAGATTTCAGAATGCCTCCAGATGTTCATCGGAAACTACTACTGGTCTCCCAGGGAACGATAAAAGCGTAGACTGTTTGAGACATTACTGCTGTTTAGGAAAGTTCGCATGGTGACTGTTGTATTCTATCCAGATGCAATTTCTGTGTTTCATCAACACTCTGAGAGTCCACAGTTACAGAATGCCTCCAGATGTGCATCGGAAAGTACTACTCGTCTTCCAGGGAACGATCAAAGCGTAGACTGTTAGAGAAATTACTCCCATGGAGGGAACTGCGCATGGTGACTGATGTATTCAATCCCGATGCAATTTCTGTGTTTCATCAAGACTCTGATAGTCCACAGATTACAGATTGCCGCCAGATGTGCATCGGAAACTACTACTAGTCTTCCAGGGAACGATCAAAGAGTAGAATTTTTGAGACATTACTCCAATGGAGGAAAGTGCGCATGGTGACTGTTCTATTCAATCCCGATGCAATTTCTGTGTTTCATCAACACTCTGATAGTCCACAGATTACAGAATGCCTCCAGATGTTCATCGGAAACTACTACTGGTCTTCCAGGGAACGATCAAAGCGTAGACTGTTTGAGACATTACTGCCGTGGAGGAAAGTGCGCATTTTGACTGTTGTATTCAATCCCGATGCAATTTCTGTTGTTCATCAACACTCTGATAGTCCACAGATTACAGTGTGCCTCCAGATGTGCATCGGAAACTACTACTGGTCTTCCATCGAACGATCAAAGCGTAAACTCTTTGAGACATTACTCCCATTGAGGGAAGTTCGCATGGTGACTGTTGTATTCAATCCCGATTCAATTTCTGTGTTTCATCAACACTCTGATACTCCACAGATTACAGAGTGCGTCCAGATGTGCATCGGAAACTACTACTGGTCTTCCAGGGAACGTTCAAATCGTAGACTGTTTGAGACATTACTCCCATGGTAGAATGTGCGCATGGTGACTGTTGTATTCAATCCCGATGCAATTTCTGTGTTTCATCAACACTCTGATAGTCCACAGATTACAGAATGCCTCCAGATGTTCATCGGAAACTACTACTGGTCTTCCTGGGAACGATCAAAGCGTAGACTGTATGAGACATTACTGCCGATGAGGAAAGGGAGCATGGTGACTGTTGTATTCAATCCCGATGCAATTTCTGTGTTTCATCAACACTCTGATAGTCCACAGATTACAGAATGCCTCCAGATGTTCATCGGAAAGTACTACTGGTCTTCCTGGGAACGATCAAAGCGTAGACTGTATGAGACATTACTGCCGTTGAGGAAAGGGAGCATGGTGACTGTTGTATTCAATCCCGAAGCAATTTCTGTGTTTCATCAACACTCTGATAGTCCACAGATTACGGAATGCCTTCAGATGTGCATCGGAAAGTACTACTGGTCTTCCAGGGAACGATGAAAGCGTAGGCTGTTTGAGACATTACTCCCGTGGAGGAAAGTGCGCATGGTGACTGTTGTATTCAATCCCGATGCAATATCTGTGCTTCATCAACACCATGATAGTCTACAGATTACAAAATGCCACCAGATGTGCATCGGGAACTACTACTGGTCTTCCAGGGAACGATCAAATCGTAGACTGTTTGAGACATTACTCCCATGGAAGAAGGTTCGCATGGTGACTATTGTATTCAATCCCGATGCAATTTCTGTGTTTCATCAACACTCTGACAGTCTACAGATTACAGAATGCCACCAGATGTGCATCGGAAACTACTACTAGTCATTCAGGGAACGATCAAAGCGTTGACTGTTTGAGACATTACTCCCGTGGAGGAAAGTGCTCATGCTGACTGTTGTATTCAATCCCGATGCAATTTCTGTGTTTCACAACACTCTGATAGTCCACAGATTTCAGAATGCCTCCAGATGTTCATCGGAAACTACTACTGGTCTCCCAGGGAACGATAAAAGCGTAGACTGTTTGAGACATTACTGCTGTTTAGGAAAGTTCGCATGGTGACTGTTGTATTCTATCCCGATGCATTTTCTGTGTTTCATCAACACTCTGATAGTCCACAGATTACAGAATGCCACCAGATGTGCATCGGAAACTACTACTGGTCTTCCAGGGAACGATGAAAGCGGAGACTGTTTGAGAATTACTCCCATGGAGGAAAGTTCGCATGGTGACTGTTGTATTCAATCCCGATGCAATTTCTGTGTTTCATCAACACTCTGATACTCCTTAGATTACAGAATGCCTCCAGATGTGCATCGGAAACTACTACTGGTCTTCCAGGGAACGATCAAATCGTAGAGTGTTTAAGACATTACTCCCTTGGAAGAAGGTTCGCATGGTTAGTGTTGTATTCAATCCCGATGCAATTTCTGTGTTTCATCAACACTCGGATAGTCCACAGATTACAGATTGCCTCCAGATGTGCATCGGAAACTACTACTGGTCTTCCAGGGAACGATCAAAGCGTAGACTGTTAGAGACATTACTCCCATAGAGGAAAGTGAGCATTGTGACTGTTGTATTCAATCCCGATGCAATTTCTGTGTTTCATCAACACTCTGAGAGTCCACAGTTACAGAATGCCTCCAGATGTGCATCGGAAAGTACTACTCGTCTTCCAGGGAACGATCAAAGCGTAGACTGTTAGAGAAATTACTCCCATGGAGGGAACTGCGCATGGTGACTGATGTATTCAATCCCGATGCAATTTCTGTGTTTCATCAAGACTCTGATAGTCCACAGATTACAGATTGCCGCCAGATGTGCATCGGAAACTACTACTAGTCTTCCAGGGAACGATCAAAGAGTAGAATTTTTGAGACATTACTCCAATGGAGGAAAGTGCGCATGGTGACTGTTCTATTCAATCCCGATGCAATTTCTGTGTTTCATCAACACTCTGATAGTCCACAGATTACAGAATGCCTCCAGATGTTCATCGGAAACTACTACTGGTCTTCCAGGGAACGATCAAAGCGTAGACTGTTTGAGACATTACTGCCGTGGAGGAAAGTGCGCATTTTGACTGTTGTATTCAATCCCGATGCAATTTCTGTTGTTCATCAACACTCTGATAGTCCACAGATTACAGTGTGCCTCCAGATGTGCATCGGAAACTACTACTGGTCTTCCATCGAACGATCAAAGCGTAAACTCTTTGAGACATTACTCCCATTGAGGGAAGTTCGCATGGTGACTGTTGTATTCAATCCCGATTCAATTTCTGTGTTTCATCAACACTCTGATACTCCACAGATTACAGAGTGCGTCCAGATGTGCATCGGAAACTACTACTGGTCTTCCAGGGAACGTTCAAATCGTAGACTGTTTGAGACATTACTCCCATGGTAGAATGTGCGCATGGTGACTGTTGTATTCAATCCCGATGCAATTTCTGTGTTTCATCAACACTCTGATAGTCCACAGATTACAGAATGCCTCCAGATGTTCATCGGAAACTACTACTGGTCTTCCTGGGAACGATCAAAGCGTAGACTGTATGAGACATTACTGCCGTTGAGGAAAGGGAGCATGGTGACTGTTGTATTCAATCCCGATGCAATTTCTGTGTTTCATCAACACTCTGATAGTCCAAAGATTACAGAATGCCTCCAGATGTGCATCGGAAAGTACTACTGGTCTTCCAGGGAACGATCAAAGCATAGACTGTTAGAGACATTACTCCCATGGAGGAAAGTGCGCATGGTGACTGTTGTATTCAATCCCGATGCAATTTCTGTGTTTGATCAGCACTCTGATAGTCCACAGATTACAGAATGCCTCCATATTTGCATCGGAAACTACTACTGGTCTTCCAGGGAACCATCAAAGAGTAGACGGTTTGAGACATTACTCCCATGGAGGAAAGTGCGCATGGTGACTGTTGTATTCAATCCCGATGCAATTTCTGTGTTTCATCAACACTTTGATACTTCACAGATTACAGAATGCGTCCAGATGTGCATCGGAAACTACTACTGGTCTTCCAGGGAACGTTCAAATCGTAGACTGTTTGAGACATTACTCCCATGGTAGAAAGTGCGCATGTTGACTGTTGTATTCAATCCCGATGCAATTTCTGTGTTTCATCAACACTCTGATAGTCCACAGATTACAGAATGCCTCCAGATGTGCATCGGAAACTACTACTGGTCTTCCAAGGTCCCATCAGAGCGTAGTGTGTTTGAGACATTAATCCCATGAAGGAAAGGGAGCATGGCGACTGTTGTATTCAATCCCGATGCAATTTCTGTGTTTCATCAACACTCTGATAGTCCACAGATTACAGAATGCCTCCAGATGTGATTCGGAAAGTACTACTAGTCTTCCAGGGAACGATCAAAGCGTAGACTGTTAGAGACATTACTCCCATGGAGGAAAGTGCGCATGGTGACTGTTGTATTCAATCCCGATGCAATTTGTGTGTTTCATCAACACTCTGATAGCCCACAGACAACAGAATGCCTCCAGATGTGCATCAGAAACTCCTACTGGTCTTCCAGAGAACGATCAAAGAGTCGACTGTTTGAGACATTACTCCCATGGAGGAAAGTGCGCATGGTGACTGTTGTATTCAATCCCGATGCAATTTCTGTGCTTCATCAACACTCTGATAGTAAACAGTTTACCGAAAGCCTCTAGGTGAGCATCGGAAAGTACTACTGGTCTTCCAGGGAACGACCAAAGCGTAGACTGTTAGAGACATTACTCCCATGGAGGAATGTGCGCATGGTGACTGTTGTATTCAATCCCGATGCAATATCTGTGCTTCATCAAAACCATGATAGTCTACAGATTACAAAATGCCACTAGATGTGCATCGGAAACTACTACTGGTCTTCCAGGGAACGATCAAATCGTAGACTGTTTGAGACATTACTCCCATGGAAGAAGGTTCGCATGGTGACTGTTGTATTCAATCCCGATGCAATTTCTGTGTTTCATCAACACTCTGACAGTCTACAGATTACAGAATGCCACCAGATGTGCATCGGAAACTACTACTAGTCTTTCAGGGAACGATCAAAGCGTAGACTGTTTGAGACATTACTCCCGTGGAGGAAAGTGCTCATGGTGACTGTTGTATTCAATCCCGATGCAATTTCTGTGGTTCACAACACTCTGATAGTCTACAGATTACAGAATGCCTCCAGATGTTCATCGGAAACTACTACTGGTCTTCCAGGGAACGATGAAAGCGGAGACTGTTTGAGAATTACTCCCATGGAGGAAAGTTCGCATGGTGACTGTTGTATTCAATCCCGATGCAATTTCTGTGTTTCATCAACACTCTGATACTCCTTAGATTACAGAATGCCTCCAGATGTGCATCGGAAACTACTACTGGTCTTCCAGGGAACGATCAAATCGTAGAGTGTTTGAGACATTACTCTCTTGGAAGAAGGTTCGCATGGTTACTGTTGTATTCAATCCCGATGCAATTTCTGTGTTTCATCAACACTCGGATAGTCCACAGATTACAGAATGCCTCCAGATGTGCATCGGAAACTACTACTGGTCTTCCAGGGAACGATCAAATCGTAGAGTGTTTGAGACATTACTCCCATGAAGGAAAGTGAGCCTGGTGACTGTTGTATTCAATCCCGATGAAATTTCTGGGTTTCATCAACACTCTGATAGTCCACAGATTACAGAATGCCTCCAGATGTGTATCGGAAAGTACTACTGGTCTTCCAGGGAACGATCAAAGCGTAGACTGTTAGAGACATTACTCCCATGGAGGAAAGTGAGCATGGTGACTGTTGTATTCAATCCCGATGCAATTTCTGTGTTTCATCAACACTCTGATAGTCCACAGTTACAGAATGCCTCCAGATGTGCATCGGAAAGTACTACTGGTCTTCCAGGGAACGATCAAAGCGTAGACTGTTAGAGAAATTACTCCCATGGAGGAAACTGCGCATGGTGACTGTTGTATTCAATCCCGATGCAATTTCTGTGTTTCATCAACACTCTGATACTCCACAGATTACAGAATGCGTCCAGATGTGCATCGGAAACTACTACTTGTCTTCCAGGGAACGTTCAAATCGTAGACTGTTAGAGACATTACTCCCATGGTAGAATGTGCGCATGGTGTCTGTTGTATTCAATCCCGATGCAATTTCTGTGTTTCATCAACACTCTGATAGTCCACAGATTACAGAATGCCTCCAGATGTTCATCGGAAAGTACTACTGGTCTTCCTGGGAACGATCAAAGCGTAGACTGTATGAGACATTACTGCCGTTGAGGAAAGGGAGCATGGTGACTGTTGTATTCAATCCCGAAGCAATTTCTGTGTTTCATCAACACTCTGATAGTCCACAGATTACGGAATGCCTTCAGATGTGCATCGGAAAGTACTACTGGTCTTCCAGGGAACGATCAAAGCGTAGACTGTTACAGACATTACGCCCATGGAGGAAAGTGCGCATGGTGACTGTTGTATTCAATCCCGATGCAATTTCTGTGTTTGATCAGCACTCTGATAGTCCACAGATTACAGAATGCCTCCAGATTTGCATCGGAAACTACTACTGGTCTTCCAGGGAACGATCAAAGAGTAGACTGTTTGAGACATTACTCCCATGGAGGAAAGTGCGAATGGTGACTGTTGTAATCAATCCCGATGCAATTTCTGTGTTTCATCAACACTCTGATACTTCACAGATTACAGAATGCGTCCAGATGTGCATCGGAAACTACTACTGGTCTTCCAGGGAACGTTGAAAGCGGAGACTGTTTGAGAATTACTCCCATGGAGGAAAGTTCGCATGGTGACTGTTGTATTCAATCCCGATGCAATTTCTGTGTTTCATCAACACTCTGATACTCCTTAGATTACAGAATGCCTCCAGATGTGCATCGGAAACTACTACTGGTCTTCCAGAGAACGATCAAAGAGTAGACTGTTTGAGACATTACTCCCATGGGAGAAAGTGCGCATGGTGACTGTTGTATTCAATCCCGATGCAATTTCTGTGTTTCATCAACACTCTGATAGTCCACAGATTACAGAATGCCTCCAGATGTGCATCGGAAGCTACTACTGGTGTTCCAGGGTCCGATCAAAGCGTAGTGTGTTTGAGACATTACTCCCATGAAGGAAAGGGAGCATGGCGACTGTTGTATTCAATCCCGATGCAGTTTCTGTGTTTCATCAACACTCTGATAGTCCACAGATTACAGAAAGCCTCCAGATGTGCATCGGAAAGTACTACTGGTCTTCCAGGGAACGATCAAAGCGAAGACTGTTAGAGACATTACTCCCATGTAGGAAAGTGCGCATGGTGACTGTTGTATTCAATCCCGATGCAATTTGCGTGTTTCATCAACACTCTGATAGTCCACAGAGAACAGAATGCGTCCAGATGTGCATCGGAAACTACTACTGGTCTTCCAGGGAACGATCAAATCGTAGACTGTTTGAGACATTACTCCCATGGAAGAAAGTGCGCATGGTGACAGTTGTATTCAATCCCGATGCAATTTCTGTGTTTCATCAACACTCTGATAGTCCACAGATTACAGAATGCCTCCAGATGTTCATCGGAAACTACTACTGGTCTTCCAGGGAACGATCAATGCGTAGACTGTTTGAGACATTACTGCCGTGGAGTTAAGTGCGAATGGTGACTGTTGTATTCATACCCGATGCAATTTCTGTGTTTAATCAACACTCTGATAGTCCACAGATTACAGAATAGCACCAGACGTGCATCGGAAACTACTACTGGTCTTCCAGGAACGTTCAAAGCGTAGACTGTTTGAGACATTACTCCCATGGAAGAAGGTTCGCATGGTGACTGTTGTATAAAATCCCGATGCAATTTCTGTGTTTCATCAACACTCTGACAGTCTACAGATTACAGAATGCCACCAGATGTGCATCGGAAACTACTACTAGTCTTTCAGGGAACGATCAAAGCGTAGACTGTTTGAGACATTACTCCCGTGGAGGAAAGTGCTCATGGTGAGTGTTGTATTCAATCCCGATGCAATTTCTGTGGTTCACAACACTCTGATAGTCCACAGATTACAGAATGCCTCCAGATGTTCATCGGAAACTACTACTGGTCTTCCAGGGAACGATGAAAAGCGGAGACTGTTTGAGAATTACTCCCATGGAGGAAAGTTCGCATGGTGACTGTTGTATTCAATCCCGATGCAATTTCTGTGTTTCATCAACACTCTGATACTCCTTAGATTACAGAATGCCTCCAGATGTGCATCGGAAACTACTACTGGTCTTCCAGGGAACGATCAAATCGTAGAGTGTTTGAGACATTACTCCCATGGAAGAAGGTTCGCATGGTGACTGTTGTATTCAATCCCGATGCAATTTGCGTGTTTCATCAACACTCTGATAGTCCACAGAGAACAGAATGCGTCCAGATGTGCATCGGAAACTACTACTGGTCTTCCAGGGAACGATCAAAGCGTAGACTGTTAGAGACATTACTCCCATGGAGGAAAGTGCGCATGGTGACTGTTGTATTCAATCCCGATGCAATTTGCGTGTTTCATCAACACTCTGATAGTCGACAGAGAACAGAATGCGTCCAGATGTGCATCGGAAACTGCTACTGGTCTTCCAGGGAACGATCAAATCGTAGACTGTTTGAGACATTACTCCCATGGAAGAAAGTGCGCATGGTGACTGTTGTATTCAATCCCGATGCAATATCTGTGCTTCATCAAAACCATGATAGTCTACAGATTACAAAATGCCACCAGATGTGCATCGGAAACTACTACTAGTCTTCCAGGGAACGATCAAATCGTAGACTGTTTGAGACATTACTCCCATGGAAGAAGGTTCGCATGGTGACTGTTGTATTCAATCCCGATGCAATTTCTGTGTTTCATCAACACTCTGACAGTCTACAGATTACAGAATGCCACCAGATGTGCATCGGAAACTACTACTAGTCTTTCAGGGAACGATCAAAGCGTAGACTGTTTGAGACATTACTCCCGTGGAGGAAAGTGCTCATGGTGACTGTTGTATTCAATCCCGATGCAATTTCTGTGGTTCACAACACTCTGATAGTCCACAGATTACAGAATGCCTCCAGATGTTCATCGGAAACTACTACTGGTCTTCCAGGGAACGATGAAAGCGGAGACTGTTTGAGAATTACTCCCATGGAGGAAAGTTCGCATGGTGACTGTTGTATTCAATCCCGATGCAATTTCTGTGTTTCATCAACACTCTGATACTCCTTAGATTACAGAATGCCTCCAGATGTGCATCGGAAACTACTACTGGTCTTCCAGGGAACGATCAAATCGTAGAGTGTTTGAGACATTACTCCCATGGAAGAAGGTTCGCATGGTGACTGTTGTATTCAATCCCGATGCAATTTGCGTGTTTCATCAACACTCGGATAGTCCACAGATTACAGATTGCCTCCAGATGTGCATCGGAAACTACTACTGGTCTTCCAGGGAACGATCAAAGCGTAGACTGTTAGAGACATTACTCCCATGGAGGAAAGTGCGCATGGTGACTGTTGTATTCAATCCCGATGCAATTTCTGTGTTTCATCAACACTCTGAGAGTCCACAGTAACAGAATGACTCCAGATGTGCATCGGAAAGTACTACTCGTCTTCCAGGGAACGATCAAAGCGTAAACTGTTAGAGAAATTACTCCCATGGAGGGAACTGCGCATGGTGACTGATGTATTCAATCCCGATGCAATTTCTGTGTTTCATCAACACTCTGATAGTCCACAGATTACAGATTGCCTCCAGATGTGCATCGGAAACTACTACTAGTCTTCCAGGGAACGATCAAAGAGTAGAATTTTTGAGACATTACTCCAATGGAGGAAAGTGCGCATGGTGACTGTTCTATTCAATCCCGATGCAATTTCTGTGTTTCATCAACACTCTGATAGTCCACAGATTACAGAATGCCTCCAGATGTTCATCGGAAACTACTACTGGTCTTCCAGGGAACGATCAAAGCGTAGACTGTTTGAGACATTACTGCCGTGGAGGAAAGTGCGCATTTTGACTGTTGTATTCAATCCCGATGCAATTTCTGTTGTTCATCAACACTCTGATAGTCCACAGATTACAGTGTGCCTCCAGATGTGCATCGGAAACTACTGCTGGCCTTCCATCGAACGATCAAAGCGTAAACTCTTTGAGACATTACTCCCATTGAGGGAAGTTCGCATGGTGACTGTTGCATTCAATCCCGATGCAATTTCTGTGTTTCATCAACACTCTGATACTCCACAGATTACAGAATGCGTCCAGATGTGCATCGGAAACTACTACTGGTCTTCCAGGGAACGTTCAAATCGAAGACTGTTTGAGACATTACTCCCATGGTAGAATGTGCGCATGGTGACTGTTGTATTCAATCCCGATGCAATTTCTGTGTTTCATCAACACTCTGATAGTCCACAGATTACAGAATGCCTCCAGATGTTCATCGGAAACTACTACTGGTCTTCCTGGGAACGATCAAAGTGTAGACTGTATGAGACATTACTGCCGTTGAGGAAAGGGAGCATGGTGACTGTTGTATTCAATCCCGATGCAATTTCTGTGTTTCATCAACACTCTGATAGTCCACAGATTACAGAATGCCTCCAGATGTGCATCGGAAAGTACTACTGGTCTTCCAGGGAACGATCAAAGCATAGACTGTTAGAGACATTACTCCCATGGAGGAAAGTGCGCATGGTGACTGTTGTATTCAATCCCGATGCAATTTCTGTGTTTGATCAGCACTCTGATAGTCCACAGATTACAGAATGCCTCCATATTTGCATCGGAAACTACTACTGGTCTTCCAGGGAACCATCAAAGAGTAGACGGTTTGAGACATTACTCCCATGGAGGAAAGTGCGCATGGTGACTGTTGTATTCAATCCCGATGCAATTTCTGTGTTTCATCAACACTTTGATACTTCACAGATTACAGAATGCGTCCAGATGTGCATCGGAAACTACTACTGGTCTTCCAGGGAACGTTCAAATCGTAGACTGTTTGAGACATTACTCCCATGGTAGAAAGTGCGCATGTTGACTGTTGTATTCAATCCCGATGCAATTTCTGTGTTTCATCAACACTCTGATAGTCCACAGATTACAGAATGCCTCCAGATGTGCATCGGAAACTACTACTGGTCTTCCAGGGTCCCATCAGAGCGTAGTGTGTTTGAGACATTAATCCCATGAAGGAAAGGGAGCATGGCGACTGTTGTATTCAATCCCGATGCAATTTCTGTGTTTCATCAACACTCTGATAGTCCACAGATTACAGAATGCCTCCAGATGTGCATCGGAAAGTACTACTAGTCTTCCAGGGAACGATCAAAGCGTAGACTGTTAGAGACATTACTCCCATGGAGGAAAGTGCGCATGGTGACTGTTGTATTCAATCCCGATGCAATTTGTGTGTTTCATCAACACTCTGATAGTCCACAGACAACAGAATGCCTCCAGATGTGCATCAGAAACTCCTACTGGTCTTCCAGAGAACGATCAAAGAGTAGACTGTTTGAGACATTACTCCCATGGAGGAAAGTGCGCATGGTGACTGTTGTATTCAATCCCGATGCAATTTCTGTGCTTCATCAACACTCTGATAGTAAACAGTTTACCGAAAGCCTCTAGGTGAGCATCGGAAAGTACTACTGGTCTTCCAGGGAACGACCAAAGCGTAGACTGTTAGAGACATTACTCCCATGGAGGAATGTGCGCATGGTGACTGTTGTATTCAATCCCGATGCAATATCTGTGCTTCATCAAAACCATGATAGTCTACAGATTACAAAATGCCACTAGATGTGCATCGGAAACTACTACTGGTCTTCCAGGGAACGATCAAATCGTAGACTGTTTGAGACATTACTCCCATGGAAGAAGGTTCGCATGGTGACTGTTGTATTCAATCCCGATGCAATTTCTATGTTTCATCAACACTGTGACAGTCTACAGATTACAGAATGCCACCAGATGTGCATCGGAAACTACTACTAGTCTTTCAGGGAACGATCAAAGCGTAGACTGTTTGAGACATTACTCCCGTGGAGGAAAGTGCTCATGGTGACTGTTGTATTCAATCCCGATGCAATTTCTGTGGTTCACAACACTCTGATAGTCCACAGATTACAGAATGCCTCCAGATGTTCATCGGAAACTACTACTGGTCTTCCAGGGAACGATGAAAGCGTAGCCTGTTTGAGACATTACTCCCATGGAAGAAGGTTCGCATGGTGACTGTTGTATTCAATCCCGATGCAATTTCTGTGTTTCATCAACACTCTGACAGTCTACAGATTACAGAATGCCACCATATGTGCATCGGAAACTACTACTAGTCTTTCAGGGAACGATCAAAGCGTAGTGTGTTTGAGACATTACTCCCGTGGAGGAAAGTGCTCATGGTGACTGTTGTATTCAATCCCGATGCAATTTCTGTGGTTCACAACACTCTGATAGTCCACAGATTACAGAATGCCTCCAGATGTTCATCGGAAACTACTACTGGTCTTCCAGGGAACGATGAAAGCGGAGACTGTATGAGAATTACTCCCATGGAGGAAAGTTCGCATGGTGACTGTTGTATTCAATCCCGATGCAATTTCTGTGTTTCATCAACACTCTGATACTCTGTCAGAGTAATGTCTCTAACAGTCTACGCTTTGATCGTTCCCTGGAAGACCAGTAGTACTTTCCGATGCACATCTGGAGGCTTTCTGTAATCTGTGGACTATCAGAGTGTTGATGAAACACAGAAACTGCATCGGGATTGAATACAACAGTCGCCATGCTCCCTTTCCTTCATGGGAGTAATGTCTCAAACACACTACGCTTTGATCGGACCCTGGAAGACCAGTAGTAGTTTCCGATGCACATCTGGAGGCATTCTGTAATCTGTGGACTATCAGAGTGTTGATGAAACACAGAAATTGCATCGGGATTGAATACAACAGTCACCATGCGCACTTTCTACCATGGGAGTAATGTCTCAAACTGTCTACGATTTGAACGTTCCCTGGAAGACCAGTAGTAGTTTCCGATGCACATCTGGACGCATTCTGTAATCTGTGAAGTATCAGAGTGTTGATGAAACACAGAAATTGCATCGGGATTGATTACAACAGTCACCATTCGCACTTTCCTCCATGGGAGTAATGTCTCAAACAGTCTACTCTTTGATCGTTCCCTGGAAGTCCAGTAGTAGTTTCCGATGCAAATCTGGAGGCATTCTGTAATCTGTGGACTATCAGAGTGCTGATCAAACACAGAAATTGCATCGGGATTGAATACAACAGTCACCATGCGCACTTTCCTCCATGGGCGTAATGTCTCTAACAGTCTACGCTTTGATCGTTCCATGGAAGACCAGTAGTACTTTCCGATGCACATCTGAAGGCATTCCGTAATCTGTGGACTATCAGAGTGTTGATGAAACACAGAAATTGCTTCGGGATTGAATACAACAGTCACCATGCTCCCTTTCCTCAACGGCAGTAATGTCTCATACAGTCTACGCTTTGATCGTTCCCAGGAAGACCAGTAGTACTTTCCGATGAACATCTGGAGGCATTCTGTAATCTGTGGACTATCAGAGTGTTGATGAAACACAGAAATTGCATCGGGATTGAAATCAACAGACACCATGCGCACATTCTACCATGGGAGTAATGTCTCAAACAGTCTACGATTTGAACGTTCCCTGGAAGACAAGTAGTAGTTTCCGATGCACATCTGGACGCATTCTGTAATCTGTGGAGTATCAGAGTGTTGATGAAACACAGAAATTGCATCGGGATTGAATACAACAGTCACCATGCGAACTTCCCTCAATGGGAGTAATGTCTCAAAGAGTTTACGCTTTGATCGTTCGATGGAAGACCAGTAGTAGTTTCCGATGCACATCTGGAGGCACACTGTAATCTGTGGACTATCAGAGTGTTGATGAACAACAGAAATTGTATCGGGATTGAATACAACAGTCACCATGCGCACTTTCCTCCACGGCAGTAAGGTCTCAAACAGTCTACGCTTTGATCGTTCCCTGGAAGACCAGTAGTAGTTTCCGATGAACATCTGGAGGCATTCTGTAATCTGTGGACTATCAGAGTGTTGATGAAACACAGAAATTGCATCGGGATTGAATACAACAGTCACCATGCGCACTTTCCTCCATGGGAGTAATGTCTCAAAAAGTCTACTCTTTGATCGTTCCCTGGAAGACGAGTAGTAGTTTCCGATGCACATCTGGAGGCAATCTGTAATCTGTGGACTATCAGAGTGTTGATGAAACACAGAAATTGCATCGGGATTGAATACATCAGTCACCATGCGCAGTTTCCTCCATGGGAGTAATTTCTCTAACAGTCTACGCTTTGATCGTTCCCTGGAAGACCAGTAGTACTTTCCGATGCACATCTGGAGGCATTCTGTAACTGTGGACTATCAGAGTGTTGATGAAACACAGAAATTGCATCGGGATTGAATACAACAGTCACCATGCTCACTTTCCTCCATGGGAGTAATGTCTCTAACAGTCTACGCTTTGATCGTTCCCTGGAAGACCATTAGTACTTTCCGATACACATCTGGAGGCATTCTGTAATCTGTGGACTATCAGAGTGTTGATGAAACACAGAAATTTCATCGGAATTGAATACAACAGTCACCAGGCTCACTTTCCTTCATGGGAGTAATGTCTCAAACACTCTACGATTTGATCGTTCCCTGGAAGACCAGTAGTAGTTTCCGATGCACTTCTGGTGGCATTCTGTAATCTGTGGACTATCTGAGTGTTGATGAAACACAGAAATTGCATCGTGATTGAATACAACAGTAACCATGCGAACCTTCTTCCAAGGGAGTAATGTCTCAAACACTCTACGATTTGATCGTTCCCTGGAAGACCAGTAGTAGTTTCCGATGCACATCTGGAGGCATTCTGTAATCTAAGGAGTATCAGAGTGTTGATGAAACACAGAAATTGCATCGGGATTGAATACAACAGTCACCATGCGAACTTTCCTCCATGGGAGTAATTCTCAAACAGTCTCCGCTTTCATCGTTCCCTGGAAGACCAGTAGTAGTTTCCGATGAACATCTGGAGGCATTCTGTAATCTGTGGACTATCAGAGTGTTGTGAACCACAGAAATTGCATCGGGATTGAATACAACAGTCACCATGAGCACTTTCCTCCACGGGAGTAATGTCTCAAACAGTCTACGCTTTGATCGTTCCCTGAAAGACTAGTAGTAGTTTCCGATGCACATCTGGTGGCATTCTGTAATCTGTAGACTGTCAGAGTGTTGATGAAACACAGAAATTGCATCGGGATTGAATACAACAGTCACCATGCGAACCTTCTTCCATGGGAGTAATGTCTCAAACAGTCTACGATTTGATCGTTCCCTGGAAGACCAGTAGTAGTTTCCGATGCACATCTGGTGGCATTTTGTAATCTGTAGACTATCATGGTTTTGATGAAGCACAGATATTGCATCGGGATCAAAGCGTAGTGTGTTTGAGACATTACTCCCATGAAGGAAAGGGAGCATGGCGACTGTTGTATTCAATCCCGATGCAGTTTCTGTGTTTCATCAGCACTCTGATAGTCCACAGATTACAGAAAGCCTCCAGATGTGCATCGGAAAGTACTACTGGTCTTCCAGGGAACGATCAAAGCGTAGACTGTTAGAGACATTACTCCCATGGAGGAAAGTGCGCATGGTGACTGTTGTATTCAATCCCGATGCAATTTGCGTGTTTCATCAACACTCTGATATTCCACAGAGAACAGAATGCGTCCAGATGTGCATCGGAAACTACTACTGGTCTTCCAGGGAACGATCAAATCGTAGACTGTTTGAGACATTACTCCCATGGAAGAAAGTGCGCATGGTGACAGTTGTATTCAATCCCGATGCAATTTCTGTGTTTCATCAACACTCTGATAGTCCACAGATTACAGAATGCCTCCAGATGTTCATCGGAAACTACTACTGGTCTTCCAGGGAACGATCAATGCGGTGACTGTTTGAGACATTACTGCCGTGGAGTTAAGTGCGAATGGTGACTGTTGTATTCATACCCGATGCAATTTCTGTGTTTAATCAACACTCTGATAGTCCACAGATTACAGAATAGCACCAGACGTGCATCGGAAACTACTACTGGTCTTCCAGGAACGTTCAAAGCGTAGCCTGTTTGAGACATTACTCCCATGGAAGAAGGTTCGCATGGTGACTGTTGTATTCAATCCCGATGCAATTTCTGTGTTTCATCAACACTCTGACAGTCTACAGATTACAGAATGCCACCATATGTGCATCGGAAACTACTACTAGTCTTTCAGGGAACGATCAAAGCGTAGTGTGTTTGAGACATTACTCCCGTGGAGGAAAGTGCTCATGGTGACTGTTGTATTCAATCCCGATGCAATTTCTGTGGTTCACAACACTCTGATAGTCCACAGATTACAGAATGCCTCCAGATGTTCATCGGAAACTACTACTGGTCTTCCAGGGAACGATGAAAGCGGAGACTGTATGAGAATTACTCCCATGGAGGAAAGTTCGCATGGTGACTGTTGTATTCAATCCCGATGCAATTTCTGTGTTTCATCAACACTCTGATACTCCTTAGATTACAGAATGCCTCCAGATGTGCATCGGAAACTACTACTGGTCTTCCAGGGAACGATCAAATCGTAGAGTGTTTGAGACATTACTCCCATGGAAGAAGGTTCGCATGGTGACTGTTGTATTCAATCCCGATGCAATTTGCGTGTTTCATCAACACTCTGATAGTCCACAGAGAACAGAATGCGTCCAGATGTGCATCGGAAACTACTACTGGTCTTCCAGGGAACGATCAAAGCGTAGACTGTTAGAGACATTACTCCCATGGAGGAAAGTGCGCATGGTGACTGTTGTATTCAATCCCGATGCAATTTGCGTGTTTCATCAACACTCTGACAGTCCACAGAGAACAGAATGCGTCCAGATGTGCATCGGAAACTACTACTGGTCTTCCAGGAACGTTCAAAGCGTAGACTGTTTGAGACATTACTCCCATGGAAGAAGGTTCGCATGGTCACTGTTGTATTCAATCCCGATGCAATTTCTGTGTTTCATCAACACTCTGATAGTCCACAGATTACAGGATGCCTCCAGATGTTCATCGGAAACTACTACTGGTCTTCCAGGGAACGATCAAAGCGTAGACTGTTTGAGACCTTACTGCCGTGGAGGAAAGTGCGCATGGTGACTGTTGTATTCAATCCCGATACAATTTCTGTTGTTCATCAACACTCTGATAGTCCACAGATTACAGTGTGCCTCCAGATGTGCATCGGAAACTACTACTGGTCTTCCATCGAACGATCAAAGCGTAAACTCTTTGAGACATTACTCCCATTGAGGGAAGTTCGCATGGTGACTGTTGTATTCAATCCCGATGCAATTTCTGTGTTTCATCAACACTCTGATACTCCACAGATTACAGAATGCGTCCAGATGTGCATCGGAAACTACTACTTGTCTTCCAGGGAACGTTCAAATCGTAGACTGTTTGAGACATTACTCCCATGGTAGAATGTGCGCATGGTGTCTGTTGTATTCAATCCCGATGCAATTTCTGTGTTTCATCATCACTCTGATAGTCCACAGATTACAGAATGCCTCCAGATGTTCATCGGAAAGTACTACTGGTCTTCCTGGGAACGATCAAAGCGTAGACTGTATGAGACATTACTGCCGTTGAGGAAAGGGAGCATGGTGACTGTTGTATTCAATCCCGAAGCAATTTCTGTGTTTCATCAACACTCTGATAGTCCACAGATTACGGAATGCCTTCAGATGTGCATCGGAAAGTACTACTGGTCTTCCAGGGAACGATCAAAGCGTAGACTGTTAGAGACATTACGCCCATGGAGGAAAGTGCGCATGGTGACTGTTGTATTCAATCCCGATGCAATTTCTGTGTTTGATCAGCACTCTGATAGTCCACAGATTACAGAATGCCTCCAGATTTGCATCGGAAACTACTACTGGTCTTCCAGGGAACGATCAAAGAGTAGACTGTTTGAGACATTACTCCCATGGAGGAAAGTGCGAATGGTGACTGTTGTAATCAATCCCGATGCAATTTCTGTGTTTCATCAACACTCTGATACTTCACAGATTACAGAATGCGTCCAGATGTGCATCGGAAACTACTACTGGTCTTCCAGGGAACGTTCAAATCGTAGACAGTTTGAGACATTACTCCCATGGTAGAAAGTGCGCATGGTGACTGTTGTATTCAATCCCGATGCAATTTCTGTGTTTCATCAACACTCTGATAGTCCACAGATTACAGAATGCCTCCAGATGTGCATCGGAAACTACTACTGGTCTTCCAGGGTCCGATCAAAGCGTAGTGTGTTTGAGACATTACTCCCATGAAGGAAAGGGAGCATGGCGACTGTTGTATTCAATCCCGATGCAGTTTCTGTGTTTCATCAACACTCTGATAGTCCACAGATTACAGAAAGCCTCCAGATGTGCATCGGAAAGTACTACTGGTCTTCCAGGGAATGATCAAAGCGTAGACTGTTAGAGACATTACTCCCATGGAGGAAAGTGCGCATGGTGACTGTTGTATTCAATCCCGATGCAATTTGCGTGTTTCATCAACACTCTGATAGTCCACAGAGAACAGAATGCGTCCAGATGTGCATCGGATACTACTACTGGTTTTCCAGGGAACGATCAAATCGTAGACTGTTTGAGACATTACTCCCATGGAAGAAAGTGCGCATGGTGACAGTTGTATTCAATCCCGATGCAATTTCTGTGTTTCATCAACACTCTGATAGTCCACAGATTACAGAATGCCTCCAGATGTTCATCGGAAACTACTACTGGTCTTCCAGGGAACGATCAATGCGTAGACTGTTTGAGACATTACTGCCGTGGAGTTAAGTGCGAATGGTGACTGTTGTATTCATACCCGATGCAATTTCTGTGTTTAATCAACACTCTGATAGTCCACAGATTACAGAATAGCACCAGACGTGCATCGGAAACTACTACTGGTCTTCCAGGAACGTTCAAAGCGTAGACTGTTTGAGACATTACTCCCATGAAAGAAGGTTCGCATGGTGACTGTTGTATTCAATCCCAATGCAATTTCTGTGTTTCATCAACACTCTGACAGTCTACAGATTACAGAATGCCACCATATGTGCATCGGAAACTACTACTAGTCTTTCAGGGAACGATCAAAGCGTAGACTGTTTGAGACATTACTCCCGTGGAGGAAAGTGCTCATGGTGACTGTTGTATTCAATCCCGCTGCAATTTCTGTGGTTCACAACACTCTGATAGTCCACAGATTACAGAATGCCTCCAGATGTTCATCGGAAACTACTACTGGTCTTCCAGGGAACGATGAAAGCGGAGACTGTATGAGAATTACTCCCATGGAGGAAAGTTCGCATGGTGACTGTTGTATTCAATCCCGATGCAATTTCTGTGTTTCATCAACACTCTGATACTCCTTAGATTACAGAATGCCTCCAGATGTGCATCGGAAACTACTACTGGTCTTCCAGGGAACGATCAAATCGTAGAGTGTTTGAGACATTACTCCCATGGAAGAAGGTTCGCATGGTGACTGTTGTATTCAATCCCGATGCAATTTGCGTGTTTCATCAACACTCTGATAGTCCACAGAGAACAGAATGCGTCCAGATGTGCATCGGAAACTACTACTGGTCTTCCAGGGAACGATCAAAGCGTAGACTGTTAGAGACATTACTCCCATGGAGGAAAGTGCGCATGGTGACTGTTGTATTCAATCCCGATGCAATTTGCGTGTTTCATCAACACTCTGATAGTCCACAGAGAACAGAATGCGTCCAGATGTGCATCGGAAACTACTACTGGTCTTCCAGGAACGTTCAAAGCGTAGACTGTTTGAGACATTACTCCCATGGAAGAAGGTTCGCATGGTCACTGTTGTATTCAATCCCGATGCAATTTCTGTGTTTCATCAACACTCTGACAGTCTACAGATTACAGAATGCCACCAGATGTGCATCGGAAACTACTACTAGTCTTCCAGGGAACGATCAAAGAGTAGACTTTTTGAGACATTACTCCCATGGAGGAAAGTGCGCATGGTGACTGTTGTATTCAATCCCGATGCAATTTCTGTGTTTCATCAACACTCTGATAGTCCACAGATTACAGGATGCCTCCAGATGTTCATCGGAAACTACTACTGGTCTTCCAGGGAACGATCAAAGCGTAGACTGTTTGAGACCTTACTGCCGTGGAGGAAAGTGCGCATGGTGACTGTTGTATTCAATCCCGATACAATTTCTGTTGTTCATCAACACTCTGATAGTCCACAGATTACAGTGTGCCTCCAGATGTGCATCGGAAACTACTACTGGTCTTCCATCGAACGATCAAAGCGTAAACTCTTTGAGACATTACTCCCATTGAGGGAAGTTCGCATGGTGACTGTTGTATTCAATCCCGATGCAATTTCTGTGTTTCATCAACACTCTGATACTCCACAGATTACAGAATGCGTCCAGATGTGCATCGGAAACTACTACTTGTCTTCCAGCGAACGTTCAAATCGTAGACTGTTTGAGACATTACTCCCATGGTAGAATGTGCGCATGGTGTCTGTTGTATTCAATCCCGATGCAATTTCTGTGTTTCATCATCACTCTGATAGTCCACAGATTACAGAATGCCTCCAGATGTTCATCGGAAAGTACTACTGGTCTTCCTGGGAACGATCAAAGCGTAGACTGTATGAGACATTACTGCCGTTGAGGAAAGGGAGCATGGTGACTGTTGTATTCAATCCCGAAGCAATTTCTGTGTTTCATCAACACTCTGATAGTCCACAGATTACGGAATGCCTTCAGATGTGCATCGGAAAGTACTACTGGTCTTCCAGGGAACGATCAAAGCGTAGACTGTTAGAGACATTACGCCCATGGAGGAAAGTGCGCATGGTGACTGTTGTATTCAATCCCGATGCAATTTCTGTGTTTGATCAGCACTCTGATAGTCCACAGATTACAGAATGCCTCCAGATTTGCATCGGAAACTACTACTGGTCTTCCAGGGAACGATCAAAGAGTAGACTGTTTGAGACATTACTCCCATGGAGGAAAGTGCGAATGGTGACTGTTGTAATCAATCCCGATGCAATTTCTGTGTTTCATCAACACTCTGATACTTCACAGATTACAGAATGCGTCCAGATGTGCATCGGAAACTACTACTGGTCTTCCAGGGAACGTTCAAATCGTAGACAGTTTGAGACATTACTCCCATGGTAGAAAGTGCGCATGGTGACTGTTGTATTCAATCCCGATGCAATTTCTGTGTTTCATCAACACTCTGATAGTCCACAGATTACAGAATGCCTCCAGATGTGCATCGGAAACTACTACTGGTCTTCCAGGGTCCGATCAAAGCGTAGTGTGTTTGAGACATTACTCCCATGAAGGAAAGGGAGCATGGCGACTGTTGTATTCAATCCCGATGCAGTTTCTGTGTTTCATCAACACTCTGATAGTCCACAGATTACAGAAAGCCTCCAGATGTGCATCGGAAAGTACTACTGGTCTTCCAGGGAACGATCAAAGCGTAGACTGTTAGAGACATTACTCCCATGGAGGAAAGTGCGCATGGTGACTGTTGTATTCAATCCCGATGCAATTTGCGTGTTTCATCAACACTCTGATAGTCCACAGAGAACAGAATGCGTCCAGATGTGCATCGGATACTACTACTGGTCTTCCAGGGAACGATCAAATCGTAGACTGTTTGAGACATTACTCCCATGGAAGAAAGTGCGCATGGTGACAGTTGTATTCAATCCCGATGCAATTTCTGTGTTTCATCAACACTCTGATAGTCCACAGATTACAGAATGCCTCCAGATGTTCATCGGAAACTACTACTGGTCTTCCAGGGAACGATCAATGCGTAGACTGTTTGAGACATTACTGCCGTGGAGTTAAGTGCGAATGGTGACTGTTGTATTCATACCCGATGCAATTTCTGTGTTTAATCAACACTCTGATAGTCCACAGATTACAGAATAGCACCAGACGTGCATCGGAAACTACTACTGGTCTTCCAGGAACGTTCAAAGCGTAGACTGTTTGAGACATTACTCCCATGAAAGAAGGTTCGCATGGTGAATGTTGTATTCAATCCCGATGCAATTTCTGTGTTTCATCAACACTCTGACAGTCTACAGATTACAGAATGCCACCATATGTGCATCGGAAACTACTACTAGTCTTTCAGGGAACGATCAAAGCGTAGACTGTTTGAGACATTACTCCCGTGGAGGAAAGTGCTCATGGTGACTGTTGTATTCAATCCCGATGCAATTTCTGTGGTTCACAACACTCTGATAGTCCACAGATTACAGAATGCCTCCAGATGTTCATCGGAAACTACTACTGGTCTTCCAGGGAACGATGAAAGCGGAGACTGTTTGAGAATTACTCCCATGGAGGAAAGTTCGCATGGTGACTGTTGTATTCAATCCCGATGCAATTTCTGTGTTTCATCAACACTCTGATACTCCATAGATTACAGAATGCCTCCAGATGTGCATCGGAAACTACTACTGGTCTTCCAGGGAACGATCAAATCGTAGAGTGTTTGAGACATTACTCCCATGGAAGAAGGTTCGCATGGTGACTGTTGTATTCAATCCCGATGCAATTTGCGTGTTTCATCAACACTCTGATAGTCCACAGAGAACAGAATGCGTCCAGATGGGCATCGGAAACTACTACTGGTCTTCCAGGGAACGATCAAAGCGTAGACTGTTAGAGACATTACTCCCATGGAGGAAAGTGCGCATGGTGACTGTTGTATTCAATCCCGATGCAATTTGCGTGTTTCATCAACACTCTGATAGTCCACGGGGAACAGAATGCGTCCAGATGTGCATCGGAAACTACTACTGTTCTTCCAGGGAACGATCAAATCGTAGACTGTTTGAGACATTACTCCCATATAAGAAAGTGCGCATGGTGACTGTTGTATTCAATCCCGATGCAATATCTGTGCTTCATCAAAACCATGATAGTCTACAGATTACAAAATGCCACCAGATGTGCATCGGAAACTACTACTGGTCTTCCAGGGAACGATCAAATCGTAGACTGTTTGTGACATTACTCCCATGGAAAAAGGTTCGCATGGTGACTGTTGTATTCAATCCCGATGCAATTTCTGTGTTTCATCAACACTCTGACAGTCTACAGATTACAGAATGCCACCAGATGTGCATCGGAAACTACTACTAGTCTTTCAGGGAACGATCAAAGCGTAGACTGTTTGAGACATTACTCCCGTGGAGGAAAGTGCTCATGGTGACTGTTGTATTCAATCCCGATGCAATTTCTGTGGTTCACAACACTCTGATAGTCCACAGATTACAGAATGCCTCCAGATGTTCATCGGAAACTACTACTGGTCTTCCAGGGAACGATGAAAGCGGAGACTGTTTGAGAATTACTCCCATGGAGGAAAGTTCGCATGGTGACTGTTGTATTCAATCCCGATGCAATTTCTGTGTTTCATCAACACTCTGATACTCCTTAGATTACAGAATGCCTCCAGATGTGCATCGGAAACTACTACTGGTCTTCCAGGGAACGATCAAATCGTAGAGTGTTTGAGACATTACACCCTTGGAAGAAGGTTCGCATGTTTACTGTTGTATTCAATCCCGATGCAATTTCTGTGTTTCATCAACACTCTGATAGTCCACAGATTACAGAATGCCTCCAGATGTGTATCGGAAAGTACTAATGGTCTTCCAGGGAACGATCAAAGCGTAGACTGTTAGAGACATTACTCCCATGGAGGAAAGTGAGAATGGTGACTGTTGTATTCAATCCCGATGCAATTTCTGTGTTTCATCAACACTCTGATAGTCCACAGTTACAGAATGCCTCCAGATGTGCATCGGAAAGTACTACTGGTCTTCCAGGGAACGATCAAAGCGTAGACTGTTAGAGAAATTACTCCTATGGAGGAAACTGCGCATGGTGACTGATGTATTCAATCCCGATGCAATTTCTGTGTTTCATCAACACTCTGATAGTCCACAGATTACAGATTGCCTCCAGATGTGCATCGGAAACTACTACTCGTCTTCCAGGGAACGATCAAAGAGTAGACTTTTTGAGACATTACTCCCATGGAGGAAAGTGCGCATGGTGACTGTTGTATTCAATCCCGATGCAATTTCTGTGTTTCATCAACACTCTGGTAGTCCACAGATTACAGATTGCCTCCAGATGTTCATCGGAAACTACTACTGGTCTTCCAGGGAACGATCAAAGCGTAGACTGTTTGAGACCTTACTGCCGTGGAGGAAAGTGCGCATGGTGACTGTTGTATTCAATCCCGATACAATTTCTGTTGTTCATCAACACTCTGATAGTCCACAGATTACAGTGTGCCTCCAGATGTGCATCGGAAACTACTACTGGTCTTCCATCGAACGAACAAAGCGTAAACTGTTTGAGACATTACTCCCATTGAGGGAATTTCGCATGGTGACTGTTGTATTCAATCCCGATGCAATTTCTGTGTTTCATCAACACTCTGATACTCCACAGATTACAGAATGTGTCCAGATGTGCATCGGAAACTACTACTTGTCTTCCAGGGAACGTTCAAATCGTAGACTGTTTGAGACATTACTCCCATGGTAGAATGTGCGCATGGTGTCTGTTGTATTCAATCCCGATGCAATTTCTGTGTTTCATCAACACTCTGATAGTCCACAGATTACAGAATGCCTCCAGATGTTCATCGGAAAGTACTACTGGTCTTCCTGGGAACGATCAAAGCGTAGACTGTATGAGACATTACTGCCGTTGAGGAAAGGGAGCTTGGTGACTGTTGTATTCAATCCCGATGCAATTTCTTTGTTTCATCAACACTCTGATAGTCCACAGATTACGGAATGCCTCCAGATGTGCATCGGAGAGTACAACTGGTCTTCCAGGGAACGATCAAAGCGTAGACTGTTAGAGACATTACGCCCATGGAGGAAAGTGCGCATTGTGACTGTTGTATTCAATCCCGATGCAATTTCTGTGTTTGATCAGCACTCTGATAGTCCACAGATTACAGAATGCCTCCAGATTTGCATCGGAAACTACTACTGGTCTTCCAGGGAACGATCAAAGAGTAGACTGTTTGAGACATTACTCCCATGGAGGAAAGTGCGAATGGTGACTGTTGTAATCAATCCCGATGCAATTTCTGTGTTTCATCAACACTCTGATACTTCACAGCTTACAGAAAGCGTCCAGATGTGCATCGGAAACTACTACTGGTCTTCCAGGGAACGTTCAAATCGTAGACAGTTTGAGACATTACTCCCATGGTAGAAAGTGCGCATGGTGACTGTTGTATTTAATCCCGATGCAATTTCTGTGTTTCATCAACACTCTGATAGTCCACAGATTACAGAATGCCTACAGATGTGCATCGGAAACTACTACTGGTCTTCCAGGGTCCGATCAAAGCGTAGTGTGTTTGAGACATTACTCCCATGTAGGAAAGGGAGCATGGCGACTGTTGTATTCAATCCCGATGCAATTTCTGTGTTTCATCAACACTCTGATAGTCCACTGATTACAGAAAGCCTCCAGATGTGCATCGGAAAGTACTACTGGTCTTCCAGGGAACGATCAAAGCGTAGACTGTTAGAGACATTACTCCCATGGAGGAAAGTGCGCATGGTGACTGTTGTATTCAATCCCGATGCAATTTGCGTGTTTCATCAACACTCTGATAGTCCACAGAGAACAGAATGCGTCCAGATGTGCATCGGAAACTACTACTGGTCTTCCAGGGAACGATCAAATCGTAGACGGTTTGAGACATTACTCCCATGGAAGAAAGTGCGCATGGTGACAGTTGTATTCAATCCCGATGCAATTTCTGTGTTTCATCAACACTCTGATAGTCCACAGATTACAGAATGCCTCCAGATGTTCATCGGAAACTACTACTGGTCTTCCAGGGAACGATCAATGCGTAGACTGTTTGAGACATTACTGCCGTGGAGTTAAGTGCGCATGGTGACTGTTGTATTCATACCCGATGCAATTTCTGTGTTTAATCAACACTCTGATAGTCCACAGATTACAGAATAGCACCAGACGTGCATCGGAAACTACTACTAGTCTTCCAGGAACGTTCAAAGCGTAGACTGTTTGAGACATTACTCCCGTGGAGGAAAGTGCACATGGTGACTGTTGTATTCAATCCCGATGCAATTTCTGTGTTTAATCAACACTCTGATACTCCACAGATTACAGAATGCCACCAGATGTGCATCGGAAACTACTACTGGTCTTCCAGGGAACGATCAAATCGTAGACTGTTTGAGACATTACTCCCGTGGAGGAAAGTGCGCATGGTGACTGTTGTATTCATCCCTATGCAACTTCTGTGTTTCATCAAAACTCTGATAGTCTACAGATTACAGAATGCCACCAGATGTGCATCGGAAACTACTACTGGTCTTCCATCGAACGATCAAAGCGTAAACTGTTTGAGACATTACTCCCATGGAGGAAAGTGCGCATGGTGACTGTTGTATTCAATCATGATGCAATTTCTGTGTCTCATCAACACTCTGATGGTCCACAGATTACAGAATGCCACCAGATGTGCATCGGAAACTACTACTGATCATCCGGGGAACGATCAAAGCGTAGACAGTTTGATACATTACTCCCGTGGTGGTAGTTGCGCATGGTGACTGTTGTATTCAATCCCGATGCAATTTCTGTGCTTCATCACCCCTCTGATAGTCCACAGATTACAGAATGCCACCAGATGTGCATCGGAAACTACTACTGGTCTTCCAGGGAACGATCCAATCGTAGACTGTTTGAGACATTACTCCCATGTAGGAATGTGCGCATTGTGACTGTTGTAGTCAATCCCGATGCAATTTCTGTGTTTCATCAACACTCTGATAGTCCACAAATTACGGAAAGCCTCCAGATGTGCATCGAAAACTACTACTGGTCTTCCAGGGAACGATCAAAGCGTAGACTGTTAGAGACATTACTCCCATGGAGGAAAGTGCGCATGGTGACTGTTGTATTCAATCATGATGCAATTTCTGTGTTTCATCAACACTCTGATAGTCCACAGATTACAGAATGCCTGCAGATGTGCATCGGAAACTTCTACTGGTCTTGAAGGGAACGATCAAAGAGTAGACTGTTTGAGACATTACTCCCATGGAGGAAAGTGCGCATGGTGACTGTTGTATTCAATCCCGATGCAATTTCTGTGCTTCATCAACACTCTGATAGTCCACACTTTACGGAAAGCCTCAAGATGAGCATCGTAAAGTACTACTGGTCTTCCAGGGAACGATCAAAGCGTAGACTGTTAGAGACATTACTCCCATGGAGGAATGTGCGCATGGTGACTGTTGTATTCAATCCCGATGCAATTTCTGTGTTTCATCAACACTCTGATAGTCCACAGCTTACAGAATGCGTCCAGATGTGCATCGGACACTACTACTGGTCTTCCAGGGAACGATCAAATCGTAGACTCTTTGAGACATTACTCCCATGGAAGAAAGTGTGCATGCTGACAGTTGTATTCAATCCCGATGCAATTTCTGTGTTTCATCATCACTGTGATAGTCCACAGATTACAGAATGCCTCCAGATGTTCATCGGAAACTACTACTGGTCTTCCAGGGAACGATCAAAGCTTAGACTGTTTGAGACATTACTGCCGTGGAGGAAAGTGCGCATGGTGACTGTTGTATTCAATCCCGATGCAATTTCTGTGTTTCATCAACACTCTGATAGTCCACAGATTACAGAATAGCACCAGACGTGCATCGGAAACTACTACTGGTCTTCCAGGAACGTTCAAAGCGTAGACTGTTTGAGACATTACTCCCGTGGAGGAAAGTGCGCATGGTGACTGTTGTATTCAATCCCGATGCAATTTCTGTGTTTAATCAACACTCTGATACTCCACAGACTACAGAATGCCACCAGATGTGCATCGGAAACTACTACTGGTCTTCCAGGGAACGATCAAAGCGTAGACTGTTTGAGACATTACTCCCGTGGAGGAAAGTGCGCACGGTGACTGTTGTATTCAATTGCGATTCAATTTCTGTGTTTCATCAACAATCTGATAGTCCACAGATTACAGAATGCCACCAGATGTGCATCGGAAACTACTACTGGTCTTCCAGGGAACGATCAAATCGTAGACTGTTTGAGACATTACTCCCGTGAAGGAAAGTGCGCATGGTGACTGTTGTATTCATCCCTATGCAACTTCTGTGTTTCATCAACACTCTGATAGTCAACAGTTTACGGAAAGCCTCCAGATGAGCATCGGATAGTACTACTGGGCTTCCAGGGAACGATCAAAGCGTAGACTGTTAGAGACATTACTGCCATGGAGGAATGTGTGCATGGTGACTGTTGTATTCAATCCCGATGCAATTTCTGTGTTTCATCAACACTCTGATAGTCCACAGTTTACAGAATGCGTCCAGATGTGCATCGGAAAGTACTACTGGTCTTCCAGGGAACGATCAAAGAGTAGACTGTTTGAGACATTACTCCCATGGAGGAAAGTGCGCATGGTGACTGTTGTATTCTATCCCCATGCAATTTCTGTGCTTCATCAACACTCTGATAGTCCACAGTTTACGGAAAGCCTCCAGATGTGCATCGGAAAGCTCTACTGGTCTTCCAGGGAACGATCAAAGCGTAGACTGTTTGAGACATTACTCCCATGGAGGATAGTGCGCATGGTGACTGTTGTATTCAATCCCGATGCAATTTCTGTGTTTCATCAACACTCTGATAGTCCACAGATTACAGAATGCCTCCAGATGTGCATCGGAAACTACTACTGGTCTTCCAGGGAACGATCAAATAGTAGAGTGTTTGAGACATTACTCCCATGGAGGAAAGTGCGCATGGTGACTGTTGTATTCAATCATGACGCAATTTCTGTGTTTCATCAACACTCTGATAGTCCACAGATTACAGAATGCCTGCAGATGTGCATCGGAAACTACTACTGGTCTTTCATCGAACGATCAAATCGTAGACTGTTTGAGACATTACTCCCATGGAGGAAAGTGCGCATGGTGACTGTTGTATTCAATCCCGATGCAATTTCTGTGTTTCATCAACACTCTGATAGTCCACAGATTACAGAATGCCTCCAGATGTTCATCGGAAACTACTACTGGTCTGCGAGGGAACGATCAAAGCGTAGACTGTTTGAGACATTACTGCCGTGGAGGAAAGTGTGCATGGTGACTGTTGTGTTCAACCCCGATGCAATTTCTGTGTTTCATCAACACTCTGATAGTCCACAGTTTACGGAAAGATTCCAGATGAGCATCGGATAGTACTACTGGTCTTCCAGGGAACGATCAAAGCGTAGACTGTTAGAGACATTACTCCCATGGAGGAATGTGCGCATGGTGACTGTTGTATTCAATCCCGATGCAATTTCTGTGTTTCATCAACACTCTGATAGTCCACAGATTACAGAATGCGTCCAGATGTGCATCGGAAAGTAATACTGCTCTTCCAGGGAACGATCAAAGAGTAGAAGGTTTGAGACATTACTCCCATGGAGGAAAGTGTGCATGGTGACTGTTGTATTCTATCCCCATGCAATTTCTGTGCTTCATCAACACTCTGATAGTCCACAGTTTACGGAAAGCCTCCAGATGTGCATCGGAAAGCTCTACTGGTCTTCCTGGGAACGATCAAAGCGTAGACTGTTAGAGTCATTACTCCCATGAAGGAAAGTGCGCATGGTGACTGTTGTATTCAATCCCGATGCAATTTCTGTGTTTCATCAACACTCTGACAGTCCACAGATTACAGAATGCCTCCAGATGTGCATCGGAAACTACTACAGGTCTTCCAGGGTACGATCAAAGCGTAGAGTGTTTGAGACATTACTCCTATGAAGGAAAGTGAGCATGGTGACTGTTGTATTCAATCCCGATGCAATTTGTGTGTTTCATCACCACTCTGATAGTCCACAAATTACAGAATGCCTCCAGATGTGCATCGGAAACTACTACTGGTCTTCCATCGAACGATCAAAGCGTAGGCTGTTAGAGACACTACTCCCATGGAGGAAAGTGCGCATGGTGACTGTTGTATTCAATCCCGATGCAATTTCTGTGTTTCATCAACACTCTGATAGTCCACAGTTTACAGAATGCCTCCAGATGTGCATCGGAAACTACTACTGGTCTTCCAGGGAACGATCAAAGAGTAGACTGTTTGAGACATTACTCCCATGGAGGAAAGTGCGCATGGTGACTGTTGTATTCAATCCCGATGCAATTTCTGTGCTTCATCAACACTCTGATAGTCCACAGTTTACGGTAAGCCTCCAGATGTGCATCGGAAAGTACTACTGGTCTTCCAGGGAACAATCAAAGCGTAGACTGTTAGAGACATTACTCCCATGGAGGAAAGTGTGCATGGTGACTGTTGTATTCAATCCCGATGCAATTTCTGTGTTTCATCAACACTCTGATAGTCCACAGATTACAGAATGCGTCCAGATGTGCATCGGAAACTACCACTGGTCTTCCAGGGAACGATCAAATCGTAGACTGTTTGAGACATTACTCCCATGGAAGAAAGTGCGCATGGTGACTGTTGTATTCAATCCCGATGCAATTTCTGTGATTCATCAACACTCTGATGCTCCACAAATTACAGAATGCGTCCAGATGTGCATCGGAAACTACTACTGGTCTTCCAGGGAACGATCAAATCGTAGACTGTTTGAGACATTACTCCCGTGTAGGAAAGTGCGCATGGTGACTGTTGTATTTAATCCCGATGCAATTTCTGTGTTTCATCAACACTCTGATAGTCCACAAATTACGGGAAGCCTCCAGATGTGCATCGGAAACTACTACAGGTCTTCCAGGGAACGATCAAAGCGTAGACTGTTAGAGACATTACTCCCATGGAGGAAAGTGCGCATGGTGACTGTTGTATTCAATCATGACGCAATTTCTGTGTTTCATCAACACTCTGATAGTCCACAGATTACAGAATGCTTTCAGATGTGTATCGGAAACTACTACTGGTCTTCCTGGGAACGATCAAAGCGTAGAATGTTTGAGACATTATGCCCATGAAGGAAAGTGCGCATGGTGACCGTTGTATTCAATCCCGAGGCAATTTCTCTGTTTCATCAACACTCTGATAGTCCACGGATTACAGAATGCCACCAGACGTGCATCGGAAACTACTACAGGTCCTCCAGGAACGATCAAAGCGTAGACTGTTTGAGACATTACTCCCGTGGAGGAAAGTGCGCATGGTGACTGTTGTATTCAATCCCGATGCAATTTCTGTGATTCATCAACACTCTGATGCTCCACAGATTACAGAATGCGTCCAGATGTGCATCGGAAACTACTACTGGTCTTCCAGGGAACGATCAAATCGTAGACTGTTTGAGACATTACTCCCGTGTAGGAAAGTGCGCATGGTGACTGTTGTATTCAATCCCGATGCAATTTCTGTGTTTCATCAACACTCTGATAGTCCACAAATTACGGAAAGCCTCCAGATGTGCATCGGAAACTACTACAGGTCTTCCAGGGAACGATTAAAGCGTAGACTGTTAGAGACATTACTCCCATGGAGGAAAGTGCGCATGGTGACTGTTGTATTCAATCATGACGCAATTTCTGTGTTTCATTAACACTCAGATAGTCCACAGATTACAGAATGCCTGCAGATGTGCATCGGAAACTACTACTGGTCTTTTATCGAACGATCAAATCGTAGACTGTTTGAGACATTACTCCCATGGAGGAAAGAGCGCATGGTGACTGTTGTATTCAATCCCGATGCAATTTCTGTGTTTCATCAACACTCTAATAGTCCACAGATTACAGAATGCCTCCAGATGTTCATCGGAAACTACTACTGGTCTGCGATGGAACGATCAAAGCGTAGACTGTTTGAGACATTACTGCCGTGGAGGAAAGTGTGCATGGTGACTGTTGTGTTCAACCCCGATGCAATTTCTGTGTTTCATCAACACTCTGATAGTCCACAGTTTACGGAAAGCCTCCAGATGAGCATCGGATAGTACTACTGGTCTTCCAGGGTACGATCAAAGCGTAGACTGTTAGAGACATTACTCCCATGGAGGAATGTGTGCATGGTGACTGTTGTATTCAATCCCGATGCAATTTCTGTGTTTCATCAACACTCTGATAGTCCACAGATTACAGAATGCGTCCAGATGTGCATCGGAAAGTACTACTGGTCTTCCAGGGAACGGTCAAAGAGTAGACTGTTTGAGACATTACTCCCATGGAGGAAAGTGCGCATGGTGACTGTTGTATTCTATCCCCATGCAATTTCTGTGCTTCATCAACACTCTGATAGTCCACAGTTTACGGAAAGCCTCCAGATGTGCATCGGAAAGCTCTACTGGTCTTCCAGGGAACGATCAAAGCGTAGACTGTTAGAGACATTACTCCCATGGAGGAAAGTGCGCATGGTGACTGTTGTATTCAATCCCGATGCAATTTCTGTGTTTCATCAACACTCTGATAGTCCACAGATTACAGAATGCCTCCAGATGTGCATCGGAAAGTACTACTGGTCTTCCAGGGAACGATCAAAGCGTAGACTGTTAGAGACATTACTCCCATGGAGGAAAGTGCGCATGGTGACTGTTGTATTCAATCCCGATGCAATTTCTGTGTTTCATCAACACTCTGATAGTCCACAGATTACAGAATGCCCCCAGATGTGCATCGGAAACTACTACTGGTCTTCCAGGGAACGATCAAAGCGTAGACTGTTTGAGACATTACTCCCATGGAGGAGAGTGCGCATGGTGACTGTTGTATTCATCCTTATGCCACTTGTGTGTTTCATCAACACTCTGATAGTCCACAGATTACAGAATGCCACCAGATGTGCATCGGAAACTACTACTGGTCTTTCAGGGAACGATCAAAGCGTAGACTGTTTGAGACATTACTCCCGTGGAGGGAAGTGCGCATGGTGCCTGTTGTATTCAATCCAGATGCAATATCTGTGTTTCATCAACACTCTGATAGTCCACAGATTACAGAATGCCACCAGATGTGCATCGGAAACTACTACTGGTCTTCCAGGGAACGATCAAATCGTAGACTGTTTGTGACATTACTCCCGTGGAGGAGAGTGCGCATGGTGACTGTTGTATTCATCCTTATGCCACTTGTGTGTTTCATCAACACTCTGATAGTCCACAGATTACAGAATGCCACCAGATGTGCATCGGAAACTACTACTGGTCTTTCAGGGAACGATCAAAGCGTAGACTGTTTGAGACATTACTCCCGTGGAGGGAAGTGCGCATGGTGCCTGTTGTATTCAATCCAGATGCAATATCTGTGTTTCATCAACACTCTGATAGTCCACAAATTACGGAAAACCTCCAGATGTGCATCGGAAAATACTACTGGTCTTCCAGGGAACGATCAAAGCGTAGACTGTTAGAGACATTACTCCCATGGAGGAAAGTGCGCATGGTGACTGTTGTATTCAATCATGATGCAATTTCTGTGTTTCATCAACACTCTGATAGTCCACAGATTACAGAATGCCACCAGATGTGCATCGGAAACTACTACTGGTCTTTCATCGAACGATCAAATCGTAGACTGTTTGAGACATTACTCCCATGGAGGAAAGTGCGCATGGTGACTGTTGTATTCAATCCCGATGCAATTTCTGTGTTTCATCAACACTCTGATAGTCCACAGATTACAGAATGCCTCCAGATGTTCATCGGAAACTACTACTGGTCTGCGAGGGAACGATCAAAGCGTAGACTATTTGAGACATTACTGCCGTGGAGGAAAGTGTGCATGGTGACTGTTGTGTTCAACCCCGATGCAATTTCTGTGTTTCATCAACACTCTGATAGTCCACAGTTTACGGAAAGCCTCCAGATGAGCATCGGATAGTACTACTGGTCTTCCAGGGAACGATCAAAGCGTAGACTGTTAGAGACATTACTCCCATTGGGGAATGTGCGCATGGTGACTGTTGTATTCAATCCCGATGCAATTTCTGTGTTTCATCAACACTCTGATAGTCCACAGATTACAGAATGCGTCCAGATGTGCATCGGAAAGTACTACTGGTCTTCCAGGGAACGATCAAAGCGTAGAGTGTTTGAGACATTACTCCTATGAAGGAAAGTGAGCATGGTGACTGTTGTATTCAATCCCGATGCAATTTGTGTGTTTCATCAACACTCTGATAGTCCACAAATTACAGAATGCCTCCAGATGTGCATCGGAAAGTACTACTGGTCTTCCAGGGAACGATCAAAGCGTTGACTGTTAGAGACATTTCTCCCATGGAGGAAAGTGCGCATGGTGACTGTTGTATTCAATCCTGATGCAATTTCTGTGTTTCATCAACACTCTGATAGTCCACAGATTACAGAATGCCTCCAGATGTGTATCGGAAACTACTACTGGTCTTCCAGGGAACGATCAAAGAGTAGACTGTTTGAGACATTACTCCCATGGAGGAAAGTGCGCATGGTGACTGTTGTATTCAATCCCGATGCAATTTCTGTGCTTCATCAACACTCTGATAGTCCACAGTTTACGGAAAGCCTCCAGATGTGCATCCGAAAGTACTACTGGTCTTCCAGGGAACAATCAAAGCGTAGACTCTTAGAGACATTACTCCCATGGAGGAAAGTGCGCATGGTGACTGTTGTATTCAATCCCGATGCAATTTCTGTGTTTCATCAACACTCTGATAGTCCACAGATTACAGATTGCGTCCAGATGTGCATCGGAAACTACTACTGATCTTCCAGGGAACGATCAAATCGTAGACTGTTTGAGACATTACTCCCATGGAAGAAAGTGCGCACGGTGACTGTTGTATTCAATCCCGATGCAATTTCTGTGTTTCATCAACACTCTGATGCTCCACAGATTACAGAATGCGTCCAGATGTGCATCGGAAACTACTACTGGTCTTCCAGGGAACGATCAAAGAGTAGACTGTTTGAGATATTACTCCCATGGAAGAAATTGCGCATGGTGACTGTTGTATTCATTCCCGATGCTATTTCTGTTTTCATCAACACTCTGATAGTCCACAGATTACAGAATGCCTCCAGATGTGCATCGGAAACTACTACTGGTCTTACAGGGAACGATCAAAGAGTAGACTGTTTGAGACATTACTCCCATGGAAGAAAGTGCGCATGGTGACTGTTGTATTCAATCCCGATGCAATTTCTGTGTTTCATCAACACTCTGATAGTCCACAGATTACAGAATGCCTCCAGATGTGCATCGGAAACTACTACTGGTCTTCCAGGGAACGATCAAAGCGTAGACTGTTTGAGACATTACTCCCGTAAAGGAAAGTGAGCATGGTGACTGTTGTATTCAACCCCGATGCAATTTCTGTGCTTCATCAACACTCTGATAGTCCACAGTTTACGGAAAGCCTCCAGATGTGCATCGGAAAGTACTACAGGTCTTCCAGGGAACGATCAAATCGTCGACTGTTAGAGACATTACTCCCATGGAGGAAAGTGCGCATGGTGACTGTTGTATTCAATCCCGATGCAATTTCTGTGTTTCATCAACACTCTGATAGTCCACAGATTACAGAATGCGTCCAGATGTGCATCGGAAACTACTACTGGTCTTCCTTGGAACGATAAAATCGTAGACTGTTTGAGACATTACTCCCATGGAAGAAAGTGCGCATGGTGACTGTTGTATTCAATCCCGATGCAATTTCTGTGTTTCATCAACACTCTGATAGTCCACAGATTACAGAATGCCTCCAGATGTTCATCGGAAACTACTAATGGTCTTCCAGCGAACGATCAAACCGTAGACTGTTTGAGACATTACTGCCGTGGAGGAAAGTGCGCATGGTGACTGTTGTGTTCAATCCCGATGCAATTTCTGTGTTTCATCAACACTCTGATAGTCCACAGATTACAGAATGCCTCCAGATGTGCATCGGAAACTACTACTGGTCTTCCATCGAACGATCAAAGCGTAAACTCTTTGAGACATAACTCCCATTGAGGGAAGTGCGCATGGTGACTGTTGTATTCAATCGCGATGCTATTTCTGTGTTTCATCAACACTCTGATAGTCCACAGATTACAGAATGCCTCCAGATGTGCAGATTTAATAGGTTCCACAACGAAACATTGTCTCGAAATTTGGTAGAAAATCCGAAGAAATTCTGGTCGTATGTAAAGTACACAAGCGGCAAGACGCAGTCAATACCTTCGCTGCGCAGTGCCGATGGTACTGTTATCGACGACTGCGCCGCTAAAGCGGAGTTATTGAACGCAGTTTTCCGAAATTCCTTCACCAGGGAAGACGAATGGAATATTCCAGAATTTGAAACACGAACATCTGCTAGCATGAGTTTCTTAGAAGTAGATACCTTAGGGGTTGCGAAGCAACTCAAATCGCTTGATACGGGCAAGTCTTCAGGTCCAGATTGTATACCGATTAGGTTCCTTTCAGATTACGCTGATACTATAGCTCCCTACTTAGCACTCATATACAACCGCTCGCTCACCGATAGATCTGTACCTACAGATTGGAAAATTGCGCAGGTCGCACCAGTGTTCAAGAAGGGTAGTAGGAGTAATCCATTTAACTACAGACCTATATCATTGACGTCGGTTTGCAGTAGGGTTTTGGAGCATATACTGTATTCAAACATTATGAATCACCTCGAAGGGAACGATCTATTGACACGTAATCAGCATGGCTTCAGAAAACATCGCTCTTGTGCAACGCAGCTAGCTCTTTATTCGCACGAAGTAATGGCCGCTATCGACAGGGGATCTCAAGTTGATTCCGTATTTCTAGATTTCCGGAAAGCTTTTGACACGGTTCCTCACAAGCGACTTCTAATCAAGCTGCGGAGCTATGGGGTATCGTCTCAGTTGTGCGACTGGATTCGTGATTTCCTGTCAGGAAGGTCGCAGTTCGTAGTAATAGACGGCAAATCATCGAGTAAAACTGAAGTGATATCAGGTGTTCCCCAGGGAAGCGTCCTGGGACCTCTACTGTTCCTGATCTATATAAATGACCTGGGTGACAATCTGAGCAGTTCTCTTAGGTTGTTCGCAGATGATGCTGTAATTTACCGTCTAGTAAGGTCATCCGAAGACCAGTATCAGCTGCAAAGCGATTTAGAAAAGATTGCTGTATGGTGTGTCAGGTGGCAGTTGACGCTAAATAACGAAAAGTGTGAGATGATCCACATGAGTTCCAAAAGAAATCCGTTGGAATTCGATTACTCGATAAATAGTACAATTCTCAAGGCTGTCAATTCAACTAAGTACCTGGGTGTTAAAATTACAAACAACTTCAGTTGGAAGGACCACATAGATAATATTGTCGGGAAGGCGAGCCAAAGGTTGCGTTTCATTGGCAGGACACTTAGAAGATGCAACAAGTCCACTAAAGAGACAGCTTACACTACACTCGTTCGTCCTCTGTTAGAATATTGCTGCGCGGTGTGGGATCCTTACCAGGTGGGATTGACGGAGGACATCGAGAGGGTGCAAAGAAGGGCAGCTCGTTTTGTATTATCGCGTTATAGGGGAGAGTGTGTGGCAGATATGATACACGAGTTGGGATGGAAGTCATTACAGCATAGACGTTTTTCGTCGCGGCGAGACCTTTTTACGAAATTTCAGTCACCAACTTTCTCTTCCGAATGCGAAAATATTTTGTTGAGCCCAACCTACATAGGTAGGAATGATCATCAAAATAAAATAAGAGAAATCAGAGCTCGAACAGAAAGGTTTAGGTGTTCGTTTTTCCCGCTCGCTGTTCGGGAGTGGAATAGTAGAGAGATAGTATGATTGTGGTTCGATGAACCCTCTGCCAAGCACTTAAATGTGAATTGCAGAGTAGTCATGTAGATGTAGATGTAGATGTAGATGTAGATGTACTGGTCTTCCAGGGAACGATCAAAGAGTAGACTGTTTGAGACATTACTCCCATGGAAGAAAGTGCGCATGGTGACTGTTGTATTCATTCCCGATGCAATTTCTGTGTTTCATCAACACTCTGATAGTCCACAGATTACAGAATGCCTCCAGATGTGCATCGGAAACTACTACTGGTCTTCCAGGGAACGATGAAAGCGTGGACTGTTTGAGACATTACTCCCGTAAAGGAAAGTGAGCAGGGTGACTGTTGTATTCAACCCCCATGCAATTTCTGTGCTTCATCAACACTCTGATAGTCCACAGTTTACGGAAAGCCTCCAGATGTGCATCGGAAAGTACTACAGGTCTTCCAGGGAACGATCAAAGCGTCGACTGTTAGAGACATTACTCCCATGGAGGAAAGTGCGCATGGTGACTGTTGTATTCAATCCCGATGCAATTTCTGTGTTTCATCAACACTCTGATAGTCCACAGATTACAGAATGCGCCCAGATGTGCATCGGAAACTACTACTGGTCTTCCTTGGAACGATAAAATCGTAGACTGTTTGAGACATTACTCCCATGGAAGAAAGTGCGCATGGTGACTGTTGTATTCAATCCCGATGCAATTTCTGTGTTTCATCAACACTCTGATGCTCCACAGATTACAGAATGCGTCTAGTTGTGCATCGGAAACTACTACTGGTCTTCCAGGGAACGATCAAATCGTAGACTGTTTGAGACATTACTCCCATGGAAGAAATTGCGCATGGTGACTGTTGTATTCATTCCCGATGCAATTTCTGTGTTTCATCAACACTCTGTTAGTCCACAGATTACAGAATGCCACCAGATGTGCATCGGAAACTACAACTGGTCATCCAGGGAACGATCGAAGCGTAGACTGTTTGAGACATTACTCCCGTGGAGGAAAGTGCGCACGGTGACTGTTGTATTCAATTGCGATTCAATTTCTGTGTTTCATCAACAATCTGATAGTCCACAGATTACAGAATGCCACCAATTGTGCATCGGAAACTACTACTGGTCTTCCAGGGTCCGATCAAAGCGTAGACTGTTTGAGACATTACTCCCATGGAGGAAAGTGCGCATGGTGACTGTTGTATTCAATCCCTATGCAACTTCTGTGTTTCATCAACACTCTGATAGTCCACAGATTACAGAATGCCACCAGATGTGCATCGGAAACTACTACTGGTCTTCCAGGGAACGATCAAATCGTAGACTGTTTGAGACATTACTCCCGTGTAGGAAAGTGCGTATGGTGACTGTTGTATTCAATCCCGATGCAATTTCTGTGTTTCATCAACACTCTGATAGTCCACAAATTGCGGAAAGCCTCCAGATGTGCATCGGAAACTACTACTGGTCTTCCAGGGAACGATCAAAGCGTAGACTGTTAGAGACATTACTCCCATGGAGGAAAGTGCGCATGGTGACTGTTGTATTCAATCATGACGAAATTTCTGTGTTTCATCAACACTCCGATAGTCCACAGACTACAGAATGCCTGCAGATGTGCATCGGAAACTACTACTGGTCTTTCATCGAACGATCAAATCGTAGACTGTTTGAGACGTTACTCCCATGGAGGAAAGTGCGCACGGTGACTGTTGTGTTCAACCCCGATGCAATTTCTGTGTTTCATCAACACTCTGATAGTCCACAGTTTACGGAAAGCCTCCAGATCAGCATCGGATAGTACTACTGGCCTTCCAGGTAACGTTCAAAGCGTAGACTGTTAGAGACGTTACTCCCATGGAGGAATGTGCGCATGGTGACTGTTGTATTCAATCCAGATGCAATTTCTGTGTTTCATCAACACTCTGATAGTCCACAGATTACAGAATGCGTCCAGATGTGCATCGGAAAGTACTACTGGTCTTCCAGGGAACGATCAAAGAGTAGACTGTTTGAGACATTACTCCCATGGAGGAAAGTGCGTATGGTGACTGTTGTATTCAATCCCGATGCAATTTCTGTGTTTCATCAACACTCTGATAGTCCACAGATTACAGAATGCCTCCAGATGTGCGTCGGAAACTACTACTGGTCTTCCAGGGAACGATCAAATCCTAGACTGTTTGAGACATTACTCATATGGAAGAAAGTGCGCATGGTGACTGTTGTATTCAATCCTGATGCAATTTCTGTGTTTCATCAACACTCTGATAGTCCACAGATTACAGAATGCCTCCAGATGTTCAACGGAAACTACTACTGGTCTTCCAGGGAACGATCAAACCGTAGACTGTTTGAGACATTACTGCCGTGGAGGGAAGTGCGCATGGTGACTGTTGTATTCAATCCCGATGCAATTTCTGTGTTTCATCAACACTCTGATAGTCCACAGATAACAGAATGCCTCCAGATGTGCATCGGAAACTACTACTGGTCTTCCATCGAACGATCAAAGCGTAAACTCTTTGAGACATTACTCCCATTGAGGGAAGTGCGCATGGTGACTGTTGTATTCAATCCCGATGCAATTTCTGTGTTTCATCAACACTCTGATGCTCCACAGATTACAGAATGCGTCCAGATGTGCATCGGAAACTACTACTGGTCTTCCAGGGAACGATCAAAGAGTAGACTGTTTGAGACATTACTCCCATGGAAGAAAGTGCGCATGGTGACTGTTGTATTCATTCCCGATGCAATTTCTGTGTTTCATCAACACTCTGATAGTCCACAGATTACAGAATGCCTCCAGATGTGCATCGGAAACTACTACTGGTCTTCCAGGGAACGATCAAAGAGTAGACTGTTTGAGACATTACTCCCATGGAGGAAAGTGCGCATGGTGACTTGTATTCTATCCCCATGCAATTTCTGTGCTTCATCAACACTCTGATAGTCCACAGTTTACGGAAAGCCTCCAGATGTGCATCGGAAAGCTCTACTGGTCTTCCAGGGAACGATCAAAGCGTAGACTGTTAGAGACATTTCTCCCATGGAGGACAGGGCGCATGGTGACTGTTGTATTCAATCCCGATGCAATTTCTGTGTTTCATCAACACTCTGATAGTCCACAGATTACAGAATGCCTCCAGATGTGCATCGGAAACAACTACTGGTCTTCCAGGGAACGATCAAAGCGTAGACTGTTTGAGACATTACTCCCGTAAAGGAAAGTGAGCATGGTGACTGTTGTATTCAATCCCGATGCAATTTCTGTGTTTCATCAACACTCTGATAGTCCACAGATTACAGAATGCGTCCAGATGTGCACCGGAAACTACTACTGGTCTTCCAGGGAACGATCAAATCGTAGACTGTTTGAGACATTACTCCCATGGAAGAAAGTGCGCATGGTGACTGTTGTATTCAATCCCGATGCAATTTCTGTGTTTCATCAACACTCTGATAGTCCACAGATTACAGAATGCCTCCAGATGTGCATCGGAAACTACTACTGGTCTTCCAGGGAACGATCAAAGAGTAGACTGTTTGAGACATTACTCCCATGGAGGAAAGTGCGCATGGTGACTGTTGTATTCAATCCCGATGCAATTTCTGTACTTCATCAACACTCTGATAGTCCACAATTTACGGAAAGCCTCCAGATGTGCATCGGAAAGTACTACTGGTCTTCCAGGGAACGATCAAAGCGTAGACTGTTAGAGACATTACTCCCATGGAGGAAAGTGCGCATGGTGACTGTTGTATTCAATCCCGATGCAATTTCTGTGTTTCATCAACAATGTCATGCTCCACAGATTACAGAATGCGTCCAGTTGTGCATCTGAAACTACTAAGTTCTTCCAGGGAACGATCACATCGTAGACTGTTTGAGACATTACTCCCATGGAAGAAAGTGCGCATGGTGACTGTTGTATTCATTCAAGATGCAATATCTGTGTTTCATCAACACTCTGACAGTCCACAGATTACAGAATGCCTCCAGATGTTCATCGGAAACTACTACTGGTCTGCGAGGGAACGATCAAAGCGTAGACTGTTTGAGACAATACTGCCGTGGAGGAAAGTGTGCATGGTGACTGTTGTGTTCAACCCCGATGCAATTTCTGTGTTTCATCAACACTCTGATAGTCCACAGATTACAGAATGCCTCCAGATGTGCATCGTAAACTACTACTGATCTTCCAGGGAACGATCAAAGAGTAGACTGTTTGAGACATTACTCCCATGGAGAAAAGTGCGCATGGTGACTGATGTATTCTATCCCCATGAAATTTCTGTGCTTCATCAACACTCTGATAGCCCACAGTCTACGGAAAGCCTCCAGATGTGCATCGGAATGCTCTACTGGTCTTCCAGGGAACGATCAAAGCGTAGACTGTTAGAGACATTACTCCCATGGAGGAAAGTGCGCATGGTGACTGTTGTATTCAATCCCGATGCAATTTCTGTGTTTCATCAACACTCTGATAGTCCACAGATTACAGAATGCCTGCAGATGTGCATCGGAAACTACTACTGGTCTTCCAGGGAACGATCAAAGAGTAGACTGTTTGAGACATTACTCCCATGGAGGAAAGTGCGTATGGTGACTGTTGTATTCAATCCCGATGCAATTTCTGTGCTTCATCAACACTCTGATAGTCCACAGTTTACGGAAAGCCTCCAGATGTGCATCGGGAAGTACTACTGGTCCTCCAGGGAACGATCAAAGCGTAGACTGTTAGAGACATTACTCCCATGGAGGAAAGGCGCATGGTGACTGTTGTATTCAATCCCGATGCAATTTCTGTGTTTCATCAACACTCTGATAGTCCACAGATTACAGAATGCGTCCAGATGTGCATCGGAAACTACTACTGGTCTTCCAGGGAACGATCAAATCGTAGACTGTTTGAGACATTACTCCCATGGAAGAAAGTGCGCATGGTGACTGTTGTATTCAATCCCGATGCAATTCCTGTGTTTCATCAACAATCTGATAGTCCACAGATTACAGAATGCCTCCAGATGTGCATCGGAAACTACTACTGGTCTTCCAGGGAACGATCAAAGAGTAGACTGTTTGAGACATTACTCCCATGGAGGAAAGTACGCATGGTGACTGTTGTATTCAATCCCGATGCAATTTCTGTGCTTCATCAACACTCTGATAGTCCACAATTTACGGAAAGCCTCCAGATGTGCATCGGAAAGTACTACTGGTCTTCCAGGGAACGATCAAAGCGTAGACTGTTAGAGACATTACTCCCATGGAGGAAAGTGCGCATGGTGACTGTTGTATTCAATCCCGATGCAATTTCTGTGTTTCATCAACAATCTGATGCTCCACAGATTACAGAATGCGTCCAGTTGTGCATCTGAAACTACTAATTTCTTCCAGGGAACGATCAAATCGTAGACTGTTTGAGACATTACTCCCATGGAAGAATGTGCGCATGGTGACTGTTGTATTCATTCAAGATGCAATTTCTGTGTTTCATCGACACTCTGACAGTCCACAGATTACAGATTGCCTCCAGATGTTCATCGGAAACTACTACTGGTCTTCCAGGGAACGATCAAACCGTAGACTGTTTGAGACATTACTGCCGTGGAGGAAAGTGCGCATGGTGACTGTTGTAATCAATCCCGATGCAATTTCTGTGTTTCATCAACACTCTGATAGTCCACAGATTACAGAATGCCTCCAGATGTGCATCGGAAACTACTACTGGTCTTCCATCGAACGATCAAAGCTAAACTCTTTGAGACATTACTCCCATTGAGGGACGTGCGCATTGTGACTGTTGTATTCAATCCCGATGCAATTTCTGTGTTTCATCAACAATCTGATGCTCCACAGATTACAGAATGCGTCCAGTTGTGCATCTGAAACTACTAAGTTCTTCCAGGGAACGATCAAATCGTAGACTGTTTGAGACATTACTCCCATGGAAGAAAGTGCGCATGGTGACTGTTGTATTCATTCAAGATGCATTTTCTGTGTTTCATCAACACTCTGACAGTCCACAGATTACAGAATGCCTCCAGATGTGCATCGGAAACTACTACTGGTCTTCCAGGGAACGATCAAAGAGTAGACTGTTTGAGACATTACTCCCATGGAGAAAAGTGCGCATGGTGACTGTTGTATTCTATCCCCATGAAATTTCTGTGCTTCATCAACACTCTGATAGCCCACAGTCTACGGAAATACTCCAGTTGTGCATCGGAATGCTCTACTGGTCTTCCAGGGAACGATCAAAGCGTAGACTGTTAGAGACATTACTCCCATGGAGGAAAGTGCGCATGGTGACTGTTGTATTCAATCCCGATGCAATTTCTGTGCTTCATCAACACTCTGATAGTCCACAGATTACAGAATGCCTCCAGATGAGCATCGGAAACTACTATTGGTCTTCCAGGGAACGATCAAATCGTACACTGTTTGAGACATTACTATCATGGAAGAAAGTGCGTATGGTGACTGTTGTATTCAATCCCGATGCAATTTCTGTGTTTCATCAACACTCTGATAGTCCACAGATTACAGAATGCCTCCAGATGTTCATCGGAAACTACTACTGGTCTTCCATCGAACGATCAAACCGTAGACTGTTTGAGACATTACTGCCGTGGAGGAAAGTGCGCATGGTGACTGTTGTATTCAATCCCGATGCAATTTCTGTGTTTCATCAACACTCTGATAGTCCACAGATTACAGAATGCCTCCAGATGTGCATCGGAGACTACTACTGGTCTTCCATCGAACGATCAAAGCGAAAACTCATTGAGACATTACTCCCATTGAGGGAAGTGCGCATGGTGACTGTTGTATTCAATCCCGATGCAATTTCTGTGTTTCATCAACACTCTATGCTCCACAGATTACCGAATGCGTCCAGATGTGCACCGGAAACTACTACTGGTCTTCCAGGGAACGATCAAATCGTAGACTGTTTGAGACATTACTACCATGGAAGAAAGTGCAAATGGTGACTGTTGTATTCATTCCCGATGCAATTTCTGTGTTTCATCAACACTCTGATAGTCCACAGATTACAGAATGCCTCCAGTTGTGCATCGGAAACTACTACTGGTCTTCCAGGGAACGATCAAAGCGTAGACTGTTTGAGGCATTACTCCCATGGAGGAAAGTGCGCATGGTGACTGTTGTATTCAATCGCGATGCAATTTCTGTGTATCATCAACACTCTATGCTCCACAGATTACAGAATGCGTCCAGATGTGCACCGGAAACTACTACTGGTCTTCCAGGGAACGATCAAATCGTAGACTGTTTGAGACATTACTCCCATGGAAGAAAGTGCGCATGGTGACTGTTGTATTCATTCCCGATGCAATTTCTGTGTTTCATCAACACTCTGATAGTCCACAGATTACAGAATGCCTCCAGATGTTCATCGAAAACTACTACTGGTCTTCCAGGGAACGATCAAACCGTAGACTGTTTGAGACATTACTGCCGTGGAGGAAAGTGCGCATGATGAATGTTGTATTCAATCCCGATGCAATTTCTGTGTTTCATCAACACTCTGATAGTCCACAGATTACAGAATGCCTCTAGATGTGCATCGGAAACTACTACTGGTCTTCCAGGAATCGATCAAAGCGTAGACACTTTGAGACATTACTCCCATGGAGGAAAATTGCGCTTGGTGACTGTTGTATACAATCCCGATGCAATTTCTGTGTTTCAAAAACACTCTGATAGTCCACAAATTACAGAATGACACCAGATGTGCATCGCAAACTACTACTGGTCTTCCAGGGAACGATCAAACGTAGACTCTTTCAGACTTTACTGCCATGGAGGAAAGTGCGCATTGTGACTGTTGTATTCAATCCCGATGCAATTTCTGTGTTTCATCAGCACTCTGATAGTCCACACATTACAGAAAGCCCCTAGATGTGCATCGGAAACTACTACTGGTCTTCCAGGGAACGATCAAGGCGTAAACTGTTTGAGACATTACTCCCATGGAGGAAGTGTGTATGGTGACTGTTGTATTTAATCCCGATGCAATTTCTGTGTTTCATCAACATTCCGATAGTCCACACATTACAGAAGGCCCCCAGATTTGCATCGGAAACTACTACTGGTCTTGCAGGGAGCGATCAAAGTATAGACTGTTTGAGACATTACTCCCACTGAGGAAAGTGCGCATGGTGACTGTTGTATTCAATCCCGATGCAATTTCTGTGTTTCATCAACACTCTGATTGTCCACACATTACAGAATGCCTCAAGATGTGCAACGGAAACTACTACTGGTTTTCCAGGGAACGATCAAAACTTAATCTCTTTGAGACATTACTCCCATGGAGGAAAGTGCGAATGGTGACTGTTGTATTCATTCCCGATGCAATTTCTGTGTTTCATCAACACTCTGATAGTCCACAGATTACAGAATGCCTCCAGATGTGCATCGGAAACTACTACTGGTCTTCCAGGGAACGATCAAAGAGTAGACTGTTTGAGACATTACTCCCATGGAGGAAAGTGCGCATGGTGACTGTTGTATTCTATCCCCATGCAATTTCTGTGTTTCATCAACACTCTGATAGTCCACAGTTTACGGGAAGCCTCCAGATGTGCATCGGAAAGCTCTACTGGTCTTCCAGGGAACGATCAAAGCGTAGGCTATTATAGACATTACTCCCATGGAGGAAAGTGCGCATGGTGACTGTTGTATACAATCCCGATGCAATTTCTGTGTTTCATCAACACTCTGATAGTCCACAGATTTCAGAATGCCTCCAGATGTGCATCGGAGACTACTACTGGTCTTCCAGGGAACGATCAAATAGTAGTCTATTTGAGACTTTACTGCCATGGAGGAAAGTGCGCATGGTGACTGTAGTATTCAATCCCTATGCAATTTCTGTATTTCTACAACACTCTGATAGTCCACAGATTTCAGAATGCTTCCAGATGTGCATCGGAAACTACTACTTGTCTTCCAGGGTACGATCAAAGCGTAGACTGATTGAGACATTATTCCAATTTAGGAAAGTGCGCACGGTGACTGTTGTATTCAATCCCGATGCAATTTCTGTGTTTCATCAACACTTTGAAGTTCCACAGATTACAGAATGCCTCCAGATGTGCATCGGAAACTACTACTGGTCTTCTAGGTATCGATCAAAGCTTAGACTGTTTGACACATTATTCCCATGGAGAAAAGTGCGCATGGTGACTGTTGTACTCAATCCCGATGCAATTTCAGTGTTTCATTAACACATTGAAGGTCCGCAGATTACAGAATGCCTCCAGATGTGCATCGGAAACTACTACTGATCTTCCAGGAATCGATCAAAGAGTAGACACTTTGAGACATTAATCCCATGGAGGAAAATTGGGCATGGTGACTGTTGTATACAATCCCGATGCAATTTCTGTGTTTCAACAACACTCTGATAGTCCACACATTACAGAATGACACCAGATGTGCATCGGAAACTACTACTGGTATTCCAGGGAACGATCAAAGTGTAGACTCTTTGAGACATTACTGCCATGGAGGAAAGTGCGCATGGTGACTGTTGTATTCAATCCCGATGCAATTTCTATGTTTCATCAACACTCTGATAGTCCACACATTACAGAAGGCCCCCAGATGTGCATCGGAAACTACTACTGGTCTTGCAGGGAACGATCAAAGCGTAGACTGTTTGAGACATTACTCCCATGGAGGAAAAAGCGCATGGTGACTGTTGTATTCAATCCCGATGCAATTTCAGTGTTTCATCAACACTTTGAAGGTCCACAGTTTACGGAATGCCTCCAGATGTGCATCGGAAACTACTATTGGTCTTCCAGGATTCGATCAAAGCGTAGACACTTTGAGACATTACTGCCATGGAGGAAAGTGCGCATGGTGACTGTTGTATTCAATCCCGATGCAATTTCTGTGTTTCATCAACACTCTGATAGTCCACACATAACAGAATGCCCGCAGATGTTCATCGGAAACTACTACTGGTCTTCCAGGGAACGACCAAATCGTGAACTGTTTGAGACATTTCTCCATGGAGGAAAGTGCGCATTGCGACTGTTGTACTCAATCCCGATGCAATTTCTTTGTTTCATCAACACTCTGATAGTCCACACATTACAGATGGCCCCCAGATGTGCATCGGAAACTACAACTAGTGTTCCAGGGAACGATCAAAGCGTAGACTGTTTGAGACATTACTCCCATGGAGGAAAGTGCGCATGGTGACTGTTGTATTCATCCCAATGCAATTTCTGTGTTTCATCAACACTCTGATAGTCCACACATTACAGAATGACACCAGACGTGCATCGGAAACTACTACTGGTCTTCCAGGGAACTATCAAAGCGTAGACACTTTGAGACATTACTCCCATGGAGGAAAATTGCGCATGGTGACTGTTGTATTCAATCCCGATGCAATTTCTTTGTTTCATCAACACTCTGATAGCCCACACATTACAGATGGCCCCCAGATGTGCATCGTAAACTACAACTGGTCTTCCAGGGAACGATCAAAGCGTAAACTGTTTGAGACATTACTCCCATGGAGGAAAGTGTGCATGGTGTGTTTCATCAACACTCTGATAGTACACACATTACAGAAGGCCCCCAGATGTGCATCAGAAGCTACTACTGGTCTTCCAGGGAACGATCAAAGCGTAAACTGTTTGAGACATTACTCCATGGAGGAAAGTGTGCATGGTGTGTTTCATCAACACTCTGATAGTCCACACATTACAGAAGGCCCCCAGATGTGCATCGTAAACTACTACTGGTCTTGCAGGTAATGATCAAAGCGTAGACTGTTTGAGACATTACTCCCATGGAAGTAAGTGCGCATGGAGACTGTTGTATTCAATCCCGATGCAATTTTAGTGTTTCATCAACACTTTGAAGGTCCACAGATTACAGAATGCCTCCAGATGTGCGTCGGAAACTACTACTGGTACTCCAGGAACCGATCAAAGCGTAGAATCTTAGCGACATTACTGCCATGGAGGAAAGTGCGCATGGTGACTGTTGTATTCAATCCCGATGCGATTTCTGTGTTTCATCAACACTCTGATAGTCCACACATTACAGAAGGCCCCCAGATGTGCATCGGAAACTACTACTGGTCTTGCAGGGAACGATCAAAGCGTAGACTGTTTGAGACATTACTCCCGTGGAGGAAAGTGCGCATGGTGACTGTTGTATTCAATCCCGATGCTATTTATGTGTTTCAACAACTCTCTGATATTCCACAGATTACAGAATGCCTCCAGATAGGCATCGGAAACTACTTCTGGTCTTCCAGGGATCGATCAAAGCGTAGACACTTTGAGACATTACTCCCATGGAGGAAAATTGCGCATGGTGACTGTTGTATTCAATCCCGATGCAATTTCTGTGTTTCAACAACACTTTGATAGTCCACACATTACAGAATGCCCGCAGATGTTCATCGGAAACTACTACTGGTCTTCCAGGGAACGATCAAAATCGTGAACTGTTTGAAAAAATTACTCCTTGGAAGAAAGTGCGCATTGCGACTGTTGTATTCAATCCCGATGCAATTTCTTTGTTTCTTCAACACTCTGATAGTCCACACATTACAGATGGCCTCCAGATGTGCATCGGAAACTACAACTGGTCTTCCAGGGAACGATCAAAGCGTAGACTAATTGGGACATTACTCCTGTGGAGGAAAGTGCGCATGGTGACTGTTGTATTCAATCCCGATGCAATTTCTGTGTTTCATGAACACTCTGATACTCCACACATTACAGAATGCCCCAAGATGTTCATCGTAGACTACTACTGGTCTTCCAGGGAACGATCAAAGCGTAAACTGTTTGAACATTACTCCCATGGAGGAAAGTGCGCATGGTGACTGTTGTATACAATCCCGATGCAATTTCTGTGTTTCATCAACACTCTGATAGTCCACAGATTTCAGAATGCCTCCAGATGTGCATCGGAAACTACTACTAGTCTTCCAGGGAACGATCAAAGCGTAGACTGTTTGAGACATTACTGCCATGGAGGAAAGTGCGCATGGTGACTCTTGTATTCAATCCCGATTCAATTTCTATGTTTGTACAACACTCTGATAGTCCACAGATTACAGAATGTCTCCTGATGTGCATCGGAAACTACTACTTGTCTTCCAGGGAACGATCAAAGCGTAGACTGTTTGAGACATTACTCCCATGGAGGAAAGTGCGCATGGTGACTATTGTATTCAATCCCGATGCAGTTTCAGTGTTTCATCATCACTTTGAAGGTCCACACATTACAGAATGCCTCCAGATGTGCATCGGAAACTACTACTGGTCTTCCAGGAATCGATCAAAGCGTATACTGTTTGAGACACTACTACACTGGAGGAAAGTGCGCATGGTGACTCTTGTATTCAATCCCGATGCAATTACTGTGTGTCACCAACACTATGACAGTCCACAGATTACAGAATGACACCAGATGTGCATCGGAAAGTACTACTGGTCTTCCAGGGAACGATCAAAGCATAGACTGTTTGAGACATTACTCCCATGGAGGAAAATGCGCATGATGACTGTTGTATTCAATCACGAGACAATTTCTGTGTTTCATCAATACTTGGATAGTCCACACATTACAGACTGCCCCCAGATGAGCATCGGAAACTACAACTAGTCTTCCAGGAACGATCAAAGCGTGAACTGCTTGAGACATTACTCCCATGGAGGAAAGTGCGCATGGTGACTGTTGTATTCAATCCCGATGCAATTTCAGTGTTTCATCAACACTCTGATTGTCCACACATTACAGAATGCCCCAAGATGTGCAACGGAAACTACTACTGGTTTTCCAGGGAACGATCAAAACTTAATCTCTTTGAGACATTACTCCCATGGAGGAAAGTGCGAATGGTGACTGTTGTATTCATTCCCGATGCAATTTCTGTGTTTCATCAACACTCTGATAGTCCACAGATTACAGAATGCCTCCAGATGTGCATCGGAAACTACTACTGGTCTTCCAGGGAACGATCAAAGAGTAGACTGTTTGAGACATTACTCCCATGGAGGAAAGTGCGCATGGTGACTGTTGTATTCTATCCCCATGCAATTTCTGTGTTTCATCAACACTCTGATAGTCCACAGTTTACGGGAAGCCTCCAGATGTGCATCGGAAAGCTCTACTGGTCTTCCAGGGAACGATCAAAGCGTAGGCTATTATAGACATTACTCCCATGGAGGAAAGTGCGCATGGTGACTGTTGTATACAATCCCGATGCAATATCTGTGTTTCATCAACACTCTGATAGTCCACAGATTTCAGAATGCCTCCAGATGTGCATCGGAGACTACTACTGGTCTTCCAGGGAACGATCAAATAGTAGTCTATTTGAGACTTTACTGCCATGGAGGAAAGTGCGCATGGTGACTGTTGTATTCAATCCGTATGCAATTTCTGTATTTCTACAACACTCTGATAGTCCACAGATTTCAGAATGCTTCCAGATGTGCATCGGAAACTACTACTTGTCTTCCAGGGTACGATCAAAGCGTAGACTGATTGAGACATTATTCCAATTTAGGAAAGTGCGCACGGTGACTGTTGTATTCAATCCCGATGCAATTTCTGTGTTTCATCAACACTTTGAAGGTCCACAGATTACAGAATGCCTCCAGATGTGCATCGGAAACTACTACTGGTCTTCTAGGTATCGATCAAAGCTTAGACTGTTTGACACATTAATCCCATGAAGAAAAGTGCGCATGGTGACTGTTGTATTCAATCCCGATGCAATTTCAGTGTTTCATTAACACATTGAAGGTCCGCAGATTACAGAATGCCTCCAGATGTGCATCGGAAACTACTACTGGTCTTCCAGGAATCGATCAAAGAGTAGACACTTTGAGACATTAATCCCATGGAGGAAAATTGGGCATGGTGACTGTTGTATACAATCCCGATGCAATTTCTGTGTTTCAACAACACTCTGATAGTCCACACATTACAGAATGACACCAGATGTGCATCGGAAACTACTACTGGTATTCCAGGGAACGATCAAAGTGTAGACTCTTTGAGACATTACTGCCATGGAGGAAAGTGCGCATGGTGACTGTTGTATTCAATCCCGATGCAATTTCTGTGTTTCATCAACACTCTGATAGTCCACACATTACAGAAGGCCCCCAGATGTGCATCGGAAACTACTACTGGTCTTGCAGGGAACGATCAAAGCGTAGACTGTTTGAGACATTACTCCCATGGAGGAAAAAGCGCATGGTGACTGTTGTATTCAATCCCGATGCAATTTCAGTGTTTCATCAACACTTTGAAGGTCCACAGTTTACGGAATGCCTCCAGATGTGCATCGGAAACTACTATTGGTCTTCCAGGGAACGATCAAAGCGTAAACTGTTTGAGACATTACTCCCATGGAGGAAAGTGTGCATGGTGTGCTTCATCAACACTCTGATAGTACACACATTACAGAAGGCCCCCAGATGTGCATCAGAAACTACTACTGGTCTTCCAGGGAACGATCAAAGCGTAAACTGTTTGAGACATTACTCCATGGAGGAAAGTGTGCATGGTGTGTTTCATCAACACTCTGATAGTCCACACATTACAGAAGGCCCCCAGATGTGCATCGTAAACTACTACTGGTCTTGCAGGTAATGATCAAAGCGTAGACTGTTTGAGACATTACTCCCATGGAAGTAAGTGCGCATGGAGACTGTTGTATTCAATCCCGATGCAATTTTAGTGTTTCATCAACACTTTGAAGGTCCACAGATTACAGAATGCCTCCAGATGTGCATCGGAAACTACTACTGGTATTCCAGGAACCGATCAAAGCGTAGACTCTTAGAGACATTACTGCCATGGAGGAAAGTGCGCATGGTGACTGTTGTATTCAATCCCGATGCGATTTCTGTGTTTCATCAACACTCTGATAGTCCACACATTACAGAAGGCCCCCAGATGTCCATCGGAAACTACTACTGGTCATGCAGGGAACGATCAAAGCGTAGACTGTTTGAGACATTACTCCCATGGAGGAAAATTGCGCATGGTGACTGTTGTATTCAATCCCGATGCAATTTCTGTGTTTCAACAACACTTTGATAGTCCACACATTACAGAATGCCCGCAGATGTTCATCGGAAACTACTACTGGTCTTCCAGGGAACGATCAAAATCGTGAACTGTTTGAAAAAATTACTCCTTGGAAGAAAGTGCGCATTGCGACTGTTGTATTCAATCCCGATGCAATTTCTTTGTTTCTTCAACACTCTGATAGTCCACAAATTACAGATGGCCTCCAGATGTGCATCGGAAACTACAACTGGTCTTCCAGGGAACGATCAAAGCGTAGACGAATTGGGACATTACTCCTGTGGAGGAAAGTGCGCATGGTGACTGTTGTATTCAATCCCGATGCAATTTCTGTGTTTCATGAACACTCTGATACTCCACACATTACAGAATGCCCCAAGATGTTCATCGTAGACTACTACATGTCTTCCAGGGAACGATCAAAGCGTAAACTGTTTGAACATTACTCCCATGGAGGAAAGTGCGCATGGTGACTGTTGTATACAATCCCGATGCAATTTCTGTGTTTCATCAACACTCTGATAGTCCACAGATTTCAGAATGCCTCCAGATGTGCATCGGAAACTACTACTAGTCTTCCAGGGAACGATCAAAGCGTAGACTGTTTGAGACATTACTGCCATGGAGGAAAGTGCGCATGGTGACTCTTTTATTCAATCCCGATTCAATTTCTATGTTTGTACAACACTCTGATAGTCCACAGATTTCAGAATGTCTCCTGATGTGCATCGGAAACTACTACTTGTCTTCCAGGGAACGATCAAAGCGTAGACTGTTTGAGACATTACTCCCATGGAGGAAAGTGCGCATGGTGACTATTGTATTCAATCCCGATGCAGTTTCAGTGTTTCATCATCACTTTGAAGGTCCACACATTACAGAATGCCTCCAGATGTGCATCGGAAACTACTACTGGTCTTCCAGGAATCGATCAAAGCGTATACTGTTTGAGACATTACTACAATGGAGGAAAGTGCGCATGGTGACTCTTGTATTCAATCCCGATGCAATTACTGTGTGTCACCAACACTATGATAGTCCACACATTACAGAATGACACCAGATGTGCATCGGAAAGTACTACTGGTCTTCCAGGGAACGATCAAAGCATAGACTGTTTGAGACATTACTCCCATGGAGGAAAATGCGCATGATGACTGTTGTATTCAATCACGAGACAATTTCTGTGTTTCATCAATACTTGGATAGTCCACACATTACAGACTGCCCCCAGATGAGCATCGGAAACTACAACTAGTCTTCCAGGAACGATCAAAGCGTGAACTGCTTGAGACATTACTCCCATGGAGGAAAGTGCGCATGGTGACTGTTGTATTCATCCCAATGCAATTTCTGTGTTTCATCAACACTCTGATAGTCCACACATTACAGAATGACACCAGATGTGCATCGGAAACTGCTACTGGTCTTCCAGGGAACGATCAAAGCGTAGACTTTTTAGACATTACTGCCATGGAGGAAAGTGCGCATGGTGACTGTTGTATTCAATCCCAATGCAATTTCTGAGTTTCATCAACACTCTGATAGTCCACACATTACAGACTGCCCGCAGATGTTCATCGGAAACTACTACTGGTCTTCCAGGGAATGATCAAAATCGTGAACTGTTTGAGACATTACTCCATGGAGGAAAGTGCGCATGGTGACTGTTGTATTCAATCCCGATGCGATTTCTGTGTTTCATCAACACTCTGATAGTCCACACATTACAGAAGGCCCCCAGATGTGCATCGGAAACTACTACTGGTCTTGCAGGGAACGATCAAAGCGTAGACTGTTTGAGACATTACTCCCGTGGAGGAAAGTGCGCATGGTGACTGTTGTATTCAATCCCGATGCTATTTATGTATTTCAACAACACTCTGATTTTCCACAGATTACAGAATGCCTCCAGATAGGCATCGGAAACTACTACTGGTCTTCCAGGGATCGATCAAAGCGTAGACACTTTGAGACATTACTCCCATGGAGGAGAATTGCGCATGGTGACTGTTGTATTCAATCCCGATGCAATATCTGTGTTTCAGCAACACTTTGATAGTCCACACATTACAGAATGCCCGCAGATGTTCATCGGAAACTACTACTGGTCTTCCAGGGAACGATCAAAATCGTGAACTGTTTGAGACATTACTCCTTGGAAGAAAGTGCGCATTGCGACTGTTGTATTCAATCCCGATGCAACTTCTTTGTTTCTTCAACACTCTGATAGTCCACACATTACAGATGGCCTCCAGATGTGCAACGGAAACTACAACTGGTCTTCCAGGGAACGATCAAAGCGTAGACTAATTGGGAGATTACTCCTGTGGAGGAAAGTGCGCATGGTGACTGTTGTATTCAATCCCGATGCAGTTTCAGTGTTTCATCATCACTTTGAAGGTCCACACATTACAGAATGCCTCCAGATGTGCATCGGAAACTACTACTGGTCTTCCAGGAATCGATCAAAGCGTATACTGTTTGAGACATTACTCCAATGGAGGAAAGTGCGCATGGTGACTCTTGTATTCAATCCCGATTCAATTACTGTGTGTCACCAACACTATGATAGTCCACACATTACAGAAGGCCCCCAGATGTGCATCGGAAACTACTACTGGTCTTCCAGGGAACGATCAAAGCGTAAACTGTTTGAGACATTACTCCATGGAGGAAAGTGTGCATGGTGTGTTTCATCAACACTCTGATAGTCCACACATTACAGAAGGCCCCCAGATGTGCATCGGAAACTACTACTGGTCTTGCACGTAATGATCAAAGCGTAGACTGTTTGAGACATTACTCCCATGGAAGTAAGTGCGCATGGAGACTGTTGTATTCAATCCCGATGCAATTTTAGTGTTTCATCAACACTTTGAAGGTCCACAGATTACAGAATGCCTCCAGATGTGCATCGGAAACTACTACTGGTATTCCAGGAACCGATCAAAGCGTAGAATCTTAGAGACATTACTGCCATGGAGGAAAGTGCGCATGGTGACTGTTGTATTCAATCCCGATGCGATTTCTGTGTTTCATCAACACTCTGATAGTCCACACATTACAGATGGCCCCCAGATGTGCATCGGAAACTACTACTGGTCTTGCAGGGAACGATCAAAGCATAGACTGTTTGAGACATTACTCCCGTGGAGGAAAGTGCGCATGGTGACTGTTGTATTCAATCCCGATGCTATTTATGTGTTTCAACAACACTCTGATATTCCACAGATTACAGAATGCCTCCAGATAGGCATCGGAAACTACTTCTGGTCTTCCAGGGATCGATCAAAGCGTAGACACTTTGAGACATTACTCCCATGGAGGAAAATTGCGCATGGTGACTGTTGTATTCAATCCCGATGCAATTTCTGTGTTTCAACTACACTTTGATAGTCCACACATTACAGAATGCCCGCAGATGTTCATCGGAAACTACTACTGGTCTTCCAGGGAACGATCAAAATCGTGAACTGTTTGAAAAAATTACTCCTTGGAAGAAAGTGCGCATTGCGACTGTTGTATTCAATCCCGATGCAATTTCTTTGTTTCTTCAACACTCTGATAGTCCACACATTACAGATGGCCTCCAGATGTGCATCGGAAACTACAACTGGTCTTCCAGGGAACGATCAAAGCGTAGACTAATTGGGACATTACACCTGTGGAGGAAAGTGCGCATGGTGACTGTTGTATTCAATCCCGATGCAATTTATGTGTTTCAACAACACTCTGATATTCCACAGATAACAGAATGCCTCCAGATAGGCATCGGAAACTACTACTGGTCTTCCAGGGAACGATCAAAGCGTAGACTGTTTGAGACATTACTCCCGTGGAGGAAAGTGCGCATGGTGACTGTTGTATTCAATCCCGATGCAATTTTTGTGTTTCATGAACACTCTGATACTCCACACATTACAGAATGCCCCAAGATGTTCATCGTAGACTACTACTGGTCTTCCAGGGAACGATCAAAGCGTAAACTGTTTGAACATTACTCCCATGGAGGAAAGTGCGCATGGTGACTGTTGTATACAATCCCGATGCAATTTCTGTGTTTCATCAACACTCTGATAGTCCACAGATTTCAGAATGCCTCCAGATGTGCATCGGAAACTACTACTAGTCTTCCAGGGAACGATCAAAGCGTAGACTGTTTGAGGCATTACTGCCATGGAGGAAAGTGCGCATGGTGACTCTTGTATTCAATCCCGATTCAATTTCTATGTTTGTACAACACTCTGATAGTCCACAGATTTCAGAATGCCTCCTGATGTGCATCGGAAACTACTACTTGTCTTCCAGGGAACGATCAAAGCGTAGACTGTTTGAGACATTACTCCCATGGAGGAAAGTGCGCATGGTGGCTATTGTATTCAATCCCGATGCAGTTTCAGTGTTTCATCATCACTTTGAAGGTCCACACATTACAGAATGCCTCCAGATGTGCATCGGAAACTACTACTGGTCTTCCAGGAATCGATCAAAGCGTATACTGTTTGAGACATTACTACAATGGAGGAAAGTGCGCATGGTGACTCTTGTATTCAATCCCGATGCAATTACTGTGTGTCACCAACACTATGATAGTCCACACATTACAGAATGACACCAGATGTGCATCGGAAAGTACTACTGGTCTTCCAGGGAACGATCAAAGCATAGACTGTTTGAGACATTACTCCCATGGAGGAAAATGCGCATGATGACTGTTGTATTCAATCACGAGACAATTTCTGTGTTTCATCAATACTTGGATAGTCCACACATTACAGACTGCCCCCAGATGAGCATCGGAAACTACAACTAGTCTTCCAGGAACGATCAAGGCGTGAACTGCTTGAGACATTACTCCCATGGAGGAAACTGCGCATGGTGACTGTTGTATTCATCCCAATGCAATTTCTGTGTTTCATCAACACTCTGATAGTCCACACATTACAGAATGACACCAGATGTGCATCGGAAACTGCTACTGGTCTTCCAGGGAACGATCAAAGCGTAGACTTTTTAGACATTACTGCCATGGAGGAAAGTGCGCATGGTGACTGTTGTATTCAATCCCAATGCAATTTCTGAGTTTCATCAACACTCTGATAGCCCACACATTACAGAATGCCCGCAGATTTCCATCGGAAACTACTACTGGTCTTCCAGGGAATGATCAAAATCGTGAACTGTTTGAGACATTACTCCATGGAGGAAAGTGCGCATGGTGACTGTTGTATTCAATCCCGATGCGATTTCTGTGTTTCATCAACACTCTGATAGTCCACACATTACAGAAGGCCAACAGATGTGCATCGGAAACTACTACTGGTCTTGCAGGGAACGATCAAAGCGTAGACTGTTTGAGACATTACTCCCGTGGAGGAAAGTGCGCATGGTGACTGTTGTATTCAATCCCGATGCTATTTATGTATTTCAACAACACTCTGATATTCCACAGATTACAGAATGCCCCCAGATAGGCATCGGAAACTACTACTGGTCTTCCAGGGATCGATCAAAGCGTAGACACTTTGAGACATTACTCCCATGGAGGAGAATTGCGCATGGTGACTGTTGTATTCAATCCCGATGCAATTTCTGTGTTTCAGCAACACTTTGATAGTCCACACATTACATAATGCCCGCAGATGTTCATCGGAAACTACTACTGGTCTTCCAGGGAACGATCAAAATCGTGAACTGTTTGAGACATTACTCCTTGGAAGAAAGTGCGCATTGCGACTGTTGTATTCAATCCCGATGCAACTTCTTTGTTTCTTTAACACTCTGATAGTCCACACATTACAGATGGCCTCCAGATGTGCATCAGAAACTACAACTGGTCTTCCAGGGTACGATCAAAGCGTAGACTAATTGGGACATTACTCCTGTGGAGGAAAGTGCGCATGGTGACTGTTGTATTCAATCCCGATGCAGTTTCAGTGTTTCATCATCACTTTGAAGGTCCACACATTACAGAATGCCTCCAGATGTGCATCGGAAACTACTACTGGTCTTCCAGGAATTGATCAATGCGTATACTGTTTGAGACATTACTCCAATGGAGGAAAGAGCGCATGGTGACTCTTGTATTCAATCCCGATGCAATTACTGTGTGTCACCAACACTATGATAGTCCACACATTACAGAATGACACCAGATGTGCATCGGAAAGTACTACTGGTCTTCCAGGGAACGATCAAAGCGTAGACTGTTTGAGACATTACTCCCGTGGAGGAAAATGCGCATGGTGACTGTTGTATTCAATCCCGATGCTATTTATGTATTTCAACAACACTCTGATATTCCACAGATTACAGAATGCCTCCAGATAGGCATCGGAAACTACTACTGGTCTTCCAGGGATCGATCAAAGCGTAGACACTTTGAGACATTACTGCCATGGAGGAAAGTGCGCATGGTGACTGTTGTATTCAATCCCGATGCAATTTCAGTGTTTCAACAACACTCTGATAGTCCACACATTACAGAATGCCCGCAGATGTTCATTGGAAACTACTACTGGTCTTCCAGGGAACGATCAAAATCGTGAACTCTTTGAGACATTAATCCTTGGAAGAAAGTGCGCATTGCGACTGTTGTATTCAATCCCGATGCAACTTCTTTGTTATTTCAACACTCTGATAGTCCACACATTACAGATGGCCTCCAGATGTGCATCTGAAACTACAACTGGTCTTCCAGCGAACGATCAAAGCGTAGACTAATTGGGACATTACTCCTGTGGAGGAAAGTGCGCATGGTGACTGTTGTATTCAATCCCGATGCAATTTATGTGTTTCAACAACACTCTGATATTCCACAGATAACAGAATGCCACCAGATAGGCATCGGAAACTACTACTGGTCTTCCAGGGAACGATCAAAGCGTAGACTGTTTGAGACATTACCCCATGGAGGAAAATGCGCATGATGACTGTTGTATTCAATCACGAGACAATTTCTGTGTTTCATCAATACTTGGATAGTCCACACATTACAGACTGCCCCCAGATGAGCATCGGAAACTACAACTAGTCTTCCAGGGAACGATCAAAGCGTGAACTGCTTGAGACATTACTCCCATGGAGGTAAGTGCGCATGGTGACTGTTGTATTCATCCCAATGCAATTTCTGTGTTTCATCAACACTCTGATAGTCCACACATTACATAATGACACCAGATGTGCATCGGAAACTACTACTGGTCTTCCAGGGAACGATCAAAGCGTAGACTTTTTAGACATTACTGCCATGGAGGAAAGTGCTCATGGTGACTGTTGTATTCAATCAAAATGCAATTTCTGAGTTTCATCAACACTCTGATAGTCCACACATTACAGATTGCCCGCAGATGTTCATCGGAAACTACTACTGGTCTTCCAGGGAATGATCAAAATCGTGAACTGTTTGAGACATTACTCCATGGAGGAAAGTGCGCATTGCGACTGTTGAATTCAATCCCGATGCAATTTCTTTGTTTCATCAACACTCTGATAGTCCACATATTACAGATGGCATACAGATGTGCATCGGAAACTACAACTGGTCTTCCAGGGAACGATCAACGCGTAAACTGCTTGAGACATTACTCCCATGGAGGAATGTGCGCATGGTGACTGTTGTATTCATTGCAATGCAATTTCTGTGTTTCATCAACACTCTGATAGTCCACGCATTACAGAATGACGCCAGATGTGCCTCGGAAAGTACTACTGGTCTTCCAGGGAACGATCAAAGCGTAGACTGTTTGAGACATTACTACCATGGAGGAAAGTGCGCATGGTGACTGTTGTATTCCATCCCGATGCAATTTCTGTGTTTCATCAACACTCTGATAGTCCACACATTACAGAAGGCTCCCAGATGTGCATCGGAAACTACTACTGGTCTTCCAGGGAACGATCAAAGTGTAAACTGTTTGACACATTACTCCCATGGAGGAAAGTGTGCATGGTGACTGTTGTATTCAATCCCGATGCAATTTCTGTGTTTCATCAACACTCTGATAGTCCACACATTACAGAAGGCCCCCAGATGTGCATCGGAAACTACTACTGGTCTTGCAGGGAACGATCAAAGCGTAGACTGTTTGGGACATTAGTCCAGTGGAGGAAAGTGCGCATGGTGACTGTTGTATTCAATCCCGATGCTATTTATATGTTTCAACAACACTCTGATATTCCACAGATTACAGAATGCCTCCAGATAGGCATCAGAAACTACTACTGGTCTTCCAGGGATCGATCAAAGCGTAGACTCTTTGAGACATTACTCCCATGGAGGAAAATTGCGCATGGTGACTGTTGTATTCAATCCCGATGCAATTTCTGTGTTTCAACAACACTTTGATAGTCCACACATTACAGAATGCCCGCAGATGTTCATCGGAAACTACTACTGGTCTTCCAGGGAACGATCAAAATCGTGAACTGTTTGAAACATAACTCCTTGGAAGAAAGTGTGCATTGCGACTGTTGTATTCAATCCCGATGCAATTTCTTTGTTTCTTCAACACTCTGATAGTCCACACATTACTGATGGCCTCCAGATGTGCATCGGAAACTACAACTGGTCTTCCAGGGAACGATCAAAGCGTAGACTAATTGGGCATTACTCCTGTGGAGGAAAGTGCGCATGGTGACTGTTGTATTCAATCCCGATGCAATTTATGTGTTTCAACAACACTCTGATATTCCACAGATAACAGAATGCCTCCAGATAGGCATCGGAAACTACTACTGGTCTTCCAGGGAACGATCAAAGCGTAGACTGTTTGAGACATTACTCCCGTGGAGGAAAGTGCGCATGGTGACTGTTGTATTCAATCCCGATGCAATTTCTGTGTTTCATGAACACTCTGATACTCCACACATTACAGAATGCCCCAAGATGTTCATCGTAGACTACTACTGGTCTTCCAGGGATCGATCAAAGCGTAGACACTTTGAGACATTACTCCCATGGAGGAAAGTGGGCATGGTGACTGTTGTATACAATCCCGATGCAATTTCTGTGTTTCATCAACACTCTGATAGTCCACAGATTTCAGAATGCCTCCAGATGTGTATCGGAAACTACTACTAGTCTTCCAGGGAACGATCAAAGCGTAGACTGTTTGAGACATTACTGCCATGGAGGAAAGTGCGCATGGTGACTCTTGTATTCAATCCCGATTCAATTTCTATGTTTGTACAACACTCTGATAGTCCACAGATTTTAGAATGGCTCCAGATGTGCATCGGAAACTACGACTTGTCTTCCAGGGAACGATCAAAGCGTAGACTGTTTGAGACATTACTCCCATGCAGGAAAGTGCGCATGGTGACTATTGTATTCAATCCCGACGCAGTTTCAGTGTTTCATCATCACTTTGAAGGTCCACACATTACAGAATGCCTCCAGATGTGCATCGGAAACTACTACTGGTCTTCCAGGAATCGATCAAAGCGTATACTGTTTGAGACATTACTCCAATGGAGGAAAGTGCGCATGGTGACTCTTGTTTTCAATCCCGATGCAATTACTGTGTGTCACCAACACTATGATAGTCCACACATTACAGAATGACACCAGATGTGCATCGGAAAGTACTACTGGTCTTCCAGGGAACGATCAAAGCGTAGACTGTTTGAGACATTACTCCCATGGAGGAAAATGCGCATGATGACTGTTGTATTCAATCACGAGACAATTTCTGTGTTTCATCAATACTTGGATAGTCCACACATTACAGACTGCCCCCAGATGAGCATCGGAAACTACAACTAGTCTTCCAGGAACGATCAAAGCGTGAACTGCTTGAGACATTACTCCCATGGAGGAAAGTGCGCATGGTGACTGTTGAATTCAATCCCAATGCAATTTCTGAGTTTCATCAACACTCTGATAGTCCACACATTACAGAATGACACCAGATGTTCATCGGAAACTACTACTGGTCTTCCAGGGAATGATCAAAATCGTGAACTGTTTGAGACATTACTCCATGGAGGAAAGTGCGCATGGTGACTGTTGTTTTCAATCCCGATGCGATTTCTGTGTTTCATCAACACTCTGATAGTCCACACATTACAGAAGGCCCCCAGATGTGCATCGGAAACTACTACTGGTCTTGCAGGGAACGATCAAAGCGTAGACTGTTTGAGACATTACTCCCGTGGAGGAAAGTGCGCATGGTGACTGTTGTATTCAATCCCGATGCAATTTCTGTGTTTCAGCAACACTTTGATAGTCCACACATTACAGAATGCCCGCAGATGTTCATCGGAAACTACTACTGGTCTTCCAGGGAACGATCAAAATCGTGAACTGTTTGAGACATTACTCCTTGGAAGAAAGTGCGCATTGCGACTGTTGTATTCAATCCCGATGCAACTTCTTTGTTTCTTCAACACTCTGATAGTCCACACATTACAGATGGCCTCCAGATGTGCATCGGAATCTACAACTGGTCTTCCAGGGAACGATCAAAGCGTAGACTAATTGGGACATTACTCCTGTGGAGGAAAGTGCGCATGGTGACTGTTGTATTCAATCCCGATGCAATTTATGTGTTTCAACAACACTCTGATATTCCACAGATAACAGAATGCCTCCAGATAGGCATCGGAAACTACTACTGGTCTTCCAGGGAACGATCAAAGCGTAGACTGTTTGAGACATTACTCCCGTGGAGGAAAGTGCGCATTGTGACTGTTGTATTCGATCCCGATGCAATTTCTGTGTTTCATGAACACTCTGATACTCCACACATTACAGAATGCCCCAAGATGTTCATCGTAGACTACTACTGGTCTTCCAGGGATCGATCAAAGCGTAGACACTTTGAGACAGTACTCCCATGGAGAAAAGTGCGCGTGGTGACTGTTGTATACAATCCCGATGCAATTTCTGTGTTTCATCAACACTCTGATAGTCCACAGATTTCAGAATGCCTCCAGATGTGTATCGGAAACTACTACTAGTCTTCCAGGGAACGATCAAAGCGTAGACTGTTTGAGACGTTACTGCCATGGAGGAAACTGCGCATGGTGACTCTTGTATTCAATCCCGATTCAATTTCTATGTTTGTACAACACTCTGATAGTCCACAGATTTCAGAATGCCTCCAGATGTGCATCGGAAACTACTACTTGTCTTCCAGGGAACGATCAAAGCGTAGACTGTTTGAGACATTACTCCCATGGAGCAAAGTGCGCATGGTGACTATTGTATTCAATCCCGATGCAGTTTCAGTGTTTCATCATCACTTTGAAGGTCCACACATTACAGAATGCCTCCAGTAGTGCATCGGAAACTACTACTGGTCTTCCAGGAATCGATCAAAGCGTATACTGTTTGAGACATTACTCCAATGGAGGAAAGTGCGCATGGTGACTCTTGTATTCAATCCCGATGCAATTACTGTGTGTCACCAACACTATGATAGTCCACACATTACAGAATGACACCAGATGTGCATCGGAAAGTACTACTGGTCTTCCAGGGAACGATCAAAGCGTAGACTGTTTGAGACATTATCCCATGGAGGAAAATGCGCATGATGACTGTTGTATTCAATCACGAGACAATTTCTGTGTTTCATCAATATTTGGATAGTCCACACATTACAGACTGCCCCCAGATGAGCATCGGAAACTACAACTAGTCTTCCAGGAACGATCAAAGTGTGAACTGCTTGAGACATTACTCCCATGGAGGAAAGTGCGCGTGGTGACTGTTGTATTCATCCCAATGCAATTTCTGTGTTTCATCAACACTCTGATAGTCCACACATTACAGAATGACACCAGATGTGCATCGGAAACTACTACTGGTCTTCCAGGGAACGATCAAAGCGTAGACTTTTTAGACATTACTGCCATGGAGGAAAGTGCGCATGGTGACTGTTGAATTCAATCCCAATGCAATTTCTGAGTTTCATCAACACTCTGATAGTCCACACATTACAGAATGCCCGCAGATGTTCATCGGAAACTACTACTGGTCTTAAAGGGAATGATCAAAATCGTGAACTGTTTGAGACATTACTCCATGGAGGAAAGTGCGCATGGTGACTGTTGTATTCAATCCCGATGCGATTTCTGTGTTTCACCAACACTCTGATAGTCCACACATTACAGAAGGCCCCCAGATGTGCATCGGAAACTACTACTGGTCTTGCAGGGAACGATCAAAGCGTAGACTGTTTGAGACATTACTCCCGTGGAGGAAAGTGCGCATGGTGACTGGTGTATTCAATCCCGATGCTATTTATGTATTTCAACAACACTCTGATATTCCACAGATTACAGAATGCCTCCAGATAGGCATCGGAAACTACTACTGGTCTTCCAGGGATCGATCAAAGCGTAGACACTTTGAGACATTACTCCCATGGAGGAAAATTGCGCATGGTGACTGTTGTATTCAATCCCGATGCAATTTCTGTGTTTCAGCAACACTTTGATAGTCCACACATTACAGAATGCCCGCAGATGTTCATCGGAAACTACTACTGGTCTTCCAGGGAACGACCAAAATCGTGAACTGTTTGAGACATTACTCCTTGGAAGAAAGTGCGCATTGCGACTGTTGTATTCAATCCCGATGCAACTTCTTTGTTTCTTCAACACTCTGATAGTCCACACATTACAGATGGCCTCCAGATGTGCATCGGAAACTACAACTGGTCTTCCAGGGAACGATCAAAGCGTAGACTAATTGGGACATTACTCCTGTGGAGGAAAGTGCGTATGGTGACTGTTGTATTCAATCCCGATGCAATTTATGTGTTTCAACAACACTCTGATATTCCACAGATATCAGAATGCCTCCAGATAGGCATCGGAAACTACTACTGGGCTTCCAGGGAACGATCAAAGCGTAGACTGTTTGAGACATTACTCCCGTGGAGGAAAGTGCGCATGGTGACTGTTGTATTCAATCCCGATGCAATTTCTGTGTTTCATGAACACTCTGATACTCCACACATTACAGAAAGCCCCAAGATGTTCATCGTAGACTACTACTGGTCTTCCAGGGAACGATCAAAGCGTAGACTGTTTGAGACATTACTCCCATGGAGGAAAATGCGCATGATGACTGTTGTATTCAATCACGAGACAATTTCTGTGTTTCATCAATACTTGGATAGTCCACACATTACAGACTGCCCCCAGATGAGCATCGGAAACTACAACAAGTCTTCCAGGAACGATCAAAGCGTGAACTGCTTGAGACATTACTCCCATGGGGGAAAGTGCGCATGGTGACTGTTGTATTCATCCCAATGCAATTTCTGTGTTTCATCAACACTCTGATAGTCCACACATTACAGAATGACACCAGATGTGCATCGGAAACTACTACTGGTCTTCCAGGGAACGATCAAAGCGTAGACTTTTTAGACATTACTGCCATGGAGGAAAGTGCGCATGGTGACTGTTGAATTCAATCCAAATGCAATTTCTGAGTTTCATCAACACTCTGATAGTCCACACATTACAGAATGCCCGCAGATGTTCATCGGAAACTACTACTGGTCTTCCAGGGAATGATCAAAATCGTGAACTGTTTGAGACATTACTCCATGGAGGAAAGTGCGCATGGTGACTGTTGTATTCAATCCCGATGCGATTTCTGTGTTTCATCAACACTCTGATAGTCCACACATTACAGAAGGCCCCCAGATGTGCATCGGAAACTACTACTGGTCTTGCAGGGAACGATCAAAGCGTAGACTGTTTGAGACATTACTCCCGTGGAGGAAAGTGCGCATGGTGACTGTTGTATTCAATCCCGATGCAATTTCTGTGTTTCAGCAACACTTTGATAGTCCACACATTACAGAATGCCCGCAGATGTTCATCGGAAACTACTACTGGTCTTCCAGGGAACGATCAAAATCGTGAACTGTTTGAGACATTACTCCTTGGAAGAAAGTGCGCATTGCGACTGTTGTATTCAATCCCGATGCAACTTCTTTGTTTCTTCAACACTCTGATAGTCCACACATTACAGATGGCCTCCAGATGTGCATCGGAATCTACAACTGGTCTTCCAGGGAACGATCAAAGCGTAGACTAATTGGGACATTACTCCTGTGGAGGAAAGTGCGCATGGTGACTGTTGTATTCAATCCCGATGCAATTTATGTGTTTCAACAACACTCTGATATTCCACAGATAACAGAATGCCTCCAGATAGGCATCGGAAACTACTACTGGTCTTCCAGGGAACGATCAAAGCGTAGACTGTTTGAGACATTACTCCCGTGGAGGAAAGTGCGCATTGTGACTGTTGTATTCGATCCCGATGCAATTTCTGTGTTTCATGAACACTCTGATACTCCACACATTACAGAATGCCCCAAGATGTTCATCGTAGACTACTACTGGTCTTCCAGGGATCGATCAAAGCGTAGACACTTTGAGACAGTACTCCCATGGAGAAAAGTGCGCGTGGTGACTGTTGTATACAATCCCGATGCAATTTCTGTGTTTCATCAACACTCTGATAGTCCACAGATTTCAGAATGCCTCCAGATGTGTATCGGAAACTACTACTAGTCTTCCAGGGAACGATCAAAGCGTAGACTGTTTGAGACGTTACTGCCATGGAGGAAACTGCGCATGGTGACTCTTGTATTCAATCCCGATTCAATTTCTATGTTTGTACAACACTCTGATAGTCCACAGATTTCAGAATGCCTCCAGATGTGCATCGGAAACTACTACTTGTCTTCCAGGGAACGATCAAAGCGTAGACTGTTTGAGACATTACTCCCATGGAGCAAAGTGCGCATGGTGACTATTGTATTCAATCCCGATGCAGTTTCAGTGTTTCATCATCACTTTGAAGGTCCACACATTACAGAATGCCTCCAGTAGTGCATCGGAAACTACTACTGGTCTTCCAGGAATCGATCAAAGCGTATACTGTTTGAGACATTACTCCAATGGAGGAAAGTGCGCATGGTGACTCTTGTATTCAATCCCGATGCAATTACTGTGTGTCACCAACACTATGATAGTCCACACATTACAGAATGACACCAGATGTGCATCGGAAAGTACTACTGGTCTTCCAGGGAACGATCAAAGCGTAGACTGTTTGAGACATTATCCCATGGAGGAAAATGCGCATGATGACTGTTGTATTCAATCACGAGACAATTTCTGTGTTTCATCAATATTTGGATAGTCCACACATTACAGACTGCCCCCAGATGAGCATCGGAAACTACAACTAGTCTTCCAGGAACGATCAAAGTGTGAACTGCTTGAGACATTACTCCCATGGAGGAAAGTGCGCGTGGTGACTGTTGTATTCATCCCAATGCAATTTCTGTGTTTCATCAACACTCTGATAGTCCACACATTACAGAATGACACCAGATGTGCATCGGAAACTACTACTGGTCTTCCAGGGAACGATCAAAGCGTAGACTTTTTAGACATTACTGCCATGGAGGAAAGTGCGCATGGTGACTGTTGAATTCAATCCCAATGCAATTTCTGAGTTTCATCAACACTCTGATAGTCCACACATTACAGAATGCCCGCAGATGTTCATCGGAAACTACTACTGGTCTTAAAGGGAATGATCAAAATCGTGAACTGTTTGAGACATTACTCCATGGAGGAAAGTGCGCATGGTGACTGTTGTATTCAATCCCGATGCGATTTCTGTGTTTCACCAACACTCTGATAGTCCACACATTACAGAAGGCCCCCAGATGTGCATCGGAAACTACTACTGGTCTTGCAGGGAACGATCAAAGCGTAGACTGTTTGAGACATTACTCCCGTGGAGGAAAGTGCGCATGGTGACTGGTGTATTCAATCCCGATGCTATTTATGTATTTCAACAACACTCTGATATTCCACAGATTACAGAATGCCTCCAGATAGGCATCGGAAACTACTACTGGTCTTCCAGGGATCGATCAAAGCGTAGACACTTTGAGACATTACTCCCATGGAGGAAAATTGCGCATGGTGACTGTTGTATTCAATCCCGATGCAATTTCTGTGTTTCAGCAACACTTTGATAGTCCACACATTACAGAATGCCCGCAGATGTTCATCGGAAACTACTACTGGTCTTCCAGGGAACGACCAAAATCGTGAACTGTTTGAGACATTACTCCTTGGAAGAAAGTGCGCATTGCGACTGTTGTATTCAATCCCGATGCAACTTCTTTGTTTCTTCAACACTCTGATAGTCCACACATTACAGATGGCCTCCAGATGTGCATCGGAAACTACAACTGGTCTTCCAGGGAACGATCAAAGCGTAGACTAATTGGGACATTACTCCTGTGGAGGAAAGTGCGTATGGTGACTGTTGTATTCAATCCCGATGCAATTTATGTGTTTCAACAACACTCTGATATTCCACAGATATCAGAATGCCTCCAGATAGGCATCGGAAACTACTACTGGGCTTCCAGGGAACGATCAAAGCGTAGACTGTTTGAGACATTACTCCCGTGGAGGAAAGTGCGCATGGTGACTGTTGTATTCAATCCCGATGCAATTTCTGTGTTTCATGAACACTCTGATACTCCACACATTACAGAAAGCCCCAAGATGTTCATCGTAGACTACTACTGGTCTTCCAGGGAACGATCAAAGCGTAGACTGTTTGAGACATTACTCCCATGGAGGAAAATGCGCATGATGACTGTTGTATTCAATCACGAGACAATTTCTGTGTTTCATCAATACTTGGATAGTCCACACATTACAGACTGCCCCCAGATGAGCATCGGAAACTACAACAAGTCTTCCAGGAACGATCAAAGCGTGAACTGCTTGAGACATTACTCCCATGGGGGAAAGTGCGCATGGTGACTGTTGTATTCATCCCAATGCAATTTCTGTGTTTCATCAACACTCTGATAGTCCACACATTACAGAATGACACCAGATGTGCATCGGAAACTACTACTGGTCTTCCAGGGAACGATCAAAGCGTAGACTTTTTAGACATTACTGCCATGGAGGAAAGTGCGCATGGTGACTGTTGAATTCAATCCAAATGCAATTTCTGAGTTTCATCAACACTCTGATAGTCCACACATTACAGAATGCCCGCAGATGTTCATCGGAAACTACTACTGGTCTTCCAGGGAATGATCAAAATCGTGAACTGTTTGAGACATTACTCCATGGAGGAAAGTGCGCATGGTGACTGTTGTATTCTATCCCGATGCGATTTCTGTGTTTCATCAACACTCTGATAGTCCACACATTACAGAAGGCCCCCAGATGTGCATCGGAAACTACTACTGGTCTTGCAGGGAACGATCAAAGCGTAGACTGTTTGAGACATTACTCCCGTGGAGGAAAGTGCGCATGGTGACTGTTGTATTCAATATCGATGCTATTTATGTATTTCAACAACACTCTGATATTCCACAGATTACAGAATGCCTCCAGATAGGCATCGGAAACTACTACTGGTCTTCCAGGGAACGATCAAAGCGTGAACTGCTTGAGACATTACTCCCATGGAGGAAAGTGCGCATGGTGACTGTTGTATTCATCCCAATGCTATTTCTGTGTTTCATCAACACTCTGATATTCCACACATTACAGAATGACACCAGATGTGCGTCGCAAACTACTACTGGTCTTCCAGGGAACGATCAAAGCGTAGACTTTTTAGACATTACTGCCATGGAGGAAAGTGCGCATGGTGACTGTTGTATTCAATCCCAATGCAATTTCTGAGTTTCATCAACACTCTGATAGTCCACACATTACAGAATGCCCGCAGATGTTCATCGGAAATTAATACTGGTCTTCCAGGGAATGATCAAAATCGTTAACTGTTTGAGACATTACTCCATGGAGGAAAGTGCGCATTGCGACTGTTGAATTCAATCCCGATGCAATTTCTTTGTTTCATCAACACTCTGATAGTCCACATATTACAGATGGCCCCCAGATGTGCATCGGAAACTACAACTGGTCTTCCAGGGAACGATCAACGCGTAAACTGCTTGAGACATTACTCCCATGGAGGAATGTACGCATGGTGACTGTTGTATTCATTGCAATGCAATTTCTGTGTTTCATCAACACTCTGATAGTCCACACATTACAGAATGACACCAGATGTGCATCGGAAAGTACTACTGGTCTTCCAGGGAACGATCAAAGCGTAGACTGTTTGAGACATTACTACCATGGAGGAAAGTGCGCATGGTGACTGTTGTATTCAATCCCGATGCAATTTCTGTGTTTCATCAACACTCTGATAGTCCACACATTACAGAAGGCCCCCAGATGTGCATCGGAAACTACTACAGGTCTTCCAGGGAACGATCAAAGCGTAGACTAATTGAGACATTACTCCCGTGGAGGAAAGTGCGCATGGTGACTGTTGCATTCAATCCCAATGCAATTTCATTGTTTCATCAACACTCTGATAGTCCACACATTACAGTTGGCCCCCAGATGTGCATCGGAACCTACTACTGGTCTTCCAGGGAACGATCAAAGCGTAAACTGCTTGAGACATTATTCCCATGGAGGAAAGTGCGGATGGTGACTGTTGTATTCATTACAATGCAATTTCCGTGTTTCATCAACACTCTGATAGTCCACACATTACAGAAGGCCCCCAGATGTGCATCGGAGACTACTACTGGTCCTCCAGGGAACGATCAAAGCGTAAACTGTTTGAGACATTACTCCCATGGAGGAAAGTGTGCATGGTGACTGTTGTATTCAATCCCGATGCAATTTCATTGTTTCATCAACACTCTGATAGTCCACACATTACAGATGGCCCCCACATGTGCATCGGAAGCTACTACTGGTCTTCCAGGGAACGATCAAAATCGTGAACTGTTTGAGACATTACTTCTTGGAGGAAAGTGCGCATTGCGACTGTTGTATTCAATCCCGATGCAGTTTCTATGTTTCTTCAACACTCTGATAGTCCACACATTACAGATGGCCTCCAGATGTGCATCTGAAACTACTACTGGTCTTCCAGGGAACGATCAAAGCGTAGACAAATTTGGGACATTACTCCCGTGGAGGAAAGTGCGCATGGTGACTCTTGTATTCAATCCCGATGCAATTTCTGTGTTTCATGAACACTCTGATACTCCACACATTACAGAATGCCCCAAGATGTTCATCGTAGACTACTACTGGTCTTCCAGGTAACGATCAAAGCGTAAACTGTTTGAACATTACTCACATGGAGGAAAGTGCGCATGGTGACTGTTGTATACAATCCCGATGCAATTTCTGTGTTTCATCAACACTCTGATAGTCCACAGATTTCAGAATGCCTCCAGATGTGCATCGGAAACTACTACTAGTCTTCCAGGGAACGATCAAAGCGTAGACTGTTTGAGACATTACTGCCATGGAGGAAAGTGCGCATGGTGACTCTTGTATTCAATCCCGATCCAATTTCTGTGTTTCTACAACACTCTGATAGTCCACACATTACAGATGGCCCCCAGATGTGCATCGGAAACTACAACTAGTCTTCCAGGGAACGATCAAAGCGTAAACTGCTTGAGACATTATTCCCATGGAGGAAAGTGCGCATGGTGACTGTTGTATTCATCCCAATGCAATTTCTGTGTTTCATCAACACTCCGATAGTCCACACATTACAGAATGACACCAGATGTGCATCGGAAACTACTACAGGTCTTCCAGGGAACGATAAAAGCGTAAACTGTTTGAGACATTACTCCCATGGAAAAAAGTGTGCATGGTGACTGTTGTATTCGATCCCGATGCAATTTCTGTGTTTCAACAACACTCTGATAGTCCACACATTACAGAATGCCCGCAGATGTTCATCGGAAACTACTACTGGTCTTCCAGGTAACGATCAAAATCGTGAACTGTTTGAGACATTACTCCATGGACTAAAGTGCGCATTGCGACTGTTGTATTCAATCCCGATGCAATTTCTTTGTTTCATCAACACTCTGATAGTCCTCATATTACAGAATGACACCAGATGTGCATCGGAAAGTACTACTGGTCTTCCAGGGAACGATCAAAGCGTAGACTGTTTGAGACATTACTACCATGGAAGAAAGTGCGCATGGTGACTGTTGTATTCGATCCCGAGGCAATTTCTGTGTTTCATCAACACTTTGATATTCCACACATTACAGAAGGCCCCGAGATGAGCATCGGAAACTACTACTGGTCTTCCAGGGAACGATCAAAGCGTAGACTAATTGAGACATTACTCCCGTGGAGGAAAGTGCGCATGGTGACTGTTGTATTCAATCCCGATGCAATTTATGTGTTTCAACAACACTCTGATATTCCACAGATTACAGAATGCCTCCAGATAATCATCGGAAACTACTACTGGTCTTCCAGGGAACGATCAAATCGTAGACTGTTTGAGACATTACTCCCATGGAGGAAAATTGCGCATGGTGACTGTTGTATACAATCCCGATGCTATTTCTGTGTTTCAACAACACTCTGATAGTCCACACATTACAGAATGCCCGCAGATGTTCATCGGAACCTACTACTGGTCTTCCAGGGAACGATCAAAATCGTGAACTGTTTGAGACATTACTCCATGGAGGAAAGTGCGCATTGCGACTGTTGTATTCAATCCCGATGCAATTTCTTTGTTTCATCAACACTCTGATAGTCCACACATTACGGATGAACCCCAGATGTGCATCGCAAACTACAACTAGTCTTCCAGGGAACGATCAAATCGTAAACTGCTTGAGACATTACTCCCATGGAGGAAAGTGCGCATGGTGACTGTTGCATTCATCCCAATGCAATTTCTGTGTTTCATCAACACTCTGATAGTCCACACATTACAGAATGACACCAGATGTGCATCGGAAACTACTACTGGTCTTCCAGGGAACGATCAAAGCGTAGACTGTTTGAGACATTATTGCCATGGAGGAATGTGCGCATTGCGACTGTTGTATTCAATCCCGATGCAATTTCTGTGTTTCATCAACACTCTGATAGTCCACACATTCCAGATGGCCCCCAGATGTGCATCGGAAACTACTACTGGTCTTCCAGGGAACGATCAAAGCGTAAACTGCTTGAGACATTACTCCCATGGAGGAAAGTGCACATGGTGACTGTTGTATTTAATCCCGATGCAATTTCAGTGTTTCATCAACACTTTGAAGATCCACAGATTACAGAATGCCTCCAGATGTGCATCGGAAACTACAACTGGTCTTCCTTGAATCGATCAAAGCGTGGACACTTTGAGACATTACTCCCATGGAGGAAAATTGCGCATGGTGACTGTTGCATACAATCCCGATTCAATTTCTGTGTTTCAACAACACTCTGATAGTCTACACATTACAGAATGACACCAGATGTGCATCGGAAACTACTACTGGTTCTCCAGGGAACGACCAAAGCGTAGACTTTTTAAGACATTACTCCCATGGAGGAAAATGCGCATGATGACTCTTGTATTCAATCCCGAGGCAATTTCTGTGTTTTAATTAACACTTTGATAGTCCACACATTACAGAAGGCCCCCAGATGAGCATCGGAAACTTCTACTGGTCTTCCAGGGAACGATCAAAGCGTAGACTAATTGAGACATTACTCCCGTGGAGGAAAGTGCGCATGGTGACTGTTGTATTCAATCCCGATGCAATATATGTGTTTAAACAACACTCTGATATTCCACAGATTACAGAATGCTTCCAGATAGGCATCGGAAACTACTACTGGTCTTCCAGGGAACGATCAAAGCGTAGACACTTTGAGACATTACTCCCATGGAGGAAATTTGCGCATGGTGACGGTTGTATACAATCCCGATGCTATTTCTGTGTTTCAACTACACTCTGATAGTCCACACATTACAGAATGACACCAGATGTGCATCGGAAACTACTACTTGTCTTCCAGGCAACGATCAAACCGTAGACTGTTTGAGACAATACTCCCATGGAGGAAAATGCGCATGATGAATGTTGTATTCAATCCCGAGGCAATTTCTGTGTTTCATCAACACTTTGATAGTCCACACATTACAGAAGGCCCCCAGATGAGCATCGGAAACTACTACTGGTCTTCCAGGGAACGATCAAAGCGTAGACTAATTGAGACATTACTCCCGTGGAGGAAGGTGCGCACGGTGACTGTTGTATACAATCACGATGCAATTTATGTGTTTCAACAACACTCTGATATTCCACAGATTACAGAATGCCTCCAGATAGGCATCGGAAACTACTACTGGTCTTCCAGGGAACGATCAAAGCGTAGATTGTTTGAGACATTTCTCCCATGGAGGAAAGTGCGCATGGTGACTGTTGATTTCAATTCCGATGCAATTTCTGTGTTTCAACAACACTCTGATAGTCCACACATTACAGAAGGCCCCCAGATGAGCATCGGAAACTACTACTGGTCTTCCAGGGAACGATCAAAGCGTAGACTAATTGAGACATTACTCCCGTGGAGGAAGGTGCGCACGGTGACTGTTGTATACATTTACGATGCAATTTATGTGTTTCAACAACACTCTGATATTCCACAGATTACAGAATGCCTCCAGATAGGCATCGGAAACTACTACTGGTCTTGCAGGGAACGATCAAAGCGTAGACTTTTTGAGACATTACTGCCATGAAGGAAAGTGCTTATGGTGACTGTTGTATTCAATTCCGATGCAATTTCTGTGTTTCATCAACACTCTGATAGTCCACACATTACAGAAGGCCCCCAGATGTGCATCGGAAACTACTACTGGTCTTCCAGGGAACGATCTAAGCGTAAACAGTTTCAGACATTATTCCCATGGAGGAAAGTGCGGATGGTAACTGTTGTATTCATTACAATGCAATTTCCGTGTTTCATCAACACTCTGATAGTCCACACATTACAGAATGGCACCAGATGTGCATCGGAAACTACTACTGGTTTTCGAGGGAACGATCAAAATCGTGAACTGTTTGAGACATTACTCCATGGTGGAAAGTGCGCATTGCGACTGTTGTATTCAATCCCGATGCAATTTCTGTGTTTCATCAACACTCTGATAGTCCAACAGATTACAGAAGGCCCCCAGATGTGCATCGGAAACTACTACTGGTCTTCCAGGGAACGATCAAAGCTTAAACTGTTTGAGACGTTACTCCCATGGAGGAAAGTGTGCATGGTTACTTTTGTATTCAATACCGATGCAATTTCTGTGTTTCAACAACACTCTGATAGTCCACACATTACAGAATGCCCGCAGATGTTCATCGGAACCTACTACTGGTCTTCCAGGGAACGATCAAAGTCGTGAACTGTTTGAGACATTACTCCATGGAGGAAAGTGCGCATTGCGACTGTTGTATTCAATCCCGATGCAATTTCTTTGTTTCATCAACACTCTGATAGTCCACACATTACGGATGAACCCCAGATGTGCATCGCAAACTACAACTAGTCTTCCAGGGAACGATCAAATCGTAAACTGCTTGAGACATTACTCCCATGGAGGAAAGTGCGCATGGTGACTGTTGCATTCATCCCAATGCAATTTCTGTGTTTCATCAACACTCTGATAGTCCACACATTACAGAATGACACCAGATGTGCATCGGAAACTACTACTGGTCTTCCAGGGAACGATCAAAGCGTAGACTGTTTGAGACATTATTGCCATGGAGGAATGTGCGCATTGCGACTGTTGTATTCAATCCCGATGCAATTTCTGTGTTTCATCAACACTCTGATAGTCCACACATTCCAGATGGCCCCCAGATGTGCATCGGAAACTACTACTGGTCTTCCAGGGAACGATCAAAGCGTAAACTGCTTGAGACATTACTCCCATGGAGGAAAGTGCACATGGTGACTGTTGTATTTAATCCCGATGCAATTTCAGTGTTTCATCAACACTTTGAAGATCCACAGATTACAGAATGCCTCAAGATGTGCATCGGAAACTACAACTGGTCTTCCTTGAATCGATCAAAGCGTGGACACTTTGAGACATTACTCCCATGGAGGAAATTTGCGCATGGTGACGGTTGTATACAATCCCGATGCTATTTCTGTGTTTCAACTACACTCTGATAGTCCACACATTACAGAATGACACCAGATGTGCATCGGAAACTACTACTTGTCTTCCAGGCAACGATCAAACCGTAGACTGTTTGAGACAATACTCCCATGGAGGAAAATGCGCATGATGAATGTTGTATTCAATCCCGAGGCAATTTCTGTGTTTCATCAACACTTTGATAGTCCACACATTACAGAAGGCCCCCAGATGAGCATCGGAAACTACTACTGGTCTTCCAGGGAACGATCAAAGCGTAGACTAATTGAGACATTACTCCCGTGGAGGAAGGTGCGCACGGTGACTGTTGTATACAATCACGATGCAATTTATGTGTTTCAACAACACTCTGATATTCCACAGATTACAGAATGCCTCCAGATAGGCATCGGAAACTACTACTGGTCTTCCAGGGAACGATCAAAGCGTAGATTGTTTGAGACATTTCTCCCATGGAGGAAAGTGCGCATGGTGACTGTTGATTTCAATTCCGATGCAATTTCTGTGTTTCAACAACACTCTGATAGTCCACACATTACAGAAGGCCCCCAGATGAGCATCGGAAACTACTACTGGTCTTCCAGGGAACGATCAAAGCGTAGACTAATTGCGACATTACTCCCGTGGAGGAAGGTGCGCACGGTGACTGTTGTATACAATTACGATGCAATTTATGTGTTTCAACAACACTCTGATATTCCACAGATTACAGAATGCCTCCAGATAGGCATCGGAAACTACTACTGGTCTTGCAGGGAACGATCAAAGCGTAGACTTTTTGAGACATTACTGCCATGAAGGAAAGTGCTTATGGTGACTGTTGTATTCAATTCCGATGCAATGTCTGTGTTTCATCAACACTCTGATAGTCCACACATTACAGAAGGCCCCCAGATGTGCATCGGAAACTACTACAGGTCTTCCAGGGAACGATCTAAGCGTAAACAGTTTCAGACATTATTCCCATGGAGGAAAGTGCGGATGGTAACTGTTGTATTCATTACAATGCAATTTCCGTGTTTCATCAACACTCTGATAGTCCACACATTACAGAATGGCACCAGATGTGCATCGGAAACTACTACTGGTTTTCGAGGGAACGATCAAAATCGTGAACTGTTTGAGACATTACTCCATGGTGGAAAGTGCGCATTGCGACTGTTGTATTCAATCCCGATGCAATTTCTGTGTTTCATCAACACTCTGATAGTCCACAGATTACAGAAGGCCCCCAGATGTGCATCGGAAACTACTACTGGTCTTCCAGGGAACGATCAAAGCTTAATCTGTTTGAGACGTTACTCCCATGGAGGAAAGTGTGCATGGTTACTTTTGTATTCAATACCGATGCAATTTCTGTGTTTCAACAACACTCTGATAGTCCACACATTACAGAATGCCCGCAGATGTGCATCGGAAACTACTACTGGTCTTCCTTGAATCGATCAAAGCGTAGAAACTTTGAGACATTACTCCACAGGAGGAAAATTGCGCATGGTGACTGTTGCATACAATCCCGTTGCAATTTCTGTGTTTCAACATCTCTCTGATAGTCAACACATTACAGAATGACACCAGATGTGCATCGGAAACTACTACTGGTCTTACAGGGAACGATCAAAGAGTAGACTGTTTGAGACATTACTCCCATGGAGGAAAATACTCATGATGACTGTTGTATTCAATCCCGAGGCAATTTCTGTGTTTCATCAACACTTTGATAGTCCACACATTACAGAAGGCCCCCATATGAGCATCGGAGACTACTACTGGTCTTCCAGGGACCGATCAAAGCGTAGACTAATTGAGACATTACTCCTGTGGAGGAAAGTGCGCATGGTGAGTGTTGTATACAATCCCGATGCAATTTCTGTGTTTCATCAACACTCTGATAGTCCACACATTACAGAAGGCCCCCAGATGTGCATCGGAAACTACTACAGGTCTTGCAGGGAACGATTAAAGCGTAGACTGTTTGAGACATTACTCCCATGGAGGAAAGTGCGCATGGTGACTGTTGTATTTAATCCCGATGCAATTTCAGTGTTTCATCAACACTTTGAAGATCCACAGATTACAGAATGCCTCCAGATGTGCATCGGAAACTACTACTGGTCTTCCTTGATTCGATCAAAACGTAGACACTTTGAGACATTACTCCCATGGAGGAAAATTGCGCATGGTGACGGTTGTATACAATCCCGATGCTATTTCTGTGTTTCAACTACACTCTGATAGTCCACACATTACAGAATGACACCAGATGTGCATCGGAAACTACTACTTGTCTTCCAGGCAACGATCAAACCGTAGACTGTTTGAGACAATACTCCCATGGAGGAAAATGCGCATGATGAATGTTGTATTCAATCCCGAGGCAATTTCTGTGTTTCATCAACACTTTGATAGTCCACACATTACAGAAGGCCCCCAGATGAGCATCGGAAACTACTACTGGTCTTCCAGGGAACGATCAAAGCGTAGACTAATTGAGACATTACTCCCGTGGAGGAAGGTGCGCACGGTGACTGTTGTATACAATCACGATGCAATTTATGTGTTTCAACAACACTCTGATATTCCACAGATTACAGAATGCCTCCAGATAGGCATCGGAAACTACTACTGGTCTTCCAGGGAACGATCAAAGCGTAGATTGTTTGAGACATTTCTCCCATGGAGGAAAGTGCGCATGGTGACTGTTGATTTCAATTCCGATGCAATTTCTGTGTTTCAACAACACTCTGATAGTCCACACATTACAGAAGGCCCCCAGATGAGCATCGGAAACTACTACTGGTCTTCCAGGGAACGATCAAAGCGTAGACTAATTGAGACATTACTCCCGTGGAGGAAGGTGCGCACGGTGACTGTTGTATAAAATTACGATGCAATTTATGTGTTTCAACAACGCTCTGATATTCCACAGATTACAGAATGCCTCCAGATAGGCATCGGAAACTACTACTGGTCTTGCAGGGATCGATCAAAGCGTAGACTTTTTGAGACATTACTGCCACGGAGGAAAGTGCTTATGGTGACTGTTGTATTCAATTCCGATGCAATTTCTGTGTTTCATCAACACTCTGATAGTCCACACATTACAGAAGGCCCCCAGATGTGCATCGGAAACTACTACTGGTCTTCCAGGGAACGATCTAAGCGTAAACAGTTTGAGACATTATTCCCATGGAGGAAAGTGCGGATGGTAACTGTTGTATTCATTACAATGCAATTTCCGTGTTTCATCAACACTCTGATAGTCCACACATTACAGAATGGCACCAGATGTGCATCGGAAACTACTACTGGTTTTCGAGGGAACGATCAAAATCGTGAACTGTTTGAGACATTACTCCATGGTGGAAAGTGCGCATTGCGACTGTTGTATTCAATCCCGATGCAATTTCTGTGTTTCATCAACACTCTGATAGTCCACACATTACAGATGGCCCCCAGATGTGCATCGGAAACTACAACTAGTCTTCCAGGGAACGATCAAAGCGTAAACTGCTTGAGACATTACTCCCATGGAGGAAAGTGAGCATGGTGACTGTTGCATTCATCCCAATGCAATTTCTGTGTTTTATCAACACTCTGATAGTCCACACATTACAGAATGACACCAGATGTGCATCGGAAACTACTACTGGTCTTAAAGGGAACGATCAAAGCGTAGACTGTTTGAGACATTACTGCCATGGAGGAAAGAGCGCATGGTGACTGTTGTATTCACTCCCGATGCAATTTCTGTGTTACATCAACACTCTGATAGTCCACAGATTACAGAAGGCCCCCAGATGTGCATCGGAAACTACTACTGGTCTTCCAGGGAACGATCAAAGCTTAAACTGTTTGAGACGTTACTCCCATGGAGGAAAGTGTGCATGGTTACTTTTGTATTCAATACCGATGCAATTTCTGTGTTTCAACAACACTCTGATAGTCCACACATTACAGAATGCCCGCAGATGTGCATCGGAAACTACTACTGGTCTTCCTTGAATCGATCAAAGCGTAGAAACTTTGAGACATTACTCCACAGGAGGAAAATTGCGCATGGTGACTGTTGCATACAATCCCGTTGCAATTTCTGTGTTTCAACATCTCTCTGATAGTCCACACATTACAGAATGACACCAGATGTGCATCGGAAACTACTACTGGTCTTACAGGGAACGATCAAAGAGTAGACTGTTTGAGACATTACTCCCATGGAGGAAAATACTCATGATGACTGTTGTATTCAATCACGAGGCAATTTCTGTGTTTCATCAACACTTTGATAGTCCACACATTACAGAAGGCCCCCATATGAGCATCAGAGACTACTACTGGTCTTCCAGGGACCGATCAAAGCGTAGACTAATTGAGACATTACTCCTGTGGAGGAAAGTGCGCATGGTGAGTGTTGTATACAATCCCGATGCAATTTCTGTGTTTCATCAACACTCTGATAGTCCACACATTACAGAAGGCCCCCAGATGTGCATCGGAAACTACTACAGGTCTTGCAGGGAACGATTAAAGCGTAGACTGTTTGAGACATTACTCCCATGGAGGAAAGTGCGCATGGTGACTGTTGTATTTAATCCCGATGCAATTTCAGTGTTTCATCAACACTTTGAAGATCCACAGATTACAGAATGCCTCCAGATGTGCATCGGAAACTACTACTGGTCTTCCTTGATTCGATCAAAACGTAGACACTTTGAGACATTACTCCCATGGAGGAAAATTGCGCATGGTGTCTGTTGCATACAATCCCGATGCAATTTCTGTGTTTCAACAACACTCTGATAGTCCACACATTACAGAATGACACCAGATGTGCATCGGAAACTACTACTGGTCTTCCAGGGAACGATCAAAGCGTAGACTGTTTGAGACATTACTCCCATGGAGGAAAATGCGCATGATGACTCTTGTATTCAATGCCGAGGCAATTTCTGTGTTTCATCAACACTTTGATAGTCCACACATTACAGAAGGCCCCAGATGGGCATCGGAAACTAATACTGGTCTTCCAGGGAACGATCAAAACCTAGACTAATTGAGACATTACTCCCGTGGAGGAAAGTGCGCATGGTGACTGTTGTATTCAATCCCGATGCAATGTATGTGTTTAAACAACACTCTGATATTCCACAGACTACAGAATGCCTCCAGATAGGCATCGGAAACTACTACTGGTCTTCCAGGGAACGATCAAAGCGTAGACACTTTGAGACATTACTCCCATGGAGGAAAATTGCGCATGTCGACTGTTGTATACAATCCCGATGCTATTTCTGTGTTTCAACAACACTCTGATAGTCCACACATTACAGAAGGCCCCCAGATGAGCATCGGAAACTACTACTGGTCTTCCAGGGAACGATCAAAGCGTAGACTAATTGAGAGATTACTCCCGTGGAGGAAGGTGCGCACGGTGACTGTTGTATACAATCCCGCTGCAATTTATGTGTTTCAACAACACTCTGATATTCCACAGATTACAGAATGCCTCCAGATAGGCATCGGAAAGTACTACTGGTCTTCCAGGGAACGATCAAAACGTAGACTGTTTGAGACATTTCTCCCATGGACGAAAGTGCGCATGGTGACTGTTGTATTCAATTGCGATGCAATTTCTGTGTTTCAACAACACTCTGATAGTCCACACGTTACAGAATGCCCACAGATGTTCATCGGAAACTACTACTTGTCTTCCAGGGAACGATCAAAATCGTGAATTGTTTGAGACATTACTCCATGGAGGAAAGTGCGCATTGCGACTGTTGTATTCAATCCCGATGCAATTTCTTTGTTTCATCAACACTCTGATAGTCCACACATTACAGATGGCCCCAGATGTGCATCGGAAACTACAACTGGTCTTCCAGGGAACGAACAAAGCGTAAACTGCTTGAGACATTACTCCAATGTAGGAAAGTGCGCATGGTGACTGTTGTACTCATCCCAATGCAATTTCTGTGCTTCATCAACACTCTGATAGTCTACACATTACAGAATGACACCAGATGTGCATCGGCAATTGCTACTGGTCTTCCAGGGAACGATCAAAGCGTAGACTGTTTGAGACATTTCTCCCATGGAGGAAAGTGCGCATGGTGACTTTTGTATTCAATCCCGATGCAATTTCTGTGTTTCAACAACACTCTGATAGTCCACAGATTACAGAATGACTCCAGATGTGCATCGGAAACTACTACTGGTCTTCCAGGAAACGATCAAAGCGTAGACTAATTGAGACATTACTCCCGTGGAGGAAAGTGCGCATTGCGACTGTTGTATTCAATCCCGATGCATATTATGTGTTTCAACAACACTATGATATTCCACAGATAACAGAATATCTCCAGATAATCATTGGAAACTACTACTGGTCTTCCAGGGAACGATCAAAGAGTAGACTGTTTGAGACATTACTCCCATGGGGGAAAATTGCGCATGGTGGCTGTTGTATTCAATCCCGATGCAATTTCTGTGTGTCAACAGCAGTATGATAGTTCACACATTACAGAATGACACCAATTGTGCATCGGAAACTACTACTGGTCTTCCAGGGAACGATCAAAGCGTAGACTGTTTGAGACATTACTCCCATGGAGGAAAGTGCGCATGGTGACTGTTGTATTGAATCCCGATGCAATTTCAGTGTTTCATCAACACTTTGAGGTCCACAGATTACAGAATGCCTCCAGATGTGCATCGGAAACTACTACTGGTCTTCCAGGAATCGATCGAAGCGTAGACACTTTGAGACATTACTCCCATGGAGGAAAATTGCGCATGGTGAATGTTGCATACAGTCCCGATGCAATTTCTGTGTTTCAACAACACTCTGATAGTCCATACATTACAGAATGACACCAGATGTGCATCGGAAACTACTACTGGTCTTCCAGGGAACGATCAAAGCGTAGACTGTTTGAGACATTACTCCCATGGAGGAAAATGCGCATGATGACTATTGTATTCAATCCCGAGGCAATTTTTGTGTTTCATCAACACTTTGATAGTCCACACATTACAGAAGGCCCCTCAGATGAGCATCGGAAACTACTACTGGTCTTCCAGAGAACGATCAAAGCGTAGACTAATTGAGACATTACTCTCGTGGAGGAAAGTGCGCATGGTGACTGTTGTATTCAATCCCGATGCAATTTATGTGTTTCAACAACACTCTGATATTCCACAGATTACAGAATGCCTCCAGATAGGCATCGGAAACTACTACTGGTCTTCCAGGGAACGATCAAAGCATAGACACTTTGAGACATTACTCCCAAGGAGGAAAATTGCGCATGGTGAGTGTTGTAAACAATCCCGATGCAATATCTGTGTTTCAACAAAACTCTGATAGTCCACACATTACAGAATGACACCGGATGTGCATCGGAAACTGCTACTGGTCTTCCAGGGAACGATCAAAGCGTAGACAGTTTGAGATATTACTGCCATGGTTGAAAGTGCGCATGGTGACTATTGTATTCAATCCCGATGCAATTTCTGTGTTTCATCAACACTCTGATAGTCCACAGATTACAGAAGGCCCCCAGATGTGCATCGGAAACTACAACTAGTCTTCCAGGGAACGATCAAAGCGTAAACTGATTGAGACATTACTCCCATGGAGGAAAGTGCGCATGGTGACTGTTGTATTCATCCCAATGCAATTTCAGTGTTTCATCAACTCTCTGATAGTCCACACATTACAGAATGACACCAGATGTGCATCGAAACTACAACTGGTCTTCCAGGGAACGATCAAAGCGTAGACTGTTTGAGACATTACTCAGATGGAGGAAAATGCGCATTGGGACTGTTGTATTCAATCCCGATGCAATTTCTTTGTTTCATCAACACTCTGATAGTCCACACATTACAGATGGCCCCCAGATGTGCATCGGAAACTACTACTGGTCTTCCAGCTAACGATCAAAGCGTAAACTGCTTGAGACATTACTCCCATGGAGGAAAGTGCGCATGGTGACTGTTGTATTCATTACAATGCAGTTTCTGTGTTTCATCAACACTCTGATAGTCCACACATCACAGAATGACACCAGATGTGCATCGGAAACTACTACTGGTCTTCCAGGGAACAATCAAAACACAGACTGTTTGAGACATTACTGCCATGGAGGAAAGTGCGCATGGTGACTGTTGTATTCAATCCCGATGCAATTTCTGTGTTTCATCAACACTCTGATAGTCCACAGATTACAGAATGCCTGCAGATAGGCTTTGGAAACTACTACTGGTCTTCCAGGAGACGATCAAAGCGTAGACACTTTGAGACATTACTCCCATGGAGGAAAATTGCGCATGGTGGCTGTTGTATACAATCCCAATGCAATTTCTGTGTTTAAACAACACTCTGATAGTCCACACATTTCAGAATGCATCCAGATGTGCATCGGAAACTACTACTGGTCTTCCAGGGAACGATCATAGCGTAGACTGTTTGAGACATTACTCCCATGGAGGAAAATGCGTATGAAGACTATTGTATTCAATCCCGAGGCAATTTCTGTGGTTCATCAACACTTTGATAGTCCACACATTACAGAAGGCCCCCAGATGAGCATCGGAAACTACTACTGGTCTTCCAGGGAACGATCAAAGCGTAGACTGTTTGAGACATTACTCCAATGGAGGAAAGTGTGCATGGTGTCTGTTGTATTCAATTCCGATGCAATTTCTGTGTGTCATCAACACTATCATAGTCCACACATTACAGAATGACACCAGATGTGCATCGGAAACTACTACTGGTCTTCCAGGGACGATCAAAGCGTTGACTGTTTGAGACATTACTCCCATTGAGGAAAGTTCGCATGGTGACTGTTGTATTCAATCCCTATGCAATTTCTGTGTTTCATCAACACTCTGATAGTCCACAGATTACAGAATGCCCTCAGATGTGCGTCGGAAAGTACTACTGGTCTTCCAGCGAACGATCAAACCGTAAACTCTTTGAGACATTACTATCATGGAGGAAAGTGCGCATTGTGACAGTTGTATTCAACTCCAATGCAATTTCTGTGTTCCATCAACACTCTGATTGTCCACAGATTACAGAATGACACCAGATGTGCATCGGTAACTACTACTTGTCCTCCTGGGTACGATCAAAACGTAGACTGTTTGAGACATTACTCCCATGGAGGAAAGTGCGCATGGTGACTGTTGTATTCAATCCCGCGGCAATTTCTGTGTTTCATCAACACATTGAAGGTCCACAGATTAAAGAATGCCTCCAGATGTGCATCGGAAGCTACTACTGGTCTTCCAGGTAACGATCAAAGCGTAACCTGTTTGAGACATTACTCCCATGGAGGAAAGTGCGCAAGGTGACTGTTGTATACAATCCCGATGCAATTTCTGTGTGTCATCAACACTGTGATAGTCCACACATTACAGAATGACACCAGATGTGCATCGGAAACTACTACTGGTCTTCCAGGGATCGATCAAAGGGTAGACTGTTTGAGACATTACTCCCATGGAGGAAAATGCGCATGATGACAGTTGTATTCAATCCCGAGGCAGTTTCTGTGTTTCATCAACACTTTGATAGTCCACTCATTACAGATGGCCCCCAGATGAGCATCGGAAACTACTACTGGTTTTCCAGGGACGATCAAAACGTTAACTGTTTGAGACATTATTCCCATGGAGGAAAGTTCGCATGGTGACTGTTGTATTCAATCCCTATGCAATTTCTGTGTTTCATCAACACTCTGATAGTCCATAGATTACAGAATGCCCCCAGATGTGCATCGGAAACTACTACTGGTCTTCCAGCGAACGATCAAACCGTAAACTCTTTGAGACATTACTATCATGGAGGAAAGTGCGCATCGTGACTGTTGTATTCGATCCCGATGCAATTTCAGTTTTTCATCAACACTTTGAAGGTCCACAGATTACAGAATGCCTCCAGATGTGCATCGGAAACTACTACTGGTCTTGCAGGGAACGATCCAAGCGTAGACTGTTTGAGACATTACTCCCATGGAGGAGAGTGCGCATGGTGACTGTTGTAATCAATCCCACGGCAATTTCTGTGTTACATCAACACTTTGAAGGTACACAGATTACAAAATGTCTCCAGATGTGCACCGGAAACTACTACTGGTCTTGCAGGGAACGATCAGAGCGTAGACTGTTTGAGACATTACTCCCATGGAGGAATGGACGAATGGTGACTGTTGTATTCAATCCCGATGCAATATCTGTGTTTCATCAACACTCTGATAGTCCACACATTACAGAATGCCCCCAAGATGTGCATCGTAAACTACTACTGGTCTTCCAGGGAACGATCAAAGCGTAAACTGTTTGAGACATTACTCCCATGGAGGAAAGTGCGCATGGTGAGTGTTGTATTCAAACCTGATGCAATTTCTGTGTTTCATCAACACTCTGATAGTCCACACTTTACAGAATGCCCCCAGATGTGCATCGGAAACTTCTACTGGTCTTCCAGGGAACGATCAAAGCGTAAACTGTTTGAGACATTACTCCCATGCAGGAAAGTGCAAATGGTGACTTTTGTATTCATTCCCGATGCAATTTCTGTGTTTCATCAACTCTTTGAATTTCCACAGATTACAGAATGCCTCCAGATGTTCATCGGAAGCTACTACTGGTCCTCCCAGGAACGATCAAAGCGTAGACTGTTTGAGACACTACTCCCATGGAGGTAAGTGCGCATGGTGACTGTCGCATTCAATCCCGACGCAATTTCCGTGTTTCATCAACACTTTGAAGGTCCACAGATTACAGAATGCCTCCAGATGTGCATCGGAAACTTTTACTGGTCTTCCAGGAAACGAACAAAGCGTACACTGTATGAGACATTATTCCCATGGAGGAAAGTGCGTATGGTGTCTGTTGTATTCAATCCTGATACAATTTCTGTGTTTCATCAACACTCTGATAGTCCACATATCACAGAATGGCCCCAGATGTGCATCGGAAAGTAGTACTGGTCTTCCAGGGAACGATCAAAGCGTAAACTAATTGAGACATAACTCCCATTGAGGAAAGTGCGCATGGTGACTGTTGTATTCAATCCAAATATAATTTCTGTGTTTGAACAACACTCTGATAGTTTACAGATTACAAAATGCCTCCAGATGTGCATCGGAAGCTACTACTGGTCTTCCAGGTAACGATCAAAGTGTAACCTGATTGAGACATTACTCCCATGGAGGAAAGTGCGCATGGTGACTGTTGTATACAATCCCGATGCAATTCCTGTGTTTCATCAACACTCTGATAGTCCACAAATTTCAGAATGCATCCAGATGTGCATCGGAAACTACTACTGGTCTTCCAGGGATAGAACAAAGCGTAGAGTGTTTGAGACATTACTCCCATGGAGGAAAGTGTGCATGGTGACTGTTGTATCCGATCCAGATGCAATTTCAGTATTTCATCAACACTTTGAAGTTCCACAGATTACAGAATGCCTCCAGATGTGGATCGGAAACTGCTACTGGTCTTGCAGGGAACGATCAAAGCGTAGCCTGATTGAGACATTACTCCCATGGAGGAAAGTGCGTATGGTGACTGTTGTATTCAATCCCGATGCAATTTCAGTTTTTCATCAACACTTTGAAGGTCCACAGATTACAGGATGCCTCCAGATGTGCATCGGAAACAACTACTGGTCTTGCAGGGAACGATCAGAGCGTGGACTGTTTGAGACATTACTCCCATGGAGGAATGGACGAATGGTGACTGTTGTATTCAATACCGATGCAATTTCTGTGTTTCATCAACAATCTGATAGTCCACACATTACAGAATGCCCCCAAGATGTGCATCGGAAACTCCTACTGGTCTTCCATGCAACGATCAAAGCGTAAACTGTTTGAGACATTACTCCAATGGAGGAAAGTGCGCATGGTGGGTGTTGTATTCAATCCTGATGCAATTTCTGTGTTTCATCAACACTCTGATAGTCCACACATTACAGAATGCCCCCAGATGTGCATCTGAAACTTCTACTGGTCTTCCAGGGAACGATCAAAGCGTAAACTGTTTGTGACATTACTCCCATGCAGGAAAGTGCGCATGGTGACTGTTGTATTCAATGCCGATGCAGTTTCTGTGTTTCATCAACACTTTGAAGGTCCACAGATTACAGAATGCCTCCAGATGTGAATCGGAAACTACTACTGGTCTTGCAGGGAACGATCAGAGCGTAGACTGTTTGAGACATTACTCCCATGGAGGAATGGACGAATGGTGACTGTTGTATTCAATCCCGATGCAATTTCTGTGTTTCAACAACACTCTGATAGTCCACAGGTTACAGAATGACACCAGATGTGCATCGGAAACTACTACTGGTCTTCCAGGGAACGATCATGGCGTAGACTGTTTGAGACATTACTCCCATGGAGGAAAGTGCGGATGGTGACTGTTGTATTCAATCCCGATGCAATTTCTGTGTTTCATCAACACTCTGATAGTCAACAGATTACAGAATGACACCATATGTGCCTCGGAAACTACTACTGGTCTTCCAGGGAACGATCAAAGCGTAGACTCTTTGAGACAATACTCCCATGGAGGAAAGTGCGCATGGTGACTGTTGTATTCAATCCCGATGCAATATCTGTGTTTCATCAAAACTTTGAAGGTCCACAGATTACAGAATGCCTCCAGATGTGAATCGGAAACTACTACTGGTCTTGCAGGGAACGATCAGAGCGTAGACTGTTTGAGACATTACTCCCATGGAGGAATGGACGAATGGTGACTGTTGTATTCAATCCCGATGCAATTTCTGTGTTTCAACAACACTCTGATAGTCCACAGATTACAGAATGACACCAGATGTGCATCGGAAACTACTACTGGTCTTCCAGGAAACGATCAAACCGTAGACTGTTTGAGACATTACTCCCATGGAGGAATGTGCGCATGATGACTGTTGTATTCAATCCCTCTGCAATTTCTGTGTTTCGTCAACACTCTGATAGTCCACTGATTACAGAATGCCTCCTGATGTGCATCGGAAACTACTACTGGTCTTAAAGGGAACGATCAAAGCGTAGACTGTTTGAGACATTACTCCCATGGAGGTAAGTGCGCATGGTGACTGTCGCATGCAATCCCGACGTAATTTCCCTGTTTCATCAACACTTTGAATGTCCACAGATTACAGAATGCCTCCAGATGTGCATCGGAAACTTTTACTGGTCTTCCAGGAAACGAACAAAGCGTAGACTGTATGAGACATTATTCACATGGAGGAAAGTGCGCATAGTGTCTGTTCTATTCAATCCCGATGCAATTTCTGTGTTTCATCAACACTCTGATAGTCCACACATCACAGAATGGCCCCAGATGTGCATCGGAAAGTACTACTGGTCTTCCAGGGAACGATCAAAGCGTAAACTGTTTGAGACATAACTCCCATTGAGGAAAGTGCGCATGGTGACTGTTGTATTCAATCAGAAATGCAATTTCTGTGTTTGAACAACACTCTGATAGTTTACAGATTACAAAATGCCTCCAGATGTACATCGGAAACTATTACTGGTCTTCCAGGGAACGATCAAAACGTAGACTGTTTGAGACATTACTCCCATGGAGGAAAGTGTGCATGGTGACTCTTTTATTCAATGCCGATGCAATTTCTGTGTTTCATCAACACTCTGATAGTCCACACATAACAGAAGGCCCCCAGATGTGCATCGGAAACTACTACTGGTCTTCCAGGGAACGATCAAAGCCTAAAATGTTTGAGACATTACTCCGATTGAGGAAAATTGCGCATGGTGACTGTTGTATTCAATACCGATGCAATTTCTGTGTTTCATCAAGACGCTGATAGTCCACACATTACAGAATGCCCCAGATGTGCATCGGAAACTACTACTGGTCTTGCAGGGAACGATCAAAGCGTAGACTGTTTGAGACATTACTCTCATGGAGGAAAGAGCGCATGGTGACTGTTGTATTCAATCCCGATGCAATTTCTGTGTTTCATCAACACTCTGATAGTCCACCCATTACAGAATGCCCCCATATGTGCATCGGAAACTACTACTGGACTTCCAGGGAACGATCAAAGCGTAAACTGTTTGAGACATTACTCCCATAGAGGAAAGTGCGCATGGTGAATGTTGTAAACAATCCTGATGCAATTTCTGTATTTCATCAACACTCTGATAGTCCACAGATTACAGAATGCCTCCAGATGTGCATCGGTATCTACTACTGCTCTTAAAGTGAACGATCAAAGCGTAAACTGTTTGAGACATTACTCCCATGGAGGAAAGTGCGCATGGTGACTTTTCTATCCAATTCCGCGACAATTTCTGTGTTTCATCAACACTTGAAGGTCCACAGAGTACAGAATGCCTCCAGATGTGCATCGGATTCAACTACTGGTCTTGCAGGGAACGATCAAAGAGTAGACTGTTCGAGACATTACTCCCATGGAGGAAAGTGCGCATGGTGACTGTTGTATTCAATACCGATGCAATTTCTGTGTTTCATCAAGACACTGATAGTCCACACATTACAGAGTGCCCCAGATGTGCATCGGAAACTACTACTGGTCTTCCATGGAACGATCAAAGCGTAAACTGTTTGAGACATTACTCCCATGCAGGAAAGTGCGCATGGTGACTGTTGTATTCAATCCCGATGCAATTTCTGTGTTTCATCAACACTTTGAAGGTCCACAGATTACAGAATGCCTCCAGATGTGCATCGGAAACTACTACTGGTCTTCCAGGGAACGATCAAAGCCTAAACTGTTTGAGACATTACTCCGATTGAGGAAAATTGCGCATGGTGACTGTTGTATACAATCCCGATGCAATTTCTGTGTTTCAACAACACTCTGATAGTCCACACATTACAGAATTCCCCCAGATGTTCATCGGAAACTACTACTGGTCTTCCAGGGAAGGATCAAAGCGTAAACTGTTTGAGACATTACTCCCATAGGGGAAAGTGCGCATAGTGAATGTTGTATTCAATCCCGATGCAATTTCTGTGTTTCATCAACACCCTGATAGTCCACACATTACCGAATGCCCATAGATGTTCATCGGAAACTACTATTGGTCTTCCAGGGAACGATCAAAGCGTAACCTGTTTGAGACATTACTCCCATGGAGGAAAGTGCGCATGGTGACTGTTGTATTCAATCCCGATAATATTTCTGTGTTTCATCAACACTCTAATAGTCCACACATTACAGAATGAAACCAGATGTGCATCGGAAACTACTACTGGTCTTGCAGGGAACGATCAAAGCGTAGACTTTTTGAGACATTACTGCCATGGAGGAATGTGCTTATGGTGACTGTTGTATTCAATTCCGATGCAATTTCTGTGTTTCATCAACACTCTGATAGTCCACACATTACAGAGGGCCCCCAGATGAGCATCGGAAACTACAACCGGTCTTCCAGGGAACGCTCAAAGAGCAAACTGTTTGAGACATTACTCCCATGGAGGAAAGAGTGCATGGTGACTGTTGTATTCAATACCAATGCAATTTCTTTGTTTCGTCAAGACACTGATAGTCCACACATTACAGAATGCCCCAGATGTGCATCGGAAACTACTACTGGTCTTGCAGGGAACGATCAAAGCGTAGACTGTTTGAGACATTACTCCCATGGAGGAAAGAGCGCATGGTGACTGTTGTATTCAATCCCGATGCAATTTCTGTGTTTCATAAACACTCTGATAGTCCACACATTACAGAATGCCCCCAGATGTGCATCGGAAACTACTACTGGACTTCCAGGGAACGATCAAAGCGTAAACTGTTTGAGACATTACTCCCATAGAGGAAAGAGCGCATGGTGAATGTTGTAAACAATCCTGATGCAATTTCTGTATTTTATCAACACTCTGATAGTCCACAGATTACAGAATGCCTCCAGATGTGCATCGGTATCTACTACTGCTCTTAAAGTGAACGATCAAAGCGTAAACTGTTTGAGACATTACTCCCATGGAGGTAAGCGCGCATGGTGACTTTTCTATCCAATTCCGCGACAATTTCTGTGTTTCATCAACACTTGAAGGTCCACAGAGTGCAGAATGCCTCCAGATGTGCATCGGAACATACTACTGGTCTTACAGGTAACGATCTAAGAGTAGACTGTTTGAGACATTACTCCCATGGAGGAAAGTGCGCATGGTGACTGTTGTATTCAATACCGATGCAATTTCTGTGTTTCATCAAGACACTGATAGTCCACACATTACAGAACGCCCCAGATGTGCATCGGAAACTACTACTGGTCTTCCATGGAACGATCAAAGCGTAAACTGTTTGAGACATTACTCCCATGCAGGAAAGTGCGCATGGTGACTGTTGTATTCAATCCCGATGCAATTTCTGTGTTTCATCAACACTTTGAAGGTCCACAGATTACAGAATGCCTCCAGATGTGCATCGGAAACTACTACTGGTCTTCCAGGGAACGATCAAAGCCTAAACTGTTTGAGACATTACTCCGATTGAGGAAAATTGCGCATGGTGACTGTTGTATACAATCCCGATGCAATTTCTGTGTTTCAACAACACTCTGATAGTCCACACATTACAGAATTCCCCCAGATGTTCATCGGAAACTACTACTGGTCTTCCAGGGAACGATCAAAGCGTAATCTGTTTGAGACATTACTCCCATGGAGGAAAGTGCGCATGGTGACTCTTTTATTCAATCCCGATAATTTTTCTGTGTTTCATCAACACTCTAATAGTCCACACATTACAGAATGACACCAGATGTGCATCGGAAACTACTACTGGTCTTGCAGGGAACAATCAAAGCGTAGACTTTTTGAGACATTACTGCCATGGAGGAAAATGCTTATGGTGACTGTTGTATTCAATTCCGATGCAATTTCTGTGTTTCATCAACACTCTGATAGTCCACACATTACAGAGGGCCCCCAGATGCGCATCGGAAACTACAACCGGTCTTCCAGGGAACGCTCAAAGAGCAAACTGTTTGAGACATTACTCCCATGGAGGAAAGAGTGCATGGTGACTGTTGTATTCAATACCGATGCAATTTCTTTGTTTCGTCAAGACACTGATAGTCCACACATTACAGAATGCCCAGATGTGCATCGGAAACTACTACTGGTCTTGCAGGGAACGATCAAAGCGTAGACTGTTTGAGACATTACTCCCATGGAGGAAAGAGCGCATGGTGACTGTTGTATTCAATCCCGATGCAATTTCTGTGTTTCATCAACACTCTGATAGTCCACACATTACAGAATGCCCCCAGATGTGCATCGGAAACTACTACTGGACTTCCAGGGAACGATCAAAGCGTAAACTGTTTGAGACATTACTCCCATAGAGGAAAGTGCGCATGGTGCATGTTGTAAACAATCCTGATGCAGTATCTGTATTTCATCAACACTCTGATAGTCCACAGATTACCGAATGCCTCCAGATGTGCATCGGTATATACTACTGCTCTTAAAGGGAACGATCAAAGCGTAAACTGTTTGAGACATTACACCCATGGAGGAGAGTGCGCATGGTGACTTTTCTATCCAATTCCGCGACAATTTCTGTGTTTCATCAACACTTGAAGGTCCACAGAGTACAGAATGCCTCCAGATGTGCAGCGGAACCTACTACTGGTCTTACAGGGAACGATCTAAGAGTAGACTGTTCGAGACATTACTCCCATGAAGGAAAGTGCGCATGGTGACTGTTGTATTCAATCCCGATGCAATTTCTGTGTTTCATCAACGCTCTAATAGTCCACAAAAAAACAGAAACCCCCCAGATGTGCATCGGAAATTACTACTGGTCTTGCAGGGAAGGATCAAGGCGTAGACTGTTTGAGACATTACTCCAATGGAGGAAAGTGCGCATGGTGAGTGTTGTATTCAATCCTGATGCAATTTCTGTGTTTCATCAACACTCTGATAGTCCACACATTACAGAATGCCCCCAGATGTGCATCGGAAACTTCTACTGGTCTTCCAGGGAACGATCCAAGCGTAAACTGTTTGAGACATTACTCCCATGCAGGAAATTGCGCATGCGGACTGTTGTATTCAATGCCGACGCAATTTCTGTGTTTCATCAACACTTTGAAGGTCCACAGATTACAGAATGCGTCCAGATGTGCATCGGAAACTACTACTGGTCTTCCAGGAAACGATCAAAGCGTAGACTGTTTGGGATATTACTAACTTGGATTAAAGTGCGCATGGTAACTGTTGTATTCAATCCCGATGCAATTTCTGTGTTTCAACAACACTCTGATAGTCCATAGATTACTGTATGACACCAGATGTGCATCGGAAACTACTACTGGTCTTCCAGGGAACGATCCAAGCGTAGACTGTTTGAGACATTACTCCCATGGAGGAAAGTGCGCATGGTGACTGTTGTATTCAATCCCGATGCAATGTCTGTGTTTCATCAACACTTTGAAGGTCCACAGATTACAGAATGCCTCCAGATGTGCATCGGAGGCTACTACTGGTCATCCTGGGAACGATCAACGCGAAGACTGTTTGAGACACTACTCCCATGGAGGTAAGTGCGCATGGTGACTGTCGCATTCAATCCCGACGCAATTTCCGTGTTTCATCAACACTTTGAAGGTCCACAGATTACAGAATTTCTCCAGATGTGCATCGGAAACTACTACTGGTCTTGCAAGGAACGATCCAAGCGTAGACTGTTTAAGACATTACTCCCATCGAGGAAATTGCACATGCTGACTGTTGTATTCAATCCCACGGCCATTTCTGTGTTTCATCAACACTTTGAAGGTCCACAGATTACAAAATGCCTCCAGATGTGAATCGGAAACTACTACTGGTCTTGCAGGGAACGATCAGACCGTAGACTGTTTGAGACATTACTCCCATGGAGGAATGGACGAATGGTGACTGTTGTATTAAATCCCGATGCAATTTCTGTGTTTCATCAACACTTTGAAGGACCACAGATTACAGAATGCCTCCAGATGTGCATCGGAAACTACTACTGGTCTTCCAGGAAACGATCAAAGCGTAGACTGTTTGGGATATTACTCCCATGGATTAAAGTGCGCATGGTGACTGTTGTATTCAATCCCGATGCAATTTCTGTGTTTCAACAACACTCTGATAGTCCACAGATTACAGAACGACACCAGATGTGCATCGGAAACTACTACTGGTCTTCCAGGGAACGATCATGGCGTAGACTGTTTGAGACATTACTCCCATGGAGGAAAGTGCGGATGGTGACTGTTGTATTCAATCCCGATGCAATTTCTGTGTTTCATCAACACTCTGATAGTCAACAGATTACAGAATGACACCAGATGTGCCTCGGAAACTACTACTGGTCTTCCAGGGAACGATCAAAGCGTAGACTCTTTGAGACAATTCTCCCATGGAGGAAAGTGCGCATGGTGACTGTTGTATTCAATCCTGATGCAATATCTGTGTTTCATCAAAACTTTGAAGGTCCACAGATTACAGATTGCCTCATGATGTGCATCGGAAACTACTACTGGTGTTCCAGGAAACGATCAAACCGTAGACTGTTTGAGACATTACTCCCATGGAGGAAAGAGCGCATGGTGACTGTTGTATTCAATCCCGACGTAATTTCCGTGTTTCATCAACACTTTGAATGTCCACAGATTACAGAATGCCTCCAGATGTGCATCGGAAACTTTTACTGGTCTTCCAGGAAACGAACAAAGCGTAGACTGTATGAGACATTATTCACATCGAGGAAAGTGCGCATAGTGTCTGTTCTATTCAATCCCGATGCAATTTCTGTGTTTCATCAACACTCTGATAGTCCACACATCACAGAATGGCCCCAGATGTGCATCGGAAAGTACTACTGGTCTTCCAGGGAACGATCAAAGCGTAAACTGTTTGAGACATAACTCCCATTGAGGAAAGTGCGCATGGTGACTGTTGTATTCAATCCCAATGCAATTTCTGTGTTTGAACAACACTCTGATAGTTTACAGATTACAAAATGCCTCCAGATGTACATCGGAAACTATTACTGGTCTTCCAGGGAACGATCAAAACGTAGACTGTTAGAGACATTACTCCCATGGAGGAAAGTGTGCATGGTGACTCTTTTATTCAATGCCGATGCAATTTCTGTGTTTCATCAACACTCTGATAGTCCACACATAACAGAAGGCCCCCAGATGTGCATCGGAAACTACTACTGGTCTTGCAGGGAACGATCAAAGCCTAAACTGTTTGAGACATTACTCCGATTGAGGAAAATTGCGCATGGTGACTGTTGTATTCAATACCGATGCAATTTCTGTGTTTCATCAAGACACTGATAGTCCACACATTACAGAATGGCCCAGATGTGCATCGGAAACTACTACTGGTCTTGCAGGGAACGATCAAAGCGTAGACTGTTTGAGACATTACTCTCATGGAGGAAAGAGCGCATGGTGACTGTTGTATTCAATCCCGATGCAATTTCTGTGTTTCATCAACACTCTGATAGTCCAATCATTACAGAATGCCCCCAGATGTGCATCGGAAACTACTACTGGACTTCCAGGGAACGATCAAAGCGTAAACTGTTTGAGACATTACTCCCATAGAGGAAAGTGCGCATGGTGAATGTTGTACACAATCCTGATGCAATTTCTGTATTTCATCAACACTCTGATAGTCCACAGATTACACAATGCCTCCAGATGTGCATCGGTATCTACTACTGCTCTTAAAGTGAACGATCAAAGCGTAAACTGTTTGAGACATTACTCCCATGGAGGAAAGTGCGCATGGTGACTTTTCTATCCAATTCCGCGACAATTTCTGTGTTTCATCAACACTTGAAGGTCCACAGAGTACAGAATGCCTCCAGATGTACATCGGAACCTACTACTGGTCTTGCAGGGAACGATGAAAGAGTAGACTGTTCGAGACATGGAGGAAAGTGCGCATGGTGACTGTTGTATTCAATACCGATGCAATTTCTGTGTTTCATCAAGACACTGATAGTCCACACATTACAGAATGCCCCAGATGTGCATCGGAAACTACTACTGGTCTTCCATGGAACGATCAAAGCGTAAACTGTTTGAGACATTACTCCCATGCAGGAAAGAACGCATGGTGACTGTTGTATTCAATCCCGATGCAATTTCTGTGTTTCATCAACACTTTGAAGGTCCACAGATTACAGAATGCCTCCAGATGTGCATCGGAAACTACTACTGGTCTTCCAGGGAACGATCAAAGCCTAAACTGTTTGAGACATTACTCCGATTGAGGAAAATTGCGCATGGTGACTGTTGTATACAATCCCGATGCAATTTCTGTGTTTCAACAACACTCTGATAGTCCACACATTACAGAATTCCCCCAGATGTTCATCGGAAACTACTACTGGTCTTCCAGGGAAGGACCAAAGCGTAAACTGTTTGAGACATTACTCCCATGGGGGAAAGTGAGCATAGTGAATGTTGTATTCAATCCCGATGCAATTTCTGTGTTTCATCAACACCCTGATAGTCCACACATTACCGAATGCCCCCAGATGTTCATCGGAAACTACTATTGGTCTTCCAGGGAACGATCAAAGCGTAATCTGTTTGAGACATTACTCCCCTGGAGGAAAGTGCGCATGGTGACTGTTGTATTCAATCCCGATAATATTTCTGTGTTTCATCAACACTCTAAAAGTCCACACATTACAGAATGACACCAGATGTGCATCGGAAACTACTACTGGTCTTGCAGGGAACGATCAAAGCGTAGACTTTTTGAGACATTACTGCCATGGAGGAAAGTGCTTATGGTGACTGTTGTATTCAATTCCGATGCAATTTCTGTGTTTCATCAACACTCTGATAGTCCACACATTACAGAGGGCCCCCAGATGTGCATCGGAAACTACAACCGGTCTTCCAGGGAACGCTCAAAGAGCAAACTGTTTGAGACATTACTCCCATGGAGGAAAGAGTGCATGGTGACTGTTGTATTCAATACCGATGCAATTTCTTTGTTTCGTCAAGACACTGATAGTCCACACATTACAGAATGCCCCAGATGTGCATCGGAAACTACTACTGGTCTTGCAGGGAACGATCAAAGCGTAGACTGTTTGAGACATTACACCCATGGAGGAAAGAGCGCATGGTGACTGTTGTATTCAATCCCGATGCAATTTCTGTGTTTCATCAACACTCTGATAGTCCACACATTACAGAATGCCCCCAGATGTGCATCGGAAACTACTACTGGACTTCCAGGGAACGATCAAAGCGTAAACTGTTTGAGACATTACTCCCATAGAGGAAAGTGCGCATGGTGAATGTTGTAAGCAATCCTGTTGCAATTTCTGTATTTCATCAACACTCTGATAGTCCACAGATTACCGAATGCCTCCAGATGTGCATCGGTATCTACTACTGCTCTTAAAGGGAACGATCAAAGCGTAAACTGTTTGAGACATTACTCCAATGGAGGAAAGTGCGCATGGTGACTGTTGTATTCTATCCCGACGCAATTTCTGTGTTTCATCATAACTCTGATAGTCCACACATTACAGAATGCCCCCAGCTGTGCATCGGAAACTACTACTGGTCTTCCAGGGAACGATCAAAGCCTAAACTGTTTGAGACATTACTCTGATGGAGGAAAATTGCGCATGGTGACTGTTGTAAACAATCCCGATGCAATTTCTGTGTTTCATCAACACTCTGACAGTCCACACATTACAGAAAGCCCCAGATGTGCATCGGAAACTACTACTGGTCTTCCATGGAACGATCAAAGCGTAAACTGTTTGAGACATTACTCCCATGCAGGAAAGTGCGCATGGTGACTGTTGTATTCAATCCCGATGCAATTTCTGTGTTTCATCAACACTTTGAAGGTCCACAGATTACATAATGCCTCCAGATGTGCATCGGAAACTACTACTGGTCTTCCAGGGAACGATCAAAGCCTAAACTGTTTGAGACATTACTCCGATTGAGGAAAATTGCGCATGGTGACTGTTGTATACAATCCCGATGCAATTTCTGTGTTTCAACAACACTCTGATAGTCCACACATTACAGAATTCCCCCAGATGTTCATCGGGAACTACTACTGGTCTTCCAGGGAAGGATCAAAGCGTAAACTGTTTGAGACATTACTCCCATGGGGGAAAGTGCGCATAGTGAATGTTGTATTCAATCCCGATGCAATTTCTGTGTTTCATCAACACCCTGATAGTCCACACATTACCGAATGCCCCCAGATGTTCATCGGAAACTACTATTGGTCTTCCAGGGAACGATCAAAGCGTAATCTGTTTGAGACATTACTCCCATGGAGGAAAGTGCGCATGGTGACTGTTGTATTCAATCCCGATAATATTTCTGTGTTTCATCAACACTCTAATAGTCCACACATTACAGAATGACACCAGATGTGCATCGGAAACTACTACTGGTCTTGCAGGGAACGATCAAAGCGTAGACTTTTTGAGACATTACTGCCATGGAGGAAAGTGCTTATTGTGACTGTTGTATTCAATTCCGATGCAATTTCTGTGTTTCATCAACACTCTGATAGTCCACACATTACAGAGGGCCCCCAGATGTGCATCGGAAACTACAACCGGTCTTCCAGGGAACGCTCAAAGAGCAAACTGTTTGAGACATTACTCCCATGGAGGAAAGAGTGCATGGTGACTGTTGTATTCAATACCGATGCAATTTCTTTGTTTCGTCAAGACACTGATAGTCCACACATTACAGAATGCCCCAGATGTGCATCGGAAACTACTACTGGTCTTGCAGGGAACGATCAAAGCGTAGACTGTTTGAGACATTACTCCCATGGAGGAAAGAGCGCATGGTGACTGTTGTATTCAATCCCGATGCAATTTCTGTGTTTCATCAACACTCTGATAGTCCACACATTACAGAATGCCCCCAGATGTGCATCGGAAACTACTACTGGACTTCCAGGGAACTATCAAAGCGTAAACTGTTTGAGACATTACTCCCATAGAGGAAAGTGCGCATGGTGAATGTTGTAAACAATCCTGATGCAATTTCTGTATTTCATCAACACTCTGATAGTCCACAGATTACCGAATGCCTCCAGATGTGCATCGGTATCTACTACTGGTCTTGCAGGGAACGATCAAAGCATAGACTGTTTGAGACATTACTCCCATGGAGGAAAGAGCGCATGGTGACTGTTGTGTTCAATCCCGATGCAATTTCTGTGTTTCATCAACACTCTGATAGTCCACACATTACAGAATGCCTCCAGATGTGCATCGGAAACTACTACTGGACTTCCAGGGAACGATCAAAGCGTAAACTGTTTGAGACATTACTCCCATAGAGGAAAGTGCGCATGGTGAATGTTGTAAACAATCCTGATGCAATTTCTGTGTTTCATCAACACTCTAATAGTCCACAAAAAAACAGAAACCCCCCAGATGTGCATCGGAAATTACTACTGGTCTTGCAGGGAAGCATCAAAGCGTAGACTGTTTGAAACATAACTCCCATGGAGGAAAGTGTGCATGGTGACTGTTGTATTCAATCCCGATGCAATTTCTGTGTTTCATCAAAACTCTGATAGTCCACACATTACAGAAAGCCCCCTGATGTCCATCGGAAACTAATACTGGTCTTCCAGGGAACGATCAAAGCGTAAACTGTTTGAGACAATACTCCCATGGAGGAAAGTGTTCATGGTGACTGTTGTATTCAATCCCGATGCAATTTCTGTGTTTCATCAAAACTCTGATAGTCCACACATTTCAGAAAGCCCCCTGATGTGCATCGGAAACTACTACTGGTCATCCAGGGAACGATCAAAGCGTAAACTGTTTGAGACATTACTCCCATGCAGGAAAGTGCGCATGGTGACTGTTGTATTCAATCCCGATGCAATTTCTGTGTTTCATCAACACTCGGATAGTCCACACATTACAAAATGCCCCCAGATGTGCATCGAAAACTACTACTGGTCTTCCAGGGAAAGATCAAAGCCAAAACTGTTTGAGACATTACTCTGATGAAGGAAAATAGCGCATGGTGACTGTTGTATACAATTCCGATGCAATTTCTCTGTTTCAATAACACTCTGATAGTCCACAGATTACAGAATGCCTCCAGATGTGCATCGGTATCTACTACTGCTCTTAAAGTGAACGATCAAAGCGTAAACTGTTTGAGACATTACTCCCATGGAGGAAAGTGCGCATGGTGACTTTTCTATCCAATTCCGCGACAATTTCTGTGTTTCATCAACACTTGAAGGTCCACAGAGTACAGAATGCCTCCAGATGTGCATCGGAACCTACTACTGGTCTTGCAGGGAACGATCAAAGAGTAGACTGTTCGAGACATGGAGGAAAGTGCGCCTGGTGACTGTTGTAATCAATACCGATGCAATTTCTGTGTTTCATCAAGACACTGATAGTCCACACATTACAGAATGCCCCAGATGTGCATCGGAAACTACTACTGGTCTTCCATGGAACGATCAAAGCGTAAACTGTTTGAGACATTACTCCCATGCAGGAAAGTACGCATGGTGACTGTTGTATTCAATCCCGATGCAATTTCTGTGTTTCATCAACACTTTGAACGTCCACAGATTACAGAATGCCTCCAGATGTGCATCGGAAACTACTACTGGTCTTCCAGGGAACGATCAAAGCGTAGACTTTTTGAGACATTACTGCCATGGAGGAAAGTGCTTATGGTGACTGTTGTATTCAATGCCGATGCAATTTATGTGTTTCATCAATAGTCTGATAGTCCACACATAACACAAGGCCCCAGATGTGAATCGGAAACTACTACTGCTCTTGCAGGGAACGATCAAAGCGTAGACTGTTTGAGACATTACTCCAATGGAGGAAAGTGCGCATGGTGACTGTTGTATTCTATCCCGATGCAATTTCTGTGTTTCATCATAACTCTGATAGTCCACACATTACAGAATGCCCCCAGCTGTGCATCGGAAACTACTACTGGTCTTCCAGGGAACGATCAAAGCCTAAACTGTTTGAGACATTACTCTGATGGAGGAAAATTGCGCATGGTGACTGTTGTAAACAATCCCGATGCAATTTCTGTGTTTCAACAACACTCTGATAGTCTACACATTACAGAATTCCCCCAGATGTTCATCGGAAACTACTACTGATCTTCAAGGGAAGGATGAAAGCGTAAACTATTTGAGACATTACTCCCGTGGAGGAAAGTGAGCATGGTGACTGTTGTATTCAATCCCGATGCAATTTCTGTGTTTCATCAACACTCTGACAGTCCACACATTACAGAATGCCCCAGATGTGCATCGGAAACTACTACTGGTCTTCCATGGAACGATCAAAGCGTAAACTGTTTGAGACATTACTCCCATGCAGGAAAGTGCGCATGGTGACTGTTGTATTCAATCCCGATGCAATTTCTGTGTTTCATCAACACTTTGAAGGTCCACAGATTACAGAATGCCTCCAGATGTGCATCGGAAACTACTACTGGTCTTCCAGGGAACGATCAAAGCCTAAACTGTTTGAGACATTACTCCGATTGAGGAAAATTGCGCACGGTGACTGTTGTATACAATCCCGATGCAATTTCTGTGTTTCAACAACACTCTGATAGTCCACACATTACAGAATTCCCCCAGATGTTCATCGGAAACTACTACTGGTCTTCCAGGGAAGGATCAAAGCGTAAACTGTTTGAGACATTACTCCCATGGGGGAAAGTGCGCATAGTGAATGTTGTATTCAATCCCGATGCAATTTCTGTGTTTCATCAACACCCTGATAGTCCACACATTACCGAATGCCCCCAGATGTTCATCGGAAACTACTATTGGTCTTCCAGGGAACGATCAAAGCGTAATCTGTTTGAGACATTACTCCCATGGAGGAAAGTGCGCATGGTGACTGTTGTATTCAATCCCGATAATATTTCTGTGTTTCATCAACACTCTAATAGTCCACACATTACAGAATGACACCAGATGTGCATCGGAAACTACTACTGGTCTTGCAGGGAACGATCAAAGCGTAGACTGTTTGAGACATTACTCCCATGGAGGAAAGAGCGCATGGTGACTGTTGTATTCAATCCCGATGCAATTTCTGTGTTTCATCAACACTCTGATAGTCCACACATTACAGAATGCCCCCAGATGTGCATCGGAAACTACTACTGGACTTCCAGGGAACTATCAAAGCGTAAACTGTTTGAGACATTACTCCCATAGAGGAAAGTGCGCATGGTGAATGTTGTAAACAATCCTGATGCAATTTCTGTATTTCATCAACACTCTGATAGTCCACAGATAACCGAATGCCTCCAGATGTGCATCGGTATCTACTACTGCTCTTAAAGGGAACGATCAAAGCGTAAACTGTTTGAGCCATTACACCCATGGAGGAAAGTGCGCACAGTGACTTTTCTATCCAATTCCGCGACAATTTCTGTGTTTCATCAACACTTGAAGGTCCACAGAGTACAGAATGCCTCCAGATGTGCATCGGAACCTACTACTGTTCTTACAGGGAACGATCTAAGAGTAGACTGTTCGAGACATTACTCCCATGAAGGAAAGTGCGCATGGTGACTGTTGTATTCAATCCCGATGCAATTTCTGTGTTTCATCAACACTCTAATAGTCCACAAAAAAACAGAAACCCCCAGATGTGCATCGGAAATTACTACTGGTCTTGCAGGGAAGCATCAAAGCGTAGACTGTTTGAAACATAACTCCCATGGAGGAAAGTGTGCATGGTGACTGTTGTATTCAATCCCGATGCAATTTCTGTGTTTCATCAAAACTCTGATAGTCCACACATTACAGAAAGCCCCCTGATGTGCATCGGAAACTACTACTGGTCTTCCAGGGAACGATCAAAGCGTAAACTTTTTGAGACAATACTCCCATGGAGGAAAGTGTTCATGGTGACTGTTGTATTCAATCCCGATGCAATTTCTGTGTTTCATCAAAACTCTGATAGTCCACACATTTCAGAAAGCCCCCTGATGTGCATCGGAAACTACTACTGGTCATCCAGGGAACGATCAAAGCGTAAACTGTTTGAGACATTACTCCCATGCAGGAAAGTGCGCATGGAGACTGTTGTATCCTATCCCCATGCAATTTCTGTGTTTCATCAACACTCTGATAGTCCACACATTACAATATGTCCCCAGATGTGCATCGAAAACTACTACTGGTCTTCCAGGGAGCGATCAAAGCGTAAACTGTTTGAGACATTACTCCCATGGAGGAAAGTGCGCATGGTGACTGTTGTATTCAATCCCGATGCAATTTCTGTGTTTCATCAACACTCTGATAGTCCACACATTACAGAATGCCCCCAGATGTGCATCGGAATCTAGTACTGGTCTTCCAGGGAAAGATCAAAGCCAAAACTGTTTGAGACATTACTCCGATGAAAAAAAATAGCGCATGGTGACTGTTGTATACAATTCCGATGCAATTTCTCTGTTTCAATAACACTCTGATAGTCCACACATTACAGAATGCCCCCAGATGTTCATCGGAAACTACTACTGGTCTTCCAGGGAAGGATCAAACTTAAAGTGTTTGGACATTACTCCCATGTAGGAAAGTGCGCATGGTGACTGTTGTATTCAATCAGGATGCAATTTCTGTGTTTCATCAACACTCTGATAGTCCACAGATTACAGAATGCCTCCAGATGTACATCGGAAACTACTACTGGTCTTCCAGAGAACGATCAAAGCGTAGGCTGTTAGAGACATTACTCCCATGGAGGAAAGTGCGCATGGCGACTGTTGTTTTCAATCCCGATGCAATTTCTGTGTTTCATCAACACTTTGAATGTCCACAGATTACATAATGCCTCCAGATGAGCGTCGGAAACTACTACTGGTCTTCCTAGGAACGATCAAAGCGTAGACTGTTTGAGACATTACTCCCATGGAGGTAAGTGCGCATGGTGACTGTCGTATTCTATCCCGACGCAATTTCGGTGTTTCATAAACACTTTGAAGGTCCACAGATTACAGAATGAATCCAGATGTGCATCGGAAACTACTACTGGTCTTCCAGGGAACGATCAAAGCCTAAACTGTTTGAGACATTACTCCCATGGGGGAAAGTGCGCATAGTGAATGTTGTATTCAATCCCGATGCAATTTCTGTGTTTCATCAACACCCTGATAGTCCACACATTACCGAATGCCCCCAGATGTTCATCGGAAACTACTATTGGTCTTCCAGGGAACGATCAAAGCGTAATCTGTTTGAGACATTACTCCCATGGAGGAAAGTGCGCATGGTGACTGTTGTATTCAATCCCGATAATATTTCTGTGTTTCATCAACACTCTAATAGTCCACACATTACAGAATGACACCAGATGTGCATCGGAAACTACTACTGGTCTTGCAGGGAACGATCAAAGCGTAGACTTTTTGAGACATTACTGCCATGGAGGAAAGTGCTTATGGTGACTGTTGTATTCAATTCCGATGCAATTTCTGTGTTTCATCAACACTCTGATAGTCCACACATTACAGAGGGCCCCCAGATGTGCATCGGAAACTACAACCGGTCTTCCAGGGAACGCTCAAAGAGCAAACTGTTTGAGACATTACTCCCATGGAGGAAAGAGTGCATGGTGACTGTTGTATTCAATACCGATGCAATTTCTTTGTTTCGTCAAGACACTGATAGTCCACACATTACAGAATGCCCCAGATGTGCATCGGAAACTACTACTGGTCTTGCAGGGAACGATCAAAGCGTAGACTGTTTGAGACATTACTCCCATGGAGGAAAGAGCGCATGGTGACTGTTGTATTCAATCCCGATGCAATTTCTGTGTTTCATCAACACTCTGATAGTCCACACATTACAGAATGCCCCCAGATGTGCATCGGAAACTACTACTGGACTTCCAGGGAACTATCAAAGCGTAAACTGTTTGAGACATTACTCCCATAGAGGAAAGTGCGCATGGTGAATGTTGTAAACAATCCTGATGCAATTTCTGTATTTCATCAACACTCTGATAGTCCACAGATTACCGAATGCCTCCAGATGTGCATCGGTATCTACTACTGCTCTTAAAGGGAACGATCAAAGCGTAAACTGTTTGAGCCATTACACCCATGGAGGAAAGTGCGCACGGTGACTTTTCTATCCAATTCCGCGACAATTTCTGTGTTTCATCAACACTTGAAGGTCCACAGAGTACAGAATGCCTCCAGATGTGCATCGGAACCTACTACTGGTCTTACAGGGAACGATCTAAGAGTAGACTGTTTGAGACATTACTCCCATGAAGGAAAGTGCGCATGGTGACTGTTGAATTCAATCCCGATGCAATTTCTGTGTTTCATCAACACTCTAATAGTCCACAAAAAAACAGAAACCCCCCAGATGTGCATCGGAAATTACTACTGGTCTTGCAGGGAAGCATCAAAGCGTAGACTGTTTGAAACATAACTCCCATGGAGGAAAGTGTGCATGGTGACTGTTGTATTCAATTCCGATTCAATTTCTGTGTTTCATCAACACTCTGATAGTCCACACATTACAGAGGGCCCCCAGATGTGCATCGGAAACTACAACCGGTCTTCCAGGGAACGCTCAAAGAGCAAACTGTTTGAGACATTACTCCCATGGAGGAAAGAGTGCATGGTGACTGTTGTATTCAATACCGATGCAATTTCTTTGTTTCGTCAAGACACTGATAGTCCACACATTACAGAATGCCCCAGATGTGCATCGGAAACTACTACTGGTCTTGCAGGGAACGATCAAAGCGTAGACTGTTTGAGACATTACTCCCATGGAGGAAAGAGCGCATGGTGACTGTTGTATTCAATCCCGATGCAATTTCTGTGTTTCATCAACACTCTGATAGTCCACACATTACAGAATGCCCCCAGATGTGCATCGGAAACTACTACTGGACTTCCAGGGAATTATCAAAGCGTAAACTGTTTGAGACATTACTCCCATAGAGGAAAGTGCGCATGGTGAATGTTGTAAACAATCCTGATGCAATTTCTGTATTTCATCAACACTCTGATAGTCCACAGATTACCGAATGCCTCCAGATGTGCATCGGTATCTACTACTGGTCTTGCAGGGAACGATCAAAGCATAGACTGTTTGAGACATTACTCCCATGGAGGAAAGAGCGCATGGTGACTGTTGTGTTCAATCCCGATGCAATTTCTGTGTTTCATCAACACTCTGATAGTCCACACATTACAGAATGCCTCCAGATGTGCATCGGAAACTACTACTGGACTTCCAGGGAACGATCAAAGCGTAAACTGTTTGAGACATTACTCCCATAGAGGAAAGTGCGCATGGTGAATGTTGTAAACAATCCTGATGCAATTTCTGTGTTTCATCAACACTCTAATAGTCCACAAAAAAACAGAAACCCCCCAGATGTGCATCGGAAATTACTACTGGTCTTGCAGGGAAGCATCAAAGCGTAGACTGTTTGAAACATAACTCCCATGGAGGAAAGTGTGCATGGTGACTGTTGTATTCAATCCCGATGCAATTTCTGTGTTTCATCAAAACTCTGATAGTCCACACATTACAGAAAGCCCCCTGATGTCCATCGGAAACTAATACTGGTCTTCCAGGGAACGATCAAAGCGTAAACTGTTTGAGACAATACTCCCATGGAGGAAAGTGTTCATGGTGACTGTTGTATTCAATCCCGATGCAATTTCTGTGTTTCATCAAAACTCTGATAGTCCACACATTTCAGAAAGCCCCCTGATGTGCATCGGAAACTACTACTGGTCATCCAGGGAACGATCAAAGCGTAAACTGTTTGAGACATTACTCCCATGCAGGAAAGTGCGCATGGTGACTGTTGTATTCAATCCCGATGCAATTTCTGTGTTTCATCAACACTCGGATAGTCCACACATTACAAAATGCCCCCAGATGTGCATCGAAAACTACTACTGGTCTTCCAGGGAAAGATCAAAACCAAAACTGTTTGAGACATTACTCTGATGAAGGAAAATAGCGCATGGTGACTGTTGTATACAATTCCGATGCAATTTCTCTGTTTCAATAACACTCTGATAGTCCACAGATTACAGAATGCCTCCAGATGTGCATCGGTATCTACTACTGCTCTTAAAGTGAACGATCAAAGCGTAAACTGTTTGAGACATTACTCCCATGGAGGAAAGTGCGCATGGTGACTTTTCTATCCAATTCCGCGACAATTTCTGTGTTTCATCAACACTTGAAGGTCCACAGAGTACAGAATGCCTCCAGATGTGCATCGGAACCTACTACTGGTCTTGCAGGGAACGATCAAAGAGTAGACTGTTCGAGACATGGAGGAAAGTGCGCCTGGTGACTGTTGTAATCAATACCGATGCAATTTCTGTGTTTCATCAAGACACTGATAGTCCACACATTACAGAATGCCCCAGATGTGCATCGGAAACTACTACTGGTCTTCCATGGAACGATCAAAGCGTAAACTGTTTGAGACATTACTCCCATGCAGGAAAGTACGCATGGTGACTGTTGTATTCAATCCCGATGCAATTTCTGTGTTTCATCAACACTTTGAACGTCCACAGATTACAGAATGCCTCCAGATGTGCATCGGAAACTACTACTGGTCTTCCAGGGAACGATCAAAGCGTAGACTTTTTGAGACATTACTGCCATGGAGGAAAGTGCTTATGGTGACTGTTGTATTCAATGCCGATGCAATTTATGTGTTTCATCAATAGTCTGATAGTCCACACATAACACAAGGCCCCAGATGTGAATCGGAAACTACTACTGCTCTTGCAGGGAACGATCAAAGCGTAGACTGTTTGAGACATTACTCCAATGGAGGAAAGTGCGCATGGTGACTGTTGTATTCTATCCCGATGCAATTTCTGTGTTTCATCATAACTCTGATAGTCCACACATTACAGAATGCCCCCAGCTGTGCATCGGAAACTACTACTGGTCTTCCAGGGAACGATCAAAGCCTAAACTGTTTGAGACATTACTCTGATGGAGGAAAATTGCGCATGGTGACTGTTGTAAACAATCCCGATGCAATTTCTGTGTTTCAACAACACTCTGATAGTCTACACATTACAGAATTCCCCCAGATGTTCATCGGAAACTACTACTGATCTTCAAGGGAAGGATGAAAGCGTAAACTATTTGAGACATTACTCCCTTGTAGGAAAGTGAGCATGGTGACTGTTGTATTCAATCCCGATGCAATTTCTGTGTTTCATCAACACTCTGACAGTCCACACATTACAGAATGCCCCAGATGTGCATCGGAAACTACTACTGGTCTTCCATGGAACGATCAAAGCGTAAACTGTTTGAGACATTACTCCCATGCAGGAAAGTGCGCATGGTGACTGTTGTATACAATCCCGATGCAATTTCTGTGTTTCAACAACACTCTGATAGTCCACACATTACAGAATTCCCCCAGATGTTCATCGGAAACTACTACTGGTCTTCCAGGGAAGGATCAAAGCGTAAACTGTTTGAGACATTACTCCCATGGGGGAAAGTGCGCATAGTGAATGTTGTATTCAATCCCGATGCAATTTCTGTGTTTCATCAACACCCTGATAGTCCACACATTACCGAATGCCCCCAGATGTTCATCGGAAACTACTATTGGTCTTCCAGGGAACGATCAAAGCGTAATCTGTTTGAGACATTACTCCCATGGAGGAAAGTGCGCATGGTGACTGTTGTATTCAATCCCGATAATATTTCTGTGTTTCATCAACACTCTAATAGTCCACACATTACAGAATGACACCAGATGTGCATCGGAAACTACTACTGGTCTTGCAGGGAACGATCAAAGCGTAGACTGTTTGAGACATTACTCCCATGGAGGAAAGAGCGCATGGTGACTGTTGTATTCAATCCCGATGCAATTTCTGTGTTTCATCAACACTCTGATAGTCCACACATTACAGAATGCCCCCAGATGTGCATCGGAAACTACTACTGGACTTCCAGGGAACTATCAAAGCGTAAACTGTTTGAGACATTACTCCCATAGAGGAAAGTGCGCATGGTGAATGTTGTAAACAATCCTGATGCAATTTCTGTATTTCATCAACACTCTGATAGTCCACAGATAACCGAATGCCTCCAGATGTGCATCGGTATCTACTACTGCTCTTAAAGGGAACGATCAAAGCGTAAACTGTTTGAGCCATTACACCCATGGAGGAAAGTGCGCACAGTGACTTTTCTATCCAATTCCGCGACAATTTCTGTGTTTCATCAACACTTGAAGGTCCACAGAGTACAGAATGCCTCCAGATGTGCATCGGAACCTACTACTGTTCTTACAGGGAACGATCTAAGAGTAGACTGTTCGAGACATTACTCCCATGAAGGAAAGTGCGCATGGTGACTGTTGTATTCAATCCCGATGCAATTTCTGTGTTTCATCAACACTCTAATAGTCCACAAAAAAACAGAAACCCCCAGATGTGCATCGGAAATTACTACTGGTCTTGCAGGGAAGCATCAAAGCGTAGACTGTTTGAAACATAACTCCCATGGAGGAAAGTGTGCATGGTGACTGTTGTATTCAATCCCGATGCAATTTCTGTGTTTCATCAAAACTCTGATAGTCCACACATTACAGAAAGCCCCCTGATGTGCATCGGAAACTACTACTGGTCTTCCAGGGAACGATCAAAGCGTAAACTTTTTGAGACAATACTCCCATGGAGGAAAGTGTTCATGGTGACTGTTGTATTCAATCCCGATGCAATTTCTGTGTTTCATCAAAACTCTGATAGTCCACACATTTCAGAAAGCCCCCTGATGTGCATCGGAAACTACTACTGGTCATCCAGGGAACGATCAAAGCGTAAACTGTTTGAGACATTACTCCCATGCAGGAAAGTGCGCATGGAGACTGTTGTATTCTATCCCCATGCAATTTCTGTGTTTCATCAACACTCTGATAGTCCACACATTACAATATGTCCCCAGATGTGCATCGAAAACTACTACTGGTCTTCCAGGGAGCGATCAAAGCGTAAACTGTTTGAGACATTACTCCCATGGAGGAAAGTGCGCATGGTGACTGTTGTATTCAATCCCGATGCAATTTCTGTGTTTCATCAACACTCTGATAGTCCACACATTACAGAATGCCCCCAGATGTGCATCGGAATCTAGTACTGGTCTTCCAGGGAAAGATCAAAGCCAAAACTGTTTGAGACATTACTCCGATGAAAAAAAATAGCGCATGGTGACTGTTGTATACAATTCCGATGCAATTTCTCTGTTTCAATAACACTCTGATAGTCCACACATTACAGAATGCCCCCAGATGTTCATCGGAAACTACTACTGGTCTTCCAGGGAAGGATCAAACTTAAAGTGTTTGGACATTACTCCCATGTAGGAAAGTGCGCATGGTGACTGTTGTATTCAATCAGGATGCAATTTCTGTGTTTCATCAACACTCTGATAGTCCACAGATTACAGAATGCCTCCAGATGTACATCGGAAACTACTACTGGTCTTCCAGAGAACGATCAAAGCGTAGGCTGTTAGAGACATTACTCCCATGGAGGAAAGTGCGCATGGCGACTGTTGTTTTCAATCCCGATGCAATTTCTGTGTTTCATCAACACTTTGAATGTCCACAGATTACATAATGCCTCCAGATGAGCGTCGGAAACTACTACTGGTCTTCCTAGGAACGATCAAAGCGTAGACTGTTTGAGACATTACTCCCATGGAGGTAAGTGCGCATGGTGACTGTCGTATTCTATCCCGACGCAATTTCGGTGTTTCATAAACACTTTGAAGGTCCACAGATTACAGAATGAATCCAGATGTGCATCGGAAACTACTACTGGTCTTCCAGGGAACGATCAAAGCCTAAACTGTTTGAGACATTACTCCCATGGGGGAAAGTGCGCATAGTGAATGTTGTATTCAATCCCGATGCAATTTCTGTGTTTCATCAACACCCTGATAGTCCACACATTACCGAATGCCCCCAGATGTTCATCGGAAACTACTATTGGTCTTCCAGGGAACGATCAAAGCGTAATCTGTTTGAGACATTACTCCCATGGAGGAAAGTGCGCATGGTGACTGTTGTATTCAATCCCGATAATATTTCTGTGTTTCATCAACACTCTAATAGTCCACACATTACAGAATGACACCAGATGTGCATCGGAAACTACTACTGGTCTTGCAGGGAACGATCAAAGCGTAGACTTTTTGAGACATTACTGCCATGGAGGAAAGTGCTTATGGTGACTGTTGTATTCAATTCCGATGCAATTTCTGTGTTTCATCAACACTCTGATAGTCCACACATTACAGAGGGCCCCCAGATGTGCATCGGAAACTACAACCGGTCTTCCAGGGAACGCTCAAAGAGCAAACTGTTTGAGACATTACTCCCATGGAGGAAAGAGTGCATGGTGACTGTTGTATTCAATACCGATGCAATTTCTTTGTTTCGTCAAGACACTGATAGTCCACACATTACAGAATGCCCCAGATGTGCATCGGAAACTACTACTGGTCTTGCAGGGAACGATCAAAGCGTAGACTGTTTGAGACATTACTCCCATGGAGGAAAGAGCGCATGGTGACTGTTGTATTCAATCCCGATGCAATTTCTGTGTTTCATCAACACTCTGATAGTCCACACATTACAGAATGCCCCCAGATGTGCATCGGAAACTACTACTGGACTTCCAGGGAACTATCAAAGCGTAAACTGTTTGAGACATTACTCCCATAGAGGAAAGTGCGCATGGTGAATGTTGTAAACAATCCTGATGCAATTTCTGTATTTCATCAACACTCTGATAGTCCACAGATTACCGAATGCCTCCAGATGTGCATCGGTATCTACTACTGCTCTTAAAGGGAACGATCAAAGCGTAAACTGTTTGAGCCATTACACCCATGGAGGAAAGTGCGCACGGTGACTTTTCTATCCAATTCCGCGACAATTTCTGTGTTTCATCAACACTTGAAGGTCCACAGAGTACAGAATGCCTCCAGATGTGCATCGGAACCTACTACTGGTCTTACAGGGAACGATCTAAGAGTAGACTGTTTGAGACATTACTCCCATGAAGGAAAGTGCGCATGGTGACTGTTGAATTCAATCCCGATGCAATTTCTGTGTTTCATCAACACTCTAATAGTCCACAAAAAAACAGAAACCCCCCAGATGTGCATCGGAAATTACTACTGGTCTTGCAGGGAAGCATCAAAGCGTAGACTGTTTGAAACATAACTCCCATGGAGGAAAGTGTGCATGGTGACTGTTGTATTCAATTCCGATGCAATTTCTGTGTTTCATCAAAACTCAGATAGTCCACACATTACAGAAAGCCCCCTGATGTGCATCGGAAACTACTACTGGTCTTCCAGGGAACGATCAAAGCGTAAACTGTTTGAGACAATACTCCCATGGAGGAAAGTGTTCATGGTGACTGTTGTATTCAATCCCGATGCAATTTCTGTGTTTCATCAAAACTCTGATAGTCCACACATTTCAGAAAGCCCCCTGATGTGCATCGGAAACTACTACTGGTCATCCACGGAACGATCAAAGCGTAAACTGTTTGAGACATTACTCCCATGCAGGAAAGTGCGCATGGTGACTGTTGTATTCTATCCCCATGCAATTTCTGTGTTTCATCAACACTCTGATAGTCCACACATTACAAAATGCCCCCAGATGTGCATCGAAAACTACTACTGGTCTTCCAGGGAGCGATCAAAGCGTAAACTGTTTGAGACATTACTCCCATGGAGGAAAGTGCGCATGGTGACTGTTGTATTCAATCCCGATGCAATTTCTGTGTTTCATCAACACTCTGATAGTCCACACATTACAGAATGCCCCCAGATGTGCATCGGAAACTAGTACTGGTCTTCCAGGGAAAGATCAAAGCCAAAACTGTTTGAGACATTACTCCGATGAAGGAAAATAGCGCATGGTGACTGTTGTATACAATTCCGATGCAATTTCTCTGTTTCAATAACACTCTGATAGTCCACACATTACAGAATGCCCCCAGATGTTCATCGGAAACTACTACTGGTCTTCCAGGGAAGGATCAAACGTAAAGTGTTTGGACATTACTCCCATGTAGGAAAGTGCGCATGGTGACTGTTGTATTCAATCAGGATGCAATTTCTGTGTTTCATCAACACTCTGATAGTCCACAGATTACAGAATGCCTCCAGATGTACATCGGAAACTACTACTGGTCTTCCAGAGAACGATCAAAGCGTAGGCTGTTAGAGACATTACTCCCATGGAGGAAAGTGCGCATGGCGACTGTTGTTTTCAATCCCGATGCAATTTCTGTGTTTCATCAACACTTTGAATGTCCACAGATTACATAATGCCTCCAGATGAGCGTCGGAAACTACTACTGGTCTTCCTAGGAACGATCAAAGCGTAGACTGTTTGAGACATTACTCCCATGGAGGTAAGTGCGCATGGTGACTGTCGTATTCTATCCCGACGCAATTTCGGTGTTTCATAAACACTTTGAAGGTCCACAGATTACAGAATGCCTCCAGATGTGCATCGGAAACTTTTACTGGTCTTCCAGGAAACGAACAAATCGTAGACTGTTTGAGACATTACTCCCATGGAGGAAAGTGCGCATGGTGACTGTTTTATTCAATCCCGATGCAATTTCTGTTTTTCATCAACACTCTGATAGTCCACACATCACAGAATGGCCCCAGATGTGCATCGGAAATTACTACTGGTCTTCCAGGGGACGATCAAAGCGTAAACTGTTTGAGACATAACTCCCATGGAGGAAAGTACGCATGGTGACTGTTGTATTCAATCCCGATGCAATTTCTGTGTTTGAACAACACTCTGATAGTCCACACATTACAGAATTCCCCCAGATGTTCATCGGAAACTACTACTGGTCTTCAAGGGAAGGATGAAAGCGTAGACTCTTAGAGACATTACTCACATGGAGGAAAGTGCGCATGGTGACTGTTGTATTCTATCCCGATGCCATTTCTGTGTTTCATCAACACTCTGATAGTCCACAGATTACAGAATACCTCTAGATGTGCATCGGAAAATACTACTGGTCTTCCATCGCACGATCAAAGCGTAAACTCTTTGAGACATTACTCCCATTGAGGGAAGTGCGCATGGTGACTGTTGTATTCAATCCCGATGAAATTTCTGTGTTTCATCAACACTCTGATAGTCCACAGATTACAGAATGCCTCCAGATGTGCATCGGAAACTACTACTGGTCTTCCAGGGAACGATCAAAGCGTAGACTGTTAGAGACATTACTCCCATGGAGGAAAGTGCGCATGGTGCCTGTTTTATTCAATGCCGATGCAATTTATGTGTTTCATCAATAGTCTGATAGTCCACACATAACACAAGGCCCCAGATGTGAATCGGAAACTACTACTGCTCTTGCAGGGAACGATTAAAGCGTAGACTGTTTGAGACATTACTCCAATGGAGGAAAGTGCGCATGGTGACTGTTGTATTCTATCCCGATGCAATTTCTGTGTTTCATCATAACTCTGATAGTCCACACATTACAGAATGCCCCCAGCTGTGCATCGGAAACTACTACTGGTCTTCCAGGGAACGATCAAAGCCTAAACTGTTTGAGACATTACTCTGATGGAGGAAAATTGCGCATGGTGACTGTTGTAAACAATCCCGATGCAATTTCTGTGTTTCAACAACACTCTGATAGTCCACACATTACAGAATTCCCCCAGATGTTCATCGGAAACTACTACTGGTCTTCAAGGGAAGGATGAAAGCGTAAACTGTTTGAGACATTACTCCCGTGGAGGAAAGTGAGCATGGTGACTGTTGTATTCAATCCCGATGCAATTTCTGTGTTTCATCAACACTCTGACAGTCCACACATTACAGAATGCCCCAGATGTTCATCGGAAACTCCTATTGGTCTTATAGGGAACGATCAAAGCGTAAACTGTTTGAGACGTTACTCAGATGTGGGAAAGAGCGCATGGTGACTGTTGTATTCAATCCCGATGGAATTTTTTGTGTTTCATCAACACTCTGATAGTCCAGACATTACAGAAGGCCCCCAGACGAGCATCGGAAACTACTTCTGGTCTTCAGGGGAACGATCAAAGCGTAAACTGTTTGAGACATTACTCCCTTGGAGGAAAGTGCGCATGGTGACTGTTGTATTCAATACCGATGCAATTTCTGTATTTCATCAAGACACTGATAGTCCACACATTAAGAATGCCCCAGATGTGCATCGGAAACTACTACTGGTCTTGCAGGGAACGATGAAAGCGTAGACAGTTTGAGACATTACTCCCATTGAGGAAAGAGCGCATGGTGACTGTTGTAGGCAATCCCGCGTCAATTTCTGTGTTTCATCAACACTTTGAAGGTCCACAGATTACAGAATGCCTCCAGATGTGCATGGGAAACTACTACGGGTCTTGCAGGGAACGATCAAAACGTAGACTGTTTGAGACATTGCTCCCATGGAAGAAAGTGCGCGTGGTGACTGTTGTATTCAATCCCGATGCAATTTCTGTGTTTCATCAACACTCTGATAGTCCACACATTACAGAATGCCCCCAGATGTGCATCGGAAACTACTACTGATCTTCCAGGGAACGATCAAAGCGTAAACTGTTTGAGACAATACTCCCATGGAGGAATGTGCGCATGGTGACTGTTGTATTCAATCCCGCGGCAATTTCTGTCTTTCATCAACACTTTGAAGGTCCACAGATTACAGAATGCCTCCAGATGTGCATCGGAAACTACTACCGGTCTTGCAGGGAACGATCAAAGCGTAGACGGTTTGAGACATTACTCCGATGGAGGAAAATTGCGCATGGTGACTGTTGTATACAATCCCGATGCAATTTCTGTGTTTCAACAACACTCTGAGAGTCCACACATTACAGAATTCCCCCAGATGTTCACCGGAAACTACTACTGGTCTTCAAGGGAAGGATGAAAGCGTAAACTTTTTGAGACATTACTCCCGTGGAGGAAAGTGAGCATAGTGACTGTTGTATTCAATCCCAATGCAATTTCTGTGTTTCATCAACACTCTGAGAGTCCAGACATTACAGAAGGCCCCCAGATGAGCATCGGAAACTACTACTGGTCTTCAGGGGAACGATCAAAGCATAAACTGTTTGAGACATTACTCCCATGGAGGAAAGTGCGCATGGTGACTGGTGTATTCAATCCCGATGCAATTTCTGTGTTTCATCAACACTCTGATAGTCCACACATTGCAGAATGACACCAGATGTGCATCGGAAACTGCTACTTGTCTTCCTGGGAACGATCAAAGCGTAGACTGTTTCAGACATTACTGCCATGGAGGAAAGTGCGCATGGTGACTCTTGTATTCAATTCCGATGCAATTTCTGTGTTTCATCAACACTCTGATAGTCCACACATTACAGAAGGCCCCCACATGTGCATCGGAAACTACAACCGGTCTTCCAGAGAACGATTAAAACGTAAACTGTTTGAGACATTACTCCCATTTAGGAAAGTGTGCATGGTGACTGTTGTATTCAATACCGACGCAATTTCTGTGTTTCATCAAGACACTGATAGTCCACACATTAAGAATGCCCCAGATGTGCATCGGAAACTACTACTGGTCTTGCAGGGAACGATCAAAGCGTAGACTGTTTGAGACATTACTCCCATTGAGGAAAGAGCGCATGGTGACTGTTCTAGGCAATCCCGCGTCAATTTCTGTGTTTCATCAACACTTTGAAGGTCCACAGATTACAGAATGCCTCCAGATGTGCATCGGAAACTACTACTGGTCTTGCAGGGAAAGATCAAAGCGTAGACTGTTTGAGACATTACTCCCATGGAGGAAAGTGCGCATGGTGACTCTTGTATTCAATCCCGATGCAATTTCTGTGTTTCATCAACAATCTGATATTCCACAAATTACAGAATCCCCCCAGATGTGCATTGGAAACTACTACTGGTCTGGCAGGGAACGATCAAAGCGTAGAATGTTTGAGACATTACTCCCATGGAGGAAAGTGCGCATGGTGACTGTTGTATTCAATCTCGATGCAATTTCTGTGTTTCATCAAAACTCTGATAGTCCACACATTACAGAATGCCCCCTGATGTGCATCGGAAACTACTACTGGTCTTCCAGGGAACGATCAAAGCGTAAACTGTTTGAGACATTACTCCCATGGAGGTAAGTGCTCATGGTGACTGTCGCATTCAATCCCGACGCAATTTCCGTGTTTCATCAACACTTTGAAGGTCCACAGATTACAGAATGCCTCCAGATGTGCATGGGAAACTACTACGGGTCTTGCAGGGAACGATCAAAGCGTAGACTGTTTGAGACATTGCTCCCATGGAAGAAAGTGCGCGTGGTGACTGTTGTATTCAATCCCGATGCAATTTCTGTGTTTCATCAACACTCTGATAGTCCACACATTACAAAATGCCCCCAGATGTGCATCGAAAACTACTACTGGTCTTCCAGGGAACGATCAAAGCGTAAACTGTTTGAGACATTACTCTCATGGAGGAAAGTGCGCATGGTGACTGTTGTATTCAATCCCGATGCAATGTCTGTGTTTCAACAACACTCTTATAGTCCACACATTACAGAATGCCCCCAGATGTTCATCTCAAACTACTATTGGTCTTCCAGGGAACTATCAAAGCGTAGACTGTTTTAGACATTACTCCCATTGAGGAAAGTGCACATGGTGACTGTTGTATTCAATCCCGATGCAATTTCTGTGTTTGAAGAATACTCCGATAGTTTACAGATTACAAAATGCCTCCAGATGTGCATCGGAAACTAATACTGGTCTTTCAGGGAAGTATCAAAGCGTAAACTGTTTGAGACATTACTCCCTTGGAGGAAAGTGCGCATGGTGACTGTTGTATTCAATCCCGATGCAATTTCTGTGTTTGAAGAATACTCCGATAGTTTACAGATTACAAAATGCCTCCAGATGTGCATCGGAAACTAATACTGGTCTTTCAGGGAAGTATCAAAGCGTAAACTGTTTGAGACATTACTCCCATGGAGGAAAGTGCGCATGGTGACTGTTGTATTCAATCCCGATGATATTTCTGTGTTTCATCAACACTCTGATAGTCCACACATTACAAAATGCCCCCAGATGTGCATCGGAAACTACTACTGGTCTTCCAGGGAACGATCAAAGCGTAGACTGTTTGAGACATTACTCCTGTGGAGGAAAGTGCACATGGTGACTGTTGTATTCAATCCAGATGCAATTTATGTGTTTCATTAACACTCTGATTGTCCACAGAGTGTAGGATTCCTCCAGATGTTCATAGGAAACTACTACTGGTCTTCCAGGGATCGATCAAAGCGTAGACTTTTTGAGACTTTACTTTTATTGACTAATGTAGGCCTGATGACTGTTGTATTCAATTCCGATGCAATTTCTGTGTTTCGTCAACACTCTGATGGTCCACACATAACACAAGGCCCCCAGATGTGCATCGGAAACTACACTGGTCTTGCAGAGACGATAAAAGCGTAGACTGTTTGAGACATAATTCCCATGGAGGAAAGTGCGCATGGTGACTGTTGTATTCAATCCCAATGCAAATTCTGTGTTTGAACAACACTCTGATAGTTTACAGATTACAAAATGCCTCCAGATGTGCATCGGAAACTAATACTGGTCTTCCAGGGAAAGATCAAAGCGTAGACTGTTTGAGACATTACTCCCATGGAGGAAAGTGCGCATGGTGACTGTTTTATTCAATGCCGATGCAATTTCTGTGTTTCATCAACACTTTGAAGGTCCACAGATTACAGAAGGCCCCCAGATGTGCATCGGAAACTACTAGTGGTCTTGCAGGGAACGATCAAATCGTAGACTGTTTGAGACATTACTCCAATTGAGGAAAGTGCGCATGGTGACTGTTGTATTCAATCCCGATACAATTTCTGTGTTTCATCAACACTTTGAAGGTCCACAGATTACAGAATGCGTCCAGATGTGCATGGGAAACTACCACTGGTCTTGCAAGGAACGATCAAAACGTAGACTGTTTGAGACATTACTCCAATGGAGGAAAGTGCGCATGGTGACTGTTGTATTCAATCCCGATGCAATTTCTGTGTTTCATCAGCACTCTGATAGTCCACACATTACAGAATGCCCCCAGCTGTGCATCGGAAACTACTACTGGTCTTCCAGGGAACGATCAAAGCCTAAACTGTTTGAGACATTACTCCGGTGAAGGAAAATTGCGCATGGTGTTTGTTGTATACAATCCCGATCAAATTTCTGTGTTTCAACAACACTCTGACAGTCCACACATTACAGGATGCCCCCAGATGTACATCGGAAACTACTACTGGTCTTCCAGGGAAGGATCAAAGCGTAAACTGTTTGAGACATTACTCCCATGGAGGAAAGTGCGCATGGTGACTCTTGTATTCAATCCCGATGAAATTTCTGTGTTTCATCAACACTCTGATAGTCCACTGATTACAGAATGCCTCCAGATGTGCATCGGAAACTACTACTGGTCTTCCAGGAAACGATCAAAGCGTAGACTGTTTGAGACATTACTCCCATGGAGGAAAGTGCGCATGGTGTCTGTTGTATTCAATCCCGATGCAATTTCTGTGATTCATCAACACTCTGATAGTCCACACATCACAGAATGGCCCCAGATGTGCATCGGAAAGTACTACTGGTCTTCCAGGGGACGATCAAAGCGTAAACTGTTTGAGACATAACTCCCATAGAGGAAAGTGCGCATGGTGACTGTTGTATTCAATCCCAATGCAATTTCTGTGTTTGAACAACACTCTGATACTTTACAGATTACAAAATGCCTCCAGATGTGCATCGGAAACTAATACTGGTCTTCCAGGGAACGATCAAAACGTAGACTGTTTGAGACATTACTCCCATGGAGGAAAGTGCGCATGGTGACTGTTTTATTCAATGCCAATGCAATTTCTGTGTTTCATCAACTCTCTGATAGTCCACACATAACACAAGGCCCCCAGATGTGCATCGGAAACTACTACTGGTCTTGAAGGGAGCGATCAAAGAGTAGACTCTTTGAGACATTACTCCCATGGAAGAAAGTGCGCATGGTGGCTGTTGTATTCAATCCCGTTGCAATTTCTGTTTTTCATCAACACTCTGATAGTCCACACATTACAGAATGCCCCCAGATGTGCATCGCAAACTACTACTGGTCTTCCAGGGAAGGATCAAAGCGTAAACTGTTTGAGACATAACTCCCATAGAGGAAAGTGCGCATGGTGACTGTTGTATTCAATCCCAATGCAATTTCTGTGTTTGAACAACACTCTGATACTTTACAGATTACAAAATGCCTCCAGATGTGCATCGGAAACTAATACTGGTCTTCCAGGGAACGATCAAAACGTAGACTGTTTGAGACATTACTCCAATGGAGGAAAATGCGCATGGTGACTGTTGTATTCAATCCCGATGCAATTTCTGTGTTTCATCAATACTCTGATAGTCCACACATTACAGAATGTCCCCTGATGTGCATCGGAAACTACTACTGGTCTTCCAGGGTAAGATCAAAACGTAGACTGTTTGAGACATTACTCCCATGGAGGAATGTGCGCATGGTGACTGTTTAATTCAATGCCGATGCAATTTCTGTGTTTTATCAACACTCTGATAGTCCACACATAACACAAGGCCCCCAGATGTGCATCGCAAACTACTACTGGTCTTGCAGGGAACGATCAAAGCGTAGACTGTTTGAGACATTACGCCCATGCAGGAAAGTGCGCATGGTGACTGTTGTATTCAATCCCGCGGCAATTTCTGTGTTTCATCAACACTTTGAAGGTTCACAGATTACAGAATGCCTCCAGATGTGCATCGGAAACTACTACGGGTCTTGCAGGGAACGATCAAAGCGTAGACTCTTTGAGACATTACTCCCATGGAAGAAAGTGCGCATGGTGGCTGTTGTATTCAATCCCGTTGCAATTTCTGTTTTTCATCAACACTCTGATAGTCCACACATTACAGAATGCCCCCAGATGTACATCGCAAACTACTACTGGTCTTCCAGGGAAGGATCAAAGCGTAAACTGTTTGAGACATTAATCCCATGGAGGAAAGTGCGCTTGGTGACTCTTGTATTCAATCCCGATGCAATTTCTGTGTTTCATCAACACTCTGATAGTCCACAGATTACAGAATGCCTCCAGATGTGCATCGGAAACTACTACTGGTCTTCCAGGGAACGATCAAAGCGTAGACTGTTTGAGACATTACTCCCATGGAGGAAAGTGCGCATGGTGACTGTTGTATTCAATCCCGATGCAATTTCTGTGTTTCATCAATACTCTGATAGTCCACACATTACAGTATGCCCCCAGATGTGCATCGGAAACTACTACTGGTCTTTCAGGGAACGATCAAATCCTAAACTGTTTGAGACATTACTCCGGTGAAGGAAAATTGCGCATGGTGACTGTTGTATACAATCCCGATCCAATTTCTGTGTCTCAACAACACTCTGATAGTCCACACATTACAGAATGCCCCCAGATGTACATCGGAAACTACTACTGGTCTTCCAGGGAAGGATCAAAGCGTAAACTGTTTGAGACATTAATCCCATGGAGGAAAGTGCGCATGGTGACTCTTGTATTCAATCCCGATGCAATTTCTGTGTTTCATCAACACTCTGATAGTCCACAGATTACAGAATGCCTCCAGATGTGCATCGGAAACTAATACTGGTCTTCCAGGGAAAGATCAAAACGGAGACTGTTTGAGACATTACTCCCATGGAGGAAAGTGCGCATGGTGACTGTTTTATTCAATGCCGATGCAATTTCTGTGCTTCATCAACACTTTGAAGGTCCACAGATTACAGAAGGCCCCCAGGTGTGCATCGGAAACTACTAGTGGTCTTGCAGGGAACGATCAAATCGTAGACTGTTTGAGACATTACTCAAATTGAGGAAAGTGCGCATGGTGACTGTTGTATTCAATCCCGATACAATTTCTGTGTTTCATCAACACTTTGAAGGTCCACAGATTACAGAATGCGTCCAGATGTGCATGGGAAACTACCACTGGTCTTGCAGGGAACGATCAAAACGTAGACTGTTTGAGACATTACTCCAATGGAGGAAAGTGCGCATGGTGACTGTTGTATTCAATCCCGATGCAATTTCTGTGTTTCATCAACACTCTGATAGTCCACACATTACAGAATGCCCCCAGCTGTGCATCGGAAACTACTACTGGTCTTCCAGGGAACGATCAAAGCCTAAACTGTTTGAGACATTACTCCGGTGAAGGAAAATTGCCCATGGTGTTTGTTGTATACAATCCCGATCAAATTTCTGTGTTTCAACAACACTCTGACAGTCCACACATTACAGTATGCCCCCAGATGTACATCGGAAACTACTACTGGTCTTCCAGGGAAGGATCAAAGCGTAAACTGTTTGAGACATTACTCCCATGGAGGAAAGTGCGCATGGTGACTCTCGTATTCAATCCCGATGCAATTTCTGCCTTTCATCAACACTCTGATAGTCCACACATCACAGAATGGCCCCAGATGTGCATCGGAAAGTACTACTGGTCTTCCAGGGGACGATCAAAGCGTAAACTGTTTGAGACATAACTCCCATAGAGGAAAGTGCGCATGGTGACTGTTGTATTCAATCCCAATGCAATTTCTGTTTTTGAACAACACTCTGATACTTTACAGATTACAAAATGCCTCCAGATGTGCATCGGAAACTACTACTGGTCTTCCAGGGAACGATCAAAGCGTAGACTGTTTGAGACATTACTCCCGTGGAGGAAAGTGCGCATGGTGTCTGTTGTATTCAATCCCGATGCAATTTCTGTGATTCATCAACACTCTGATAGTCCACACATCACAGAATGGCCCCAGATGTGCATCGGAAAGTACTACTGGTCTTCCAGGGGACGATCAAAGCGTAAACTGTTTGAGACATAACTCCCATAGAGGAAAGTGCGCATGGTGACTGTTGTATTCAATCCCAATGCAATTTCTGTTTTTGAACAACACTCTGATACTTTACAGATTACAAAATGCCTCCAGATGTGCATCGGAAACTAATACTGGTCTTGCAGGGAGCGATCAAAGCGTAGACTGCTTGAGACATTACTCCAATGGAGGAAAATGCGCATCGTGACTGTTGTATTCAATCCCGATGCAATTTCTGTGTTTCATCAATACTCTGATAGTCCACACATTACAGAATGCCCCCTGATGTGCATCGGAAACTACTACTGGTATTCCAGGGTAAGATCAAAACGTAGACTGTTTGAGACATTACTCCCATGGAGGAAAGTGCGCATGGTGACTGTTTTATTCAATGCCGATGCAATTTCTGTGTTTTATCAACACTCTGATAGTCCACACATAACACAAGGCCCCCAGATGTGCATCGCAAACTACTACTGGTCTTGCAGGGAACGATCAAAGCGTAGACTGTTTGAGACATTACGCCCATGCAGGAAAGTGCGCATGGTGACTGTTGTATTCACCCCGATGCAATTTCTGTGTTTCATCAACACTCTGATAGTCCACACATTACAGTATGCCCCCAGATGTTCATCGGAAACTACTATTGGTCTTCCAGGGAACGATCAAAGCGTAAACTGTTTGAGACATTACTCAGATGGGGGAAAGGGTGCATGGTGACTGTTGTATTCAATACCGATGCAATTTCTGTGTTTCATCAACACTCTGATAGTCCACACATTACACAAGGCCCCCAGATGAGCATCGGAAACTACTACTGGTCTTGCAAGGAACGATCAAAGCGTAGACTGTTTGAGACATTACTGCCATGAAGGAAAGTGCGCATGGTGACTGTTGTATTCAATCCCGCGGCAATTTCTGTGTTTCATCAACACTTTGAAGGTTCACAGATTACAGAATGCCTCCAGATGTCCATCGGAAACTACTACGGGTCTTGCAGGGAACGATCAAAGCGTAGACTCTTTGAGACATTACTCCCATGAAAGAAAGTGCGCATGGTGGCTGTTGTATTCACGCCCGTTGCAATTTCTGTTTTTCATCAACACTCTGATAGTCCACACATTACAGAATGCCCCCAGATGTACATCGGAAACTACTACTGGTCTTCCAGGGAAGGATCAAAGCGTAAACTGTTTGAGACATTAATCCCATGGAGGAAAGTGCGCATGGTGACTCTTGTATTCAATCCCAATGCAATTTCTGTGTTTCATCAACACTCTGATAGTCCACAGATTACAGAATGCCTCCAGATGTGCATCGGAAACTACTACTGGTCTTCCAGGGAACGATCAAAGCGTAGACTGTTTGAGACATTACTCCCATGGAGGAAAGTGCGCATGGTGACTGTTGTATTCAATCCCGATGCAATTTCTGTTTTTCATCAACACTCTGATAGTCCACACATTACAGAATGCCCCCAGATGTACATCGGAAACTACTACTGGTCTTCCAGGGAACGATCAAAGCCTAAACTGTTTGAGACATTACTCCGGTGAAGGAAAATTGCCCATGGTGTTTGTTGTATACAATCCCGATCAAATTTCTGTGTTTCAACAACACTCTGACAGTCCACACATTACAGAATGCCCCCAGATGTACATCGGAAACTACTACTGGTCTTCCAGGGAAGGATCAAAGCGTAAACTGTTTGAGACATTACTCCCATGGAGGAAAGTGCGCATGGTGACTCTCGTATTCAATCCCGATGCAATTTCTGTGTTTCATCAACACTCTGATAGTCCACTGATTACAGAATGCCTCCAGATGTGCATCGGAAACTACTACTGGTCTTCCAGGGAACGATCAAAGCGTAGACTGTTTGAGACATTACTCCCGTGGAGGAAAGTGCGCATGGTGTCTGTTGTATTCAATCCCGATGCAATTTCTGTGATTCATCAACACTCTGATAGTCCACACATCACAGAATGGCCCCAGATGTGCATCGGAAAGTACTACTGGTCTTCCAGGGGACGATCAAAGCGTAAACTGTTTGAGACATAACTCCCATAGAGGAAAGTGCGCATGGTGACTGTTGTATTCAATCCCAATGCAATTTCTGTTTTTGAACAACACTCTGATACTTTACAGATTACAAAATGCCTCCAGATGTGCATCGGAAACTAATACTGGTCTTGCAGGGAGCGATCAAAGCGTAGACTGCTTGAGACATTACTCCAATGGAGGAAAATGCGCATGGTGACTGTTGTATTCAATCCCGATGCAATTTCTGTGTTTCATCAATACTCTGATAGTCCACACATTACAGAATGCCCCCTGATGTGCATCGGAAACTACTACTGGTATTCCAGGGTAAGATCAAAACGTAGACTGTTTGAGACATTACTCCCATGGAGGAAAGTGCGCATGGTGACTGTTTTATTCAATGCCGATGCAATTTCTGTGTTTTATCAACACTCTGATAGTCCACACATTACACAAGGCCCCCAGATGTGCATCGCAAACTACTACTGGTCTTGCAGGGAACGATCAAAGCGTAGACTGTTTGAGACATTACGCCCATGCAGGAAAGTGCGCATGGTGACTGTTGTATTCACCCCGATGCAATTTCTGTGTTTCATCAACACTCTGATAGTCCACACATTACAGTATGCCCCCAGATGTTCATCGGAAACTACTATTGGTCTTCCAGGGAACGATCAAAGCGTAAACTGTTTGAGACATTACCCAGATGGGGGAAAGGGAGCATGGTGACTGTTGTATTCAATACCGATGCAATTTCTGTGTTTCATCAACACTCTGATAGTCCACACATTACACAAGGCCCCCAGATGAGCATCGGAAACTACTACTGGTCTTGCAAGGAACGATCAAAGCGTAGACTGTTTGAGACATTACTGCCATGAAGGAAAGTGCGCATGGTGACTGTTGTATTCAATCCCGCGGCAATTTCTGTGTTTCATCAACACTTTGAAGGTTCACAGATTACAGAATGCCTCCAGATGTCCATCGGAAACTACTACGGGTCTTGCAGGGAACGATCAAAGCGTAGACTCTTTGAGACATTACTCCCATGGAAGAAAGTGCGCATGGTGGCTGTTGTATTCACGCCCGTTGCAATTTCTGTTTTTCATCAACACTCTGATAGTCCACACATTACAGAATGCCCCCAGATGTACATAGGAAACTACTACTGGTCTTCCAGGGAAGGATCAAAGCGTAAACTGTTTGAGACATTAATCCCATGGAGGAAAGTGCGCATGGTGACTCTTGTATTCAATCCCAATGCAATTTCTGTGTTTCATCAACACTCTGATAGTCCACAGATTACAGAATGCCTCCAGATGTGCATCGGAAACTACTACTGGTCTTCCAGGGAACGATCAAAGCGTAGACTGTTTGAGACATTACTCCCATGGAGGAAAGTGCGCATGGTGACTGTTGTATTCAATCCCGATGCAATTTCTGTGTTTCATCAACACTCTGATAGTCCACACATTGCAGTATGCCCCCAGATGTGCATCGGAAACTACTACTGGTCTTTTAGGGAACGATCAAAGCCTAAACTGTTTGAGACATTACTCCGGTGAAGGAAAATTGCGCATGGTGACGGTTGTATACAATCCCGATCCAATTTCTGTGTTTCAACAACACTCTGATAGTCCACACATTACAGAATGCCCCCAGATGTACATCGGAAACTACTACTGGTCTTCCAGGGAAGGATCAAAGCGTAAACTGTTTGAGACATTAATCCAATGGAGGAAAGTGCGCATGGTGACTCTTGTATTCAATCCCGATGCAGTTTCTGTGTTTCATCAACACTCTGATAGTCCACAGATTACAGAATGCCTCCAGATGTGCATCGGAAACTACTACTGGTCTTCCAGGGAACGATCAAAGCGTAGACTGTTTGAGACATTACTCCCATGGAGGAAAGTGCGCATGGTGACTGTTGTATTCAATCCCGATGCAATTTCTGTGTTTCATCAACACTCTGATAGTCCACACATTACAGTATGCCCCCAGATGTGCATCGGAAACTACTACTGGTCTTTCAGGGAACGATCAAAGCCTAAACTGTTTGAGACATTACTCCGGTGAAGGAAAATTGCGCATGGTGACTGTTGTATACAATCCCGATCCAATTTCTGTGTTTCAACAACACTCTGATACTCCACACATTACAGAATGCCCCCAGATGTGCATCGGAAACTACTACTGGTCTTCCAGGGAACGATCAAAGCGTAGACTGTTTGAGACATTACTCCCATGGAGGAAAGTGCGCATGGTGACTGTTGTATTCAATCCCGATGCAATTTCTGTGTTTCATCAACACTTTGAATGTCCACAGTTTAAAGAATGCCTCCAGATGTGAATCGGAAACTACTACTGGTCTTCCTGGGAGCGATCAAAGCGTAGACTGTTTGAGACATTACTCCCATGAAGGTAAGTGCGCATGGTGACTGTCGTATTCAATCCCGATGCAATTTCTGTGTTTCATCAACACTCTGATAGTCCATACATTACAGAATGCCCCCAGATGTGCATCGGAAACTACTACTGGTCTTCCAGGGAACGATCAAAGCCTAAACTGTTTGAGACGTTACTGCGATGAAGGAAAATTTCGCATGGTGACTGTTGTATACAATCCCGATCCAATTTCTGTGTTTCAACAACACTCTGACAGTCCACACATTACAGAATGCCCCCAGATGTACATCGGAAACTACTACTGGTCTTCCAGGGAAGGATCAAAGCGTAAACTGTTTGAGACATTACTCCCATGGAGGAAAGTGCGCATGGTGACTCTTGTATTCAATCCCGTTGCAATTTCTGTTTTTCATCAACACTCTGATAGTCCACACATTACAGAATGCCCCCAGATGTGCATCGCAAACTACTACTGGTCTTCCAGGGAAGGATCAAAGCGTAAACTGTTTGAGACATAACTCCCATAGAGGAAAGTGCGCATGGTGACTGTTGTATTCAATCCCAATGCAATTTCTGTGTTTGAACAACACTCTGATACTTTACAGATTACAAAATGCCTCCAGATGTGCATCGGAAACTAATACTGGTCTTCCAGGGAACGATCAAAACGTAGACTGTTTGAGACATTACTCCAATGGAGGAAAATGCGCATGGTGACTGTTGTATTCAATCCCGATGCAATTTCTGTGTTTCATCAATACTCTGATAGTCCACACATTACAGAATGTCCCCTGATGTGCATCGGAAACTACTACTGGTCTTCCAAGGTAAGATCAAAACGTAGACTGTTTGAGACATTACTCCCATGGAGGAATGTGCGCATGGTGACTGTTTTATTCAATGCCGATGCAATTTCTGTGTTTTATCAACACTCATATAGTCCACACATAACACAAGGCCCCCAGATGTGCATCGCAAACTACTACTGGTCTTGCAGGGAACGATCAAAGCGTAGACTGTTTGAGACATTACGAACATGCAGGAAAGTGCGCATGGTGACTGTTGTATTCAATCCCGCGGCAATTTCTGTGTTTCATCAACACTTTGAAGGTTCACAGATTACAGAATGCCTCCAGATGTGCATCGGAAACTACTACGGGTCTTGCAGGGAACGATCAAAGCGTAGACTCTTTGAGACATTACTCCCATGGAAGAAAGTGCGCATGGTGGCTGTTGTATTCAATCCCGTTGCAATTTCTGTTTTTCATCAACACTCTGATAGTCCACACATTACAGAATGCCCCCAGATGTACATCGCAAACTACTACTGGTCTTCCAGGGAAGGATCAAAGCGTAAACTGTTTGAGACATTAATCCCATGGAGGAAAGTGCGCTTGGTGACTCTTGTATTCAATCCCGATGCAATTTCTGTGTTTCATCAACACTCTGATAGTCCACAGATTACAGAATGCCTCCAGATGTGCATCGGAAACTACTACTGGTCTTCCAGGGAACGATCAAAGCATAGACTGTTTGAGACATTACTCCCATGGAGGAAAGTGCGCATGGTGACTGTTGTATTCAATCCCGATGCAATTTCTGTGTTTCATCAATACTCTGATAGTCCACACATTACAGTATGCCCCCAGATGTGCATCGGAAACTACTACTGGTCTTTCAGGGAACGATCAAATCCTAAACTGTTTGAGACATTACTCCGGTGAAGGAAAATTGCGCATGGTGACTGTTGTATACAATCCCGATCCAATTTCTGTGTTTCAACAACACTCTGATAGTCCACACATTACAGAATGCCCCCAGATGTACATCGGAAACTACTACTGGTCTTCCAGGGAAGGATCAAAGCGTAAACTGTTTGAGACATTACTCCCATGGAGGAAAGTGCGCATGGTGACTCTCGTATTCAATCCCGATGCAATTTCTGTGTTTCATCAACACTCTGATAGTCCACTGATTACAGAATGCCTCCAGATGTGCATCGGAAACTACTACTGGTCTTCCAGGGAACGATCAAAGCGTAGACTGTTTGAGACATTACTCCCGTGGAGGAAAGTGCGCATGGTGTCTGTTGTATTCAATCCCGATGCAATTTCTGTGATTCATCAACACTCTGATAGTCCACACAACACAGAATGGCCCCAGATGTGCATCGGAAAGTACTACTGGTCTTCCAGGGGACGATCAAAGCGTAAACTGTTTGAGACATAACTCCCATAGAGGAAAGTGCGCATGGTGACTGTTGTATTCAATCCCAATGCAATTTCTGTTTTTGAACAACACTCTGATACTTTACAGATTACAAAATGCCTCCAGGTGTGCATCGGAAACTAATACTGGTCTTGCAGGGAGCGATCAAAGCGTAGACTGCTTGAGACATTACTCCAATGGAGGAAAATGCGCATGGTGACTGTTGTATTCAATCCCGATGCAATTTCTGTGTTTCATCAATACTCTGATAGTCCACACATTACAGAATGCCCCCTGATGTGCATCGGAAACTACTACTGGTATTCCAGGGTAAGATCAAAACGTAGACTGTTTGAGACATTACTCCCATGGAGGAAAGTGCGCATGGTGACTGTTTTATTCAATGCCGATGCAATTTCTGTGTTTTATCAACACTCTGATAGTCCACACATAACACAAGGCCCCCAGATGTGCATCGCAAACTACTACTGGTCTTGCAGGGAACGATCAAAGCGTAGACTGTTTGAGACATTACGCCCATGCAGGAAAGTGCGCATGGTGACTGTTGTATTCACCCCGATGCAATTTCTGTGTTTCATCAACACTCTGATAGTCCACACATTACAGTATGCCCCCAGATGTTCATCGGAAACTACTATTGGTCTTCCAGGGAACGATCAAAGCGTAAACTGTTTGAGACATTACTCAGATGGGGGAAAGGGCGCATGGTGACTGTTGTATTCAATACCGATGCAATTTCTGTGTTTCATCAACACTCTGATAGTCCACACATTACACAAGGCCCCCAGATGAGCATCGGAAACTACTACTGGTCTTGCAAGGAACGATCAAAGCGTAGACTGTTTGAGACATTACTGCCATGAAGGAAAGTGCGCATGGTGACTGTTGTATTCAATCCCGCGGCAATTTCTGTGTTTCATCAACACTTTGAAGGTTCACAGATTACAGAATGCCTCCAGATGTCCATCGGAAACTACTACGGGTCTTGCAGGGAACGATCAAAGCGTAGACTCTTTGAGACATTACTCCCATGGAAGAAAGTGCGCATGGTGGCTGTTGTATTCACGCCCGTTGCAATTTCTGTTTTTCATCAACACTCTGATAGTCCACACATTACAGAATGCCCCCAGATGTACATCGGAAACTACTACTGGTCTTCCAGGGAAGGATCAAAGCGTAAACTGTTTGAGACATTAATCCCATGGAGGAAAGTGCGCATGGTGACTCTTGTATTCAATCCCAATGCAATTTCTGTGTTTCATCAACACTCTGATAGTCCACAGATTACAGAATGCCTCCAGATGTGCATCGGAAACTACTACTGGTCTTCCAGGGAACGATCAAAGCGTAGACTGTTTGAGACATTACTCCCATGGAGGAAAGTGCGCATGGTGACTGTTGTATTCAATCCCGATTCAATTTCTGTGTTTCATCAACACTCTGATAGTCCACACATTACAGTATGCCCCCAGATGTGCATCGGAAACTACTACTGGTCTTTTAGGGAACGATCAAAGCCTAAACTGTTTGAGACATTACTCCGGTGAAGGAAAATTGCGCGTGGTGACGGTTGTATACAATCCCGATCCAATTTCTGTGTTTCAACAACACTCTGATAGTCCACACATTACAGAATGCCCCCAGATGTACATCGGAAACTACTACTGGTCTTCCAGGGAAGGATCAAAGCGTAAACTGTTTGAGACATTAATCCAATGGAGGAAAGTGCGCATGGTGACTCTTGTATTCAATCCCGATGCAATTTCTGTGTTTCATCAACACTCTGATAGTCCACAGATTACAGAATGCCTCCAGATGTGCATCGGAAACTACTACTGGTCTTCCAGGGAACGATCAAAGCGTAGACTGTTTGAGACATTACTCCCATGGAGGAAAGTGCGCATGGTGACTGTTGTATTCAATCCCGATGCAATTTCTGTGTTTCATCAACACTCTGATAGTCCACACATTACAGTATGCCCCCAGATGTGCATCGGAAACTACTACTGGTCTTTCAGGGAACGATCAAAGCCTAAACTGTTTGAGACATTACTCCGGTGAAGGAAAATTGCGCATGGTGACTGTTGTATACAATCCCGATCCAATTTCTGTGTTTCAACAACACTCTGATACTCCACACATTACAGAATGCCCCCAGATGTGCATCGGAAACTACTACTGGTCTTCCAGGGAACGATCAAAGCGTAGACTGTTTGAGACATTACTCCCATGGAGGAAAGTGCGCATGGTGACTGTTGTATTCAATCCCGATGCAATTTCTGTGTTTCATCAACACTTTGAATGTCCACAGTTTAAAGAATGCCTCCAGATGTGAATCGGAAACTACTACTGGTCTTCCTGGGATCGATCAAAGCGTAGACTGTTTGAGACATTACTCCCATGAAGGTAAGTGCGCATGGTGACTGTCGTATTCAATCCCGATGCAATTTCTGTGTTTCATCAACACTCTGATAGTCCACACATTACAGAATGCCCCCAGATGTGCATCGGAAACTACTACTGGTCTTCCAGGGAACGATCAAAGCCTAAACTGTTTGAGACGTTACTGCGATGAAGGAAAATTTCGCATGGTGACTGTTGTATACAATCCCGATCCAATTTCTGTGTTTCAACAACACTCTGATAGTTCACACATTACAGAATGCCAACAGATGTACATCGGAAACTACTACTGGTCTTCCAGGGAAGGATCAAAGCGTAAACTGTTTGAGACATTACTCCCATGGACTAAAGTGCGCATGGTGAATGTTGTATTCAATCCCGATGCAATATCTGTGTTTCATCAACACTCTGATAGTCCACACATTACAGAATGCCACCAGATGTTCATCTCAAACTACTATTGGTCTTCCAGGGAATGATCAAAGCGTAAACTGTTTGAGACATTAATGCCATGGCGGAAAGTGCACATGAAGACTGTTGTATAAAATCCCGATGCAATTTCTGTGTTTCATCAACACTTTGAAGGTCCACAGATTACAGAATGAATCCAGATAGGCATCGGAAACTACTACTGGTCTTGCAGGGAACGATCAAAGCGTAGACTGTTTGAGACATTACTCCCATGGAGCAAAGAGCGCATGGTGACTGTTGTATTCAATCCCGATGCAATTTCTGTGTTTCATCAAGACACTGATAGTCCACACATTACAGAATACCCCAGATGTGCATCGGAAACTACTACTGGTCTTGCAGGGAACGATCAGAGCGTAGACTGATTGAGACATTACTCCCATGCAGGAAAGTGCGCATTGTGACTCTTGTATTCAATCCCGATGCAATTTCTGTGTTTCATCAAGACACTGATAGTCCACACATTACAGAATGCCCCCAGATGTTCATCTCAAACTACTATTGGTCTTCCAGGGAACGATCAAAGCCTAAACTGTTTGAGACATTACTCCGATGAAGGAAAATTGCGAATATTGACTGTTGTATACAATCCCGATCCAATTTCTGTGTTTCAACAACACTCTGATAGTCCACACATTACAGAATGCCAACAGATGTACACCGGAAACTACTACTGGTCTTCCAGGGAAGGATCAAAGCGTAAACTGTTTGAGACATTACTCCCATGGACGAAAGTGCGCATGGTGACTGTTGTATTCAATCCCGATGCAATTTCTGTGTTTCATCAACACTCTGATAGTCCACACATTACAGAATGCCCCCATATGTCCATCTCAAACTACTATTGGTCTTCCAGGGAACGATCAAAGCGTAAACTGTTTGAGACATTAATGCCATGGCGGAAAGTGCACATGGTGACTCTTCTATTCTATCCCGATGCAATTTCTGTGTTTCATCAAGACACTGATAGTCCACACATTACAGAATGCCCCAGATGTGCATCGGAAACTACTACTGGTCTTGCAGGGAACGATCAAAGCGTAGACTGATTGAGACATTACTCCCATGCAGGAAAGTGCGCATGGTGACTGTTGTATTCAATCCCGATGCAATTTCTGTGTTTCATCAACACTCTGATAGTCCACACATTACAAAATGCACCCAGATGTGCATCGGAAACTACTTTTGGTCTTCCAGGGAACGATTAAAGCGCAAACTGTTTGAGACATTACTCCCATGGAGGAAAGTGCGCATGGTGACTGTTGTATAAAATCCCGATGCAATTTCTGTGTTTCATCAACACTTTGAAGGTCCACAGATTACAGAATGCCTCCTGATGTGCATCGGAAAATACTACTGGTCTTCCAGGAATCGATCAAAGCGTAGACTGTTTGAGACATTACTCCCATGGAGGAAAGTGCGCATGGTGACTGTTGTATGCAATCCCGATGCAATTTATGTGTTTCAACAACACTCTGGTAGTCCGCAGATTACAGATAGCCTCCAGATAGGCATCGGAAACTACTACTGGTCTTGCAGGAAACGATCAAAGCGTAGACTGTTTGAGACATTACTCCCATGGAGCAAAGAGCGCATGGTGAATGTTGTATTCAATCCCGAAGCAATTTCTGTGTTTCATCAAGACACTGATAGTCCACACATTACAGAATGCCCCAGATGTGCATCGGAAACTACTACTGGTCTTGCAGGGAACGATCAAAGCGTAGACTGCTTGAGACATTACTCCCATGGAGGAAAGGGCGCATGGTAACTGTTGTATTCCATCCCGATGTAATTTATGTGTTTCAACAACACTCTGATAGTCCGCAGATTACAGATAGCCTCCAGATAGCCATCGGAAACTACTACTGGTCTTGCAGGGAACGATCAAAGCGTAGACTGTTTGAGCCATTACCCCCATGGAGGAAAGAGCGGATGGTGACTGTTGTATTCAATCCCGATGCAATTTCTGTGTTTCATCAACACTTTGAATGTCCACAGATTAAAGAATGCCTCCAGATGTGCATCGGAAACTACTACTGGTCTTCCTGGGAGCGATCAAAGCGTAGACTGTTTGAGACATTACTCCCATGGAGGTAAGTGCGCATGGTGACTGTCGTATTCAATCCCGACGCAATTCCTGTGTTTATTCAACACTTTGAAGGTCCACAGATTACAGAAAGTCTCCAGATGTGCATCGGAAACTACTACGGGTCTTGCAGGGAACGATCAAAGCGTAGACTGTTTGAGACATTACTCCCATGGAAGAAAGTGCGCATGGTGGCTGTTGTATTCAATCCCGATGCAATTTCTGTGTTTCATCAACACTCTGATAGTCCACACATTACAGAATGCCCCCAGATGTTCATCTTAAACTACTATTGGTCTTCCAGGGAACGATCAAAGCGTAGACTGTTTGAGACATTACTCCCATGGAAGAAAGTACGCAAGGTGGCTGTTGTATTCAATCCCGATGCAATTTCTGTTTGTCATCAACACTCTGATAGTCCACACATTACAGAATGCCAACAGATGTACATCGGAAACTATTACTGGTCTTCCATGGAAGGATCAAAGCGTAAACTGTTTAAGACATTACTCCCATGGACGAAAGTGCTCATGGTGACTGTTGTATTCAATCCCGATGCAATTTCTGTGTTTCATCAAGACACTGATAGTCCACACATTACAGAATGCCCCAGATGTGCATCGGAAACTACTACTGGTCTTGCAGGGAACGATCAAAGCGTAGACTGATTGAGACATTACTCCCATGCAGGAAAGTGCGCATGGCGACTGTTGTATTCAATCATGATGCAATTTCTGTGTTTCATCAACACTCTGATAGTCCACACATTACAAAATGCACCCAGATGTGCATCGGAAACTACTTTTGGTCTTCCAGGGAACGATTAAAGCGTAAACTGTTTGAGACATTACTCCCATGGAGGAAAGTGCGCATGGTGACTCTTGTATTCAATACCGCAGCAATTTCTGTGTTTCATCAACTTTTAGGAGGTCCACGGATTACAGAATGCCTCCAGATGTGCATCGGAAACTACTACTGGTCTTGCAGGGAACGATCAAAACGTAGACTGCTTGAGACATTACTCCCATGGAGGAAAGGGCGCATGGTAACTGTTGTATTCCATCCCGATGCAATTTATGTGTTTCAACAACACTCTGATAGTCCGCAGATTACAGATAGCCTCCAGATAGCCATCGGAAACTACTACTGGTCTTGCAGGGAACGATCAAAGCGTAGACTGTTTGAGCCATTACCCCCATGGAGGAAAGAGCGGATGGTGACTGTTGTATTCAATCCCGATGCAATTTCTGTGTTTCATCAACACTTTGCATGTCCACAGATTAAAGAATGCCTCCAGATGTGCATCGGAAACTACTACTGGTCTTCCTGGGAGCGATCAAAGCGTAGACTGTTTGAGACATTACTCCCATGGAGGTAAGTGCGCATGGTGACTGTCGTATTCAATCCCGACGCAATTTCTGTGTTTATTCAACACTTTGAAGGTCCACAGATTACAGAATGTCTCCAGATGTGCATCGGAGACTACTACGGGTCTTGCAGGGAACGATCAAAGCGTAGACTGTTTGAGACATTACTCCCATGGAAGAAAGTGCGCATGGTGGCTGTTGTATTCAATCCCGATGCAATTTCTGTGTTTCATCAACACTCTGATAGTCCACACATTACAGAATGCCCCCAGATGTTCATCTTAAACTACTATTGGTCTTCCAGGGAACGATCAAAGCGTAGACTGTTTGAGACATTACTCCCATGGAAGAAAGTACGCAAGGTGGATGTTGTATTCAATCCCGATGCAATTTCTGTTTGTCATCAACACTCTGATAGTCCACTCATTACAGAATGCCAACAGATGTACATCGGAAACTACTACTGGTCTTCCATGGAAGGATCAAAGCGTAAACTGTTTAAGACATTACTCCCATTGACGAAAGTGCTCATGGTGACTGTTGTATTCAATCCCGATGCAATTTCTGTGTTTCATCAAGACACTGATAGTCCACACATTACAGAATGCCCCAGATGTGCATCGGAAACTACTACTGGTCTTGCAGGGAACGATCAAAGCGTAGACTGATTGAGACATTACTCCCATGCAGGAAAGTGCGCATGGTGACTGTTGTATTCAATCATGATGCAATTTCTGTGTTTCATCAACACTCTGATAGTCCACACATTACAAAATCCACCCAGATGTGCATCGGAAACTACTTTTGGTCTTCCAGGGAACGATTAAAGCGTAAACTGTTTGAGACATTACTCCCATGGAGGAAAGTGCGCATGGTGACTGTTGTATTCAATACCGCGGCAATTTCTGTGTTTCATCAACATTTTGGATGTCCACGGATTACAGAATGCCTCCAGATGTGCATCGGAAACTACTACTGGTCTTGCAGGGAACGATCAAAACGTAGACTGCTTGAGACATTACCCCCATGGAGGAAAGAGCGGATGGTGACTGTTGTATTCAATCCCGATGCAATTTCTGTGTTTCATCAACACTTTGAATGTCCACAGATTAAAGAATGCCTCCAGATGTGCATCGGAAACTACTACTGGTCTTCCTGGGAGCGATCAAAGCGTAGACTGTTTGAGACATTACTCCCATGGAGGTAAGTGCGCATGGTGACTGTCGTATTCAATCCCGACGCAATTCCTGTGTTTATTCAACACTTTGAAGGTCCACAGATTACAGAATGTCTCCAGATGTGCATCGGAAACTACTACGGGTCTTGCAGGGAACGATCAAAGCGTAGACTGTTTGAGACGTTACTCCCATGGAAGAAAGTGCGCATGGTGGCTGTTGTATTCAATCCCGATGCAATTTCTGTGTTTCATCAACACTCTGATAGTCCACACATTACAGAATGCCCCCAGATGTTCATCTTAAACTACTATTGGTCTTCCAGGGAACGATCAAAGCGTAGACTGTTTGAGACATTACTCCCATGGAAGAAAGTACGCAAGGTGGCTGTTGTATTCAATCCCGATGCAATTTCTGTTTGTCATCAACACTCTGATAGTCCACACATTACAGAATGCCAACAGATGTACATCGGAAACTATTACTGGTCTTCCATGGAAGGATCAAAGCGTAAACTGTTTAAGACATTACTCCCATGGACGAAAGTGCTCATGGTGACTGTTGTATTCAATCCCGATGCAATTTCTGTGTTTCATCAAGACACTGATAGTACACACATTACAGAATGCCCCAGATGTGCATCGGAAACTACTACTGGTCTTGCAGGGAACGATCAAAGCGTAGACTGATTGAGACATTACTCCCATGCACGAAAGTGCGCATGGTGATTGTTGTATTCAATCATGATGCAATTTCTGTGTTTCATCAACACTCTGATAGTCCACACATTACAAAATGCACCCAGATGTGCATCGGAAACTACTTTTGGTCTTCCAGGGAACGATTAAAGCGTAAACTGTTTGAGACATTACTCCCATGGAGGAAAGAGCGCATGGTGACTGTTGTATTCAACCCCGATGCAATTTCTGTGTTTCGTCAAGACACTGATAGTCCACACATTACAGAATGCCCCAGATGTGCATCGGAAACTGCTACTGGTCTTCCAGGGAACGATCAAAGCCTAAACTATTAGAGACATTACTCCGTTGAAGGAAAATTGCGTATGGTGACTTTTGTATACAATCACGATCCAATTTCTGTGTTTCAACAACACTCTGATAGTCCACACATTACAGAATACTCCCAGATGTACATCGGAAACTACTACTGGTCTTCCAGGGAACGATCAAAGCGTAGACTGTTTGAGACATTACTCCCAAGGAGGAAAGAGCGCATGGTGACTGTCGTATTCAATCCCGACGCAATTTCCGTGTTTCATCAACACTTTGAAGGTCCACAGATTACAGAATGCCTCCAGATGTGCATCGGAAACTACTACTGGTCTGCCAGGGAACGATTAAAGCGTAAACTGTTTGAGACATTACTCCCATGGAGGAAAGTGCGCATGGTGACTGTTGTATTCAATCCCGCGGCAATTTCTGTGTTTCATCAACACTTGGAAAGTCCACAGATTACAGAATGCCTCCAGATGTGCCTCGGAAACTACTACGGGTCTTGCAGGGAACGATCAAAGCGTAGACTGTTTGAGACATTACTCCCATGGAAGAAAGTGCGCATGGTGGCTGTTGTATTCAATCCCGATGCAATTTCTGTTTGTCATCAACACTCTGATAGTCCAAACATTACAGAATGCCCCTAGATGTGCATCGGAAACTACTACTGGTCTTCCACTGAACGATAAACGCCTAAACTGTTTGAGACATTACTCCGCTGAAGGAAAATTGTGCATGGTGACTGTTGTATACTATCCCGATCCAATTTCTGTGTGTCAACAACACTCTGATAGTCCACACATTACAGAATGCCCCAAGATGTACATCGGAAACTACTACTGGTCTTCCAGGGAACGATCAAAGCGTAGACTGTTTGAGACATTACTCCCATGGAGGGCAGTGCGCATGGTGACTGTTGTATTCAATCCCGATGCAATTTCTGTGTTTCATCAACACTTTGAATGCCCACAGATTACAGAATGCCTCCAGATGTGCATCGGAAACTACTACTGGTCTTCCAGGGAACGATCAAAGCCTAAACTGTTTGAGACATTACTCCGATGAAGGAAAATTGCGCATGGTGACTGTTTTATACAATCCCGATCCAATTTCTCTGTTTCAACAAATCTCTGATAGTCCACACATTACAGAATGCCAACAGATGTACATCGGAAACTACTACTGGTCTTCCATGGAAGGATCAAAGCGTAAACTGTTTGAGACATTACTCCCATGGACGAAAGTGCGCATGGTGACTGTTGTATTCAATCCCGATGCAATTTCTGTGTTTCATCAACACTCTGATAGTCCACACATTACAGAATGCCCCCAGATGTTCATCTCAAACTACTATTGGTCTTCCAGGGAACGATCAAAGCGTAAACTGTTTGAGACACTAATGCCATGGAGGAAAGTGCGCATGGTGACTGTTGTATAAAATCCCGATGCAATTTCTGTGTTTCATCAAAACTTTGAAGGTCCACAGATTACAGAATGCCTCCAGATTTGCATCGGAAAATACTACTGGTCTTCCAGGAATCGATCCGAACGTACACTGTTTGAGACATTACTCCCGTGGAGGAAAGTGCGCATGGTGACTGTTGTATTCAATCCAGATGCAATTTCTGTGTTTCATCAACACTCTGATTGTCCACAGATTGTAGGATTCCTCCAGATGTTCATCGGAAACTACTACTGGTCTTCCAGGGATCGATCAAATCGTAGACTTTTTGAGACATTACTTTTATTGACTAATGTAGGCCTGGTGACTGTTGTATTCAATCCCGATGCAATTTATGTTTTTCAACAACACTCTGATAGTCCACAGATTACAGAATGCCCCCAGATGTACATCGGAAACTACTACTGGTCTTCCAGGGAAGGATCAAAGCGTAAACTGTTTGAGACATTAATCCCATGGAGGAAAGTGCGCATGGTGACTCTTGTATTCAATCCCGATGCAATTTCTGTGTTTCATCAACACTCTGATAGTCCACAGATTACAGAATGCCTCCAGATGTGCATCGGAAACTACTACTGGTCTTCCAGGGAACGATCAAAGCGTAGACTGTTTGAGACATTACTCCCATGGAGGAAAGAGCGCAAGGTGACTGTTGTATTCAACCCCGATGCAATTTCTGTGTTTCGTCAAGACACTGATAGTCCACACATTACAGAATGCCCCAGATGTGCATCGGAAACTGCTACTGGTCTTCCAGGGAACGATCAAAGCCTAAACTATTAGAGACATTACTCCGCTGAAGGAAAATTGCGTATGGTGACTTTTGTATACAATCCCGATCCAATTTCTGTGTTTCAACAACACTCTGATAGTCCACACATTACAGAATGCCCCCAGATGTACATCGGAAACTACTACTGGTCTTCCAGGGAACGATCAAAGCGTAGACTGTTTGAGACATTACTCCCATGGAGGACAGTGCGCATGGTGACTGTTGTATTCAATCCCTATGCAATTTCTGTGTTTCATCAACACTTCGAATGTCCACAGATTACAGAATGCCTGCAGATGTGCATCGGAAACTACTACTGGTCTTCCTGGGAGCGATGAAAGCGTAGACTGTTCGAGACATTACTCCCATGGAGGTAAGTGCGCATGGTGACTGTCGTATTCAATCCCGACGCAATTTCCGTGTTTCATCAACACTTTGAAGGTCCACAGATTACAGAATGCCTCCAGATGTGCATCGGAAACTACTACTGGTCTGCCAGGGAACGATTAAAGCGTAAACTGTTTGAGACATTACTCCCATGGAGGAAAGTGCGCATGGTGACTGTTGTATTCAATCCCGATCCAATTTCTGTGTTTCAACAACTCTCTGATAGTCCACACATTCCAGAATGCCCCCAGATGTACATCGGAAACTACTACTGGTCTTCCAGGGAACGATCAAAGCGTGGACTGTTTGAGACATTACTCCCATGGAGGGCAGTGCGCATGGTGACTGTTGTATTCAATCCCGATGCAATTTCTGTGTTTCATCAACACTTTGAATGTCCACAGATTACAGAATGCCTCCAGATGTGCATCGGAAATCACTACTGGTCTTCCAGGGAACGATCAAAGCCTAAACTGTTTGAGACATTACTCCGATGAAGGAAAATTGCGCATGGTGACTGTTGTATACAATCCCGATCCAATTTCTGTGTTTCAACAACTCTCTGATAGTCCACACATTCCAGAATGCCAACAGATGTACATCGGAAACTACTACTGGTCTTCCATGGAAGGATCAAAGCGTAAACTGTTTGAGACATTACTCCCATGGACGAAAGTGCGCATGGTGACTGTTGTATTCAATCCCGATGCAATTTCCGTGTTTCATCAACACTCTGATAGTCCACACATTACAGAATGCCCCCAGATGTTCATCTCAAACTACTATTGGTCTTCCAGGGAACGATCAAAGCGTAAACTGTTTGAGACACTAATGCCATGGCGGAAAGTGCGCATGGTGACTGATGTATAAAATCCCGATGCAATTTCTGTGTTTCATCAACACTTTGAAGGTCCACAGATTATAGAATGACTCCAGATTTGCATCGGAAAATACTACTGGTCTTCCAGGAATCGATCCGAACGTAGACTGTTTGAGACATTACTCCCGTGGAGGAAAGTGCGCATGGTGACTGTTGTATTCAATCCAGATGCAATTTCTGTGTTTCATCAACACTCTGATTGTCCACAGATTGTAGGATTCCTCCAGCTGTTCATCGGAAACTACTACTGGTCTTCCAGGGATCGATCAAAGCGTAGACTTTTTGAGACATTACTTTTATTGACTAATGTAGGCCTGGTGACTGTTGTATTCAGTCCCGATGCAATTTCTGTGTTTCATCAACACTCTGATAGTCAATAGATTACAGAATGACACCAGATGTGCATCGGAAACTGCTACTGGTCTTCCTGCGAACGATCAAAGCGTAGACTGTTTGAGACATTACTCCCATGCAGGAAAGTGCGCATGGTAACTGTTGTATTCAATCCCGATGCAATTTATGTGTTTCAACAACACTCTGATAGTCCACAGATTACAGAATGCACCCAGATGTACATCGGAAACTACTACTGGTCTTCCAGGGAAGGATCAAAGCGTAAACTGTTTGAGACATTAATCCCATGGAGGAAACTGCGTATGGTGACTCTTGTATTCAATCCCAATGCAATTTCTGTGTTTCATCAACACTCTGATAGTCCACAGATTACAGAATGCCTCCAGATGTGCATCGGAAACTACTACTGGTCTTCCAGGGAACGATCAAAGCGTAGACTGTTTGAGACATTACTCCCATGGAGGAAAGTGCGCATGGGGACTGTTGTATTCAATCCCGATGCAATTTCTGTGTTTCATCAACACTTTGAATGTCCACAGATTAAAGAATGCCTCCAGATGTGCATCGGAAACTACTACTGGTCTTCCTGGGAGCGATCCAAACGTAGACTGTTTGAGACATTACTCCCATGGAGGAAAGTGCGCATGGTGACTGTTGTATGCAATCCCGATGCAATTTATGTGTTTCAACAACACTCTGGGAGTCCACAGATTACAGAATGTCTCCAGATGTGCATCGGAAACTACTACGGATCTTGCAGGGAACGATCAAAGCGTAGACTGTTTGAGACATTACTCCCATGGAAGAAAGTGCGCATGGTGGCTGTTGTATTCAATCCCGATGCAATTTCTGTATTTCATCAACACTCTGATAGTCCACACATTACAGAATGCCCCCAGATGTTCATCTCAAACTACTATTGGTCTTCCAGGGAACGATCAAAGCGTAAACTGTTTGAGACACTAATGCCATGGCGGAAAGTGCGCAAGGTGACTGTTGTATAAAATCCCGATGCAATTTCTGTGTTTCATCAACACTTCGAAGGTCCAGAGATTACAGAATGCCTCCAGATTTGCATCGGAAAATACTACTGGTCTTCCAGGAATCGATCCAAACGTAGACTGTTTGAGACATTACTCCCATGGAGGAAAGTGCGCATGGTGACTGTTGTATGCAATCCCGATGCAATTTATGTGTTTCAACAACACTCTGGGAGTCCGCAGATTACAGATAGCCTCCAGATAGGCATCGGAAACTACTACTGGTCTTGCAGGAAACGATCAAAGCGTAGACTGTTTGAGACATTACTCCCATGGAGCAAAGAGCGCATGGTGAATGTTGTATTCAATCCCGATGCAATTTCTGTGTTTCATCAAGACACTGATAGTCCACACATTACAGAATGCCCCAGATGTGCATCGGAAACTACTACTGGTCTTGCAAGGAACGATCAAAGCGTAGACTGATTGAGACATTACTCCCATGCAGGAAAGTGCGGATGGTGACATTTGTATTCAATCCCGATGGAATTTCTGTGTTTCATCAACACTGTGATAGTCCACACATTACAAAATGCACCCAGATGTGCATCTGAAACTACTTTTGGTCTTCCAGGGAACGATTAAAGCGTAAACTGTTTGAGACATTACTCCCATGGAGGAAAGTGCGCATGGTGACTGTTGTATTCAATACCGCGGCAATTTCTGTGATTCATCAACACTTTGGAGGTCCACGGATTACAGAATGCCTCCAGATGTGCATCGGAAACTACTGCTGGTGTTGCAGGGAACGATCAAAACGTAGACTGCTTGAGACATTACTCTCATGGAGGAAAGGGCGCATGGTGGCTGTTGTGTTCAATCCCGATGCAATTTCTGTGTTTCATCAAGACACTGATAGTCCGGACATTACAGAATGCCCCAGATGTTCATCTCAAACTACTATTGGTCTTCAAGGGAACGATCAAAGCGTAAACTGTTTCAGACTTTAATGACATGGAGGAAAGTGCGCATGGTGACTGTTGTATAAAATCCCGATGCAATTTCTGTGTTTCATCAACACTTTGAAGGTCCACAGATTACAGAATGCCTCCAGATGTGCATCGGAAAATACTACTGGTCTTCCAGGAATCGATCAAAGCGTAGACTGTTTGAGACATTACTCCCATGGAGAAAAGTGCGCATGGTAACTGTTGTATTCAATCCCGATGCAATTTATGTGTTTCAACAACGCTCTGATAGTCCGCAGATTACAGATAGCCTCCAGATAGCCATCGGAAACTACTACTGGTCTTGCAGGGAACGATCAAAGCGTAGACTGTTTGAGCCATTACTCCCATGGAAGAAAGAGCGCATGGAGACTGTTGTATTCAACCCCGATGCAATTTCTGTGTTTCATCAAGACACTGATAGTCCACACATTACAGAATGCCCCAGATGTGCATCGGAAACTGCTACTGGTCTTCCAGGGAACGATCAAAGCCTAAACTATTAGAGACATTACTCCGCTGAAGGAAAATTGCGCATGGTGACTTTTGTATACAATCCCGATCCAATTTCTGTGTTTCAACAACACTCTGATAGTCCACACATTACAGAATGCCCCCAGATGTACATCGGAAACTACTACTGGAGTTCCAGGGAACGATCAAAGCGTAGACTGTTTGAGACATTACTCCCATGGAGGACTGTGCGCATGGTGACTGTTGTATTCAATCCCGATGCAATTTCTGTGTTTCATCAACACTTTGAATGCCCACAGATTACAGAATGCCTCCAGATGTACATCGGAAACTACTACTGGTCTTCCTGGGAGCGATCAAAGCGTAGACTGTTTGAGACATTACTCCCATGGAGGTAAGTGCGCATGGTGGCTGTTGTATTCAATCCCGATGCAATTTCTGATTGTCATCAACACTCTGATAGTCCACACATTACAGAATTCCCCCAGATGTGCATCGGAAACAACTACTGGTCTTCCACTGAACGATCAACGCCTAAACTGTTTGAGACATTACTCCGCTGAAGGAAAATTGTGCATGGTGACTGTTGTATTCAATCCCGATCCAATTTCTGTGTTTCAACAACACTCAGATAGTCCACACATTACATAATGCCCCCAGATGTACATCGGAAACTACTACTGGTCTTCCAGGGAACGATCAAAGCGTAGACTGTTTGAGACATTACTCCCATGGAGGACAGTGCGCATGGTGACTGTTGTATTCAATCCCGATGCAATTTCTGTGTTTCATCAACAGTTTGAATGTCCACAGATTACAGAATGCCTCTAGATGTGCATCGGAAACTACTACTGGTCTTCCAAGGAACGATCAAAGCCTAAACTGTTTGAGACATTACTCCGATGATGGAAAATTGCGCATGGTGACTGTTATATACAATGCCGATCCAATTTCTGTGTTTCAACAACTCTCTGATAGTCTACACATTACAGAATGCCAACAGATGTACATCGGAAACTACTACTGGTCTTCCATGGAAGGATCAAAGCGTAAACTGTTTGAGACATTACTCCCATGGAGGAAAGTGCGCATGGTGACTGTTGTATTCAATACCGCGGCAATTTCTGTGTTTCATCAACACTTTGGAGGTCCACGGATTACAGAATGCCTCCAGATGTGCATCGGAAACTGCTACTGGTCTTCCAGGGAACGATCAAAGCCTAAACTGTTTGAGACATTACTCCGATGAAGGAAAATTGCGCATGGTGACTATTGTATACAATCCCGATCCAATTTCTGTGTTTCAACAACTCTCTGATAGTCCACACATTACAGAATGCCAACAGGTGTACATCGGAAACTACTACTGGTCTTCCAGGGAACGATCAAAGCGTAGACTGTTTCAGACATTACTCCCATGGAGGAAAGTGCGCATGGTGACTGTTGTATTCAATCCCGATGCAATTTCTGTGTTTCATCAACACTCTGATAGTCCACACATTACAGAATGCCCCCAGATGTTCATCTCAAACCACTATTGGTCTTCCAGGGAACGATTAAAGCGTAAACTGTTTGAGACACTAATGCCATGGCGGAAAGTGCGCATGGTGACTGTTGTATAAAATCCCGATGCAATTTCTGTGTTTCATCAACACTTTGAAGGTCCGCAGATTACAGAATGCCTCCAGATTTGCATCGGAAAATACTACTGGTCTTCCTGGAATCGAACCGAACGTAGACTGTTTGAGACATTACTCCCGTGGAGGAAAGTGCGCATGGTGACTGTTGTATTCAATCCAGATGCAATTTCTGTGTTTCATCAACACTCTGATTGTCCACAGATTGTAGGATTCCTCCAGATGTTCATCGGAAACTACTACTGGTCTTCCAGGGATCGATCAAAGCGTAGACTTTTTGAGACATTACTTTTATTGACTAATGTAGGCCTGGTGACTGTTGTATTCAATCCCGATGCAATTTCTGTGTTTCGTCAACACTCTGATAGTAAACAGATTACAGAATGACTACAGATGTGCATCGGAAACTACTACTGGTCTTGCAGGGAACGATCAAAGCGTAGACGGTTTGAGACATTACTAACATGGAGGAAAGTGCGGATGGTGACTGTTGTATTCAGTCCCGATGCAATTTCTGTGTTTCATCAACACTCTGATAGTCAATAGATTACAGAATGACACCAGATGTGCATCGAAAACTACTACTGGTCATCCAGGGAAGGATCAAAGCGTAAACTGTTTGAGACATTAATCCCATGGAGGAAAGTGCGCATGGTGACTCTTGTATGCAATCCCAATGCAATTTCTGTGTTTCATCAACACTCTGATAGTCCACAGATTACAGAATGCCTCCAGATGAGCATCGGAAACTACTACTGGTCTTTCAGGGAACGATCAAAGCGTAGACTGTTTCAGACATTACTCCCATGGAGGAAAGTGCGCATGGTGACTGTTGTATTCAATCCCGATGCAATTTCTGTGTTTCATCAACACTTTGAATGTCCACAGATTAAAGAATGCCTCCAGATGTGCATCGGAAACTACTACTGGTCTTCCTGGGAGCGATCAAAGCGTAGACTGTTTGAGACATTACTCCCATGGAGGTAAGTGCGCATGGTGACTGTCGTATTCAATCCCGACGCAATTTCTGTGTTTAATCAACACTTTGAAGGTCCACAGATTACAGAATGTCTCCAGATGTGCATCGGAAACTACTACGGGTCTTGCAGGGAACGATCAAAGCGTAGACTGTTTGAGACATTACTCCCATGGAAGAAAGTGCGCATGGTGGCTGTTGTATTCAATCCCGATGCAATTTCTGTGTTTCATCAACACTCTGATAGTCCACACATTACAGAATGCAACCAGATGTTCATCTCAAACTACTATTGGTCTTCCAGGGAACGATCAAAGCGTAAACTGTTTGAGACACTAATGCCATGGCGGAAAGTGCGCATGGTGACTGTTGTATAAAATCCCGATGCAATTTCTGTGTTTCATCAACACTTTGAAGGTCCACAGATTACAGAATGCCTCCAGATTTGCATCGGAAAATACTACTGGTCTTCCAGGAATCGATCCAAACGTAGACTGTTTGAGACATTACTCCCATGGAGGAAAGTGCGCATGGTGACTGTTGTATGCAATCCCGATGCAATTTATGTGTTTCAACAACACTCTGGTAGTCCGCAGATAACAGATAGCCTCCAGATAGGCATCGGAAACTACTACTGGTCTTGCAGGAAACGATCAAAGCATAGACTGTTTGAGACATTACTCCCATGGAGCAAAGAGCGCATGGTGAATGTTGTATTCAATCCCGATGCAATTTCTGTGTTTCATCAAGACACTGATAGTCCACACATTACAGAATGCCCCAGATGTGCTTTGGAAACTACTACTGGTTTTGCAGGGAACGATCAAAGCGTAGACTGATTGAGACATTACTCCCATGCAGGAAAGTGCGCATGGTGACTTTTGTATTCAATCCCGATGCAATTTCTGTGTTTCATCAACACTCTGATAGTCCACACATTACAAAATGCATCCAGATGTGCATCGGAAACTACTTTTGGTCTTCCAGGGAACGATTAAAGCGTAAACTGTTTGAGACATTACTCCCATGGAGGAAAGTGCGCATGGTGACTGTTGTATTCAATACCGCGGCAATTTCTGTGTTTCATCAACACTTTGGAGGTCCACGGATTACAGAATGCCTCCAGATGTGCATCGGAAACTACTACTGGTCTTGCAGGGAACGATCGAAACGTAGACTGCTTGTGACATTACTCCCATGGAGGAAAGGGCGCATGGTGACTGTTGTGTTCAATCCCGATGCAATTTCTGTGTTTCATCAAGACACTGATAGTCCGGACATTACAGAATGCCCCAGATGTTCATCTCAAACTACTATTGGTCTTCAAGGGAACGATCAAAGCGTAAACTGTTTCAGACTTTAATGACATGGAGGAAAGTGCGCATGGTGACTGTTGTATAAAATCCCGATGCAATTTCTGTGTTTCATCAACACTTTGAAGGTCCACAGATTACAGAATGCCTCCAGATGTGCATCGGAAAATACTACTGGTCTTCCAGGAATCGATCAAAGCGTAGACTGTTTGAGACATTACTCCCATGAAGAAAAGTGCGCATGGTAACTGTTGTATTCAATCCCGATGCAATTTATGTGTTTCAACAACACTCTGATAGTCCGCAGATTACAGATAGCCTCCAGATAGCCATCGGAAACTACTACTGGTCTTGCAGGCAACGATTAAAGCGTAGACTGTTTGAGCCATTACTCCCATGGAGGAAAGAGCGCATGGTGACTGTTGTATTCAACCCCGATGCAATTTCTGTGTTTCATCAAGACACTGATAGTGCACACATTACAGAATGCCCCAGATGTGCATCGGAAACTGCTACTGGTCTTCCAGGGAACGATCAAAGCCTAAACTATTAGAGACATTACTCCGCTGAAGGAAAATTGCGCATGGTGACTTTTGTATACAATCCCGATCCAATTTCTGTGTTTCAACAACACTCTGATAGTCCACACATTACAGAATGCCCCCAGATGTACATCGGAAACTACTACTGGTCTTCCAGGGAACGATCAAAGCGTAGACTGTTTGAGACATTACTCCCATGGAGGACTGTGCGCATGGTAACTGTTGTATTCAATCCCGATGCAATTTATGTGTTTCAACAACACTCTGATAGTCCACAGATTACGGAATGCTCCCAGATGTACATCGAAAACTACTACTGGTCATCCAGGGAAGGATCAAAGCGTAAACTGTTTGAGACATTAATCCCATGGAGGAAAGTGCGCATGGTGACTCTTGTATGCAATCCCAATGCAATTTCTGTGTTTCATCAACACTCTGATAGTCCACAGATTACAGAATGCCCCAGATGTGCATCGGAAACTGCTACTCGTCTTCCAGGGAACGATCAAAGCCTAAACTATTAGAGACATTACTCCGCTGAAGGAAAATTGCGCATGGTGACTTTTGTATACAATCCCGATCCAATTTCTGTGTTTCAACAACACTCTGATAGTCCACACATTACAGAATGCCCCCAGATGTACATCGGAAACTACTACTGGTCTTCCAGGGAACGATCAAAGCGTAGACTGTTTGAGACATTACTCCCATGGAGGACTGTGCGCATGGTAACTGTTGTATTCAATCCCGATGCAATTTATGTGTTTCAACAACACTCTGATAGTCCACAGATTACGGAATGCTCCCAGATGTACATCGAAAACTACTACTGGTCATCCAGGGAAGGATCAAAGCGTAAACTGTTTGAGACATTAATCCCATGGAGGAAAGTGCGCATGGTGACTCTTGTATGCATTCCCAATGCAATTTCTGTGTTTCATCAACACTCTGATAGTCCACAGATTACAGAATGCCTCCAGATGTGCATCGGAAACTACTACTGGTCTTCCAGGGAACGATCAAAGCGTAGACTGTTTCAGACATTACTCCCATGGAGGAAAGTACGCATGGTGACTGTTGTATTCAATCCCGATGCAATTTCTGTGTTTCATCAACACTCTGATAGTCCACACATTACAGAATGCCCCCAGATGTTCATCTCAAACCACTATTGGTCTTCCAGGGAACGATTAAAGCGTAAACTGTTTGAGACACTAATGCCATGGCGGAAAGTGCGCATGGTGACTGTTGTATAAAATCCCGATGCAATTTCTGTGTTTCATCAACACTTTGAAGGTCCGCAGATTACAGAATGCCTCCAGATTTGCATCGGAAAATACTACTGGTCTTCCTGGAATCGATCCGAACGTAGACTGTTTGAGACATTACTCCCGTGGAGGAAAGTGCGCATGGTGACTGTTGTATTCAATCCAGATGCAATTTCTGTGTTTCATCAACACTCTGATTGTCCACAGATTGTAGGATTCCTCCAGATGTTCATCGAAAACTACTACTGGTCATCCAGGGAAGGATCAAAGCGTAAACTGTTTGAGACACTAATGCCATGGCGGAAAGTGCGCATGGTGACTGTTGTATTCAATCCAGATGCAATTTCTGTGTTTCATCAACACTCTGATAGTCAATAGATTACAGAATGACACCAGATGTGCATCGAAAACTACTACTGGTCATCCAGGGAAGGATCAAAGCGTAAACTGTTTGAGACATTAATCCCATGGAGGAAAGTGCGCATGGTGACTCTTGTATGCAATCCCAATGCAATTTCTGTGTTTCATCAACACTCTGATAGTCCACAGATTACAGAATGCCTCCAGATGAGCATCGGAAACTACTACTGGTCTTTCAGGGAACGATCAAAGCGTAGACTGTTTCAGACATTACTCCCATGGAGGAAAGTGTGCATGGTGACTGTTGTATTCAATCCCGATGCAATTTCTGTGTTTCATCAACACTTTGAATGTCCACAGATTAAAGAATGCCTCCAGATGTGCATCGGAAACTACTACTGGTCTTCCTGGGAGCGATCAAAGCGTAGACTGTTTGAGACATTACTCCCATGGAGGTAAGTGCGCATGGTGACTGTCGTATTCAATCCCGACGCAATTTCTGTGTTTAATCAACACTTTGAAGGTCCACAGATTACAGAATGTCTCCAGATGTGCATCGGAAACTACTACGGGTCTTGCAGGGAACGATCAAAGCGTAGACTGTTTGAGACATTACTCCCATGGAAGAAAGTGCGCATGGTGGCTGTTGTATTCAATCCCGATGCAATTTCTGTGTTTCATCAACACTCTGATAGTCCACACATTACAGAATGCAACCAGATGTTCATCTCAAACTACTATTGATCTTCCAGGGAACGATCAAAGCGTAAACTGTTTGAGACACTAATGCCATGGCGGAAAGTGCGCATGGTGACTGTTGTATAAAATCCCGATGCAATTTCTGTGTTTCATCAACACTTTGATGGTCCACAGATTACAGAATGCCTCCAGATTTGCATCGGAAAATACTACTGGTCTTCCAGGAATCGATCCAAACGTAGACTGTTTGAGACATTACTCCCATGGAGGAAAGAGCGCATGGTGACTGTTGTATGCAATCCCGATGCAATTTATGTGTTTCAACAACACTCTGGTAGTCCGCAGATAACAGATAGCCTCCAGATAGGCATCGGAAACTACTACTGGTCTTGCAGGAAACGATCAAAGCATAGACTGTTTGAGTCATTACTCCCATGGAGCAAAGAGCGCATGGTGAATGTTGTATTCAATCCCGATGCAATTTCTGTGTTTCATCAAGACACTGATAGTCCACACATTACAGAATGCCCCAGATGTGCTTTGGAAACTACTACTGGTCTTGCAGGGAACGATCAAAGCGTAGACTGATTGAGACATTACTCCCATGCAGGAAAGTGCGCATGGTGACTTTCTTATTCAATCCCGATGCAATTTCTGTGTTTCATCAACACTCTGATAGTCCACACATTACAAAATGCACCCAGATGTGCATCGGAAACTACTTTTGGTCTTCCAGGGAACGATTAAAGCGTAAACTGTTTGAGACATTACTCCCATGGAGGAAAGTGCGCATGGTGACTGTTGTATTCAATACCGCGGCAATTTCTGTGTTTCATCAACACTTTGGAGGTCCACGGATTACAGAATGCCTCCAGATGTGCATCGGAAACTACTACTGGTCTTGCAGGGAACGATCGAAACGTAGACTGCTTGTGACATTACTCCCATGGAGGAAAGGGCGCATGGTGACTGTTGTGTTCAATCCCGATGCAATTTCTGTGTTTCATCAAGACACTGATAGTCCGGACATTACAGAATGCCCCAGATGTTCATCTCAAACTACTATTGGTCTTCAGGGGAACGATCAAAGCGTAAACTGTTTCAGACTTTAATGACATGGAGGAAAGTGCGCATGGTGACTGTTGTATAAAATCCCGATGCAATTTCTGTGTTTCATCAACACTTTGAAGGTCCACAGATTACAGAATGCCTCCAGATGTGCATCGGAAAATACTACTGGTCTTCCAGGAATCGATCAAAGCGTAGACTGTTTGAGACATTACTCCCATGGAGAAAAGTGCGCATGGTAACTGTTGTATTCAATCCCGATGTAATTTATGTGTTTCAACAACACTCTGATAGTCCGCAGATTACAGATAGCCTCCAGATAGCCATCGCAAACTACTACTGGTCTTGCAGGGAACGATCAAAGCGTAGACTGTTTGAGCCATTACTCCCATGGAGGAAAGAGCGCATGGTGACTGTTGTATTCAACCCCGATGCAATTTCTGTGTTTCATCAAGACACTGATAGTGCACACATTACAGAATGCCCCAGATGTGCATCGGAAACTGCTACTGGTCTTCCAGGGAACGATCAAAGCCTAAACTATTAGAGACATTACTCCGCTGAAAAAAAATTGCGCATGGTGACTTTTGTATACAATCCCGATCCAATTTCTGTGTTTCAACAACACTCTGATAGTCCACACATTACAGAATGCCCCCAGATGTACATCGGAAACTACTACTGGTCTTCCAGGGAACGATCAAAGCGTAGACTGTTTGAGACATTACTCCCATGGAGGACTGTGCGCATGGTGACTGTTGTATTCAATCCCGATGCAATTTCTGTGTTTCATCAACACTTTGAATGTCCACAGATTACAGAATGCCTACAGATGTGCATCGGAAACTACTACTGGTCTTCCTGGGAGCGATCAAAGCGTAGACTGTTTGAGACATTACTCCCATGGAGGTAAGTGCGCATGGTGACTGTCGTATTCAATCCCGACGCAATTTCTGTGTTTCATCAACACTTTGAAGGTCCACAGATTACAGAATGCCTCCACATGTGCATCGGAAACTACTACTGGTCTGCCAGGGAACGATTAAAGCGTAAACTGTTTAAGACATTACTCCCATGGAGGAAAGTGCGCATGGTGACTGTTGTATTCAATCCCGCGGCAATTTCTGTGTTTCGTCAACACTTGGAAAGTCCACAGATTACAGAATGCCTCCAGATGTGCATCGGAAACTACTACGGGTCTTGCAGGGAACGATCAAAGCGTAGACTGTTTGAGACATTACTCCCATGGAAGAAAGTGCGCATGGTGGCTGTTGTATTCAATCCCGATGCAATTTCTGTTTGTCATCAACAATCTGATAGTCCACACATTACAGAATTCCCCCAGATGTGCATCGGAAACAACTACTGGTCTTCCACTATTGGTCTTCAGGGGAACTGTTTGAGATCGTTCCCCTGAAGACCAATAGTGGAAGACCAGTAGTTGTTTGAGACATTACTCCGCTGATGGAAAATTGTGCGTGGTTACTGTTGTATTCAATCCCGATCCAATTTCTGTGTTTCAACAACACTCAGATAGTCCACACATTACATAATGCCCCCAGATGTACATCGGAAACTACTACTGGTCTTCCAGGGAACGATCAAAGCGTAGACTGTTTGAGACATTACTCCCATGGAGGACAGTGCGCATGGTGACTGATGTATTCAATCCCGATGCAATTTCTGTGTTTCATCAACACTTTGAATGTCCACAGATTACAGAATGCCTCCAGATGTGCATCGGAAACTACTACTGGTCTTCCAGGGAACGATCAAAGCCTAAACTGTTTGAGACATTACTCCGATGAAGGAAAATTGCGCATGGTGACTGTTGTATACAATCCCGATCCAATTTTTGTGTTTCAACAACTTTCTGATAGTCCACACATTACAGAATGCCAACAGATGTACATCGGAAACTACTACTGGTCTTCCATGGAAGGATCAAAGCGTAAACTGTTTGAGACACTAATGCCATGGCGGAAAGTGCGCATGGTGACTGTTGTATAAAATCCCGATGCAATTTCTGTGTTTCATCAACACTTTGAAGGTCCACAGATTACAGAATGCCTCCAGATTTGCATCGGAAAATACTACTGGTCTTCCAGGTATCGATCCGAACGTAGACTGTTTGAGACATTACTCCCGTGGAGGAAAGTGCGCATGGTGACTGTTGTATTCAATCCAGATGCAATTTCTGTGTTTCATCAACACTCTGATTGTCCACAGATTGTAGGATTCCTCCAGATGTTCATCGGAAACTACTACTGGTCTTCCAGGGATCGATCAAAGCGTAGACTTTTTGAGACATTACTTTTATTGACTAATGTAGGCCTGGTGACTGTTGTATTCAATCCCGAAGCAATTTCTGTGTTTCGTCAACACTCTGATAGTAAACAGATTACAGAATGACTTCAGATGTGCATCGGAAACTACTACTGGTCTTCCAGGGAACGATCAATGCGTAGACGGTTTGAGACATTACTAACATGGAGGAAAGTGCGGATGGTGACTGTTGTATTCAGTCCCGATGCAATTTCTGAGTTTCATCAACACTCTGATGGTCAATAGATTACAGAATGACACCAGATGTGCATCGGAAACTACTACTGGTCTTCCTGCGAACGATCAAAGCGTAGACTGTTTGAGACATTACTCCCATGGAGGAAAGTGCGCATGGTGACTGTTTTATTCAATGGCGATGAAATTTCTGTGTTTCATCAACACTCTGATAGCCCACACATAACACAAGGCCCCCAGATGTGCATCGGAAACTACGACTGGTCTTGCAGAGGCGATCAAAGCGTAGACTGTTTGAGACATTACTCCATTGGAGGAAAGTGCGCATGGTGATTGTTGTATTCAATCCCGATGCAATTTCTGTGTTTCATCAACACTTTGAAGGTCCACAGGTTACAGAAGGATCACAGATGTACATCGGAAACTACTACTGGTCTTGCAGGGAACGATCAAAGCGTAAACTGTATGAGACATTACTCCCATAGAGGAAAGTGTGCATGGTGACTGTTGTATTCAATCCCGATGCTATTTCTGTGTTTCATCAACACTTTCAAGGTCCACAGATTACAGAATGCGTCCAGATGTGCATGGGAAACTACTACTGGTCTTGCAGGGAACGATCAAAACGTAGACTGATTGAGACATTACTGCCATGGAGGAAAGTGCGCATGGTGACGGTTGTATTCAATCCCGATGCAATTTCTGTGTTTCATCAACACTCTGATAGTCCACAAATTACAGAATCCCCGGAGATGTGCATCGGAAACTACTACTGGTCTTGCAGGGAATGATCAAAGCGTAGACTGTTTGAGACGTTACTCCCATGGAGGAAAATGCGCATGGTGACTGTTGTATTCAATCCCGATGCAATTTCTGTGTTTCATCAAATCTCTGATAGTCCACACATTACAGAATGCCCCCTGATGTGCATCGGAAACTACTACTGGTCTTCCAGGGAACGATCAGAGCGTAAACTCTTTGTGAAATTACTCCCATGGAGGAAAATGCGCATGGTGACTGTTGTATTCAATCCCGATGCAATTTCTGTGTTTCATCAAATCTCTGATAGTCCACACATTACAGAATGCCCCCTGATGTGCATCGGAAATTACTACTGGTCTTCCAGGGAACGATCAGAGCGTAAACTGTTTGTGAAATTACTCCAATGCAGGAAAGTGCGCATGGTGACTGTTGTATTCAATCCCGCGGCAATTTCTGTGTTTCATCAACACTTTGAAGGTCCACAGATTACAGAATGCCTCCAGATGTGCATCGGAAACTACTACGGGTCTTGCAGGGAACGATCAAAGCGTAGACTCTTTGAGACATTACTCCCATGGAAGAAAGTGCGCATGGTGGCTGTTGTATTCAATCCCGATGCAATTTCTGTTTTTCATCAACACTCTGATAGTCCACACATTACAGAATGCCCCCAGATGTGCATCGGAAACTACTACTGGTCTTCCAGGGAACGATCAAAGCCTAAACTGTTTGAGACATTACTCCGGTGAAGGAAAATTGCGCATGGTGACTGTTGTATACAATCCCGATCCAATTTCTGTGTTTCAACAACACTCTGACAGTCTACACATTACAGAATGCCCCCAGATGTACATCGGAAACTACTACTGGTCTTCCAGGGAAGGATCAAAGCGTAAACTGTTTGAGACATTACCCCCATGGAGGAAAGTGCGCATGGTGACTCTTGTATTCAATCCCGATGCAATTTCTGTGTTTCATCAACACTCTGATAGTCCACACATTACAGAAGGCCCCCAGATGAGCATCGGAAACTACTACTGGTCTTGCAGGGAACGATCAAAGCGTAGACTGTTTGAGACATTGCTCCCATGGAGGAAAGTGCGCATGGTGACTGTTGTATTCAATCCCGATGCAATTTCTGTGTTTCATCAACACTCTGATAGTCCACAAATTACAGAATCCCCCCACATGTGCATCGGAAACTACTACTGGTCTTGCAGGGAAGGATCAATGCGTAGACTGTTTGAGACATTACTCCCATGGAGGAAAATGCGCATGGTGACTGTTGTATTCAATCCCGACGCCATTTCTGTGTTTCATCAATACTCTGATAGTCCACACATTACAGAATGCCCCTTGATGTGCATCGGAAATTACTACTGGTCTTCCAGGGAACGATCAAAGCCTAAACTGTTTGAGACATTACTCCGGTGAATGAAAATTGCGCAAGGTGACTGTTGTATACAATCCCGATCCAATTTCTGTGTTTCAACAACACTCTGATAGTCCACACATTACAGAATGCCCCCAGATGTACATCGGAAACTAATACTGGTTTTCCAGGGAAGGATCAAAGCGTAAACTGTTTGAGACATTACTCCCATGGAGGAAAGTGCGCATGGTGACTCTTGTATTCAATCCCGATGCAATTTCTGTGTTTCATCAACACTCTGATAGTCCTCACATTACAGAAGGCCCCCAGATGAGCATCGGAAACTACTACTGGTCTAGCAGGGAACGATCAAAGCGTAGACTGTTTGAGACATTGCTCCCATGGAGGAAAGTGCGCATGGTGACTGTTGTATTCAATCCCGATGCAATTTCTGTGTTTCATCAACACTCTGATAGTCCAAACATTACAAAATGCCCCCACATGTGCATCGGAAACTACTACTGGTCTTGCAGGGAAGGATCAATGCGTAGAATGTTTGAGACATTACTCCCATGGAGGAAAATGCGCATGGTGACTGTTGTATGCAATCTAGATGCAATTTCTGTGTTTCATCAAAACTCTGATAGTCCACACATTACAGAATGCCCCCTGATGTGCACCGGAAACTACTACTGGTCTTCCAGGGAACGATCAAAGCGGGAACTGTTTGTGACATTACTCCCATGCAGGAAAGTGCGCATGGTTACTGTTGTATTCAATCCCGATGCAATTTCTGTGTTTCATCAACACTCAGATAGTCCAAACATTACAAAATGCCCCCAGATGTGCATCGGAAACTACTACTGGTCTGCCAGGGAACGATTAAAGTGTAAACTATTTGAGACATTACTCCCATGGAGGAAAGTGCGCATGGTGTCTGTTGTATTCAATCCCGATGCAATTTCTGTGTTTCATCAATACTCTGATAGTCCACACATTACAGAATGCCCCCAGATGAGCATCGGAAACTACTACTGGTCTTGCAGGGAACGATCAAAGCGTAAACTGTTTGTGACATTACTCCCATGGAGGAAAGTGCGCATGGTGACTGTTGTATTCAATCCCAATGCAATTTCTGTGTTTGAACAACACTCTGATAGTTTACAGATTACAAAATGCCTCCAGATGTGCATCGGCAACTAATACTGGTCTTCCAGGGAAAGATCAAAACGTAGACTGTTTGAGACATTACTCCCATTCAGGAAAGTGCGCATGGTGACTGTTTTATTCAATGCCGATGCAATTACTGTGTTTTATCAACCCTCTGATAGTCCACACATAACACTAGGCCCCCAGATGTGCATCGGAAACTACTACTGGTCTTGCAGGGGACGATCAAAGCGTAGACTGTTTGAGACATTACTCCCATGCAGGAAAGTGCGCATGGTGACTGTTGTATTCAATCCCGATGCAATTTCTGTGTTTCATCAACACTCTGATAGTCCACACATTACAGTATGCCCCCAGATGTTCATCGGAAACTACTATTGGTCTTCCATCGAACGATCAAAGCGTAAACTGTTTGAGACATTACTCAGATGGGGGAAAGGGCGCATGGTGACTGTTGTATTCAATACCGATGCAATTTCTGTGTTTCATCAACACTCTGATAGTCCACACATTACAGAAGGCCCTACGATGAGCATCGTAAACTACTACTGGTCTTGCAGGGAACGATCAAAGCGTAGACTGTTTGAGACATTACTGCCATGAAGGAAAGTGGCATGGTGACTGTTGTATTCAATCCCGCGGCAATTTCTGTGTTTCATCAACACTTTGAAGGTCCACAGATTACAGAATGCCTCCAGATGTGCATCGGTAAATACTACTGGTCTTCCAGGAATCGATCCAAACGTAGACTGCTTGAGACATTACTCCCATGGAGGAAAGTGCGCATGTTGACTGTTGTATGCAATCCCGATGCAATTTCTGTGTTTCATCAACACTCTGATAGTCCACACATTACAGAATGCCCCCAGATGTGCATCGGAAACTACTACTGGTGTTCCAGGGAACGATCAAAGCCTAAACTGTTTGAGACATTACTCCGGTGAAGGAAAATTGCGCAAGGTGACTGTTGTATACAATCCCGATCCAATTTCTGTGTTTCAACAACACTCTGATAGTCCACACATTACAGAATGCCCCCAGATGTACATCGGAAACTAATACTGGTCTTCCAGGGAAGGATCAAAGCGTAAACTGTTTGAGACATTAATCCCATGGAGGAAAGTGCGCATGGCGAATCTTGTATTCAATCCCGATGCAATTTCTGTGTTTCATCAACACTCTGATAGTCCACAGATTACAGAATGCCTCCAGATGTGCATCGGAAACTACTACTGGTCTTCCAGGGAACGATCAAAGCGTAGACTGTTTGAGACATTACTCTCATGGAGGAAAGTGCGCATGGTGACTGTTGTATTCAATCCCGATGCAATTTCTGTGTTTCATCAACACTCTGATAGTCCACACATTACAGAATGCCCCCAGATGTGCATCGAAAACTACTACTGGTCTTCCAGGGAACGATCAAAGCCTAAACTGTTTGAGACATTACTCCGATGAAGGAAAATTGCGCATGGTGACTGTTGTATACAATCCCGATCCAATTTCTGTGTTTCAACAACACTCTGATAGTCCACACATTACAGAATGCCCCCAGATGTTCATCTCAAACTACTATTGGTCTTCCAGGGAACGATCAAAGCGTAAACTGTTTGAGACATCAATGCCATGGCGGAAAGTGCGCATGAAGACTGTTGTATAAAATCCCGATGCAATTTCAGTGTTTCATCAACACTTTGAATGTCCACAGATTAAAGAATGCCTCCAGATGTGCATCGGTAAATACTACTGGTCTTCCAGGAATCGATCCAAACGTAGACTGTTTGAGACATTACTCCCATGGAGGAAACTGCGCATGTTGACTGTTGTATGCAATCCCGATGCAATTTATGTGTTTCAACAACACTCTGGTAGTCCGCAGATTACCGATAGCCTCCAGATAGGCATCGGAAACTACTACTGGTCTTGCAGGGAACGATCAAAGCATAGACTGTTTGAGACATTACTCCCATGGAGCAAAGAGCGCATGGTGACTGTTGTAATCAATCCCGATGCAATTTCTGTGTTTCATCAAGACACTGATAGTCCACACATTACAGAGTGCCCCAGATGTGCATCGGAAACTACTACTGGGCTTGCAGGGAACGATCAAAGCGTAGACTGATTGAGACATTACTCCCATGCAGGAAAGTGCGCATGGTGACTGTTGTATTCAATCCCGATGCAATTTCTGTGTTTCATCAACACTCTGATAGTCCACACATTACAAAATGGACCCAGATGTGCATCGGAAACTACTTTTGGTCTTCCAGGGAACGATTAAAGCATAAAGTGTGTGAGACATTACTCCAATGGAGGAAAGTGCGCATGGTGACTGTTGTATTCAATACCGCGGCAATTTCTGTGTTTCATCATCACTTTGGAGGTACACAGATTACAGAATGCCTCCAGATGTGCATCGGAAACTACTACGGGTCTTGCAGGGAACGATCAAAACGTAGACTGCTTGAGACATTACTGCCATGGAGGAAAGTGCGCATGGTGACGGTTGTATTCAATCCCGATGTAATTTCTGTGTTTCATCAACACTCTGATAGTCCACAAATTACAGGATCCCCCCAGATATGCATCGGAAACTACTACTGGTCTTGCATGGAACGATCAAAGCGTAGACTGTTTGAGACATTACTCCCATGGAGGAAAATGCGCATGGTGACTGTTGTATTCAATCCCGATGCAATTTCTGTGTTTCATCAACACTCAGATAGTCCACACATTACAAAATGCCCCCAGATGTGCATCGGAAACTACTACTGGTCTTCCAGGGAACGATTAAAGCATAAAGTGTGTGAGACATTACTCCAATGGAGGAAAGTGCGCATGGTGACTGTTGTATTCAATACCGCGGCAATTTCTGTGTTTCATCATCACTTTGGAGGTACACAGATTACAGAATGCCTCCAGATGTGCATCGGAAACTACTACGGGTCTTGCAGGGAACGATCAAAGCGTAGACTGTTTGAGCCATTACTCCCATGGAAGAAAGAGCGCATGGAGACTGTTGTATTCAACCCCGATGCAATTTCTGTGTTTCATCAAGACACTGATAGTCCACACATTACAGAATGCCCCAGATGTGCATCGGAAACTGCTACTGGTCTTCCAGGGAACGATCAAAGCGTAAACTGTTTGAGACGTTAATGCCATGGCGGAAAGTGCGCATGGTGACTGTTGTATAAAATCCCGATGCAATTTTTGTATTTCATAAACACTTTGAAGGTCCACAGATTACAGAATGCCTCCAGATGTGCATCGGAAAATACTACTGGTCTTCCAGGAATCGATCCAAACGTAGACTGTTTGAGACATTACTCCCATGGAGGAAAGTGCCCATGGTGACAGTTGTATGCAATCCCGATGCAATTTATGTGTTTCAACAACACTCTGGTAGTCCGCAGATTACAGATAGCCTCCAGATAGGCATCGGAAACTACTACTGGTCTTGCAGGGAACGTTTAAAGCGTAGACTGTTTGAGACATTACTCCCATGGAGCAAAGAGCGCATGGTGACTGTTGTATTCAATCCCGATGCAATTTCTGTGTTTCATCAAGACACTGATAGTCCACACATTACAGAATGCCCCAGATGTGCATCGGAAACTACTACTGGTCTTGCAGGCAACGATCATAGCGTAGACAGATTGAGACATTACTCCCATGCAGGAAAGTGCGCATGGTGACTGTTGTATTCAATCCCGTTGCAATTTCTGTGTTTCATCAACACTCTGATAGTCCACACATTACAAAATGCACCCAGATGTGCATCGGAAACTACTGTTGGTCTTCCAGGGAACGATTAAAGCGTAAACTGTTTGAGACATTACTCCCATGGAGGAAAGTGCGCATGGTGACTGTTGTATTCAATACCGCGGCAATTTCTGTGTTTCATCAACACTTTGGAGGTCCACAGATTACAGAATGCCTCCAGATGTGCATCGGAAACTACTACGGGTCTTGCAGGGAACGATCAAAACGTAGACTGCTTGAGACATTACTCCCATGGAGGAAAGGGTGCATGGTGACTGTTGTGTTCAATCCCGATGCAATTTCTGTGTTTCATCAAGACACTGATAGTCCACACATTACAGAATGCCCCCAGATGTTCATCTCAAACTACTAATGGTCTTCCAGGGAACGATCAAAGCGTAAACTGTTTGAGACATTAATGCCATGGAGGAAAGTGCGCATGGTGACTGTTGTATAAAATCCCGATCCAATTTCTGTGTTTCATCAACACTTTGAAGGTCCACAGATTACAGAATGCCTCCAGATGTGCATCGGAAACTACTACTGGTCTTCCAGGGAACGATCAAAGCGTAGACTGTTTGAGACATTACTCCTATGGAGGAAAGTGCGCATGGTGACTGTTGTTTTCAATCCCGATGCAATTTCTGTGTTTCATCAACACTTTGAATGTCCACAGATTAAAGAATGCCTCCAGATGTGCATCGGAAACTACTACTGGTCTTCCTGGGAGCGATCAAAGCGTAGACTGTTTGAGACATTACTCCCATGGAGGTAAGTGCGCATGGTGACTGTCGTATTCAATCCCGACGCAATTTCTGTGTTTAATCAACACTTTGAAGGTCCACAGATTACAGAATGTCCCCAGATGTGCATCGGAAACTACTACGGGTCTTGCAGGGAACGATCAAAGCGTAGACTGTTTGAGACATTACTCCCATGGAAGAAAGTGCGCATGGTGGCTGTTGTATTCAATCCCGATGCAATTTCTGTGTTTCATCAACACTCTGACATTCTACAGATTACAGAATGCCACCAGATGTGCATCGGAAACTACTACTGGTCTTCCAGGGAACGATCAAAGCCTAAACTGTTTGAGACATTACTCCGATGAAGGAAAATTGCGCATGGTGACTGTTGTATACAATCCCGATCCAATTTCTGTTTTTCAACAACACTCTGATAGTCCACACATTACAGAATGCCAACAGATGTACATCGGAAACTACTACTGGTCTTCCAGGGAAGGATCAAAGCGTAAACTGTTTGAGACATTACTCCCATGGACGTAAGTGCGCATGGTGACTGTTGTATTCAATCCCGATGCAATTTCTGTGTTTCATCAACACTCTGATAGTCCACACATTACAGAATGCCCCCAGATGTTCATCTCAAACTACTATTCGTCTTCCAGGGAACGATCAAAGCGTAAACTGTTTGAGACACTAATGCCATGGCGGAAAGTGCGCATGGTGACTGTTGTATAAAATCCCGATGCAATTTCTGTGTTTCATCAACACTTTGAAGGTCCACAGATTACAGAATGCCTCCAGATTTGCATCGGAAAATACTACTGGTCTTCCAGAAATCGATCCAAACGTAGACTGTTTGAGACATTACTCCCATGGAGGAAAGTGCGCATGGTGACTGTTGTATGCAATCCCGATGCAATTTATGTGTTTCAACAACACTCTTGTAGTCCGCAGATTACAGATAGCCTCCAGATAGGCATCGGAAACTACTACTGGTCTTGCAGGAAACGATCAAAGCGTAGACTGTTTGAGACATTACTCCCATGCAGGAAAGTGCGCATGGTGACTGTTGTATTCAATCCCGATGCAATTTCTGTGTTTCATCAACACTCTGACAGTCCACACATTACAAAATGCACCCAGATGTGCATCGGAAACTACTTTTGGTCTTCCAGGGAACGATTAAAGCGTAAACTGTTTGAGACATTACCAACATGGAGGAAAGTGCGCATGGTGACTGTTGTATAAAATCCCGATGCAATTTCTGTGTTTCATCAACACTTTGGAGGTCCACGGATTACAGAATGCCTCCAGATGTGCATCGGAAACTACTACGGGTCTTGCAGGGAACGATCAAAACGTAGACTGCTTGAGACATTACTCCCATGGAGGAAAGAGCGCATGGTGACTGTTGTGTTCAATCCCGATGCAATTTCTGTGTTTCATCAAGACACTGATTGTCCACACATTACCGAATGCCCCAGATGTGCATCGGAAACTACTACTGGTCTTCCTGGGAGCGATCAAAGCGTAGACTGTTTGAGACATTACTCCCATGGAGGTAAGTGCGCATGGTGACTGTCGCATTGAATCCCGACGCAATTTCCGTGTTTCATCAACACTTTGAAGGTCCACAGATTACAGAATACCTCCAGATGTGAATCGGAAACTACTACTGGTCTGCAAGGGAACGATCAAAGCGTAGACAGTTTGAGACATTACTCCCATGGAATAAAGTGCGCATGGTGGCTGTTGTATTCAATCCCGATGCAATTTCTGTTTGTCATCAACACTCTGATAGTCCACACATTACAGAATGCCCCCAGATGTGCATCGGAAACTACTACTGGTCTTCCAGGGAACGATCGACGCCTAAACTCTTTGAGACATTACTCCGCTGAAGGAAAATTGCGCATGGTGACTGTTGTATTCAATCCCGAGGCAATTTCTGTGTTTCATCAACACTTTGAAGGTCCACAGATTACAGAATGCCTCCAGATTTGCATCGCAAAATACTACTGGTCTTCCAGGAATCGATCCGAACTTAGACTGTTTGAGACATTACTCCCATGGCGGAAAGTGCGCATGGTGACTGTTGTATAAAATCCCGATGCAATTTCTGTGTTTCATCAACACTTTGAAGGTCCACAGATTACAGAATGCCTCCAGATTTGCGTCGGAAAATACTACTGGTCTTCCAGGAATCGATCCAAACGTAGACTGTTTGAGACATTACTCCCATGGAGGAAAGTGCCCATGGTGACAGTTGTATGCAATCCCGATGCAATTTATGTGTTTCAACAACACTCTGGTAGTCCGCAGATTACAGATAGCCTCTAGATAGGCATTGGAAACTACTACTGGTCTTGCAGGGAATGATCAAAGCGTAGACTGTTTGAGACATTAATTCCATGGAGCAAAGAGCGCATGGTGACTGTTGTATTCAATCCCGATGCAATTTCTGTGTTTCATCAAGACACAGATAGTCCACACATTACAGAATGCCCCAGATGTGCATCGGAAACTACTATTGGTCTTCCAGGGAACGATCAAAGCGTAAACTGTTTGAGACATTAATGCCATGGAGGAAAGTGTGCATGGTGAATGTTGTATAAAATCCAGATGCAATTTCTGTGTTTCATCAACACTCTGATAGTCCACACATTACAGAATGCCCCCAGATGTACATCGGAAACTACTACTGGTCTTCCAGGGAACGATCAAAGCGTAGACTGTTTGAGACATTACTGCCATGGAGGACAGTGTGCATGGTGACTGTTGTATTCAATCCCGATGCAATTTCTGTGTTTCATCAACACTTTGAATGTCCACAGATTACAGAATGCCTCCAGATGTGCATCGGAAACTACTACTGGTCTTCCAGGGAACGATCAAAGCCTAAACTGTTTGAGACATTACTCCGATGAAGGAAAATTGCGCATGGTGACTGTTGTATTCAATCCCGATGCAATTTCTGTGTTTCATCAACACTTTGAAGGTCCACAGATTACAGAATGCCTCCAGATGGGCATCGGAAACTACTACGTTTCTTGCAGGGAACGATCAAAGCGTAGACTGTTTGAGACATTACTCCCATGGAAGAAAGTGCGCATGGTGGCTGTTGTATTCAATCCCGATGCAATTTCTGTTTGTCATCAACACTCTGATAGTCCACACATTACAGAATGCCCCAGATGTGCATCGGAAACTACAACTGGTCTTCCAGGGAACGTTCAAAGCCTAAACTGTTAGAGACATTACTCCGCTGAAGGAAAATTGCGCATGGTGACTTTTGTATACAATCCCGATCCAATTTCTGTGTTTCAACAACACTCTGATAGTCCACACATTACAGAATGCCCCCAGGTGTACATCGGAAACTACTACTGGTCTTCCAGGGAACGATCAAAGCGTAGACTGTTTGAGACATTACTCCCATGGAGGACAGTGTGCATGGTGACTGTTGTATTCAATCCCGATGCAATTTCTGTGTTTCATCAACACTTTGAATGTCCACAGATTACAGAATGCCTCCAGATGTGCATCGGAAACTACTACTGGTCTTCCTGGGAGCGATCAAAGCGTAGACTGTTTGAGACATTACTCCCATGGAGGTAAGTGCGCATGGTGACTGTCGTATTCAATCCCGACGCAATTTCCGTGTTTCATCAACACTTTGAAGGTCCACAGATTACAGAATGCCTCCAGATGTGCATCGGAAACTTTTACTGGTCTTCCAGGAAACGAACAAAAACGTAGACTGTATGAGACATTACTCCCATGGAGGACAGTGCGCATGGTGACTGTTGTATTCAATCCCAATGCAATTTCTGTGTTTCATCAACACTTTGAATGTCCACAGATTACAGAATGCCTCCAGATGTGCATCGGAAACTACTACTGGTCTTCCTGGGAGCGATCAAAGCGTAGACTGTTTGAGACATTACTCCCATGGAGGTATGTGCGCATGGTGACTGTCGTATTCAATCCCGACGCAATTTCCGTGTTTCATCAACACTTTGAAGGTCCACAGATTACAGAATGCCTCCAGATGTGCATCGGAAACTTTTACTTGTCTTCCAGGAAACGAACAAAAACGTAGACTTTATGAGACATTACTCCCATGGAGGAAAGTGCGCATGGTGTCTGTTGTATTCAATCCCGATGCAATTTCTGTGTTTCATCTACACTCTGATAGTCCACACATCACAGAATGGCCCCAGATGTGCATCGGAAAGTACTACTGGTCTTCCAGGGGACGATCAAAGCGTAAACTGTTTGAGACATAACTCCCATGGAGGAAAGTGCGCATGGTGACTGTTGTATTCAATCCAGATGCAATTCCTGTGTTTCATCAACACTCTGATAGTCCACACATTACAGAATGCCCCCTGATGTGCATCGGAAACTACTACTGGTCTTCCAGGGAACGATCAAAGCGTAAACTGTTTGTGACATTACTCTTATGCAGGAAAGTGCGTATGGTGTCTGTTGTATTCAATCCCGATGCAATTTCTGTGTTTCATCAACACTCAGATAGTCCACACATTACAACATGCCCCCAGATGTGCATCGGAAACTACTACTGGTCTGCCAGGGAACGATTAAAGCGTAGACTGTTTGAGACATTACTCCCATGGAAGAAAGTGCGCATGGTGGCTGTTGTATTCAATCCAGATGATATTTCTGTTTGTCATCAACACTCTGATAGTCCACACATTACAGAATGCCCCCAGATGTGCATCGGAAACTACTACTGGTCTTCCAGGGAACGATCAAAGACTAAACTGTTTGAGACATTACTCCGCTGAAGGAAAATTGCGCATGGTGACTGTTGTATAAAATCCCGATCCAATTTCTGTGTTTCAACAACACTCTGATAGTCCACACATTACAGAATGCCCCCAGATGTACATCGGAAAGTACTACTGGTCTAGCAGGGAACGATCAAAGCGTAGACTGTTTGAGACATTACTCCCATGGAGGACAGTGCGCATGGTGACTGTTGTATTGAATCCCGATGCAATTTCTGTGTTTCATCAAAACTCTGATAGTCCACACATTACAGAATGCCCCCTGATGTGCATCGGAAACTACTATTGGTCTTCCAGGGAACGATCAAAGTTTAAACTGTTTGTGACATTACTCCCATGCAGGAAAGTGCGCATTGTGACTGTTGTATTCAATCCCGATGCAATTTCTGTGTTTCATCAACACTCAGATAGTCCACACATTACAAAATGCCCCCAGATGTGCATCGGAAACTACTACTGCTCTGCCAGGGAACGATTAAAGCGTAAACTGTTTGAGACATTACTCCCATGGAGGAAAGTGCGCATGGTAACTGTTGTATTCAATCCCGATGCAGTTTCTGTGTTTCATCAAAACTCTGATAGTCCACACATTACAGAATGCCCCCTGATGTGCATCGGAAACTACTATTGGTCTTCCAGGGAACGATCAAAGCGTAAACTGTTTGTGACATTACTCCAAAGCAGGAAAGTGCGCATGGTGACTGTTGCATTCAATCCCGATGCAATTTCTGTGTTTCATCAACACTCAGATAGTCCACACATTACAAAATGCCCCCAGATGTGCATCGGAAACTACTACTGCTCTGCCAGGGAACGATTAAAGCGTAAACTGTTTGCGACATTACTCCCATGGAGGAAAGTGCGCATGGTGACTGTTGTATTCAATCCCGCGGCAATTTCTGTGTTTCATCAACACTTTGAAGGTCCACAGATTACAGAATGCCCCCAGATGGGAATCGGAAACTACTACGGGTCTTGCAGGGAACGATCAAAGCGTAGACTGTTTGAGACATTACTCCCATGGAAGAAAGTGCACATGGTGGCTGTTGTATTTAATCCCGATGCAATTTCTGTTTGTCATCAACACTCAGATAGTCCACACATTACAGAATGCCCCAGATGTGCATCGGAAACTACAACTGGTCTTCCAGGGAACGATCAAAGCCTAAACTGTTAGAGACATTACTCCGCTGAAGGAAAATTGCGCATGGAGACTTTTGTATACAATCCCGATCCAATTTCTGTGTTTCAACAACACTCTGATAGTCCACACATTACAGAATGCCCCCAGATGTACATCGGAAACTACTACTGGTCTTCCAGGGAACGATCAAAGCGTAGACTGTTTGAGACATTACTCCCATGGAGGACAGTGCGCATGGTGACTGTTGTATTCAATCCCGATGCAATTTCTGTGTTTCATCAACACTTTGAATGTGCACAGATTACAGAATGCCTCCAGATGTGCATCGGAAACTACTACTGGTCTTCCTGGGAGCGATCAAAGCGTAGACTGTTTGAGACATTACTCCAATTGAGGAAAGTGCGCATGGTGACTGTTGTATTCAATCCCGATACAATTTCTGTGTTTCATCAACACTTTGAAGGTCCACAGATTACAGAATGCGTCCAGATGTGCATGGGAAACTACCACTGGTCTTGCAAGGAACGATCAAAACGTAGACTGTTTGAGACATTACTCCAATGGAGGAAAGTGCGCATGGTGACTGTTGTACTCAATCCCGATGCAATTTCTGTGTTTCATCAACACTCTGATAGTCCACACATTACAGAATGCCCCCAGCTGTGCATCGGAAACTACTACTGGTCTTCCAGGGAACGATCAAAGCCTAAACTGTTTGAGACATTACTCCGGTGAAGGAAAATTGCGCATGGTATTTGTTGTATACAATCCCGATCAAATTTCTGTGTTTCAACAACACTCTGACAGTCCACACATTACAGAATGCCCCCAGATGTACATCGGAAACTACTACTGGTCTTCCAGGGAAGGATCAAAGCGTAAACTGTTTGAGACATTACTCCCATGGAGGAAAGTGCGCATGGTGACTCTTGTATTCAATCCCGATGAAATTTCTGTGTTTCATCAACACTCAGATAGTCCACACATTACAAAATGCCCCCAGATGTGCATCGGAAACTACTACTGCTCTGCCAGGGAACGATTAAGGCGTAAACTGTTTGAGACATTACTCCCATGGAGGAAAGTGCGCATGGTAACTGTTGTATTCAATCCCGATGATATTTCTGTTTGTCATCAACACTCTGATAGTCCACACATTACAGAATGCCTCCAGATGTGCATCGGAAACTACTACTGGTCTTCCTGGGAGCGATCAAAGCGTAGACTGTTTGAGACATTACTCCCATGGAGGTAAGTGCGCATGGTGACTGTCGTATTCAATCCCGACGCAATTTCCGTGTTTCATCAACACTTTGAAGGTCCACAGATTACAGAATGCCTAAAGATGAGCATCGGAAACTACTACTGGTCTTCCAGGAAACGAACAAAAACGTAGACTGTATGAGACATTACTCCAATGGAGGAAAGTGCGCATGGTGACTGTTGTATTCAATCCAGATGCAATTTCTGTGTTTCATCAACACTCTGATAGTCCACACATTACAGAATGACCCCTGATGTGCATCGGAAAGTAATACTGGTCTTCCAGCGAACGATCAAAGCGTAAACTGTTGGAGACATTACTCCCATGGAGGAAAATGCGCATGGTGACACTTGTATTCAATCCCCGATGCAATTTCTGTGTTTCATCAACACTCTGATAGTCCACACATTACAGAATGCCAACAGATGTACATCGGAAACTACTACTGGTCTTCCAGGGAGGGATCAAAGCGTAAACTGTTTGAGACATTACTCCCATGGACGAAAGTGCGCATGGTGACTGTTGTATTCAAGCCCGATGCAATTTCTGTGTTTCATCAACACTCTGATAGTCCACACATTACAGAATGCCCCCAGATGTTCATCTCAATCTACTATTGGTCTTCCAGGGAACGATCAAAGCGTAAACTGTTTGAGACGTTAATGCCATGGCGGAAAGTGCGCATGGTGACTGTTGTATAAAATCCCGATGCAATTTTTGTATTTCATAAACACTTTGAGGGTCCACAGATTACAGAATGCCTCCAGATGTGCATCGGAAAATACTACTGGTCTTCCAGGAATCGATCCAAACGTAGACTGTTTGAGACATTACTCCCATGGAGGAAAGTGCCCATGGTGACAGTTGTATGCAATCCCGATGCAATTTATGTGTTTCAACAACACTCTGGTAGTCCGCAGATTACAGATAGCCTCCAGATAGGCATCGGAAACTACTACTGGTCTTGCAGGGAACGTTTAAAGCGTAGACTGTTTGAGACATTACTCCCATGGAGCAAAGAGCGCATGGTGACTGTTGTATTCAATCCCGATGCAATTTCTGTGTTTCATCAAGACACTGATAGTCCACACATTACAGAATGCCCCAGATGTGCATCGGAAACTACTACTGGTCTTGCAGGCAACGATCATAGCGTAGACAGATTGAGACATTACTCCCATGCAGGAAAGTGCGCATGGTGACTGTTGTATTCAATCCCGCGGCAATTTCTGTGTTTCATCAACACTCTGATAGTCCACACATTACAAAATGCACCCAGATGTGCATCGGAAACTACTTTTGGTCTTCCAGGGAACGATTAAAGCGTAAACTGTTTGAGACATTACTCCCATGGAGGAAAGTGCGCATGGTGACTGTTGTATTCAATACCGCGGCAATTTCTGTGTTTCATCAACACTTTGGAGGTCCACAGATTACAGAATGCCTCCAGATGTGCATCGGAAACTACTACGGGTCTTGCAGGGAACGATCAAAACGTAGACTGCTTGAGACATTACTCCCATGGAGGAAAGGGTGCATGGTGACTGTTGTGTTCAATCCCGATGCAACTTCTGTGTTTCATCAAGACACTGATAGTCCACACATTACAGAATGCCCCCAGATGTTCATCTCAAACTACTAATGGTCTTCCAGGGCACGATCAAAGCGTAAACTGTTTGAGACATTAATGCCATGGAGGAAAGTGCGCATGGTGACTGTTGTATAAATTCCCGATGCTATTTCTGTGTTTCATCAACACTTTGAAGGTCCACAGATTACAGAATGCCTCCAGATGTGCATCGGAAAATACTACTGGTCTTCCAGGAATCGATCAAAGCGTAGACTGTTAGGGCCATTACTCCCATGGAGGAAAGTGCGCATGGTAACTGTTGTATTCAATCCCGATGCAATTTATGTGTTTCAACAACACTCTGATAGTCCACAGATTACAGAATGCCCCCAGATGTACATCGGAAACTACTACTGTTCTCCAGGGAAGGATCAAAGCGTAAACTGTTTGAGACATTAATCCCATGGAGGAAAGTGCGCATGGTGACTCTTGTATTCAATCCCGATGCAATTTCTGTGTTTCATCAACACTCTGATAGTCCACACATTACAGAATGCCTCCAGATGTGCATCGGAAGCTACTACTGGTCTTCCAGGGAACGATCAAAGCGTAGACTGTTTGAGACATTACTCCCATGGAGGAAAGTGCGCATGGTGACTGTTGTTTTCAATCCCGATGCAATTTCTGTGTTTCATCAACACTTTGAATGTCCACAGATTAAAGAATGCCTCCAGATGTGCATCGGAAACTACTACTGGTCTTCCTGGGAGCGATCAAAGCGTAGACTGTTTGAGACATTACTCCCATGGAGGTAAGTGCGCATGGTGACTGTCGTATTCAATCCCGACGCAATTTCTGTGTTTAATCAACACTTTGAAGGTCCACAGATTACAGAATGTCCCCAGATGTGCATCGGAAACTACTACGGGTCTTGCAGGGAACGATCAAAGCGTAGACTGTTTGAGACATTACTCCCATGGAAGAAAGTGCGCATGGTGGCTGTTGTATTCAATCCCGATGCAATTTCTGTGTTTCATCAACACTCTGATAGTCCACACATTACAGAATGGCCCCATATGTGCATCGGAAACTACTACTGGTCTTCCAGGGAACGATCAAAGCCTAAACTGTTTGAGACATTACTCCGATGAAGGAAAATTGCGCATGGTGACTGTTGTATACAATCCCGATCCAATTTCTGTTTTTCAACAACACTCTGATAGTCCACACATTACAGAATGCCAACAGATGTACATCGGAAACTACTACTGGTCTTCCAGGGAAGGATCAAAGCGTAAACTGTTTGAGACATTACTCCCATGGACGTAAGTGCGCATGGTGACTGTTGTATTCAATCCCGATGCAATTTCTGTGTTTCATCAACACTCTGATAGTCCACACATTACAGAATGCCCCCAGATGTTCATCTCAAACTACTATTCGTCTTCCAGGGAACGATCAAAGCGTAAACTGTTTGAGACACTAATGCCATGGCGGAAAGTGCGCATGGTGACTGTTGTATAAAATCCCGATGCAATTTCTGTGTTTCATCAACACTTTGAAGGTCCACAGATTACAGAATGCCTCCAGATTTGCATCGGAAAATACTACTGGTCTTCCAGAAATCGATCCAAACGTAGACTGTTTGAGACATTACTCCCATGGAGGAAAGTGCGCATGGTGACTGTTGTATGCAATCCCGATGCAATTTATGTGTTTCAACAACACTCTTGTAGTCCGCAGATTACAGATAGTCTCCAGATAGGCATCGGAAACTACTACTGGTCTTGCAGGAAACGATCAAAGCGTAGACTGTTTGAGACATTACTCCCATGGAGCAAAGAGCGCATGGTGACTGTTGTATTCAATCCCTGATGCAATATCTGTGTTTCATCAAGACACTGATAGTCCACACATTACAGAATGCCCCAGATGTGCATCGGAAACTACTACTGGTCTTGCAGGGAACGATCAAAGCGTAGACTGATTGAGACATTACTCCCATGCAGGAAAGTGCGCATGGTGACTGTTGTATTCAATCCCGATGCAATTTCTGTGTTTCATCAACACTCTGACAGTCCACACATTACAAAATGCACCCAGATGTGCATCGGAAACTACTTTTGGTCTTCCAGGGAACGATTAAAGCGTAAACTGTTTGAGACATTACCAACATGGAGGAAAGTGCGCATGGTGACTGTTGTATTCAATACAGCGGCTATTTCTGTGTTTCATCAACACTTTGGAGGTCCACGGATTACAGAATGCCTCCAGATGTGCATCGGAAACTACTACGGGTCTTGCAGGGAACGATCAAAACGTAGACTGCTTGAGACATTACTCCCATGGAGGAAAGGGTGCATGGTGACTGTTGTGTTCAATCCCGATGCAACTTCTGTGTTTCATCAAGACACTGATAGTCCACACATTACAGAATGCCCCCAGATGTTCATCTCAAACTACTAATGGTCTTCCAGGGCACGATCAAAGCGTAAACTGTTTGAGACATTAATGCCATGGAGGAAAGTGCGCATGGTGACTGTTGTATAAAATCCCGATGCAATTTCTGTGTTTCATCAACACTTTGAAGGTCCACAGATTACAGAATGCCTCCAGATGTGCATCGGAAAATACTACTGGTCTTCCAGGAATCGATCAAAGCGTAGACTGTTAGGGCCATTACTCCCATGGAGGAAAGTGCGCATGGTAACAGTTGTATTCAATCCCGATGCAATTTATGTGTTTCAACAACACTCTGATAGTCCACAGATTACAGAATGCCCCCAGATGTACATCGGAAACTACTACTGGTCTTCCAGGGAAGGATCAAAGCGTAAACTGTTTGAGACATTAATCCCATGGAGGAAAGTGCGCATGGTGACTCTTGTATTCAATCCCGATGCAATTTCTGTGTTTCATCAACACTCTGATAGTCCACAGATTACAGAATGCCTCCAGATGTGCATCGGAAACTACTACTGGTCTTCCAGGGAACGATCAAAGCGTAGACTGTTTGAGACATTACTCCCATGGAGGAAAGTGCGCATGGTGACTGTTGTTTTCAATCCCGATGCAATTTCTGTGTTTCTTCAACACTTTGAATGTCCACAGATTAAAGAATGCCTCCAGATGTGCATCGGAAACTACTACTGGTCTTCCTGGGAGCGATCAAAGCGTAGACTGTTTGAGACATTACTCCCATGGAGGTAAGTGCGCATGGTGACTGTCGTATTCAATCCCGACGCAATTTCTGTGTTTAATCAACACTTTGAAGGTCCACAGATTACAGAGTGTCCCCAGATGTGCATCGGAAACTACTACGGGTCTTGCAGGGAACGATCAAAGCGTAGACTGTTTGAGACATTACTCCCATGGAAGAAAGTGCGCATGGTGGCTGTTGTATTCAATCCCGATGCAATTTCTGTGTTTCATCAACACTCTGATAGTCCACACGTTACAGAATGGCCCCAGATGTGCATCGGAAACTACTACTGGTCTTCCAGGGAACGATCAAAGCCTAAACTGTTTGAGACATTACTCCGATGAAGGAAAATTGCGCATGGTGACTGTTGTATACAATCCCGATCCAATTTCTGTTTTTCAACAACACTCTGATAGTCCACACATTATAGAATGCCAACAGATGTACATCTGAAACTACTACTGGTCTTCCAGGGAAGGATCAAAGCGTAAACTGTTTGAGACATTACTCCCATGGACGTAAGTGCGCATGGTGACTGTTGTATTCAATCCCGATGCAATTTCTGTGTTTCATCAACACTCTGATAGTCCACACATTACAGAATGCCCCCAGATGTTCATCTCAAACTACTATTCGTCTTCCAGGGAACGATCAAAGCGTAAACTGTTTGAGACACTAATGCCATGGCGGAAAGTGCGCATGGTGACTGTTGTATAAAATCCCGATGCAATTTCTGTGTTTCATCAACACTTTGAAGGTCCACAGATTACAGAATGCCTCCAGATTTGCATCGGAAAATACTACTGGTCTTCCAGAAATCGATCCAACGTAGACTGTTTGAGACATTACTCCCATGGAGGAAAGTGCGCATGGTGACTGTTGTATGCAATCCCGATGCAATTTATGTGTTTCAACAACACTCTTGTAGTCCGCAGATTACAGATAGCCTCCAGATAGGCATCGGAAACTACTACTGGTCTTGCAGGAAACGATCAAAGCGTAGACTGTTTAAGACATTACTCCCATGGAGCAAAGAGCGCATGGTGACTGTTGTATTCAATCCCTGATGCAATATCTGTGTTTCATCAAGACACTGATAGTCCACACATTACAGAATGCCCCAGATGTGCATCGGAAACTACTACTGGTCTTGCAGGGAACGATCAAAGCGTAGACTGATTGAGACATTACTCCCATGCAGGAAAGTGCGCATGGTGACTGTTGTATTCAATCCCGATGCAATTTCTGTGTTTCATCAACACTCTGACAGTCCACACATTACAAAATGCACCCAGATGTGCATCGGAAACTACTTTTGGTCTTCCAGGGAACGATTAAAGCGTAAACTGTTTGAGACATTACCAACATGGAGGAAAGTGCGCATGGTGACTGTTGTATTCAATACAGCGGCTATTTCTGTGTTTCATCAACACTTTGGAGGTCCACGGATTACAGAATGCCTCCAGATGTGCATCGGAAACTACTACGGGTCTTGCAGGGAACGATCAAAACGTAGACTGCTTGAGACATTACTCCCATGGAGGAAAGAGCGCATGGTGACTGTTGTGTTCAATCCCGATGCAATTTCTGTGTTTCATCAAGACACTGATAGTCCACACATTACCGAATGCCCCAGATGTGCATCGGAAACTACTACTGGTCTTCCTGGGAGCGATCAAAGCGTAGACTGTTTGAGACATTACTCCCATGGAGGTAAGTGCGCATGGTGACTGTCGTATTGAATCCCGACGCAATTTCCGTGTTTCATCAACACTTTGAAGGTCCACAGATTACAGAATGCCTCCAGATGTGCATCGGAAACTACTACTGGTCTGCAAGGGAACGATTAAAGCGTAAACTGTTTGAGACATTACTCCCATGGAGGAAAGTGCACATGGTGACTGTTGTATTCAATCCCGCGGCAATTTCTGTGTTTCATCAACACTTGGAAAGTCCACAGATTACAGAATGCCTCCAGATGTGCATCGGAAACTACTACGGGTCTTGCAGGGAACGATCAAAGCGTAGACAGTTTGAGACATTACTCCCATGGAATAAAGTGCGCATGGTGGCTGTTGTATTCAATCCCGATGCTATTTCTGTTTGTCATCAACACTCTGATAGTCCACACATTACAGAATGCCCCCAGATGTGCATCGGAAACTACTACTGGTCTTCCAGGGAACGATCGACGCCTAAACTGTTTGAGACATTACTCCGCTGAAGGAAAATTGCGCATGGTGACTGTTGTGTTCAATCCCGAGGCAATTTCTGTGTTTCATCAACACTTTGAAGGTCCACAGATTACAGAATGCCTCCAGATTTGCATCGGAAAATACTACTGGTCTTCCAGGAATCGATCCGAACTTAGACTGTTTGAGACATTACTCCCATGGCGGAAAGTGCGCATGGTGACTGTTGTATAAAATCCCGATGCAATTTCTGTGTTTCATCAACACTTTGAAGGTCCACAGATTACAGAATGCCTCCAGATTTGGGTCGGAAAATACTACTGGTCTTCCAGGAATCGATCCAAACATAGACTGTTTGAGACATTACACCCATGGAGGAAAGTGCGCATGGTGACTGTTGTATGCAAGCCCGATGCAATTTATGTGTTTCAACAACACTCTGGTAGTCCGCAGATTACAGATAGCCTCCAGATAGGCATTGGAAACTACTACTGGTCTTGCAGGGAATGATAAAAGCGTAGACTGTTTGAGACATTAATTCCATGGAGCAAAGAGCGCATGGTGACTGTTGTATTCAATCCCGATGCAATTTCTGTGTTTCATCAAGACACAAATAGTCCACACATTACAGAATGCCCCAGATGTGCATCGGAAACTACTATTGGTCTTCCAGGGAACGATCAAAGCGTAAACTGTTTGAGACATTAATGCCATGGGGGAAAGTGTGCAAGGTGAATGTTGTATAAAATCCAGATGCAATTTCTGTGTTTCAACAACACTCTGATAGTCCACACATTACAGAATGCCCCCAGATGTACATCGGAAACTACTGCTGGTCTTCCAGGGAACGATCAAAGCGTAGACTGTTTGAGACATTACTGCCATGGAGGACAGTGTGCATGGTGACTGTTGTATTCAATCCCGATGCAATTTCTGTGTTTCATCAACACTTTGAATGTCCACAGATCACAGAATGCCTCCAGATGTGCATCGGAAACTACTACTGGTCTTCCAGGGAACGATCAAAGCCTAAACTGTTTGAGACATTACTCCGATGAAGGAAAATTGCGCATGGTGACTGTTGTATTCAATCCCGATGCAATTTCTGTGTTTCATCAACACTTTGAAGGTCCACAGATTACAGAATGCCTCCAGATTTGCATCGGAAAATACAACTGGTCTTCCAGGAATCGATCCGAACTTAGACTGTTTGAGACATTACTCCCATGGCGGAAAGTGCGCATGGTGACTGTTGTATAAAATCCCGATGCAATTTCTGTGTTTCATCAACACTTTGAAGGTCCACAGATTACAGAATGCCTCCAGATTTGCATCGGAAAATACTACTGGTCTTCCAGGAATCGATCCAAACGTAGACTGTTTGAGACATTACACCCATGGAGGAAAGTGGGCATGGTGACTGTTGTATGCAAGCCCGATGCAATTTATGTGTTTCAACAACACTCTGGTAGTCCGCAGATTACGGATAGCCTCCAGATAGGCATTGGAAACTACTACTGGTCTTGCAGGGAACGATCAAAGCCTAGACTGTTTGAGACATTAATTCCATGGAGCAAAGAGCGCATGGTGACTGTTGTATTCAATCCCGATGCAATTTCTGTGTTTCATCAAGACACAGATAGTCCACACATTACAGAATGCCCCAGATGTGCATCGGAAACTACTATTGGTCTTCAAGGGAACGATCAAAGCGTAAACTGTTTGAGACATTAATGCCATGGAGGAAAGTGTGCATGGTGAATGTTGTATAAAATCCCGATGCAATTTCTGTGTTTCATCAACACTTTGAAGGTCCACAGTTTACAGAATGCCTCCAGATGTGCATCGGAAACTACTATTGGTCTTCCAGGGAACGATCAAAGCGTAAACTGTTTGTGACATTACTCCCATGCAGGAAAGTGCGCATGGTGACTGTTGTATTAAATCCCGATGCAATTTCTATGTTTCATCAACACTCAGATAGTCCACACATTACAAAATGCCCCCAGATGTGCATCGGAAACTACTACTGGTCTGCCAGGGAACGATTAAAGCGTAAACTGTTTGAGACATTACTCCCATGGAGGAAAGTGCGCATGGTGACTGTTGTATTCAATCCCGCAGCAATTTCTGTGTTTCATCAACACTTTGAAGGTCCACAGATTACAGAATGCCTCCAGATGGGCATCGGAAACTACTACGTTTCTTGCAGGGAACGATCAAAGCGTAGACTGTTTGAGACATTACTCCCATGGAAGAAAGTGCGCATGGTGGCTGTTGTATTCAATCCCGATGCAATTTCTGTTTGTCATCAACACTCTGATAGTCCACACATTACAGAATGCCCCAGATGTGCATCGGAAACTACAACTGGTCTTCCAGGGAACGATCAAAGCCTAAACTGTTAGAGACATTACTCCGCTGAAGGAAAATTGCGCATGGTGACTTTTGTATACAATCCCGATCCAATTTCTGTGTTTCAACAACACTCTGATAGTCCACACATTACAGAATGCCCCCAGGTGTACATCGGAAACTACTACTGGTCTTCCAGGGAACGATCAAAGCGTAGACTGTTTGAGACATTACTCCCATGTTGGACAGTGCGCATGGTGACTGTTGTATTCAATCCCGATGCAATTTCTGTGTTTCATCAACACTTTGAATGTCCACAGATTACAGAATGCCTCCAGATGTGCATAGGAAACTACTACTGGTCTTCCTGGGAGCGATCAAAGCGTAGACTGTTTGAGACATTACTCCCATGGAGGTAAGTGCGCATGGTGACTGTCGTATTCAATCCCGACGCAATTTCCGTGTTTCATCAACACTTTGAAGGTCCACAGATTACGGAATGCCTCCAGATGTGCATCGGAAACTTTTACTGGTCTTCCAGGAAACGAACAAAAACGTAGACTGTATGAGACATTACTCCCATGGAGGAAAGTGCGCATGGTGACTGTTGTATTCAATCCCGCGGCATTTTCTGTGTTTCATCAACACTTGGAAAGTCCACAGATTACAGAATGCCTCCAGATGTACATCGGAAACTACTACTGGTCTTGCACGGAACGATCAAAGCGTAGACTGTTTGAGACATTATTCCCATGGAGGACAGTGCGCATGGTGACTGTTGTATTCAATCCCAATGCAATTTCTGTGTTTCATCAACACTTTGAATGTCCACAGATTACAGAATGCCTCCAGATGTGCATCGGAAACTACTACTGGTCTTCCTGGGAGCGATCAAAGCGTAGACTGTTTGAGACATTACTCCCGTGGAGGTAAGTGCGCATGGTGACTGTCGTATTCAATCCCGACGCAATTTCCGTGTTTCATCAACACTTTGAAGGTCCACAGATTACAGAATGCCTCCAGATGTGCATCGGAAACTTTTACTTGTCTCCCAGGAAACGAACAAAAACGTAGACTTTATGAGACATTACTCCCATGGAGGAAAGTGCGCATGGTGTCTGTTGTATCCAATCCCGATGCAATTTCTGTGTTTCATGTACACTCTGATAGTCCACACATCACAGAATGGCCCGAGATGTGCATCGGAAAGTACTACTGGTCTTCCAGGGGACGATCAAAGCGTAAACTGTTTGAGACATAACTCCCATGGAGGAAAGTGCGCATGGTGACTGTTGTATTCAATCCAGATGCAATTTCTGTGTTTCATCAACACTCTGATAGTCCACACATTACAGAATGCCCCCTGATGTGCATCGGAAACTACTACTGGTCTTCCAGGGAACGATCAAAGCGTAAACTGTTTGTGACATTACTCTTATGCAGGAAAGTGCGCATGGTGTCTGTTGTATTCAATCCCGATGCAATTTCTGTGTTTCATCAACACTCAGATAGTCCACACATTACAACATGCCCCCAGATGTGCATCGGAAACTACTACTGGTCTGCCAGGGAACGATTAAAGCGTAGACTGTTTGAGACATTACTCCCATGGAAGAAAGTGCGCATGGTGGCTGTTGTATTCAATCCCGATGATATTTCTGTTTGTCATCAACACTCTGATAGTCCACACATTACAGAATGCCCCCAGATGTGCATCGGAAACTACTACTGGTCTTCCAGGGAACGATCAAAGACTAAACTGTTTGAGACATTACTCCGCTGAAGGAAAATTGCGCATGGTGACTGTTGTATAAAATCCCGATCCAATTTCTGTGTTTCAACAACACTCTGATTGTCCACACATTACAGAATGCCCCCAGATGTACATCGGAAACTACTACTGGTCTTGCAGGGAACGATCAAAGCGTAGACTGTTTGAGACATTACTCCCATGGAGGACAGTGCGCATGGTGACTGTTGTATTCAATCCCGATGCAATTTCTGTGTTTCATCAAAACTCTGATAGTCCACACATTACAGAATGCCCCCTGATGTGCATCGGAAACTACTATTGGTCTTCCAGGGAACGATCAAAGTTTAAACTGTTTGTGACATTACTCCCATGCAGGAAAGTGCGCATTGTGACTGTTGTATTCAATCCCGATGCAATTTCTGTGTTTCATCAACACTCAGATAGTCCACACATTACAAAATGCCCCCAGATGTGCATCGGAAACTACTACTGCTCTGCCAGGGAACGATTAAAGCGTAAACTGTTTGACACATTACTCCCATGGAGGAAAGTGCGCATGGTAACTGTTGTATTCAATCCCGATGCAGTTTCTGTGTTTCATCAAAACTCTGATAGTCCACACATTACAGAATGCCCCCTGATGTGCATCGGAAACTACTATTGGTCTTCCAGGGAACGATCAAAGCGTAAACTGTTTGTGACATTACTCCAAAGCAGGAAAGTGCGCATGGTGACTGTTGCATTCAATCCCGATGCAATTTCCGTGTTTCATCAACACTCAGATAGTCCACACATTACAAAATGCCCCCAGATGTGCATCGGAAACTACTACTGCTCTGCCAGGGAACGATTAAAGCGTAAACTGTTTGAGACATTACTCCCATGGAGGAAAGTGCGCATGGTGACTGTTGTATTCAATCCCGCGGCAATTTCTGTGTTTCATCAACACTTTGAAGATCCACAGATTACAGAATGCCCCCAGATGGGAATCGGAAACTACTACGGGTCTTGCAGGGAACGATCAAAGCGTAGACTGTTTGAGACATTACTCCCATGGAAGAAAGTGCACATGGTGGCTGTTGTATTTAATCCCGATGCAATTTCTGTTTGTCATCAACACTCAGATAGTCCACACATTACAGAATGCCCCAGATGTGCATCGGAAACTACAACTGGTCTTCCAGGGAACGATCAAAGCCTAAACTGTTAGAGACATTACTCCGCTGAAGGAAAATTGCGCATGGTGACTTTTGTATACAATCCCGATCCGATTTCTGTGTTTCAACAACACTCTGATAGTCCACACATTACAGAATGCCCCCAGATGTACATCGGAAACTACTACTGGTCTTCCAGGGAACGATCAAAGCGTAGACTGTTTGAGACATTACTCCCATGGAGGACAGTGCGCATGGTGACTGTTGTATTCAATCCCGATGCAATTTCTGTGTTTCATCAACACTTTGAATGTGCACAGATTACAGAATGCCTCCAGATGTGCATCGGAAACTACTACTGGTCTTCCTGGGAGCGATCAAAGCGTAGACTGTTTGAGACATTACTCCCATGGAGGTAAGTGCGCATGGTGACTGTCGTATTCAATCCCGACGCAATTTCTGTGTTTCATCAACACTTTGAAGGTCCACAGATTACAGAATGCCTCCAGATGAGCATCGGAAACTACTACTGGTCTTCCAGGAAACGAACAAAAACGTAGACTGTATGAGACATTACTCCCATGGAGGAAAGTGCACATGGTGACTGTTGTATTCAATCCAGATGCAATTTCTGTGTTTCATCAACACTCTGATAGTCCACACATTACAGGTTGCCCCCAGATGTACATCGGAAACTACTACTGGTCTTGCAGGGAACGATCAAAGCGTAGACTGTTTGAGGCATTACTCCCATGGAGGACAGTGCGCATGGTGACTGTTGTATTCAATCCCGATGCAATTTCTGTGTTTCATCAAAACTCTGATAGTCCACACATTACAGAATGCCCCCTGATGTGCATCGGAAACTACTATTGGTCTTCCAGGGAACGATCAAAGTTTAAACTGTTTGTGACATTACTCCCATGCAGGAAAGTGCGCATTGTGACTGTTGTATTCAATCCCGATGCAATTTCTGTGTTTCATCAACACTCAGATAGTCCACACATTACAAAATGCCCCCAGATGTGCATCGGAAACTACTACTGCTCTGCCAGGGAACGATTAAAGCGTAAACTGTTTGAGACATTACTCCCATGGAGGAAAGTGCGCATGGTAACTGTTGTATTCAATCCCGATGATATTTCTGTTTGTCATCAACACTCTGATAGTCCACACATTACAGAATGCCTCCAGATGTGCATCGGAAACTACTACTGGTCTTCCTGGGAGCGATCAAAGCGTAGACTGTTTGAGACATTACTCCCATGGAGGTAAGTGCGCATGGTGACTGTCGTATTCAATCCCGACGCAATTTCCGTGTTTCATCAACACTTTGAAGGTCCACAGATTACAGAATGCCTAAAGATGAGCATCGGAAACTACTACTGGTCTTCCAGGAAACAAACAAAAACGTAGACTGTATGAGACATTACTCCTATGGAGGAAAGTGCGCATGGTGACTGTTGTATTCAATCCAGATGCAATTTCTGTGTTTCATCAACACTCTGATAGTCCACACACTACAAAATGCCCCCAGATGGGAATCGGAAACTACTACGGGTCTTGCAGGGAACGATCAAAGCGTAGACTGTTTGAGACATTACTCCCATGGAAGAAAGTGCACATGGTGGCTGTTGTATTTAATCCCGATGCAATTTCTGTTTGTCATCAACACTCAGATAGTCCACACATTACAGAATGCCCCAGATGTGCATCGGAAACTACTACTGGTCTTCCAGGGAACGATCAAAGCCTAAACTGTTAGAGACATTACTCCGCTGAAGGAAAATTGCGCATGGTGACTTTTGTATACAATCCCGATCCAATTTCTGTGTTTCAACAACACTCTGATAGTCCACACATTACAGAATGCCCCCAGATGTACATCGGAAACTACTACTGGTCTTCCAGGGAACGATCAATGCGTAGACTGTTTGAGACATTACTCCCATGGAGGACAGTGCGCATGGTGACTGTTGTATTCAATCCCGATGCAATTTCTGTGTTTCATCAACACTTTGAATGTGCACAGATTACAGAATGCCTCCAGATGTGCATCGGAAACTACTACTGGTCTTCCTGGGAGCGATCAAAGCGTAGACTGTTTGAGACATTACTCCCATGGAGGTAAGTGCGCATGGTGACTGTCGTATTCAATCCCGACGCAATTTCCGTGTTTCATCAACACTTTGAAGGTCCACAGATTACAGAATGCCTCCAGATGAGCATCGGAAACTACTACTGGTCTTCCAGGAAACGAACAAAAACGTAGACTGTACGAGACATTACTCCCATGGAGGTAAGTGCGCATGGTGACTGTTGTATTCAATCCAGATGCAATTTCTGTGTTTCATCAACACTCTGATAGTCCACACATTACAGAATGCCCCCAGATGTACATCGGAAACTACTACTGGTCTTGCAGGGAACGATCAAAGCGTAGACTGTTTGAGGCTTTACTCTCATGGAGGACAGTGCGCATGGTGACTGTTGTATTCAATCCCGATGCAATTTCTGTGTTTCATCAAAACTCTGATAGTCCACACATTACAGAATGCCCCCTGATGTGCATCGGAAACTACTATTGGTCTTCCAGGGAACGATCAAAGTTTAAACTGTTTGTGACATTACTCCCATGCAGGAAAGTGCGCATGGTGACTGTTGTATTCAATCCCGATGCAATTTCTGTGTTTCGTCAACACTCAGATAGTCCACACATTACAAAATGCCCCCAGTTGTGCATCGGAAACTACTACTGCTCTGCCAGGGAACGATTAAAGCGTAAACTGTTTGAGACATTACTCCCATGGAGGAAAGTGCGCATGGTGACTGTTGTATTCAATCCCGCGGCAATTTCTGTGTTTCATCAACACTTTGAAGGTCCACAGTTTACAGAATGCCCCCAGATGGGAATCGGAAACTACTACGGGTCTTGCAGGGAACGATCAAAGCGTAGACTGTTTGAGACATTACTCCCATGGAAGAAAGTGCGCATGGTGGCTGTTGTATTTAATCCCGATGCAATTTCTGTTTTTCATCAACACTCAGATAGTCCACACATTACAGAATGCCCCAGATGTGCATCGGAAACTACAACTGGTCTTCCAGGGAACGATCAAAGCCTAAACTGTTAGAGACATTACTCCGCTGAAGGAAAATTGCGCATGGTGACTTTTGTATACAATCCCGATCCAATTTCTGTGTTTCAACAACACTCTGATAGTCCACACATTACAGAATGCCCCCAGATGTACATCGGAAACTACTACTGGTCTTCCAGGGGACGATCAAAGCGTAGACTGTTTGAGACATTACTCCCATGGAGGACAGTGCGCATGGTGACTGTTGTATTCAATCCCGATTCAATTTATGTGTTTCATCAACACTTTGAATGTGCACAGATTACAGAATGCCTCCAGATGTGCATCGGAAACTACTACTGGTCTTCCTGGGAGCGATCAAAGCGTAGACTGTTTGAGACATTACTCCCATGGAGGTAAGTGCGCATGGTGACTGTCGTATTCAATCCCGACGCAATTTCCGTGTTTCATCAACACTTTGAAGGTCCACAGATTACAGAATGCCTAAAGATGAGCATCGGAAACTACTACTGGTCTTCCAGGAAACGAACAAAAACGTAGACTGTATGAGACATTACTCCTATGGAGGAAAGTGCGCATGGTGACTGTTGTATTCAATCCAGATGCAATTTCTGTGTTTCGTCAACACTCTGATAGTCCACACATTACAGAATGCCCCCTGATGTGCATCGGATAGTAATACTGGTCTTCCAGGGAACGATCAAAGCGTAAACTGTTGGAGACATTACTCCCATGGAGGAAAATGCGCATGGTGACTGTTGTATTCAATCCCGATGCAATTTCTGTGTTTCATCAAAACTCTGATAGTCCACACGTTACAGAATGCCCCCTGATGTGCATCGGAAACTACTATTGGTCTTCCAGGGAACGATCAAAGCGTACACTGTTTGTGACATTACTCCCATGCAGGAAAGTGCGCATGGTGACTGTTGTATTCAATTCCGATGCAATTTCTGTGTTTCATCAACACTCAGATAGTCCACACACTACAAAATGCCCCCAGATGTGCATCGGAAACTACTACTGGTCTGCCAGGGAACGATTAAAGCGTAAACTGTTTGAGACATTACTCCCATGGAGGAAAGTGCGCATGGTGACTGTTGTATTCAATCCCGAGGAAATTTCTGTGTTTCATAAACACTTTGAAGGTCCACAGATTACAGAATGCCTCCAGATGGGCATCGGAAACTACTACGGGTCTTGCAGGGAACGATCAAAGCGTAGACTGTTTGAGACATTACTCCCATGGAAGAAAGTGCGCATGGTGGCTGTTGTATTCAATCCCGATGCAACTTCTGTTTGTCATCAACACTCTGATAGTCCACACATTACAGAATGCCCAGATGTGCATCGGAAACTACTACTGTTCTTGCAGGGAACGATCAAAGCGTAGACTGCTTGAGACATTACTCCCATGGAGGAAAGAGCGCATGGTGACTGTTGTGTTCAATCCCGATGCAATTTCTGTGTTTCATCAAGACACTGATAGTCCACACATTACAGAATGCCCCCAGATGTGCATCGGAAAGTACTACTGGTCTTCCAGTTAACGATCAAAGCGTAAACTGTTTGAGACATTACTCCCATGGAGGAAAGTGCGCATGGTGACTGTTGTATTCAATCCCGCGGCAATTTCTGTGTTTCATCAACACTTTGAAGGTCCACAGATTACAGAATGCCTCCAGATGGGCATCGGAATCTACTACGGGTCTTGCAGGGAACGATCAAAGCGTAGACTGTTTGAGACATTACTCCCATAGAAGAAAGTGCGCATGGTGGCTGTTGTATTCAATCCCGATGCAATTTCTGTTTGTCATCAACACTCTAATAGTCCACACATTACAGAATGCCCCAGATGTGCATCGGAAACTACAACTGGTCTTCCAGGGAACGATCAAAGCCTAAACTGTTAGAGACATTACTCCGCTGAAGGAAAATTGCGCATGGTGACTTTTGTATACAATCCCGACCCAATTTCTGTGTTTCAACAACACTCTGATAGTCCACACATTACAGAATGCCCCCAGATGTACATCGGAAACTACTACTGGTCTTCCAGGGAACGATCAAACCGAAGACTGTTTGAGACATTACTCCCATGGAGGACAGTGCGCATGGTGACTGTTGTATTCAATCCCGATGCAATTTCTGTGTTTCATCAACACTTTGAATGTCCACAGATTACATAATGCCTCCAGATGTGCATCGGAAACTACTACTGGTCTTCCTGGGAGCGATCAAAGCGTAGACTGTTTGAGACATTACTCCCATGGAGGTAAGTGCGCATGGTGACTGTCGTATTCAATCCCGACGCAATTTCCGTGTTTCATCAACACTTTGAAGGTCCACAGATTACACAATGCCTCCAGATGTGCATCGGAAACTTTTACTGGTCTTCCAGGAAACGAACAAAAACGTAGACTGTATGAGACATTACTCCCATGGAGGAAAGTGCGCATGGTGACTGTTGTATTCAAACCAGATGCAATTTCTGTCTTTCATCAACACTCTGATAGTCCACACATTACAGAATGCCCCCAGATGTACATCGGAAACTACTACTGCTCTGCCAGGGAACGATTAAAGCGTAAACTGTTTGAGACATTACTCCCATGGAGGAAAGTGCGCATGGTGACTGTTGTATTCAATCCCGCGGCAATTTCTGTGTTTCATCAACACTTTGAAGGTCCACAGATTACAGAATGCCCCCAGATGGGAATCGGAAACTACTACGGGTCTTGCAGGGAACGATCAAAGCGTAGACTGTTTGAGACATTACTCCCATGGAAGAAAGTGCGCATGGTGGCTGTTGTATTTAATCCCGATGCAATTTCTGTTTGTCATCAACACTCAGATAGTCCACACATTACAGAATGCCCCAGATGTGCATCGGAAACTACAACTGGTCTTCCAGGGAACGATCAAAGCCTAAACTGTTAGAGACATTACTCAACTGAAGGAAAATTGCGCATGGTGACTTTTGTATACAATCCCGATCCAATTTCTGTGTTTCAACAACACTCCGATAGTCCACACATTACAGAATGCCCCCAGATCTACATCGGAAACTACTACTGGTCTTCCAGGGAACGATCAAAGCGTAGACTGTTTGAGACATTACTCCCATGGAGGACAGTGCGCATGGTGACTGTTGTATTCAATCCCGATTCAATTTATGTGTTTCATCAACACTTTGAATGTGCACAGATTACAGAATGCCTCCAGATGTGCATCGGAAACTACTACTGGTCTTCCTGGGAGCGATCAAAGCGTAGACTGTTTGAGACATTACTCCCATGGAGGTATGTGCGCATGGTGACTGTCGTATTCAATCCCGACGCAATTTCCGTGTTTCATCAACACTTTGAAGGTCCACAGATTACAGAATGCCTCCAGATGAGCATCGGAAACTACTACTGGTCTTCCAGGAAACGAACAAAAACGTAGACTGTATGAGACATTACTCCTATGGAGGAAAGTGCGCATGGTGACTGTTGTATTCAATCCAGATGCAATTTCTGTGTTTCATCAACACTCTGATAGTCCACACATTACAGAATGCCCCCTGATGTGCATCGGAAAGTAATACTGGTCTTCCAGGGAACGATCAAAGCGTAAACTGTTGGAGACATTACTCCCATGGAGGAAAATGCGCATGGTGACTGTTGTATTCAATCCCGATGCAATTTCTGTGTTTCATCGAAACTCTGATAGTCCACACGTTACAGAATGCCCCCTGATGTGCATCGGAAACTACTATTGGTCTTCCAGGGAACGATCAAAGCGTAAACTGTTTGTGACATTACTCCCATGCAGGAAAGTGCGCATGGTGACTGTTGTATTCAATTCCGATGCAATTTCTGTGTTTCATCAACACTCAGATAGTCCACACACTACAAAATGCCCCCAGATGTGCATCGGAAACTACTACTGGTCTGCCAGGGAACGATTAAAGCGTAAACTGTTTGAGACATTACTCCCATGGAGGAAAGTGCGCATGGTGACTGTTGTATTCAATCCCGCGGAAATTTCTGTGTTTAACAAACACTTTGAAGGTCCACAGATTACAGAATGCCTCCAGATGGGCATCGGAAACTACTACGGGTCTTGCAGGGAACGATCAAAGCGTAGACTGTTTGAGACATTACTCCCATGGAAGAAAGTGCGCATGGTGGCTGTTGTATTCAATCCCGATGCAACTTCTGTTTGTCATCAACACTCTGATAGTCCACACATTACAGAATGCCCCAGATGTGCATCGGAAACTACTACTGGTCTTGCAGGGAACTATCAAAGCGTAGACTGCTTGAGACATTACTCCCATGGAGGAAAGAGCGCATGGTGACTGTTGTGTTCAATCCCGATGCAATATCTGTGTTTCATCAAGACACTGATAGTCCACACATTACAGAATGCCCCCAGATGTGCATCGGAAAGTACTACTGGTCTTCCAGTTAACGATCAAAGCGTAAACTGTTTGAGACATTACTCCCATGGAGGAAAGTGCGCATGGTGACTGTTGTATTCAATCCCGCGGCAATTTCTGTGTTTCATCAACACTTTGAAGGTCCACAGATTACAGAATGCCTCCAGATGGGCATCGGAATCTACTACGGGTCTTGCAGGGAACGATCAAAGCGTAGACTGTTTGAGACATTACTCCCATGGAAGAAAGTGCGCATGGTGGCTGTTGTATTCAATCCCGATGCAATTTCTGTTTGTCATCAACACTCTAATAGTCCACACATTACAGAATGCCCCAGATGTGCATCGGAAACTACAACTGGTCTTCCAGGGAACGATCAAAGCCTAAACTGTTAGAGACATTACTCCGCTGAAGGAAAATTGCGCATGGTGACTTTTGTATACAATCCCGACCCAATTTCTGTGTTTCAACAACACTCTGATAGTCCACACATTACAGAATGCCCCCAGATGTACATCGGAAACTACTACTGGTCTTCCAGGGAACGATCAAACCGAAGACTGTTTGAGACATTACTCCCATGGAGGACAGTGCGCATGGTGACTGTTGTATTCAATCCCGGTGCAATTTCTGTGTTTCATCAACACTTTGAATGTCCACAGATTACATAATGCCTCCAGATGTGCATCGGAAACTACTACTGGTCTTCCTGGGAGCGATCAAAGCGTAGACTGTTTGAGACATTACTCTTATGGAGGTAAGTGCGCATGGTGACTGTCGTATTCAATCCCGACGCAATTTCCGTGTTTCATCAACACTTTGAAGGTCCACAGATTACACAATGCCTCCAGATGTGCATCGGAAACTTTTACTGGTCTTCCAGGAAACGAACAAAAACGTAGACTGTATGAGACATTACTCCCATGGAGGAAAGTGCGCATGGTGACTGTTGTATTCAATCCAGATGCAATTTCTGTCTTTCATCAACACTCTGATAGTCCACACATTACAGAATGCCCCTTGATGTGCAACGGAAACTACTACTGGTCTTCCAGGGAACGATCAAAGCGTAAACTGTTTGTGACATTACTCCCATGCAGGAAAGTGCGCATGGTGACTGTTGTATTCAATCCCAATGCAATTTCTGTGTTTCATCAAAACTCTGATAGTCCACACATTACAGAATGCCCCCTGATGTGCATCGGAAACTACTATTGGTCTTCCAGGGAACGATCAAAGCGTAAACTGTTTGTGACATTACTCCCATGCAGGAAAGTGCGCATGGTGACTGTCGTATTCAATCCCGACGCAATTTCCGTGTTTCATCAACACTTTGAAGGTCCACAGATTACACAATGCCTCCAGATGTGCATCGGAAACTTTTACTGGTCTTCCAGGAAACGAACAAAAACGTAGACTGTATGAGACATTACTCCCATGGAGGAAAGTGCGCATGGTGACTGTTGTATTCAATCCAGATGCAATTTCTGTCTTTCATCAACACTCTGATAGTCCACACATTACAGAATGCCCCTTGATGTGCAACGGAAACTACTACTGGTCTTCCAGGGAACGATCAAATGGTAAACTGTTTGTGACATTACTCCCATGCAGGAAAGTGCGCATGGTGACTGTTGTATTCAATCCCAATGCAATTTCTGTGTTTCATCAAAACTCTGATAGTCAACACACTACAAATTGCCCCCAGATGTGCATCGGAAACTACTACTGGTCTGCCAGGGAACGATTAAAGCGTAAACTGTTTGAGACATTACTCCCATGGAAGAAAGTGCGCATGGTGACTGTTGTATTCAATCCCGCGGCAATTTCTGTGTTTCATAAACACTTTGAAGGTCCACAGATTACAGAATGCCTCCAGATGGGCATCGGAAACTACTACGGGTCTTGCAGGGAACGATCAAAGCGTAGACTGTTTGAGACATTACTCCCATGGAAGAAAGTGCGCATGGTGGCTGTTGTATTCAATCCCGATGCAATTTCTGTTTGTCATCAACACTCTGATAGTCCACACATTACAGAATGCCCCAGATGTGCATCGGAAACTACAACTGGTCTTCCAGGGAACGATCAAAGCCTAAACTGTTAGAGACATTACTCTGCTGAAGGAAAATTGCGCATGGTGACTTTTGTATACAATCCCGATCCAATTTCTGTGTTTCAACAACACTCTGATAGTCCACACATTACAGAATGCCCCCAGATGTACATTGGAAACTTCTACTGGTCTTCCAGGGAACGATCAAAGCGTAGACTGTTTGAGACATTACTCCCATGGAGGACAGTGCGCATGGTGACTGTTGTATTCAATCCCGATGCAATATCTGTGTTTCATCAACACTTTGAATGTCCACAGATTACAGAATGCCTCCAGCTGTGCATCGGAAACTACTACTGGTCTTCCTGGGATCGATCAAAGCGTAGACTGTTTGAGACATTACTCCCATGGAGGTAAGTGCGCATGGTGACTGTCGTATTCAATCCCGATGCAATTTCCGTGTTTCATGAACACTTTGAAGGTCCACAGATTACACAATGCCTCCAGATGTGCATCGGAAACGTTTACTGGTCTTCCAGGAAACGAACAAAAACGTAGACTGTATGAGACATTACTCCCATGGAGGAAAGTGCGCATGGTGACTGTTGTATTCAATCCAGATGCAATTTCTGTGTTTCATCAACACTCTGATAGTCCACACATTACAGAATGCCCCCTGATGTGCAACGGAAACTACTACTGGTCTTCCAGGGAACGATCAAAGCGTAAACTGTTTGTGACATTACTCCCATGCAGGAAAGTGCGCGTGGTGACTGTTGTATTCAATCCCGACGCAATTTCCGTGTTTCATCAACACTTTGAAGGTCCACAGATTACAGAATGCCTCCAGATGTGCATCGGAAACTTTTACTGGTCTTCCAGGAAACGAACAAAAACGTTGACTGTATGAGACATTACTCCCATGGAGGAAAGTGCGCATAGTGTCTGTTGTATTCAATCCCGATGCAATTTCTGTGTTTCATCAACACTCTGATAGTCCACACATTACAGAATGCCCTCAGCTGTGCATCGGAAACTACTACTGGTCATCCAGGGAACGATCAAAACCTAAACTGTTTGAGACATTACTCCGATGGAGGAAAACTGCGCATGGTGACTGTAGTATACAATCCCGATGTAATTCCTGTGTTTCAACAACACTCTGATAGTCCACACATTACAGAATGCCCCCAGATGTTCAACGGAAACTACTATTGGTCTTCCAGGGAACGATCAAAGCGTAAACTGTTTGAGACATTACTCAGATGGGGGAAAGAGCGCATGGTGACTCTTGTATTCAATCCCGATGCAATTTCTGTGTTTCATCAACACTTTGAAGGTCCACAGATTACAGAAGGCCCCCAGATGTGCATCGGAAACTACTACTGGTCTTGCAGGGAGCGACCGAAGCGTAGACTGTTTAAGACATTACTCCAATGGAGGAAAGTGCGCATGGTGACTGTTGTATTCAATCCCGATGCAATTTCTGTGTTTCATCAACACTTTGAAGGTCCACAGATTACAGAAGGCCCCCAGATGTGCATCGGAAACTACTACTGGTCTTGCAGCGAACGATCAAATCGTAGACTGTTTGAGACATTACTCCAATGGAGGAAAGGGCGCATGGTTACTGTTGTATTAAATCCCGATGCAATTTCTGTGTTTCATCAACACTTTGAAGGACCACCGATTACAGAATGCGTCCAGATGTGCATGGGAAACTACTACTGGTCTTGCAGGGAACGATCAAAGCGTAGACTGTTTGAGACATTACTCCAATGGAGGAAAGTGCGCATGGTGACTGTTGTATTCAATCCCGATGCAATTTCTGTGTTTCATCAACACTCTGATAGTCCACACATTACAGAATGCCCTCAGCTGTGCATCGGAAACTACTACTGGTCATACAGGGAACGATCAAAACCTAAACTGTTTGAGACATTACTCCGATGGAGGAAAACTGCGCATGGTGACTGTAGTATACAATCCCGATGCAATTCCTGTGTTTCAACAACACTCTGATAGTCCACACATTACAGAATGCCCCCAGATGTTCAACGGAAACTACTATTGGTCTTCCAGGGAACGATCAAAGCGTAAACTGTTTGAGACATTACTCAGATGGGGGAAAGAGCGCATGGTGACTCTTGTATTCAATCCCGATGCAATTTCTGTGTTTCAACAACACTCTGATAGTCCACACATTGCAGAAGGCCCCCAGATGAGCATTGGAAACTACTACTGGTGTTGCAGGGAACGATCAAAGCATAAACTGTTTGAGACATTACTCCCATGGAGGAAAGTGCGCATGGTGACAGTTGTATTCAATCCCGAAGCAATTTCTGTGTTTCATCAACACTCAGATAGTCCACACATTACAGAATGCCCCCAGATGTTCATGTCAAACTACTATTGGTCTTCCAGGGAACGATCAAAGCGTAAACTGTTTGAGACATTAATGCCATGGCGGAAAGTGCGCATGGTGACTGTTGTATTCAATCTGGATGCAATTTCTGTGTTTCATCAACACACTGATAGTCCACACATTACAGAATGCCCCAGATGTGCATCGGAAACTACAACTGGTCTTCCAGGGAACTGTCTGAGGCATTACTCCCATGGAGGAAAGTGCGCATGGTGACTGTTGTATTAAATCCCGAAAAAATATCTGTGTTTCATCAACACTCTGATATTCCACACATTACAGAATGCCCCCAGATGTGCATCGGAAACTACTACTGGTCTTCCAGGAATCGATCCAAACGTAGACTGTTTGAGACATTACTCCCATGGAGGAAAATGCGCATGGTGACTGTTGTATTCAATCCCGATGCAATTTCTGTGTTTCATCGAAACTCTGATAGTCCACACATTACAGAATGCCCCCTGATGTGCATCGGAAACTACTACTGGTCTTCCAGGGAACGATCAAAGTGTAAACTGTTTGAGACATTACTCCGATGAAGGAAAATTGCGCATGGTGACTGTTGGATACAATCCCGATCCAATTTCTGTGTTTCAACAACACTCTGATAGTCCACACATTACAGAATGCCCCCAGATGTACATCGGAAACTACTACTAGTCTTCCAGGGAAGGATCAAAGCGTAAACTGTTTGAGACATTAATGCCATGGCGGAAAGTGCGCATGGTGACTGTTGTATAACATCCCGATGCAATTTCTGTGTTTCATCAACACTTTGAAGGTCCACAGATTACAGAATGCCTCCAGATGTGCATCGGAAAATACTACTGGTCTTCCAGGAATCGATCCAAACGTAGACTGTTTGAGACATTACTCCCATGGAGGAAAGTGCACATGGTGACTGTTGTATGCAATCCCCATGCAATTTATGTCTTTCAACAACACTCTGGTAGTCCGCAGATTACAGATAGCCTCCAGATACGCATCGGAAACTACTACTGGACTTGCAGGGAACGATCAAAGCGTAGACTGTTTGAGACATTACTCCTCTGGAGCAAAGAGCGCATGGTGACTGTTGTATTCAATCCCGATGCAATTTCTGTGTTTCATCAACACTCAGATAGTCCACACATTACAAAATGCCCTCAGATGTGCATCGGAAACTACTACTGGTCTTCCAGGGAACGATCAAAGCGTAGACTGTTTGAGACATTACTCCCATGGAGGAAAGTGCGCATGGAGACTGTTGTATTCAATCCCGATGCAATTTCTGTGTTTCATCAACAGTCTGATAATCCACAGATTACAGAATGCGACGATCCGTGCATCGGAAACTACTACTGGTCTTCCAGTTAACGATCAAAACCTAGACAGTTTGAGACATTACTCCCGTGGAGGAAAGTGCGCATGGTGACTGTTGTATTCAATCCCGTTGCAATGTCTGTATTTCAGCAACACTCTGATAGTCCACAGATTACAAAATGCCTCCAGATGTGCATCGGAAACTACTACTGGTCTTCCAGGGAACGATCAAAGCGTAAACTCTTCGAGACATTACTCCCATTGTGGAAGGTGCTCATGGTGTCTGTTGTATTCAATCCCGATGCAATTTCTGTGTTTCATCTACACTCTGATAGTCCACAGATTACAGAATGCCTCCTGATGTGCGTCGAAAAGTACAACAGGTCTTCCAGGGAACGATCAAAGCGTAGACTGTTTGAGACATTACTCCCATGGAGGAAAGTGCGCATGGTGACTGTTGTATTCAATCCCGCGGAAATTTCTGTGTTTAACAAACACTTTGAAGGTCCACAGATTACAGAATGCCTCCAGATGGGCATCGGAAACTACTACGGGTCTTGCAGGGAACGATCAAAGCGTAGACTGTTTGAGACATTACTCCCATGGAGGAAAGTGCGCATGGTGACTGTTGTATTTAATCCCGCGGCAATTTCTGTGTTTCATCAACACTTTGAAGGTCCACAGATTACAGAATGCCTCCAGATGGGCATCGGAATCTACTACGGGTCTTGCAGGGAACGATCAAAGCGTAGACTGTTTGAGACATTACTCCCATGGAAGAAAGTGCGCATGGTGGCTGTTGTATTCAATCCCGATGCAATTTCTGTTTGTCATCAACACTCTAATAGTCCACACATTACAGAATGCCCCAGATGTGCATCGGAAACTACAACTGGTCTTCCAGGGAACGATCAAAGCCTAAACTGTTAGAGACATTACTCCGCTGAAGGAAAATTGCGCATGGTGACTTTTGTATACAATCCCGACCCAATTTCTGTGTTTCAACAACACTCTGATAGTCCACACATTACAGAATGCCCCCAGATGTACATCGGAAACTACTACTGGTCTTCCAGGGAACGATCAAACCGAAGACTGTTTGAGACATTACTCCCATGGAGGACAGTGCGCATGGTGACTGTTGTATTCAATCCAGGTGCAATTTCTGTGTTTCATCAACACTTTGAATGTCCACAGATTACATAATGCCTCCAGATGTGCATCGGAAACTACTACTGGTCTTCCTGGGAGCGATCAAAGCGTAGACTGTTTGAGACATTACTCTTATGGAGGTAAGTGCGCATGGTGACTGTCGTATTCAATCCCGGCGCAATTTCCGTGTTTCATCAACACTTTGAAGGTCCACAGATTACACAATGCCTCCAGATGTGCATCGGAAACTTTTACTGGTCTTCCAGGAAACGAACAAAAACGTAGACTGTATGAGACATTACTCCCATGGAGGAAAGTGCGCATGGTGACTGTTGTATTCAATCCAGATGCAATTTCTGTCTTTCATCAACACTCTGATAGTCCACACATTACAGAATGCCCCTTGATGTGCAACGGAAACTACTACTGGTCTTCCAGGGAACGATCAAAGCGTAAACTGTTTGTGACATTACTCCCATGCAGGAAAGTGCGCATGGTGACTGTTGTATTCAATCCCAATGCAATTTCTGTGTTTCATCAAAACTCTGATAGTCCACACATTACAGAATGCCCCCTGATGTGCATCGGAAACTACTATTGGTCTTCCAGGGAACGATCAAAGCGTAAACTGTTTGTGACATTACTCCCATGCAGGAAAGTGCGCATGGTGACTGTCGTATTCAATCCCGACGCAATTTCCGTGTTTCATCAACACTTTGAAGGTCCACAGATTACACAATGCCTCCAGATGTGCATCGGAAACTTTTACTGGTCTTCCAGGAAACGAACAAAAACGTAGACTGTATGAGACATTACTCCCATGGAGGAAAGTGCGCAAGGTGACTGTTGTATTCAATCCAGATGCAATTTCTGTCTTTCATCAACACTCTGATGGTCCACACATTACAGAATGCCCCTTGATGTGCAACGGAAACTACTACTGGTCTTCCAGGGAACGATCAAAGCGTAGACTGTTTGAGACATTACTCCCATGGAGGACAGTGCGCATGGTGACTGTTGTATTCAATCCCGATGCAATATCTGTGTTTCATCAACACATTGAATGTCCACAGATTACAGAATGCCTCCAGCTGTGCATCGGAAACTACTACTGGTCTTCCTGGGATCGATCAAAGCGTAGACTGTTTGAGACATTACTCCCATGGAGGTAAGTGCGCATGGTGACTGTTGTATTCAATCCAGATGCAATTTCTGTGTTTCATCAACACTCTGATAGTCCACACATTACAGAATGCCCCCTGATGTGCAACGGAAACTACTACTGGTCTTCCAGGGAACGATCAAAGCGTAAACTGTTTGTGACATTACTCCCATGCAGGAAAGTGCGCGTGGTGACTGTTGTATTCAATCCCGATGCAATTTCTGTGTTTCATCAACACTCAGATAGTCCACACATTACAACATGCCCCCAGATGTGCATCGGAAACTACTACTGGTCTGCCAGGGAACGATTAAAGCGTAGACTGTTTGAGACATTACTCCCATGGAAGAAAGTGCGCATGGTGGCTGTTGTATTCAATCCCGATGCAATTTCTGTTTGTCATCAACACTCTGATAGTCCACACATTACAGAATGCCACCAGATGTGCATCGGAAACTACTACTGGTATTCCAGGGAACGATCAAAGCGTAGACTGTTTGAGACATTACTCCCATGGAGGACAGTGCGCATGGTGACTGTTGTATTCAATCCCGAACCAATTTCTGTGTTTCATCAACACTTTGAATGTCCACAGATTACAGAATGCATCCAGATGTGCATCGGAAACTACTACTGGTCTTCCTGGGAGCGATCAAAGCGTAGACTGTGAGAGACATTACTCCCATGGAGGTAAGTGCGCATGGTGACTGTCGTATTCAATCCCGACGCAATTTCCGTGTTTCATCAACACTTTGAAGGTCCACAGATTACAGAATGCCTCCAGATGTGCATCGGAAACTTTTACTGGTCTTCCAGGAAACGAACAAAAACGTTGACTGTATGAGACATTACTCCCATGGAGGAAAGTGCGCATGGTGTCTGTTGTATTCAATCCCGATGCAATTTCTGTGTTTCATCAACACTCTGATAGTCCACACATTACAGAATGCCCTCAGCTGTGCATCGGAAACTACTACTGGTCATCCAGGGAACGATCAAAACCTAAACTGTTTGAGACATTACTCCGATGGAGGAAAACTGCGCATGGTGACTGTAGTATACAATCCCGATGTAATTCCTGTGTTTCAACAACACTCTGATAGTCCACACATTACAGAATGCCCCCAGATGTTCAACGGAAACTACTATTGGTCTTCCAGGGAACGATCAAAGCGTAAACTGTTTGAGACATTACTCAGATGGGGGAAAGAGCGCATGGTGACTCTTGTATTCAATCCCGATGCAATTTCTGTGTTTCATCAACACTTTGAAGGTCCACAGATTACAGAAGGCCCCCAGATGTGCATCGGAAACTACTACTGGTCTTGCAGGGAGCGACCGAAGCGTAGACTGTTTGAGACATTACTCCAATGGAGGAAAGTGCGCATGGTGACTGTTGTATTCAATCCCGATGCAATTTCCGTGTTTCATCAACACTTTGAAGGTCCACAGATTACAGAAGGCCCCCAGATGTGCATCGGAAACTACTACTGGTCTTGCAGGGAACGATCAAAGCGTAGACTGTTTGAGACATTACTCCAATGGAGGAAAGTGCGCATGGTGACTGTTGTATTCAATCCCGATGCAATTTCTGTGTTTCATCAACACTCTGATAGTCCACACATTACAGAATGCCCTCAGCTGTGCATCGGAAACTACTACTGGTCATCCAGGGAACGATCAAAACCTAAACTGTTTGAGACATTACTCCGATGGAGGAAAACTGCGCATGGTGACTGTAGTATACAATCCCGATGCAATTCCTGTGTTTCAACAACACTCTGATAGTCCACACATTACAGAATGCCCCCAGATGTTCAACGGAAACTACTATTGGTCTTCCAGGGAACGATCAAAGCGTAAACTGTTTGAGACATTACTCAGATGGGGGAAAGAGCGCATGGTGACTCTTGTATTCAATCCCGATGCAATTTCTGTGTTTCAACAACACTCTGATAGTCCACACATTGCAGAAGGCCCCCAGATGAGCATTGGAAACTACTACTGGTGTTGCAGGGAACGATCAAAGCATAAACTGTTTGAGACATTACTCCCATGGAGGAAAGTGCGCATGGTGACAGTTGTATTCAATCCCGAAGCAATTTCTGTCTTTCATCAACACTCAGATAGTCCACACATTACAGAATGCCCCCAGATGTTCATGTCAAACTACTATTGGTCTTCCAGGGAACGATCAAAGCGTAAACTGTTTGAGACATTAATGCCATGGCGGAAAGTGCGCATGGTGACTGTTGTATTCAATCTGGATGCAATTTCTGTGTTTCATCAACACACTGATAGTCCACACATTACAGAATGCCCCAGATGTGCATCGGAAACTACAACTGGTCTTCCAGGGAACTGTCTGAGGCATTACTCCCATGGAGGAAAGTGCGCATGGTGACTGTTGTATTAAATCCCGAAAAAATATCTGTGTTTCATCAACACTCTGATATTCCACACATTACAGAATGCCCCCAGATGTGCATCGGAAACTACTACTGGTCTTCCAGGAATCGATCCAAACGTAGACTGTTTGAGACATTACTCCCATGGAGGAAAGTGCGCATTGTGACTGTTGTATTCAATCCCGATGAAATTTCTGTGTTTCATCAACACTCTGATAGTCCACAGATTACAGAATCCCCCCAGATGTGCATCGGAAACTGCTACTGGTCTTGCATTGAAGGATCAAAGCGTAGACTGTTTGAGACATTACTCCCATGGAGGAAAATGCGCATGGTGACTGTTGTATTCAATCCCGATGCAATTTCTGTGTTTCATCAAAACTCTGATAGTCCACACATTACAGAATGCCCCCTGATGTGCATCGGAAACTACTACTGGTCTTCCAGGGAACGATCAAAGTGTAAACTGTTTGAGACATTACTCCGATGAAGGAAAATTGCGCATGGTGACTGTTGGATACAATCCCGATCCAATTTCTGTGTTTCAACAACACTCTGATAGTCCACACATTACAGAATGCCCCCAGATGTACATCGGAAACTACTACTGGTCTTCCAGGGAAGGATCAAAGCGTAAACTGTTTGAGACATTAATGCCATGGCGGAAAGTGCGCATGGTGACTGTTGTATAACATCCCGATGCAATTTCTGTGTTTCATCAACACTTTGAAGGTCCACAGATTACAGAATGCCTCCAGATGTGCATCGGAAAATACTACTGGTCTTCCAGGAATCGATCCAAACGTAGACTGTTTGAGACATTACTCCCATGGAGGAAAGTGCACATGGTGACTGTTGTATGCAATCCCCATGCAATTTATGTCTTTCAACAACACTCTGGTAGTCCGCAGATTACAGATAGCCTCCAGATACGCATCGGAAACTACTACTGGACTTGCAGGGAACGATCAAAGCGTAGACTGTTTGAGACATTACTCCTCTGGAGCAAAGAGCGCATGGTGACTGTTGTATTCAATCCCGATGCAATTTCTGTGTTTCATCAACACTCAGATAGTCCACACATTACAAAATGCCCTCAGATGTGCATCGGAAACTACTACTGGTCTTCCAGGGAACGATCAAAGCGTAGACTGTTTGAGACATTACTCCCATGGAGGAAAGTGCGCATGGAGACTGTTGTATTCAATCCCGATGCAATTTCTGTGTTTCATCAACAGTCTGATAATCCACAGATTACAGAATGCGACGATCCGTGCATCGGAAACTACTACTGGTCTTCCAGTTAACGATCAAAACCTAGACTGTTTGAGACATTACTCCCGTGGAGGAAAGTGCGCATGGTGACTGTTGTATTCAATCCCGTTGCAATGTCTGTATTTCAGCAACACTCTGATAGTCCACAGATTACAAAATGCCTCCAGATGTGCATCGGAAACTACTACTGGTCTTCCAGGGAACGATCAAAGCGTAAACTCTTCGAGACATTACTCCCATTGTGGAAGGTGCTCATGGTGTCTGTTGTATTCAATCCCGATGCAATTTCTGTGTTTCATCTACACTCTGATAGTCCACAGATTACAGAATGCCTCCTGATGTGCGTCGAAAAGTACAACAGGTCTTCCAGGGAACGATCAAAGCGTAGACTGTTTGAGACATTACTCCCATGGAGGAAAGTGCGCATGGTGAGTGTTGTATTCAATCCCAATTCAATATCTGTGTTTCATCAACACTCTGATAGTCCACAGATAACAGAATGCCTCCAGATGTGCATGGGAAACTACTACTGGTCTTCCAGCGAACGATCAATGCGTAGACTGTTTGAGACATCACTCCCATGGAGCAAAGTGCGCATGGTGACTGTTGTATTCAATCCCGATGCAATTTCTGTGTTTCGTCAACACTCTGATAGTCCACAGATTACAGAATTCGACCAGCCGTGCATCGGAAACTACTACTGGTCCTAAAGTTAACGATTAAAGCATAGACTGTTTGAGACATTACTCCCGTGTAGGTAAGTGCGCATGGTGACTGTTGTATTCAATCCCGATGCAATTTCTGTGTTTCATCAACACTCAGTTAGTCCACAGATTTCAGATTGCCTCCAGATGTGCATCGGAAACTACTACTGGTCTACCAGGGAACGATCAAAGCGTAAACACTTTTAGACATAACTTCCATGGAAGAAGGTGCGCATGGTGACTGTTGTATTTAATCCCGATGCAATTACTGTGTTTCATCAACACCCTGATAGTCCGCAGATTACAGAATGGCTCCAGATGTGCATCGGAAACTACTACTGGTCTTCCAGGTAACGAATAAAGGGTAGACTGTTAGAGATGTTACTCGCATGGAGGAAAGTGCGCATGGTGACTGTTGTATTCAATCCCGATGCAATTTCTGTGTTTCGTCAACACTCTGATATTCCACAGATTACAGAATGCCTCCAGATGTGCATCGGAAACTACTACTGGTCTTCCAAGGAACGATCAAAGCGTAGACTGTTTCAGACATTACTCCCGTAGAGGAAAGTGCGCATGGTGACTGATGTATACACCCCGATGGAATTTCTGTGTTTCATCAACACTCTAATAGTCCACAAATTACAGAATATCACCAGACGTGCATCTGAAATTATTACTAGTCTTCTAGGGAACGATCAAAGCGTAGACTGTTTGAGACATTACTCCCGTGGAGGTTGGTGCGCATGGTGACTGTTGTATTCAATCCCGATGCAATTTCTGTGTTTCATCAACACTCCGATATTCCACAGATTACAGAATGCCTCCAGATGTGCATCGGAAACTACTACTGTTCTTCCAAGGAACGATCAAAGCGTAGACTGTTTGAGACATTACTTGCGTGGTGGAAAGTGCGCATGGTGACTGTTGTATTCAATCCCGATTCAATTTCTGTGTTTCATCAACACTCTGATAGTCCACAGATTACATAATGCCACCAGACGTCTATCGGAATCTACTACTGGTCTTCCAGTGTACGATCAAAGCGTAGACTCTTAGAGACATTACTACCATGGAGTAAAGTGCGCATGGTGACTGTTGTATTCAATCCCGATGCAGTTTCTGTGTTTCATCAACACTCTGATACTCCTCAGATTACAGAAAGCCTACAGATGTGCATCGGAAACTACTACTGGTCTTCCAGGGAACGATCAAAGCGTAGACTGTTTGAGACATTACTCGCGTGAAGGAAATTGCGCATGGTGACTGTTGTATTCAATCCCGATTCAATTTCTGTGTTTCATCAACTCTCTGATAGTCCACAGATTACAGAATACCACCAGATGTGCATCGGAAACTACTACTCGTCTTTCTGGGAACGATCAAAGCGTAGACTGTTTGAGCCATTACTCCCATGGAGGAAAGTGCGCATGGTGACTGTTGTATTCAATCCCGAGACAATTACTGTGTCTCATCATCTTTTTGAAGGTCCACAGATTACAAAAAGCCTCCAGATGTGCGTCGGAAAGTACTACTGGTTTTCCAGAGAACGATTAAAGCGTCGACTGTTTGAGGATTACTCCCATGGAGGAAAGTGCGCATGGTGACTGTTGTATTCAATCCCGATGCAATTTCTGTGTTTCATCAACACTCTTATAGTCCACAGATTACAGAATGCCACCAGACGTGCATCGGAAACTACTACTGGTCTTCCAGGGAACGATCAAGGCGTAGACTGTTTGAGACTACTCCCATGGAGGAAAGTGCGCATGGTGACTGTTGTATTCAATCCCGTTGCATTTTCTGTGTTTCATCAACACTCTGATAGCCCACAGATTACAGAATGCCTCCAGATGGGCATCGGAAACTACTACTTGTCTTCCAGTTAACGATCAAAGAGTAGACTGTTTGAGACATTACTCAAATGGAGAAAAGTGCGCATGGTGGCTGTTGTATTCAATCCCGGTGCAACTTCTGTGTTTCAACAACACTCAGTTAGTCCACAGATTTCAGAATGCCTCCAGATGTGCATCGGAAACTACTTCTGGTCTTCCAGGGAACGATCAAAGAGTAAACTCTTCGAGACATTACTCCCATTGTGGAAGGTGCTCATGGTGTCTGTTGTATTCAATCCCGATGCAATTTCTGTGTTTCATCAACACTCTGATAGTCCACAGATTACAGATTTCGACCAGACGTGCATCGGAAACTACTACTGGTCTTAAAGTTAACGATTAAAGCGTAGACTGTTTGAGACATTACTCCCGTGGAGGTAAGTGCGCATGGTGACTGTTGTATTCAATCCCGATGCAATTTCTGTGTTTCATCAACACTCAGTTAGTCCACAGATTTCAGATTGCCTCCAGATGTGCATCGGAAACTACTACTTGTCTACCAGGGAACGATCACAGCGTAGGCTGTTTGAGACACTACTCCCTTGGAGGAAAGTGCGCATGGTGACTGTTGTATTCAATCCTGATGCAATTTCTGTGTTTCATTAACACTCTGATAGTCCACAGATTACAGAATGCCTCCAGATGTCCATCGGAAACTACTACTGGTCTTCCAGGGAACGATCAATGCGTAGATTGTTTGAGACATCACTCCCATGGAGGAAAGTGCGCATGGTGACTGTTGTATTCAATCCCGATGCAATTTCTGTGTTTCATCAACAGTCTGATAGTCCACAGATTACAGAATGCCTCCAGATGTGCATCGGAAACTACTACTGGTCTTCCAGGGAACGATCAAAGCGTAGACTGTTTGAGACATTACTCCCATGGAGGAAAGTGCGCATGGAGACTGTTGTATTCAATCCCGATGCAATTTCTGTGTTTCATCAACACTCTGATAGTCCACAGATTACAGAATTCGACCAGACGTGCATCGGAAACTACTACTGGTCTTAAAGTTAACGATTAAAGCGTAGACTGTTTGAGACATTACTCCTGTGGAGGTAAGTGCGCATGGTGACTGTTGTATTCAATCCCGATGCAATTTCTGTGTTTCATCAACACTCTGATAGTCCACAGATTACAGATTGCCTCCAGATGTTCATCGGAAACTACTACTGGTCTTCCAGTTAACGATCAAAGCGTAAACTCTTTGAGACATTACTCCCATGGACGAAGGTGCGCATGGTGACTGTTGTATTCAATCCTGATGAAATTTCTGTGTTTCATCAACACTCTGATACTCCACAGATTACAGAATGCCTCCAGATGTGCATCGGAAACTACTACTGGTCTACCAGGGAACGATCAAAGCGTAAACTCTTTGAGACATAACTTTCATGGAAGAAGGTGCGCATGGTGACTGTTGTATTCAATCCCGATGCAATATCTGTGTTTCATCAACAGTCTGATAGTCCGCAGAATATAGAATGCCTCCAGATGTGCATCGGAAACTACTACTTGTCTTCCAGGTAACGATTAAAGGGTAGACTGTTAGAGATGTTACTCGCATGGAGGAAAGTGCGCATGGTGACTGTTGTATTATATCCCGATGAAATTTCTGTGTTTCATTAACACTCTGATAGTCCACAAATTACAGAATGCCAATAGATGTGCATCTGAAACTACTACTGGTCTTCCAGGGAACGATCAAAGCGTAGACTGTTTGAGACATTACTCCCGTAGAGGAAAGTGCGCATGGTGACTGTTGTATACACCCCGATGGAATTTCTGTGTTTCATCAAAACTCTAATAGTCCTCAAATTACCGAATATCACCAGACGTGCATCGGAAATTACTGGTCTTCTAGGGAACGATCAAAGCATAGACTGTTTGAGACATTACTCCCGTGGAGGTTAGTGCGCATGGTGACTGTTGTATTCAATCCCGATGCAATTTCTGTGTTTCATCAACACTCTGATATTCCACAGATTACAGAATGCCTCTAGATGTGCATCGGAAACTACTACTGCTCTTAAAGTTAACGATCAAAGCGTAGACCGTTTGAGACATTACTCCCGAGAGAAAAGTGCGCATGGTGACTGTTGTATTTCTATCCCGATGCAGTTTCTGTGTTTCATCAACACTCTGATATTCCTCAGATTACAGAATGCCTACAGATGTGCATAGGAAAGTACTACTGGTCTTCCAGGGAACGATCAAAGCGTAGACTGTTTGAGACATTACTCTTATGGAGGAAAGTGCGCATGGTGACTGTTGTATTCAATCCAGATCAAATTTCTGTGTTTTATCAACTCTCTGATACTCCACAGATTACAGAATACCACCAGATGTACATCGGAAACTACTACTGGTCTTCCAGGGAACGATCAAAGCGTAGACTGTTTGAGACATTACTTCCCATGGAGGTAAGTGCGGATGGTGACTCTTGTATTTAATCCCGACGCAATTTCTGTGTTTCATCAACACTCTGATAGTCCACTGATTACAGAATGCCACCAGATGTGCATCGGAAACTACTACTGGTCTTCCAGGGAACGATCAAAGCGTATACTGTTTGAGAATTACTCCCATGGAGGAAACTGAACATGGTGACTGTTGTATTCAATCCAGATGCTATTTCTGTATTTCATCAACACTCTGATAGTCCACAGATTACAGAATGCCTCCAGATGTTCATCGGAAACTACTACTGGTCTTCCAGGGAACGATCAAAGGGTAGACTGTTTGACACATTACTCCCATGGAGGAAAGGGTGCATGGTGACTGTTGTATTCAATCCCGATGCAATATCTGTGTTTCATCAACACTCTGATAGTCCACTGATTACAGAATGCCACCAGATGTGAATCGGAAACTAGTACTGGTCTTCCAGGGAACGATCAAATCGTAGACTGTTTGAGACATTACTCGCGTGAAGGAAAGTGCGCATGGTCACTGTTGTATTCAATCCCGATTCAATTTCTGTGTTTCATCAACACTCTGATAGTCCACAAATTACAGAATGCCAATAGATGTGCATCGGAAACTACTACTGGTCTTCCAGGGATCGATCAAAGCGTAGACTGTTTGAGACATTACTCCCGTGGAGGAAAGTCCGCATGGTTACTGTTGTATTCAATCCCGATGCAATTTCTGTGTTTCATCAACTCTGTGATAGTCCACAAATTACAGAATGCCAATAGATGTGCATCTGAAACTACTACTGGTCTTCCAGGCATCGATCAAAGCGTAGACTGTTTGAGACATTACTCCCGTAAAGGAAAGTGCGCATGGTGACTGTTGTATACACCCCGATGAAATTTCTGTGTTTCATCAACACTCTAATAGTCCACAAATTACAGAATATCACCAGACATTGATCGGAAACTATTACTGGTCTTCTAGGGAACGACCAAAGCATAGACTGTTTGAGGCACTACTCTCATGGAGGAAAGTTCACATGATGACTGTTGTATTCAATCCCGTTGCAATGTCTGTATTTCATCAACACTCTGATAGTCCACAGATTACAAAATGCCTCCAGATGTGCATCGGAAACTACTACTGGTCTTCCAGGGAACGATCAAAGCGTAAACTCTTCGAGACATTACTCCCATTGTGGAAGGTGCTCATGGTGTCTGTTGTATTCAATCCCGATGCAATTTTTGTGTTTCATCTACACTCTGATAGTCCACAGATTACAGAATGCCTCCAGATGTGCGTCGAAAAGTACTACAGGTTTTCCAGGGAACGATCAAAGCGTAGACTGTTTGAGACATTACTCCCATGGAGGAAAGTGCGTATGGTGACTGTTGTATTCAATCCCGATGCAATTTCTGTGTTTCATTAACACTCTGATAGTCCACAGATTACAGAATGCCTCCAGATGTCCATCGGAAACTACTACTGGTCTTCCAGGGAACGATCAATGCGTAGACTGTTTGAGACATCACTCACATGGAGGAAAGTGCGCATGGTGACTGTTGTATTCAATCCCGATGCAATTTCTGTCTATTATCAACAGTCTTATAGTCCACAGATTACAGAATGACTCCAGATGTGCATCGGAAACTACTACTGGTCTTCCAGGGAACGATCAAAGCGTAGACTGTTTGAGACATTACTCCCATAGAGGAAAGTGCGCATGGTGACTGTTGTATTCAATCCCGATGCAATTTCTGTGTTTCATCAACACTGTGATAGTCCACAGATCACAGAATTCGACCAGACGTGCATCGGAAACTACTACTGGTCTTAAAGTTAACGATTAAAGCGTAGACTGTTTGAGACAATACTCCCGTGGAGGTAAGTGCGCATGGTGACTGTTGTATTCAATCCCGATGCAATTTCTGTGTTTCATCAACACTCAGTTAGTCCACAGATTTCAGATTGCCTCAAGATGTGCATCGGAATCTACTACTTGTCTTCCAGGGAACGATCACAGCGTAGACTGTTTGAGACATTACTTGCGTGGTGGAAAGTGCGCATGGTGACTGTTGTATTCAATCCCGATGCAATTTCTGTGTTTCATTAACACTGTCATAGTCCACAGACAACAGAATGCCTCCAGATGTCCATCGGAAACTACTACTGGTCTTCCATGGAACGATCAAAGCGTAAACTCTTTGAGACATTACTCACATGGAGGAAACTGCGCATGGTAACTGTTGTATTCAATCCCGATGCATTTTCTGTGTTTCGTCATCACTCTGATAGTCCACAGATTACAGAATGCCACGAGATGTGCATCGGAAACTACTACTGGTCTTCCCGGGAACGATCAAAGAGTAGACTGTTTCAGACTTTACTCCCATGTCGGAAAGTACGGATGGTGACTGGTGTATTCAATACCGATGCAATTTCTGTGTTTCATCAACACTCAGATAGTCCACTGTGTTTCATCAACACTCTAATAGTCCATAAATTACAGAATATCACCAGACGTGCATCGGAAATTATTACTGGTCTTCTAGTTAACGATCAAAGCGTAGACTGTTTGAGACATTACTCCCGTGGAGGTTAGTGCGCATGGTGACTGATGTATTCAATCCCGATGCATTTTCTGTGTTTCGTCAACACTCTGATAGTCCACAGATTACAGAATGCCACGAGATGTGCATCGGAAACTACTACTGGTCTTCCCGGGAACGATCAAAGCGTAGACTGTTTCAGACATTACTCCCATGTAGGAAAGTACGGATGGTGACTGTTGTATTCAATCCCGATGCAATTTCTGTGTTTCATCAACAGTCTGATATCCACAGATTACAGAATGCCTCTAGATGTGCATCGGAAACTACTACTGCTCTTAAAGTTAACGATCAAAGCGTAGACTGTTTGAGACATTACTCCCGTGGAGGAAAGTGCGCATGGTGACTGTTGTATTCAATCCCGATGCAGTTTCTGTGTTTCATCAACACTCTGATATTCCTCAGATTACAGAATGCCTATAGATGTGCATCGGAAAGTACTACTGGTTTTCCAGGGAACGATCAAAGCGTAGACTGTTTGAGACATTACTCTTATGGAGGAAAGTGCGCATGGAGACTGTTGTATTCAATCCAGATCAAATTTCTGTGTTTCATCAACTCTCTGATACTCCACAGATTACATAATGCCACCAGATGTGCATCGGAAACTACTACTGGTCTTCCAGGGAACGATCAAAGCGTAGACTGCTTGAGACATTACTTCCCATGGAGGAGAGTGCGGATGGTGACTGTTGTATTAAATCCCGCTGCAATTTCTGAGTTTCATCAACACTCTGATAGTCCACTGATTACAGAATGCCACCAGATGTGCATCGGAAACTGCTACTGGTCTTCCAGGGAACGATCAAAGCGTATACTGTTTGAGAATTACTCCCATGGAGGAAACTGAACATGGTGACTGTTGTATTCAATCCCGATGCAATTTCTGTATTTCATCAACACTCTGATAGTCCACAGATTACAGAATGCCTCCAGATATTCATCGGAAACTACTACTGGTCTTCCAGGGAACGATCAAATCGTAGACTGTTTGAGACATACCTCCCATGGAGGAAAGTGCGCCTGGTGACTGTTGTAATCAATCACGATGCAATATCTGTGTTTTATGAACACTCTGATAGTCCACAGATTACAGAATGGCACCAGATGTGCATCGGAAACTACTACTGGTCTTCCAGGGAATGATCAAAGCGTAAACTCTTTGAGACATTACTCCCAAGGAGGAAGGTGCGCATGGTGACTGTTGTATTCAATCCCGATGCAAATTCTGTGTTTCATCAACACTCTAATAGTCCACAGATTACAGAATGCCTCCAGATGTGCATCGGAAACTACTACTGATCTTGCAGGGAACGATTAAAGTGGAGTCTTTTTTGAGACATTGCTCCCATGGAGGAAAGTGCGCATGGTGACTGTTGTATTCAATCCCGATGCTATTTCTGTGTTTCATCAACACAGATTACAGAATATCTCCAGATGTGCATCGGAAACTACTACTGGTCTTCCAGGGAACGATCAAAGCGTAGACTGTTTGAGACATTACTTGCGTGGTGGAAAGTGCGCATGGTGACTGTTGTATTCAATCCCGGTTCAATTTCTGTGTTTCATCAACACTCTGATAGTCCACAGATTACAGAATGCCACCAGATGTGTATCGGATTCTACTACTGGTCTTCCAGGGAACGATCATAGCGTAGACTGTTTGACACATTACTCCCATGGAGGAGAGGGTGCATGGTGACTGTTGTATTCAATCCCGATGCAATTTCTGTGTTTCATCAACACTCTGATAGTCCACTGATTACAGAATGCCACCAGATGTGAATCGGAAACTACTACTGGTCTTCCAGGGAACGATCAAATCGTAGACTGTTTGAGACATTACTCGCATGAAGGAAAGTGCGCATGGTCACTGTTGTATTCAATCCCGATTCAATTTCTGTGTTTCATCAACACTCAGATAGTCCACAAATTACAGAATGCCAATAGATGTGCATCTGAAACTACTACTGGTCTTCCAGGGATCGATCAAGGCGTAGACTGTTTGAGACATTACTCCGATGAAGGAAAATTGCGCATGGTGACTGTTGGATACAATCCCGATCCAATTTCTGTGTTTCAACAACACTCTGATAGTCCACACATTACAGAATGCCCCCAGATGTACATCGGAAACTACTACTGGTCTTCCAGGGAAGGATCAAAGCGTAAACTGTTTGAGACATTAATGCCATGGCGGAAAGTGCGCATGGTGACTGTTGTATAACATCCCGATGCAATTTCTGTGTTTCATCAACACTTTGAAGGTCCACAGATTACAGAATGCCTCCAGATGTGCATCGGAAAATACTACTGGTCTTCCAGGAATCGATCCAAACGTAGACTGTTTGAGACATTACTCCCATGGAGGAAAGTGCACATGGTGACTGTTGTATGCAATCCCCATGCAATTTATGTCTTTCAACAACATTCTGGTAGTCCGCAGATTACAGATAGCCTCCAGATACGCATCGGAAACTACTACTGGACTTGCAGGGAACGATCAAAGCGTAGACTGTTTGAGACATTACTCCTCTGGAGCAAAGAGCGCATGGTGACTGTTGTATTCAATCCAGATGCAATTTCTGTGTTTCATCAACACTCAGATAGTCCACACATTACAAAATGCCCTCAGATGTGCATCGGAAACTACTACTGGTCTTCCAGGGAACGATCAAAGCGTAGACTGTTTGAGACATTACTCCCATGGAGGAAAGTGCGCATGGAGACTGTTGTATTCAATCCCGATGCAATTTCTGTGTTTCATCAACAGTCTGATAATCCACAGATTACAGAATGCGACGATCCGTGCATCGGAAACTACTACTGGTCTTCCAGTTAACGATCAAAACCTAGACTGTTTGAGACATTACTCCCGTGGAGGAAAGTGCGCATGGTGACTGTTGTATTCAATCCCGTTGCAATGTCTGTATTTCAGCAACACTCTGATAGTCCACAGATTACAAAATGCCTCCAGATGTGCATCGGAAACTAGTACTGGTCTTCCAGGGAACGATCAAAGCGTAAACTCTTCGAGACATTACTCCCATTGTGGAAGGTGCTCATGGTGTCTGTTGAATTCAATCCCGATGCAATTTCTGTGTTTCATCTACACTCTGATAGTCCACAGATTACAGAATGCCTCCTGATGTGCGTCGAAAAGTACAACAGGTCTTCCAGGGAACGATCAAAGCGTAGACTGTTTGAGACATTACTCCCATGGAGGAAAGTGCGCATGGTGAGTGTTGTATTCAATCCCAATTCAATATCTGTGTTTCATCAACACTCTGATAGTCCACAGATAACAGAATGCCTCCAGATGTGCATGGGAAACTACTACTGGTCTTCCAGCGAACGATCAATGCGTAGACTGTTTGAGACATCACTCCCATGGAGCAAAGTGCGCATGGTGACTGTTGTATTCAATCCCGATGCAATTTCTGTGTTTCGTCAACACTCTGATAGTCCACAGATTACAGAATTCGACCAGCCGTGCATCGGAAACTACTACTGGTCCTAAAGTTAACGATTAAAGCATAGACTGTTTGAGACATTACTCCCGTGTAGGTAAGTGCGCATGGTGACTGTTGTATTCAATCCCGATGCAATTTCTGTGTTTCATCAACACTCAGTTAGTCCACAGATTTCAGATTGCCTCCAGATGTGCATCGGAAACTACTACTGGTCTACCAGGGAACGATCAAAGCGTAAACTCTTTTAGACATAACTTCCATGGAAGAAGGTGCGCATGGTGACTGTTGTATTTAATCCCGATGCAATTACTGTGTTTCATCAACACCCTGATAGTCCGCAGATTACAGAATGCCTCCAGATGTGCATCGGAAACTACTACTGGTCTTCCAGGTAACGAATAAAGGGTAGACTGTTAGAGATGTTACTCGCATGGAGGAAAGTGCGCATGGTGACTGTTGTATTCAATCCCGATGCAATTTCTGTGTTTCGTCAACACTCTGATATTCCACAGATTACAGAATGCCTCCAGATGTGCATCGGAAACTACTACTGGTCTTCCAAGGAACGATCAAAGCGTAGACTGTTTCAGACATTACTCCCGTAGAGGAAAGTGCGCATGGTGACTGATGTATACACCCCGATGGAATTTCTGTGTTTCATCAACACTCTAATAGTCCACAAATTACAGAATATCACCAGACGTGCATCTGAAATTATTACTAGTCTTCTAGGGAACGATCAAAGCGTAGACTGTTTGAGACATTACTCCCGTGGAGGTTGGTGCGCATGGTGACTGTTGTATTCAATCCCGATGCAATTTCTGTGTTTCATCAACACTCCGATATTCCACAGATTACAGAATGCCTCCAGATGTGCATCGGAAACTACTACTGTTCTTCCAAGGAACGATCAAAGCGTAGACTGTTTGAGACATTACTTGCGTGGTGGAAAGTGCGCATGGTGACTGTTGTATTCAATCCCGATTCAATTTCTGTGTTTCATCAACACTCTGATAGTCCACAGATTACATAATGCCACCAGACGTCTATCGGAATCTACTACTGGTCTTCCAGTGTACGATCAAAGCGTAGACTCTTAGAGACATTACTACCATGGAGTAAAGTGCGCATGGTGACTGTTGTATTCAATCCCGATGCAGTTTCTGTGTTTCATCAACACTCTGATACTCCTCAGATTACAGAAAGCCTACAGATGTGCATCGGAAACTACTACTGGTCTTCCAGGGAACGATCAAAGCGTAGACTGTTTGAGACATTACTCGCGTGAAGGAAATTGCGCATGGTGACTGTTGTATTCAATCCCGATTCAATTTCTGTGTTTCATCAACTCTCTGATAGTCCACAGATTACAGAATACCACCAGATGTGCATCGGAAACTACTACTCGTCTTTCTGGGAACGATCAAAGCGTAGACTGTTTGAGCCATTACTCCCATGGAGGAAAGTGCGCATGGTGACTGTTGTATTCAATCCCGAGACAATTACTGTGTCTCATCATCTTTTTGAAGGTCCACAGATTACAAAAAGCCTCCAGATGTGCGTCGGAAAGTACTACTGGTTTTCCAGAGAACGATTAAAGCGTCGACTGTTTGAGGATTACTCCCATGGAGGAAAGTGCGCATGGTGACTGTTGTATTCAATCCCGATGCAATTTCTGTGTTTCATCAACACTCTTATAGTCCACAGATTACAGAATGCCACCAGACGTGCATCGGAAACTACTACTGGTCTTCCAGGGAACGATCAAGGCGTAGACTGTTTGAGACTACTCCCATGGAGGAAAGTGCGCATGGTGACTGTTGTATTCAATCCCGTTGCATTTTCTGTGTTTCATCAACACTCTGATAGCCCACAGATTACAGAATGCCTCCAGATGGGCATCGGAAACTACTACTTGTCTTCCAGTTAACGATCAAAGCGTAGACTGTTTGAGACATTACTCAAATGGAGAAAAGTGCGCATGGTGGCTGTTGTATTCAATCCCGGTGCAACTTCTGTGTTTCAACAACACTCAGTTAGTCCACAGATTTCAGAATGCCTCCAGATGTGCATCGGAAACTACTTCTGGTCTTCCAGGGAACGATCAAAGAGTAAACTCTTCGAGACATTACTCCCATTGTGGAAGGTGCTCATGGTGTCTGTTGTATTCAATCCCGATGCAATTTCTGTGTTTCATCAACACTCTGATAGTCCACAGATTACAGATTTCGACCAGACGTGCATCGGAAACTACTACTGGTCTTAAAGTTAACGATTAAAGCGTAGACTGTTTGAGACATTACTCCCGTGGAGGTAAGTGCGCATGGTGACTGTTGTATTCAATCCCGATGCAATTTCTGTGTTTCATCAACACTCAGTTAGTCCACAGATTTCAGATTGCCTCCAGATGTGCATCGGAAACTACTACTTGTCTACCAGGGAACGATCACAGCGTAGGCTGTTTGAGACACTACTCCCATGGAGGAAAGTGCGCATGGTGACTGTTGTATTCAATCCTGATGCAATTTCTGTGTTTCATTAACACTCTGATAGTCCACAGATTACAGAATGCCTCCAGATGTCCATCGGAAACTACTACTGGTCTTCCAGGGAACGATCAATGCGTAGATTGTTTGAGACATCACTCCCATGGAGGAAAGTGCGCATGGTGACTGTTGTATTCAATCCCGATGCAATTTCTGTGTTTCATCAACAGTCTGATAGTCCACAGATTACAGAATGCCTCCAGATGTGCATCGGAAACTACTACTGGTCTTCCAGGGAACGATCAAAGCGTAGACTGTTTGAGACATTACTCCCATGGAGGAAAGTGCGCATGGAGACTGTTGTATTCAATCCCGATGCAATTTCTGTGTTTCATCAACACTCTGATAGTCCACAGATTACAGAATTCGACCAGACGTGCATCGGAAACTACTACTGGTCTTAAAGTTAACGATTAAGGCGTAGACTGTTTGAGACATTACTCCTGTGGAGGTAAGTGCGCATGGTGACTGTTGTATTCAATCCCGATGCAATTTCTGTGTTTCATCAACACTCTGATAGTCCACAGATTACAGATTGCCTCCAGATGTTCATCGGAAACTACTACTGGTCTTCCAGTTAACGATCAAAGCGTAAACTCTTTGAGACATTACTCCCATGGACGAAGGTGCGCATGGTGACTGTTGTATTCAATCCTGATGAAATTTCTGTGTTTCATCAACACTCTGATACTCCACAGATTACAGAATGCCTCCAGATGTGCATCGGAAACTACTACTGGTCTACCAGGGAACGATCAAAGCGTAAACTCTTTGAGACATAACTTTCATGGAAGAAGGTGCGCATGGTGACTGTTGTATTCAATCCCGATGCAATATCTGTGTTTCATCAACAGTCTGATAGTCCGCAGAATATAGAATGCCTCCAGATGTGCATCGGAAACTACTACTTGTCTTCCAGGTAACGATTAAAGGGTAGACTGTTAGAGATGTTACTCGCATGGAGGAAAGTGCGCATGGTGACTGTTGTATTATATCCCGATGAAATTTCTGTGTTTCATTAACACTCTGATAGTCCACAAATTACAGAATGCCAATAGATGTGCATCTGAAACTACTACTGGTCTTCCAGGGAACGATCAAAGCGTAGACTGTTTGAGACATTATTCCCGTAGAGGAAAGTGCGCATGGTGACTGTTGTATACACCCCGATGGAATTTCTGTGTTTCATCAAAACTCTAATAGTCCTCAAATTACCGAATATCACCAGACGTGCATCGGAAATTACTGGTCTTCTAGGGAACGATCAAAGCATAGACTGTTTGAGACATTACTCCCGTGGAGGTTAGTGCGCATGGTGACTGTTGTATTCAATCCCGATGCAATTTCTGTGTTTCATCAACACTCTGATATTCCACAGATTACAGAATGCCTCTAGATGTGCATCGGAAACTACTACTGCTCTTAAAGTTAACGATCAAAGCGTAGACCGTTTGAGACATTACTCCCGAGAGAAAAGTGCGCATGGTGACTGTTGTATTTCTATCCCGATGCAGTTTCTGTGTTTCATCAACACTCTGATATTCCTCAGATTACAGAATGCCTACAGATGTGCATAGGAAAGTACTACTGGTCTTCCAGGGAACGATCAAAGCGTAGACTGTTTGAGACATTACTCTTATGGAGGAAAGTGCGCATGGTGACTGTTGTATTCAATCCAGATCAAATTTCTGTGTTTTATCAACTCTCTGATACTCCACAGATTACAGAATACCACCAGATGTACATCGGAAACTACTACTGGTCTTCCAGGGAACGATCAAAGCGTAGACTGTTTGAGACATTACTTCCCATGGAGGTAAGTGCGGATGGTGACTCTTGTATTTAATCCCGACGCAATTTCTGTGTTTCATCAACACTCTGATAGTCCACTGATTACAGAATGCCACCAGATGTGCATCGGAAACTACTACTGGTCTTCCAGGGAACGATCAAAGCGTATACTGTTTGAGAATTACTCCCATGGAGGAAACTGAACATGGTGACTGTTGTATTCAATCCAGATGCTATTTCTGTATTTCATCAACACTCTGATAGTCCACAGATTACAGAATGCCTCCAGATGTTCATCGGAAACTACTACTGGTCTTCCAGGGAACGATCAAAGGGTAGACTGTTTGACACATTACTCCCATGGAGGAAAGGGTGCATGGTGACTGTTGTATTCAATCCCGATGCAATATCTGTGTTTCATCAACACTCTGATAGTCCACTGATTACAGAATGCCACCAGATGTGAATCGGAAACTAGTACTGGTCTTCCAGGGAACGATCAAATCGTAGACTGTTTGAGACATTACTCGCGTGAAGGAAAGTGCGCATGGTCACTGTTGTATTCAATCCCGATTCAATTTCTGTGTTTCATCAACACTCTGATAGTCCACAAATTACAGAATGCCAATAGATGTGCATCGGAAACTACTACTGGTCTTCCAGGGATCGATCAAAGCGTAGACTGTTTGAGACATTACTCCCGTGGAGGAAAGTCCGCATGGTTACTGTTGTATTCAATCCCGATGCAATTTCTGTGTTTCATCAACTCTGTGATAGTCCACAAATTACAGAATGCCAATAGATGTGCATCTGAAACTACTACTGGTCTTCCAGGCATCGATCAAAGCGTAGACTGTTTGAGACATTACTCCCGTAAAGGAAAGTGCGCATGGTGACTGTTGTATACACCCCGATGAAATGTCTGTGTTTCATCAACACTCTAATAGTCCACAAATTACAGAATATCACCAGACATTGATCGGAAACTATTACTGGTCTTCTAGGGAACGACCAAAGCATAGACTGTTTGAGGCACTACTCTCATGGAGGAAAGTTCACATGATGACTGTTGTATTCAATCCCGTTGCAATGTCTGTATTTCATCAACACTCTGATAGTCCACAGATTACAAAATGCCTCCAGATGTGCATCGGAAACTACTACTGGTCTTCCAGGGAACGATCAAAGCGTAAACTCTTCGAGACATTACTCCCATTGTGGAAGGTGCTCATGGTGTCTGTTGTATTCAATCCCGATGCAATTTTTGTGTTTCATCTACACTCTGATAGTCCACAGATTACAGAATGCCTCCAGATGTGCGTCGAAAAGTACTACAGGTTTTCCAGGGAACGATCAAAGCGTAGACTGTTTGAGACATTACTCCCATGGAGGAAAGTGCGTATGGTGACTGTTGTATTCAATCCCGATGCAATTTCTGTGTTTCATTAACACTCTGATAGTCCACAGATTACAGAATGCCTCCAGATGTCCATCGGAAACTACTACTGGTCTTCCAGGGAACGATCAATGCGTAGACTGTTTGAGACATCACTCACATGGAGGAAAGTGCGCATGGTGACTGTTGTATTCAATCCCGATGCAATTTCTGTCTATTATCAACAGTCTTATAGTCCACAGATTACAGAATGACTCCAGATGTGCATCGGAAACTACTACTGGTCTTCCAGGGAACGATCAAAGCGTAGACTGTTTGAGACATTACTCCCATAGAGGAAAGTGCGCATGGTGACTGTTGTATTCAATCCCGATGCAATTTCTGTGTTTCATCAACACTGTGATAGTCCACAGATCACAGAATTCGACCAGACGTGCATCGGAAACTACTACTGGTCTTAAAGTTAACGATTAAAGCGTAGACTGTTTGAGACAATACTCCCGTGGAGGTAAGTGCGCATGGTGACTGTTGTATTCAATCCCGCTGCAATTTCTGTGTTTCATCAACACTCAGTTAGTCCACAGATTTCAGATTGCCTCCAGATGTGCATCGGAATCTACTACTTGTCTTCCAGGGAACGATCACAGCGTAGACTGTTTGAGACATTACTTGCGTGGTGGAAAGTGCGCATGGTGACTGTTGTATTCAATCCCGATGCAATTTCTGTGTTTCATTAACACTCTCATAGTCCACAGACAACAGAATGCCTCCAGATGTCCATCGGAAACTACTACTGGTCTTCCATGGAACGATCAAAGCGTAAACTCTTTGAGACATTACTCACATGGAGGAAACTGCGCATGGTAACTGTTGTATTCAATCCCGATGCATTTTCTGTGTTTCGTCATCACTCTGATAGTCCACAGATTACAGAATGCCACGAGATGTGCATCGGAAACTACTACTGGTCTTCCCGGGAACGATCAAAGAGTAGTCTGTTTCAGACTTTACTCCCATGTCGGAAAGTACGGATGGTGACTGGTGTATTCAATACCGATGCAATTTCTGTGTTTCATCAACACTCAGATAGTCCACTGTGTTTCATCAACACTCTAATAGTCCATAAATTACAGAATATCACCAGACGTGCATCGGAAATTATTACTGGTCTTCTAGTTAACGATCAAAGCGTAGACTGTTTGAGACATTACTCCCGTGGAGGTTAGTGCGCATGGTGACTGATGTATTCAATCCCGATGCATTTTCTGTGTTTCGTCAACACTCTGATAGTCCACAGATTACAGAATGCCACGAGATGTGCATCGGAAACTACTACTGGTCTTCCCGGGAACGATCAAAGCGTAGACTGTTTCAGACATTACTCCCATGTAGGAAAGTACGGATGGTGACTGTTGTATTCAATCCCGATGCAATTTCTGTGTTTCATCAACAGTCTGATATCCACAGATTACAGAATGCCTCTAGATGTGCATCGGAAACTACTACTGCTCTTAAAGTTAACGATCAAAGCGTAGACTGTTTGAGACATTACTCCCGTGGAGGAAAGTGCGCATGGTGACTGTTGTATTCAATCCCGATGCAGTTTCTGTGTTTCATCAACACTCTGATATTCCTCAGATTACAGAATGCCTATAGATGTGCATCGGAAAGTACTACTGGTCTTCCAGGGAACGATCAAAGCGTAGACTGTTTGAGACATTACTCTTATGGAGGAAAGTGCGCATGGAGACTGTTGTATTCAATCCAGATCAAATTTCTGTGTTTCATCAACTCTCTGATACTCCACAGATTACATAATGCCACCAGATGTGCATCGGAAACTACTACTGGTCTTCCAGGGAACGATCAAAGCGTAGACTGCTTGAGACATTACTTCCCATGGAGGAGAGTGCGGATGGTGACTGTTGTATTAAATCCCGCTGCAATTTCTGAGTTTCATCAACACTCTGATAGTCCACTGATTACAGAATGCCACCAGATGTGCATCGGAAACTGCTACTGGTCTTCCAGGGAACGATCAAAGCGTATACTGTTTGAGAATTACTCCCATGGAGGAAACTGAACATGGTGACTGTTGTATTCAATCCCGATGCAATTTCTGTATTTCATCAACACTCTGATAGTCCACAGATTACAGAATGCCTCCAGATATTCATCGGAAACTACTACTGGTCTTCCAGGGAACGATCAAATCGTAGACTGTTTGAGACATACCTCCCATGGAGGAAAGTGCGCCTGGTGACTGTTGTAATCAATCACGATGCAATATCTGTGTTTTATGAACACTCTGATAGTCCACAGATTACAGAATGGCACCAGATGTGCATCGGAAACTACTACTGGTCTTCCAGGGAATGATCAAAGCGTAAACTCTTTGAGACATTACTCCCAAGGAGGAAGGTGCGCATGGTGACTGTTGTATTGAATCCCGATGCAAATTCTGTGTTTCATCAACACTCTAATAGTCCACAGATTACAGAATGCCTCCAGATGTGCATCGGAAACTACTACTGATCTTGCAGGGAACGATTAAAGTGGAGTCTTTTTTGAGACATTGCTCCCATGGAGGAAAGTGCGCATGGTGACTGTTGTATTTAATCCCGATGCTATTTCTGTGTTTCATCAACACAGATTACAGAATATCTCCAGATGTGCATCGGAAACTACTACTGGTCTTCCAGGGAACGATCAAAGCGTAGACTGTTTGAGACATTACTTGCGTGGTGGAAAGTGCGCATGGTGACTGTTGTATTCAATCCCGGTTCAATTTCTGTGTTTCATCAACACTCTGATAGTCCACAGATTACAGAATGCCACCAGATGTGTATCGGATTCTACTACTGGTCTTCCAGGGAACGATCATAGCGTAGACTGTTTGACACATTACTCCCATGGAGGAGAGGGTGCATGGTGACTGTTGTATTCAATCCCGATGCAATTTCTGTGTTTCATCAACACTCTGATAGTCCACTGATTACAGAATGCCACCAGATGTGAATCGGAAACTACTACTGGTCTTCCAGGGAACGATCAAATCGTAGACTGTTTGAGACATTACTCGCATGAAGGAAAGTGCGCATGGTCACTGTTGTATTCAATCCCGATTCAATTTCTGTGTTTCATCAACACTCAGATAGTCCACAAATTACAGAATGCCAATAGATGTGCATCTGAAACTACTACTGGTCTTCCAGGGATCGATCAAGGCGTAGACTGTTTGAGACATTACTCCCATAAAGGAAAGTGCGCATGGTGACTGTTGTATACACCCCGATGGAATTTCTGTGTTTCATCAACACTCTAATAGTCCACAAATTACAGAATATCACCAGACATGCATCGGAAATTATTACTGGTCTTCTAGGGAACGATCAAAGCGTAGACTGTTTGAGACATTATTTGCGTGGTGGAAAGTGCGCATGGTGACTGTTGTATTCAATCCCGATGCAATGTCTGTGTTTCATTAACAGTCCGATATTCCGCAGATAACAGAATGCAACCAGACGTGCATCGGAAACTACTAGTGGTCTTAAAGTTAACGATCAAAGCGTAGATTGTTTGAGACATTGCTCCCGTTGAGGAAAGTGCGCAAGGTGACTGTTGTATTCAATCCCGATGCAATTTCTGTGTTTAATCAACTCTGATAGTCCACAGATTACAGAATGCCTAAAGATGTGCATCGGAAACTACTACTGGTCTTCCAGGGAACGATCAAAGCGTAGACTGTTTGAGACATTATTTGCGTGGTGGAAAGTGCGCATGGTGACTGTTGTATTCAATCCCGATGCAATTTCTGTGTTTCATCAACACAGATTACATAATATCTCCAGATGTGCATCGGAAACTACTACTGGCCTTCCAGGGAAGGATCAAAGCGTAAACTGTTTGAGACATTACTCGCATGGAGGAAAGTGCGCATGGTGACTGTTGTATTCAATCCCGATGCAATTTCTGTGTTTCATTAACAGTCTGATAGTCCACAGATTACAGAATGCGACCAGACGTGCATCGGAAACTACTTGTGGTCTTAAAGTTAACGATCAAAGCGTAGACCGTTTGAGACATTGCTCCCGTTGAGGAAAGTGCGCATGGTGACTGTTGTATTCAATCCCGATGCAATTTCTGTGTTCCAACAACACTCTGATAGTCCGCAGATTACAGAATGCCTCCAGATGTGCATCGGAAACTACTACTGGTCTTCCAGGTAACGATTAAAGGGTAGACTGTTAGAGATGTTACTCGCATGGAGGAAAGTGCGCATGGTGACTGTTGTATTCAATCCCGATGCAATTTCTGTGTTTCATCAACAGTCTGATAGTCCACAGATTACAGAATGCCTCCAGATGTGCATCGGAAACTACTACTGTTCTTCCAGGGAACGATCAAAGCGTAGACTGTTTGAGACATTACTCCCGTGGAGGTTAGTGCGCATGGTGACTGTTGTATTCAATCCCGATGCAATTTCTGTGTTTCATCAACACTCTGATATTCCACAGATTACAGAATGCCTCCAGATGTGCATCGGAAACTACTACTGGTCTTCCAGGGAACGATCAAAGCGTAGACTGTTTGAGACATTACTTGCGTGTTGGAAAGTACGCATGGTGACTGTTGTATTCAATCCCGATTCAATTTCTGTGTTTCATCATCACTCTGATAGTCCACAGATTACATAATGCCACCAGATGTGTATCGGAATCTACTACTGGTCTTCCAGGGTACGATCAAAGCGTAACCTGTTTGACACATTACTCCCATGGAGGAAAGGGCGCATTGTGACTGTTGTATTCAATCCCGATTCAATTTCTATGTTTCATCAACAGTCTGATAATCCACAGATTACAGAATGCAACGACTCGTGCATCGGAAACTACTACTGGTCTTAAAGTTAACGATCAAAGCGTAGACTGTTTGAGACATTACTCCCATGGAGGAAAGTGCTCATGGTGACTGTTGTATTCAATCCCGATGCAATTTCTGGTTTTCATTAATACTCTGATAGTCCACAGATTACAGAATGCCTCCAGATGTCCATCGGAAACTACTACTGGTCTTCCAGGGAACGATCAAAGCGTAAACTCTTTGAGACATTACTCACATGGAGGAAAGTGAACATGGTAACTGTTGTATTCAATCCCGATGCATTTTCTGTGTTTCATCAACACTCTGATAGTCCACAGATTACAGAATGCCACGAGATGTGCATCGGAAACTACTACTGGTCTTACCGGGAACGATCAAAGCGTAGACTGTTTCAGACATTACTCCCATGTAGGAAAGTACGGATGGTGACTGGTGTATAAAATCCCGATGCAATTTCTGTGTTTCATCAACACTCTGATAGTCCACTGTGTTTCATCAACACTCTAATAGTCCATAAATTACAGAATATCACCGACGTGCATGGGAAATTATTACTGTACTTCTAGTTAACGATCAAAGCGTAGACTGTTTGAGACATTACTCCCGTGGAGGTTAGTGCGCAAGGAGACTGTTGTATTCAATCCCGATGCAATTTCTGTGTTTCATCAACACTCTGATATTCCACAGATTACAGAATGCCTCTAGATGTGCATCGGAAACTACTACTGCTCTTAAAGTTAACGATCAAAGCGTAGACTGTTTGAGACATTACTCCCGTGGAGGAAAGTGCGCATGGTAACTATTGTATTCAATCCCGATGCTGATTCTGTGTTTCATCAACACTCTGATATTCCTCAGATTACAGAATGCCAACAGATGTGCATCGGAAAGTACTACTTGTCTTCCAGGGAACGATCAAAGCGTAGACTGTTTGAGACATTACTCTTATGGAGGAAAGTGCGCATGGTGACTGTTGTATTCAATCCAGATCAAATTTCTGTGTTTCATCAACTCTCTGATACCCCACAGATTAATGAATACCACCAGATGTGCATCGGAAACTACTACTGGTCTTCCAGGGAATGATCAAAGCGTAAACTCTTTGAGACATTACTCCCATGGAGGAAGGTGCGCATGGTGACTGTTGTATTCAATCCCGATGCAAATTCTGTGTTTCATCAACACTCTGATAGTCCACAGAATTCAGAATGCCTCCAGATGTGCATCGGAAACTACTACTGATCTTGCAATGAACGATCAAAGCGTAGACTTTTTGAGACATTACTCCCATGGAGGAAAGTGCGCATGGTGACTGTTGTATTCAATCCCGATGCAATTTCTGTGTTTCATCAACACAGATTACAGAATATCTCCAGATGTGCATCGGAAGCTACTGCTGGTCTTCCAGCGAACGATCAAAGCGTAGACTGTTTGAGACATTACTTGCGTGGTGGCAAGTGCGCATGGTGACTGTTGTATTCAATCCCGATGCAATTTCTGTGTTTCATCAACACTCTGATAGTCCACAGATTACAGAATGCCTCCAGATGTGCATCGGAATCTACTACTGGTCTTCCAGGGAACGATCAAAGCGTAGACTGTTTGAGACATTACTCGCATGGAGGAAAGTGCACATGGTGATTGTTGTATTCAATCCCGATGCAATATCTGTGTTTCATCAACACTCTGATAGTCCACTGATTACAGAATGCCACCAGATGTGGATCGGAAACTACTACTGGTCTTCCAGGGAACGATGAAATCGTAGACTGTTTGAGACATTACTCGCGTGAAGGAAAGTGCGCATGGTTACTGTTGTATTCAATCCCGATGCAATTTCTGTGTTTCATCAACTCTGATAGTCCACAGATTACAGAATGCCTAAAGATGTGCATCGGAAACTACTACTGGTCTTCCAGGGAACGATCAAAGCGAAGCCTGTTTGAGACATTATTTGCGTGGTGGAAAGTGCGCATGGTGACTGTTGTATTCAATCCCGATGCAATTTCTGTGTTTCATTAACAGTCTGATAGTCCACAGATTACAGAATGCGACCAGACGTGCATCGGAAACTACTTGTGGTCTTAAAGTTAACGATCAAAGCGTAGACCGTTTGAGACATTGCTCCCGTTGAGGAAAGTGCGCATGGTGACTGTTGTATTCAATCCCGATGCAATTTCTGTGTTCCAACAACACTCTGATAGTCCGCAGATTGCAGAATACCTAAAGATGTGCATCGGAAACTACTAATGGTCTTCCAGGTAACGATTAAAGGGTAGACTGTTAGAGATGTTACTCGCATGGAGGAAAGTGCGCATGGTGACTGTTGTATTCAATCCCGATGCAATTTCTGTATTTCATCAACAGTCTGATAGTCCACAGATTATAGAATGCCTCCAGATGTGCATCGGAAACTACTACTGGTCTTCCAGCGAACGATCAAAGCGTAGACTCTTTGAGACATTACTCCCGTGGAGGTAAGTGCGCATGGTGACTGTTGTATTCAATCCCGATGCAATTTCTGTATTTCGTCAACACTCTGATATTCCACAGATTACAGAATGCCTCCAGATGTGCATCGGAAACTACTACTGGTCTTCCAGGGAACGATCAAAGCGTAGACTGTTTGAGACATTACTTGCGTGTTGGAAAGTACGCATGGTGACTGTTGTATTCAATACCGATTCAATTTCTGTGTTTCATCATCACTCTGATAGTCCACAGATTACATAATGCCACCAGATGTGTTTCGGAATCTACTACTGGTCTTCCAGGGTACGATCAAAGCGTAACCTGTTTGACACATTACTCCCATGGAGGAAAGGGCGCATTGTGACTGTTGTATTCAATCCCGATTCAATTTCTATGTTTCATCAACAGTCTGATAATCCACAGATTACGGAATGCGACGATCCGTGCATCGGAAACTACTACTGGTCTTAAAGTTAACGATCAAAGCGTAGACTGTTTGAGACATTACTCCCATGGAGGAAAGTGCTCATGGTGACTGTTGTATTCAATCCCGATGCAATTTCTGGGTTTCATTAACACTCTGATAGTCCACAGATTACAGAATGCCTCCAGATGTCCATCGGAAACTACTACTGGTCTTCCAGGGAACGATCAAAGCGTAAACTCTTTGAGACATTACTCACATGGAGGAAAGTGAACATGGTAACTGTTGTATTCAATCCCGATGCATTTTCTGTGTTTCATCAACACTCTGATAGTCCACAGATTACAGAATGCCACGAGATGTGCATCGGAAACTACTACTGGTCTTACCGGGAACGATCAAAGCGTAGACTGTTTCAGACATTACTCCCATGTAGGAAAGTACGGATGGTGACTGGTGTATTAAATCCCGATGCAATTTCTGTGTTTCATCAACACTCTAATAGTCCACTGTGTTTCATCAACACTCTAATAGTCCATAAATTACAGAATATCACCGACGTGCATGGGAAATTATTACTGTACTTCTAGTTAACGATCAAAGCGTAGACTGTTTGAGACATTACTCCCGTGGAGGTTAGTGCGCATGGTGACTGTTGTATTCAATCCCGATGCAATTTCTGTGTTTCATCAACACTCTGATATTCCACAGATTACAGAATGCCTCTAAATGTGCATCGAAAACTACTACTGCTCTTAAAGTTAACGATCAAAGCGTAGACTGTTTGAGACATTACTCCCGTGGAGGAAAGTGCGCATGGTGACTATTGTATTCAATCCCGATGCAGATTCTGTGTTTCATCAACACTCTGATATTCCTCAGATTACAGAATGCCAACAGATGTGCATCGGAAAGTACTACTGGATTTCCAGGGAACGATCAAAGCGTAGACTGTTTGTGACATTACTCTTATGGAGGAAAGAGCGCATGGTGACTGTTGTATTCAATCCAGATCAAATTTCTGTGTTTCATCAACTCTCTGATACTCCACAGATTAATGAATACCACCAGATGTGCATCGGAAACTACTACTGGTCTTCCAGGGAACGATCAAAGCGTAGACTGTTTGAGACATTACTTCCCATGGAGGAAAGTGCGGATGGTGACTGTTGTATTTAATCCCGATGCAATTTCTGTGTTTCATCAACACTCTGATAGTCCACTGATTACAGAATGCCACCAGATGTGCATCGGAAACTACTACTGGTCTCCCAGGGAACGATCAAAGCGTGTACTGTTTGAGACCTACACCCATGGAGGACACTGAACATGGTGACTGTTGTATTCAATCCAGATGCAATTTCTGTATTTCATCAACACTCTGATAGTCCACAGATTACAGAATGCCTCCAGATGTTCATCGGAAACTACTACTGGTCTTCCAGGGAACGATCAAAGCGTAGACTGTTTGAGACATTACTCCCATGGAGGAAAGTGCGGAAGGTGACTGTCGTATTCAATCCCGATGCAATTTCTGTGTTTCATCAACATTCTGATAGTCCACAGATTACAGAATGGCACCAGATGTGCATCGAAAACTACTACTGGTCTTCCAGGGAATGATCAAAGCGTAAACTCTTTGAGACATTACTCCCATGGAGGAAGGTGCGCATGGTGACTGTTGTATTCAATCCCGATGCAAATTCTGTGTTTCATCAACACTCTGATAGTCCACAGATTACAGAATGCCTCCAGATATGCATCGGAAACTACTACTGATCTTGCAGGGAACGATCAAAGCGTAGACTTTTTGAGACATTACTCCCATGGAGGAAAGTGCGCATGGTGACTGTTGTATTCAATCCCGATGCAATTTCTGTGTTTCATCAACACAGATTACAGAATATCTCCAGATGTGCATCGGAAGCTACTACTGGTCTTCCAGCGAACGATCAAAGCGTAGACTGTTTGAGACATTACTTGCGTGGTGGCAAGTGCGCATGGTGACTGTTGTATTCAATCCCGATTCAATTTCTGTGTTTCATCATCACTCTGATAGTCCACAGATTACAGAATGCCACCAGATGTGTATCGGAATCTACTACTGGTCTTCCAGGGAACGATCAAAACGTAGACTGTTTGACACATTACTCCCATGGAGGAGAGGGTGCATGGTGACTGTTGTATTCAATCCCGATGCAATATCTGTGTTTCATCAACACTCTGATAGTCCACTGATTACAGAATGCCACCAGATGTGGATCGGAAACTACTACTGGCCTTCCAGGGAAAGATCAAATGGTAGCCTGTTTGAGACATTACTCGCGTGAAGGAAAGTGCGCATGGTCACTGTTGTATTCAATCCCGATTCAATTTCTGTGTTTCATCAACTCTGTGATAGTCCACAAATTATAGAATGCCAATAGATGTGCATCTGAAACTACTACTGGTCTTCCAGGGATCGATCAAAGCGTAGACTGTTTGAGACATTACTCCACTGGAGGAAAGTGCGCATAGTTACTGTTGTATTCAATCCCGATGCAATTTCTGTGTTTCATCAACTCTGTGATAGTCCACAAATTATAGAATGGCAATAGATGTGCATCTGAAACTACTACTGGCCTTCCAGGGATCGATCAAAGCGTAGACTGTTTGAGACATTACTCCCTTAAAGGAAAGTGCGCATGGTGACTGTTGTATACACCCCGATGGAATTTATGTGTTTCATCAACACTCTAATAGTCCACAAATTACAGAATATCACCAGACATGGATCGGAAATTATTATTGGTCTTCTAGGGAACGATCAAAGCGTAGACTGTTTGAGACATTATTTGCGTGGTGGAAAGTGCGCATGGTGACTGTTGTATTCAATCCCGATGCAATTTCTGTGTTTCATCAACACAGATTACAGAATATCTCCAGATGTGCATCGGAAACTACTACTGGTCTTCCAGGGAAGGATCAAAGCGTAAACTGTTTGAGACATTACACCCATGGAGGAAAGTGCGCATGGTGACTGTTGTATTCAATCCCGATGCAATTTCTGTGTTTCATTAACAGTCTGATAGTCCACAGATTACAGAATGCGACCAGACGTGCATCGGAAACTACTAGTGGTCTTAAAGTTAACGATCAAAGCGTAGACTGTTTGAGACATTGCTCCCGTTGAGGAAAGTGCTCATAGTGACTGTTGTATTCAATCCCGATGCAATTTCTGTGTTTCATCAACACTCTGATAGTCCACAGATTACAGAATGCCTCCAGATGTGCATCGGAAACTACAACTGGTCTTCCAGGGAACGATCAAAGCGTAGACTGTTTGAGACATTACTCGCATGGAGGAAAGTGCGCATGGTGACTGTTGTTTTCAATCCCGATGCAATTTCTGTGTTTCATTAACAGTCTGATAGTCCACAGATTACAGAATGCCTCCAGATGTGCATCGGAAACTACTACTGATCTTGCAGGGAACGATTAAAGTGGAGACTTTTTTGAGACATTACTCCCATGGAGGAAAGTGCGCATGGTGACTGTTGTATTCAATCCCGATGCTATTTCTGTGTTTCATCAACACAGATTACAGAATATCTCCAGATGTGCATCGGAAACTACTACTGGTCTTCCAGGGAACGATCAAAGCGTAGACTGTTTGAGACATTACTTGGGTGGTGGAAAGTGCGCATGGTGACTGTTGTATTCAATCCCGGTTCAATTTCTGTGTTTCATCAACACTCTGATAGTCCACAGATTACAGAATGCCACCAGATGTGTATCGGATTCTACTACTGGTCTTCCAGGGAACGATCAAAGCGTAGACTGTTTGACACATTACTCCCATGGAGGAGAGGGTGCATGGTGACTGTTGTATTCAATCCCGATGCAATTTCTGTGTTTCATCAACACTCTGATAGTCCACTGATTACAGAATGCCACCAGATGTGAATCGGAAACTACTACTGGTCTTCCAGGGAACGATCAAATCGTAGACTGTTTGAGACATTACTCGCATGAAGGAAAGTGCCCATGGTCACTGTTGTATTCAATCCCGATTCAATTTCTGTGTTTCATCAACACACAGATACTCCACAAATTACAGAATGCCAATAGATGTGCATCTGAAACTACTACTGGTCTTCCAGGGATCGATCAAGGCGTAGACTGTTTGAGACATTACTCCCGTAAAGGAAAGTGCGCCTGGTGACTGTTGTATACACCCCGATGGAATTTCTGTGTTTCATCAACACTCTAATAGTCCACAAATTACAGAATATCACCAGACATGCATCGGAAATTATTACTGGTCTTCTAGGGAACGATCAAAGCGTAGACTGTTTGAGACATTATTTGCGTGGTGGAAAATGCGCATGGTGACTGTTGTATTCAATCCCGATGCAATGTCTGTGTTTCATTAACAGTCTGATATTCCGCAGTTAACAGAATGGAACCAGACGTGCATCGGAAACTACTAGTGGTCTTAAAGTTAACGATCAAAGCGTAGGTTGTTTGAGACATTGCTCCCGTTGAGGAAAGTGCGCAAGGTGACTGTTGTATTCAATCCCGATGCAATTTCTGTGTTTCATCAACTCTGATAGTCCACAGATTACAGAATGCCTCCAGATGTGCATCGGAAACTACTACTGGTCTTCCAGGTAACGATTAAAGGGTAGACTGTTAGAGATGTTACTCGCATGGAGGAAAGTGCGCATGGTGACTGTTGTATTCAATCCCGAAGTAATTTCTGTGTTTCATCAACAGTCTGATAGTCCACAGATTACAGAATGCCTCCAGATGTGCATCGGAAACTACTACTGGTCTTCCAGGGAACGATCAAAGCGTAGACTGTTTGAGACATTACTCCCGTGGAGGTTAGTGCGCATGGTGACTGTTGTATTCAATCCCGATGCAATTTCTGTGTTTCATCAACACTCTGATATTCCACAGATTACAGAATGCCTCCAGATGTGCATCGGAAACTACTACTGGTCTTCCAGGGGACGATCAAAGCATAGACTGTTTGAGACATTACTTGCGTGTTGGAAAGTACGCATGGTGACTGTTGTATTCAATCCCGATTCAATTTCTGTGTTTCATCATCACTCTGATAGTCCACAGATTACATAATGCCACCAGATGTGTATCGGAATCTACTATTGGTCTTCCAGGGTACGATCAAAGCGTAACCTGTTTGACACATTACTCCCATGGAGGAAAGGGCGCATTGTGACTGTTGTATTCAATCCCGATTCAATTTCTATGTTTCATCAACAGTCTGATAATCCACAGATTACAGAATGCAACGATCCGTGCATCGGAAACTACTACTGGTCTTAAAGTTAACGATCAAAGCGTAGACTGTTTGAGACATTACTCCCATGGAGGAAAGTGATCATGGTGACTGTTGTATTCAATCCCGATGCAATTTCTGGGTTTCATTAACACTCTGATAGTCCACAGATTACAGAATGCCTCCAGATGTCCATCGGAAACTACTACTGGTCTTCCAGGGAACGATCAAAGCGTAAACTCTTTGAGACATTACTCACATGGAGGAAAGTGAACATGGTAACTGTTGTATTCAATCCCGATGCATTTTCTGTGTTTCATCAACACTCTGATAGTCCACAGATTACAGAATGCCACGAGATGTGCATCGGAAACTAGTACTGGTCTTACCGGGAACGATCAAAGCGTAGACTGTTTCAGACATTACTCCCATGTAGGAAAGTACGGATGGTGACTGGTGTATAAAATCCCAATTCAATTTCTCTGTTTCATCAACACTCTGATAGTCCACTGTGTTTCATCAACACTCTGATAGTCCATAAATTGCAGAATATCACCGACGTGGATGGGAAATTATTACTGTACTTTTAGTTAACGATCAAAGCTTAGACTGTTTGAGACATTACTCCCGTGGAGGTTAGTGCGCATCGTGACTGATGTATTCAATCCAGATGCAATTTCTGTGTTTCATCAACACTCTGATATTCCACAGATAACAGAATGCCTCTAGATGTGCATCGGAAACTACTACTGCTCTTAAAGTTAACGATCAATGCGTAGACTGTTTGAGACATTACTCCCGTGGAGGAAAGTGCGCATGGTGACTATTGTATTCAATCCCGATGGAGATTCTGTGTTTCATCAACACTCTGATATTCCTCAGATTACAGAATGCCAACAGATGTGCATCGGAAAGTACTACTGGTCTTCCAGGGAACGATCAAAGCGTAGACTGTTTGAGACATTACTTCCCATGGAGGAAAGTGCGGATGGTGACTGTTGTATTTAATCCCGATGCAATTTCTGTGTTTCATCAACACTCTGATAGTCCACTGATTACAGAATGCCACCAGATGTGCATCGGAAACTACTACTGGTCTCCCAGGGAACGATCAAAGCGTGTACTGTTTGAGACCTACACCCATGGAGGAAACTGAACATGGTGACTGTTGTATTCAATCCAGATGCAATTTCTGTATTTCATCAACACTCTGATAGTCCACAGATTACAGAATGCCTCCAGATGTTCATCGGAAACTACTACTGGTCTTCCAGGGAACGATCAAAGCGTAGACTGTTTGAGACATTACTCCCATGGAGGAAAGTGCGGAAGGTGACTGTTGTATTCAATCCCGATGCAATTTCTGTGTTTCATCAACACAGATTACAGAATATCTCCAGATGTGCATCGGAAGCTACTGCTGGTCTTCCAGCGAACGATCAAAGTGTAGTCTGTTTGAGACATTACTTGCGTGGTGGCAAGTGCGCATGGTGACTGTTGTATTCAATCCCGATTCAATTTCTGTGTTTTATCAACTCTCTGATAGTCCACAGATTACAGAATGCCACCAGATGTGTATCGGAATCTACTACTGGTCTTCCAGGGAACGATCAAAGCGTAGACTGTTTGACACATTACTCCCATGGAGGAGAGGGTGCATGGTGACTGTTGTATTCAATCCCGATGCAATATCTGTGTTTGATCAACACTCTGATAGTCCACTGATTACAGAATGCCACCAGATGTGGATCGGAAACTACTACTGGTCTTCCAGGGAACGATCAAATCGTAGACTGTTTGAGACATTACTCGCGTGGAGGAAAGTGCGCATGGTCACTGTTGTATTCAATCCCGATTCAATTTCTGTGTTTCATCAACACTCTGATAGTCCACAAATTACAGAATGCCAATAGATGTGCATCTGAAACTACTACTGGTCTTCCAGGGATTGATCAAAGCGTAGACTGTTTGAGACATTACTCCCGTGGAGGAAAGTGCGCATGGTTACTGTTGTATTCAATCCCGATGCAATTTCTGTGTTTCATCAACTCTGTGATAGTCCACAAATTATAGAATGCCAATAGATGTGCATCAGAAACTACTACTGGTCTTCCAGGGAACGATCAAAGCGTAGACTGTTTGAGACATTATTTGCGTGGTGGAAAGTGCGCATGGTGACTGTTGTATTCAATCCCGATGCGATTTCTGTGTTTCATCAACACAGATTACATAATATCTCCAGATGTGCATCGGAAGCTATTACTGGTCTTCCAGAGAACGATCAAAGCGTAGACTGTTTGAGACATTACTTGCGTGGTGGCAAGTGCGCATGGTGACTGTTGTATACAATCCCGATTCAATTTCTGTGTTTCATCAACACTCTGATAGTCCACAGATTACAGAATGCCACCAGATGTGTATCGGAATCTACTACTGGTCTTCCAGGGAACGATCAAAACGTAGACTGTTTGACACATTACTCCCATGGAGGAGAGGGGGCATGGTGACTGTTGTATTCAATCGCGATGCAATATCTGTGTTTCATCAACACTCTGATAGTCCACTGATTACAGAATGCCACCAGATGTGGATCGGAAACTACTACTGGTCTTCCAGGGAACGATCAAATCGTAGATAGTTTGAGACATTACTCGCGTGAAGGAAAGTGCGCATGGTCACTGTTGTATTCAATCCCGATTCAATTTCTGTGTTTCATCAACACTCTGATAGTCCACAAATTACAGAATGCCAATAGATGTGCATCTGAAACTACTACTTGTCTTCCAGGGATCGATCAAAGCGTAGACTGTTTGAGACATTACTCCCGTGGAGGAAAGTGCGCATGGTTACTGTTGTATTCAATCCCGATGCAATTTCTGTGTTTCATCAACTCTGATAGTCCACAGATTACAGAATGCCTAAAGATGTGCATCGGAAACTACTACTGGTCTTCCAGGGAACGATCAAAGCGAAGACTGTTTGAGACATTATTTGCGTGGTGGAAAGTGCGCATGGTGACTGTTGTATTCAATCCCGATGCAATTTCTGTGTTTCATTAACACAGATTACATAATATCTCCAGATGTGCATCGGAAACTACTACTGGCGTTCCAGGGAAGGATCAAAGCGTAAACTGTTTGAGACATAACTCGCATGGAGGAAAGTGCGCATGGTGACTGTTGTATTCAATCCCGATGCAATTTCTGTGTTTCATTAACAGTCTGATAGTCCACAGATTACAGAATGCGACCAGACGTGCATCGGAAACTACTTGTGGTCTTAAAGTTAACGATCAAAGCGTAGACCGATTGAGACATTGCTCCCGTTGAGGAAAGTGCGCATGGTGACTGTTGTATTCAATCCCGATGCAAATTCTGTGTTTCATCAACACTCTGATAGTCCACAGATTACAGAATGCCTCCAGATGTGCATCGGAAACTACTACTGATCTTGCAGGGAACGATCAAAGCATAGACTTTTTGAGACATTACTCCCATGGAGGAAAGTGCGCATGGTGACTGTTGTATTCAATCCCGATGCAATTTCTGTGTTTCATCAACACAGATTACAGAATATCTCCAGATGTGCATCGGAAGCTACTGCTGGTCTTCCAGCGAACAATCAAAGTGTAGAATGTTTGAGACATTACTTGCGTGGTGGCAAGTGCGCATGGTGACTGTTGTATTCAATCCCGATTCAATTTCTGTGTTTCATCAACTCTCTGATAGTCCACAGATTACAGAATGCCACCAGATGTGTATCGGAATCTACTACTGGTCTTCCAGGGAACGATCAAAGCGTAGACTGTTTGACACATTTCTCCCATGGAGGAGAGGGTGCATGGTGACTGTTGTATTCAATCCCGATGGAATATCTGTGTTTCATCAACACTCTGATAGTCCACTGATTACAGAATGCCACCAGATGTGGATCGGAAACTACTACTGGTCTTCCAGGGAACGATCAAATCGTAGACTGTTTGAGACATTACTCGCGTGAAGGAAAGTGCGCATGGTCACTGTTGTATTCAATCCCGATTCAATTTCTGTGTTTCATCAACACTCTGATAGTCCACAAATTACAGAATGCCAATAGATGTGCATCTGAAACTACTACTGGTCTTCCAGGGATCGATCAAAGCGTAGACTGTTTGAGACATTACTCCCGTGGAGGAAAGTGCGCATGGTTACTGTTGTATTCAATCCCGATGCAATTTCTGTGTTTCATCAACTCTGATAGTCCACAGATTACAGAATGCCTAAAGATGTGCATCGGAAACTACTACTGGTCTTCCAGATAACGATCAAAGCGTAGACTGTTTGAGACATTATTTGCGTGGTGGAAAGTGCGCATGGTGACTGTTGTATTCAATCCCGATGCAATTTCTGTGTTTCATCAACACAGATTACATAATATCTCCAGATGTGCATCGGAAACTACTACTGGCCTTCCAGGGAAGGATCAAAGCGTAAACTGATTGAGACATTACTCGCATGGAGGAAAGTGCGCATGGTGACTGTTGTATTCAATCCCGATGCAATTTCTGTGTTTCATTAACAGTCCGATAGTCCACAGATTACAGAATGCGACCAGACGTGTATCGGAAACTACTTGTGGTCTTAAAGTTAACGATCAAAGCGTAGACCGTTTGAGACATTGCTCCCGTTGAGGAAAGTGCGCATGGTGACTGTTGTATTCAATCCCGATGCAATTTCTGTGTTCCAACAACACTCTGATAGTCCGCAGATTACAGAATGCCTCCAGATGTGCATCGGAAACTACTACTGGTCTTCCAGGTAACGATTAAAGGGTAGACTGTTAGAGATGTTACTCGCATGGAGGAAAGTGCGCATGGTGACTGTTGTATTGAATCCCGATGCAATTTCTGTGTTTCATCAACAGTCTGATATTCCACAGATTACAGAATGCCTCAAGATGTGCATCGGAAACTACTACTGGTCTTCCAGGGAACGATCAAAGCGTTGACTGTTTGAGACATTACTCCCGTGGAGGTTAGTGCGCATGGTGACTGTTGTATTCAATCCCGATGCAATTTCTGAGTTTCATCAACACTCTGATATTCCACAGATTACAGAATGCCTCCAGATGTGCATCGGAAACTACTACTGGTCTTCCAGGGGACGATCAAACCGTAGACTGTTTGAGACATTACTTGCGTGTTGGAAAGTACGCATGGTGACTGTTGTATTCAATCCCGATTCAATTTCTGTGTTTCATCATCACTCTGATAGTCCACAGATTACATAATGCCACCAGATGTGTATCGGAATCTACTACTGGTCTTCCAGGGTACGATCAAAGCGTAACCTGTTTGACACATTACTCCCATGGAGGAAAGGGCGCATTGTGACTGTTGTATACAATCCCGATTCAATTTCGATGTTTCATCAACAGTCTGATAATCCACAGATTACAGAATGCGACGATCCGTGCATCGGAAACTACTACTGGTCTTAAAGTTAACGATCAAAGCGTAGACTGTTTGAGACATTACTCCCATGGAGGAAAGTGCTCATGGTGACTGTTGTATTTAATCCCGATGCAATTTCTGGGTTTCATTAACACTCTGATAGTCCACAGATTACAGAATGCCTCCAGATGTCCATCGGAAACTACTACTGGTCCTCCAGGGAACGATCAAAGCGTAAACTCTTTGAGACATTACTCTCATGGAGGAAAGTGAACATGGTAACTGTTGTATTCAATCCCGATGCATTTTCTGTGTTTCATCAACACTCTGATAGTCCACAGATTACAGAATGCCACGAGATGTGCATCGGAAACTACTACTGGTCTTACCGGGAACGATCAAAGCGTAGACTGTTTCAGACATTACTCCCATGTTGGAAAGTACGGATGGTGACTGGTGTATTAAATCCCGATGCAATTTCTGTGTTTCATCAACACTCTGATAGTCCACTGTGTTTCATCAACACTCTAATAGTCCATAAATTACAGAATATCACCGACGTGCATGGGAAATTATTACTGTACTTCTAGTTAACGATCAAAGCGTAGACTGTTTGAGACATTACTCCCGTGGAGGTTAGTGCGCATGGTGACTGTTGTATTCAATCCCGATGCAATTTCTGTGTTTCATCAACACTCTGATATTCCACAGATTACAGAATGCCTCTAGATGTGCATCGGAAACTACTACTGCTCTTAAAGTTAACGATCAAAGCGTAGACTGTTTGAGACATTACTCCCGTGGAGGAAAGTGCGCATGGTGACTATTGTATTCAATCCCGATGCAGATTCTGTGTTTCATCAACACTCTGATATTCCTCAGATTACAGAATGCCAACAGATGTGCATCGGAAAGTACTACTGGTCTTCCAGGGAACGATCAAAGCGTAGACTGTTTGAGACATTACTCTTATGGAGGAAAGTGCGCATGGTTACTGTTGTATTCAATCCCGATGCAATTTCTGTGTTTCATCAACTCTGTGATAGTCCACAAATTATAGAATGCCAATAGATGTGCATCTGAAACTACTACTGGTCTTCCAGGGATCGATCAAAGCGTAGACTGTTTGAGACATTACTCCCGTAAAGGAAAGTGCGCATGGTGACTGTTGTATACACCCCGATTGGAATTTCTGTGTTTCATCAACACTCTAATAGTCCACAAATTACAGAATATCACCAGACATGGATCGGAAATTATTACTGGTCTTCTAGGGAACGATCAAAGTGTAGACTGTTTGAGACATTATTTGCGTGGTGGAAAGTGCGCATGGTGACTGTTGTATTCAATCCCGATGCAATTTCTGTGTTTCATCAACACAGATTACAGAATATCTCCAGATGTGCATCGGAAACTACTACTGGTCTTCCAGGGAAGGATCAAAGCGTAAACTGTTTGTGACATTACACCCATGGAGGAAAGTGCGCATGGTGACTGTTGTATTCAATCCCGATGCAATTTCTGTGTTTCATTAACAGTCTGATAGTCCACAGATTACAGAATGCGACCAGACGTGCATCGGAAACTACTAGTGGTCTTAAAGGTAACGATCAAAGCGTAGACTGTTTGAGACATTGCTCCCGTTGAGGAAAGTGCTCATAGTGATTGTTGTATTCAATCCCGATGCAATTTCTGTGTTTCATCATCACTCTGATTGTCCACAGATTACAGAATGCCACCAGATGTGCATCGGAAACTACTACTGCTCTTCCAGGGAACGATCAAAACGTATACTGTTTGAGAATTACTCCCATTTAGGAAACTGAACATGGTGACTGTTGTATTCAATACCGATGCACTTTCCGTATTTCTACAACACTCTGATAGTCCACAGATTACAGAATGCGTCCAGATGTTCATCGGAAACTACTACTGGTCTTCCAGGGAACGATCAAAGCGTAAACTCTTCGAGACATTACTCCCATTGTGGAAGGTGCTCATGGTGTCTGTTGTATTCAATCCCGATGCAATTTCTGTGTTTCAACTCCACCCTGATAGTCCACAGATTACAGAATGCCTCCAGATGTGCGTCGAAAAGTACTACAGGTCTTCCAGGGAACGATCAAAGTGGAGACTTTTTGAGACATTACTCTCATGGAGGAATGTGCGCATGGTGACTGTTGTATTCAATCCCGATGCAATTTCTGTGTTTCATCAACACAGATTACAGAATATCTCCAGATGTGCATCGGAAGCTACTACTGGTCTTCCAGCGAACGATCAAAGCGTAGACTGTTTGAGACATTACTTGCGTGGTGGCAAGTGCGCATGGTGACTATTGTATTCAATCCCGATTCAATTTCTGTATTTCATCAACACTCTGATAGTCCACAGATTACAGAATGCCACCAGATGTGTATCGGAATCTACTACTGGTCTTCCAGGGAACGATCAAAGCGTAGACTGTTTGACACATTACTCCCATGGAGGAGAGGGTGCATGGTGACTGTTGTATTCAATCCCGATGCAATATCTGTGTTTCATCAACACTCTGATAGTCCACATATTACAGAATGCCAATAGATGTGCATCTGAAACTACTACTGGTCTTCCAGGGATCGATCAAAGCGTAGACTGTTTGAGACATTACTCCCGTGGAGGAAAGTGCGCATGGTTACTGTTGTATTCAATCCCGATGCAATTTCTGTGTTTCATCAACTCTGTGTTAGTCCACAAATTATAGAATGCCAATAGATGTGCATCTGAAACTACTACTGGTCTTCCAGGGATCGATCAAAGCGTAGACTGTTTGAGACATTACTCCCGTAAAGGAAAGTGCGCATGGTGACTGTTGTATACACCCCGATGGAATTTCTGTTTTTCATCAACACTCTAATAGTCCACAAATTACAGAATATCACCAGACATGGATCGGAAATTATTACTGGTCTTCTAGGGAACGATTAAAGCGTAGACTGTTTGAGACATTATTTGCGAGGTGGAAAGTGCGCATGGTGACTGTTGTATTCAATCCCGATGCAATTTCTGTGTTTCATCAACACAGATGACAGAATATCTCCAGATGTGCATCGGAAACTACTACTGGACTTCCAGGAAGGATCAAAGCGTAAACTGTTTGAGACATTACACCCATGGAGGAAAGTGCGCATGGTGACTGTTGTATTCAATCCCGATGCAATTTCTGTGTTTCATTAACAGTCTGATAGTCCACAGATTACAGAATGCGACCAGACGTGCATCGGAAACTACTAGTGGTCTTAAAGTTAACGATCAAAGCGTAGACTGTTTGAGACATTGCTCCCGTTGAGGAAAGTGCTCATAGTGACTGTTGTATTCAATCCCGATGCACTTTCTGTGTTTCATCAACACAGATTACAGAATATTTCCAGATGTGCATCGGAAACTACTACTGGTCTTCCAGGGAAGGATCAAAGCCTAAACTGTTTGAGACATTACACCCATGGAGGAAAGTGCGCATGGTGACTGTTGTATTCAATCCCGATGCAATTTCTGTGTTTCATTAACAGTCTGATAGTCCACAGATTACAGAATTCGACCAGACGTGCATCGGAAACCACTACTGGTCTTCCAGTTAACGATCAAAGCGTAGACTGTTTGAGACACTACTCTCATAGAGTAAAGTGCGCATGATGACTGTTGTATTCAATCCCGATGCAATTTCTGTGTTTCATCAACACTCTGATAGTCCACAGATAACAGAATGCCTCCAGATGTGCATCGTAAACTACTACTGGTCTTCCAGGGAACGATCAATGCGTAGACTGTTTGAGACATCACTCCCATGGAGGAAAGTGCGAATGGTGACTGTTGTATTCAATCCCGATGCAATTTCTGTGTTTCATCAACACTCTGATACTCCACAGATTACAGAATGCCTCCAGATGTGCATCGGAAACTACTACTGGTCTACCAGGGAACGATCAAAGCGTAAACTCTTTGAGACATAACTTCCATGGAAGAAGGTGCGCATGGTGACTGTTGTATTCAATCCCGATGCAATTTCTGTGTTTCATCAACACTCTGATAGTCCGCAGATTACAGAATGCCTCCAGATGTGTATCGGAAACTACTATTGGTCTTCCAGGTAACGATTAAATGGTAGACTGTTAGAGATGTTACTCGCATGGACGAAAGTGCACATGGTGACTGTTGTATTCAATCCCGATGCAATTTCCGTGTTTCATTAACACTCTGATAGTCCACAAATTACAGAATTCCAATAGATGTGCATCTGAAACTACTACTGGTCTTCCAGGGAACGATCAAAGCGTTGACTGTTTGAGACATTACTCCTGTAGAGGGAAGTGCGCATGGTGACTGTTGTATACACCCCGATGGAATTTCTGTGTTTCATCAACACTCTAATAGTCCACAAATTACAGAATATCACCAGACATGGATCGGAAATTATTACTAGTCTTCTAGGGAACGATCAAAGCGTAGACTGTTTGAGACATTATTTGCGTGGTGGAAAGTGCGCATGGTGACTGTTGTATTCAATCCCGATGCAATTTCTGTGTTTCATCAACACAGATTACAGAATATCTCCAGATGTGCATCGGAAACTACTACTGGTCTTCCAGGGAAGGATCAAAGCGTAAACAGTTTGAGACATTACACCCATGGAGGAAAGTGCGCATGGTGACTGTTGTATTCAATCCCGATGCAATTTCTGTGTTTCATTAACAGTCTGATAGTCCACAGATTACAGAATGCGACCAGACGTGCATCGGAAACTACTAGTGGTCTTAAAGGTAACGATCAAAGCGTAGACTGTTTGAGACATTGCTCCCGTTGAGGAAAGTGCTCATAGTGACTGTTGTATTCAATCCCGATGCAATTCCTGTGTTTCATCAACACTCTGATTGTCCACAGATTACAGAATGCCACCAGATGTGCATCGGAAACTACTACTGCTCTTCCAGGGAACGATCAAAACGTATACTGTTTGAGAATTACTCCCATTTAGGAAACTGAACATGGTGACTGTTGTATTCAATCCCGATGCACTTTCCGTATTTCTACAACACTCTGATAGTCCACAGATTACAGAATGCGTCCAGATGTTCATCGGAAACTACTACTGGTCTTCCAGGGAACGATCAAAGAGTAGACTGTTTGAGACATTACTCCCATGGAGGAAAGTGTGCATGGTGACTGTTGTATTCAATCCCGATGCAATTTCTGTGTTTCATCAACACTCTGATAGTCCACAGATTACAGAATTCGACCAGACGTGCATCGGAAACTACTACTGGTCTTCCAGTTAACGATCAAAGCGTAGACTGTTTGAGACACTACTCTCATGGAGGAAAGTTCGCATGATGACTGTTGTATTCAATCCCGTTGCAATGTCTGTATTTCATCAACACTCTGATAGTCCACAGATTACAAAATGCCTCCAGATGTGCATCGGAAACTACTACTGGTCTTCCAGGGAACGATCAAATCGTAAACTCTTCGAGACATTACTCCCATTGTGGAAGGTGCTCATGGTGTCTGTTGTATTCAATCCCGATGCAATTTCTGTGTTTCAACTACACCCTGATAGTCCACAGATTACAGAATGCCTCCAGATGTGCGTCGAAAAGTACTACAGGTCTTCCAGGGAACGATCAAAGTGGAGACTTTTTGAGACATTACTCTCATGGAGGAATGTGCGCATGGTGACTGTTGTATTCAATCCCGATGCAATTTCTGTGTTTCATCAACACAGATTACAGAATATCTCCAGATGTGCATCGGAAGCTACTACTGGTCTTCCAGCGAACGATCAAAGCGTAGACTGTTTGAGACATTACTTGCGTGGTGGCAAGTGCGCATGGTGACTGTTTTATTCAATCCCGATTCAATTTCTGTGTTTCATCAACACTCTGATAGTCCACAGATTACAGAATGCCACCAGATGTGTATCGGAAACTTCTACTGGTCTTCCAGGGAACGATCAAAGCGTAGACTGTTTGACACATTACTCCCATGGAGGAGAGGGTGCATGGTGACTGTTGTATTCAATCCCGATGCAATATCTGTGTTTCATCAACACTCTGATAGTCCACTGATTACAGAATGCCACCAGATGTGAATCGGAAACTACTACTGGTCTTCCAGGGAACGATCTAATCGTAGACTGTTTGAGACATTACTCGCGTGAAGGAAAGTGCGCATGGTAACTGTTGTATTCAATCCCAATTCAATTTCTGTGTTTCATCAACACTCCGATAGTCCACATATTACAGAATGCCAATAGATGTGCATCTGAAACTACTACTGGTCTTCCAGGGATCGATCAAAGCGTAGACTGTTTGAGACATTACTCCCGTGGAGGAAAGTGCGCATGGTTACTGTTGTATTCAATCCCGATGCAATTTCTGTGTTTCATCAACTCTGAGTTAGTCCACAATTTATAGAATGCCAATAGATGTGCATCTGAAACTACTACTGGTCTTCCAGGGATCGATCAAAGCGTAGACTGTTTGAGACATTACTCCCGTAAAGGAAAGTGCGCATGGTGACTGTTGTATACACCCCGATGGAATTTCTGTTTTTCATCAACACTCTAATAGTCCACAAATTACAGAATATCACCAGACATGGATCGGAAATTATTACTGGTCTTCTAGGGAACGATCAAAGCGTAGACTGTTTGAGACATTATTTGCGAGGTGGAAAGTGCGCATGGTGACTGTTGTATTCAATCCCGATGCAATTTCTGTGTTTCATCAACACAGATGACAGAATATCTCCAGATGTGCATCTGAAACTACTACTGGTCTTCCAGGAAGGATCAAAGCGTAAACTGTTTGAGACATTACACCCATGGAGGAAAGTGCGCATGGTGACTGTTGTATTCAATCCCGATGCAATTTCTGTGTTTCATTAACAGTCTGATAGTCCACAGATTACAGAATGCGACCAGACGTGCATCGGAAACTACTAGTGGTCTTAAAGTTAACGATCAAAGCGTAGACTGTTTGAGACATTGCTCCCGTTGAGGAAAGTGCTCATAGTGACTGTTGTATTCAATCCCGATGCACTTTCTGTGTTTCATCTACACAGATTACAGAATATTTCCAGATGTGCATCGGAAACTACTACTGGTCTTCCAGGGAAGGATCAAAGCCTAAACTGTTTGAGACATTACACCCATGGAGGAAAGTGCGCATGGTGACTGTTGTATTCAATCCCCATGCAATTTCTGTGTTTCATTAACAGTCTGATAGTCCACAGATTACAGAATTCGACCAGACGTGCATCGGAAACCACTACTGGTCTTCCAGTTAACGATCAAAGCGTAGACTGTTTGAGACACTACTCTCATGGAGGAAAGTTCGCATTATGACTGTTGTATTCAATCCCATTGCAATGTCTGTATTTCATCAACACTCTGATAGTCCACAGATTACAAAATGCCTCCAGATGTGCATCGGAAACTACTACTGGTCTTCCAGGGAACGATCAAAGCGTAAACTCTTCGAGACTTTACTCCCATTGTGGAAGGTGCTCATGGTGTCTGTTGTATTCAATCCCTATGCAATTTCTGTGTTTCATCTACACTCTGATAGTCCACAGATTACAGAATGCCTCCTGATGTGCGTCGAAATGTACTACAGGTCTTCCAGGGAACGATCAAAGCGTTGACTGTTTGAGACATTACTCCCGTAGAGGAAAGTGCGCATGGTGACTGTTGTATACACCCCGATGGAATTTCTGTGTTTCATCAACACTCTAATAGTCCTCAAATTACCGAATATCCCCAGACGTGCATCGGAAATTATTACTGGTCTTCTAGGGAACGATCAAAGCGTAGACTGTTTGAGACATTACTCCCGTGGAGGTTAGTGCGCATGGTGACTGTTGTATTCAATCCCGATGCAATTTCTGTGTTTCATCAACACTCTGATATTCCACAGATTACAGAATGCCTCCAGATGTGCATCGGAAACTACTACTGGTCTTCCAGAGAACGAGCAAAGCGTAGACTCTTTGAGACATTACTTGCGTGGTGGAAAGTGCGCATGGTGACTGTTGTATTCAATCCCGATTCAATTTCTGTGTTTCATCAACAATCTGATAGTCCACAGATTACATAATGCCACCAGATGTGTATCGGAATCTACTACTGGTCTTCCAGGGTACGATCAAAGCGTAGACTATTTGACACATTACTCAAATGGAGGATAGGGCGCATGGTGACTGTTGTATTGAATCCCGATTTAATTTCTGTGTTTCATCAACAGTCTGATAGTCCACAGATTACAGAATGCGACGATCCGTGCATCGGAAACTACTACTGGTCTTAAAGTTAACGATCAAAGCGTAGACTGTTTGATACATTACTCCCATGGAGGAAAGGGCGCATGGTGACTGTTGTATTCAATCCCGATGCAATTTCTGTGTTTCATTAACACTCTGATAGTCCACAGACTACAGAATGCCTCCAGATGTCCATCGGAAACTACTACTGGTCTTCCAGGGAACGATCAAAGCGTATACTCTTTGAGACATTACTCACATGGAGGAAAGTGCGCATGGTAACTGTTGTATTCAATCCCGATGCATTTTCTGTGTTTCATCAACACTCTGATAGTCCACAGATTACAGAATGCCACGAGATGTGCATCGGAAACTACTACTGGTCTTCCCGGGAACGATCAAAGCGTAGACTGTTTCAGACATTACACCCATGTAGGAAAGTACGGATTGTGACTGGTGTATTCAATACCGATGCAATTTCTGTGTTTCATCAACACCCTGATAGTCCACTGTGTTTCATCAACACTCTAATAGTCCATAAATTACAGAATATCACCAGACGTGCATCGGAAATTATTACTGGTGTTCTAGTTACCGATCAAAGCGTAGACTGTTTGAGACATTACTCCCGTGGAGGTTAGTGTGCATGGTGACTGTTGTATTCATTCCGGATGCAATTTCTGTGTTTCATCAACACTCTGATATTCCACAGATTACAGAATGCCTCTAGATGTGCATCGAAAACTACTACTGCTTTTAAAGTTAACGATCAAAGCGTAGACTGTTTGAGACATAGCTCCCGTGGAGGAAAGTGCGCATGGTGACTGTAGTAATCAATCACGATGCTATTTATGTGTTTTATGAACACTCTGATTGTCCACAGATTACAGAATGGTACCAGATGTGCATCGGAAACTACTACTGGTCTTCCAGGGAATGATCAAAGCGAAAACTTTTTGAGACATTACTCCCAAGGAGGAAGGTGCGCATGGTGACTGTTGTATTCAATCCCGATGCAAATTCTGTGTTTCATCAACACTCTGATAGTCCACAGTTTACAGAATGCCTCCAGATGTGCATCGGAAACTGCTACTGATCTTGCAGGGAACGATCAAAGTGGAGACTTTTTTGAGACATTACTCCCATGGAGGAAAGTACGCATGGTGACTGTTGTATTCAATCCCGATGCAATTTCTGTGTTTCATCAACACAGATTACAGAATATCTATAGATGTGCATCGGAAACTACTACTGGTCTTCCAGGGAACAATCAAAGCGTAGACTGTTTGAGACATTACTTGCGTGGTGGAAAGTGCGCATGGTGACTGTTGTATTCAATCCCGATTCAATTTCTGTGTTTCATCAACACTCTGATATTCCAAAGATTACAGAATGCCACCAGATGTGTATCGGAATCTACTACTGGTCTTCCAGGGAACGATCAAAGCGTAGACTGTTTGACACATTACTCCCATGGAGGAGAGGGTGCATGGTGACTGTTGTATTCAATCCCGATGCAATTTCTGTGTTTCATCAACACTCTGATAGTCCACAAATTACAGAATGCCAATAGATGTGCATCTGAAACTACTACTGGTCTTCCAGGGATCGATCAAAGTGTAGACTGTTTGAGACATTACTCCCGTGGAGGAGAGTGCGCATGGTTACTGTTGTATTCAATCACGATGCAATTTCTGTGTTTCATCAACACTGTGATAGTCCACAAATTACAGAATGACATTAGATGTGCATCTGAAACTACTACTGGTCTTCCAGGGATCGATCAAAGCGTAGAATGATTGAGACATTACTCCCGTAAAGGAAAGTGCGCATGGTGACTGTTGTATACACCCCGATGGAATTTCTGTGTTTCATCAACACTCTAATAGTCCACAAATTACAGAATATCACCAGACATGCATCGGAAATTATTACTGGTCTTCTAGGGAACGATCAAAGCGTAGACTGTTTAAGACATTATTTGCGTGGTGGAAAGTGCGCATGGTGACTGTTGTTTTCAATTCCGATTCAATTTCTGTGTTTCATCAACACCCTGATAGTCCACAGATTACAGAATGCCACCAGATGTGCATCGGAAACTACTACTGGTCTTCCAGGGAACGATCAAAGCGTAGATTGTTTGAAACATTACTCCCGTCTAGGAAAGTGCGCGTGGTGACTGTTGTACTCAATCCCGATGCAATTTCTGTGTTTCATCAACTCTGATAGTCCATAGATTACAGAATGCCTAAAGATGTGCATCGGAAACTACTACTGCTCTTCCAGGGAACGATCAAAGCGTATACTGTTTGAGAATTACTCCCATTGTGGAAACTGAACATGATGACTGTTGTATTCAATCCCGATGCACCTTCCGTATTTCAACAACACTCTGATAGTCCACAGATTACAGAATGCATCCAGATGTTCATCGGAAACTACTACTGGTCTTCCAGGGAACGATCAAAGCGTAGATTGTTTGAGACATTACTCACGTGTAGGAAAGTGCGCGTGGTGACTGTTGTATTCAATCCCGATGCAATTTCTGTGTTTCATCAACTCTGATAGTCCACAGATTACAGAATGCCTAAAGATGTGCATCGGAAACTACTACTGGTCTTCCAGGGAACGATTAAAGCGTAGACTGTTAGAGATATTACTCGCATGGAGGAAAGCGCGCATTTTGACTCTTGTATTCAATCCCGATGCAATTTCTGTGTTTCATCAACACTCTGATAGTCCACAGATTACAGAATGCCTCCAGATGTGCATCGGAAACTACCACTGTTCTTCCAGGGAACGATCAAAGCGTAGACACTTTGAGACATTACTAACATGGAGGAAAGTGGGCATGGTGACTGTTGTATTCAATCCCGATGCAAATAATGAGTTCCATCAACACATTGAAGGTCCACAGATTACAGAATGCCTCCAGATGTGCATCGGAAACTACCACTGGACCTCCGGGTAACGATCAAAGCGTAGACTGTTTGAGACATTACTCCTGTAGAGGAAAGTGCTCATCGTGTCTGTTGTATTCAATCCCGATGCAATTTCTGTGTTTCATCAACACTCTAATAGTCCACAAATTACAGAATATCAAAAGACGTGAATCGGATATTATTACTGTTCTTCCAGGGAACGATCGAAGCGTAGACTGTTTGAGACATTACTCTCGTGGAGGAAAGTGCTCATGGTGACTATTGTATTCAATCCCGATCCAATTTCTGTGCTTCATCAACACTCTGATAGTCCACTGATTACAAAATGCCTCCAGATGTGCATCGGAAACTACTACTGGTCTTCCAGGGAACTATCAAATCGTAAACTCTTTGAGATATTACTCACATGGAGGAAAGTGCGCATGGTAACTGTTGTATTCAATCCCGATGCCTTTTCTGTGTTTCATCAACACTCTGATAGTCCACAGATTACAGAATGCCACGAGATCTGCATCGGAAACTTCTACTGGTCTTCCCGGTAACGATCAAAGCGTAGACTGTTTCAGACATTACTCCCATGCAGGAAAGTGCGGATGGTGACTGGTGTATTCAATCCCGATGCAATTGATGTGTTTCATCAACACACTGATAGTCCACAGATTTCAGAATGCCACCAGATGTGCATCGGAAACTACTACCGGTCTTCCATGGGACGATCAAAGCGTCGACTCTTTGAGACATACCTCCCGTGGAGGAAAGTGCGGATGGTGAGTGTTGTATTGAATCCCGATGCAATTTCTGTGTTTTATTAACACTCTGATAGTGCACAGATTACAGAATGCCACAAGATGTGCATTGGAAACTACTACTGACCTTCCAGGGAACGATCAAACCGTAGACTGTTTGAGAATTTCTCCCATGGAGGAATGTGCGCATGGTGACTGTTGTATTCATTCCCGACGCAATTTCTGTGTCTCATCAACAATCTGATAGTCCACAGACTACAAAAAAGCCTCCAGATGTGCATCGGAAACTACTACTGGTCTTCCAGGGAACGATCAAAGCGTTGACTTTTAGAGACATTACTTCCATGGAGGAGTGTGCTAATGGTAACTGTTGTATTCAATCCCGATGATATTTCTGTGTTTCATCAACACTCTGATAGTCTACAGATTACAGAATGCCACCAGATGTGCATCGGAAACTACTACTGGTCTTCCAGGGAACGATCAAAGCGTAGAATGTTTGAGACATTGCTCCCGTGGAGGAAAGTGCGCATGGTGACTGTTGTATTCAATCCCGATGCAACTTCTGTCTTTCATCAACACTCTGATACTCCACAGATTACAGAATGCCTCCAGATGTGCAATTGAAACTATTACTGGTCTTCCAGGGAACGATGAAAGCGTAGACTGTTTGAGACATTACTCCCATGGAGGAATCTGCGCATGGAGACTGTTGTATCAATCCCGATGCAATTTCTGTGTTTCATCAACACTCTGGTTGTCCACAGAGTACAAAAGGCTTCCAGATGTGCATCGGAAACTACTACTTGTCTTATAGGGGACGATCAAAGCGTCGACTGTTTGAGACATACCTCCCGTGGAGGAAAGTGCGGATGGTGACCGTTGTATTGAATCCCGATGCAATTTCAGTGTTTCATCAACACTCTGATAGTCCACAGATTACAGAGTGCCACAAGATGTGCATCGGAAACTACTACTGGTCTTCCAGGGAACGATCAAAGCGTAGACTGTTTGAGACATTACTTTTATGGCGGAATGTGAGCATGGTGCCTGTTGTATTCAATCCCGATGCAATTTCCGTGTTTCATCATCACTCTGATAGTCCACAGATTGCAGAATGCCTCCAGATGTGCATCGGAAACTGCTACTGGTCTTCTAGGGAATGATCAAAGCGTAAACTCTTTGAAACATTACTCCCATGGAGGAAAGTGCCCATGGTGACTGTTGTATTCAATCCCAATGCAATTTCTGTGTTTCATCAACACTCTGATAGTCCACAGATTAGGGAAAGCCTCCAGATGTGCATCGGAATCTACTAATGGTCTTCCAGGGAACGATCAAAGCGTAGACTGTTAGAGACATTACTCCAAAGGAGTAAAGTGCGCATGGTGACTGTTGTATTATATCCCGACGCAATTTCTGTGTTTCATCAACACTCTGATACTCCACAGATTACAGATTGCCTCCAGATGTGCAATTGAAACTACTACTGGTCTTCCAGGGAACGATCAAAGCGTAGACTGTTTGAGACATTACTCCCATGGAGGAATCTGCGCATGGAGACTTTTGTATTCAATCCCGATGCAATTTCTGTGTTTCATCAACACTCTGATAGTCCACAGAGTACAGAAAGCCTCCAGATGTGTATCGGAAACTACTACTGGTCTTTCAGGGAGCGATCAAAGCGTAGACTGTCAGAGACATTACTCCCATGGAGGTAAGAGCGCATGGTGACAGTTGTATTCAATCCCGATGCAATTACTGTGTTTCATCAACACTCTGATTGTCTACACATTACAGAATGCCACCAGATGTGCATCGGAAACCTCTACTGGTCTTCCAGGGAACGATCAAAGCGTAGACTGTTAGAGACATTACTCCCATGGGGGAAAGGGCGCATGGTGACTCTTGTATTCAATCCCGATGCAATTACTGTGTTCCATCAACACTCTGACAGTCTACACATTACAGAAAGCCACCAGATGTGCATCGGAAACTACTACTGGTCTTCCAGGGAAAGATCAATGCGTCGACTGTTAGAGACATACCTAACGTGGATGAATGTGCGGATGGTGACTGTTGTATTGATCCCGATGCAATTTCTGTGTTTCATCAACACTCTGATAGTCCACAGATTACAGAATGCCACCAGATGTGCATCGGAAACTACGACTGGTCTTCCAGGGAACGATGAAAGCGTAGACTGTTTGAGAATTACTCCATGGCGGAAAGTACGCATCGTGACTGTTGTATTCAATCCCGATGCAATTTCTGTGTTTCATCAACACTGATAATCCACAGATTACAGAATGCCACCAGATGTGCATCGAAAACTACAAATGATCTTCCAGGGAACGATCAAAGCGTAGACTGTTTGAGACATACCTCCCGTGGAGGAAAGTGCGCATGGTGACTGTTGTAATCAATCAAGATGCAATTTCTGTGTTTCATCAACATTCTGACAGTCCACAGATTACAGAATGCCACCAGATGTGCATCGGAAACTACTACTTGTCTTCCAGGGAACGATCAAATCGTAGACTGTTTGAGACATACCTCTCGTGGAGGAAAGTGCGCATGGTGACTGTTGTAATCAATCACGATGCACTTTCTGTGTTTTATGAACACTCTGATAGTCCACAGATTACAGAATGGCACCAGATGTGCATCGTAAACTACTACTGGTCTTCCAGGGAATGATCAAAGCGTAAACTCTTTGAGACATTACTCCCAAGGAGGAAGGTGCGCATGGTGACTGTTGTATTCAATCCCGATGCAAATTCTGTGTTTCATCAACACTCTGATAGTCCACAGATTACAGAATGCTTCCAGATGTGCATCGGAAACTACTACTGATCTTGCAGGGAACGATCAAAGTGGAGACTGTTTGAGACATTACTCGCGTGAAGGAAAGTGCGCATGGTCACTGTTGTATTCAATCCCGATTCCATTTCTGTGTTTCATCAACACTCTGATAGTCCACAAATTACAGAATGCCAATAGATGTGCATCTGAAACTACTACAGGTCTTCCAGGGAACGATCAAAGCGTAGACTGTTTGGGACATTACTCCCGTAAAGGGAAGTGCGCATGGTGACTGTTGTATACACCCCGATGGAATTTCTGTGTTTCATCAACACTCTAATAGTCCACAAATTACAGAATATCACCAGACATGCATCGGAAATTATTACTGGTCTTCTAGGGAACGATCAAAGCGTAGACTGTTTGAGACATTATTTGCGTTTTGAAAAGTGCGCATGGTGACTGTTGTATTCAATTCCGATTCAATTTCTGTGTTTCATCAACACCCTGATAGTCCACAGATTACAGAATGCCACCAGATGTGCATCGGAAACTACTACTGGTCTTGCAGGGAAGGATCAAAGCGTAAACTGTTTCAGACATTACTCCCATGAAGGAAAGTGCGCATGGTGACTGTTGTATTCAATCCCGATGCAATGTCTGTGTTTCATTAACAGTCTGATATTCCGCAGATTACAGAATGCGACCAGACGTGCATCGGAAACTACTAGTGGTCTTAAAGTTAACGATCAAATCGTAGACTGTTTGAGACATTGCTCCCGTTGAGGAAAGTGCGCAAGCTGACTGTTGTATTCAATCCCGATGCAATTTCTTTGTTTCATCAACACTCTGGTAGTCTACAGATTACAGAATGCACCAAGATGTGCATCGGAAACTACTACTGCTCTTCCAGGCATCGATCAAAGCGCATACTGTTTGAGAATTTTTCCCATTGAGGAGACTGAACATGGTGACTGTTGTATTCAATCCCGATGCACTTTCTGTATTTCATCAACACTCTGATAGTCCACAGATTACAGAATGCGTCAAGATGTTCATCGGAAACTACTACTGGTCTTCCAGGGAACGATCAAGGCGTAGATTGTTTGAGACATTACTCCCGTCTAGGAAAGTGCGCGTGGTGACTATTGTACTCAATTCCGATGCAATTTCTGTGTTTCATCAACTCTGATAGTCCACAGATTACAGAATGCCTGAAGATGTGCATCGGAAACTACTACTGGTCTTCCAGGGAACGATCAAAGCGTAGACTGTTTGAGACATTATTTGCGTGGTGGAAAGTGCGCATGGTGACTGTTGTATTCAATCCCGATGCAATTTCTGTGTTTCATCAACACAGATTACGGAATATCTCCAGATGTGGATCGGAAACTACTACTTGTCTTCCAGGGAAGGATCAAAGCGTAAACTGTTTGAGACATTACTCCCATGGAGGAAAGTGCGCATGGTGGCTGTTGTATTCAATCCCGAAGCAATTTCTGTGTTTCATTAACAGTCTGATAGTCCACAGATTACAGAATGCGACCAGACGTGCATCGGAAACTACTAGTGGTCTTAAAGTTAACGATCAAAGCGTAGGCTGTTTGAGACATTGCTCCCGTTGAGGAAAGTGCGCGTGGTGACTGTTGTATTCAATCCCGATGCAATTTCTGTGTTTCATCAACACTCTGATAGTCCGCAGATTACAGAATGCGTCCAGATGTTCATCGGAAACTACTACTGGTCTTCCAGGGAACGAACAAAACGTAGATTGTTTGAGACATTACTCCCGTCTAGGAAAGTGCGCGTGGAGACTGTTGTATTCAATCACGATGCAATTTCTGTGTTTCATCAACTCTGATAGTCCACAGATTCCAGAATGCCTAAAGATGTGCATCGGAAACTACTACTGGTCTTCCAGGGAACGATTAAAGCGTAGACTGTTAGAGATATTACTCGCATGGAGGAAAGCGCGCATTTTGACTCTTGTATTCAATCCCGATGCAATTTCTGTGTTTCATCAACACTCTGATAGTCCACAGATTACAGAATGCCTCCAGATATGCATCGGAAACTACCACTGTTTTTCCAGGGAACGATCAAATCGTAGACTCTTTGAGACATTACTAACATGGAGGAAAGTGGGCATGGTGACTGTTGTATTCAATCCTGATGCAAATAATGAGTTTCATCAACACATTGAAGGTCCACAGATTACAGAATGCCTCCAAATGTGCATCGGAAACTACCACTGGACCTCCGGGGAACGATCAAAGCGTAGACTGTTTGAGACATTACTCCTGTAGAGGAAAGTGCGCATGGTGCCTGTTGTATACACCCCGATGGAATATCTGTGTTTCATCAACACTCTAATAGTCCACAAATTACAGAATATCAAAAGACGTGAATCGGAAAATTACTGTTCTTCCAGGGAACGAACGAAGCGTAGACTGTTTGAGACATTACTCTCGTGGAGGAAAGTGCGCATGGTGACTATTGTATTCAATCCGGATGCAATTTCTGTGTTTCATCAACACTCTGTTAGTCCACTGATTACAGCATGCCTCCAGATGTGCATCGGAAACTACTACTGGTCTTCCAGGGAACGATCAAAGCGTAAACTCTTTGAGATATTACTCACATGGAGGAAAGTGCGCATGGTAACTGTTGTATTCAATCCCGATGCATTTTCTGTGTTTCATCAACACTCTGATAGTCCACAGATTACAGAATGCCACGAGATCTGCATCGGAAACTTCTACTGGTCTTCCCGGTAACGATCAAAGCGTAGACTGTTTCAGACATTACTCCCATGCAGGAAAGTGCGGATGGTGACTGGTGTATTCAATCCCGATGCAATTTCTGTGTTTCATCAACACTCTGATAGTCCACAGATTTCAGAATGCCACCAGATGTGCATCGGAAACTACTACTGGTCTTCCAGGGGACGATCAAAGCGTCGACTGTTTGAGACATACCTCCCGTGGAGGAAAGTGCGGATGGTGAGTGTTGTATTGAATCCCGATGCAATTTCTGTGTTTTATCAACACTCTGATAGTCCACAGATTACAGAATGCCACCAGATGTGCATTGGAAACTACTACTGATCTTCCAAGGAACGATCAAATCGTAGACTGTTTGAGACATACCTCCCATGGAGGAATGTACGCATGGTGACTGTTGTATTCAATCCCGATGCAATTTCTGTGTCTCATCAACAATCTGGTAGTCCACAGATTACAAAAACGCCTCCAGATGTGCATCGGAAACTACTACTGGTCTTCCAGGGAACGATCAAAGCGTTGACTTTTAGAGACATTACTTCCATGGAGGAGAGTGCTAATGGTAACTGTTGTATTCAATCCCGATGATATTTCTGTGTTTCATCAACACTCTGATAGTCTCCAGATTACAGAATGCCACCAGATGTGGATCGGAAACTACTACTGGTCCTCCAGGGAACGATCTAAGCGTAGACTGTTTGAGACATTGCTCCTGTGGAGGGAAGTGCGCATGGTGACTGTTGTATTCAATCCCGATGAAACTTCTGTGTTTCATCAACACTCTGATACTCCACTGATTACTGAACGCCTCCAGATTTGCATCGGAAACTACTACTGTTCTTCCAGGGAACGATCAGAGCGTAGACTTTTTGAGAAATTACTCCCATGAAGGAAAGTGCGCATGGTGACTGTTGTATTCAATCACGATGCAATTTCTGTGTTTCATCAACTCTCTGATAGTCCACAGATTACAGAATGCCTCCAGATGTGCAATTGAAACTACTACTGGTCTTCCAGGGAACGATCAAAGCGTAGACTGTTTGAGACATTACTCCCATGAAGGAATCTGCGCATGGAGACTGTTGTATCAATCCCGATGCAATTTCTGTGTTTCATCAACACTCTGATAGTCCACAGATTACAGAATGCCTTAAGATGTGCATGGGAAACTACTACTGGTCTTCCAGGGAACGATCAAAGCGTCGACTGTTTGAGACATACCTCCCGTGGAGGAAAGTGCGGATGGTGACTGTTGTATTGAATCCCGATGCAATTTCAGTGTTTCATCAACACTCTGATAGTCCACAGATTATAGAATGCCACAAGATGTGCATCGGAAACTACTACTGGTCTTCCAGGGAACGATCAAAGCGTAGACTGTTTGAGACATTACTTTTATGGAGGAATGTGCGCATGGTGCCTGTTGTATTCAATCCCGATGCAATTTCTGTGTTTCATCAACACTCTGATAGTCCACAGATTGCAGAATGCCTCCAGATGTGCATCGGAAACTGCTACTGGTCTTCCAGGGTACGATCAAAGCGTAAACACTTTGAAACATTACTCCCATGGAGGAAAGTGCCCATGGTGACTGTTGTATTCAATCCCAATGCAATTTCTGTGTTTCATCAACACTCTGATAGTCCACAGATTAGGGAAAGCCTCCAGATGTGCATCGGAATCTACTAATGGTCTTCCAGGGAACGATCAAAGCGTAGACTCTTAGAGACACTACTCCCATGGAGCAAAGTGCGCATGGTGACTGTTGCATTATATCCCGACGCAATTTCTGTGTTTCATCAACACTCTGATACTCCACAGATTACAGATTGCCTCCAGATGTGCAATTGAAACTACTACTGGTCTTCCAGGGAACGATCAAAGCGTAGACAGTTTGAGACATTACTCCCATGGAGGAATCTGCGCATGGAGACTGTTGTATTCAATCCCGATGCAATATCTGTGTTTCATCAACACTCTGATAGTCCACAGAGTACAGAAAGCCTCCAGATGTGCATCGGAAACTACTACTGGTCTTCCAGGGAACGATCAAAGCGTCGACTGTTAGAGACATTACTCCCATGGAGGAAAGTGAGCATGGTGACAGTTGTATTCAATCCCGATGCAATTACTGTGTTTCATCAACACTCTGATAGTCGACACATTACAGAATGCCACCAGATGTGCATCGGAAACTTCTACTGGTCTTCCAGGGAACGATCAAAGCGTAGATTGTTTGAGACATTACTCCCGTGGAGGAAAGTGCGCATGGTGACTGTTGTATTCAATCCCGATGAAATTTCTGTGTTTCATCAACACACTGATAGTCTACAGATTACAGACTGCCACCAGATGTGCATCGGAAACTACTACTGGTCTTCCAGGGAAAGATCAAAGCGTAGACTGATTGAGACTTTACTCCCGTGGAGGAATTTGCGCTTGGTGACTGTTGAAATCAATCCCGATGCAATTTCTATGTTTCATCAACACTCAGATAGTCCACAGAGTACAGAAAGCCTCCAGATGTGCATCGGAAACTATTACTGGTCTTCCAGGGAACGATCAAAGCGTAGACTGTTAGAGACATTACTCCCATGGGGGAAAGGGCGCATGGTGACTCTTGTATTCAATCCCGATGCAATTACTGTGTTCCATCAACACTCTGATACTCCACAGATTACAGAATGGCACCAGATGTGCATCGCAAACTACTACTGGCCTTCCAGGGAAAGATCAATGCGTCGACTGTTAGAGACATACCTCCCGTGGATGAATGTGCGGATGGTGACTGTTGTATTGATCCCGATGCAATTTCTGAGTTTCATCAACACTCTGATAGTCCACAGATTACAGAATGCCACCAGATTTGCATCGGAAACTATTACTGGTCTTCCAGGGAACGATGAAAGCGTAGACTGTTTGAGAATTACTCCCATGGTGGAAAGTGCGCATGGTGACTGTTGTATTCAATCCCGATGCAATTTCTGTGTTTCATCAACACTCTGATACTCCACAGATTACAGAATGCCTCCAGATGTGCATGGAAACTACAACTGATCTTCCAGGGAACGATCAAAGCGTAGACTGTTTGAGTCATTACTCCCATGGAGGAAAGTGCGCATGGTGACTGTTGTATTCAATCCCGATGCAATTTCTGTGTTTCATCAACACTCTGATAGTCCACAGATTACAGAATGCCACCAGATGTGCATCGGAAACTACTACTGGTCTTCCAGGGAACGATCAAAGCGTAGACTCTTAGAGACATTACTCTTATGGAGGAAAGTGCGCATGGTAACTGTTGTATTCAATACCGATGCTCTTTCTGTGTTTCATCTACACTCTGATAGTCTACAGTTTACAGAATGCCACCAGATGTGCATCGGAAACCACTACTGGTCTTCCAGGGAACGATCAAAGCGTAGACTGTTTGAGACATTACTCCCGTTCAGGAAAGTGCGCATGGTGACTGTTGTATTCAATCCCGATGCAATTTCTGTGTTTCATCAACACTCTGATAGTCCACAGATTACAGAATGCCACCAGATGTGCATCGGAAACTACTACTGCTCTTATAGGCAACGATCAAAGCGTATACTGTTTGAGAATTACTCCCATTGAGGAAACTGAACATGGTGACTGTTGTATTCAATCCCCATGCACTTTCTGTATTTCATCAACACTCTGATAGTCCACAGATTACAGAATGCGTCCAGATGTGCATCGGAAACTACCACTGTTCTTTCAGGGAACGATCAAAGCGTACACTCTTTGAGACATTACTAACATGGAGGAAAGTGGGCATGGTGACTGTTGTATTCAATCCCGATGCAATTTCTGTGTTTCATCAACACTCTGATAGTCCACAGATTACAGAATGCCACCAGATGTGCATCGGAAACTAATACTGCTCTTCCAGGGAACGATCAAAGCGTATACTGTTTGAGAATTACTCCCATTGAGGAAACTGAACATTGTGACTGTTGTATTCAATCCCGATGCACTTTCTGTGTTTCAACAACACTCTGATAGTACTCAGATTACAGAATGAGTCCAGATGTTCATCGGAAACTACTACTGGTCTTCCAGGGAACGATTAAAGCGTAGACTGTTAGAGATATTACTCGCATGTAGGAAAGCGCGCATGGTGACTCTTGTATTCTATCCCGATGCAATTTCTGTGTTTCATCAACACTCTGATAGTCTACAGATTACAGAATGCCTCCAGATGTGCATCGGAAACTACCACTGTTCTTCCAGGGAACGATCAAAGCGTACACTCTTTGAGACATTACTAACATGGAGGAAAGTGGGCATGGTGACTGTTGTATTCAATCCCGATGCAAATAATGAGTTTCATCAACACATTGAAGGTCCACATATTACAGAATGCCTACAGATGTGCATCGGAAACTACCACTGGACCTCCGGGGAACGATCAAATCGTAGACTGTTTGAGACATTACTATCGTGGAGGAAAGTGCGCATGGTGACTGTTGTATTCAATCCGATGGAATATCTGTGTTTCATCAACACTCTAATAGTCCACAAATTACAGAATATCAAAAGACGTGAATCGGAAAATTACTGTTCTTCCAGGGAACGATCGAAGCGTAGACTGTTTGAGACATTACTCTCATGGAGGAAAGTGCGCATGGTGACTATTGTATTCAATCCGGATGCAATTTCTGTGTTTCATCAACACTCTGTTAGTCCACTGATTACAGCATGCCTCCAGATGTGCATCGGAAACTATTACTGGTCTTCCAGGGAACGATCAAAGCGTAAACTCTTTGAGATATTACTCACATGGAGGAAAGTGCGCATGGTAACTGTTGTATTCAATCCCGATGCATTTTCTGTGTTTCATCAACACTCTGATAGTCCACAGATTACAGAATGCCACGAGATCTGCATCGGAAACTTCTACTGGTCTTCCCGGTAACGATCAAAGCGTAGACTGTTTCAGACATTACTCCCATGCAGGAAAGTGCGGATGGTGACTGGTGTATTCAATCCCGATGCAATTTCTGTGTTTCATCAACACTCTGATAGTCCACAGATTTCAGAATGCCACCAGATGTGCATCGGAAACTACTACTGGTCTTCCAGGGGACGATCAAACCGTCGACTGTTTGAGACATACCTCCCGTGGAGGAAAGTGCGGATGGTGAGTGTTGTATTGAATCCCGATGCAATTTCTGTGTCTTATCAACACTCTGATAGTCCACAGATTACAGAATGCCACCAGATGTGCATTGGAAACTACTACTGATCTTCCAGGGAACGATCAAATCGTAGACTGTTTGAGACATACCTCCCATGGAGGAATGTATGCATGGTGACTGTTGTATTCAATCCCGATGCAATTTCTGTGTCTCATCAACAATCTGATAGTCCACAGATTACAAAAAGGCCTCCAGATGTGCATCGGATACTACTACTGGTCTTCCAGGGAACGATCAAAGCGTTGACTTTTAGAGACATTACTCCCATGGAGGAGAGTGCTAATGGTAACTGTTGTATTCAATCCCGATGATATTTCTGTGTTTCATCAACACTCTGATAGTCTCCAGATTACAGAATGCCACCAGATGTGGATCGGAAACTACTACTGGTCTTCCAGGGAACGATCTAAGCGTAGACTGTTTGAGACATTGCTCCTGTGGAGGAAAGTGCGCATGGTGACTGTTGTATTCAATCCCGATGAAACTTCTGTGTTTCATCAACACTCTGATACTCCACTGATTACTGAACGCCTCCAGATTTGCATCGGAAACTACTACTGTTCTTCCAGGGAACGATCAGAGCGTAGACTTTTTGAGAAATTACTCCCATGAAGGAAAGTGCGCATGGTGACTGTTGTATTCAATCACGATGCAATTTCTGTGTTTCATCAACTCTCTGATAGTCCACAGATTACAGAATGCCTCCAGATGTGCAATTGAAACTACTACTGGTCTTCCAGGGAACGATCAAAGCGTAGACTGTTTGAGACATTACTCCCATGAAGGAATCTGCGCATGGAGACTGTTGTATCAATCCCGATGCAATTTCTGTGTTTCATCAACACTCTGATAGTCCACAGATTACAGAATGCCTTAAGATGTGCAGCGGAAACTACTACTGGTCTTCCAGGGAACGATCAAAGCGTCGACTGTTTGAGACATACCTCCCGTGGAGGAAAGTGCGGATGGTGACTGTTGTATTGAATCCCGATGCAATTTCAGTGTTTCATCAACACTCTGATAGTCCACAGTTACCAGAATGCCACAAGATGTGCATCGGAAACTACTACTGGTCTTCCAGGGAACGATCAAAGCGTAGACTGTTTGAGACATTACTTTTATGGAGGAATGTGCGCATGGTGCCTGTTGTATTCAATCCCGATGCAATTTCTGTGTTTCATCAACACTCTGATAGTCCACAGATTGCAGAATGCCTCCAGATGTGCATCGGAAACTGCTACTGGTCTTCCAGGGTACGATCGAAGCGTAAACACTTTGAAACATTACTCCCATGGAGGAAAGTGCCCATGGTGACTGTTGTATTCAATCCCAATGCAATTTCTGTGTTTCATCAACACTCTGATAGTCCACAGATTAGGGAAAGCCTCCAGATGTGCATCGGAATCTACTAATGGTCTTCCAGGGAACGATCAAAGCGTAGACTCTTAGAGACACTACTCAAATGGAGCAAAGTGCGGATGGTGACTGTTGCATTATATCCCGACGCAATTTCTGTGTTTCATCAACACTCTGATACTCCACAGATTACAGATTGCCTCCAGATGTGCAATTGAAACTACTACTGGTGTTCCAGGGAACGATCAAAGCGTAGACAGTTTGAGACATTACTCCCATGGAGGAATCTGCGCATGGAGACTGTTGTATTTAATCCCGATGCAATATCTGTGTTTCATCAACACTCTGATAGTCCACAGAGTACAGAAAGCCTCCAGATGTGCATCGGAAACTACTACTGGTCTTCCAGGGAACGATCAAAGCGTCGACTGTTAGAGACATTACTCCCATGGAGGAAAGTGCGCATGGTGACTGTTGTATTCAATCCCGATGAAATTTCTGTGTTTCATCAACACACTGATAGTCTACAGATTACAGACTGCCACCAGATGCGCATCGGAAACTACTACTGGTCTCCCAGGGAAAGATCAATGCGTAGACTGATTGAGACTTTACTCCCGTGGAGGAATTTGCGCTTGGTGACTGTTGAATTAAATCCCGATCAATTTCTATGTTTCATCAACACTCAGATAGTCCACAGAGTACAGAAAGCCTCCAGATGTGCATCGGAAACTACTACTGGCCTTCCAGGGAAAGATCAATGCGTCGACTGTTAGAGACATACCTCCCGTGGATGAATGTGCGGATGGTGACTGTTGTATTGATCCCGATGCAATTTCTGAGTTTCATCAACACTCTGATAGTCCACAGATTACAGAATGCCACCAGATTTGCATCGGAAACTATTACTGGTCTTCCAGGGAACGATGAAAGCGTAGACTGTTTGAGAATTACTCCCATGGTGGAAAGTGCGCATGGTGACTGTTGTATTCAATCCCGATGCAATTTCTGTGTTTCATCAACACTCTGATACTCCACAGATTACAGAATGCCTCCAGATGTGCATGGAAACTACAACTGATCTTCCAGGGAACGATCAAAGCGTAGACTGTTTGAGTCATTACTCCCATGGAGGAAAGTGCGCATGGTGACTGTTGTATTCAATCCCGATGCAATTTCTGTGTTTCATCAACACTCTGATAGTCCACAGATTACAGAATGCCACCAGATGTGCATCGGAAACTACTACTGGTCTTCCAGGGAACGATCAAAGCGTAGACTCTTAGAGACATTACTCCCATGGAGGAAAGTGCGCATGGTAACTGTTGTATTCAATACCGATGCTCTTTCTGTGTTTCATCTACACTCTGATAGTCTACAGATTACAGAATGCCACCAGATGTGCATCGGAAACCACTACTGGTCTTCCAGGGAACGAGCAAAGCGTAGACTGTTTGAGACATTACTCCCGTTCAGGAAAGTGCGCATGGTGACTGTTGTATTCAATCCCGATGCAATTTCTGTGTTTCATGAACACTCTGATAATCCACAGATTACAGAATGCCTCCAGATGTGCATCGGAAACTACTACTGGTCTTCCAGGAACGATCAAAGCGTAGACTGTTTGAGACATTACTTTTATGGAGGAATGTGCAAATGGAGACTGTTGTATTCAATCCCGATGCAATTTCAGTGTTTCATCATCACTCTGAGAGTCCACAGATTACAGAATGCCTCCAGATGTGCATCGCAAACTACTAGTGGTCTTAAAGTTAACGATCAAAGCGTAGACTCTTTGAGACATTGCTCCCGTTGAGGAAAGTGCGCAAGGTGACTGTTGTATTCAATCCCGATGCAATTCCTGTGTTTCATCAACATTCTGATAGTCCACAAATTACAGAATGCCAATAGATGTGCATCTGAAACTACTACTGGTCTTCCAGGGATCGATCAAAGCGTGGACTGTTTGAGACATTACTCCCGTAAAGGAAAGTGCGCATGGTGACTGTTGTATACACCCCGATGGAATTTCTGTGTTTCATCAACACTCTAAAATTCCACAAATTACAGAATATCACCAAACATGCATCGGAAATTATTACTGGTCTTCTAGGGAACGATCAAAGCGTAGACTGTTTGAGACATAATTTGCGTGGTGGAAAGTGCGCATGGTGACTATTGTATTCAATTCCGATTCAATGTCTGTGTTTCATCAACACCCTGATAGTCCACAGATTACAGAATGTCACCAGATGTGCATCGGAAACTACTACTGGTCTTGCAGGGATGGATCAAAGCGTGAACTGTTTGAGACATTACTCCCTAGGAGGAAAGTGCGCATGGTCACTGTTGTATTCAATCCCGATGCAATTTTAGTGTTTCATCAACACTCTGATAGTCCACAGATTACAGAATGCCACCAGATGTGCATCGGAAACTACTACTGCTCTTATAGGCAACGATCAAAGCGTATACTGTTTGAGAATTACTCCCATTGAGGAAACTGAACATGGTGACTGTTGTATTCAATCCCCATGCACTTTCTGTATTTCATCAACACTCTGATAGTCCACAGATTACAGAATGCGTCCAGATGTGCATCGGAAACTACCACTGTTCTTCCAGGGAACGATCAAAGCGTACACTCTTTGAGACATTACTAACATGGAGGAAAGTGGGCATGGTGACTGTTGTATTCAATCCCGATGCAATTTCTGTGTTTCATTAACAGTCTGATAGTCCACAGATTACAGAATGCGACCAGACGTGCATCCGAAACTACTAGTGGTCTTAAAGTTAACGATCAAAGCGTAGACTGTTTGAGACATTGCTCCCGTTGAGGAAACTGCGCATGGTGACTGTTGTATTCAATCCCGATGCAATTTCTGTGTTTCATCAACACTCTGATAGTCCACAGATTACAGAATGCCACCAGATGTGCAACGGAATCTACTACTGCTCTTCCAGGGAACGATCAAAGCGTATACTGTTTGAGAATTACTCCCATTGAGGAAACTGAACATTGTGACTGTTGTATTCAATCCCGATGCACTTTCTGTGTTTCAACAACACTCTGATAGTACTCAGATTACAGAATGAGTCCAGATGTTCATCGGAAACTACTACTGGTCTTCCAGGGAACGATTAAAGCGTAGACTGTTAGAGATATTACTCGCATGTAGGAAAGCGCGCATGGTGACTCTTGTATTCTATCCCGATGCAATTTCTGTGTTTCATCAACACTCTGATAGTCTACAGATTACAGAATGCCTCCAGATGTGCATCGGAAACTACCACTGTTCTTCCAAGGAACGATCAAAGCGTACACTCTTTGAGACATTACTAACATGGAGGAAAGTGGGCATGGTGACTGTTGTATTCAATCCCGATGCAAATAATGAGTTTCATCAACACATTGAAGGTCCACATATTACAGAATGCCTACAGATGTGCATCGGAAACTACCACTGGACCTCCGGGGAACGATCAAATCGTAGAATGTTTGAGACATAACTATCGTGGAGGAAAGTGCGCATGGTGACTGTTGTATTCAATCCCGATGCAATTTCTGTGTTTCATCAACACTCTGATAGTCCACAAATTACAGAATGCCAATAGATGTGCATCTGAAACTACTACTGGTCTTCCAGGGAACGATCAAAGCGTAGACTGTTTGAGACATTACTCCTGTAGAGGAAGGTGCGCATGGTGTCTGTTGTATACACCCCGATGGAATATCTGTGTTTCATCAACACTCTAATAGTCCACAAATTACAGAATATCAAAAGACGTGAATCGGAAATTATTACTGTTCTTCCAGGGAACGATCAAAGCGTAGACTGTTTGAGACATTACTCTCGTGGAGGAAAGTGCGCATGGTGACTATTGTATTCAATCCCGATGCAATTTCTGTGTTTCATCAACACTCCGATAGTCCACTGATTACAGAATGCCTCCAGATGTGCATCGGAAACTACTACTGGTCTTCCAGGGAACGATCAAAGCGTAAACTCTTTGAGATATTACTCACATGGAGGAAAGTGCGCATGGTAACTGTAGTATTCAATCCCGATGCATTTTCTGTGTTTCATCAACACTCTGATAGTATACAGATTACAGAATGCCACGAGATCTGCATCGGAAACTTCTACTGGTCTTCCCAGTAACGATCAAAGCGTAGACTGTTTCAGACATTACTCCCATGCAGGAAAGTGCGGATGGTGACTGGTGTATTCAATCCCGAAGCAATTTCTGTGTTTCATCAACACTCTGATAGTCCACAGATTTCAGAATGCCACCAGATGTGCATCGGAAACTACTACTGGTCTTCCAGGGGACGATCAAAGCGTCGGCTGTTTGAGACATACCTCCCGTGAGGAAAGTGCGGATGGTGAGTGTTGTATTGAATCCCGATGCAATTTCTGTGTTTTATCAACACTCTGATAGTCCACAGATTACAGAATGCCACCAGATGTGCATTGGAAACTACTACTGATCTTCCAGGGAACGATCAAACCGTAGACTGTTTGAGAATTACTCCCATGGAGGAATGTGCGCATGGTGACTGTTGTATTCAATCCCGATGCAATTTCTGTGTCTCATCAACAATCTGATAGTCCACAGATTACAAAAAAGCCTCCAGATGTGCATCGGAAACTACTACTGGTCTTCCAGGGAACGATCAAAGCGTCGACTGTTTGAGAATTACTCCGTTGGTGGAAAGTGCGCATGGTGACTGTTGTATTCAATCCCGATGCAATTACTGTGTTTCATCAACACTCTGATAGTCCACAGAGTACAGAAAGCCTCCAGATGTGCATCGGAAACTTTTACTGGTCTTCCAGGGAACGATCAAAGCGTAGACTGTTAGAGACATTACTCCCATGGGGGAAAGGGCGCATGGTGACTGTTGTATTCAATCCCGATGCAATTACTGTGTTCCATCAACACTCTGATAGTCTACACATTACAGAAAGCCACCAGATGTGCATCGGAAACTACTACTCTTCTTCCAGGGAAAGATCAAAGCGTCGACTGTTAGAGACATACCTCCTGTGGATGAATGTGCGGATGATGACTGTTGTATTGATCCCGATGCAATTTCTGTGTTTCATCAACACTCTGATAGTCCACAGATTACAGAATGCCACCAGATGTGCATCGGAAACTACTACTGGTCTTCCAGGGAACGATCAAAACGTAGACTGTTTGGGAATTACTCCGTTGGTGGAAAGTGCGCATGGTGACTGTTGTATTCAATCCTGATGCAATATCTGTGTTTCATCAACTCTCTGATAGTCCACAGATTACAGAATGCCAACAGCTGTGCATCGGAAACTACTACTGGTCTTCCAGGGAACGATCAAAGCGTAGACTCTTAGAGACATTACTCCCATGGAGGAAAGTGCGCATGCTAACTGTTCTATTCAATCCCGATGCTATTTCTGTGTATCATCTACACTCTGACAGTCTACAGATTACAGAATGCCACCAGATGTGCATCGGAAACCACTACTGGTCTTCCAGGGAACGATCAAAGCGTAGGCTGTTTGAGACATAACTCCCATGGAGGAAAGTGCGCATGGTGACTGTTGTATCCAATGCCGATGCAATTTCTGTGTTTCATCAACACTCTGATACTCCACAGATTACTGAATACCTCCAGATGTGCATCGGAAACTACTACTGATCTTCCAGGGAACGATCAAAGCGTAGACTGTTTGAGTCCTTACTCCCATGGAGGAAAGTGCGCATGGTGACTGTTGTATTAAATCCCGATGCAATTTCTGTGTTTCATGAACACTCTGATAGTCCACATATTACAGAATGCCACCAGATGTGCATTGGAAACTACTACTGATCTTCCAGGGAACGATCAAACCGTAGACTGTTTGAGAATTACTGCCATGGAGGAATGTGCGCATGGTGACTGTTGTATTCAATCCCGATGCAATTTCTGTGTCTCATCAACAATCTGATAGTCCACAGATTACAAAAAAGCCTCCAGATGTGCATCGGAAACTACTACTGGTCTTCCAGGGAACGATCAAAGCGTTGACTTTTAGAGACATTACTTCCATGGAGGAGAGTGCTAATGGTAACTGTTGTATTCAATCCCGATGATATTTCTGTGTTTCATCAACGCTCTGATAGTCTACAGATTACAGAATGCCACCAGATGTGCATCGGAAACTACTACTGGTCTTCCAGGGAACGATCAAAGCGTAACCTGTTTGAGACATTGCTCCCGTGGAGGAAAGTGCGCATGGTGACTGTTGTATTCAATCCCGATGCAACTTCTGTGTTTCATCAACACTCTGATACTCCACAGATTACTGAATGCCTCCAGATTTGCATCGGAAACTACTACTGTTCTTCCAGGGATCGATCAAAGCGTAGACTGTTTGAGACATTACTCCCATGAAGGAAAGTGCGCATGGTGACTGTTGTATTCAATCACGATGCAATTTCTGCGTTTCATCAACCCTCTGATAGTCCACAGATTACAGAATGCCTCCAGATGTGCAATTGAAAGTACTACTGGTCTTCCAGGGAACGATCAAAGCGTAGACTGTTTGAGACATTACTCCCTTGGAGAAATCTGCGCATGGAGACTGTTGTATCAATCCCGATGCAATTTCTGTGTTTCATCAACACTCTGATATTCCACAGAGTACAAAAGGCCTCCAGATGTGCATCGGAAACTACTACTGGTCTTCCACGGAACGATCAAAGCGTCGACTGTTTGAGACATACCTCCCGTGGAGGAAAGTGCGGATTGTGACTGTTGTATTGAATCCCGATGCAATTTCAGTGTTTCATCAACACTCTGATAGTCCACAGATTAGGGAAAGCCTCCAGATGTGCATCGGAATCTACTACTGGTCTTCCAGGGAACGATCAAAGCGTAAACTCTTTGAAACATTACTCCAATGGAGGAAAGTGCACATGGTGACTGTTGTATTCAATCCCAATGCAATTTCTGTGTTTCATCAACACTCTGATAGTCCACAGATTAGGGAAAGCCTCCAGACGTGCATCGGAATCTACTACAGGTCTTCCAGGGAACGATCAAAGCGTAGACTGTTAGAGACATTACTCCCATGGAGTAAAGTGCGCATGGTGACTGTTGTATTATATCCCGACGCAATTTCTATGATTCAATCAACACTTTGAAGCTCCACAGATTACAAAACTAATCCAGATGTGCATCGTAAACTACTACTGGTCTTCAAATGAACGATCAAAGCGTAGACTGTTTGAGAATTACTCCCATGGAGGAATGTGCGCATTGTGCCTGTTGTATTCAATCCCGATGCAATTTCTGTGTTTCATCAACACTCTGATAGTCCACAGATTACAGAATGCAGCCAGATGTGCATCGGAAACTACTACTGGTCTTCCAGGAACGATCAAAGCCAAGACTGTTTGAGACATTACTCGCATGGAGTAATCTGCGCATGGAGACTGTTGTATTCAATCCCGATGCAATTTCAGTGTTTCATCAACACTCTGATAGTCCACAGATTACAGAATGAGTCCAGATGTGCATCGGAAACTGCTACTGGTCTTCCAGGGAACGATCAAGCGTAAACTCTTTGAAACATTTCTCCCATGGAGGGAAGTGCGCATGGTGACTGTTGTATTCAATCCCTATGCAATTTCTGTGTTTCATCAACACTGTGATAATCGACAGATTACAGAATGCCTCCAGATGTGCAATTGAAACTTCTACTGGATTTCCAGAGAACGATCAAAGCGTAGACTGTTTGAGACATTACTCCCATGGAGGAATCTGCGCATGGAGTCTCTTGTATTCAATCCCGATCCAATTTCTGTGTTTCATCAACACTCTGATAGTCTACACATTACAGAATGCCACCAGATGTGCATCGGAAATTGCTACTGGTCTTCCAGGGCACGATCAAAGCGTAGATTGTTTGAGACATTACTCCCGTGGAGGAAAGTGCGCATGGTGACTGTTGTATTCAATCCCGATGCAATTTCGGTGTTTCATCAACACTCTGAGAGTCCACAGATTACAGAATGCCTCCAGATGTGCATCGGAAACTACTACTGGTCTTCCAGGGAACGATCAAAGCGTAGACTGTTTGAGACTTTACTCTTATGGAGGAAAGTGCGCATGGTGACTGTTGTATTCAATCCCGATGCAGTTTTAGTGTTTCATCAACACTCTAATAGTCCACAGATTACAGAATGCCTCCAGACGTGCATCGGAAACTACTACTGGTCTTCCAGGGAACGATCAAAGCGTAGACTGTTTAAGACATACCTCCCGTGGAGGAAAGTGCGCATGGTGATTGTTGTATTCATTCCCGATGCAATTCTGTGTTTCATCAACACTCTGATAGTCCACAGATTACAGAATGCCACCAGATGTGCATATGAAAATACTACTGGTATTACAGGGAACGATCAAAGCTTAGAATGTTTGAGCATTACTCCCATGGAGGAAAGTGCGCATGGTGACTGTTGTATTCAATCACGATGCAATTTCTGTGTTTCATCAACACTCTGATAGTCCACAGATTACAGAATGCCGCCAGATGTTCATCGGAAACTACTACTGGTCTTCCAGGGAACGATCAAAGCGTAGACTGTTTGAGACATTACTACCGTGGAGGAAAGTGCGCATGGTGACTGTTGTATTCAATCCCGATGCAATTTCTGTGTTTTATCAACACTCTGATAGTCCACAGATTACAGAATGCCTCCAGATGTAAATCGGTAACTACTACTGGTCATCCAGGGAACGATCAAAGCGTAGACTGTTTGAGATATTACTTTTATGGAGGAATGTGCGCATGGTGACTGTTGTATTCAGTCCCTAAGCAATATCTGTGTTTCATCAACACTCTGATAGTCCACAGATTACAGAATGCCTCCAGATGTGCATCGGAAACTGCTACTGGTCTTCCAACCATCGTTCAAATCGTAAAATCTTTGAAACATTACTCCCATGAAGGAAAGTGCGCATGGTGACTGATGTATCCAATACCGATGCTATTTGTGTGTTTCATCATCACTCTGATAGTCCACAGATTACGGAAAGCCTCCAATGGGCATCGGAAACTACTACTGGTCTTCCAGGGAACGATCAAAGCGTAGACTGTTAGAGACATTACTCTCCTGGAGTAAAGTGCGCATGGTGTCTGTTGTATTCAATCCCGATGCAAATTCAGTGTTTCATCAACACTCTGATAGTCCACAGATTACAGAATGCCACCAGATGTGCATCGGAAGCTACTACTGGTCTTCCAGGGAACGATCAAAGCGTAGACTGTTTGAGACATTACTCCCATATAGGAATCAGCGCATGGATACTGTTGTATTCAATCCCGATGCAATTTCTGTGTTTCAACAACACTCTGATAGTCCACACATTACAGAATGCCTCCAGATGTGCATCGGAGACTACTACTGGTCTTCCAGGGAACGATCAAAGCATAAACTGTTTGAGACATTACTCCCATGGAGAAAAGTGCGCATGGTGACTGTTGTATTCAATCCCGATGCAATTTCTGTGTTTCATCAACACTCTGATACTCCACAGATTACAGAATGCCTCCAGATGTGCATCGGAAACTACTACTGGTCTTCCAGGGAACGATCAAAGCGTAGACTGTTTGAGACATTACTCCCACGTAGGAAAATGCGCATGATGACTTGTATTCAATCCCGAGGCAATTTCTGTGTTTCATCAACACTCTGATAGTCCACACATTACAGAATGCCCCCGGATGTGCATCGGAAACTACTACTGGTCTTCCAGGGAACGATCAAAGCGTAGACTGTTTAAGACATACCTCCCGTGGAGGAAAGTGCGCATGGTGACTGTTGTATTCATTCCCGATGCAATTCTGTGTTTCATCAACACTCTGATAGTACACAGATTACAGAATGCCACCAGATGTGCATCGGAAAATACTACTGATCTTACAGGGAACGATCAAAGCATGGAATGTTTGAGCATTACTCCCATGGAGGAAAGTGCGCATGGTGACTGTTGTATTCAATCCCGAGGGAATTTCTGTGTTTCATCAACATTCTGATAGTCCACAGATTACAGAATGCCACCAGATGTGCATCGGAAACTACTACTGGTCTTCCAGGGAACGATTAAAGCGTAGACTGTTTGAGTCATTACTCCCATGGAGGAAAGTGCGCATGGTGACTGTTGTATTCAATCCCGATGCAATTTCTGTGTTTCATGAACACTTTGATAGTCCACAGATTACAGAATGCCTCCAGATGTGAATCGGTAACTACTACTGGTCATCCAGGGAACGATCAAAGCGTAGACTGTTTGAGATATTACTTTTATGGAGGAATGTGCGCATGGTGACTGTTGTATTCAATCCCTAAGCAATATCTGTGTTTCATCAACACTCTGATAGTCCACAGATTACAGAATGCCTCCAGATGTGCATCGGAGACTGCTACTGGTCATCCAACCAACGTTCAAATCGTAAAATCTTTGAAACATTACCTCCATGAAGGAAAGTGCGCATGGTGACTGATGTATCCAATCCCGATGCAATTTGTGTGTTTCATCATCACTCTGATAGTCCACAGATTACGGAAAGCCTCCAATGGGCATCGGAAACTACTACTGGTCTTCCAGGGAACGATCAAAGCGTAGACTGTTAGAGACATTACTCTCATGGAGTAAAGTGCGCATGGTGTCTGTTGTATTCAATCCCGATGCAAATTCAGTGTTTCATCAACACTCTGATAGTCCACAGATTACAGAATCCCACCAGATGTGCATCGGAAGCTACTACTGGTCTTCCAGGGAACGATCAAAGCGTAGACTGTTTGAGACACTACTCCCATGGAGGAATCAGCGCATGGATACTGTTGTAATCAATCCCGATGCAATTTCTGTGTTTCATCAACACTCTGATGGTCCACACATAACAGAATGCCTCCAGATGTGCATCGGAAACTACTACTGGTCTTCCAGGGAACGATCAAAGCGTAAACTGTTTGAGACATTACTCCCATGGAGGAAAGTGCGCATGGTGACTGTTGTATTCAATCCCGATGCAATTTCTGTGTTTCTTAAACACTCTGATAGTCCACTCATTACAGAATGCACCCATATGTGCATGGGAAACTACTACTGGTCTTCCAGGTAATGATCAAAGCGTAAACTATTTGAGACATTACTCCCATGAGGAAAGTGCGCATGGTGACTGTTGTATTCAATCCCGATGCAATTTCTGTGTTTCATCAACACTCTGATACTCCACAGATTACAGAATGCCTCCAGATGTGCATCGGAAACTACTACTGGTCTTCCAGGGAACGATCAAAGCGTAGACTGTTTGAGACATTACTCCCACGTAGGAAAATGCGCATGATGACTTGTATTCAATCCCGAGGCAATTTCTGTGTTGCATCAACACTCTGATAGTCCACACATTACAGAATGCCCCCAGATGTGCATCAAAAACTACTACTGGTCTTCCAGGGAACGATCAAAGCGTAGACTGTTTAAGACATACCTCCCGTGGAGGAAAGTGCGCATGGTGACTGTTGAATTCATTCCCGATGCAATTCTGTGTTTCATCAACACTCTGATAGTCCACAGATTACAGAATGCCACCAGATGTGCATCGGAAAATACTACTGGTCTTACAGGGAACGATCAAAGCATGGAATGTTTGAGCATTACTCCCATGGGGGTAAGTGCGAATGGTGACTGTTGTATTCAATCCCTAGGGAATTTCTGTGTTTCATCAAAATTCTGATAGTCCACAGATTACAGAATGCCACCAGATGTGCATCGGAAACTACTACTGGTCTTACAGGGAACGATCAAAGCATAGAATGTTTGAGCATTACTCCCATGGAGGAAAGTGCGCATGGTGACTGTTGTATTCAATCCCGAGGGAATTTCAGTGTTTCATCAACACTCTGATAGTCCACAGATTACAGAAAGCCTCCAGATGTGCATCCGAAACTACTACTAGTCTTCCAGGGAACGATCAAAGAGAAGACTGTTAGAGACATTACTCCCATGGAGGAATGTGCTCATGGTGACTGTTGTATTCAATCCCGATGCAATTTCTGTGTTTCATCAACACTATGATAGTCTACAGATTACAGAATGCCACCAGTTGTGCTTCGGTAACTACTACTGGTCTTCCAGGGAACGATCAAAGCGTAGACTGTTTGAGACTTTACTCCCGTGGAGGAACATGCGGATGGTGACTGTTGAATTCAATCACGATGCAATTTCTGTGTTTCATCAACACTCTGATAGTCCGCAGATTACACAATGCCTCCAGACGTGCATCGGAAACTACTACTGGTCTTCCAGGGAACGATCAAAGCGTAGACTGTTTGAGACATACCTCCCATGGAGGAAAGTGCGCATGGTGACTCTTGTATTCATTCCCGATGCAATTTCTGTGTTCCTTCAACACTCTCATAGTCCACAGATTACAGAATGCCACCAGATGTTCATCGGAAAATACTACTGGTCTTCCAGGGAACGATCAAAGCGTAGACTGTTTGAGACATTACTACCGTGGAGGAAAGTGCGCATGGTGATTGTTGTATTCAATCTCGATGTAATTTCTGTGTTTCATCAACACTCTGATAGTCCACAGATTACAGAATGCCTCCAGATGTGCATCGGAAACTGCTACTGGTCTTTCAGCCAACGTTCAAATCGTAAAATCTTTGAAACATTACTCCCATGAAGGAAAGTGCGCATGGTGACTGATGTATCCAATCCCGATGCAATTAGTGTGTTTCATCAACACTCTGATAGACATAGATTACGGAAAGCCTCCAATGGGCATCGGAAACTACTACTGGTCTTCCAGGGAACGATCAAAGCGTAGACTGTTAGAGACATTACTCTCATGGCGTAAAGTGCGCATGGTGACTGTTGTATTCATTCCCGATGCAAAATCTGTGTTTCATCAACACTCCGATAGTCCACAGATTACACAATGCCACCAGATGTGCATCGGAAGCTACTACTGGTCTTCCAGGGAACGATCATAGCGTAGACCGTTTGAGACATTACTCCCATGGAGGAATCAGCGCATGGATACTGTTGTATTCAATCCGGATGCAATTTCTGTGTTTCTTAAACACTCTGATAGACCGCTCTTTACAAAATGCCCCGAGATGTGCATGGGAAACTACTACTGGTCTTCCAGGTAACGATCAAAGCATAAACTATTTGAGACATTACTCCCATGAGGAAAGTGCGCATTATGACTGTTGTATTCAATCTTGATGCGATTTCTGTGTTTCATCAACACTCTGATAGTCCACGGATTACAGAATGCCTCCAGATGTGCATCGGAAACTGCTACTGGTCTTCCAGCCAACGTTCAAATCGTAAAATCTTTGAAACATTACTCCCATGAAGGAAAGTGCGCATGGTGACTAATGTATCCAATCCGGATGCAATTTGTGTGTTTCATCAACACTCTGATAGTCCACAGATTACGGAAAGCCTCCAATGGGCATCGGAAACTACTAATGGTCTTCCAGGGAACGATCAAAGCGTAGACTGTTAGAGACATTACTCTCATGGAGTAAAGTGCGCATGGTGACTGTTGTATTCAATCCCGATGCAAATTCTGTGTTTCATCAACACTCTGATAGTCCACAGATTACAGAATGCCACCAGATGTGCATCGGAAGCTACTACTGGTCTTCCAGGGAACGATCAAAGCGTAGACTGTTTGAGACATTACTCCCATGGAGGAATCAGCGCATGGATACTGTTGTATTCAATCGCGATGCAATTTCTGTGTTTCATGAACACTCTGATAGTCCACACATTACAGAATGCCTCCAGATCTGCATCGGAAACTACTACTGGTCTTCCAGGGAACGATCAAAGCGTAGACTGTTTGAGACATACCTCCCGTGGAGGAAAGTGCGTATGGTGACTGTTGTATTCATTCCTGATGCAATTTCTGTGTTTCATCAACACTCTGATAGTCCACAGTTTACAGAATGCCACCAGATGTGCATCGGAAAATACTACTGGTCTTACAGGGAACGATCAAAGCATAGAATGTTTGAGAATTACTCCCATGGAGGAAAGTGGGCATGGTGACTGTTGTATTCAATCCCGAGGGAATTTCTGTGTTTCATCAACACTCTGACAGTCCACATATTACAGAATGTCTCCAGATGTTCATCGGAAACTACTACTGGTCTTCCAGGGAACGATCAAAGCGTAGACTGTTTGAGACATTACTTTTATGGAGGAATGTGCGCATGGTGACTGTTGTATTCAATCCCGAAGCAATTTCTGTGTTTCATCAACACTCTGATAGTCCACAAATTACAGAATGCCTCCAGATGTGCATCGGAAACTACTACTGGTCTTCCAGGGAACGATCAAAGCGTAGACTGTTTGCGATATACCTATCGTTGAGGAAAGTGCGCAAGGTGACTGTTGTATTCAATCCCGATGCAATTTCTGTGTTTCATCAACACTCTGATAGTCCACAGATTACAGAATGCCTCCAGATGTGAATCGGTAACTACTACTGGTCTTCCAGGGAACGATCAAAGCGTAGACTGTTTGAGATATTACTTTTATGGAGGAATGTGCGCATGGTGACGGTTGTATTCAATCCCTAAGCAATATCTGTGTTTCATCAACACTCTGATAGTCCACAGATGACAGAATGCCTCCAGATGTGCATCGGAAACTGCTACTGGTCTTCCAGCCAACGTTCAAATCGTAAAATCTTAGAAACATTACTCCCATGAAGAAAAGTGCACATGGTGACTGATGTATCCAATCCCGATGCAATTTGTGTGCTTCATCAACACTCTGATAGTCCATAGATTACGGAATGCCACCAATGGGCATCGGAAACTACTACTGGTCTTCCAGGGAACGATCAAAGCGTAGACTGTCAGAGACATTACTCTCATGGAGTAAAGTGCGCATGGTGACTGTTGTATTCAATCCCGATGCAAATTCTGTGTTTCATCAACACTCTGATAGTCCACAGATTACAGAATGCCACCAGATGTGCATCGGAAGCTACTACTGGTCTTCCAGGGAACGATCAAAGCGTAGACTGTTTGAGACATTACTCCCATGGAGGAATCAGCGCATGGATACTGTTGTATTCAATCGCGATGCAATTTCTGTGTTTCATGAACACTCTGATAGTCCACACATTACAGAATGCCTCCAGATCTGCATCGGAAACTACTACTGGTCTTCCAGGGAACGATCAAAGCGTAGACTGTTTGAGACATACCTCCCGTGGAGGAAAGTGCGTATGGTGACTGTTGTATTCATTCCTGATGCAATTTCTGTGTTTCATCAACACTCTGATAGTCCACAGTTTACAGAATGCCACCAGATGTGCATCGGAAAATACTACTGGTCTTACAGGGAACGATCAAAGCATAGAATGTTTGAGAATTACTCCCATGGAGGAAAGTGGGCATGGTGACTGTTGTATTCAATCCCGAGGGAATTTCTGTGTTTCATCAACACTCTGACAGTCCACATATTACAGAATGTCTCCAGATGTTCATCGGAAACTACTACTGGTCTTCCAGGGAACGATCAAAGCGTAGACTGTTTGAGACATTACTTTTATGGAGGAATGTGCGCATGGTGACTGTTGTATTCAATCCCGAAGCAATTTCTGTGTTTCATCAACACTCTGATAGTCCACAAATTACAGAATGCCTCCAGATGTGCATCGGAAACTACTACTGGTCTTCCAGGGAACGATCAAAGCGTAGACTGTTTGCGATATACCTATCGTTGAGGAAAGTGCGCAAGGTGACTGTTGTATTCAATCCCGATGCAATTTCTGTGTTTCATCAACACTCTGATAGTCCACAGATTACAGAATGCCTCCAGATGTGAATCGGTAACTACTACTGGTCTTCCAGGGAACGATCAAAGCGTAGACTGTTTGAGATATTACTTTTATGGAGGAATGTGCGCATGGTGACGGTTGTATTCAATCCCTAAGCAATATCTGTGTTTCATCAACACTCTGATAGTCCACAGATGACAGAATGCCTCCAGATGTGCATCGGAAACTGCTACTGGTCTTCCAGCCAACGTTCAAATCGTAAAATCTTAGAAACATTACTCCCATGAAGAAAAGTGCACATGGTGACTGATGTATCCAATCCCGATGCAATTTGTGTGCTTCATCAACACTCTGATAGTCCATAGATTACGGAATGCCACCAATGGGCATCGGAAACTACTACTGGTCTTCCAGGGAACGATCAAAGCGTAGACTGTCAGAGACATTACTCTCATGGAGTAAAGTGCGCATGGTGACTGTTGTATTCAATCCCGATGTAAATTCTGTGTTTCATCAACACTCTGATAGTCCACAGATTACAGAATGCCACCAGATGTGCATCGGAAGCTACTACTGGTCTTCCAGGGAACGATCAAAGCGTAGACTGTTTGAGACATTACTCCCACGTAGGAAAATGCGCATGATGACTTGTATTCAATCCCGAGGCAATTTCTGTGTTTCATCAACACTCTGATAGTCCACACATTACAGAATGCCCCCAGATGTGCATCGGAAACTACTACTGGTCTTCCAGGGAACGATCAAATCGTAGACTGTTTAAGACATACCTCCCGTGGAGGAAAGTGCACATGGTGACTGTTGTATTCATTCCCGATGCAATTTCTGTGTTTCATCAACACTCTGATACTCCACAGATTACAAAATGCCTCCAGATGTGCATCGGAAACTACTACTGATCTTCCAGGGAACGATCAAAGCGTAGACTGTTAGAGACATTACTCTCATGGAGTAAAGTGCGCATGGTGACTGTTGTATTCAATCCCGATGCAAATTCTGTGTTTCATCAACACTCTGATAGTCCACAGATTACAGAATGCCAGCAGATGTGCATCGGAAACTACTACTGGTCTTCCAGGGAACGATCAAAGCGTAGACTGTTTGAGACATTACTCCCACGTAGGAAAATGCGCATGATGACTTGTATTCAATCCCGAGGCAATTTCTGTGTTTCATCAACACTCTGATAGTCCACACATTACAGAATGCCTCCAGATGTGCATCGGAAACTGCTACTGGTCTTCCAGCCAACGTTCAAATCGTAAAATCTTAGAAACATTACTCCCATGAAGGAAAGAGCGCATGGTGACTGATGTATCCAATCCCGTTACAATTTGTGTGTTTCATCAACTCTCTGATAGTCCATAGATTACGGAAAGCCTCCAATGGGCATCGGAAACTACTACTGGTCTTCCAGGGAACGATCAAAGCGTAGACTGTTAGAGACATTACTCTCATGGAGTAAAGTGCGCATGGTGACTGTTGTATTCAATCCCGATGCAAATTCTGTGTTTCATCAACACTCTGATAGTCCACAGATTACAGAATGCCACCAGATGTGCATCGGAAACTACTACTGGTCTTCCAGGGAACGATCAAAGCGTAGACTGTTTGAGACATTACTCACACGTAGGAAAATGCGCATGATGACTTGTATTCAATCCCGAGGCAATGTCTGTGTTTCATCAACACTCTGATAGTCCACACATTACAGAATGCCCCCAGATGTGCATCGGAAACTACTACTGGTCTTCCAGGGAACGATCAAAGCGTAGACTGTTAGAGACATTACTCCCATGGAGGAAAGTGGGCATGGTGACTGATGTATTCAATCCCGATGCAATTACTGTGTTTCATCAACACTCTGATAGTCTACACATTACAGAATGCCACCAGATGTGCATCGGAAACTGCTACTGGTCTTCCAGGGAACGATCAAAGCGTAGATTGTTTTAGACATTACTCCCGTGGAGGAAAGTGCGCATGGTGACTGTTGTATTCAATCCCAATGCAATTTCTGTGTTTCATCAACACTCTGAGAGTCCACAGATTACAGAATGCCTCCAGATGTGCATCGGAAACTACTACTGGTCTTTCAGCGAACGATCAAAGCGTAGACTGTTTGAGACATTACTCCCATGGAGGAAAGTGCGCATGGTGACTGTTGTATTCAATCCCGATGCAATATCTGTGTTTCATCAACACTCTCATAGTCCACAGATTACACAATGCCTCCAGATGTTCATCGGAAACTACTACTGGTCTTCCAGTGAACGATCAAAGCGTAGTCTGTTTGAGACTTTACTCCCGTGGAGGAACATGCTCATGGTGACTGTTGAATTCAATCACGACGCAATTTCTGTGTTTCATCAACACTCTGACAGTCCACAGATTACAGAATGCCTCCAGATGTTCATCGGAAACTACTACTGGTCTTCCAGGGAACGATCGAAGTGTAGACTGTTTGAGACATTACTCCCATGGAGGAACGTGAGCATGGTGACTGTTGTATTCAATCCCGATGCAATCTCTGTGTTTCATTAACCCTTTGAAGGTCCACAGATTACAGAATGCCTCCAGATGTGCATCGGAAACTACTACTGGTATTGCAGGGAACGATCAAAGCGTAGACTGTTTGAGACATTACTCCCATGGAGGAAAGTGTACATTGTGACTGTTCTATTCAATCCCGATGCAATATCTGTGTTTCATCAACACACTGATAGTCCACACATTACAGAATGCCTCCAGATGTGCATCGGAAACTACTACTGGTCTTCCAGGGAACGATCAAAGCGTAAACTGTTTGAGACATTACTCCCATGGAGGAAAGTGCGCATGGTGACTGTTGTATTCAATCCCGATGCAATTTCTGTGTTTCTTAAACACTCTGATAGTCCACTCATTACAGAATGCCCCCAGATGTGCATCGGAAACTACTACTGGTCTTCCAGGGAACGATCAAAGCGTAAACGGTTTGAGACATTACTCCCATGAGGAAGTAAGCATGGTGACTGTTGTATTCAATCCCGGTGCAACTTCTGTGTTTCATCAACACTCAGTTAGTCCACAGATTACAGAATGCCTCCAGATGTGCATCGGAAACTACTACTGGTCTGACAAGGAACGATCAAAGCGTAGACTGTTTGAGAAATTACTCCCACGTAGGAAAATGCGCATGATGACTTGTATTCAATCCCGAGGCAATTCCTGTGTTTCATCAACACCTTGAAGGTCCACAGACTACAGAATGCCTCCAAATGTGCATCGGAAACTACTACTGGTATTGCAGGGAACGATCAAAGCGTAGACTGTTTGTGACATACGCCAATGGAGGAAAGTGCGTATTGTGACTGTTGAATTCAGTCCCGATGCAATTTCTGTGTTTCATCAACACTCTGATAGTCCACAGATTACAGAATGACTCCAGATGTGCATCGGAAACTACTACTGGTCTTCCAGGGAACGATCAAAGCTTAGATTGTTTGAGACATTACTCCCATGGAGGAACGTGAGCATGGTGACTGTTGTATTCAATCCCGATGTAATTACTGTGTTTTATTAACACTTTGAAGGTCCAGAGATTACAGAATGCCTCCAAATGTGCATCGGAAACTACTACTGGTTTCCAGGGAACGATCAAAGCGTAAACTTTTTGAGACATTACTCCCAAGGAGGAAATTGCGCATGTTGACTGTTGTATTGAATCCCGATGAGATTTCTGTGTTTCATCAACATTCTGACGTACCACAGATTACAGAATGCCTCCAGATGTGCATCGGAAACTACTACTGTCTTCCAGGGAACGAACAAAGCGTAGACTGTTTCAGACATTACTTCGTGGTGGAAAGAGCGCATGGTGACTGTTATATTCAATCCGATGCAATTTCTGTGTTTCTTAAACACTCTGATAGTCCACAGATTACAGAATGACACCAGATGTGCATCGGAAACTACTACTGGTCTTAAAGGGAACGATCAAAGCGTAGACTGTTTGACACAATACTCCCATGGAGGAAAGTGCGCATGGTGACTGTTGTATTCAATCCCGATGCAATTTCTGAGTTTCATCAACACTTTGAAGGTCAACAGATTACAGAATGCCTCCAGATGTGCATCGGAAACTACTACTGGTTTTGCAGGGAACGATCGAAGCGGAGATTATTTGAGACGTTACTCCCATAGAGGAAATTGCGCATGGTTACTGTAGTAATCAATCCCGATGCAATTTCTGTGTTTCATCAACACTCTGATACTCCACACATTACAGAATGCCTCCAGATGTGCATCGGAAACTACTACTGGTCTCCAGGGAACGATCAAAGCGTAAACTTTTTGAGACATTACTCCCAAGGAGGAAAGTGCGCATGTTGACTGTTGTATTGAATCCCGATGAGATTTCTGTGTTTCATCAACATTCTAATGAACCACAGATTACAGAATGCCTCCAGATGAGCATTGGAAACTACTACTGGTCTTCATGGGAACGAACAAAGCGTACACTGTTTCAGACATTACTTCGTGGAGGAAAGTGCGCATGGTGACTGTTATATTCAATCCCGATGCAATTTCTGTGTTTCATCAACACTCTGATAGTCCACAGATTACAGAATGACTCCAGATGTGCATCGGAAACTACTACTGGTCTTCCAGGGAACGATCAAAGCGTAGACAGTTACAGCCATTACCTCCATGGAGGAAAGAGCGCATGGTGACTGTTGTATTCAATCCCGATGCAATTTCTGTGTTTCATCAACACTCTGATAGTCCACAGATTACAGAATGCCTCCAAATGTTAATCGGAAACTACTACTGGTCTTCCAGGGAACGATCAAAGCGTAGATTGTTTGAGACATTACTCCCATGGAGGAACGTGAGCATGGTGACTGTTGTATTCAATCCCGATGTAATTTCTGTGTTTCATTAACACTTTGAAGGTCGACTCATTACAGAATGCCCCAGGTGTGCATCGGAAACTACTACTGCTCTTCCAGGGAACGATCAAAGCGTAAAGTGTTTGAGACATTACTCCCATGAGGAAAGTGCGCATGGTGACTGTTGTATTCAATCCCGATGCTATCTTTGTGTTTCATCAACGCTCTGATACTCCACAGATTACAGAATGCCTCCAGATGTGCATCGGAAACTACTATTGGTCTTCCAGGGAACGATCAAAGCGTAGACTGTTTGAGAAATTACTCCCACGTAGGAAAATGCGAATGATAACTTGTATTCAATGCCGAGGCAATTTCTGTGTTTCATCAACACTTTGAAGGTCCACAGATTACAGAATGCCTCCAGATGTGCACCGGAAACTACTACTGGTATTGCAGGGAACGATCAAAGCGTAGACTGTTTGAGACCTTACTCCAATGGAGGAAAGTGAGTATTGTGGCTGTTGTATTCAATCCCGGTGCAATTTCTGTGTTTCGTCAACACTCTGATAATTCACAGATTAGAGAATGCCCCCACATGTGCATCGGGAACTACTACTGGTCTTCCAGGGAACGATCAAAACGTAAACTGTTTAGGACATTACTCGCATGGAGGAAAGTGCGCATGGTGACTGTTGTATTCAATCCCGATGCAATTTTAGTGTTTCATCAACACTCTAATAGTCCACAGATTACAGAATGCTTCCAGATGTGCGTGGGAAACAACTACTGGTCTAGCCAGTGAACGATCAAATCGTAGACTGTTTCAGACATACTTCCCGTTTAGGAAAGTGCGCATGGTGACTGTTGTATTCATTCCCGATGCAATTTCTGTGTTTCATGAGCACTCTGATAGTCCACAGATTACAGAATGCCACCAGATGTGCATCGGAAAATACTACTGGACTTACAGGGAACGATCAAAGCATAGAATGTTTGAGAATTACTCCCATGGAGGGAAGTGCGCATGGTGACTTTTGTATTCAATCCCGAGGCAATTTCTGTGTTTCATCAACACTCTGATAGTCCACTGATTACAGAAATCCTCCAGATGTGCATCGGAAACTACTACTGGTCTTCCTGGGAACGATCAAAGCGAAGACTCTTAGAGACATTACTCCCATGGAGGAAAGTGCGCATGGTGGCTGTTGTATTCAATCCCGGTGCAACTTCTGTGTTTCATCAACACTCAGTTAGTCCACAGATTACAGAATGCCTCCAGATGTGCATCGGAAACTACTACTGGTCTGACAAGGAACGATCAAAGCGTAGACTGTTTGAGAAATTACTCCCACGTAGGAAAATGCGCATGATGACTTGCATTCAATCCCGAGGCAATTCCTGTGTTTCATCAACACCTTGAAGGTCCACAGACTACAGAATGCCTCCAGATGTGCATCGGAAACTACTACTGGTATTGCAGGGAACGATCAAAGCGTAGACTGTTTGAGACATTACTCCAATGGAGGAAAGTGCGTATTGTGACTGTTGTATTCAATCCCGATGCAATTTCTGTGTTTCATCAACACTCTGATAGTCCACAGATTACAGAATGACTCCAGATGTGCATCGGAAACTACTACTGGTCTTCCAGGGAACGATTAAAGCGTAGACTGTTACAGCCATTACTCCCATGGAGGAAAGAGCGCATGGTGACTGTTGTATTCAATCCCGATGCAATTTCTGTGTTTCATCAACACTCTGATAGTCCACAGATTACAGAATGCCTCCAAATGTTAATCGGAAACTACTACTGGTCTTCCAGGGAACGATCAAAGCGTAGATTGTTTGAGACATTACTCCCATGGAGGAACGTGAGCATGGTGACTGTTGTATTCAATCCCGATGTAATTACTGTATTTCATTAACACTTTGAAGGTCCACAGATTACAGAATGCCTCCAAATGTGCATCGGAAACTACTACTGGTTTCCAGGGAACGATCAAAGCGTAAACTTTTTGAGACATTACTCCCAAGGAGGAAAGTGCGCATGTTGACTGTTGTATTGAATCCCGATGAGATTTCTGTGTTTCATCAACATTCTGATGTTCCACAGATTACAGAATGCCTCCAGATGTGCATCGGAAACTACTACTGGTCTTCCAGGGAACGATCAAACCGTAGACTGTTTGAGACATTACTCCCATGGAGGAAAGTGCGCATGGTGACTGTTGTATTCAGTCCCGAGTCAATATCTGTGTTTCATCAACAATTTGAAGGTCCACAATTTACAGAATTCCTCCAGATGTGAATCGGAAACTACTACTGGTTTTGCAGGGAACGATCGAAACGGAGATTATTTGAGACGTTACTCCCATAGAGGAAATTGCGCATGGTTACGGTAGTAATCAATCCCGATGCAATTTCTGTGTTTCATCAACACTCTGATACTCCACACATTACAGAATGCCTCCAGATGTGCATCGGAAACTACTACTTGTTTCCAGGGAACGATCAAAGCGTAAACTTTTTGAGACATTACTCCCAAGGAGGAAAGTGCGCATGTTGATTGTTGTATTGAATCCCGATGAGATTTCTGTGTTTCATCAACATTCTGATGTACCACAGATTACAGAATGCCTCCAGATGAGCATCGGAAACTACTAGTGGTCTTCCAGGGAACGAACAAAGCGTACACTGTTTCAGACATTACTTCGTGGAGGAAAGTGCGCATGGTGACTATTGTATTCAATCCCGATGCAGATTCTGTGTTTCATCAACACTCTGATATTCCTCAGATTACAGAATGCCAACAGATGTGCATCGGAAAGTATTACTGGTCTTCCAGGGAACGATCAAAGCGTAGACTGTTTGAGACATTACTCTTATGGAGGAAAGTGCGCATGGTGACTGTTGTATTCAATCCAGATCAAATTTCTGTGTTTCATCAACTCTCTGATACTCCACAGATTAAAGAATACCACCAGATGTGCATCAGAAACTACTACTGGTCTTCCAGGGAACGATCAAAGCGTAGACTGTTTGAGACATTACTTCCCATGGAGGAAAGTGCGGATGGTGACTGTTGTATTTAATCCCGATGCAATTTCTGTGTTTCATCAACACTCTGATAGTCCACTGATTACAGAATGCCACCAGATGTGCATCGGAAACTACTACTGGTCTTCCAGGGAACGATCAAAGCGTATACTGTTTGAGAATTACTCCCATGGAGGAAACTGAACATGGTGACTGTTGTATTCAATCCAGATGCAATTTCTGTGTACCATCAACACTCTGATAGTCCACAGATTACAGAATGCCTCCAGATGTTCATCGGAAACTACTACTGGTCTTCCAGGGAACGATCAAAACGTAGACTGTTTGAGACATTACTCCCATGGAGGAAAGTGCGGAAGGTGACTGTCGTATTCAATCCCGATGCAATTTCTGTGTTTCATCAACATTCTGATAGTCCACAGATTACAGAATGGCACCAGATGTGCATCGAAATCTACTACTGGTCTTCCAGGGAATGATCAAAGCGTAAACTCTTTGAGACATTACTCCCATGGAGGAAGGTGCGCATGGTGACTGTTGTATTCTATCCCGATGCAAATTCTGTGTTTCATCAACACTCTGATAGTCCACAGATTACAGAATGCCTCCAGATGTGCATCGGAAACTACTACTGATCTTGCAGGGAACGATCAAAGCGTAGACTTTTTGAGACATTACTCCCATGGAGGAAAGTGCGCCTGGTGACTGTTGTAATCAATCCCGATTCAATTTCTGTGTTTCATCAACACTCTGATAGTCCACAGATTACAGAATGCCACCAGATGTGTATCGGTATCTACTACTGGTCTTCCAGGGAACGATCAAAGCGTAGACAGTTGCAGCCATTACTTCCATGGAGGAAAGAGCGCATGGTGACTGTTGTATTCAATCCCGATGCAATATCTGTGTTTCATCAACACTCTGATAGTCCACAGATTACAGAATGCCTCCAAATGTTAATCGGAAACTACTACTGGTCTTCCAGGGAACGATCAAAGCGTAGATTGTTTGAGACATTACTCCCATGGAGGAACGTGAGCATGGTGACTGTTGTATTCAATCCCGATGTAATTTCTGTGTTTCATTAACACTTTGAAGGTCGACTCATTACAGAATGCCCCAGGTGTGCATCGGAAACTACTACTGCTCTTCCAGGGAACGATCAAAGCGTAAAGTGTTTGAGACATTACTCCCATGAGGTAAGTGCGCATGGTGACTGTTGTATTCAATCCCGATGCTATCTTTGTGTTTCATCAACACTCTGATGGTCCACAGATTACAGAATGCCTCCAGATGTGCATCGGAAACTACTATTGGTCTTCCAGGGAACGATCAAAGCGTAGACTGTTTAAGAAATTACTCCCACGTAGGAAAATGCGAATGATGACTTGTATTCAATGCCGAGGCAATTTCTGTGTTTCATCAACACTTTGAAGGTCCACAGATTACAGAATGCCTCCAGATGTGCACCGGAAACTACTACTGGTATTGCAGGGACCGATCAAAACGTAAACTGTTTAGGACATTACTCCCATGGAGGAAAGTGCGCATGGTGACTGTTGTATTCAATCCCGATGCAATTTTAGTGTTTCATCAACACTCTAATAGTACACAGATTACAGAATGCTTCCAGATGTGCATCGGAAACATCTACTGGTCTTCCAGGGAACGATCAAAGCGTAGATTGTTTGAGACATTACTCCCATGGAGGAACGTGAGCATGGTGACTGTTGTATTCAATCCCGATGCAATTTCTGTGTTTCATCAACACTCTGATAGTCTACAGATTACAGAATGATACCAGATGTCCATCGGAAACTAATACTGGTCTTCCAGGGAACGATCAAAGCGTAGACTGTTTGAGACTTTACTCCCGTGGAGGAACATGCGCATGGTGTCCGTTGTAATCAATCCCGATGCAATTTCTGTGTTTCATCAACACTCTGATGGTCCACAGATTACAGAATGCCTCCAGATGTGCATCGGAAACTACTACTGGTCTTCCAGGGAACGATCAAAGCGTAGACTGTTAGAGACATTAGTCCCATGGAGGAAAGTGCGCATGGTGACAGTTGTATTGATCCCGATTCAATTTCTGTGTTTCATCAACACTCTGATAGTCCACAGATTACAGAATGCCACCAGATGTGCATCGGAAACTACTACTGGTCTTACAGGGAACGATCAAAGCGTAGACGGTTTGAGAATTACAACCACGGTGGAAAGTGCGAATGGTGACTGTTGTATTCAATCCCGATGTAATTTCTGTGTTTCATCAACACCCTGATAGTCCACAGATTACAAAATTCCTCCAGATGTGCATCGGAAACTACTACTGGTTTTCCAGGGAACGATCAAAGCTTAGACTCTTAGAGACATTTCTCTCATGGTGGAAAGTGCGCATGGTGACTGTTGTATTCAATCCCGATGCTATTTCTGTGTTTCATCAGCACTCTGATAGTCTACAGATTACAGAATGCCACCAGATGTGCATCGGAAACTACTACTGGTCTTACAGGGAACGATCAAAGCGTAGACTGTTTGTGACATTACTCCCATGGAGGAATCTGCGCATGGAAACTGTAGTATCCAATCCCGATCCAATTTCTGTGTTTCGTCAACACTCTGATAGTCCACAGAGAACAGAAAGCCTCCAGATGTGCATCGGAAACTACTACTGGTCTTCCAGGGAACCATCAAAGCGTAGATTGTTAGAGACATTACTCCCATGGAGGAAAGTGCGCATGGTGACTGTTGTATTAAATCCCAATGCAATTACTTTGTTTCATCAACACTCTGATAGTCCACAGATTACTGAATGCCTCCAGATGTGCATCGGAAACTACTACTGGTCTTCCAGGGAACGATCAAAGCGTAGACTGTTTGAGACATTACTCCCATGGAGGAAAGTGCGCATGGTGACTGTTGTATTCAATCCCGATGCAATTTTAGTGTTTCATCAACACTCTAATAGTCCACAGGTTGCAGAATGCCTCCAGATGTGCATCGGAAACAACTACTGGTTTTCCAGTGAACGATCAAATCGTAGACTGTTTCAGACATACCTCCCGTGGAGGAAAGTGCGCATGGTGACTGTTGTATTCATTCCCGATGCAATTTCTGTGTTTCATCAACACTCTGATAGTCCACAGATTACAGAATGCCACCAGATGTGCATCGGAAAATACTACTGGTCTTACAGGGAACGATCAAAGCATAGAATGTTTGAGCATTACTCCCATGGAGGGAAGTGCGCATGGTGACTGTTGTATGCAATCCAGAGGCAATTTCTGTGTTTCATCAACACTCTGATAGTCCACAGATTACAGAAATCCTCCAGATGTGCATCGGAAACTACTACTGGTTTTCCAGGGAACGATCAAAGCGAAGACTGTTAGAGACATTACTCCCATGGAGGAAAGTGCGCATGGTGACTGTTGTATTCAATCCCGATGCAATTTCTGTATTTCATCAACACTCTGATAGTCTACAGATTACAGAATGATAGCAGATGTCCATCGGAAACTACTACTGGTCTTCCAGGGAACGATCAAAGCGTAGACTGTTTGAGACTTTACTCCCGTGGAGGAACATGCGCATGGTGACTGTTGAATTCAATCTTGATGCAATTTCTGTGTTTCATGAACACTCTGATAGTCCACAGATTACAGAATGCCGCCAGATGTTTATTGGAAACTATTACTGGTCTTCCTGGGAACGATCAAATCGTAGACTGTTTGAGACATTACGACCGTGGATGAAAGTGCGCATGGTGACTGTTGTATACAATCCCGATGCAATTTCTGTGTTTCATCAACACTCTGATAGTCCACAGATTACAGAATGCCTCCAGATGTGCATCGGAAACTACTACTGGTCTTCCAGGGAACGATCAAAGCGTAAACTGTTTGAAACATTACTCCCATGAGGAAAGTGCGCATGGTGACTGTTGTATTCAATCCAGATGCTATCTTTGTGTTTCATCAACACTCTGATACTCCACAGATTACAGAATGTCTCCAGATGTGTATCGGAAACTACTATTGGTCTTCCAGGGAACGATCAAAGCGTAGACTGTTTGAGAAATTACTCCCACGTAGGAAAATGCGAATGATGACTTGTATTCAATGCCGAGGCAATTTCTGTGTTTCATCAACACTTTGAACGTCCACAGATTACAGAATGCCTCCAGATGTGCACCGGATACTACTACTGGTATTGCAGGGAACGATCAAAGCGTAGACTGTTTGAGACATTACTCCCATGAGGAAAGTGCGCATGGTGACTGTTGTATTCAATCCCGATGCTATCTTTGTGTTTCATCAACACTCTGATACTCCACAGATTACAGAATGCCTCCAGATGTGCATCGGAAACTACTATTGGTCTTCCAGGGAACGATCAAAGCGTAGACTGTTTGAGAAATTACTCCCACGTAGGAAAATGCGAATGATGACTTGTATTCAATGCCGAGGCAATTTCTGTGTTTCATCAACACTTTGAAGGTCCACAGATTACAGATTGCCTCCAGATGTGCACCGGAAACTACTACTGGTATTGCAGGGAACGATCAAAGCGTAGACTGTTTGAGACCTTACTCCAATGGAGGAAAGTGAGTATTGTGACTGTTGTATTCAATCCCGATGCAATTTCCGTGTTTCGTCAACACTCTGATAGTTCACAGATTAGAGAATGCCCCCAGATGTGCATCGGGAACTACTACTGGTTTTCCAGGGAACGATCAAAACGTAAACTGTTTCGGACATTACTCCCATGGAGGAAAGTGATCATGGTGACTGTTGTATTCAATCCCGATGCAATTTTAGTGTTTCATCATAACTCTAATAGTCCACAGATTACAGAATGCTTCCAGATGTGCATCGGAAACAACTACTGGTCTAGCCAGTGAACGATCAAATCGTAGACTGTTTCAGACATACCTCCCGTTTAGGAAAGTGCGCATGGTGACTGTTGTATTCATTCCCGATGCAATTTATGTGTTTCATGAACACTCTGATAGTCCACAGATTACAGAATGCCAACAGATGTGCATCGGAAAATACTACTGGACTTACAGGGAACGATCAACGCATAGAATGTTTGAGAATTACTCCCATGGAGGGAAGTGCGCATGGTGACTGTTGTATTCAATCCCGAGGCAATTTCTGTGTTTCATTAACACTCTGATAGTCCACTGATACAGAAATCCTCCAGATGTGCATCGGAAACTACTACTGGTCTTCCAGGGAACGATCAAAGCGATGACTCTTAGAGACATTACTCCCATGGAGGAAAGTGCGCATGGTGACTGTTGTATTCAATCCCGATGCAATTTCTGTGTTTCATCAACACTCTGATAGCCTACAGATTACAGAATGATACCAGATGTCCATCGGAAACTAATACTGGTCTTCCAGGGAACGATCAAAGCGTAGACTGTTTGAGACTTTACTCCCGTGGAGGAACATGCGCATGGTGCCCGTTGTAATCAATCCCGATGCAATTTCTGTGTTTCATCAACACTCTGATGGTCCACAGATTACAGAATGATACCAGATGTGCATCGGAAACTACTACTGGTCTTCCAGGGAACGATCAAAGCGTAGACTGTTAGAGACATTAGTCCCATGGAGGAAAGTGCGCATGGTGACTGTTGTATTGATCCCGATTCAATTTCTGTGTTTCATCAACACTCTGATAGTCCACAGATTACAGAATACCACAAGATGTGCATCGGAAACTACTACTGGTCTTCCAGGGAACGATCAAAGCGTAGACGGTTTGAGAATTACAACCATGGTGGAAAGTGCGAATGGTGACTGTTGTATTCAATCCTGATGCAATTTCTGTGTTTCATCAACACCCTGATAGTCCACAGATTACGAAATTCCTCCAGATGTGCATCGGAAACTACTACTGGTCTTCCAGGGAACGATCAAAGCTTAGACTCTTAGAGACATTACTCTCATGGTGGAAAGTGCGCATGGTGACTGTTGTATTCAATCCCGATGCTATTTCTGTGTTTCATCAGCACTCTGATAGTCTACAGATTACAGAATGCCACCAGATGTGCATCGGAAACTACTACTGGTTTCCAGGGAACGATCAAAGCGTAGACTGTTTGTGACATTACTCCCATGGAGGAATCTGCGCATGGAAACTGTAGTATCCAATCCCGATCCAATTTCTGTGTTTCGTCAACACTCTGATAGTCCACAGAGAACAGAAAGCCTCCAGATGTGCATCGGAAACTACTACTGGTCTTCCAGGGAACCATCAAAGCGTAGACTGTTAGAGACATTACTCCCATGGAGGAAAGTGCGCATGGTGACTGTTGTATTAAATCCCAATGCAATTACTTTGTTTCATCAACACTCTGATAGTCTACACATTACAGAATGCCACCAGATGTGCATCGGAAACTGCTACTGGTCTTCCACGGAACGATCAATGTGTAGATTGTTGAGACATTACTCCCGTGGAGGAAAGTGCGATGGTGACAGATGTATTCAATCCCGATGCAATTTCTGTGTTTCATCAACACTCTGATAGTCCACAGATTACTGAATGCCTCCAGATGTGCATCGGAAACTACTACTGGTCTTCCAGGGAACGATCAAAGCGTAGACTGTTTGAGACATTACTCCCATGGAGGAAAGTGCGCATGGTGACTGTTGTATTCAATCCCGATGCAATTTTAGTGTTTCATCAACACTCTAATAGTCCACAGGTTACAGAATGCCTCCAGATGTGCATCGGAAACAACTACTGGTCTTCCAGTGAACGATCAAATCGTAGACTGTTTCAGACATACCTCCCGTGGAGGAAAGTGCGCATGGTGACTGTTGTATTCATTCCCGATGCAATTTCTGTGTTTCATCAACACTCTGATAGTCCACAGATTACAGAATGCCACCAGATGTGCATCGGAAAATACTACTGGTCTTACAGGGAACGATAAAAGCATAGAATGTTTGAGCATTACTCCCATGGAGGGAAGTGCGCATGGTGACTGTTGTATGCAATCCCGAGGCAATTTCTGTGTTTCATCAACACTCTGATAGTCCACAGATTACAGAAATCCTCCAGATGTGCATCGGAAACTACTACTGGTCTTCCAGGGAACGATCAAAGCGAAGACTGTTAGAGACATTACTCCCATGGAGGAAAGTGCGCATGGTACTGTTGTATTCAATCCCGATGCAATTTCTGTATTTCATCAACACTCTGATAGTCTACAGGTTACAGAATGATACCAGATGTCCATCGGAAACTACTACTGGTCTTCCAGGGAACGATCAAAGCGTAGACTGTTTGAGACTTTACTCCCGTGGAGGAAAGTGCGCATGGTGACTGTTGAATTCAATCTTGATGCAATTTCTGTGTTTCATGAACACTCTGATAGTCCACAGATTACAGAATGCCGCCAGATGTTTATTGGAAACTATTACTGGTCTTCCTGGGAACGATCAAATCGTAGACTGTTTGAGACATTACGACCGTGGATGAAAGTGCGCATGGTGACTGTTGTATACAATCCCGATGCAATTTCTGTGTTTCATCAACACTCTGACAGTCCACAGATTACAGAAAGCCTCCAGATGTTCATCGGAAACTACTACTGGTCTTCCTTTGAACGATCAAAGCGTAGACTGTTTGAGACATTAGTTTTATGGGGGAATGTGCGCATGGTGACTGTTGTATTCAATCCCGAAGCAATTTCTGTGTTTCATCAACACTCTGATAGTCCACAGATTACAGAATGCCTCCAGATGTGCATCGGAAACTACTACTGGTCTTCCAGGGAGCGATCAAAGCGTAAACTGTTTGAGACATTACTCCCATGAGGAAAGTGCGCATGGTGTCTGTTGTATTCAATCCAGATGCTATCTTTGTGTTTCATCAACACTCTGATACTCCACAGATTACAGAATGTCTCCAGATGTGTGTCGGAAACTACTATTGGTCTTCCAGGGAACGATCAAAGCGTAGACTGTTTGAGAAATTACTCCCACGTAGGAAAATGCGAATGATGACTTGTATTCAATGCCGAGGCAATTTCTGTGTTTCATCAACACTTTGAACGTCCACAGATTACAGAATGACTCCAGATGTGCACCGGAAACTACTACTGGTACTGCAGGGAACGATCAAAGCGTAGACTGTTTGAGACATTACTCCAATGGAGGAAAGTGAGTATTGTGACTGTTGTATTCAATCCCGATGCAATTTCTGTGTTTCGTCAACACTCTGATAGTTCACAGATTAGAGAAAGCCCCCAGATGTCCATCGGGAACTACTACTGGTCTTCCAGGGAACGATCAAAACGTAAACTGTTTAGGACATTACTCCCATGGAGGAAAGTGCGCATGGTTACTGGTGTATTCAATCCCGATGCAATTTTAGTGTTTCATCAACACTCTAATAGTCCACAGATTACAGAATGCTTCCAGATGTGCATCGGAAACAACTACTGGTCTAGCCAGTGAATGATCAAATCGTAGACTGTTTCTGACATACCTCCCGTGGAGGAAAGTGCGCATGGTGACTGTTGTATTCATTCCCGATGCAATTTCTGTGTTTCATCAACACTCTGATAGTCCACAGATTAGAGAATGCCACCAGATGTGCATCGGAAAATACTACTGGTCTTACAGGGAACGATCAAAGCATAGAATGTTTGAGAATTACTCCCATGGAGGGAAGTGCGCATGATGACTCTTGTATTCAATCCCGAGGCAATTTCTGTGTTTCATAAACACTCTGATAGTCCACAGATTACAGAAATCCTCCAGATGTGCATCGGAAACTACTACCGGTCTTCCAGGGAACGAGCAAAGCGAAGACTGCTAGAGACATTACTCCCATGGAGGAAAGTGCGCATGGTGACTGTTGTATTCAATCCCGATGCAATTTCTGTGTTTCATCAACACTCTGATAGTCTACAGATTACAGAATGATACCAGATGTCCATCGGAAACTACTACTGGTCTTCCAGGGAACGATCAAAGCGTAGACTGTTTGAGACTTTATTCCCGTGGAGGAACATGCGCATGGTGACTGTTGTAATCAATCCCGATGCAATTTCTGTGTTTCATCAACGCTCTGATGGTCCACAGATTACAGAATGCCTCCAGATGTGCATCGGAAACTACTACTGGTCTTCCAGGGAACGATCAAAGCGTAGACAGTTTGAGACATTACTCCCGTGGAGGAAAGTGCGCATGGTGACTGTTGTATTCAATCCCGATACAATATCTGTGTTTCATTAACACTCTGATAGTCCACAGATTACCGAATGAGTCCAGATGTTCATCGGAAACTACTACTGGTCTTCCAGGGAAGATCAAAGCGTAAACTCTTTGAAACATTACTCCCATGGAGGGAAGTGCGCATGGTGACTGTTGTATTCAATCCCGATGCAATTTCTGTGTTTCATCAACACTCTGATAGTCCACAGATTACGGAAAGCCTCCAGATGTGCATCGGAAACTACTACTGGTCTACTAGGGTACGATCAAAGCGTAGACTGTTAGAGACATTACTACCATGGAGTAATGTTCGCATGGTGACTGTTGTGTTCAATCCCGATGCAATTTCTGTGTTTCATCAACACTCTGATAGTCGACAGATTACAGAATGCCTCCAGATGTGCAATTGAAACTTCTTTTGGTCTTCCAGGGAACGATCAAAGCGTAGACAGTTTGAGACATTACTCCCGTGGAGGAAAGTGCGCATGGTGACTGTTGTATTCAATCCCGATACAATTTCTGTCTTTCATCAACACTCTGATAGTCCACAGATTACAGAATGCCACCAGATGTGCATCGGAAAATACTACTGGTCTTACAGGGAACGATCAAAGCATAGAATGTTTGAGCATTACTCCCATGGAGGGAAGTGCGCATGGTGACTGTTGTATTCATTCCCGATGCAATTTCTGTGTTTCATCAACACTCTGATAGTCCACAGATTACAGAGTGCCACCAGATGTGCATCGGAAACTACTACTGGTCTTCCAGGGAACGATCAAAGCGTAGACGGTTTGAGAAATACAACCATGGTGGAAAGCGCGCATGGTGACTGTTGTATTCATTCCCGATGCAATTTCTGTGTTTCATCAACACCCTGATAGTCCACAGATTACGGAAAGCCTCCAGATGTGCATCGGAAACTACTACTGGTCTTCTAGGGAACGATCAAAGCGTAGACTGTTAGAGACATTACTACCATGGAGTAATGTCCGCATGGTGACTGTTGTGTTCAATCCCGATGCAATTTCTGTGTTGCATCAACACTCTGATAGTCGACAGATTACAGAATGCCTCCAGATGTGCAATTGAAACTTCTACTGGTCTTCCAGGGAACGATCAAAGCATAGACTGTTTGTGACATTACTCCCATGGAGGAATCTGCGCATGGAAACTGTTGTATTCAATCCCGATCCAATTTCTGTGTTTCGTCAACACTCTGATAGTCCACAGATTACAGAATGACTCCAGATGTGCATCGGAAACTACTACTGGTCTTCCAGGGAACGATCAAAGCGTAGACTGTTTGAGACAATACTCCCATGGAGGAAAGTGCACATGGTGAGTGTTGTATTCAATCCCGATGCAATTGTAGTGTTTCATCAACACTCTAATAGTCCACAGGTTACAGAATGCCTCCAGATGTGCATCGGAAACAACTACTGGTCTTCCAGTGATCGATCAAATCGTAGACTGTTTCAGACATACCTCCCGTGGAGGAAAGTGCGCATGGTGACTGTTGTATTCAATCCCGATGCAATTTCTGTGTTTCATCAACACTCTGATAGTCCACAGATTACCGAATGAGTCCAGATGTTCATCGGAAACTGCTACTGGTCTTCCAGGGAACGATCAAAGCGTAAACTCTTTGAAACATTACTCCTATGGAGGGAAGTGCGCATGATGACTGTTGTTTTCAATCCCGATGCAATTTCTGTGTTTCATCAACACTCTGATAGTCCACAGATTACGGAAAGCCTCCAGATGTGCATCGGAAACTAACACTGGTCTTCTAGGGAACGATCAAAGCGTAGACTGTTAGAGACATTACTACCATGGAGTAATGTCCGCATGGTGACTGTTGTGTTCAATCCCGATGCAATTTCTGTGTTGCATCAACACTCTGATAGTCGACAGATTACAGAATGCCTCCAGATGTGCAATTGAAACTTCTACTGGTCTTCCAGGGAACGATCAAAGCATAGACTGTTTGTGACATTACTCCCATGGAGGAATCTGCGCATGGAAACTGTTGTATTCAATCCCGATCCAATTTCTGTGTTTCGTCAACACTCTGATAGTCCACAGAGTACAGAAAGCCTCCAGATGTGCATCGGAAACTACTACTGGTCTTCCAGGGAACCATCAAAGCGTAGACTGTTAGAGACATTACTCCCATGGAGGAAAGTGCGCATGGTGACTGTTGTATTAAATCCCAATGCAATTACTTTGTTTCATCAACACTCTGATAGTCTACACATTACAGAATGCCACCAGATGTGCATCGGAAGCTGATACTGGTCTTCCAGGGAACGATCAATGCGTAGATTGTTGAGACATTACTCCCGTGGAGGAAAGTGCGATGGTGACAGTTGAATTCAATCCTGATGCAATTTCTGTGTTTCATCAACACTCTGATAGTCCACAGATTACAGAATGACTCCAGATGTGCATCGGAAACTACTACTGGTCTTCCAGGGAACGATCAAAGCGTAGACTGTTTGAGACAATACTCCCATGGAGGAAAGTGCGCATGGTGACTGTTGTATTCAATCCTGATGCAATTGTAGTGTTTCATCAACACTCTAATAGTCCACAGGTTACAGAATGCCTCCAGATGTGCATCGGAAACAACTACTGGTCTTCCAGTGAACGATCAAATCGTAGACTGTTTCAGACATACCTCCCGTGGAGGAAAGTGCGCATGGTGACTGTTGTATTCAATCCCGATGCAATTTCTGTATTTCAACAACACTCTGATAGTCTACAGATTACAGAATGATACCAGATGTCCATCGGAAACTACTACTGGTCTTCCAGGGAACGATCAAAGCATAGACTGTTTGAGACTTTACTCCCGTGGAGGAACATGCGCATGGTGACTGTTGAATTCAATCTTGATGCAATTTCTGTGTTTCATCAACACTCTGATAGTCCACAGATTACAGAATGCCGCCAGATGTTCATTGGAAACTATAACTGGTCTTCCTGGGAACGATCAAATCGTAGACTGTTTGAGACATTACGACCGTGGAGGAAAGTGCGCATGGTGACTGTTGTATTCAATCCCGATGCAATTTCTGTGTTTCATCAACACTCTGACAGTCCACAGATTACAGAAAGCCTCCAGATGTTCATCGGAAACTACTACTGGTCTTCCATTGAAAGATCAAAGCGTAGACTGTTTGAGACATTACTTTTATGGATGAATGTGCGTATGGTGACTGTTGTATTCAATCCCGAAGCAATTTCTGTGTTTCATCAACACTCTGATAGTCCACAGAATGCCTCCAGATGTGCATCGGAAGCTACTACTGGTCTTCCAGGGAACGATCAAAGCGTAGACTGTTTGAGACATACCTATCGTTGAAGAAACGGCGCATGGTGACTGTTGTGTTCAAAATGGTTCAAATGGCTCTGAGCACTATGGGACTCAAATGCTGCGGTCATTAGTCCCCTAGAACTTGGTACTACTTAAACCTAACTAACCTAAGGACATCACACACATCCATGCCCGAGGCAGGATTCGAACCTGCGACCGTAGCAATCGCACGGCTCCGGACTGCGCGCCTAGAACCGTGAGACCACCACGGCCGGCTTGTTGTGTTCAATCCCGATGCAATTTCTGTGTTTCATCAACACTCTGATAGTCCACAGATTACCGAATGAGTCCAAATGTTCATCGGAAACTGCTACTGGTCTTCCAGGGAACGATCAAAGCGTAAACTCTTTGAAACATTACTCCCATGCAGAGAAGTACGCATGGTGACTGTTGTATTCAATCCAGATGCAATTTCTGTGTTTCATCAACACTCTGATAGTCCACAGATTACAGAATGCCTCCAGATGTGCATCGGAAACTACAACTGGTCTTCTAGGGAACGACCAAAGCGTAGACTGTTAGAGACATTACTACCATGGAGTAATATCCGCATGGTGACTGTTGTGTTCAATCCCGATGAAATTTCTGTGTTTCATCAACACTCTGATAGTCGACAGATTACAGAATGCCTCCAGATGTGCAATTGAAACTTCTACTGGTCTTCCAGGGAACGATCAAAGCGTAGACTGTTTGTGACATTACTCCCATGGAGGAATCTGCGCATGGAAACTGTTGTATTCAATCCCGATCCAATTTCTGTGTTTCTTCAACACTCTGATAGTCCACAGAGTACTGAAAGCCTCCAGATGTGCATCGGAAACTACTACTGGTCTTCCAGGGAACCATCAAAGCGTAGACTGTTAGAGACATTACTTCTATGGAGGAAAGTGCGCATGGTGACTGTTGTATTAAATCCCAATGCAATTACTTTGTTTCATCAACACTCTGATAGTCTACACATTACAGAATGCCACCAGATGTGCATCGGAAACTGCTACTGGTATTCCAGGGAACGATCAATGCGTAGATTGTTGAGACATTACTCCCGTGGAGGAAACTGCGATGGTGACAGTTGTATTCAATCCCGATGCAATTTCTGTGTTTCATCAACACTCTGATAGTCCACAGATTACAGAATGCCTCCAGATGTGCTTCGGAAACTACTACTGGTCTACCAGGGAACGATCAAAGCGTAGACTGTTTGAGACATTACTCCCATGGAGGAAAGTGCGCATGGTGACTGTTGTATTAAATCCCGATGCAATTTTAGTGTTTCATCAACACTCTAATAGTCCACAGGTTACAGAATGCCTCCAGATGTGCATCGGAAAATACTACTGGTCTTACAGGGAACGATCAAAGCATAGAATATTTGAGCATTACTCCCATGGAGGGAAGTGCGCATGGTGACTGTTGTATTCAATCCCGAGGCAATTTCTGTGTTTCGTCAACACTCTGATAGTCCACAGATTACAGAAATCCTCCAGATGTGCATCGGAAACTACTACTGGTCTTCCAGGGAACGATCAAAGCGAAGACTGTTAGAGACATTACTCCCATGGAGGAAAGTGCGAATGGTGACTGTTGCATTCAATCCCGATGCAATTTCTGTATTTCAACAACACTCTGATAGTCTACAGATTACAGAATGATACCAGATGTCCATCGGAAACTACTACTGGTCTTCCAGGGAACGATAAAAGCGTAGACTGTTTGAGACTTTACTCCCGTGGAGGAACATGCGCATGGTGACTGTTGAATTCAATCTAGATGCAATTTCTGTGTTTCATCAACACTCTGATAGTCAACAGATTACAGAATGCCGCCAGATGTTCATTGGAAACTATTACTGGTCTCCCTGGGAACGATCAAATCGTAGACTGTTTGAGACATTACGACCGTGGAGGAAAGTGCGCATGGTGACTGTTGTATTCAATCCCGATGCAATTTCTGTGATTCATCAACACTCTGACAGTCCACAGATTACAGAAAGCCTCCAGATGTTCATCGGAAACTACTACTGGTCTTCCATTGAACGATCAAACCGTAGACTGTTTGAGACATTACTTTTATGGAGGAATGTGCGCATGGTGACTGTTGTATTTAATCCCGAAGCAATTTCTGTGTTTCATCAACACTCTGATAGTCCACAGATTACAGAATGCCTCCAGATGTGCATCGGAAACTACTACTGGTCTTCCAGGAAACGATCAAAGCGTAGACTGTTTGAGACATACCTATTGTTGAGGAAACGGCGCATGGTGACTGTTGTGTTCAATCCCGATGCAATTTCTGTGATTCATCAACACTCTGATAGTCCACAGATAACAGAATGCCCCCAGATGTTCATCGGAAACTACTACTGGTCTTATAGGGAACGATCAAAGCGTAGACTGTTTGAGACATTACTACCGTGGAGGAAAGTGCGCATGGTGACTGTTGTATTCAATCCCAATGCAATATCTGTATTTCATCAACACTCTGATAGTCCACAGATTACAGAATGCCTCCAGATGTGCATCGGAAACTGCTACTGGTCTTCCAGGGAACGATCAAAGCGTAAACTCTTTGAAACATTACTCCCATGAAGGAAAGTGCGCATGGTGAATGTTGTATTCAATACCGATGCAATTTCTGTGTTTCATCAACTCTCTGATAGTCCACAGATTACAGAATGCCACCAGATGTGCATCGGAATTTACTACTGGTCTTCCAGGGAACGATCAAAGCGTAGACTGTTTGAGACATTACTCCCATGGAGGTATCTGCGCATGGCGACTGATGTATTCAATCCCGATGCAACTTCTGTGTTTTATCAACACTCTGATAGTCCACAGATTAGAGAATGCCGCCAGATGTTAATCGGAAATTACTACTGGTCTTCCAGGGAACCATCAAAGCGTAGACTGTTTGAGACATTACTCCCATGGAGGAATCTGCGCATGGAGACTGATGTATTCATTCCCGATGCAATTTCTGTGTTTTATCAACACTCTGATAGTCCACAGATTACAGAATGCCGCCAGATGTTCATCGGAAACTACTACTGGTCTTCCAGGAACGATCAAAACGTACACTGTTTGAGACATTACTACCGTGGAGGAAAGTGCGCATGGTGACTGTTGTATTCAATCCCGATTCAATTTCTGTGTTTCATCAACATTGTGACAATCCGCAGATTACAGAATGCCTCCAGATGTTCATCGGAAACTACTACTGGTCTTCCAGGGAACCATCAAAGCGTAGACTGTTTGAGACATTAATTTTATGGAGGAATGTGCGCATGGTAACTGTTCTATTCAATCCCGAAGGGATTTCAGTGTTTCATCAACACTCTGATAGTCCACAGATTACAGAATGCCTCCAGATGTGCATCGGAAACTACTACTGGTCTTCTAGGGAACGATCAAAGCGTAGACTGTTTGAGACATACGTATCGTTGAGGAAAGTGCGCATGGTGACTGTTTTGTTCAATCCCGATGCAATTTCTATCTTTCATCAACACTCTGATAGTCCACAGATTACAGAATGACACCAGATGTGCATCGCAAGCTACTACTGGTCTTCCAGGGAACGATCAAAGCGTAGACTGTTTGAGACATTACTCCCATGGAGGAAAGTGGGCATGGTGACTGTTGTATTCAATCCCGATGCAATTTCTGTGTTTCATCATCACTCTGATACTCCACAGATTACAGAATGCCACGAGATGTGCATCGGAATCTACTTTTGGTCTTCCAGGTAACGATCAAAGCGTCGACTGTTAGAGACATACCTCCCGTGGAAGAAAGTGCGTATGGTGACTGTTGTATTGATCCTGATGCAATTTCTTTGTTTCATCAACACTCTGATAGTCCACAGATTACAGAATGCCACCAGATGTGCATCGGAAACTACTACTGGTCTTCTAGGGAACGATCAAAGCGTAGACTGTTTGAGACATTACTCCCGTGGAGGAAAGTGCGCATGGTGACTGTTTTATTCAATCCCGATGCAATTTCTGTGTTTCATCAACACTCTGATACTCCACAGATTACAGAATGCCTCCAGATGTGCATCGGAAACTACTACTGATCTTCCAGGGAAAGATCAAAGCGTAGACTGTTTGAGACATTACTCTCATGGAGGGAAGTGCGCATTGTGACTGTTGTATTCAATCCCGATGCAATTTCTGTGTTTCATCAACACTCTGATAGTCCACAGATTACAGAATGCCACGAGATGTGCATCGGAAACTACTACAGGTCTTCCAGGGAACGATCAAAGCGTAGACTCTTAGAGACATTACTCCAATGGAGGAAAGTACGCATGGTAACTGTTGTATTCAATCCCGATGCTACTTCTGTGTTTCATCAACACTCTGATAGTCTACAGATTACAGAATGCCAGCAGACGTGCATCGGAAACTACTACTGGTCTTCCAGGGAACGATCAAAGCGTAGACTGTTTGAGACATTACTCCCGTTGAGGAAACTGCGCATGGTGACTTTTGTATTCAATCCCGATGCAATTTCTCTGTTACATCAACACTCTGATAGTCCACAGATTACAGAATGCCTCCAGATGTGCATCGGAAACTACTACTGGTCCTACAGGGAACGATCAAAGCGTAGACTGATTGAGACATTACTTTTATGGGGGAATGTGAGCATGGTGACTGTTGTATTCAATCCCGATGCAATTTTAGTGTTTCATCAACTCTCTGATAGTCCACAGATTACAGAATGAGTCCAGATGTGCATCGGAAACTGCTACTGGTCTTCCAGGTAATGATCAAAGCGTAAACTCTTTGAAACATTATTCCCATGGAGGGAAGTGCGCATGGTGACTGTTGTATTCAATCCCGATGCAAATTATGTGTTTCATCAACACTCTGATAGTCCACAGATTACAGAAAGCCTCCAGATGTGCATCGGAAACTACTACTGGTCTTCTAGGGAACGATCAAAGCGTAGACTGTTAGAGACATTACTACCATGGAGTAATGTCCACATAGTGACTGTTATATTCAATCCCGATGCAATTTCTGTGTTTCATCAACACTCTGATAGTCCACAAATTACGGAAAGCCTCCAATGGGCATCGGAAACTACTACTGGCCTTCCAGGGAACGATCAAAGCGTAGACTGTTTGAGACATTACTCCCATGGAGGAATCTGCGTATGGAGACTGATGTATTCAATCCCGATGCAATTTCTGTGTTTCATCAACACTCTGATAGTCCACAGATTACAGAATGCCGCCAGATGTTCATCGGAAACTACTACTGGTCTTCCAGGGAACGATCAAAACGTAGACTGTTTGTGACATTACTACCGTGGAGGAAAGTGCGCATGGTGACTGTTGTATTCAATCCCGATGCAATTTCTGTGTTTCATCAACACTCTGATAGTCCACAGATTACGGAAAGCCTCCAATGGGCATCGGAATCTACTACTGGCCTTCCAGGGAACGATCAAAGCGTAGACTGTTAGAGTCATCACTCTCATGGAGTAAAGTGCGCATGGTTACCGTTGTATTCAATCCCGATGCAATTTCTGTGTTTCATCAACACTCTGATAGTCCACAGATTACAGAATGCCTAAAGATGTTCATCGGAAACTGCTAGTGGTCTTCAAGGGAACGATCAAAGCGTAGACTGTTTGAGATGTTACTTTTATGGAGGAATGTGCGCATGGTTACTGTTGTATTCAATCCCTAAGCAATTTCTGTGTTTCATCAACACAATGATAGTCCACAGATTACAGAATGCTGCCAGATGTTCATTGGAAACTATTACTGGTCTTCCTGGGAACGATCAAAACGTAGACAGTTTGAGAAATTACTCCCGTGGAGGAAAGTGCGCATGGTGACTTTTGTATTCAATCCCGATGCAATTTCTGTGTTTCATCAACACTCTGACAGTCCACAGATTACAGAAAGCCTCCAGATGTTCATCGGAAACTACTACTGGTCTTCCATTGAACGATCAAAGCGTAGACTGTTTGAGACGTTACTTTTATGGAGGAATGTGCGCATGGTGACTGTTATATTCAATCCCGAAGAAATTTCTGTGTTTCATAAACACTCTGATAGTCCACAGATTACAGAATGCCTCCAGATGTGCATCGGAAACTACTACTGGACTTCCAGGGAACGATCAAAGCGTAGACTGTTTGAGACATACCTATCGTTGAGGAAACGGCGCATGGTGACTGTTGTGTTCAATCCCGATGCAATTTCTGTGTTTCATCAACACTCTGATAGTCCACAGATAACAGAATGCCGCCAGATGTTCATCGGAAACTACTACTGGTCTTTTAGGGAACGATCAAAGCGTAGACTGTTTGAGACATTACTACCGTGGAGGAAAGTGCGAATGGTGACGGTTGTATTCAATCCCAATGCAATATCTGTATTTCATCAACACTCTGATAGTCCACAGATTACAGAATGCCTCCAGATGTTCATCAGAAACTACTACTGGTCTTCCATTGAACGATCAAAGCGTAGACTGTTTGAGACATTACTTTTATGGAGGAATGTGCGCATGGTGACTGTTGTATTCAATCCCGATGCAATTTCGGTGTTTCATCAACACTCTGATAGTCCACAGATTACGGAAAGCCTCCAATGGGCATCGGAAACTACTACTGGCCTTCCAGGGAACGATCAAAGCGTAGACTCTTAGAGACATTACTCTCATGGAGTAAAGTGCGCATGGTGACTTTTGTATTCAATCCCGATGCAATTTCCTTGTTTCATCAACTCTCTGATAGTCCACAGATTACAGAATGCCACCAGATGTGCATCGGAAACTACTACTGGTCTTCCAGGGAACGATCAAAGCGTAGACTGTTTGAGACATTACTCCCATGGAGGAATCTGCGCATGGAGACTGATGTATTCATTCCCGATGCAATTTCTGTGTTTTATCAACACTCTGATAGTCCACAGATTACAGAATGCCGCCAGATGATCATCGGAAACTACTACTGGTCTTCCAGGAACGATCAAAACGTACACTGTTTGAGACATTACTACCGTGGAGGAAAGTGCGCATGGTGACTGTTGTATTCAATCCCGATTCAATTTCTGTGTTTCATCAACATTCTGACAATCCGCAGATTACAGAATGCCTCCAGATGTTCATCGGAAACTACTACTGGTCTTCCAGGGAACCATCAAAGCGTAGACTGTTTGAGACATTAATTTTATGGAGGAATGTGCGCATGGTAACTGTTCTATTCAATCCCGAGGCGATTTCAGTGTTTCATCAACACTCTGATAGTCCACAGATTACAGAATGCCTCCAGATGTGCATCGGAAACTACTACTGGTCTCCTAGGGAACGATCAAAGCGTAGACTGTTTGAGACATACGTATCGTTGAGGAAAGTGCGCATGGTGACTGTTTTGTTCAATCCCGATGCAATTTCTATCTTTCATCAACAGTCTGATAGTCCACAGATTACAGAATGACACCAGATGTGCATCGCAAACTACTACTGGTCTTCCAGGGAACGATCAAAGCGTAGACTGTTTGAGACATTACTCCCATGGAGGAAAGTGCGCATGGTGACTGTTGTATTCAATCCCGATGCAATTTCTGTGTTTCATCATCACTCTGATACTCCACAGATTACAGAATGCCACGAGATGTGCATCGGAATCTACTTTTGGTCTTCCAGGTAACGATCAAAGCGTCGACTGTAAGAGACATACCTCCCGTGGAAGAAAGTGCGTATGGTGACTGTTGTATTGATCCTGATGCAATTTCTTTGTTTCATCAACACTCTGATAGTCCACAGATTACAGAATGCCACCAGATGTGCATCGGAAACTACTACTGGTCTTCTAGGGAACGATCAAAGCGTAGACTGTTTGAGACATTACTCCCGTGGAGGAAAGTGCGCATGGTGACTGTTTTATTCAATCCCGATGCAATTTCTGTGTTTCATCAACACTCTGATACTCCACAGATTACAGAATGCCTCCAGATGTGAATCGGAAACTACTACTGATCTTCCAGGGAAAGATCAAAGCGTAGACTTTTTGAGACATTACTCTCATGGAGGGAAGTGCGCATTGTGACTGTTGTATTCAATCCCGATGCAATTTCTGTGTTTCATCAACACTCTGATAGTCCACAGATTACAGAATGCCTAAAGATGTTCATCGGAAACTGCTAGTGGTCTTCAAGGGAACGATCAAAGCGTAGACTGTTTGAGATGTTATTTTTATGGAGGAATGTGCGCATGGTTACTGTTGTATTCAATCCCTAAGCAATTTCTGTGTTTCATCAACACTCTGATAGTCCACAGATTACAGAATGCCTCCAGATGTGCATCGGAAACTGCTACTGGTCTTCCAGAGAACGATCAAAGCGTAAACTCTTTGAAACATTACTCCCATGAAGGAAAGTGCGCATGGTGACTGTTGTATTCAATCCCGATGCAATTTCGGTGTTTCATCAACACTCTGATAGTCCACAGATTACGGAAAGCCTCCAATGGGCATCGGAAACTACTACTGGCCTTCCAGGGAACGATCAAAGCGTAGACTGTAAGAGTCATCACTCTCATGGAGTAAAGTGCGCATGGTTACTGTTGTATTCAATCCCGATGCAATTTCTGTGTTTCATCAACACTCTGATAGTCCACAGATTACAGAATGCCACCAGATGTGCATCAGAAACTACTACTGGTCTTCCAGGGATCGATCAAAGCGTAGACTGTTTGAGACATTACTCCCATGGAGGAATCTGCGTATGGACACTGATGTATTCAATCCCGATGCAATTTCTGTGTTTCTTCAACACTCTGATAGTCCACAGATTACAGAATGCAGCCAGGTGTTCATCGGAAACTACTACTGGTCTTCCAGGGAACGATCAAAACGTAGACTGTTTGTGACATTACTACCGTGGAGGAAAGTGCGCATGGTGACTGTTGTATTCAATCCTGATGCAATTTCTGTGTTCCATCAACACTCTGATAGTCCACAGATTACGGAAAGCCTCCAATGGGCATCGGAAACTACTACTGGCCTTCCAGGGAACGATCAAAGCGTAGACTGTTAGAGTCATCACTCTCATGGAGTGAAGTGCGCATGGTTACCGTTGTATTCTATCCCGAAGCAATTTCTGTGTTTCATGAACACTCTTATAGTACACAGATTACAGAAAGCCTCCAGATGTGCATCGAAAACTACTACTGGTCTTCCAGGGAACGATCATTGCGTAGACTGTTTGAGACATACCTATCGTTTAGGAAACGGCGCATGGTGACTGTTGTGTTCAACCCCGATGCAATTACTGTGTTTCATCAACACACTGATAGTCCACAGATAACAGAATGCTGCCAGATGTTCATCGGAAACTACTACTGGTCTTCCAGGGAACGATCAAAGCGTAGACTGTTCGAGACATTACAACCGTGGAGGGAAGTGCGCATGGTGACTGTTGTATTCAATCCCGAGGCAATTTCTGTGTTTCATCAACACTCTGATAGTCCACAGATTACAGAAAGCCTCCAGATGTGCATCGAAAACTACTACTGGTCTTCCAGGGAACGATCAATGCGTAGCCTGTTTGAGACATACCTATCGTTGAGGAAAGGGCGCATGGTGACTGTTGTGTTCAACCCCGATGCAATTTCTGTTTTTCATCAACACTCTGATGGTCCACAGATAACAGAATCCTGCCAGATGTTCATCGGAAACTACTACTGGTCTTCCAGGGAACGATCAAAGCGTAGACTGTTTGAGACATTACTACTGTGGAGGAAAGTGCGCATGGTGACTGTTGTATTCTATCCCGATGCAATTTCGGTGTTTCATCAACACTCTGATAGTCCACAGATTACAGAATGCCTCCAGATGTTCATCGGAAACTACTACTGGTCTTCCAGGGAACGATTAAAGCGTAGACTGTTAGAGACATTACTCTCATTGAGTAAAGTGCGCATGGTTACCGTTGTATTCAATCCCGATGCAATTTCTGTGTTTCATCAACACTCTGATAGTCCACAGATTACAGAAAGCCTCCAGATGTGCATCGGAAACTACTACTGGTCTTCCAGGGAACGATCAAAGCGTAGACTGTTTGAGACATTACTTTTATTGAGGAATGTGCGCTTGGTAACTGTTGTATTCAATCCCGAAGCAATTTCTGTGTTTCATCAACGCTCTGATAGTCCACAGATTACAGAATGCCTCCAGATGTGCATCGGAAACTACTACTGGTCTTCCAGGGAACGATCAAATCGTACACTGTTTGAGACATACGTATCGTGGAGGAATGTGCGCATGGTGATTATTGTGTTCAACCCCGATGCAATTTCTGTGTTTCATCAACACTCTGATAGTCCACAGATAACAGAATGCCGCTAGATGTTCATCGGAAACTACTACTGGTCTTCCAGGGAACTATCAAAGCGTAGACTGTTTGAGACATTACTACCGTGGAGGAAAGTGCGCGTGGTGACCGTTGTATTCAATTCCGATGCAATTTCTGTGTTTCATCAACACTCTGATAGTCCACAGGTTACAGAATGCCTCCAGATGTTCATCGGAAACAACTACTGGTCTTCCAGGGTATGATCAAAGCGTAGACTGTTTGAGATATTACTTTAATGGAGGAATGTGTACATGGTGACTGTTGTATTCAATCCCTAAGCAATTTCTGTGTTTCATCAACACTCTGATAGTCCACAGATAACAGAATGCCGCTAGGTGTTCATCGGAAACTACTACTGGTCTTCCAGGGAACGATCAAAGCATAGACTGTTTCAGACATTACTACCGTGGAGCAAAGTGCGGGTGGTGACTGTTGTATTCTATTCCGATGCAATTTCTGTGTTTCATCAACACTCTGATAGTCCACAGATTACAGAATGCCTCCAGATGTGCATCGGAAACTACTACCGGTCTTCCAGGGAACGATCAAAGCGTAGATTGTTTGAGACATTACGACCGTGGAGGAAAGTGCACGTGGTTACTGTTGTATTCAATCCCGATGCAATTTCTGTGTTACATCAACACTCTGCTAGTCCACAGATTACAGAATGCCTCCAGATGTTCATCGGAAACTACTACTGGTCTTCCAGGGAGCGATCAAAGCGTAGACTGTTTGAGATATTATTTTTATGGAGGAATGTGCGCATGGTGACTGTTGTATTCAATCCCGATGCAATTTCCGTGTTTCATCAACAATCTGATAGTCTACTCATTACAGAATGCCTCCAGATGTTCATCGGAAAATACTACTGGTCTTCCAGGGAATGATCAAAGCGTAGACTGTTTGAGATATTACTTTTATGGAGGAATGTGCACATGGTGACTGTTGTAATCAATCCCTAAGCAAATTCTGTGTTTCATCAACACTCTGATAGTCCACAGATTACAGAATGCCACCAGATGTGCATCGGAAACTACTACTGGTCTTCCTGGGAGCGATCAAAGCGTAGACTGTTTGAGACATTACTCCCATTGAGGAATCTGCGCATGGAGACTGTTGTATTCAATCCCGATGCAATTTCTGTGTTTCATCAACACTCTGATAGTCCACAGGGTACAGAAAGGATCCAGATGTCCATCGGAAACTACTACTGGTCTTCCAGGGAACGATCAAATCGTAGACTGTTAGAGACATTACTCCCATGGAGGAAAGTGCTCATGGTGACTGTTGTATTCAATCCCGATGCATTTACTATGTTTGATCAACACTGTGATAGTCTACACATTACAGAATGCCACCAGATGTCCATCGGAAACTACTACCGGACTTCCAGGGAACGATCAAAGCGTAGATTGTTTGAGACATTACTACCGTGGAGGAAAGTGCACGTGGTGACTGTTGTATTCAATCCCGATGCAATTTCTGTGTTTCATCAACACTCTGCTAGTCCACAGATTACAGAATGCCTCCAGATGTTCATCGGAAACTACTACTGGTCTTCCAGGGAACGATCAAAGCGTAGACTGTTTGAGATATTACTTTTATGGAGGAATGTGCGCATGGTGACTGTTGTATTCAATCCCTAAGCAATTTCTGTGTTTCATCAACACTCTGATAGTCCACAGATAACAGAATGCCACCAGATGAGCATCGGAAACTACTACTGGTCTTCCAGGGAACGATCGAAGTGTAGACTGTTTGAGACATTACTGACATGGAGGAATCGGCGCGTGGAGACTGTTGTATTCAATCCCGATGCAATTTCTGTGTTGCATCAGCACTCTGATAGTCCACAGGGTACAGAAAGGATCCAGATGTGCATCGGAAACTACTGGTCTTCCAGGGAACGATCAAATCGTAGACTGTTAAAGACATTACTCCCATGGAGGAAAGTGCTCATGGTGACTGTTGTATTCAATCCCGATGCAGTTACTGTGTTTCATCAGCACTCTGATAGTCTACACATTACAGAATGCCACCAGATGTGCATCGGAAACTACTACCGGTCTTCCAGGGAACGATCAAAGCGTAGATTGTTTGAGACATTACTACCGTGGAGGAAAGTGCACGTGGTGACTGTTGTATTCAATCCCGATGCAATTTCTGCGTTTCATCAACACTCTGCTAGTCCACAGATTACAGAATGCCTCCAGATGTTCATCGGAAACTACTACTGGTCTTACAGGGAACGATCAATGCGTAGACTGTTTGAGATATTACTTTTATGGTGGAATGTGCGCATGGTGACTGTTGTATTCAATCCCTAAGCAATTTCTGTGTTTCATCAACACTCTGATAGTCCACAGATAACAGAATGCCACCAGATGTGCATCGGAAACTACTACTGGTCTTCCAGGGAACGATCAAAGTGTAGACTGTTTGAGACATTACTCCCATGGAGGAATCTGCGTATGGAGACAGTTGTATTCAATCCCGATGCAATTTCTGTGTTTCATCAACACTCTGATAGTCTACACATTACAGAATGCCACCATATGTGCATCGGAAACTACTACTGATCTTCCAGGGAACGATCAAAGCGCAGATTGTTTGAGAGATTACTCCCGTGTAGGAAAGTGCGCATGGTGACTGTTGTATTCAATCCCGAAGCAATTTCTGTGTTTCATCAACACTCTGATAGTCCACAGATTACAGAATGCCACGAGATATGCATTGGAAGCTACTGCTGGTCTTCCAGGGAACGATCAAAGCGCCGACTATTAGAGACATACCTCCCGAGGAGGAAAGTTCGGATGGTGACTGTTGTATTGAATCCCGATGCAATTTCTGTGTTTCATTAACACTCTGATAGTCCACAGATTACAGAATGCCACCAGATATGCATCGGAAACTACTACTGGTCTTCCAGGGAACGATCAAAGCGTAGACATTTAGAGACATTACTCCCATGGAGGAAAGTGCGCATGGTAACTGTTGTATTCAATCCCGATGCTATTTCTGTGTTTCATCAACACTCTGATAGTCTACAGATCACAGAATTCTACCAGATGTGCATCGGAAACTACTACTGGTCTTCCAGAGAACGATCAAAGCGTAGACTGTTTGAGACATTACTCCCGTGGAGGAAAGTGCCTATGGTGACCGTTGTGTTCAATCCCGATGCAATTTCTATGTTTCATCAACACTCTGATATTCCACATATAACAGAATGCCGCCAGATGTTCATCGGAAACTACTACTGGTCTTCCAGGGAACGATTAAATCGTAGACTGTTTGAGACATTACTAACGTGGAGGAAAGTGCGCATGGTGACTGTTGTATTTAATCCCGATGCAATTCCTGTGTTTCATCAACATTCTGATATTCCACAGATTACGGAAAACCTCCAATGGGCATCGAAAACTACTGCTGGTCTTCCAGGGAACGATCAAAGCGTAGACTGTTAGAGACGTTACTCTCATGGAGTAAAGTGCGCATGGTGAATGTTGTATTCAATCCCGATGCAGTTACTGTGTTTCATCAACACTCTGATAGTCCACAGATTAAAGAATGCAAGCGGATGTGCATCGGAAACCACTACTTGTCTTCCAGGGAACGATCAAAGCGTAGACTGTTAGAGACATTACTCCCATGGAGGAAAGTGCGCATGGTGACTGTTGTATTCAATCCCGATGCAATTACTGTGTTTCATCAACACTCTGATAGTCTACACATTAGAGAATACCACCAGATGTGCATCGGAAACTACTACTGGTCTTCCAGGGAACGATCAAAGCGTACATTGTTTGAGTCATTACTCCCGTGGAGGAATGTGCGCATGGTGACTGTTGTATTCAATCCCGATGCAATTTCTGTGTTTCATCAACAATCTGATAGTCCACAGATTACAGAATGCCACCAGATATGCATCGGAAACTACTACTGATCTTCCAGGGAACGATCAAAGCGTAGACTCTTAGAGACATTACTCCCATGGAGGAAAGTGAGCATGGTAACTGTTGTACTCAATCCCGATGCTATTTCTGTGTTTCATCAACACTCTGATAGTCTACAGATTACAGAATGCGACCAGATGTGCATCGGAAACAACTACTGGTCTTCCAGGGAACGATCAAAACGTAGACTGTTTGAGACATTACTTTTATGGAGGAATGTGCGCATGGTGACTGTTCCAATCAATCCCGATGCAATTTCTGTGTTTCATCAACACTCTGACAGTCCACAGATTACAGAATGAGTCCAGATGTGCATCGGAAACTGCTACTGGACTTCCAGTGAACAATAAAAGCATAAACTCTTTGAAACATTACTATCATGGAGGGAAGTGCGCATGGTGACTGTTGTATTCAACCCCGATGCAATTTCTGTGTTTCATCAACACTCTGATAGTCAACAGATTACGAAAAGCCTCCAGATGCTCATCGGAAACTACTACTGGTCTTCCAGGGAACGATCAAAGCGTAGACTGTTAGAGACATTACTACCATATAGTAAAGTCTGCATGGTTTCTGTTGTATTAAATCCCGATGAAATTTCTGTGTTTCATCAACACTCTGATAGTCGACAACTTACAGAATGCCTCCGGATGTGCAATTGAAACTACTACTGGTCTTCCAGGGAACGATCAAAGCGTAGATGGTTTGAGACATTAATCCCGTGGAGGAAAGTGCGCATGGTGACTGTTGTATTCAATCCCGATGCAATTTCTGTGTTTCATCAACACTCTGATAGTCCACAGATTACAGAATGCCTCCAGATGTGCATCGGAAACTACTACTGGTCTTCCAGGGAACGATCAAAGCGTAGACTGTTTGAGACATTACTACCATGGAGGAAAGTGCGCATGGTGACTGATGTATTCAATCCCGATGCAATTTCTGTGTTTCATCAACACTCTGATAGTCCACAGATAACAGAATGCTACCAGATGTGCATTGGAAACTACTACTGGTCTTCCAGGGAACGATCAAATCGTAGACTGTTAGAGACATTACTCCCGTGGAGGAAAGTGCTCATGGTGACTGTTGTATTCAATCCCGATGCATTTACTGTGTTTGATCAACACTCTGATAGTCTACACATTACAGAATGCCACCAGATGTCCATCGGAAACTACTACCGGGCTTCCAGGGAACGATCAAAGCGTAGATTGTTTGAGACATTACTACCGTGGAGGAAAGTGCACGTGGTGACTGTTGTATTCAATCCCGATGCAATTTCTGTGTTTCATCAACACTCTGCTAGTCCACAGATTACAGAATGCCTCCAGATGTTCATCGGAAACTACTACTGGTCTTCCAGGGAACGATCAAAGCGTAGACTGTTTGAGATATTACTTTTATGGAGAAATGTGCGCATGGTGACTGTTGTATTCAATCCCTAAGCAATTTCTGTGTTTCATCAACACTCTGATAGTCCACAGATAACAGAATGCCACCAGATGTGCATCGGACACTACTACTGGTCTTCCAGGGAACGATCAAATTGTAGACTGTTTGAGACATTACTCACATGGAGGAATCTGCGCATGGAGACTGTTGTATTCAATCCCGATGCAATTTCTGTGTTTCATCAACACTCTGATAGTCCACATATTACAGAATGCCACCAGATGTGCATCGGAAACTACTACTGGTCTTCCAGGGAATGATCAAAGCGTAGACTGTTTGAGATATTACTTTTATGGAGGAATGTGCACATGGTGACTGTTGTATTCAATCCCGATGCAATTTCTGTGTTTCATCAACACTCTGATAGTCCACATATTACAGAATGCCACCAGATGTGCATCGGAAACTACTACTGGTCTTCCAGGGAACGATCAAAGCGTAGACTGTTTGAGACATTACTCACATGGAGGAATCTGCGCATGGAGACTGTTGTATTCAATCCCGATGCAATTTCTGTGTCTCATCAGCACTCTGATAGTCCACAGGGTACAGAAAGGATCCAGATGTGCATCGGAAACTACTACTGGTCTTCCAGGGAACGATCAAATCGTAGACTGTTAGAGACATTACTCCCATGGAGGAAAGTGCTCATGGTGACTGTTGTATTCAATCCCGATGCAATTACTGTGTTTCATCAACACTCTGATAGTCTACACATTACAGAATGCCACCAGATGTGCATCGGAAACTACTACCGGTCTTCCAGGGAACGATCAAAGCGTAGATTGTTTGAGACATTAATACCGTGGAGGAAAGTGCACGTGGTGACTGTTGTATTCAATCCCGATGCAATTTCTGTGTTTCATCAACACTCTGATAATCTACACATTACAAAATGCCAACAGATATGCATCGGAAACTACTACTAGTCTTCCAGGGAACGATCAAAGCGTAGACTCTTAGAGACATTACTCCCATGGAGGAAAGTGTGCATGGTAACTGTTGTACTCAATCCCGATGCTATTTCAGTGTTTCATCAACACTCTGATAGTCTACAGATTACAGAATGCCACCAGATGTGCATCGGAAACAACTACTGGTCTTCCAGGGAACGATCAAAGCGTAAACTCTTTGAAACATTACTCCCATAGAGGGAAGTGCGCATGGTGACTGTTGTATTCAATCCCGATGCAATTTCTGTGTTTTATCAACACTCTGATAGTCCACAGATTACGAAAAGCCTCCAGATGTGCATTGGAAACTACTATTGGTCTTCCAGGGAACGATCAAAGCGTAGACTGTTAGAGACATTACTACCATGGAGTAAAGTCTGCATGGTTTCTGTTGTATTAAATCCCGATGCAATTCCTCTGTTTCATCAATACTCTGATAGTCGACAACTTACAGAATGCCTCCGGATGTGCAATTGAAACTACTACTGGTCGACCAGGGAACGATCAAAGCGTAGACTGTTTGAGACATTACTCCCATGGAGGAATCTGCGCATGGAGAGTGTTGTATTCAATCCCGATCCAATTTCTGTGTTTCATCAACACTCCGATAGTCCACAGAGCACAGAAAGCCTCCAGATGTGCATCGGGAAATACTACTGGTCTTCCAGGGAACGATCAAAGCGTAGACTGTTTGAGACATTACTACCATGGAGGAAAGTGCGCATGGTGACTGATGTATTCAATCCCGATGCAATTTCTCTGTTTCATCAACACTCTGATAGTCCACAGATTACAAAATGCCTCAAGATGTTCATCGGAAACTACTACTGGTTTCCAGGGAACGATCAAAGCGTAGACTGTTTGAGACTTTACACTTATGGAGGAAAGTGCGCATGGTGACTGTTGTATACAATCCCGATGCAATTTTAGTGTTTCATCAACACTCTAATGGTCCACAGATTACAGAATGCCTCAAGATGTGCATCGGAAACTACTACTGGTCTTCCAGGGAACGATCAAACCGTAGACTGTTTGAGACATACCTCCCATGGAGGAAAGTGCGCATGGTGACTGTTGTATTCATTCCCGATGGAATTTCTGTGTTTTATAAACACTCTGTTAGTCCACAGATTGCAGAATGCCACCAGATGTGCATCGGAAACTACTACTGTTCTTACAGGGAACTATCAAAGCATAGAATGTTTGAGCATTACTCCCATGGAGGAAAGTGCGCATGGTGACTGTTGTATTCAATCCCGAGGCAATTTCTTTGTTTCATCTACACTCTGATAGTCCACAGATTACAGAAAGCCTCCAGATGTGCATCGGAAACTACTACTGGTCTTCCAGGGAACGATCAAAGCGAAGACTGTTTGAGACATTACTCCCATGGAGGAAAGTGCGCATGGTTACTGTTGTATTCAATCCCGAAGCATTTACTGTGTTTGATCAACACTCTGATAGTCTACACATTACAGAATGCCACCAGATGTCCATCGGAAACTACTACCGGACTTCCAGGGAACGATCAAAGCGTAGATTGTTTGAGGCATTACTACCGTGGAGGAAAGTGCACGTGGTGACTGTTGTATTCAATCCCGATGCAATTTCTGTGTTTCATCAACACTCTGCTAGTCCACAGATTACAGAATGCCTCCAGATGTTCATCGGAAACTACTACTGGTCTTCCAGGGAACGATCAAAGCGTAGACTGTTTGAGATATTACTTTTATGGAGGAATGTGCGCATGGTGACTGTTGTATTCAATCCCTAAGCAATTTCTGTGTTTCATCAACACTCTGATAGTCCACAGATAACAGAATGCCACCAGATGTGCATCGGAAACTACTACTGGTCTTCCAGGGAACGATCAAAGTGTAGACTGTATGAGACATTACTGACATGGAGGAATCTGCGCATGGAGACTGTTGTATTCAATCCCGATGCAATTTCTGTGTTTCATCAACACTCTGATAATCTACACATTACAGAATGCCTCCAGATGTTCATCGGAAACTACTACTGGTCTTCCAGGGAATGATCAAAGCGTAGACTGTTTGAGATATTACTTTTATGGAGGAATGTGCACATGGTGACTGTTGTATTCAATCCCTAAGCAATTTCTGTGTTTCATCAACACTCTGATAGTCCACATATTACAGAATGCCACCAGATGTGCATCGGAAACTACTACTGGTCTTCCAGGGAACGATCAAAGCGTAGACTGTTTGAGAAATTACTCACATGGAGGAATCTGCGCATGGAGACTGTTGTATTCAATCCCGATGCAATTTCTGTGTTTCATCAACACTCTGATAGTCCACTGAGTACAGAAAGCCTCCAGATGTGCATCGGAAACTACTACTGGTCTTCCAGGGAACGATCAAAGCGTAGACTGTTAGAAACATTACTCCCATGGAGGAAAGTGTGCAAGGTGACTGTTGTATTCAATCCCGATGCAATTACTGTGTTTCATCAACACTCTGATAGTCTACAGATTACAGAATGCCACCAGATGTGCATCGGAAACTACTACTGGTCTTCCAGAGAACGATCAAATCGTAGACTGTTTGAGACATTACTCCCGTGGAGGAAAGTGCGCATGGTGACCGTTGTGTTCAATCCCGATGCAATTTCTATGTTTCATCAACACTCTGATAGTCCACATATAACAGAATGCCGCCAGATGTTCATCGGAAACTACTACTGTTCTTCCAGGGAACGATTAAATCGTAGACTGTTTGAGAAATTACTAACGTGGAGGAAAGTGCGCATGGTGACTGTTGTATTTAATCCCGATGCAATTTCTGTGTTTCATCAACACTCTGATAGTCCACAGATTATAGAATGCCTCCAGATGTGCACCGGAAACTGCTACTAGTCTTCCAGGGAACGATCAAAGCGTAAACTCTTTGAAACATTACTCCCATGAAGGGAAGTGCGCATGGTGACTGTTGTATTCAATCCCGATGCAATTCCTGTGTTTCATCAACATTCTGATATTCCACAGATTACGGAAAACCTCCAACGGGCATCGGAAACTACTGCTGGTCTTCCAGGGAACGATCAAAGCGCCGACTATTAGAGACATACCTCCCGAGGAGGTAAGTACGGATGGTGACTGTTGTATTGAATCCCGATGCAATTTCTGTGTTTCATCAACACTCTGATAGTCCACAGATTACAGAATGCCACCAGATGTGCATCGGAAACTACTAATGGTCTTCCAGGGAACGATCAAATCGTAGACTGTTTGAGAATTACTCCCATGGAGGAAAGTGCGCATGGTGACTGTTGTATTCAATCCCGATGCAATTTCTGTGTTTCATCAACAATCTGATAGTCCACAGATTACAGAATGCCACCAGATATGCATCGGAAACTATTACTGGTCTTCCAGGGAACGATCAAAGCGTAGACTCTTAGAGACATTACTCCCATGGAGGAAAGTGAGCATGGTAACTGTTGTACTCAATCCCGATGCTATTTCTGTGTTTCATCAACACTCTGATAGTCTACAGATTACAGAATGCGACCAGATCTGCATGGGATACAACTACTGGTCTTCCAGGGAACGATCAAAGCGTAGACTGTTTGAGACATTACTTTTATGGAGGAATGTGCGCATGGTGACTGTTCTAATCAATGCCGATGCAATTTCTGTGTTTCATCAACACTCTGATAGTCCACAGATTACAGAATGAGTCCAGATGTGCATCGAAAACTGCTACTGGTCCTCCAGTGAACAATAAAAGCGTAAACTCTTTGAAACATTACTCCCATGGAGGGAAGTGCGCATGGTGACTGTTGTATTCAATCCCGATGCAATTTCTGTGTTTCATCAACACTCTGATAGTCCACAGATTACGAAAAGCCTCCAGATGCGCATCGGAAACTACTACTGGTCTTCCAGGGAACGATCAAAGCGTAGACTCTTAGAGATATTACTACCATGGAGTAAAGTCTGCATGGTTTGTGTTGTATTAAATCCCGATGCAATTTCTGTGTTTCATCAACACTCTGATAGTCGACAACTTACAGAATGCCTCCGGATGTGCAATTGAAACTACTACGGGTCATCCAGGGAACGATCAAAGCGTAGACTGTTTGAGACATTACTCCCATGGAGGAATCTGCGCATGGAGAGTGTTGTATTCAATCCCGTTCCAATTTCTGTGTTTCATCAACACTCCGATAGTACACAGAGTACAGAAAGGATCCAGATGTGAATCGGAAACTAGTACTGGTCTTCCAGGGAACGATCAAATCGTAGACTGTTAGAGACATTACTCCCATGGAGGAAAGTGCTAATGGTGACTGTTGTATTCAATCCCGATGCAATTACTGTGTTTCATCAACACTCTGATAGTCTACACATTACAGAATGCCACCAGATGTGCATCGGAAACTACTACTGGTCTTCCAGGGATCGAACAAAGCGTAAACTCTTTGAAACATTACTCCCATAGAGGGAAGTGCGCATGGTGACTGTTGTATTCAATCCCGATGCAATTTCTGTGTTTTATCAACACTCTGATAGTCCACAGATTACGAAAAGCCTCCAGATGTGCATCGGAAACTACTACTGGTCTTCCAGGGAACGATCAAAGCGTAGACTGTTTGAGACATTACTCCCATGGAGGAATCTGCGCATGGAGAGTGTTGTATTCAATCCCGATCCAATTTCTGTATTTCATCAACACTCCGAAAGTCCACAGAGTACAGAATGCCTCCAGATGTGCATCGGGAAATACTACTGGTCTTCCAGGGAACTATCAAATCGTAGACTGTTATAGACATTACTCCCATGGAGGAAAGTGCGCATGGTGACTGTTGTATTCAATCCAGTTGCAATTACTGTGTTTCATCAACACTTTGATAATCTACACATTACAGAATGTTACCAGATGTGCATCGGAAACTGCTACTGGTCTTCCAGGGAACGATCAAAGCGTAGATGGTTTGAGACATTAATCCCGTGGAAGAAAGTGCGCATGGTGACTGTTGTATTCAATCCCGATGCAATTTCTGTGTTTCATCAACACTCTGATAGTCCACAGATTACAGAATGCCTCCAGATGTGCATCGGAAACTACTACTGGTCTTCCAGGGAACGATCAAAGCGTAGACTGTTTGATACATTACTACCATGGAGGAAAGTGCGCATGGTGACTGATTTATTCAATCCCGATGCAATTTCTGTGTTTCATCAACACTCTGATAGTCCACAGATTACAAAATGCCTCAAGATGTTCATCGGAAACTACTACTGGTTTCCAGGGAACGATCAAAGCGTAGACTGTTTGAGACTTTACACTTATGGAGGAAAGTGCGCATGGTGACTGTTGTATACAATCCCGATGCAATTTTAGTGTTTCATCAACACTCTAATAGTCCCCAGATTACAGAATGCCTCAAGATGTGCATCGGAAACTACTACTGGTCTTCCAGGGAACGATCAAAGCGTAGATTGTTTGAGACATACCTCCCATGGAGGAAAGTGCGCATGGTGACTGTTGTATTCATTCCCGATGCAATTTCTGTGTTTCATCAACACTCTGTTAGTCCACAGATTACAGAATGCCACCAGATGTGCATCGGAAACTACTACTGTTCTTACAGGGAACAATCAAAGCATTGAATGTTTGAGCATTACTCCCATGGAGGAAAGTGCGCATGGTGACTGTTGTATTCAATCCCGAGGCAATATCTTTGTTTCATCTACACTCTGATAGTCCACAGATTACAGAAAGCCTCCAGATGTGCATCGGAAACTACTACTGGTCTTCCAGGGAACGATCAAAGCGAAGACTGTTTGAGACATTACTCCCATGGAGGAAAGTGCGCATGGTGACTGTTGTATTCAATCCCGATGCACTTTCTGTGTTTCATCAACACTCTGATAGCCTACAGATGACAGAATGCCACCAGATGTGCATCGGAAACTACTACTGGTCTTCCAGGGAGCGATCAAAGCGTAGACTGTTTGAGACTTTACTCCCGTGGAGGAACGTGCGCATGGTGACTGTTGTATTCAATCCCGATGCAATTTCTGTGTTTTATCAACACTCTGACAGTCCACAGATTACATAATGCCTCCAGATGTTCATCGGAAACTACTACTGGTCTTTCAGGGAACGATCAAAGCGTAGACTGTTTGAGACATTACTTTTATGGAGGAATGTGCGCATGGTGACTGTTGTATTCAATCTCGAAGCAATTTCTGTGTTTCATCAACACTCTGATAGTCCACAGATTACAGAATGCCTCCAGATGTGCATCGGAAACTAATACTGGTCTTCCAAGGAACGATCAAAGCGTAGACTGTTTGTGACATACCTATCGTTGAGGAAAGTGCGCATGGTGACTGTTGTGTTCAATCCCGATGCAATTTCTGTGTTTCATCAACACTCTGATAGTCCACAGATTACAGAATGCCACCAGATGTGCATCGGAAACTACTACTGGTCTTCCACTGAACGATCAAAACGTAGACTGTTTGAGAATTACTCTCATGAGGAAAATGCGCATGGTGACTATGGTATTCAATCCCGATGCAATTTCTGTGTTTCATCAACACTCTGATAGTCCACAGATTACAGAATGCCTCCAGATGTGCATCGGAAACTACTACTGGACTTCCAGGGAACGACCAAAGCGTATACTCCTTGAGACATTACTACCATGGAGGAGAGTGCGCATGGTGACTGTTGTATTATCCATGCATTTTCCTTGTTTCATCAACACTCTGATAGTCAACAGATTACAGAATGCCACGAGATGTGCATCGGAAACTACTACTGGTCTTCCAGAGAACGATCAAAGCGTAGACTGTTTGAGAATTACTCCCATGGAGGAAAGTGCGGATGGTGACTGTTGTATTCAATCCCGATGCAATATCTGTGTTTCATCAACACTCTAATAGTCTACAGATTACAGAATGCCTCCAGATGTGCATCGGAAACTACTACTGGTCTTCCAGGGAACGATCAAAACGTAGACTGTTTGGGACATTACTCCCATGGAGGAAAGTACACATGGTGACTGTTGTATTCAATCCCGATGCAATTTCTGTGTTTCATCAACACTCTGATAGTCCACAGATTACAGAATGCCTCCAGATGTGCATCGGAACCTACTACTGGTCTTCTTGGGAACGATCATATCGTAGACAGTTTGAGACATTATTCCCATGGAGGAAAGTGCGCATGGTGACTGCTGTATTCAATCCCGAGGCAATTTCTGTGTTTCATCAACACTCTGATAGTCCACAGATTACAGAATGCCTCCAGATGCGCATCGGAAACTACTACTGGTCTTCCAGGGAACGATCAAAGCGTAGACTCTTAGAGACATTACTACCATGGAGTAAAGTCTGCATGGTTTGTGTTGTATTAAATCCCGATGCAATTTCTGTGTTTCATCAACACTCTGATAGTCGACAACTTACAGAATGCCTCCGGATGTGCAATTGAAACTACTACTGGTCTTCCAGGGAACGATCAAAGCGTAGACTGTTTGAGACATTACTCCCATGGAGGAATCTGCTCATGGAGAGTGTTGTATTCAATCCCGTTCCAATTTCTGTGTTTCATCAACACTCCGATAGTCCACAGAGTACAGAAAGGATCCAGATGTGAATCGGAAACTAGTACTGGTCTTCCAGGGAACGATCAAATCGTAGACTGTTAGAGACATTACTCCCATGGAGGAAAGTGCTAATGGTAACTGTTGTATTCAATCCCGATGCAATTACTGTGTTTCATCAACACTCTGATAGTCTACACATTACAGAATGCCACCAGATGTGCATCGGAAACTACTACTGGTCTTCCAGGGATCGAACAAAGCGTAAACTCTTTGAAACATTACTCCCATAGAGGGAAGTGCGCATGGTGACTGTTGTATTCAATCCCGATGCAATTTCTGTGTTTTATCAACACTCTGATAGTCCACAGATTACGAAAAGCCTCCAGATGTGCATCGGAAACTACTACTGGTCTTCCAGGGAACGATCAAAGCGTAGACTGTTTGAGACATTACTCCCATGGAGGAATCTGCGCATGGAGAGTGTTGTATTCAATCCCGATCCAATTTCTGTATTTCATCAACACTCCGAAAGTCCACAGAGTACAGAATGCCTCCAGATGTGCATCGGGAAATACTACTGGTCTTCCAGGGAACTATCAAATCGTAGACTGTTATAGACATTACTCCCATGGAGGAAAGTGCGCATGGTGACTGTTGTATTCAATCCAGTTGCAATTACTGTGTTTCATCAACACTCTGATAATCTACACATTACAGAATGTTACCAGATGTGCATCGGAAACTGCTACTGGTCTTCCAGGGAACGATCAAAGCGTAGATGGTTTGAGACATTAATCCCGTGGAAGAAAGTGCGCATGGTGACTGTTGTATTCAATCCCGATGCAATTTCTGTGTTTCATCAACACTCTGATAGTCCACAGATTACAGAATGCCTCCAGATGTGCATCGGAAACTACTACTGGTCTTCCAGGGAACGATCAAAGCGTAGAATGTTTGATACATTACTACCATGGAGGAAAGTGCGCATGGTGACTGATTTATTCAATCCCGATGCAATTTCTGTGTTTCATCAACACTCTGATAGTCCACAGATTACAAAATGCCTCAAGATGTTCATCGGAAACTACTACTGGTTTCCAGGGAACGATCAAAGCGTAGACTGTTTGAGACTTTACACTTATGGAGGAAAGTGCGAATGGTGACTGTTGTATACAATCCCGATGCAATTTTAGTGTTTCATCAACACTCTAATAGTCCACAGATTACAGAATGCCTCAAGATGTGCATCGGAAACTACTACTGGTCTTCCAGGGAACGATCAAAGCGTAGATTGTTTGAGACATACCTCCCATGGAGGAAAGTGCGCATGGTGACTGTTGTATTCATTCCCGATGCAATTTCTGTGTTTCATCAACACTCTGTTAGTCCACAGATTACAGAATGCCACCAGATGTGCATCGGAAACTACTACTGTTCTTACAGGGAACTATCAAAGCATTGAATGTTTGAGCATTACTCCCATGGAGGAAAGTGCGCATGGTGACTGTTGTATTCAATCCCGAGGCAATATCTTTGTTTCATCTACACTCTGATAGTCCACAGATTACAGAAAGCCTCCAGATGTGCATCGGAAACTACTACTGGTCTTCCAGGGAACGATCAAAGCGAAGACTGTTTGAGACATTACTCCCATGGAGGAAAGTGCGCATGGTGACTGTTGTATTCAATCCCGATGCACTTTCTGTGTTTCATCAACACTCTGATAGCCTACAGATGACAGAATGCCACCAGATGTGCATCGGAAACTACTACTGGTCTTCCAGGGAGCGATCAAAGCGTAGACTGTTTGAGACTTTACTCCCGTGGAGGAACGTGCGCATGGTGACTGTTGTATTCAATCCCGATGCAATTTCTGTGTTTTATCAACACTCTGACAGTCCACAGATTACATAATGCCTCCAGATGTTCATCGGAAACTACTACTGGTCTTTCAGGGAACGATCAAAGCGTAGACTGTTTGAGACATTACTTTTATGGAGGAATGTGCGCATGGTGACTGTTGTATTCAATCTCGAAGCAATTTCTGTGTTTCATCAACACTCTGATAGTCCACAGATTACAGAATGCCTCCAGATGTGCATCGGAAACTAATACTGGTCTTCCAAGGAACGATCAAAGCGTAGACTGTTTGTGACATACCTATCGTTGAGGAAAGTGCGCATGGTGACTGTTGTGTTCAATCCCGATGCAATTTCTGTGTTTCATCAACACTCTGATAGTCCACAGATTACAGAATGCCACCAGATGTGCATCGGAAACTACTACTGGTCTTCCACTGAACGATCAAAACGTAGACTGTTTGAGAATTACTCTCATGAGGAAAATGCGCATGGTGACTATGGTATTCAATCAAGATGCAATTTCTGTGTTTCATCAACACTCTGATAGTCCACAGATTACAGAATGCCTCCAGATGTGCATCGGAAACTACTACTGGACTTCCAGGGAACGACCAAAGCGTATACTCCTTGAGACATTACTACCATGGAGGAGAGTGCGCATGGTGACTGTTGTATTATCCATGCATTTTCCTTGTTTCATCAACACTCTGATAGTCAACAGATTACAGAATGCCACGAGATGTGCATCGGAAACTACTACTGGTCTTCCAGAGAACGATCAAAGCGTAGACTGTTTGAGAATTACTCCCATGGAGGAAAGTGCGGATGGTGACTGTTGTATTCAATCCCGATGCAATATCTGTGTTTCATCAACACTCTGATAGTCTACAGATTACAGAATGCCTCCAGATGTGCATCGGAAACTACTACTGGTCTTCCAGGGAACGATCAAAACGTAGACTGTTTGGGACGTTACTCCCATGGAGGAAAGTACACATGGTGACTGTTGTATTCAATCCCGATGCAATTTCTGTGTTTCATCAACACTCTGATAGTCCACAGATTACAGAATGCCTCCAGATGTGCATCGGAACCTACTACTGGTCTTCTTGGGAACGATCAAATCGTAGACAGTTTGAGACATTATTCCCATGGAGGAAAGTGCGCATGGTGACTGCTGTATTCAATCCCGAGGCAATTTCTGTGTTTCATCAACACTCTGATAGTCCACAGATTACAGAATGCCTCCAGATGCGCATCGGAAACTACTACTGGTCTTCCAGGGAACGATCAAAGCGTAGACTCTTAGAGACATTACTACCATGGAGTAAAGTCTGCATGGTTTGTGTTGTATTAAATCCCGATGCAATTTCTGTGTTTCATCAACACTCTGATAGTCGACAACTTACAGAATGCCTCCGGATGTGCAATTGAAACTACTACTGGTCTTCCAGGGAACGATCAAAGCGTAGACTGTTTGAGACATTACTCCCATGGAGGAATCTGCGCATGGAGAGTGTTGTATTCAATCCCGTTCCAATATCTGTGTTTCATCAACACTCCGATAGTCCACAGAGTACAGAAAGGATCCAGATGTGAATCGGAAACTAGTACTGGTCTTCCAGGGAACGATCAAAGCGTAGACTGTTTGATACATTACTACCATGGAGGAAAGTGCGCATGGTGACTGATTTATTCAATCCCGATGCAATTCCTGTGTTTCATCAACACTCTGATAATCTACACATTACAGAATGTTACCAGATGTGCATCGGAGACTGCTACTGGTCTTCCAGGGAACGATCAAAGCGTAGATGGTTTGAGACATTAATCCCGTGGAAGAAAGTGCGCATGGTGACTGTTGTATTCAATCCCGATGCAATTTCTGTGTTTCATCAACACTCTGATAGTCCACAGATTACAGAATGCCTCCAGATGTGCATCGGAAACTACTACTGGTCTTCCAGGGAACGATCAAAGCGTAGACTGTTTGATACATTACTACCATGGAGGAAAGTGCGCATGGTGACTGATTTATTCAATCCCGATGCAATTCCTGTGTTTCATCAACACTCTGATAGTCCACAGATTACAAAATGCCTCAAGATGTTCATCGGAAACTACTACTGGTTTCCAGGGAACGATCAAAGCGTAGACTGTTTGAGACTTTACACTTATGGAGGAAAGTGCGCATGGTGACTGTTGTATACAATCCCGATGCAATTTTAGTGTTTCATCAACACTCTAATAGTCCACAGATTACAGAATGCCTCAAGATGTGCATCGGAAACTACTACTGGTCTTCCAGGGAACGATCAAAGCGTAGATTGTTTGAGACATACCTCCCATGGAGGAAAGTGCGCATGGTGACTGTTGTATTCATTCCCGATGCAATTTCTGTGTTTCATCAACACTCTGTTAGTCCACAGATTACAGAATGCCACCAGATGTGCATCGGAAACTACTACTGTTCTTACAGGGAACTATCAAAGCATTGAATGTTTGAGCATTACTCCCATGGAGGAAAGTGCGCATGGTGACTGTTGTATTCAATCCCGAGGCAATATCTTTGTTTCATCTACACTCTGATAGTCCACAGATTACAGAAAGCCTCCAGATGTGCATCGGAAACTACTACTGGTCTTCCAGGGAACGATCAAAGCGAAGACTGTTTGAGACATTACTCCCATGGAGGAAAGTGCGCATGGTGACTGTTGTATTCAATCCCGATGCACTTTCTGTGTTTCATCAACACTCTGATAGCCTACAGATGACAGAATGCCACCAGATGTGCATCGGAAACTACTACTGGTCTTCCAGGGAGCGATCAAAGCGTAGACTGTTTAAGACTTTACTCCCGTGGAGGAACGTGCGCATGGTGACTGTTGTATTCAATCCCGATGCAATTTCTGTGTTTTATCAACACTCTGACAGTCCACAGATTACATAATGCCTCCAGATGTTCATCGGAAACTACTACTGGTCTTTCAGGGAACGATCAAAGCGTAGACTGTTTGAGACATTACTTTTATGGAGGAATGTGCGCATGGTGACTGTTGTATTCAATCTCGAAGCAATTTCTGTGTTTCATCAACACTCTGATAGTCCACAGATTACAGAATGCCTCCAGATGTGCATCGGAAACTAATACTGGTCTTCCAAGGAACGATCAAAGCGTAGACTGTTTGTGACATACCTATCGTTGAGGAAAGTGCGCATGGTGACTGTTGTGTTCAATCCCGATGCAATTTCTGTGTTTCATCAACACTCTGATAGTCCACAGATTACAGAATGCCACCAGATGTGCATCGGAAACTACTACTGGTCTTCCACTGAACGATCAAAGCGTAGACTGTATGAGAATTACTCTCATGAGGAAAATGCGCATGGTGACTATGGTATTCAATCCCGATGCAATTTCTGTGTTTCATCAACACTCTGATAGTCCACAGATTACAGAATGCGTCCAGATGTGCATCGGAAACTACTACTGGACTTCCAGGGAACGACCAAAGCGTATACTCCTTGAGACATTACTACCATGGAGGAGAGTGCGCATGGTGACTGTTGTATTATCCATGCATTTTCCTTGTTTCATCAACACTCTGATAGTCAACAGATTACAGAATGCCACGAGATGTGCATCGGAAACTACTACTGGTCTTCCAGAGAACGATCAAAGCGTAGACTGTTTGAGAATTACTCCCATGGAGGAAAGTGCGGATGGTGACTGTTGTATTCAATCCCGATGCAATATCTGTGTTTCATCAACACTCTGATAGTCTACAGATTACAGAATGCCTCCAGATGTGCATCGGAAACTACTACTGGTCTTCCAGGGAACGATCAAAACGTAGACTGTTTGGGACATTACTCCCATGGAGGAAAGTACACATGGTGACTGTTGTATTCAATCCCGATGCAATTTCTGTGTTTCATCAACACTCTGATAGTCCACAGATTACAGAATGCCTCCAGATGTGCATCGGAACCTACTACTGGTCTTCTTGGGAACGATCAAATCGTAGACAGTTTGAGACATTATTCCCATGGAGGAAAGTGCGCATGGTGACTGCTGTATTCAATCCCGAGGCAATTTCTGTGTTTCATCAACACTCTGATAGTCCACAGATTACAGAATGCCTCCAGATGTGCATCGGAAACTACTACTAGTCTTCCAGGGAACGATAAAGCGTAAACTCTTTGAGACATTACTCCCATGGAGGAAAGTGCGCATGGTTACTGTTGTATTCAATCACGATGCACTTTCTGTGTTTCATCAACACTCTGATAGTCCACAGATTACAGAATGCTTCCAGATGTGCATTGGAAACTATTACTGGTCTTCCAGGGACGATCAAAGCGTAGACTCTTTGAGACATTACTCCCTTGGAGGAAAGTGTGCATGGTTACTGTTGTATTCAATCCCGATGCAATTTCTGTGTTTCATCAACACTCTGGTACTCCACAGATTACAGAATGCTTCCAGATGTGCATCGGAAACTATTACTGGTCTTCCAGGGAACGATCAAAGCGTAGACTGTTTGAGACATTACTACCATGGAGGAAAGTGCGCATGGTGACTGATGTATTCAATCCCGATGCAATTTCTGTGTTTTATCAACACTCTGATAGTCCACAGATTACAGAATGCTTCCAGATGTGCATTGGAAACTATTACTGGTCTGCCAGAGAACGATAAAGTCGTAGACTGTTTGAGACATTACTCCAGTGGAGGAAAGTGCGCATGGTAACTGTTGTATTCAATCCCGATGCAATTTCTGTGTTTCATCAACACTCTGATACTCCACAGATTACAGAATGCCTCCAGATGTGCATCGGAAACTACTACTGGTCTTCCAGGGAACTATCAAAGCGTAAACTCTTTGAGACATTACTCCCATGGAGGAAAGTGCGCATGGTTACTGTTGTATTCAATCACGATGCAATTTCTGTGTTTCATTAACACTCTGATAGTCCACAGATTACAGAATGCTTCCAGATGTGCATTGGAAACTATTACTGGTCTTCCAGGAAACGATCAAAGCGTAGACTCTTTGAGACATTACTCCCATGGAGGAAAGTGTGCATGGTTACTGTTGTATTCAATCCCGATGCAATTTCTGTGTTTCATCAACACTCTGATACTCCACAGATTACAGAATGCTTCCAGATGTGCATCGGAAACTATTACTGGTCTTCCACGGAACGATCAAAACGTCGTCTGTTTGAGACATTACTTTTATGGAGGAATGTGTGCATGGTGACTGTTGTATTCAATCCCGATGCAATTTCTACGTTTCATCAACACTCTGATTGTCCATAAATTACAGAATGCCTCCAGATGTGCATCGGAAACTGCTACTGGTCTTCCAGGGAACGATCAAAGCGTAAACTCTTTGAGACATTACTCCCATAGAGGAAAGTGCGCATGGTTACTGTTGTAGTCAATCCCGATGCAATTTCTGTGTTTCATTAACACTCTGATACTCCACAGATTACAGAATGCTTCCAGATGTGCATCGGAAACTATTACTGGTCTTCCAGGGAACGATGAAAGCGTAGACTGTTTGAGACATTACTCCCATGGAGGAAAGTGCGCATGGTAACTGTTGTATTCAATCCCGATGCAATTTCTGTGTTTCATCAACACTCTGATAGTCTACAGATTACAGAATGCCACCAGATGTGCATCGGAAACTACTACTGGTCTTCCAGAGAACGATAAAGTCGTAGACTGTTTGAGACATTACTCAAATGGAGGAAAGTGCGCATGGTGACTGTTGTACTCAATCCCGATGCAATTTCTGTGTTTCATCAACAGTCTGATAGTCCACAGATTACAGAATGCCTCCAGATGTGCATCGGAAACTACTACTGGTATTCCAGGGAACGATCAAAGCGTAAACTCTTTGAGACATTACTCCCATGTAGGAAAGTGCGCATGGTGACTGTTGTATTAAATCCCGATGCATTTTCTGTATTTCATCAACACTCTGATAGTCCACAGATTACAGAATGCCACGAGATGTGCATCGGAAACTGCTACTGGTCTTCCAGGGAACGATCAATGCGTAGATTGTTTGAGACATTAATCCCGTGGAGGAAAGTGCGCATGGTGACTGTTGTACTCAATGCCGATGCAATTTCTGTGTTTCATCAACACTCTGATAGTCCACAGATTACAGAATGCCTCCAGATGTGCATCGGAAACTACTACTGGTCCTCCAGGGAACGATCAAAGCGTAGACTGTTTGAGACATTACTACCATGGAGGAAAGTGCGCATGGTGACTGATGTATTCAATCCCGATGCAATTTCTGTGTTTCATCAACACTCTGATAGTCCACAGATTACAGAATGCCTCCAGATGTTCATCGGAAATTACTACTGGTCTTCCAGGGAACGATCAAAGCGTAGCCTGTTTGAGACTTTACTCTTATGGAGGAAAGTGCGCATGGTGACTGTTGTATTCAATCCCGATGTAATTTTAGTGTTTCATCAACACTCTAATAGTCCACAGATTACAGAATGCCTCCAGATGTGCATTGGAAACTACTACTGGTCTTCCAGTGAACGATCAAAGCGTAGACTGTTTGAGACATTCCTCCCGTGGAGGAAAGTGCGCATGTTGACTGTTGTATTCATTCCCGATGCAATTTCTGTGTTTCATCAACACTCTGATAGTCCACAGATTACAGAATGCCACCATCTACATCTACATGACTACTCTGCAATTCACATTTAAGTGCTTGGCAGAGGGTTCATCGAACCACAATCATACTAACTCTCTATTATTCCACTCCCGAACAGCGAGCGGGAAAAACGAACACCTAAACCGTTCTGTTCGAGCTCTGATTTCTCTTATTTTATTTTGATGATTATTCCTACCTATGTAGGTTGAGCTCATCAAAATATTTTCGCATTCGGAAGAGAAAGTTGGTGACTGAGATTTCGTATCTCCCCTATAACGCGATAATACAAAACGAGCTGCACTTCTTTGCACCCTCTCGATGTCCTCTGTCAATCCCACCTGGTAAGGATCCCACACCGCGCAGCAACATTCTAACAGAGGACGAACGTTTGTAGTCTAAGCTGTCTCTTTAGTGGACTTGTTGCATCTTCTAAGTGTCCTGCCAATGAAACGCAACCTTTGGCTCGCCTTCCCGACAATATTATCTATGTGGTCCTTCCAACTGAAGTTGTTTGTAATTTTAACACCCAGGTGCTTAGTTGAATTGACAGCCTTGAGAATTGTACTATTTATCGAATAATCGAATTCCAACGGATTTCTTTTGGAACTCATGTGGATCATCTCACACTTTTCGTTATTTAGCGTCAACTGCCACCTGACACACCATACAGCAATCTTTTCTAAATCGCTTTGCAAGATGTGCATCGGAAACTGCAACTGGTCTTACAGGGAACGATCAAAGCATAGAATGTGTGAGCATTACTCCCATGGAGGAATGTGCGCATGGTGACTGTTGTATTCAATCCCGAGGCAATATCTGTGTTTCATCAACACTCTGATAGTCTACAGATTACAGAATGCCTCCAGATGTGCTTCGGAAACTACTACTGGTCTTCCTGGGAACGATCAAAACGTAGACTGTTTGGGACATTACTCCCATGGAGGAAAGTACACACGGTGACTGTTGTATTCAATCCCGATGCAATTTCTGTGTTTCATCAACACTCTGATAGTCCACAGATTACAGAATGCCTCCAGATGTGCGTCGGAAACTACTGCTGTACTTCCAGGGAACGACCAAAGCGTAAACTCTTTGAGACATTACTCCCATGGAGGAAAGTGCGCATGGTTACTGTTGTATTCAATACCGATGCAATATCTGTGTTTCATCAACACTCTGATACTCCACAGATTACAGAATGCTTCCAGATGTGCATCGGAAACTATTACTGGTCTTCCAGGGAACGATCAAAGCGTAGACTCTTTGAGACATTACACCCATGGAGGAAAGTGCACATGGTTACTTTTGTATTCAATCCCAATGCAATTTCTGTGTTTCATCAACACTCTGATAGTCCACAGACTACAGAATGCCTCCAGATGTGCATCGGAAACTACTACTGGTCTTACAGGGAACGATCAAAGCGTAGACTGTTTGAGACATTACTCCCGTGGAGGAAAGTGCGCATGGTGATTGTTGTATTCAATCGCGATGCAATTTCTGTGTTTCGTCAACACTCAGATACTCCACAGATTACAGAATGCCTCCAGATGTGCATCGGAAACTACTACTGGTCTTCCAGCGAACGATGAGAGCGTAGATTGTAAGAGACATTACTCCCATGGAGGAAAGTTTGCATGGCGACTTTTGTATTCAATCCCGATGCAATTTCTGTGTTTCATCAACACTCTGATAGTCCACAGATTACAGAAAGAATCCAGATGTGCATCGGAAACTACTACTGGTCTTCCAGGGAACGATCAAAGCGTAGACTGTTTGAGACATTACTCCCGTGGAGGAAAGAGCACATTGTGACTGTTGTATTCAATCCCGATGCGATTTCAGTGTTTCATCAACATTCTGATAGTCCACAGATTACAGAAAGCCTCCAGATGTGCATCGGAAACTACTACTGGTCTTCCAGGGAACGATCTAAGCGTCTACTGTTAGAGACATTACTCCCATGGAGGAAAGTGCGCATGGTAACTGTTGTAATCAATCCCGATGCAAGTTCTGTGTTTCATCAACACTCTGATAGTCTACAGATTACAGAATGCCACCAGATGTGCATCAGAAACTACTACTGGTCTTCCAGAGAAAGATCAAATCGTAGACTGTTTGAGACACAACTCCCGTGGAGGAAAGTGCGCATGGTGACAGTTGTATTCAATCCCGATGCAATTTCTGTGTTTCATCAACACTCTGATACTCCACAGATTACAGAATACCTCCAGATGTGCATCGGAAACTGCTACTGGTCTTCCAGGGAACGATCAAAGCGTAGACTCTTAGAGACATTACTCCCATGGAGGAAAGTGCGCATGGTGACTGTTGTATTCAATCCCAATGCAAGTTCTGTGTTTCATCAACACTCTGATACTCCACAGATTACAGAATGCCTCCAGATGTGCATCGGAAACTACTACTGGTCTTCCAGGGAACGATCAAAGCGTATACTGTTTGGGACATTACTCCCATGGAGGAAAGTGCACATGGTGACTGTTGTATTCAATCCCGATGCAATTTCTGTGTTTCATCAACACTCTGATAGTCCACAGATTACAGAATGCCTCCAGATGTGCATCGGAACCTACTACTGGTCTTCTTGGGAACGATCAAATCGTAGACAGTTTGAGACATTATTCCCATGGAGGAAAGTGCGCATGGTGACTGCTGTATTCAATCACGAGGAAATTTCTGTGTTTCATCATCACTCTGATAGTCCACAGTTTACAGAATGCTTCCAGATGTGCATCGGAAACTACTACTTGTCTTCCAGGGATTGATCGAAGCGTAAACTCTTTGATACATTATTCCCATGGAGGAAAGTGCACATGGTGACTGTTGTATTCAATCCCGATGCAATTTCTATGTTTCATCAACACTCTGATACTCCACAGATTACAGAATGCCTGCAGATGTGCATCGGAAACTACTACTGGTCTTCCAGGGAACGATGAAAGCGTAGACTGTTTGAGACATTACTCCCATGGAGGAAAATGCGCATGGTGACTGTAGTATACAATCCCGATGCAATTTCTGTGTTTCATCAACACTCTGATAGTCCACAGATTACAGAATTTCTCCAGATGTGCATCGGAACCTACTACTGGTCTTCTTGGGAACGATCAAATCGTAGACAGTTTGAGACATTAATCCCGTGGAGGAAAGTGCGCATGGTGACTGCTGTATTCAATCCCGAGGCAATTTCTGTGTTTCATCAACACTCTGATACTCCACAGATTACAGAATGCCTCCAGATGTTCACCGGAAACTACTACTGGTCTTCCAGGGAACGATCAAAGCGTAGACTGTTTGAGACATTACCTTTATGGAGGAATGTGCGCATGGTGACTGATGTATTCAATCCCGAAGCAATATCTGTGTTTCATCAACACTCTGATAGTCCACAGATTACAGAATGCCTCCAGATGTGCATCGGAAACTACTACTGGTCTTCCAGGGAACGATCAAAGCGTAGACTGTTTGAGACATAACTATCGTTGAGGGAAGTGCGCATGGTGACTGTTGTGATCAATCCCGATGCAATTTCTGTGTTTCATCAACACTCTGATAGTCCACAGATTACAGAATGCCACCAGATGTGCATCGGAAACTACTACTGGTCTTCCAGGGAACGATCAAAGCGTAGACTGTTTCAGAATTACTTCCATGAGGAAAGTGCGCATGGCGACTGTTGTATTCAATCCCGATGCAATTTCTGTGTTTCACGAAAACTCCGATATTCCACAGATTACAGAATGCCTCCAGATGTGCATCGGAAACTACTACTGGACTTCCAGGGAACGACCAAAGCGTAAACTCCCTGAGACATTACTCCCATGGAGTAAAGTGCGCATGGTGTCTGTTGTATTCACCCATGCATTTTCCTTGTTTCATCAACACTCTGATAGTCCACAGATAACAGAATGCCACGAGATGTGCATCGGAAACTACTACTGGTCTTCCAGGGAACGATCAAAGTGTAGACTGTTTGAGAATTACTCCCATGTAGGAAAGTGCGGATGGTGACAGTTGTATTTAGTCCCAATGCAATTTCTGTGTTTCATCAACACTCTGATAGTCTACAGATTACAGAATGCCTCCAGATGTGCATCGGAAACTACTACTGGTCTTCCAGGGAACGATCAAAGTGTAGACTGTTTGGGACATTACTCCCATGGAGGAAAGTGCATATGGTGACTGTTGTATTCAATCCCGATGCAATTTCTGTGTTTCATCAACACTCTGATAGTCCACAGATTACAGAATGCCTCCAGATGTGCATCGGAACCTACTACTGGTCTTCTTGGGAACGATCAAATCGTAGACAATTTGAGACATTATTCCCATGGAGGAAAGTGCGCATGGTGACTGCTGTATTCAATCCCGAGGCAATATCTTTGTTTCATCAACACTCTCATAGTCCACAGTTTACAGAATGCCTCCAGATGTGCATCGGAAACTCCTACTGGTCTTCCAGGGATCGGTCAACGCGTAAACTCTTTGAGACATTATTCCCATGGAGGAAAGTGCGCATGGTGACTTGTATTCAATCCCGATGCAATTTCTGTGTTTCATCAACACTCTGATACTCCACAGATTACAGAATGCCACCAGATGTGCATCGGAAACTACTACTGGTCTTCCAGGGAACGATCAAGGCGTAGACTGTCTGAGACATTACTCCCATGGAGGAAAGTGCGCATTGTGACTGTTGTATTCAATCCCAATGCAATTTCTGTGTTTCATCAAACTCTGATAGTCCACAGATTACAGAATGCCCCCAGATGTGCATCGGAAACTACTACTGGTCTTCCAGGGAACGATCAAAGCGTAAACTCTTTGAGACATTACGCCCATGGAGGAAAGTGCGAGTGGTGACTGTTGTATTCAATCCCAATGCAATTTCTGTGTTTCATCAACACTCTGATACTCCACAGATTACAGAATGCCTCCAGATGTGCATCGGAAACTATTACTGGTCTTCCAGGGAACGATCAAAGCGCTAGACTGTTTGAGACATTACTCCCATGGAGGAAAGTACGCATGGTGACTGTTGTATTCAATCTCGATGCAATTTCTGTGTTTCATCAACACTCTGATACTCCACAGATTACAGAATGCCTCCAGATGTGCATCGGAAACTACTACTGGTCTTCCAGGGAACGATCAAAGCGTATACTGTTTGGGACATTACTCCCATGGAGGAAAGTGCACATGGTGACTGTTGTATTCAATCCCGATGCAATTTCTGTGTTTTATCAACACTCTGATAGTCCACAGATTACAGAATGCCTCCAGATGTGCATCGGAACCTACTACTGGTCTTCTTGGGAACGATCAAATCGTAGACAGTTTGAGACATTATTCCCATGGAGGAAAGTGCGCATGGTGACTGCTGTATTCAATCACGAGGCAATTTCTGTGTTTCATCATCACTCTGATAGTCCACAGTTTACAGAATGCTTCCAGATGTGCATCGGAAACTACTACTTGTCTTCCAGGGATTGATCAAAGCGTAAACTCTTTGATACATTATTCCCATGGAGGAAAGTGCACATGGTGACTGTTGTATTCAATCCCGATGCAATTTCTATGTTTCATCAACACTCTGATACTCCACAGATTACAGAATGCCTGCAGATGTGCATCGGAAACTACTACTGGTCTTCCAGGGAACGATGAAAGCGTAGACTGTTTGAGACATTACTCCCATGGAGGAAAATGCGCATGGTGACTGTAGTATACAATCCCGATGCAATTTCTGTGTTTCATCAACACTCTGATAGTCCACAGATTACAGAATTTCTCCAGATGTGCATCGGAACCTACTACTGGTCTTCTTGGGAACGATCAAATCGTAGACAGTTTGAGACATTATTCCCGTGGAGGAAAGTGCGCATGGTGACTGCTGTATTCAATCCCGAGGCAATTTCTGTGTTTCATCAACACTCTGATACTCCACAGATTACAGAATGCCTCCAGATGTTCACCGGAAACTACTACTGGTCTTCCAGGGAACGATCAAAGCGTAGACTGTTTGAGACATTACCTTTATGGAGGAATGTGCGCATGGTGACTGTTGTATTCAATCCCGAAGCAATATCTGTGTTTCATCAACACTCTGATAGTCCACAGATTACAGAATGCCTCCAGATGTGCATCGGAAACTACTACTGGTCTCCCAGGGAACGATCAAAGCGTAGACTGTTTGAGACATAACTATCGTTGAGAGAAGTGCGCATGGTGACTGTTGTGATCAATCCCGATGCAATTTCTGTGTTTCATCAACACTCTGATAGTCCACAGATTACAGAATGCCACCAGATGTGCATCGGAAACTACTACTGGTCTTCCAGGGAACGATCAAAGCGTAGACTGTTTCAGAATTACTTCCATGAGGAAAGTGCGCATGGCGACTGTTGTATTCAATCCCGATGCAATTTCTGTGTTTCACGAAAACTCCGATATTCCACAGATTACAGAATGCCTCCAGATGTGCATCGGAAACTACTACTGGACTTCCAGGGAACGACCAAAGCGTAAACTCCCTGAGACATTACTCCCATGGAGTAAAGTGCGCATGGTGTCTGTTGTATTCACCCATGCATTTTCCTTGTTTCATCAACACTCTGATAGTCCACAGATAACAGAATGCCACGAGATGTGCATCGGAAACTACTACTGGTCTTCCAGGGAACGATCAAAGTGTAGACTGTTTGAGAATTACTCCCATGTAGGAAAGTGCGGATGGTGACAGTTGTATTTAGTCCCAATGCAATTTCTGTGTTTCATCAACACTCTGATAGTCTACAGATTACAGAATGCCTCCAGATGTGCATCGGAAACTACTACTGGTCTTCCAGGGAACGATCAAAGTGTAGACTGTTTGGGACATTACTCCCATGGAGGAAAGTGCATATGGTGACTGTTGTATTCAATCCCGATGCAATTTCTGTGTTTCATCAACACTCTGATAGTCCACAGATTACAGAATGCCTCCAGATGTGCATCGGAACCTACTACTGGTCTTCTTGGGAACGATCAAATCGTAGACAATTTGAGACATTATTCCCATGGAGGAAAGTGCGCATGGTGACTGCTGTATTCAATCCCGAGGCAATATCTTTGTTTCATCAACACTCTCATAGTCCACAGTTTACAGAATGCCTCCAGATGTGCATCGGAAACTCCTACTGGTCTTCCAGGGATCGGTCAAAGCGTAAACTCTTAGAGACATTATTCCCATGGAGGAAAGTGCGCATGGTGACTTGTATTCAATCCCGATGCAATTTCTGTGTTTCATCAACACTCTGATACTCCACAGATTACAGAATGCCACCAGATGTGCATCGGAAACTACTACTGGTCTTCCAGGGAACGATCAAGGCGTAGACTGTCTGAGACATTACTCCCATGGAGGAAAGTGCGCATTGTGACTGTTGTATTCAATCCCAATGCAATTTCTGTGTTTCATCAAACTCTGATAGTCCACAGATTACAGAATGCCCCCAGAAGTGCATCGGAAACTACTACTGGTCTTCCAGGGAACGATCAAAGCGTAAACTCTTTGAGACATTACGCCCATGGAGGAAAGTGCGAGTGGTGACTGTTGTATTCAATCCCAATGCAATTTCTGTGTTTCATCAACACTCTGATACTCCACAGATTACAGAATGCCTCCAGATGTGCATCGGAAACTATTACTGGTCTTCCAGGGAACGATCAAAGCATAGACTGTTTGAGACATTACTCCCATGGAGGAAAGTACGCATGGTGACTGTTGTATTCAATCTCGATGCAATTTCTGTGTTTCATCAAACTCTGATAGTCCATAGATTAAAGAATGCCTCCAGATGTTCATCGGAAACTACTACTGGTCTTCCAGTGAACGGTCAAAGCGTAAACTCTTTAAGACATTACTTTTATTTTGGAATGTGCGCATGGTGACTGTTGTATTCAATCCCGATGCAATTTCTGTGTTTCATCAACTCTCTGATACTCCACAGATAACAGAATGCCTGCAGATGTGCATCGGAAACTACTACTGATATTCCAGGGAACGATCACAGCGTAAACTCTTTGAGATATTACTCCCATGGAGGAATGTGCGCATGGTGACTGTTGTATTCAATCTCGATGCATTTTCTGTGTTTCATCAACACTCTGATAGTCCACAGATTACAGAATGAGACCAGATGTACATCGGAAACTACTACTGGTCTTCCAGGGAACGATAAAAGCGTAGACGGTTTGAGACATTACTCCCATGGAGGGAACTGCGCATGGAGATTTTGTATTTAATCCCGATGCAATTTCAGTGTTTCATCAACACTCTGATAGTCCACAGATTACAGAAAGCATCCAGATGTGCAGCGGAAACTGCTACTGGTCTTCCAGGGAACGATCAAAGCGTAGACTCTTAGAGACATTACTCCCATGGAGGAAAGTGCGCATGGTGACTGTTGTATTCAATCCCAATGCAAGTTCTGTGTTTCATCAACACTCTGATACTCCACAGATTACAGAATGCCTCCAGATGTGCATCGGAAACTACTACTGGTCTTCCAGGGAACGATCAAAGCGTATACTGTTTGGGACATTACTCCCATGGAGGAAAGTGCACATGGTGACTGTTGTATTCAATCCCGATGCAATTTCTGTGTTTCATCAACACTCTGATAGTCCACAGATTACAGAATGCCTCCAGATGTGCATCGGAACCTACTACTGGTCTTCTTGGGAACGATCAAATCGTACACAGTTTGAGACATTATTCCCGTGGAGGAAAGTGCGCATGGTGACTGCTGTATTCAATCCCGAGGCAATTTCTGTGTTTCATCAACACTCTGATACTCCACAGATTACAGAATGCCTCCAGATGTTCACCGGAAACTACTACTGGTCTTCCAGGGAACGATCAAAGCGTAGACTGTTTGAGACATTACCTTTATGGAGGAATGTGCGCATGGTGACTGTTGTATTCAATCCCGAAGCAATATCTGTGTTTCATCAACACTCTGATAGTCCACAGATTACAGAATGCCTCCAGATGTGCATCGGAAACTACTACTGGTCTTCCAGGGAACGATCAAAGCGTAGACTGTTTGAGAATTACTTCCATGAGGAAAGTGCGCATGGCGACTGTTGTATTCAATCCCGATGCAATTTCTGTGTTTCACGAACACTCCGATACTCCACAGATTACAGAATGCCTCCAGATGTGCATCGGAAACTACTACTGGTCTTCCAGGGAACGATGAAAGCGTAGACTGTTTGCGACATAACTATCGTTGAGGGAAGTGCGCATGGTGACTGTTGTGATCAATCCCGATGCAATTTCTGTGTTTCATCAACACTCTGATAGTCCACAGATTACAGAATGCCACCAGATGTGCATCGGAAACTACTACTGGTCTTCCAGGGAACGATCAAAGCGTAGACTGTTTGAGAATTACTTCCATGAGGAAAGTGCGCATGGCGACTGGTGTATTCAATCCCGATGCAATTTCTGTGTTTCACGAACACTCCGATATTCCACAGATTACAGAATGCCTCCAGATGTGCATCGGAAACTACTACTGGACTTCCAGGGAACGACCAAAGCGTAAACTCCCTGAGACATTACTCCCATGGAGTAAAGTGCGCATGGTGTCTGTTGTATTCACCCATGCATTTTCCTTGTTTCATAAACACTCTGATAGTCCACAGATAACAGAATGCCACGAGATGTGCATCGGAAACTACTACTGGTCTTCCAGGGAACGATCAAAGTGTAGACTGTTTGAGAATTACTCCCATGTAGGAAAGTGCGGATGGTGACAGTTGTATTTAGTCCCAATGCAATTTCTGTGTTTCATCAACACTCTGATAGTCTACAGATTACAGAATGCCTCCAGATGTGCATCGGAAACTACTACTGGTCTTCCAGGGAACGATCAAAGTGTAGACTGTTTGGGACATTACTCCCATGGAGGAAAGTGCATATGGTGACTGTTGTATTCAATCCCGATGCAATTTCTGTGTTTCATCAACACTCTGATAGTCCATAGATTACAGAATGCCTCCAGATGTGCATCGGAACCTACTACTGGTCTTCTTGGGAACGATCAAATCGTAGACAATTTGAGACATTATTCCCATGGAGGAAAGTGCGCATGGTGACTGCTGTATTCAATCCCGAGGCAATATCTTTGTTTCATCAACACTCTCATAGTCCACAGTTTACAGAATGCCTCCAGATGTGCATCGGAAACTCCTACTGGTCTTCCAGGGATCGGTCAAAGCGTAAACTCTTTGAGACATTATTCCCATGGAGGAAAGTGCGCATGGTGACTTGTATTCAATCCCGATGCAATTTCTGTGTTTCATCAACACTCTGATACTCCACAGATTACAGAATGCCACCAGATGTGCATCGGAAACTACTACTGGTCTTCCAGGGAACGATCAAGGCGTAGACTGTCTGAGACATTACTCCCATGGAGGAAAGTGCGCATTGTGACTGTTGTATTCAATCCCAATGCAATTTCTGTGTTTCATCAAACTCTGATAGTCCACAGATTACAGAATGCCCCCAGATGTGCATCGGAAACTACTACTGGTCTTCCAGGGAACGATCAAAGCGTAAACTCTTTGAGACATTACGCCCATGGAGGAAAGTGCGAGTGGTGACTGTTGTATTCAATCCCAATGCAATTTCTGTGTTTCATCAACACTCTGATACTCCACAGATTACAGAATGCCTCCAGATGTGCATCGGAAACTATTACTGGTCTTCCAGGGAACGATCAAAGCATAGACTGTTTGAGACATTACTCCCATGGAGGAAAGTACGCATGGTGACTGTTGTATTCAATCTCGATGCAATTTCTGTGTTTCATCAAACTCTGATAGTCCATAGATTAAAGAATGCCTCCAGATGTTCATCGGAAACTACTACTGGTCTTCCAGGGAACGATCAAAGCGTAAACTCTTTAAGACATTACTTTTATTTTGGAATGTGCGCATGGTGACTGTTGTATTCAATCCCGATGCAATTTCTGTGTTTCATCAACTCTCTGATACTCCACAGATAACAGAATGCCTGCAGATGTGCATCGGAAACTACTACTGATATTCCAGGGAACGATCACAGCGTAAACTCTTTGAGATATTACTCCCATGGAGGAATGTGCGCATGGTGACTGTTGTATTCAATCTCGATGCATTTTCTGTGTTTCATCAACACTCTGATAGTCCACAGATTACAGAATGAGACCAGATGTACATCGGAAACTACTACTGGTCTTCCAGGGAACGATAAAAGCGTAGACGGTTTGAGACATTACTCCCATGGAGGGAACTGCGCATGGAGATTTTGTATTTAATCCCGATGCAATTTCAGTGTTTCATCAACACTCTGATAGTCCACAGATTACAGAAAGCATCCAGATGTGCAGCGGAAACTGCTACTGGTCTTCCAGGGAACGATCAAAGCGTAGACTCTTAGAGACATTACTCCCATGGAGGAAAGTGCGCATGGTGACTGTTGTATTCAATCCCAATGCAAGTTCTGTGTTTCATCAACACTCTGATACTCCACAGATTACAGAATGCCTCCAGATGTGCATCGGAAACTACTACTGGTCTTCCAGGGAACGATCAAAGCGTATACTGTTTGGGACATTACTCCCATGGAGGAAAGTGCACATGGTGACTGTTGTATTCAATCCCGATGCAATTTCTGTGTTTCATCAACACTCTGATAGTCCACAGATTACAGAATGCCTCCAGATGTGCATCGGAACCTACTACTGGTCTTCTTGGGAACGATCAAATCGTACACAGTTTGAGACATTATTCCCGTGGAGGAAAGTGCGCATGGTGACTGCTGTATTCAATCCCGAGGCAATTTCTGTGTTTCATCAACACTCTGATACTCCACAGATTACAGAATGCCTCCAGATGTTCACCGGAAACTACTACTGGTCTTCCAGGGAACGATCAAAGCGTAGACTGTTTGAGACATTACCTTTATGGAGGAATGTGCGCATGGTGACTGTTGTATTCAATCCCGAAGCAATATCTGTGTTTCATCAACACTCTGATAGTCCACAGATTACAGAATGCCTCCAGATGTGCATCGGAAACTACTACTGGTCTTCCAGGGAACGATCAAAGCGTAGACTGTTTGAGAATTACTTCCATGAGGAAAGTGCGCATGGCGACTGTTGTATTCAATCCCGATGCAATTTCTGTGTTTCACGAACTTTCCGATACTCCACAGATTACAGAATGCCTCCAGATGTGCATCGGAAACTACTACTGGTCTTCCAGGGAACGATGAAAGCGTAGACTGTTTGCGACATAACTATCGTTGAGGGAAGTGCGCATGGTGACTGTTGTGATCAATCCCGATGCAATTTCTGTGTTTCATCAACACTCTGATAGTCCACAGATTACAGAATGCCACCAGATGTGCATCGGAAACTACTACTGGTCTTCCAGGGAACGATCAAAGCGTAGACTGTTTGAGAATTACTTCCATGAGGAAAGTGCGCATGGCGACTGGTGTATTCAATCCCGATGCAATTTCTGTGTTTCACGAACACTCCGATATTCCACAGATTACAGAATGCCTCCAGATGTGCATCGGAAACTACTACTGGACTTCCAGGGAACGACCAAAGCGTAAACTCCCTGAGACATTACTCCCATGGAGTAAAGTGCGCATGGTGTCTGTTGTATTCACCCATGCATTTTCCTTGTTTCATAAACACTCTGATAGTCCACAGATAACAGAATGCCACGAGATGTGCATCGGAAACTACTACTGGTCTTCCAGGGAACGATCAAAGTGTAGACTGTTTGAGAATTACTCCCATGTAGGAAAGTGCGGATGGTGACAGTTGTATTTAGTCCCAATGCAATTTCTGTGTTTCATCAACACTCTGATAGTCTACAGATTACAGAATGCCTCCAGATGTGCATCGGAAACTACTACTGGTCTTCCAGGGAACGATCAAAGTGTAGACTGTTTGGGACATTACTCCCATGGAGGAAAGTGCATATGGTGACTGTTGTATTCAATCCCGATGCAATTTCTGTGTTTCATCAACACTCTGATAGTCCACAGATTACAGAATGCCTCCAGATGTGCATCGGAACCTACTACTGGTCTTCTTGGGAACGATCAAATCGTAGACAATTTGAGACATTATTCCCATGGAGGAAAGTGCGCATGGTGACTGCTGTATTCAATCCCGAGGCAATATCTTTGTTTCATCAACACTCTCATAGTCCACAGTTTACAGAATGCCTCCAGATGTGCATCGGAAACTCCTACTGGTCTTCCAGGGATCGGTCAAAGCGTAAACTCTTTGAGACATTATTCCCATGGAGGAAAGTGCGCATGGTGACTTGTATTCAATCCCGATGCAATTTCTGTGTTTCATCAACACTCTGATACTCCACAGATTACAGAATGCCACCAGATGTGCATCGGAAACTACTACTGGTCTTCCAGGGAACGATCAAGGCGTAGACTGTCTGAGACATTACTCCCATGGAGGAAAGTGCGCATTGTGACTGTTGTATTCAATCCCAATGCAATTTCTGTGTTTCATCAAACTCTGATAGTCCACAGATTACAGAATGCCCCCAGATGTGCATCGGAAACTACTACTGGTCTTCCAGGGAACGATCAAAGCGTAAACTCTTTGAGACATTACGCCCATGGAGGAAAGTGCGAGTGGTGACTGTTGTATTCAATCCCAATGCAATTTCTGTGTTTCATCAACACTCTGATACTCCACAGATTACAGAATGCCTCCAGATGTGCATCGGAAACTATTACTGGTCTTCCAGGGAACGATCAAAGCATAGACTGTTTGAGACATTACTCCCATGGAGGAAAGTACGCATGGTGACTGTTGTATTCAATCTCGATGCAATTTCTGTGTTTCATCAAACTCTGATAGTCCATAGATTAAAGAATGCCTCCAGATGTTCATCGGAAACTACTACTGGTCTTCCAGGGAACGATCAAAGCGTAAACTCTTTAAGACATTACTTTTATTTTGGAATGTGCGCATGGTGACTGTTGTATTCAATCCCGATGCAATTTCTGTGTTTCATCAACTCTCTGATACTCCACAGATAACAGAATGCCTGCAGATGTGCATCGGAAACTACTACTGATATTCCAGGGAACGATCACAGCGTAAACTCTTTGAGACATTACTCCCATGGAGGAATGTGCGCATGGTGACTGTTGTATTCAATCCCGATGCATTTTCTGTGTTTCATCAACACTCTGATAGTCCACAGATTACAGAATGAGACCAGATGTACATCGGAAACTACTACTGGTCTTCCAGGGAACGATAAAAGCGTAGACGGTTTGAGACATTACTCCCATGGAGGGAACTGCGCATGGAGATTTTGTATTTAATCCCGATGCAATTTCAGTGTTTCATCAACACTCTGATAGTCCACAGATTACAGAAAGCATCCAGATGTGCATCGGAAACTGCTACTGGTCTTCCAGGGAACGATCAAAGCGTAGACTCTTAGAGACATTACTCCCATGGAGGAAAGTGCGCATGGTGACTGTTGTATTCAATCCCAATGCAAGTTCTGTGTTTCATCAACACTCTGATACTCCACAGATTACAGAATGCCTCCAGATGTGCATCGGAAACTACTACTGGTCTTCCAGGGAACGATCAAAGCGTATACTGTTTGGGACATTACTCCCATGGAGGAAAGTGCACATGGTGACTGTTGTATTCAATCCCGATGCAATTTCTGTGTTTCATCAACACTCTGATAGTCCACAGATTACAGAATGCCTCCAGATGTGCATCGGAACCTACTACGGGTCTTCTTGGGAACGATCAAATCGTAGACAGTTTGAGACATTATTCCCATGGAGGAAAGTGCGCATGGTGACTGCTGTATTCAATCACGAGGCAATTTCTGTGTTTCATCATCACTCTGATAGTCCACAGTTTACAGAATGCTTCCAGATGTGCATCGGAAACTACTACTTGTCTTCCAGGGATTGATCAAAGCGTAAACTCTTTGATACATTATTCCCATGGAGGAAAGTGCACATGGTGACTGTTGTATTCAATCCCGATGCAATTTCTATGTTTCATCAACACTCTGATCCTCCACAGATTACAGAATGCCTGCAGATGTGCATCGGAAACTACTACTGGTCTTCCAAGGAACGATCAAAGCGTAGACTGTTTGAGAATTACTTCCATGAGGAAAGTGCGCATGGTGATTGTTGTATGCAATCCCGATGCAATTTCTGTTTTTCATCAACACTCTGATACTCCACAGATTACAGAATGCCTCCAGATGTGCATCGGAACCTACTACTGGTCTTCTTGGGAACGATCAAATCGTAGACAGTTTGAGACATTATTCCCGTGGAGGAAAGTGCGCATGGTGACTGCTGTATTCAATCCCGAGGCAATTTCTGTGTTTCATCAACACTCTGATACTCCACAGATTACAGAATGCCTCCAGATGTTGATCGGAAACTACTACTGGTCTTCCAGTGAACTATAAAATCGTAGACTGTTTGAGACATTACTTTTATGGAGGAATGTGCGCATGGTGACTGTTGTATTCAATCCCGAAGCAATTTCTGTGTTTCATCAACACTCTGATAGTCCACAGATTACAGAATGCCTCCAGATGTGCATCGGAAACTACTACTGGTTTTCCAGGGAACGATCAAAGCGTAGACTGTTTTAGACATACCTATCGTTGAGGAAAGTGCGCATGGTGACTGTTGTGTTCAATCCCGATGCAATTTCTGTGTTTCATCAACACTCTGATAGTCCACAGATTACAGAATGCCACCAGATGTGCATCGGAAACTACTACTGGTCTTCCTGGGAACGATCAAGGCGTATACTGTTTGAGAATTACTTCCATGAGGAAAGTGCGCATGGTGACTGTTGTATTCAATCCCGATGCAATTTCTGGGTTTCATCAGCACTCTGATAGTCCACAGATTACAGAATGCCTCCAGATGTGCATCGGAAACTACTACTGGAGTTTCAGGGAACGACCAAAGCGTAAACTCCTTGAGACATTACTCCCATGGAAGAAAGTGCGCATGTTGACTGTTGTATTCAGTCCATGCATTTTCCTTGTTTCATCAACATTCTGATAGTCCACAGATTACAGAAAGCCTCCAGATGTGCATCGGAAACTACTACTGGCCTTCCAGGGAACGATCACAGCGTAGACTGTTAGAGACATTACTCCCATGGAGGAAAGTGCGCATGGTAACTGTTGTATTCAATCCCGATGCAATTTCATTGTTTCATCAACACTCTGATAGTCTACAGATTACAGAATGCCACCAGATGTGCATCGGAAACTACTACTGGTCTTCCAGAGAACGATCAAATCGTAGACTGTTTGAGACATTACTCCCATGGAGGAAAGTGCGCATGGTGACTGTTGTATTCAATCCCGATGAAATTTCTGTGTTTCATCAACACTCTGATACTCCACAGATTACAGAATGCCTCCAGTCCTGCATCGGAAACTACTACTGGTCTTCCAGGGAACGATCAAAGCGTAGACTGTTTGTGACATACCTATCGTTGAGGAAAGTGCGCATGGTGACAGTTGTATTCAATCCATGCATTTTCCTTGTTTCATCAACACTCTGATAGTCCACAGATAACAGAATGCCACGAGATGTGCATCGGGAACTACTACTGGTCTTCCAGGGATCGATCAAAGCGTAGACTGTTTGAGAATTACTCCCATGGAGGAAAGTGCGGATGGTGACTGTTGTACTCAATCCCAATGCAATTTCTGTGTTTCATCAACACTCTGATAGTCTACAGATTACAGAATGCCTCCAGATGTGCTTCGGAAACTACTACTGGTCTTCCAAGGAACGATCAAAGCGTAGACTGTTTGGGACATTACTCCCATGGAGGAAAGTGCGCATGGTGACTGTTGTATTCAATCACGATGCAATTTCTGTGTTTCATCAACACTCTGATACTCCACAGATTACAGAATGCCTCCAGATGTGCATCGGAAACTACTACTGGTCTTCCAGGGAACGATCAAAGCGTAGACCGTTTAGGACATTACTCCCATGGACGAAAGTGCGCATGGTGACTGTTGTATTCAATCCAGATGCAATTTCTGTGTTTCATCAACACTCTGATAGTCCACAGATTACAGAATGCCTCCAGATGTGCATCGGAAACTACTACTGGTCTTCCAGGGAACGATCAAAGCGTTGACTGTTTGAGACATTACTCCCATGGAGGAAAGTGCGCATGGTGACTGTTGTATTCGATCTCGATGCAATTTCTGTGTTTCATCAACACTCTGATAGTCCACAGATTACAGAATGCCTCCAGATGTTAATCGGAAACTACTACTGGTCTTCCAGGAAACGATCAAAGCGTAGACTGTTTGAGACATTACTCCCATGGAGGAAAGTGCATATGGTGACTGTTGTATTCAATCCCGATGCAATTTCTGTGTTTCATCAACACTCTGATAGTCCACAGATTACAGAATGCCTCCAGATGTGCATCGGAACCTACTACTGGTCTTCTTGGGAACGATCAAATCGTAGACAATTTGAGACATTATTCCCATGGAGGAAAGTGCGCATGGTGACTGCTGTATTCAATCCCGAGGCAATATCTTTGTTTCATCAACACTCTCATAGTCCACAGTTTACAGAATGCCTCCAGATGTGCATCGGAAACTCCTACTGGTCTTCCAGGGATCGGTCAAAGCGTAAACTCTTTGAGACATTATTCCCATGGAGGAAAGTGCGCATGGTGACTTGTATTCAATCCCGATGCAATTTCTGTGTTTCATCAACACTCTGATACTCCACAGATTACAGAATGCCACCAGATGTGCATCGGAAACTACTACTGGTCTTCCAGGGAACGATCAAGGCGTAGACTGTCTGAGACATTACTCCCATGGAGGAAAGTGCGCATTGTGACTGTTGTATTCAATCCCAATGCAATTTCTGTGTTTCATCAAACTCTGATAGTCCACAGATTACAGAATGCCCCCAGATGTGCATCGGAAACTACTACTGGTCTTCCAGGGAACGATCAAAGCGTAAACTCTTTGAGACATTACGCCCATGGAGGAAAGTGCGAGTGGTGACTGTTGTATTCAATCCCAATGCAATTTCTGTGTTTCATCATCACTCTGATACTCCACAGATTACAGAATGCCTCCAGATGTGCATCGGAAACTATTACTGGTCTTCCAGGGAACGATCAAAGCATAGACTGTTTGAGACATTACTCCCATGGAGGAAAGTACGCATGGTGACTGTTGTATTCAATCTCGATGCAATTTCTGTGTTTCATCAAACTCTGATAGTCCATAGATTACAGAATGCCTCCAGATGTTCATCGGAAACTACTACTGGTCTTCCAGGGAACGATCAAAGCGTAAACTCTTTAAGACATTACTTTTATTTTGGAATGTGCGCATGGTGACTGTTGTATTCAATCCCGATGCAATTTCTGTGTTTCATCAACTCTCTGATACTCCACAGATAACAGAATGCCTGCAGATGTGCATCGGAAACTACTACTGATATTCCAGGGAACGATCACAGCGTAAACTCTTTGAGACATTACTCCCATGGAGGAATGTGCGCATGGTGACTGTTGTATTCAATCCCGATGCATTTTCTGTGTTTCATCAACACTCTGATAGTCCACAGATTACAGAATGAGACCAGATGTACATCGGAAACTACTACTGGTCTTCCAGGGAACGATAAAAGCGTAGACGGTTTGAGACATTACCCCATGGAGGGAACTGCGCATGGAGATTTTGTATTTAATCCCGATGCAATTTCAGTGTTTCATCAACACTCTGATAGTCCACAGATTACAGAAAGCATCCAGATGTGCATCGGAAACTGCTACTGGTCTTCCAGGGAACGATCAAAGCGTAGACTCTTAGAGACATTACTCCCATGGAGGAAAGTGCGCATGGTGACTGTTGTATTCAATCCCAATGCAAGTTCTGTGTTTCATCAACACTCTGATACTCCACAGATTAGAGAATGCCTCCAGATGTGCATCGGAAACTACTACTGGTCTTCCAGGGAACGATCAAAGCGTATACTGTTTGGGACATTACTCCCATGGAGGAAAGTGCACATGGTGACTGTTGTATTCAATCCCGATGCAATTTCTGTGTTTCATCAACACTCTGATAGTCCACAGATTACAGAATGCCTCCAGATGTGCATCGGAACCTACTACTGGTCTTCTTGGGAACGATCAAATCGTAGACAGTTTGAGACATTATTCCCATGGAGGAAAGTGCGCATGGTGACTGCTGTATTCAATCACGAGGCAATTTCTGTGTTTCATCATCACTCTGATAGTCCACAGTTTACAGAATGCTTCCAGATGTGCATCGGAAACTACTACTTGTCTTCCAGGGATTGATCAAAGCGTAAACTCTTTGATACATTATTCCCATGGAGGAAAGTGCACATGGTGACTGTTGTATTCAATCCCGATGCAATTTCTATGTTTCATCAACACTCTGATACTCCACAGATTACAGAATGCCTGCAGATGTGCATCGGAAACTACTACTGGTCTTCCAGGGAACGATCAAAGCGTAGACTGTTTGAGAATTACTTCCATGAGGAAAGTGCGCATGGTGATTGTTTTATGCAATCCCGATGCAATTTCTGTTTTTCATCAACACTCTGATACTCCACAGATTACAGAATGCCTCCAGATGTGCATCGGAACCTACTACTGGTCTTCTTGGGAACGATCAAATCGTAGACAGTTTGAGACATTATTCCCGTGGAGGAAAGTGCGCATGGTGACTGCTGTATTCAATCCCGAGGCAATTTCTGTGTTTCATCAACACTCTGATACTCCACAGATTACAGAATGCCTCCAGATGTGCATCGGAAACTACTACTGGTCTTCCAGGGAACGATCAAAGCGTAGACCGTTTAGGACATTACTCCCATGGACGAAAGTGCGCATGGTGACTGTTGTATTCAATCCAGATGCAATTTCTGTGTTTCATCAACACTCTGATAGTCCACAGATTACAGAATGCCTCCAGATGTGCATCGGAAACTACTACTGGTCTTCCAGGGAACGATCAAAGCGTAGACTGTTTGAGACATTACTTTTATGGAGGAATGTACGCATGGTGACTGTTGTATTCAATCCCGATGCAATTTCTATGTTTCATCAACACTCTGATAGTCCACAGATTACAGAATGCCCCCAGATGTGCATCGGAAACTACTACTGGTCTTCCAGGGATCGATCAAAGCGTAAACTCTTTGAGACATTACTCCCATGGAGGAAAGTGCGCATGGTGACTGTTGTATTCAATCCCAATGCAATTTCTGTGTTTCATCAACACTCTGATACTCCACAGATTACAGAATGCTTCCAGATGTGCATCGTAAACTATTACTGGTCTTCCAGGGAACGATCAAAGCGTTGACTGTTTGAGACATTACTCCCATGGAGGAAAGTGCGCATGGTGACTGTTGTATTCGATCTCGATGCAATTTCTGTGTTTCATCAACACTCTGATAGTCCACAGATTACAGAATGCCTCCAGATGTTAATCGGAAACTACTACTGGTCTTCCAGGAAACGATCAAAGCGTAGACTGTTTGAGACATTACTCCCATGGAGGAAAGTGCGCATGGTGACTGTTGCATTCAATCCCGTTGCAATTTCTGTGTTTCATCAACACTCTGATAGTCCACAGATTACAGAATGCCGCCAGATGTTCATCGGAAACTACTACTGGTCTTCCAGGGAACGATCAAAACGTGAACTCTTTAAGACACTACTTTTATTGAGGAATGTGCGCATGGTGACTGTTGTATTCAATCCCAATGCAATTTCAGTGTTTCGTCAACATTCCGATAGTCCACAGATTACAGAGTGCCTCCAGATGTGCATCGGAAACTACTTCTGGTCTTACAGGGAACGATCAAAGCGTAGACTGTTTGAGACATTACTCACGTGGAGCAAAGTGCGTATGGTGACTGTTGTATTCAATCCCGATGCAATTTCTGTGTTTCATCAACTCTGTGATACTCCACAGATTACAGAATGCCTCCAGATGTGCATCGGAAACTACTACTGGTCTTCCAGGGAACGATCAAAGAGTAGATTTTTTTAGACATTACTCCCATGGAGGAAAGTGCGCATGGTGACTGTTGTATTCAATCCCGATGCAATTTCTGTGTTTCATCAACACTCCGATAGTCCACAGATTACAGAATCCCTCCAGATGAGCATCGGAATCTACTACTGGTCTTCCAGGGAAAGATCAAAGCGTAGAATGTTTGAGACATTACTCGCATGGAGGAAAGTGTGCATGGTGACTGTTGTATTCAATCCCGAAGCTCTTTCTGTGTTTCATCAACACTCTGATAGTCCACTGATTACAGAATGCCTCCAGATGTGAATCGGAAATTACTACTGGTCTTCCAGGGAACGATCTATGCGTAGACTGTTTGAGACATTACTTTTATGGAGGAATGTGCGCATGGTGACTGTTGTATTCAATCCCGATGCAATTTCTATGTTTCATCAACACTCTGATAGTCCACAGATTACGGAATGCCCCCAGATGTGCATCGGAAACTACTACTGGTTTTCCAGGGATCGATCAAAGCGTAAACTCTTTGAGACATTACTCCCATGGAGGAAAGTGCCTATGGTGACTGTTGTATTATATCCCAATGCAATTTCTGTGTTTCATCAACACTCTAATACTCCACAGATTACAGTATGCTTCCAGATGTGAATCGTAAACTATTACTGGTCTTCCAGGGAACGATCAAAGCGTAGACTGTTTGAGACATTACTCCCATGGAGGAAAGTGCGCATGGTGACTGTTGTATTCGATCTCGATGCAATTTCTGTGTTTCATCAACACTCTGATAGTCCACAGATTACAGAATGCCTCCAGATGTTAATCGGAAACTACTACTGGTCTTCCAGGGAACGATCAAAGCGTAGACTGTTTGAGACATTACTCCCATGGAGGAAAGGGCGCATGGCGACTGTTGTATTCAATCCCGATGCAATTTCTGTGTTTCATCAACACTCTGATAGTCCACAGATTACAGAATGCCTCCAGATGTTCATCGGAAACTACAACTGGTCTACCAGGGAATGATCAAAGCGTTGACTGTTTGAGACATTACTCCCATGGAGGAAAGTGCGCATGGTGACTGTTGTATTCGATCTCGATGCAATTTCTGTGTTTCATCAACACTCTGATAGTCCACTGATTACAGAATGCCTCCAGATGTGAATCGGAAATTACTACTGGTCTTCCAGGGAACGATCTATGCGTAGACTGTTTGAGACACTACTTTTATTGAGGAATGTGCGCATGGTGACTGTTGTATTCAATCCCAATGCAATTTCAGTGTTTCGTCAACACTCCGATAGTCCACAGATTACAGAGTGCCTCCAGATGTGCATCGGAAACTACTTCTGGTCTTACAGGGAACGATCAAAGCGTAGACTGTTTGAGACATTACTCCCGTGGAGGAAAGTGCGCATGGTGACTGTTGTATTCAATCCCGATGCAATTTCTGTGTTTCATCAACTCTCTGATACTCCACAGATTACAGAATGCCTCCAGATGTGCATCGGAAACTACTACTGGTCTTCCAGGGAACGATCAAAGCGTAGATTTTTTTAGACATTACTCCCATGGAGGAAAGTGCGCATGGTGACTGTTGTATTCAATCCCGAAGCAATTTCTGTGTTTCATCAACACTCCGATAGTCCACAGATTACAGAATCCCTCCAGATGAGCATCGGAACCTACTACTGGTCTTCCAGGGAAAGATCAAAGCGTAGAATGTTTGAGACATTACTCGCATGGAGGAAAGTGTGCATGGTGACTGTTGTATTCAATCCCGAAGCTCTTTCTGTGTTTCATCAACACTCTGATAGTCCACTGATTACAGAATGCCTCCAGATGTGAATCGGAAATTACTACTGGTCTTCCAGGGAACGATCAAAGCGTAGACTGTTTGAGACATTACTTTTATGGAGGAATGTGCGCATGGTGACTGTTGTATTCAATCCCGATGCAATTTCTATGTTTCATCAACACTCTGATAGTCCACAGATTACGGAATGCCCCCAGATGTGCATCGGAAACTACTACTGGTTTACCAGGGATCGATCAAAGCGTAAACTCTTTGAGACATTACTCCCATGGAGGAAAGTGCGCATGGTGACTGTTGTATTCAATCCCAATGCAATTTCTGTGTTTCATCAACACTCTGATACTCCACAGATTACAGAATGCTTCCAGATGTGAATCGTAAACTATTACTGGTCTTCCAGGGAACGATCAAAGCGTAGACTGTTTGAGACATTACTCCCATGGAGGAAAGTGCGCATGGTGACTGTTGTATTCGATCTCGATGCAATTTCTGTGTTTCATCAACACTCTGATAGTCCACAGATTACAGAATGCCTCCAGATGTTAATCGGAATCTACTACTGGTCTTCCAGGGAACGATCAAAGCGTAGACTGTTTGAGACATTACTCCCATGGAGGAAAGGGCGCATGGCGACTGTTGTATTCAATCCCGATGCAATTTCTGTGTTTCATCAACACTCTGATAGTCCACAGATTACAGAATGCCTCCAGATGTTCATCGGAAACTACAACTGGTCTTCCAGGGAGCGATCAAAACGTGAACTCTTTAAGACATTACTTTTATTGCGGAATGTGCGCATGGTGACTGTTGTATTCAATCCCGATGCAATTTCTGTGTTTCATCAACACTCTGATAGTCCACAGATTACAGAGTGCCTCCAGATGTGCATCGGAAACTACTTCTGGTCTTACAGGGAACGATCAAAGCGTAGACTGTTTGAGACATAACTCACGTGGAGCAAAGTGCGCATGGTGACTGTTGTAATCAATCCCGATGCAATTTCTGTGTTTCATCAACTCTCTGATACTCCACAGATTACAGAATGCCTCCAGATGTGCATCGGAAACTACTACTGGTCTTCCAGGGAACGATCAAAGCGTTGATTTTTTTAGACATTACTCAAATGGAGGAAAGTGGGCATGGTGACTGTTGTATTCAATCGCGAAGCAATTTCTGTGTTTCATCAACACTCCGATAGTCCACAGATTACAGAATGCCTCCAGATGTGCATCGGAATCTACTACTGGTCTTCCAGGGAAAGATCAAAGCGTAGAATGATTGAGACATTACTCGCATGGAGGAAAGTGTGCATGGTGACTGTTGTATTTAATCCCGAAGCACTTTCTGTGTTTCATCAACACTCTGATAGTCCACAGATTACAGAATGAATCCAGATGTGCATCGGAAACTACTACTGGTCTTCCAGGGAACGATCAAAGCGTAGACTGTTAGAGACATTACTCCCATATAGGAAAGTGCGCATGGTGAGTGTTGTATTCAATCCCGATGCAATTTCTTAGTTTTATCAACACTCTGATACTCCACAAATTACAGACTGCCTCCATATGTGCATCGGAAACTACTACTGGTCTTCCAGGGAACGATCAAAGCATAGACTCTTAGAGACATTACTCCCATGGAGGAAAGTGCGCATGGTGACTGTTGTATTCAATAGCGATGCAATTTCTGTGTTTCATCAACACTCTGATAGTCCACAGATTACAGAATGCCTCCAGATGTGCATCGGAAACTACTACTAGTCTTCCTGGGAACGATCAAAGCGTAGTCTGTTTGAGACATTACTCCCATGGAGGAAAGTGCGCATGGTGACTGTTGTACTCAATCACGATGCATTTTCTGTGTTTCATCAACACTCAGATAGTCCACAGATTACAGAATGCCTCCAGATGTGCATCAGAAACTACTACTGGTCTTCCAGGGAACGATCAAAGCGTAGACTGTTTGAGACATACCTCCCGAGGAGGAAAGTGCGCATGGTGACTGATGTATTCAATCCCGAAGTAATATCTGTGTTCCATCAACATTCTGAGAGTCCACAGATTACAGAAAGCCTCCAGATGTGCTACTGGTCTTCCAAGGAACGATCAAAGCGAAGACTGTTAGAGACATTACTCCCATGGAGGAAAGTGCGCATGGTAACGGTTGTATTCAATCCCGATGCAATTTCTGTGTTTCATCAACTCTCTGATAGTCTACAGGTTACAGAATGCCACCAGATGTGTATCGGAAACTACTACTGGTCTTCCAGGGATGGTTCAAAGCGTAATCTCTTTGGGACATTACTCCCATGGAGGAAAGTGCGCATGGTGACTGTTGTATGCAATCCCGATGCTATTTCTGTGTTTCATCAACACTCTGATACTCCACAGATTACAGAGTGCCTCCTGTTGTTAATCGGAAACTACTACTGGTCTTCCAGGGAACGATCAAAGCGTAGACTGTTTGAGACATTACTCCCATGGAGGAAAGTGCGCATGGTGACTGTTGTATTCAATCCCGATGCTATTTCTCTGTTTCATCAACACTCTGATACTCCACAGATTACAGAAAGCCTCCAGATGTGCATCGGAAACTACTACTGGTTTTCCAGGGAAAGATCAAAGCGTAGCCTGTTTGAGACATTACTTTTATGGAGAAATGTGCGAATGGTGACTGTTGTATTCAATCCCGATGCAATTTCTTAGTTTTATCAACACTCTGATACTCCACAGATTACAGAATGCCTCCAGATGTGCATCGGAAACTACTACTGGTCTTCCAGTGAACGATCAAAGCGTAGACTGTTTGAGACATTACTATTATGGAGGAATGTGCGCATGGTGACTGTTGTATTCAATCCCGATGCAATTTCTGTGTTTCATCAACACTCTGATAGTCCACAGATTACAGAATGCCACGAGATGTGCATCTGAAACTACCACTGGTCTTCCAGGGAACGATGAAAGCGTAGACTGTTTCAGACATTACTCCCATGGAGGAAAGTGCGGATTGTGACTGTGGTATTCAATACAAATGCAATTTCTGTGTGTCATCAACACTCTGATAGTCCACAGATTACAGAATGCCACCAGATGTGCATCGGAAACTACTACTGGTCTTCCAGGTAACGATCAAAGCGTAGACTGTTTGAGACATACCTCCCGAGGAGGTAAGTGCGCATGGTGACTGTTGTATTCAATCCCGATGCATTTTCTGTGTTTCATCAACACTCTGATACTCCACAGATTACAGAATGCTTCCAGATGTGAATCGTAAACTACTACTGGTCTTCCAGGGAACGATCAAAACGTGAACTCTTTAAGACACTACTTTTATTGAGGAATGTGCGCAGGGTGACTGTTGTATTCAATCCCAATGCAATTTCAGTGTTTCGTCAACACTCCGATAGTCCACAGATTACAGAGTGCCTCCAGATGTGCATCGGAAACTACTTCTGGTCTTACAGGGAACGATCAAAGCGTAGACTGTTTGAGACATTACTCACGTGGAGCAAAGTGCGTATGGTGACTGTTGTATTCAATCCCGATGCAATTTCTGTGTTTCATCAACTCTCTGATACTCCACAGATTACAGAATGCCTCCAGATGTGCATCGGAAACTACTACTGGTCTTCCAGGGAACGATCAAAGCGTAGATTTTTTTAGACATTACTCCCATGGAGGAAAGTGCGCATGGTGACTGTTGTATTCAATCCCGAAGCAATTTCTGTGTTTCATCAACACTCCGATAGTCCACAGATTACAGAATCCCTCCAGATGAGCATCGGAATCTACTACTGGTCTTCCAGGGAAAGATCAAAGCGTAGAATGTTTGAGACATTACTCGCTTGGAGGAAAGTGTGCATGGTGACTGTTGTATTCAATCCCGAAGCAATTTCTGTGTTTCATCAACACTCTGATAGTCCACAGATTACAGAATGCCTCCAGATGTGCATCGGAAACTACTACTGGTTTTCCAGGGAACGATCAAAGCGTAGACTGTTTGAGACATACCTATCGTTGAGGAAAGTGCGCATGGTGACTGTTGTGTTCAATCCCGATGCAATTTCTGTGTTTCATCAACACTCTGATAGTCCACAGATTACAGAATGCCACCAGATGTGCATCGGAAACTACTACTGGTCTTCCTGGGAACGATCAAGGCGTATACTGTTTGAGAATTACTTCCATGAGGAAAGTGCGCATGGTGACTGTTGTATTCAATCCCGATGCAATTTCTGTGTTTCATCAGCACTCTGATAGTCCACAGATTACAGAATACCTCCAGATGTGCATCGGAAACTACTACTGGAGTTTCAGGGAACGACCAAAGCGTAAACTCCTTGAGACATTACTCCCATGGAGGAAAGTGCGCATGTTGACTGTTGTATTCAGTCCATGCATTTTCCTTGTTTCATCAACATTCTGATAGTCCACAGATTACAGAAAGCCTCCAGATGTGCATCGGAAACTACTACTGGCCTTCCAGGGAACGATCACAGCGTAGACTGTTAGAGACATTACTCCCATGGAGGAAAGTGCGCATGGTAACTGTTGTATTCAATCCCGATGCAATTTCATTGTTTCATCAACACTCTGATAGTCTACAGATTACAGAATGCCACCAGATGTGCATCGGAAACTACTACTGGTCTTCCAGAGAACGATCAAATCGTAGACTGTTTGAGACATTACTCCCATGGAGGAAAGTGCGCATGGTGACTGTTGTATTCAATCCCGATGAAATTTCTGTGTTTTATCAACACTCTGATACTCCACAGATTACAGAATGCCTCCAGTCCTGCATCGGAAACTACTACTGGTCTTCCAGGGAACGATCAAAGCGTAGACTGTTTGTGACATACCTATCGTTGAGGAAAGTGCGCATGGTGACAGTTGTATTCAATCCATGCATTTTCCTTGTTTCATCAACACTCTGATAGTCCACAGATAACAGAATGCCACGAGATGTGCATCGGAAACTACTACTGGTCTTCCAGGGAGCGATCAAAGCGTAGACTGTTTGAGAATTACTCCCATGGAGGAAAGTGCGGATGGTGACTGTTGTACTCAATCCCAATGCAATTTCTGTGTTTCATCAACACTCTGATAGTCTACAGATTACAGAATGCCTCCAGATGTGCATCGGAAACTACTACTGGTCTTCCAAGGAACGATCAAAGCGTAGACTGTTTGGGACATTACTCCCATGGAGGAAAGTGCGCATGGTGACTGTTGTATTCAATCACGATGCAATTTCTGTGTTTCATCAACACTCTGATACTCCACAGATTACAGAATGCCTCCAGATGTGCATCGGAAACTACTACTGGTCTTCCAGGGAACGATCAAAGCGTAGACCGTTTAGGACATTACTCCCATGGACGAAAGTGCGCATGGTGACTGTTGTATTCAATCCAGATGCAATTTCTGTGTTTCATCAACACTCTGATAGTCCACAGATTACAGAATGCTTCCAGATGTGCATCGGAAACTACTACTTGTCTTCCAGGGATTAAATCAAAGCGTAAACTCTTTGATACATTATTCCCATGGAGGAAAGTGCACATGGTGACTGTTGTATTCAATCCCGATGCAATTTCTATGTTTCATCAACACTCTGATACTCCACAGATTACAGAATGCCTGCAGATGTGCATCGGAAACTACTACTGGTCTTCCAGGGAACGATCAAAGCGTAGACTGTTTGAGAATTACTTCCATGAGGAAAGTGCGCATGGTGATTGTTGTGTGCAATCCCGATGCAATTTCTGTTTTTCATCAACACTCTGATATTCCACAGATTACAGAATGCCTCCAGATGTGCATCGGAACCTACTACTGGTCTTCTTGGGAACGATCAAATCGTAGACAGTTTGAGACATTATTCCCGTGGAGGAAAGTGCGCATGGTGACTGCTGTATTCAATCCCGAGGCAATTTCTGTGTTTCATCAACACTCTGATACTCCACAGATTACAGAATGCCTCCAGATGTTCATCGGAACTACTACTGGTCTTCCAGTGAACTATAAAATCGTAGACTGTTTGAGACATTACTTTTATGGAGGAATGTGCGCATGGTGACTGTTGTATTCAATCCCGAAGCAATTTCTGTGTTTCATCAACACTCTGATAGTCCACAGATTACAGAATGCCTCCAGATGTGCATCGGAAACTACTACTGGTTTTCCAGGGAACGATCAAAGCGTAGACTGTTTGAGACATACCTATCGTTGAGGAAAGTGCGCATGGTGACTGTTGTGTTCACTCCCGATGCAATTTCTGTGTTTCATCAACACTCTGATAGTCCACAGATTACAGAATGCCACCAGATGTGCATCGGAAACTACTACTGGTCTTCCTGGGAACGATCAAGCCGTATACTGTTTGAGAATTACTTCCATGAGGAAAGTGCGCATGGTGACTGTTGTATTCAATCCCGATGCAATTTCTGTGTTTCATCAGCACTCTGATAGTCCACAGATTACAGAATACCTCCAGATGTGCATCGGAAACTACTACTGGAGTTTCAGGGAACGACCAAAGCGTAAACTCCTTGAGACATTACTCCCATGGAGGAAAGTGCGCATGTTGACTGTTGTATTCAGTCCATGCATTTTCCTTGTTTCATCAACATTCTGATAGTCCACAGATTACAGAAAGCCTCCAGATGTGCATCGGAAACTACTACTGGTCTTCCAGGGAGCGATCAAAGCGGAGACTGTTTGAGAATTACTCCCATGGAGGAAAGTGCGGATGGTGACTGTTGTACTCAATCCCAATGCAATTTCTGTGTTTCATCAACACTCTGATAGTCTACAGATTACAGAATGCCTCCAGATGTGCATCGGAAACTACTACTGGTCTTCCAAGGAACGATCAAAGCGTAGACTGTTTGGGACATTACTCCCATGGAGGAAAGTGCGCATGGTGACTGTTGTATTCAATCACGATGCAATTTCTGTGTTTCATCAACACTCTGATACTCCACAGATTACAGAATGCCTCCAGATGTGCATCGGAAACTACTACTGGTCTTCCAGGGAACGATCAAAGCGTATACCGTTTAGGACATTACTCCCATGGACGAATGTGCGCATGGTGACTGTTGTATTCAATCCAGATGCAATTTCTGTGTTTCATCAACACTCTGATAGTCCACAGATTACAGAATGCCTCCAGATGTGCATCGGAAACTACTACAGGTCTTCCAGGGAACGATCAAAGCGTAGACTGTTTGAGACATTACTTTTATGGAGGAATGTACGCATGGTGACTGTTGTATTCAATCCCGATGCAATTTCTATGTTTCATCAACACTCTGATAGTCCACAGATTACAGAATGCCCCCAGATGTGCATCGGAAACTACTACTGGTCTTCCAGTGATCGATCAAAGCGTAAACTCTTTGAGACATTACTCCCATGGAGGAAAGTGCGCATGGTGACTGTTGTATTCAATCCCAATGCAATTTCTGTGTTTCATCAACACTCTGATACTCCACAGATTACAGAATGCTTCCAGATGTGCATCGTAAACTATTACTGGTCTTCCAGGGAACGATCAAAGCGTTGACTGTTTGAGACATTACTCCCATGGAGGAAAGTGCGCATGGTGACTGTTGTATTCGATCTCGATGCAATTTCTGTGTTTCATCAACACTCTGATAGTCCACAGATTACAGAATGCCTCCAGATGTTAATCGGAAACTACTACTGGTCTTCCAGGAAACGATCAAAGCGTAGACTGTTTGAGACATTACTCCCATGGAGGAAAGTGCGCATGGTGACTGTTGCATTCAATCTCGTTGCAATTTCTGTGTTTCATCAACACTCTGATAGTCCACAGATTTCAGAATGCCGCCAGATGTTCATCGGAAACTACTACTGGTCTTCCAGGGAACGATCAAAACGTGAACTCTTTAAGACACTACTTTTATTGAGGAATGTGCGCATGGTGACTGTTGTATTCAATCCCAATGCAATTTCAGTGTTTCGTCAACATTCCGATAGTCCACAGATTACAGAGTGCCTCCAGATGTGCATCGGAAACTACTTCTGGTCTTACAGGTAACGATCAAAGCGTAGACTGTTTGAGACATTACTCACGTGGAGCAAAGTGCGTATGGTGACTGTTGTATTCAATCCCGATGCAATTTCTGTGTTTCATCAACTCTGTGATACTCCACAGATTACAGAATGCCTCCAGATGTGCATCGGAAACTACTACTGGTCTTCCAGGGAACGATCAAAGCGTAGATTTTTTTAGACATTACTCCCATGGGGGAAAGTGCGCATGGTGACTGTTGTATTCAATCCCGAAGCAATTTCTGTGTTTCATCAACACTCCTATAGTCCACAGATTACAGAATCCCTCCAGATGAGCATCGGAATCTACTACTGGTCCTCCAGGGAACGATCAAAGCGTAGACTGTTTGTGACATACCTATCGTTGAGGAAAGTGCGCATGGTGACAGTTGTATTCAATCCATGCATTTTCCTTGTTTCATCAACACTCTGATAGTCCACAGATAACAGAATGCCACGAGATGTGCATCGGAAACTACTACTGGTCTTCCAGGGAGCGATCAAAGCGTAGACTGTTTGAGAATTACTCCCATGGAGGAAAGTGCGGATGGTGACTGTTGTACTCAATCCCAATGCAATTTCTGTGTTTCATCAACACTCTGATAGTCTACAGATTACAGAATGCCTCCAGATGTGCATCGGAAACTACTACTGGTCTTCCAAGGAACGATCAAAGCGTAGACTGTTTGGGACATTACTCCCATGGAGGAAAGTGCGCATGGTGACTGTTGTATTCAATCACGATGCAATTTCTGTGTTTCATCAACACTCTGATACTCCACAGATTACAGAATGCCTCCAGATGTGCATCGGAAACTACTACTGGTCTTCCAGGGAACGATCAAAGCGTAGACCGTTTAGGACATTACTCCCATGGACGAAAGTGCGCATGGTGACTGTTGTATTCAATCCAGATGCAATTTCTGTGTTTCATCAACACTCTGATAGTCCACAGATTACAGAATGCTTCCAGATGTGCATCGGAAACTACTACTTGTCTTCCAGGGATTAAATCGAAGCGTAATCTCTTTGATACATTATTCCCATGGAGGAAAGTGCACATGGTGACTGTTGTATTCAATCCCGATGCAATTTCTATGTTTCATCAACACTCTGATACTCCACAGATTACAGAATGCCTGCAGATGTGCATCGGAAACTACTACTGGTCTTCCAGGGAACGATCAAAGCGTAGACTGTTTGAGAATTACTTCCATGAGGAAAGTGCGCATGGTGATTGTTGTGTGCAATCCCGATGCAATTTCTGTTTTTCATCAACACTCTGATACTCCACAGATTACACAATGCCTCCAGATGTGCATCGGAACCTACTACTGGTCTTCTTGGGAACGATCAAATCGTAGACAGTTTGAGACATTATTCCCGTGGAGGAAAGTGCGCATGGTGACTGCTGTATTCAATCCCGAGGCAATTTCTGTGTTTCATCAACACTCTGATACTCCACAGATTACAGAATGCCTCCAGATGTTCATCGGAACTACTACTGGTCTTCCAGTGAACTATAAAATCGTAGACTGTTTGAGACATTACTTTTATGGAGGAATGTGCGCATGGTGACTGTTGTATTCAATCCCGAAGCAATTTCTGTGTTTCATCAACACTCTGATAGTCCACAGATTACAGAATGCCTCCAGATGTGCATCGGAAACTACTACTGGTTTTCCAGGGAACGATCAAAGCGTAGACTGTTTGAGACATAACTATCGTTGAGGAAAGTGCGCATGGGGACTGTTGTGTTCAATCCCGATGCAATTTCTGTGTTTCATCAACACTCTGATAGTCCACAGATTACAGAATGCCACCAGATGTGCATCGGAAACTACTACTGGTCTTCCTGGGAACGATCAAGGCGTATACTGTTTGAGAATTACTTCCATGAGGAAAGTGCGCATGGTGACTGTTGTATTCAATCCCGATGCAATTTCTGTGTTTCATCAGCACTCTGATAGTCCACAGATTACAGAATACCTCAAGATGTGCATCGGAAACTACTACTGGATTTTCAGGGAACGACCAAAGCGTAAACTCCTTGAGACATTACTCCCATGGAGGAAAGTGCGCATGTTGACTGTTGTATTCAGTCCATGCATTTTCCTTGTTTCATCAACATTCTGATAGTCCACAGATTACAGAAAGCCTCCAGATGTGCATCGGAAACTACTACTGGTCTTCCAGGGAGCGATCAAAGCGTAGACTGTTTGAGAATTACTCCCATGGAGGAAAGTGCGGATGGTGACTGTTGTACTCAATCCCAATGCAATTTCTGTGTTTCATCAACACTCTGATAGTCTACAGATTACAGAATGCTTCCAGATGTGCATCGGAAACTACTACTGGTCTTCCAAGGAACGATCAAAGCGTAGACTGTTTGGGACATTACTCCCATGGAGGAAAGTGCGCATGGTGACTGTTGTATTCAATCACGATGCAATTTCTGTGTTTCATCAACACTCTGATACTCCACAGATTACAGAATGCCACCAGATGTGCATCGGAAACTACTACTGGTCTTCCAGGGAACGATCAAAGCGTATACCGTTTAGGACATTACTCCCATGGACGAATGTGCGCATGGTGACTGTTGTATTCAATCCAGATGCAATTTCTGTGTTTCATCAACACTCTGATAGTCCACAGATTACAGAATGCCTCCAGATGTGCATCGGAAACTACTACTGGTCTTCCAGGGAACGATCAAAGCGTAGACTGTTTGAGACATTACTTTTATGGAGGAATGTACGCATGGTGACTGTTGTATTCAATCCCGATGCAATTTCTATGTTTCATCAACACTCTGATAGTCCACAGATTACAGAATGCCCCCAGATGTGCATCGGAAACTACTACTGGTCTTCCAGTGATCGATCAAAGCGTAAACTCTTTGAGACATTACTCCCATGGAGGAAAGTGCGCATGGTGACTGTTGTATTCAATCCCAATGCAATTTCTGTGTTTCATCAACACTCTGATACTCCACAGATTACAGAATGCTTCCAGATGTGCATCGTAAACTATTACTGGTCTTCCAGGGAACGATCAAAGCGTTGACTGTTTGAGACATTACTCCCTTGGAGGAAAGTGCGCATGGTGACTGTTGTATTCGATCTCGATGCAATTTCTGTGTTTCATCAACACTCTGATAGTCCACAGATTACAGAATGCCTCCAGATGTTAATCGGAAACTACTACTGGTCTTCCAGGAAACGATCAAAGCGTAGACTGTTTGAGACATTACTCCCATGGAGGAAAGTGCGCATGGTGACTGTTGCATTCAATCTCGTTGCAATTTCTGTGTTTCATCAACACTCTGATAGTCCACAGATTACAGAATGCCGCCAGATGTTCATCGGAAACTACTACTGGTCTTCCAGGGAACGATCAAAACGTGAACTCTTTAAGACACTACTTTTTTTGAGGAATGTGCGCATGGTGACTGTTGTATTCAATCCCAATGCAATTTCAGTGTTTCGTCAACATTCCGATAGTCCACAGATTACAGAGTGCCTCCAGATGTGCATCGGAAACTACTTCTGGTCTTACAGGGAACGATCAAAGCGTAGACTGTTTGAGACATTACTCACGTGGAGCAAAGTGCGTATGGTGACTGTTGTATTCAATCCCGATGCAATTTCTGTGTTTCATCAACTCTGTGATACTCCACAGATTACAGAATGCCTCCAGATGTGCATCGGAAACTACTACTGGTCTTCCAGGGAACGATCAAAGCGTAGATTTTTTTAGACATTACTCCCATGGAGGAAAGTTCGCATGGTGACTGTTGTATTCAATCCCGAAGCAATTTCTGTGTTTCATCAACACTCCGATAGTCCACAGATTACAGAATCCCTCCAGATGAGCATCGGAATCTACTACTGGTCTTCCAGGGAAAGATCAAAGCGTAGAATGTTTGAGACATTACTCGCATGGAGGAAAGTGTGCATGCTGACTGTTGTATTCAATCCCGAAGCGCTTTCTGTGTTTCATCAACACTCTGATAGTCCACTGATTACAGAATGCCTCCAGATGTGAATCGGAAATTACTACTGGTCTTCCAGGGAACGATCTATGCGTAGACTGTTTGAGACATTACTTTTATGGAGGAATGTGCGCATGGTGACTGTTGTATTCAATCCCGATGCAATTTCTATGTTTCATCAACACTCTGATAGTCCACAGATTACGGAATGCCCCCAGATGTGCATCGGAAACTACTACTGGTTTTCCAGGGATCGATCAAAGCGTAAACTCTTTGAGACATTACTCCCATGGAGGAAAGTGCCTATGGTGACTGTTGTATTATATCCCAATGCAATTTCTGTGTTTCATCAACACTCTAATACTCCACAGATTACAGTATGCTTCCAGATGTGAATCGTAAACTATTACTGGTCTTCCAGGGAACGATCAAAGCGTAGACTGTTTGAGACATTACTCCCATGGAGGAAAGTGCGCATGGTGACTGTTGTATTCGATCTCGATGCAATTTCTGTGTTTCATCAACACTCTGATAGTCCACAGATTACAGAATGCCTCCAGATGTTAATCGGAAACTACTACTGGTCTTTCAGGGTACGATCAAAGCGTAGACTGTTTGAGACATTACTCCCATGGAGGAAAGGGCGCATGGCGACTGTTGTATTCAATCCCGATGCAATTTCTGTGTTTCATCAACACTCTGATGGTCCACAGATTACAGAATGCCTCCAGATGTTCATCGGAAACTACAACTGGTCTTCCAGGGAATGATCAAAGCGTTGACTGTTTGAGACATTACTCCCATGGAGGAAAGTGCGCATGGTGACTGTTGTATTCGATCTCGATGCAATTTCTGTGTTTCATCAACACTCTGATAGTCCACAGATTACAGAATGCCTCCAGATGTTAATCGGAAACTACTACTGGTCTTCCAGGAAACGATCAAAGCGTAGACTGTTTGAGACATTACTCCCATGGAGGAAAGTGCGCATGGTGACTGTTGCATTCAATCCCGATGCAATTTCTGTGTTTCATCAACACTCTGATAGTCCACAGATTACAGAATGCCGCCAGATGTTCATCGGAAACTACTACTGGTCTTCCAGGGAACGATCAAAACGTGAACTCTTTAAGACACTACTTTTATTGAGGAATGTGCGCATGGTGACTGTTGTATTCAATCCCAATGCAATTTCAGTGTTTCGTCAACACTCCGATAGTCCACAGATTACAGAGTGCCTCCAGATGTGCATCGGAAACTACTTCTGGTCTTACAGGGAACGATCAAAGCGTAGACTGTTTGAGACATTACTCCCGTGGAGGAAAGTGCGCATGGTGACTGTTGTATTCAATCCCGATGCAATTTCTGTGTTTCATCAACTCTCTGATACTCCACAGATTACAGAATGCCTCCAGATGTGCATCGGAAACTACTACTGGTCTTCCAGGGAACGATCAAAGCGTAGATTTTTTTAGACATTACTCCCATGGAGGAAAGTGCGCATGGTGACTGTTGTATTCAATCCCGAAGCAATTTCTGTGTTTCATCAACACTCCGATAGTCCACAGATTACAGAATCCCTCCAGATGAGCATCGGAACCTACTACTGGTCTTCCAGGGAAAGATCAAAGCGTAGAATGTTTGAGACATTACTCGCATGGAGGAAAGTGTGCATGGTGACTGTTGTATTCAATCCCGAAGCTCTTTCTGTGTTTCATCAACACTCTGATAGTCCACTGATTACAGAATGCCTCCAGATGTGAATCGGAAATTACTACTGGTCTTCCAGGGAACGATCAAAGCGTAGACTGTTTGAGACATTACTTTTATGGAGGAATGTGCGCATGGTGACTGTTGTATTCAATCCCGATGCAATTTCTATGTTTCATCAACACTCTGATAGTCCACAGATTACGGAATGCCCCCAGATGTGCATCGGAAACTACTACTGGTTTTCCAGGGATCGATCAAAGCGTAAACTCTTTGAGACATTACCCCCATGGAGGAAAGTGCGCATGGTGACTGTTGTATTCAATCCCAATGCAATTTCTGTGTTTCATCAACACTCTGATACTCCAGAGATTACAGAATGCTTCCAGATGTGAATCGTAAACTATTACTGGTCTTCCAGGGAACGATCAAAGCGTAGACTGTTTGAGACATTACTCCCATGGAGGAAAGTGCGCATGGTGACTGTTGCATTCGATCTCGATGCAATTTCTGTGTTTCATCAACACTCTGATAGTCCACAGATTACAGAATGCCTCCAGATGTTAATCGGAATCTACTACTGGTCTTCCAGGGAACGATCAAAGCGTAGACTGTTTGAGACATTACTCCCATGGAGGAAAGGGCGCATGGCGACTGTTGTATTCAATCCCGATGCAATTTCTGTGTTTCATCAACACTCTGATAGTCCACAGATTACAGAATGCCTCCAGATGTTCATCGGAAACTACAACTGGTCTTCCAGGGAGCGATCAAAACGATAACTCTTTAAGACATTACTTTTATTGCGGAATGTGCGCATGGTGACTGTTGTATTCAATCCCGATGCAATTTCTGTGTTTCATCAACACTCTGATAGTCCACAGATTACAGAGTGCCTCCAGATGTGCATCGGAAACTACTTCTGGTCTTACAGGGAACGATCAAAGCGTAGACTGTTTGAGACATAACTCACGTGGAGCAAAGTGCGCATGGTGACTGTTGTAATCAATCCCGATGCAATTTCTGTGTTTCATCAACTCTCTGATACTCCACAGATTACAGAATGCCTCCAGATGTGCATCGGAAACTACTACTGGTCTTCCAGGGAGCGATCAAAGCGTTGATTTTTTTAGACATTACTCAAATGGAGGAAAGTGGGCATGGTGACTGTTGTATTCAATCGCGAAGCAATTTCTGTGTTTCATCAACACTCCGATAGTCCACAGATTACAGAATGCCTCCAGATGTGCATCGGAATCTACTACTGGTCTTCCAGGGAAAGATCAAAGCGTAGAATGATTGAGACATTACTCGCATGGAGGAAAGTGTGCATGGTGACTGTTGTATTTAATCCCGAAGCACTTTCTGTGTTTCATCAACACTCTGATAGTCCACAGATTACAGAATGAATCCAGATGTGCATCGGAAACTACTACTGGTCTTCCAGGGAACGATCAAAGCGTAGACTGTTAGAGACATTACTCCCATATAGGAAAGTGCGCATGGTGAGTGTTGTATTCAATCCCGATGCAATTTCTTAGTTTTATCAACACTCTGATACTCCACAAATTACAGACTGCCTCCATATGTGCATCGGAAACTACTACTGGTCTTCCAGGGAACGATCAAAGCATAGACTCTTAGAGACATTACTCCCATGGAGGAAAGTGCGCATGGTGACTGTTGTATTCAATAGCGATGCAATTTCTGTGTTTCATCAACACTCTGATAGTCCACAGATTACAGAATGCCTCCAGATGTGCATCGGAAACTACTACTAGTCTTCCTGGGAACGATCAAAGCGTAGTCTGTTTGAGACATTACTCCCATGGAGGAAAGTGCGCATGGTGACTGTTGTACTCAATCACGATGCATTTTCTGTGTTTCATCAACACTCAGATAGTCCACAGATTACAGAATGCCTCCAGATGTGCATCGGAAACTACTACTGGTCTTCCAGGGAACGATCATAGCGTAGACTGTTTGAGACATACCTCCCGAGAAGGAAAGTGCGCATGGTGACTGATGTATTCAATCCCGAAGTAATATCTGTGTTTCATCAACATTCTGAGAGTCCACAGATTACAGAAAGCCTCCAGATGTGCTACTGGTCTTCCAAGGAACGATCAAAGCGAAGACTGTTAGAGACATTACTCCCATGGAGGAAAGTGCGCATGGTAACGGTTGTATTCAATCCCGATGCAATTTCTGTGTTTCATCAACACTCTGATAGTCTACAGGTTACAGAATGCCACCAGATGTGTATCGGAAACTACTACTGGTCTTCCAGGGATGGTTCAAAGCGTAATCTCTTTGGGACATTACTCCCATGGAGGAAAGTGCGCATGGTGACTGTTGTATGCAATTCCGATGCTATTTCTGTGTTTCATCAACACTCTGATACTCCACAGATTACAGAGTGCCTCCTGTTGTTAATCGGAAACTACTACTGGTCTTCCAGGGAACGATCAAAGCGTAGACTGTTTGAGACATTACTCCCATGGAGGAAAGTGCGCATGGTGACTGTTGTATTCAATCCCGATGCTATTTCTGTGTTTCATCAACACTCTGATACTCCACAGATTACAGAAAGCCTCCAGATGTGCATCGGAAACTACTACTGGTTTTCCAGGGAAAGATCAAAGCGTAGCCTGTTTGAGACATTACTTTTATGGAGGAATGTGCGAATGGTGACTGTTGTATTCAATCCCGATGCAATTTCTTAGTTTTATCAACACTCTGATACTCCACAGATTACAGAATGCCTCCAGATGTGCATCGGAAACTACTACTGGTCTTCCAGTGAACGATCAAAGCGTAGACTGTTTGAGACATTACTTTTATGGAGGAATGTGCGCATGGTGACTGTTGTATTCAATCCCGATGCAATTTCTGTGTTTCATCAACACTCTGATAGTCCACAGATTACAGAATGCCACGAGATGTGCATCTGAAACTACCACTGGTCTTCCAGGGAACGATGAAAGCGTAGACTGTTTCAGACATTTCTCCCATGGAGGAAAGTGCGGATTGTGACTGTGGTATTCAATGCCAATGCAATTTCTGTGTGTCATCAACACTCTGATAGTCCACAGATTACAGAATGCCACCAGATGTGCATCGGAAACTACTACTGGTCTTCCAGGTAACGATCAAAGCGTAGACTGTTTGAGACATACCTCCCGAGGAGGTAAGTGCGCATGGTGACTGTTGTATTCAATCCCGATGCATTTTCTGTGTTTCATCAACACTCTGATACTCCACAGATTACAGAATGCTTCCAGATGTGAATCGTAAACTACTACTGGTCTTCCAGGGAACGATCAAAACGTGAACTCTTTAAGACACGACTTTTATTGAGGAATGTGCGCATGGTGACTGTTGTATTCAATCCCAATGCAATTTCAGTGTTTCGTCAACACTCCGATAGTCCACAGATTACAGAGTGCCTCCAGATGTGCATCGGAAACTACTTCTGGTCTTACAGGGAACGATCAAAGCGTAGACTGTTTGAGACATTACTCACGTGGAGCAAAGTGCGTATGGTGACTGTTGTATTCAATCCCGATGCAATTTCTGTGTTTCATCAACTCTCTGATACTCCACAGATTACAGAATGCCTCCAGATGTGCATCGGAAACTACTACTGGTCTTCCAGGGAACGATCAAAGCGTAGATTTTTTTAGACATTACTCCCATGGAGGAAAGTGCGCATAGTGACTGTTGTATTCAATCCCGAAGCAATTTCTGTGTTTCATCAACACTCCGATAGTCCACAGATTACAGAATCCCTCCAGATGAGCATCGGAATCTACTACTGGTCTTCCAGGGAAAGATCAAAGCGTAGAATGTTTGAGACATTACTCGCTTGGAGGAAAGTGTGCATGGTGACTGTTGTATTCAATCCCGAAGCTCTTTCTGTGTTTCATCAACACTCTGATAGTCCACTGATTACAGAATGCCTCCAGATGTGAATCGGAAATTACTACTGGTCTTCCAGGGAACGATCAAAGCGTAGACTGTTTGAGACATTACTTTTATGGAGGAATGTGCGCATGGTGACTGTTGTATTCAATCCCGATGCAATTTCTATGTTTCATCAACACTCTGATAGTCCACAGATTACGGAATGCCCCCAGATGTGCATCGGAAACTACTACTGGTTTTCCAGGGATCGATCAAAGCGTAAACCCTTTGAGACCTTACTCCCATGGAGGAAAGTGCGCATGGTGACTGTTGTATTCAATCCCAATGCAATTTCTGTGTTTCATCAACACTCTGATACTCCACAGATTACAGAATGCTTCCAGATGTGAATCGTAAACTATTACTGGTCTTAAAGGGAACGATCAAAGCGTAGACTGTTTGAGACATTACTCCCATGGAGGAAAGTGCGCATGGTGACTGTTGTATTCGATCTCGATGCAATTTCTGTGTTTCATCAACACTCTGATAGTCCACAGATTACAGAATGCCTCCAGATGTTAATCGGAAACTACTACTGGTCTTCCAGGGAACGATCAAAGCGTAGACTGTTTGAGACATTACTCCCATGGAGGAAAGGGCGCATAGTGAGTGTTGTATTCAATCCCGATGCAATTTCTTAGTTTCATCAACACTCTGATACTCCACAGATTACAGAATGCCTCAAGGTGTGGATCGGTCACTACTACTGGTCTTCCAGAGACGATCAAAGCTTAGACTGTTTGAGACATTACTTTTATGGAGGAATGTGCGCATGGTGACTGTTGTATTCAATCCCGATGCAATTTCTATGTTTCATCAACACTCTGATAGTCTACAGGTTACAGAATGCCACCAGATGTGTATCGGAAACTACTACTGGTCTTCCAGGGATGGTTCAAAGCGTAATCTCTTTGGGACATTACTCCCATGGAGGAAAGTGCGCATGGTGACTGTTGTATGCAATCCCGATGCTATTTCTGTGTTTCATCAACACTCTGATACTCCACAGATTACAGAGTGCCTCCTGTTGTTAATCGGAAACTACTACTGGTCTTCCAGGGAACGATCAAAGTGTAGACTGTTTGAGACATTACTCCCATGGAGGAAAGTGCGCATGGTGACTGTTGTATTCAATCCCGATGCTATTTCTGTGTTTCATCAACACTCTGATACTCCACAGATTACAGAAAGCCTCCAGATGTGCATCGGAAACTACTACTGGTTTTCCAGGGAAAGATCAAAGCGTAGCCTGTTTGAGACATTACTTTTATGGAGGAATGTGCGAATGGTGACTGTTGTATTCAATCCCGATGCAATTTCTTAGTTTTATCAACACTCTGATACTCCACAGATTACAGAATGCCTCCAGATGTGCATCGGAAACTACTACTGGTCTTCCAGTGAACGATCAAAGCGTAGACTGTTTGAGACATTACTTTTATGGAGGAATGTGCGCATGGTGACTGTTGTATTCAATCCCGATGCAATTTCTGTGTTTCATCAACACTCTGATAGTCCACAGATTACAGAATGCCACGAGATGTGCATCTGAAATTACCACTGGTCTTCCAGGGAACGATGAAAGCGTATACTGTTTCAGACATTACTCCCATGGAGGAAAGTGCGAATTGTGACTTTAGTATTCAATGCCAATGCAATTTCTGTGTGTCATCAACACTCTGATAGTCCACAGATTACAGAATGCCACCAGATGTGCATCGGAAACTACTACTGGTCTTCCAGGTAACGATCAAAGCGTAGACTGTTTGAGACATTACTCCCATGGAGGAAAGTGCGCATGGTGACTGTTGTGTTCAATCCCAATGCAATTTCTGTGTTTCATCAACACTCTGATACTCCACAGATTACAGAATGCTTCCAGATGTGAATAGTAAACTATTACTGGTCTTCCAGGGAACGATCAAAGCGTAGACTGTTTGAGACATTACTCCCATGGAGGAAAGTGCGCATGGTGACTGTTGTATTCGATCTCGATGCAATTTCTGTGTTTCATCAACACTCTGATAGTCCACAGATTACAGAATGCCTCCAGATGTTAATCGGAAACTACTACTGGTCTTCCAGGGAGCGATCAAAACGTGAACTCTTTAAGACATTACTTTTATTGCGGAATGTGCGCATGGTGACTGTTGTATTCAATCCCGATGCAATTTCTGTGTTTCATCAACACTCTGATAGTCCACAGATTACAGAGTGCCTCCAGATGTGCATCGGAAACTACTTCTGGTCTTACAGGGAACGATCAAAGCGTAGACTGTTTGAGACATAACTCACGTGGAGCAAAGTGCGCATTGTGACTGTTGTAATCAATCCCGATGCAACTTCTGTGTTTCATCAACTCTCTGATACTCCACAGATTACAGAATGCCTCCAGATGTGCATCGGAAACTACTACTGGTCTTCCAGGGAACGATCAAAGCGTTGATTTTTTTAGACATTACTCAAATGGAGGAAAGTGGGCATGGTGACTGTTGTATTCAATCGCGAAGCAATTTCTGTGTTTCATCAACACTCCGATAGTCCACAGATTACAGAATGCCTCCAGATGTGCATCGGAATCTACTACTGGTCTTCCAGGGAAAGATCAAAGCGTAGAATGATTGAGACATTACTCGCATGGAGGAAAGTGTGCATGGTGACTGTTGTATTTAATCCCGAAGCACTTTCTGTGTTTCATCAACACTCTGATAGTCCACAGATTACAGAATGAATCCAGATGTGCATCGGAAACTACTACTGGTCTTCCAGGGAACGATCAAAGCGTAGACTGTTAGAGACATTACTCCCATATAGGAAAGTGCGCATGGTGAGTGTTGTATTCAATCCCGATGCAATTTCTTAGTTTTATCAACACTCTGATACTCCACAAATTACAGACTGCCTCCATATGTGCATCGGAAACTACTACTGGTCTTCCAGGGAACGATCAAAGCATAGACTCTTAGAGACATTACTCCCATGGAGGAAAGTGCGCATGGTGACTGTTGTATTCAATAGCGATGCAATTTCTGTGTTTCATCAACACTCTGATAGTCCACAGATTACAGAATGCCTCCAGATGTGCATCGGAAACTACTACTAGTCTTCCTGGGAACGATCAAAGCGTAGTCTGTTTGAGACATTACTCCCATGGAGGAAAGTGCGCATGGTGACTGTTGTACTCAATCACGATGCATTTTCTGTGTTTCATCAACACTCAGATAGTCCACAGATTACAGAATGCCTCCAGATGTGCATCGGAAACTACTACTGGTCTTCCAGGGAACGATCATAGCGTAGACTGTTTGAGACATACCTCCCGAGGAGGAAAGTGCGCATGGTGACTGATGTATTCAATCCCGAAGTAATATCTGTGTTTCATCAACATTCTGAGAGTCCACAGATTACAGAAAGCCTCCAGATGTGCTACTGGTCTTCCAAGGAACGATCAAAGCGAAGACTGTTAGAGACATTACTCCCATGGAGGAAAGTGCGCATGGTAACGGTTGTATTCAATCCCGATGCAATTTCTGTGTTTCATCAACACTCTGATAGTCTACAGGTTACAGAATGCCACCAGATGTGTATCGGAAACTACTACTGGTCTTCCAGGGATGGTTCAAAGCGTAATCTCTTTGGGACATTACTCCCATGGAGGAAAGTGCGCATGGTGACTGTTGTATGCAATCCCGATGCTATTTCTGTGTTTCATCAACACTCTGATACTCCACAGATTACAGAGTGCCTCCTGTTGTTAATCGGAAACTACTACTGGTCTTCCAGGGAACGATCAAAGCGTAGACTGTTTGAGACATTACTCCCATGGAGGAAAGTGCGCATGGTGACTGTTGTATTCAATCGCGATGCTATTTCTGTGTTTCATCAACACTCTGATACTCCACAGATTACAGAAAGCCTCCAGATGTGCATCGGAAACTACTACTGGTTTTCCAGGGAAAGATCAAAGCGTAGCCTGTTTGAGATATTACTTTTATGGAGGAATGTGCGAATGGTGACTGTTGTATTCAATCCCGATGCAATTTCTTAGTTTTATCAACACTCTGATACTCCACAGATTACAGAATGCCTCCAGATGTGCATCGGAAACTACTACTGGTCTTCCAGTGAACGATCAAAGCGTAGACTGTTTGAGACATTACTTTTATGGAGGAATGTGCGCATGGTGACTGTTGTATTCAATCCCGATGCAATTTCTGTGTTTCATCAACACTCTGATAGTCCACAGATTACAGAATGCCACGAGATGTGCATCTGAAACTACCACTGGTCTTCCAGGGAACGATGAAAGCGTAGACTGTTTCAGACATTACTCCCATGGAGGAAAGTGCGGATTGTGACTGTGGTATTCAATGCCAATGCAATTTCTGTGTGTCATCAACACTCTGATAGTCCACAGATTACAGAATGCCACCAGATGTGCATCGGAAACTACTACTGGTCTTCCAGGTAACGATCAAAGCGTAGACTGTTTGAGACCTACCTCCCGAGGAGGTAAGTGCGCATGGTGACTGTTGTATTCAATCCCGATGCATTTTCTGTGTTTCATCAACACTCTGATACTCCACAGATTACAGAATGCTTCCAGATGTGAATCGTAAACTACTACTGGTCTTCCAGGGAACGATCAAAACGTGAACTCTTTAAGACACGACTTTTATTGAGGAATGTGCGCATGGTGACTGTTGTATTCAATCCCAATGCAATTTCAGTGTTTCGTCAACACTCCGATAGTCCACAGATTACAGAGTGCCTCCAGATGTGCATCGGAAACTACTTCTGGTCTTACAGGGAACGATCAAAGCGTAGACTGTTTGAGACATTACTCACGTGGAGCAAAGTGCGTATGGTGACTGTTGTATTCAATCCCGATGCAATTTCTGTGTTTCATCAACTCTCTGATACTCCACAGATTACAGAATGCCTCCAGATGTGCATCGGAAACTACTACTGGTCTTCCAGGGAACGATCAAAGCGTAGATTTTTTTAGACATTACTCCCATGGAGGAAAGTGCGCATGGTGACTGTTGTATTCAATCCCGAAGCAATTTCTGTGTTTCATCAACACTCCGATAGTCCACAGATTACAGAATCCCTCCAGATGAGCATCGGAATCTACTACTGGTCTTCCAGGGAAAGATCAAAGCGTAGAATGTTTGAGACATTACTCGCTTGGAGGAAAGTGTGCATGGTGACTGTTGTATTCAATCCCGAAGCTCTTTCTGTGTTTCATCAACACTCTGATAGTCCACTGATTACAGAATGCCTCCAGATGTGAATCGGAAATTACTACTGGTCTTCCAGGGAACGATCAAAGCGTAGACTGTTTGAGACATTACTTTTATGGAGGAATGTGCGCATGGTGACTGTTGTATTCAATCCCGATGCAATTTCTATGTTTCATCAACACTCTGATAGTCCACAGATTACGGAATGCCCCCAGATGTGCATCGGAAACTACTACTGGTTTTCCAGGGATCGATCAAAGCGTAAACTCTTTGAGACCTTACTCCCATGGAGGAAAGTGCGCATGGTGACTGTTGTATTCAATCCCAATGCAATTTCTGTGTTTCATCAACACTCTGATACTCCACAGATTACAGAATGCTTCCAGATGTGAATCGTAAACTATTACTGGTCTTAAAGGGAACGATCAAAGCGTAGACTGTTTGAGACATTACTCCCATGGAGGAAAGTGCGCATGGTGACTGTTGTATTCGATCTCGATGCAATTTCTGTGTTTCATCAACACTCTGATAGTCCACAGATTACAGAATGCCTCCAGATGTTAATCGGAAACTACTACTGGTCTTCCAGGGAACGATCAAAGCGTAGACTGTTTGAGACATTACTCCCATGGAGGAAAGGGCGCATAGTGAGTGTTGTATTCAATCCCGATGCAATTTCTTAGTTTCATCAACACTCTGATACTCCACAGATTACAGAATGCCTCAAGGTGTGGATCGGTCACTACTACTGGTCTTCCAGAGACGATCAAAGCTTAGACTGTTTGAGACATTACTTTTATGGAGGAATGTGCGCATGGTGACTGTTGTATTCAATCCCGATGCAATTTCTATGTTTCATCAACACTCTGATAGTCTACAGGTTACAGAATGCCACCAGATGTGTATCGGAAACTACTACTGGTCTTCCAGGGATGGTTCAAAGCGTAATCTCTTTGGGACATTACTCCCATGGAGGAAAGTGCGCATGGTGACTGTTGTATGCAATCCCGATGCTATTTCTGTGTTTCATCAACACTCTGATACTCCACAGATTACAGAGTGCCTCCTGTTGTTAATCGGAAACTACTACTGGTCTTCCAGGGAACGATCAAAGCGTAGACTGTTTGAGACATTACTCCCATGGAGGAAAGTGCGCATGGTGACTGTTGTATTCAATCCCGATGCTATTTCTGTGTTTCATCAACACTCTGATACTCCACAGACTACAGAAAGCCTCCAGATGTGCATCGGAAACTACTACTGGTTTTCCAGGGAAAGATCAAAGCGTAGCCTGTTTGAGACATTACTTTTATGGAGGAATGTGCGAATGGTGACTGTTGTATTCAATCCCGATGCAATTTCTTAGTTTTATCAACACTCTGATACTCCACAGATTACAGAATGCCTCCAGATGTGCATCGGAAACTACTACTGGTCTTCCAGTGAACGATAAAAGCGTAGACTGTTTGAGACATTACTTTTATGGAGGAATGTGCGCATGGTGACTGTTGTATTCAATCCCGATGCAATTTCTGTGTTTCATCAACACTCTGATAGTCCACAGATTACAGAATGCCACGAGATGTGCATCTGAAATTACCACTGGTCTTCCAGGGAACGATGAAAGCGTAGACTGTTTCAGACATTACTCCCATGGAGGAAAGTGCGGATTGTGACTGTAGTATTCAATGCCAATGCAATTTCTGTGTGTCATCAACACTCTGATAGTCCACAGATTACAGAATGCCACCAGATGTGCATCGGAAACTACTACTGGTCTTCCAGGTAACGATCAAAGCGTAGACTGTTTGAGACATTACTCCCATGGAGGAAAGTGCGCATGGTGACTGTTGTGTTCAATCCCAATGCAATTTCTGTGTTTCATCAACACTCTGATACTCCACAGATTACAGAATGCTTCCAGATGTGAATAGTAAACTATTACTGGTCTTCCAGGGAACGATCAAAGCGTAGACTGTTTGAGACATTACTCCCATGGAGGAAAGTGCGCATGGTGACTGTTGTATTCGATCTCGATGCAATTTCTGTGTTTCATCAACACTCTGATAGTCCACAGATTACAGAATGCCTCCAGATGTTAATCGGAAACTACTACTGGTCTTCCAGGGAACGATCAAAGCGTTGATTTTTTTAGACATTACTCAAATGGAGGAAAGTGGGCATGGTGACTGTTGTATTCAATCGCGAAGCAATTTCTGTGTTTCATCAACACTCCGATAGTCCACAGATTACAGAATGCCTCCAGATGTGCATCGGAATCTACTACTGGTCTTCCAGGGAAAGATCAAAGCGTAGAATGTTTGAGACATTACTCGCATGGAGGAAAGTGTGCATGGTGACTGTTGTATTTAATCCCGAAGCACTTTCTGTGTTTCATCAACACTCTGATAGTCCACAGATTACAGAATGCCACCAGATGTCCATCGGAAACTACTACTGGTCTTCCAGGGAACGATAAAAGCGTAGACTGTTTGAGACATTACTCCCATGGAGGGAACTGCGCATGGTGACTGTTGTATTCAATCCCGATGCAATTTCTGTGTTTCATCAACACTCTGATAGTCCATCGATTACAGAAAGCATCCAGATGTGCATCGGAAACTGCTACTGGTCTTCCAGGGAACGATCAAAGCATAGACTCTTAAAGACATTACTCCCATGGAGGAAAGTGCGCATGGTGACTGTTGTATTCAATACCGATGCAATTTCTGTGTTTCATCAACACTCTGATAGTCCACAGATTACAGAATGCCTTCAGATGTGCATCGGAAACTACTACTAGTCTTCCTGGGAACGATCAAAGCGTAGTCTGTTTGAGACATTACTCCCATGGAGGAAAGTGCGCATGGTGACTGTTGTACTCAATCACGATGCATTTTCTGTGTTTCATCAACACTCAGATAGTCCACAGATTACAGAATGCCACCAGATGTGCATCGGAAACTACTACTGGTCTTCCAGGGAACGATCAAAGCGTAGACTGTTTGAGACATACCTCCCGAGGAGGAAAGTGCGCATGGTGACTGATGTATTCAATCCCGATGTAATATCTGTGTTTCATCAACATTCTGAGAGTCCACAGATTACAGAAAGCCTCGAGATGTGCTACTGGTCTTCCAAGGAACGATCAAAGCGAAGACTGTTAGAGACATTACTCCCATGGTGGAAAGTGCGCATGGTAACGGTTCTATTCAATCCCGATGCAATTTCTGTGTTTCATCAACACTCTGATAGTCTACAGGTTACAGAATGCCACCAGATGTGTATCGGAAACTACTACTGGTCTTCCAGGGATGGTTCAAAGCGTAATCTCTTTGGGACATTACTCCCATGGAGGAAAGTGCGCATGGTGACTGTTGTATGCAATACCGATGCTATCTCTGTGTTTCATCAACACTCCGATACTCCACAGATTACAGAGTGCCTCCTGTTGTTAATCGGAAACTACTACTGGTCTTCCAGGGAACGATCAAAGCGTAGACTGTTTGAGACATTACTCCCATGGTGGAAAGTGCGCATGGTGACTGTTGTATTCAATCCCGATGGTATTTCTATGTTTCATCAACACTCTGATACTCCACAGATTACAGAAAGCCTCCAGATGTGCATCGGAAACTACTACTGGTTTTCCAGGGAAAGATCAAAGCGTAGCCTGTTTGAGACATTACTTTTATGAAGGAATGTGCGAATGGTGACTGTTGTATTCAATCCCGATGCAATTTCTTAGTTTTATCGACACTCTGATACTCCACAGATTACAGAATGCCTCCAGATGTGCATCGGAAACTACTACTGGGTTTCCAGTGAACGATCAAAGCGTAGACTGTTTGAGACATTACTTTTTCGGAGGAATGTGCGCATGGTGACTGTTGTATTCAATCCCGATGCAATTTCTGTGTTTCATCAACACTCTGATAGTCCACAGATTACAGAATGCCACGAGATGTGCATCTGAAACTACCACTGGTCTTCCAGGGAACGATGAAAGCGTAGACTGTTTCAGACACTACTCCCATGGAGGAAAGTGCGGATTGTGACTGTAGTATTCAATTCCAATGCAATTTCTGTGTGTCATCAACACTCTGATAGTCCACAGATTACAGAATGCCACCAGATGTGCATCGGAAACTACTACTGGTCTTCCAGGTAACGATCAAAGCGTAGACTGTTTGAGACATACCTCCCGAGGAGGTAAGTGCGCATGGTGACTGTTGTATTCAATCCCGATGCATTTTCTGTGTTTCATCAACACTCTGTTAGTCCACAGATTACAGAATGCCACCAGATGTGCATCGGAAACTACTACTGGTCTTCCAGGGAGCGATCAAAGCGTAGACTGTTTGAGACATTACTCCCATTGAGTTAAGTGCGCATGGAGACTGTTGTACTCTATCCCAATGTAATTTCTGTGTTTCATCAACATTCTGATAGTCCACAGATTACAGAAAACCTCCAGATGTGCATCGGTCACTACTACTGGTCTTCCAGAGACGATCAAAGCGTAGACTGTTTGAGACATTACTTTTATGGAGGAATGTGCGCATAGTGAGTGTTGTATTCAATCCCGATGCAATTTCTTAGTTTCATCAACACTCTGATACTCCACAGATTACAGAATGCCTCAAGGTGTGGATCGGTCACTACTACTGGTCTTCCAGAGACGATCAAAGCGTAGACTGTTTGAGACATTACTTTTATGGAGGAATGTGCGCATGGTGACTGTTGTATTCAATCCCGATGCAATTTCTGTGTTTCATCAACACTCTGATAGTCCACAGATTACAGAATGCCACGAGATGTGCATCTGAAACTACCACTGGTCTTCCAGGGAACGATGAAACCGTAGACTGTTTCAGACATTACTCCCATGGAGGAAAGTGCGGATTGTGACTGTAGTATTCAATGCCAATGCAATTTCTGTGTGTCATCAACACTCTGATAGTCCACAGATTACAGAATGCCACCAGATGTGCATCGGAAACTACTACTGGTCTTCCAGGTAACGATCTAAGCGTAGACTGTATGAGACATACCTCCCGATGAGGTAAGTGCGCATGGTGACTGTTGTATTCAATCCCGATGCATTTTCTGTGTTTCATCAACACTCTGATAGTCCACAGATTACAGAATGCCACCAGATGTGCATCGGAAACTACTACTGGTCTTCCAGGGAGCGATCAAAGCGTAGACTGTTTGAGACATTACTCCCATTGAGTTAAGTGCGCATGGAGACTGTTGTATTCTATCCCGATGTAATTTCTGTGATTCATCAACATTCTGATAGTCCACAGATTACAGAAAGCCTCCAGATGTGCATCGGTCACTAATACTGGTCTTCCAGAGACGATCAAAGCGAAGACTGTTTGAGACATTACTTCTATGGAGGAATGTGCGCATAGTGAGTGTTGTATTCAATCCCGATGCAATTTCTTAGTTTCATCAACACTCTGATACTCCACAGATTACAGAATGCCTCCAGGTGTGGATCGGAAACTAGTACTGGTCTTCCAGTGAACGATCAAAGCGGAGACTCTTTGAGACATTATCCCATGGAGGAAAGTGCGCATGGTAACTGTTGTATTCAATCCCGATGCAATTTCTGTGTTTCATCAACACTCTGATAGTCCACAGATTACAGAAAGCCTCCGGATGTGCATCGGAAACTACTACTGGTCTTCCAGGGAACGATCAAAGCGTAGACTGTTTGAGACATTACTTTTATGGAGGAATGTGCGCATGGTGACTGTTGTATTCAATCCCGATGCAATTTCTGTGTTTCATCAACACTCTGATAGTCCACAGATTACAGAATGCCACGAGATGTGCATCGGAAACTGCCACTGGTCTTCCAGGGAACGATGAAAGCGTTGACTGTTTCAGACATTACTCCTATGGAGGAAAGTGCGGATGGTGACTGTAGTATACAATCCCAATGCAATTTCTGTGTGTCATCAACACTCTGATAGTCCACAGATTACAGAATGCCACCAGATGTGCATCGGAAACTACTACTGGTCTTCCAGGGAACGATCAAAGCGTAGACTGTTTGAGACATACCTCCCGAGGAGGTAAGTGCGCATGGTGACTGTTGTATTCAATCCCGATGCATTTTCTGTGTTTCATCAACACTCTGATAGTCCACAGATTACAGAATGCCACCAGATGTGCATCGGAAACTACTACTGGTCTTCCAGGGAGCGATCAAAGCGTAGACTGTTTGAGACATTACTCCCATTGAGTTAAGTGCGCATGGAGACTGTTGTATTCTATCCCGATGTAATTTCTGTGTTTCATCAACATTCTGATAGTCCACAGATTACAGAAAGCCTCCAGATGTGCATCGGTCACTACTACTGGTCTTCCAGAGACGATCAAAGCGTAGACTGTTTGAGACATTACTTTTATGGAGGAATGTGCGCATAGTGAGTGTTGTATTCAATCCCCATGCAATTTCTTAGTTTCATCAACACTCTGATACTCCACAGATTACAGAATGCCTCCAGGTGTGGATCGGAAACTAGTACTGGTCTTCCAGTGAACGATCAAAGCGTAGACTCTTTGAGACATTATCCCATGGAGGAAAGTGCGCATGGTGACTGTTGTATTCAATGCCGATGCAATTTCTGTGATTCATCAACACTCTGATAGTCCACAGATTACAGAAAGCCTCCGGATGTGCATCGGAAACTACTACTGGTCTTCCAGGGAACGATCAAAGCGTAGACTGTTTGAGACATTACTTTTATGGAGGAATGTGCGCATGATGACTGTTGTATTCAATCCCGATGCAATTTCTGTGTTTCATCAACACTCTGATAGTCCACAGATTACAGAATGCCACGAGATGTGCATCGGAAACTGCCACTGGTCTTCCAGGGAACGATGAAAGCGTAGACTGTTTCAGACATTACTCCTATGGAGGAAAGTGCGGATGGTGACTGTAGTATTCAATCCCAATGCAATTTCTGTGTGTCATCAACACTCTGATACTCCACAGATTACAGAATGCCACCAGATGTGCATCGGAAACTACTACTGGTCTTCCAGGGAACGATCAAAGCGTAGACTGTTTGAGACATACCTCCAGAGGAGGTAAGTGCGCATGGTGACTGTTGTATTCAATCCCGATGCATTTTCTGTGTTTCATCAACACTCTGATAGTCCATAGATTACAGAATGCCACCAGATGTGCATCGGAAACTACTACTGGTCTTCCAAGGAACGATCTAAGCGAAGACTGTTAGAGACATTACTCCCATGGAGGAAAGTGCGCATGGTAACGGTTGTATTCAATCCCGATGCAATTTCTGTGTGTCATCAACACTCTGATAGTCCACAGATTACAGAATGCCACCAGATGTGCATCGGAAACTACTACTGGTCTTACAGGTAACGATCAAAGCGTAGACTGTTTGAGACTTTACTCTTATGGAGGAAAGTGCGCATGGTGACTGTTGTATTCAATCCCGATGTAATTTTAGTGTTTCATCAACACTCTAATAATCCACAGATTACAGAAAGCCTCCAGATGTGCATCGGTCACTACTACTGGTCTTCCAGAGACGATCAAAGCGTAGACTGTTTGAGACATTACTTTTATGGAGGAATGTGCGCATGGTGACTGTTGTATTCAATGCCGATGCAATTTCTGTGTTTCATCAACACTCTGATAGTCCACAGATTACAGAATGCCACGAGATGTGCATCTGAAACTACCACTGGTCTTCCAGGGAACGATGAAAGCGTAGACTGTTTCAGACATTACTCCCATGGAGGAAAGTGCGGATTGTGACTGTAGTATTCAATGCCAATGCAATTTCTGTGTGTCATCAACACTCTGATAGTCCACAGATTACAGAATGCCACCAGATGTGCATCGGAAACTACTACTGGTCTTCCAGGGAACGATCAAAGCGTAGACTGTTTGAGACATACCTCCCGAGGAGGTAAGTGCGCATGGTGACTCTTGTATTGAATCCCGATGCATTTTCTGTGTTTCATCAACACTCTGGTAGTCCACAGATTACAGAATGCCACCAGATGTGCATCGGAAACTACTACTGGTCTTCCAAGGAACGATCAAAACGAAGACTGTTAGAGACATTACTCCCATGGAGGAAAGTGCGCATGGTAACGGTTGTATTCAATCCCGATGCAATTTCTGTGTGTCATCAACTCTCTGATAGTCCACAGATTACAGAATGCCACCAGATGTGCATCGGAAACTACTACTGGTCTTCCAGGTAACGATCAAAGCGTAGACTGTTTGAGACATACCTCCCGAGGAGGTAAGTGAACATGGTCACTGTTGTATTCAATCCCGATGCATTTTCTGTGTTTCATCAACACTCTGATAGTCCACAGATTACAGAATGCCACCAGATGTGCATCGGAAACTACTACTGGTCTTCCAGGGAGCGATCAAAGCGTAGACTGTTTGAGACATTACTCCCATTAAGTTAAGTGCGCATGGAGACTGTTGTATTCTATCCCGATGTAATTTCTGTGTTTCATCAACATTCTGATAGTCCACAGATTACAGAAAGCCTCCAGATGTGCATCGGTCACTACTACTGGTCTTCCAGAGACGATCAAAGCGTAGACTGTTTGAGACATTACTTTTATGGAGGAATGTGCGCATGGTGACTGTTGTATTCAATCCCGATGCAATTTCTGTGTTTCATCAACACTCTGATAGTCTACAGATTACAGAATGCCATGAGATGTGCATCTGAAACTACCACTGGTCTTCCAGGGAACGATGAAAGCGTAGACTGTTTCAGACATTACTCCCATGGAGGAAAGTGCGGGTTGTGACTGTAGTATTCAATGCCAATGCAATTTCTGTGTGTCATCAACACTCTGATAGTCCACAGATTACAGAATGCCACCAGATGTGCATCGGAAACTACTACTGGTCTTCCAGGTAACGATCTAAGCGTAGACTGTTTGAGACATACCTCCCGAGGAGGTAAGTGCGCATGGTGACTGTTGTATTCAATCCCGATGCATTTTCTGTGTTTCATCAACACTCTGATAGTCCACAGATTACAGAATGCCTCCAGGTGTGGATCGGAAACTAGTACTGGTCTTCCAGTGAACGATCAAAGCGGAGACTCTTTGAGACATTATCCCATGGAGGAAAGTGCGCATGGTGACTGTTGTATACAATCCCGATGCAATTTCTGTGTTTCATCAACACTCTGATAGTCCACAGATTACAGAATGCCACGAGATGTGCATCTGAAACTGCCACTGGTCTTCCAGGGAACGATGAAAGCGTAGACTGTTTCAGACATTACTCCTATGGAGGAAAGTGCGGATGGTGACTGTAGTATTCAATCCCAATGCAATTTCTGTGTGTCATCAACACTCTGATAGTCCACAGATTACAGAATGCCACCAGATGTGCATCGGAAACTACTACTGGTCTTCCAGGGAACGATCAAAGCGTAGACTGTTTGAGACATACCTCCCGAGGAGGAAAGTGCGCATGGTAACGGTTGTATTCAATCCCGATGCAATTTCTGTGTGTCATCAACACTCTGATAGTCCACAGATTACAGAATGCCACCAGATGTGCATCGGAAACTACTACTGGTCTTCCAGGTAACGATCAAAGCGTAGACTGTTTGAGACATACCTCCCGAGGAGGTAAGTGAACATGGTCACTGTTGTATTCAATCCCGATGCATTTTCTGTGTTTCATCAACACTCTGATAGTCCACAGATTACAGAATGCCACCAGATGTGCATCTGAAACTACCACTGGTCTTCCAGGGAACGATGAAAGCGAAGACAGTTTGAGACATTACTTTTATGGAGGAATGTGCGCATAGTGAGTGTTGTATTCAATCCCGATGCAATTTCTTAGTTTCATCAACACTCTGATACTCCACAGATTACAGAATGCCTCCAGGTGTGGATCGGAAACTAGTACTGGTCTTCCAGTGAACGATCAAAGCGGAGACTCTTTGAGACATTATCCCATGGAGGAAAGTGCGCATGGTGACTGTTGTATTCAATCCCGATGCAATTTCTGTGTTTCATCAACACTCTGATAGTCCACAGATTACAGAAAGCCTCCGGATGTGCATCGGAAACTACTACTGGTCTTCCAGGGAACGATCAAAGCGTAGACTGTTTGAGACATTACTTTTATGGAGGAATGTGCGCATGGTGAGTGTTGTATTCAATCCCGATGCAATTTCTGTGTTTCATCAACACTCTGATAGTCCACAGATTACAGAATGCCACGAGATGTGCATCGGAAACTGCCACTGGTCTTCCAGGGAACGATGAAAGCGTAGACTGTTTCAGACATTACTCCTATGGAGGAAAGTGCGGATTGTGACTGTAGTATTCAATCCCAATGCAATTTCTGTGTGTCATCAACACTCTGATAGTCCACAGATTACATAATGCCACCAGATGTGCATCGGAAACTACTACTGGTCTTCCAGGGAGCGATCAAAGCGTAGACTGTTTGAGACATTACTCCCATTTAGTTAAGTGCGCATGGAGACTGTTGTATTCTATCCCGATGTAATTTCTGTGTTTCATCAACATTCTGATAGTCCACAGATTACAGAAAGCCTCCAGATGTGCATCGGTCACTACTACTGGTCTTCCAGAGACGATCAAAGCGTAGACTGTTTGAGACATTACTTTTATGGAGGAATGTGCGCATAGTGGGTGTTGTATTCAATCCCGATGCAATTTCTTAGTTTCATCAACACTCTGACACTCCACAGATTACAGAATGCCTCCAGGTGTGGATCGGAAACTAGTACTGGTCTTCCAGTGAACGATCAAAGCGTAGACTCTTTGAGACATTATCCCATGGAGGAAAGTGCGCATGGTGACTGTTGTATTCAATGCCGATGCAATTTCTGTGTTTCATCAACACTCTGATAGTCCACAGATTACAGAATGCCACGAGATGTGTATCGGAAACTGCCACTGGTCTTCCAGGGAACGATGAAAGCGTAGACTGTTTCAGACATTACTCCTATGGAGGAAAGTGCGGATGGTGACTGTAGTATTCAATCCCAATGCAATTTCTGTGTGTCATCAACACTCTGATACTCCACAGATTACAGAATGCCACCAGATGTGCATCGGAAACTACTACTGGTCTTACAGGTAACGATCAAAGCGTAGACTGTTTGAGACATACCTCCCGAGGAGGTAAGTGCGCATGCTCACTGTTGTATTCAATCCCGATGCATTTTCTGTGTTTCATCAACACTCTGATAGTCCACAGATTACAGAATGCCACCAGATGTGCATCGGAAACTACTACTGGTCTTCCAGGGAGCGATCAAAGCGTAGACTGTTTGAGACATTACTCCCATTGAGTTAAGTGCGCATGGAGACTGTTGTATTCTATCCCGATGTAATTTCTGTGTTTCATCAACATTCTGATAGTCCACAGATTACAGAATGCCACCAGACGTGCATCGGAAACTACTAGTGGTCTTCCAGGGAACAACCAAAGATTAGACTGTTTGAGACATTACTCCCATGGAGGAAAGTGCGCATGGTTACAGTTGTATTCAATCCCGATGCTATTTCTGTGTTTCATCAACACTCTGATTCTACACAGATAACAGAAAGCCTCCGGATGTGCATCGGAAACTACTACTGGTCTTCCAGGGAACGATCAAAGCGTAGCCTGTTTGAGACATTACTTTAATGGAGGAATGTGCGCATGGTGACTGTTGTATTCAATCCCAATGCAATTTCTTAGTTTTATCAACACTCTGATACTCCAAAGATTACAGAATGCCTCCAGATGTGCATCGGAAACTACTACTGGTCTTCCAGTGAACGATCAAAGCGTAGACTCTTTGAGACATTACTCCCTTGGAGGAAAGTGCGCATGGTGACTGTTGCATTCAATCCCGATGCAATTTCTGTGTTTCATCAACACTCTGATAGTCCACAGATTACAGAAAGCCTCGAGATGTGCATCGGAAACTACTACTGTTCTTCCAGAGAACGATCAAAGCGTAGACTGTTTGAGACATTACTTTTATGGAGGAATGTGTGCATAGTGAGTGTTGTATTCAATCCCGATGCAATTTCTGTGTTTCATCAACACTCTGATAGTCCACAGATTACAGAATGCCTCCAGATGTGCATCGAAAACTACTACTGGTCTTCCAGGGAGCGATCAAAGCGTAGCCTGTTTGAGACATTACCTTCATGGAGGAATGTGCGTATGGTTACTGTTGTATTCAATCCCGATGCAGTTTCTGTGTTTCATCAACACTCTGATAGTCCACTGATTTCAGAATGCCTCCAGATGTGGTTCGTAAACTGCTACTGGTCTTCCATGGAACGATCAAAGCGTAGACTGTTTGAGACATACCTCCCGTGGAGGAAAGTGCGCATGGTGACTGTTGTATTCAATCCCGATGCATTTTCTGTGTTTCATCAACACTCTGATAGTCCACAGATTACAGAATGCCACCAGATGTGCATCGGAAACTACTACTGGTCTTCCAGGGAGCGTTCAAAGCGTAGACTGTTTGAGACATTACTCCCATTGAGGAAAGTGCGCATGGTGACTGTTGTATTCTATCCGGATGCAATTTCTGTGTTTCATTAACACTCTGATACTGCACAGATTACAGAATGCCTCCAGATGTGCATCGGAAACTACTACTAGTCTTCCAGGGAACGATCAAATCGTAGTCTGTTTGAGACATTACTCCCAAAGGAGGAGAGTGCGCATGGTGACTGATGTACTCAATCTCGATGCAATTTCTGTGTTTCATCAACACTCTGATAGTCCACAGATTACAGAATGCCTCCAGATGTTCATCGGAAACTACTACTGGTCTTCCAGCGAGCGATCAAAGCGTAGACTGTTTGAGACATACCTCCCGTGGAGGAAAGTGCGCATGGTGACTGTTGTATTCAATCCCGATGCATTTTCTGTGTTTCATCAACACTCTGATAGTCCACAGATTACAGAATGCCACCAGATGTGCATCGTAAACTACTGGTCTTCCAGGGAGCGTTCAAAGCGTAGACTGTTTGAGACATTACTCCCATTGAGGAAAGTGCGCATGGTGACTGTTGTATTCTATCCCGATGTAATTTCTGTGTTTCATCAACATTCTGATAGTCCACAGATTACAGAAAGCCTCCAGATGTGCATCGGAAACTACTACTGGTCTTCCAAGGAACGAACAAAGCGAAGACTGTTAGAGACATTACTCCCATGGAGGAAAGTGCGCATGGTAACGGTTGTATTCAATCCCGATGCAATTTCTGTGTTTCATCAGCACTCTGATAGTCTACAGATTACAGAATGCCACCAGATGTGCATCGGAAACTACTACGGGTCTTCCAGGGAACGATCAAAGCGTAATCTCTTTGGGACATTACTCCCATGGAGGAAAGTGCGCATGGTGACTGTTGTATTCAATCCCGATGCAAATTTCTGTAAATCATCAACACTCTGATACTCCACAGATTACAGAATGCCTCCAGGTGTGGATCGGAAACTAGTACTGGTCTTCCAGTGAACGATCAAAGCGTAGACTCTTTGAGACATTACTCCCATGGAGGAAAGTGCTCATGGTAACGGTTGTATTCAATCCCGATGCAATTTCTGTGTTTCATCAACACTCTGATAGTCTACAGATTACAGAATGCCACCAGATGTGCATCGGAAACTACTACTGGTCTTCCAGGGAACGATCAAAGCGTAATCTCTTTGGGACATTACTCCCATGGGGGAAAGTGCGCATGGTGACTGTTGTATGCAATCCCGATGCTATTTCTGTGTTTCATCAACACTCTGATACTCCACAGATTACAGAATGCCACCAGATGTTAATCTGAAACTAGTACTGGTCTTCCAGGGAACTATCAAAGCGTAGACTGTTTGAGACATTACTCCCATGGAGGAAAGTGCGCATGGTGACTTTTGTATTCAATCCCGATGCAATTTCTGTGTTTCTTCAACACTCTGATAGTCCACAGATTACAGAATGCCTCCAGATGTTCATCGGAAACTACTACTGCTCTTCCAGGGAACGATCATAACGTAAACTCTATAAGACATTACTCCCATGGAGGAAAGTGCGCATCGTGACTGTTGTATTCAATCCCGATGCATTTTCTGTCTTTCGTCAACACTCTGATAGTCCACAGATTACAGAATGCCTCCAGATGTGGTTCGGAAACTGCTACTGGTCTTCCATGGAACGATCAAAGCGTAGACTGTTTGAGACATACCTCCCGTGGAGGAAAGTGCGCATGGTGACTGTTGTATTCAATCCCGATGCATTTTCTGTGTTTCATCAACACTCTGATAGTCCACAGATTACAGAATGTCACCAGATGTGCATCGGAAACTACTGGTCTTCCAGGGAGCGTTCAAAGCGTAGACTGTTTGAGACATTACTCCCATTGAGGAAAGTGCGCATGGTGACTGTTGTATTCTATCCCGATGTAATTTCTGTGTTTCATCAACATTCTGATAGTCCACAGATTACAGAAAGCCTCCAGATGTGCATCGGAAACTATTACTGGTCTTCCAAGGAACGATCAAAGCGAAGACTGTTAGAGACATTACTCCCATGGAGGAAAGTGCGCATGGTAACGGTTGTATTCAATCCCGATGCAATTTCTGTGTTTCATCAGCACTCCGATAGTCTACAGATTACATAATGCCACCAGATGTGCATCGGAAACTACTACGGGTCTTCCAGGGAACGATCAAAGCGTAATCTCTTTGGGACATTACTCCCATGGAGGAAAGTGCGCATGGTCAGTGTTGTATGCAATCCCGATGCTATTTCTGTGTTTCATCAAGACCTTGATACTCCACAGATTACAGAATGCCTCCAGATGTGCATCGGAAACTACTACTGGTCTTCCAAGGAACGATCAAAGCGAAGACTGTTAGAGACATTACTCCCATGGAGGAAAGTGCGCATGGTAACGGTTGTATTCAATCCCGATGAAATTTCTGTGTTTCATCAACACTCTGATAGTCCACAGAATACAGAATGCCTCCAGATGTAGTTCGGAAACAACTACTGGTCTTCCACGGAACGATCAAAGCGAAGACTGTTAGAGACATTACTCCCATGGAGGAAAGTGCGCATGGTAACGGTTGTATTCAATCCCGATGCAATTTCTGTGTTTCATCAACACTCTGATAGTCCACAGATAATAGAATGCCTCCAGATGTTCATCGGAAACTACTACTGCTCTTCCAGGGATCGATCATAACGTAAACTCTATAAGACATTACTCCCATGGAGGAAAGTGCGCATCGTGACTGTTGTATTCAATCCCGATGCATTTTCTGTCTTTCATCAACACTCTGATAGTCCAAGATTACAGAATGCCGCCAGACGTGCATCGGAAACTACTAGTGGTCTTCCAGGGAACAATCAAAGATTATACTGTTTGAGACATTACTCCCATGGAGGAAAGTGCGCATGGTGACTGTTGTATTCAATCCCGAAGCTATTTCTTTGTTTCATCAACACTCTGATACTCCACAGATTACAGAATGCCTCCAGATGTGCATCGGAAACTACTACTGGTCTTCCAGTGAACGATCAAAGCGTAGACTGTTTGAGACATTACTCCCTTGGAGGAAAGTGCGCATGGTGACTGTTGCATTCAATCCCGATGCAATTTCTGTGTTTCATCAACACTCTGATAGTCCACAGATTACAGAAAGCCTCGAGATGTGCATCGGAAACTACTACCGTTATCCAGAGAACGATCAAAGCGTAGACTGTTTGAGACATTACTTTTATGGAGGAATGTGCGCATATTGAGTGTTGTATTCAATCCAGATGCAATTTCTGTGTTTCATCAACACTCTGATAGTCCACAGATTACAGAATGCCACCAGATGTCCATCGGAAACTACTACTGGGCTTCCATTGAACGATAAAAGCGTAGACTGTTTGAGACATTACTCCCATGGAGGGAACTGTGCATGGAGACTGTTGTATTCAATCCCGATGCAATTTCTGTGTTTCATCATAACTCTGATAGTCCACAGATTACAGAAAGCATCCAGATGTGCATCGGAAACTGCTACTGGTCTTCCAGGGAACGATTAAAGCGTAGACTCTTAGAGACATTACTCCCATGGAGGAAAGTGCGCATGGTGACTGTTGTATTCAATCCCGATGCAATTTCTGTGTTTCATCAACACTCTGATACTCCACAGATTACAGAATGCCTCCAGATGTGCATCGGAAACTACTACTAGTCTTCCAGGGAACGATCAAAGCGTAGTCTGTTTGAGACATTACTCCCAAAGGAGGAAAGTGCGCATGGTGACTGTTGTACTCAATCTCGATGCAATTTCTGTGTTTCATCAACACTCTGATAGTCCACAGATTACAGAATGCCTCCAGATGTGCATCGGAAACTACTACTGGTCTTCCAGGGAGCGATCAAAGCGTAGCCTGTTTGAGACATTACTTTCATGGAGGAATGTGCGCATGGTGACTGTTGTATTCAATCCCGATGCAATTTCTGTGTTTCATCAACACTCTGATAGTCCACAGATTACAGAATGCCTCCAGATGTGCATCGGAAACTGTTACTGGTCTTCCATGGAACGATCAAAGCGTAGACTGTTTGAGACATACCTCCCGTGGAGGAAAGTGCGCATGGTGACTGTTGTATTCAATCCCGATGCATTTTATGTGTTTCATCAACACTCTGATAGTCCACAGATTACAGAATGCCACCAGATGTGCATCGGAAACTACTACTGGTCTTCCAGGGAGCGATCAAAGCGTAGACTGTTTGAGACATTACTCCCATTGAGGAAAGTGCGCATGGTGACTGTTGTATTCAATCCCGATGCAATTTCTGTGTTTCATCAACACTCTGATAGTCCACAGATTACAGAAAGCATCCAGATGTGCATCGGAAACTGCTACTGGTCTTCCAGGGAACGATCAAATCGTAGACTGTTTCAGACATTACTTTTATGGAGGAATGTGCGCATAGTGAGTGTTGTATTCAATCCCGATGCAATTTCTGTGTTTCATCAACACTCTGATAGTCCACAGATTACAGAAAGCATCCAGATGTGCATCGGAAACTGCTACTGGTCTTCCAGGGAACGATCAAATCGTAGACTCTTAGAGACATTACTCCCATGGAGGAAAGTGCGCATGGTGACTGTTGTATTCAATCCCGATGCAATTTCTGTGTTTCATCAACACTCTGATACTCCACAGATTACAGAATGCCTCCAGATGTGCATCGGAAACTACTACTAGTCTTCCAGGGAACGATCAAAGCGTAATCTCTTTTTGACATTACTCCCATGGAGGAAAGTGCGCATGGTGACTGTAGTATGCAATCCCGATGCTATTTCTGTGTTTCATCAACACTCTGATACTCCACAGATTACAGAATGCCTCCAGATGTTATTCAGAAACTACTACTCGTCTTCCAGGGAACGATCAAAGCGTAGACTGTTGAGACATTACTCCCATTGAGGAAAGTGCGCATGGTGACTGTTGTATTCTATCCCGATGTAATTTCTGTGTTTCATGAACATTCTGATAGTCCACAGATTACAGAAAGTCTCCAGATGTGCATCGGAAACTACTACTGGTCTTCCAAGGAACGATCAAAGCGAAGACTGTTAGAGACATTACTCCCATGGAGGAAAGTGCGCATGGTAACGGTTGTATTCAATCCCGATGCAATTTCTGTGTTTCATCAGCACTCTGATAGTCTACAGATTACAGAATGCCACCAGATGTGCATCGGAAACTACTACTGGTCTTCCAGGGAACGATCAAAGCGTAATCTCTTTGGGACATTACTCCCATGGAGGAAAGTGCGCATGGTGACTGTTGTATGCAATCCCGATGCTATTTCTGTGTTTCATCAACACTGTGATACTCCACAGATTACAGTATGCCTCCAGATGTTAATCGGAAACTACTACTGGTCTTCCAGGGAACGATCAAAGCGTAGACTGTTTGAGACATTACTCCCATGGAAAAAAGTGCGCATGGTGATTGTTGTATTCAATCCCGATGCAATTTCTGTGTTTCATCAAAACTCTGATAGTCCACAGACTACAGGATGCCACCAGACGTGCATCGGAAACTACTTGAGATCTTTCAGGGAACAGTCAAAGATTAGACTGTTTGAGACATTACTACCATGGAGGAAAGTGCGCATGGTGACTGTTGTATTCAATCCCGATGCTATTTCTGTGTTTCATCAACACTCTGATACTCCACAGATTACAGAAAGCCTCCAGATGTGCATCGGAAACTATTACTGGTCTTCCAGGGAACGATCAAAACGTAACCTGTTTGAGACATTACTTTTATGGAGGAATGTGCGCATGGTGACTGTTGTATTTAATCCCGATGCAATTTCTTAGTTTTATCAACACTCTGATACTCCACAAATTACAGAATGCGTCCAGATGTGCATCGGAAGCTACTACTGGTCTTCCAGTGAACGATCAAAGCGTAGACTGTTTAAGACACTACTCCCTTGGAGGAAAGTGCGCATGGTGACTGTAATATCTGTGTTTCATCAACACTCTGATACTCCACAGATTACAGAATGCCTCCAGATGTGCATCGGAAACTACTACTAGTCTTCCAGGGAACGATCTAAGCGTAGTCTGTTTGAAACATTACTCCCAAAGGAGGAAAGTGCGCATGGTGACTGTTGTACTCAATCTCGATGCAATTTCTGTGTTTCATCAACACTCTGATAGTCCACAGATTACAGAATGCCACCAGATGTGCATCGGAAACTACTACTGGTCTTCCAGGGAGCGATCAAAGCGTAGCCTGTTTGAGACATTACTTTCATGGAGGAATGTGCGCATGGTGACTGTTGTATTCAATCCCGATGCAATTTCTGTGTTTCATCAACACTCTGATAGTCCACAGATTACAGAATGCCTCCAGATGTGCATCGGAAACTGCTACTGGTCTTCCATGGAACGATCAAAGCGTAGACTCTTTGAGACATACCTCCCGTGGAGGAAAGTGCGCATGGTGACTGTTGTATTCAATCCCAATGCAATTTCTGTGTTTCATCAACACTCTGATACTCCACAGATTACAGAAAGCCTCGAGATGTGCATCGGAAACTACTACTGTTCTTCCAGAGAACGATCAAAGCGTAGACTGTTTGAGACATTACTTTTATGGAGGAATGTGCGCATAGTGAGTGTTGTATTCAATCCCGATGCAATTTCTGTGTTTCATCAACACTCTGATAGTCCACAGATTACAGAAAGCATCCAGATGTGCATCGGAAACTGCTACTGGTCTTCCAGGGAACGATCAAAGCGTAGACTCTTTGAGACATACCTCCCGTGGAGGAAAGTGCGCATGGTGACTGTTGTATTCAATCCCGATGCATTTTCTGTGTTTCATCAACACTCTGATAGTCCACAGATTACAGAATGCAGCCAGATGTGCATCGGAAACTACTACTGGTCTTCCAGGGAGCGATCAAAGCGTAGACTGTTTGAGACATTACTCCCATTGAGGAAAGTGCGCATGGTGACTGTTGTATTCTTTCCCGATGTAATTTCTGTGTTTCATCAAAATTCTGATAGTCCACAGATTACAGAAAGCCTCCAGATGTGCATCGGAAACTACTACTGGTCTTCCAAGGAACGATCAAAGCGAAGACTGTTAGAGACATTACTCCCATGGAGGAAAGTGGGCATGGTAACGGTTGTATTCAATCCCGATGCAATTTCTGTGTTTCATCAACACTCTGATAGTCTACAGATTACAGAATGCCACCAAATGTGCATCGGAAACTACTACTGGTCTTCCAGGGAACGATCAAAGCGTAATCTCTTTGGGACATTACTCCCATGGAGGAAAGTGCGCATGGTGACTGTAGTATGCAATCCCGATGCTATTTCTTTGTTTCATCAACACTCTGATGCTCCACAGATTACAGAATGCCTCCAGATGTTAATCGAAACTACTACTGGTCTTCCAGGGAACGATCAAAGCGTAGACTGTTTGAGACATTACTCCCATTGAGGAAAGTGCGCATGGTGACTGTTGTATTCAATCCCGATGCAATTTCTGTGTTTCATCAACACTCTGATAGTCCACAGATTACAGAATGCCACCAGATGTCCATCGGAAACTACTACTGGTCTTCCAGGGAACGATAAAAGCGTAGACTGCTTGAGACATTACTCCCATGGAGGGAACTGTGCATGGAGACTGTTGTATTCAATCCCGATGCAATTTCTGTGTTTCATCAACACTCTGATAGTCCACAGATTACAGAAAGCATCCAGATGTGCATCGGAAACTGCTACTGGTCTTCCAGGGAACGATCAAAGCGTAGACTCTTAGAGACATTACTCCCATGGAGGAAAGTGCGCATGGTGACTGTTGTATTCAATCCCGATGCAATTTCTGTGTTTCATCAACACTCTGATACTCCACAGATTACAGAATGCCTCCAGATGTGCATCAGAAACTACTACTAGTCTTCCAGGGTACAATCAAAGCGTAGTCTGTTTGAGACATTACTCCCAAAGGAGGAAAGTGCGCATGGTGACTGTTGTACTCAATCTCGATGCAATTTCTGTGTTTCATCAACACTCTGATAGTCCACAGATTACAGAATGCCACCAGATGTCCATCGGAAACTACTACTGGTCTTCCAGGGAACGATAAAAGCGTAGACTGCTTGAGACATTACTCCCATGGAGGGAACTGTGCATGGAGACTGTTGTATTCAATCCCGATGCAATATCTGTGTTTCATCAACACTCTGATAGTCCACAGATTACAGAAAGCATCCAGATGTGCATCGGAAACTGCTACTGGTCTTCCAGGGAACGATCAAATCGTAGACTCTTAGAGACATTACTCCCATGGAGGAAAGTGCGCATGGTGACTGTTGTATTCAATCCCGATGCAATTTCTGTGTTTCATCAACACTCTGATACTCCACAGATTACAGAATGCCTCCAGATGTGCATCGGAAACTACTACTAGTCTTCCAGGGAACGATCAAAGCGTAATCTCTTTGGGACATTACTCCCATGGAGGAAAGTGCGCATGGTGACTGTAGTATGCAATCCCGATGCTATTTCTGTGTTTCATCAACACTCTGATACTCCACAGATTACAGAATGCCTCCAGATGTTATTCAGAAACTACTACTCGTCTTCCAGGGAACGATCAAAGCGTAGACTGTTGAGACATTACTCCCATTGAGGAAAGTGCGCATGGTGACTGTTGTATTCTATCCCGATGTAATTTCTGTGTTTCATCAACATTCTGATAGTCCACAGATTACAGAAAGTCTCCAGATGTGCATCGGAAACTACTACTGGTCTTCCAAGGAACGATCAAAGCGAAGACTGTTAGAGACATTACTCCCATGGAGGAAAGTGCGCATGGTAACGGTTGTATTCAATCCCGATGCAATTTCTGTGTTTCATCAGCACTCTGATAGTCTACAGATTACAGAATGCCACCAGATGTGCATCGGAAACTACTACTGGTCTTCCAGGGAACGATCAAAGCGTAATCTCTTTGGGACATTACTCCCATGGAGGAAAGTGCGCATGGTGACTGTTGTATGCAATCCCGATGCTATTTCTGTGTTTCATCAACACTGTGATACTCCACAGATTACAGAATGCCTCCAGATGTTAATCGGAAACTACTACTGGTCTTCCAGGGAACGATCAAAGCGTAGACTGTTTGAGACATTACTCCCATGGAGGAAAGTGCGCATGGTGATTGTTGTATTCAATCCCGATGCAATTTCTGTGTTTCATCAACACTCTGATAGTCCACAGACTACAGAATGCCACCAGACGTGCATCGGAAACTACTTGAGATCTTTCAGGGAACAGTCAAAGATTAGACTGTTTGAGACATTACTACCATGGAGGAAAGGGCGCATGGTGACTGTTGTATTCAATCCCGATGCTATTTCTGTGTTTCATCAACACTCTGATACTCCACAGATTACAGAAAGCCTCCAGATGTGCATCGGAAACTATTACTGGTCTTCCAGGGAACGATCAAAGCGTAACCTGTTTGAGACATTACTTTTATGGAGGAATGTGCGCATGGTGACTGTTGTATTTAATCCCGATGCAATTTCTTAGTTTTATCAACACTCTGATACTCCACAAATTACAGAATGCGTCCAGATGTGCATCCGAAGCTACTACTGGTCTTCCAGTGAACGATCAAAGCGTGGACTGTTTAAGACACTACTCCCTTGGAGGAAAGTGCGCATGGTGACTGTAATATCTGTGTTTCATCAACACTCTGATACTCCACAGATTACAGAATGCCTCCAGATGTGCATCGGAAACTACTACTAGTCTTCCAGGGAACGATCTAAGCGTAGTCTGTTTGAAACATTACTCCCAAAGGAGGAAAGTGCGCATGGTGACTGTTGTACTCAATCTCGATGCAATTTCTGTGTTTCATCAACACTCTGATAGTCCACAGATTACAGAATGCCACCAGATGTGCATCGGAAACTACTACTGGTCTTCCAGGGAGCGATCAAAGCGTAGCCTGTTTGAGACATTACTTTCATGGAGGAATGTGCGCATGGTGACTGTTGTATTCAATCCCGATGCAATTTCTGTGTTTCATCAACACTCTGATAGTCCACAGATTACAGAATGCCTCCAGATGTGCATCGGAAACTGCTACTGGTCTTCCATGGAACGATCAAAGCGTAGACTCTTTGAGACATACCTCCCGTGGAGGAAAGTGCGCATGGTGACTGTTGTATTCAATCCCAATGCAATTTCTGTGTTTCATCAACACTCTGATACTCCACAGATTACAGAAAGCCTCGAGATGTGCATCGGAAACTACTACTGTTCTTCCAGAGAACGATCAAAGCGTAGACTGTTTGAGACATTACTTTTATGGAGGAATGTGCGCATAGTGAGTGTTGTATTCAATCCCGATGCAATTTCTGTGTTTCATCAACACTCTGATAGTCCACAGATTACAGAAAGCATCCAGATGTGCATCGGAAACTGCTACTGGTCTTCCAGGGAACGATCAAAGCGTAGACTCTTTGAGACATACCTCCCGTGGAGGAAAGTGCGCATGGTGACTGTTGTATTCAATCCCGATGCATTTTCTGTGTTTCATCAACACTCTGATAGTCCACAGATTACAGAATGCATCCAGATGTGCATCGGAAACTACTACTGGTCTTCCAGGGAGCGATCAAAGCGTAGACTGTTTGAGACATTACTCCCATTGAGGAAAGTGCGCATGGTGACTGTTGTATTCTTTCCCGATGTAATTTCTGTGTTTCATCAAAATTCTGATAGTCCACAGATTACAGAAAGCCTCCAGATGTGCATCGGAAACTACTACTGGTCTTCCAAGGAACGATCAAAGCGAAGACTGTTAGAGACATTACTCCCATGGAGGAAAGTGGGCATGGTAACGGTTGTATTCAATCCCGATGCAATTTCTGTGTTTCATCAACACTCTGATAGTCTACAGATTACAGAATGCCACCAAATGTGCATCGGAAACTACTACTGGTCTTCCAGGGAACGATCAAAGCGTAATCTCTTTGGGACATTACTCCCATGGAGGAAAGTGCGCATGGTGACTGTAGTATGCAATCCCGATGCTATTTCTTTGTTTCATCAACACTCTGATGCTCCACAGATTACAGAATGCCTCCAGATGTTAATCGGAAACTACTACTGGTCTTCCAGGGAACGATCAAAACGTAGACTGTTTGAGACATTACTCCCATTGAGGAAAGTGCGCATGGTGACTGTTGTATTCAATCCCGATGCAATTTCTGTGTTTCATCTACACTCTGATAGTCCACAGATTACAGAATACCACCAGATGTCCATCGGAAACTACTACTGGTCTTCCAGGGAACGATAAAAGCGTAGACTGCTTGAGACATTACTCCCATGGAGGGAACTGTGCATGGAGACTGTTGTATTCAATCCCGATGCAATTTCTGTGTTTCATCAACACTCTGATAGTCCACAGATTACAGAAAGCATCCAGATGTGCATCGGAAACTGCTACTGGTCTTCCAGGGAACGATCAAAGCGTAGACTCTTAGAGACATTACTCCCATGGAGGAAAGTGCGCATGGTGACTGTTGTATTCAATCCCGATGCAATTTCTGTGTTTCATCAACACTCTGATACTCCACAGATTACAGAATGCCTCCAGATGTGCATCAGAAACTACTACTAGTCTTCCAGGGTACAATCAAAGCGTAGTCTGTTTGAGACATTACTCCCAAAGGAGGAAAGTGCGCATGGTGACTGTTGTACTCAATCTCGATGCAATTTCTCTGTTTCATCAACACTCTGATAGTCCACAGATTACAGAATGCCTCCAGATGTGCATCGGAAACTACTACTGGTCTTCCAGGGAGCGATCAAAGCGTAGCCTGTTTGAGACATTACTTTCATGGAGGAATGTGCGCATGGTGACTGTCGTATTCAATCCCGATGCAGTTTCTGTGTTTCATCAACACTCTGATAGTCCACAGATTACAGAATGCCTCCAGATGTGCATCGGAAACTACTACTGGTCTTCCAGTGAACGATCAAATCGTAGACTGTTTGAGACATTACTCCCTTGGAGGAAAGTGCGCATTGTGACTGTTGCATTCAATCCTGATGCAATTTCTGTGTTTCATCAACACTCTGATAGTCCACAGATTACAGAAAGCCTCGAGATGTGCATCGGAAACTACTACCGTTCTTCCAGAGAACGATCAAAGCGTAGACTGTTTGAGACATTACTTTTATGGAGGAATGTGCGCATAGTGAGTGTTGTATTCAATCCCGATGCAATTTCTGTGTTTCATCAACACTCTGATAGTCCACAGATTACAGAATGCCACCAGATGTCCATCGGAAACTACTACTGGTCTTCCAGGAACGATCAATGCGTAGACTGTTTGAGACATTACTCCCATGGAGGAAAGTGCGCATGGTGACTGTTGTATTCAATCCCGATGCTATTTCTGTGTTTCATCAACACTCTGATAGTCCACAGATTACAGAATGCCTCCAGATGTTCATCGGAAACTACTACTGCTCTTCCAGGGAACGATCATAACGTAAACTCTATAAGACATTACTCCCATGGAGGAAAGTGCGCATCGTGACTGTTGTATTCAATCCCGATGCATTTTCTGTCTTTCATCAACACTCTGATAGTCCACAGATTACAGAATGCCACCAGACGTGCCTCGGAAACTTCTAGTGGTCTTCCAGGGAACAATCAAAGATTATACTGTTTGAGACATTACTCCCATGGAGGAAAGTGCGCATGGTGACTGTTGTATTCAATCCCGATGCAATTTCTGTGTTTCATCAACACTCTGATAGTCCACAGATTACAGAAAGCATCCAGATGTGCATCGGAAACTGCTACTGGTCTTCCAGGGAACGATCAAAGCGTAGACTCTTTGAGACATACCTCCCGTGGAGGAAAGTGCGCATGGTGACTGTTGTATTCAATCCCGATGCATTTTCTGTGTTTCATCAACACTCTGATAGTCCACAGATTACAGAATGCAGCCAGATGTGCATCAGAAACTACTACTGGTCTTCCAGGGAGCGATCAAAGCGTAGACTGTTTGAGACATTACTCCCATTGAGGAAAGTGCGCATGGTGACTGTTGTATTCTATCCCGATGTAATTTCTGTGTTTCATCAAAATTCTGATAGTCCACAGATTACAGAAAGCCTCCAGATGTGCATCGGAAACTACTACTGGTCTTCCAAGGAACGATCAAAGCGAAGACTGTTAGAGACATTACTCCCATGGAGGAAAGTGCGCATGGTAACGGTTGTATTCAATCCCGATGCAATTTCTGTGTTTCATCAACACTCTGATAGTCTACAGATTACAGAATGCCACCAAATGTGCATCGGAAACTACTACTGGTCTTCCAGGGAACGATCAAAGCGTAATCTCTTTGGGACATTACTCCCATGGAGGAAAGTGCGCATGGTGACTGTAGTATGCAATCCCGATGCTATTTCTTTGTTTCATCAACACTCTGATGCTCCACAGATTACAGAATGCCTCCAGATGTTAATCGGTAACTACTACTGGTCTTCCAGAGAACGATCAAAGCGTAGACTGTTTGACACATTACTTTTATGGAGAAATGTGCGCACAGTGAGTGTTGTATTCAATCCTGATGCAATTTCTGTGATTCATCAACACTCTGATAGTCCACAGATTACAGAAAGCATCCAGATGCGCATCGGAAACTGCTACTGGTCTTCCAGGGAACGATCAAAGCGTAGACTCTTAGAGACATTACACCCATGGAGGAAAGTGCGCATGGTGACTGTTGTATTCAATCCCGATGCAATTTCTGTGTTTCATCAACACTCTGATACTCCACAGATTACAGAATGCCTCCAGATGAGCATCGGAAACTACTACTAGTCTTCCAGGGTACAATCAAAGCGTAGTCTGTTTGAGACATTACTCCCAAAGGAGGAAAGTGTGCATGGTGACTGTTGTACTCAATCTCGATGCAATTTCTCTGTTTCATCAACACTCTGATAGTCCACAGATTACAGAAAGCATCCAGATGTGCATCGGAAACTACTACTGGTCTTCCAGGGAGCGATCAAAGCGTAGCCTGTTTGAGACATTACTTTCATGGAGGAATGTGCACATGGTGACTGTTGTATTCAATCCCGATGCAATTTCTGTGTTTCATCAACACTCTGATAGTCCACAGATTACAGAATGCCTCCAGATGTGCATCGGAAACTACTACTGGTCTTCCAGTGAACGATCAAATCGTAGACTGTTTGAGACATTACTCCCTTGGAGGAAAGTGCGCATGGTGACTGTTGCATTCAATCCTGATGCAATTTCTGTGTTTCATCAACACTCTGATAGTCCACAGATTACAGAAAGCCTCGAGATGTGCATAGGAAACTACTACCGTTCTTCCAGAGAACAATCAAAGCGTAGACTGTTTGAGACATTACTTTTTTGGAGGAATGTGCGCATAGTGAGTGTTGTATTCAATCCCGATGCAATTTCTGTGTTTCATAAACACTCTGATAGTCCACAGATTACAGAATGCCACCAGATGTCCATCGGAAACTACTACGGGTCTTCCAGGGAACGATCAAAGCGTAATCTCTTTGGGACATTACTCCCATGGAGGAAAGTGCGCATGGTCACTGTTGTATGCAATCCCGATGCTATTTCTGTGTTTCATCAAGACCCTGATACTCCACAGTTTACAGAATGCCTCCAGATGTTAATCGGAAACTACTACTGGTCTTCCAGGGAACGATCAAAGCGTAGACTGTTTGAGACATTACTCCCATGGAGGAAAGTGCGCATGGTGACTGTTGTATTCAATCCCGATGCTATTTCTGTGTTTCATCAACACTCTGATAGTCCACAGATTACAGAATGCCTCCAGATGTTCATCGGAAACTACTACTGCTCTTCCAGGGAACGATCAAAGAGTAGCCTGTTTGAGACATTACTTTTATGGAGGAATGTGCGCATGGTGACTGTTGTATTCAATCCCGATGCAATTTCTTAGTTTTATCAACACTCTGATACTCCACAAATTACAGAATGCCTCCAGATGTGCATCGTAAACTACTACCGGTCTTCCAGTGAACGATCAAAGCGTAGACTGTTTGAGACATTACTCCCTTGGAGGAAAGTGCGCATGGTGACTGTTGCATTCAATCCCGATGCAATTTCTGTGTTTCATCAACACTCTGATAGTCCACAGATTACAGAAAGCCTCGAGATGTGCATCGGAAACTACTACCGTTCTTCCAGAGAACGATCAAAGCGTAGACTGTTTGAGACATTACTTTTATGGAGGAATGTGCGCATAGTGAGTGTTGTATTCAATCCCGATGCAATTTCTGTGTTTCATCAACACTCTGATAGTCCACAGATTACAGAATGCCACCAGATGTCCATCGGAAACTACTACTGGGCTTCCAGGGAACGATAAAAGCGTAGACTGTTTGAGACATTACTCCCATGGAGGGAACTGTGCATGGAGACTGTTGTATTCAATCCCGATGCAATTTCTGTGTTTCATCATAACTCTGATAGTCCACAGATTACAGAAAGCATCCAGATGTGCATCGGAAACTGCTACTGGTCTTCCAGGGAACGATTAAAGCGTAGACTCTTAGAGACATTACTCCCATGGAGGAAAGTGCGCATGGTGACTGTTGTATTCAATCCCGATGCAATTTCTGTGTTTCATCAACACTCTGATAGTCCACAGATTACAGAAAGCATCCAGATGTGCATCGGAAACTGCTACTGGTCTTCCAGGGAACGATCAAAGCGTAGACTCTTTGAGACATACCTCCCGTGGAGGAAAGTGCGCATGGTGACTGTTGTATTCAATCCCGATGCATTTTCTGTGTTTCATCAACACTCTGATAGTCCACAGATTACAGAATGCAGCCAGATGTGCATCAGAAACTACTACTGGTCTTCCAGGGAGCGATCAAAGCGTAGACTGTTTGAGACATTACTCCCATTGAGGAAAGTGCGCATGGTGACTGTTGTATTCTATCCCGATGTAATTTCTGTGTTTCATCAAAATTCTGATAGTCCACAGATTACAGAAAGCCTCCAGATGTGCATCGGAAACTACTACTGGTCTTCCAAGGAACGATCAAAGCGAAGACTGTTAGAGACATTACTCCCATGGAGGAAAGTGCGCATGGTAACGGTTGTATTCAATCCCGATGCAATTTCTGTGTTTCATCAACACTCTGATAGTCTACAGATTACAGAATGCCACCAAATGTGCATCGGAAACTACTACTGGTCTTCCAGGGAACGATCAAAGCGTAATCTCTTTGGGACATTACTCCCATGGAGGAAAGTGCGCATGGTGACTGTAGTATGCAATCCCGATGCTATTTCTTTGTTTCATCAACACTCTGATGCTCCACAGATTACAGAATGCCTCCAGATGTTAATCGGTAACTACTACTGGTCTTCCAGAGAACGATCAAAGCGTAGACTGTTTGACACATTACTTTTATGGAGAAATGTGCGCACAGTGAGTGTTGTATTCAATCCTGATGCAATTTCTGTGATTCATCAACACTCTGATAGTCCACAGATTACAGAAAGCATCCAGATGCGCATCGGAAACTGCTACTGGTCTTCCAGGGAACGATCAAAGCGTAGACTCTTAGAGACATTACACCCATGGAGGAAAGTGCGCATGGTGACTGTTGTATTCAATCCCGATGCAATTTCTGTGTTTCATCAACACTCTGATACTCCACAGATTACAGAATGCCTCCAGATGAGCATCGGAAACTACTACTAGTCTTCCAGGGTACAATCAAAGCGTAGTCTGTTTGAGACATTACTCCCAAAGGAGGAAAGTGTGCATGGTGACTGTTGTACTCAATCTCGATGCAATTTCTCTGTTTCATCAACACTCTGATAGTCCACAGATTACAGAAAGCATCCAGATGTGCATCGGAAACTACTACTGGTCTTCCAGGGAGCGATCAAAGCGTAGCCTGTTTGAGACATTACTTTCATGGAGGAATGTGCACATGGTGACTGTTGTATTCAATCCCGATGCAATTTCTGTGTTTCATCAACACTCTGATAGTCCACAGATTACAGAATGCCTCCAGATGTGCATCGGAAACTACTACTGGTCTTCCAGTGAACGATCAAATCGTAGACTGTTTGAGACATTACTCCCTTGGAGGAAAGTGCGCATGGTGACTGTTGCATTCAATCCTGATGCAATTTCTGTGTTTCATCAACACTCTGATAGTCCACAGATTACAGAAAGCCTCGAGATGTGCATAGGAAACTACTACCGTTCTTCCAGAGAACAATCAAAGCGTAGACTGTTTGAGACATTACTTTTTTGGAGGAATGTGCGCATAGTGAGTGTTGTATTCAATCCCGATGCAATTTCTGTGTTTCATAAACACTCTGATAGTCCACAGATTACAGAATGCCACCAGATGTCCATCGGAAACTACTACGGGTCTTCCAGGGAACGATCAAAGCGTAATCTCTTTGGGACATTACTCCCATGGAGGAAAGTGCGCATGGTCACTGTTGTATGCAATCCCGATGCTATTTCTGTGTTTCATCAAGACCCTGATACTCCACAGTTTACAGAATGCCTCCAGATGTTAATCGGAAACTACTACTGGTCTTCCAGGGAACGATCAAAGCGTAGACTGTTTGAGACATTACTCCCATGGAGGAAAGTGCGCATGGTGACTGTTGTATTCAATCCCGATGCTATTTCTGTGTTTCATCAACACTCTGATAGTCCACAGATTACAGAATGCCTCCAGATGTTCATCGGAAACTACTACTGCTCTTCCAGGGAACGATCAAAGAGTAGCCTGTTTGAGACATTACTTTTATGGAGGAATGTGCGCATGGTGACTGTTGTATTCAATCCCGATGCAATTTCTTAGTTTTATCAACACTCTGATACTCCACAAATTACAGAATGCCTCCAGATGTGCATCGTAAACTACTACCGGTCTTCCAGTGAACGATCAAAGCGTAGACTGTTTGAGACATTACTCCCTTGGAGGAAAGTGCGCATGGTGACTGTTGCATTCAATCCCGATGCAATTTCTGTGTTTCATCAACACTCTGATAGTCCACAGATTACAGAAAGCCTCGAGATGTGCATCGGAAACTACTACCGTTCTTCCAGAGAACGATCAAAGCGTAGACTGTTTGAGACATTACTTTTATGGAGGAATGTGCGCATAGTGAGTGTTGTATTCAATCCCGATGCAATTTCTGTGTTTCATCAACACTCTGATAGTCCACAGATTACAGAATGCCACCAGATGTCCATCGGAAACTACTACTGGGCTTCCAGGGAACGATAAAAGCGTAGACTGTTTGAGACATTACTCCCATGGAGGGAACTGTGCATGGAGACTGTTGTATTCAATCCCGATGCAATTTCTGTGTTTCATCATAACTCTGATAGTCCACAGATTACAGAAAGCATCCAGATGTGCATCGGAAACTGCTACTGGTCTTCCAGGGAACGATTAAAGCGTAGACTCTTAGAGACATTACTCCCATGGAGGAAAGTGCGCATGGTGACTGTTGTATTCAATCCCGATGCAATTTCTGTGTTTCATCAACACTCTGATACTCCACAGATTACAGAATGCCCCCAGATGTGCATCGGAAACTACTACTAGTCTTCCAGGGAACGATCAAAGCGTAGTCTGTTTGAGACATTACTCCCAAGGGAGGAAAGTGCGCATGGTGACTGTTGTACTTAATCTCGATGCAATTTCTGTGTTTCATCAACACTCTGATAGTCCACAGATTACAGAATGCCTCCAGATGTGCATCGGAAACTACTACTGGTCTTCCAGGGAACGATCAATGCGTAGCCTGTTTGAGACATTACTATCATGGAGGAATGTGCGCATGGTGACTGTTGTATTCAATCCCGATGCTATTTCTGTGTTTCATCAACACTCTGATAGTCCACAGATTACAGAATGCCTCCAGATGTTCATCGGAAACTACTACTGCTCTTCCAGGGAACGATCATAACGTAAACTCTATAAGACATTACTCCCATGGAGGAAAGTGCGCATCGTGACTGTTGTATTCAATCCCGATGCATTTTCTGTCTTTCATCAACACTCTGATAGTCCACAGATTACAGAATGCCACCAGACGTGCATCGGAAACTTCTAGTGGTCTTCCAGGGAACAATCAAAGATTATACTGTTTGAGACATTACTCCCATGGAGGAAAGTGCGCATGGTGACTGTTGTATTCAATCCCGATGCAATTTCTGTGTTTCATCAACACTCTGATAGTCCACAGATTACAGAATGCAGCCAGATGTGCATCAGAAACTACTACTGGTCTTCCAGGGAGCGATCAAAGCGTAGACTGTTTGAGACATTACTCCCATTGAGGAAAGTGCGCATGGTGACTGTTGTATTCTATCCCGATGTAATTTCTGTGTTTCATCAAAATTCTGATAGTCCACAGATTACAGAAAGCCTCCAGATGTGCATCGGAAACTACTACTGGTCTTCCAAGGAACGATCAAAGCGAAGACTGTTAGAGACATTACTCCCATGGAGGAAAGTGCGCATGGTAACGGTTGTATTCAATCCCGATGCAATTTCTGTGTTTCATCAACACTCTGATAGTCTACAGATTACAGAATGCCACCAAATGTGCATCGGAAACTACTACTGGTCTTCCAGGGAACGATCAAAGCGTAATCTCTTTGGGACATTACTCCCATGGAGGAAAGTGCGCATGGTGACTGTAGTATGCAATCCCGATGCTATTTCTTTGTTTCATCAACACTCTGATGCTCCACAGATTACAGAATGCCTCCAGATGTTAATCGGAAACTACTACTGGTCTTCCAGAGAACGATCAAAGCGTAGACTGTTTGACACATTACTTTTATGGAGAAATGTGCGCACAGTGAGTGTTGTATTCAATCCCGATGCAATTTCTGTGATTCATCAACACTCTGACAGTCCACAGATTACAGAAAGCATCCAGATGCGCATCGGAAACTGCTACTGGTCTTCCAGGGAACGATCAAAGCGTAGACTCTTAGAGACATTACACCCATGGAGGAAAGTGCGCATGGTGACTGTTGTATTCAATCCCGATGCAATTTCTGTGTTTCATCAACACTCTGATACTCCACAGATTACAGAATGCCTCCAGATGAGCATCGGAAACTACTAGTAGTCTTCCAGGTTACAATCAAAGCGTAGTCTGTTTGAGACATTACTCCCAAAGGAGGAAAGTGTGCATGGTGACTGTTGTGCTCAATCTCGATGCAATTTCTCTGTTTCATCAACACACTGATAGTCCACAGATTACAGAAAGCATCCAGATGTGCATCGGAAACTACTACTGGTCTTCCAGGGAGCGATCAAAGCGTAGCCTGTTTGAGACATTACTTTCATGGAGGAATGTGCACATGGTGACTGTTGTATTCAATCCCGATGCAATTTCTGTGTTTCATCAACACTCTGATAGTCCACAGATTACAGAATGCCTCCAGATGTGCATCGGAAACTACTACTGGTCTTCCAGTGAACGATCAAATCGTAGACTGTTTGAGACATTACTCCCTTGGAGGAAAGTGCGCATGGTGACTGTTGCATTCAATCCTGATGCAATTTCTGTGTTTCATCATCACTCTGATAGTCCACAGATTACAGAAAGCCTCGAGATGTGCATAGGAAACTACTACCGTTCTTCCAGAGAACGATCAAAGCGTAGACTGTTTGAGACATTACTTTTATGGAGGAATGTGCGCATAGTGAGTGTTGTATTCAATCCCGATGCAATTTCTGTGTTTCATAAACACTCTGATAGTCCACAGATTACAGAATGCCACCAGATGTCCATCGGAAACTACTACGGTTCTTCCAGGGAACGATCAAAGCGTAATCTCTTTGGGACATTACTCCCATGGAGGAAAGTGCGCATGGTCACTGTTGTATGCAATCCCGATGCTATTTCTGTGTTTCATCAAGACCCTGATACTCCACAGTTTACAGAATGCCTCCAGATGTTAATCGGAAACTACTACTGGTCTTCCAGGGAACGATCAAAGCGTAGACTGTTTGAGACATTACTCCCATGGAGGAAAGTGCGCATGGTGACTGTTGTATTCAATCCCGATGCTATTTCTGTGTTTCATCAACACTCTGATTGTCCACAGATTACAGAATGCCTCCAGATGTTCATCGGAAACTACTACTGCTCTTCCAGGGAACGATCAAAGAGTAGCCTGTTTGAGACATTACTTTTATGGAGGAATGTGCGCATGGTGACTGTTGTATTCAATCCCGATGCAATTTCTTAGTTTTATCAACACTCTGATACTCCACAAATTACAGAATGCCTCCAGATGTGCATCGGAAACTACTACCGGTCTTCCAGTGAACGATCAAAGCGTAGACTGTTTGAGACATTACTCCCTTGGAGGAAAGTGCGCATGGTGACTGTTGCATTCAATCCCGATGCAATTTCTGTGTTTCATCAACACTCTGATAGTCCACAGATTACAGAAAGCCTCGAGATGTGCATCGGAAACTACTACCGTTCTTCCAGAGAACGATCAAAGCGTAGACTGTTTGAGACATTACTTTTATGGAGGAATGTGCGCATGGTGACTGTTGTATTCAATCCCGATGCAATTTCTGTGTTTCATCAACACTCTGATAGTCCACAGATTACAGAATGCCTCCAGATGTGCATCGGAAACTGCTACTGGTCTTCCATGGAACGATCAAAGCGTAGACTGTTTGAGACATACCTCCCGTGGAGGAAAGTGCGCATGGTGACTGTTGTATTCAATCCCGATGCATTTTATGTGTTTCATCAACACTCTGATAGTCCACAGATTACAGAATGCCACCAGATGTGCATCGGAAACTACTACTGGTCTTCCAGGGAGCGATCAAAGCGTAGACTGTTTGAGACATTACTCCCATTGAGGAAAGTGCGCATGGTGACTGTTGTATTCTATCCCGATGTAATTTCTGTGTTTCATCAACATTCTGATAGTCCACAGATTACAGAAAGCCTCGAGATGTGCATCGGAAACTACTACTGTTCTTCCAGAGAACGATCAAAGCGTAGACTGTTTGAGACATTACTTTTATGGAGGAATGTGCGCATAGTGAGTGTTGTATTCAATCCCGATGCAATTTCTGTGTTTCATCAACACTCTGATAGTCCACAGATTACAGAAAGCATCCAGATGTGCATCGGAAACTGCTACTGGTCTTCCTGGGAACGATCAAATCGTAGACTCTTGGAGACATTACTCCCATGGAGGAAAGTGCGCATGGTGACTGTTGTATTCAATCCCGATGCAATTTCTGTGTTTCATCAACACTCTGATACTCCACAGATTACAGAATGCCTCCAGATGTGCATCGGAAACTACTACCAGTCTTCCAGGGAACGATCAAAGCGTAATCTCTTTGGGACATTACTCCCATTAAGGAAAGTGCGCATGGTGACTGTAGTATGCAATCCCGATGCTATTTCTGTGTTTCATCAACACTCTGATACTCCACAGATTACAGAATGCCTCCAGATGTTAATCGGAAACTACTACTCGTCTTCCAGGGAACGATCAAAGCGTAGACTGTTGAGACATTACTCCCATTGAGGAAAGTGCGCATGGTGACTGTTGTATTCTATCCGGATGTAATTTCTGTGTTTCATCAACATTCTGATAGTCCACAGATTACAGAAAGTCTCCAGATGTGCATCGGAAACTACTACTGGTCTTTCAAGGAACGATCAAAGCGAAGACTGTTAGAGACATTACTCCCATGGAGGAAAGTGCGCATGGTAACGGTTGTATTCAATCCCGATGCAATTTCTGTGTTTCATCAGCACTCTGATAGTCTACAGATTACAGAATGCCACCAGATGTGCATCGGAAACTACTACTGGTCTTCAAGGGAACGATCTAAGCGTAATCACTTTGGGACATTACTCCCATGGAGGAAAGTGCGCATGGTGACTGTTGTATGCAATCCCGATGCTATTTCTGTGTTTCATCAACACTCAGATACTCCACAGATTACAGAATGCCTCCAGATGTGCATCAGAAACTACTACTGGTCTTCCAGGGAGCGATCAAAGCGTAGACTGTTTGAGACATTACTCCCATTGAGGAAAGTGCGCATGGTGACTGTTGTATTCTATCCCGATGTAATTTCTGTGTTTCATCAAAATTCTGATAGTCCACAGATTACAGAAAGCCTCCAGATGTGCATCGGAAACTACTACTGGTCTTCCAAGGAACGATCAAAGCGAAGACTGTTAGAGACATTACTCCCATGGAGGAAAGTGCGCATGGTAACGGTTGTATTCAATCCCGATGCAATTTCTGTGTTTCATCAACACTCTGATAGTCTACAGATTACAGAATGCCACCAAATGTGCATCGGAAACTACTACTGGTCTTCCAGGGAACGATCAAAGCGTAATCTCTTTGGGACATTACTCCCATGGAGGAAAGTGCGCATGGTGACTGTAGTATGCAATCCCGATGCTATTTCTTTGTTTCATCAACACTCTGATGCTCCACAGATTACAGAATGCCTCCAGATGTTAATCGGAAACTACTACTGGTCTTCCAGAGAACGATCAAAGCGTAGACTGTTTGACACATTACTTTTATGGAGAAATGTGCGCACAGTGAGTGTTGTATTCAATCCCGATGCAATTTCTGTGATTCATCAACACTCTGACAGTCCACAGATTACAGAAAGCATCCAGATGCGCATCGGAAACTGCTACTGGTCTTCCAGGGAACGATCAAAGCGTAGACTCTTAGAGACATTACACCCATGGAGGAAAGTGCGCATGGTGACTGTTGTATTCAATCCCGATGCAATTTCTGTGTTTCATCAACACTCTGATACTCCACAGATTACAGAATGCCTCCAGATGAGCATCGGAAACTACTAGTAGTCTTCCAGGTTACAATCAAAGCGTAGTCTGTTTGAGACATTACTCCCAAAGGAGGAAAGTGTGCATGGTGACTGTTGTGCTCAATCTCGATGCAATTTCTCTGTTTCATCAACACACTGATAGTCCACAGATTACAGAAAGCATCCAGATGTGCATCGGAAACTACTACTGGTCTTCCAGGGAGCGATCAAAGCGTAGCCTGTTTGAGACATTACTTTCATGGAGGAATGTGCACATGGTGACTGTTGTATTCAATCCCGATGCAATTTCTGTGTTTCATCAACACTCTGATAGTCCACAGATTACAGAATGCCTCCAGATGTGCATCGGAAACTACTACTGGTCTTCCAGTGAACGATCAAATCGTAGACTGTTTGAGACATTACTCCCTTGGAGGAAAGTGCGCATGGTGACTGTTGCATTCAATCCTGATGCAATTTCTGTGTTTCATCATCACTCTGATAGTCCACAGATTACAGAAAGCCTCGAGATGTGCATAGGAAACTACTACCGTTCTTCCAGAGAACGATCAAAGCGTAGACTGTTTGAGACATTACTTTTATGGAGGAATGTGCGCATAGTGAGTGTTGTATTCAATCCCGATGCAATTTCTGTGTTTCATAAACACTCTGATAGTCCACAGATTACAGAATGCCACCAGATGTCCATCGGAAACTACTACGGGTCTTCCAGGGAACGATCAAAGCGTAATCTCTTTGGGACATTACTCCCATGGAGGAAAGTGCGCATGGTCACTGTTGTATGCAATCCCGATGCTATTTCTGTGTTTCATCAAGACCCTGATACTCCACAGTTTACAGAATGCCTCCAGATGTTAATCGGAAACTACTACTGGTCTTCCAGGGAACGATCAAAGCGTAGACTGTTTGAGACATTACTCCCATGGAGGAAAGTGCGCATGGTGACTGTTGTATTCAATCCCGATGCTATTTCTGTGTTTCATCAACACTCTGATTGTCCACAGATTACAGAATGCCTCCAGATGTTCATCGGAAACTACTACTGCTCTTCCAGGGAACGATCAAAGAGTAGCCTGTTTGAGACATTACTTTTATGGAGGAATGTGCGCATGGTGACTGTTGTATTCAATCCCGATGCAATTTCTTAGTTTTATCAACACTCTGATACTCCACAAATTACAGAATGCCTCCAGATGTGCATCGGAAACTACTACCGGTCTTCCAGTGAACGATCAAAGCGTAGACTGTTTGAGACATTACTCCCTTGGAGGAAAGTGCGCATGGTGACTGTTGCATTCAATCCCGATGCAATTTCTGTGTTTCATCAACACTCTGATAGTCCACAGATTACAGAAAGCCTCGAGATGTGCATCGGAAACTACTACCGTTCTTCCAGAGAACGATCAAAGCGTAGACTGTTTGAGACATTACTTTTATGGAGGAATGTGCGCATGGTGACTGTTGTATTCAATCCCGATGCAATTTCTGTGTTTCATCAACACTCTGATAGTCCACAGATTACAGAATGCCTCCAGATGTGCATCGGAAACTGCTACTGGTCTTCCATGGAACGATCAAAGCGTAGACTGTTTGAGACATACCTCCCGTGGAGGAAAGTGCGCATGGTGACTGTTGTATTCAATCCCGATGCATTTTATGTGTTTCATCAACACTCTGATAGTCCACAGATTACAGAATGCCACCAGATGTGCATCGGAAACTACTACTGGTCTTCCAGGGAGCGATCAAAGCGTAGACTGTTTGAGACATTACTCCCATTGAGGAAAGTGCGCATGGTGACTGTTGTATTCTATCCCGATGTAATTTCTGTGTTTCATCAACATTCTGATAGTCCACAGATTACAGAAAGCCTCGAGATGTGCATCGGAAACTACTACTGTTCTTCCAGAGAACGATCAAAGCGTAGACTGTTTGAGACATTACTTTTATGGAGGAATGTGCGCATAGTGAGTGTTGTATTCAATCCCGATGCAATTTCTGTGTTTCATCAACACTCTGATAGTCCACAGATTACAGAAAGCATCCAGATGTGCATCGGAAACTGCTACTGGTCTTCCTGGGAACGATCAAATCGTAGACTCTTGGAGACATTACTCCCATGGAGGAAAGTGCGCATGGTGACTGTTGTATTCAATCCCGATGCAATTTCTGTGTTTCATCAACACTCTGATACTCCACAGATTACAGAATGCCTCCAGATGTGCATCGGAAACTACTACCAGTCTTCCAGGGAACGATCAAAGCGTAATCTCTTTGGGACATTACTCCCATTAAGGAAAGTGCGCATGGTGACTGTAGTATGCAATCCCGATGCTATTTCTGTGTTTCATCAACACTCTGATACTCCACAGATTACAGAATGCCTCCAGATGTTAATCGGAAACTACTACTCGTCTTCCAGGGAACGATCAAAGCGTAGACTGTTGAGACATTACTCCCATTGAGGAAAGTGCGCATGGTGACTGTTGTATTCTATCCGGATGTAATTTCTGTGTTTCATCAACATTCTGATAGTCCACAGATTACAGAAAGTCTCCAGATGTGCATCGGAAACTACTACTGGTCTTTCAAGGAACGATCAAAGCGAAGACTGTTAGAGACATTACTCCCATGGAGGAAAGTGCGCATGGTAACGGTTGTATTCAATCCCGATGCAATTTCTGTGTTTCATCAGCACTCTGATAGTCTACAGATTACAGAATGCCACCAGATGTGCATCGGAAACTACTACTGGTCTTCAAGGGAACGATCTAAGCGTAATCACTTTGGGACATTACTCCCATGGAGGAAAGTGCGCATGGTGACTGTTGTATGCAATCCCGATGCTATTTCTGTGTTTCATCAACACTCAGATACTCCACAGATTACAGAATGCCTCCAGATGTTAATCGGAAACTACTACTGGTCTTCCAGGGAACGATCAAAGCGTAGACTGTTTGAGACATTACTCCCATGGAGGAAAGTGCGCATGGTGACTGTTGTATTCAATCCCGATGCTATTTCTGTGTTTCATCAACACTCTGATACTCCACAGATTACAGAAAGCCTCCAGATGTGCATCGGAAACTACTACTGGTCTTCCAGGGAACGATCAAAGCGTAGCCTGTTTGAGACATTACTTTTATCTAGGAATGTGCGCATGGTGACTGTTGTATTCAATCCCGATGCAATTTCTGTGTTTCATCAACACTCTGATAGTCCACAGATTACAGAATGCCTCCAGATGTGCATCGGAAACTACTACTGGTCTTCCAGTGAACGATCAAATCGTAGACTGTTTGAGACATTACTCCCTTGGAGGAAAGTGCGCATGGTGACTGTTGCATTCAATCCTGATGCAATTTCTGTGTTTCATCATCACTCTGATAGTCCACAGATTACAGAAAGCCTCGAGATGTGCATAGGAAACTACTACCGTTCTTCCAGAGAACGATCAAAGCGTAGACTGTTTGAGACATTACTTTTATGGAGGAATGTGCGCATAGTGAGTGTTGTATTCAATCCCGATGCAATTTCTGTGTTTCATAAACACTCTGATAGTCCACAGATTACAGAATGCCACCAGATGTCCATCGGAAACTACTACGGGTCTTCCAGGGAACGATCAAAGCGTAATCTCTTTGGGACATTACTCCCATGGAGGAAAGTGCGCATGGTCACTGTTGTATGCAATCCCGATGCTATTTCTGTGTTTCATCAAGACCCTGATACTCCACAGTTTACAGAATGCCTCCAGATGTTAATCGGAAACTACTACTGGTCTTCCAGGGAACGATCAAAGCGTAGACTGTTTGAGACATTACTCCCATGGAGGAAAGTGCGCATGGTGACTGTTGTATTCAATCCCGATGCTATTTCTGTGTTTCATCAACACTCTGATAGTCCACAGATTACAGAATGCCTCCAGATGTTCATCGGAAACTACTACTGCTCTTCCAGGGAACGATCAAAGAGTAGCCTGTTTGAGACATTACTTTTATGGAGGAATGTGCGCATGGTGACTGTTGTATTCAATCCCGATGCAATTTCTGTGTTTCATCAACACTCTGATAGTCCACAGATTACAGAATGCCTCCAGATGTGCATCGGAAACTACTACCGGTCTTCCAGTGAACGATCAAAGCGTAGACTGTTTGAGACATTACTCCCTTGGAGGAAAGTGCGCATGGTGACTGTTGCATTCAATCCCGATGCAATTTCTGTGTTTCATCAACACTCTGATAGTCCACAGATTACAGAAAGCCTCGAGATGTGCATCGGAAACTACTACCGTTCTTCCAGAGAACGATCAAAGCGTAGACTGTTTGAGACATTACTTTTATGGAGGAATGTGCGCATAGTGAGTGTTGTATTCAATCCCGATGCAATTTCTGTGTTTCATCAACACTCTGATAGTCCACAGATTACAGAATGCCACCAGATGTCCATCGGAAACTACTACTGGGCTTCCAGGGAACGATAAAAGCGTAGACTGTTTGAGACATTACTCCCATGGAGGGAACTGTGCATGGAGACTGTTGTATTCAATCCCGATGCAATTTCTGTGTTTCATCATAACTCTGATAGTCCACAGATTACAGAAAGCATCCAGATGTGCATCGGAAACTGCTACTGGTCTTCCAGGGAACGATTAAAGCGTAGACTCTTAGAGACATTACTCCCATGGAGGAAAGTGCGCATGGTGACTGTTGTATTCAATCCCGATGCAATTTCTGTGTTTCATCAACACTCTGATACTCCACAGATTACAGAATGCCCCAGATGTGCATCGGAAACTACTACTAGTCTTCCAGGGAACGATCAAAGCGTAGTCTGTTTGAGACATTACTCCCAAGGGAGGAAAGTGCGCATGGTGACTGTTGTACTTAATCTCGATGCAATTTCTGTGTTTCATCAACACTCTGATAGTCCACAGATTACAGAATGCCTCCAGATGTGCATCGGAAACTACTACTGGTCTTCCAGGGAGCGATCAATGCGTAGCCTGTTTGAGACATTACTATCATGGAGGAATGTGCGCATGGTGACTGTTGTATTCAATCCCGATGCAATTTCTGTGTTTCATCAACACTCTGATAGTCCACAGATTACAGAATGCCTCCAGATGTGCATCGGAAACTGCTACTGGTCTTCCATGGAACGATCAAAGCGTAGACTGTTTGAGACATACCTCCCGTGGAGGAAAGTGCGCATGGTGACTGTTGTATTCAATCCCGATGCATTTTATGTGTTTCATCAACACTCTGATAGTCCACAGATTACAGAATGCCACCAGATGTGCATCGGAAACTACTACTGGTCTTCCAGGGAGCGATCAAAGCGTAGACTGTTTGAGACATTACTCCCATTGAGGAAAGTGCGCATGGTGACTGTTGTATTCTATCCCGATGTAATTTCTGTGTTTCATCAACATTCTGATAGTCCACAGATTACAGAAAGCCTCGAGATGTGCATCGGAAACTACTACTGTTCTTCCAGAGAACGATCAAAGCGTAGACTGTTTGAGACATTACTTTTATGGAGGAATGTGCGCATAGTGAGTGTTGTATTCAATCCCGATGCAATTTCTGTGTTTCATCAACACTCTGATAGTCCACAGATTACAGAAAGCATCCAGATGTGCATCGGAAACTGCTACTGGTCTTCCTGGGAACGATCAAATCGTAGACTCTTGGAGACATTACTCCCATGGAGGAAAGTGCGCATGGTGACTGTTGTATTCAATCCCGATGCAATTTCTGTGTTTCATCAACACTCTGATACTCCACAGATTACAGAATGCCTCCAGATGTGCATCGGAAACTACTACCAGTCTTCCAGGGAACGATCAAAGCGTAATCTCTTTGGGACATTACTCCCATTTAGGAAAGTGCGCATGGTGACTGTAGTATGCAATCCCGATGCTATTTCTGTGTTTCATCAACACTCTGATACTCCACAGATTACAGAATGCCTCCAGATGTTAATCGGAAACTACTACTCGTCTTCCAGGGAACGATCAAAGCGTAGACTGTTGAGACATTACTCCCATTGAGGAAAGTGCGCATGGTGACTGTTGTATTCTATCCCGATGTAATTTCTGTGTTTCATCAACATTCTGATAGTCCACAGATTACAGAAAGTCTCCAGATGTGCATCGGAAACTACTACTGGTCTTTCAAGGAACGATCAAAGCGAAGACTGTTAGAGACATTACTCCCATGGAGGAAAGTGCGCATGGTAACGGTTGTATTCAATCCCGATGCAATTTCTGTGTTTCATCAGCACTCTGATAGTCTACAGATTACAGAATGCCACCAGATGTGCATCGGAAACTACTACTGGTCTTCAAGGGAACGATCTAAGCGTAATCACTTTGGGACATTACTCCCATGGAGGAAAGTGCGCATGGTGACTGTTGTATGCAATCCCGATGCTATTTCTGTGTTTCATCAACACTCAGATACTCCACAGATTACAGAATGCCTCCAGATGTTAATCGTAAACTACTACTGGTCTTCCAGGGAACGATCAAAGCGTAGACTGTTTGAGACATTACTCCCATGGAGGAAAGTGCGCATGGTGACTGTTGTATTCAATCCCGATGCTATTTCTGTGTTTCATCAACACTCTGATACTCCACAGATTACAGAAAGCCTCCAGATGTGCATCGGAAACTACTACTGGTCTTCCAGGGAACGATCAAAGCGTAGCCTGTTTGAGACATTACTTTTATCTAGGAATGTGCGCATGGTGACTGTTGTATTCAATCCCGATGCAATTTCTGTGTTTCATCAACACTCTGATAGTCCACAGATTACAGAATGCCTCCAGATGTGCATCGGAAACTACTACTAGTCTTCCAGGGTACAATCAAAGCGTAGTCTGTTTGAGACATTACTCCCAAAGGAGGAAAGTGCGCATGGTGACTGTTGTACTCAATCTCGATGCAATTTCTGTGTTTCATCAACACTCTGATAATCCACAGATTACAGAATGCCTCCAGATGTGCATCGGAAACTACTACTGGTCTTCCTGGGAGCGATCAAAGCGTAGCCTGTTTGAGACATTACTTTCATGGAGGAATGTGCGCATGGTGACTGTTGTATTCAATCCCGATGCAATTTCTGTGTTTCATCAACACTCTGATACTCCACAGATTACAGAATGCCTCCAGATGTGCATCGGAAACTACTACTAGTCTTCCAGGGTACAATCAAAGCGTAGTCTCTTTGAGACATTACTCCCAAAGGAGGAAAGTGCGCATGGTGACTGTTGTACTCAATCTCGATGCAATTTCTGTGTTTCATCAACACTCTGATAGTCCACAGATTACAGAATGCCTCCAGATGTGCATCGGAAACTACTACTGGTCTTCCAGGGAGCGATCAAAACGTAGCCTCTTTGAGACATTACTTTCATGGAGGAATGTGCGCATGGTGACTGTTGTATTCAATCCCGATGCAATTTCTGTGTTTCATCAACACTCTGATAGTCCACAGATTACAGAATGCCTCCAGATGTGCATCGGAAACTGCTACTGGTCTTCCATGGAACGATCAAAGCGTAGACTGTTTGAGACATACCTCCCGTGGAGGAAAGTGCGCATGGTGACTGTTGTATTCAATCCCGATGCATTTTCTGTTTTTCGTCAACACTCTGATAGTCCACAGATTACAGAATGCAGCCAGATGTGCATCGGAAACTACTACTGGTCTTCCAGGGAGCGATCAAAGCGTAGACTGTTTGAGACATTACTCCCATTGAGGAAAGTGCGCATGATGACTGTTGTATTCTATCCCGATGTAATTTCTGTGTTTCATCAAAATTCTGATAGTCCACAGATTACAGAAAGCCTCCAGATGTGAATCGGAAACTACTACTCGTCTTCCAAGGAACGACAAAGCGAAGACAGTTAGAGACATTACTCCCATGGGGGAAAGTGCGCATGGTAACGGTTGTATTCAATCCCGATGCAATTTCTGTGTTTCATCAACACTCTGATAGTCCACAGATTACAGAATGCCACCAAATGTGCATCGGAAACTACTACTGGTCTTCCAGGGAACGATCAAAGCGTAATCTCTTTGGGACATTACTCCCATGGAGGAAAGTGCGCATGGTGCCTGTAGTATGCAATCCCGATGCTATTTCTGTGTTTCATCAACACTCTGATACTCCACAGATTACAGAATGCCTCCAGATGTTAATTCGGAAACTACAACTGGTCTTCCAGGGAACGATCAATGCGTAGACTGTGTGAGACATTACTCCCATTGAGGAAAGTGCGCATGGTGACTGTTGTATTCAATCCCGATGCAATTTCTGTGTTTCATCAACACTCTGATAGTCCACAGATTACAGAATGCCACCAGACGTACATCGGAAACTACTAGAGATCTTCCAGGGAACAATCAAAGATTAGACTGTTTGAGACATTACTCCCATGGAGGAAAGTGCGCATGGTGACTGTTGTATTCAATCCCGATGCTATTTCTGTGTTTCATCAACACTCTGATACTCCACAGATTACAGAAAGCCTCCAGGTGTGCATCGGAAACTACTACTGGTCTTCCAGGGAACGATCAAAGCGTAGCCTGTTTGAGACATTACTTTTATGGAGGAATGTGCGCATGGTGACTGTTGTATTTAATCCGGATGCAATTTCTGTGTTTTATCAACACTCTGATACTCCACAAATTACAGAATGCGTCCAGATGTGCATCGGAAGCTACTACTGGTCTTCTAGTGAACGATCAAAGCGTAGACTGTTTGAGACACTACTCCCTTGGAGGAAAGTGCGCATGGTGACTGTTGCATTCAATCCCGATGCAATTTCTGTGTTTCATCAACACTCTGATAGTCCACAGGTTACAGAAAGCCTCGAGATGTGCATCGGAAACTACTACTGTTCTTCCAGAGAACGATCAAAGCGTAGACTGTTTGAGACATTACTTCTATGGAGGAATGTGCGCACAGTGAGTGTTGTATTCAATCCCGATGCAATTTCTGTGTTTCATCAACACTCTGATAGTCCACAGATTACAGAGTGCCACCAGATGTCCATCGGAAACTACTACTGGTCTTCCAGGGAACGATAAAAGCGTAGACTGCTTGAGACATTACTCCCATGGAGGGAACTGTGCATGGAGACTGTTGTATTCAATCCCGATGCAATTTCTGTGTTTCATCAACACTCTGATAGTCCACAGATTACAGAAAGCATCCAGATGTGCATCTGAAACTGCTACTGGTCTTCCAGGGAACGATCAAAGCGTAGACTCTTAGAGACATTACTCCCATGGAGGAAAGTGCGCATGGTGACTGTTGTATTCAATCCCGATGCAATTTCTGTGTTTCATCAACACTCTGATACTCCACAGATCACAGAATGCCTCCAGATGTGCATCGGAAACTACTACTAGTCTTCCAGGGAACGATCAAAGCGTAGTCTGTTTGAGACATTACTCCCAAAGGAGGAAAGTGCGCATGGTGACTGTTGTACTCAATCTCGATGCAATTTCTCTGTTTCATCAACACTCTGATAGTCCACAGATTACAGTATGCCTCCAGGTGTGCATCGGAAACTACTACTGGTCTTCCAGGGAGCGATCAAAGCGTAGCCTGTTTGAGACATTACTTTCATGGAGGAATGTGCGCATGGTGACTGTTGTATTCAATCCCGATGCAATTTCTGTGTTTCATCAACACTCTGATAGTCCACAGATTACAGAATGCCTCCAGATGTGCATCGGAAACTGCTACTGGTCTTCCATGGAACGATCAAAGCGTAGACTGTTTGAGACATACCTCCCGTGGAGGAAAGTGCGCATGGTGACTGTTGTATTCAATCCCGATGCATTTTCTGTGTTTCATCAACACTCTGATAGTCCACAGTTTACAGAATGCCTCCAGATGTGCATCGGAAACTACTACTGGTCTTCCAAGGAACGATCAAAGCGAAGACTGTTAGAGACATTACTCCCAATGGAGGAAAGTGCGCATGGTAACGGTTGTATTCAATCCCGATGCAATTTCTGTGTTTCATCAGCACTCTGATAGTCTACAGATTACAGAATGCCACCAGATGTGCATCGGAAACTACTACGCGTCTTCCAGGGAACGATCAAAGCGTAATCTCTTTGGGACATTACTCCCATGGGGGAAAGTGAGCATGGTGACTGTTGTATGCAATCCCGATGCTATTTCTGTGTTTCATCAAGACCCTTATACTCCACAGATTACAGAATGCCTCCAGATGTTAATCGGAAACTACTACTGGTCTTCCAGGGAACGATCAAAGCGTAGACTGTTTGAGACATTACTCCCATGGAGAAAAGTGCGCATGGTGACTGTTGTATTCAATCCCGATGCAAAATCTGTGTTTCATCAACACTCTGATAGTCCACAGATTACAGAATGCCTCCAGATATTCATCGGAAACTACTACTGCCCTTCCAGGGAACGATCATAACGTAAACTCTATAAGACATTACTCCCATGGAGGAAAGTGCGCATCGTGACTGTTGTATTCAATCTCGATGCATTTTCTGTCTTTCATCAACACTCTGATAGTCCACAGATTACAGAATGCCACCAGACGTGCATCGGAAACTACTAGTGGTCTTCCAGGGAACAATCAAAGATTATACTGTTTGAGACATTACTCCCATGGGGGAAAATGCGCATGGTGACTGTTGTATTCAATCCCGATGCTATTTCTGTGTTTCATCTACACTCTGATAGTCCACAGATTACAGAATGCCTCCAGATGTGCTTCGGAAACTACTACTGGTCTTCCAGTGAACGATCAAAGCGTAGACTGTTTGAGACATTACTCCCATGGAGGAAGATGCGCATGGTGACTGTTGTATTCAATCCCGATGCAATTTCTGTGTTTCATCAACACTCTGATAGTCCACAGATTACAGAATGCCTCCAGATGTTCATCGGACACTACTACTGCTCTTCCAGGGAACGATCATAACGTAAACTCTATAAGACATTACTCCCATGGAGTGAAGTGCGCATCGTGACTGTTGTATTCAATCCCGATGCATTTTCTGTCTTTCATCAACACTCTGATAGTCCACAGATTACAGAAAGCCTCAAGATGTGCATCGGAAACTACTACTGGTCTTACAGGGAACGATCAAAGCGTAGACTGTATGACACATTACTCCCGTGGAGGAAAGTGCGCATGGTAACTGTTGTATTCAATACCGATGCAATTTCTGTGTTTCATCATCACTCTGATACTCCACAGATTACAGAATGCCTCCAGATGTGCATCGGAAACTACTACTGGTCTTCCAGGGAACGATTAAAGCGTAGACTGTTTGTGACATTACTTTTATGGAGGAATGTGCGCATGGTGACTGTTGTATTCAATCCCGATGCAATTTCTTAGTTTTATCAACACTCTCATACTCCACAGATTACAGAATGCCTCCAGATGTGCATCGGAAACTACTACTGGTCTTCCAGTGAACGATCAAAGCGTAGACTGTTTGAGACATTACTCCCTTGGAGGAAAGTGCGCATGGAGACTGTTGTATTCAATCCCGATGCAATTTCTGTGTTTCATCAACACTCTGATAGTCCACATATTACAGAAAGCATCAAGATGTGCATCGGAAACTGCTACTGGTCTTCCAAGGAACGATCAAAGCGAAGACTGTTAGAGACATTACTCCCATGGAGGAATGTGCGCATGGTGACTGTTGTATTCAATCCCGATGCAATTTCTGTGTTTCATCAACACTCTGATACTCCACAGATTACAGAATGCCTCCAGATATGCATCGGAAACTACTACTAGTCTTCCAGGGAACGATCAAAGCGTAGTCTGTTTGAGACATTACTCCCAAAGGAGGAAAGTGCGCATGGTGACTGTTGTACTCAATCTCGATGCAATTTCTATGTTTCATCAACACTCTGATAGTCCACAGATTACAGAATGCCTCCAGATGTGCATCGGAAACTGCTACTGGTCTTCCATGGAACGATCAAAGCGTAGACTGTTTGAGACATACCTCCCGTGGAGGAAAGTGCGCATGGTGACTGTTGTACTCAATCCCGATGCATTTTCTGTGTTTCATCAACACTCTGATAGTCCACAGATTACAGAATGCCACCAGATGTGCATCGGAAACTACTACTGGTCTTCCAGGGAGCGATCAATGCGTAGACTGTTTGAGACATTACTCCCATGGAGGAAAGTGCGCTTGGTGACTGTTGTATTCTATCCCGATGTAATTTCTGTGTTTCATCAACATTCTGATAGTCCACAGATTACAGACAGCCTCCAGATGTGCATCGGAAACTACTACTGGTCTTCCAAGGAACGATCAAAGCGAAGACTGTTAGAGACATTACTCCCATGGAGGAAAGTGCGCATGGTAACGGTTGTATTCAATCCCGATGCAATTTCTGTGTTTCATCAACACTCTGATAGTCTACAGATTACAGAATGCCACCAAATGTGCATCGGAAACTACAACTGGTCTTCCAGGGGACGATCAAAGCGTAATCTCTTTGGGACATTACTCCCATGGAGGAAAGTGCGCATGGTGACTGTTGTATTCAATCCCGATGCAATTTCTGTCTTTCATCAACACTCTGATAGTACACAGATTACAGAATGACACCAGACGTGCATCGGAAACTACTAGTGATCTTCCAGGGAACAATCAAAGATTAGACTGTTTGAGACATTACTCCCATGGAGGAAAGTGTGCATGGTGACTGTTGTATTCAATCCAAATGCTATTTCTGTGTTTCATCAACACTCTGATACTCCACAGATTACAGAAAGCCTCCAGATGTGCATCGGAAACTACTACTGGTCTTCCAGGGAACGATCAAAGCGTAGCCTGTTTGAGACATTACTTTTATGGAGGAATGTGCGCATGGTGACTGTTGTATTCAATCCCGATGCAATTTCTTAGTTTTATCAACACTCTGATACTCCACAGATTACAGAATGCCTCCAGATGTGCTTCGGAAACTACTACTGGTCTTCCAGTGAACGATCAAAGCGTAGACTGTTTGAGACATTACTCCCTTGGAGGAAAGTGCGCATGGTGACTGTTGGATTCAATCGCGATGCAATTTCTGTGTTTCATCAACACTCTGATAGTCCACAGATTACAGAAAGACTAGAGATGTGTATCGGAAACTACTACTGGTCTTCCAGAGAACGATCAAAGCGTAGACTGTTTGAGACATTACTTTCATGGAGGAATGTGCGCATAGTGAGTGTTGTATTCAATCCCGATGCAATTTCTGTGTTTCATCAACACTCTGATAGTCCATAGATTACAGAATGCCACCAGATGTCCATCGGAAACTACTACTGGTCTTCCAGGGAACCATAAAAGCGTAGACTGTTTGAAACATTACTCCCATGGAGGGAACTGTGCATGGAGACTGTTGTATTCAATCCCGATGCAATTTCTGTGTTTCATCAACACTCTGATAGTCCACAGATTACAGAAAGCATCACGATGTGCATCAGAAACTGCTACTGGTATTCCAGGGAGCGATCAAAGCGTAGCCTGTTTGAGACTTTACTCCCATTGAGGAAAGTGCGCATGGTGACTGTTGTATTCTATCCCGATGTAATTTCTGTGTTTCATCAACATTCTGATAGTCCACAGATTACAGAAAGCCTCCAGATGTGCATCGGAAACTACTACTGGTCTTCCAAGGAACGATCAAAGCGAAGCCTGTTAGAGACATTACTCCCATGGAGGAAAGTGCGCATGGTAACGGTTGTATTCAATCCCGATGCAATTTCTGTGTTTCATCAACACTCTGATAGTCTACAGATTACAGAATGACACCAAATGTGCATCGGAAACTACTACTGGTCTTCCAGGGAACGATCAAAGCGTAATCTCTTTGGGACATTACTCCCATGGAGGAAAGTGGGCATGGTGCCTGTTGTATGCAATCCCGATGCTATTTCTGTGTTTCATCAACACTCTGATACTCCACAGATTACAGAAAGCATCCAGATGTGCAACGGAAACTGCTACTGGTCTTCCAGGGAACGATCAAAGCGTAGACAATTAGAGACATTACTCCCATGGAGGAAAGTGCGTATGGTGACTGTTGAATTCAATCCCGATGCAATTTCTGTGTTTCATCAACACTCTGATACTCCACAGATTACAGAATGCCCCCAAATGTGCATCGGAAACTACTACTATTCTTCCAGGGAACGATCAAAGCGTAGTCTGTTTGAGACATTAAACCCAAAGGAGGAAAGTGCGCATGGTGACTGTTGTACTCAATCTCGATGCATTTTCTGTGTTTCATCAACACTCTGATAGTCCACAGATTACAGAATGCCTCCAGATGTGCATCGGAAACTACTACTGGTCTTCCAGGGAGCGATCAAAGCGTAGACTGTTTGAGACATTACTCCCATTGAGGAAAGTGCGCATGATGACTGTTGTATTCTATCCCGATGTAATTTCTGTGTTTCATCAAAATTCTGATAGTCCACAGATTACAGAAAGCCTCCAGATGTGAATCGGAAACTACTACTGGTCTTCCAAGGAACGACAAAGCGAAGACAGTTAGAGACATTACTCCCATGGAGGAAAGTGCGCATGGTAACGGTTGTATTCAATCCCGATTAAATTTCTGTGTTTCATCAACACTCTGATAGTCTACAGATTACAGAATGCCACCAAATGTGCATCGGAAACTACTACTGGTCTTCCAGGGAACGATCAAAGCGTAATCTCTTTGGGACATTACTCCCATGGAGGAAAGTGCGCATGGTGCCTGTAGTATGCAATCCCGATGCTATTTCTGTGTTTCATCAACACTCTGATACTCCACAGATTACAGAATGCCTCCAGATGTTAATCGGAAACTACAACTGGTCTTCCAGGGAACGATCAAAGCGTAATCTCTTTGGGACATTACTCCCATTGAGGAAAGTGCGCATGGTGACTGTTGTATTCAATCCCGATGCAATTTCTGTGTTTCATCAACACTCTGATAGTCCACAGATTACAGAATGCCACCAGACGTGCATCGGAAACTACTAGAGATCTTCCAGGGAACAATCAAAGATTAGACTGTTTGAGACATTACTCCCATGGAGGAAAGTGCGCATGGTGACTGTTGTATTCAATCCCGATGCTATTTCTGTGTTTCATCAACACTCTGATACTCCACAGATTACAGAAAGCCTCCAGGTGTGCATCGGAAACTACTACTGGTCTTCCAGGGAACGATCAAAGCGTAGCCTGTTTGAGACATTACTTTTATGGAGGAATGTGCGCATGGTGACTGTTGTATTTAATCCGGATGCAATTTCTGTGTTTTATCAACACTCTGATACTCCACAAATTACAGAATGCGTCCAGATGTGCATCGGAAGCTACTACTGGTCTTCTAGTGAACGATCAAAGCGTAGACTGTTTGAGACACTACTCCCTTGGAGGAAAGTGCGCATGGTGACTGTTGCATTCAATCCCGATGCAATTTCTGTGTTTCATCAACACTCTGATAGTCCACAGATTACAGAAAGCCTCGAGATGTGCATCGGAAACTACTACTGTTCTTCCAGAGAACGATCAAAGCGTAGACTGTTTGAGACATTACTTCTATGGAGGAATGTGCGCACAGTGAGTGTTGTATTCAATCCCGATGAAATTTCTGTGTTTCATCAACACTCTGATAGTCCACAGATTACAGAGTGCCACCAGATGTCCATCGGAAACTACTACTGGTCTTCCAGGGAACGATAAAAGCGTAGACTGCTTGAGACATTACTCCCATGGAGGGAACTGTGCATGGAGACTGTTGTATTCAATCCCGATGCAATTTCTGTGTTTCATCAACACTCTGATAGTCCACAGATTACAGAAAGCATACAGATGTGCATCGGAAACTGCTACTGGTCTTCCAGGGAACGATCAAAGCGTAGACTCTTAGAGACATTACTCCCATGGAGGAAAGTGCGCATGGTGACTGTTGTATTCAATCCCGATGCAATTTCTGTGTTTCATCAACACTCTGATACTCCACAGATCACAGAATGCCTCCAGATGTGCATCGGAAACTACTACTAGTCTTCCAGGGAACGATCAAAGCGTAGTCTGTTTGAGACATTACTCCCAAAGGAGGAAAGTGCGCATGGTGACTGTTGTACTCAATCTCGATGCAATTTCTCTGTTTCATCAACACTCTGATAGTCCACAGATTACAGTATGCCTCCAGATGTGCATCGGAAACTACTACTGGTCTTCCAGGGAGCGATCAAAGCGTAGCCTGTTTGAGACCTTACTTTCATGGAGGAATGTGCGCATGGTGACTGTTGTATTCAATCCCGATGCAATTTCTGTGTTTCATCAACACTCTGATAGTCCACAGATTACAGAATGCCTCCAGATGTGCATCGGAAACTGCTACTGGTCTTCCATGGAACGATCAAAGCGTAGACTGTTTGAGACATACCTCCCGTGGAGGAAAGTGCGCATGGTGACTGTTGTATTCAATCCCGATGCATTTTCTGTGTTTCATCAACACTCTGATAGTCCACAGTTTACAGAATGCCTCCAGATGTGCATCGGAAACTACTACTGGTCTTCCAAGGAACGATCAAAGCGAAGACTGTTAGAGACATTACTCCCATGGAGGAAGGTGCGCATGGTAACGGTTGTATTCAATCCCGATGCAATATCTGTGTTTCATCAGCACTCTGATAGTCTACAGATTACAGAATGCCACCAGATGTGCATCGGAAACTACTACGGGTCTTCCAGGGAACGATCAAAGCGTAATCTCTTTGGGACATTACTCCCATGGGGGAATGTGCGCATGGTGACTGTTGTATGCAATCCCGATGCTATTTCTGTGTTTCATCAAGACCCTTATACTCCACAGATTACAGAATGCCTCCAGATGTTAATCGGAAACTACTACTGGTCTTCCAGGGAACGATCAAAGCGTAGACTGTTTGAGACATTACTCCCATGGAGAAAAGTGCGCATGGTGACTGTTGTATTCAATCCCGATGCAAATTCTGTGTTTCATTAACACTCTGATAGTCCACAGATTACAGAATGCCTCCAGATATTCATCGGAAACTACTACTGCTCTTCCAGGGAACGATCATAACGTAAACTCTAAAAGACATTACTCCCATGGAGGAAAGTGCGCATCGTGACTGTTGTATTCAATCTCGATGCATTTTCTGTCTTTCATCAACACTCTGATAGTCCACAGATTACAGAATGCCACCAGACGTGCATCGGAAACTACTAGTGGTCTTCCAGGGAACAATCAAAGATTATACTGTTTGAGACATTACTCCCATGGAGGAAAATGCGCATGGTGCCTGTTGTATTCAATCCCGATGCTATTTCTGTGTTTCATCTACACTCTGATAGTCCACAGATTACAGAATGCCTCCAGATGTGCTTCGGAAACTACTACTGGTCTTCCAGTGAACGATCAAAGCGTAGACTGTTTGAGACATTACTCCCATGGAGGAAGATGCGCATGGTGACTGTTGTATTCAATCCCGATGCAATTTCTGTGTTTCATCAACACTCTGATAGTCCACAGATTACAGAATGCCTCCAGATGTTCATCGGACACTACTACTGCTCTTCCAGGGAACGATCATAACGTAAACTCTATAAGACATTACTCCCATGGAGTGAAGTGCGCATCGTGACTGTTGTATTCAATCCCGATGCATTTTCTGTCTTTCATCAACACTCTGATAGTCCACAGATTACAGAAAGCCTCAAGATGTGCATCGGAAACTACTACTGGTCTTACAGGCAACGATCAAAGCGTAGACTGTATGAGACATTACTCCCGTGGAGGAAAGTGCGCATGGTAACTGTTGTATTCAATACCGATGCAATTTCTGTGTTTCATCATCACTCTGATACTCCACAGATTACAGAATGCCTCCAGATGTGCATCGGAAACTACTACTGGTCTTCCAGGGAACGATTAAAGCGTAGACTGTTTGTGACATTACTTTTATGGAGGAATGTGCGCATGGTGACTGCTGTATTCAATCCCGATGCAATTTCTTAGTTTTATCAACACTCTCATACTCCACAGATTACAGAATGCCTCCAGATGTGCATCGGAAACTACTACTGGTCTTCCAGTGAACGATCAAAGCGTAGACTGTTTGAGACATTACTCCCTTGGAGGAAAGTGCGCATGGAGACTGTTGTATTCAATCCCGATGCAATTTCTGTGTTTCATCAACACTCTGATAGTCCACAGATTACAGAAAGCATCAAGATGTGCATCGGAAACTGCTACTGGTCTTCCAGGGAACGATCAAAGCGAAGACTGTTAGAGACATTACTCCCATGGAGGAATGTGCGCATGGTGACTGTTGTATTCAATCCCGATGCAATTTCTGTGTTTCATCAACACTCTGATACTCCACAGATTACAGAATGCCTCCAGATATGCATCGGAAACTACTACTAGTCTTCCAGGGAACGATCAAAGCGTAGTCTGTTTGAGACATTACTCCCAAAGGAGGAAAGTGCGCATGGTGACTGTTGTACTCAATCTCGATGCAATTTCTATGTTTCATCAACACTCTGATAGTCCACAGATTACAGAATGCCTCCAGATGTGCATCGGAAACTACTACTGGTCTTCCAGGGAGCGATCAAAGCGTAGCCTGTTTGAGACATTACTTTCATGGAGGAATGTGCGCATGGTGACTGTTGTATTCAATCCCGATGCAATTTCTGTGTTTCATCAACACTCTGATAGTCCACAGATTACAGAATGCCTCCAGATGTGCATCGGAAACTGCTACTGGTCTTCCATGGAACGATCAAAGCGTAGACTGTTTGAGACATACCTCCCGTGGAGGAAAGTGCGCATGGTGACTGTTGTACTCAATCCCGATTCATTTTCTGTGTTTCATCAACACTCTGATAGTCCACAGATTACAGAATGCCACCAGATGTGCATCGGAAACTACTACTGGTCTTCCAGGGAGCGATCAATGCGTAGACTGTTTGAGACATTACTCCCATGGAGGAAAGTGCGCTTGGTGACTGTTGTATTCTATCCCGATGTAATTTCTGTGTTTCATCAACATTCTGATAGTCCACAGATTACAGACAGCCTCCAGATGTGCGTCGGAAACTACTACTGGTCTTCCAAGGAACGATCAAAGCGAAGACTGTTAGAGACATTACTCCCATGGAGGAAAGTGCGCATGGTAACGGTTGTATTCAATCCCGATGCAATTTCTGTGTTTCATCAACACTCTGATAGTCTACAGATTACAGAATGCCACCAAATGTGCATCGGAAACTACAACTGGTCTTCCAGGGGACGATCAAAGCGTAATCTCTATGGGACATTACTCCCATGGAGGAAAGTGCGCATGGTGACTGTTGTATTCAATCCCGATGCAATTTCTGTCTTTCATCAACACTCTGATATTACACAGATTACAGAATGACACCAGACGTGCATCGGAAACTAATAGTGATCTTCCAGGGAACAATCAAAGATTAGACTGTTTGAGACATTACTCCCATGGAGGAAAGTGTGCATGGTGACTGTTGTATTCAATCCAAATGCTATTTCTGTGTTTCATCAACACTCTGATACTCCACAGATTACAGAAAGCCTCCAGCTGTGCATCGGAAACTACTACTGGTCTTCCAGGGAACGATCAAAGCGTAGCCTGTTTGAGACATTACTTTTATGGAGGAATTGTGCGCATGGTGACTGTTGTATTCAATCCCGATGCAATTTCTTAGTTTTATCAACACTCTGATACTCCAAAGATTACAGAATGCCTCCAGATGTGCTTCGGAAACTACTACTGGTCTTCCAGTGAACGATCAAAGCGTAGACTGTTTGAGACATTACTCCCTTGGAGGAAAGTGCGCATGGTGACTGTTGGATTCAATCGCGATGCAATTTCTGTGTTTCATCAACACTCTGATAGTCCACAGATTACAGAAAGACTAGAGATGTGTATCGGAAACTACTACTGGTCTTCCAGAGAACGATCAAAGCGTAGACTGTTTGAGACATTACTTTCATGGTGGAATGTGCGCATAGTGAGTGTTGTATTCAATCCCGATGCAATTTCTGTGTTTCATCAACACTCTGATAGTCCACAGATTACAGAATGCCACCAGATGTCCATCGGAAACTACTACTGGTCTTCCAGGGAACCATAAAAGCGTAGACTGTTTGAAACATTACTCCCATGGAGGGAACTGTGCATGGAGACTGTTGTATTCAATCCCGATGCAATTTCTGTGTTTCATCAACACTCTGATAGTCCACAGATTACAGAAAGCATCACGATGTGCATCGGATACTGCTACTGGTATTCCAGGGAGCGATCAAAGCGTAGCCTGTTTGAGACTTTACTCCCATTGAGGAAAGTGCGCATGGTGACTGTTGTATTCTATCCCGATGTAATTTCTGTGTTTCATCAACATTCTGATAGTCCACAGATTACAGAAAGCCTCCAGATGTGCATCGGAAACTACTACTGGTCTTCCAAGGAACGATCAAAGCGAAGCCTGTTAGAGACATTACTCCCATGGAGGAAAGTGCGCATGGTAACGGTTGTATTCAATCCCGATGCAATTTCTGTGTTTCATCAACACTCTGATAGTCTACAGATTACAGAATGACACCAAATGTGCATCGGAAACTACTACTGGTCTTCCAGGGAACGATCAAAGCGTAATCTCTTTGGGACATTACTCCCATGGAGGAAAGTGGGCATGGTGCCTGTTGTATGCAATCCCGATGCTATTTCTGTGTTTCATCAACACTCTGATACTCCACAGATTACAGAAAGCATCCAGATGTGCATCGGAAACTGCTACTGGTCTTCCAGGGAACGATCAAAGCGTAGACAATTAGAGACATTACTCCCATGGAGGAAAGTGCGTATGGTGACTGTTGAATTCAATCCCGATGCAATTTCTGTGTTTCATCAACACTCTGATACTCCACAGATTACAGAATGCCCCCAAATGTGCATCGGAAACTACTACTATTCTTCCAGGGAACGATCAAAGCGTAGTCTGTTTGAGACATTAAACCCAAAGGAGGAAAGTGCGCATGGTGACTGTTGTACTCAATCTCGATGCATTTTCTGTGTTTCATCAACACTCTGATAGTCCACAGAATACAGAATGCCTCCAGATGTGCATCGGAAACTACTACTAGTCTTCCAGGGAGCGATCAAAGCGTAGCCTGTTTGAGACATTACTTTCATGGAGGAATGTGCGCATGGTGACTGTTGTATTCAATCCCGATGCAATTTCTGTGTTTCATCAACACTCTGATAGTCCACAGATTACAGAATGATTACAGATGTGCATCGGAAACTGCTACTGGTCTTCCATGGAACGATCAAAGCGTAAACTCTTTGAGACATTACTCCCATGGAGGAAAGTGCGCATGGTGACTGTTGTACTCACTCACGATGCATTTTCTGTGTTTCATCAACACTCTGATACTCCACAGATTGCGGAATGCCTCCAGATGTTAATCGGAAACTACTACTGGTCTTCCAGGGAACGATCAAAGCGTAGACTGTTTGAGACATTACTCCCATGGAGGAAAGTGCGCATGGTGACTGTTGTATTCAATCCCGATGCAATTTCTGTGTTTCATCAACACTCTGATAGTCCACAGATTACAGAATGCCTCCAGATGTTCATCGGAAACTACTACTGCTCTTCCAGGGAACGATCATAACGTAAACTCTATACGACATTACTCCCATGGAGGAAAGTGCGCATCGTGACTGTTGTATTCAATCCCGATGCATTTTCTGTCTTTCATCAACACTCTGATAGTCCACAGATTACAGAATTCCTCCAGATGTGCATCGGAACCTACTACTGGTCTTCCTGGGAACGATCAATGCGTAGACTGTTTGAGACATTATTCCCATGGAGCAAAGTGCGCATGGTGACTACTGTATTCAATCCTGATGCATTTTCTGTGTTTCATCAACACTCTGATAGTCCACAGATTACAGAATGCCACCAGATGTGCATCGGAAACTACTACTGGTCTTCCAGGGAGCGATCAAAGCGTAGACTGTTTGAGACATATCTCCCATTGAGGAAAGTGCGCATGGTGACTGTTGTATTCTATCCCGATGTAATTTCTGTGTTTCATCAACATTCTGATAGTCCACAGATTACAGAAAGCCTCCAGATGTGCATCGGAAACTACTACTGGTCTTCCAAGCAACGATCAAAGCGAAGACTGTTAGAGACATTACTCCCATGGTGGAAAGTGCGCATGGTAACGGTTGTATTCAATCCCGATGCAATTTCTGTGTTTTATCAACACTCTGATAGTCTACAGATTACAGAACGCCACCAGATGTGCATCGGAAACTACTACTGGTCTTCCAGGGAACGATCAAAGCGTAATCTCTTTGGAACATTACTCCCATGGAGGAAAGTGCGCATGGTGACTGTTGTATGCAATCCCGATGCTATTTCTGTGTTTCATCAACACTCTGATACTCCACAGATTACAGAATGCCTCCAGATGTTAATCGGAAACTACTACTGGTCTTCCAGTGAACGATCAAAGCGTAGACTGTTTGAGACATTACTCCCATGGAGGAAAGTGCGCATGGTGACTGTTGTATTCAATACCGATGCAATATCTGTGTTTCATCAGCACTCTGATAGTCCACAGATTACAGAATGCCTCCAGATGTTCATCGGAAACTACTACTGCTCTTCCAGGGAACGATCATAACGTAAACTCTATACGACATTACTCCCATGGAGGAAAGTGCGCATCGTGACTGTTGTATTCAATCCAGATGCATTTTCTTTCTTTCATCAACACTCTGATAGTCCACAGATTACAGAATGCCTCCAGATGTGCATCCGAAACTACTACTGGTCTTACAGGGAACGATCAAAGCGTAGACTGTATGAGACATCACTCCCGTGGAGGAAAGTGCGCATGGTAACTGTTGTATTCAATCCCGATGCAATTTGTGTGTCATCAACACTCTGATAGTCCACAGATTACAGAATGCCTCCAGATGTGCATCGGAAACTACTACTGATCTTCCAGGGAACGATCAAAGCGTAAACTCATTGAGACATTACTCCCATGGAGGAATGGCGGCATGGTGACTGTTGTATTTAATCCCGATGCAATTTCTGTGTTCCATCAACACTCTGATAGTCCACAGATTACAGAATGCCACCAGATGTGCATCGGAAACCACTACTGGTATTCCAGGAAACGATAAAAGCGTAGACTGTTTGAGACATTACTCCCATGGAGGAAACTGCGCATGGAGGCTGTTGTATTCTATCCCAATGCAATTTCTGTGTTTCATCAACACTCTGATAGTCCACAGATGACAGAAAGAATCCAGATGTGCATCGGAAACTACTACTGGCCTTCCAGGGATGGATCAAAGTGTAGACTGTTTGAGACATTACTCCCATGGAGGAAAGTGCGCATGGTGACTGTTGTACTCAATCCCGTTGCAGTTTCTGTGTTTCATCAACACTCTGATAGTCCACAGATTACAGAATGCCTCCAGATGTGCATGGGAAACTACTACTCGTCTTCCAGGAACGATCATAGCGTAGCCTGTTTGAGACATTACTTTTATGGTGGAATGTGCGCATGGTGACTGTTGTATTCAATCCCGTTGCAATTTCTGTGTTTCATCAACACTCTGATAGTCCACAGATTACAGAATGCCACCAGATGTCCATCGGAAACTACTACTGGTCTTCCAGGGAACCATAAAAGCGTAGACTGTTTGAAACATTACTCCCATGGAGGGAACTGTGCATGGAGACTGTTGTATTCAATCCCGATGCAATTTCTGTGTTTCATCAACACTCTGATAGTCCACAGATTACAGAAAGCATCACGATGTGCATCGGAAACTGCTACTGGTATTCCAGGGAGCGATCAAAGCGTAGCCTGTTTGAGACTTTACTCCCATTGAGGAAAGTGCGCATGGTGACTGTTGTATTCTATCCCGATGTAATTTCTGTGTTTCATCAACATTCTGATAGTCCACAGATTACAGAAAGCCTCCAGATGTGCATCGGAAACTACTACTGGTCTTCCAAGGAACGATCAAAGCGAAGCCTGTTAGAGACATTACTCCCATGGAGGAAAGTGCGCATGGTAACGGTTGTATTCAATCCCGATGCAATTTCTGTGTTTCATCAACACTCTGATAGTCTACAGATTACAGAATGACACCAAATGTGCATCGGAAACTACTACTGGTCTTCCAGGGAACGATCAAAGCGTAATCTCTTTGGGACATTACTCCCATGGAGGAAAGTGGGCATGGTGCCTGTTGTATGCAATCCCGATGCTATTTCTGTGTTTCATCAACACTCTGATACTCCACAGATTACAGAAAGCATCCAGATGTGCATCGGAAACTGCTACTGGTCTTCCAGGGAACGATCAAAGCGTAGACAATTAGAGACATTACTCCCATGGAGGAAAGTGCGTATGGTGACTGTTGAATTCAATCCCGATGCAATTTCTGTGTTTCATCAACACTCTGATACTCCACAGATTACAGAATGCCCCCAAATGTGCATCGGAAACTACTACTATTCTTCCAGGGAACGATCAAAGCGTAGTCTGTTTGAGACATTAAACCCAAAGGAGGAAAGTGCGCATGGTGACTGTTGTACTCAATCTCGATGCATTTTCTGTGTTTCATCAACACTCTGATGGTCCACAGATTACAGAATGCCTCCAGATGTGCATCGGAAACTACTACTAGTCTTCCAGGGAGCGATCAAAGCGTAGCCTGTTTGAGACATTACTTTCATGGAGGAATGTGCGCATGGTGACTGTTGTATTCAATCCCGATGCAATTTCTGTGTTTCATCAACACTCTGATAGTCCACAGATTACAGAATGATTACAGATGTGCATCGGAAACTGCTACTGGTCTTCCATGGAACGATCAAAGCGTAAACTCTTTGAGACATTACTCCCATGGAGGAAAGTGCGCATGGTGACTGTTGTACTCACTCACGATGCATTTTCTGTGTTTCATCAACACTCTGATACTCCACAGATTGCGGAATGCCTCCAGATGTTAATCGGAAACTACTACTGGTCTTCCAGGGAACGATCAAAGCGTAGACTGTTTGAGACATTACTCCCATGGAGGAAAGTGCGCATGGTGACTGTTGTATTCAATCCCGATGCAATTTCTGTGTTTCATCAACACTCTGATAGTCCACAGATTACAGAATGCCTCCAGATGTTCATCGGAAACTACTACTGCTCTTCCAGGGAGCGATCATAACGTAAACTCTATACGACATTACTCCCATGGAGGAAAGTGCGCATCGTGACTGTTGTATTCAATCCCGATGCATTTTCTGTCTTTCATCAACACTCTGATAGTCCACAGATTACAGAATTCCTCCAGATGTGCATCGGAACCTACTACTGGTCTTCCTGGGAACGATCAATGCGTAGACTGTTTGAGACATTATTCCCATGGAGCAAAGTGCGCATGGTGACTACTGTATTCAATCCCGATGCATTTTCTGTGTTTCATCAACACTCTGATAGTCCACAGATTACAGAATGCCACCAGATGTGCATCGGAAACTACTACTGGTCTTCCAGGGAGCGATCAAAGCGTAGACTGTTTGAGACATATCTCCCATTGAGGAAAGTGCGCATGGTGACTGTTGTATTCTATCCCGATGTAATTTCTGTGTTTCATCAACATTCTGATAGTCCACAGATTACAGAAAGCCTCCAGATGTGCATCGGAAACTACTACTGGTCTTCCAAGCAACGATCAAAGCGAAGACTGTTAGAGACATTACTCCCATGGTGGAAAGTGCGCATGGTAACGGTTGTATTCAATCCCGATGCAATTTCTGTGTTTTATCAACACTCTGATAGTCTACAGATTACAGAACGCCACCAGATGTGCATCGGAAACTACTACTGGTCTTCCAGGGAACGATCAAAGCGTAATCTCTTTGGAACATTACTCCCATGGAGGAAAGTGCGCATGGTGACATTACTCCCATGCAGGAAAGTGCGCATGGAGACTGTTGTATTCAATCCCGATGCAATTTGTGTGTCATCAACACTCTGATAGTCCACAGATTACAGAATGCCTCCAGATGTGCATCGGAAACTACTACTGATCTTCCAGGGAACGATCAAAGCGTAAACTCATTGAGACATTACTCCCATGGAGGAATGGCGGCATGGTGACTGTTGTATTTAATCCCGATGCAATTTCTGTGTTTCATCAACACTCTGATAGTCTACAGATTACAGAATGACACCAAATGTGCATCGGAAACTACTACTGGTCTTCCAGGGAACGATCAAAGCGTAATCTCTTTGGGACATTACTCCCATGGAGGAAAGTGGGCATGGTGCCTGTTGTATGCAATCCCGATGCTATTTCTGTGTTTCATCAACACTCTGATACTCCACAGATTACAGAAAGCATCCAGATGTGCATCGGAAACTGCTACTGGTCTTCCAGGGAACGATCAAAGCGTAGACAATTAGAGACATTACTCCCATGGAGGAAAGTGCGTATGGTGACTGTTGAATTCAATCCCGATGCAATTTCTGTGTTTCATCAACACTCTGATACTCCACAGATTACAGAAAGCCTCCAGATGTGCATCGGAAACTACTACTGGTCTTCCAAGGAACGATCAAAGCGAAGCCTGTTAGAGACATTACTCCCATGGAGGAAAGTGCGCATGGTAACGGTTGTATTCAATCCCGATGCAATTTCTGTGTTTCATCAACACTCTGATAGTCTACAGATTACAGAATGACACCAAATGTGCATCGGAAACTACTACTGGTCTTCCAGGGAACGATCAAAGCGTAATCTCTTTGGGACATTACTCCCATGGAGGAAAGTGGGCATGGTGCCTGTTGTATGCAATCCCGATGCTATTTCTGTGTTTCATCAACACTCTGATACTCCACAGATTACAGAAAGCATCCAGATGTGCATCGGAAACTGCTACTGGTCTTCCAGGGAACGATCAAAGCGTAGACAATTAGAGACATTACTCCCATGGAGGAAAGTGCGTATGGTGACTGTTGAATTCAATCCCGATGCAATTTCTGTGTTTCATCAACACTCTGATACTCCACAGATTACAGAATGCCCCCAAATGTGCATCGGAAACTACTACTATTCTTCCAGGGAACGATCAAAGCGTAGTCTGTTTGAGACATTAAACCCAAAGGAGGAAAGTGCGCATGGTGACTGTTGTACTCAATCTCGATGCATTTTCTGTGTTTCATCAACACTCTGATAGTCCACAGATTACAGAATGCCTCCAGATGTGCATCGGAAACTACTACTAGTCTTCCAGGGAGCGATCAAAGCGTAGCCTGTTTGAGACATTACTTTCATGGAGGAATTTGCGCATGGTGACTGTTGTATTCAATCCCGATGCAATTTCTGTGTTTCATCAACACTCTGATAGTCCACAGATTACAGAATGATTACAGATGTGCATCGGAAACTGCTACTGGTCTTCCATGGAACGATCAAAGCGTAAACTCTTTGAGACATTACTCCCATGGAGGAAAGTGCGCATGGTGACTGTTGTACTCACTCACGATGCATTTTCTGTGTTTCATCAACACTCTGATACTCCACAGATTGCGGAATGCCTCCAGATGTTAATCGGAAACTACTACTGGTCTTCCAGGGAACGATCAAAGCGTAGACTGTTTGAGACATTACTCCCATGGAGGAAAGTACGCATCGTGACTGTTGTATTCAATCCCGATGCAATTTCTGTGTTTCATCAACACTCTGATAGTCCACAGATTACAGAATGCCTCCAGATGTTCATCGGAAACTACTACTGCTCTTCCAGGGAACGATCATAACGTAAACTCTATACGACATTACTCCCATGGAGGAAAGTGCGCATCGTGACTGTTGTATTCAATCCCGATGCATTTTCTGTCTTTCATCAACACTCTGATAGTCCACAGATTACAGAATTCCTCCAGATGTGCATCGGAACCTACTACTGGTCTTCCTGGGAACGATCAATGCGTAGACTGTTTGAGACATTATTCCCATGGAGCAAAGTGCGCATGGTGACTACTGTATTCAATCCCGATGCATTTTCTGTGTTTCATCAACACTCTGATAGTCCACAGATTACAGAATGCCACCAGATGTGCATCGGAAACTACTACTGGTCTTCCAGGGAGCGATCAAAGCGTAGACTGTTTGAGACATATCTCCCATTGAGGAAAGTGCGCATGGTGACTGTTGTATTCTATCCCGATGTAATTTCTGTGTTTCATCAACATTCTGATAGTCCACAGATTACAGAAATCCTCCAGATGTGCATCGGAAACTACTACTGGTCTTCCAAGCAACGATCAAAGCGAAGACTGTTAGAGACATTACTCCCATGGTGGAAAGTGCGCATGGTAACGGTTGTATTCAATCCCGATGCAATTTCTGTGTTTTATCAACACTCTGATAGTCTACAGATTACAGAACGCCACCAGATGTGCATCGGAAACTACTACTGGTCTTCCAGGGAACGATCAAAGCGTAATCTCTTTGGAACATTACTCCCATGGAGGAAAGTGCGCATGGTGACTGTTGTATGCAATCCCGATGCTATTTCTGTGTTTCATCAACACTCTGATACTCCACAGATTACAGAATGCCTCCAGATGTTAATCGGAAACTACTACTGGTCTTCCAGTGAACGATCAAAGCGTAGACTGTTTGAGACATTACTCCCATGGAGGAAAGTGCGCATGGTGACTGTTGTATTCAATACCGATGCAATATCTGTGTTTCATCAGCACTCTGATAGTCCACAGATTACAGAATGCCTCCAGATGTTCATCGGAAACTACTACTGCTCTTCCAGGGAACGATCATAACGTAAACTCTATACGACATTACTCCCATGGAGGAAAGTGCGCATCGTGACTGTTGTATTCAATCCAGATGCATTTTCTTTCTTTCATCAACACTCTGATAGTCCACAGATTACAGAATGCCTCCAGATGTGCATCCGAAACTACTACTGGTCTTACAGGGAACGATCAAAGCGTAGACTGTATGAGACATCACTCCCGTGGAGGAAAGTGCGCATGGTAACTGTTGTATTCAATCCCGATGCAATTTCTGTGTTTCATCAACACTCTGATACTCCACAGGCTACAGAATGCCTCCAGGTGTGCATCAGAAACTAGTACTGGTCTTCCAGTGAACGATCAAAGCGTAGACTGTTTGAGACATTACTCCCATGCAGGAAAGTGCGCATGGAGACTGTTGTATTCAATCCCGATGCAATTTGTGTGTCATCAACACTCTGATAGTCCACAGATTACAGAATGCCTCCAGATGTGCATCGGAAACTACTACTGATCTTCCAGGGAACGATCAAAGCGTAAACTCATTGAGACATTACTCCCATGGAGGAATGGCGGCATGGTGACTGTTGTATTTAATCCCGATGCAATTTCTGTGTTTCATCAACACTCTGATAGTCTACAGATTACAGAATGACACCAAATGTGCATCGGAAACTACTACTGGTCTTCCAGGGAACGATCAAAGCGTAATCTCTTTGGGACATTACTCCCATGGAGGAAAGTGGGCATGGTGCCTGTTGTATGCAATCCCGATGCTATTTCTGTGTTTCATCAACACTCTGATACTCCACAGATTACAGAAAGCATCCAGATGTGCATCGGAAACTGCTACTGGTCTTCCAGGGAACGATCAAAGCGTAGACAATTAGAGACATTACTCCCATGGAGGAAAGTGCGTATGGTGACTGTTGAATTCAATCCCGATGCAATTTCTGTGTTTCATCAACACTCTGATACTCCACAGATTACAGAAAGCCTCCAGATGTGCATCGGAAACTACTACTGGTCTTCCAAGGAACGATCAAAGCGAAGCCTGTTAGAGACATTACTCCCATGGAGGAAAGTGCGCATGGTAACGGTTGTATTCAATCCCGATGCAATTTCTGTGTTTCATCAACACTCTGATAGTCTACAGATTACAGAATGACACCAAATGTGCATCGGAAACTACTACTGGTCTTCCAGGGAACGATCAAAGCGTAATCTCTTTGGGACATTACTCCCATGGAGGAAAGTGGGCATGGTGCCTGTTGTATGCAATCCCGATGCTATTTCTGTGTTTCATCAACACTCTGATACTCCACAGATTACAGAAAGCATCCAGATGTGCATCGGAAACTGCTACTGGTCTTCCAGGGAACGATCAAAGCGTAGACAATTAGAGACATTACTCCCATGGAGGAAAGTGCGTGTGGTGACTGTTGAATTCAATCCCGATGCAATTTCTGTGTTTAATCAACACTCTGATACTCCACAGATTACAGAATGCCCCCAAATGTGCATCGGAAACTACTACTATTCTTCCAGGGAACGATCAAAGCGTAGTCTGTTTGAGACATTAAACCCAAAGGAGGAAAGTGCGCATGGTGACTGTTGTACTCAATCTCGATGCATTTTCTGTGTTTCATCAACACTCTGATTGTCCACAGATTACAGAATGCCTCCAGATGTGCATCGGAAACTACTACTAGTCTTCCAGGGAGCGATCAAAGCGTAGCCTGTTTGAGACATTACTTTCATGGAGGAATTTGCGCATGGTGACTGTTGTATTCAATCCCGATGCAATTTCTGTGTTTCATCAACACTCTGATAGTCCACAGATTACAGAATGATTACAGATGTGCATCGGAAACTGCTACTGGTCTTCCATGGAACGATCAAAGCGTAAACTCTTTGAGACATTACTCCCATGGAGGAAAGTGCGCATGGTGACTGTTGTACTCACTCACGATGCATTTTCTGTGTTTCATCAACACTCTGATACTCCACAGATTGCGGAATGCCTCCAGATGTTAATCGGAAACTACTACTGATCTTCCAGGGAACGATCAAAGCGTAGACTGTTTGAGACATTACTCCCATGGAGGAAAGTACGCATCGTGACTGTTGTATTCAATCCCGATGCAATTTCTGTGTTTCATCAACACTCTGATAGTCCACAGATTACAGAATGCCTCCAGATGTTCATCGGAAACTACTACTGCTCTTCCAGGGAACGATCATAACGTAAACTCTATACGACATTACTCCCATGGAGGAAAGTGCGCATCGTGACTGTTGTATTCAATCCCGATGCATTTTCTGTCTTTCATCAACACTCTGATAGTCCACAGATTACAGAATTCCTCCAGATGTGCATCGGAACCTACTACTGGTCTTCCTGGGAACGATCAATGCGTAGACTGTTTGAGACATTATTCCCATGGAGCAAAGTGCGCATGGTGACTACTGTATTCAATCCCGATGCATTTTCTGTGTTTCATCAACACTCTGATAGTCCACAGATTACAGAATGCCACCAGATGTGCATCGGAAACTACTACTGGTCTTCCAGGGAGCGATCAAAGCGTAGACTGTTTGAGACATATCTCCCATTGAGGAAAGTGCGCATGGTGACTGTTGTATTCTATCCCGATGTAATTTCTGTGTTTCATCAACATTCTGATAGTCCACAGATTACAGAAAGCCTCCAGATGTGCATCGGAAACTACTACTGGTCTTCCAAGCAACGATCAAAGCGAAGACTGTTAGAGACATTACTCCCATGGTGGAAAGTGCGCATGGTAACGGTTGTATTCAATCCCGATGCAATTTCTGTGTTTTATCAACACTCTGATAGTCTACAGATTACAGAACGCCACCAGATGTGCATCGGAAACTACTACTGGTCTTCCAGGGAACGATCAAAGCGTAATCTCTTTGGAACATTACTCCCATGGAGGAAAGTGCGCATGGTGATTGTTGTATGCAATCCCGATGCTATTTCTGTGTTTCATCAACACTCTGATACTCCACAGATTACAGAATGCCTCCAGATGTTAATCGGAAACTACTACTGGTCTTCCAGTGAACGATCAAAGCGTAGACTGTTTGAGACATTACTCCCATGGAGGAAAGTGCGCATGGTGACTGTTGTATTCAATACCGATGCAATATCTGTGTTTCATCAGCACTCTGATAGTCCACAGATTACAGAATGCCTCCAGATGTTCATCGGAAACTACTACTGCTCTTCCAGGGAACGATCATAACGTAAACTCTATACGACATTACTCCCATGGAGGAAAGTGCGCATCGTGACTGTTGTATTCAATCCAGATGCATTTTCTTTCTTTCATCAACACTCTGATAGTCCACAGATTACAGAATGCCTCCAGATGTGCATCCGAAACTACTACTGGTCTTACAGGGAACGATCAAAGCGTAGACTGTATGAGACATCACTCCCGTGGAGGAAAGTGCGCATGGTAACTGTTGTATTCAATCCCGATGCAATTTCTGTGTTTCATCAACACTCTGATACTCCACAGGCTACAGAATGCCTCCAGGTGTGCATCAGAAACTAGTACTGGTCTTCCAGTGAACGATCAAAGCGTAGACTGTTTGAGACATTACTCCCATGCAGGAAAGTGCGCATGGAGACTGTTGTATTCAATCCCGATGCAATTTGTGTGTCATCAACACTCTGATAGTCCACAGATTACAGAATGCCTCCAGATGTGCATCGGAAACTACTACTGATCTTCCAGGGAACGATCAAAGCGTAAACTCATTGAGACATTACTCCCATGGAGGAATGGCGGCATGGTGACTGTTGTATTTAATCCCGATGCAATTTCTGTGTTCCATCAACACTCTGATAGTCCACAGATTACAGAATGCCACCAGATGTGCATCGGAAACCACTACTGGTATTCCAGGAAACGATAAAAGCGTAGACTGTTTGAGACATTACTCCCATGGAGGAAACTGCGCATGGAGGCTGCTGTATTCAATCCCAATGCAATTTCTGTGTTTCATCAACACTCTGATAGTCCACAGATGACAGAAAGAATCCAGATGTGCATCGGAAACTACTACTGGCCTTCCAGGGATGGATCAAAGTGTAGACTGTTTGAGACATTACTCCCATGGAGGAAAGTGCGCATGGTGACTGTTGTACTCAATCCCGTTGCAGTTTCTGTGTTTCATCAACACTCTGATAGTCCACAGATTACAGAATGCCTCCAGATGTGCATGGGAAACTACTACTCGTCTTCCAGGGAACGATCATAGCGTAGCCTGTTTGAGACATTACTTTTATGGTGGAATGTGCGCATGGTGACTGTTGTATTCAATCCCGATGCATTTTCTGTGTTTCATCAACACTCTGATAGTCCACAGATTACAGAATGCCTCCAGATGTTAATGGGAAACTACTACTGGTCTTCCAGGGAAAGATCAAAGCGTAGACTGTTTGAGACATTACTCCCATGGAGGAAAGTGCGCATGGTGACTGTTGTATTCAATCCCGATGCAAATTCTGTGTTTCATCAACATTCTGATAGTCCACAGATTACAGAATGACTCCAGATGTCCATCGGAAACTACTACTGGTCTTCCAGGGAACGATCAAAACGTAAACTCTTTAAGACATTACTCCCATGGAGGAAAGTGCGCATCGTGACTGTTGTATTCAATCCCGATGCATTTTCTGTCTTTCATCAACACTCTGATAGTAAACAGATTACAGAATGCCTCCAGATGTGCATCGGAACCTACTACTGGTCTTCCTGGGAACCATCAAAGCGTATACTGTTTGAGACATTATTCCCATGTAGAAAAGTGCTCATGGTGACTGTTGTATTCAATCCCGATGCAATTTCTTTGTTTCATCAACACTCTGATAGTCCACAGATTACAGAATGCCTCCAGATGTGCATCGGAAACTACTACCGGTCTTCCAGGGAACGATGAAAGCGTAGACTGTTTGAGACATTACTTTTATTGAGGAATGTGCGCATGGTGACTGTTGTATTCAATCCCGATGCAATTTCTGTGTTTCATCAACACTCTGATAGACCACAGATTACAGAATGCCTCCAGATGTGCATCGGAAACTACAGCTGGTCTTACAGGGAACGATCAAACCGTAGACTGTTTGAGACATTACTCACATTTAGGAAAGTGCGCATGGTGACTGTTGTATTCAATCCCAATGCAATTTCTTAGTTTCATCAACACTCTGATACTCCACAGATTACAGAATGCCTCCAGGTGTGCATCGGAAACTAGTAATGGTCTTCCAGTGAACGATCAAAGCGTAGACTGTTAGAGACATTACTCCCATGGAGGAAAGTGCGCAAGGTGACTGTTGTATTTAATCCCGATGCAATTACTGTGTTTCATCAACACTCTGATAGTCCACAGATTACAGAATGCCTCCAGATGTGCATCGGAAACTACTGCTGATCTTCCAGGGAACGATCTAAGCGTAAACTCATTGAGACATTACTCCCATGGAGGAAATTGCGCATGGAGACTGTTGTATTCAATCCCGATGCAATTTCTGTGTTTCATCAACACTCTGATAGTCCACAGATGACAGAGAGCATCCAGATGTGCATCGGAAACTACTACTGGCCTTCCTGGGAACGATCAAAGCGTAGCCTGTTTGAGACATTACTTTTATGGAGGAATGTGCGCATGGTGACTGTTGTATTCAATCCCGATGCAATTTCTGTGTTTCATCAACTATCTGATAGTCTAAAGATTACTGAATTCCACCAGATGTGCATCGGAAACTACTAGTGATCTTCCAGGGATCAATCAAAGCATAGACTCTTTGAAACATTACTCTCATGGAGGAAAGTGCTTATGGTGACTGTTGTACTCAATCCCGATGCAGTTTCTGTGTTTCATCAACACTCTGATAGTCCACAGATTACAGAATGCCTCCAGATGTGCATCGGAAACTACTACTGGTCTTCCAGGTAACGATCAAAGCGTAGCCTGTTTGAGACATTACTTTTATGGAGGAATGTGAGCATGGTGACTGTTGTATTCAATCCCGATGCAATTTCTGTGTTTCATCAACACTCTGATACTCCACAGATTACAGAATGCCTCCAGATGTTAATGGGAAACTACTACTGGTCTTCCAGGGAAAGTTCAAAGCGTACGCTGTTTGAGACATTACTCCCATGGAGGAAAGTGCGCATGGTGACTGTAGTATTCAATCCCGATGCAATTTCTGTGTTTCATCAACAATCTGATAGTCCACAGATTACAGAATGCCTCCAGATGTTAATGGGAAACTACTACTGGTCTTCCAGGGAATGATCAAAGCGTAGACTCTTTAAGACATTACTCACCATGGAGGAAAGTGCGCATCGTGACTGTTGTATTCAATCCCGATGCATTTTCTGTCTTTCATCAACACTCTGATAGTAAACAGATTACAGAATGCCTCCAGATGTGCATCGGAACCTACTACTGGTCTTCCTGGGAACCATCAAAGGGTATACTCCTTGTGACATTATTCCCATGGAGGAAAGTGCTCATGGTGACTGTAGTTATCAATCCCGATGCAATTTCTTTGTTTCATCAACACTCTGATAGTCCACAGATTGCAGAATGACTCCAGATGTGGATCGGAAACTACTACTGGTCTTACAGGGAACGATCAAACCGTAGACTGTTTGAGACATTACTCCCGTGGAGGAAAGTGCGCATGGTGACTGTTGTATGCAATCCCGATGCAATTTCTGTGTTTCATCAACACTCTGATACTCCACAGATTACAGAATGCCTCCAGATGTTCATCGGAAACTACTACTGCTCTTCCAGGGGACGATCATAACGTAAACTCTTCCAGTGAACGATCAAAGCGTAGACTGTTTGAGACATTACTCCCTTGGCGGAAAGTGCGCATCGTGACTGTTGGATTCAATCGCGATGCTATTTCTGTGTTTCATCAACACTCTGATAGTCCACAGATTACAGAAAGACTAGAGATGTGTATCGGAAACTACTACTGGTCTTCCAGAGAACGATCAAAGCGTAGACTGTTTGAGACATTACTTTCATGGAGGAATGTGCGCATAGTGAGTGTTGTATTCAATCCCGATGCAATTTCTGTGTTTCATCAACACTCTGATAGTCCACAGATTACAGAATGCCACCAGATGTCCATCGGAAACTACTACTGGTCTTCCAGGGAACGATAAAAGCGTAGACTGTTTGAAACATTACTCCCATGGAGGGAACTGTGCATGGAGACTGTTGTATTCAATCCCGATGCAATTTCTGTGTTTTATCAACACTCTGATAGTCCACAGATTACAGAAAGCATCAAGATGTGCATCGGAAACTGCTACTGGTATTCCAGGGAGCGATCAAAGCGTAGCCTGTTTGAGACTTTACTCCCATTGAGGAAAGTGCGCATGGTGACTGTTGTATTCTATCCCGATGTAATTTCTGTGTTTCATCAACATTCTGATAGTCCACAGATTACAAAAAGCCTCCAGATGTGCATCGGAAACTACTACTGGTCTTCTAAGGAACGATCAAAGCGAAGACAGTTAGAGACATTACTCCCATGGAGGAAAGTGCGCATGGTAACGGTTGTATTCAATCCCGATGCAATTTCCGTGTTTCATCAACACTCTGATAGTCTACAGATTACAGAATGACACCAAATGTGCATCGGAAACTACTACTGGTCTTCCAGGGAACGATCAAAGCGTAATCTCTTTGTTACATTACTCCCATGGAGGAAAGTGGGCATGGTGCCTGTTGTATGCAATCCCGATGCTATTTCTGTGTTTCATCAACACTCTGATACTCCACAGATTACAGAAAGCATCCAGATGTGCATCGGAAACTGCTACTGGTCTTCCAGGGAACGATCAAAGCGTAGACAATTAGAGACATTACTCCCATTTAGGAAAGTGCGTATGGTGACTGTTAAATTCAATCCCGATGCAATTTCTGTGTTTCATCAACACTCTGATACTCCACAGATTACAGAATGCCCCCAAATGTGCATCGGAAACTACTACTATTCTTCCAGGGAACGATCAAAGCGTAGTCTGTTTGAGACATTAAACCCAAAGGAGGAAAGTGCGCATGGTGACTGTTTTACTCAATCTCGATGCATTTTCTGTGTTTCATCAACACTCTGATAGTCCACAGATTACAGAATGCCTCCAGATGTGCATCGGAAACTACTACTAGTCTTCCAGGGAGCGATCAAAGCGTAGCCTGTTTGAGACATTATTTTCATGGAGGAATGTGCGCATGGTGACTGTTGTATTCAATCCCGATGCAATTTCTGTGTTTCATCAACACTCTGATAGTCCACAGATTACAGAATGATTCCAGATGTGCATCGGAAACTGCTACTGGTCTTCCATGGAACGATCAAAGCGTAAACTCTTTGAGACATTACTCCCATGGAGGAAAGTGCGCATGGTGACTGTTGTACTCACTCACGATGCATTTTCTGTGTTTCATCAACACTCTGATACTCCACAGATTGCGGAATGCCTCCAGATGTTAATCGGAAACTACTACTGGTCTTCCAGGGAACGATCAAAGCGTAGACTGTTTGAGACATTACTCCCATGGAGGAAAGTGCGCATGGTGACTGTTGTATTCAATCCCGATGCAATTTCTGTGTTTCATCAACACTCTGATAGTCCACAGATTACAGAATGCCTCCAGATGTTCATCGGAAACTACTACTGCTCTTCCAGGGAGCGATCATAACGTAAACTCTATACGACATTACTCCCATGGAGGAAAGTGCGCATCGTGACTGTTGTATTCAATCCCGATGCATTTTCTGTCTTTCATCAAACTCTGATAGTCCACAGATTACAGAATTCCTCCAGATGTGCATCGGAACCTACTACTGGTCTTCCTGGGAACGATCAATGCGTAGACTGTTTGAGACATTATTCCCATGGAGCAAAGTGCGCATGGTGACTGCTGTATTCAATCCCGATGCATTTTCTGTGTTTCATCAACACTCTGATAGTCCACAGATTACAGAATGCCACCAGATGTGCATCGGAAACTACTACTGGTCTTCCAGGGAGCGATCAAAGCGTAGACTGTTTGAGACATATCTGCCATTGAGGAAAGTGCGCATGGTGACTGTTGTATTCTATCCCGATGTAATTTCTGTGTTTCATCAACATTCTGATAGTCCACAGATTACAGAAAGCCTCCAGATGTGCATCGGAAACTACTACTGGTCTTCCAAGGAACGATCAAAGCGAAGACTGTTAGAGACATTACTCCCATGGTGGAAAGTGCGCATGGTAACGGTTGTATTCAATCCCGATGCAATTTCTGTGTTTTATCAACACTCTGATAGTCTACAGATTACAGAACGCCACCAGATGTGCATCGGAAACTACTACTGGTCTTCCAGGGAACGATCAAAGCGTAATCTCTTTGGAACATTACTCCCATGGAGGAAAGTGCGCATGGTGACTGTTGTATGCAATCCCGATGCTATTTCTGTGTTTCATCAACACTCTGATACTCCACAGATTACAGAATGCCTCCAGATGTTCATCGGAAACTACTACTGCTCTTCCAGGGAACGATCATAACGTAAACTCTATACGACATTACTCCCATGGAGGAAAGTGCGCATCGTGACTGTTGTATTCAATCCAGATGCATTTTCTGTCTATCATCAACACTCTGATAGTCCGCAGATTACAGAAAGCCTCCAGATGTGCATCGGAAACTACTACTGGTCTTACAGGGAACGATCAAAGCATAGACTGTATGAGACATCACTCCCGTGGAGGAAAGTGCGCATGGTAACTGTTGTATTCAATCCCGATGCAATTTCTGTGTTTCATCAACACTCTGATACTCCACAGGCTACAGAATGCCTCCAGGTGTGCATCGGAAACTAGTACTGGTCTTCCAGTGAACGATCAAAGCGTAGACTGTTTGAGACATTACTCCCATGCAGGAAAGTGCGCATGGAGACTGTTGTATTCAATCCCGATGCAATTTGTGTGTCATCAACACTCTGATAGTCCACAGATTACAGAATGCCTCCAGATGTGCATCGGAAACTACTACTGATCTTCCAGGGAACGATCAAAACGTAAACTCATTGAGACATTACTCCCATGGAGGAATGGCGGCATGGTGACTGTTGTATTTAATCCCGATGCAATTTCTGTGTTTCATCAACACTCTGATAGTCCACAGATTACAGAATGCCACCAGATGTGCATCGGAAACCACTACTGGTATTCCAGGAAACGATAAAAGCGTAGACTGTTTGAGTCATTACTCCCATGGAGGAAACTGCGCATGGAGACTGTTGTTTTCAATCCCAATGCAATTTCTGTGTTTCATCAACACTCTGATAGTCCACAGATGACAGAAAGAATCCAGATGTGCATCGGAAACTACTACTGGCCTTCCAGGGATGGATCAAAGTGTAGACTGTTTGAGACATTACTCCCATGGAGGAAAGTGCGCATGGTGACTGTTGTACTCAATCCCGTTGCAGTTTCTGTGTTTCATCAACACTCTGATAGTCCACAGATTACAGAATGCCTCCAGATGTGCATCGGAAACTACTACTCGTCTTCCAGGGAATGATCAAAGCGTAGCCTGTTTGAGACATTACTTTTATGGAGGAATGTGCGCATGGTGACTGTTGTATTCAATCCCGATGCAATTTCTGTGTTTCATCAACACTCTGATAGTCCACAGATTACAGAATGCCTCCAGATGTTAATGGGAAACTACTACTGGTCTTCCAGGGAAAGATCAAAGCGTAGACTGTTTGAGACATTACTCCCATGGAGGAAAGTGCGCATCGTGACTGTTGTATTCAATCCCGATGCATTTTCTGTCTTTCATCAACACTCTGATAGTAAACAGATTACAGAATGCCTCCAGATGTGCATCGGAACCTACTACTGGTCTTCCTGGGAACCATCAAAGCGTATACTGTTTGAGACATTACTCCCATGGAGGAAACTGCGCATGGTGACTGTTGTATTCAATCCCGATGCAATTTCTGTGTTTCCTCAACATTCTGATAGTCCACAGATTACAGAAAGCCTCCAGATGTGCATCGGAAACTACTACTGGTCTTCCAGGGAACGATCAAAGTGTAGACTGTTAGAGACATTACTCCCATGGAGGAAAGTGCGCATGGTAACTGCTGTATTCAATCCCGATGCAATTTCATTGTTTCATCAACACTCTGATAGTCTACAGATTACAGAATGCCACCAGATGTGCATCGGAAACTACTACTGGTCTTCCAGAGAACGATCAAATCGTATACTGTTTGAGACATTACTCCCGTGGAAGGAAATTGCGCATGGTGGCTGTTGTATTCAATCCCGATGCAATTTCTGTGTTTCATCAACACTCTGATACTCCACAGATTACAGAATGCCTCCAGATATGCATCGGAAACTACTACTGGTCTTCCAGGGAACGATCAAAGCGTAGACAGTTTGAGACATTACTCCCATGGAGGAAAGTGCGCATGGTGACTGTTGTACTCAATCCCGATGCAGTTTCTGTGATTCATCAACACTCTGATAGTCCACAGATTACAGAATGCCTCCAGATGTGCATCGGAAACTACTACTGGTCTTCCAGGAATCTATCAAAGCGTAGCCTGTTTCAAACATTACTCCCATGGAGGAAAGTGCGGATGGTGACTGTTGTATCCAATCCCGATGCAATTTCTGTGTTTCATCAACATTCTGATAGTCCACAGATTACAGAATGACTCCAGATGTTCATCGGAAACTACTACTGGTCTTCCAGGGAACGATCAAAACGTAAACTCTTTAAGACATTACTCCCATGGAGGAAAGTGCGCATCGTGACTGTTGTATTCAATCCCGATGCATTTTCTGTCTTTCATCAACACTCTGATAGTAAACAGATTACAGAATGCCTCCAGATGTGCATCGGAACCTACTACTGGTCTTCCTGGGAACCATCAAAGCGTATACTGTTTGAGACATTATTCCCATGTAGAAAAGTGCTCATGGTGACTGTTGTATTCAATCCCGATGCAATTTCTTTGTTTCATCAACACTCTGATAGTCCACAGATTACAGAATGCTTCCAGATGTGCATCGGAAACTACTACCGGTCTTCCAGGGAACGATGAAAACGTAGACTGTTTGAGACATTACTTTTATTGAGGAATGTGCGCATGGTGAGTGTTGTATTCAATCCCGATGCAATTTCTGTGTTTCATCAACACTCTGATAGACCACAGATTACAGAATGCCTCCAGATGTGCATCGGAAACTACTGCTGGTCTTACAGGGAACGATCAAACCGTAGACTGTTTGAGACATTACTCTCGTGGAGGAAAGTGCGCATGGTGACTGTTGTATTCAATCCCGATGCCATTTCTGTGTTTCATCAACACTCTGATACTCCACAGATTACTGAATGCCTTCAGACGTGCGTCGGAAACTACTACTGGTCTTCCAGGGAACGATCAAATCGTAGACTGTTTGAGACATTACTCACATTTAGGAAAGTGCGCATGGTGACTGTTGTATTCAATCCCAATGCAATTTCTTAGTTTCATCAACACTCTGATACTCCACAGATTACAGAATGCCTCCAGGTGTGCATCGGAAACTAGTACTGGTCTTCCAGTGAACGATCAAAGCGTAGACTGTTAGAGACATTACTCCCATGGAGGAAAGTGCGCAAGGTGACTGTTGTATTCAATCCCGATGCAATTACTGTGTTTCATCAACACTCTGATAGTCCACAGATTACAGAATGCCTCCAGATGTGCATCGGAAACTACTGCTGATCTTCCAGGGAACGATCTAAGCGTAAACTCATTGAGACATTACTCCCATGGAGGAAACTGCGCATGGAGACTGTTGTATTCAATCCCGATGCAATTTCTGTGTTTCATCATCACTCTGATAGTCCACAGATGACAGAAAGCATCCAGATGTGCATCGGAAACTACTACTGGCCTTCCAGGGAACGATCAAAGCGTAGACTGTTTGAGACATTACTTCCGTGGAGGAATGTGCGCATGGTAACTGTTGTATTCAATCCCGATGCAATTTCTGTGTTTCATTAACTATCTGATAGTCTAAAGATTACTGAATTCCACCAGATGTGCATCGGAAACTACTAGTGATCTTCCAGGGATCGATCAAAGCATAGACTCTTTGAAACATTACTCTCATGGAGGAAAGTGCTTATGGTGACTGTTGTACTCAATCCCGATGCAGTTTCTGTGTTTCATCAACACTCTGATAGTCCACAGATTACAGAATGCCTCCAGATGTGCATCGGAAACTACTACTGGTCTTCCAGGGAACGATCCAAGCGTAGCCTGTTTGAGACATTACTTTTATGGAGGAATGTGCGCATGGTGACTGTTGTATTCAATCCCGATGCAATTTCTGTGTTTCATCAACACTCTGATAGTCCACAGATTACAGAAAGCCTCCAGATGTGCATCGGAAACTACTACTGGTCTTCCAGGGAACGATCAAAGCGTAGACTGTTAGAGACATTACTCCCATGGAGGAAAGTGTGCATGGTAACTGCTGTATTCAATCCCGATGCAATTTCATTGTTTCATCAACACTCTGATAGTCTACAGATTACAGAATGCCACCAGATGTGCATCGGAAACTACTACTGGTCTTCCAGAGAACGATCATATCGTAGACTGTTTGAGACATTACTCCCGTGGAAGGAAATTGCGCATGGTGGCTGTTTTATACAATCCCGATGCAATTTCTGTGTTTCATCAACACTCTGATAGTCCACAGATTACAGAATCCCTCCAGATGTGCATCGGAAGCTACTACTGGTCTTCCAGGGAACGATCAAAGCGTAGCCTGTTTGAGACATTACTTTTATGGAGGAATGTGCGCATGGTGACTGTTGTACTCAATCCCAATGGAATTTCTGTGTTTCATCAACACTCTGATAGTCCACAGATTACAGAATGCCTCCAGATGTGCATCGGAAACTACTACTGGTCTTACAGGGAACGATCAAAGCGTAGACTGTTTGAGACATTACTCCCGTGGAGGAAAGTGCGCATGGTGACTGTTGTATTCAATCCCGATGCAATTTCTGTGTTTCATCAACACTCTGATAGTCCACAGATTACAGAAAGCATACAGATGTGCATCGGAAACTAATACTCGTCTTCCAGGGAACGATCAAATCGTAGACTCTTAGAGACATTACTCCCATGGAGGAAAGTGCTCATGGTGACTGTTGTATTCAATCCCGATGCAATTTCTGTGTTTCATCAACACTCTGATACTCCACAGATTACAGAATGCCTCCAGATGTGCATCGGGAACTACTACTGGTCTTCCAGGGAACGATCAAAGCGTAGACTGTTTGAGACATTACTCCCATGGAGGAAAGTGCGCATGGTGACTGTTGTACTCAATCCCGATGCAGTTTCTGTGTTTCATCAACACTCTGATAGTCCACAGATTACAGAATGCCTCCAGATGTGCATCGGAAACTACTACTGGTCTTCCAGGGAACGATCAAATCTTAGCCTCTTTGAGAAATTACTTTTTCTGTGTTTCATCAACACTCTGATAGTCCACAGATTACAGAATGCCTCCAGATGTGCATCGGAAACTGCTACTGGATTCCATGGAACGATCAAAGCGTAAATTCTTTGAGACATTGCTCCCATGGAGGAAAGTGCGCATGATGACTGTTGTATTCAATCCCGTTGCATTTTCTGTGTTTCATTAACACTCTGATAGTCCACAGATTACAGAATGCCCCGAGATGTGCATCGGAAACTACTACTGGTCTTCCAGGGATCGATCAAAGCGTAGACTGTTTGAGACATTACTCCCATGGAGGAAAGTGCGCATGGTGACTGTTGTATTCAATCCCGATGCAATTTCTGTGTTCCATCAACATTCTGATAGTCCACAGATTACAGAAAGCCTCCAGATGTGCATCGGAAACTACTACTGGTCTTCCAGGGAACGATCAAAGCGTAGACTGTTAGAGACATTACTCCCATGGAGGAAAGTGTGCATGGCAACTGCTGTATTCAATCCCGATACAATTTCATTGTTTCATCAACACTCTGATAGTCTACAGATTAAAGAATGCCACCAGATGTGCATCGGAAACTACTACTGGTCTTCCAGTGAACGATCAAATCGTAGACTGTTTGAGACATTACTCCCGTGGAAGGAAATTGCGCATGGTGGCTGTTGTATACAATCCCGATGCAATTTCTGTGTTTCATCAACACTCTGATACTCCACAGATTACAGAATCCCACCAGATCTGCATCGGACACTACTACTGGTCTTCCAGGGAACGATCAAAGCGTAGACTGTTTGAGACATTACTCCCATGGAGGAAAGAGCGCATGGTGACTGTTGTACTCAATCCCGATTCAGTTTCTGTGTTTCATCAACACTCTGATAGTCCACAGATTACAGAATGCCTCCAGATGTGCATCGGAAGCTGCTACTGGTCTTCGAGGGAACGATCAATGCGTAGCCTGTTTGAGACGTTACTTTTATGGAGGAATGTGCGCATGGTGACTGTTGTACTCAATCCCAATGGAATTTCTGTGTTTCATCAACACTCTGATAGTCCACAGATTACAGAATGCCTCCAGATGTGCATCGGAAACTGGTACTAGTCATCCATGGAACGATCAAAGCGTAAACTCTCTGAGACATCGCTCCCATGGAGGAAAGTGCGCATGATGACTGTTGTATTCAATCACGATGCATTTTCTGTGTTTCATCAACACTCTGATAGTCCACAGATTATAGAATGCTACGAGATGTGCATCAGAAACTACTACTGGTCTTCCAGGGAACGATCAAAGCGTGAACTGTTTCAGACATTACTCCGATGGAGGAAAGTGCGGATGGTGACTGTAGTATTCAATCCCAATGCAATTTCTATGTTTCATCAACACTCTGATAGTCCACAGATTACAGAATGCCACCAGACGTGCATCGGAAACTACTACTGGTCTTCCAGGGAACGATCAAAGTGTAGACTGTTAGAGACATTACTCCCATGGAGGAAAGTGCGCATGGTAACTGCTGTATTCAATCCTGATGATATTTCATTGTTTCATCAACACTCTGATAGTCTACAGATTACAGAATGCCACCAGATGTGCATCGGAAACTACTACTGGTCTTCCAGAGAACGATCAAATCGTAGACTGTTTGAGACATTACTCCCGTGGAAGGAAATTGCGCATGGTGGCTGTTGTAATCAATCCCGATGCAATTTCTGTGTTTCATCAACACTCTGATACTCCACAGATTACAGAATGCCTCCAGATCTGCATCGGAAACTACTACTGGTCTTCCAGGGAACGATCAAAGCGTAGACAGTTTGAGACATTACTCCCATGGAGGAAAGTGCGCATGGTAACTGTTGTACTCAATCCCGATGCAGTTTCTGTGATTCATCAACACTCTGATAGTCCACAGATTACAGAATGCCTCCAGATGTGCATCGGAAACTACTACTGGTCTTCCAGGAATCTATCAAAGCGTAGCCTGTTTCAGACATTACTCCCATGGAGGAAAGTGCGGATGGTGACTGTTGTATTCAATCCCGATGGAATTTCTGTGTTTCATCAACACTCTGATAGTCCACAGATTACAGAATGCCTCCAGATGTTAAAGGGAAACTACTACTGGTCTTCCAGGGAAAGATCAAAGCGTAGACTGTTTGAGACATTACTCCCATGGAGGAAAGTGCGCATGGTGACTCTTGTATTCAATCACGATGTAATTTCCGTGTTTCATCAACACTCTGATAGTCCACAGATTACAGAATGCCTCCAGATGTTCATCGGAAACTACTACTGGTCTTCCAGGGAACGATCAAAACGTAAACTCTTTAAGACATTACTCCCATGGAGGAAAGTACGCATCGTGACTGTTGTATTCAATCCCGATGCATTTTATGTCTTTCATCAACACTCTGATAGTCCACAGATTACAGAATGCCTCCAGATGTGCATCGGAACCTACTACTTCTCTTCCAGCTAACGATCAAAGCGTAGACTGTTAGAGACATTACTCCCATGTAGGAAAGTGCGCATGGTGACTGTTGTATTCAATCCCGATGCAATTTCTGTGTTTCATCAACACTCTGATAGTCTACAGATTACAGAATGGCACCAGATGTGCATCGGAAACTACTACTGGTCTTCCAGTGAACGATCAAAGCGTAGACTGTTTGAGACATTACTCCTGTGGAGGAAAGTGCGAATGATGAATGTTGTATTCAATCCCGTTGCATTTTCTGTGTTTCATCAACACTCTGATACTCCACAGATTACAGAATGCCTCCAGGTGTGCATCGGAACCTACTACTTCTCTTCCAGCTAACGATCAAAGCGTAGACTGTTAGAGACATTACTCCCATGTAGGAAAGTGCGCATGGTGACTGTTGTATTCAATCCCGATGCAATTTCATTGTTTCATCAACACTCTGATAGTCTACAGATTACAGAATGCCACCAGATGTGCATCGGAAACTACTACTGGTCTTCCAGAGAACGATCATATCGTAGACTGTTTGAGACATTACTCCCGTGGAAGGAAATTGCGCATGGTGGCTGTTGTATACAATCCCGATGCAATTTCTGTGTTTCATCAACACTCTGATAGTCCACAGATTACAGAGTCGTTCCAGATGTGCATCGGAAGCTACTACTGGTCTTCCAGGGAACGATCAAAGCGTAGCCTGTTTGAGACATTACTTTTATGGAGGAATGTGCGCATGGTGACTGTTGTACTCAATCCCAATGGAATTTCTGTGTTTCATCAACACTCTGATAGTCCACAGATTACAGAATGCCTCCAGATGTGCATCGGAAACTACTACTGGTCTTACAGGGAACGATCAAAGCGTAGACTGTTTGAGACATTACTCCCGTGGAGGAAAGTGCGCATGGTGACTGTTGTATTCAATCCCGATGCAATTTCAGTGTTACATCAACACTCTGATAGTCCACAGGTTACAGAAAGCATAAAGATGTGCATCGGAAACTAATACTCGTCTTCCAGGGAACGATCAAACCGTAGACTCTTAGAGACATTACTCCCATGGAGGAAAGTGCTCATGGTGACTGTTGTATTCAATCCCGATGCAATTTCTGTGTTTCATCAACACTCTGATACTCCACAGATTACAGAATGCCTCCAGATGTGCATCGGGAACTACTACTGGTCTTCCAGGGAACGATCAAAGCGTAGACTGTTTGAGACATTACTCCCATGGAGGAAAGTGCGCATGGTGACTGTTGTACTCAATCCCGATGCAGTTTCTGTGTTTCATCAACACTCTGATAGTCCACAGATTACAGAATGCCTCCAGATGTGCATCGGAAACTGCTACTGGATTCCATGGAACGATCAAAGCGTAAATTCTTTGAGACATTGCTGCCATGGAGGAAAGTCCGCATGATGACTGTTGTATTCAATCCCGTTGCATTTTCTGTGTTTCATTAACACTCTGATAGTCCACAGATTACAGAATGCCCCGAGATGTGCATCGGAAACTACTACTGGTCTTCCAGGGATCGATCAAAGCGTAGACTGTTTGAGACATTACTCCCATGGAGGAAAGTGCGCATGGTGACTGTTGTATTCAATCCCGATGCAATTTCTGTGTTCCATCAACATTCTGATAGTCCACAGATTACAGAAAGCCTCCAGATGTGCATCGGAAACTACTACTGGTCTTCCAGTGAACGATCAAATCGTAGACTGTTTGAGACATTACTCCCGTTTAAGGAAATTGCGCATGGTGGCTGTTGTATACAATCCCGATGCAATTTCTGTGTTTCATCAACACTCTGATACTCCACAGATTACAGAATCCCACCAGATCTGCATCGGACACTACTACTGGTCTTCCAGGGAACGATCAAAGCGTAGACTGTTTGAGACATTACTCCCATGGAGGAAAGAGCGCATGGTGACTGTTGTACTCAATCCCGATGCAGTTTCTGTGTTTCATCAACACTCTGATAGTCCACAGATTACAGAATGCCTCCAGATGTGCATCAGAAGCTACTACTGGTCTTCGAGGGAACGATCAAAGCGTAGCCTGTTTGAGACATTACTTTTATGGAGGAATGTGCGCATGGTGACTGTTGTACTCAATCCCAATGGAATTTCTGTGTTTCATCAACACTCTGATAGTCCACAGATTACAGAATGCCTCCAGATGTGCATCGGAAAATGGTACTAGTCATACATGGAACGATCAAAGCGTAAACTCTCTGAGACATCGCTCCCATGGAGGAAAGTGCGCATGATGACTGTTGTATTCAATCACGATGCATTTCCTGTGTTTCATCAACACTCTGATAGTCCACAGATTACAGAATGCCTCCAGATGTGCATCAGAAGCTACTGCTGGTCTTCGAGGGAACGATCAAAGCGTAGCCTGTTTGAGACATTACTTTTATGGAGGAATGTGCGCATGGTGACTGTTGTACTCAATCCCAATGGAATTTCTGTGTTTCATCAACACTCTGATAGTCCACAGATTACAGAATGCCTCCAGATGTGCATCGGAAAATGGTACTAGTCATACATGGAACGATCAAAGCGTAAACTCTCTGAGACATCGCTCCCATGGAGGAAAGTGCGCATGATGACTGTTGTATTCAATCACGATGCATTTCCTGTGTTCCATCAACACTCTGATAGTCCACAGATTATAGAATGCTACGAGATGTGCATCAGAAACTACTACTGGTCTTCCAGGGAACGATCAAAGCGTGGACTGTTTCAGACATTACTCCCATGGAGGAAAGTGCGGATGGTGACTGTAGTATTCAATCCCAATGCAATTTCTATGTTTCATCAACACTCTGATAGTCCACAGATTACAGAATGCCACCAGACGTGCATCGGAAACTACTACTGGTCTTCCAGGGAACGATCAAAGTGTAGACTGTTTGAGACATACCTCCCGTGGAGGAAAGTGCGCATGGTGAGAGTTGTATTCAATCCCGATAAAATTTGTGTGTTTCATCAACACACTTATAGTCCACAGATTACAGAACGCCAACAGATGTTAATGGGAAACTACCACTGGTCTTCCAGGGAAAGATCAAAGCGTTGACTGTTTGAGACATTACTCCCATGGAGGAAAGTGCGCATGGTGACTCTTGTATTCAATCCCGATGCAATTTCTGTGTTTCATCGACACACTGATAGTCCACAGATTACAGAATGGCTCCAGATGTTCATCGGAAACTACTACTGGTCTTCCAGGGAACGATCAAAACGTAAACTCTTTAAGACATTACTCCCATGGGGGAAGTGCGCATCGTGACAGTTGTATTCAATCCCGATGCATTTTCTGTCTTTCATCAACACTCTGATAGTCCACAGATTACTGAATGCCTCCAGATGTGCATCGGAACATACTACTGGTCTTCCTGGGAACCATCAAACGTAGACTGTTTGAGACATTATTCCCATGGAGGACAGTGCGCATGGTGACTGCTGTATTCAATCCCGTAGCAATTTCTGTGTTTCATCAACACTCTGATTGTCCACAGTTTACAGAATGCCACCAGACGTGCATCGGAAACCACTACTGGTCTTCCAGGGAACGATCAAAGATTAGACTGTTTGAGACATTACTCCCATGGAGGAAAGTGCGCATGGTGACTGTTGTATTCAATCCCGATGTAATTTCTGTGTTTCATCAACACTCTGATACTCCACAGATTACAGAATGCCTCCAGATGTGCATCGGGAACTACTACTGGTCTTCCAGGGAACGATCAAAGCGTAGACTGTTTGAGACATTACTCCCATGGAGGAAAGTGTGCATGGTGACTGTTGTACTCAATCCCGATGCAGTTTCTGTGTTTCATCAACACTCTGATAGTCCACAGATTACAGAATGCCTCCAGATGTGCATCGGAAACTACTACTGGTCTTCCAGGGAACGATCAAAGCGTAGCCTGTTTGAGAAATTACTTTTATGGAGGAATGAGCGCATGGTGACTGTTGTATTCAATCCCGATGCAATTTCTGTGTTTCATCAACACTCTGATATTCCACAGATTACAGAATGCCACCAGATGTGCATCGGAAACTGCTACTGGTCTTCCATGGAACGATCAAAGCGTAAATTCTTTGAGACATTGCTCCCGTGGCGGAAAGTGCGCATGATTACTGTTGTATTCAATCCCGTTGCATTTTCTGTGTTCATTAACACTCTGATAGTCCACAGATAACAGAATGCCCCGAGATGTGCATCGGAAACTACTACTGGTCTTCCAGGGAACGATCAAAGCGTAGACTGTTCAGACATTACTCCCATGGAGGAAAGTGCGGATGGTGACTGTAGTATTCAATCCCAATGCAATTTCTGTGTTTCATCAACACTCTGATAGTCCACAGATTACAGAATGCCACCAGATGTGCATCGGAAACTACTACTGGTCTTCCAGGGAACGATGAAAGTGTAGACTGTTTGAGACATACCTCTCGTGGAGGAAAGTGCGCATGGTGACTGTTGTATTCAATCCCGATGGAATTTCTGTGTTTCATCAACACTCTTATAGTCCACAGATTACAGAATGAAACCAGATGTGCATCGGAAACTACTACTAGTCTTCCAGGGAGCGATCAAAGCGTAGACTGTTTGAGACATTACTCCCATGGAGGATAGTGCGCATGGCGACTGTTGTATTAAATCCCGATGCAATTTTTTGTGTTTCATCAACATTCTGATAGTCCACAGATTACAGAAAGCCTCCAGAAGGGCATCAGAAACTACTACTGGTCTTCCAGGGAACGATCAAAGCGAAGACTCTTAGAGACATTCCTCCCACGAAGGAAAGTGCGCATGGTAACTGTTGTATTCAATCCCGATGCAATTTCTGTGTTTTATCAACACTCTGATAGTCTACAGGTTACAGAAAGCCACCAGATGTGCATCGGAAACTACTACTGGTCTTCCAGGGAATGATCAAAGCGTAAACTCTTTGAGACATTACTCCCATGGAGGAAAGTGCGCATGGTGACTGGTGTATTCAATCCCGATGCAATTTCTGGTTTCATCAACACTCTGATACTCCACCGATTACAGAATGCCTCCAGATGTGCATCGGTAACTATTATTGGTCTTCCAGGGAACGGTCAAAGCGTAGACTGTTTGAGACATTACTCCCATGGAGGAAAGTGCGCATGGTGGCTGTTGTATTCAATCCCGATGCCATTTCTGTGTTTCATCAACACTCTGATACTCCACAGATTACAGAATGCCTCCAGATCTGCTTCGGAAACTACTACTGGTCTTCCAGGGAACGATCAAAGCGTAGACTGTTTGAGACATTACTCCAATGGAGGAAAGTGCGCATGGTGACTGTTGTACTCAATCCCGATGCAGTTTCTGTGTTTCATCAACACTCTGATTGTCCACAGATTACAGAATGCCTCCAGATGTGCATCGGAAACTACTACTGGTCTTCCAGGGAACGATCAAAGCGTAGACTGTTTTGGACATTACTCCCATGGAGGAAAGTGCGCATGGTAACTGTTGTATTCAATCCCGATGCAATTTCTGTGTTTCATCAACACTCTGATAGTCCACAGATTACAGAATGCCTCCAGATGTTCATCGGAAACTACTACTGGTCTTCCAGGGAACGATCAAACCGTAAACTCTTTAAGACATTACTCCCGTGGAAGGAAATTGCGCATGGTGGCTGTTGTATTCAATTCCGATGCCATTTCTGTGTTTCATCAACACTCTGATACTCCACAGATTACAGAATGCCTCCAGATCTGCATCGGAAACTACTACTGGTCTTCCAGGGAACGATCAAAGCGTAGACTGTTTGAGACATTACTCCAATGGAGGAAACTGCGCATGGTGACTGTTGTACTCAATCCCGATGCAGTTTCTGTGTTTCATCAACACTCTGATAGTCCACAGATTACATAATGCCTCCAGATGTGCATCGGAAACTACTACTGGTCTTCCAGGGAACGATCAAAGTGTAGACTGTTTGAGACATTACTCCCATGGAGGAAAGTGCGCATGTTGACTGTTGTATTCAATCATGATGCATTTTCTGTGTATCATCAACACTCTGATAGTCCACAGATTACAGAATGCCTCCAGATGTGCATCGGAAAATACTACTGGTCTTCCAGGGAACGATCAAAACGTAAACTCTTTAAGACATTACTCCCGTGGAAGGAAATTGCGCATGGTGGCTGTTGTATTCAATCCCGATGCCATTTCTGTGTTTCATCAACACTCTGATACTCCACAGATTACAGAATGCCTCCAGATCTGCATCGGAAACTACTACTGGTCTTCCAGGGAAAGATCAAAGCATAGACTGTTTGAGACATTACTCCCATGGAGGAAAGTGCGCATGGTGACTGTTGTACTCAATCCCGATGCAGTTTCTGTGTTTCATCAACACTCTGATAGTCCACAGATTACAGAATGCCTCCAGATCTGCATCGGAAACTACTACTGATCTTCCAGGGAACGATCAAAGTGTAGACTGTTTCAGACATTACTCCCATGGAGGAATGTGCGGATGGTGACTGTAGTATTCAATCCCAATGCAATTTCTGTGTTTCATCAACACTCTGATTGTCCACAGTTTACAAAATAAAACCAGACGTGCATCGGAAACTACTACTGGTCTTCCAGGGAACGATCAAAGCGAAGACTGTTAGAGACATTACTCCCATGGAGGAAAGTGCGCAAGGTAACTGTTGTATTCAATCCCGATGCAATTTCTGTGTTTTATCAACACTCTGATAGTCTACAGGTTACAGAATGCCACCAGATGTGCATCGGAAACTACTACTGGTCTTCCGGGGAATGATCAAAGCGTAAAGTCCTTGAGACATTACTCCCATGGAGGAAAGTGCGCATGGTGACTAGTGTATTCTATCCCGATGCAATTTCTGGTTTCATCAACACTCTGATAATCCACCGATTACAGAATGCCTCCAGATGTGCATCGGAAACTATTATTGGTCTTCCAGGGAACGGTCAAAGCGTAGACTGTTTGAGACATTACTCCCATGGAGGAAAGTGCGCATCTTGACTGTTGTATTTAATCCCGATGCATTTTCTGTGTATCATCAACACTCTGATAGTCCACAGATTACAGAATGCCTCCAGATGTGCATCGGAAACTACTACTGGTCTTCCAGGGAACGATCAAAGCGTAGACTGTTTGGGACATTACTCCCATGGAGGAAAGTGCGCATGGTGCCTGTTGTATTCAATCCCGATGCAATTTCTGTGTTTCATCAACACTCTGATAGTCCACAGATTACAGAATGCCTCCAGATGTGCATCGGAACCTACTACTGGTCTTCCTGGGAACGATCAAAGCGTAGACTGTTTGAGACATTACTCCCATGGAGGAAAGTGCGCATGGCGAATGTTGTATTAAATCCCGATACAATTTTTTGTGTTTCATCAACATTCTGATAGTCCACAGATTACAGAAAGCCTCCAGAAGGGCATCAGAAACTACTACTGGTCTTCCAGGGAACGATCAAAGCGAAGACTGTTAGAGACATTCCTCCCACGGAGGAAAGTGCGCATGGTGAATGTTGTATTCAATTCCGATGCAAATTCTGTGTTTCATCAACACTCTGATAGTCCACAGATTACAGAATGCCTCCAGATGTTCATCGGAAACCACTACTGGTCTTCCAGGGAACGATCAAAACGTAAACTCTTTAAGACATTACTCCCGTGGAAGGAAATTGCGCATGGTTGCTGTTGTATTCAATCCCGATGCCATTTCTGTGTTTCATCAACACTCTGATACTCCACAGATTACAGAATGCCTCCAGATCTGCATCGGAAACTACTACTGGTCTTCCAGGGAACGATCAAAGCGTAGACTGTTTGAGACATTACTCCAAAGGAGGAAAGTGCGCATGGTGACTGTTGTACTCAATCCCGATGCAGTTTCTGTGTTTCATCAACACTCTGATAGTCCACAGATTACAGAATGCCTCCAGATGTGCATCGGAAACTACTACTGGTCTCCCAGGGAACGATCAAAGCGTAGACTGTTTGAGACATTACTCCCATGGAGGAAAGTGCGCATGGTGACTGTTGTATTCAATCATGATGCATTTTCTGTGTATCATCAACACTCTGATAGTCCACAGATTACAGAATGCCTCCAGATGTGCATCGGAAACTACTACTGGTCTTCCAGGGAACGATCAAAACGTAAACTCTTTAAGACATTACTCCCGTGGAAGGAAATTGCGCATGGTGGCTGTTGTATTCAATCCCGATGCCATTTCTGTGTTTCATCAACACTCTGATACTCCACAGATTGCAGAATGCCTCCAGATCTGCATCGGAAACTACTACTGGTCTTCCAGGGAACGATCAAAGCGTAGACTGTTTCAGACATTACTCCCATGGAGGAAAGTGCGCATGGTGTCTGTTGTACTCAATCCCGATGCAGTTTCTGTGTTTCATCAACACTCTGATAGTCCACAGATTACAGAATGCCTCCAGATTTGCATCGGAAACTACTACTGGTCTTCCAGGGAACGATCAAAGTGTAGACTGTTTCAGACATTACTCCCATGGAGGAATGAGCGCATGGTGACTGTTGTATTTAATCCCGATGCAATTTCTGTGTTTCATCAACACTCTGATAGTCCACAGATTACAGAATGCCACCAGATGTGCATCGGAAACTACTACTGGTCTTCCAGCAAACGATCAAAGTGTAGACTGTTTGAGAAATACCTCCCGTGGAGGAAAGTGCGCATGGTGAATTTTGTATTCCATCCCGATGGAATTTCTGTGTTTCATCAACACTCTGATAGTCCACAGATTACAGATTGAAACCAGATGTGCATCGGAAACTACTACTGGTCTTCCAGGGAGCGATCAAAGCGTAGACTGTTTAAGACATTACTCCCATGAAGGAAAGTGCTCATGGTGACTGTTGAATCAAATCCCGCTGCAATTTCTGTGTTTCATCAACATTCTGATAGTCCACAGATTACAGAAAGCCTCCAGAAGCGCATCGGAAACTACTACTGGTCTTCCAGGGAACGATCAAAGCGAAGACTGTTAGAGACATTACTCCCATGGAGGAAAGTGCGCAAGGTAACTGTTGTATTCAATCCCGATGCAATTTCTGTGTTTTATCAACACTCTGATAGTCTACAGGTTACAGAATGCCACCAGATGTGCATCGGAAACTACTACTGGTCTTCCGGGGAATGATCAAAGCGTAAAGTCCTTGAGACATTACTCCCATGGAGGAAAGTGGGCATGGTGACTAGTGTATTCTATCCCGATGCAATTTCTGGTTTCATCAACACTCTGATAATCCACCGATTACAGAATGCCTCCAGATGTGCATCGGAAACTACTATTGGTCTTCCAGGGAACGGTCAAAGCGTAGACTGTTTGAGACATTACTCCCATGGAGGAAAGTGCGCATCTCGACTGCTGTATTTAATCCCGATGCATTTTCTGTGTATCATCAACACTCTGATAGTCCACAGATTACAGAATGCCTCCAGATGTGCATCGGAAACTACTACTGGTCTTCCAGGGAACGATCAAAGCGTAGACTGTTTGGGAAATTACTCCCATGGAGGAAAGTGCGCATGGTGACTGTTGTATTCAATCCCGATGCAATTTCTGTGTTTCATCAACACTCTGATAGTCCACAGATTACAGAATGCCTCCAGATGTGCATCGGAACCTACTACTGGTCTTCCTGGGAACGATCAAAGCGTAGACTGTTTGAGACATTATTCCCATGGAGGAAAGTGCGCATGGTGACTGCTGTATTCAATCCCGAGGCCATTTCTGTGTTTCATCAACACTCTGATAGTCCACAGTTTACAGAATGCCACCAGACGTACATCGGAAACTACTACTGGTCTTCCAGGGAACGATCAAAGATTAGACTGTTTGAGACATTAATCCCATGGAGGAAAGTGCTCATGGTGACGGTTGTATTCAATCCCGATGCAATTTCTGTGTTTCATCAACACTCTAATACTACACAGATTACAGAATGCCTCCACATGTGCATCGAAAACTACTACTGGTCTTCCAGGGAACGATCAAAGCGTAGACTGTTTGAGACATTACTCCCATGGAGGAAAGTGCTCATGGTGACTGTTGTATTCAATCCCGATGCAATTTCTGTGTTTCATCAACACTCTGATAGTCCGCAGAATACAGAATGCCTCCAGATGTGCATCGGAAACTACTACTGGTCTTCCAGGTAACGATGAAAACGTAGACTGTTTGAGACATTACTTTTATGGAGGAATGTGCGCATGGTGACTGTTGTATTCAATCCCGATGCAATTTCTGCGTTTCATCAACACTCTGATAGTCCACAGATTACAGAATGCCTCCAGATGTGCATCGGAAACTACTACTGGTCTTACAGGGAGAGATCAAACCGTAGACTGTTTGAGACATTACTCCTGTGGAAGAAAGAGCGCATGTTGACTGTTGTATTCAATCCCGATGCAATTTCTGTGTTTCATCAACACTCTGATACTCCACAGATTACAGAATGCCTTCAGATGTGCGTCGGAAACTACTACTGGTCTTCCAGGGAACGATCAATGCGTAGACTAATTGAGACATTACTCCCATGGAGGAAAGTGCGCATGGTGACTGTTGTATTCAATCCCAATGCAATTTCTGTGTTTCATCAACACTCTGATAGTCTACAGATTACAGAATGCCACCAGATGTGCATCGGAAACTACTACAGGTCTTCCAGGGAACGATCAAATCGTAGACTGTTTGAGACATTACTCCCGTGGAGGAAAGTGCGCATGGTGACTGTTGTATTCAATCCCGATGCAATTTCTGTGTTTCATCAACACTCTGATAGTCTACAGATTACAGAATGCCACCAGATGTGCATCGGAAACTACTACTGGTCTTCCAGGGAGCGATCAAAGCGTAGACTGTTCGAGACATTACTCCCATGGAGGAAAGTGCGCATGGCGAATGTTGTATTAAATCCCGATACAATTTTTTGTGTTTCATCAACATTCTGATAGTACACAGATTACAGAAAGCCTCCAGAAGGGCATCAGAAACTACTACTGGTCTTCCAGGGAACGATCAAAGCGAAGACTGTTAGAGACATTCCTCCCACGGAGGAAAGTGCGCATGGTGAATGTTGTATTCAATCCCGATGCAATTTCTGTGTTTCATCAACACTCTGATAGTCCACAGATTACAGAATGCCTCCAGATGTGCATCGAAAACTACTACTGGTCTGCCAGGGAACGATCAAAGCGTAGACTGTTTGAGACATTACTCCCATGGAGGAAAGTGCGCATGGTGACTGTTGTATTCAATCATGATGCATTTTCTGTGTATCATCAACACTCTGATAGTCCACAGATTACAGTATGCCTCCAGATGTGCATCGGAAACTACTACTGGTCTTCCAGGGAACGATCAAAACGTAAACTCTTTAAGACATTACTCCCGTGGAAGGAAATTGCGCATGGTGGCTGTGGTATTCAATCCCGATGCCATTTCTGTGTTTCATCAACACACTGATACTCCACAGATTGCAGAATGCCTCCAGATCTGCATCGGAAACTACTACTGGTCTTCCAGGGAACGATCAAAGCGTAGACTGTTTCAGACATTACTCCCATGGAGGAAAGTGCGCATGGTGTCTGTTGTACTCAATCCCGATGCAGTTTCTGTGTTTCATCAACACTCTGATAGTCCACAGATTACAGAATGCCTCCAGATTTGCATCGGAAACTACTACTGGTCTTCCAGGGAACGATCAAAGTGTAGACTGTTTCAGACATTACTCCCATGGAGGAATGTGCGGATGGTGACTGTTGTATTCAATCCCGATGCAATTTCTGTGTTTCATCAACACTCTGATAGTCCACAGATTACAGAATGCCTCCAGATGTTAATCGGAAACTACTACTGGGCTTCCAGGGAATGATCAAAGCGTATACTGAGACATTACTCCCATGGAGGAAAGTGCGCATGGTGACTGTTGTATTCAATCCCGATGCAATTTCTGTGTTTCATCAACACTCTGATAGTCCACAGATTACAGAATGCCTCCAGATGTGCATCGGAAACTACGACTGGTCTTCCAGGGAACGATCAAAGCGTAGACTGTTTGAGACATTACTCCCATGGAGGAAAGTGCGCATGGTGACTGTTGTATTCAATCATGATGCATTTTCTGTGTATCATCAACACTCTGATAGTCCACAGATTACAGAATGCCTCCAGATGTGCATCGGAAACTACTACTGGTCTTCCAGGGAACGATCAAAACGTAAACTCTTTAAGACATTACTCCCGTGGAAGGAAATTGCGCATGGTGGCTGTTGTATTCAATCCCGATGCCATTTCTGTGTTTCATCAACACTCTGATACTCCACAGATTACAGAATGCCTCCAGATCTGCATCGGAAACTACTACTGGTCTTCCAGGGAACGATCAAAACGTAGACTGTTTGAGACATTACTCCCATGGAGGAAAGTGCGCATGGTGACTGTTGTACTCAATCCCGATGCAGTTTCTGTGTTTCATCAACACTCTGATAGTCCACAGATTACAGAATGCCTCCAGATCTGCATCGGAAACTACTACTGGTCTTCCAGGGAACGATCAAATTGTAGACTCTTTCAGACATTACTCCCATGGAGGAATGTGCGGATGGTGACCGTAGTATTCTATCCCAATGCAATTTCTATGTTTCATCAACAGTCTGATAGTCCACAGTTTACAGAATGCCACCAGATGTGCATCGGAAACTACTACTGGTCTTCCAGGGAACGATCAAAGTGTAGACTGTTTGAGACATACCTCCCGTGGAGGAAAGTGCGCATGGTGTCTGCTGTATTCAATCCCGTAGCAATTTCTGTGTTTCATCAACACTCTGATTGTCCACAGTTTACAGAATAAAACCAGACGTGCATCGGAAACTACTACTGGTCTTCCAGGGAACGATCAAATCGTAGCCTGTTTGAGAAATTACTATTATGGAGGAATGAGCGCATGGTGACTGTTGTATTCAATCCCGATGCAATTTCTGTGTTTCATCAACACTCTGATAGTCCACAGATTACAGAATGCCACCAGATGTGCATCGGAAACTACTACTGGTCTTCCAGCGAACGATCAAAGTGTAGACTGTTTGAGAAATACCTCCCATGGAGGAAAGTGCGCATGGTGAATTTTGTATTCAGTCACGATGGAATTTCTGTGTTTCATCAACACTCTGATAGTCCACAGATTACAGAATGAAACCAGATGTGCATCGGAAACTACTACTGGTCTTCCAGGGAGCGATCAAAGCGTAGACTGTTTGAGACATTACTCCCATGGAGGAAAGTGCTCATCGTGACTGTTGTATCAAATCCCGATGCAATTTCTGTGTTTCATCAACATTCTGATAGTCCACAGATTACAGAAAGCCTCCAGAAGGGCATCGGAAACTACTACTGGTCTTCCAGTGAACGATCAAAGCGAAGACTGTTAGAGACATTACTCCCATGGAGGAAAGTGCGCATGGTGACTGTTGTATTCAATCCCGATGCAATTTCTGTGTTTCATCAACACTCTGATAGTCCACAGATTACAGAATGCCTCCAGATGTTAATCGGAAACTACTACTGGTCTTCCAGGGAATGATCAAAGCGTAGACTGAGACATTACTCCCATGGAGGAAAGTGCGCATGGTGACTGTTGTATTCAATCCCGATGCAATTTCTGTGTTTCATCAACACTCTGATAGTCCGCAGAATACAGAATGCCTCCAGATGTGCATCGGAAACTACTACTGGTCTTCCAGGTAACGATGAAAACGTAGACTGTTTGAGACATTACTTTTATGGAGGAATGTGCGCATGGTGACTGTTGTATTCAATCCCGATGCAATTTCTGTGTTTCATCAACACTCTGATAGTCCACAGATTACAGAATGCCTCCAGATGTGCATCGGAAACTACTACTGGTCTTACAGGGAGAGATCAAACCGTAGACTGTTTGAGACATTACTCCTGTGGAAGAAAGAGCGCATGTTGACTGTTGTATTCAATCCCGATGCAATTTCTGTGTTTCATCAACACTCTGATACTCCACAGATTACAGAATGCCTTCAGATGTGCGTCGGAAACTACTACTGGTCTTCCAGGGAACGATCAATGCGTAGACTAATTGAGACATTACTCCCATGGAGGAAAATGCGCATGGTGACTGTTGTATTCAATCCCGATGCAATTTCTGTGTTTCATCAACACTCTGATAGTCTACAGATTACAGAATGCCACCTGATGTGCATCGGAAACTACTACCGGTCTTCCAGGGAACGATCAAATCGTAGACTGTTTGAGACATTACTCCCGTGGAGGAAAGTGCGCATGGTGACTGTTGTATTCAATCCCGATGCAATTTCTGTGTTTCATCAACACTCTGATAGTCTACATATTACAGAATGCCACCAGATGTGCATCGGAAACTACTACTGGTCTTCCAGGGAACGATCAAAGCGTAGACTGTTTGAGACATTACTCCCATGGAGGAAAGTGCGCATGGCGAATGTTGTATTAAATCCCGATACAATTTTTTGTGTTTCATCAACATTCTGATAGTCCACAGATTACAGAAAGCCTCCAGAAGGGCATCAGAAACTACTACTGGTCTTCCAGGGAACGATCAAAGCGAAGACTGTTAGAGACATTCCTCCCACGGAGGAAAGTGCGCATGGTGAATGTTGTATTCAATCCCGATGCAATTTCTGTGTTTCATCAACACTCTGATAGTCCACAGATTACAGAATGCCTCCAGATGTTCATCGGAAACCACTACTGGTCTTCCAGGGAACGATCAAAACGTAAACTCTTTAAGACATTACTCCCGTGGAAGGAAATTGCGCATGGTGCCTGTTGTATTCAATCCCGATGCCATTTCTGTGTTTCATCAACACTCTGATACTCCACAGATTACAGATTGCCTCCAGATCTGCATCGGAAACTACTACTGGTCTTCCAGGGAACGATCAAAGCGTAGACTGTTTGAGACATTACTCCAAAGGAGGAAAGTGCGCATGGTGACTGTTGTACTCAATCCCGATGCAGTTTCTGTGTTTCATCAACACTCTGATAGTCCACAGATTACAGAATGCCTCCAGATGTGCATCGGAAACTACTACTGGTCTGCCAGGGAACGATCAAAGCGTAGACTGTTTGAGACATTACTCCCATGGAGGAAAGTGCGCATGGTGACTGTTGTATTCAATCATGATGCATTTTCAGTGTATCTTCAACACTCTGATAGTCCACAGATTACAGAATGCCTCCAGATGTGCATCGGAAACTACTACTGGTCTTCCAGGGAACGATCAAAGCGTAGACTGTTTCAGACATTACTCCCTTGGAGGAAAGTGCGCATGGTGTCTGTTGTACTCAATCCCGATGCAGTTTCTGTGTTTCATCAACACACTGATAGTCCACTGATTACAGAATGCCTCCAGATTTGCATCGGAAACTACTACTGGTCTTCCAGGGAACGATCAAAGTGTAGACTGTTTCAGACATTACTCCCATGGAGTAATGTGCGGATGGTGACTGTAGTATTCAATCCCAATGCAATTTCTCTGTTTCATCAACACTCTGATAGTCCACAGTTTACAGAATGCCACCAGATGTGCATCGGAAACTACTACTGGTCTTCCAGGGAACGATCAAAGCGTAGACTGTTTGGGACATTACTCCCATGGAGGAAAGAGCGCATGGTGACTGTTGTATTCAATCCCGTTGCAATTTCTGTGTTTCATCAACACTCTGATAGTCCACAGATTACAGAATGCCTCCAGATGTTAATCGGAAACTACTACTGGTCTTCCAGGGAAAGATCAAAACGTAAACTCTTTAAGACATTACTCCCGTGGAAGGAAATTGCGCATGGTGGCTGTTGAATTCAATCCCGATGCCATTTCTGTGTTTCATCAACACTCTGATGCTCCACAGATTACAGAATGCCTCCAGATCTGCATCGGAAACTACTACTGGTCTTCCAGGGAACGATCAATGCGTAGACTAATTGAGACATTACTCCCATGGAGGAAAGTGCGCATGGTGACTGTTGTATTCAATCCCGATGCCATTTCTGTGTTTCATCAACTCTCTGATAGTCTACAGATTACAGAATGCCACCAGATGTGCATCGGAAACTACTACCGGTCTTCCAGGGAACGATCAAATCGTAGACTGTTTGAGACATTACTCCCGTGGAGGAAAGTGGGCATGGTGACTCTTGTATTCAATCCCGATGCAATTTCTGGTTTCATCAACACACTGAAACCCCACGAATTACAAAATGCGTCCAGATGTGCAACGGAAACTACTACTGATCTTCCAGGGAACGATCAAAGCGAAGACTGTTTGAGACATTACTCCCATGGAGGGAAGTGCGCATGGTGACTGTTATATTCAATCCCGATGCAATTTCTGTGTTTCATCAACACTCTCATTGTCCACAGATTACAGAATGCCTCCAGATGTTCATCGGAAACTATTATTGGTCTTCCAGGGAACGGTCAAAGCGTAGACTGTTTGAGACATTACTCCCATGGAGGAAAGTGAGCATGGTGACTGTTGTATTCAATCCCGATGCATTTTCTGTGTATCATCAACACTCTGATAGTCCACAGATTACAGAATGCCTCCAGATGTGCATCGGAAACTACTACTGGTCTTCCAGGGAACGATCAAAGCGTAGACTGTTTGGGATATTACTCCCATGGAGGAAAGTGCGCATGGTGACTGTTGTATTCAGTACCGATGCAATTTCTGTGTTTCATCAACACTCTGATAGTCCACAGATTACAGAATGCCACCAGATGTTCATCGGAAACTACTACTGGTCTTCCAGGGAACGATCAAAATGTAAACTCTTTAAGACGTTACTCCCATGGAGAAAAGGGCGCATCGTGACTGTTGTATTCAATCCCGATGCATTTTCTGTCTTTCATCAACACTCTGATAGTCCACAGATTACAGAATGCCTCCAGATGTGCATCGAAAACTACTACTGGTCTTCCAGGGAACGATCAAAGCGTAGACTGTTTCATACATTACTCCCATGGAGGAAAGTGCGGATGGTGACTGTAGTATTCAATCCCAATGCAATTTCTGTGTTTCATCAACACTCTGATAGTCCACAGATTACAGAATGCCACCAGATGTGCATCGGAAAGTACTACTGGTCTTCCAGGGAACGATCAAAGTGTAGACTGTTTGAGACATACCTCCTGTGAAGGAAAGTGCGCATGGTGACTGTTGTATTCAATCCCGATGCAATTTCTGTGTTTCATCAACACTCTGATAGTCCACAGATTACAGAATGCCACCAGATGTGCATCGGAAACTACTACTGGTCTTCCAGGGAGCGATCAAAGCGTAGACTGTTTGAGACATTACTCCCATGGAGGAAAGTACGCATGGTGGTTGTTGTATTAAATCCCGATGCAATTTCTGTGTTTCATCAACATTCTGATAGTCCACAGATTACAGAAAGCCTCCAGAAGGGCATCGGAAACTACTACTGGTCTTCCAGGGAACGATCAAAGCGAAGACTGTTAGAGACATAACTCCCATGGAGGAAAGCGCGCATGGTAACTGTTGTACTCAATCCCGATGCAATTACTGTGTTTTATCAACACTCTGATATTCTACAGGTTACAGAATGCCACCAGATGTGCATCGGAAACTACTACTGGTCTTCCAGGGAACGATCAAAGCGTAGACTGTTTGAGACATTATTTTATGGAGGAATGTGCGCATGGTTGACGGTTGTATTCAATCCCGATGCAATTTGTGTGTTCCATCAACACTCTGATAGTCCACAGTTTACAGAATGCCTCCAGATGTGCATCGGAAACTACTACTGATCTTCCAGGGAACGATCAAAGCGTAAATTCATTGAGACATTACTCCCATGGAGGAAAGTGCGCATGGTGACTGTTGTATTCAATCCCGATGCATTTTCTGTGTTTCATCAACACTCTGATAGTCCACAGATTCCAGAATGCCACCAGATGTGCATCGGAAACTACTACTGGTCTTCCAGGGATCGATCAAAGCGTAGACTGATTGAGACATTACTCCCATGGAGGAAAGTGCGCATGGTGACTGTTGTATACAATCCCGATGCAATTTCTGTGTTTCATCAACATTCTGATAGTCCACAGATTACAGAAAGCCTCCAGATGTGCATCGCAAACTACTACTGGTCTTCCTGAGAACGATCAAAGCGTAGACTGTTAGAGACATTACTCCCATGGAGGAAAGTGTGCATGGTAACTGCTGTATTCAATCCCGATGCAATTTCATTGTTTCATCAACACTCTGATAGTCTACAGATTACAGAATGCCACCAGATGTGCATCGGAAACTACTACTGGTCTTCCAGAGAACGATCAAATCGTAGACTGTTTGAGACATTACTCCCGTGGAAGGAAATTGCGCATGGTGGCTGTTGTATACAATCCCGATGCAATTTCTGTGTTTCATCAACACCCTGATACTCCACAGATTACAGAATCCCTCCAGATCTGCACCGGAAACTACTACTGGTCTTCCAGGGAACGATCAAAGCGTAGACTGTTTGAGACATTACTCCCATGGAGGAAAGTGCGCATGGTGACTGTTGTACTCAATCCCGATGCAGTTTCTGTGTTTCATCAACACTCTGATAGTCCACAGATTACAGAATGCCTCCAGATGTGCATCGGAAACTACTACTGGTCTTCCAGGGAACGATCAAAGCGTAGCCTGTTTGAGACATTACTTTTATGGAGGAATGTTCGCATGGTGACTGTTGTACTCAATCCCAATGGAATATCTGTGTTTCATCAACACTCTGATAGTCCACAGATTACAGAATGCCTCCAGATGTGCATCGGAAACTGGTACTAGTCTTCCATGGAACGATCAAAGCGTAAACTCTCTGAGACATCGCTCCCATGGAGGAAAGTGCGCATGATGACTGTTGTATTCAATCCCGATGCATTTTCTGTGTTTCATCAACACTCTGATAGTCCACAGATAATAGAATGCCACGAGATGTGCATCAGAAACTTCTACTGGTCTTCCAGGGAACGATCAAAGCGTGGACTGTTTCAGACATTACTCCCATGGAGGAAAGTGCGGATGGTGACTGTAGTATTCAATCCCAATGCAATATCTATGTTTCATCAACACTCTGATAGTCCACAGATTACAGAATGCCACCAGACGTGCATCGAAAACTACTACTGGTCTTCCAGGGAACGATCAAAGATTAGACTGTTTGAGACATTACTCCCATGGAGGAAAGTGCGCATGGTGACTCTTGTATTCAATCCCGATGCAATTTCTGTGTTTCATCAACACTCTGATAGTCCACAGATTACAGAATGCCTCCAGATGTTCATCGGAAACTACTACTGGTCTTCCAGGGAACGATCAAAACGTAAACTCTTTAAGACATTACTCCCATGGAGGAAAGTGCGCATCGTGACTGTTGTATTCAATCCCGATGCATTTTCAGTCTTTCATCAACACTCTGATAGTCCACAGATTACTGAATACCTCCAGATGTGCATCGGAAAATACTACTGATCTTCCTGGGAACCATCAAACGTAGACTTTTTGAGACATTATTCCCATGGAGGACAGTGCGCATGGTGACTGCTGTATTCAATCCCGTAGCAATTTCTGTGTTTCATCAACACTCTGATAGTCCACAGATTACAGAATGCCACCAGACGTGCATCGGAAACTACTACTGGTCTTCCAGGGAACGATCAAAGATTAGACTGTTTGAGACATTACTCCCATGGAGGAAAGTGCGCATGGTGACTGTTCTATTCAATACAGATGCTATTTCTGTGTTTCATCAACACCCTGATACTCCACAGATTACAGAATGCCTCCAGATGTGCATCGGAAACTACTACTGGTCTTACAGGGAACGATCAAACCGTAGACTGTTTGAGACATTACTCCCGTGGAGGAAAGTGCACATGGTGACTGTTGCATTCAATCCCGATGCAATTTCTGTGTTCCATCAACACTCTGATACTCCACAGATTACAGAATGCCTTCAGATGTGCGTCGGAAACTACTACTGGTCTTCCAGGGAACGATCAAATCGTAGACTGTTTGAGACATTACTCCCATGGAGGGAAGTGCGCATGGTGACTGTTGTATTGAATCCCGAAGCAATTTCTGTGTTTCATCAACACTCTGATAGTCCACAGATTACAGAATGCCACCAGATGTGCATTGGATACTACTACTGGCCTTCCAGGGAACGATAAAAGCGTAGACTGTTTGAGACATTACTCCCATGGCGGAAACTGGGCATGGAGAGTGTTGTATTCAATCCCGATGCAATATCTGTGTTTCATCTACACTCTGATAGTCCACAGATTACAGAAAGCATAAAGATGTGCATTGGAAACTAATACTCGTCTTCCAGGGAACGATCAAAGCGTAGACTCTTAGAGACATTACTCCCATGGAGGAAAGTGCTCATGGTGACTGTTGTATTCAATCCTCGATGCCATTTCTGTGTTTCATCCACACTCTGATAGTCTACAGATTACTGAATGCCACCAGATGTGCATCGGAAACTACTACTGGTCTTCCAGGGAACGATCAAAGCGAAGACTGTTAGGGACATTCCTCCCACGGAGGAAAGTGCGCATGGTAACTGTTGTATTCAATCCCGATGCAATTTCTGTGTTTTATCAACACTCTAATAGTCTACAGGTTACAGAAAGCCACCAGATGTGCATCGGAAACTACTACTGGTCTTCCAGGGAATGATCAAAGCGTAAACTCTTTGAGACATTACTCCCATGGAGGAAAGTGCGCATGGTGACTGGTGTATTCAACCCCGATGCAATTTCTGTGTTTCATCAAAACTCTGATAGTCCACAGATTACAGAATGCCCCGAGATGTGCATCGGAAACTACTACTGGTCTTCCAGCGAACGATCAAAGTGTAGACTGTATGAGAAATACCTCCCGTGGAGGAAAGTGCGCATGGTGAATTTTGTATTCAATCCCGATGGAATTTCTGTGTTTCATCAACACTCTGATAGTCCACAGATTACAGAATGAAACCAGATGTCATCGGAAACTACTACTGGTCTTCCAGGGAGCGATCAAAGCGTAGACTGTTTGAGACATTACTCCCATGGAGGAAAGTGCTCATGGTGACTGTTGTATCAAATCCCGATGCAATTTCTGTGTTTCATCAACATTCTGATAGTCCACAGATTACAGAAAGCCTCCAGAAGGGCATCGGAAACTACTACTGGTCTTACAGGGAACGATCAAAGCGAAGACTGTTAGAGACATTATTCCCATGGAGGAAAGTGCGCATGGTAACTGTTGTATTCAATCCCGATGCAATTTTTGTGTTTTATCAACACTCTGATAGTCTACAGGTTATAGAATGCCACCAGATGTGCATCGGAAACTACTACTGGTCTTCCAGGGAATGATCAAAGCGTAAACTCTTTGAGACATTACTCCCATGGAGGAAAGTGCGCATGGTGACTGGTGTATTCAATCCCGATGCAATTTCTGGTTTCATCAACACTCTGATACTCCACCGATTACAGAATGCCTCCAGATGTGCATCGGAAACTATTATTGGTCTTCCTGGGAACGGTCAAAGCGTAGACTGTTTGAGACATTACTCCCATGGAGGAAAGTGCGCATCTTGACTGTTGTATTTAATCCCGATGCATTTTCTGTGTATCATCAACACTCTGATAGTCCACAGATTACAGAATGCCTCCAGATGTTAATCGGAAACTAATACACGTCTTCCAGGGAACGATCAAAGCGTAGACCCTTAGAGACATTACTCCCATGGAGGAAAGTGCTCATGGTGACTGTTGTATTCAATCCCGATGCAATTTCTGTGTTTCATCCACACTCTGATAGTCTACAGATTACTGAATGCCACCAGATGTGCATGGGAAACTACTACTGGTCTTCCAGGGATCGATCAAAGCGTAAACTGTTTGAGACATTACTCCCATGGAGGAAAGTGCGCATGGTGACTGTTGTATTCAATCCCGATGCAATTTCTGTGTTTCATCAACACTCTGATACTCCACAGATTACAGAATGCCTCCAGATGTGCATCGGGAACTACTACTGGTCTTCCAGGGAACGATCAAAGCGTAGACTCTTTGAAACATTACTCCCATGGAGGAAAGTGCGCATGGTGACTGTTGTACTCAATCCCGATGCAGTTTCTGTGTTTCATCAACACTCTGATAGTCCACAGATTACGGAATGCCTCCAGATGTGCATCGGAAACTACTACTGGTCTTCCAGGGAACGATCTAAGCGTAAATTCTCTGAGACATTGCTCCCATGGAGGAAAGTGCGCATGATGACTGTTGTATTCAATCCCGTTGCATTTTCTGTGTTTCATTAACACTCTGATAGTCCACAGATTACAGAATGCCCCGAGATGTGCATCGGAAACTACTACTGGTCTTCCAGGGAACGATCAAAGCGTAGAGTGTTTCAGACATTACTCCCATGGAGGAAAGTGAAGATGGTGGCTATAGTATTCAATCCCAATGCAATTTCTGAGTTTCATCAACACTCTGATAGTGAACAGATTACAGAATGCCACCAGATGTGCATCGGAAACTACTACTGGTCTTCCAGGGAACGATGAAAGTGTAGACTGTTGGAGACATACCTCCCGTGGAGGAAAGTGCGCATGGTGACTGTTGTATTCAATCCCGATGCATTTTCTGTGTTTCATCAACACTCTGATAGTCCACAGATTATAGAATGAAACCAGATGTGCATCGGAAACTACTACTGGTCTTCCAGGGAGTGATCAAAGCGTAGACTGTTTGGGACATTACTCCCATGGAGGAAAGTGCGCATGGTGACTGTTGTATTAAATCCCGATGCAATTTTTTGTGTTTCATCAACATTCTGATAGTCCACAGATTACAGAAAGCCTCCAGAAGGGCATCAGAAACTACTTCTGGTCTTCCAGGGAACGATCAAAGCGAAGACTGTTAGAGACATTCCTCCCACGGAGGAAAGTGCGCATGGTAACTGTTGTATTCAATCCCGATGCAATTTTTGTGTTTTATCAACACTCTGATAGTCTACAGGTTACAGAAAGCCACCAGATGTGCATCGGACACTACTACTAGTCTTCCAGGGAATGATCAAAGCGTAAACTCTTTGAGACATTACTCCCATGGAGGAAAGTGCGCATGGTGACTGGTGTATTCAACCCCGATGCAATTTCTGTGTTTCATCAAAACTCTGATAGTCCACAGATTACAGAATGCCCCGAGATATGCATCGGAAACTACTACTGGTCTTCCAGGGAACGATCAAAGCGTAGACTGTTTCAGACATTACTCCCATGGAGGAAAGTGCGGATGGTGACTGTAGTATTCAATCCCAATGCAATTTCTGTGTTTCATCAACCCTCTGATGGTGAACAGATTACAGAGTGCCACCAGATGTGCATCGGAATCTACTACTGGTCTTCCAGGGAACGATGAAAGTGTAGACTGTTTGAGACATACCTCCCGTGGAGGAAAGTGCGCATGGTGACTGTTGTATTCAATCCCGATGCATTTTCTGTGTTTCATCAACACTCTGATAGTCCACAGATTACAGAATGAAACCAGATGTGCATCGGAAACTGCTACTGGTCTTCCAGGGAGCGATCAAAGCGTAGACTGTTTGAGACATTACTCCCATGGAGGAAAGTGCGCATGGTGACTCTTGTATTAAATCCCGATGCAATTTTTTGTGTTTCATCAACATTCTGATAGTCCACAGATTACAGAAAGCCTCCAGAAGGGCATCAGAAACTACTACTGGTCTTCCAGGGAACGATCAAAGCGAAGACTGTTAGAGACATTACTCCTATGGAGGAAAGTGCGCATGGTGACTGTTGTATTCAATCCCGATGCATTTTCTGTGTATCATCAACACTCTGATAGTCCACAGATTACAGAATGCCTCCAGATGTGCATCGGAAACTACTACTGGTCTTCCAGGGAACGATCAAAGCGTAGACTGTTTGGGACATTACTCCCATGGAGGAAAGTGCGCATGGTGACTGTTGTATTCAAGCCCGATGCAATTTCTGTGTTTCATCAACACTCTGATAGTGCACAGATTACAGAATCCCTCCAGATGTTAATCGGAAACTACTACTGGTCTTCCAGGGAAAGATCAAAGCGTAGACTGAGACATTACTCCCATGGAGGAAAGTGCGCATGGTGACTGTTGTATTCAATCCCGATGCAATTTCTGTGTTTCATCAACACTCTGATAGTCCACAGATTACAGAATGCCTCCAGATGTTCATCGGAAACTACTACTGGTCTTCCAGGGAACGATCAAAACGTAAACTCTTTAAGACATTACTCCTGTGGAAGGAAATTGCGCATGGTGGCTGTTGTATTCAATCCCGATGCCATTTCTGTGTTTCATCAACACTCTGATAGTCCACAGATTACAGAATGCCTCCAGATGTGCATCGGAAACTACTACTGGTCTTCCAGGGAACGATCAAAACGTAAACTCTTTAAGACATTACTCCCGTGGAAGGAAATTGCGCATGGTGGCTGTTGTATTGAATCCCGATGCCATTTCTGTGTTTCGTCAACACTCTGATACTCCACAGATTACAGAATGCCTTCAGATCTGCATCGGAAACTACTACTGGTCTTCCAGGGAACGATCAAAGCGTAGACTGTTTGAGACATTACTCCCATGGAGAAAACTGCGCATGGTGACTGTTGTACTCAATCCCGATGCAGTTTTTGTGTTTCATCAACACTCTGATAGTCCACAGATTACAGAATGCCTCCAGATCTGCATCGGAAACTACTACTTGTCTTCCAGGGAACGATCAAAGTGTAGACTGTTTCAGACATTACTCCCATGGAGGAATGTGCGGATGGTGACTGTAGTATTCAATCCCAATGCAATTTCTATGTTTCATCAACACTCTGATAGTCCACAGTTTACAGAATGCCACCAGATGTGCATCGGAAACTACTACTGGTCTTCCAGGGAACGATCAAAGTGTAGACTGTTTGAGACATACCTCCCGTGGAGGAAAGTGCGCTTGGTGAGTGTTGTATTCAATCCCGATGCAATTTCTGTGTTTCATCAACACTCTGATAGTCCACAGATTACAGAATGCCTCCAGATGTTAATGGGAAACTACTACTGGTCTTCCAGGGAACGATCAAATCGTAGCCTGTTTGAGAAATTACTTTTATGGAGGAATGAGCGCATGGTGACTGTTGTATTCAATCCCGATGCAATTTCTGTGTTTCATCAACACTCTGATAGTCCACAGATTACAGAATGCCACCAGATTTGCATCGGAAACTACTACTGGTCTTCCAGCGAACGATTAAAGTGTAGACTGTATGAGAAATACCTCCCATGGAGGAAAGTGCGCATGGTGAATTTTGTATTCAATCCCGATGGAATTTCTGTGTTTCATCAACACTCTGATAGTCCACAGATTACAGAATGAAACCAGATGTCATCGGAAACTACTACTGGTCTTCCAGGGAGCGATCAAAGCGTAGACTGTTTGAGACATTACTCCCATGGAGGAAAGTGCTCGTGGTGACTGTTGTATCAAATCCCGATGCAATTTTTGTGGTTCATCAACACTCTGATAGTCCACAGATTACAGAATGCCTCCAGATGTTAATCGGAAACTAATACTCGTCTTCCAGGGAACGATCAAAGCGTAGACCCTTAGAGACATTACTCCCATGGAGGAAAGTGCTCATGGTGACTGTTGTATTCAATCCCGATGCAATTTCTGTGTTTCATCCACACTCTGATAGTCTACAGATTACTGAATGCCACCAGATGTGCATCGGAAACTACTACTGGTCTTCCAGGGATCGATCAAAGCGTAGACTGTTTGAGACATTACTCCCATGGAGGAAAGTGCGCATGGTGACTGTTGTATTCAATCCCGATGCAATTTCTGTGTTTCATCAACACTCTGATACTCCACAAATTACAGAATGCCTCCAGATGTGCATCGGGAACTACTACTGGTCTTCCAGGGAACGATCAAAGCGTAGACTGTTTGAGACATTACTCCCATGGAGGAAAGTGCGCATGGTGACTGTTGTACTCAATCCCGATGCAGTTTCTGTGTTTCATCAACACTCTGATAGTCCACAGATTACGGAATGCCTCCAGATGTGCATCGGAAACTACTACTGGTCTTCCAGGGAACGATCAAAGCGTAGCCTGTTTGAGAAATTACTTTTATGGAGGAATGAGAGCATGGTGACTGTTGTATTCAATCCCGATGCAATCTCTGTGTTTCATCAACACTCTGATAGTCCACAGATTACAGAATGTCTCCAGATGTGCATCGGAAACTGCTACTGGTCTTCCATGGAACGATCTAAGCGTAAATTCTTTGAGACATTGCTCCCATGGAGGAAAGTGCGCATGGTGACTGTTGTATTCAATCCCGATGCATTTTCTGTGTTTCATCAACACTCTGATAGTCCACAGATTACAGAATGAAACCAGATGTGCATCGGAAACTACTACTGGTCTTCCAGGGAGTGATCAAAGCGTAGACTGTTTGAGACATTACTCCCATGGAGGAAAGTGCGCATGGTGACTGTTGTATTAAATCCCGATGCAATTTTTTGTGTTTCATCAACATTCTGATAGTCCACAGATTACAGAAAGCCTCCAGAAGGGCATCAGAAACTACTACTGGTCTTCCAGGGAACGATCAAAGCGAAGACTGTTAGAGACATTCCTCCCACGGAGGAAAGTGCGCATGGTAACTGTTGTATTCAATCCCGATGCAATTTTTGTGTTTTATCAACACTCTGATAGTCTACAGGTTACAGAAAGCCACCAGATGTGCATCAGAAACTACTACTGGTCTTCCAGGGAATGATCAAAGCGTAAACTCTTTGAGACATTACTCCCATGGAGGAAAGTGCACATGTTGACTGGTGTATTCAACCCCGATGCAATTTCTGTGTTTCATCAAAACTCTGATAGTCCACAGATTACAGAATGCCCCGAGATGTGCATCGGAAACTACTACTGGTCTTCCAGGGAACGATCAAAGCGTAGACTGTTTCAGACATTACTCCCATGGAGGAAAGTGCGGATGGTGACTGTAGTATTCAATCCCAATGCAATTTCTGTGTTTCATCAACACTCTGATAGTGAACAGATTACAGAGTGCCACCAGATGTGCATCGGAAACTACTACTGGTCTTCCAGGGAACGATGAAAGTGTAGACTGTTTGAGACATACCTCCCGTGGAGGAAAGTGCGCATGGTGACTGTTGTATTCAATCACGATGCATTTTCTGTGTTTCATCAACACTCTGATAGTCCACAGATTACAGAATGAAACCAGATGTGCATCGGAAACTGCTACTGGTCTTCCAGGGAGCGATCAAAGCGTAGACTGTTTGAGACATTACTCCCATGGAGGAAAGTGCGCATGGTGACTGTTGTATTAAACCCCGATGCAATTTTTTGTGTTTCATCAACATTCTGACAGTCCACAGATTACAGAAAGCCTCCAGAAGGGCATCAGAAACTACTACTGGTCTTCCAGGGAACGATCAAAGCGAAGACTGTTAGAGACATTACTCCAATGGAGGAAAGTGCGCATGGTGACTGTTGTATTCAATCCCGATGCATATTCAGTGTATCATCAACACTCTGATAGTCCACAGATTACAGAATGCCTCCAGATGTGCATCGGAAACTACTACTGGTCTTCCAGGGAACGATCAAAGCGTAGACTGTTTGGGACATTACTCCCATGGAGGAAAGTGCGCATGGTGACTGTTGTATTCAAGCCCGATGCAATTTCTGTGTTTCATCAACACTCTGATAGTGCACAGATTACAGAATCCCTCCAGATGTTAATCGGAAACTACTACTGGTCTTCCAGGGAAAGATCAAACCGTAGACTGAGACATTACTCCCATGGAGGAAAGTGCGCATGGTGACTGTTGTATTCAATCCCGATGCAATTTCTGTGTTTCATCAACACTCTGATAGTCCACAGATTACAAAATGCCTCCAGATGTGCATCGGAAACTACTACTGGTCTTCCAGGGAACGATCAAAACGTAAACTCTTTAAGACATTACTCCTGTGGAAGGAAATTGCGCATGGTGGCTGTTGTATTGAATCCCGATGCCAATTCTGTGTTTCATCAACACTCTGATAGTCCACAGATTACAGAATGCCTCCAGATGTGCATCGGAAACTACTACTGGTCTTCCAGGGAACGATCAAAACGTAAACTCTTTAAGACATTACTCCCGTGGAAGGAAATTGCGCATGGTGGCTGTTGTATTCAATCCCGATGCCATTTCTGTGTTTCATCAACACTCTGATACTCCACAGATTACAGAATGCCTCCAGATCTGCATCGGAAACTACTACTTGTCTTCCAGGGATCGATCAAAGTGTAGACTGTTTCAGACATTACTCCCATAGAGGAATGTGCGGATGGTGACTGTAGTATTCAATCCCAATGCAATTTCTATGTTTCATCAACACTCTGATAGTCCACAGATTACAGAATGCCTCCAGATGTGCATCGGAAACTACTACTGGTCTTCCAGCGAACGATCAAAGTGTAGACTGTATGAGAAATACCTCGTGTGGAGAAAAGTGCGCATGGTGAATTTTGTATTCAATCCCGATGGAATTTCTGTGTTTCATCAACACTCTGATAGTCCACAGATTACAGAATGCCACCAGATGTGCATCGGAAACTACTACTGGTCTTCCAGGGAGCGATCAAAGCGTAGACTGTTTGAGACATTACTCCCATGGAGGAAAGTACGCAATGTGGCTGTTGTATTAAATCCCGATGCAATTTCTGTGTTTCATCAACATTCTGATAGTCCACAGATTACACAAAGCCTCCAGAAGGGCATCGGAAACTACTACTGGTCTTCCTGGGAACGATCAAAGCGAAGACTGTTAGAGACATTACTCCCATGGAGGTAAGTGCGCATGGTAACTGTTGTATTCAATCCCGATGCAATTTCTGTGTTTTATCAACACTCTGATAGTCTACAGGTTACAGAATGCCACCAGATGTGCATCGGAAACTACTACTGGTCTTCCAGGGAATGATCAAAGCGTAAACTCTTTGAGACATTACTCCCATGGAGGAAAGTGCGCATGGTGACTGGTGTATTCAATCCCGATGCAATTTCTGGTTTCATCAACACTCTGATACTCCACCGGTTACAGAATGCCTCCAGATGTGCATCGGAAACTATTATTGGTCTTAAAGGGAACGGTCAAAGCGTAGACTGTTTGAGACATTACTCCTAAGGCGGAAAGTTCGCATGGTGACTGTTGTATTCAATCCCGATGCATTTTCTGTGTATCATCAACACTCTGATAGTCCACAGATTACAGAAAGCCTCCAGATGTGCATCGGAAACTACTACTGGTCTTCCTGGGAACGATCAAAGCGAAGACTGTTAGAGACATTACTCCCATGGAGGAAAGTGCGCATGGTGACTGGTGTATTCAATCCCGATGCAATTTCTGGTTTCATCAACACTCTGATACTCCACCGATTACAGAATACCTCCAGATGAGCATCGGAAACTATTATTGGTCTTCCAGGGAACTGTCAAAACGTAGACTGTTTGAGACATTACTCCCATGGAGGAAAGTGCGTATGGTGACTGTTGTATTCAATCCAAATGCAATTTCTGTGTTCCATCAACACTCTGATAGTCCACAGATTACAGAAAGCCTCGAGATGTGCATCGGAAACTACTACTGGTCTTCCAGGGAAAGATCAAACCGTAGACAGAGACATTACTCCCATAGAGGAAAGTGCGCATGGTGAGTGTTGTATTCAATCCCGATGCAATTTCATTGTTTCATCAACACTCTGATAGTCCACAGATTACAGAATGCCTCCAGATGTGCATCGGAACCTACTACTGGTCTTCCTGGGAACGATCAAAGCAGAGAAGGTTTGAGACATTATTCCCATGGAGGAAAGTGCGCATGGTGACTGCTGTATTCAATCCCGAGGCAATTTCTGTGTTTCATCAACACTCTGATAGTCCACAGCTTACAGAATGCCACCAGATGTGCATCGGAAACTACTACTGGTCTTCCAGGGATCGATGAAAGCGTAGACTGTTTGAGACATTACTCCCATGGAGGAAAGTGCGCATGGTGACTGTTGTATTCAATCCCGGTGCAACTTCAGTGTTCCATCAACACTCAGTTAGTCCACAGATTTCAGAATGCCTCCAGATGTGCATCGGAAACTACTTCTGGTCTTCCAGTTAACGATCAAAGCGTAGACTGTTTGAGACACTACTCTCATGGAGGAAAGTTCGCATGATGACTGTTGTATTCAATCCCGATGCATTTTCTGTGTATCAAGAACACTCTGATAGTCCACAGATTACAGAATGCCTCCAGATGTGCATCGGAAACTACTACTGGTCTTCCAGGGAACGATCAAAGCGTAGACTGTTTGGGACATTACTCTCATGGAGGAAAGTGCGCATGGTGACTGTTGTATTCAATCCCGATGCAATTTCTGTGTTTCATCAACACTCTGATAATCCACAGATAACAGAATGCCTCCAGATGTGCATCGGAAACTACTACTGGTCTTCCAGGGAACGATCAAAACGTAAACTCTTTAAACCGTTACTCCCATGGAGAAAAGGGCGCATCGTGACTGTTGTATTCAATCCCGATGCATTTTCTGTCTTTCATCAACACTCTGATAGTCCACAGATTACAGAATGCCTCCAGATGTGCATCGGAAACTACTACTGGTCTTCCAGGGAACGATCAAAGCGTAGACAGTTTCAGACATTTCTCCCATGGAGGAAAGTGCGGATGGTGATTGTTGTATTCAATCCCGATGCCATTTCTGTGTTTCATCAACACTCTGATAGTCCACAGATTACAGAATGCCACCAGATGTGCATCGGAAACTACTACTGGTCTTCCAGGGAGCGATCAAAGCGTAGACTGTTTGAGACATTACTCCCATGGAGGAAAGTACGCAATGTGGCTGTTGTATTAAATCCCGATGCAATTTCTGTGTTTCATCAACATTCTGATAGTCCACAGATTACAGAAATCCTCCAGAAGGGCATCGGAAACTACTACTGGTCTTCCTGGGAACGATCAAAGCGAAGACTGTTAGAGACATTACTCCCATGGAGGAAAGTGCGCATGGTGACTGGTGTTTTCAATCCCGATGCAATTTCTGGTTTCATCAACACTCTGATACTCCACCGATTACAGAATACCTCCAGATGAGCATCGGAAACTATTATTGGTCTTCCAGGGAACGGTCAAAACGTAGACTGTTTGAGAGATTACTCCCATGGAGGAAAGTGCGTATGGTGACTGTTGTATTCAATCCAAATGCAATTTCTGTGTTTCATCAACACTCTGATAGTCCACAGATTACAGAAAGCCTCGAGATGTGCATCGGAAACTACTACTGGTCTTCCAGGGAAAGATCAAAGCGTAGACAGAGACATTACTCCCATAGAGGAAAGTGCGCATGGTGAGTGTTGTATTATATCCCGATGCAATTTCATTGTTTCATCAACACTCTGATAGTCCACAGATTACAGAATGCCTCCAGATGTGCATCGGAACCTACTACTGGTCTTCCTGGGAACGATCAAAGCAGAGAAGGTTTGAGACATTATTCCCATGGAGGAAAGTGCGCATGGTGACTGCTGTATTCAATCCCGGTGCAACTTCAGTGTTCCATCAACACTCAGTTAGTCCACAGATTTCAGAATGCCTCCAGATGTGCATCGGAAACTACTTCTGGTCTTCCAGTTAACGATCAAAGCGTAGACTGTTTGAGACACTACTCTCATGGAGGAAAGTTCGCATGATGACTGTTGTATTCAATCCCGATGCATTTTCTGTGTATCATCAACACTCTGATAGTCCACAGATTACAGAATGCCTCCAGATGTGCATCGGAAACTACTACTGGTCTTCCAGGGAAGGATCAAAGCGTAGACTGTTTGGGACATTACACTCATGGAGGAAAGTGCGCATGGTGACTGTTGTATTCAATCCCGATGCAATTTCTGTGTTTCATCAACACTCTGATAGTCCACAGATTACAGAATGCCTCCAGATGTGCATCGGAACCTACTACTGGTCTTCCAGGGAACGATCAAAGCAGAGAAGGTTTGAGACATTATTCCCATGGAGGAAAGTGCGCATGGTGACTGCTGTATTCAATCCCGATGCAATTTCTGTGTTTCATCAACACTCTGATACTCCACAGATTACAGAAAGAATCCAGATGTGCATCGGAAACTACTACTGGTCTTCCAGAGAGCGATCAGAGCGTAGACTGTTTGGGACATTACTCCCATGGAGGAAAGTGCGCATGGTGACTGTTGTATTCAATCCCGATGCAATTTCTGTGTTTCATCAACACTCTGATGGTCTACAGATTACAGAATGCCACCAGATGTGCATCGGAAACCACTACTGGTCTTTCAGGGATCGATGAAAGCATAGACTGTTTGAGACATTACTCCCATGGAGGAAAGTGCGCATGGTGACTGTTGTATTCAATCCCGATGCAATTTCTGTGTTTAATCAACATTCTGATAGTCCAGAGGTTACAGAAAGCCTCCAGATGTGCATCGGAAACTACTTACTACTGGTCTTCCAGAGAACGATCAAATCGTAGATTGTTTGAGACATTACTCCCGTGGAGGAAAGTGCGCATGGTGACTGTTGTATTCAATCTCGATGCAATTTCTGTGTTTCATCAACACTCTGATACTCCACAGATTACAGAATGCCTCCAGATGTGCATCGGAAACTACTACTGGTCTTCCAGGGAACGATCAAAGCGTAGCCTGTTTGAGAAATTACTTTTATGGAGGAATGAGCGCATGGTGACTGTTGTATTCAATCCCGATGCAATTTCTGTGTTTCATCAACACTCTGATAGTCCACAGATTACGGAATGCCTCCAGATGTGCATCGTAAACTGCCACTGGTCTTCCATGGAACGATCAAAGTGTAAACTCTTTGAGACATTACTCCCACGGAGGAAAGTGCGGATGGTGACTGTAGTATTCAATCCCAATGCTATTTCTGTGTTTCATCAACACTCTGATAGTCCACAGATTACAGAATGCCACCAGATGTGCATCGGAAACTACTATTGGTCTTCCAGGGAACGATCAAAGTTTAGACTGTTTGAGACATACCTCCCGTGGAGAAAAGTGCACATGGTGACTGTTGTATTCAATCCCGATGGAATTTCTGTGTTTCATCAACACTCTGATAGTCCACAGATTACAGAATGCCACCAGATGTGCATCGGAAACTACTACTGGTCTTCCAGGGAGCGATCAAAGCGTAGACTGTTTGAGACATTACTCCCATGGAGGAAAGTGCGCATGGTCACTGTAGTATTATATCCCGATGCAATCTCTGTGTTTCATCAACATTCTGATAGTCCACAGATTACAGAAAGCCTCCAGAAGGGCATCGAAAGTACTACTGGTCTTCCAGGGAACGATCAAAGCGAAGACTGTAAGAGACATTACTCCCATGGAGGAAAGTGCGCATGGTGACTGGTGTATTCAATCCCGATGCAATTTCTGGTTTCATCAACACTGTGATACTCCACCAATTACAGAATACCTCCAGATGTGCATCGGAAACTATTATTGGTCTTCCAGGGAACGGTCAAAGCATTGACTGTTTGAGACATTACTCCCATGGAGGAAAGTGCGCATGGTGACTGCTGTATTCAATCCCGAGGCAATTTCTGTGTATCATCAACACTCTGATAGTCCACAGTTTACAGAATGCCACCAGACGTGCATCGCAAACTACTACTGGTCTTCCGGGGAACGATCAAAGATTAGACTGTTTGAGACATTACTCCCATGGAGGAAAGTGCGCATGGTGACGGTTGTATTCAATCCCGATGCATTTTCTGTCTTTCATCAACACTCTTATAGTCCACAGATTACAGAATGACTCCAGATGTTCATCGGAACCTACTACTGGTCTCCCTGGGAACGATCAAAGCGTAGACTGTTTGAGACATTATTCCCATGTAGGAAAGTGGGCATGGTGACTGCTGTATTCAATCCCGAGGCAATTTCTGTGTTTCATCAACACTCTGATAGTCCACAGTTTACAGAATGCCACCAGACGTGCATCGGAAACTACTACTGGTCTTCCAGGGAACGATCAATGATTAGACCTTTTGAGACATTACTTTTATGGAGGAATGTGCGCATGGTGACTGTTGTATTCAATCCCAGTGCAATTTCTGTGTTTCATCAACACTCTGATAGTCCACAGATTACAGAATGCCTCCAGATGTGCATCGGAAACTACTACTGGTCTTACAGGGAACGATCAAACCGTAGACTGTATGAGACATTACTCCCATGGAGGAAAGTGCGCATGGTGACTGTTGTATTCAATCCCGATGCAATTTCTGTGTTTCATCAACAATCTGATACTCCACAGATTACAGAATGCCTCCAGATGTGCATCGGAAACTACTACTGGTCTTACAGGGAACGATCAAAGCAGAGAAGGTTTGAGACATTATTCCCATGGCGGAAAGTGCGCATGGTGACTGCTGTATTCAATCCCGAGGCAATTTCTGTGTTTCATCAACACTCTGATAGTCCACAGCTTACAGAATGCCACCAGATGTGCATCGGAAACTACTACTGGTCTTCCAGGGATCGATGAAAGCGTAGACTGTTTGAGACATTACTCCCATGGAGGAAAGTGCGCATGGTGACTGTTGTATTCAATCCCGGTGCAACTTCAGTGTTCCTTCAACACTCAGTTAGTCCACAGATTTCAGAATGCCTCCAGATGTGCATCGGAAACTACTTCTGGTCTTCCAGTTAACGATCAAAGCGTAGACTGTTTGAGACACTACTCTCATGGAGGAAAGTTCGCATGATGACTGTTGTATTCAATCCCGATGCATTTTCTGTGTATCATGAACACTCTGATAGTCCACAGATTACAGAATGCCTCCAGATGTGCATCGGAAACTACTACTGGTCTTCCAGGGAACGATCAAAGCGTAGACTGTTTGGGACATTACTCTCATGGAGGAAAGTGCGCATGGTGACTGTTGTATTCAATCCCGATGCAATTTCTGTGTTTCATCAACACTCTGATAATCCACAGATTACAGAATGCCTCCAGATGTGCATCGGAAACTACTACTGGTCTTCCAGGGAACGATCAAAACGTAAACTCTTTAAACCGTTACTCCCATGGAGAAAAGGGCGCATCGTGACTGTTGTATTCAATCCCGATGCATTTTCTGTCTTTCATCAACACTCTGATAGTCCACAGATTACAGAATGCCTCCAGATGTGCATCGGAAACTACTACTGGTCTTCCAGGGAACGATCAAAGCGTAGACAGTTTCAGACATTTCTCCCATGGAGGAAAGTGCGGATGGTGATTGTTGTATTCAATCCCGATGCCATTTCTGTGTTTCATCAACACTCTGATAGTCCACAGATTACAGAATGCCACCAGATGAGCATCGGAAACTACTACTGGTCTTCCAGGGAGCGATCAAAGCGTAGACTGTTTGAGACATTACTCCCATGGAGGAAAGTACGCAATGTGGCTGTTGTATTAAATCCCGATGCAATTTCTGTGTTTCATCAACATTCTGATAGTCCACAGATTACAGAAATCCTCCAGAAGGGCATCGGAAACTACTACTGGTCTTCCTGGGAACGATCAAAGCGAAGACTGTTAGAGACATTACTCCCATGGAGGAAAGTGCGCATGGTGACTGGTGTTTTCAATCCCGATGCAATTTCTGGTTTCATCAACACTCTGATACTCCACCGATTACAGAATACCTCCAGATGAGCATCGGAAACTATTATTGGTCTTCCAGGGAACGGTCAAAACGTAGACTGTTTGAGAGATTACTCCCATGGAGGAAAGTGCGTATGGTGACTGTTGTATTCAATCCAAATGCAATTTCTGTGTTTCATCAACACTCTGATAGTCCACAGATTACAGAAAGCCTCGAGATGTGCATCAGAAACTACTACTGGTCTTCCAGGGAAAGATCAAAGCGTAGACAGAGACATTACTCCCATAGAGGAAAGTGCGCATGGTGAGTGTTGTATTCAATCCCGATGCAATTTCATTGTTTCATCAACACTCTGATAGTCCACAGATTACAGAATGCCTCCAGATGTGCATCGGAACCTACTACTGGTCTTCCTGGGAACGATCAAAGCAGAGAAGGTTTGAGACATTATTCCCATGGAGGAAAGTGCGCATGGTGACTGCTGTATTCAATCCCGAGGCAATTTCTGTGTTTCATCAACACTCTCATAGTCCACAGCTTACAGAATGCCACCAGATGTGCATCGGAAACTACTACTGGTCTTCCAGGGATCGATGAAAGCGTAGACTGTTTGAGACATTACTCCCATGGAGGAAAGTGCGCATGGTGACTGTTGTATTCAATCCCGGTGCAACTTCAGTGTTCCATCAACACTCAGTTAGTCCACAGATTTCAGAATGCCTCCAGATGTGCATCGGAAACTACTTCTGGTCTTCCAGTTAACGATCAAAGCGTAGACTGTTTGAGACACTACTCTCATGGAGGAAAGTTCGCATGATGACTGTTGTATTCAATCCCGATGCATTTTCTGTGTATCATCAACACTCTGATAGTCCACAGATTACAGAATGCCTCCAGATGTGCATCGGAAACTACTACTGGTCTTCCAGGGAACGATCAAAGCGTAGACTGTTTGGGACATTACACTCATGGAGGAAAGTGCGCATGGTGACTGTTGTATTCAATCCCGATGCAATTTCTGTGTTTCATCAACACTCTGATAGTCCACAGATTACAGAATGCCTCCAGATGTGCATCGGAAACTACTACTGGTCTTCCAGGGAACGATCAAAGCGTAAACTCTTTGAGACATTACTCCCATGGAGGAAAGTGCGCATGGTGACTGTTGTATTCAATCCCGATGCAATTTCTGTGTTTCATCAACACTCTGATAGTCCACAGATTACAGAAAGCCTAGAGATGTGCATGGGAAACTACTACTGGTCTTCAAGGGAAAGATCAAAGCGTAGACTGAGACATTACTCCCATAGAGGAAAGTGCGCATGGTGAGTGTTGTATTCAATCCCGATGCAATTTCTGTGTTTCATCAACACTCTGATAGTCCACAGATTACAGAATGCCTCCAGATGTGCATCGGAACCTACTACTGGTCTTCCAGGGAACGATCAAAGCAGAGAAGGTTTGAGACATTATTCCCATGGAGGAAAGTGCGCATGGTGACTGCTGTATTCAATCCCGATGCAATTTCTGTGTTTCATCAACACTCTGATACTCCACAGATTACAGAAAGAATCCAGATGTGCATCGGAAACTACTACCGGTCTTCCAGGGAGCGATCAGAGCGTAGACTGTTTGGGACATTACTCCCATGGAGGAAAGTGCGCATGGTGACTGTTGTATTCAATCCCGATGCAATTTCTGTGTTTCATCAACATTCTGATAGTCCAGAGGTTACAGAAAGCCTCCAGATGTGCATCGGAAACTACTACTGCTCTTCCAGAGAACGATCAAATCGTAGATTGTTTGAGACATTACTCCCGTGGAGGAAAGTGCGCATGGTGACTGTTGTATTCAATCCCGATGCAATTTCTGTGTTTCATCAACACTCTGATAGTCCACAGATTACAGAATGCCTCCAGATGTGCATCGGAAACTACTACTGGTCTTCCAGGGAAAGATCAAATCGTAGACTGTTTGAGACACTACTCCCATGGTGGAAAGAGCGCATGGTGACTGTTGTATTCAATCCCGATGCAATTTCTGTGTTTCATCAACACTCTGATAGTCCACAGATTACAGAAAGAATCCAGATGTGCATCGGAAACTACTACTGGTCTTCCAGGGAACGATCAGAGCGTAGACTGTTTGGGACATTACTCCCATGGAGGAAAGTGCGCATGGTGACTGTTGTATTCAATCCCGATGCAATTTCTGTGTTTCATCAACACTCTGATAGTCTACAGATTACAGAATGCCACCAGATGTGCATCGGAAACTACTACTGGTCTTTCAGGGATCGATGAAATCGTAGACTGTTTGAGACATTACTCCCATGGAGGAAAGTGCGCATGGTGACTGTTGTATTCAATCCCGATGCAATTTCTGTGTTTAATCAACATTCTGATAGTCCAGAGGTTTCAGAAAGCCTCCAGATGTGCATCGGAAACTACTACTGGTCTTCCAGAGAACGATCAAATCGTAGATTGTTTGAGACATTACTCCCGTGGAGGAAAGTGCGCATGGTGACTGTTGTATTCAATCCCGATGCAATTTCTGTGTTTCATCAACACTCTGATACTCCACAGATTACAGAATGCCTCCAGATGTGCATCGGAAACTACTACTGGTCTTCCAGGGAACGATCAAAGCGTAGCCTGTTTGAGAAATTACTTTTATGGAGGAATGAGCGCATGGTGACTGTTGTATTCAATCCCGATGCAATTTCTGTGTTTCATCAACACTCTGATAGTCCACAGATTACGGAATGCCTCCAGATGTGCATCGTAAACTGCCACTGGTCTTCCATGGAACGATCAAAGTGTAAACTCTTTGAGACATTACTCCCACGGAGGAAAGTGCGGATGGTGACTGTAGTATTCAATCCCAATGCTATTTCTGTGTTTCATCAACACTCTGATAGTCCACAGATTACAGAATGCCACCAGATGTGCATCGGAAACTACTACTGGTCTTCCAGGGAACGATCAAAGTTTAGACTGTTTCAGACATACCTCCCGTGGAGAAAAGTGCACATGGTGACTGTTGTATTCAATCCCGATGGAATTTCTGTGTTTCATCAACACTCTGATAGTCCACAGATTACAGAATGCCACCAGATGTGCATCGGAAACTACTACTGGTCTTCCAGGGAGCGATCAAAGCGTAGACTGTTTGAGACATTACTCCCATGGAGGAAAGTGCGCATGGTCACTGTAGTATTATATCCCGATGCAATCTCTGTGTTTCATCAACATTCTGATAGTCCACAGATTACAGAAAGCCTCCAGAAGGGAATCGAAACTACTACTGGTCTTCCAGGGAACGATCAAAGCGAAGACTGTAAGAGACATTACTCCCATGGAGGAAAGTGCGCTTGGTGACTGGTGTATTCAATCCCGATGCAATTTCTGGTTTCATCAACACTGTGATACTCCACCAATTACAGAATGCCTCCAGATGTGCATCGGAAACTATTATTGGTCTTCCAGGGAACGGTCAAAGCATTGACTGTTTGAGACATTACTCCCATGGAGGAAAGTGCGCATGGTGACTGCTGTATTCAATCCCGAGGCAATTTCTGTGTATCATCAACACTCTGATAGTCCACAGTTTACAGAATGCCACCAGACGTGCATCGCAAACTACTACTGGTCTTCCGGGGAACGATCAAAGATTAGACTGTTTGAGACATTACTCCCATGGAGGAAAGTGCGCATGGTGACGGTTGTATTCAATCCCGATGCATTTTCTGTCTTTCATCAACACTCTTATAGTCCACAGATTACAGAATGACTCCAGATGTTCATCGGAACCTACTACTGGTCTCCCTGGGAACGATCAAAGCGTAGACTGTTTGAGACATTATTCCCATGTAGGAAAGTGGGCATGGTGACTGCTGTATTCAATCCCGAGGCAATTTCTGTGTTTCATCAACACTCTGATAGTCCACAGTTTACAGAATGCCACCAGACGTGCATCGGAAACTACTACTGGTCTTCCAGGGAACGATCAATGATTAGACCTTTTGAGACATTACTTTTATGGAGGAATGTGCGCATGGTGACTGTTGTATTCAATCCCAGTGCAATTTCTGTGTTTCATCAACACTCTGATAGTCCACAGATTACAGAATGCCTCCAGATGTGCATCGGAAACTACTACTGGTCTTACAGGGAACGATCAAACCGTAGACTGTATGAGACATTACTCCCATGGAGGAAAGTGCGCATGGTGACTGTTGTATTCAATCCCGATGCAATTTCTGTGTTTCATCAACACTCTGATACTCCACAGATTACAGAATGCCTCCAGATGTGCATCGGAAACTACTACTGGTCTTACAGGGAACGATCAAAGCAGAGAAGGTTTGAGACATTATTCCCATGGCGGAAAGTGCGCATGGTGACTGCTGTATTCAATCCCGAGGCAATTTCTGTGTTTCATCAACACTCTGATAGTCCACAGCTTACAGAATGCCACCAGATGTGCATCGGAAACTACTACTGGTCTTCCAGGGATCGATGAAAGCGTAGACTGTTTGAGACATTACTCCCATGGAGGAAAGTGCGCATGGTGACTGTTGTATTCAATCCTGGTGCAACTTCAGTGTTCCATCAACACTCAGTTAGTCCACAGATTTCAGAATGCCTCCAGATGTGCATCGGAAACTACTTCTGGTCTTCCAGTTAACGATCAAAGCGTAGACTGTTTGAGACACTACTCTCATGGAGGAAAGTTCGCATGATGACTGTTGTATTCAATCCCGATGCATTTTCTGTGTATCATGAACACTCTGATAGTCCACAGATTACAGAATGCCTCCAGATGTGCATCGGAAACTACTACTGGTCTTCCAGGGAACGATCAAAGCGTAGACTGTTTGGGACATTACTCTCATGGAGGAAAGTGCGCATGGTGACTGTTGTATTCAATCCCGATGCAATTTCTGTGTTTCATCAACACTCTGATAATCCACAGATTACAGAATGCCTCCAGATGTGCATCGGAAACTACTACTGGTCTTCCAGGGAACGATCAAAACGTAAACTCTTTAAACCGTTACTCCCATGGAGAAAAGGGCGCATCGTGACTGTTGTATTCAATCCCGATGCATTTTCTGTCTTTCATCAACACTCTGATAGTCCACAGATTACAGAATGCCTCCAGATGTGCATCGGAAACTACTACTGGTCTTCCAGGGAACGATCAAAGCGTAGACAGTTTCAGACATTTCTCCCATGGAGGAAAGTGCGGATGGTGATTGTTGTATTCAATCCCGATGCCATTTCTGTGTTTCATCAACACTCTGATAGTCCACAGATTACAGAATGCCACCAGATGAGCATCGGAAACTACTACTGGTCTTCCAGGGAGCGATCAAAGCGTAGACTGTTTGAGACATTACTCCCATGGAGGAAAGTACGCAATGAGGCTGTTGTATTAAATCCCGATGCAATTTCTGTGTTTCATCAACATTCTGATAGTCCACAGATTACAGAAATCCTCCAGAAGGGCATCGGAAACTACTACTGGTCTTCCTGGGAACGATCAAAGCGAAGACTGTTAGAGACATTACTCCCATGGAGGAAAGTGCGCATGGTGACTGGTGTTTTCAATCCCGATGCAATTTCTGGTTTCATCAACACTCTGATACTCCACCGATTACAGAATACCTCCAGATGAGCATCGGAAACTATTATTGGTCTTCCAGGGAACGGTCAAAACGTAGACTGTTTGAGAGATTACTCCCATGGAGGAAAGTGCGTATGGTGACTGTTGTATTCAATCCAAATGCAATTTCTGTGTTTCATCAACACTCTGATAGTCCACAGATTACAGAAAGCCTCGAGATGTGCATCGGAAACTACTACTGGTCTTCCAGGGAAAGATCAAAGCGTAGACAGAGACATTACTCCCATAGAGGAAAGTGCGCATGGTGAGTGTTGTATTCAATCCCGATGCAATTTCATTGTTTCATCAACACTCTGATAGTCCACAGATTACAGAATGCCTCCAGATGTGCATCGGAACCTACTACTGGTCTTCCTGGGAACGATCAAAGCAGAGAAGGTTTGAGACATTATTCCCATGGAGGAAAGTGCGCATGGTGACTGCTGTATTCAATCCCGAGGCAATTTCTGTGTTTCATCAACACTCTGATAGTCCACAGCTTACAGAATGCCACCAGATGTGCATCGGAAACTACTACTGGTCTTCCAGGGATCGATGAAAGCGTAGACTGTTTGAGACATTACTCCCATGGAGGAAAGTGCGCATGGTGACTGTTGTATTCAATCCCGGTGCAACTTCAGTGTTCCATCAACACTCAGTTAGTCCACAGATTTCAGAATGCCTCCAGATGTGCATCGGAAACTACTTCTGGTCTTCCAGTTAACGATCAAAGCGTAGACTGTTTGAGACACTACTCTCATGGAGGAAAGTTCGCATGATGACTGTTGTATTCAATCCCGATGCATTTTCTGTGTATCATCAACACTCTGATAGTCCACAGATTACAGAATGCCTCCAGATGTGCATCGGAAACTACTACTGGTCTTCCAGGGAACGATCAAAGCGTAGACTGTTTGGGACATTACACTCATGGAGGAAAGTGCGCATGGTGAGTGTTGTATTCAATCCCGATGCAATTTCATTGTTTCATCAACACTCTGATAGTCCACAGATTACAGAATGCCTCCAGATGTGCATCGGAACCTGCTACTGGTCTTCCTGGGAACGATCAAAGCAGAGAAGGTTTGAGACATTATTCCCATGGAGGAAAGTGCGCATGGTGACTGCTGTATTCAATCCCGAGGCAATTTCTGTGTATCATCAACACTCTGATAGTCCACAGTTTACAGAATGCCACCAGACGTGCATCGCAAACTTCTACTGGTCTTCCGGGGAACGATCAAAGATTAGACTGTTTGAGACATTACTCCCATGGAGGAAAGTGCGCATGGTGACGGTTGTATTCAATCCCGATGCATTTTCTGTCTTTCATCAACACTCTTATAGTCCACAGATTACAGAATGACTCCAGATGTTCATCGGAACCTACTACTGGTCTCCCTGGGAACGATCAAAGCGTAGACTGTTTGAGACATTATTCCCATGTAGGAAAGTGGGCATGGTGACTGCTGTATTCAATCCCGAGGCAATTTCTGTGTTTCATCAACACTCTGATAGTCCACAGTTTACAGAATGCCACCAGACGTGCATCGGAAACTACTACTGGTCTTCCAGGGAACGATCAATGATTAGACCTTTTGAGACATTACTTTTATGGAGGAATGTGCGCATGGTGACTGTTGTATTCAATCCCAGTGCAATTTCTGTGTTTCATCAACACTCTGATAGTCCACAGATTACAGAATGCCTCCAGATGTGCATCGGAAACTACTACTGGTCTTACAGGGAACGATCAAACCGTAGACTGTATGAGACATTACTCCCATGGAGGAAAGTGCGCATGGTGACTGTTGTATTCAATCCCGATGCAATTTCTGTGTTTCATCAACACTCTGATACTCCACAGATTACAGAATGCCTCCAGATGTGGATCGGAAACTACTACTGGTCTTACAGGGAACGATCAAAGCAGAGAAGGTTTGAGACATTATTCCCATGGCGGAAAGTGCGCATGGTGACTGCTGTATTCAATCCCGAGGCAATTTCTGTGTTTCATCAACACTCTGATAGTCCACAGCTTACAGAATGCCACCAGATGTGCATCGGAAACTACTACTGGTCTTCCAGGGATCGATGAAATCGTAGACTGTTTGAGACATTACTCCCATGGAGGAAAGTGCGCATGGTGACTGTTGTATTCAATCCCGGTGCAACTTCAGTGTTCCATCAACACTCAGTTAGTAAACAGATTTCAGAATGCCTCCAGATGTGCATCGGAAACTACTTCTGGTCTTCCAGTTAACGATCAAAGCGTAGACTGTTTGAGACACTACTCTCATGGAGGAAAGTTCGCATGATGACTGTTGTATTCAATCCCGATGCATTTTCTGTGTATCATGAACACTCTGATAGTCCACAGATTACAGAATGCCTCCAGATGTGCATCGGAAACTACTACTGGTCTTCCAGGGAACGATCAAAGCGTAGACTGTTTGGGACATTACTCTCATGGAGGAAAGTGCGCATGGTGACTGTTGTATTCAATCCCGATGCAATTTCTGTGTTTCATCAACACTCTGATAATCCACAGATTACAGAATGCCTCCAGATGTGCATCGGAAACTACTACTGGTCTTCCAGGGAACGATCAAAACGTAAACTCTTTAAACCGTTACTCCCATGGAGAAAAGGGCGCATCGTGACTGTTGTATTCAATCCCGATGCATTTTCTGTCTTTCATCAACACTCTGATAGTCCACAGATTACAGAATGCCTCCAGATGTGCATCGGAAACTACTACTGGTCTTCCAGGGAACGATCAAAGCGTAGACAGTTTCAGACATTTCTCCCATGGAGGAAAGTGCGGATGGTGATTGTTGTATTCAATCCCGATGCCATTTCTGTGTTTCATCAACACTCTGATAGTCCACAGATTACAGAATGCCACCAGATGAGCATCGGAAACTACTACTGGTCTTCCAGGGAGCGATCAAAGCGTAGACTGTTTGAGACATTACTCCCACGGAGGAAAGTACGCAATGTGTCTGTTGTATTAAATCCCGATGCAATTTCTGTGTTTCATCAACATTCTGATAGTCCACAGATTACAGAAATCCTCCAGAAGGGCATCGGAAACTACTACTGGTCTTCCTGGGAACGATCAAAGCGAAGACTGTTAGAGACATTACTCCCATGGAGGAAAGTGCGCATGGTGACTGGTGTTTTCAATCCCGATGCAATTTCTGGTTTCATCAACACTCTGATACTCCACCGATTACAGAATACCTCCAGATGAGCATCGGAAACTATTATTGGTCTTCCAGGGAACGGTCAAAACGTAGACTGTTTGAGAGATTACTCCCATGGAGGAAAGTGCGTATGGTGACTGTTGTATTCAATCCAAATGCAATTTCTGTGTTTCATCAACACTCTGATAGTCCACAGATTACAGAAAGCCTCGAGATGTGCATCGGAAACTACTACTGGTCTTCCAGGAAAGATCAAAGTGTAGACAGAGACATTACTCCCATAGAGGAAAGTGCGCATGGTGAGTGTTGTATTCAATCCCGATGCAATTTCATTGTTTCATCAACACTCTGATAGTCCACAGATTACAGAATGCCTCCAGATGTGCATCGGAACCTACTACTGGTCTTCCTGGGAACGATCAAAGCAGAGAAGGTTTGAGACATTATTCCCATGGAGGAAAGTGCGCATGGTGACTGCTGTATTCAATCCCGAGGCAATTTCTGTGTTTCATCAACACTCTGATAGCCCACAGCTTACAGAATGCCACCAGATGTGCATCGGAAACTACTACTGGTCTTCCAGGGATCGATGAAAGCGTAGACTGTTTGAGACATTACTCCCATGGAGGAAAGTGCGCATGGTGACTGTTGTATTCAATCCCGGTGCAACTTCAGGGTTCCATCAACACTCAGTTAGTCCACAGATTTCAGAATGCCTCCAGATGTGCATCGGAAACTACTTCAGGTCTTCCAGTTAACGATCAAACCGTAGACTGTTTGAGACACTACTCTCATGGAGGAAAGTTCGCATGATGACTGTTGTATTCAATCCCGATGCATTTTCTGTGTATCATCAACACTCTGATAGTCCACAGATTACAGAATGCCTTCAGATGTGCATCGGAAACTACTACTGGTCTTCCAGGGAACGATCAAAGCGTAGACTGTTTGGGACATTACACTCATGGAGGAAAGTGCCCATGGTGACTGTTGTATTCAATCCCGATGCAATTTCTGTGTTTCATCAACACTCTGATAGTCCACAGATTACAGAATGCCTCCAGATGTGCATCGGAAACTACTACTGGTCTTCCAGGGAAAGATCAAATCGTAGACTGTTTGAGACACTACTCCCATGGTGGAAAGAGCGCATGGTGACTGTTGTATTCAATCCCGATGCAATTTCTGTGTTTCATCAACACTCTGATAGTCCACAGATTACAGAAAGAATCCAGATGTGCATCGGAAACTACTACTGGTCTTCCAGGGAACGATCAGAGCGTAGACTGTTTGGGACATTACTCCCATGGAGGAAAGTGCGCATGGTGACTGTTGTATTCAATCCCGATGCAATTTCTGTGTTTCATCAACACTCTGATAGTACACAGATTACAGAATGCCTCCAGATGTGCATCGGAAACTACTACTGATCTTACAGGGAACGATCAAAGCGTAAACTCTTTGAGACATTACTCCCATGGAGGAAAGTGCGCATGGTGACTGTTGTATTCAATCCCGATGCAATTTCTGTGTTTCATCAACACTCTGATAGTCCACAGATTACAGAAAGCCTAGAGATGTGCATGGGAAACTACTACTGGTCTTCAAGGGAAAGATCAAAGCGTAGACTGAGACATTACTCCCATAGAGGAAAGTGCGCATGGTGAGTGTTGTATTCAATCCCGATGCAATTTCTGTGTTTCATCAACACTCTGATAGTCCACAGATTACAGAATGCCTCCAGATGTGCATCGGAACCTACTACTGGTCTTCCAGGGAACGATCAATGCAGAGAAGGTTTGAGACATTATTCCCATGGAGGAAAGTGCGCATGGTGACTGCTGTATTCAATCCCGATGCAATTTCTGTGTTTCATCAACACTCTGATACTCCACAGATTACAGAAAGAATCCAGATGTGCATCGGAAACTACTACTGGTCTTCCAGGGAAAGATCAAAGCGTAGACAGAGACATTACTCCCATAGAGGAAAGTGCGCATGGTGACTGCTGTATTCAATCCCGAGGCAATTTCTGTGTATCATCCACACTCTGATAGTCCACAGTTTACAGAATGCCACCAGACGTGCATCGCAAACTACTACTGGTCTTCCGGGGAACGATCAAAGATTAGACTGTTTGAGACATTACTCCCATGGAGGAAAGTGCGCATGGTGACGGTTGTATTCAATCCCGATGCATTTTCTGTCTTTCATCAACACTCTTATAGTCCACAGATTACAGAATGACTCCAGATGTTCATCGGAGCCTACTACTGGTCTCCCTGGGAACGATCAAAGCCTAGACTGTTTGAGACATTATTCCCATGTAGGAAAGTGGGCATGGTGACTGCTGTATTCATTCCCGAGGCAATTTCTGTGTTTCATCAACACTCTGATAGTCCACAGTTTACAGAATGCCACCAGACGTGCATCGGAAACTACTACTGGTCTTCCAGGGAACGATCAATGATTAGACCTTTTGAGACATTACTTTTATGGAGGAATGTGCGCATGGTGACTGTTGTATTCAATCCCAGTGCAATTTCTGTGTTTCATCAACACTCTGATAGTCCACAGATTACAGAATGCCTCCAGATGTGCATCGGAAACTACTACTGGTCTTACAGGGAACGATCAAACCGTAGACTGTATGAGACATTACTCCCATGGAGGAAAGTGCGTATGGTGACTGTTGTATTCAATCCCGATGCAATTTCTGTGTTTCATCAACACTCTGATACTCCACAGATTACAGAATGCCTCCAGATGTGCATCGGAAACTACTACTGGTCTTACAGGGAACGATCAAACCGTAGACTGTTTGAGACTTTTATCCCGTGGAAGATAGTGCGCATGGTGACTGTTGTATTCAATCCCGATGCAATATCTGTGTTTCATCAACACTCTGATACTCCACAGATTACAGAATGCCTTCAGATGTGCGGCGGACACTACTACTGGTCTTCCAGGGAACGATCAAAGCGTAGACTGTATGAGACATTACTCCCATGGAGGAAAGTGCGCATGGTGACTGTTGTATTCAATCCCGATGCAATTTCTGTGTTTCATCAACACTCTGATACTCCACAGATTACAGAATGCCTCCAGATGTGCATCGGAAACTACAACTGGTCTTACAGGGAACGATCAAAGCGTATACTGTTTGAGACATTACTACCGTGGAGGAAAGTGCGCATGGTGACTGTTGTATTCAATCCCGATGTAATTTCTGCGTTTCATCAACACTCTGATACTCCATAGATTACAGAATGCCACCAGATGTGCATCGGAAACTACTACTGGTCATCCAGGGAATGATCAAAGCGTAAACTCTTTAAAACATTACTCCCATGGAGGAAAGTGCGCATGGTGACTGGTGTATTCAATCCCGATGCAATTTCTGGTTTCATCAACACTGTGATACTCCACCGATTACAGAATGCCTCCAGATGTGCATCGGAAACTATTATTTGTCTTCCAGGGAACGGTGAAAGCGTTGACTGTTTGAGACATTACTCCCATGGAGGAATGTGCGCATGGTGACTGTTGTATTCAATCCCGATGCATTTTCTGTGTATCATCAACACTCTGATAGTCCACGGATTACAGAATGCCTCCAGATGTGCATCGGAAACTACTACTGGTCTTCCAGGGAACGATCAAAGCGTAGACTGTTTGAGATATTATTCCCATGGAGGAAAGTGCGCATGGTGACTGCTGTATTCAATCCCGAGGCAATTTCTGTGTATCATCAACACTCTGATAGTACACAGTTTACAGAATGCCACCAGACGTGCATCGCAAACTACTACTGATCTTCCAGGGAACGATCAAAGATTAGACTGTTTGAGACATTACTCCCATGGAGGAAAGTGCGCATGGTGGCGGTTGTATTCAATCCCGATGCATTTTCTGTCTTTCATCAACACTCTTATAGTCCACAGATTACAGAATGCCTCCAGATGTGCATCGGAACCTACTACTGGTCTCCCTGGGAACGATCAAAGCGTAGACTGTTTGAGACATTATTCCCATGTAGGAAAGTGCGCATGGTGACTGCTGTATTCAATCCCGAGGCAATTTCTGTGTTTCATCAACACTCTGATAGTCCACAGTTTACAGAATGCAACCAGACGTGCATCGGAAACTACTACTGGTCTTCCAGGGAACGATCAAAGATTAGACCTTTTGAGACATTACTTTTATGGAGGAATGTGCGCATGGTGACTGTTGTATTCAATCCCAGTGCAATCTCTGTGTTTCATCAACACTCTGATAGTCCACAGATTACAGAATGCCACCAGATGTGCATCGGAAACTACTACTGGTCTTACAGGGAACGATCAAACCGTAGACTGTTTGAGAATTTTCTCCCGTGGAAGATAGTGCGCATGGTGACTGTTGTATTCAATCCCGATGCAATATCTGTGTTTCATCAACACTCTGATACTCCACAGATTACAGAATGCCTTCAGATGTGCGGCGGACACTACTATTGGTCTTCCAGGGAACGATCAAAGCGTAGACTGTATGAGACATTACTCCCATGGAGGAAAGTGCGCATGGTGACTGTTGTATTCAATCCCGATGCAATTTTTGTGTTTCATCAACACTCTGATACTCCACAGATTACAGAATGCCTCCAGATGTGCATCGGAAACTACAACTGGTCTTACAGGGAACGATCAAAGCGTATACTGTTTGAGACATTACTACCGTGGAGGAAAGTGCGCATGGTGGATGTTGTATTCAATCCCGATGTAATTTCTGTGTTTCATCAACACTCTGATACTCCATAGATTACAGAATGCCTCCAGATGTGCATCGGAAACTACTAGTGGTCTTACAGGGAACGATAAAATCGTAGACTGTTTGAGACATTACTCCCATGGAGGAAAGTGCGCATGGTGACAGTTGTATTCAATCCCGAGGCAATTTCTGTGTTTCATCAACACTCTGATAGTCCACAGATTACAGAATGCCTCCAGATGTGCATCGGAAACTACTACTGGTCTTCCAGGGAAAGATCAAAGCGTAGACTGTTTGAGACACTGCTCCCATGGAGGAAAGTGCGCATGGTGACTGTTGTATTCAATCCCGATGAAATTTCTGTGTTTCATCAACACCCTGATAGTCCACAGATTACAGAAAGAATCCAGATGTGCATCGGAAGCTACTACTGGTCTTCCTGTGAACGATCAAAGCGTAGACTCTTTGAGACATTACTCCCATGGAGGAAAGTGCGCATGGTGGCTGTTGTATTCAATACCGATGCAATTTCTGTGTTTCATCAAAACTCTGATAGTCCACAGATTACAGAAAGCCTCGAGATGTGCATCGGAAACTACTACTGGTCTTCCAGGGAACGATCAAAGCGTAGACTGTTTGAGACATTACTTTTATGGAGGAATGTGCACATGGTGACTGTTGTATTCAATCCCGATGCAATATCTGTGTTTCATCAACACCCTCATAGTCCACAGATTACAGAATGCCTCCAGATGTGCATCGGACACTACTACTGATCTTCCAGGGAACGATAAAAGCGTAAACTCTTTGAGACATTACTCCCATGGAGGAAAGTGCGCATGGTGACTGTTGTATTCAATCCCGATGCAATTTCTGTGTTTCATCAACACTCTGATACTCCACAGATTACAGAATGCCTCCAGATGTGCATCGGAAACTACTACTGGTCTTCCAGGGAACGATCAAAGCGTAGATTGTTTGAGACATTACTCCCATGGAGGAAAGTGCGCATGGTGACAGTTGTATTCAATCCCGAAGCCATTTCTGTGTTTCATCAACACTCTGATAGTCCACAGATTACAGAATGCCTCCAGATGTGCATCGGAAACTACTACTGGTCTTCCAGGGAAAGATCAAAGCGTATACTGTTCGAGACACTACTCCCATGGAGGAAAGTGCGCATGGTGACTCTTGTATTCAATCCCGATGCAATTTCTGTGTTTCATCAACACTCTGATAGTCTACAGATTACAGAATGCCACCAGATGTGCATCGGAAACTACTACCGGTCTTCCAGGGAACGATCAAAGCGTAGACTGTTTGAGACATTACTCCCGTGGAGGAAAGTGCGCATGGTGACTGTTGTATTCAATCCCGATGAATTTTCTTAGTTTCATCAACACTCTGAAACTCCACAGATTACAAAATGACTCCAGATGTGCATCGGAAACTACAACTGGTCTTCTTGTGAACGATCAAAGCGTAGACTGTTTGAGACATTACTCCCATGGAGGAAAGAGCGCATGGTGACTGGTGTATTCAATCCCGATGCAATTTCTGGTTTCATCAACACTCTGATACTCCACCGATTACAGAATGCCTCCAGATGTGCATCGGAAGCAATTATTGGTCTTCCAGGGAACGGTCAAAGCGTAGACTGTTTGAGACATTACTCCCATGGAGGAAAGTGCGCATGGTGACTATTTCATTCAATCCCGATGCATTTTCTGTGTATCATCAACACTCTGATAGTCCACAGATTACAGAATGCCTCCAGATGTGCATCGGAAACTACTACTGGTCTTCCACGGAACGATAAAAGCGTAGACTGTTTGAGACTTTACTCCCATGGAGGATAGTGTTCATGGTGAATGTTGTATTCAATCCCGATGCAATTTCTGTGTTTCATCAACACTCTGATAGTCCACAGATTACAGAATGCCTCCAGATGTGCATCGGAAACTACTACTGGTCTTCCAGGGAACGATGAAAGCGTAGACTGTTTGAGACATTACTTTTATGGAGGAATGTGCGCATGGTGACTGTTGTATTTAATCCCGATGCAATATCTGTGTTTCATCAACACATTGATATTCCACAGATTACAGAATGCCTCCAGATGTGCATCGGAAACTACTACTGGTCTTGCAGGGAACGATCAAAGCATTGACTGTTTGGGACATTACTCCCATGGAGGAAAGTGCGCATGGTGACTGTTGTATTCAATCACGATGCAATTTCTGTGTTTCATCAACACTCTGATAGTCCACAGATTACAGAATGCCTCCAGATGTTAATCGGAAACTACTACTGGTCTTCCAGGGAAAGATCAAAGCGTAGACTGAGACATTACTCCCATGGAGGAAAGTGCGCATGGTGACTGTTGTATTCAATCCGGATGCAATTTCTGTGTTTCATCAACACTCTGATAGTCCACAGATTACAGAATGCCTCCAGATGTTCATCGGAAACTACTACTGGTCTTCCAGGGAACGATCAAAACGTAAACTCTTTAAGACATTACTCCCATGGAGGAAAGTGCGCATCGTGACTGTTGTATTCAATTCCGATGCATTTTCTGTCTTTCATCAACACTCTGATAGTCCACAGATTACAGAATGCCTCCAGATGTGCATCGGAACCTACTACTGGTCTCCCTGGGAACGATCAAAGCGTAGACTGTTTGAGACATTATTCCCATGGAGGAAAGTGCGCATGGTGACTGCTGTATTCAATCCCGAGGCAATTTCTGTGTTTCATCAACACTCTGATAGTCCACAGTTTACAGAATGCCACCAGACGTGCATCGGAAACTACTACTGGTCTTCCAGGGAACGATCAAAGATTAGACTGTTTGAGACATTACACCCCATTCAGGAAAGTGCGCATGGTGACGGTTGTATTCAATCCCGATGCAATTTCTGTGTTTCATCAACACTCTGATACTCCACAGATTACAGAATGCCTCCACATGTGCATCGGAAACTACTAGTGGTCTTCCAGGGAACGATAAAATCGTTGACTGTTTGAGACATTACTCCCATGGAGGAAAGTGCTCATGGTGACTGTTGTAATCAATCCCGATTCAATTTCTGTGTTTCATCAACACTCTGATAGTCCACAGATTACAAAATGCCTCCAGATGTGCATCGGAAACTACTACTGGTCTTCCAGGGAACGATAAAAGCGTAGACTGTTTGAGACATTACTTTTATGGAGGAATGTGCGCATGGTGACTGTTGTATTCAATCCCGATGCAATTTCTGTGTTTCATCAACACTCTGATGGTTCACAGATTACAGAATGCCTCCAGATGTGCATCGGAAACTACTACTGGTCTTACAGGGAACGATCAAACCGTAGACAGTTTGAGACATTACTCCCGTGGGAAAAGTGCGCATGGTTACTGTTGTATTGAATCCCGATGCAATTTCTGTGTTCCATCAACACTTTGATACTCCACAGATTAGAGAATGCCTTCAGATGTGCGACGGAAACTACTACTGGTCTTCCAGGGAACGATCAAAGCGTAGACTGTTTTTAGACATTACTCCCATTGAGGAAAGTGCGCATGGTGACAGTTGTATTCAATCCCGATGCAATTTCTGTGTTTCATCAACACTCTGATACTCCACACATTACAGAATGCCTCCAGATGTGCATCGGAAACTACTACTGGTCTTACAGGGAACGATCAAACGTATACTGTTTGAGACATTACTACCGTGGAGGAAAGTGCGCATGGTGACAGTTGTATTCAATCCCGAAGCAATTTCTGTGTTTCATCAACACTCTGATAGTCCACAGATTACAGAATGCCTCCAGATAAGCATCGGAAACTACTACTTGTCTTCCAGGGAAAGATCAAAGCGTAGACTGTTCGAGACACTACTCCCATGGAGGAAAGTGCGCATGGTGACTGTTGTATTCAATCCCGATGCAATTTCTGTGTTTCATCAACACTCTGATAGTCCACAGATTACAGAAAGAATCCAGATGTGCATCGGAAGCTACTACTGGTCTTCCAGGGAACGATCAAAGCGTAGACTGTTAGAGACATTACTCCCATGTAGGAAAGTGCGCATGGTGACCGGTCAATTCAATCCGAATGAAATTTCTGTGTTTCATCAACACTCTGAAAGTCTACAGATTACAGAAGGCCACCACATGTGCATCGGAAACTGCTACCGGTCTTCCAGGAAACGATCAAAGCGTAGACTGTTTGAGACATTACTCCCGTGGAGGAAAGTGCGCATGGTGACTGTTGTATTCAATCCCGATGAATTTTCTTAGTTTCATCAACACTCTGAAACTCCACAGATTACAAAATGCCTCCAGATGTGCATCGGAAACTACTACTGGTCTTCCTGTGAACGATCATAGCGTAGACTGTTTTAGACATTACTTTTATGGAGGAATGTGCACATGGTGACTGTTGTATTCAATCCCGATGCAATATCTGTGTTTCATCAACACCCTCATAGTCCACAGATTACAGAATGCCTCCAGATGTGCATCGGACACTACTACTGATCTTCCAGGGAACGATAAAAGCGTAAACTCTTTGAGACATTACTCCCATGGAGGAAAGTGCGCATGGTGACTATTGTATTCAATCCCGATGCATTTTCTGTGTATCATCAACACTCTGATACTCCACCGATTACAGAATGCCTCCAGATGTGCATCGGAAACTATTATTGGTCTTCCAGGGAACGGTCAAAGCCTAGACTGTTTGAGACATTACTCCCATGGAGGCAAGTGCGCATGGTGACTATTGTATTCAATCCCGATGCATTTTCTGTGTATCATCAACACTCTGATAGTCCACAGATTACAGAATGCCTCCAGATGTGCATCGGAAACTACTACTGGTCTTCCAGGGAACGATAAAAGCGTAGACTGTTTGAGACATTACTCCCATGGAGGAAAGTGCTCATGGTGAATGTTGTATTCAATCCCGATGCAATTTCTGTGTTTCATCAACACTCTGATAGTCCACAGATTACAGATTGCCTCCAGATGTTCATCGGAAACTACTACTGGTCTTCCAGGGAACGATCAAAACGTAAACTCTTTAAGACATTACTCCCATGGAGGAAAGTGCGCATCGTGACTGTTGTATTTAATTCCAATGCATTTTCTGTCTTTCATCAACACTCTGATAGTCCACAGATTACTGAATGCCTCCAGATGTGCATCGGAACCTACTACTGGTCTTCCAGGGAACGACCAAAGCGTAGACTGTTAGAGACATTACTCCCATGTAGGAAAGTGCGCATGGTGACCGGTCAATTCAATCCCGATGCAATTTCTGTGTTTCATCAACACTCTGATAGTCTACAGATTACAGAATGCCACCAGATGTGCATCGGAAACTGCTACCGGTCTTCCAGGAAACGATCAAAGCGTAGACTGTTTGAGACATTACTCCCGTGGAGGAAAGTGCGCATGGTGACTGTTGTATTCAATCCCGATGAATTTTCTTAGTTTCATCAACACTCTGAAACTCCACAGATTACAAAATGCCTCCAGATGTGCATCGGAAACTACTACTGGTCTTCCTGTGAACGATCAAAGCGTAGACTGTTTGAGACATTACTCCCATGGAGGTAAGTGCGCATGGTGACTGTTGTATTCAATACCGATGCAATTTCTGTGTTTCATCAAAACTCTGATAGTCCACAGATTACAGAAAGCCTCGAGATGTGCATCGGAAACTACTACTGGTCTTCCAGGGAACGATCAAAGCGTAGACTGTTTGAGACATTACTTTTATACAGGAATGTGCACATGGTGACAGTTGTATTCAATCCCGATGCAATTTCTGTGTTTCATCAACACCCTCATAGTCCACAGATTACAGAATGCCTCCAGATGTGCATCGGACACTACTACTGATCTTCCAGGGAACGATAAAAGCGTAAACACTTTGAGACATTACTCCCATGGAGGAAAGTGCGCATGGTGACTGGTGTATTCAATCCCGATTCAATTTCTGGTTTCATCAACACTCTGATACTCCACCGATTACAGAATGCCTCCAGATGTGCATCGGAGACTATTATTGGTCTTCCAGGGAACGGTCAAAGCCTAGACTGTTTGAGACATTACTCCCATGGAGGAAAGTGCGCATGGTGACTATTGTATTTAATACCGATGCAATTTCTGTGTTTCATCAAAACTCTGATAGTCCACAGATTACAGAAAGCCTCGAGATGTGCATCGGAAACTACTACTGGTCTTATAGGGAACGATAAAAGCGTAGACTGTTTGAGTCATTACTCCCCTTGAGGGAAGTGCTCATGGTGACTGTTGTATTCAATCCCGATGCAATTTCTGTGTTTCATCAACACTCTGATATTCCACAGGTTACAGTATGGCTCCAGATGTGCATCGGAACCTACTACTGGTCTTCCTGTGAACGATCAAAGCGTAGACTGTTTGAGACATTACTCCTATGGAGGAAAGTGCGCATGGTGACTGTTGTATTCAATCCCGATTCAATTTCTGGTTTCATCTACACTCTGATACTCCACCGATTACAGAATGCCTCCAGATGTGCATCGGAAACTATTATTGGTCTTCCAGGGAACGGTCAAAGCGTAGACTGTTTGAGACATTACTCCCATGGAGGAAAGTGCGCATGGTGACTGTTGTATTCAATCCCGATGCAATTTCTGTGTTTCATCAACACCCTGATAGTCCACAGATTACAGAAAGCCTCGAGATGTGCATCGGAAACTACTACCGGTCTTCCAGGGAACGATCAAACCGTAGACTGAGACATTACTCCTGCGGAGGAAAGTGCGCATGGTGACTGTTGTATTCAATCCCGATGAATTTTCTTAGTTTCATCAACACTCTGAAACTCCACAGATTACAAAATGCCTCCAGATGTGCATCGGAAACTACTACTGGTCTTCCTGTGAACGATCAAAGCGTAGACTGTTTGAGACATTACTCCCATGGAGGAAAGTGCGCATGGTGACTGTTGTATTCAATTCCGATGCAATTTCTGTGTTTCATCAAAACTCTGATAGTCCACAGATTACAGAATGCCTCCAGATGTGCATCGGACACTACTACTGATCTTCCAGGGAACGATAAAAGCGTAAACACTTTGAGACATTACTCCCATGGAGGAAAGTGCGCATGGTGACTGGTGTATTCAATCCCGATGCAATTTCTGGTTTCATCAACACTCTGATACTCCACCGATTACAGAATGCCTCCAGATGTGCATCGGACACTAATTTTGGTCTTCCAGGGAACGGTCAAAGCCTAGACTGTTTGAGACATTACTCCCATGGAGGAATGTGCGGATGGTGACTATTGTATTCAATCCCGATGCATTTTCTGTGTATCATCAACACTCTGATAGTCCACAGATTACAGAATGCCTCTAGATGTGCATCGGAAACTACTACTGGTCTTATAGGGAACGATAAAAGCGTAGACTGTTTGAGTCATTACTCCCATGGAGGAAAGTGCTCATGGTGACTGTTGTATTCAATCCCGATGCAATTTCTGTGTTTCATCAACACTCTGATAGTCCACAGGATACAGTATGGCTCCAGATGTGCATCGGAACCTACTACTGGTCTCCCTGGGAACGATCAATGCGTAGACTGTTTGAGACATTATTCCCATGGAGGAAAGTGCGCATGGTGACTGCTGTATTCAATCCCAGGGCAATTTCTGTGTTTCATCAACACTCTGATAGTCCACAGTTTACAGAATGCTACCAGACGTGCATCGGAAACTACTACTGGTCTTCCAGGGAACGATCAAAGATTAGACTGTTTGAGACATTACTCCCATTGAGGAAAGTGAACATGGTGACGGTTGTATTCAGTCCCGATGCAATTTCTGTGTTTTATAAGCACTCTGATACTCCACAGATTACAGAATGCCTCCACATGTGCATCGGAAACTACTAGTGGTCTTCCAGGGAACGATAAAATCGTAGACTGTTTGAGACATTACTCCCATGGAGGAAAGTGCTCATGGTGACTGTTGTATTCAATCCCGAAGCAATTTCTGTGTTTCATCAACACTCTGATAGTCCACAGATTACAGAATACCTCCAGATGTGCATCGGAAACTACTACTGGTCTTCCAGGGAACGATGAAAGCGTAGACTGTTTGAGACATTACTTTTATGGAGGAATGTGCGCATGGTGACTGTTGTATTCAATCCCGATGCAATTTCTGTGTTTCATCAACACTCTGATAGTCCACAGATTACAGAATGCCTCCAGATGTGCATCGGAAACTACTACTGGTATTACAGGGAACGATCAACCCGTAGACTGTTTGAGATATTACTCCCGTAGAAGAAAGGGCGCATGGTGACTGTTGAATTCAATCCCGATGCAATTTCTGTGTTTCATCAACACTCTGATACTACACAGATTACAGAATGCCTTCAGATGTGCGTCGGAAACTACTACTGGTCTTCCAGGGAACGATCAAAGCGTAGACTGTTTGAGACATTATTCACATTGAGGAAAGTGCGCATGGTGACTGTTGTATTCAATCCCGATGCAATTTCTGTGTTTCATCAACACTCTGATACTCCACACATTACAGAATGCCTCCAGATGTGCATCGGAAACTACTACTGGTCTTACAGGGAACGATCAAAGCGTATACTGTTTGAGACATTACTACCGTGGAGGAAAGTGCGCATGGTGTCTGTTGTATTCAATCCCGATCCAATTTCTGTGTTTCATCAACACTCTGATACTCCACAGATTACAGAATGCCTCCAGATGTGCATCGGGAACTACTACTGGTCTTCCTGTGAACGATCAAAGCGTAGACGGTCAGAGACATTACTCCCATGTAGGAAAGTGCGCATGGTGACCGGTCAATTCAATCCCGATGCAATTTCTGTGTTTCATCAACACTCTGATAGTCTACAGATTACAGAATGCCACCAGATGTGCATCGGAAACTGCTACCGGTCTTCCAGGAAACGATCAAAGCGTAGACTGTTTGAGACATTACTCCCGTGGAGGAAAGTGCGCATGGTGACTGTTGTATTCAATCCCGATGAATTTTCTTAGTTTCATCAACACTCTGAAACTCCACAGATTACAAAATGCCTCCAGATGTGCATCGGAAACTACTACTGGTCTTCCTGTGAACGATCAAAGCGTACACTGTTTGAGACATTACTCCCATGGAGGTAAGTGCGCATGGTGACTGTTGTATTCAATACCGATGCAATTTCTGTGTTTCATCAAAACTCTGATAGTCCACAGATTACAGAAAGCCTCGAGATGTGCATCGGAAACTACTACTGGTCTTCCAGGGAACGATCAAAGCGTAGACTGTTTGAGACATTACTTTTATACAGGAATGTGCACATGGTGACAGTTGTATTCAATCCCGATGCAATTTCTGTGTTTCATCAACACCCTCATAGTCCACAGATTACAGAATGCCTCCAGATGTGCATCGGACACTACTACTGATCTTCCAGGGAACGATAAAAGCGTAAACACTTTGAGACATTACTCCCATGGAGGAAAGTGCGCATGGTGACTGGTGTATTCAATCCCGATTCAATTTCTGGTTTCATCAACACTCTGATACTCCACCGATTACAGAATGCCTCCAGATGTGCATCGGAAACTATTATTTGTCTTCCAGGGAACGGTCAAAGCGTAGACTGTTTGAGACATTACTCCCATGGAGGAAAGTGCGCATGGTGACTATTGTATTCAATACCGATGCAATTTCTGTGTTTCATCAAAACTCTGATAGTCCACAGATTACAGAAAGCCTCGAGATGTGCATCGGAAACTACTACTGGTCTTATAGGGAACGATAAAAGCGTAGACTGTTTGAGTCATTACTCCCCTTGAGGAAAGTGCTCATGGTGACTGTTGTATTCAATCCCGATGCAATTTCTGTGTTTCATCAACACTCTGATATTCCACAGGTTACAGTATGGCTCCAGATGTGCATCGGAACCTACTACTGGTCTTCCTGTGAACGATCAAAGCGTAGACTGTTTGAGACATTACTCCCATGGAGGAAAGTGCGCATGGTGACTGTTGTATTCAATACCGATGCAATTTCTGTGTTTCATCAAAACTCTGATAGTCCACAGATTACAGAATGCCACCAGATGTCCATCGGAAACTACTACTGGTCTTCCAGGGAACGATAAAAGCGTAGACTGCTTGAGACATTACTCCCATGGAGGGAACTGTGCATGGAGACTGTTGTATTCAATCCCGATGCAATTTCTGTGTTTCATCAACACCCTCATAGTCCACAGATTACAGAATGCCTCCAGATGTGCATCGGACACTACTACTGATCTTCCAGGGAACGATAAAAGCGTAAACACTTTGAGACATTACTCCCATGGAGGAAAGTGCGCATGGTGACTGTTGTATTCAATCCCGATGCAATTTCTGTGTTTCATCAACACCCTGATAGTCCACAGATTACAGAAAGCCTCGAGATGTGCATCGGAAACTACTACCGGTCTTCCAGGGAACGATCAAAGCGTAGACTGAGACATTACTCCTGCGGAGGAAAGTGCGCATGGTGACTGTTGTATTCAATCCCGATGAATTTTCTTAGTTTCATCAACACTCTGAAACTCCACAGATTACAAAATGCCTCCAGATGTGCATCGGAAACTACTACTGGTCTTCCTGTGAACGATCAAAGCGTAGACTGTTTGAGACATTACTCCCATGGAGGAAAGTGCGCATGGTGACTGTTGTATTCAATTCCGATGCAATTTCTGTGTTTCATCAAAACTCTGATAGTCCACAGATTACAGAATGCCTCCAGATGTGCATCGGACACTACTACTGATCTTCCAGGGAACGATAAAAGCGTAAACACTTTGAGACATTACTCCCATGGAGGAAAGTGCGCATGGTGACTGGTGTATTCAATCCCGATGCAATTTCTGGTTTCATCAACACTCTGATACTCCACCGATTACAGAATGCCTCCAGATGTGCATCGGAAACTAATTTTGGTCTTCCAGGGAACGGTCAAAGCCTAGACAGTTTGAGACATTACTCCCATGGAGGAATGTGCGGATGGTGACTATTGTATTCAATCCCGATGCATTTTCTGTGTATCATCAACACTCTGATAGTCCACAGATTACAGAATGCCTCTAGATGTGCATCGGAAACTACTACTGGTCTTATAGGGAACGATAAAAGCGTAGACTGTTTGAGTCATTACTCCCATGGAGGAAAGTGCTCATGGTGACTGTTGTATTCAATCCCGATGCAATTTCTGTGTTTCATCAACACTCTGATAGTCCACAGGTTACAGTATGGCTCCAGATGTGCATCGGAACCTACTACTGGTCTCCCTGGGAACGATCAATGCGTAGACTGTTTGAGACATTATTCCCATGGAGGAAAGTGCGCATGGTGACTGCTGTATTCAATCCCAGGGCAATTTCTGTGTTTCATCAACACTCTGATAGTCCACAGTTTACAGAATGCCACCAGACGTGCATCGGAAACTACTACTGGTCTTCCAGGGAACGATCAAAGATTAGACTGTTTGAGACATTACTCCCATTGAGGAAAGTGCGCATGGTGACGGTTGTATTCAGTCCCGATGCAATTTCTGTGTTTTATAAGCACTCTGATACTCCACAGATTACAGAATGCCTCCACATGTGCATCGGAAACTACTAGTGGTCTTCCAGGGAACGATAAAATCGTAGACTGTTTGAGACATTACTCCCATGGAGGAAAGTGCTCATGGTGACTGTTGTATTCAATCCCGAAGCAATTTCTGTGTTTCATCAACACTCTGATAGTCCACAGATTACAGAATACCTCCAGATGTGCATCGGAAACTACTACTGTTCTTCCAGGGAACGATGAAAGCGTAGACTGTTTGAGACATTACTTTTATGGAGGAATGTGCGCATGGTGACTGTTGTATTCAATCCCGATGCAATTTCTGTGTTTCATCAACACTCTGATAGTCCACAGATTACAGAATGCCTCCAGATGTGCATCGGAAACTACTACTGGTCTTACAGGGAACGATCAACCCGTAGACTGTTTGAGATATTACTCCCGTGGAAGAAAGGGCGCATGGTGACTGTTGAATTCAATCCCGATGCAATTTCTGTGCTTCATCAACACTCTGATAGTCCACAGTTTACGGAAAGCCCTCAGATGTGCATCGGAAAGCTCAACTGGTCTTCCAGGGAACGATCAAAGTGTAGACTGTTAGATACATTACTCCCATGAAGGTAAGTGCGCGAGGTGATTGTTGTATTCAATCCCGATGCAATTTCTGTGTTTCATCAACACTCTGATAGTCCACAGATTACAGAATGCCTCCAGATGTGCATCGGAAACTACTACTGATCTTCCAGGGAACGATCAAAGCGTAAAGTGTTTGAGACATTACTCCCATGAAGGAAAGGGAGCATGGCGACTGTTGTATTCAATCCCGATGCAATTTCTGTGTTTCATCAACACTCTGATACTCCACAGATTACAGAATGCCTCCATATATGCATCGGAAACTACTACTGGTCTTCCAGGGAAGGATGAAAGCGTAGACTGTTTGAGACATTACTTTTATGGAGGAATGTGCGCATGGTGACTGTGGTATTCAATCCCGATGCAATTTCTGTGTTTCATCAACACTCTGATAGTCCACAGATTACACAATGCCTCCAGATGTGAATCGGAAACTATTACTGGTGTTACAGGGAACGATCAAACCGTAGACTGTTTGAGACATTACTCCCTTGGAGGAAAGTGCGAATGGTGACTGTTGTATTCAATCCCGATGCAATTTCTGTGTTTCATCAACACTCTGATACTCCACAGATTACAGAATGCCTTCAGATGTGCATCGGAAACTACTACTAGTCTTCCAGGGAACGATCAAAACGTAGACTGTTTGAGACATTATTCCCATGGATGAAAGTGCGCATGGTGACTGCTGTATTCAATCCCGAGGCAATTTCAGTGTTTCATCAACACTCTGATAGTCAACTGTTTACAGAATGCCACCAGATGTGCATCGGAAACTACTACTGGTCTTCCAGGGAACGATCAAAAATTAGACTGTTTGAGACATTACTCCCGTATAGGAAAGTGCGCATGGTGACTGTTGTATTCAATCCCGATGCAATTTCTGTGTTTCATCAACACTCTGATACTCCACAGATTACATAATGCCTCCAGATGTGCATCGGAAACTACTACTGGTCTTCCAGGGAACGATGAAAGCGTTGATTGTTTGAGACATTACTTCCATGGAGGAAAGTTGCATGGTGACTGTTGTATTCAATCCCGATGCAATTTCTGTGTTTCATTAACACTCTGATAGTCCACAGATTACGGAATGCCTCCAGATGTGCATCGGAAACTACTACTGGTCTTCCAGGGAAAGATCAGAGCGTAGACTGTATGAGACATTACTCCCATGGAGGAAAGTGCGCATGGTGACTGTTGTATTCAATCCCGATGCAATTTCTGTGTTTCATCAACACTCTGATAGTCCACAGATTACAGAAAGAATAAAGATGTGCATCGGATACTACTACTGGTCTTCCAGGGAACGATCAAATCGTAGACTGTTAGAGACATTACTTTTATGGAGGAATGTGCACATGGTGACTGTTGTATTCAATCCCGATGCATTTTCTGTGTTTCATCAACACTCTGATAGTCCACAGATTACAGAATGCCACCAGAAGTGCATCGGAAACTACTACTGGTCTTCCAGGGAACGATCAAAGCGTAGACTCTTTGAGACATTACTCCCATGGAGGAAACTGCGCATGGAGACTGTTGTATTCAATCGCGATGCAATTTCTGTGTTTCATCATAACTCTGATAGTCCGCAGATTACAGAAAGCATCCAGATGTGCATCGGAAACAACTACTGGTCTTCCTGGGAACGATCAAACCGTAGACTCTTAGAGCCATTACTCCCATGGAGGAAAGTGAGCATGGTGACTGTTGTATTCAATACCGATGCAATTTCTGTGTTTCATCAATACTCTAAAAGTCCACAGATTACAGAAAGCCTCGAGATGTGGATCGAAAACTACTACTGGTCTTCCAGGGAACGATCAAAGCGTAGACTGTTTGAGACATTACTTTTATGGAGGAATGTGCACATGGTGACTGTTGTATTCAATCCCGATGCATTTTCTGTGTTTCATCAACACTCTCATAGTCCACAGATTACAGAATGCCTCCAGATGTGCATCGGAAACTACTACTGATCTTCCAGGGAACGATCAAAGCGTAAACTCTTTGAGACATTACTCCCATGGAGGAAAGTGCTCATGGTGACTGTTGTATTCAATCCCGAAGCAATTTCTGTGTTTCATCAACACTCTGATAGTCCACAGATTACAGAATACCTCCAGACGTGCATCGGAAACTACTACTGGTCTTCCAGGGAACGATGAAAGTGTAGACTGTTTGAGACATTACTTTTATGGAGGAATGTGCGCATGGTGACTGTTGTATTCAATCCCGATGCAATTTCTGTGTTTCATCAACACTCTGATAGTCCACAGATTACAGAATGCCTCCAGATGTGCATCGGAAACTACTACTGGTCTTACAGGGAACGATCAAACCGTATACTGTTTCATACATTACTCCCGTGGAAGAAAGTGCGCATGGTGACTGTTGTATTCAATCTCGATGCAATTTCTGTGTTTCATCAACACTCTGATACTCCACAGATTACAGAATGCCTTCAGATGTGCGTCGGAAACTACTACTGGTCTTCCAGGGAACGATCAAAGCGTAGACTGTTTGAGACATTACTCCCATTGAGGAAAGTGCGCATGGTGACTGTTGTATTCAATCCCGATGCAATTTCTGTGTTTCACCAACACTCTGATACTCCACAGATTACAGAATGCCTCCAGATGTGCATCGGAAACTACTACTGGTCTTACAGGGAACGATCAAAGCGTATACTGTTTGAGACATTACTACCGTGGAGGAAAGTGCGCATGGCGACTGTTGTATTCAATCCCGATGCAATTTCTGTGTTTCATCAACACTCTGATACTCCACAGATTACAGAATGCCTCCAGATGTGCATCGGAAACTACTACTGGTCTTCCAGGGAACGATCAAAGCGTAGACTGTTTGAGACATTACTCCCATGGAGGAAAGTGCGCATGGTGACTGGTGTATTCAATCCCGATGCAATTTCTGGTTTCATCAACACTCTGATACTCCACCGATTACAGAATGCCTCCAGAAGTGCATCGGAAACTACTACTGGTCTTCCTGTGAACGATCAAAGCGTAGACTGTTTGAGACATTACTCCCATGTAGGTAAGTGCGCATGGTGACTGTTGTATTCAATACCGATGCAATTTCTGTGTTTCATCAAAACTCTGATGGTCCACAGATTACAGAAAGCCTCGAGATGTGCATCGGAAACTACTACTGGTCTTCCAGGGAACGATCAAAGCGTAGACTGTTTGAGACATTACTTTTATACAGGAATGTGCAAATGGTGACTGTTGTATTCAATCCCGATGCAATTTCTGTGTTTCATCAACACCCTCATAATCCACAGATTACAGAATGCCTCCAGATGTGCATCGGACACTACTACTGATCTTCCAGGGAACGATAAAAGCGTAAACACTTTGAGACATTACTCCCATGGAGGAAAGTGCGCATGGTGACTGGTGTATTCAATCCCGATTCAATTTCTGGTTTCATCAACACTCTGATACTCCACCGATTACAGAATGCCTCCAGATGTGCATCGGAAACTACTACTGGTCTTCCAGGGAACGATCAGAACGTAAACTCTTTAAGACATTACTCCCAGGGAGGAAAGTGCGCATCGTGACTGTTGTATTCAATTCCAATGCATTTTCTGTCTTTCATCAACACTCTGATAGTCCACAGATTACTGAATGCCTCCAGATGTGCATCGGAACCTACTACTGGTCTTCCAGGGAACGATCAAAGCGTAGACTGTTAGAGACATTACTCCCATGTAGGAAAGTGCGCATGGTGACCGGTCAATTCAATCCCGATGCAATTTCTGTGTTTCATCAACACTCTGATAGTCTACAGATTACAGAATGCCACCAGATGTGCATCGGAAACTGCTACCGGGCTTCCAGGAAACTATCAAAGCGTAGACTGTTTGAGACATTACTCCCGTGGAGGAAAGTGCGCATGGTGACTGTTGTATTCAATCCCGATGAATTTTCTTAGTTTCATCAACACTCTGAAACTCCACAGATTACAAAATGCCTCCAGATGTGCATCGGAAACTACTACTGGTCTTCCTGTGAACGATCAAAGCGTAGACTGTTTGAGACATTACTCCCATGGAGGTAAGTGCGCATGGTGACTGTTGTATTCAATACCGATGCAATTTCTGTGTTTCATCAAAACTCTGATAGTCCGCAGATTACAGAAAGCCTCGAGATGTGCATCGGAAACTACTACTGGTCTTCCAGGGAACGATCAAAGCGTAGACTGTTTGAGACATTACTTTTATACAGGAATGTGCACATGGTGACTGTTGTATTCAATCCCGATGCAATTTCTGTGTTTCATCAACACCCTCATAGTCCACAGATTACAGAATTCCTCCAGATGTGCATCGGACACTACTACTGATCTTCCAGGGAACGATAAAAGCGTAAACACTTTGAGACATTACTCCCATGGAGGAAAGTGCGCATGGTGACTGGTGTATTCAATCCCGATTCAATTTCTGGTTTCATCAACACTCTGATACTCCACCGATTACAGAATGCCTCCAGATGTGCATCGGAAACTATTATTGGTCTTCCAGGGAACGGTCAAAGCCTAGACTGTTTGAGACATTACTCCCATGGAGGAAAGTGCGCATGGTGGCTATTGTATTCAATACCGATGCAATTTCTGTGTTTCATCAAAACTCTGATAGTCCACAGATTACAGAAAGCCTCGAGATGTGCATCGGAAACTACTACTGGTCTTATAGGGAACGATAAAAGCGTAGACTGTTTGAGTCATTACTCCCCTTGAGGAAAGTGCTCATGGTGACTGTTGTATTCAATCCCGATGCAATTTCTGTGTTTCATCAACACTCTGATATTCCACAGGTTACAGTATGGCTCCAGATGTGCATCGGAACCTACTACTGGTCTTCCTGTGAACGATCAAAGCGTAGACTGTTTGAGACATTACTCCCATGGAGGAAAGTGCGCATGGTGACTGTTGTATTCAATACCGATGCAATTTCTGTGTTTCATCAAAACTCTGATAGTCCACAGATTACAGAAAGCCTCGAGATGTGCATCGGAAACTACTACTGGTCTTCCAGGGAACGATCAAAGCGTAGACTGTTTGAGACATTACTTTTATGGAGGAATGTGCACATGGTGACTGTTGTATTCAATCCCGATGCAATTTCTGTGTTTCATCAACACTCTGATAGTCCACAGATTACAGAATGCCTCCAGATGTGCATCGGACACTACTACTGATCTTCCAGGGAACGATAAAAGCGTAAACACTTTGAGACATGACTCCCATGGACGAAAGTGCGCATGGTGACTGGTGTATTCAATCCCGATGCAATTTCTGGTTTCATCAACACTCTGATACTCCATCGATTACAGAATGCCTCCAGATGTGCATCGGAAACTAATTTTGGTCTTCCAGGGAACGGTCAAAGCCTAGACTGTTTGAGACATTACTCCCATGGAGGAAAGTGCGGATGGTGACTATTGTATTCAATCCCGATGCATTTTCTGTGTATCATCAACACTCTGATAGTCCACAGATTACAGAATGCCTCTAGATGTGCATCGGAAACTACTACTGGTCTTATAGGGAACGATAAAAGCGTAGACTGTTTGAGTCATTACTCCCATGGAGGAAAGTGCTCATGGTGACTGTTGTATTCAATCCTGATGCAATTTCTGTGTTTCATCAACACTCTGATAGTCCACAGGTTACAGTATGGCTCCAGATGTGCATCGGAACCTACTACTGGTCTCCCTGGGAACGATCAATGCGTAGACTGTTTGAGACATTATTCCCATGGAGGAAAGTGTGCATGGTGACTGCTGTATTCAATCCCAGGGCAATTTCTGTGTTTCATCAACACTCTGATAGTCCACAGTTTACAGAAAGCCTCGAGATGTGCATCGGAAACTACTACCGGTCTTCCAGGGAACGATCAAAGCGTAGACTGAGACATTACTCCTGCGGAGGAAAGTGCGCATGGTGACTGTTGTATTCAATCCCGATGAATTTTCTTAGTTTCATCAACACTCTGAAACTCCACAGATTACAAAATGCTTCCAGATGTGCATCGGAAACTACTACTGGTCTTCCTGTGAACGATCAAAGCGTAGACTGTTTGAGACATTACTCCCATGGAGGAAAGTGCGCATGGTGACTGTTGTATTCAATTCCGTTGCAATTTCTGTGTTTCATCAAAAGTCTGATAGTCCACAGATTACAGAAAGCCTCGAGATGTGCATCGGAAACTACTACTGGTCTTCCAGGGAACGATCAAAGCGTAGACTGTTTGAGACATTACTTTTATGGAGGAATGTGCACATGGTGACTGTTGTATTCAATCCCGATGCAATTTCTGTGTTTCATCAACACTCTGATAGTCCACAGATTACAGAATGCCTCCAGATGTGCATCGGACACTACTACTGATCTTCCAGGGAACGATAAAAGCGTAAACACTTTGAGACATGACTCCCATGGACGAAAGTGCGCATGGTGACTGGTGTATTCAATCCCGATGCAATTTCTGGTTTCATCAACACTCTGATACTCCATCGATTACAGAATGCCTCCAGATGTGCATCGGAAACTAATTTTGGTCTTCCAGGGAACGGTCAAAGCCTAGACTGTTTGAGACATTACTCCCATGGAGGAAAGTGCGGATGGTGACTATTGTATTCAATCCCGATGCATTTTCTGTGTATCATCAACACTCTGATAGTCCACAGATTACAGAATGCCTCTAGATGTGCATCGGAAACTACTACTGGTCTTATAGGGAACGATAAAAGCGTAGACTGTTTGAGTCATTACTCCCATGGAGGAAAGTGCTCATGGTGACTGTTGTATTCAATCCTGATGCAATTTCTGTGTTTCATCAACACTCTGATAGTCCACAGGTTACAGTATGGCTCCAGATGTGCATCGGAACCTACTACTGGTCTCCCTGGGAACGATCAATGCGTAGACTGTTTGAGACATTATTCCCATGGAGGAAAGTGTGCATGGTGACTGCTGTATTCAATCCCAGGGCAATTTCTGTGTTTCATCAACACTCTGATAGTCCACAGTTTACAGAATGCCACAAGACGTGCATCGGAAACTACTACTGGTCTTCCAGGGAACGATCAAAGATTAGACTGTTTGAGACATTACTCCCATTGAGGAAAGTGCGCATGGTGACGGTTGTATTCAGTCCCGATGCAATTTCTGTGTTTTATAAGCACTCTGATACTCCACAGATTACAGAATGCCTCCACATGTGCATCGGAAACTACTAGTGGTCTTCCAGGGAACGATAAAATCGTAGACTGTTTGAGACATTACTCCCATGGAGGAAAGTGCTCATGGTGACTGTTGTATTCAATCCCGATGCAATTTCTGTGTTTCATCAACACTCTGATAGTCCACAGATTACAGAATACCTCCAGATGTTTATCGGAAACTACTACTGGTCTTCCAGGGAACGATGAAAGCGTAGACTGTTTGAGACATTACTTTTATGGAGGAATGTGCGCATGGTGACTGTTGTATTCAATCCCGATGCAATTTCTGTGTTTCATCAACACTCTGATAGTCCACAGATTACAGAATGCCTCCAGATGTGCATCGGAAACTACTACTGGTCTTACAGGGAACGATCAACCCGTAGACTGTTTGAGATATTACTCCCGTGGAAGAAAGGGCGCATGGTGACTGTTGAATTCAATCCCGATGCAATTTCTGTGTTTCATCAACACTCTGATACTCCACAGATTACAGAATGCCTTCAGATGTGCGTCGGAAACTACTACTGGTCTTCCAGGGAACGATCAAAGCGTAGATTGTTTGAGACATTATTCACATTGAGGAAAGTGCGCATGGTGATTTTTGTATTCAATCCCGATGCAATTTCTGTGTTTCATCAACACTCTGATACTCCACACATTACAGAATGCCTCCAGATGTGCATCGGAAACTACTACTGGTCTTACAGGGAACGATCAAAGCGTATACTGTTTGAGACATTACTACCGTGGAGGAAAGTGCGCATGGTGTCTGTTGTATTCAATCCCGATGCAATTTCTGTGTTTCATCAACACTCTGATACTCCACAGATTACAGAATGCCTCCAGATGTGCATCGGAAACTACTACTGGTCTTCCAGGGAACGATCAAAGCGTAGATTGTTTGAGACATTACTCCCATGGAGGAAAGTGCACATGGTGACAGTTGTATTCAATCCCGAAGCAATTTCTGTGTTTCATCAACACTCTGATAGTCAACTGTTTATAGAATGCCACCAGATGTGCATCGGAAACTACTACTGGTCTTCCAGGGAACGATCAAAAATTAGACTGTTTGATACATTACTCCCATGGAGGAAAGTGCGCATGGTGACTGTTGTATTCAATCCCGATGCAATTTCTGTGTTTCATCAACACTCTGATAGTGCACAGAATAGAGAATGCCTATAGATATTCATCGGAAACTACTACTGGTCTTCCAGGGAACGATCAAAACGTAAACTCTTTAAGACTTTACTCCCATGGAGGAAGGTGCGCATCGTGACTGTTGTATTCAATCCCGATGCATTTTCTGTCTTTCATCAACAATCTCATAGTCCACAGATTACAGAATATCTCGAGATGTGCATCGGAACCTACTACGGGTCTCGATGGGAACGATGACAGCGTAGACTGCTTGAGACATTATTCCCATGGAGGAAAGTGCGCATGGTGACTGCTGTATTCAATCCCGATGCAATTTCTGTGTTTCATCAACACTCTGATACTCCACAGATTACAGAATGCCTCCAGATGTGCTTCGGAAACTACTACTGGTCTTCCAGGGAACGATCAAAGCGTAGACTGTTTGAGACATTACTCGCATGGAGGAAAGTGCGCATGGTGACTGGTGTATTCAATCCCGATGCAATTTCTGGTTTCATCAACACTCTGATACTCCACCGATTACAGAATGCCTCCAGATGTGCATCGGAAACTATTATTGTTCTTCCAGGGACCGGTCAATGATTAGAATGTTTGAGACATTACTCCCATGGAGGAAAGTTCGCATGGTGACGGTTGTATTCAATCCCGATGCAATTTCTGTGTTTCATCAACACTCTGATACTCCACAGATTACAGAATGCCTCCACATGTGCATCGGAAACTACTACTGGTCTCCCTGGGAACGATGAAAACGTAGACTGTTTGAGACATTATTCCCATGGAGGAAAGTGCGCATGGTGACTGCTGTATTCGATCCCGAGACAATTTCTGTGTTTCATCAACACTCTGATAGTCCACAGTTTACAGAATGCCACCAGACGTGCATCGCAAACTACTACTGGTCTTCCAGGGAACGATGAAATCGTAGACTGTTTGAGACATTACTTTTATGGAGGAGTGTGCGCATGTTGACTGTTGTATTCAATCCCGATGCATTATCTGTGTTTCATCAACACACTGATAGTCCACAGATTACAGAATGCCTCCAGATGTGCATCGGAAACTACTACTGGTCTTACAGGGAACGATCAAAGCGTATACTGTTTGAGACATTTCTACCGTGGAGGAAAGTGGGCATGGTGACTGTTGTATTCATTCCCGATGCAATTTCTATGTTTCATCAACACTCTGATAGTCCACAGATTACAGAATGCCTCCAGATGTGCATCGGAAACTACTACTGGTCTTCCAGGGAACGATCAAAGCGTAGACTGTTTGAGACATTACTCCCATGGAGGAAAGTGCGCATGGTGACTGGTGTATTCAATCCCGATGCAATTTCTGTGTTTCATCAACACTCTGATACTCCACACATTACAGAATGCCTCCACATGTGCATCGGAAACTACTACTGGTCTTCCAGGGAACGATAAGATCGTAGAGTGTTTAAGACTTTACTCCCGTGGAGGAAAGTGCTCATGGTGACTGTTTTATTCAATCCCAGATGCAATTTCTGTGTTTCATCAACACTCTGATAGTCCACAGATTACAGAATGCCTCCAGAAGTGCATCTTAAACTACTTCTGGTCTTCCAGGGAACGATGAAAGCGTAGACTGTTTGAGACATTACTTTTATGGAGGAATGTGCGCATGGTGACTGTTGTATTCAATCCCGATGCAATTTCTGTGTTTGATCAACACTCTGATAGTCCACAGATTACAGAATGCCTCCAGATGTGCATCGGAAGCTACTACTGGTCTTACAGGGAACGATCAAAGCGTATACTGTTTGAGACATTACTACCTTGGAGGAAAGTGCGCATGGTGACTGTTGTATTCAATCCCGATGCAATTTCTGTGTTTCATCAACACTCTGATACTCCACAGATTACAGAATGCCTCCAGATGTGCATCGGAAACTACTGCTGGTCTTCCAGGGAACGATCAAAGCGTAGATTGTTTGAGACATTACTCCCATGGAGGAAAGTGCGCATGGTGACAGATGTATTCAATCCCGAAGCAATTTCTGTGTTTCATCAACACTCTGATAGTCCACAGATTACAGAATGCCTCCAGATGTGCATCGGATACTACCACTGGTCTTCCAGGGAAAGATCAAAGCGTAGACTGTTTGAGACACTACTCCAATGGAGGAAAGTGCGCATGGTGACTGTTGTACTCAATCCCGATGAAATTTCTGTGTTTCATCAACACTCTGATAGTCCACAGATTACAGAAAGAATCCAGATGTGCATCGGAGGCTGCTACTGGTCTTCCAGGGAACGATCAAAGCGTAGACTATTAGAGACATTACCTCCATGTAGGAAAGTGCGCATGGTGACTGTTGTATTCAATCCCGATGCAATTTCTGTGTTTCATCAACACTCTGATAGTCTACAGATTACAGAATGACACCAGATGTGCATCGGAAACAACTACCGATCTTCCAGGGAACGATCAAAGGGTAGACTGTTTGAGACATAACTCCCGTGGAGGAAAGTCCGCATGGTGACTGTTGTATTAAATCCCGATGCAATTTCTTAGTTTTATCAACTCTCTGAAACTCCACAGATTATAAAATGCCTCCAGATGTGCATCGGAAACTATTATTGGACTTCCAAGGAACGGTCAAAGCGTATACTGTTTGAGACATTACTCCCATTGAGGAATGTGACCATGGTGACTGTTGTATTCAATCCCGATGAATTTTCTGTGTATCATCAACACTCTGATAGTCCACAGATAACAGAATGCCTCCAGATGTGCATCGGAAACTACTACTGGTCATACAGGGAACGATCAAACCGTAGACTGTTTGAGACATTACTCCCATTAAGGAAAGTGCTCATGGTGACTGTTGTATTCAATCCCGATGCAATTTCTGTATTTCATCAACACTCTGATAGTCCATAGATTACAGAATACCTCCAGATGTGCATCGGAAACTACTACTGGTCTTACAGGGAACGATCAAAGCGTATACTGTTTGAGACATTACTACCGTGGAGGAAAGTGCGCATGGTGACTGTTGTATTCAATCCTGATGCAATTTCTGTGTTTCATCAACACTCTGATACTCCACAGATTACAGAATGCCTCCAGATGTGCATCGGAAACTACTACTGGTCTTCCAGGGAACGATCAAAGCGTAGATTGTTTGAGACATTACTCCCATGGAGGAAAGTGCGCATGGTGACAGTTGTATTCAATCCCGAAGCAATTTCTGTGTTTCTTCAACACTCTGATAGTCCACAGATTACAGAATGCCTCCAGATGTGCATCGGAAACTACCACTGGTCTTCCAGGGAAAGATCAAAGCGTAGACTGTTTGAGACACTACTCCCATGGAGGAAAGTGCGCATGGTGACTGTTGTATTCAATCCCGATGCAATTTCTGTGTTTCATCAACACTCTGATAGTCCACAGATTACAGAAAGAATCCAGATGTGCATCGGAAGCTGCTACTGGTCTTCCAGGGAACGATCAAAGCGTAGACTATTAGAGACATTACCTCCATGTAGGAAAGTGCGCATGGTGACTGTTGTATTCAATCCCGATGCAATTTCTGTGTTTTTCAACACTCTGATAGTCTACAGATTACAGAATGACACCAGATGTGCATCGGAAACAACTAAGGATCTTCCAGGGAACGATCAAAGCGTAGACTGTTTGAGACATAACTCCCGTGGAGGAAAGTCCGCATGGTGACTGTTGTATTAAATCCCGATTCAATTTCTTAGTTTTATCAACACTCTGAAACTCCACAGATTATAAAATGCCTCCAGATGTGCATCGGAAACTATTATTGGTCTTCCAAGGAACGGTCAAAGCGTATACTGTTTGAGACATTACTCCCATTGAGGAATGTGCGCATGGTGACTGTTGTATTCAATCCCGATGCATTTTCTGTGTATCATCAACACTCTGATAGTCCACAGATAACAGAATGCCTCCAGATGTGCATCGGAAACTACTACTGGTCTTACAGGGAACGATCAAACCGTAGACTGTTTGAGACATTACTCCCATTGAGGAAAGTGCTCATGGTGACTGTTGTATTCAATCCCGATGCAATTTCTGTATTTCATCAACACTCTGATAGTCCACAGATTACAGAATACCTCCAGATGTGCATCGGAAACTACTACTGGTCTTACAGGGAACGATCAAAGCGTATACTGTTTGAGACATTACTACTGTGGAGGAGAGTGCGCATGGCGACTGTTGTATTCAATCCCCATGCAATTTCTGTGTTTCATCAACACTCTGATACTCCACAGATTACAGAATGCCTCCAGATGTGCATCGGAAACTACTACTGGTCTTCCAGGGAACGATCAAAGCGTAGACTGTTTGAGACATTACTCCCATGGAGGAAAGTGCGCATGGTGACTGGTGTATTCAATCCCGATGCAATTTCTGTGTTTCATCAACACTCTGATACTCCACAGATTACAGAATGCCTCCACATGTGCATCGGAAACTACTACTGGTCTTCCAGGGAACGATAAGATCGTAGAGTGTTTAAGACTTTACTCCCATGGAGGAAAGTGTTCATGGTGACTGTTTTATTCAATCCCAGATGCAATTTCTGTGTTTCATCAACACTCTGATAGTCCACAGATTACAGAATGCCTCCAGAAGTGCATCTTAAACTACTTCTGGTCTTCCAGATAACGATGAAAGCGTAGACTGTTTGAGACATTACTTTTATGGAGGAATGTGCGCATGGTGACTGTTGTATTCAATCCCGATGCAATTTCTGTGTTTGATCAACACTCTGATAGTCCACAGATTACAGAATGCCTCCAGATGTGCATCGGAAGCTACTACTGGTCTTACAGGGAACGATCAAAGCGTAGATTGTTTGAGACATTACTCCCATGGAGGAAAGTGCGCATGGTGACTGTTGTATTCAATCCCGAAGCAATTTCTGTGTTTCATCAACACTCTGATAGTCCACAGATTACAGAATGCCTCCAGATGTGCATCGGAAACTACCACTGGTCTTCCAGGGAAAGATCAAAGCGTAGACTGTTTGAGACACTACTCCCATGGAGGAAAGTGCGCATGGTGACTGTTGTATTCAATCCCGATGCAATTTCTGTGTTTCATCAACACTCTGATAGTCCCCAGATTACAGAAAGAATCCAGATTTGCATCGGAAGCTGCTACTGGTCATCCAGGGAACGATCAAAGCGTAGACTATTAGAGACATTACCTCCATGTAGGAAAGTGCGCATGGTGACTGTTGTATTCAATCCCGATGCAATTTCTGTGTTTCATCAACACTCTGATAGTCTACAGATTACAGAATGACACCAGATGTGCATCGGAAACAACTACCGATCTTCCAGGGAACGATCAAAGCGTAGACTGTTTGGGACATAACTCCCGTGGAGGAAAGTCCGCATGGTGACTGTTGTATTAAATCCCGATGCAATTTCTTAGTTTTATCAACACTCTGAAACTCCACAGATTTTAAAATGCCTCCAGATGTGCATCGGAAACTATTATTGGTCTTCCAAGGAACGGTCAAAGCGTATACTGTTTGAGACATTACTCCCATTGAGGAATGTGACCATGGTGACTATTGTATTCAATCCCGATGCAATTTGTGTGTTTCATCAACACTCTGATACTCCACAGATTACAGAATGCCTCCAGATGTGCATCGGAAACTACTACTGGTCTTCCAGGGAACGATCAAAGCGTAGATTGTTTGAGACATTACTCCCATGGAGGAAAGTGCGCATGGTGTCAGTTGTATTCAATCCCGAAGCAATTTCTGTGTTTCTTCAACACTCTGATAGTCCACAGATTACAGAATGCCTCCAGATGTGCATCGGAAACTACCACTGGTCTTCCAGGGAAAGATCAAAGCGTAGACTGTTTGAGACACTACTCCCATGGAGGAAAGTGCGCATGGTGACTGTTGTATTCAATCCCGATGCAATTTCTGTGTTTCATCAACACTCTGATAGTCCACAGATTACAGAAAGAATCCAGATGTGCATCGGAAGCTGCTACTGGTCTTCCAGGGAACGATCAAAGCGTAGACTATTAGAGACATTACCTCCATGTAGGAAAGTGCGCATGGTGACTGTTGTATTCAATCCCGATGCAATTTCTGTGTTTCATCAACACTCTGATAGTCTACAGATTACAGAATGACACCAGATGTGCATCGGAAACAACTACCGATCTTCCAGGGAACGATCAAAGCGTAGACTGTTTGAGACATAACTCCCGTGGAGGAAAGTCCGCATGGTGACTGTTGTATTAAATCCCGATGCAATTTCTTAGTTTTATCAACACTCTGAAACTCCACAGTTTATAAAATGCCTCCAGATGTGCATCGGAAACTATTATTGGTCTTCCAAGGAACGGTCAAAGCGTATACTGTTTGAGACATTACTCCCATTGTGGAATGTGCGCATGGTGACTGTTGTATTCAATCCCGATGCATTTTCTGTGTATCATCAACACTCTGATAGTCCACAGATAACAGAATGCCTCCAGATGTGCATCGGAAACTACTACTGGTCTTACAGGGAACGATCAAACCGTAGACTGTTTGAGACATTACTCCCATTTAGGAAAGTGCTCATGGTGACTGTTGTATTCAATCCCGATGCAATTTCTGTATTTCATCAACACTCTGATAGTCCACAGATTACAGAATACCTCCAGATGTGCATCGGAAACTACTACTGGTCTTACAGGGAACGATCAAAGCGTATACTGTATGAGACATTACTACTGTGGAGGAGAGTGCGCATGGTGACTGTTGTATTCAATCCACATGCAATTTCTGTGTTTCATCAACACTCTGATACTCCACAGATTACAGAATGCCTCCAGATGTGCATCGGAAACTACTACTGGTCTTCCAGGGAACGATCAAAGCGTAGACTGTTTGAGACATTACTCCCATGGAGGAAAGTGCGCATGGTGACTGGTGTATTCAATCCCGATGCAATTTCTGTGTTTCATCAACACTCTGATACACCACAGATTACAGAGTGCCTCCACATGTGCATCGGAAACTACTACTGGTCTTCCAGGGAACGATAAGATCGTAGAGTGTTTAAGACTTTACTCCCATGGAGGAAAGTGCTCATAGTGACTGTTTTATTCAATCCCAGATGCAATTTCTGTGTTTCATCAACACTCCGATAGTCCACAGATTACAGAATGCCTCCAGAAGTGGATCTTAAACTACTTCTGGTCTTCCAGATAACGATGAAAGCGTAGACTGTTTGAGACATTACTTTTATGGAGGAATGTGCGCATGGTGACTGTTGTATTCAATCCCGATGCAATTTCTGTGTTTGATCAACACTCTGATAGTCCACAGATTACAGAATGCCTCCAGATGTGCATCGGAAGCTACTACTGGTCTTACAGGGAACGATCAAAGCGTAGATTGTTTGAGCCATTACTCCCATGGAGGAAAGTGCGCATGGTGACTGTTGTATTCAATCCCGAAGCAATTTCTGTGTTTCATCAACACTCTGATAGTCCACAGATTACAGAAAGAATCCAGATGTGCATCGGAAGCTGCTACTGGTCTTCCAGGGAACGATCAAAGCGTAGACTATTAGAGACATTACCTCCATGTAGGAAAGTGTGCATGGTGACTGTTGTATTCAATCCCGATGCAATTTCTGTGTTTCATCAACACTCTGATAGTCTACAGATTACAGAATGACACCAGATGTGCATCGGAAACAACTACCGATCTTCCAGTGAACGATCAAAGCGTAGACTGTTTGAGACATAACTCCTGTGGAGGAAAGTCCGCATGGTGACTGTTGTATTAAATCCCGATGCAATTTATTAGTTTTATCAACACTCTGAAACTCCACAGATTATAAAATGCCTCCAGATGTGCATCGGAAACTATTATTTGTCTTCCAAGGAACGGTCAAAGCGTATACTGTTTGAGACATTACTCCCATTGAGGAATGTGCGCTTGGTGACTGTTGTATTCAATCCCGATGCATTTTCTGTGTATCATCAACACTCTGATAGTCCACAGATAACAGAATGCCTCCAGATGTGCATCGGAAACTACTACTGGTCTTCCAGGGAACGATCAAAGCGTAGACTGTTTGGGACATTACCCCATCCAGGAAAGTGCGCATTGGGACTGTTGTATTCAATACCGATGCAATTTCTGTGTTTCATCAACACTCTGATAGTCCACAGATTACATAATGCCTCCAGATGTTAATCGGAAACTACTACTGGTCTTCCAGGGAAAGATCAAACCGTAGACTGAGACATTACTCCCATGGAGGAAAGTGCGCATGGTGAGTGTTGTATTCAATCCCGATGCATTTTCTGTCTTTCATCAACAGTCTGATAGTCCACAGATTACAGAATGCCCTCAGATGTTCATCGGAAACTACTACTGCTCTTCCAGGGAACGATCAAAACGTAAACTCTTTCAGACATTACTCCCATGGAGGAAAGGGCGCATCGTGACTATTGTATTCAATCCCGATGCATTTTCTGTCTTTCATCAACAGTCTGATAGTCCACAGATTACAGAATGCCTCCAGATGTGCATCGGAACCTACTACTGGTCTTCCTGGGAACGATCAAAGCAGAGACTGTTTGAGACATTATTTCCATGGAGGAAAGTGCGCATGGTGACTGCTGTATTCAATCCCGATGCAATTTCTGTGTTTCATCAACACTCTGATACTCCACAGATTACAGAATGCCTCCAGATGTGCTTCGGAAACTACTACTGGTCTTCCAGGGAACGATCAAAGCGTAGAGTGTTTGAGACATTACTCGCATGGAGGAAAGTGCGCATGGTGACTGGTGTATTCAATCCCGATGCAATTTCTGGTTTCATCAACACTCTGATACTCCACCGATTACAGAATGCCTCCAGATGTGCATCGGAAACTATTATTGGTCTTCCAGGGAACGGTCAATGATTAGAATGTTTGAGACATTACTCCCATGGAGGAAAGTGCGCATGGTGACGGTTGTATTCAATCCCGATGCAATTTCTGTGTTTCATCAACACTCTGATACTCCACAGATTACAGAATGCCTCCACATGTTTATCGGAAACTACTACTGGTCTCCCTGGGAACGATGAACACGTAGACTGTTTGAGACATTATTCCCATGGAGGAAAGTGCGCATGGTGACTGCTGTATTCAATCCCGAGACAATTTCTGTGTTTCATCAACACTCTGATAGTCCACAGTTTACAGAATGCCACCAGACGTGCATCGGAAACTACTACTGGTCTTCCAGGGAAGGATGAAATCGTAGACTGTTTGAGACATTACTTTTATGGAGGAATGTGCGCATGGTGACTTTTGTATTCAATCCCGATGCAATTTCTGTGTTTGATCAACACTCTGATAGTCCACAGATTACAGAATGCCTCCAGATGTGCATCGGAAGCTACTACTGGTCTTACAGTTAACGATCAAAGCGTAGATTGTTTGAGACATTACTCCCATGGAGGAAAGTGCGCATGGTGACTGTTGTATTCAATCCCGAAGCAATTTCTGTGTTTCATCAACACTCTGTTAGTCCACAGATTACAGAATGCCTCCAGATGTGCATCGGAAACTACCACTGGTCTTCCAGGGAAAGATCAAAGCGTAGACTGTTTGAGACACTACTCCCATGGAGGAAAGTGCGCATGGTGACTGTTGTATTCAATCCCGATGCAATTTCTGTGTTTCATCAACACTCTGATAGTCCCCAGATTACAGAAAGAATCCAGATGTGCATCGGAAGCTGCTACTGGTCTTCCAGGGAACGATCAAAGCGTAGACTATTAGAGACATTTCCTCCATGTAGGAAAGTGCGCATGGTGACTGTTGTATTCAATAACGATGCAATTTCTGTGTTTCATCAACACTCTGATGGTCCACAGATTACAGAATACCTCCAGATGTGCATCGGAAACTACTACTGGTCTTACAGGGAACGATCAAAGCGTATACTGTATGAGACATTACTACTGTGGAGGAGAGTGCGCATGGTGACTGTTGTATTCAATCCCCATGCAATTTCTGTGTTTCATCAACACTCTGATACTCCACAGATTACAGAATGCCTCCAGATGTGCATCGGAAACTACTACTGGTCTTCCAGGGAACGATCAAAGCGTAGACTGTTTGAGACATTACTCCCATGGAGGAAAGTGCGCATGGTGACTGGTGTATTCAATCCCGATGCAATTTCTGTGTTTCATCAACACTCTGATACTCCACAGATTACAGAATGCCTCCACATGTTTATCGGAAACTACTACTGGTCTTCCAGGGAACGATAAGATCGTAGAGTGTTTAAGACTTTACTCCCATGGAGGAAAGTGCTCATGGTGACTCTTTTATTCAATCCCAGATGTAATTTCTGTGTTTCATCAACACTCTGATAGTCCACAGATTACAGAATGCCTCCAGAAGTGCATCTTAAACTACTTCTGGTCTTCCAGATAACGATAAAAGCGTAGACTGTTTGAGACATTACTTTTATGGAGGAATGTGCGCATGGTGACTGTTGTATTCAATTCCGATGCAATTTCTGTGTTTGATCAACACTCTGATAGTCCACAGATTACAGAATGCCTCCAGATGTGCATCGGAAGCTACTACTGGTCTTACAGGGAACGATCAAAGCGTAGATTGTTTGAGACATTACTCCCATGGAGGAAAGTGCGCATGGTGACTGTTGTATTCAATCCCGAAGCAATTTCTGTGTTTCATCAACACTCTGATAGTCCACAGATTACAGAAAGAATCCAGATGTGCATCGGAAGCTGCTACTGGTCTTCCAGGGAACGATCAAAGCGTAGACTGTTTGAGACATAACTCCCGTGGAGGAAAGTCCGCATGGTGACTGTTGTATTAAATCCCGATGCAATTTCTTAGTTTTATCAACACTCTGAAACTCCACAGATTATAAAATGACTCCAGATGTGCATCGGAAACTATTATTGGTCTTCCAAGGAACGGTCAAAGCGAATACTCTTTGAGACATTACTCCCATTGTTAAATGTGCGCATGGTGACTGTTGTATTCAATCCCGATGCATTTTCTGTGTATCATCAACACTCTGATAGTCCACAGATAACAGAATGCCTCCAGATGTGCATCGGAAACTACTACTGGTCTTACAGGGAACGATCAAACCGTAGACTGTTTGAGACATTACTCCCATTGAGGAAAGTGCTCATGGTGACAATTGTATTCAATCCCGATGCAATTTCTGTATTTCATCAACACTCTGATAGCCCACAGATTGCAGAATACCTCCAGATGTGCATCGGAAACTACTACTGGTCTTACAGGGAACGATCAAAGCGTATACTGTATGAGACATTACTACTGTGGAGGAGAGTGCGCATGGTGACTGTTGTATTCAATCCCCATGCAATTTCTGTGTTTCATCAACACTCTGATACTCCACAGATTACAGAATGCCTCCAGATGTGCATCGGAAACTACTACTGGTCTTCCAGGGAACGATCAAAGCGTAGACTGTTTGAGACATTACTCCCATGGAGGAAAGTGCGCATGGTGACTGGTGTATTCAATCCCGATGCAATTTCTGTGTTTCATCAACACTCTGATACTCCACAGATTACAGAATGCCTCCACAAGTGCATCGGAAACTACTACTGGTCTTCCAGGGAACGATAAGATCGTAGAGTGTTTAAGACTTTACTCCCATGGAGGAAAGTGCTCATGGTGACTGTTTTATTCAATCCCAGATGCAATTTCAGTGTTTCATCAACACTCTGATAGTCCACAGATTACAGAATGCCTCCAGAAGTGCATCTTAAACTACTTCTGGTCTTCCAGATAACGATAAAAGCGTAGACTGTTTGAGACATTACTTTTATGGAGGAATGTGCGCATGGTGACTGTTGTATTCAATCCCGATGCAATTTCTGTGTTTGATCAACACTCTGATAGTCCACAGATTACAGAATGCCTCCAGATGTGCATCGGAAGCTACTACTGGTCTTACAGGGAACGATCAAAGCGTAGATTGTTTGAGACATTACTCCCATGGAGGAAAGTGCGCATGGTGACTGTTGTATTCAATCCCGAAGCAATTTCTGTGTTTCATCAACACTCTGATAGTCCACAGATTACAGAAAGAATCCAGATGTGCATCGGAAGCTGCTACTGGTCTTCCAGGGAACGATCAAAGCGTAGACTATAAGAGACATTACCTCCATGTAGGAAAGTGCGCATGGTGACTGTTGTATTAAATCCCTATGCAATTTCTTAGTTTTATCAACACTCTGAAACTCCACAGATTATAAAATGCCTCCAGATGTGCATCGGAAACTATTATTTGTCTTCCAAGGAACGGTCAAAGCGTATACTGTTTGAGACATTACTCCCATTGAGGAATGTGCGCATGGTGACTGTTGTATTCAATCCCGATGCATTTTCTGTGTATCATCAACACTCTCATAGTCCACAGATAACAGAATGCCTCCAGATGTGCATCGGAAACTACTACTGGTCTTCCAGGGAACGATCAAAGCGTAGACTGTTTGGGACATTACTCCCATCCAGGAAAGTGCGCATTGGGACTGTTGTATTCAATACCGATGCAATTTCTGTGTTTCATCAACACTCTGATAGTCCACAGATTACAGAATGCCTCCAGATGTTAATCGGAAACTACTACTGGTCTTCCAGGGAAAGATCAAACCGTAGACTGAGACATTACTCCCATGGAGGAAAGTGCGCATGGTGAGTGTTGTATTCAATCCCGATGCATTTTCTGTCTTTCATCAACAGTCTGATAGTCCACAGATTACAGAATGCCCTCAGATGTTCATCGGAAACTACTACTGCTCTTCCAGGGAACGATCAAAACGTAAACTCTTTAAGACATTACTCCCATGGAGGAAAGGGCGCATCGTGACTGTTGAATTCAATCCCGATGCATTTTCTGTCTTTCATCAACAGTCTGATAGTCCACAGATTACAGAATGCCTCCAGATGTGCATCGGAACCTACTACTGGTCTTCCTGGGAACGATCAAAGCAGAGACTGTTTGAGACATTATTTCCATGGAGGAAAGTGCGCATGGTGACTGCTGTATTCAATCCCGATGAGATTTCTATGTTTCATCAACACTCTGATACTCCACAGATTACAGAATGCCTTCAGATGTGCTTCAGAAACTACTACTGGTCTTCCAGGGAACGATCAAAGCGTAGACTGTTTGAGACATTACTCGCATGGAGGAAAGTGCGCATGGTGACTGGTGTATTCAATCCCGATGCAATTTCTGGTTTCATCAACACTCTGATACTCCACTGATTACAGAATGCCTCCAGATGTGCATCGGAAACTATTATTGGTCTTCCAGGGAACGGTCAATGATTAGAATGTTTGAGACATTACTCCCATGGAGGAAAGTGCGCATGGTGACGGTTGTATTCAATCCCGATGCAATTTCTGTGTTTCATCAACACTCTGATACTCCACAGATTACAGAATGCCTCCACATGTGCATCGGAAACTACTACTGGTCTCCCTGGGAACGATGAAAACGTAGACTGTTTGAGACATTATTCCCATGGAGGAAAGTGCGCATGGTGACTGCTGTATTCAATCCCGAGACAATTTCTGTGTTTCATCAACACTCTGATAGTCCACAGTTTACAGAATGCCACCAGACGTGCATCGGAAACTACTACTGGTCTTCCAGGGAAGGATTGAATCGTAGACTGTTTGAGACATTACTTTTATGGAGGAATGTGCGCATGGTGACTGTTGTATTAAATCCCGATGCAATTTCTGTGTTTGATCAACACTCTGATAGTCCACAGATTACAGAATGCCTCCAGATGTGCATCGGAAGCTACTACTGGTCTTACAGGGAACGATCAAAGCGTAGATTGTTTGAGACATTACTCCCATGGAGGAAAGTGCGCATGGTGACTGTTGTATTCAATCCCGAAGCAATTTCTGTGTTTCATCAGCACTCTGATAGTCCACAGATTACAGAAAGCCTCCAGATGTGCATCGGTAACTACCACTGGTCTTCCAGGGAAAGATCAAAGCGTAGACTGTTTGAGACACTACTCCCATGGAGGAAAGTGCGCATGGTGACTGTTGTATTCAATCCCGATGCAATTTCTGTGTTTCATCAACACTCTGATAGTCCCCAGATTACAGAAAGAATCCAGATGTGCATCGGAAGCTGCTACTGGTCTTCCAGGGAACGATCAAAGCGTAGACTATTAGAGACATTACCTCCATGTAGGAAATTGCGCATGGTGACTGTTGTATTCAATCCCGATGCAATATCTGTGTTTCATCAACACTCTGATAGTCTACAGATTACAGAATGACACCAGATGTGCATCGGAAACAACTACCGATCTTCCAGGGAACGATCAAAGCGTAGACTGTTTGAGACATAACTCCCGTGGGGGAAAGTCCGCATGGTGACTGTTGTATTAAATCCCGATGCAATTTCTTAGTTTTATCAACACTCTGAAACTCCACAGATTATAAAATGCCTCCAGATGTGCATCGGAAACTATTATTGGTCTTCCAAGGAACGGTCAAAGCGTATACTGTTTGAGACATTACTCCCATTGAGGAATGTGACTATGGTGACTGTTGTATTCAATCCCGATGCAATTTCTGTGTTTCATCAACACTCTGATACTCCACAGATTACAGAATGCCTCCAGATGTGCATCGGAAACTACTACTGGTCTTCCAGGGAACGATCAAAACGTAGATTGTTTGAGACATTACTCCCATGGAGGAAAGTGCGCATGGTGACAGTTGTATTCAACCCCGAAGCAATTTCTGTGTTTCTTCAACACTCTGATAGTCCACAGATTACAGAATGCCTCCAGATGTGCATCGGAAACTACCACTGGTCTTCCAGGGAAAGATCAAAGCGTAGACTGTTTGAGACACTACTCCCATGGAGGAAAGTGGGCATGGTGACTGTTGTATTCAATCCCGATGTAATTTCTGTGTTTCATCAACACTCTGATACTCCACAGATTACAGAATGCCTCCACATGTGCATCGGAAACTACTACTGGTCTTCCAGGGAACGATAAGATCGTAGAGTGTTTAAGACTTTACTCCCATGGAGGAAAGTGCTCATGGTGACTGTTTTATTCAATCCCAGATGCAATTTCTGTGTTTCATCAACACTCTGATAGTCCACAGATTACAGAATGCCTCCAGAAGTGCATCTTAAACTACTTCTGGTCTTCCAGATAACGATAAAAGCGTAGACTGTTTGAGACATTACTTTTATGGAGGAATGTGCGCATGGTGACTGTTGTATTCAATCCCGATGCAATTTCTGTGTTTGATCAACACTCTGATAGTCCACAGATTACAGAATGCCTCCAGATGTGCATCGGAAGCTACTACTGGTCTTACAGGGAACGATCAAAGCGTATATTGTTTGAGACATTACTCCCATGGAGGAAAGTGCGCATGGTGACTGTTGTATTCAATCCCGAAGCAATTTCTGTGTTTCATCAACACTCTGATAGTCCACAGATTACAGAAAGAATCCAGATGTGCATCGGAAGCTGCTACTGGTCTTCCAGGGAACGATCAAAGCGTAGACTATCAGAGACACTACCTCCATGTAGGAAAGTGCGCATGGTGACTGTTGTATTAAATCCCGATGCAATTTCTTAGTTTTATCAACACTCTGAAACTCCACAGATTATAAAATGCCTCCAGATGTGCATCGGAAACTATTATTTGTCTTCCAAGGAACGGTCAAAGCGTATACTGTTTGAGACATTACTCCCATTGAGGAATGTGCGCATGGTGACTGTTGTATTCAATCCCGATGCATTTTCTGTGTATCATCAACACTCTGATAGTCCACAGATAACAGATTGCCTCCAGATGTGCATCGGAAACAATTATTGGTCTTCCAGGGAACGGTCGATGATTAGAATGTTTGAGACATTACTCCCATGGAGGAAAGTGCGCATGGTGACGGTTGTATTCAATCCCGATGCAATTTCTGTGTTTCATCAACACTCTGATACTCCACAGATTACAGAATGCCTCCACATGTGCATCGGAAACTACTACTGGTCTCCCTCTGAACGATGAACACGTAGACTGTTTGAGACATTATTCCCATGGAGGAAAGTGCGCATGGTGACTGCTGTATTCAATCCCGAGACAATTTCTGTGTTTCATCAACACTCTGATAGTCCACAGTTTACAGAATGCCACCAGACGTGCATCGGAAACTACTACTGGTCTTCCAGGGAAGGATGAAATCGTAGACTGTTTGAGACATTACTTTTATGGAGGAATGTGCGCATGGTGACTGTTGTATTCAATCCCGATGCAATTTCTGTGTTTGATCAACACTCTGATAGTCCACAGATTACAGAATGCCTCCAGATGTGCATCGGAAGCTACTACTGGTCTTACAGTTAACGATCAAAGCGTAGATTGTTTGAGACATTTCTCCCATGGAGGAAAGTGCGCATGGTGACTGTTGTATTCAATCCCGAAGCAATTTCTGTGTTTCATCAACACTCTGTTAGTCCACAGATTACAGAATGCCTCCAGATGTGCATCGGAAACTACCACTGGTCTTCCAGGGAAAGATCAAAGCGTAGACTGTTTGAGACACTACTCCCATGGAGGAAAGTGCGCATGGTGACTGTTGTATTCAATCCCGATGCAATTTCTGTGTTTCATCAACACTCTGATAGTCCCCAGATTACAGAAAGAATCCAGATGTGCATCGGAAGCTGCTACTGGTCTTCCAGGGAACGATCAAAGCGTAGACTATTAGAGACATTACCTCCATGTAGGAAAGTGCGCATGGTGACTGTTGTATTCAATCCCGATGCAATTTCTGTGTTTCATCAACACTCTGATAGTCTACAGATTACAGAATGACACCAGATGTGCATCGGAAACAACTACCGATCTTCCAGGGAACGATCAAAGCGTAGACTGTTTGAGACATAACTCCCGTGGAGGAAAGTCCGCATGGTGACTGTTGTATTAAATCCAGATGCAATTTCTTAGTTTTATCAACACTCTGAAACTCCACAGATTATAAAATGACTCCAGATGTGCATCGGAAACTATTATTGGTCTTCCAAGGAACGGTCAAAGCGTATACTGTTTGAGACATTACTCCCATTGTTAAATGTGCGCATGGTGACTGTTGTATTCAATCCCGATGCATTTTCTGTGTATCATCAACACTCTGATAGTCCACAGATAACAGAATACCTCCAGATGTGCATCGGAAACTACTACTGGTCTTACAGGGAACGATCAAACCGTAGACTGTTTGAGACATTACTCCCATTGAGGAAAGTGCTCATGGTGACTGTTGTATTCAATCCCGATGCAATTTCTGTATTTCATCAACACTCTGATAGTCCACAGATTACAGAATACCTCCAGATGTGCATCGGAAACTACTACTGGTCTTACAGGGAACGATCAAAGCGTATACTGTATGAGACATTACTACTGTGGAGGAGAGTGCGCATAGTGACTGTTGTATTCAATCCCCATGCAATTTCTGTGTTTCATCAACACTCTGATACTCCACAGATTACAGAATGCCTCCAGATGTGCATCGAAAACTACTACTGGTCTTCCAGGGAACGATCAAAGCGTAGACTGTTTGAGACATTACTCCCATGGAGGAAAGTGCGCATGGTGACTGGTGTATTCAATCCCGATGCAATTTCTGTGTTTCATCAACACTCTGATACTCCACAGATTACAGAATGCCTCCACATGTGCATCGGAAACTACTACTGGTCTTCCAGGGAACGATAAGATCGTAGAGTGTTTAAGACTTTACACCCATGGAGGAAAGTGCTCATGGTGACTGTTTTATTCAATCCCAGATGCAATTTCTGTGTTTCATCAACACTCTGATAGTCCACAGATTACAGAATGCCTCCAGAAGTGCATCTTAAACTACTTCTGGTCTTCCAGATAACGATAAAAGCGTAGACTGTTTGAGACATTACTTTTATGGAGGAATGTGCGCATGATGACTGTTGTATTCAATCCCGATGCAATTTCTGTGTTTGATCAACACTCTGATAGTCCACAGATTACAGAATGCCTCCAGATGTGCATCGGAAGCTACTACTGGTCTTACAGGGAACGATCAAAGCGTAGATTGTTTGAGACATTACTCCCATGGAGGAAAGTGCGCATGGTGACTGTTGTATTCAATCCCGAAGCAATTTCTGTGTTTCATCAACACTCTGATAGTCCACAGATCACAGAAAGAATCCAGATGTGCATCGGAAGCTGCTACTGGTCTTCCAGGGAACGATCAAAGCGTAGACTATTAGAGACATTACCTCCATGTAGGAAAGTGCGCATGGTGACTGTTGTATTAAATCCCGATGCAATTTCTTAGTTTTATCAACACTCTGAAACTCCACAGATTATAAAATGCCTCCAGATGTGCATCGGAAACTATTATTTGTCTTCCAAGGAACGGTCAAAGCGTATACTGTTTGAGACATTACTCCCATTGAGGAATGTGCGCATGGTGACTGTTGTATTCAATCCCGATGCATTTTCTGTGTATCATCATCACTCTCATAGTCCACAGATAACAGAATGCCTCCAGATGTGCATCGGAAACTACTACTGGTCTTCCAGGGAACGATCAAAGCGTAGACTGTTTGGGACATTACTCCCATCCAGGAAAGTGCGCATTGGGACTGTTGTATTCAATACCGATGCAATTTCTGTGTTTCATCAACACTCTGATAGTCCACAGATTACAGAATGCCTCCAGATGTTAATCGGAAACTACTACTGGTCTTCCAGGGAAAGATCAAAACGTAGACTGAGACATTACTCCCATGGAGGAAAGTGCGCATGGTGACTGGTGTATTCAATCCCGATGCAATTTCTGTGTTTCATCAACACTCTGATACTCCACAGATTACAGAATGCCTCCACATGTGCATCGGAAACTACTACTGGTCTTCCAGGGAACGATAAGATCGTAGAGTGTTTAAGACTTTACTCCCATGGAGGAAAGTGCTCATGGTGACTGTTTTATTCAATCCCAGATGCAATTTCTGTGTTTCATCAACACTCTGATAGTCCACAGATTACAGAATGCCTCCAGAAGTGCATCTTCAAATACTTCTGGTCTTCCAGATAACGATAAAAGCGTAGACTGTTTGAGACATTACTTTTATGGAGGAATGTGCGCATGGTGACTGTTGTATTCAATCCCGATGCAATTTCTGTGTTTGATCAACACTCTGATAGTCCACAGATTACAGAATGCCTCCAGATGTGCATCGGAAGCTACTACTGGTCTTACAGGGAACGATCAAAGCGTAGATTGTTTGAGACATTACTCCCATGGAGGAAAGTGCGCATGGTGACTGTTGTATTCAATCCCGAAGCAATTTCTGTGTTTCATCAACACTCTGATAGTCCACAGATTACAGAAAGAATCCAGATGTGCATCGGAAGCTGCTACTGGTCTTCCAGGGAACGATCAAAGCGTAGACTATCAGAGACACTACCTCCATGTAGGAAAGTGCGCATGGTGACTGTTGTATTAAATCCCGATGAAATTTCTTAGTTTTATCAACACTCTGAAACTCCACAGATTATAAAATGCCTCCAGATGTGCATCGGAAACTATTATTTGTCTTCCAAGGAACGGTCAAAGCGTATACTGTTTGAGACATTACTCCCATTGAGGAATGTGCGCATGGTGACTGTTGTATTCAATCCCGATGCATTTTCTGTGTATCATCAACACTCTGATAGTCCACAGATAACAGATTGCCTCCAGATGTGCATCGGAAACAATTATTGGTCTTCCAGGGAACGGTCGATGATTAGAATGTTTGAGACATTACTCCCATGGAGGAAAGTGCGCATGGTGACGGTTGTATTCAATCCCGATGCAATTTCTGTGTTTCATCAACACTCTGATACTCCACAGATTACAGAATGCCTCCACATGTGCATCGGAAACTACTACTGGTCTCCCTGGGAACGATGAACACGTAGACTGTTTGAGACATTATTCCCATGGAGGAAAGTGCGCATGGTGACTGCTGTATTCAATCCCGAGACAATTTCTGTGTTTCATCAACACTCTGATAGTCCACAGTTTACAGAATGCCACCAGACGTGCATCGGAAACTACTACTGGTCTTCCAGGGAAGGATGAAATCGTAGACTGTTTGAGACATTACTTTTATGGAGGAATGTGCGCATGGTGACTGTTGTATTCAATCCCGATGTAATTTCTGTGTTTGATCAACACTCTGATAGTCCACAGATTACAGAATGCCTCCAGATGTGCATCGGAAGCTACTACTGGTCTTACAGTTAACGATCAAAGCGTAGATTGTTTGAGACATTACTCCCATGGAGGAAAGTGCGCATGGTGACTGTTGTATTCAATCCCGAAGCAATTTCTGTGTTTCATCAACACTCTGTTAGTCCACAGATTACAGAATGCCTCCAGATGTGCATCGGAAACTACCACTGGTCTTCCAGGGAAAGATCAAAGCGTAGACTGTTTGAGACACTACTCCCATGGAGGAAAGTGCGCATGGTGACTGTTGTATTCAATCCCGATGCAATTTCTGTGTTTCATCAACACTCTGATAGTCCCCAGATTACAGAAAGAATCCAGATGTGCATCGGAAGCTGCTACTGGTCTTCCAGGGAACGATCAAAGCGTAGACTATTAGAGACATTACCTCCATGTAGGAAAGTGCGCATGGTGACTGTTGTATTCAATCCCGATGCAATTTCTGTGTTTCATCAACACTCTGATAGTCTACAGATTACAGAATGACACCAGATGTGCATCGGAAACAACTACCGATCTTCCAGGGAACGATCAAAGCGTAGACTGTTTGAGACATAACTCCCGTGGAGGAAAGTCCGCATGGTGACTGTTGTATTAAATCCAGATGCAATTTCTTAGTTTTATCAACACTCTGAAACTCCACAGATTATAAAATGACTCCAGATGTGCATCGGAAACTATTATTGGTCTTCCAAGGAACGGTCAAAGCGTATACTGTTTGAGACATTACTCCCATTGTTAAATGTGCGCATGGTGACTGTTGTATTCAATCCCGATGCATTTTCTGTGTATCATCAACACTCTGATAGTCCACAGATAACAGAATACCTCCAGATGTGCATCGGAAACTACTACTGGTCTTACAGGGAACGATCAAACCGTAGACTGTTTGAGACATTACTCCCATTGAGGAAAGTGCTCATGGTGACTGTTGTATTCAATCCCGATGCAATTTCTGTATTTCATCAACACTCTGATAGTCCACAGATTACAGAATACCTCCAGATGTGCATCGGAAACTACTACTGGTCTTACAGGGAACGATCAAAGCGTATACTGTATGAGACATTACTACTGTGGAGGAGAGTGCGCATAGTGACTGTTGTATTTAATCCCCATGCAATTTCTGTGTTTCATCAACACTCTGATACTCCACAGATTACAGAATGCCTCCAGATGTGCATCGGAAACTACTACTGGTCTTCCAGGGAACGATCAAAGCGTAGACTGTTTGAGACATTACTCCCATGGAGGAAAGTGCGCATGGTGACTGGTGTATTCAATCCCGATGCAATTTCTGTGTTTCATCAACACTCTGATACTCCACAGATTACAGAATGCCTCCACATGTGCATCGGAAACTACTACTGGTCTTCCAGGGAACGATAAGATCGTAGAGTGTTTAAGACTTTACACCCATGGAGGAAAGTGCTCATGGTGACTGTTTTATTCAATCCCAGATGCAATTTCTGTGTTTCATCAACACTCTGATAGTCCACAGATTACAGAATGCCTCCAGAAGTGCATCTTAAACTACTTCTGGTCTTCCAGATAACGATAAAAGCGTAGACTGTTTGAGACATTACGTTTATGGAGGAATGTGCGCATGATGACTGTTGTATTCAATCCCGATGCAATTTCTGTGTTTGATCAACACTCTGATAGTCCACAGATTACAGAATGCCTCCAGATGTGCATCGGAAGCTACTACTGGTCTTACAGGGAACGATCAAAGCGTAGATTGTTTGAGACATTACTCCCATGGAGGAAAGTGCGCATGGTGACTGTTGTATTCAATCCCGAAGCAATTTCTGTGTTTCATCAACACTCTGATAGTCCACAGATTACAGAAAGAATCCAGATGTGCATCGGAAGCTGCTACTGGTCTTCCAGGGAACGATCAAAGCGTAGACTATTAGAGACATTACCTCCATGTAGGAAAGTGCGCATGGTGACTGTTGTATTAAATCCCGATGCAATTTCTTAGTTTTATCAACACTCTGAAACTCCACAGATTATAAAATGCCTCCAGATGTGCATCGGAAACTATTATTTGTCTTCCAAGGAACGGTCAAAGCGTATACTGTTTGAGACATTACTCCCATTGAGGAATGTGCGCATGGTGACTGTTGTATTCAATCCCGATGCATTTTCTGTGTATCATCATCACTCTCATAGTCCACAGATAACAGTATGCCTCCAGATGTGCATCGGAAACTACTACTGGTCTTCCAGGGAACGATCAAAGCGTAGACTGTTTGGGACATTACTCCCATCCAGGAAAGTGCGCATTGGGACTGTTGTATTCAATACCGATGCAATTTCTGTGTTTCATCAACACTCTGATAGTCCACAGATTACAGAATGCCTCCAGATGTTAATCGGAAACTACTACTGGTCTTCCAGGGAAAGATCAAACCGTAGACTGAGACATTACTCCCATGGAGGAAAGTGCGCATGGTGAGTGTTGTATTCAATCCCGATGCATTTTCTGTCTTTCATCAACAGTCTGATAGTCCACAGATTACAGAATGCCCTCAGATGTTCATCGGAAACTACTACTGCTCTTCCAGGGAACGATCAAAACGTAAACTCTTTAAGACATTACTCCCATGGAGGAAAGGGCGCATCGTGACTGTTGAATTCAATCCCGATGCATTTTCTGTCTTTCATCAACAGTCTGATAGTCCACAGATTACAGAATGCCTCCAGATGTGCATCGGAAACTACTACTGGTCTTCCTGGGAACGATCAAAGTAGAGACTGTTTGAGACATTTTTTCCATGGAGGAAAGTGCGCATGGTGACTGCTGTATTCAATCCCGATGCAATTTCTATGTTTCATCAACACTCTGATACTCCACAGATTACAGAATGCCTTCAGATGTGCTTCAGAAACTACTACTGGTCTTCCAGGGAACGATCAAAGCGTATACTGTTTGAGACATTACTCGCATGGAGGAAAGTGCGCATGGTGACTGGTGTATTCAATCCCGATGCAATTTCTGGTTTCATCAACACTCTGATACTCCACCGATTACAGAATGCCTCCAGATGTGCATCGGAAACTATTATTGGACTTCCAGGGAACGGTCAATGATTAGAATGTTTGAGACATTACTCCCATGGAGGAAAGTGCGCATGGTGACGGTTGTATTCAATCCCAATGCAATTTCTGTGTTTCATCAACACTCTGATACTCCACAGATTACAGAATGCCTCCACATGTGCATCGGAAACTACTACTGGTCTCCCTGGGAACGATGAAAACGTAGACTGTTTGAGACATTATTCCCATGGAGGAAAGTGCGCATGGTGACTGCTGTATTCAATCCCGAGACAATTTCTGTGTTTCATCAACACTCTGATAGTCCACAGTTTACAGAATGCCACCAGACGTGCATCGGAAACTACTACTGGTCTTCCAGGGAAGGATGAAATCGTAGACTGTTTGAGACATTACTTTTATGGAGGAATGTGCGCATGGTGACTGTTGTATTCAATCCCGATGCAATTTCTGTGTTTGATCAACACTCTGATAGTCCACAGATTACAGAATGCCTCCAGATGTGCATCGGAAGCTACTACTGGTCTTACAGGGAACGATCAAAGCGTAGATTGTTTGAGACATTACTCCCATGGAGGAAAGTGCGCATGGTGACTGTTGTATTCAATCCCGAAGCAATTTCTGTGTTTCATCAACACTCTGATAGTCCACAGATTACAGAAAGCCTCCAGATGTGCATCGGTAACTACCACTGGTCTTCCAGGGAAAGATCAAAGCGTAGACTGTTTGAGACATTACTCCCATGGAGGAAAGTGCGCATGGTGACTGTTGTATTCAATCCCGATGCAATTTCTGTGTTTCATCAACACTCTGATAGTCCCCAAATTACAGAAAGAATCCAGATGTGCATCGGAAGCTGCTACTGGTCTTCCAGGGAACGATCAAAGCGTAGACTATTAGAGACATTACCTCCATGTAGGAAAGTCTGCATGGTGACAGTTGTATTAAATCCCGATGCAATTTCTTAGTTTTATCAACACTCTGAAACTCCACAGATTATAAAATGCCTCCAGATGTGCATCGGAAACTATTATTGGTCTTCCAAGGAACGGTCAAAGCGTATACTGTTTGAGACATTACTCCCATTGAGGAATGTGACCATGGTGACTGTTGTATTCAATCCCGATGCAATTTCTGTGTTTCATCAACACTCTGATACTCCACAGATTACAGAATGCCTCCAGATGTGCATCGGAAACTACTACTGGTCTTCCAGGGAACGATCTAAACGTGGATTGTTTGAGACATTACTCCCATGGAGGAAAGTGCGCATGGTGACAGTTGTATTCAACCCCGAAGCAATTTCTGTGTTTCTTCAACACTCTGATAGTCCACAGATTACAGAATGCCTCCAGATGTGCATCGGAAACTACCACTGGTCTTCCAGGGAAAGATCAAAGCGTAGACTGTTTGAGACACTACTCCCATGGAGGAAAGTGGGCATGGTGACTGTTGTATTCAATCCCGATGTAATTTCTGTGTTTCATCAACACTCTGATAGTCTACAGATTACAGAATGACACCAGATGTGCATCGGAAACAACTACCGATCTTCCAGGGAACGATCAAAGCGTAGACTGTTTGAGACATTACCTCCATGTAGGAAAGTGCGCATGGTGACTGTTGTATTCAATCCCGATGCAATTTCTGTGTTTCATCAACACTCTGATAGTCTACAGATTACAGAATGACACCAGATGTGCATCGGAAACAACTACCGATCTTCCAGGGAACGATCAAAGCGTAGACTGTTCGAGACATAACTCCCGTGGAGGAAAGTCCGCATGGTGACTGTTGTATTAAATCCCGATGCAATTTCTTAGTTTTATCAACACTCTGCAACTCCACAGATTATAAAATGCCTCCAGATGTGCTTAGGAAACTATTATTGGTCTTCCAAGGAACGGTCAAAGCGTATACTGTTTGAGACATTACTCCCGTTGTGGAATGTGCGCATGGTGACTGTTGTATTCAATCCCGATGCATTTTCTGTGTATCATCAACACTCTGATAGTCCACAGATAACAGAATGCCTCCAGATGTGCATCGGAAACTACTACTGGTCTTACAGGGAACGATCAAACCGTAGACTGTTTGAGACATTACTCCCATTGAGGAAAGTGCTCATGGTGACTGTTGCATTCAATTCCGATGCAATTTCTGTATTTCATCAACACTCTGATAGTCCACAGATTACAGAATACCTCCAGATGTGCATCGGAAACTACTACTGGTCTTACAGGGAACGATCAAAGCGTATACTGTATGAGACATTACTACTGTGGAGGAGAGTGCGCATGGTGACTGTTGTATTCAATCCCCATGCAATTTCTGTGTTTCATCAACACTCTGATACTCCACAGATTACAGAATGCCTCCAGATGTGCATCGGAAACTACTACTGGTTTTCCAGGGAACGATCAAAGCGTAGACTGTTTGAGACATTACTCCCATGGAGGAAAGTGCGCATGGTGACTGGTGTATTCAATCCCGATGCAATTTTTGTGTTTCATCAACACTCTGATACTCCACAGATTACAGAATGCCTCCACATGTGCGTCGGAAACTACTACTGGTCTTCCAGGGAACGATAAGATCGTAGAGTGTTTAAGACTTTACTCCCATGGAGGAAAGTGCTCATGGTGACTTTTATTCAATCCCAGATGCAATTTCTGTGTTTCATCAACACTCTGATAGTCCACAGATTACAGAATGCCTCCAGAAGTGCATCTTAAACTACTTCTGGTCTTCCAGATAACGATGAAAGCGTAGACTGTTTGAGACATTACTTTTATGGAGGAATGTGCGCATGGTGACTGTTGTATTCAATCCCGATGCAATTTCTGTGTTTGATCAACACTCTGATAGTCCACAGATTACAGAATGCCTCCAGATGAGCATCGGAAACTACTACTGGTCTTCCAGGGAACGATCAAAACGTAGATTGTTTGAGACATTACTCCCATGGAGGAAAGTGCGCATGGTGACAGTTGTATTCAACCCCGAAGCAATTTCTGTGTTTCTTCAACACTCTGATAGTCCACAGATTACAGAATGCCTCCAGATGTGCATCGGAAACTACCACTGGTCTTCCAGGGAAAGATCAAAGCGTAGACTGTTTGAGACACTACTCCCATGGAGGAAAGTGGGCATGGTGACTGTTGTATTCAATCCCGATGTAATTTCTGTGTTTCATCAACACTCTGATAGTCTACAGATTACAGAATGACACCAGATGTGCATCGGAAACAACTACCGATCTTCCAGGGAACGATGAAAGCGTAGACTGTTTGAGACATTACCTCCATGTAGGAAAGTGCGCATGGTGACTGTTGTATTCAATCCCGATGCAATTTCTGTGTTTCATCAACACTCTGATAGTCTACAGATTACAGAATGACACCAGATGTGCATCGGAAACAACTACCGATCTTCCAGGGAACGATCAAAGCGTAGACTGTTCGAGACATAACTCCCGTGGAGGAAAGTCCGCATGGTGACTGTTGTATTAAATCCCGATGCAATTTCTTAGTTTTATCAACACTCTGCAACTCCACAGATTATAAAATGCCTCCAGATGTGCATCGGAAACTATTTTTGGTCTTCCAAGGAACGGTCAAAGCGTATACTGTTTGAGACATTACTCCCGTTGTGGAATGTGCGCATGGTGACTGTTGTATTCAATCCCGATGCATTTTCTGTGTATCATCAACACTCTGATAGTCCACAGATAACAGAATGCCTCCAGATGTGCATCGGAAACTACTACTGGTCTTACAGGGAACGATCAAACCGTAGACTGTTTGAGACATTACTCCCATTGAGGAAAGTGCTCATGGTGACTGTTGCATTCAATTCCGATGCAATTTCTGTATTTCATCAACACTCTGATAGTCCACAGATTACAGAATACCTCCAGATGTGCATCGGAAACTACTACTGGTCTTACAGGGAACGATCAAAGCGTATACTGCATGAGACATTACTACTGTGGAGGAGAGTGCGCATGGTGACTGTTGTATTCAATCCCCATGCAATTTCTGTGTTTCATCAACACTCTGATACTCCACAGATTACAGAATGCCTCCAGATGTGCATCGGAAACTACTACTGGTCTTCCAGGGAACGATCAAAGCGTAGACTGTTTGAGACATTACTCCCATGGAGGAAAGTGCGCATGGTGACTGGTGTATTCAATCCCGATGCAATTTTTGTGTTTCATCAACACTCTGATACTCCACAGATTACAGAATGCCTCCACATGTGCGTCGGAAACTACTACTGGTCTTCCAGGGAACGATAAGATCGTAGAGTGTTTAAGACTTTACTCCCATGGAGGAAAGTGCTCATGGTGACTTTTTATTCAATCCCAGATGCAATTTCTGTGTTTCATCAACACTCTGATAGTCCACAGATTACAGAATGCCTCCAGAAGTGCATCTTAAACTACTTCTGGTCTTCCAGATAACGATGAAAGCGTAGACTGTTTGAGACATTACTTTTATGGAGGAATGTGCGCATGGTGACTGTTGTATTCAATCCCGATGCAATTTCTGTGTTTGATCAACACTCTGATAGTCCACAGATTACAGAATGCCTCCAGATGAGCATCGGAAGCTACTACTGGTCTTACAGGGAACGATCAAAGCGTAGATTGTTTGAGACATTACTCCCATGGAGGAAAGTGCGCATGGTGACTGTTGTATTCAATCCCGAAGCAATTTCTGTGTTTCATCAACACTCTGATAGTCCACAGATTACAGAAAGAATCCAGATGTGCATCGGAAGCTGCTACTGGTCTTCCAGGAAACGATCAAAGCGTATACTATTAGAGACATTACCTCCATGTAGGAAAGTGCGCATGGTGACTGTTGTATTCAATCCCGATGCAATTTCTGTGTTTCATCAACACTCTGATAGTCTACAGATTACAGAATGACACCAGATGTGCATCGGAAACAACTACCGATCTTCCAGGGAACGATCAAAGCGTAGACTGTTTGAGACATAACTCCTGTGGAGGAAAGTTCGCATGGTGACTGTTGTATTAAATCCCGATACAATTTCTTAGTTTTATCAACACTCTGAAACTCCACAGATTATAAAATGCCTCCAGATGTGCATCGGAAACTATTATTTGTCTTCCAAGGAACGGTCAAAGCGTATACTGTTTGAGACATTACTCCCATTGAGAAATGTGCGCATGGTGACTGTTGTATTCAATCCCGATGCATATTCTGTGTATCATCAACACTCTGATAGTCCACAGATAACAGAATGCCTCCAGATGTGCATCGGAAACTACTACTGGTCTTCCAGGGAACGATCAAAGCGTAGACTGTTTGGGACATTACTCCCATCCAGGAAAGTGCGCATTGGGACTGTTGTATTCAATACCGATGCAATTTCTGTGTTTCATCAACACTCTGATAGTCCACAGATTACAGAATGCCTCCAGATGTTAATCGGAAACTACTACTGGTCTTCCAGGGAAAGATCAAACCGTAGACTGAGACATTACTCCCATGGAGGAAAGTGCGCATGGTGAGTGTAGTATTCAATCCCGATGCATTTTCTGTCTTTCATCAACAGTCTGATAGTCCACAGATTACAGAATGCCCTCAGATGTTCATCGGAAACTACTACTGCTCTTCCAGGGAACGATCAAAACGTAAACTCTTTAAGACATTACTCCCATGGAGGAAAGGGCGCATCGTGACTGTTGTATTCAATCCCGATGCATTTTCTGTCTTTCATCAACAGTCTGATAGTCCACAGATTACAGAATGCCTCCAGATGTGCATCGGAACCTACTACTGGTCTTCCTGGGAACGATCAAAGCAGAGACTGTTTGAGACATTATTTCCATTTAGGAAAGTGAGCATGGTGACTGCTGTATTCAATCCCGATGCAATTTCTGGTTTCATCAACACTCTGATACTCCACCGATTACAGAATGCCTCCAGATGTGCATCGGAAACTACTACTGGTCTTCCAGGGAACGATCTAAGCGTAAATTCTCTGAGACATTGCTCCCATGGAGGAAAGTGCGCATGATGACTGTTGTATTCAATCCCGTTGCATTTTCTGTGTTTCATCAACACTCTGATACTCCACAGATTACAGAATGCCTCCAGATGTGCATCGGAAACTACTACTGGTCTTACAGGGAACGATCAAACCGTAGACTGTTTGAGACATTACTCCCATTGAGGAAAGTGCTCATGGTGACTGTTGTATTCAATCCCGATGCAATTTCTGTATTTCATCAACACTCTGATAGTCCACAGATTACAGAATACCTCCAGATGTGCATCGGAAACTACTACTGGTCTTACAGGGAACGATCAAAGCGTATACTGTTTGAGACATAACTACCGTGGAGGAAAGTGCGCATGGTGACTGTTGTATTCAATCCCGATGCAATTTCTGTGTTTCATCAACACTCTGATACTCCACAGATTACAGAATGCCTCCAGATGTGCATCGGAAACTACTACTGGTCTTCCAGGGAACGATCAAAGCGTAGACTGTTTGAGACATTACTCCCATGGAGGAAAGTGCGCATGGTGACTGGTGTATTCAATCCCGATGCAATTTCTGTGTTTCATCAACACTCTGATACTCCACAGATTACAGAATGCCTCCACATGTGCATCGGAAACTACTACTGGTCTTCCAGGGAACGATAAGATCGTAGAGTGTTTAAGACTTTACTCCCATGGAGGAAAGTGCTCATGGTGACTGTTTTATTCAATCCCAGATGCAATTTCTGTGTTTCATCAACACTCTGATAGTCCACAGATTACAGAATGCCTCCAGAAGTGCATCTTAAACTACTTCTGGTCTTCCAGGGAACGATGAAAGCGTAGACTGTTTGAGACATTACTTTTATGGAGGAATGTGCGCATGGTGACTGTTGTATTCAATCCCGATGCAATTTCTGTGTTTGATCAAGACTCTGATAGTCCACAGATTACAGAATGCCTCCAGATGTGCATCGGAAGCTACTACTGGTCTTACAGGGAACGATCAAAGCGTATACTGTTTGAGACATTACTACCGTGGAGGAAAGTGCGCATGGTGACTGTTGTATTCAATCCCGATGCAACTTCTGTGTTTCATCAACACTCTGATACTCCACAGATTACAGAATGCCTCAAGATGTGCATCGGAAACTACTACTGGTCTTACAGGGAACGATCAAAGCGTAGAATGTTTGAGACCTTACTCCCATGGAGGAAAGTGCGCATGGTGACTGTTGTATTCAATCCCGAAGCAATTTCTGTGTTTCATCAACACTCTGATAGTCCACAGATTACAGAATGCCTCCAGATGTGCATCGGAAACTACCACTGGTCTTCCAGGGAAAGATCAAAGCGTAGATTGTTCGAGACACTACTCCCATGGAGGAAAGTGCGCATGGTGACTGTTGTATTCAATCCCGATGCAATTTCTGTGTTTCATCAACACTCTGATAGTCCACAGATTACAGAAAGAATCCAGATGTGCATCGGAAGCTGCTACTGGTCTTCCAGGGAACGATCAAAGCGTAGACTATTAGAGACATTACACCCATGTAGGAAAGTGCGCATGGTGACTGTCGTATTCAATCCCGATGCAATTTCTGTGTTTCATCAACACTCTGATAGTCTACAAATTACAGAATGACACCAGATGTGCATCGGAAACAACTACCGATCTTCCAGGGAACGATCAATGCGTAGACTGTTTGAGACATAACTCCCGTGGAGGAAAGTCCGCATGGTGACTGTTGTATTAAATCCCGATGCAATTTCTTAGTTTTATCAACACTCTGAAACTCCACAGATTATAAAATGCCTCCAGATGTGCATCGGAAACTATTATTGGTCTTCCAAGGAACGGTCAAAGCGTATACTGTTTGAGACATTACTCCCATTGAGGAATGTGCGCATGGTGACTGTTGTATTCAATCCCGATGCATTTTCTGTGTATCATCAACACTCTGATAGTCCACAGATAACAGAATACCTCCAGATGTGCATCGGAACCTACTACTGGTCTTCCAGGGAACGATCAAAGCGTAGACTGTTTGGGACATTACTCCCATCCAGGAAAGTGCGCATTACGACTGTTGTATTCAATACCGATGCAATTTCTGTGTTTCATCAACACTCTGATAGTCCACAGATTACAGAATGCCTCCAGATGTTAATCGGAAACTACTACTGTTCTTCCACTGAAAGATCAAACCGTAGACTGAGACATTACTCCCATGGAGGAAAGTGCGCATGGTGAGTGTTGTATTCAATCCCGATGCAATTTCTGTGTTTCATCAACACTCTGATAGTCCACAGATTACAGAATGCCCTCAGATGTTCATCGGAAACTACTACTGCTCTTCCAGGGAACGATCAAAACGTAAACTCTTTAAGACATTACTTCCATGGAGGAAAGGGCGCTTCGTGACTGTTGTATTCAATCCCGATGCATTTTCTGTCTTTCATCAACAGTCTGATAGTCCACAGATTACAGAATGCCTCCAGATGTGCATCGGAACCTACTACTGGTCTTCCTGGGAACGATCAAAGCAGAGACTGTTTGAGACATTATTTCCATGGAGGAAAGTGCGCATGGTGACTGCTGTATTCAATCCCGAGGCAATTTCTGTGTTTCATCAACACTCTGATAGTCCACAGATTACAGAATGCCACCAGACGTGCATCGGAAACTACTACTGGTCTTCCAGGGAACGATGAAAGATTAGACTGTTTGAGACATTACTCCCATGGAGGAAGGTGCTCATGGTGACTGTTGTATTCAGTCCCGATGTAATTTCTGTGTTTCATCAACACTCTGATAGTCCACAGATTACAGAATGCCTCCAGATGTGCATCGGAAATTACTACTGGTCTTCCAGGGAAGGATGAAAGCTTAGACTGTTTGAGACATTACTTTTATGGAGGAATGTGCGCATGGTGACTGTGGTATTCAATCCCGATGCAATTTCTGTGTTTCATCAACACTCTGATACTCCACAAATTACAGAATGCCTCCAGATGTGCATCGGAAACTACTACTGGTCTTCCAGGGAACGATCAAAGCGTAGATTATTTGAGACATTACTCCCATGGAGGAAAGTGCGCATGGTGACTGTTGTATTCAATCCCGAAGTGATTTCTGTGTTTCATCAACACTCTGATAGACCACAGATTACAGAATGCCTCCAGATGTGCGTCGGAAACTACTTCTGGTCTTCAAGGGAAAGATCAAAGCGTGAACTGTTTGAGACATTACTCCCATGGAGGAAAGTGCGCATGGTGACTTTTGTATTCAATCCCGATGCAATTTCTGTGTTTCATCAACACTCTGATAGTCCACAGATTACAGAAAGAATCCAGATGTGCATCGGATGCTACTTCTGGTCTTCCAGGGAACGATCAAAGCGTAGACTGTTATTGACATTACTCCCATGTAGGAAACTGCGCATGGTGACTGTTGTATTCAATCCCGATGCAATTTCTGTGTTTCATCAACACTCTGATAGTCTACAGATTACAGAATGCCACCAGATGTGCATCGGAAACTACTCCCGATCTTCCAGGGAACGACCAAAGCGTAGACTGTTTGAGACATTACTCCCGTGGAGGAAAGTGCGCATGGTGACTGTTGTATTAAATCCCGATGCAATTTCTTAGTTTCATCAACACTCTGAAACTCCACAGATTACAAAATGCCTCCAGATGTGCATCGGAAACTACTACTGGTCTTCCAGGGAACGATCAATGCGTAAACTCTTTAAGACATTACTCCCATGGAGGAAAGTGTGCATGGTGACTGCTGTATTCAATCCCGATGCATTTTCTGTGTTTCATCAACACTCTGATACTCCACAGATTACAGAATGCCTCCAGATGTGCTTCGGAAACTACTACTGGTCTTCCAGGGAACGATCAAAGCGTAGACTGTTTGAGACATTACTCGCATGGAGGAAAGTGCGCATGGTGACTGGTGTGTTCAATCCCGATGCAATTTCTGGTTTCATCAACACTCTGATACTCCACCGATTACAGAATGCCTCCAGATGTGCATCGGAAACAATTATTGGTCTTCCAGGGAACGGTCAATGATTAGAATGTTTGAGACATTACTCCCATGGAGGAAAGTGCGCATGGTGACGGTTGTATTCAATCCCGATGCAATTTCTGTGTTTCATCAACACTCTGATACTCCACAGATTACAGAATGCCTCCACATGTGCATCGGAAACTACTACTGGTCTCCCTGGGAACGATGAAAACGTAGACTGTTTGAGACATTATTCCCATGGAGGAAAGTGCGCATGGTGACTGCTGTATTCAATCCCGAGACAATTTCTGTGTTTCATCAACACTCTGATAGTCCACAGTTTACAGAATGCCACCAGACGTGCATCGGAAACTACTACTGGTCTTCCAGGGAACGATGAAATCGTAGACTGTTTGAGACATTACTTTTATGGAGGAGTGTGCGCATCTTGACTGTTGTATTCAATCCCGATGCATTATCTGTGTTTCATCAACACACTGATAGTCCACAGATTACAGAATGCCTCCAGATGTGCATCGGAAGCTACTACTGGTCTTACAGGGAACGATCAAACCGTATACTGTTTGAGACATTACTACCGTGGAGGAAAGTGCGCATGGTGACTGTTGTATTCAATCCCGATGCAATTTCTGTGTTTCATCAACACACTGATACTCCACAGATTACAGAATGCCACCAGAAGTGCATCGGAAACTACTACTGGTCTTCCAATGAACGATCAAAGCGTAGACTGTTTGAGACATTACTCCCATGGAGGAAAGTGCGCATGGTGAGTGTTGTATTCAACCCCGATGCAATTTCTGTGTTTCATCAACACTCTGATAGTCCACAGATTACAGAATGCCTCCAGATGTTAATCGGAAACTACTACTGGTCTTCCAGGGAAAGATCAAACCGTACACTGAGACATTACTCCCATGGAGGAAAGTGCGCATGGTGAGTGTTGTATTCAATCCCGATGCAATTTCTGTGTTTCATCAACACTCTGATAGTCCACAGATTACAGAATGCCCTCAGATGTTCATCGGAAACTACTACTGCTCTTCCAGGGAACGATCAAAACGTAAACTCTTTAAGACATTACTCCCATGGAGGAAAGGGCGCATCGTGACTGTTGTATTCAATCCCGATGCATTTTCTGTCTTTCATCAACAGTCTGATAGCCACAGATTACAGAATGCCTCCAGATGTGCATCGGAACATACTACTGGTCTTCCTGGGAACGATCAAAGCAGAGACTGTTTGAGACATTATTTCCATGGAGGAAAGTGCGCATCGTGACTGCTGTATTCAATCCCGGGGCAATTTCTGTGTTTCATCAACACTCTGATAGTCCACAGATTACAGAATGCCACCAGACGTGCATCGGAAACTACTACTGGTCTTCCATGGAACCATGAAAGATTAGACTGTTTGAGACATTACTCCCATGGAGGAAAGTGCTCATGGTGACTGTTGTATTCAATCCCGATGAAATTTCTGTGTTTCATCAACACTCTGATAGTCCACAGAATACAGAATGCCTCCAGATGTGCATCGGAAACTACTACTGGTCTTCCAGGGAAGGATGAAAGCTTAGACTGTTTGAGACATTACTTTTATGGAGGAATGTGCGCATGGTGACTGTGGTATTCAATCCCGATGCAATTTCTGTGTTTCATCAACACTCTGATACTCCACAAATTACAGAATGCCTCCAGATGTGCATCGGAAACTACTACTGGTCTTCCAGGGAACGATCAAAGCGTAGATTATTTGAGACATTGCTCCCATGGAGGAAAGTGCGCATGGTGACTGTTGTATTCAATCCCGAAGTGATTTCTGTGTTTCATCAACACTCTGATAGAACACAGTTTACAGAAAGAATCCAGATGTGCATCGGATGCTACTACTGGTCTTCCAGGGAACGATCAAAGCGTAGACTGTTGTTGACATTACTCCCATGTAGGAAACTGCGCATGGTGACTGTTGTATTCAATCCCGATGCAATTTCTGTGTTTCATCAACACTCTGATAGTCTACAGATTACAGAATGCCACCAGATGTGCATCGGAAACTACTCCCGATCTTCCAGGGAACGACCAAAGCGTAGACTGTTTGAGACATTACTCCTGTGTAGGAAAGTGCGCATGGTGACTGTTGTATTAAATCCCGATGCAATTTCTTAGTTTCATCAACACTCTGAAACTCCACAGATTACAAAATGCCTCCAGATGTGCATCGGAAACTACTACTGGTCTTCCTGTGAACGATCAAAGCGTAGACTGTTTGAGACATTACTCCCATGGAGGAAAGTGCGCATGGTGACTGTTGTATTCAATACCGATGCTACTTCTGTGTTTCATCAACACTCTGATAGTCCACAGATTACAGAAAGCCTCGAGATGTGCATCGGAAACTACTACTGGTCTTCCAGGGAACGATCAAAACGTCGACAGTTTGAGACATTACTTTTATGGAGGAATGTGCACATGGTGACTATTGTATTCAATCCAGATGCAATTTCTGTGTTTCATCAACACTCTGATAGTCCACAGATTACAGAAAGAATCCAGATGTGCATCGGATGCTACTTCTGGTCTTCCAGGGAACGATCAAAGCGTAGACTGTTATTGACATTACTCCCATGTAGGAAACTGCGCATGGTGACTGTTGTATTCAATCCCGATGCAATTTCTGTGTTTCATCAACACTCTGATAGTCTACAGATTACAGAATGCCACCAGATGTGCATCGGAAACTACTCCCGATCTTCCAGGGAACGACCAAAGCGTAGACTGTTTGAGACATTACTCCCGTGGAGGAAAGTGCGCATGGTGACTGTTGTATTAAATCCCGATGCAATTTCTTAGTTTCATCAACACTCTGAAACTCCACAGATTACAAAATGCCTCCAGATGTGCATCGGAAACTACTACTGGTCTTCCAGGGAACGTTCAATGCGTAAACTCTTTAAGACATTACTCCCATGGAGGAAAGTGTGCATGGTGACTGCTGTATTCAATCCCGATGCATTTTCTGTGTTTCATCAACACTCTGATACTCCACAGATTACAGAATGCCTCCAGATGTGCTTCGGAAACTACTACTGGTCTTCCAGGGAACGATCAAAGCGTAGACTGTTTGAGACATTACTCGCATGGAGGAAAGTGCGCATGGTGACTGGTGTGTTCAATCCCGATGCAATTTCTGGTTTCATCAACACTCTGATACTCCACCGATTACAGAATGCCTCCAGATGTGCATCGGAAACAATTATTGGTCTTCCAGGGAACGGTCAATGATTAGAATGTTTGAGACATTACTCCCATGGAGGAAAGTGCGCATGGTGACTGTTGTATTCAATCCCGAAGTGATTTCTGTGTTTCATCAACACTCTGATAGAACACAGATTACAGAAAGAACCCAGATGTGCATCGGATGCTACTACTGGTCTTCCAGGGAACGATCAAAGCGTAGACTGTTGTTGACATTACTCCCATGTAGGAAACTGCGCATGGTGACTGTTGTATTCAATCCCGATGCAATTTCTGTGTTTCATCAACACTCTGATAGTCTACAGATTACAGAATGCCACCAGATGTGCATCGGAAACTACTCCCGATCTTCCAGGGAACGACCAAAGCGTAGACTGTTTGAGACATTACTCCCGTGTAGGAAAGTGCGCATGGTGACTGTTGTATTAAATCCCGATGCAATTTCTTAGTTTCATCAACACTCTGAAACTCCACAGATTACAAAATGCCTCCAGATGTGCATCGGAAACTACTACTGGTCTTCCTGTGAACGATCAAAGCGTAGACTGTTTGAGACATTACTCCCATGGAGGAAAGTGCGCATGGTGACTGTTGTTTTCAATACCGATGCTACTTCTGTGTTTCATCAACACTCTGATAGTCCACAGATTACAGAAAGCCTCGAGATGTGCATCGGAAACTACTACTGGTCTTCCAGGGAACGATCAAAACGTCAACAGTTTGAGACATTACTTTTATGGAGGAATGTGCACATGGTGACTATTGTATTCAATCCAGATGCAATTTCTGTGTTTCATCAACACTCTGATAGTCCACAGATTACAGAATGCCACCAGACGTGCATCGGAAACTACTACTGGTCTTCCAGGGAACGATCAAAGATTAGACTGTTTGAGACATTACTCCCATGGAGGGAAGTGCGCATGGTGACTGTTGTATTCAATCCCCATGCAATTTCTGTGTTTCATCAACACTGTGATACTCCACACATTACAGAATGCCTCCAGATGTGCATCGGAAACTACTACTGGTCTTACAGGGAACGATCAAAGCGTAGACTGTTTGAGACATTACTCCCATGGAGGAAAGTGCGCATGGTGACTGTTGTATTCAATCCCCATGCAATTTCTGTGTTTCATCAACACTGTGATACTCCACACATTATAGAATGCCTCCAGATGTGCATCGGAAACTACATCTGGTCTTCCAGGGAACGATCAAAGCGTAGATTATTTGAGACATTACTCCCATGGAGGAAAGTGCGCATGGTGACTGTTGTATTCAATCCCGAAGCAATTTCTGTGTTACATCAACACTCTGATAGTCCACAGATTACAGAATGCCTCCAGATGTGCATCGGAAACTACTACTGGTCTTCCAGGGAACGATCAAAGCGTAGACTGTTAGAGACATTACTCCCATGTAGGAAAGTGCGCATGGTGACTGCTGTATTCAATCCCGATGCAATTTCTGTGTTTCATCAACACTCTGATAGTCTACAGATTACAGAAAGCCTCGAGATGTGCATCGGAAACTACTACTGGTCTTCCAGGGAACGATCAAAGCGTAGACTGTTAGAGACAATACTCCCATGTAGGAAAGTGCGCATGGTGACTGTTGTATTCAATCCCGATGCAATATCTGTGTTTCATCAACACTCTGATAGTCCACAGATTACAGAATGCCTCCACATGTGCATCGGAAACTACTACTGATCTTCCAGGGAACGATCAAAGCGTAAACTCTTTGAGACATTACTCCCATGGATGAAAGTGCGCATGGTGACTGTTGTATTCAATCCGGATGCATTTTCTGTGTTTCATCAACACTCTGAGAGTCCACAGATTACAGAATGATACCAGAAGTGCATCGGAAACTACTACTGGTCTTCCATTGAGCGATCAAAGCGTAGACTGTTTGAGACATTACTCCCATGGAGGAAAGTGCGCATGGTGAGTGTTGTATTCAACCCGAGGCAATTTCTGTGTTTCAATCCACACTTTGAAGCTCCACAGGTTACAGAAGGAATCCAGATGTGCGTCGGAAATTACTACTGGTCTTGCAGGGAACGATAAAAGCGTAAACTGTTTGAGAATTACTGCCATGGAGGAAAGTGCGCATAGTGACTGTTGTATTCAATCCCAAAGCATTTTCTGTGTTTCATCAACACTCTGATAGTCCACAGATTACAGAATGCCTATAGATGTGAATCGTAAACTACTGCTGGTCTTCCAGGGCACGATCAAAGCGTAGACTGTTAGAGACATTACTCCCATGGAGGAAAGTGCACTTGTTAACGGTTGTATTCAATCCCGATGCAATTTCTGTGTTTCATCAACACTCTGATAGTCGACAGATTACAGAATGCCTCCAGATGTGCATCGGAAACTACAACTGGTCTTCCAGGGAACGATCAAAGCCTAGACTGTTTGAGACATTGCTCCCATGGAGGAAAGTGCGCATGGTGACTGTTGTATTCAATCCCGATTCAATTTCTGTGTTTCATCATCACTCTGATAGTCCACAGATTGCAGAATGCCACCTGATGTGCATCGCAAAAGTACTACTGGTCTTCCAGGGACCGATCAAAGCGTAGACTGTTTGAGACATTACTCCCATGGAGGAAAGAGCGTATGGTGACTGTTGTATCAAATTCCGATGCAATTTCTGTGTTTCATCAACACTCTGATAGTCCACAGATTACAGAATGCCTCCAGATGTGTATCGGAAACCACTGCTGGTCTTCCAGGGAACGATCACAGCGTAGATTGTTTGAGACATTACTCCCATGGAGGAAAGTGCGCATGGTGAACATTTAATTCAAGTCCGATGCAATTTCTGTGTTTCTTCAACACTCTGATAGTCCACAGATTACAGAATGCCTATAGATGTAAATCGTAAACTACTGCTGGTCTTCCAGGGAACGATCAAATCGTAGAATGTTAGAGACATTACTCCCATGGATTAAAGTGCGCATGTTAACGGTTGTATTCAATCCCGATGCAATTTCTGTGTTTCATCAACACTCTGATAGTCTACAGATTACAGAATGCCACCATATGTGCATCGGAAACTACTACTGGTCTTCCAGGGAACTATCAAAGCATAGACTATTTGAGTCGTACCTCCCGTGGAGGAAAGTGCGCATGGTGACTGTTGTGTTCAATCCCGATGCAATATCTGTGTTTCATCAACACTCTGATAGTCGACAGATTACAGAATGCCTCCAGATGTGCATCGGAAACTACAACTGGTCTTCCAGGGAACGATCAAAGCCTAGACAGTTTGAGACATTGCTCCCATGGAGGAAAGTGCGCATGGTGACTGTTGTATTCAATCCCGATTCAATTTCTGTGTTTCATCAACACTCTGATAGTCCACAGATTACAGAATGCCTCCAGATGTGTATCGGAAACTACTGCTGGTCTTCCAGGGAACGATCAAAGCGTAGACTGTTTGAGACATACATCCCGTGGAGGAAAGTGCGCATGGTGACTGTTGTATTCAATCCCCATGCAATTTCTGTGTTTCATCAACACTCTGATAGTCCACAGATTACAGAATGCCACCAGATGTGCATCGGAAACTACTACTGGTCTTCCAGGGAAAGATCAAAGCGTAGACTGTTTAAGAATTACACACATGGAGGAAAGTGCGCATGGTGACTGTTGTATTCAATCCCGATGCAATTTCTGTGTTTCATCAACACTCAGTTAGTCCACAGATATCAGAATGCCTCTAGATGTGCATCGAGAACTACTACTGGTCTTCCAGGGAAATATCAAAGCGTAGACTATTTGAGACATTACTCCCGTGGAGGAAAGTGCGCATGGTGACTGTTGTATTCAATCACGATGCAATTTCTGTGTTTCATCAACACTCTGATAGTCCACAGATTACAGAATGCCTCCAGATGTTCATCGGAAACTACTACTGGTCTTCCAGGGAACGATCAAAGCGTAGACTGCTTGACACTTTACTCCCATGGAGGAAAGTGCGCATGGTGACTGTTGTATTCAATCCCGATGCAATTTCTTTGTTTCATCAACACTCGGAAAGTCCACACACTACAGAATGCCACCAGATGTGCATCGAAAACTACTACTGGTCTTCCAGGGAACGATCAAAGCGTAGACTGTTTGAGAATTACTCCCATGGAGGAAAGTTCGCATGGTGACTGTTGTATTCAATCCCGATGCAATTTCCGTGTTTCATCAACACCCTGATAGTCCAAAAATTACGGAAAGCCTCCAGATGTGCATCGGAAACTACTACTGGTCTTCCAGATCACGATCAAAGCGTAGACTGTTTGGGACATTACTCCCCTGGAGGAAAGTGCGCATGGTGACTGTTGTATTCAATCCCGATGCAATTTCTGTGTTTTATCAATACTCTGATACTCCATAGATTGCTGAATGCATCCCGATGTGAATCGGAAACTAATACTGGTCTTCCAGGGAACGATCAAGCGTAGACTGTTAGAGACATTACTCCCATGGAGTAAAGTGCGCATGGTGACTGTTATATTCAATCCCGATGCAATTTCTGTGTTTCATCAACACTCTGATAGTCCACAGATTACAGAATGCCTCCAGATGTGCATCGGAAACTACTACTGGTCTTCCAGGGAACTATCAAAGCGTAGACTGTTAGAGACATTACTCCCATGTAGGAAAGTGCGCATGGTGACTGTTGTATTCAATCCCGATGCAATTTCTGTGTTTCATCAACACTCTGATAGTCTACAGATTACAGAAAGCCTCGAGATGTGCATCGGAAACTACTACTGGTCTTCCAGGGAACGATCAAAGCGTAGACTGTTAGAGACAATACTCCCATGTAGGAAAGTGCGCATGGTGACTGTTGTATTCAATCCCGATGCAATATCTGTGTTACATCAACACTCTGATAGTCCACAGATTACAGAATGCCACCAGATGTGCATCGGAAACTACTACTGGTCTTCCAGGGAAAGATCAAAGCGTAGACTGTTTAAGAATTACACACATGGAGGGAAGTGCGCATGGTGACTGTTGTATTCAATCCCGATGCAATTTTAGTGTTTCATCAACACTCTTATAGTCCACAGATTACAGAATGCCTCCAGATGTGCATCGGAAACTACTACAGGTCCCCCAGGAAACGATCAAAGCGTAGACTGTTTGAGACATTACTTTTATGGAGGAATGTGCGCATGGTGACTGTTGTATTCAATCCCGATGCAATTTCTGTGTTGCATCAACACTCTGATAGTCCACAGATTACAGAATGCCACCAGATGTGCATCGGAAACTACTACTGGTCTTCCAGGGAACGATCAAAGCGTAGATTATTTGAGACATTACTCCCATGGAGGAAAGTGCGCATGGTGACTGTTGTATTCAATCCCGAAGTGATTTCTGTGTTTCATCAACACTCTGATAGTCCACAGATTACAGAAAGAATCCAGATGTGCATCGGATGCTACTACTGGTCTTCCAGGGAACGATCAAAGCGTAGACTGTTATTGACATTACTCCCATGTAGGAAACTGCGCATGGTGACTGTTGTATTCAATCCCGATGCAATTTCTGTGTTTCATCAACACTCTGATAGTCTACAGATTACAGAAAGCCTCGAGATGTGCATCGGAAACTACTACTGGTCTTCCAGGGAACGATCAAAGCGTAGACTGTTAGAGACAATACTCCCATGTAGGAAAGTGCGCATGGTGACTGTTGTATTCAATCCCGATGCAATATCTGTGTTACATCAACACTCTGATAGTCCACAGATTACAGAATGCCACCAGATGTGCATCGGAAACTACTACTGGTCTTCCAGGGAAAGATCAAAGCGTAGACTGTTTAAGAATTACACACATGGAGGGAAGTGCGCATGGTGACTGTTGTATTCAATCCCGATGCAATTTTAGTGTTTCATCAACACTCTGATAGTCCACAGATTACAGAATGCCTCCAGATGTGCATCGGAAACTACTACAGGTCCCCCAGGAAACGATCACAGCGTAGACTGTTTGAGACATTACTTTTATGGAGGAATGTGCGCATGGTGACTGTTGTATTCAATCCCGATGCAATTTCTGTGTTGCATCAACACTCTGATAGTCCACAGATTACAGAATGCCACCAGATGTGCATCGGAAACTACTACTGGTCTTCCAGGGAACGATCAAAGCGTAGATTATTTGAGACATTACTCCCATGGAGGAAAGTGCGCATGGTGACTGTTGTATTCAATCCCGAAGTGATTTCTGTGTTTCATCAACACTCTGATAGTCCACAGATTACAGAAAGAATCCAGATGTGCATCGGATGCTACTACTGGTCTTCCAGGGAACGATCAAAGCGTAGACTGTTATTGACATTACTCCCATGTAGGAAACTGCGCATGGTGACTGTTGTATTCAATCCCGATGCAATTTCTGTGTTCCATCAACACTCTGATAGTCTACAGATTACAGAATGCCACCAGATGTGCATCGGAAACTACTCCCGATCTTCCAGGGAACGACCAAAGCGTAGACTGTTTGAGACATTACTCCCGTGTAGGAAAGTGCGCATGGTGACTGTTGTATTAAATCCCGATGCAATTTCTTAGTTTCATCAACACTCTGAAACTCCACAGATTACAAAATGCCTCCAGATGTGCATCGGAAACTACTACTGGTCTTCCTGTGAACGATCAAAGCGTAGACTGTTAGAGACATTACTCCCATGGAGGAAAGTGCGCATGGTGACTGTTGTATTCAATACCGATGCTATTTCTGTGTTTCATCAACACTCTGATAGTCCACAGATTACAGAAAGCCTCGAGATGTGCATCGGAAACTACTACTGGTCTTCCAGGGAACGATCAAAGCGTCGACAGTTTGAGACATTACTTTTATGGAGGAATGTGCACATGGTGACTGTTGTATTCAATCCAGATGCAATTTCTGTGTTTCATCAACACTCTGATAGTCCACAGATTACAGAATGCCACCAGACGTGCGTCGGAAACTACTACTGGTCTTCCAGGGAACGATCAAAGATTAGACTGTTTGAGACATTATTCCCATGGAGGAAAGTGCGCATGGTGACTGTTGTATTCAATCCCCATGCAATTTCTGTGTTTCATCAACACTGTGATACTCCACACATTACAGAATGCCTCCAGATGTGCATCGGAAACTACTACTGGTCTTACAGGGAACGACTAAAGCGTAGACTGTTTGAGACATTACTCCCGTGGAGGAAAGTGCGCATGGTGACTGTTGTAATCAATCCCGATGCAATTTCTGTGTTTCATCAACACTCTGATACTCCACAAATAACAGAATGCCTCCAGATGTGCATCGGAAACTACTACTGGTGTTCCAGGGAACGATCAAAGCGTAGATTATTTGAGACATTACTCCCATGGAGAAAAGTGCGCATGGTGACTGTTGTATTCAATCCCGAAGCAATTTCTGTGTTTCATCAACACTCTGATAGTCCACAGATTACAGAATGCCTCCAGATGTGCATCGGAAACTACTACTGGTCTTCCAGGGAAAGATCAAAGCGTAGACTGTTTAAGAATTACACACATGGAGGAAAGTGCGCATGGTGACTGTTGTATTCAATCCCGATGCAATTTCTGTGTTTCATCAACACTCAGTTAGTCCACAGATATCAGAATGCCTCTAGATGTGCATCGAGAACTACTACTGGTCTTCCAGGGAAATATCAAAGCGTAGACTATTTGAGACATTACTCCCGTGGAGGAAAGTGCGCATGGTGACTGTTGTATTCAATCACGATGCAATTTCTGTGTTTCATCAACACTCTGATAGTCCACAGATTACAGAATGCCTCCACATGTGCATCGGAAACTACTACTGATCTTCCAGGGAACGATCGAAGCGTAAACTCTTTGAGACATTACTCCCATGGATGTAAGTGCGCATGGTGACTGTTGTATTCAATCCAGATGCATTTTCTGTGTTTCATCAACACTCTGAGAGTCCACAGATTACAGAATGATACCAGAAGTGCATCGGAAACTACTACTGGTCTTCCATTGAGCGATCAAAGCGTAGACTGTTTGAGACATTACTCCCATGGAGGAAAGTGCGCATGGTGAGTGTTGTATTCAACCCGAGGCAATTTCTGTGTTTCAATCCACACTTTGAAGCTCCACAGATTACAGAAGGAATCCAGATGTGCATCGGAAACTACTACTGGTCTTGCAGGGAACGATAAAAGCGTAGACTGTTTGAGAATTACTGCCATGGAGGAAAGTGCGCATAGTGACTGTTGTATTCAATCCCAAAGCATTTTCTGTGTTTCATCAACACTCTGATAGTCCACAGATTACAGAATGCCTATAGATGTGAATCGTAAACTACTGCTGGTCTTCCAGGGAACGATCAAATCGTAGACTGTTAGAGACATTACTCCCATGGATTAAAGTGCGCATGTTAACGGTTGTATTCAATCCCGATGCAATTTCTGTGTTTCATCAACACTCTGATAGTCTACAGATTACAGAATGCCACCAGATGTGCATCGGAAACTACTACTGGTCTTCCAGGGAACGATCAAAGCATAGACTATTTGAGTCGTACCTCCCGTGGAGGAAAGTGCGCATGGTGACTGTTGTGTTCAATCCCGATGCAATATCTGTGTTTCATCAACACTCTGATAGTCGACAGATTACAGAATGCCTCCAGATGTGCATCGGAAACTACAACTGGTCTTCCAGGGAACGATCAAAGCCTAGACAGTTTGAGACATTGCTCCCATGGAGGAAAGTGCGCATGGTGACTGTTGTATTCAATCCCGATTAAATTTCTGTGTTTCATCAACACTCTGATAGTCCACAGATTGCAGAATGCCACCAGATGTGCATCGCAAAAGTACTACTGGTCTTCCAGGGACCGATCAAAGCGTACACTGTTTGTGACACTACTCCCATGGAGGAAAGAGCGCATGGTGACTGTTGTATTAAATCCCGATGCAATTTCTGTGTTTCATCAACACTCTGATAGTCCACAGATTACAGAATGCCTCCAGATTTGTATCGGAAACCACTGCTGGTCTTCCAGGGAACGATCACAGCGTAGATTGTTTGAGACATTACTCCCATGGAGGAAAGTGCGCATGGTGACCATTTTATTCAAGTCCGATGCAATTTCTGTGTTTCTTCAACACTCTGATAGTCCACGGATTACAGAATGCCTATAGATGTAAATCGTAAACTACTGCTGGTCTTCCAGGGAACGATCAAGCGTAGACTGTTAGAGACATTACTCCCATGGAGTAAAGTGCGCATGGTGACTGTTGTATTCAATCCCGATGCAATTTCTGTGTTTCATCAACATTATGATAGTCCACAGATTACAGAATGCCTCCAGATGTGCATCGGAAACTACTACAGGTCCCCCAGGAAACGATCAAATCGTAGACTGTTTGAGACATTACTTTTATGGAGGAATGTGCGCATGGTGACTGTTGTATTCAATCCCGATGCAATTTCTGTGTTGCATCAACACTCTGATAGTCCACAGATTACAGAATGCCACCAGATGTGTATCGGAAACTACTGCTGGTCTTCCAGGGAACGATCAAAGCGTAGACTGTTTGAGACATACATCCCGTGGAGGAAAGTGCGCATGGTGACTGTTGTATTCAATCCCCATGCAATTTCTGTGTTTCATCAACACTCTGATAGTCCACAGATTACAGAATGCCACCAGATGTGCATCGGAAACTACTACTGGTCTTCCAGGGAAAGATCAAAGCGTAGACTGTTTAAGAATTACACACATGGAGGAAAGTGCGCATGGTGACTGTTGTATTCAATCCCGATGCAATTTCTGTGTTTCATCAACACTCAGATAGTCCACAGATATCAGAATGCCTCTAGATGTGCATCGAGAACTACTACTGGTCTTCCAGGGAAATATCAAAGCGTAGACTATTTGAGACATTACTCCCGTGGAGGAAAGTGTGCATGGTGACTGTTGTATTCAATCACGATGCAATTTCTGTGTTTCATCAACACTCTGATAGTCCGCAGATTACAGAATGCCTCCAGATGTTCATCGGAATCTACTACTGGTCTTCCAGGGAACGATCAAAGCGTAGACTGCTTGACACTTTACTCCCATGGAGGAAAGTGCGCATGGTGACTGTTGTATTCAATCCCGACGCAATTTCTGTGTTTCATCAACAATCTGATACTCCACAGATTACAGAATGCCTCCAGATATGCATCTGAAACTACTACTGGTCTTCCAGGGAACGATCAAATCGTAGACTGTTTGAGACATTACTCCCATGGAGGAAAGTGCGCGTGGTGACTGTTGTAATAAATCCCGATGCACTTTCTGTGTTTCATCAACACTCTGATAGCCCACAGATTACAGAATGCCACCAGATGTGCATCGAAACTACTACTGGTCTTCCAGGGAACGATCAAAGCGTAGACTGTTTAAGAATTACACACATGGAGGGAAGTGCGCATGGTGACTGTTGTATTCAATCCCGTTGCAATTTCTGTTTGCATCAACACTCTGATAGTCCACAGATTACAGAATGCCACCAGATGTGTATCGGAAACTACTGCTGGTCTTCCAGGGAACGATCAAAGCGTAGACTGTTTGAGACATACATCCTGTGGAGGAAAGTGCGCATGGTGACTGTTGTATTCAATCCCCATGCAATTTCTGTGTTTCATCAACACTCTGATAGTCCACAGATTACAAAATGCCACCAGATGTGCATCGGAAACTACTACTGGTCTTCCAGGGAAAGATCAAAGCGTAGACTGTTTAAGAATTACACACATGGAGGGAAGTGCGCATGGTGACTGTTGTATTCAATCCCGATGCAATTTTAGTGTTTCATCAACACTCTGATAGTCCACAGATTACAGAATGCCTCCACATGTGCATCGGAAACTACTACAGGTCCCCCAGGAAACGATCAAAGCGTAGACTGTTTGAGACATTACTTTTATGGAGGAATGTGCGCATGGTGACTGTTGTATTCAATCCCGATGCAATTTCTGTGTTGCATCAACACTCTGATAGTCCACAGATTACAGAATGCCACCAGATGTGTATCGGAAACTACTGCTGGTCTTCCAGGGAACGATCAAAGTGTAGACTGTTTGAGACATACATCCCGTGGAGGAAAGTGCGCATGGTGACTGTTGCATTCAATCCCCATGCAATTTCTGTGTTTCATCAACACTCTGATAGTCCACAGATTACAGAATGCCACCAGATGTGCATCGGAAACTACTACTGGTCTTCCAGGGAAAGATCAGAGCGTAGACTGTTTAAGAATTACACACATGGAGGGAAGTGCGCATGGTGACTGTTGTATTCAATCCCGATGCAATTTCTGTGTTTCATCAACACTCAGTTAGTCCACAGATATCAGAATGCCTCTAGATGTGCATCGGGAACTACTACTGGTCTTCCAGGGAAATATCAAAGCGTAGACTATTTGAGACATTACTCCCGTGGAGGAAAGTGCGCATGGTGACTGTTGTATTCAATCACGATGCAATTTCTGTGTTTCATCAACACTCTGATAGTCCATAGATTACAGAATGCCTCCAGATGTTCATCGGAAACTACTACTGGTCTTCCAGGGAACGATCAAAGCGTAGACTGCTTGACACATTACTCCCATGGAGGAAAGTGCGCATGGTGACTGTTGTATTCAATCCCGATGCAATTTCTGTGTTTCATCAACACTCTGATAGTCCACACACTACAGAATGCCACCAGATGTGCATCGAAAACTACTACTGGTCTTCCAGGGAACGATCAAAGCGTAGACTGTTTGAGAATTACTCCCATGGAGGAAAGTTCGCATGGTGACTGTTGTATTCAATCCCGACGCAATTTCTGTGTCTCATCAACACTCTGATACTCCACAGATTACAGAATGCCTCCACATATGCATCTGAAACTACTACTGGTCTTCCAGGGAACGATCAAATCGTAGACTGTTTGAGACATTACTCCCATTGAGGAAAGTGCGCATGGTGACTGTTGTAATAAATCCCGATGCACTTTCTGTGTTTCATCAACACTCTGATAGCCCACAGATTACAGAATGCCACCAGATGTTCATCGAAACCACTACTGGTCTTCCAGGGAACGATCAAAGCGTAGACTGTTCGAGACATTACTCCCATGGAGGAAAGTGCGCATGGTGACTGTTGTATTCAATCCCGATTCTATTTCTGTGTTTCATCAACACTCTGATAGTCTACAGATTACAGAACGCCACCAGATGTGCATCGGAAACTACTACTGGTCTTCCAGGGAACGATCAAAGCGTAGACTGTATGAGACATTACTCCCGTGGAGGAAAGTGCGCATGGTGACAGTTGTATTCAATCCCGATGCAATTTCCGTGTTTCATCAACACTCTGATAGTCCACAAATTACGGAAAGCCTCCAGATGTGCATCGGAAACTACTACTGGTCTTCCAGGGAACGATCAAAGCGTAGAGTGTTTGATACATTACTCCCATGGAGGAAAGTGCGCATGGTGATTGTTGTATTCAATCCTGATGCAATTTCTGTGTTTCATCTACACTCTGATAGTCCACAGATTACAGAATGCCACCAGATGTGCATCGGAAACTACTACTGATCTTCCAGGGAACGATCAAAGCGTAAACTCTTTGAGACATTACTCCCATGTATGAAAGTGCGCATGGTGACTGTTGTATTCAATCCAGATGCATTTTCTGTGTTTCATCAACACTCTGATAGTCCACAGATTACAGAATGCCACCAGATGTGTATCGGAAACTACTGCTGGTCTTCCAGGGTACGATCAAAGCGTAGACTGTTTGAGAATTACTCCCATGGAGGAAAGTTCGCATGGTGACTGTTGTATTCAATCCCGTCGCAATTTCTGTGTTTCATCAACACTCTGATACTCCACAGATTACAGAATGCCTCCAGATATGCGTCTGAAACTACTACTGGTCTTCCAGGGAACGATCAAAGCGTAGAGTGTTTGAGACATTACTCCCACGAAGGAATGTGCGCATGGTGACAGTTGTATTCAATCCCGATGCAATTTCTGTGTTTCATCAACACTCTGATAGTCCACAAATTACGGAAAGCCTCCAGATGTGCATCGGAAACTACTACTGGTCTTCCAGGGAACATTCAAAGTGTAGACTGTTAGAGACATTACTCCCATGGAGGAAAGTGCACATGGTGACTGTTGTATTCAATCCAGATGCAATTTCTGTGCTTCATCAACACTCTGATAGTCCACATATTACAGAATGAAAGCAGATGTGCATCGGAAACTACTACTGGTCTTTCAGGGAACGATCGAAGCGTAGACTGTTTGAGACATTACTCCCGTGGAGGAGAGTGCGCATGGTGATTGTTGTATTCAATCCCGATGCAATTTCTGTGTTTCATCAACACTCTGATACTCCACAGATTACAGAATGCCTCCAGATATGCATCTGAAACTACTACTGGTCTTCCAGGGAACGATCAAATCGTAGACTGTTTGAGACATTACTCTCATGGAGGAAAGTGCGCATGGTGACTGTTGTAATAAATCCCGATGCACTTTCTGTGCTTCATCAACACTCTGATAGCCCACAGATTACAGAATGCCACCAGATGTGCATCGAAACTGCTACTGGTCTTCCAGGGAACGATCAAAGCGTAGACTGTTCGAGACATTACTCCCATGGAGGAAAGTGCGCATGGTGACTGTTGTATTCAATCCCGATTCTATTTCTGTGTTTCATCAACACTCTGATAGTCTACAGATTACAGAATGCCACCAGATGTGCATCGGAAACTACTACTGGTCTTCCAGGGAACGATCAAAGCGTAGACTGTTTGAGACATACATCCCGTGGAGGAAAGTGCGCATGGTGACTGTTGTATTCAATCCCCATGCAATTTCTGTGTTTCATCAACACTCTGATAGTCCACAGATTACAGAATGCCACCAGATGTGCATCGGAAACTACTACTGGTCTTCCAGGAAACGATCAAAGCGTAGACTGTTTGAGACATTACTTTTATGGAGGAATGTGCGCATGGTGAATGTTGTATTCAATCCCGATGCAATTTCTGTGTTGCATCAACACTCTGATAGCCCACAGATTACAGAATGCCACCAGATGTGTATCGGAAACTACTGCTGGTCTTCCAGGGAACGATCAAAGCGTAGACTGTTTGAGACATACATCCCGTGGAGGAAAGTGCGCATGGTGACTGTTGTATTCAATCCCCATGCAATTTCTGTGTTTCATCAACACTCTGATAGTCCACAGATTACAGAATGCCTCCAGATGTTCATCGGAAACTACTACTGGTCTTCCAGGGAACGATCAAAGCGTAGACTGCTTGACACATTACTCCCATGGAGGAAAGTGCGCATGGTGACTGTTGTATTCAATCCCGATGCAATTTCTGTGTTTCATCAACACTCTGATAGTCCACACACTACAGAATGCCACCAGATGTGCATCGAAAACTACTACTGGTCTTCCAGGGAACGATCAAAGCGTAGACTGTTTGAGAATTACTCCCATGGAGGAAAGTTCGCATGGTGACTGTTGTATTCAATCCCGACGCAATTTCTGTGTTTCATCAACACTCTGATACTCCACAGATTACAGAATGCCTCCAGATATGCATCTGAAACTACTACTGGTCTTCCAGGGAACGATCAAATCGTAGACTGTTTGAGACATTACTCCCATGGAGGAAAGTGCGCATGGTGACTGTTGTAATAAATCCCGATGCACTTTCTGTGTTTCATCAACACTCTGATAGCCCACAGATTACAGAATGCCACCAGATGTTCATCGAAACCACTACTGGTCTTCCAGGGAACGATCAAAGCGTAGACTGTTCGAGACATTACTCCCATTGAGGAAAGTGCGCATGGTGACTGTTGTATTCAATCCCGATTCTATTTCTGTTTTTCATCAACACTCTGATAGTCTACAGATTACAGAATCCCACCAGATGTGAATCGGAAACTACTACAGGTCTTCCAGGGAACGATCAAAGCGTAGACTGTTTGAGACATTACTCCCGTGGAGGAAAGTGCGCATGGTGACAGTTGTATTCAATCCCGATGCAATTTCCGTGTTTCATCAACACTCTGATAGTCCACAGATTACAGAATGAAAGCAGATGTGCATCGGAAACTACAACTGGTCTTCCAGGGAACGATCAAAGCGTAGAGTGTTTGATACATTACTCCCATGGAGGAAAGTGCGCATGGTGATTGTTGTATTCAATCCCGATGCAATTTCTGTGTTTCATCAACACTCTGATAGTCCACAGATTACAGAATGCCACCAGATGTGCATCGGAAACTACTACTGATCTTCCAGGGAACGATCAAAGCGTAAACTCTTTGAGACATTACTCCCATGTATGAAAGTGCGCATGGTGACTGTTCTATTCAATCCAGATGCATTTTCTGTGTTTCATCAACACTCTGATAGTCCACAGATTACAGAATGCCTCCAGATGTGCATCGGAAACTACTACAGGTCCCCAAGGAAACGATCAAAGCGTAGACTGTTTGAGACATTACTTTTATGGAGGAATGTGCGCATGGTGACTGTTGTATTCAATCCCGATGCAATATCTGTGTTGCATCAACACTCTGATAGTCCACAGATTACAGAATGCCACCAGATGTGTATCGGAAACTACTGCTGATCTTCCAGGGAACGATCAAAGCGTAGACTGTTTGAGAATTACTCCCATGGAGGAAAGTTCGCATGGTGACTGTTGTATTCAATCCCGTCGCAATTTCTGTGTTTCATCAACACTCTGATACTCCACAGATTACAGAATGCCTCCAGATATGCATCTGAAACTACTACTGGTCTTCCAGGGAACGATCAAAGCGTAGAGTGTTTGAGACATTACTCCCACGAAGGAAAGTGCGCATGGTGACAGTTGTATTCAATCCCGATGCAATTTCTGTGTTTCATCAACACTCTGATAGTCCACAAATTACGGAAAGCCTCCAGATGTGAATCGGAAACTACTACTGGTCTTCCAGGGAACATTCAAAGTGTAGACTGTTAGAGACATTACTCCCATGGAGGAAAGTGCACATGGTGACTGTTGTATTCAATCCAGATGCAATTTCTGTGCTTCATCAACACTCTGATAGTCCACAGATTACAGAATAAAAGCAGATGTGCATCGGAAACTACTACTGGTCTTCCAGGGAACGATCGAAGCGTACACTGTTTGAGACATTTCTCCCGTGGAGGAGAGTGCGCATGGTGATTGTTGTATTCAATCCCGATGCAATTTCTGTGTTTCATCAACACTCTGATACACCACAGATTACAGAATGCCTCCAGATATACATCTGAAACTACTACTGGTCTTCCATTGAACGATCAAATCGTAGACTGTTTGAGACATTACTCTCATGGAGGAAAGTGCGCATGGTGACTGTTGTAATAAATCCCTATGCACTTTCTGTGCTTCATCAACACTCTGATAGCCCACAGATTACAGAATGCCTCCAGATGTGCATCGAAACTACTACTGGTCATCCAGGGAACGATCAAAGCGTAGACTGTTCGAGACATTACTCCCATGGAGGAAAGTGCGCATGGTGACTGTTGTATTCAATCCCGATTCTATTTCTGTGTTTCATCAACACTCTGATAGTCTACAGATTACAAAATGCCACAAGATGTGCATCGGAAACTACTACTGGTCCTCCAGGGAACGATCAAAGCGTAGACTGTTTGAGACATTACTCCCGTGGAGGAAAGTGCGCATGGTGACTGTTGTAATAAATCCCGATGCAGTTTCTGTGTTTCATCAACTCCCTGATAGTTAACAGATTACAGAATGCCTCCAGATGTGCATCGGAATCTACTACTGGTCTTCCAGGGAACGATCAAAGAGTAGACTGTTTGAGACATTACTCCCATGGAGGAAAGTGCGCATGGTGACTGTTGTATTAAATCCGGATGCAATTTCTGTGTTTTATCAACACTCTAATAGTCCACAAATTATGGAAAGCCTCCAGATGTGCATCGGAAAGTACTACTGGTCTTCCAGGCAACGATCAAAGCGTAGACTGTTAGAGACATTACTCCCATGGAGGAAAGTTCGGAAGGTGACTGTTGTATTCAATCCCTATGCAATTTCTGCGTTCCATCAACACTCTGATAGTCCACAGATTACAAAATGCCTCCAGATGTGCATCGGAAACTACTACTGGTCTTCCAGGGAACGATCAAAGCGTAAACTCCTTGTGACATTACTCCCATGGAGGGAAGTGCGCATGGTGATTGTTGTATTCAATCCCGATGCAATTTCTATGTTTCATCAACACTCGGATAGTCCACAGATTACAGAATGCTTTCAGATGTGCATCGGAAACTACTACTGGTCTTCCTGGGAACGATCAAAACGTAGACTGTTTGAGACATTATTCCCATGAAGGAAAGTGAGCAGTGTGACTATTGTATTCAATCCCGATTCAATTTCTGTGTTTCATCAACTCTCTGATAGTTAACAGATTACAGAAAGCCTCCAGATGTGCAACGGAAACTACTACTGGTCTTCCAGGGAACGATCAAATAGTAGACTGTTTGAGACATTACTCCCATGGAAGAAAGTGCGCATTGGTGACTGTTGTATTCAATCCCGATACAATTTCTGTGTTTCATCAACGCTCTGATAGTCCACAGATTACAGAATGCCTGCAGATGTGCATCGGTAACTACTACTGGTCTTCCAGGGAACGATCAAAGCGTAAACTCTTTGAGACATTACTCCCATGTATGAAAGTGCGCATGGTGACTGTTGTATTCAATCCAGATGCATTTTCTGTGTTTCATCAACACTCTGATAGTCCACAGATTACAGAATGCCTCCAGATGTGCATCGGAAACTACTACAGGTCCCCCAGGAAACGATCAAAGCGTAGACTGTTTGAGACATTACTTTTATGGAGGAATGTGCGCATGGTGACTGTTGTATTCAACCCCGATGCAATATCTGTGTTGCATCAACACTCTGAAAGTCCACAGATTACAGAATGCCACCAGATGTGTATCGGAAACTACTGCTGGTCTTCCAGGGAACGATCAAAGCGTAGACTGTTTGAGAATTACTCCCATGGAGGAAAGTTCGCATGGTGACTGTTGTATTCAATCCCGTCGCAATTTCTGTGTTTCATCAACACTCTGATACTCCACAGATTACAGAATGCCTCCAGATATGCGTCTGAAACTACTACTGGTCTTCCAGGGAACGATCAAAGCGTAGAGTGTTTGAGACATTACTCCCACGAAGGAATGTGCGCATGGTGACAGTTGTATTCAATCCCGATGCAATTTCTGTGTTTCATCAACACTCTGATAGTCCACAAATTACGGAAAGCCTCCAGATGTGCATCGGAAACTACTACTGGTCTTCCAGGGAACATTCAAAGTGTAGACTGTTAGAGACATTACTCCCATGGAGGAAAGTGCACATGGTGACTGTTGTATTCAATCCAGATGCAATTTCTGTGCTTCATCAACACTCTGATAGTCCACATATTACAGAATGAAAGCAGATGTGCATCGGAAACTACTACTGGTCTTTCAGGGAACGATCGAAGCGTAGACTGTTTGAGACATTACTCCCGTGGAGGAGAGTGCGCATGGTGATTGTTGTATTCAATCCCGATGCAATTTCTGTGTTTCATCAACACTCTGATACTCCACAGATTACAGAATGCCTCCAGATATGCATCTGAAACTACTACTGGTCTTCCAGGGAACGATCAAATCGTAGACTGTTTGAGACATTACTCTCATGGAGGAAAGTGCGCATGGTGACTGTTGTAATAAATCCCGATGCACTTTCTGTGCTTCATCAACACTCTGATAGCCCACAGATTACAGAATGCCACCAGATGTGCATCGAAACTGCTACTGGTCTTCCAGGGAACGATCAAAGCGTAGACTGTTCGAGACATTACTCCCATGGAGGAAAGTGCGCATGGTGACTGTTGTATTCAATCCCGATTCTATTTCTGTGTTTCATCAACACTCTGATAGTCTACAGATTACAGAATGCCACCAGATGTGCATCGGAAACTACTACTGGTCTTCCAGGGAACGATCAAAGCGTAGACTGTTTGAGACATACATCCCGTGGAGGAAAGTGCGCATGGTGACTGTTGTATTGAATCCCCATGCAATTTCTGTGTTTCATCAACACTCTGATAGTCCACAGATTACAGAATGCCACCAGATGTGCATCGGAAACTACTACTGGTCTTCCAGGAAACGATCAAAGCGTAGACTGTTTGAGACATTACTTTTATGGAGGAATGTGCGCATGGTGACTGTTGTATTCAATCCCGATGCAATTTCTGTGTTGCATCAACACTCTGATAGCCCACAGATTACAGAATGCCACCAGATGTGTATCGGAAACTACTGCTGGTCTTCCAGGGAACGATCAAAGCGTAGACTGTTTGAGACATACATCCCGTGGAGGAAAGTGCGCATGGTGACTGTTGTATTCAATCCCCATGCAATTTCTGTGTTTCATCAACACTCTGATAGTCCACAGATTACAGAATGCCTCCAGATGTTCATCGGAAACTACTACTGGTCTTCCAGGGAACGATCAAAGCGTAGACTGCTTGACACATTACTCCCATGGAGGAAAGTGCGCATGGTGACTGTTGTATTCAATCCCGATGCAATTTCTGTGTTTCATCAACACTCTGATAGTCCACACACTACAGAATGCCACCAGATGTGCATCGAAAACTACTACTGGTCTTCCAGGGAACGATCAAAGCGTAGACTGTTTGAGAATTACTCCCATGGAGGAAAGTTCGCATGGTGACTGTTGTATTCAATCCCGACGCAATTTCTGTGTTTCATCAACACTCTGATACTCCACAGATTACAGAATGCCTCCACATATGCATCTGAAACTACTACTGGTCTTCCAGGGAACGATCAAATCGTAGACTGTTTGAGACATTACTCCCATGGAGGAAAGTGCGCATGGTGACTGTTGTAATAAATCCCGATGCACTTTCTGTGTTTCATCAACACTCTGATAGCCCACAGATTACAGAATGCCACCAGATGTTCATCGAAACCACTACTGGTCTTCCAGGGAACGATCAAAGCGTAGACTGTTCGAGACATTACTCCCATTGAGGAAAGTGCGCATGGTGACTGTTGTATTCAATCCCGATTCTATTTCTGTTTTTCATCAACACTCTGATAGTCTACAGATTACAGAATCCCACCAGATGTGAATCGGAAACTACTACAGGTCTTCCAGGGAACGATCAAAGCGTAGACTGTTTGAGACATTACTCCCGTGGAGGAAAGTGCGCATGGTGACAGTTGTATTCAATCCCGATGCAATTTCCGTGTTTCATCAACACTCTGATAGTCCACAGATTACAGAATGAAAGCAGATGTGCATCGGAAACTACAACTGGTCTTCCAGGGAACGATCAAAGCGTAGAGTGTTTGATACATTACTCCCATGGAGGAAAGTGCGCATGGTGATTGTTGTATTCAATCCCGATGCAATTTCTGTGTTTCATCAACACTCTGATAGTCCACAGATTACAGAATGCCACCAGATGTGCATCGGAAACTACTACTGATCTTCCAGGGAACGATCAAAGCGTAAACTCTTTGAGACATTACTCCCATGTATGAAAGTGCGCATGGTGACTGTTCTATTCAATCCAGTTGCATTTTCTGTGTTTCGTCAACACTCTGATAGTCCACAGATTACAGAATGCCTCCAGATGTGCATCGGAAACTACTACAGGTCCCCAAGGAAACGATCAAAGCGTAGACTGTTTGAGACATTACTTTTATGGAGGAATGTGCGCATGGTGACTGTTGTATTCAATCCCGATGCAATATCTGTGTTGCATCAACACTCTGATAGTCCACAGATTACAGAATGCCACCAGATGTGTATCGGAAACTACTGCTGATCTTCCAGGGAACGATCAAAGCGTAGACTGTTTGAGAATTACTCCCATGGAGGAAAGTTCGCATGGTGACTGTTGTATTCAATCCCGTCGCAATTTCTGTGTTTCATCAACACTCTGATACTCCACAGATTACAGAATGCCTCCAGATATGCATCTGAAACTACTACTGGTCTTCCAGGGAACGATCAAAGCGTAGTGTGTTTGAGACATTACTCCCACGAAGGAAAGTGCGCATGGTGACAGTTGTATTCAATCCCGATGCAATTTCTGTGTTTCATCAACACTCTGATAGTCCACAAATTACGGAAAGCCTCCAGATGTGAATCGGAAACTACTACTGGTCTTCCAGGGAACATTCAAAGTGTAGACTGTTAGAGACATTACTCCCATGGAGGAAAGTGCACATGGTGACTGTTGTATTCAATCCAGATGCAATTTCTGTGCTTCATCAACACTCTGATAGTCCACAGATTACAGAATGAAAGCAGATGTGCATCGGAAACTACTACTGGTCTTCCAGGGAACGATCGAAGCGTAGACTGTTTGAGACATTACTCCCGTGGAGGAGAGTGCGCATGGTGATTGTTGTATTCAATCCCGATGCAATTTCTGTGTTTCATCAACACTCTGATACACCACAGATTACAGAATGCCTCCAGATATACATCTGAAACTACTACTGGTCTTCCATTGAACGATCAAATCGTAGACTGTTTGAGACATTACTCTCATGGAGGAAAGTGCGCATGGTGACTGTTGTAATAAATCCCGATGCACTTTCTGTGCTTCATCAACACTCTGATAGCCCACAGATTACAGAATGCCTCCAGATGTGCATCGAAACTACTACTGGTCATCCAGGGAACGATCAAAGCGTAGACTGTTCGAGACATTACTCCCATGGAGGAAAGTGCGCATGGTGACTGTTGTATTCAATCCCGATTCTATTTCTGTGTTTCATCAACACTCTGATAGTCTACAGATTACAAAATGCCACAAGATGTGCATCGGAAACTACTACTGGTCCTCCAGGGAACGATCAAAGCGTAGACTGTTTGAGACATTACTCCCGTGGAGGAAAGTGCGCATGGTGACTGTTGTAATAAATCCCGATGCAGTTTCTGTGTTTCATCAACTCCCTGATAGTTAACAGATTACAGAATGCCTCCAGATGTGCATCGGAATCTACTACTGGTCTTCCAGGGAACGATCAAAGAGTAGACTGTTTGAGACATTACTCCCATGGAGGAAAGTGCGCATGGTGACTGTTGTATTAAATCCGGATGCAATTTCTGTGTTTTATCAACACTCTAATAGTCCACAAATTATGGAAAGCCTCCAGATGTGCATCGGAAAGTACTACTGGTCTTCCAGGCAACGATCAAAGCGTAGACTGTTAGAGACATTACTCCCATGGAGGAAAGTGCGGAAGGTGACTGTTGTATTCAATCCCTATGCAATTTCTGCGTTCCATCAACACTCTGATAGTCCACAGATTACAAAATGCCTCCAGATGTGCATCGGAAACTACTACTGGTCTTCCAGGGAACGATCAAAGCGTAAACTCCTTGTGACATTACTCCCATGGAGGGAAGTGCGCATGGTGGTTGTTGTATTCAATCCCGATGCAATTTCTATGTTTCATCAACACTCGGATAGTCCACAGATTACAGAATGCTTTCAGATGTGCATCGGAAACTACTACTGGTCTTCCTGGGAACGATCAAAACGTAGACTGTTTGAGACATTATTCCCATGAAGGAAAGTGAGCAGTGTGACTGTTGTATTCAATCCCGATTCAATTTCTGTGTTTCATCAACACTCCGATAGTGCACAGATTACACAATGCCACCAGACGTGCATCGGAGACTACTACTGGTCTTCCAGGGAACGATCAAAGCGTAAACTGTTTGAGACATTACTCCCGTGGATGAAAGTGCGCATGGTGTCTGTTGTATTCAATCCCGATGCAATTTCTGTGTTTAATCAACACTCTGATACTCCACAGATTACAGAATGCCACCAGATGTGCATCGGAAACTACTACTGGTCTTCCAGGGAACGACCAAAGCGTAGACTGTGTGAGACATTACCCCCGTGGAGGAAAGTGCGCATGGTGACTGTTGTATTGAATTCACATTCAATTTCTGTGTTTCATCAACACTCTGATAGTCCACAGATTACAGAATGCCACCAGAAGTGCATCGGAAACTACTACTGGTCTTCCAGGGAACGATCAAAGCGTAGACTGTTTGAGACATTACTCCCGTGGAGAGAAGTGCGCATGGTGACTGTTGTATTCAATCCCGATGCAATTTCTGTGTTTCATCAACTCTCTGATAGTTAACAGATTACAGAAAGCCTCCAGATGTGCAACGGAAACTACTACTGGTCTTCCAGGGAACGATCAAATAGTAGACTGTTTGAGACATTACTCCCATGGAAGAAAGTGCGCATTGGTGACTGTTGTATTCAATCCCGATACAATTTCTGTGTTCCATCAACGCTCTGATAGTCCACAGATTACAGAATGCCTGCAGATGTGCATCGGTAACTACTACTGGTCTTCCAGGGAACGATCAAAGCATAGACTGTTTGAGACATTACTCCCATGGAGGAAAGTGCGCATGGTGACTGTTGTATTCAATCCCGAAGGATTTTCTGTGTTTCATCAGCACTCTGATAGTCCACAGATTACAGAATGCCGACGGATGTGCATCGGAAACTACTACTGGTCTTCCAGGGACGATTAAAGCGTAGACTATTTCAGGGTTACTCCCATGGCGGAAAGTGCGCATGGTGAATGTTTTATTCAATTCCGATGCAATTTCTGTGTTTCATATACACTCTGATAGTCCACAGATTACAGAATGCCACCAGACGTGCATCGGAAGCTACTACTGGTGTTCCAGGGAACGATCAAAGCGTAGACTGTCTGAGACATTACTCCCGTGGAGGAAAGTGGGCATGGTGACTGTTGTATTCAATCCCGATGCAATTTCTGTGTTTCATCAACACTCTAAGAGTCCACAGATTACAGAATACCACCAGATGTGCATCGAAAATTACTACTGGTCTTCTAGGGAACGATCAAAGCGTAGATTGTTTGAGACATTACTCTCGTGGAGGAAAGTGCGCATGGTGACTGTTGTATTCAATCCCGAAGGCAAATTTCTCTGTTTCATCAACACTCTGATAGTCCACAGATTACAGAATGCCTCCAGATGTGCATCGGTAACTACTACTGGTCTTCCAGGTTATGATCAAAGCGTAGACTGTTAGAGACATTACTCCCATGGAGGAAAGTGCGGAAGGTGACTGTTGTATTCAATCCCAATACAATTTCTATGTTTCATCAACACTCTGATTGTCCACAGATTACAGAATGCCTCCAGATGAGCAACGGTAACTACTACTGGTCTTCCAGGGAACGATCAAAGCGTAGACTGTTTGAGAATTACTCCCATAGAGGAAAGTGCGCATGGTGACTGTTGTATTCAATCCCGATCCAATTTCTGTGTTTCATCAACTCTCTGATAGTTAACAGCTTACGGAATGCCTCCAGATGTGCATCTGAAACTACTACTGGTCTTCCAAAGAACGATCAAAGAGTAGACTGTTTGAGACATTACTCGTATGGAGGAAAGTGCGCATGGTGACTGTTGTATTCAATCCCGATGCAATTTCTGTGTTTCATCAACACTCTGATAGTCCACAGATTACAGAATGCCTCCAGATGTGCATCGGTAACTACTACTGGTCTTCCAGGTTATGATCAAAGCGTAGACTGTTAGAGACATTACTCCCATAGAGGAAAGTGCGCATGGTGACTGTTGTATTCAATCCCGCAGGATTTTCTGTGTTTCTTCAGCACTCTGATAGTCCACAGATTACAGAATGCCGACAGATGTGGATCGGAAAACAACTACTGGTCTTCCAGGTTATGATCAAAGCGTAGACTGTTAGAGACATTACTCCCATGGAGGAAAGTGCGCATTGGTGACTGTTGTATTCAATCCCGATACAATTTCTGTGTTTCATCAACACTCTGACAGTCCACAGATTACAGAATGCCTCCAGATGTGCATCGGTAACTACTACTGGTCTTCCAGGGAACGATCAAAGCACAGACTGTTTGAGACATTACTCCCATGAAGGAAAGTGCGCATGGTGACTGTTGTATTCAATCCCGAAGGATTATCTGTGTTTCATCAGCACTCTGATAGTCCACAGATTACAGAATGCCGACAGATGTGCATCGGAAACTACTACTGGTCTTCCAGGGAACGATCAAAGAGTAGACTGTTTGAGACATTACTCCTATGGAGGAAAGTGCGCATGGTGACTGTTGTATTCAATCCCGATGCAATTTCTGTGTTTCATCAACTCTCTGATAGTTAACAGATACAGAATGCCTCCAGATGTGCATCGGTAACTACTACTGGTCTTCCAGGGAACGATCAAAGCATAGACTGTTTGAGACATTACTCCCATGGAGGAAAGTGCGCATGGTGACTGTTGTAATAAATACCGATGCACTTTCTGTGTTTCATCAACACTCTGATACCCACAGATTACAGAATGCCTCCAGATGTGCATCGGTAACTACTACTGGTCTTCCAGGGAACGATCAAAGAACAGACTGTTTGAGACATTACTCCCATGAAGGAAAGTGCGCATGGTGACTGTTGTATTCAATCCCGATACAATTTCTGTGTTTCATCAACACTCTGATAGTCCACAAATTACGGAATGCCTCCAGATGTGCATCGGAAACTACTACTGGTCTTCCAGGGAACGATCAAAGCACAGACTGTTTGAGACATTACTCCCATGAAGGAAAGTGCGCATGGTGATTGTTGTATTCAATCCCGATGCAATTTCTATGTTTCATCAACACTCGGATAGTCCACAGATTACAGAATGCTTTCAGATGTGCATCGGAAACTACTACTGGTCTTCCTGGGAACGATCAAAACGTAGACTGTTTGAGACATTATTCCCATGAAGGAAAGTGAGCAGTGTGACTGTTGTATTCAATCCCGATTCAATTTCTGTGTTTCATCAACACTCCGATAGTGCACAGATTACACAATGCCACCAGACGTGCATCGGAGACTACTACTGGTCTTCCAGGGAACGATCAAAGCGTAAACTGTTTGAGACATTACTCCCGTGGATGAAAGTGCGCATGGTGTCTGTTGTATTCAATCCCGATGCAATTTCTGTGTTTAATCAACACTCTGATACTCCACAGATTACAGAATGCCACCAGATGTGCATCGGAAACTACTACTGGTCTTCCAGGGAACGACCAAAGCGTAGACTGTGTGAGACATTACCCCCGTGGAGGAAAGTGCGCATGGTGACTGTTGTATTGAATTCACATTCAATTTCTGTGTTTCATCAACACTCTGATAGTCCACAGATTACAGAATGAAACCAGATGTGCATCGGAAACTACTACTGGTCTTCCAGGGAACGATCAAAGCGTAGACTGTTTGAGACATTACTCCCGTGGAGAGAAGTGCGCATGGTGACTGTTGTATTCAATCCCGATGCAATTTCTGTGTTTCATCAACTCTCTGATAGTTAACAGATTACAGAAAGCCTCCAGATGTGCATCGGAAACTACTACTGGTCTTCCAGGGAACGATCAAATAGTAGACTGTTTGAGACATTACTCCCATGGAAGAAAGTGCGCATTGGTGACTGTTGTATTCAATCCCGATACAATTTCTGTGTTTCATCAACGCTCTGATAGTCCACAGATTACAGAATGCCTGCAGATGTGCATCGGTAACTACTACTGGTCTTCCAGGGAACGATCAAAGCATAGACTGTTTGAGACATTACTCCCATGGAGGAAAGTGCGCATGGTGACTGTTGTATTCAATCCCGAAGGATTTTCTGTGTTTCATCAGCACTCTGATAGTCCACAGATTACAGAATGCCGACAGATGTGCATCGGAAACTACTACTGGTCTTCCAGGGACGATTAAAGCGTAGACTATTTCAGGGTTACTCCCATGGCGGAAAGTGCGCATGGTGAATGTTTTATTCAATTCCGATGCAATTTCTGTGTTTCATATACACTCTGATAGTCCACAGATTACAGAATGCCACCAGACGTGCATCGGAAGCTACTACTGGTGTTCCAGGGAACGATCAAAGCGTAGACTGTTTGAGACATTACTCCCGTGGAGGAAAGTGGGCATGGTGACTGTTGTATTCAATCCCGATGCAATTTCTGTGTTTCATCAACACTCTAAGAGTCCACAGATTACAGAATACCACCAGATGTGCATCGAAAATTACTACTGGTCTTCTAGGGAACGATCAAAGCGTAGATTGTTTGAGACATTACTCTCGTGGAGGAAAGTGCGCATGGTGACTGTTGTATTCAATCCCGAAGGCAAATTTCTGTGTTTCATCTACACTCTGATAGTCCACAGATTACAGAATGCCTCCAGATGTGCATCGGTAACTACTACTGGTCTTCCAGGTTATGATCAAAGCGTAGACTGTTAGAGACATTACTCCCATGGAGGAAAGTGCGGAAGGTGACTGTTGTATTCAATCCCAATGAAATTTCTATGTTTCATCAACACTCTGATTGTCCACAGATTACAGAATGCCTCCAGATGTGCAACGGTAACTACTACTGGTCTTCCAGGGAACGATCAAAGCGTAGACTGTTTGAGAATTACTCCCATAGAGGAAAGTGCGCATGGTGACTGTTGTATTCAATCCCGATCCAATTTCTGTGTTTCATCAACTCTCTGATAGTTAACAGCTTACGGAATGCCTCCAGATGTGCATCTGAAACTACTACTGGTCTTCCAGAGAACGATCAAAGAGTAGACTGTTTGAGACATTACTCGTATGGAGGAAAGTGCGCATGGTGACTGTTGTATTCAATCCCGATGCAATTTCTGTGTTTCATCAACACTCTGATAGTCCACAGATTACAGAATGCCTCCAGATGTGCATCGGTAACTACTACTGGTCTTCCAGGTTATGATCAAAGCGTAGACTGTTAGAGACATTACTCCCATAGAGGAAAGTGCGCATGGTGACTGTTGTATTCAATCCCGCAGGATTTTCTGTGTTTCATCAGCACTCTGATAGTCCACAGATTACAGAATGCCGACAGATGTGCATCGGAAACTACTACTGGTCTTCCAGGGAACGATCAAAGAGTAGACTGTTTGAGACATTACTCCTATGGAGGAAAGTGCGCATGGTGACTGTTGTCTTCAATCCCGATGCAATTTCTGTGTTTCATCAACTCTCTGATAGTTAACAGATACAGAATGCCTCCAGATGTGCATCGGTAACTACTACTGGTCTTCCAGGTTACGATCAAAGCGTAGACTGTTAGAGACATTACTCCCGTGGAGGAAAGTGCGCATGGTGACTGTTGTAATCAATCCCGATGCACTTTCTGTGTTTCATCAACACACTGATAGCCCACAGATTACGGAATGCCACCATATGTGCATCGGAAAACAACTACTGGTCTTCCAGGGAACGATCAAAGCGTAGACTGATTGAGACATTACTCCCATGGAGGAAAGTGCGCATGGGGACTGTTGTATTCAATCCCGATCCAATTTCTGTGTTTCATCAACTCTCTGATAGTTAACAGCTTACGGAATGCCTCCAGATGTGCATCGGAAACTACTACTGGTCTTCCAGGGAACGATCAAAGAGTAGACTGTTTGAGACATTATTCCTATGGAGGAAAGTGCGCATGGTGACTGTTGTATTCAATCCCGATGCAATTTCTGTGTTTCATCAACACTCTGATAGTCCACAGATTACAGAATGAAACCAGATGTGCATCGGTAACTACTACTTGTCTTCCAGGTTATGATCAAAGCGTAGACTGTTAGAGACATTACTCCCATGGAGGAAAGTGCGCATTGGTGACTGTTGTATTCAATCCCGATACAATTTCTGTGTTTCATCAACACTCTGATAGTCCACAGATTACAGAATGCCACCAGATGTGCATCGGAAACTACTACTGGTCTTCCAGGGAACGATCGAAGCGTAGACTGTTTGAGACATTACTCCCGTGGAGGAAAGTGCGCATGGTGACTGTTGTAATCAATCCCGATGCACTTTCTGTGTTTCATCAACACTCTGATAGCCCACAGATTACAGAATGCCACCATATGTGCATCGGAAAACAACTACTGGTCTTCCAGGGAACGATCAAAGCGTAGACTGTTTGAGACATTACTCCCATGGAGGAAAGTGCGCATGGGGACTGTTGTATTCAATCCCGATCCAATTTCTGTGTTTCATCAACTCTCTGACAGTTAACAGCTTACGGAATGCCTCCAGATGTGCATCGGAAACTACTACTGGTCTTCCAGGGAACGATCAAAGAGTAGACTGTTTGAGACATTACTCCTATGGAGGAAAGTGCGCATGGTGACTGTTGTATTCAATCCCGATGCAATTTCTGTGTTTCATCAACACTCTGATAGTCCACAGATTACAGAATGCCTCCAGATGTGCATCGGTAACTACTACTGGTCTTCCAGGTTATGATCAAAGCGTAGACTGTTAGAGACATTACTCCCATGGAGGAAAGTGCGCATTGGTGACTGATGTATTCAATCCCGATACAATTTCTGTGTTTCATCAACACTCTGACAGTCCACAGATTACAGAATGCCTCCAGATGTGCATCGGTAACTACTACTGGTCTTCCAGGGAACGATCAAAGCACAGACTGTTTGAGACATTACTCCCATGAAGGAAAGTGCGCATGGTGACTGTTGTATTCAATCCCGAAGGATTATCTGTGTTTCATCAGCACTCTGATAGTCCACAGATTACAGAATGCCGACAGATGTGCATCGGAAACTACTACTGGTCTTCCAGGGAACGATCAAAGAGTAGACTGTTTGAGACATTACTCCTATGGAGGAAAGTGCGCATGGTGACTGTTGTATTCAATCCCGATGCAATTTCTGTGTTTCATCAACTCTCTGATAGTTAACAGATACAGAATGCCTCCAGATGTGCATCGGTAACTACTACTGGTCTTCCAGGGAACGATCAAAGCATAGACTGTTTGAGACATTACTCCCATGGAGGAAAGTGCGCATGGTGACTGTTGTAATAAATCCCGATGCACTTTCTGTGTTTCATCAACACTCTGATACCCACAGATTACAGAATGCCACCAGATGTGCATCGAAACTACTACTGGTCTTCCAGGGAACGATCAAAGCGTAGACTGTTCGAGACATTACTCCCATGGAAGAAAGTGCGCATGGTGACTGTTGTATTCAATCCCGATTCTATTTCTGTTTTTCATCAACACTCTGATAGTCTACAGATTACAGAATGCCACCAGATGTGCATCGGAAACTACTACTGGTCTTCCACGGAACGATCAAAGCGTAGACTGTTTGAGACATTACTCCCGTGGAGGAAAGTGCGCATGGTGACTGTTGTATTCAATCCCGATGCAATATCTGTGTTTCATCAACACTCTGATTGTCCACAGATTACAGAATGCCTCCAGATGTTCATCGGAAACTACTACTGGTCTTCCAGGGAACGATCAAAGCGTAGACTGCTTGACACATTACTCCCATGGAGGCAAGTGCGCATGGTGACTGTTGTATTCAATCCCGATGCAATTTCTATGTTTCATCAACACTCTGATAGTCCACAGACTACAGAATGCCACCAGATGTGCATCGGAAACTACTACTGGTCTTCCAGGGAACGATCAAAGCGTAGACTGTTTGAGAATTACTCCCATGTAGGAAAGTTCGCATGGTGACTGTTGTATTCAATCCCGATGCAATTTCTGTGTTTCACCAACACTCTGATACTCCACAGATTACAGAATGCCTCCAGATATGCATCTGAACTACTACTGGTCTTCCAGGGAACGATCAAATCGTAGACTGTTTGAGACATTACTCCCATGGAGGAAAGTGCGCATGGTGACTGTTGAAATAAATCCCGATGCACTTTCTGTGCTTCATCAACACTCTGATAGCCCACAGATTACAGAATGTCACCAGATGTGCATCGAAACTACTACTGGTCTTTCAGGGAACGATCAAAGCGTAGACGGTTCGAGACATTACTCCCATGGAGGAAAGTGCGCATGGTGACTGTTGTATTCAATCCCGATTCTATTTCTGTGTTTCATCAACACTCTGATAGTCTACAGATTACAGAATGCCACCAGATGTGCATCGGAAACTACTACTGGTCTTCCAGGGATCGATCAAAGCGTAGACTGTTTGAGACATTACTCCCGTGGAGGAAAGTGCGCATGGTGACTGTTGTATTCAATCCCGATGCAATATCTGTGTTTCATCAACACTCTGATTGTCCACAGATTACAGAATGCCTCCAGATGTTCATCGGAAACTACTACTGGTCTTCCAGGGAACGATCAAAGCGTAGACTGCTTGACACATTACTCCCATGGAGGCAAGTGCGCATGGTGACTGTTGTATTCAATCCCGATGCAATTTCTATGTTTCATCAACACTCTGATAGTCCACAGACTACAGAATGCCACCAGATGTGCATCGGAAACTACTACTGGTCTTCCAGGGAACGATCAAAGCGTAGACTGTTTGAGAATTACTCCCATGTAGGAAAGTTCGCATGGTGACTGTTGTATTCAATCCCGATGCAATTTCTGTGTTTCACCAACACTCTGATACTCCACAGATTACAGAATGCCTCCAGATATGCATCTGAACTACTACTGGTCTTCCAGGGAACGATCAAATCGTAGACTGTTTGAGACATTACTCCCATGGAGGAAAGTGCGCATGGTGACTGTTGTAATAAATCCCGATGCACTTTCTGTGCTTCATCAACACTTTGATAGCCCACAGATTACAGAATGTCACCAGATGTGCATCGAAACTACTACTGGTCTTTCAGGGAACGATCAAAGCGTAGACGGTTCGAGACATTACTCCCATGGAGGAAAGTGCGCATGGTGACTGTTGTATTCAATCCCGATTCTATTTCTGTGTTTCATCAACACTCTGATAGTCTACAGATTACAGAATGCCACCAGATGTGCATCGGAAACTACTACTGGTCTTCCAGGGATCGATCAAAGCGTAGACTGTTTGAGACATTACTCCCGTGGAGGAAAGTGCGCATGGTGACTGTTGTATTCAATCCCGATGCAATATCTGTGTTTCATCAACACTCTGATTGTCCACAGATTACAGAATGCCTCCAGATGTTCATCGGAAACTACTACTGGTCTTCCAGGGAACGATCAAAGCGTAGACTGCTTGACACATTACTCCCATGGAGGCAAGTGCGCATGGTGACTGTTGTATTCAATCCCGATGCAATTTCTATGTTTCATCAACACTCTGATAGTCCACAGACTACAGAATGCCACCAGATGTGCATCGGAAACTACTACTGGTCTTCCAGGGAACGATCAAAGCGTAGACTGTTTGAGAATTACTCCCATGTAGGAAAGTTCGCATGGTGACTGTTGTATTCAATCCCGATGCAATTTCTGTGTTTCACCAACACTCTGATACTCCACAGATTACAGAATGCCTCCAGATATGCATCTGAACTACTACTGGTCTTCCAGGGAACGATCAAATCGTAGACTGTTTGAGACATTACTCCCATGGAGGTAAGTGCGCATGGTGACTGTTGTAATAAATCCCGATGCACTTTCTGTGCTTCATCAACACTCTGATAGCCCACAGATTACAGAATGTCACCAGATGTGCATCGAAACTACTACTGGTCTTTCAGGGAACGATCAAAGCGTAGACGGTTCGAGACATTACTCCCATGGAGGAAAGTGCGCATGGTGACTGTTGTATTCAATCCCGATTCTATTTCTGTGTTTCATCAACACTCTGATATCTACAGATTACAGAATGCCACCAGATGTGCATCGGAAACTACTACTGGTCTTCCAGGGATCGATCAAAGCGTAGACTGTTGAGACATTACTCCCGTGGAGGAAAGTGCGCATGGTGACAGTTGTATTCAATCCCGATACAATTTCTGTGTTTCATCAACACTCTGATAGTCCACAAATTACGGAATGCCTCCAGATGTGCATCGGAAACTACTACTGGTCTTCCAGGGAACGATCAAAGCGTAGAGTGTTTGAGACATTACTCCCATGGAGGAAAGTGCGCATGGTGATTGTTGTATTCAATCCCGATGCAATTTCTGTGTTTCATCAACACTCTGATAGTCCACAGATTACAGAATGCCACCAGATGTGCATCGGAAACTACTACTGGTCTTCCAGGGAACGATCAAAACGTAGACTGTTTGAGAATTACTCCCATGGAGGAAAGTGCACATGGTGACTGTTGTATTCATTCCCGATGCAATTTCTGTGTTTCATCAGCACTCTGATACTTCACGTAGTACAGAATGCCTCCAGATGTGCATCGGAAACTACTACTGGCCTCAGGGAACGATCAAAGCGTAGACTGTTTGAGACATTACTCCCATGGAGGAAAGTGCGCATGGTGACTGTTTTAATAAATCCCGATGCACTTTCTGTGTTTCATCAACACTCTGATAGCCCACAGATTACAAAATGCCACCAGATGTGCATCGAAACTACTACTGGTCTTCCAGGGAACGATCAAAGCGTAGACTGTTTGAGACATTACTCCCATGGAGGAAAGTGCGCATGGTGACTGTTGTATTCAATCCCGATGCAATTTCTGTGTTTCATCAACTCCCTGATAGTTAACAGATTACAGAATGCCTCCAGATGTGCATCGGAAAGTACTACTGGTCTTCCAGGGAACGATCAAAGCGTAGACTGTTAGAGACATTACTCCCATGGAGGAAAGAGCGGAAGGTGACTGTTGTATTCAATCCCTATGCAATATCTGCGTTCCATTAAAACTCTGATAGTCCACAGATTACAAAATGCCTCCAGATGAGCATCGGAAACTACTACTGGTCTTCCAGGGAACGATCAAAGCGTAAACTCCTTGTGACATTACTCCCATGGAGGGAAGTGCGCATGGTGATTGTTGTATTGAATCCCGATGCAATTTCTATGTTTCATCAACGCTCGGATAGTCCACAGATTACAGAATGCCTTCAGATGTGCATCGGAAACTACTACTGGCCTTCCTGGGAACGATCAAAACGTAGACTGTTTGAGACATTATTCCCATGAAGGAAAGTGAGCATGGTGACTGTTGTATTCAATCCCGATTCAATTTCTGTGTTTCATCAACACTCCGATATTGCACAGATTACACAATGCCACCAGACGTGCATCGGAGACTACTACTGGCCTTCCAGGGAACGATCAAAGCGTAAACTGTTTGAGACATTACTCCCGTGGATGAAAGTGCGCATGGTGTCTGTTGTATTCAATCCCGATGCAATTTCTGTGTTTAATCAACACTCTGATACTCCACAGATTACAGAATGCCACCAGACGTGCATCGGAAACTACTACTGGTCTTCCAGGGAACGACCAAAGCATAGACTGTTTGAGACATTACCCCCGTGGAGGAAAGTGCGCATGGTGACTGTTGTATTGAATTCACATCAATTTCTGTGTTTCATCAACACTCTGATAGTCCACAGATTACAGAATGCCACCAGATGTGCATCGGAAACTACTACTGGTCTTCCAGGGAACGATCAAAGCGTAGACAGTTTGAGACATTACTCCCGTGGAGGAAAGTGGGCATGGTGACTGTTGTATTCAAACCCGATGCAATTTCTGTGTTTCATCAACACTCTAATAGTCCACAGATTACAGAATGCCACCAGATGTGCATCGGAAACTACTACTGGTCTTCCAGGGAACGATCAAAGCGTAGACTGTTTGAGACATTACTCCCATGGCGGAAAGTGCGCATGGTGACTGTTGTATTCAATCCCGATGCAATTTCTGTGTTTCATCAACTCTCTGATAGTTAACAGATACAGAATGCCTCCAGATGTGCATCGGAAACTACTACTGGTCTTCCAGGGAACGATCAAAGAGTAGACTGTTTGAGACATTACTCCCGTGGAGGAAAGTGGGCATGGTGACTGTTGTATTCAATCCCGATGCAATTTCTGTGTTTCATCAACACTCTAAGAGTCCACAGACTACAGAATACCACCAGATGTGCATCGAAAATTACTACTGGTCTTCTAGGGAACGATCAAAGCGTAGACTGTTTGAGACATTACTCCCGTGGAGGAAAGTGCGCATGGTGACTTTTGTATTCAATCCTGAAGGCAAATTTCTGTGTTTCATCAACACTCTGATACTCCACCGATTACAGAATGCCTCCAGATGTGCATCGGTAACTACTACTGGTCTTCCAGGTTATGATCAAAGCGTACACTGTTAGAGACATTACCCCCGTGGAGGAAAGTGCGCATGGTGACTGTTGTATTGAATTCACATTCAATTTCTGTGTTTCATCAACACTCTGATAGTCCACAGATTACAGAATGCCACCAGATGTGCATCGGAAACTACTACTGGTCTTCCAGGGAACGACCAAAGCATAGACTGTTTGAGACATTACCCCCGTGGAGGAAAGTGCGCATGGTGACTGTTGTATTGAATTCACATTCAATTTCTGTGTTTCATCAACACTCTGATAGTCCACAGATTACAGAATGCCACCAGATGTGCATCGGAAACTACTACTGGTCTTCCAGGGAACGATCAAAGCGTAGACTGTTTGAGAATTACTCCCATAGGGGAAAGTGCATGTGGTGACTGTTGTATTCAATCCCGATGCAATTTCTTTGTTTCATCAACACTCTGATACTCCACAGATTACAGAATGCCACCACATGTGCATCGGTAACTACTACTGGTCTTCCAGGGACCGATCAAAGCGTAGACTGTTTGAGACATTACTCCCGTGGAGGAATGTGCCCATGGTGACTGTTGTATTCAATCCCGATCCAATTTCTGTGTTTCATCAACTCTCTGATAGTTAACAGCTTACGGAATGCCTCCAGATGTGCATCGGAAACTACTACTGGTCTTCCAGGAAACGATCAAAGAGTAGACTGTTTGAGACATTACTCCTATGGAGGAAAGTGCGCATGGTGACTGTTGTATTCAATCCTGATGCACTTTCTGTGTTTCATCAACACTCTGATAGTCCACAGATTACCGAATGCCTCCAGATGTGCATCGGTAACTACTACTGGTCTTCCAGGTTATGATCAAAGCGTAGACTGTTAGAGACATTACTCCCATGGAGGAAAGTGCGCATTGGTGACTGTTGTATTCAATCCCGATACAATTTCTGTGTTTCATCAACACTCTGACAGTCCACAGATTACAGAATGCCTCCAGATGTGCATCGGTAACTACTACTGGTCTTCCAGGGAACGATCAAAGCATAGACTGTTTGAGACATTACTCCCATGAAGGAAATTGCGCATGGTGACTGTTGTATTCAATCCCGAAGGATTTTCTGTGTTTCATCAGCACTCTGATAGTCCACAGATTTCAGAATGCCGACAGATGTGCATCGGAAACTACTACTGGTCTTCCAGGGAACGATCAAAGAGTAGACTGTTTGAGACATTACTCCTATGGAGGAAAGTGTGCATGGTGACTGTTGTATTCAATCGCGATGCAATTTCTGTGTTTCATCAACTCTCTGTTAGTTAACAGATACAGAATGCCTCCAGATGTGCATCGGTAACTACTACTGGTCTTCCAGGTTACGATCAAAGCGTAGACTGTTAGAGACATTACTCCCATGGAGGAAAGTGCGCATTGGTGACTGTTGTATTCTATCCCGATACAATTTCTGTGTTTCATCAACACTCTGATAGTCCACAGATTACAGAATGCCACCAGATGTGCATCGGAAACTACTACTGGTCTTCCAGGGAACGATCAAAGCGTAGACAGTTTGAGACATTACTCCCGTGGAGGAAAGTGGGCATGGTGACTGTTGTATTCAAACCCGATGCAATTTCTGTGTTTCATCAACACTCTAATAGTCCACAGATTACAGAATGCCACCAGATGTGCATCGGAAACTACTACTGGTCTTCCAGGGAACGATCAAAGCGTAGACTGTTTGAGACATTTTTCCCATGGCGGAAAGTGCGCATGGTGACTGTTGTATTCAATCCCGATGCAATTTCTGTGTTTCATCAACTCTCTGATAGTTAACAGATACAGAATGCCTCCAGATGTGCATCGGAAACTACTACTGGTCTTCCAGGGAACGATCAAAGAGTAGACTGTTTGAGACATTACTCCTATGGAGGAAAGTGCGCATGGTGACTGTTGTATTCAATCCCGAAGGATTTTCTGTGTTCCATCAGCACTCTGATAGTCCACAGAATACAGAATGCCGACAGATGTGCATCGGAAACTACTACTGGTCTTCCAGGGAACGATTAAAGCGTAGACTGTTTCAGGGTTACTCCCATGGCGGAAAGTGCGCATGGTGAATGTTTTATTCAATTCCGATGCAAATTTCTGTGTTTCATATACACTCTGATAGTCCACAGATTACAGAATGCAACCAGACGTGCATCGGAAGCTACTACTGGTCTTCCAGGGAACGATCATAGCGTAGACTCTTTGAGACATTACTCCCGTGGAGGAAAGTGGGCATGGTGACTGTTGTATTCAATCCCGATGCAATTTCTGTGTTTCATCAACACTCTAAGAGTCCACAGACTACAGAATACCACCAGATGTGCATCGAAAATTACTACTGGTCTTCTAGGGAACGATCAAAGCGTAGACTGTTTGAGACATTACTCCCGTGGAGGAAAGTGCGCATGGTGACTTTTGTATTCAATCCTGAAGGCAAATTTCTGTGTTTCATCAACACTCTGATACTCCACCGATTACAGAATGCCTCCAGATGTGCATCGGTAACTACTACTGGTCTTCCAGGTTATGATCAAAGCGTACACTGTTAGAGACATTACCCCCGTGGAGGAAAGTGCGCATGGTGACTGTTGTATTGAATTCACATTCAATTTCTGTGTTTCATCAACACTCTGATAGTCCACAGATTACAGAATGCCACCAGATGTGCATCGGAAACTACTACTGGTCTTCCAGGGAACGACCAAAGCATAGACTGTTTGAGACATTACCCCCGTGGAGGAAAGTGCGCATGGTGACTGTTGTATTGAATTCACATTCAATTTCTGTGTTTCATCAACACTCTGATAGTCCACAGATTACAGAATGCCACCAGATGTGCATCGGAAACTACTACTGGTCTTCCAGGGAACGATCAAAGCGTAGACTGTTTGAGAATTACTCCCATAGGGGAAAGTGCATGTGGTGACTGTTGTATTCAATCCCGATGCAATTTCTTTGTTTCATCAACACTCTGATACTCCACAGATTACAGAATGCCACCACATGTGCATCGGTAACTACTACTGGTCTTCCAGGGACCGATCAAAGCGTAGACTGTTTGAGACATTACTCCCGTGGAGGAATGTGCCCATGGTGACTGTTGTATTCAATCCCGATCCAATTTCTGTGTTTCATCAACTCTCTGATAGTTAACAGCTTACGGAATGCCTCCAGATGTGCATCGGAAACTACTACTGGTCTTCCAGGAAACGATCAAAGAGTAGACTGTTTGAGACATTACTCCTATGGAGGAAAGTGCGCATGGTGACTGTTGTATTCAATCCTGATGCACTTTCTGTGTTTCATCAACACTCTGATAGTCCACAGATTACCGAATGCCTCCAGATGTGCATCGGTAACTACTACTGGTCTTCCAGGTTATGATCAAAGCGTAGACTGTTAGAGACATTACTCCCATGGAGGAAAGTGCGCATTGGTGACTGTTGTATTCAATCCCGATACAATTTCTGTGTTTCATCAACACTCTGACAGTCCACAGATTACAGAATGCCTCCAGATGTGCATCGGTAACTACTACTGGTCTTCCAGGGAACGATCAAAGCATAGACTGTTTGAGACATTACTCCCATGAAGGAAATTGCGCATGGTGACTGTTGTATTCAATCCCGAAGGATTTTCTGTGTTTCATCAGCACTCTGATAGTCCACAGATTTCAGAATGCCGACAGATGTGCATCGGAAACTACTACTGGTCTTCCAGGGAACGATCAAAGAGTAGACTGTTTGAGACATTACTCCTATGGAGGAAAGTGTGCATGGTGACTGTTGTATTCAATCGCGATGCAATTTCTGTGTTTCATCAACTCTCTGTTAGTTAACAGATACAGAATGCCTCCAGATGTGCATCGGTAACTACTACTGGTCTTCCAGGTTACGATCAAAGCGTAGACTGTTAGAGACATTACTCCCATGGAGGAAAGTGCGCATTGATGACTGTTGTATTCTATCCCGATACAATTTCTGTGTTTCATCAACACTCTGATAGTCCGCAGATTACGGAATGCCTCCAGATGTGCATCGGTAACTACTACTGGTCTTCCAGGGAACGATAAAAGCATAGACTGTTTGAGACATTACTCCCATGGAGGAAAGTGCGCATGGTGACTGTTGTATTCAATCCCGAAGGATTTTCTGTGTTCCATCAGCTCTCTGATAGTCCACAGATTACAGAATGCCGACAGATGTGCATCGGAAACTACTACTGGTCTTCCAGGGAACGATTAAAGCGTAGACTGTTTCAGGGTTACTCCCATGGCGGAAAGTGCGCATGGTGAATGTTTTATTCAATTCCGATGCAAATTTCTGTGTTTCATATACACTCTGATAGTCCACAGATTACAGAATGCCACCAGACGTGCATCGGAAGCTACTACTGGTCTTCCAGGGAACGATCAAAGCGTAGACTGTTTGAGACATTACTCCCGTGGAGGAAAGTGGGCATGGTGACTGTTGTATTCAATCCCGATGCAATTTCTGTGTTTCATCAACACTCTAAGAGTCCACAGACTACAGAATACCACCAGATGTGCATCGAAAATTACTACTGGTCTTCTAGGGAACGATCAAAGCGTAGACTGTTTGAGACATTACTCCCGTGGAGGAAAGTGCGCATGGTGACTGTTGTATTCAATCCCGAAGGCAAATTTCTGTGTTTAATCAACACTCTGATAGTCCACAGATTACAGAATGCCTCCAGATGTGCATCGGTAACTACTACTGGTCTTCCAGGTTATGATCAAAGCGTAGACTGTTAGAGACATTACCCCCGTGGAGGAAAGTGCGCATGGTGACTGTTGTATTGAATTCACATTCAATTTCTGTGTTTCATCAACACTCTGATAGTCCACAGGTTACAGAATGCCACCAGATGTGCATCGGAAACTACTACTGGTCTTCCAGGGAACGATCAAAGCGTAGACTGTTTGAGACATTACTCCCGTGGAGAAAAGTGCGCATGGTGACTGTTGTATTCAATCCCGATGCAATTTCTGTGTTTCATCAACTCTCTGATAGTTAACAGATTACAGAATGCCTCCAGATGTGCATCGGAAACTACTACTGGTCTTCCATGGAACGATCAAATAGTAGACTGTTTGAGACATTACTCCCATGGAAGAAAGTGCGCATTGGTGACTGTTGTATTCAATCCCGATACAAATTCTGTGTTTCATCAACGCTCTGATAGTCCACAGATTACAGAATGCCTGCAGATGTGCATCGGTAACTACTACTGGTCTTCCAGGGAACGATCAAAGCATAGACTGTTTGAGACATTACTCCCATGTAGGAAAGTGCGCATGGTGACTGTTGTATTCAATCCCGAAGGATTTTCTGTGTTTCATCAGCACTCTGATAGTCCACAGATTACAGAATGCCGACAGATGTGCACCGGAAACTACTACTGGCTTCCAGGGAACGATCAAAGAGTAGACTGTTTGAGACATTACTCCTATGGAGGAAAGTGCGCATGGTCACTGTTGTATCCAATCCCGATGCAATTTCTGTGTTTCATCAACTCTCTGATAGTTAACAGATACAGAATGCCTCCAGATGTGCATCGGTAACTACTACTGGTCTTCCAGGTTACGATCAAAGCGTAGACTGTTAGAGACATTACTCCCATGGAGGAAAGTGCGCATTGGTGACTGTTGTATTCAATCCAGAAGGATTTTCTGTGTTCCATCAGCACTCTGATAGTCCACAGATTACAGAATGCCGACAGATGTGCATCGGAAACTACTACTGGTCTTCCAGGGAACGATAAAAGCGTAAACTGTTTCAGGGTTACTCCCATGGCGGAAAGTGCGCATGGTGAATGTTTTATTCAATTCCGATGCAAATTTCTGTGTTTCATATACACTCTGATAGTCCACAGATTACAGAATGCCACCAGACGTGCATCGGAAGCTACTACTGGTCTTCCAGGGAACGATCAAAGCGTAGACTGTTTTAGACATTACTCCCGTGGAGGAATGTGGGCATGGTGACTGTTGTATTCAATCCCGATGCAATTTCTGTGTTTCATCAACACTCTAAGAGTCCACAGATTACAGAATACCACCAGATGTGCATCGAAAATTACTACTGGTCTTCTAGGGAACGATCAAAGCGTAGACTGTTTGAGACATTACTCCCGTGGAGGAAAGTGCGCATGGTGACTGTTGTATTCAATCCCGAAGGCAAATATCTGTGTTTCATCAACACTCTGATAGTCCACAGATTACAGAAGGCCTCCAGATGTGCATCGGTAACTACTACTGGTCTTCCAGGTTATGATCAAAGCGTAGACTGTTAGAGACATTACTCCCGTGGAGGAAAGAGCCCATGCTGACTGTTGTATTCAATCCCGATCCAATTTCTGTGTTTCATCAACTCTCTGATAGTTACCAGCTTACGGAATGCCTCCAGATGTGCATCGGAAACTACTACTGGTCTTCCAGGGAACGATCAAAGAGTAGACTGTTTGAGACATTACTCCTATGGAGGAAAGTGCGCATGGTGACTGTTGTATTCAATCCCGATGCAATTTCTGTGTTTCATCAACACTCTGATAGTCCACAGATTACAGAATGCCTCCAGATGTGCATCGGTAACTACTACTGGTCTTCCAGGTTATGATCAAAGCGTAGACTGTTAGAGACATTACTCCCATGGAGGAAAGTGCGCATTGGTGACTTTTGTATTCAATCCCGATACAATTTCTGTGTTTCATCAACACTCTGACAGTCCACAGATTACAGAATGCCTCCAGATGTGCATCGGTAACTACTACTGGTCTTCCAGGGAACGATCAAAGAGTAGACTGTTTGAGACATTACTCCTATGGAGGAAAGTGCGCATGGTGACTGTTGTATTCAATCGCGATGCAATTTCTGTGTTTCATCAACTCTCTGATAGTTAACAGATACAGAATGCCTCCAGATGTGCATCGGTAACTACTACTGGTCTTCCAGGTTACGATCAAAGCGTAGACTGTTAGAGACATTACTCCCATGGAGGAAAGTGCGCATTGGTGACTGTTGTATTCAATCCCGATACAATTTCTGTGTTTCATCAACACTCTGATAGTCCGCAGATTACAGAATTCCTCCAGATGTGCATCGGTAACTACTACTGGTCTTCCAGGGAACGAGAAAAGCATAGACTGTTTGAGACATTACTCCCATGGAGGAAAGTGCGCATGGTGACTGTTGTATTCAATCCCGAAGGATTTTCTGTGTTCCATCAGCACTCTGATAGTCCACAGATTACAGAATGCCGACAGATGTGCATCGGAAACTACTACTGGTCTTCCAGGGAACGATTAAAGCATAGACTGTTTCAGGGTTACTCCCATGGCGGAAAGTGCGCATGGTGAATGTTTTATTCAATTCCGATGCAAATTTCTGTGTTTCATATACACTCTGATAGTCCACAGATTACAGAATGCCACCAGACGTGCATCGGAAGCTACTACTGGTCTTCCAGGGAACGATCAAAGAGTAGACTGTTTGAGACATTACTCCCGTGGAGGAAAGTGGGCATGGTGACTGTTGTATTCAATCCCGATGCAATTTCTGTGTTTCATCAACACTCTAAGTGTCCACAGATTACAGAATACCACCAGATGTGCATCGAAAATTACTACTGGTCTTCTAGGGAACGATCAAAGCGTAGACTGTTTGAGACATTACTCCCGTGGAGGAAAGTGCGCATGGTGACTGTTGTATTCAATCCCGAAGGCAAATTTCTGTGTTTCATCAACACTCTGATAGTCCACAGATTACAGAATGCCTCCAGATATGCATCGGTAACTACTACTGGTCTTCCAGGTTATGATCAAAGCGTAGACTGTTAGAGACATTACTCCCATGGAGGAAAAAGCGGAAGGTGACTGTTGTATTCAATCCCAATACAATTTCTATGTTTCATCAACACTCTGATAGTCCACAGATTACAGAATGCCTCCAGATGTGCAACGGTAACTTCTACTGGTCTTCCAGGGAACGATCAAAGCGTAGACTGTTTGAGAATTACTCCCATAGAGGAAAGTGCGTCTGGTGACTGTTGTATTCAATCCCGATGCAATTTCTTTGTTTCATCAACACTCTGATACTCCACAGATTACAGAATGCCACCACATGTGCATCGGTAACTACTACTGGTCTTCCAGGGACCGATCAAAGCGTAGACTGTTTGAGACATTACTCCCGTGGAGGAAAGTGCCCATGGTGACTGTTGTATTCAATCCCGATGCAATTTCTTTGTTTCATCAACACTCTGATACTCCACAGATTACAGAATGCCACCACATGTGCATCGGTAACCACTACTGGTCTTCCAGGGACCGATCAAAGCGTAGACTGTTTGAGACATTACTCCCGTGGAGGAAAGTGCCAATGGTGACTGTTGTATTCAATCCCGATGCAATTTCTGTGTTTCATTAACACTCTGATAGTCCACAGATTACAGAATGCCACCAGATGTGCATCGGAAACTACTACTGGTCTTCCAGGGAACGATCGAAGCGTAGACTGTTTGAGAAATTACTCCCGTGGAGGAAAGTGCGCATGGTGACTGTTGTATTCAATCCCGAAGGATTTTCTGTGTTTCATCAACACTCTGATAGCCCACAGATTACAGAATGCCACCATATGTGCATCGGAAAACAACTACTGGTCTTCCAGGGAACGATCAAAGCGTAGACTGTATGAGACATTACTCCCATGGAGGAAAGTGCGCATGGGGACTGTTGTATTCAATCCCGATCCAATTTCTGTGTTTCATCAACTCTCTGATAGTTAACAGCTTACGGAATGCCTCCAGATGTGCATCGGAAACTACTACTGGTCTTCCAGGGAACGATCAAAGCGTAGACTGTTAGAGACATTACTCCCATGGAGGAAAGTGCGCATTGGTGACTGTTATATTCAATCCCGATACAATTCCTGTGTTTCATCAACACTCTGACAGTCCACAGATTACTGAATGCCTCCAGATGTGCATCGGTAACTACTACTGGTCTTCCAGGGAACGATCAAAGCATAGACTGTTTGAGACATTACTCCCATGAAGGAAAGTGCGCATGGTGACTGTTGTATTCAATCTCGAAGGATTTTCTGTGTTTCATCAGCACTCTGATAGTCCACAGATTACAGAATGCCGACAGATGTGCATCGGAAACTACTACTGGTCTTCCAGGGAACGATCAAAGAGTAGACTGTTTGAGACATTACTCCTATGGAGGAAAGTGCGCATGGTGACTGTTGTATTCAATCCCGATGCAATTTCTGTGTTTCATCAACTCTCTGATAGTTAACAGATACAGAATGCCTCCAGATGTGCATCGGTAACTACTACTGGTCTTCCAGGTTACGATCAAAGCGTAGACTGTTAGAGACATTACTCCCATGGAGGAAAGTGCGCATTGATGACTGTTGTATTCAATCCCGATACAATTTCTGTGTTTCATCAACACTCTGATAGTCCACAGATTACAGAATGCCTCCAGATGTGCATCGGTAACTACTACTGGTCTTCCAGGGACCGATCAAAGCGTAGACTGTTTGAGACATTACTCCCGTGGAGGAAAGTGCCCATGGTGACTGTTGTATTCAATCGCGATGCAATTTCTGTGTTTCATCAACTCTCTGATAGTTAACAGATACAGAATGCCTCCAGATGTGCATCGGTAACTACTACTGGTCTTCCAGGTTACGATCAAAGCGTAGACTGTTAGAGACATTACTCCCATGGAGGAAAGTGCGCATTGGTGACTGTTGTATTCAATCCCGATACAATTTCTGTGTTTCATCAACACTCTGATAGTCCGCAGATTACAGAATGCCTCCAGATGTGCATCGGTAACTACTACTGGTCTTCCAGGGAACGATAAAAGCATAGACTGTTTGAGACATTACTCCCATGGAGGAAAGTGCGCATGGTGACTGTTGTATTCAATCCCGAAGGATTTTCTGTGTTCCATCAGCACTCTGATAGTCCACAGATTACAGAATGCCGACAGATGTGCATCGGAAACTACTACTGGTCTTCCAGGGAACGATTAAAGCGTAGACTGTTTCAGGGTTACTCCCATGGCGGAAAGTGCGCATGGTGAATGTTTTATTCAATTCCGATGCAAATTTCTGTGTTTCATATACACTCTGATAGTCCACAGATTACAGAATGCCACCAGACGTGCATCGGAAGCAACTACTGATCTTCCAGGGAACGATCAAAGCGTAGACTGTTTGAGACATTACTCCCGTATAGGAAAGTGGGCATGGTGACTGTTGTATTCAATCCCGATGCAATTTCTGTGTTTCATCAACACTCTAAGAGTCCACAGATTACAGAATACCACCAGATGTGCATCGAAAATTACTACTGGTCTTCTAGGGAACGATCAAAGCGTAGACTGTTTGAGACATTACTCCCGTGGAGGAAAGTGCGCATGGTGACTGTTGTATTCAATCCCGAAGGCAAATTTCTGTGTTTCATCAACACTCTGATAGTCCACAGATTACAGAATGCCTCCAGATATGCATCGGTAACTACTACTGGTCTTCCAGGTTATGATCAAAGCGTAGACTGTTAGAGACATTACTCCCATGGAGGAAAAAGCGGAAGGTGACTGTTGTATTCAATCCCAATACAATTTCTATGTTTCATCAACACTCTGATAGTCCACAGATTACAGAATGCCTCCAGATGTGCAACGGTAACTTCTACTGGTCTTCCAGGGAACGATCAAAGCGTAGACTGTTTGAGAATTACTTCCATAGAGGAAAGTGCGTCTGGTGACTGTTGTATTCAATCCCGATGCAATTTCATTGTTTCATCAACACTCTGATACTCCACAGATTACAGAATGCCACCACATGTGCATCGGTAACTACTACTGGTCTTCCAGGGACCGATCAAAGCGTAGACTGTTTGAGACATTACTCCCGTGGAGGAAAGTGCCCATGGTGACTGTTGTATTCAATCCCGATGCAATTTCTTTGTTTCATCAACACTCTGATACTCCACAGATTACAGAATGCCACCACATGTGCATCGGTAACCACTACTGGTCTTCCAGGGACCGATCAAAGCGTAGACTGTTTGAGACATTACTCCCGTGGAGGAAAGTGCCAATGGTGACTGTTGTATTCAATCCCGATGCAATTTCTGTGTTTCATTAACACTCTGATAGTCCACAGATTACAGAATGCCACCAGATGTGCATCGGAAACTACCACTGGTCTTCCAGGGAACGATCGAAGCGTAGACTGTTTGAGACATTACTCCCGTGGAGGAAAGTGCGCATGGTGACTGTTGTATTCAATCCCGAAGGATTTTCTGTGTTTCATCAACACTCTGATAGCCCACAGATTACAGAATGCCACCATATGTGCATCGGAAAACAACTACTGGTCTTCCAGGGAACGATCAAAGCGTAGACTGTATGAGACATTACTCCCATGGAGGAAAGTGCGCATGGGGACTGTTGTATTCAATCCCGATCCAATTTCTGTGTTTCATCAACTCTCTGATAGTTAACAGCTTACGGAATGCCTCCAGATGTGCATCGGAAACTACTACTGGTCTTCCAGGGAACGATCAAAGAGTAGACTGTTTGAGACATTACTCCTATGGAGGAAAGTGCGCATGGTGACTGTTGTATTCAATCCCGATGCAATTTCTGTGTTTCATCAACACTCTGATAGTCCACAGATTACAGAATGCCTCCAGATGTGCATCGGTAACTACTACTGGTCTTCCAGGTTATGATCAAAGCGTAGACTGTTAGAGACATTACTCCCATGGAGGAAAGTGCGCATTGGTGACTGTTATATTCAATCCCGATACAATTCCTGTGTTTCATCAACACTCTGACAGTCCACAGATTACAGAATGCCTCCAGATGTGCATCGGTAACTACTACTGGTCTTCCAGGGAACGATCAAAGCATAGACTGTTTGAGACATTACTCCCATGAAGGAAAGTGCGCATGGTGACTGTTGTATTCAATCCCGAAGGATTTTCTGTGTTTCATCAGCACTCTGATAGTCCACAGATTACAGAATGCCGACAGATGTGCATCGGAAACTACTACTGGTCTTCCAGGGAACGATCAAAGAGTAGACTGTTTGAGACATTACTCCTATGGAGGAAAGTGCGCATGGTGACTGTTGTATTCAATCCCGATGCAATTTCTGTGTTTCATCAACTCTCTGATAGTTAACAGATACAGAATGCCTCCAGATGTGCATCGGTAACTACTACTGGTCTTCCAGGTTACGATCAAAGCGTAGACTGTTAGAGACATTACTCCCATGGAGGAAAGTGCGCATTGATGACTGTTGTATTCAATCCCGATACAATTTCTGTGTTTCATCAACACTCTGATAGTCCACAGATTACAGAATGCCTCCAGATGTGCAGCGGTAACTACTACTGGTCTTCCAGGGAACGATCAAAGCATAGACTGTTTGAGACATTACTCCCATAGAGGAAAGTGCGTCTGGTGACTGTTGTATTCAATCCCGATGCAATTTCTTTGTTTCATCAACACTCTGATACTCCACAGATTACAGAATGCCACCACATGTACATCGGTAACTACTACTGGTCTTCCAGGGACCGATCAAAGCGTACACTGTTTGAGACATTACTCCCGTGAAGGAAAGTGCCCATGGTGACTGTTGTATTCAATCCCGATGCAATTTCTGTGTTTCATTAACACTCTGATAGTCCACAGATTACAGAATGCCTCCAGATGTGCATCGGTAACTACTACTGGTCTTCCAGGTTATGATCAAAGCGTAGACTGTTAGAGACATTACTCCCATGGAGGAAAGTGCGGAAGGTGACTGTTGTATTCAATCCCAATACAATTTCTATGTTTCATCAACACTCTGATAGTCCACAGATTACAGAATGCCTCCAGATGTGCAACGGTAACTACTACTGGTCTTCCAGGGAACGATCAAAGCGTAGACTGTTTGAGAATTACTCCCATAGAGGAAAGTGCGTCTGGTGACTGTTGTATTCAATCCCGATGCAATTTCTTTGTTTCATCAACACTCTGATAGCCCACAGATTACAGAATGCCACCATATGTGCATCGGAAAACAACTACTGGTCTTCCAGGGAACGATCGAAGCGTAGACTGTTTGAGACATTACTCCCATGGAGGAAAGTGCGCATGGGGACTGTTGTATTCAATCCCGATCCAATTTCTGTGTTTCATCAACTCTCTGATAGTTAACAGATTACGGAATGCCTCCAGATGTGCATCGGAAACTACTACTGGTCTTCCAGGGAACGATCAAAGAGTAGACTGTTTGAGACATTACTCCTATGGAGGAAAGTGCGCATGGTGACTGTTGTATTCAATCCCGATGCAATTTCTGTGTTTCATCAACACTCTGATAGTCCACAGATTACAGAATGCCTCCAGATGTGCATCGGTAACTACTACTGGTCTTCCAGTTTATGATCAAAGCGTAGACTGTTAGAGACATTACTCCCATGGAGGAAAGTGCGCATTGGTGACTGTTGTATTCAATCCCGATAAAATTTCTGTGTTTCATCAACACTCTGACAGTCCACAGATTACAGAATGCCGACAGATGTGCATCGGAAACTACTACTGGTCTTCCAGGGAACGATCAAAGAGTAGACTGTTTGAGACATTACTCCTATGGAGGAAAGTGCGCATGGTGACTGTTGTATTCAATCCCGATTGAATTTCTGTGTTTCATCAACTCTCTGATAGTTAACAGATACAGAATGCCTCCAGATGTGCATCGGTAACTACTACTGGTCTTCCAGGTTACGATCAAAGCGTAGACTGTTTGAGACATTACTCCCATGGAGGAAAGTGCGCATTGGTGACTGTTGTATTCAATCCCGATACAATTTCTGTGTTTCATCAACACTCTGATAGTCCACAGATTACAGAATGCCTCCAGATGTGCATCGGTAACTACTACTGGTCTTCCAGGGAACGATAAAAGCATAGACTGTTTGAGACATTACTCCCATGGAGGAAAGTGCGCATGGTGACTGTTGTATTCAATCCCGAAGGATTTTCTGTGTTCCATCAGCACTCTGATAGTCCACAGATTACAGAATGCCGACAGATGTGCATCGGAAACTACTACTGGTCTTCCATGGAACGATTAGAGCGTAGACTGTTTCAGGGTTACTCCCATGGCGGAAAGTGCGCATGGTGAATGTTTTATTCAATTCCGATGCAAATTTCTGTGTTTCATATACACTCTGATAGTCCACAGATTACAGAATGCCACCAGACGTGCATCGGAAGCTACTACTGTTCTTCCAGGGAACGATCAAAGCGTAGACTGTTTGAGACATTACTCCCGTGGAGGAAAGTGGGCATGGTGACTGTTGTATTCAATCCCGATGCAATTTCTGTGTTTCATCAACACTCTAATAGTATACAGATTACAGAATGCCACCAGCTGTGCATCGGAAACTACTACTGGTCTTCCAGGGAACGATCAAAGCGTAGACTATTTGAGACATTACTCCAGTGGAGGAAAGTGCGCATGGTGACTGTTGCATTCAATCCCGATGCAAATTTCTGTGTTTCATCAACACTCTGATAGTCCACAGATTACAGAATGCCTCCAGATGTGCATCGGTAACTACTACTGGTCTCCCAGGGAACGATCAAAGCGTAGACTGTTTCAGGGGTACTCCCATGGCGGAAAGTACGCATGGTGACTGTTGTATTCAATCCCGATGCAATTTCTGTGTTTCATTAACTCTCTGATAGTTAACAGATTACAGAATGCCTCCAGATGTGCATCGGAAACTTCTACTGGCCTCCCAGGGAACGATCAAAGAGTAGACTGTTTGAGACATTACTCCTATGGAGGAAAGTGCGCATGGTGACTGTTGTATTTAATCCCGAAGGATTTTCTGTGTTTCATCAGCACTCTGATAGTCCACAGATTACAGAAAGCCGACAGATGTGCATCGGAAACTACTACTAATCTTCCAGGGACGATTAAAGCCTAGACTGTTTCAGGGTTACTCCCATGGCGGAAAGTGCGAATGGTGAATGTTTTATTCAATTCCGATGCAATTTCTGTGTTTCATCAACACTCTAATAGTCCACAGATTACAGAATGCCACCAGATGTGCATCGGAAACTACTACTGGTCTTCCAGGGAACGATCAAAGCGTAGACAGTTTGAGACATTACTCCTGTGGAGGAAAGTGGGCATGGTGACTGTTGTATTCAATCCCGATGCAATTTCTGTGTTTCATCAACACTCTAATAGTCCACAGATTACAGAATGCTACCAGATGTGCATCGGAAGCTACTACAGGTCTTCCAGGGAACGATCAAAGCGTAGACTGTTTGAGACATTACTCCCGTGGAGGAAAGTGCGCATGGTGACTGTTGCATTCAATCCCGATGCAAATTTCTGTGTTTCATCAACACTCTGATAGTCCACAGATTACAGAATGCCTCCAGATGTGCATCTGTAACTACTACTTGTCTCCCAGGGAACGATCAATGCGTAGACTGTTTCAGGGGTACTCCCATGGCGGAAAGTGCGCATGGTGACTGTTGTATTCAATCCCGATGCAATTTCTGTGTTTCATCAACTTTCTGATAGTTAACAGATTACAGAATGCCTCCAGATGTGCATCTGTAACTACTACTGGTCTTCCAGGGAACGATCAAAGCATAGACTGGTTGAGACATGACTCCCATGGAGGAAAGTGCGCATGGTGACTGTTGTATTCAATCCCGAAGGATTTTCTGTGTTTCATCAGCACTCTGATAGTCCACAGATTACAGAATGCCGACAGATGTGCATCGGAAACTACTACTGGACTTCCAGGGAACGATTAAAGCGTAGACTGTTTCAGGGTTACTCCCATGGCGGAAAGTGCGTATGGTGAATGTTTTATTCAATTCCGATGCAAATATCTGTGTTTCATATACACTCTGATACTCCACAGATTACAAAATGCCACCAGACGTGCATCGGAAGCTACTACTGGTCTTCCAATGAACGATCAAAGCGTAGACTGTTTGAGACATTACTCCCGTGGAGGAAAGTGGGCATGGTGACTGTTGTATTCAATCCCGATGCAATTTCTGTGTTTCATCAACACTCTAAGAGTCCACAGATTACAGAATGCCACCAGATGTGCATCGTAAACTACTACTGGTCTTCTAGGGAAAGATCAAAGCGTAGACTGTTTGAGACATTACTCCCGTGGAGGAAAGTGCGCATGGTGACTGTTGTATTCAATCCCGATGGAAATTTCTGTGTTTCATCAACACTCTGATAGTCCACAGATTACAGAATGCCTCCAGATGTGCATCGGTAACTACTACTGGTCTTCCAGGTTATGATCAAAGCGTAGACTGTTAGAGACATTACTCCCATGGAAGAAAGTGCGGAAGGTGACTGTTGTATTCAATCCCGATGCAATTTCTTTGTTTCATCAACACTCTGATACTCCACAGATTACAGAATGCCACCACATGTGCATCGGTAACTACTACTGGTCTTCCAGGGAACGATCAGAGCGTAGACTGTTTGAGAATTACTCCCATAGAGGAAAGTGAGTGTGGTGACTGTTGTATTCAATCCCGATGCAATTTCTTTGTTTCATCAACACTCTGATACTCCACAGATTACAGAATGCCACCAGATGTGCATCGGTAACTACTACTGGTCTTCCAGGGACCGATCAAAGCGTAGACTGTTTGAGACATTACTCCCGTGGAGGAAAGTGCCCATGGTGACTGTTGTATTCAATCCCGATGCAATTTCTGTGTTCCATTAACACTCTGATAGTCCACAGATTACAGAATGCCTCCAGATGTGCATCGGTAACTACTACTGGTCTTCCAGGTTATGATCAAAGCGTAGACTGTTAGAGACATTACTCCCATGGAGGAAAGTGCGGAAGGTGACTGTTGTATTCAATCCCGATGCAATTTCTTTGTTTCATCAACACTCTGATACTCCACAGATTACAGATGGCCACCACATGTGCATCGGTAACTATTACTGGTCTTCCAGGGAACGATCAAAGCGTAGACTGTTTAAGAATTACTCCCATAGAGGAAAGTGCGTGTGGTGACTGTTGTATTCAATCCCGATGCAATATCTTTGTTTCATCAACACTCTGATACTCCACAGATTACAGAATGCCACCACATGTGCATCGGTAACTACTACTGGTCTTCCAGGTTCCGATCAAAGCGTAGACTCTTTGAGACATTACTCCCGTGGAGGAAAGTGCCCATGGTGATTGTTGTATTCAATCCCGATGCAATTTCTGTGTTTCATTATCACTCTGATAGTCCACAGATTACAGAATGCCACCAGATGTGCATCGGAAACTACTACTGGTCATCCAGGGAACGATCAAAGCGTAGACTGTTTGAGACATTACTCCCGTGGAGGAAAGTGCGCATGGTGACCGTTGTAATCAATCCCGATGCAATTTCTGTGTTTCATCAACACTCTGATAGTCCACAGATTACAGAATGCCTCCAGATGTGCATCGGTAACTATTACTGGTCTTCCAGTTTATGATCAAAGCGTAGACTGTTAGAGACATTACTCCCATGGAGGAAAGTGCGCATTGGTGACTGTTGTATTCAATCCCGATAAAATTTCTGTGTTTCATCAACACTCTGACAGTCTACAGATTACAGAATGCCGACAGATGTGCATCGGAAACTACTACTGGTCTTCCAGGGAACGATCAAAGAGTAGACTGTTTGAGACATTACTCCTATGGAGGAAAGTAGGCATGGTGACTGTTGTATTCAATACCGATGCAATTTCTGTGTTTCATCAACACTCTGATAGTCCACAGATTACAGAATGCCTCCAGATGTGCATCGGTAACTACTACTGGTCTTCCAGGGAACGATAAAAGAGTAGACTGTTTGAGACATTACTCCCATGGAGGAAAGTGCGCATTGGTGACTGTTGTATTCAATCCCGATACAATTTCTGTGTTTCATCAACACTCTGATAGTCCACAGATTACAGAATGCCTCCAGATGTGCATCGGTAACTACTACTGGTCTTCCAGGGAACGATAAAAGCATAGACTGTTTGAGACATTACTCCCATGGAGGAAAGTGCGCATGGTGACTGTTGTATTCAATCCCGAAGGATTTTCTGTGTTCCATCAGCACTCTGATAGTCCACAGATTACAGAATGCCGACAGATGTGCATCGGAAACTACTACTGGTCTTCCAGGGAACGATTAAAGCGTAGACTGTTTCAGGGTTACTCCCATGGCGGAAAGTGCGCATGGTGAATGTTTTATTCAATTCCGATGCAAATTTCTGTGTTTCATATACACTCTGATAGTCCACAGATTACAGAATGCCACCAGACGTGCATCGGAAGCTACTATTGGTCTTCCAGGGAACGATCAAAGCGTAGACTGTTTGAGACATTACTCCCGTGGAGGAAAGTGGGCATGGTGACTGTTGTATTCAATCCCGATGCAATTTCTGTGTTTCATCAACACTCTAATAGTCCACAGATTACAGAATGCCACCAGATGTGCATCGGAAACTACTACTGGTCTTCCAGGGAACGATCAAAGCGTAGACTATTTGAGACATTACTCCAGTGGATGAAAGTGCGCATGGTGACTGTTGCATTCAATCCCGATGCAAATTTCTGTGTTTCATCAACACTCTGATAGTCCACAGATTACAGAATGCCTCCAGATGTGCATCGGTAACTACTACTGGTCTCCCAGGGAACGATCAAAGAGTAGACTGTTTGAGACATTACTCCTATGGAGGAAAGTGCGCATGGTGACTGTTGTATTTAATCCCGAAGGATTTTCTGTGTTTCATCAGCACTCTGATAGTCCACAGATTACAGAAAGCCGACAGATGTGCATCGGAAACTACTACTAATCTTCCAGGGACGATTAAAGCGTAGACTGTTTCAGGGTTACTCCCATGGCGGAAAGTGCGAATGGTGAATGTTTTATTCAATTCCGATGCAATTTCTGTGTTTCATCAACACTCTAATAGTCCACAGATTACAGAATGCCACCAGATGTGCATCGGAAACTACTACTGGTCTTCCAGGGAACGATCAAAGCGTAGACAGTTTGAGACATTACTCCCGTGGAGGAAAGTGGGCATGGTGACTGTTGTATTCAATCCCGATGCAATTTCTGTGTTTCATCAACACTCTAATAGTCCACAGATTACAGAATGCTACCAGATGTGCATCGGAAGCTACTACAGGTCTTCCAGGGAACGATCAAAGCGTAGACTGTTTGAGACATTACTCCCGTGGAGGAAAGTGCGCATGGTGACTGTTGCATTCAATCCCGATGCAAATTTCTGTGTTTCATCAACACTCTGATAGTCCACAGATTACAGAATGCCTCCAGATGTGCATCGGTAACTACTACTGGTCTCCCAGGGAACGATCAATGCGTAGACTGTTTCAGGGGTACCCCCATGGCGGAAAGTGCGCATGGTGACTGTTGTATTCAATCCCGATGCAATTTCTGTGTTTCATCAACTTTCTGGTAGTTAACAGATTACAGAATGCCTCCAGATGTGCATCGGTAACTACTACTGGTCTTCCAGGGAACGATCAAAGCATAGACTGGTTGAGACATGACTCCCATGGAGGAAAGTGCGCATGGTGACTGTTGTATTCAATCCCGAAGGATTTTCTGTGTTTCATCAGCACTCTGATAGTCCACAGATTACAGAATGCCGAGAGATGTGCATCGGAAACTACTACTGGACTTCCAGGGAACGATTAAAGCGTAGACTGTTTCAGGGTTACTCGCATGGCGGAAAGTGCGTATGGTGAATGTTTTATTCAATTCCGATGCAAATATCTGTGTTTCATATACACTCTGATACTCCACAGATTACAAAATGCCACCAGACGTGCATCGGAAGCTACTACTGGTCTTCCAATGAACGATCAAAGCGTAGACTGTTTGAGACATTACTCCCGTGGAGGAAAGTGGGCATGGTGACTGTTGTATTCAATCCCGATGCAATTTCTGTGTTTCATCAACACTCTAAGAGTCCACATATTACAGAATGCCACCAGATGTGCATCGTAAACTACTACTGGTCTTCTAGGGATAGATCAAAGCGTAGACTGTTTGAGACATTACTCCCGTGGAGGAAAGTGCGCATGGTGACTGTTGTATTCAATCCCGATGCAATTTCTGTGTTTCATTAACACTCTGATAGTCCACAGATTACAGAATGCCTCCAGATGTGCATCGGTAACTACTACTGGTCTTCCAGGTTATGATCAAAGCGTAGACTTTTAGAGACATTACTCCCATGGAGGAAAGTGCGGAAGGTGACTGTTGTATTCAATCCCGATGCAAATTCTTTGTTTCATCAACACTCTGATACTCCACAGATTACAGAATGCCACCACATGTGCCTCGGTAACTACTACTGGTCTTCCAGGGAACGATCAAAGAGTAGACTGTTTGAGAATTACTCCCATAGAGGAAAGTGCGTGTGGTGACTGTTTTATTCAATCCCGATGCAATTTCTTTGTTTCATCAACACTCTGATACTCCACAGATTACAGAATGACACCACATGTGCATCGGTAACTACTACTGGTCTTCCAGGGACCGATCAAATCGTAGACTCTTTGAGACATTACTCCCGTGGAGGAGAGTGCCCATGGTGACTGTTGTATTCAATCCCGATGCAATTTCTGTGTTTCATTAACACTCTGATAGTCCACAGATTACAGAATGCCACCAGATGTGCATCGGAAACTACTACTGGTCATCCAGGGAACGAATAAAGCGTAGACTGTTTGAGACATTACTCCCGTGGAGGAAAGTGCGCATGGTGACCGTTGTAATCAATCCCGATGCACTTTCTGTGTTTCATCAACACTCTGATAGCCCACAGATTACAGAATGCCACCATATGTGCATCGGAAAACTACTACTGGTCTTCCAGGGAACGATCAAAGCGTAGACTGTTTGGGACATTACTCCCATGGAGGAAAGTGCGAATGGTGACTGTTGTATTCAATCCCGATCCAATTTCTGTGTTTCTTCAACTCTCTGATAGTTAACAGATTACTGAATGCCTCCAGATGTGCATTGGAAACTGCTACTGGTCTTCCTGCGAACGATCAAAGAGTAGACTGTTTGAGACATTACTCCTATGGAGGAAAGTCCGCATGCTGACTGTTGTATTCAATCCCGAAGGATTTTCTGTGTTTCATCAGCACTCTGATAGTCCACAGATTACAGAATGCCGACAGATGTGCATCGGAAACTACTACTAATCTTCCAGGGACGATTAAAGCGTAGACTGTTTCAGGGTTACTCCCATGGCGGAAAGTGCGCATGGTGAATGTTTTATTCAATACCGATGCAATTTCTGTGTTTCATATACACTCTGATAGTCCACAGATTACAGAATGCCACCAGACGTGCATCGGAAACTACTACTGGTCTTCCAATGAACGATCAAAGCGTAGACTGTTTGAGACAATACTCCCGTGGAGGAAAGTGCGCATGGTGACTGTTGTAAACAATCCCGATGCACTTTCTGTGTTTCATCAACACTCTGATAGCCCACAGATTACAGAATGCCACCATATGTGCAACGGAAAACTACTACTGGTCTTCCAGCTAACGATCAAAGCGTAGACTGTTTGAGACATTACTCCCATGGAGGAAAGTGCGCATGATGACTGTTGTATTCAATCCCGATCCAGTTTCTGTGTTTCATCAGCTCTCTGATAGTTAACAGATTACAGTATGCCTAAAGATGTGCATCGGAAACTACTACTGGTCTTCCTGCGAACGATCAAAGAGTAGACTGTTTGAGACATTACTCCTATGGAGGAAAGTGCGCATGGTGACTGTTGTATTCAATCCCGATGCAATTTCTGTGTTTCATCAACACTCTAAGAGTCCACAGATTACAGAATGCCACCAGATGTGCATCGAAAACTACTACTGGTCTTCTAGGGAACGATCAAAGCGTAGACTGTTTGAGACATTACTCCCGTGGAGGAAAGTGCGGAAGGTGACTGTTGTATTCAATCCCGATGCAATTTCTTTGTTTCATCAACACTCTGATACTCCACAGATTACAGAATGCCACCACATGTGCATCGGTAACTACTACTGGTCTTCCAGGGAACGATCAAAGCGTAGACTGTTTGAGAATTACTCCCATAGAGGAAAGTGCGTGTAGTGACTGTTGTATTCAATCCCGATGCAATTTCTTTGTTTCATCAACACTCTGATACTCCACAGATTACGGAATGCCACCACATGTGCATCGGTAACTATTACTGGTCTTCCAGGGACCGATCAAAGCGTAGACTCTTTGAGATATTACTCCCGTGGAGGAAAGTGCCCATGGTGACGGTTGTATTCAATCCCGATGCAATTTCTGTGTTTCATTAACACTCTGATAGTCCACAGATTACAGAATGCCACCAGATGTGCATCGGAAACTACTACTGGTCTTCCAGGGAACGATCAAAGCATAGACGGTTTGAGACATTACTCCCGTGGAGGAAAGTGCGCATGGTGACTGTTGTAAACAATCCCGATGCACTTTCTGTGTTTCATCAACACTCTGATAGCCCACAGATTACAGAATGCCACCATACGTGCATCGGAAAACTACTACTGGTCTTCCAGGGAACGATCAAAGCGTAGACTGTTTGAGACATTACTATTATGGAGGAAAGTGCGCATGGTGACTGTTGTATTCAATCCCGATCCAATTTCTGTGTTTCATCAACTCTCTGATAGTTAACAGATTACAGAATGCCTCCAGATGTGCATCGGAAACTACTACTGCTCTTCCAGGAAACGATCAAAGCGTAGACAGTTTGAGACATTACTCCCATGGAGGAAAGTGGGCATGGTGACTGTTGTATTCAATCCCGATGCAATTTCTGTGTTTCATCAACACTCTAATAGTCCACAGATTACAGAATGCCACCAGATGTGCATCGGAAACTACTACTGGTCTTCCAGGGAACGATCAAAGCGTAGACAGTTTGAGACATTACTCCCGTGGAGGAAAGTGGGCATGGTGACTCTTGTATTCAATCCCGATGCAATTTCTGTGTTTCATCAACACTCTAATAGTCCACAGATTACAGAATGCTACCAGATGTGCATCGGAAACTACTACTGGTCTTCCAGGGAACGATCAAAGCGAAGACTGTTTGAGACATTACTCCCGTGGAGGAAAGTGCGCATGGTGACTGTTGCATTCAATCCCGATGCAAATTTCTGTGTTTCATCAACACTCTGATAGTCCACAGATTACAGAATGCCACCAGATGTGCATCGGTAACTACTACTGGTCATCCAGGGAACGATCAAAGCATAGACTGTTTGAGACATTACTCCCATGGAGGAAAGTGCGCATGGTGACTGTTGTATTCAATCCCGAAGGATTTTCTGTGTTTCATCAGCACTCTGATAGTCCACAGATTACAGAATGCCTACAGATGTGCATCGGAAACTACTACTGGTCTTCCAGGGAACGATTAAAGCGTAGACTGTTTCAGGGTTACTCCCATGGCGGAAAGTGCGCATGATGAATGTTTTATTCAATTCCGATGCAAATATCTGTGTTTCATATACATTCTGATAGTCCACAGATTACAGAATGCCACCAGACGTGCATCGGAAGCTACTACTGGTCTTCCAATGAACGATCAAAGCGTAGACTGTTTGAGACATTACTCCCGTGGAGGAAAGTGGGCATGGTGACTGTTGTATTCAATCCCGATGCAATTTCTGTGTTTCATCAACACTCTAAAAGTCCACAGATTACAGAATGCTACCATATGTGCATCGAAAACTATTACTGGTCTTCTAGGGAACGATCAAAGCGTAGACTGTTTGAGGCATTACTCCCGTGGAGGAAAGTGCGCATGGTGACTGTTGTATTCAATCCCGATGCAAATTTCCATGTTTCATCAACACTCTGATAGTCCACAGATTACACAATGCCTCCAGATGTGCATCGGAAACTACTACTGGTCTTCCAGGGAACGATCAAAGCGTAGACTGTTAGAGACATTACTCCCATGGAGGAAAGTGCGGAAGGTGACTGTTGTATTCAATCCCGATGCAATTTCTTTGTTTCATCAACGCTCTGATACTCCACAGATTACAGAATGCCACCACATGTGCATCGGTAACTACTACTGGTCTTCCAGGGAACGATCAAAGCGTAGACTGTTTGAGAATTACTCCCATAGAGGAAAGTGCGTGCGGTGACTGTTGTATTCAATCCCGATGCAATTTCTTTGTTTCATCAACACTCTGATACTCCACAGATTACAGAATGCCACCACATGTGCATCGGTAACTACTACTGGTCTTCCAGGGACCGATCAATGCGTAGACTGTTTGAGACATTACTCCCGTGGAGGAAAGTGCACATGGTGACTGTTGTAATCAATCCCGATGCACTTTCTGTGTTTCATCAACACTCTGATAGCCCACAGATTACAGAATGCCACCAGATGTGCATCGGAAAACTACTACTGGTCTTCCAGGGAACGATCAAAGCGTAGACTGTTTGAGACATTACTCCCATGGAGGAAAGTGCGCATGGTGACTGCTGTATTCAATCCCGAGGCAATTTCTGTGTTTCATCAGCACTCTGATAGTCCACAGATACAGAATGCCGACAGATGTGCATCGGAAACTACTACTGGTTTTCCAGGGAACGATTAAAGCGTAGACTGTTAGAGACATTACTCCGATGGAGGAAAGTGCGGAAGGTGACTGTTGTATTCAATCCCAATACCATTTCTATGTTTCATCATCACTCTGATAGTCCACAGATTACAGAATGCCTCCAGATGTGCAACGGTAATTACTACTGGTCTTCCAGGGAACGATCAAAGCGTAGACTGTTTGAGAATTACTCCCATAGAGGAAAGTGCGCGTGGTGACTGTTGTATTCAATCCCGATGCATTTTCTGTATTTCATCAACACTTTGATAGTCCACATATTACAGAATGCCTCCAGATGTGCATCGGTAACTACTACTGGTCTCCCAGGGAACGATCAAAGCGTAGACTGTTTCAGGGGTACTCCCATGCCGGAAAGTGCGCATGGTGACTGTTTTATTCAATTCCGATGCAATTTCTGTGTTTCATTAACACTCTGATAGTCCACAGATTACAGAATGCCACCAGACGTGCATCGGAAGCTACTACTGGTCTTCCAGGGAACGATCAATGCGTAGACTGTTTGAGACATTACTCCCGTGGAGGAAAGTGGGCATGGTGGCTGTTGTATTCAATCCCGATGCAATTTCTGTGTTTCATCAACACTCTAAGAGTCCACAGATTACAGAATGCCACCAGATGTGCATCGAAAACTACTACTGGTCTTCTAGGGAACGATCAAAGCGTAGACTGTTTGAGACATTACTCCCGTGGAGGAAAGTGCGGAAGGTGACTGTTGTATTCAATCCCGATGCAATTTCTTTGTTTCATCAACACTCTGATACTCCACAGATTACAGAATGCCACCACATGTGCATCGGTAACTACTACTGGTCTTCCAGGGAACGATCAAAGCGTAGACTGTTTGAGAATTACTCCCATAGAGGAAAGTGCGTGTAGTGACTGTTGTATTCAATCCCGATGCAATTTCTTTGTTTCATCAACACTCTGATACTCCACAGATTACGGAATGCCACCACATGTGCATCGGTAACTATTACTGGTCTTCCAGGGACCGATCAAAGCGTAGACTCTTTGAGATATTACTCCCGTGGAGGAAAGTGCCCATGGTGACGGTTGTATTCAATCCCGATGCAATTTCTGTGTTTCATTAACACTCTGATAGTCCACAGATTACAGAATGCCACCAGATGTGCATCGGAAACTACTACTGGTCTTCCAGGGAACGATCAAAGCATAGACGGTTTGAGACATTACTCCCGTGGAGGAAAGTGCGCATGGTGACTGTTGTAAACAATCCCGATGCACTTTCTGTGTTTCATCAACACTCTGATAGCCCACAGATTACAGAATGCCACCATACGTGCATCGGAAAACTACTACTGGTCTTCCAGGGAACGATCAAAGCGTAGACTGTTTGAGACATTACTATTATGGAGGAAAGTGCGCATGGTGACTGTTGTATTCAATCCCGATCCAATTTCTGTGTTTCATCAACTCTCTGATAGTTAACAGATTACAGAATGCCTCCAGATGTGCATCGGAAACTACTACTGCTCTTCCAGGAAACGATCAAAGCGTAGACAGTTTGAGACATTACTCCCATGGAGGAAAGTGGGCATGGTGACTGTTGTATTCAATCCCGATGCAATTTCTGTGTTTCATCAACACTCTAATAGTCCACAGATTACAGAATGCCACCAGATGTGCATCGGAAACTACTACTGGTCTTCCAGGGAACGATCAAAGCGTAGACAGTTTGAGACATTACTCCCGTGGAGGAAAGTGGGCATGGTGACTCTTGTATTCAATCCCGATGCAATTTCTGTGTTTCATCAACACTCTAATAGTCCACAGATTACAGAATGCTACCAGATGTGCATCGGAAACTACTACTGGTCTTCCAGGGAACGATCAAAGCGAAGACTGTTTGAGACATTACTCCCGTGGAGGAAAGTGCGCATGGTGACTGTTGCATTCAATCCCGATGCAAATTTCTGTGTTTCATCAACACTCTGATAGTCCACAGATTACAGAATGCCACCAGATGTGCATCGGTAGCTACTACTGGTCATCCAGGGAACGATCAAAGCATAGACTGTTTGAGACATTACTCCCATGGAGGAAAGTGCGCATGGTGACTGTTGTATTCAATCCCGAAGGATTTTCTGTGTTTCATCAGCACTCTGATAGTCCACAGATTACAGAATGCCTACAGATGTGCATCGGAAACTACTACTGGTCTTCCAGGGAACGATTAAAGCGTAGACTGTTTCAGGGTTACTCCCATGGCGGAAAGTGCGCATGATGAATGTTTTATTCAATTCCGATGCAAATATCTGTGTTTCATATACATTCTGATAGTCCACAGATTACAGAATGCCACCAGACGTGCATCGGAAGCTACTACTGGTCTTCCAATGAACGATCAAAGCGTAGACTGTTTGAGACATTACTCCCGTGGAGGAAAGTGGGCATGGTGACTGTTGTATTCAATCCCGATGCAATTTCTGTGTTTCATCAACACTCTAAAAGTCCACAGATTACAGAATGCTACCATATGTGCATCGAAAACTATTACTGGTCTTCTAGGGAACGATCAAAGCGTAGACTGTTTGAGGCATTACTCCCGTGGAGGAAAGTGCGCATGGTGACTGTTGTATTCAATCCCGATGCAAATTTCCATGTTTCATCAACACTCTGATAGTCCACAGATTACACAATGCCTCCAGATGTGCATCGGAAACTACTACTGGTCTTCCAGGGAACGATCAAAGCGTAGACTGTTAGAGACATTACTCCCATGGAGGAAAGTGCGGAAGGTGACTGTTGTATTCAATCCCGATGCAATTTCTTTGTTTCATCAACGCTCTGATACTCCACAGATTACAGAATGCCACCACATGTGCATCGGTAACTACTACTGGTCTTCCAGGGAACGATCAAAGCGTAGACTGTTTGAGAATTACTCCCATAGAGGAAAGTGCGTGCGGTGACTGTTGTATTCAATCCCGATGCAATTTCTTTGTTTCATCAACACTCTGATACTCCACAGATTACAGAATGCCACCACATGTGCATCGGTAACTACTACTGGTCTTCCAGGGACCGATCAATGCGTAGACTGTTTGAGACATTACTCCCGTGGAGGAAAGTGCACATGGTGACTGTTGTAATCAATCCCGATGCACTTTCTGTGTTTCATCAACACTCTGATAGCCCACAGATTACAGAATGCCACCAGATGTGCATCGGAAAACTACTACTGGTCTTCCAGGGAACGATCAAAGCGTAGACTGTTTGAGACATTACTCCCATGGAGGAAAGTGCGCATGGTGACTGCTGTATTCAATCCCGAGGCAATTTCTGTGTTTCATCAGCACTCTGATAGTCCACAGATACAGAATGCCGACAGATGTGCATCGGAAACTACTACTGGTTTTCCAGGGAACGATTAAAGCGTAGACTGTTAGAGACATTACTCCGATGGAGGAAAGTGCGGAAGGTGACTGTTGTATTCAATCCCAATACCATTTCTATGTTTCATCATCACTCTGATAGTCCACAGATTACAGAATGCCTCCAGATGTGCAACGGTAATTACTACTGGTCTTCCAGGGAACGATCAAAGCGTAGACTGTTTGAGAATTACTCCCATAGAGGAAAGTGCGCGTGGTGACTGTTGTATTCAATCCCGATGCATTTTCTGTATTTCATCAACACTTTGATAGTCCACATATTACAGAATGCCTCCAGATGTGCATCGGTAACTACTACTGGTCTCCCAGGGAACGATCAAAGCGTAGACTGTTTCAGGGGTACTCCCATGCCGGAAAGTGCGCATGGTGACTGTTTTATTCAATTCCGATGCAATTTCTGTGTTTCATTAACACTCTGATAGTCCACAGATTACAGAATGCCACCAGACGTGCATCGGAAGCTACTACTGGTCTTCCAGGGAACGATCAATGCGTAGACTGTTTGAGACATTACTCCCGTGGAGGAAAGTGGGCATGGTGGCTGTTGTATTCAATCCCGATGCAATTTCTGTGTTTCATCATCACTCTAAGAGTCCACTGATTACAGAATGCCACCAGATGTGCATCGAAAGCTACTACTGGTCTTCCAGGGAACGATCAAAGCGTAGACTGTTTGAGACATTACTCCCGTGGAGGAAAGTGCGCATGGTGACTGTTGTATTCAATCCCGATGCAAATTTCTGTGTTTCATCAACACTCTGATAGTCCACAGATTACACAATGCCTCCAGATGTGCATCGGTAACTACTACTGGTTTTCCAGGGAACAATCAAAGCGTAGACTGTTTGAGACATTACTCCCGTGGAGGAAAGTGCGCATGGTGACTGTTGTAATCAATCCCGATGCACTCTCTGTGTTTCATCAACACTCTGAGAGCCCACAGATTACAGAATGCAACCAGATGTGCATCGGAAACTACTACTAGTCTTCCAGGGAACGATCAAAGCGTAGAATGTTTGAGACATTACTCCCATGGAGGAAAGTGCGCATGGTGATTGTTGTATTCAAACCCGATGCAATTTCTGTGTTTCATCAACTCTCTGATAGTTAACAGATTACAGAATGCCTCCAGATGTGCATCGGAAACTACTACTGGTCTTCCAGGGAACGATGACAGAGTAGACTGTTTGAGACATTACTCCTATGGCGGAAAGTGCGCATGGTGACTGTTATATTCAATCCCGATGCAATTTCTGTGTTTCATCAACACTCTGATAGTCCACAGATTACAGAATGCCTCCAGATGTGCATCGGTAACTACTACTGGTCTTCCAGGGAACGATCAAAGCATAGACTGTTTGAGACATTACTCCCATGGAGGAAAGTGCGCATGGTGACTGTTGTATTCAATCCCGAAGGATTTTCTGTGTTTCATCTGCACTCTGATAGTCCACAGATTACAGAATGCCGACAGATGTGCATCGGAAACTGCTACTGGTCTTCCAGGGAACGATTAAAGCGTAGACTGTTTCAGGGTTACTCCCATGGCGGTAAGTGCGCATGGTGAATGTTTTATTCAATTCCGATGCAATTTCTGTGTTTCATATACACTCTGATAGTCCACAGATTACAGAATGCCACCAGACGTGCATCGGAAGCTACTACTGGTCTTCCAGGGAACGATCAAAGCGAAGACTGTTTGAGACATTCCTCCCGTGGAGGAAAGTGGGCATGGTGACTGTTGTATTCAATCCCGAGCAATTTATTTGTTTCATCAACACTCTGATACTCCACAGATTACAGAATGCCACCACATGTGCATCGGTAACTACTACTGGTCTTCCAGGGACCGATCAATGCGTAGACTGTTTGAGACATTACTCCCGTGGAGGAAAGTGCACATGGTGACTGTTGTAATCAATCCCGATGCACTTTCTGTGTTTCATCAACACTCTGATAGCCCACAGATTACAGAATGCCACCAGATGTGCATCGGAAAACTACTACTGGTCTTCCAGGGAACGATCAAAGCGTAGACTGTTTGAGACATTACTCCCATGGAAGAAAGTGCGCATGGTGACTGTTGTATTCAATCCCGATCCAATTTCTGTGTTTCATCAACTCTCTGATAGTTAACAGATTACAGAATGCCTAAAGATGTGCATCGGATACTACTACTGGTCTTCGTAGGAACGATCAAAGAGTAGACTGTTTGAGACATTACTCCCATGGAGGAAAGTGCGCATTGTGACTGTTGTATTCAATCCCGAAGGATTTTCTGTGTTTCATCAGCACTCTGATAGTCCACAGATACAGAATGCCTACAGATGTGCATCGGAAACTACTACTGGTCTTCCAGGGAACGATTAAAGCGTAGACTGTTAGAGACATTACTCCCATGGAGGAAAGTGCGGAAGGTGACTGTTGTATTCAATCCCAATACCATTTCTATGTTTCATCAACACTCTGATAGTCCACAGATTACAGAATGCATCCAGATGTGCAACGGTAACTACTACTGGTCTTCCAGGGAACGATCAAAGCGTAGACTGTTTGAGAATTACTCCCATAGAGGAAAGTGCGCGTGGTGACTGTTGTATTCAATCCCGATGCATTTTCTGTGTTTCATCAACACTTTGATAGTCCACAGATTACAGAATGCCTCCAGATGTGCATCGGTAACTACTACTGGTCCCCCAGGAAACGGTCAAAGCGTAGACTGTTGCAGGGGTACTCCCAGGCCGGAAAGTGCGCATGGTGACTGTTTTATTCAATTCCGATGCAATGTCTGTGTTTCATCAACACTCTGATAGTCCACAGATTACAGAATGCCACCAGACGTGCATCGGAAGCTACTACTGGTCTTCCAGGGAACGATCAAAGCGTAGACTGTTTGAGACATTACTCCCGTGGAGGAAAGTGGGCATGGTGGCTGTTGTATTCAATCCCGATGCAATTTCTGTGTTTCATCATAACTCTAAGAGTCCACAGATTACAGAATGCCACCAGATGTGCATCGAAAGCTACTACTGGTCTTCCAGGAAACGATCAAAGCGTAGACTGTTTGAGACATTACTCCCGTGGAGGAAAGTGCGCATGGTGACTGTTGTATTCAATCCCGATGCAAATTTCTGTGTTTCATCAACACTCTGATAGTCCACATATTACACAATGCCTCCAGATGTGCATCGGTAACTACTACTGGTCTTCCAGGTTATGATCAATGCGTAGACTGTTTGAGAATTACTCCCATAGAGGAAAGTGCGCCTGGTGACTGTTGTATTCAATCCCGAGCAATTTATTTGTTTCATCAACACTCTGATACTCCACAGATTACAGAATGCCACCACATGTGCATCGGTAACTACTACTGGTCTTCCAGGGACCGATCAATGCGTAGACTGTTTGAGACATTACTCCCGTGGAGGAAAGTGCACATGGTGACTGTTGTAATCAATCCCGATGCACTTTCTGTGTTTCATCAACACTCTGATAGCCCACAGATTACAGAATGCCACCAGATGTGCATCGGAAAACTACTACTGGTCTTCCAGGGAACGATCAAAGCGTAGACTGTTTGAGACATTACTCCCATGGAAGAAAGTGCGCATGGTGACTGTTGTATTCAATCCCGATCCAATTTCTGTGTTTCATCAACTCTCTGATAGTTAACAGATTACAGAATGCATCCAGATGTGCAACGGTAACTACTACTGGTCTTCCAGGGAACGATCAAAGCGTAGACTGTTTGAGAATTACTCCCATAGAGGAAAGTGCGCGTGGTGACTGTTGTATTCAATCCCGATGCATTTTCTGTGTTTCATCAACACTTTGATAGTCCACAGATTACAGAATGCCTCCAGATGTGCATCGGTAACTACTACTGGTCCCCCAGGGAACGGTCAAAGCGTAGACTGTTTCAGGGGTACTCCCATGCCGGAAAGTGCGCATGGTGACTGTTTTATTCAATTCCGATGCAATTTATGAGTTTCATCAACACTCTGATAGTCCACAGATTACAGAATGCCACCAGACGTGCATCGGAAGCTACTACTGGTCTTCCAGGGTACGATCAAAGCGTAGACTGTTTGAGACATTACTCCCGTGGAGGAAAGTGGGCATGGTGGCTGTTGTATTCAATCCCGATGCAATTTCTGTGTTTCATCATCACTCTAAGAGTCCACAGATTACAGAATGCCACCAGATGTGCATCGAAAGCTACTACTGGTCTTCCAGGGAACGATCAAAGCGTAGACTGTTTGAGACATTACTCCCGTGGAGGAAAGTGCGCATGGTGACTGTTGTATTCAATCCCGATGCAAATTTCTGTGTTTCATCAACACTCTGATAGTCCACAGATTACACAATGCCTCCAGATGTGCATTGGTAACTACTACTGGTCTTCCAGGGAACGATCAAAGCGTAGACTGTTTGAGACATTACTCCCGTGGAGGAAAGTGCGCATGGTGACTGTTGTAATCAATCCCGATGCACTCTCTGTGTTTCATCAACACTCTGATAGCCCACAGATTACAGAATGCAACCAGATGTGCATCGGAAACTACTACTGGTCTTCCAGGGAACGATCAAAGCGTAGACTGTTTGAGACATTACTCCCATGGAGGAAAGTGCGCATGGTGATTGTTGTATTCAAACCCGATGCAATTTCTGTGTTTCATCAACTCTCTGATAGTTAACAGATTACAGAATGCCTCCAGATGTGCATCGGAAACTACTACTGGTCTTCCAGGGAACGATGAAAGAGTAGACTGTTTGAGACATTACTCCTATGGCGGTAAGTGCGCATGGTGAATGTTTTATTCAATTCCGATGCAATATCTGTGTTTCATATACACTCTGAAGTCCACAGATTACAGAATGCCACCAGACGTGCACGGAAGCTACTACTGGTCTTCCAGGGAACGATCAAAGCGTAGACTGTTTGAGACATTCCTCCCGTGGAGGAAAGTGGGCATGGTGACTGTTGTATTCAATCCCGATGCAATTTCTGTGTTTCATCAACACTCTAAGAGTCCACAGATTACAGAATGCCACCAGATGTGCATCGAAAACTACTACTGGTCTTCCAGGGAACGATCAAAGCGTAGACTGTTTGAGACATTACTCCCGTGGAGGAAAGTGCGCATGGTAACTGTTGTATTCAATCCCGTTACAAATTTCTTAGTTTCATCAACACTCTGATAGTCCACAGATTACAGAATGCCTCCAGATGTGCATCGGTAACTTATACTGATCTTCCAGGTTATGATCAAAACGTAGACTGATAGAGACATTACTCCCATGGAGGAAAGTGCGGAAGGTGACTGTTGTATTCAATCCCAATAGAATTTCTATATTTCATCAACACTCTGATAGTCCACAGATTACAGAATGCCTCCAGATGTGCAACGGTAACTATTACTGGTCTTCCAGGGAACGATCAAAGCGTAGACTGTTTGAGAATTACTCCCATAGAGGAAAGTGCGCCTGGTGACTGTTGTATTCAATCCCGAGCAATTTATTTGTTTCATCAACACTCTGATACTCCACAGAGTACAGAATGCCAACACATGTGCATCGGTAACTACTACTGGTCTTCCAGGGACCGATCAAAGCGTAGACTGTTTGAGACATTACTCTTGTGGAGGAAAGTGCCCATAGTGACTGTTGTATTCAATCCCGATGCAATTTCTGTGTCTCATTAACACTCTGATAGTCCACAGATAACAGAATGCCACCAGATGTGCATCGGAAACTACTACTGGTCTTCCAGGGAACGATCAAAGCGTAGACTGTTTGAGACATTACTCCCGTGGAGGTAAGTGCCCATGGTGACTGTTGTATTCAATCCCGATGCAATTTCTGTGTTTCATTAACACTCTGATTGTCCACAGATTACAGAATGCCACCAGATGTGCATCAGAAACTACTACTGGTCTTCCAGGGAACGATCAAAGCGTAGACTGTTTGAGACATTACTCCCGTGTAGGAAAGTGCGCATGGTGACTGTTGTAATCAATCCCGATGCACTTTCTGTGTTTCATCAACACTCTGATAGCCCACAGGTTACAGAATGCCACCATATGTGCATCGGAAAACTACTACTGGTCTTCCAGGGAACGATCAAAGCGTAGACTGTTTGAGACATTACTCCCATGGAGGAAAGTGCGCATCGTGACTGTTGTATTCAATCCCGATCCAATTTCTGTGCTTTATCAACTCTCTGATAGTTAACAGATTACAGATAGCCTCCAGATGTGCATCGGAAACTACTGCTGGTCTTCCAGGGAACGATCAAAGAGTAGACTGTTTGAGACATTACTCCTATGGAGGAAAGTGCGTATGGTGACTGTTGTATTCAATCCCGATGCAATTTCTGTGTTTCATCAACACTCTGATAGTCCACAGATTACAGAATGCCTCCAGTTGTGCATCGGTAACTACTACTGGTCTTCCAGGGAACGATCAAAGCGTAGACTGTATGAGACATTACTCCCGTGGAGGAAAGTGCGCATGGTGACTGTTGTATTCAATCCCGATGCAATTTCTGTGTTTCATCAGTTATCTGATAGTTAAAAGATTACAGAATGCCTCCAGATGTGCATCGGAAACTACTACTGGTCTTCCAGGGAACGATCAAAGAGTAGACTGTTTGAGACATTACTCCTAAGAACTAAAGTGCGCATGGTGACTGTTGTATTCAATCCCGATGCAAATTCTGTGTTTCATCAACACTCTGATAGTCCACAGATTACAGAATGCCTCAAGATGTGCATCGGTAACTACTACTGGTCTTCCAGGTTATGATCAAATCGTAGACTGTTAGAGACATTACTCCCATAGAGGAAAGTAAGCATTGGTGACTGTTGTATTCAATCCCGATACAATTTCTGTGTTTCATCAACACTCTGATAGTCCACAGATTACAGAATGCCTCCAGATGTGCATCGGTAACCACTACTGGTCTTCCAGGGAACGATCAAAGCATAGACTGTTTGAGACATTACTCCCATGGAGGAAAGTGCGCATGGTGACTGTTGTATTCAATCCCGAAGGATTTTCTGTGTTTCATCCGCACTCTGATAGTCCACAGATTACAGAATGCCGACAGATGTGCATCGGAAACTTCTACTGGTCTTCAAGGGAACTATTAAAGCGTAGACTGTTTCAGGGTTACTCCCATGGCGGAAAGTGCGCATTGTGAATGTTTTATTCAATTCCGATGCAATTTCTATGTTTCATATACACTCTGATAGTCCACAGATTACAGAATGCCACCAGACGTGCATCGGAAGCTACTACAGGTCTTCCAGGGAACGATCAAAGCGTAGACTGTTTGAGACATTACTCCCGTGGAGGAAAGTGCGCCTGGTGACTGTTGTATTCAATCCCGAGCAATTTATTTGTTTCATCAACACTCTGATACTCCACAGATTACAGAATGCCACCACATGTGCATCGGTAACTACTACTGGTCTTCCAGGGACCGATGAAAGCGTAGACTGTTTGAGACATTACTCTTGTGGGGGAAAGTGCCCATGGTGACTGTTGTATTCAATCCCGATGCAATTTCTGTGTATCATTAACACTCTGATAGTCCACAGATTACAGAATGCCACCAGATGTGCATCGGAAACTACTACTGGTCTTCCAGGGAACGATCAAAGCGTAGACTGTTTGAGACATTACTCCCGTGGAGGAAAGTGCCCATGGTGACTGTTGTATTCAATCCCGATACAATTTCTGTGTTTCATCAACACTCTGATAGCTCACAGATTACAGAATGCCACCATATGTGCATCGGAAAACTACTACTGGTCTTCCAGGGAACGATCAAAGCGTAGACTGTTTGAGACATTACTCCCATGGAGGAAAGTGCGCATGGTGACTGTCGTATTCAATCCCGATCCAATTTCTGTGCTTTATCAACTCTCTGATAGTTAACAGATTACAGATAGCCTCCAGATGTGCATCGGAATCTACTGCTGGTCTTCCAGGGAACGATCAAAGAGTAGACTGTTTGAGACATTACTCCTATGGAGGAAAGTGCGTATGGTGACTGTTGTATTCAATCCCAATGCAATTTCTGTGTTTCATCAACACTCTGATAGTCCACAGATTACAGAATTCCTCCAGATGTGCATCGGTAACTAATACTGGTCTTCCAGGTTATGATCAAAGCGTAGACTGTTAGAGACATTACTCCCATGGAGGAAAGTGCGCATTGGTGACTGTTGTATTCAATCCCGATACAATTTCTGTGTTTCATCAACACTCTGACAGTCCACAGATTACAGAATGCCTCCAGATGTGCATCGGTAACTACTACTGGTCTTCCAGGGAACGATCAAAGCATAGACTGTTTGAGACATTACTCCCATGGAGGAATGTGCGCATTGTGACTGTTGTATTCAATCCCGAAGGATTTTCTGTGTTTCATCAGCACTCTGATAGTCCACAGATTACAGAATGCCTCCAGATGTGCATCGGTAACTACTACTTGTCTCCCAGGGAACGATCAAAGCGTAGACTGTTTCAGGGGTACTCCCATGGCGGAAAGTGCGCATGGTGACTGTTTTATTCAATTCCGATGCAATTTCTGTGTTTCATCAACACTCTGATAGTCCACAGATTACAGAATGCCTCCAGATGTGCATCGGTAACTACTACTGGTCTTCCAGGGAACGATCAAAGCGTAGACTGTTTGAGAATTACTCCCATAGAGGAAAGTGCGCCTGGTGACTGTTGTATTCAATCCCGAAGCAATTTATTTGTTTCATCAACACTCTGATACTCCACAGATTACAGAATGCCACCACATGTGCATCGGTAACTACTACTGGTCTTCCAGGGACCGATCAAAGCGTAGACTGTTTGAGACATTACTCTTGTGGAGGAAAGTGCCCATGGTGACTGTTGTATTCAATCCCGATGCAATTTCTGTGTCTCATTAACACTCTGATAGTCCACAGATTACAGAATGCCACCAGATGTGCATCGGAAACTACTACTTGTCTTCCAGGGAACGATCAAAGCGTAGACTGTTTGAGACATTAATCCCGTGGAGGAAAGTGCCCATGGTGACTGTTGTATTCAATCCCGATGCAATTTCTGTGTTTCATTAACACTCTGATAGTCCACAGATTACAGAATCCCACCAGATGTGCATCGGAAACTACTACTGGTCTTCCAGGGAACGATCAAAGCGTAGACTGTTTGAGACATTACTCCCGTGGAGGAAAGTGCGCGTGGTGACTGTTGTATTCAATCCCGATGCATTTTCTGTGTTTCATCAACGCTTTGATAGTCCACAGATTACAGAATTCCTCCAGATGTGCATCGGTAACTAATACTGGTCTTCCAGGTTATGATCAAAGCGTAGACTGTTAGAGACATTACTCCCATGGAGGAAAGTGCGCATTGGTGACTGTTGTATTCAATCCCGATACAATTTCTGTGTTTCATCAACACTCTGATAGTCCACAGATTACAGAATGCCTCCAGATGTGCATCGGTAACTACTACTGGTCTTCCAGGGAACGATCAAAGCATAGACTGTTTGAGACATTACTCCCATGGAGGAATGTGCGCATTGTGACTGTTGTATTCAATCCCGAAGGATTTTCTGTGTTTCATCAACACTCTGATAGTCCTCAGATTACAGAATGCCGACAGATGTGCATCGGAAACTGCTACTGGTCTTCCAGGGAACGATCAGAGCGTAGACTGTTTGAGAATTACTCCCATAGAGGAAAGTGAGTGTGGTGACTGTTGTATTCAATCCCGATGCAATTTCTTTGTTTCATCAACACTCTGATACTCCACAGATTACAGAATGCCACCAGATGTGCATCGGTAACTACTACTGGTCTTCCAGGGAACGATCAAAGCGTAGACTGTTTGAGACATTACCCCCGTGGAGGAAAGTGGGCATGGTGGCTGTTGTATTCAATCCCGATGCAATTTCTGTGTTTCATCAACACTCTGATAGTCCACAGATTACACAATGCCTCCAGATGTGCATCGGTAACTACTACTGGTCTTCCAGGGAACGATCAAAGCGTAGACTGTTTGAGACATTACTCCCATGGAGGAAAGTGCGCATGGTGATTGTTGTGTTCAAACCCGATGCAATATCTGTGTTTCATCAACTCTCTGATAGTTAACAGATTACAGAATGCCTCCAGATGTGCATCGGAAACTACTACTGGTCTTCCAGGGAACGATGAAAGAGTAGACTGTTTGAGACATTACTCCCATGGAGGAAAGTGGGCATGGTAACTGTTGTATTCAATCCCGAAGGATTTTCTGTGTTTCATCACCACTCTGATAGTCCACAGATACAAAATGCCGACAGATGTGCATCGGAAACTACGACTGGTCTTCCAGGGAACGATCAAAGCGTAGACTGTTTGAGAATTACTCCCATAGAGGAAAGTGCGCGTGGTGACTGTTGTATTCAATCCCGATGCATTTTCTGTGTTTCATCAACACTTTGATAGTCCACAGATTACAGAATTCCTCCAGATGTGCATCGGTAACTACTACTGGTCGCCCAGGGAACGACCAAAGCGTAGACTGTTTCAGGGGTACTCCCATGGCGGAAAGTGCGCATGGTGACTGTTTTATTCAATTCCGATGCAATTTCTGTGTTTCATCAACACTCTGATAGTCCACAGATTACAGAATGCCACCAGACGTGCATCGGAAGCTACTACTGGTCTTCCAGGGAACGATCAAAGCGTAGACTGTTTGAGACATTACTCCCGTGGAGGAAAGTGGGCATGGTGGCTGTTGTATTCAATCCCGATGCAATTTCTGTGTTTCATCAACACTCTGATAGTCCACAGATTACACAATGCCACCAGATGTGCATCGGTAACTACTACTGGTCTCACAGGGAACGATCAAAGCGTAGACTGTTTCAGGGGTACTCCCAAGGCGGAAAGTGCGCATGGTGACTGTTTTATTCAATTCCGATGCAATTTCAGTGTTTCATCAACACTCTGATAGTCCACAGATTACAGAATGCCACCAGACGTGCATCGGAAGCTACTACTGGTCTTCCAGGGAACGATCAAAGCGTAGACTGTTTGAGACATTACTCCCGTGGAGGAAAGTGGGCATGGTGGCTGTTGTATTCAATCCCGATGCAATTTCTGTGTTTCATCAACACTCTGATAGTCCACAGATTACACAATGCCTCCAGATGTGCATCGGTAACTACTACTGGTCTTCCAGGGAACGATCAAAGCGTAGACTGTTTGAGACATTACTCCCATGGAGGAAAGTGCGCATGGTGATTGTTGTGTTCAAACCCGATGCAATATCTGTGTTTCATCAACTCTCTGATAGTTAACAGATTACAGAATGCCTCCAGATGTGCATCGGAAACTACTACTGGTCTTCCAGGGAACGATGAAAGAGTAGACTGTTTGAGACATTACTCCTATGGAGGAAAGTGCGCATGGTGACTGTTGTATTTAATCCCGATGCAATTTCTGTGTTTCATCAACACTCTGATAGTCCACAGATTACAGAATGCCTCCAGATGTGCATCGGTAACTACTACTGGTCTTCCAGGTTATGATCAAAGCGTAGACTGTTAGAGACCATACTCCCATGGAGGTAAGTGCGCATTGGTGACTGTTGTATTCAATCCCGATACAATTTCTGTGTTTCATCAACACTCTGATAGTCCACAGATTACAGAATGCCTCCAGATGTGCATCGGTAACTACTACTGGTCTTCCAGGGAACGATCAAAGCATAGACTGTTTGAGACTTTACTCCCATGGAGGAATGTGCGCATTGTGACTGTTGTATTCAATCCCGAAGGATTTTCTGTGTTTCATCAGCACTCTGATAGTCCACAGATTACAGAATGCCTCCAGATGTGCATCGGTAACTACTACTGGTCTCCCAGGGAACGATCAAAGCGTAGACTGTTTCAGGGGTACTCCCATGGCGGAAAGTGCGCATGGTGACTGTTTTATTCAATTCCGATGCAATTTCTGTGTTTCATCAACACTCTGATAGTCCACAGATTACAGAATGCCTCCAGATGTGAATCGGTAACTACTACTGGTCTTCCAGGGAACGATCAAAGCGTAGACTGTTTGAGAATTACTCCCATAGAGGAAAGTGCGCCTGGTGACTGTTGTATTCAATCCCGAAGCAATTTATTTGTTTCATCAACACTCTGATACTCCACAGATTACAGAATGCCACCACATGTGCATCGGTAACTACTACTGGTCTTCCAGGGAACGATCAAAGCGTAGACTGTTTGAGACATTACTCTTGTGGAGGAAAGTGCCCATGGTGACTGTTGTATTCAATCCCGATGCAATTTCTGTGTCTCATTAACACTCTGATAGTCCACAGATTACAGAATGCCACCAGATGTGCATCGGAAACTACTACTTGTCTTCCAGGGAACGATCAAAGCGTAGACTGTTTGAGACATTACTCCCGTGGAGGAAAGTGCCCATGGTGACTGTTGTATTCAATCCCGATGCAATTTCTGTGTTTCATTAACACTCTGATAGTCCACAGATTACAGAATCCCACCAGATGTGCATCGGAAACTACTACTGGTCTTCCAGGGAACGATCAAAGCGTAGACTGTTTGAGACATTACTCCCGTGGAGGAAAGTGCGCATGGTGACTGTTGTAATCAATCCCGATGCACTTTCTGTGTTTCATCAACACTCTGATAGCCCACAGATTACAGAATGCCACCATATGTGCATCGGAAAACTACCACTGGTCTTCCAGGGAACGATCAAAGCGTAGACTGTTTGAGACATTACTCCCATGGAGGAAAGTGCACATGGTGACTGTTGTATTCAATCCCGATCCAATTTCTGTGCCTTATCAACTCTCTGATAGTTAACAGATTACAGATAGCCTCCAGAAGTGCATCGGAAACTGCTACTGGTCTTCCAGGGAACGATCAAAGCGTAGACTGTTTGAGACATTACTCCCGTGGAGGAAAGTGCGCATGGTGACTGTTGTATTCAATCCCGATGCAAATTTCTGTGTTTCATCAACACTCTGATAGTCCACAGATTACAGAATGCCTCCAGATGTGCATCGGTAACTAATACCGGTCTTCCTGGGAACGATCAAAGCGTAGACTGTTTGAGACATTACTCCCGTGGAGGAAAGTGCGCATGGTGAATGTTGTAATCAATCCCGATGCACTTTCTGTGTTTCATCAACACTCTGATAGCCCACAGATTACAGAATGCAACCAGATGAGCATCGGAAACTACTACTGGTCTTCCAGGGAACGATCAAAGCGTAGACTGTTTGAGACACTACTCCCATGGAGGAAAGTGCGCATGGCGATTGTTGTATTCAAACCCGATGCAATTTCTGTGTTTCATCAACTCTCTGATAGTTAACAGATTACAGAATGCCTCCAGATGTGCATCGGAAACTACTACTGGTCTTCCAGGGAACGATGAAAGAGTAGACTGTTTGAGACATTACTCCCATGGAGGAAAGTGGGCATGGTGACTGTTGTATTCAATCCCGAAGGATTTTCTGTGTTTCATCACCACTCTGATAGTCCACAGATACAAAATGCCGACAGATGTGCATCGGAAACTACTACTGGTCTTCCAGGGAACGATTCAAGCGTAGACTGTTAGAGACATTACTCCCATGGAGGAAAGTGCGGAAGGTGACTGTTGTATTCAATCCCAATACCATTTCTATGTTTCATCAACACTCTGATAGTCCACAGATTACAGAATGCCTCCAGATGTGCAACGGTAACTACTACTGGTCTTCCAGGGAACGATCAAAGCGTAGACTGTTTGAGAATTACTCCCATAGAGGAAAGTGCGCATTGTGACTGTTGTATTCAATCCCGAAGGATTTTCTGTGTTTCATCAACACTCTGATAGTCCTCAGATTACAGAATGCCGACAGATGTGCATCGGAAACTGCTACTGGTCTTCCAGGGAACGATCAAAGCGTAGACTGTTTGAGACATTACTCCCATGGAGGAAAGTGGGCATGGTGACTGTTGTATTCAATCCCGATGCATTTTCTGTGTTTCATCAACACTTTGATAGTCCACAGATTACAGAATTCCTCCAGATGTGCATCGGTAACTACTACTGGTCTCCCAGGGAACGATCAAAGCGTAGACTGTTTCAGGGGTACTCCCATGGCGGAAAGTGCGCATGGTGATTGTTTTATTCAATTCCGATGCAATTTCTGTGTTTCATCAACACTCTGATAGTCCACAGATAACAGAATGCCACCAGACGTGCATCGGAAGCTACTACTGGTCTTCCAGGGAACGATCAAAGCGTAGACTGTTTGAGACATTACTCCCGTGGAGGAAAGTGGGCATGGTGGCTGTTGTATTCAATCCCAATGCAATTTCTGTGTTTCATCATCACTCTAAGAGTCCACAGATTACAGAATGACACCAGATGAGCATCGAAAGCTACTACTGGTCTTCCAGGGAACGATCAAAGCGTAGACTGTTTGAGACATTACTCTCGTGGAGGAAAGTGCGCATGGTGACTGTTGTATTCAATCCCGATGCAAATTTCTGTGTTTCATCAACACTCTGATAGTCCACAGATTACACAATGCCTCCAGATGTGCGTCGGTAACTACTACTGGTCTTCCAGGGAACGATCAAAGCGTAGTCTGTTTGAGACATTACTCCCGTGGAGGAAAGTGCGCATGGTGACTGTTGTAATCAATCCCGATGCACTTTCTGTGTTTCATCAACACTCTGATAGCCCACAGATTACAGAATGCCTCCAGATGTGCATCGGTAACTACTACTGGTCTTCCAGGTTATGATCAAAGCGTAGACTGTTAGAGACATTACTCCCATGGAGGAAAGTGCGCATTGCTGACTGTTGTATTCAATCCCGATACAATTTCTGTGTTTCATCAACACTCTGATAGTCCACAGATTACAGAATGCCTCCAGATGTGCATCGGTAACTACTACTGGTCTTCCAGGGAACGATCAAAGCATAGACTGTTTGAGACATTACTCCCATGGAAGAAAGTGCGCATGGTGACTGTTGTATTCAATCCCGAAGGATTTTCTGTGTTTCATCGGCACTCTGATAGTCCACAGATTACAGAATGCCGACAGATGTGCATCGGAAACTGCTACTGGTCTTCCTGGGAACGATTAAAGCGTAGACTGTTTCAGGGTTACTCCCATGGCGGTAAGTGCGCATGGTGAATGTTTTATTCAATTCCGATGCAATTTCTGTGTTTCATATACACTCTGATAGTCCACAGATTACAGAATGCCACCAGACGTGCATCGGAAGCTACTACTGGTCTTCCAGGGAACGATCAAAGCGTAGACTGTTTGAGACATTCCTCCCGTGGAGGAAAGTGGGCATGGTGACTGTTGTATTCAATCCCGAAGCAATTTATTTGTTTCATCAACACTCTGATACTCCACAGATTACAGAATGCCACCACATGTGCATCGGTAACTACTACTGGTTTTCCAGGGACCGATCAAAGCGTAGACTATTTGTGACATTACTCTTGTGGAGGAAAGTGCCCATGGTGACTGTTGTATTCAATCCCGATGCAATTTCTGTGTCTCATTAACACTCTGATAGTCCACAGATTACAGAATGCCACCAGATGTGCATCGGAAACTACTACTGGTCTTCCAGGGAACGATCAAAGCGTAGACTGTTTGAGACATTACTCCCGTGGAGGAAAGTGCGCATGGTGACTGTTGTAATCAATCCCGATGCACTATCTGTGTTTCATCAACACTCTGATAGTCCACAGATTACAGAATGCCTCCAGATGTGCATCGGTAACTACTACTGGTCTTCCAGGGAACGATCAAAGCGTAGACTGTTAGAGACATTACTCCCATGGAGGAAAGTGCGCATTGGTGACTGTTGTATTCAATCCCGATACAATTTCTGTGTTTCATCAACACTCTGATAGTCCACAGATTACAGAATGCCTCCAGATGTGCATCGGTAACTACTACTGGTCTTCCAGGGAACGATCAAAGCATAGACTGTTTGAGACATTACTCAAATGGAGGAATGTGCGCATTGTGACTGTTGTATTCAATCCCGAAGGATTTTCTGTGTTTCATCAGCACTCTGATAGTCCACAGATTACTGAATGCCTCCAGATGTGCATCGGTAACTACTACTGGTCTCCCAGGGAACGATCAAAGCGTAGACTGTTTCAGGGGTACTCCCATGGCGGAAAGTGCGCATGGTGACTGTTTTATTCAATTCCGATGCAATTTCTGTGTTTCATCAACACTCTGATAGTCCACAGATTACAGAATGCCTCCAGATGTGAATCGGTAACTACTACTGGTCTTCCAGGGAACGATCAAAGCGTAGACTGTTTGAGAATTACTCCCATAGAGGAAAGTGCGCCTGGTGACTGTTGTATTCAATCCCGAAGCAATTTATTTGTTTCATCAACACTCTGATACTCCACAGATTACAGAATGCCACCACATGTGCATCGGTAACTACTACTGGTCTTCCAGGGACCGATCAAAGCGTAGACTGTTTGAGACATTACTCTTGTGGAGGAAAGTGCCCATGGTGACTGTTGTATTCAATCCCGATGCAATTTCTGTGTCTCATTAACACTCTGATAGTCCACAGATTACAGAATGCCACCAGATGTGCATCGGAAACTACTACTTGTCTTCCAGGGAACGATCAAAGCGTAGACTGTTTGAGACATTACTCCCGTGGAGGAAAGTGCCCATGGTGACTGTTGTATTCAATCCCGATGCAATTTCTGTGTTTCATTAACACTCTGGTAGTCCACAGATTACAGAATCCCACCAGATGTGCATCGGAAACTACTACTGGTCTTCCAGGGAACGATCAAAGCGTAGACTGTTTGAGACATTACTCCCGTGGAGGAAAGTGCGCATGGTGACTGTTGTAATCAATCCCGATGCACTTTCTGTGTTTCATCAACACTCTGATAGCCCACAGATTACAGAATGCAACCAGATGTGCATCGGAAAACTACCACTGGTCTTCCAGGGAACGATCAAAGCGTAGACTGTTTGAGACATTACTCCCATGGAGGAAAGTGCGCATAGTGACTGTTGTATTCAATCCCGATCCAATTTCTGTGCTTTATCAACTCTCTGATAGTTAACAGATTACAGATAGCCTCCAGAAGTGCATCGGAAACTACTGCTGGTCTTCCAGGGAACGATCAAAGAGTAGACTGTTTGAGACATTACTCCTATGGAAGAAAGTGCGTATGGTGACTGTTGTATTCAATCCCGATGCAATTTCTGTGTTTCATTAACACTCTGATAGTCCACAGATTACAGAATTCCTCCAGATGTGCATCGGTAACTACTACTGGTCTTCCAGGTTATGATCAAAGCGTAGACTGTTAGAGACATTACTCCCATGGAGGAAAGTGCGCATTGGTGACTGTTGTATTCAATCCCGATACAATTTCTGTGTTTCATATACACTCTGATAGTCCACAGATTACAGAATGCCACCAGACGTGCATCGGAAGCTACTACTGGTCTTCCAGGGAACGAACAAAGCGTAGACTGTTTGAGACATTCCTCCCGTGGAGGAAAGTGGGCATGGTGACTGTTGTATCCAATCCCGATGCATTTTCTGTGTTTCATCAACACTCTGATAGTCCACAGATTACAGTATGCCGACAGATGTGCATCGGAAACTGCTACTGGTCTTCCAGGGAACGATCAAAGCGTAGACTGTTTGAGACATTACTCCCGTGGAGGAAAGTGCGCATGGTGACTGTTGTATTCAATCCCGATGCAAATTTCTGTGTTTCATCAACACTCTGATAGTCCACAGATTACAGAATGCCTCCAGATGTGCATCGGTAACTAATACCGGTCTTCCTGGGAACGATCAAAGCGTAGACTGTTTGCGACATTACTCCCGTGGAGGAAAGTGCGCATGGTGACTGTTGTAATCAATCCCGATGCACTTTCTGTGTTTCATCAACACTCTGATAGCCCACAGATTACAGAATGCAACCAGATGAGCATCGGAAACTACTACTGGTCTTCCAGGGAACGATCAAAGCGTAGACTGTTTGAGACATTACTCCCATGGAGGAAAGTGCGCATGGCGATTGTTGTATTCAAACCCGATGCAATTTCTGTGTTTCATCAACTCTCTGATAGTTAACAGATTACAGAGTGCCTCCAGATGTGCATCGGAAACTACTACTGGTCTTCCAGGGAACGATGAAAGAGTAGACTGTTTGAGACATTACTCCCATGGAGGAAAGTGGGCATGGTGACTATTGTATTCAATCCCGAAGGATTTTCTGTGTTTCATCACCACTCTGATAGTCCACAGATACAAAATGCCGACAGATGTGCATCGGAAACTACTACTGGTCTTCCAGGGAACGATTCAAGCGTAGACTGTTAGAGACATTACTCCCATGGAGGAAAGTGCGGAAGGTGACTGTTGTATTCAATCCCAATACCATTTCTATGTTTCATCAACACTCTGATAGTCCACAGATTACAGAATGCCTCCAGATGTGCAACGGTAACTACTACTGGTCTTCCAGGGAACGATCAAAGCGTAGACTGTTTGAGAATTACTCCCATAGAGGAAAGTGCGCGTGGTGACTGTTGTATTCAATCCCGATGCATTTTCTGTGTTTCATCAACACTTTGATAGTCCACAGATTACAGAATTCCTCCAGATGTGCATCGGTAACTACTACTGGTCTCCCAGGGAACGATCAAAGCGTAGACTGTTTCAGGGGTACTCCCATGGTGGAAAGTGCGCATGGTGATTGTTTTATTCAATTCCGATGCAATTTCTGTGTTTCATCAACACTCTGATAGTCCACAGATAACAGAATGCCACCAGACGTGCATCGGAAGCTACTACTGGTCTTCCAGGGAACGATCAAAGCGTAGACTGTTTGAGACATTACTCCCGTGGAGGAAAGTGGGCATGGTGGCTGTTGTATTCAATCCCAATGCAATTTCTGTGTTTCATCATCACTCTAAGAGTCCACAGATTACAGAATGCCACCAGATGTGCATCGAAAGCTACTACTGGTCTTCCAGGGAACGATCAAAGCGTAGACTGTTTGAGACATTACTCCCGTGGAGGAAAGTGCGCATGGTGACTGTTGTATTCAATCCCGATGCAAATTTCTGTGTTTCATCAACACTCTGATAGTCCACAGATTACACAATGCCTCCAGATGTGCGTCGGTAACTACTACTGGTCTTCCAGGGAACGATCAAAGCGTAGTCTGTTTGAGACATTACTCCCGTGGAGGAAAGTGCGCATGGTGACTGTTGTAATCGATCCCGATGCACTTTCTGTGTTTCATCAACACTCTGATAGCCCACAGATTACAGAATGCAACCAGATGTGCATCGGAAACTACTACTGGTCTTCCAGGGAACGATCAAAGCGTAGGCTGTTTGAGACATTACTCCCATGGAGGAAAGTGCGCATGGTGATTGTTGTGTTCAAACCCGATGCAATTTCTGTGTTTCATCAACTCTCTGATAGTTAACAGATTACAGAATGCCACCAGATGTGCATCGGAAACTACTACTGGTCTTCCAGGGAACGATGAAAGAGTAGACTGTTTGAGACATTACTCCTATGGAGGAAATTGCGCTTGGTGACTGTTGTATTCAACCCCGATGCAATTTCTGTGTTTTATCAACACTCTGATAGTCCGCAGATTACAGAATGCCTCCAGATGTGCATCGGTAACTACTACTGGTCTTCCAGGTTATGATCAAAGCGTAGACTGTTAGAGACATTACTCCCATGGAGGAAAGTGCGCATTGGTGACTGTTGTATTCAATCCCGATACAATTTCTGTGTTTCATCAACACTCTGATAGTCCACAGATTACAGAATGCCTCCAGATGTGCATCGGTAACTACTACTGGTCTTCCAGGGAACGATCAAAGCATAGACTGTTTGAGACATTACTCCCATGGAAGAAAGTGCGCATGGTGACTGTTGTATTCAATCCCGAAGGATTTTCTGTGTTTCATCAGCACTCTGATAGTCCACAGATTACAGAATGCCGACAGATGTGCATCGGAAACTGCTACTGGTCTTCCTGGGAACGATTAAAGCGTAGACTGTTTCAGGGTTACTCCCATGGCGGTAAGTGCGCATGGTGAATGTTTTATTCAATTCCGATGCAATTTCTGTGTTTCATATACACTCTGATAGTCCACAGATTACAGAATGCCACCAGACGTGCATCGGAAGCTACTACTGGTCTTCCAGGGAACGATCAAAGCGTAGACTGTTTGAGACATTCCTCCCGTGGAGGAAAGTGGGCATGGTGACTGTTGTATTCAATCCCGAAGCAATTTATTTGTTTCATCAACACTCTGATACTCCACAGATTACAGAATGCCACCACATGTGCATCGGTAACTACTACTGGTTTTCCAGGGACCGATCAAAGCGTAGACTGTTTCAGACATTACTCTTGTGGAGGAAAGTGCCCATGGTGACTGTTGTATTCAATCCCGATGCTATTTCTGTGTCTCATTAACACTCTGATAGTCCACAGATTACAGAATGCCACCAGATGTGCATCGGAAACTACTACTGGTCTTCCAGGGAACGATCAAAGCGTAGACTGTTTGAGACATTACTCCCGTGGAGGAAAGTGCCCATTGTGACTGTTGTAATCAATCCCGATGCACTTTCTGTGTTTCATCAACACTCTGATAGCCCACAGATTACAGAATGCCACCATATGTGCATCGGATAACTACTACTGGTCTTCCAGGGAACGATCAAGGCGTAGACTGTTTGAGACATTACTCCCATGGAGGAAAGTGCGCATGGTGACTGTTGTATTCAATCCCGATCCAATTTCTGTGCTTTATCAACTCTCTGATAGTTAACAGATTACAGATAGCCTCCAGATGTGCATCGGAAACTACTGCTGGTCTTCCAGGGAACGATCAAAGAGTAGACTGTTTGAGACATTACTCCTATGGAGGAAAGTGCGTATGGTGACTGTTGTATTCAATCCCGATGCAATTTCTGTGTTTCATCAACACTCTGATAGTCCACAGATTACAGAATGCCACCAGATGTGCATCGAAAACTACTACTGGTCTTCCAGGGAACGATCAAAGCGTAGACTGTTTGAGACATTACTCCCGTGGAGGAAAGTGCGCATGGTGACTGTTGTATTCAATCCCGATGCAATTTTTGTGTTTCATCAACACTCTGATAGTCCACAGATTACACAATGCCTCCAGATGTGCATCGGTAACTTATACTGGTCTTCCAGGTCATGATCAAAACGTAGACTGATAGAGACATTACTCCCATGGAGGAAAGTGCGGAAGGTGACTGTTGTATTCAATCCCAATAGAATTTCTATATTTCATCAACACTCTGATAGTCCACAGATTACAGAATGCCTCCAGATGTGCAACGGTAACTACTACTGGTCTTCCAGGGAACGATCAAAGCGTAGACTGTTTGAGAATTACTCCGATAGAGGAAAGTGCGCCTGGTGACTGTTGTATTCAATCCCGAAGCAATTTATTTATTTCATCAACACTCTGATACTCCACAGATTACAGAATGCCACCACATGTGCATCGGTAACTACTACTGGTCTTCCAGGGACCTATCAAATCGTAGACAGTTTGAGACATTACTCTTGTGGAGGAAAGTGCCCATGGTGACTGTTGTATTCAATCCCGATGCAATTTCTGTGTCTCATTAACACTCTGATAGTCCACAGATTACAGAATGCCACCAGATGTGCATCGGAAAGTACTACTTGTCTTCCAGGGAACGATCAAAGCGTAGACTGTTTGAGACATTACTCCCGTGGAAGAAAGTGCCCATGGTGACTGTTGTATTCCATCCCGATGCAATTTCTGTGTTTCATTAACACTCTGATAGTCCACAGATTACAGAATTCCACCAGATGTGCATCGGAAACTACTACTGGTCTTCCAGGGAACGATCAAAGCGTAGACTGTTTGAGACATTACTCCCGTGGAGGAAAGTGCGCATGGTGACCGTTGTAATCAATCCCGATGCACTATCTGTGTTTCATCAACACTCTGATAGCGCACAGATTACAGAATGCCACCATATGTGCATCGGAAAACTACTACTGGTCTTCCAGGGAACGATCAAAGCGTAGACTGTTTGAGACATTACTCCCATGGAGGAAAGTGCGCATGGTGACTGTTGTATTCAATCCCGATCCAATTTCTGTGCTTTATCAACTCTCTGATAGTTAACAGATTACAGATAGCCTCCAGATGTGCATCGGAAACTACTACTGGTCTTCCAGGGAACGATCAAAGAGTAGACTGTTTGAGACATTACTCCTATGGAGGAAAGTGCGTATGGTGACTGTTGTATTCAATCCCGATGCAATTTCTGTGTTTCATCAACACTCTGATAGTCCACAGATTACAGAATGCCTCCAGATGTGCATCGGTAACCACTACTGGTCTTCCAGGGAACGATCAAAGCATAGACTGTTTGAGACATTACTCCCATGGAGGAAAGTGCGCATGGTGACTGTTGTATTCAATCCCGAAGGATTTTCTGTGTTTCATCAGCACTCTGATAGTCCACAGATTACAGAATGCCTCCAGATGTGCATCGGTAACTACTACTGGTCTTCCAGGTTATGATCAAAGCGTAGACTGTTAGAGACATTACTCCCATGGTGGAAAGTGCGGAAGGTGACTGTTGTATTCAATCCCAATAGAATTTCTATGTTTCATCAACACTCTGATAGTCCACAGATTGCAGAATGCCTCCAGATGTGCAACGGTAACTACTACTGGTCTTCCAGGTTATGATCAAAGCGTAGACTCTTAGAGACATTACTCCCATGGAGGAATGTGCGCATTGGTGACTGTTGTATTCAATCCCGATACAATTTCTGTGTTTCATCAACACTCTGATAGTCCACAGATTACAGAATGCCTCCAGATGTGCAACGGTAACTACTACTGGTCTTCCAGGGAACGATCAAAGCATAGACTGTTTGAGACATTACTCCCATGGAGGAAAGTGCGCATGGTGACTGTTGTATTCAATCCCGAAGGATTTTCTGTGTTTCATCAGCACTCTGATAGTCCACAGATTACAGAATGCCGACAGATGTGCATTTGAAACTGCTACTGGTCTTCCAGGGAACGATTAAAGCGTAGACTGTTTCAGGGTTACTCCCATGGCGGTAAGTGCGCATGGTGAATGTTTTATTCAATTCCGATGCAATTTCTGTGTTTCATATACACTATGATAGTCCATAGATTACAGAATGCCACCAGACGTGCATCGGAAGCTACTACTGGTCTTCCAGGGAACGATCAAAGCGTAGACTGTTTGAGACATTCCTCCCGTGGAGGAAAGTGGGAATCTTGACTGTTGTATTCAATCCCGATGCAATTTCTGTGTTTCATCAACACTCTGATAGTCCACAGATTACAGAATGCCACCAGATGTGCATCGAAAACTACTACTGGTCTTCCAGGGAACGATCAAAGCGTAGACTGTTTGAGACATTACTCCCGTGGAGGAAAGTGCGCATGGTGACTGTTGTATTCAATCCCGATGCAAATTTCTGTGTTCCATCAACACTCTGATAGTCCACAGATTACAGAATGCCTCCAGATGTGCATCGGTAACTAATACTGGTCTTCCAGGTTATGATCAAAACGTAGACTGATAGAGACATTACTCCCATGGAGGAAAGTGCGGAAGGTGATGTTGTATTCAATCCCAATAGAATTTCTATATTTCATCAACACTGTGATAGTCCACAGATTACAGAATGCCTCCAGATGTGCAACGGTAACTACTACTGGTCTTCCAGGGAACGATCAAAGCGTAGACTGTTTGAGAATTACTCCCATAGAGGAAAGTGCGCCTGGTGACTGTTGTATTCAATCCCGAAGCAATTTATTTGTTTCATCTACACTCTGATACTCCACAGATTACAGAATGCCACCACATGTGCATCGGTAACTACTACTGGTCTTCCAGGGACCGATCAAAGCGTAGACTGTTTGAGACATTACTCTTGTGGAGGAAAGTGCCCATGGTGACTGTTGTATTCAATCCCGATGCAATTTCTGTGTCTCATTAACACTCTGATAGTCCACAGATTACAGAATGCCACCAGATGTGCATCGAAAACTACTACTTGTCTTCCAGGGAACGATCAAAGCGTAGACTGTTTGAGACATTACTCCCGTGGAGGAAAGTGCCCATGGTGACTGTTGTATTCAATCCCGATGCAATTTCTGTGTTTCATTAACACTCTGATAGTCCACAGATTACATAATGCCACCAGATGTGCATCGGAAACTACTACGGGTCTTCCAGGGAACGATCAAAGCGTAGACTGTTTGAGACATTACTCCCGTGGAGGAAAGTGCGCATGGTGACTGTTGTAAGCAATCCCGATGCACTTTCTGTGTTTCATCAACACTCTGATAGCCCACAGATTACAGAATGCCACCATATGTGCATCGGAAAACTACTACTGGTCTTCCAGGAAACGTTCAAAGCATAGACTGTTTGAGACATTACTCCCATGGAGGAAAGTGCGCATGGTGACTGTTGTATTCAATCCCGATCCAATTTCTATGCTTTATCAACTCTCTGATAGTTAACAGATTACAGACAGCCTCCAGATGTGCATCGGAAACTACTGCTGGTCTTCCAGGGAACGATCAAAGAGTAGACTGTTTGAGACATTACTCCTATGGAGGAAAGTGCGTATGGTGACTGTTGTATTCAATCCCGATGCAATTTCTGTGTTTCATCAACACTGTGATAGTCCACAGATTACAGAATGCCTCCAGTTGTGCAACGGTAACTACTACTGGTCTTCCAGGGAACGATCAAAGCGTAGACTGTTTGAGAATTACTCCCATAGAGGAAAGTGCGCCTGGTGACTGTTGTATTCAATCCCGAAGCAATTTATTTGTTTCATCTACACTCTGATACTCCACAGATTACAGAATGCCACCACATGTGCATCGGTAACTACTACTGGTCTTCCAGGGACCGATCAAAGCGTAGACTGTTTGAGACATTACTCTTGTGGAGGAAAGTGCCCATGGTGACTGTTGTATTCAATCCCGATGCAATTTCAGTTTCTCATTAACACTCTGATAGTCCACAGATTACAGAATGCCACCAGATGTGCATCGAAAACTACTACTTGTCTTCCAGGGAACGATCAAAGCGTAGACTGTTTGAGACATTACTCCCGTGGAGGAAAGTGCCCATGGTGACTGTTGTATTCAATCCCGATGCAATTTCTGTGTTTCATTAACACTCTGATAGTCCAAAGATTACATAATGCCACCAGATGTGCATCGGAAACTACTACTGGTCTTCCAGGGAACGATCAAAGCGTAGACTGTTTGAGACATTACTCCCGTGGAGGAAAGTGCGCATGGTGACTGTTGTAATCAATCCCGATGCACTTTCTGTGTTTCATCAACACTGTGATAGCCCACAGATTACAGAATGCCACCATATGTGCATCGGAAAACTACTACTGGTCTTCCAGGAAACGTTCAAAGCATAGACTGTTTGTGACATTACTCCCATGGAGGAAAGTGCGCATGGTGACTGTTGTATTCAATCCCGATCCAATTTCTAGTGCTTTATCAACTCTCTGATAGTTAACAGATTACAGATATCCTCCAGATGTGCATCGGAAACTACTGCTGGTCTTCCAGGGAACGATCAAAGAGTAGACTGTTTGAGACATTACTCCTATGGAGGAAAGTGCGTATGGTGACTGTTGTATTCAATCCCGATGCAATTTCTGTGTTTCATCAACACTCTTATAGTCCACAGATTACAGAATTCCTCCAGATGTGCATCGGTAACTACTACTGGTCTTCCAGGTTATGATCAAAGGGTAGACTGTTAGAGACATTACTCCCATGGAGGAAAGTGTGCACTGGTGACTGTTGTATTCAATCCCGATACAATTTCTGTGTTTCATCAACACTCTGATAGTCCACAGATTACAGAATGCCTCCAGATGTGCATCGGTAACTACTACTGGTCTTCCAGGGAACGATCAAAGCATAGACTGTTTGAGACATTACTCCCATGGAGGAATGTGCGCATTGTGACTGTTGTATTCAATCCCGAAGGATTTTCTGTGTTTCATCAGCACTCTGATAGTCCACAGATTACAGAATGCCGACAGATGTGCATCGGAAACTGCTACTGGTCTTCCAGGGAACGATTAAAGCGTAGACTGTTTCAGGGTTACTCTCATGGCGGTAAGTGCGCATGTTGAATGTTTTATTCAATTCCGATGCAATTTCTGTGTTTCATATACACTCTGATAGTCCACAGATTACAGAATGCCACCAGACGTGCATCGGAAGCTACTACTGGTCTTCCAGGGAACGATCAAAGCGTAGACTGTTTGAGACATTCCTCCCGTGGAGGAAAGTGGGCATGGTGACTGTTGTATACAATCCCGATACATTTTCTGTGTTTCATCAACACTCTGATAGTCCACAGATTACAGAATGCCTCCAGATGTGCATCGGTAACTACTACTGGTCTCCCAGGGAACGATCAAAGCGTAGACTGTTTCAGGGGTACTCCCATGGCGGAAAGTGCGCATGGTGACTGTTTTATTCAATTCCGATGCAATTTCTGTGTTTCATCAACACTCTGATAGTCCACAGATTACAGAATGCCACCAGACGTGCATCGGAAGCTACTACTGGTCTTCCAGGGAACGATCAAAGCGTAGAATCTTTGAGACATTACTCCCGTGGAGGAATGTGGGCATGGTGACTGTTGTATTCAATCCCGATGCAATTTCTGTGCTTCATCATCACTCTAAGAGTCCACAGATTACAGAATGCCACCAGATGTGCATCGAAAGCTACTACTGGTCTTCCAGGGAACGATCAAAGCGTAGACTGTATGAGACATTACTCCCGTGGAGGAAAGTGCGCATGGTGACTGTTGTAATCAATCCCGATGCACTTTCTGTGTTTCATCAACACTCTGATAGCCCACAGATTACAGAATGCCGACAGATGTGCATCGGAAACTACTACTGGTCTTCCAGGGAACGATCAAAACGTAGACTGTTTGAGACATTACTCCCGTGGAGGAAAGTGCGCATGGTGACTGTTGTATTCAATCCCGATGCAATTTCTGTGTTTCATCAATTCTCTGATAGTTAAAAGATTACATAATGCCTCCAGATGTGCATCGGAAACTACTACTGGTCTTCCAGGGAACGATCAAATAGTAGACTGTTTGAGACATTACTACTAAGGACTAAAGTGCGCATGGTGACTGTTGTATTCAATCCCGATGCAAATTCTGTGTTTCATCAACACTCTGATAGTCCACAGATTACAGAATGCCTCCAGATGTGCATCAGTAACTACTACTGGTCTTCCAGGTTATGATCAAAGCGTAGACTATTAGAGACATTACTCCCATGGAGGAAAGTAAGCATTGGTGACTGTTGTATTCATTCCCGATACAATTTCTGTGTTTCATCAACACTCTGATAGTCCACAGATTACAGAATGCCTCCAGATGTGCATCGGTAACCACTACTGGTCTTCCAGGGAACGATCAAAGCATAGACTGTTTGAGACATTACTCCCATGGAGGAAAGTGCACATGGTGACTGTTGTATTCAATCCCGAAGGATTTTCTGTGTTTCATCAGCGCTCTGATAGTCCACAGATTACAGAATGCCGACAGATGTGCATCGGAAACTACTACTGGTCTTCCAGGGAACGATTAAAGCGTAGACTGTTTCAGGGTTACTCCCATGGCGGAAAGTGCGCATTGTAATTGTTTTATTCAATTCCGATGCAATTTCTATGTTTCATATACACTCTGATAGTCCACAGATTACAGAATGCCACCAGGCGTGCATCGGAAGCTACTACAGGTCTTCCAGGGAACGGTCAAAGCGTAGACTGTTTGAGACATTACTCCCGTGGAGGAAAGTGGGCATGGTGACTGTTGCATTCAATCCCGTTGCAATTTCTGTGTTTCATCCACACTCTAAGAGTAGACAGATTACAGAATGCCACCAGATGTGCATCGAAAACTACTACTGGTTCCAGGGAACGATCAAAGCGTAGACTGTTTGAGACATTACTCCCGTGGAGGAAAGTGCGCATGGTGACTGTTGTATTCAATCCCGATGCAAATTTCTGTGTTTCATCAACACTCTGATAGTCCACAGATTACAGAATGCCTCCAGATGTGCATCGGTAACTACTACTGGTCTTCCAGGTTATGATCAAAGTGTAGACTGTTAGAGACATTACTCCCATGGTGGAAAGTGCGGAAGGTGACTGTTGTATTCAATCCCAATACAATTTCTATGTTTCATCAACACTCTGATAGTCCACAGATTACAGAATGCCTCCAGATGTGCAACGGTAACTACTACTGGTCTTCCAGGGAACGATCAAAGCGTAGACTGTTTGAGAATTACTCCCATTTAGGAAAGTGCGCGTGGTGACTGTTGTATTCTATCCCGATGCATTTTCTGTGTTTCATCAACACTCTGATAGTCCACAGATTACAGAATGCCGACAGATGTGCATCGGAAACTACTACTGGTCTTCCAGGGAACGATCAAAACGTAGACTGTTTGAGACATTACTCCCGTGGAGGAAAGTGCGCATGGTGACTGTTGTATTCAATCCCGATGCAATTTCTTTGTTTCATCAACACTCTGATACTCCACAGATTACAGAATGCCTCCAGATGTGCATCGGTAACTACTACTGGTCTTCCAGGGACCGATCAAAGCGTAGACTCTTTGAGACATTACTCCCGTGGAGGAAAGTGCAAATGGTGACTGTTGTATTCAATCCCGATGCAATTTCTGTGTTTCATTAACAATCTGATAGCCCACAGATTACAGAATGCCACCATATGTGCATCGGAAAACTACTACTGGTCTTCCAGGAAACGTTCAAAGCATAGACTGTTTGTGACATTACTCCCATGGAGGAAAGTGCGCATGGTGACTGTTGTATTCAATCCCGATCCAATTTCTATGCTTTATCAACTCTCTGATAGTTAACAGATTACAGATATCCTCCAGATGTGCATCGGAAACTACTGCTGGTCTTCCAGGGAACGATCAAAGAGTAGACTGTTTGAGACATTACTCCTATGGAGGAAAGTGCGTATGGTGACTGTTGTATTCAATCCCGATGCAATTTCTGTGTTTCATCAACACTCTTATAGTCCACAGATTACAGAATTCCTCCAGATGTGCATCGGTAACTACTACTGGTCTTCCAGGTTATGATCAAAGCGTAGACTGTTAGAGACATTACTCCCATGGAGGAAAGTGCGCACTGGTGACTGTTGTATTCAATCCCGATACAATTTCTGTGTTTCATCAACACTCTGATAGTCCACAGATTACAGAATGCCTCCAGATGTGCATCGGTAACTACTACTGGTCTTCCAGGGAACGATCAAAGCATAGACTGTTTGAGACATTACTCCCATGGAGGAATGTGCGCATTGTGACTGTTGTATTCAATCCCGAAGGATTTTCTGTGTTTCATCAGCACTCTGATAGTCCACAGATTACAGAATGCCGACAGATGTGCATCGGAAACTGCTACTGGTCTTCCAGGGAACGATTAAAGCGTAGACTGTTTCAGGGTTACTCCCATGGCGGTAAGTGCGCATGTTGAATGTTTTATTCAATTCCGATGCAATTTCTGTGTTTCATATACACTCTGATAGTCCACAGATTACAGAATGCCACCAGACGTGCATCGGAAGCTACTACTGGTCTTCCAGGGAACGATCAAAGCGTAGACTGTTTGAGACATTCCTCCCGTGGAGGAAAGTGGGCATGGTGACTGTTGTATACAATCCCGATGCATTTTCTGTGTTTCATCAACACTCTGATAGTCCACAGATTACAGAATGCCTCCAGATGTGCATCGGTAACTACTACTGGTCTCCCAGGGAACGATCAAAGCGTAGACTGTTTCAGGGGTACTCCCATGGCGGAAAGTGCGCATGGTGACTGTTTTATTCAATTCCGATGCAATTTCTGTGTTTCATCAACACTCTGATAGTCCACAGATTACAGAATGCCACCAGACGTGCATCGGAAGCTACTACTGGTCTTCCAGGGAACGATCAAAGCGTAGAATCTTTGAGACATTACTCCCGTGGAGGAATGTGGGCATGGTGACTGTTGTATTCAATCCCGATGCAATTTCTGTGCTTCATCATCACTCTAAGAGTCCACAGATTACAGAATGCCACCAGATGTGCATCGAAAGCTACTACTGGTCTTCCAGGGAACGATCAAAGCGTAGACTGTATGAGACATTACTCCCGTGGAGGAAAGTGCGCATGGTGACTGTTGTAATCAATCCCGATGCACTTTCTGTGTTTCATCAACACTCTGATAGCCCACAGATTACAGAATGCCGACAGATGTGCATCGGAAACTACTACTGGTCTTCCAGGGAACGATCAAAACGTAGACTGTTTGAGACATTACTCCCGTGGAGGAAAGTGCGCATGGTGACTGTTGTATTCAATCCCGATGCAATTTCTGTGTTTCATCAATTCTCTGATAGTTAAAAGATTACAGAATGCCTCCAGATGTGCATCGTAAACTACTACTGGTCTTCCAGGGAACGATCAAATAGTAGACTGTTTGAGACATTACTACTAAGGACTAAAGTGCGCATGGTGACTGTTGTATTCAATCCCGATGCAAATTCTGTGTTTCATCAACACTCTGATAGTCCGGAGATTACAGAATGCCTCCAGATGTGCATCAGTAACTACTACTGGTCTTCCAGGTTATGATCAAAGCGTAGACTATTAGAGACATTACTCCCATGGAGGAAAGTAAGCATTGGTGACTGTTGTATTCAATCCCGATACAATTACTGTGTTTCATCAACACTCTGATAGTCCACAGATTACAGAATGCCTCCAGATGTGCATCGGTAACCACTACTGGTCTTCCAGGGAACGATCAAAGCATAGACTGTTTGAGACATTACTCCCATGGAGGAAAGTGCACATGATGACTGTTGTATTCAATCCCGAAGGATTTTCTGTGTTTCATCAGCGCTCTGATAGTCCACAGATTACAGAATGCCGACAGATGTGCATCGGAAACTACTACTGGTCTTCCAGGGAACGATTAAAGCGTAGACTGTTTCAGGGTTACTCCCATGGCGGAAAGTGCGCATTGTAATTGTTTTATTCAATTCCGATGCAATTTCTATGTTTCATATACACTCTGATAGTCCACAGATTACAGAATGCCACCAGGCGTGCATCGGAAGCTACTACAGGTCTTCCAGGGAACGGTCAAAGCGTAGACTGTTTGAGACATTACTCCCGTGGAGGAAAGTGGGCATGGTGACTGTTGTATTCAATCCCGTTGCAATTTCTGTGTTTCATCAACACTCTAAGAGTAGACAGATTACAGAATGCCACCAGATGTGCATCGAAAACTACTACTGGTTCCAGGGAACGATCAAAGCGTAGACTGTTTGAGACATTACTCCCGTGGAGGAAAGTGCGCATGGTGACTGTTGTATTCAATCCCGATGCAAATTTCTGTGTTTCATCAACACTCTGATAGTCCACAGATTACAGAATGCCTCCAGATGTGCAACGGTAACTACTACTGGTCTTCCAGGTTATGATCAAAGCGTAGACTGTTAGAGACATTACTCCCATGGTGGAAAGTGCGGAAGGTGACTGTTGTATTCAATCCCAATACAATTTCTATGTTTCATCAACACTCTGATAGTCCACAGATTACAGAATGCCTCCAGATGTGCAACGGTAACTACTACTGGTCTTCCAGGGAACGATCAAAGCGTAGACTGTTTGAGAATTACTCCCATTTAGGAAAGTGCGCGTGGTAACTGTTGTATTCTATCCCGATGCATTTTCTGTGTTTCATCAACACTCTGGTAGTCCACAGATTACAGAATGCCGACAGATGTGCATCGGTAACTACTACTGGTCTTCCAGGGACCGATCAAAGCGTAGACTCTTTGAGACATTACTCCCGTGGAGGAAAGTGCGCATGGTGACTGTTGTATTCAATCCCGATGCAATTTCTTTGTTTCATCAACACTCTGATACTCCACAGATTACAGAATGCCTCCAGATGTGCATCGGTAACTACTACTGGTCTTCCAGGGACCGATCAAAGCGTAGACTCTTTGAGACATTACTCCCGTGGAGGAAAGTGCAAATGGTGACTGTTGTATTCAATCCCGATGCAATTTCTGTGTTTCATTAACAATCGGATAGTCCACATTTTACAGAATGCCACCAGATGTGCATCGGAAACTACTACTGGTCTTCCAAGGAACGATCAAAGCGTAGACTGTTTGAGAAATTACTCCCGTGGAAGAAAGTGCGCATGGTGACTGTTGTAATCAATCCCGATGCACTTTCTGTGTTTCATCAACACTCTGATAGCCCACAGATTACAGAATGCCACCATATGTGCATCGGAAAACTACTACTGGTCTTCCAGGGAACGATCAAAGCGTAGACTGTTTGAGACATTACTCCCATGGAGAAAAGTGCGCATGGTGACTGTTGTATTCAATCCCGATGCAAATTTCTGTGTTTCATCAACACTCTGATACTCCACAGATTACAGAATGCCACCAGATGTGCATCGGAAACTACTACTGGACTTCCAGTTACCGATCAAAGCGTAGACTGTTCGAGACATTACTCCCGTGGAGAAAAGTGCGCATGGTGACTGTTGTATTCAATCCCGATGCAATTTCTGTGTTTCATCAACACTCTGATAGTCCACAGATTACAGAATGCCACCAGATGTGCATCGGAAACTACTACTGGTCTTCCAGGGAACGATCAAAGCGTAGACTGTTTGAGACATTACTCCCGTGGAGGAAAGTGCGCATGGTGACTGTTGTAATCAATCCCGATGCACTTTCTGTGTTTCATCAACACTCTGATTGCCCACAGATTACAGAATGCCACCAGATGTGCATCGGAAACTACTACTGGTCTTCCAGGGAACGATGAAAGCATAGACTGTTTGAGTCATACCTCCCGTGATGGAAAGTGCGCATGGTGACTGTTGCATTCAATCCCGATGCAATGTCTGTGTTTCATCAAAAATCTGGTAGTCCACAGATTACAGAATGCCTCCAGATGTGCATCGGAAAATACAACTGGTCTTCAAGGGAACGATCAAAGCGTAGACTGTTTGAGACATTACTCCCGTGGAGGAATGTGGGCATGGTGACTGTTGTATTCAATCCCGATGCAATTTCTGTGTTTCATCATTTCTCTGATAGTTAAAAGATTACAGAATGCCTCCAGATGTGAATCGGAAACTACTACTGGTCTTCCAGGGAACGATCAAAGAGTAGACTGTTTGAGACATTACTCCTAAGGACTAAAGTGTGCATGGTGACTGTTGTATTCAATCCCGATGCAAATTCTGTGTTTCATCAACACTCTGATAGTCCACAGATTACAGAATGCCTCCAAATGTGCATCGGTAACTACTACTGGTCTTCCAGGTTATGATCAAAGCGTAGACTGTTAGAGACATTACTCCCATGGAGGAAAGTAAGCATTGGTGACTGTTGTTTTCAATCCCGATACAATTTCTGTGTTTCATCAACACTCTGATAGTCCACAGATTACAGAATGCCTCCAGATGTGCATCAGTAACCACTACTGGTCTTCCAGGGAACGATCAAAGCGTAGACTGTTTGAGAATTACTCCCATTTAGGAAAGTGCGCGTGGTGACTGTTGTATTCTATCCCGATGCATTTTCTGTGTTTCATCAACACTCTGATAGTCCACAGATTACAGAATGCCGACAGATGTGCATCGGAAACTACTACTGGTCTTCCAGGGAACGATCAAAACGTAGACTGTTTGAGACATTACTCTTGTGGAGGAAAGTGCCCATGGTGACTGTTGTATTCAATCCCGATGCAATTTCTGTGTCTCATTAACACTCTGATAGTCCACAGATTACAGAATGCCACCAGATGTGCATCGAAAACTACTACTTGTCTTCCAGGGAACGATCAAAGCGTAGACTGTTTGAGACATTACTCCCGTGGAGGAAAGTGCCCATGGTGACTGTTGTATTCAATCCCGATGCAATTTCTGTGTTTCATTAACACTCTGATAGTCCACAGATTACATAATGCCACCAGATGTGCATCGGAAACTACTACGGGTCTTCCAGGGAACGATCAAAGCGTAGACTGTTTGAGACATTACTCCCGTGGAGGAAAGTGCGCATGGTGACTGTTGTAATCAATCCCGATGCACTTTCTGTGTTTCATCAACACTCTGATAGCCCACAAATTACAGAATGCCACCATATGTGCATCGGAAAACTACTACTGGTCTTCCAGGAAACGTTCAAAGCATAGACTGTTTGAGACATTACTCCCATGGAGGAAAGTGCGCATGGTGACTGTTGTATTCAATCCCGATCCAATTTCTATGCTTTATCAACTCTCTGATAGTTAACAGATTACAGATAGCCTCCAGATGTGCATCGGAAACTACTGCTGGTCTTCCAGGGAACGATCAAAGAGTAGACTGTTTGAGACATTACTCCTATGGAGGAAAGTGCGTATGGTGACTGTTGTATTCAATCCCGATGCAATTTCTGTGTTTCATCAACACTGTGATAGTCCACAGATTACAGAATGCCTCCAGATGTGCAACGGTAACTACTACTGGTCTTCCAGGGAACGATCAAAGCGTAGACTGTTTGAGAATTACTCCCATAGAGGAAAGTGCGCCTGGTGACTGTTGTATTCAATCCCGAAGCAATTTATTTGTTTCATCTACACTCTGATACTCCACAGATTACAGAATGCCACCAGATGTGCATCGGTAACTACTACTGGTCTTCCAGGTTATGATCAAAGCGTAGACTGTTAGAGACATTACTCCCGTGGAGGAAAGTGCCCATGGTGACTGTTGTATTCAATCCCGATGCAATTTCTGTGTTTCATTAACACTCTGATAGTCCACAGATTACATAATGCCACCAGATGTGCATCGGAAACTACTACTGGTCTTCCAGGGAACGATCAAAGCGTAGACTGTTTGAGACATTACTCCCGTGGAGGAAAGTGCGCATGGTGACTGTTGTAATCAATCCCGATGCACTTTCTGTGTTTCATCAACACTGTGATAGCCCACAGATTACAGAATGCCACCATATGTGCATCGGAAAACTACTACTGGTCTTCCAGGAAACGTTCAAAGCATAGACTGTTTGTGACATTACTCCCATGGAGGAAAGTGCGCATGGTGACTGTTGTATTCAATCCCGATCCAATTTCTATGCTTTATCAACTCTCTGATAGTTAACAGATTACAGATATCCTCCAGATGTGCATCGGAAACTACTGCTGGTCTTCCAGGGAACGATCAAAGAGTAGACTGTTTGAGACATTACTCCTATGGAGGAAAGTGCGTATGGCGACTGTTGTATTCAATCCCGATGCAATTTCTGTGTTTCATCAACACTCTTATAGTCCACAGATTACAGAATTCCTCCAGATGTGCATCGGTAACTACTACTGGTCTTCCAGGTTATGATCAAAGCGTAGACTGTTAGAGACATTACTCCCATGGAGGAAAGTGCGCACTGGTGACTGTTGTATTCAATCCCGATACAATTTCTGTGTTTCATCAACACTCTGATAGTCCACAGATTACAGAATGCCTCCAGATGTGCATCGGTAACTACTACTGGTCTTCCAGGGAACGATCAAAGCATAGACTGTTTGAGACATTACTCCCATGGAGGAATGTGCGCATTGTGACTGTTGTATTCAATCCCGAAGGATTTTCTGTGTTTCATCAGCACTCTGATAGTCCACAGATTACAGAATGCCGACAGATGTGCATCGGAAACTGCTACTGGTCTTCCAGGGAACGATTAAAGCGTAGACTGTTTCAGGGTTACTCCCATGGCGGTAAGTGCGCATGTTGAATGTTTTATTCAATTCCGATGCAATTTCTGTGTTTCATATACACTCTGATAGTCCACAGATTACAGAATGCCACCAGACGTGCATCGGAAGCTACTACTGGTCTTCCAGGGAACGATCAAAGCGTAGACTGTTTGAGACATTCCTCCCGTGGAGGAAAGTGGGCATGGTGACTGTTGTATACAATCCCGATGCATTTTCTGTGTTTCATCAACACTCTGATAGTCCACAGATTACAGAATGCCTCCAGATGTGCATCGGTAACTACTACTGGTCTCCCAGGGAACGATCAAAGCGTAGACTGTTTCAGGGGTACTCCCATGGCGGAAAGTGCGCATGGTGACTGTTTTATTCAATTCCGATGCAATTTCTGTGTTTCATCAACACTCTGATAGTCCACAGATTACAGAATGCCACCAGACGTGCATCGAAAGCTACTACTGGTCTTCCAGGGAACGATCAAAGCGTAGAATCTTTGAGACATTACTCCCGTGGAGGAATGTGGGCATGGTGACTGTTGTATTCAATCCCGATGCAATTTCTGTGTTTCATCAACACTCTGATAGCCCACAGATTACAGAATGCCACCAGATGTGCATCGGAAACTACTACTGGTCTTCCAGGGAACGACCAAAGCGTAGACTGTTTGAGACATTACTCCCATGGAGGAAAGTGCGCATGGTGACTGTTGTATTCAATCCCGATGCAATTTCTGTGTTTCATCAATTCTCTGATAGTTAAAAGATTACAGAATGCCTCCAGATGTGCATCGGAAACTACTACTGGTCTTCCAGGGAACGATCAAATAGTGGACTGTTTGAGACATTACTCCTAAGGACTAAAGTGCGCATGGTGACTGTTGTATTCAATCCCGATGCAAATTCTGTGTTTCATCAACACTCTGATAGTCCACAGATTACAGAATGCCTCCAGATGTGCATCGGTAACTACTACTGGTCTTCCAGGTTATGATCAAAGCGTAGACTGTTAGAGACATTACTCCCATGGAGGAAAGTAAGCATTGGTGACTGTTGTATTCAATCCCGATACAATTTCTGTGTTTCATCAACACTCTGATAGTCCACAGATTACAGAATGCCGACAGATGTGCATCGGAAACTACTACTGGTCTTCCAGGGAACGATTAAAGCGTAGACTGTTTCAGGGTTACTCCCATGGCAGAAAGTGCGCATTGTGAATGTTTTATTCAATTCCGACGCAATTTCTAAGTTTCATATACACTCTGATAGTCCACAGATTACAGAATGCCACCAGACGTGCATCGGAAGCTACTACAGGTCTTCCAGGGAACGATCAAAGCGTAGACTGTTTGAGACATTACTCCCGTGGAGAAAAGTGGGCATGGTGACTGTTGTATTCAATCCCGTTGCAATTTCTGTGTTTCATCAACACTCTAAAAGTAGACAGATTACAGAATGCCACCAGATGTGCATCGAAAACTACTACTGGTCTTCCAGGGAACGATCAAAGCGTAGACTGTTTGAGACATTACTCCCGTGGAGGAAAGTGCGCATGGTGACTGTTGTATTCAATCCCGATGCAAATTTCTGTGTTTCATCAACACTCTGATAGTCCACAGATTACAGAATGCCTCCAGATGTGCATCGGTAACTACTACTGGTCTTCCAGGTTATGATCAAAGCGTAGACTGTTAGAGACATTACTCCCATGGTGGAAAGTGCGGAAGGTGACTGTTGTATTCAATCCCAATACAATTTCTATGTTTCATCAACACTCTGATAGTCCACAGATTACAGAATGCCTCCAGATGTGCAACGGTAACTACTACTGGTCTTCCAGGGAACGATCAAAGAGTATCTGTTTGAGAATTACTCCCATTTAGGAAAGTGCGCGTGGTGACTGTTGTATTCTATCCCGATGCATTTTCTGTGTTTCATCAACACTCTGATAGTCCACAGATTACAGAATGCCGACAGATGTGCATCGGAAACTACTACTGGTCTTCCAGGGAACGATCAAAACGTAGACTGTTTGAGACATTACTCCCGTGGAGGAAAGTGCGCATGGTGACTGTTGTATTCAATCCCGATGCAATTTCTGTGTTTCATCAATTCTCTGATAGTTAAAAGATTACAGAATGCCTCCAGATTTGCATCGGAAACTACTACTGGTCTTCCAGGGAACGATCAAATAGTAGACTGTTTGAGACATTACTACTATGGACTAAAGTACGCATGGTGACTGTTGTATTCAATCCCGATGCAAATTCTGTGTTTCATCAACACTCTGATAGTCCACAGATTACAGAATGCCTCCAGATGTGCATCAGTAACTACTACTGGTCTTCCAGGTTATGATCAAAGCGTAGACTATTAGAGACATTACTCCCATGGAGGAAAGTAAGCATTGGTGACTGTTGTATTCAATCCCGATACAATTTCTGTGTTTCATCAACACTCTGATAGTCCGGAGATTACAGAATGCCTCCAGATGTGCATCGGTAACCACTACTGGTCTTCCAGGGAACGATCAAAGCATAGACTGTTTGAGACATTACTCCCATGGAGGAAAGTGCACATGGTGACTGTTGTATTCAATCCCGAAGGATTTTCTGTGTTTCATCAGCGCTCTGATAGTCCACAGATTACAGAATGCCGACAGATGTGCATCGGAAACTACTACTGGTCTTCCAGGGAACGATTAAAGCGTAGACTGTTTCAGGGTTACTCCCATGGCGGAAAGTGCGCATTGTAATTGTTTTATTCAATTCCGATGCAATTTCTATGTTTCATATACACTCTGATAGTCCACAGATTACAGAATGCCACCAGGCGTGCATCGGAAGCTACTACAGGTCTTCCAGGGAACGATCAAAGCGTAGACTGTTTGAGACATTACTCCCGTGGAGGAAAGTGGGCATGGTGACTGTTGTATTCAATCCCGTTGCAATTTCTGTGTTTCATCAACACTCTAAGAGTAGACAGATTACAGAATGCCACCAGATGTGCATCGAAAACTACTACTGGTTCCAGGGAACGATCAAAGCGTAGACTGTTTGAGACATTACTCCCGTGGAGGAAAGTGCGCATGGTGACTGTTGTATTCAATCCCGATGCAAATATCTGTGTTTCATCAACACTCTGATAGTCCACAGATTACAGAATGCCTCCAGATGTGCATCGGTAACTACTACTGGTCTTCCAGGTTATGATCAAAGCGTAGACTGTTAGAGACATTACTCCCATGGTGGAAAGTGCGGAAGGTGACTGTTGTATTCAATCCCAATACAATTTCTATGTTTCATCAACACTCTGATAGTCCACAGATTACAGAATGCCTCCAGATGTGCAACGGTAACTACTACTGGTCTTCCAGGGAACGATCAAAGCGTAGACTGTTTGAGAATTACTCCCATTTAGGAAAGTGCGCGTGGTGACTGTTGTATTCTATCCCGATGCATTTTCTGTGTTTCATCAACACTCTGATAGTCCACAGATTACAGAATGCCGACAGATGTGCATCGGAAACTACTACTGGTCTTCCAGGGAACGATCAAAACGTAGACTGTTTGAGACATTACTCCCGTGGAGGAAAGTGCGCATGGTGACTGTTGTATTCAATCCCGATGCAATTTCTTTGTTTCATCAACACTCTGATACTCCACAGATTACAGAATGCCTCCAGATGTGCATCGGTAACTACTACTGGTCTTCCAGGGACCGATCAAAGCGTAGACTCTTTGAGACATTACTCCCGTGGAGGAAAGTGCAAATGGTGACTGTTGTATTCAATCCCGATGCAATTTCTGTGTTTCATTAACAATCTGATAGTCCACATTTTACAGAATGCCACCAGATGTGCATCGGAAACTACTACTGGTCTTCCAAGGAACGATCAAAGCGTAGACTGTTTGAGAAATTACTCCCGTGGAAGAAAGTGCGCATGGTGACTGTTGTAATCAATCCCGATGCACTTTCTGTGTTTCATCAACACTCTGATAGCCCACAGATTACAGAATGCCACCATATGTGCATCGGAAAACTACTACTGGTCTTCCAGGGAACGATCAAAGCGTAGACTGTTTGAGACATTACTCCCATGGAGAAAAGTGCGCATGGTGACTGTTGTATTCAATCCCGATGCAAATTTCTGTGTTTCATCAACACTCTGATACTCCACAGATTACAGAATGCCACCAGATGTGCATCGGAAACTACTACTGGACTTCCAGTTACCGATCAAAGCGTAGACTGTTTGAGACATTACTCCCGTGGAGAAAAGTGCGCATGGTGACTGTTGTATTCAATCCCAATGCAATTAATGTGTTTCATCAACACTCTGATAGTCCACAGATTACAGAATGCCACCAGATGTGCATCGGAAACTACTACTGGTCTTCCAGGGAACGATCAAAGCGTAGACTGTTTGAGACATTACTCCCGTGGAGGAAAGTGCGCATGGTGACTGTTGTAATCAATCCCGATGCACTTTCTGTGTTTCATCAACACTCTGATTGCCCACAGATTACAGAATGCCACCAGATGTGCATCGGAAACTACTACTGGTCTTCCAGGGAACGATGAAAGCATAGACTGTTTGAGTCATACCTCCCGTGATGGAAAGTGCGCATGGTGACTGTTGCATTCAATCCCGATGCAATGTCTGTGTTTCATCAAAAATCTGGTAGTCCACAGATTACAGAATGCCTCCAGATGTGCATCGGAAAATACAACTGGTCTTCAAGGGAACGATCAAAGCGTAGACTGTTTGAGACATTACTCCCATGGAGAAAAGTGCGCATGGTGACTGTTGTATTCAATCCGATGCAAATTTCTGTGTTTCATCAACACTCTGATACTCCACATATTACAGAATGCCACCACATGTGCATCGGTAACTACTACTGGTCTTCCAGGGACCGATCAAAGCGTAGACTGTTTGAGACATTACTCCCGTGGAGAAAAGTGCGCATGGTGACTGTTGTATTCAATCCCGATGCACTTTCTGTGTTTCATCAACACTCTGATAGCCCACAGATTACAGAATGCCACCAGACGTGCATCGGAAGCTACAACTGGTCTTCCAGAGAACGATCAAAGCCTAGACTGTTTGAGACATTACTCCCGTGGAGGAATGTGGGCATGGTGACTGTTGTATTCAATCCCGATGCAATTTCTGTGTTTCATCATTTCTCTGATAGTTAAAAGATTACAGAATGCCTCCAGATGTGAATCGGAAACTACTACTGGTCTTCCAGGGAACGATCAAAGAGTAGACTGTTTGAGACATTATTCCTAAGGACTAAAGTGTGCATGGTGACTGTTGTATTCAATCCCGATGCAAATTCTGTGTTTCATCAACACTCTGATAGTCCACAGATTACAGAATGCCTCCAGATGTGCATCGGTAACTACTACTGGTCTTCCAGGTTATGATCAAAGCGTAGACTGTTTCAGACATTACTCCCATAGAGGAAAGTGCGGATGGTGATTGTTGTATTCAATCCCGATGCAGTTTCTGTGTTTCATCAACACTCTGATAGTCGACAGATTACAGAATGCCTCCAGATGTGCATCGGTAACCACTACTGGTCTTCCAGGGAACGATCAAAGCGTAGACTGTTTGAGAATTACTCCCATTTAGGAAAGTGCGCGTGGTGACTGTTGTATTCTATCCCGATGCATTTTCTGTGTTTCATCAACACTCTGATAGTCCACAGATTACAGAATGCCGACAGATGTGCATCGGAAACTACTACTGGTCTTCCAGGGAACGATCAAAACGTAGACTGTTTGAGACATTACTCCCGTGGAGGAAAGTGCGCATGGTGACTGTTGTATTCAATCCCGATGCAATTTCTTTGTTTCATCAACACTCTGATACTCCACAGATTACAGAATGCCTCCAGATGTGCATCGGTAACTACTACTGGTCTTCCAGGGACCGATCAAAGCGTAGACTCTTTGAGACATTACTCCCGTGGAGGAAAGTGCAAATGGTGACTGTTGTATTCAATCCCGATGCAATTTCTGTGTTTCATTAACAATCTGATAGTCCACATTTTACAGAATGCCACCAGATGTGCATCGGAAACTACTACTGGTCTTCCAAGGAACGATCAAAGCGTAGACTGTTTGAGAAATTACTCCCGTGGAAGAAAGTGCGCATGGTGACTGTTGTAATCAATCCCGATGCACTTTCTGTGTTTCATCAACACTCTGATAGCCCACAGATTACAGAATGCCACCATATGTGTATCGGAAAACTACTACTGGTCTTCCAGGGAACGATCAAAGCGTAGACTGTTTGAGACATTACTCCCATGGAGAAAAGTGCGCATGGTGACTGTTGTATTCAATCCCGATGCAAATTTCTGTGTTTCATCAACACTCTGATACTCCACAGATTACAGAATGCCACCAGATGTGCATCGGAAACTACTACTGGTCTTCCAGGGAACGATCAATGCGTAGACTGTTTGAGACATTACTCCCGTGGAGGAAAGTGCGCATGGTGACTGTTGTAATCAATCCCGATGCACTTTCTGTGTTTCATCAACACTCTGATTGCCCACAGATTACAGAATGCCACCAGATGTGCATCGGAAACTACTACTGGTCTTCCAGGGAACGATGAAAGCATAGACTGTTTGAGTCATACCTCCCGTGATGGAAAGTGCGCATGGTGACTGTTGCATTCAATCCCGATGCAATGTCTGTGTTTCATCAAAAATCTGGTAGTCCACAGATTACAGAATGCCTCCAGATGTGCATCGGAAAATACAACTGGTCTTCAAGGGAACGATCAAAGTGTAGACTGTTTGAGACATTACTCCCATGGAGAAAAGTGCGCATGGTGACTGTTGTATTCAATCCCGACGCATTTTCTGTGTTTCATCAACACTCTGATAGTCCACAGATTACAGAATGCCGACAGATGTGCATCGGAAACTACTACTGGTCTTCCAGGGAACGATCAAAACGTAGACTGTTTGAGACATTACTCCCGTGTAGGAAAGTGCGCATGGTGACTGTTGTATTCAATCCCGATGCAATTTCTGTGTTTCATCAATTCTCTGATAGTTAAAAGATTACAGAATGCCTCCAGATGTGCATCGGAAACTACTACTGGTCTTCCAGGGAACGATCAAATAGTAGACTGTTTGAGACATTACTCCTAAGGACTAAAGTGCGCATGGTGACTGTTGTATTCAATCCCGATGCAAATTCTGTGTTTCATCAACACTCTGATAGTCCACAGATTACAGAATGCCTCCAGATGTGCATCAGTAACTACTACTGGTCTTCCAGGTTATGATCAAAGCGTAGACTATTAGAGACATTACTCCCATGGAGGAAAGTAAGCATTGGTGACTGTTGTATTCAATCCCGATACAATTTCTGTGTTTCATCAACACTCTGATAGTCCACAGATTACAGAATGCCTCCAGATGTGCATCGGTAACCACTACTGGTCTTCCAGGGAACGATCAAAGCATAGACTGTTTGAGACATTACTCCCATGGAGGAAAGTGCACATGGTGACTGTTGTATTCAATCCCGAAGGATTTTCTGTGTTTCATCAGCGCTCTGATAGTCCACAGATTACAGAATGCCGACAGATGTGCATCGGAAACTACTACTGGTCTTCCAGGGAACGATTAAAGCGTAGACTGTTTCAGGGTTAGTCCCATGGCGGAAAGTGCGCATTGTGAATGTTTTATTCAATTCCGATGGAATTTCTATGTTTCATATACACTCTGATAGTCCACAGATTACAGAATGCCACCAGACGTGCATCGGAAGCTACTACAGGTCTTCCAGGGAACGATCAAAGCGTAGACTGTTTGAGACATTACTCCCGTGGAGGAAAGTGGGCATGGTGACTGTTGTATTCAATCCCGTTGCAATTTCTGTGTTTCATCAACACTCTAAGAGTAGACAGATTACAGAATGCCACCAGATGTGCATCGAAAACTACTACTGGTCTTCCAGGGAACGATCAAAGCGTAGACTGTTTGAGACATTACTCCCGTGGAGGAAAGTGCGCATGGTGACTGTTGTATTCAATCCCGATGCAAATTTCTGTGTTTCATCAACACTCTGATAGTCCACAGATTACAGAATGCCTCCAGATGTGAATCGGTAACTACTACTGGTCTTCCAGGTTATGATCAAAGCGTAGACTGTTAGAGACATTACTCCCATGGTGGAAAGTGCGGAAGGTGACTGTTGTATTCAATCCCAATACAATTTCTATGTTTCATCAACACTCTGATAGTCCACAGATTACAGAATGCCTCCAGATGTGCAACGGTAACTACTACTGGTCTTCCGGGGAACGATCAAAGCGTAGACTGTTTGAGAATTACTCCCATTTAGGAAAGTGCGCGTGGTGACTGTTGTATTCTATCCCGATGCATTTTCTGTGTTTCATCAACACTCTGATAGTCCACAGATTACAGAATGCCGACAGATGTGCATCGGAAACTACTACTGGTCTTCCAGGGAACGATCAAAACGTAGACTGTTTGAGACTTTACTCCCGTGGAGGAAAGTGCGCATGGTGACTGTTGTATTCAATCCCGATGCAATTTCTTTGTTTCATCAACACTCTGATACTCCACAGATTACAGAATGCCTCCAGATGTGCATCGGTAACTACTACTGGTCTTCCAGGGACCGATCAAAGCGTAGACTCTTTGAGACATTACTCCCGTGGAGGAAAGTGCAAATGGTGACTGTTGTATTCAATCCCGATGCAATTTCTGTGTTTCATTAACAATCTGATAGTCCACATTTTACAGAATGCCACCAGATGTGCATCGGAAACTACTACTGGTCTTCCAAGGAACGATCAAAGCGTAGACTGTTTGAGAAATTACTCCCGTGGAAGAAAGTGCGCATGGTGACTGTTGTAATCAATCCCGATGCACTTTCTGTGTTTCATCAACACTCTGATAGCCCACAGATTACAGAATGCCACCATATGTGCATCGGAAAACTACTACTGGTCTTCCAGGGAACGATCAAAGCGTAGACTGTTTGAGACATTACTCCCATGGAGAAAAGTGCGCATGGTGACTGTTGTATTCAATCCCGATGCAAATTTCTGTGTTTCATCAACACTCTGATACTCCACAGATTACAGAATGCCACCAGATGTGCATCGGAAACTACTACTGGACTTCCAGTTACCGATCAAAGTGTAGACTGTTTGAGACATTACTCCCGTGGAGAAAAGTGCGCATGGTGACTGTTGTATTCAATCCCGATGCAATTTCTGTGTTTCATCAACACTCTGATAGTCCACAGATTACAGAATGCCACCAGATGTGCATCGGAAACTACTACTGGTCTTCCAGGGAACGATCAAAGCGTAGACTGTTTGAGACATTACTCCCGTGGAGGAAAGTGCGCATGGTGACTGTTGTAATCAATCCCGATGCACTTTCTGTGTTTCATCAACACTCTGATTGCCCACAGATTACAGAATGCCACCAGATGTGCATCGGAAACTACTACTGGTCTTCCAGGGAACGATGAAAGCATAGACTGTTTGAGTCATACCTCCCGTGATGGAAAGTGCGCATGGTGACTGTTGCATTCAATCCCGATGCAATGTCTGTGTTTCATCAAAAATCTGGTAGTCCACAGATTACAGAATGCCTCCAGATGTGCATCGGAAAATACAACTGGTCTTCAAGGGAACGATCAAAGTGCAGACTGTTTGAGACATTACTCCCATGGAGAAAAGTGCGCATGGTGACTGTTGTATTCAATCCCGATGCAAATTTCTGTGTTTCATCAACACTTTGATACTCCACAGATTACAGAATGCCACCACATGTGCATCGGTAACTACTACTGGTCTTCCAGGGACCGATCAAAGCGTAGACTGTTTGAGACATTACTCCCGTGGAGAAAAGTGCGCATGGTGACTGTTGTATTCAATCCCGATGCACTTTCTGTGTTTCATCAACACTCTGATAGCCCACAGATTACAGAATGCCACCAGACGTGCATCGGAAGCTACAACTGGTCTTCCAGGGAACGATCAAAGCCTAGACTGTTTGAGACATTACTCCCGTGGAGGAATGTGGGCATGGTGACTGTTGTATTAAATCCCGATGCAATTTCTGTGTTTTATCATTTCTCTGATAGTTAAAAGATTACAGAATGCCTCCAGATGTGAATCGGAAACTACTACTGGTCTTCCATTGAACGATCAAAGAGAAGACTGTTTGAGACATTACTCCTAAGGACTAAAGTGTGCATGGTGACTGTTGTATTCAATCCCGATGCAAATTCTGTGTTTCATCAACACTCTGATAGTCCACAGATTACAGAATGCCTCCAGATGTGCATCGGTAACTACTACTGGTCTTCCAGGTTATGATCAAAGCGTAGACTGTTAGAGACATTACTCCCATTGAGGAAAGTAAGCATTGGTGACTGTTGTTTTCAATCCCGATACAATTTCTGTGTTTCATCAACACTCTGATAGTCCACAGATTACAGAATGCCTCCAGATGTGCATCGGTAACTACTACTGGTCTTCCAGGTTATGATCAAAGCGTAGACTGTTAGAGACATTACTCCCATGGAGGAAAGTAAGCATTGGTGACTGTTGTTTTCAATCCCGATGCAAATTCTGTGTTTCATCAACACTCTGATAGTCCACAGATTACAGAATGCCTCCAGATGTGCATCGGTAACCACTACTGGTCTTCCAGGGAACGATCAAAGCATAGACTGTTTGAGACATTACTCCCATGGAGGAAAGTAAGCATTGGTGACTGTTGTATTCAATCCCGATACAATTTCTGTGTTTCATCAACACTCTGATAGTCCACAGATTACAGAATGCCGACAGATGTGCATCGGAAAATACTACTTATCTTCCAGGGAACGATTAAAGCGTAGACTGTTTCAGAGTTACTCCCATGGCGGAAAGTGCGCATTGTGAATGTTTTATTCAATTCCGATGCAATTTCTATGTTTCATATACACTCTGATAGTCCACAGATTACAGAATGCCACCAGACGTGCATCGGAAGCTACTACAGGTCTTCCAGGGAACGATCAAAGCGTAGACTGTTTGAGACATTACTCCCGTGGAGGAAAGTGCGCATGGTGACTGTTGTATTCAATCCCGATGCACTTTCTGTGTTTCATCAACACTCTGATAGCCCACAGATTACAGAATGCCACCATATGTGCATCGGAAAACTACTACTGGTCTTCCAGGGAACGATCAAAACGTAGACTGTTTGAGACATTACTCCCGTGGAGGAAAGTGCGCATGGTGACTGTTGTATTCAATCCCGATGCAATTTCTTTGTTTCATCAACACTCTGATACTCCACAGATTACAGAATGCCTCCAGATGTGCATCGGTAACTACTACTGGTCTTCCAGGGACCGATCAAAGCGTAGACTCTTTGAGACATTACTCCCGTGGAGGAAAGTGCAAATGGTGACTGTTGTATTCAATCCCGATGCAATTTCTGTGTTTCATTAACAATCTGATAGTCCACATTTTACAGAATGCCACCAGATGTGCATCGGAAACTACTACTGGTCTTCCAAGGAACGATCAAAGCGTAGACTGTTTGAGAAATTACTCCCGTGGAAGAAAGTGCGCATGGTGACTGTTGTAATCAATCCCGATGCACTTTCTGTGTTTCATCAACACTCTGATAGCCCACAGATTACAGAATGCCACCATATGTGCATCGGAAAACTACTACTGGTCTTCCAGGGAACGATCAAAGCGTAGACTGTTTGAGACATTACTCCCATGGAGAAAAGTGCGCATGGTGACTGTTGTATTCAATCCCGATGCAAATTTCTGTGTTTCATCAACACTCTGATACTCCACAGATTACAGAATGCCACCAGATGTGCATCGGAAACTACTACTGGACTTCCAGTTACCGATCAAAGTGTAGACTGTTTGAGACATTACTCCCGTGGAGAAAAGTGCGCATGGTGACTGTTGTATTCAATCCCGATGCAATTTCTGTGTTTCATCAACACTCTGATAGTCCACAGATTACAGAATGCCACCAGATGTGCATCGGAAACTACTACTGGTCTTCCAGGGAACGATCAAAGCGTAGACTGTTTGAGACATTACTCCCGTGGAGGAAAGTGCGCATGGTGACTGTTGTAATCAATCCCGATGCACTTTCTGTGTTTCATCAACACTCTGATTGCCCACAGATTACAGAATGCCACCAGATGTGCATCGGAAACTACTACTGGTCTTCCAGGGAACGATGAAAGCATAGACTGTTTGAGTCATACCTCCCGTGATGGAAAGTGCGCATGGTGACTGTTGCATTCAATCCCGATGCAATGTCTGTGTTTCATCAAAAATCTGGTAGTCCACAGATTACAGAATGCCTCCAGATGTGCATCGGAAAATACAACTGGTCTTCAAGGGAACGATCAAAGTGCAGACTGTTTGAGACATTACTCCCATGGAGAAAAGTGCGCATGGTGACTGTTGTATTCAATCCCGATGCAAATTTCTGTGTTTCATCAACACTTTGATACTCCACAGATTACAGAATGCCACCACATGTGCATCGGTAACTACTACTGGTCTTCCAGGGACCGATCAAAGCGTAGACTGTTTGAGACATTACTCCCGTGGAGAAAAGTGCGCATGGTGACTGTTGTATTCAATCCCGATGCACTTTCTGTGTTTCATCAACACTCTGATAGCCCACAGATTACAGAATGCCACCAGACGTGCATCGGAAGCTACAACTGGTCTTCCAGGGAACGATCAAAGCCTAGACTGTTTGAGACATTACTCCCGTGGAGGAATGTGGGCATGGTGACTGTTGTATTAAATCCCGATGCAATTTCTGTGTTTTATCATTTCTCTGATAGTTAAAAGATTACAGAATGCCTCCAGATGTGAATCGGAAACTACTACTGGTCTTCCATTGAACGATCAAAGAGAAGACTGTTTGAGACATTACTCCTAAGGACTAAAGTGTGCATGGTGACTGTTGTATTCAATCCCGATGCAAATTCTGTGTTTCATCAACACTCTGATAGTCCACAGATTACAGAATGCCTCCAGATGTGCATCGGTAACTACTACTGGTCTTCCAGGTTATGATCAAAGCGTAGACTGTTAGAGACATTACTCCCATGGAGGAAAGTAAGCATTGGTGACTGTTGTTTTCAATCCCGATACAATTTCTGTGTTTCATCAACACTCTGATAGTCCACAGATTACAGAATGCCTCCAGATGTGCATCGGTAACTACTACTGGTCTTCCAGGTTATGATCAAAGCGTAGACTGTTAGAGACATTACTCCCATGGAGGAAAGTAAGCATTGGTGACTGTTGTTTTCAATCCCGATGCAAATTCTGTGTTTCATCAACACTCTGATAGTCCACAGATTACAGAATGCCTCCAGATGTGCATCGGTAACCACTACTGGTCTTCCAGGGAACGATCAAAGCATAGACTGTTTGAGACATTACTCCCATGGAGGAAAGTAAGCATTGGTGACTGTTGTATTCAATCCCGATACAATTTCTGTGTTTCATCAACACTCTGATAGTCCACAGATTACAGAATGCCGACAGATGTGCATCGGAAAATACTACTTATCTTCCAGGGAACGATTAAAGCGTAGACTGTTTCAGAGTTACTCCCATGGCGGAAAGTGCGCATTGTGAATGTTTTATTCAATTCCGATGCAATTTCTATGTTTCATATACACTCTGATAGTCCACAGATTACAGAATGCCACCAGACGTGCATCGGAAGCTACTACAGGTCTTCCAGGGAACGATCAAAGCGTAGACTGTTTGAGACATTACTCCCGTGGAGGAAAGTGCGCATGGTGACTGTTGTATTCAATCCCGATGCACTTTCTGTGTTTCATCAACACTCTGATAGCCCACAGATTACAGAATGCCACCATATGTGCATCGGAAAACTACTACTGGTCTTCCAGGGAACGATCAAAACGTAGACTGTTTGAGACATTACTCCCGTGGAGGAAAGTGCGCATGGTGACTGTTGTATTCAATCCCGATGCAATTTCTTTGTTTCATCAACACTCTGATACTCCACAGATTACAGAATGCCTCCAGATGTGCATCGGTAACTACTACTGGTCTTCCAGGGACCGATCAAAGCGTAGACTCTTTGAGACATTACTCCCGTGGAGGAAAGTGCAAATGGTGACTGTTGTATTCAATCCCGATGCAATTTCTGTGTTTCATTAACAATCTGATAGTCCACATTTTACAGAATGCCACCAGATGTGCATCGGAAACTACTACTGGTCTTCCAAGGAACGATCAAAGCGTAGACTGTTTGAGAAATTACTCCCGTGGAAGAAAGTGCGCATGGTGACTGTTGTAATCAATCCCGATGCACTTTCTGTGTTTCATCAACACTCTGATAGCCCACAGATTACAGAATGCCACCATATGTGCATCGGAAAACTACTACTGGTCTTCCAGGGAACGATCAAAGCGTAGACTGTTTGAGACATTACTCCCATGGAGAAAAGTGCGCATGGTGACTGTTGTATTCAATCCCGATGCAAATTTCTGTGTTTCATCAACACTCTGATACTCCACAGATTACAGAATGCCACCAGATGTGCATCGGAAACTACTACTGGACTTCCAGTTACCGATCAAAGTGTAGACTGTTTGAGACATTACTCCCGTGGAGAAAAGTGCGCATGGTGACTGTTGTATTCAATCCCGATGCAATTTCTGTGTTTCATCAACACTCTGATAGTCCACAGATTACAGAATGCCACCAGATGTGCATCGGAAACTACTACTGGTCTTCCAGGGAACGATCAAAGCGTAGACTGTTTGAGACATTACTCCCGTGGAGGAAAGTGCGCATGGTGACTGTTGTAATCAATCCCGATGCACTTTCTGTGTTTCATCAACACTCTGATTGCCCACAGATTACAGAATGCCACCAGATGTGCATCGGAAACTACTACTGGTCTTCCAGGGAACGATGAAAGCATAGACTGTTTGAGTCATACCTCCCGTGATGGAAAGTGTGCATGGTGACTGTTGCATTCAATCCCGATGCAATGTCTGTGTTTCATCAAAAATCTGGTAGTCCACAGATTACAGAATGCCTCCAGATGTGCATCGGAAAATACAACTGGTCTTCAAGGGAACGATCAAAGTGCAGACTGTTTGAGACATTACTCCCATGGAGAAAAGTGCGCATGGTGACTGTTGTATTCAATCCCGATGCAAATTTCTGTGTTTCATCAACACTTTGATACTCCACAGATTACAGAATGCCACCACATGTGCATCGGTAACTACTACTGGTCTTCCAGGGACCGATCAAAGCGTAGACTGTTTGAGACATTACTCCCGTGGAGAAAAGTGCGCATGGTGACTGTTGTATTCAATCCCGATGCACTTTCTGTGTTTCATCAACACTCTGATAGCCCACAGATTACAGAATGCCACCAGACGTGCATCGGAAGCTACAACTGGTCTTCCAGGGAACGATCAAAGCCTAGACTGTTTGAGACATTACTCCCGTGGAGGAATGTGGGCATGGTGACTGTTGTATTAAATCCCGATGCAATTTCTGTGTTTTATCATTTCTCTGATAGTTAAAAGATTACAGAATGCCTCCAGATGTGAATCGGAAACTACTACTGGTCTTCCATTGAACGATCAAAGAGAAGACTGTTTGAGACATTACTCCCATGGAGGAAAGTGCACATGGTGACTGTTGTATTCAATCCCGAAGGATTTTCTGTGTTTCATCAGCGCTCTGATAGTCCACAGATTACAGAATGCCGACAGATGTGCATCGGAAACTACTACTGGTCTTCCAGGGAACGATTAAAGCGTAGACTGTTTCAGGGTTAGTCCCATGGCGGAAAGTGCGCATTGTGAATGTTTTATTCAATTCCGATGGAATTTCTATGTTTCATATACACTCTGATAGTCCACAGATTACAGAATGCCACCAGACGTGCATCGGAAGCTACTACAGGTCTTCCAGGGAACGATCAAAGCGTAGACTGTTTGAGACATTACTCCCGTGGAGGAAAGTGGGCATGGTGACTGTTGTATTCAATCCCGTTGCAATTTCTGTGTTTCATCAACACTCTAAGAGTAGACAGATTACAGAATGCCACCAGATGTGCATCGAAAACTACTACTGGTCTTCCAGGGAACGATCAAAGCGTAGACTGTTTGAGACATTACTCCCGTGGAGGAAAGTGCGCATGGTGACTGTTGTATTCAATCCCGATGCAAATTTCTGTGTTTCATCAACACTCTGATAGTCCACAGATTACAGAATGCCTCCAGATGTGAATCGGTAACTACTACTGGTCTTCCAGGTTATGATCAAAGCGTAGACTGTTAGAGACATTACTCCCATGGTGGAAAGTGCGGAAGGTGACTGTTGTATTCAATCCCAATACAATTTCTATGTTTCATCAACACTCTGATAGTCCACAGATTACAGAATGCCTCCAGATGTGCAACGGTAACTACTACTGGTCTTCCGGGGAACGATCAAAGCGTAGACTGTTTGAGAATTACTCCCATTTAGGAAAGTGCGCGTGGTGACTGTTGTATTCTATCCCGATGCATTTTCTGTGTTTCATCAACACTCTGATAGTCCACAGATTACAGAATGCCGACAGATGTGCATCGGAAACTACTACTGGTCTTCCAGGGAACGATCAAAACGTAGACTGTTTGAGACATTACTCCCGTGGAGGAAAGTGCGCATGGTGACTGTTGTATTCAATCCCGATGCAATTTCTTTGTTTCATCAACACTCTGATACTCCACAGATTACAGAATGCCTCCAGATGTGCATCGGTAACTACTACTGGTCTTCCAGGGACCGATCAAAGCGTAGACTCTTTGAGACATTACTCCCGTGGAGGAAAGTGCAAATGGTGACTGTTGTATTCAATCCCGATGCAATTTCTGTGTTTCATTAACAATCTGATAGTCCACATTTTACAGAATGCCACCAGATGTGCATCGGAAACTACTACTGGTCTTCCAAGGAACGATCAAAGCGTAGACTGTTTGAGAAATTACTCCCGTGGAAGAAAGTGCGCATGGTGACTGTTGTAATCAATCCCGATGCACTTTCTGTGTTTCATCAACACTCTGATAGCCCACAGATTACAGAATGCCACCATATGTGCATCGGAAAACTACTACTGGTCTTCCAGGGAACGATCAAAGCGTAGACTGTTTGAGACATTACTCCCATGGAGAAAAGTGCGCATGGTGACTGTTGTATTCAATCCCGATGCAAATTTCTGTGTTTCATCAACACTCTGATACTCCACAGATTACAGAATGCCACCAGATGTGCATCGGAAACTACTACTGGACTTCCAGTTACCGATCAAAGTGTAGACTGTTTGAGACATTACTCCCGTGGAGAAAAGTGCGCATGGTGACTGTTGTATTCAATCCCGATGCAATTTCTGTGTTTCATCAACACTCTGATAGTCCACAGATTACAGAATGCCACCAGATGTGCATCGGAAACTACTACTGGTCTTCCAGGGAACGATCAAAGCGTAGACTGTTTGAGACATTACTCCCGTGGAGGAAAGTGCGCATGGTGACTGTTGTAATCAATCCCGATGCACTTTCTGTGTTTCATCAACACTCTGATTGCCCACAGATTACAGAATGCCACCAGATGTGCATCGGAAACTACTACTGGTCTTCCAGGGAACGATGAAAGCATAGACTGTTTGAGTCATACCTCCCGTGATGGAAAGTGCGCATGGTGACTGTTGCATTCAATCCCGATGCAATGTCTGTGTTTCATCAAAAATCTGGTAGTCCACAGATTACAGAATGCCTCCAGATGTGCATCGGAAAATACAACTGGTCTTCAAGGGAACGATCAAAGTGCAGACTGTTTGAGACATTACTCCCATGGAGAAAAGTGCGCATGGTGACTGTTGTATTCAATCCCGATGCAAATTTCTGTGTTTCATCAACACTTTGATACTCCACAGATTACAGAATGCCACCACATGTGCATCGGTAACTACTACTGGTCTTCCAGGGACCGATCAAAGCGTAGACTGTTTGAGACATTACTCCCGTGGAGAAAAGTGCGCATGGTGACTGTTGTATTCAATCCCGATGCACTTTCTGTGTTTCATCAACACTCTGATAGCCCACAGATTACAGAATGCCACCAGACGTGCATCGGAAGCTACAACTGGTCTTCCAGGGAACGATCAAAGCCTAGACTGTTTGAGACATTACTCCCGTGGAGGAATGTGGGCATGGTGACTGTTGTATTAAATCCCGATGCAATTTCTGTGTTTTATCATTTCTCTGATAGTTAAAAGATTACAGAATGCCTCCAGATGTGAATCGGAAACTACTACTGGTCTTCCATTGAACGATCAAAGAGAAGACTGTTTGAGACATTACTCCTAAGGACTAAAGTGTGCATGGTGACTGTTGTATTCAATCCCGATGCAAATTCTGTGTTTCATCAACACTCTGATAGTCCACAGATTACAGAATGCCTCCAGATGTGCATCGGTAACTACTACTGGTCTTCCAGGTTATGATCAAAGCGTAGACTGTTAGAGACATTACTCCCATGGAGGAAAGTAAGCATTGGTGACTGTTGTTTTCAATCCCGATACAATTTCTGTGTTTCATCAACACTCTGATAGTCCACAGATTACAGAATGCCTCCAGATGTGCATCGGTAACTACTACTGGTCTTCCAGGTTATGATCAAAGCGTAGACTGTTAGAGACATTACTCCCATGGAGGAAAGTAAGCATTGGTGACTGTTGTTTTCAATCCCGATGCAAATTCTGTGTTTCATCAACACTCTGATAGTCCACAGATTACAGAATGCCTCCAGATGTGCATCGGTAACCACTACTGGTCTTCCAGGGAACGATCAAAGCATAGACTGTTTGAGACATTACTCCCATGGAGGAAAGTAAGCATTGGTGACTGTTGTATTCAATCCCGATACAATTTCTGTGTTTCATCAACACTCTGATAGTCCACAGATTACAGAATGCCGACAGATGTGCATCGGAAAATACTACTTATCTTCCAGGGAACGATTAAAGCGTAGACTGTTTCAGAGTTACTCCCATGGCGGAAAGTGCGCATTGTGAATGTTTTATTCAATTCCGATGCAATTTCTATGTTTCATATACACTCTGATAGTCCACAGATTACAGAATGCCACCAGACGTGCATCGGAAGCTACTACAGGTCTTCCAGGGAACGATCAAAGCGTAGACTGTTTGAGACATTACTCCCGTGGAGGAAAGTGCGCATGGTGACTGTTGTATTCAATCCCGATGCACTTTCTGTGTTTCATCAACACTCTGATAGCCCACAGATTACAGAATGCCACCATATGTGCATCGGAAAACTACTACTGGTCTTCCAGGGAACGATCAAAACGTAGACTGTTTGAGACATTACTCCCGTGGAGGAAAGTGCGCATGGTGACTGTTGTATTCAATCCCGATGCAATTTCTTTGTTTCATCAACACTCTGATACTCCACAGATTACAGAATGCCTCCAGATGTGCATCGGTAACTACTACTGGTCTTCCAGGGACCGATCAAAGCGTAGACTCTTTGAGACATTACTCCCGTGGAGGAAAGTGCAAATGGTGACTGTTGTATTCAATCCCGATGCAATTTCTGTGTTTCATTAACAATCTGATAGTCCACATTTTACAGAATGCCACCAGATGTGCATCGGAAACTACTACTGGTCTTCCAAGGAACGATCAAAGCGTAGACTGTTTGAGAAATTACTCCCGTGGAAGAAAGTGCGCATGGTGACTGTTGTAATCAATCCCGATGCACTTTCTGTGTTTCATCAACACTCTGATAGCCCACAGATTACAGAATGCCACCATATGTGCATCGGAAAACTACTACTGGTCTTCCAGGGAACGATCAAAGCGTAGACTGTTTGAGACATTACTCCCATGGAGAAAAGTGCGCATGGTGACTGTTGTATTCAATCCCGATGCAAATTTCTGTGTTTCATCAACACTCTGATACTCCACAGATTACAGAATGCCACCAGATGTGCATCGGAAACTACTACTGGACTTCCAGTTACCGATCAAAGTGTAGACTGTTTGAGACATTACTCCCGTGGAGAAAAGTGCGCATGGTGACTGTTGTATTCAATCCCGATGCAATTTCTGTGTTTCATCAACACTCTGATAGTCCACAGATTACAGAATGCCACCAGATGTGCATCGGAAACTACTACTGGTCTTCCAGGGAACGATCAAAGCGTAGACTGTTTGAGACATTACTCCCGTGGAGGAAAGTGCGCATGGTGACTGTTGTAATCAATCCCGATGCACTTTCTGTGTTTCATCAACACTCTGATTGCCCACAGATTACAGAATGCCACCAGATGTGCATCGGAAACTACTACTGGTCTTCCAGGGAACGATGAAAGCATAGACTGTTTGAGTCATACCTCCCGTGATGGAAAGTGCGCATGGTGACTGTTGCATTCAATCCCGATGCAATGTCTGTGTTTCATCAAAAATCTGGTAGTCCACAGATTACAGAATGCCTCCAGATGTGCATCGGAAAATACAACTGGTCTTCAAGGGAACGATCAAAGTGCAGACTGTTTGAGACATTACTCCCATGGAGAAAAGTGCGCATGGTGACTGTTGTATTCAATCCCGATGCAAATTTCTGTGTTTCATCAACACTTTGATACTCCACAGATTACAGAATGCCACCACATGTGCATCGGTAACTACTACTGGTCTTCCAGGGACCGATCAAAGCGTAGACTGTTTGAGACATTACTCCCGTGGAGAAAAGTGCGCATGGTGACTGTTGTATTCAATCCCGATGCACTTTCTGTGTTTCATCAACACTCTGATAGCCCACAGATTACAGAATGCCACCAGACGTGCATCGGAAGCTACAACTGGTCTTCCAGGGAACGATCAAAGCCTAGACTGTTTGAGACATTACTCCCGTGGAGGAATGTGGGCATGGTGACTGTTGTATTAAATCCCGATGCAATTTCTGTGTTTTATCATTTCTCTGATAGTTAAAAGATTACAGAATGCCTCCAGATGTGAATCGGAAACTACTACTGGTCTTCCATTGAACGATCAAAGAGAAGACTGTTTGAGACATTACTCCTAAGGACTAAAGTGTGCATGGTGACTGTTGCATTCAATCCCGATGCAAATTCTGTGTTTCATCAACACTCTGATAGTCCACAGATTACAGAATGCCTCCAGATGTGCATCGGTAACTACTACTGGTCTTCCAGGTTATGATCAAAGCGTAGACTGTTAGAGACATTACTCCCATGGAGGAAAGTAAGCATTGGTGACTGTTGTTTTCAATCCCGATACAATTTCTGTGTTTCATCAACACTCTGATAGTCCACAGATTACAGAATGCCTCCAGATGTGCATCGGTAACTACTACTGGTCTTCCAGGTTATGATCAAAGCGTAGACTGTTAGAGACATTACTCCCATGGAGGAAAGTAAGCATTGGTGACTGTGTTTTCAATCCCGATGCAAATTCTGTGTTTCATCAACACTCTGATAGTCCACAGATTACAGAATGCCTCCAGATGTGCATCGGTAACCACTACTGGTCTTCCAGGGAACGATCAAAGCATAGACTGTTTGAGACATTACTCCCATGGAGGAAAGTAAGCATTGGTGACTGTTGTATTCAATCCCGATACAATTTCTGTGTTTCATCAACACTCTGATAGTCCACAGATTACAGAATGCCGACAGATGTGCATCGGAAAATACTACTTATCTTCCAGGGAACGATTAATGCGTAGACTGTTTCAGAGTTACTCCCATGGCGGAAAGTGCGCATTGTGAATGTTTTATTCAATTCCGATGCAATTTCTATGTTTCATATACACTCTGATAGTCCACAGATTACAGAATGCCACCAGACGTGCATCGGAAGCTACTACAGGTCTTCCAGGGAACGATCAAAGCGTAGACTGTTTGAGACATTACTCCCGTGGAGGAAAGTGCGCATGGTGACTGTTGTATTCAATCCCGATGCACTTTCTGTGTTTCATCAACACTCTGATAGCCCACAGATTACAGAATGCCACCATATGTGCATCGGAAAACTACTACTGGTCTTCCAGGGAACGATCAAAGCGTAGACTGTTTGAGACATTACTCCCATGGAGAAAAGTGCGCATGGTGACTGTTGTATTCAATCCCGATGCAAATTTCTGTGTTTCATCAACACTCTGATACTCCACAGATTACAGAATGCCACCAGATGTGCATCGGAAACTACTACTGGACTTCCAGTTACCGATCAAAGCGTAGACTGTTTGAGACATTACTCCCGTGGAGGAAAGTGCGCATGGTGGCTGTTGTAATCAATCCCGATGCACTTTCTGTGTTTCATCAACACTCTGATTGCCCACAGATTACAGAATGCCACCAGATGTGCATCGGAAACTACTACTGGTCTTCCAGGGAACGATGAAAGCATAGACTGTTTGAGTCATACCTCCCGTGATGGAAAGTGCGCATGGTGACTGTTGCATTCAATCCCGATGCAATGTCTGTGTTTCATCAAAAATCTGGTAGTCCACAGATTACAGAATGCCTCCAGATGTGCATCGGAAAATACAACTGGTCTTCAAGGGAACGATCAAAGCGTAGACTGTTCGAGACATTACTCCCATGGAGAAAAGTGCGCATGGTGACTGTTGTATTCAATCCCGACGCATTTTCTGTGTTTCATCAACACTCTGATAGTCCACAGATTACAGAATGCCGACAGATGTGCATCGGAAACTACTACTGGTCTTCCAGGGACCGATCAAAACGTAGACTGTTTGAGACATTACTCCCGTGGAGGAAAGTGCGCATGGTGACTGTTGTATTCAATCCCGATGCAATTTCTGTGTTTCATCAATTCTCTGATAGTTAAAAGATTACAGAATGCCTCCAGATGTGCATCGGAAACTACTACTGGTCTTCCAGGGAACGATCAAATAGTAGACTGTTTGAGACATTACTCCTAAGGACTAAAGTGCGCATGGTGACTGTTGTATTCAATCCCGATGCAAATTCTGTGTTTCAACAACACTCTGATAGTCCACAGATTGCAGAATGCCTCCAGATGTGCATCAGTAACTACTACTGGTCTTCCAGGTTATGATCAAAGCGTAGACTATTAGAGACATTACTCCCATGGAGGAAAGTAAGCATTGGTGACTGTTGTATTCAATCCCGATACAATTTCTGTGTTTCATCAACACTCTGATAGTCCACAGATTACAGAATGCCTCCAGATGTGCATCGGTAACCACTACTGGTCTTCCAGGGAACGATCAAAGCATAGACTGTTTGAGACATTACTCCCCTGGAGGAAAGTGCACATGGTGACTGTTGTATTCAATCCCGAAGGATTTTCTGTGTTTCATCAGCGCTCTGATAGTCCACAGATTACAGAATGCCGACAGATGTGCATCGGAAACTACTACTGGTCTTCCAGGGAACGATTAAAGCGTAGACTGTTTCAGGGTTACTCCCATGGCGGAAAGTGCGCATTGTGAATGTTTTATTCAATTCCGATGCAATTTCTATGTTTCATATACACTCTGATAGTCCACAGATTACAGAATGCCACCAGATGTGCATCGGAAACTACTACTGGTCTTCCAGGGAACGATGAAAGCATAGACTGTTTGAGTCATACCTCCCGTGATGGAAAGTGCGCATGGTGACTGTTGCATTCAATCCCGATGCAATGTCTGTGTTTCATCAAAAATCTGGTAGTCCACAGATTACAGAATGCCTCCAGATGTGCATCGGAAAATACAACTGGTCTTCAAGGGAACGATCAAAGCGTAGACTGTTTGAGACATTACTCCCATGGAGAAAAGTGCGCATGGTGACTGTTGTATTCAATCCCGATGCAAATTTCTGTGTTTCATCAACACTCTGATACTCCACAGATTACAGAATGCCACCACATGTGCATCGGTAACTACTACTGGTCTTCCAGGGACCGATCAAAGCGTAGACTGTTTGAGACATTACTCCCGTGGAGAAAAGTGCGCATGGTGACTGTTGTATTCAATCCCGATACAATTTCTGTGTTTCATCAACACTCTGATAGTCCACAGATTACAGAATGCCTCCAGATGTGCATCGGTAACCACTACTGGTCTTCCAGGGAACGATCAAAGCATAGACTGTTTGAGACATTACTCCCATGGAGGAAAGTGCACATGGTGACTGTTGTATTCAATCCCGAAGGATTTTCTGTGTTTCATCAGCGCTCTGATAGTCCACAGATTACAGAATGCCGACAGATGTGCATCGGAAACTACTACTGGTCTTCCAGGGAACGATTAAAGCGTAGACTGTTTCAGGGTTAGTCCCATGGCGGAAAGTGCGCATTGTGAATGTTTTATTCAATTCCGATGGAATTTCTATGTTTCATATACACTCTGATAGTCCACAGATTACAGAATGCCACCAGACGTGCATCGGAAGCTACTACAGGTCTTCCAGGGAACGATCAAAGCGTAGACTGTTTGAGACATTACTCCCGTGGAGGAAAGTGGGCATGGTGACTGTTGTATTCAATCCCGTTGCAATTTCTGTGTTTCATCAACACTCTAAGAGTAGACAGATTACAGAATGCCACCAGATGTGCATCGAAAACTACTACTGGTCTTCCAGGGAACGATCAAAGCGTAGACTGTTTGAGACATTACTCCCGTGGAGGAAAGTGCGCATGGTGACTGTTGTATTCAATCCCGATGCAAATTTCTGTGTTTCATCAACACTCTGATAGTCCACAGATTACAGAATGCCTCCAGATGTGAATCGGTAACTACTACTGGTCTTCCAGGTTATGATCAAAGCGTAGACTGTTAGAGACATTACTCCCATGGTGGAAAGTGCGGAAGGTGACTGTTGTATTCAATCCCAATACAATTTCTATGTTTCATCAACTCTCTGATAGTCCACAGATTACAGAATGCCTCCAGATGTGCAACGGTAACTACTACTGGTCTTCCGGGGAACGATCAAAGCGTAGACTGTTTGAGAATTACTCCCATTTAGGAAAGTGCGCGTGGTGACTGTTGTATTCTATCCCGATGCATTTTCTGTGTTTCATCAACACTCTGATAGTCCACAGATTACAGAATGCCGACAGATGTGCATCGGAAACTACTACTGGTCTTCCAGGGAACGATCAAAACGTAGACTGTTTGAGACATTACTCCCGTGGAGGAAAGTGCGCATGGTGACTGTTGTATTCAATCCCGATGCAATTTCTTTGTTTCATCAACACTCTGATACTCCACAGATTACAGAATGCCTCCAGATGTGCATCGGTAACTACTACTGGTCTTCCAGGGACCGATCAAAGCGTAGACTCTTTGAGACATTACTCCCGTGGAGGAAAGTGCAAATGGTGACTGTTGTATTCAATCCCGATGCAATTTCTGTGTTTCATTAACAATCTGATAGTCCACATTTTACAGAATGCCACCAGATGTGCATCGGAAACTACTACTGGTCTTCCAAGGAACGATCAAAGCGTAGACTGTTTGAGAAATTACTCCCGTGGAAGAAAGTGCGCATGGTGACTGTTGTAATCGATCCCGATGCACTTTCTGTGTTTCATCAACACTCTGATAGCCCACAGATTACAGAATGCCACCATATGTGCATCGGAAAACTACTACTGGTCTTCCAGGGAACGATCAAAGCGTAGACTGTTTGAGACATTACTCCCATGGAGAAAAGTGCGCATGGTGACTGTTGTATTCAATCCCGATGCAAATTTCTGTGTTTCATCAACACTCTGATACTCCACAGATTACAGAATGCCACCAGATGTGCATCGGAAACTACTACTGGACTTCCAGTTACCGATCAAAGTGTAGACTGTTTGAGACATTACTCCCGTGGAGAAAAGTGCGCATGGTGACTGTTGTATTCAATCCCGATGCAATTTCTGTGTTTCATCAACACTCTGATAGTCCACAGATTACAGAATGCCACCAGATGTGCATCGGAAACTACTACTGGTCTTCCAGGGAACGATCAAAGCGTAGACTGTTTGAGACATTACTCCCGTGGAGGAAAGTGCGCATGGTGACTGTTGTAATCAATCCCGATGCACTTTCTGTGTTTCATCAACACTCTGATTGCCCACAGATTACAGAATGCCACCAGATGTGCATCGGAAACTACTACTGGTCTTCCAGGGAACGATGAAAGCATAGACTGTTTGAGTCATACCTCCCGTGATGGAAAGTGCGCATGGTGACTGTTGCATTCAATCCCGATGCAATGTCTGTGTTTCATCAAAAATCTGGTAGTCCACAGATTACAGAATGCCTCCAGATGTGCATCGGAAAATACAACTGGTCTTCAAGGGAACGATCAAAGTGCAGACTGTTTGAGACATCACTCCCATGGAGAAAAGTGCGCATGGTGACTGTTGTATTCAATCCCGATGCAAATTTCTGTGTTTCATCAACACTTTGATACTCCACAGATTACAGAATGCCACCACATGTGCATCGGTAACTACTACTGGTCTTCCAGGGACCGATCAAAGCGTAGACTGTTTGAGACATTACTCCCGTGGAGAAAAGTGCGCATGGTGACTGTTGTATTCAATCCCGATGCACTTTCTGTGTTTCATCAACACTCTGATAGCCCACAGATTACAGAATGCCACCAGACGTGCATCGGAAGCTACAACTGGTCTTCCAGGGAACGATCAAAGCCTAGACTGTTTGAGACATTACTCCCGTGGAGGAATGTGGGCATGGTGACTGTTGTATTAAATCCCGATGCAATTTCTGTGTTTTATCATTTCTCTGATAGTTAAAAGATTACAGAATGCCTCCAGATGTGAATCGGAAACTACTACTGGTCTTCCATTGAACGATCAAAGAGAAGACTGTTTGAGACATTACTCCTAAGGACTAAAGTGTGCATGGTGACTGTTGTATTCAATCCCGATGCAAATTCTGTGTTTCATCAACACTCTGATAGTCCACAGATTACAGAATGCCTCCAGATGTGCATCGGTAACTACTACTGGTCTTCCAGGTTATGATCAAAGCGTAGACTGTTAGAGACATTACTCCCATGGAGGAAAGTAAGCATTGGTGACTGTTGTTTTCAATCCCGATACAATTTCTGTGTTTCATCAACACTCTGATAGTCCACAGATTACAGAATGCCTCCAGATGTGCATCGGTAACTACTACTGGTCTTCCAGGTTATGATCAAAGCGTAGACTGTTAGAGACATTACTCCCATGGAGGAAAGTAAGCATTGGTGACTGTTGTTTTCAATCCCGATGCAAATTCTGTGTTTCATCAACACTCTGATAGTCCACAGATTACAGAATGCCTCCAGATGTGCATCGGTAACCACTACTGGTCTTCCAGGGAACGATCAAAGCATAGACTGTTTGAGACATTACTCCCATGGAGGAAAGTAAGCATTGGTGACTGTTGTATTCAATCCCGATACAATTTCTGTGTTTCATCAACACTCTGATAGTCCACAGATTACAGAATGCCGACAGATGTGCATCGGAAAATACTACTTATCTTCCAGGGAACGATTAAAGCGTAGACTGTTTCAGAGTTACTCCCATGGCGGAAAGTGCGCATTGTGAATGTTTTATTCAATTCCGATGCAATTTCTATGTTTCATATACACTCTGATAGTCCACAGATTACAGAATGCCACCAGACGTGCATCGGAAGCTACTACAGGTCTTCCAGGGAACGATCAAAGCGTAGACTGTTTGAGACATTACTCCCGTGGAGGAAAGTGCGCATGGTGACTGTTGTATTCAATCCCGATGCACTTTCTGTGTTTCATCAACACTCTGATAGCCCACAGATTACAGAATGCCACCATATGTGCATCGGAAAACTACTACTGGTCTTCCAGGGAACGATCAAAACGTAGACTGTTTGAGACATTACTCCCGTGGAGGAAAGTGCGCATGGTGACTGTTGTATTCAATCCCGATGCAATTTCTTTGTTTCATCAACACTCTGATACTCCACAGATTACAGAATGCCTCCAGATGTGCATCGGTAACTACTACTGGTCTTCCAGGGACCGATCAAAGCGTAGACTCTTTGAGACATTACTCCCGTGGAGGAAAGTGCAAATGGTGACTGTTGTATTCAATCCCGATGCAATTTCTGTGTTTCATTAACAATCTGATAGTCCACATTTTACAGAATGCCACCAGATGTGCATCGGAAACTACTACTGGTCTTCCAAGGAACGATCAAAGCGTAGACTGTTTGAGAAATTACTCCCGTGGAAGAAAGTGCGCATGGTGACTGTTGTAATCAATCCCGATGCACTTTCTGTGTTTCATCAACACTCTGATAGCCCACAGATTACAGAATGCCACCATATGTGCATCGGAAAACTACTACTGGTCTTCCAGGGAACGATCAAAGCGTAGACTGTTTGAGACATTACTCCCATGGAGAAAAGTGCGCATGGTGACTGTTGTATTCAATCCCGATGCAAATTTCTGTGTTTCATCAACACTCTGATACTCCACAGATTACAGAATGCCACCAGATGTGCATCGGAAACTACTACTGGACTTCCAGTTACCGATCAAAGTGTAGACTGTTTGAGACATTACTCCCGTGGAGAAAAGTGCGCATGGTGACTGTTGTATTCAATCCCGATGCAATTTCTGTGTTTCATCAACACTCTGATAGTCCACAGATTACAGAATGCCACCAGATGTGCATCGGAAACTACTACTGGTCTTCCAGGGAACGATCAAAGCGTAGACTGTTTGAGACATTACTCCCGTGGAGGAAAGTGCGCATGGTGACTGTTGTAATCAATCCCGATGCACTTTCTGTGTTTCATCAACACTCTGATTGCCCACAGATTACAGAATGCCACCAGATGTGCATCGGAAACTACTACTGGTCTTCCAGGGAACGATGAAAGCATAGACTGTTTGAGTCATACCTCCCGTGATGGAAAGTGCGCATGGTGACTGTTGCATTCAATCCCGATGCAATGTCTGTGTTTCATCAAAAATCTGGTAGTCCACAGATTACAGAATGCCTCCAGATGTGCATCGGAAAATACAACTGGTCTTCAAGGGAACGATCAAAGTGCAGACTGTTTGAGACATTACTCCCATGGAGAAAAGTGCGCATGGTGACTGTTGTATTCAATCCCGATGCAAATTTCTGTGTTTCATCAACACTTTGATACTCCACAGATTACAGAATGCCACCACATGTGCATCGGTAACTACTACTGGTCTTCCAGGGACCGATCAAAGCGTAGACTGTTTGAGACATTACTCCCGTGGAGAAAAGTGCGCATGGTGACTGTTGTATTCAATCCCGATGCACTTTCTGTGTTTCATCAACACTCTGATAGCCCACAGATTACAGAATGCCACCAGACGTGCATCGGAAGCTACAACTGGTCTTCCAGGGAACGATCAAAGCCTAGACTGTTTGAGACATTACTCCCGTGGAGGAATGTGGGCATGGTGACTGTTGTATTAAATCCCGATGCAATTTCTGTGTTTTATCATTTCTCTGATAGTTAAAAGATTACAGAATGCCTCCAGATGTGAATCGGAAACTACTACTGGTCTTCCATTGAACGATCAAAGAGAAGACTGTTTGAGACATTACTCCTAAGGACTAAAGTGTGCATGGTGACTGTTGTATTCAATCCCGATGCAAATTCTGTGTTTCATCAACACTCTGATAGTCCACAGATTACAGAATGCCTCCAGATGTGCATCGGTAACTACTACTGGTCTTCCAGGTTATGATCAAAGCGTAGACTGTTAGAGACATTACTCCCATGGAGGAAAGTAAGCATTGGTGACTGTTGTTTTCAATCCCGATACAATTTCTGTGTTTCATCAACACTCTGATAGTCCACAGATTACAGAATGCCTCCAGATGTGCATCGGTAACTACTACTGGTCTTCCAGGTTATGATCAAAGCGTAGACTGTTAGAGACATTACTCCCATGGAGGAAAGTAAGCATTGGTGACTGTTGTTTTCAATCCCGATGCAAATTCTGTGTTTCATCAACACTCTGATAGTCCACAGATTACAGAATGCCTCCAGATGTGCATCGGTAACCACTACTGGTCTTCCAGGGAACGATCAAAGCATAGACTGTTTGAGACATTACTCCCATGGAGGAAAGTAAGCATTGGTGACTGTTGTATTCAATCCCGATACAATTTCTGTGTTTCATCAACACTCTGATAGTCCACAGATTACAGAATGCCGACAGATGTGCATCGGAAAATACTACTTATCTTCCAGGGAACGATTAATGCGTAGACTGTTTCAGAGTTACTCCCATGGCGGAAAGTGCGCATTGTGAATGTTTTATTCAATTCCGATGCAATTTCTATGTTTCATATACACTCTGATAGTCCACAGATTACAGAATGCCACCAGACGTGCATCGGAAGCTACTACAGGTCTTCCAGGGAACGATCAAAGCGTAGACTGTTTGAGACATTACTCCCGTGGAGGAAAGTGCGCATGGTGACTGTTGTATTCAATCCCGATGCACTTTCTGTGTTTCATCAACACTCTGATAGCCCACAGATTACAGAATGCCACCATATGTGCATCGGAAAACTACTACTGGTCTTCCAGGGAACGATCAAAGCGTAGACTGTTTGAGACATTACTCCCATGGAGAAAAGTGCGCATGGTGACTGTTGTATTCAATCCCGATGCAAATTTCTGTGTTTCATCAACACTCTGATACTCCACAGATTACAGAATGCCACCAGATGTGCATCGGAAACTACTACTGGACTTCCAGTTACCGATCAAAGCGTAGACTGTTTGAGACATTACTCCCGTGGAGGAAAGTGCGCATGGTGGCTGTTGTAATCAATCCCGATGCACTTTCTGTGTTTCATCAACACTCTGATTGCCCACAGATTACAGAATGCCACCAGATGTGCATCGGAAACTACTACTGGTCTTCCAGGGAACGATGAAAGCATAGACTGTTTGAGTCATACCTCCCGTGATGGAAAGTGCGCATGGTGACTGTTGCATTCAATCCCGATGCAATGTCTGTGTTTCATCAAAAATCTGGTAGTCCACAGATTACAGAATGCCTCCAGATGTGCATCGGAAAATACAACTGGTCTTCAAGGGAACGATCAAAGCGTAGACTGTTCGAGACATTACTCCCATGGAGAAAAGTGCGCATGGTGACTGTTGTATTCAATCCCGACGCATTTTCTGTGTTTCATCAACACTCTGATAGTCCACAGATTACAGAATGCCGACAGATGTGCATCGGAAACTACTACTGGTCTTCCAGGGACCGATCAAAACGTAGACTGTTTGAGACATTACTCCCGTGGAGGAAAGTGCGCATGGTGACTGTTGTATTCAATCCCGATGCAATTTCTGTGTTTCATCAATTCTCTGATAGTTAAAAGATTACAGAATGCCTCCAGATGTGCATCGGAAACTACTACTGGTCTTCCAGGGAACGATCAAATAGTAGACTGTTTGAGACATTACTCCTAAGGACTAAAGTGCGCATGGTGACTGTTGTATTCAATCCCGATGCAAATTCTGTGTTTCAACAACACTCTGATAGTCCACAGATTGCAGAATGCCTCCAGATGTGCATCAGTAACTACTACTGGTCTTCCAGGTTATGATCAAAGCGTAGACTATTAGAGACATTACTCCCATGGAGGAAAGTAAGCATTGGTGACTGTTGTATTCAATCCCGATACAATTTCTGTGTTTCATCAACACTCTGATAGTCCACAGATTACAGAATGCCTCCAGATGTGCATCGGTAACCACTACTGGTCTTCCAGGGAACGATCAAAGCATAGACTGTTTGAGACATTACTCCCCTGGAGGAAAGTGCACATGGTGACTGTTGTATTCAATCCCGAAGGATTTTCTGTGTTTCATCAGCGCTCTGATAGTCCACAGATTACAGAATGCCGACAGATGTGCATCGGAAACTACTACTGGTCTTCCAGGGAACGATTAAAGCGTAGACTGTTTCAGGGTTACTCCCATGGCGGAAAGTGCGCATTGTGAATGTTTTATTCAATTCCGATGCAATTTCTATGTTTCATATACACTCTGATAGTCCACAGATTACAGAATGCCACCAGATGTGCATCGGAAACTACTACTGGTCTTCCAGGGAACGATGAAAGCATAGACTGTTTGAGTCATACCTCCCGTGATGGAAAGTGCGCATGGTGACTGTTGCATTCAATCCCGATGCAATGTCTGTGTTTCATCAAAAATCTGGTAGTCCACAGATTACAGAATGCCTCCAGATGTGCATCGGAAAATACAACTGGTCTTCAAGGGAACGATCAAAGCGTAGACTGTTTGAGACATTACTCCCATGGAGAAAAGTGCGCATGGTGACTGTTGTATTCAATCCCGATGCAAATTTCTGTGTTTCATCAACACTCTGATACTCCACAGATTACAGAATGCCACCACATGTGCATCGGTAACTACTACTGGTCTTCCAGGGACCGATCAAAGCGTAGACTGTTTGAGACATTACTCCCGTGGAGAAAAGTGCGCATGGTGACTGTTGTATTCAATCCCGATGCACTTTCTGTGTTTCATCAACACTCTGATAGCCCACAGATTACAGAATGCCACCAGACGTGCATCGGAAGCTACAACTGGTCTTCCAGGGAACGATCAAAGCCTAGACTGTTTGAGACATTACTCCCGTGGAGGAATGTGGGCATGGTGACTGTTGTATTCAATCCCAATGCAATTTCTGTGTTTCATCATTTCTCTGATAGTTAAAAGATTACAGAATGCCTCCAGATGTGAATCGGAAACTACTACTGGTCTTCCAGGGAACGATCAAAGAGTAGACTGTTTGAGACATTACTCCTAAGGACTAAAGTGTGCATGGTGACTGTTGTATTCAATCCCGATGCAAATTCTGTGTTTCATCAACACTCTGATAGTCCACAGATTACAGAATGCCTCCAGATGTGCATCGGTAACTACTACTGGTCTTCCAGGTTATGATCAAAGCGTAGACTGTTAGAGACATTACTCCCATGGTGGAAAGTAAGCATTGGTGACTATTGTTTTCAATCCCGATACAATTTCTGTGTTTCATCAACACTCTGATAGTCCACAGATTACAGAATGCCTCCAGATGTGCATCGGTAACCACTACTGGTCTTCCAGGGAACGATCAAAGCTAAGACTGTTTGAGACATTACTCCCATGGAGGAAAGTAAGCATTGGTGACTGTTGTATTCAATCCCGATGCAAATTCTGTGTTTCATCAACACTCTGATAGTCCACAGATTACAGAATGCCTCCAGATGTGCATCGGTAACTACTACTGGTCTTCCAGGTTATGATCAAAGCGTAGACTGTTAGAGACATTACTCCCATGGTGGAAAGTAAGCATTGGTGACTATTGTTTTCAATCCCGATACAATTTCTGTGTTTCATCAACACTCTGATAGTCCACAGATTACAGAATGCCGACAGATGTGCATCGGAAACTACTACTTATCTTCCAGGGAACGATCAAATAGTACACTGTTTGAGACATTACTCCTAAGGACTAAAGTGCGCATGGTGACTGTTGTATTCAATCCCGATGCAAATTCTGTGTTTCAACAACACTCTGATAGTCCACAGATTACAGAATGCCTCCAGATGTGCATCAGTTACTACTACTGGTCTTCCAGGTTATGATCAAAGCGTAGACTATTAGAGACATTACTCCCATGGAGGAAAGTAAGCATTGGTGACTGTTGTATTCAATCCCGATACAATTTCTGTGTTTCATCAACACTCTGATAGTCCACAGATTACAGAATGCCTCCAGATGTGCATCGGTAACCACTACTGGTCTTCCAGGGAACGATCAATGCATAGACTGTTTGAGACATTACTCCCATGGAGGAAAGTGCACATGGTGACTGTTGTATTCAATCCCGAAGGATTTTCTGTGTTTCATCAGCGCTCTGATAGTCCACAGATTACAGAATGCCGACAGATGTGCATCGGAAACTACTACTGGTCTTCGAGGGAACGATTAAAGCGTAGACTGTTTCAGGGTTACTCCCATGGCGGAAAGTGCGCATTGTGAATGTTTTATTCAATTAAGATGCAATTTCTATGTTTCATATACACTCTGATAGTCCACAGATTACAGAATGCCACCAGACGTGCATCGGAAGCTACTACAGGTCTTCCAGGGAACGATCAAAGCGTAGACTGTTTGAGACATTACTCCCGTGGAGGAAAGTGGGCATGGTGACTGTTGTATTCAATCCCGTTGCAATTTCTGTGTTTCATCAACACTCTAAGAGTAGACAGATTACAGAATGCCACCAGATGTGCATCGAAAACTACTACTGGTCTTCCAGGGAACGATCAAAGCGTAGACTGTTTGAGACATTACTCCCGTGGAGGAAAGTGCGCATGGTGACTGTTGTATTCAATCCCGATGCAAATTTCTGTGTTTCATCAACACTCTGATAGTCCACAGATTACAGAATGCCTCCAGATGTGCATCGGTAACTACTACTGGTCTTCCAGGTTATGATCAAAGCGTAGACTGTTAGAGACATTACTCCCATGGTGGAAAGTGCGGAAGGTGACTGTTGTATTCAATCCCAATACAATTTCTATGTTTCATCAACACTCTGATAGTCCACAGATTACAGAATGCCTCCAGATGTGCAACGGTAACTACTACTGGTCTTCCAGGGAACGATCAAAGCGTAGACTGTTTGAGAATTACTCCCATTTAGGAAAGTGCGCGTGGTGACTGTTGTATTCTATCCCGATGCATTTTCTGTGTTTCATCAAAACACTGATAGTCCACAGATTACAGAATGCCGACAGATGTGCATCGGAAACTACTACTGGTCTTCCAGGGAACGATCAAAACGTAGACTGTTTGAGACATTACTCCCGTGGAGGAAAGTGCGCATGGTGACTGTTGTATTCAATCCCGATGCAATTTCTTTGTTTCATCAACACTCTGATACTCCACAGATTACAGAATGCCTCCAGATGTGCATCGGTAACTACTACTGGTCTTCCAGGGACCGATCAAAGCGTAGACTCTTTGAGACATTACTCCCGTGGAGGAAAGTGCAAATGGTCACTGTTGTATTCAATCCCGATGCAATTTCTGTGTTTCATTAACAATCTGATAGTCCACATTTTACAGAATGCCACCAGATGTGCATCGGAAACTACTACTGGTCTTCCAAGGCACGATCAAAGCGTAGACTGTTTGAGAAATTACTCCCGTGGAAGAAAGTGCGCATGGTGACTGTTGTAATCAATCCCGATGCACTTTCTGTGTTTCATCAACACTCTGATAGCCCACAGATTACAGAATGCCACCATATGTGCATCGGAAAACTACTACTGGTCTTCCAGGGAACGATCAAAGCGTAGACTGTTTGAGACATTACTCCCATGGAGAAAAGTGCGCATGGTGACTGTTGTATTCAATCCCGATGCAAATTTCTGTGTTTCATCAACACTCTGATACTCCACAGATTACAGAATGCCACCAGATGTGCATCGGAAACTACTACTGGACTTCCAGTTACCGATCAAAGCGTAGACTGTTTGAGACATTACTCCCGTGGAGAAAAGTGCGCATGGTGACTGTTGTATTCAATCCCGATGCAATTTCTGTGTTTCATCAACACTCTGATAGTCCACAGATTACAGAATGCCACCAGATGTGCATCGGAAACTACTACTGGTCTTCCAGGGAACGAACAAAGCGTACACTGTTTGAGACATTACTCCCGTGGAGGAAAGTGGGCATGGTGACTGTTGTAATCAATCCCGATGCACTTTCTGTGTTTCATCAACACTCTGATTGCCCACAGATTACAGAATGCCACCAGATGTGCATCGGAAACTACTACTGGTCTTCCAGGGAACGATGAAAGCATAGACTGTTTGAGTCATACCTCCCGTGATGGAAAGTGCGCATGGTGACTGTTGCATTCAATCCCGATGCAATGTCTGTGTTTCATCAAAAATCTGGTAGTCCACAGATTACAGAATGCCTCCAGATGTGCATCGGAAAATACAACTGGTCTTCAAGGGAACGATCAAAGCGTAGACTGTTTGAGACATTACTCCCATGGAGAAAAGTGCGCATGGTGACTGTTGTATTCAATCCCGATGCAAATTTCTGTGTTTCATCAACACTCTGATACTCCACAGATTACAGAATGCCACCACATGTGCATCGGTAACTACTACTGGTCTTCCAGGGACCGATCAAAGCGTAGACTGTTTGAGACATTACTCCCGTGGAGAAAAGTGCGCATGGTGACTGTTGTATTCAATCCCGATGCACTTTCTGTGTTTCATCAACACTCTGATAGCCCACAGATTACAGAATGCCACCAGACGTGCATCGGTAACTACAACTGGTCTTCCAGGGAACGATCAAAGCCTAGACTGTTTGAGACATTACTCCCGTGGAGGAATGTGGGCATGGTGACTGTTGTATTCAATCCCAATGCAATTTCTGTGTTTCATCATTTCTCTGACAGTTAAAAGATTACAGAATGCCTCCAGATGTGAATCGGAAACTACTACTGGTCTTCCAGGGAACGATCAAAGAGTAGACTGTTTGAGACATTACTCCTAAGGACTAAAGTGTGCATGGTGACTGTTGTATTCAATCCCGATGCAAATTCTGTGTTTCATCAACACTCTGATAGTCCACAGATTACAGAATGCCTCCAGATGTGCATCGGTAACTACTACTGGTCTTCCAGGTTATGATCAAAGCGTAGACTGTTAGAGACATTACTCCCATGGTGGAAAGTAAGCATTGGTGACTATTGTTTTCAATCCCGATACAATTTCTGTGTTTCATCAACACTCTGATAGTCCACACATTACAGAATGCCTCCAGATGTGCATCGGTAACCACTACTGGTCTTCCAGGGAACGATCAAAACTAAGACTGTTTGAGACATTACTCCCATGGAGGAAAGTAAGCATTGGTGACTGTTGTATTCAATCCCGATACAATTTCTGTGATTCATCAACACTCTGATAGTCCACAGATTACAGAATGCCGACAGATGTGCATCGGAAACTACTACTTATCTTCCAGGGAACGATCAAATAGTAGACTGTTTGAGACATTACTCCTAAGGACTAAAGTGCGCATGGTGACTGTTGTATTCAATCCCGATGCAAATTCTGTGTTTCAACAACACTCTGATAGTCCACAGATTACAGAATGCCACCAGACGTGCATCGGAAGCTACTACAGGTCTTCCAGGGAACGATCAAAGCGTAGACTGTTTGAGACATTACTCCCGTGGAGGAAAGTGGGCATGGTGACTGTTGTATTCAATCCCGTTGCAATTTCTGTGTTTCATCAACACTCTAAGAGTAGACAGATTACAGAATGCCACCAGATGTGCATCGAAAACTACTACTGGTCTTCCAGGGAACGATCAAAGCGTAGACTGTTTGAGACATTACTCCCGTGGAGGAAAGTGCGCATGGTGACTGTTGTATTCAATCCCGATGCAAATTTCTGTGTTTCATCAACACTCTGATAGTCCACAGATTACAGAATGCCTCCAGATGTGCATCGGTAACTACTACTGGTCTTCCAGGTTATGATCAAAGCGTAGACTGTTAGAGACATTACTCCCATGGTGGAAAGTGCGGAAGGTGACTGTTGTATTCAATCCCAATACAATTTCTATGTTTCATCAACACTCTGATAGTCCACAGATTACAGAATGCCTCCAGATGTGCAACGGTAACTACTACTGGTCTTCCAGGGAACGATCAAAGCGTAGACTGTTTGAGAATTACTCCCATTTAGGAAAGTGCGCGTGGTGACTGTTGTATTCTATCCCGATGCATTTTCTGTGTTTCATCAAAACACTGATAGTCCACAGATTACAGAATGCCGACAGATGTGCATCGGAAACTACTACTGGTCTTCCAGGGAACGATCAAAACGTAGACTGTTTGAGACATTACTCCCGTGGAGGAAAGTGCGCATGGTGACTGTTGTATTCAATCCCGATGCAATTTCTTTGTTTCATCAACACTCTGATACTCCACAGATTACAGAATGCCTCCAGATGTGCATCGGTAACTACTACTGGTCTTCCAGGGACCGATCAAAGCGTAGACTCTTTGAGACATTACTCCCGTGGAGGAAAGTGCAAATGGTCACTGATGTATTCAATCCCGATGCAATTTCTGTGTTTCATTAACAATCTGATAGTCCACATTTTACAGAATGCCACCAGATGTGCATCGGAAACTACTACTGGTCTTCCAAGGCACGATCAAAGCGTAGACTGTTTGAGAAATTACTCCCGTGGAAGAAAGTGCGCATGGTGACTGTTGTAATCAATCCCGATGCACTTTCTGTGTTTCATCAACACTCTGATAGCCCACAGATTACAGAATGCCACCATATGTGCATCGGAAAACTACTACTGGTCTTCCAGGGAACGATCAAAGCGTAGACTGTTTGAGACATTACTCCCATGGAGAAAAGTGCGCATGGTGACTGTTGTATTCAATCCCGATGCAAATTTCTGTGTTTCATCAACACTCTGATACTCCACAGATTACAGAATGCCACCAGATGTGCATGGGAAACTACTACTGGACTTCCAGTTACCGATCAAAGCGTAGACTGTTTGAGACATTACTCCCGTGGAGAAAAGTGCGCATGGTGACTGTTGTATTCAATCCCGATGCACTTTCTGTGTTTCATCAACACTCTGATAGTCCACAGATTACAGAATGCCTCCAGATGTGCATCGGTAACTACTACTGGTCTTCCAGGTTATGATCAAAGCGTAGACTGTTAGAGACATTACTCCCATGGAGGAAAGTAAGCATTGGTGACTATTGTTTTCAATCCCGATACAATTTCTGTGTTTCATCAACACTCTGATAGTCCACAGATTACAGAATGCCTCCAGATGTGCATCGGTAACCACTACTGGTCTTCCAGGGAACGATCAAAGCTAAGACTGTTTGAGACATTACTCCCATGGAGGAAAGTAAGCATTGGTGACAGGTTTATTCAACCCCGATACAATTTCTGTGTTTCATCAACACTCTGATAGTCCACAGATTACAGAATGCCGACAGATGTGCATCGGAAACTACTACTTATCTTCCAGGGAACGATTAAAGCGTAGACTGTTTCAGAGTTACTCCCATGGCGGAAAGTGCGCATTGTGAATGTTTTATTCAATTCCGATGCAATTTCTATGTTTCATATACACTCTGATAGTCCACAGATTACAGAATGCCACCAGACGTGCATCGGAAGCTACTACAGGTCTTCCAGGGGACGATCAAAGCGTAGACTGTTTGAGACATTACTCCCGTGGAGGAAAGTGCGCATGGTGACTGTTGTATTCAATCCCGGTGCAATTTCTGTGTTTCATCAACACTCTAAGAGTAGACAGATTACAGAATGCCACCAGATGTGCATCGAAAACTACTACTGGTCTTCCAGGGAACGATCAAAGCGTAGACTGTTTGAGACATTACTCCCGTGGAGGAAAGTGCGCATGGTGACTGTTGTATTCAATCCCGATGCAATTTCTTTGTTTCATCAACACTCTGATACTCCATAGATTACAGAATGCCACCACATGTGCATCGGTAACTACTACTGGTTTTCCAGGGACCCATCAAAGCGTAGACTCTTTGAGACATTACTCCCGTGGAGGAAAGTGCAAATGGTGACTGTTGTATTCAATCCCGATGCAATTTCTGTGTTTCATTAACAATCTGATAGTCCACATTTTACAGAATGCCACCAGATGTGCATCGGAAACTACTACTGGACTCCCAAGGAACGATCAAAGCGTAGACTGTTTGAGAAATTACTCCCGTGGAAGAAAGTGCGCATGGTGACTGTTGTAATCAATCCCGATGCACTTTCTGTGTTTCATCAACACTCTGATAGCCCACAGATTACAGAATGCCACAATATGTGCATCGGAAAACTACTACTGGTCTTCCAGGGAACGATCAAAGCGTAGACTGTTTGAGACATTACTCCCATGGAGAAAAGTGCGCATGGTGACTGTTGTATTCAATCCCGATGCAAAATTTCTGTGTTTCATCAACACTCTGATACTCCACAGATTACAGAATGCCACCACATGTGCATCGGTAACTACTACTGGTCTTCCAGGGACCGATCAAAGCGTAGACTGTTTGAGACATTACTCCCGTGGAGAAAAGTGCGCATGGTGACTGTTGTATTCAATCCCGATGCAATTTCTGTGTTTCAACAACACTCTGATAGTCCACAGATTACAGAATGCCACCAGATGTGCATCGGAAACTACTACTGGTCTTCCAGGGAACGATCAAAGCGTAGACTGTTTGAGACATTACTCCCGTGGAGGAAAGTGCGCATGGTGACTGTTGTAATCAATCCCGATGCACTTTCTGTGTTTCATCAACACTCTGATAGCCCACAGATTACAGAATGCCACCAGATGTGCATCGGAAACTACTACTGGTCTTCCAGGGAACGATCAAAGCGTAGACTGTTTGAGACATTACTCCCATGGAGGAAAGTGCGCATGGTGACTGTTGTATTCAATCCCGATGCAATTTCTGTGTTTCATCAACTCTCTGATACTTAACAGATTACAGAATGCCTCCAGATGTGCATCGGAAACTACTACTGGTCTTCCAGGGAACGATCAAAGAGTAGACTGTTTGAGACATTACTCCTATGGAGGAAAGTGCGCATGGTGACTGTTGTATTCAATCCCGATGCAATTTCTGTGTTTCATCAACACTCTGATAGTCATCAGATTACAGAATGCCTCCAGATGTGCATCGGTAGCTACAACTGGTCTTCCAGGTTATGATCAAAGCGTAGACTGTTAGAGACATTACTCCCATGGAGGAAAGTGCGCATGGTGACTGTTGTATTCAATCCCGATGCAATTTCTGTGTTTCATCAACTCTCTGATAGTTAACAGATTACAGAATGCCTCCAGATGTGAATCGGAAACTACTACTGGTCTTCCATTGAACGATCAAAGAGTAGACTGTTTGAGACATTACTCCCATGGAGGAATGTGCGCATGGTGACTGTTGTATTCAATCCCGAAGGATTTTCTGTGTTTCATGAGCACTTTGATAGTCCACAGATTACAGAATGCCGACAGATGTGCATCGGAAACTACTACTGGTCTTCCAGGGAACGATAAAAGCGTAGACTGTTTCAGGGTTACTCCCATGGCGGAAAGTGCGCATGGTGAATGTTTTATTCAATTCCGATGCAATTTCTGTGTTTCATATACACTCTGATAGTCCACAAATTACAGAATGCCACCAGACGTGCATCGGAAACTACTACTGGTCTTCCAGGGAACGATCAAAGCGTAGACAGTTTGAGACATTACTCCCGTGGAGGAAAGTGCGCATGGTGACTGTTGTAATCAATCCCGATGCACTTTCTGTGTTTCATCAACACTCTGATAGCCCACAGATTACAGAATGCCACCAGATGTTCATCGGAAACTACTACTGGTCTTCCAGAGAACGATCAAAGATTAGACTGTTTGAGACATTACTCCCATGGAGGAAAGTGCGCTTGGTAACTGTTGTATTCAATCCCGATGCAATTTCTGTGTTTCATCATTTCTCTGATAGTTAAAAGATTACAGAATGCCTCCAGATGTGAATCGGAAACTACTACTGGTCTTCCAGGGAACGATCAAAGAGTAGACTGTTTGAGACATTACTCCTAAGGACTAAAGTGTGCATGGTGACTGTTGTATTCAATCCCGATGCAAATTCTGTGTTTCATCAACACTCTGATAGTCCACAGATTACAGAATGCCTCCAGATGTGCATCGGTAACTACTACTGGTCTTCCAGGTTATGATCAAAGCGTAGACTGTTAGAGACATTACTCCCATGGAGGAAAGTAAGCATTGGTGACTATTGTTTTCAATCCCGATACAATTTCTGTGTTTCATCAACACTCTGATAGTCCACAGATTACAGAATTCCTCCAGATGTGCATCGATAACCACTACTGGTCTTCCAGGGAACGATCAAAGCTAAGACTGTTTGAGACATTACTCCCATGGAGGAAAGTAAGCATTGGTGACTGTTGTATTCAATCCCGATACAATTTCTGTGTTTCATCAACACTCTGATAGTCCACAGATTACAGAATGCCGACAGATGTGCATCGGAAACTACTACTTATCTTCCAGGGAACGATCAAATAGTAGACTGTTTGAGACATTACTCCTAAGGACTAAAGTGCGCATGGTGACTGTTGTATTCAATCCCGATGCAAATTCTGTGTTTCAACAACACTCTGATAGTCCACAGATTACAGAATGCCTCCAGATGTGCATCAGTAACTACTACTGGTCTTCCAGGTTATGATCAAAGCGTAGACTATTAGAGACATTACTCCCATGGAGGAAAGTAAGCATTGGTGACTGTTGTATTCAATCCCGATACAATTTCTGTGTTTCATCAACACTCTGATAGTCCACAGATTACAGAATGCCTCCAGATGTGCATCGGTAACCACTACTGGTCTTCCAGGGAACGATCAAAGCATAGACTGTTTGAGACATTACTCCCATGGAGGAAAGTGCACATGGTGACTGTTGTATTCAATCCCGAAGGATTTTCTGTGTTTCATCAGCGCTCTGATAGTCCACAGATTACAGAATGCCGACAGATGTGCATCGGAAACTACTACTGGTCTTCCAGGGAACGATTAAAGCGTAGACTGTTTCAGGGTTACTCCCATGGCGGAAAGTGCGCATTGTGAATGTTTTATTCAATTAAGATGCAATTTCTATGTTTCATATACACTCTGATAGTCCACAGATTACAGAATGCCACCAGACGTGCATCGGAAGCTACTACAGGTCTTCCAGGGAACTATCAAAGCGTAGACTGTTTGAGACATTACTCCCGTGGAGGAAAGTGGGCATGGTGACTGTTGTATTCAATCCCGTTGCAATTTCTGTGTTTCATCAACACTCTAAGAGTAGACAGATTACAGAATGCCACCAGATGTGCATCGAAAACTACTACTGGTCTTCCAGGGAACGATCAAAGCGTAGACTGTTTGAGACATTACTCCCGTGGAGGAAAGTGCGCATGGTGACTGTTGTATTCAATCCCGATGCAAATTTCTGTGTTTCATCAACACTCTGATAGTCCACAGATTACAGAATGCCTCCAGATGTGCATCGGTAACTACTACTGGTCTTCCAGGTTATGATCAAAGCGTAGACTGTTAGAGACATTACTCCCATGGTGGAAAGTGCGGAAGGTGACTGTTGTATTCAATCCCAATACAATTTCTATGTTTCATCAACACTCTGATAGTCCACAGATTACAGAATGCCTCCAGATGTGCAACGGTAACTACTACTGGTCTTCCAGGGAACGATCAAAGCGTAGACTCTTTGAGAATTACTCCCATTTAGGAAAGTGCGCGTGGTGACTGTTGTATTCTATCCCGATGCATTTTCTGTGTTTCATCAAAACTCTGATAGTCCACAGATTACAGAATGCCGACAGATGTGCATCGGAAACTACTACTGGTCTTCCAGGGAACGATCAAAACGTAGACTGTTTGAGACATTACTCCCGTGGAGGAAAGTGCGCATGGTGACTGTTGTATTCAATCCCGATGCAATTTCTTTGTTTCATCAACACTCTGATACTCCACAGATTACAGAATGCCTCCAGATGTGCATCGGTAACTACTACTGGTCTTCCAGGGACCGATCAAAGCGTAGACTCTTTGAGACATTACTCCCGTGGAGGAAAGTGCAAATGGTCACTGTTGTATTCAATCCCGATGCAATTTCTGTGTTTCATTAACAATCTGATAGTCCACATTTTACAGAATGCCACCAGATGTGCATCGGAAACTACTACTGGTCTTCCAAGGCACGATCAAAGCGTAGACTGTTTGAGAAATTACTCCCGTGGAAGAAAGTGCGCATGGTGACTGTTGTAATCAATCCCGATGCACTTTCTGTGTTTCATCAACACTCTGATAGCCCACAGATTACAGAATGCCACCATATGTGCATCGGAAAACTACTACTGGTATTCCAGGGAACGATCAAAGCGTAGACTGTTTGAGACATTACTCCCATGGAGAAAAGTGCGCATGGTGACTGTTGTATTCAATCCCGATGCAAATTTCTGTGTTTCATCAACACTCTGATACTCCACAGATTACAGAATGCCACCAGATGTGCATGGGAAACTACTACTGGACTTCCAGTTACCGATCAAAGCGTAGACTGTTTGAGACATTACTCCCGTGGAGAAAAGTGCGCATGGTGACTGTTGTATTCAATCCCGATGCACTTTCTGTGTTTCATCAACACTCTGATAGTCCACAGATTACAGAATGCCTCCAGATGTGCATCGGTAACTACTACTGGTCTTCCAGGTTATGATCAAAGCGTAGACTGTTAGAGACATTACTCCCATGGAGGAAAGTAAGCATTGGTGACTATTGTTTTCAATCCCGATACAATTTCTGTGTTTCATCAACACTCTGATAGTCCACAGATTACAGAATGCCTCCAGATGTGCATCGGTAACCACTACTGGTCTTCCAGGGAACGATCAAAGCTAAGACTGTTTGAGACATTACTCCCATGGAGGAAAGTGCGCATGGTGACTGTTGTATTCAATCCCGATACAATTTCTGTGTTTCATCAACACTCTGATAGTCCACAGATTACAGAATGCCGACAGATGTGCATCGGAAACTACTACTTATCTTCCAGGGAACGATTAAAGCGTAGACTGTTTCAGAGTTACTCCCATGGCGGAAAGTGCGCATTGTGAATGTTTTATTCAATTCCGATGCAATTTCTATGTTTCATATACACTCTGATAGTCCACAGATTACAGAATGCCACCAGACGTGCATCGGAAGCTACTACAGGTCTTCCAGGGAACGATCAAAGCGTAGACTGTTTGAGACATTACTCCCGTGGAGGAAAGTGCGCATGGTGACTGTTGTATTCAATCCCGGTGCAATTTCTGTGTTTCATCAACACTCTAAGAGTAGACAGATTACAGAATGCCACCAGATGTGCATCGAAAACTACTACTGGTCTTCCAGGGAACGATCAAAGCGTAGACTGTTTGAGACATTACTCCCGTGGAGGAAAGTGCGCATGGTGACTGTTGTATTCAATCCCGATGCAATTTCTTTGTTTCATCAACACTCTGATACTCCATAGATTACAGAATGCCACCACATGTGCATCGGTAACTACTACTGGTTTTCCAGGGACCGATCAAAGCGTAGACTCTTTGAGACATTACTCCCGTGGAGGAAAGTGCAAATGGTGACTGTTGTATTCAATCCCGATGCAATTTCTGTGTTTCATTAACAATCTGATAGTCCACATTTTACAGAATGCCACCAGATGTGCATCGGAAACTACTACTGGTCTCCCAAGGAACGATCAAAGCGTAGACTGTTTGAGAAATTACTCCCGTGGAAGAAAGTGCGCATGGTGACTGTTGTAATCAATCCCGATGCACTTTCTGTGTTTCATCAACACTCTGATAGCCCACAGATTACAGAATGCCACAATATGTGCATCGGAAAACTACTACTGGTCTTCCAGGGAACGATCAAAGCGTAGACTGTTTGAGACATTACTCCCATGGAGAAAAGTACGCATGGTGACTGTTGTATTCAATCCCGATGCAAAATTTCTGTGTTTCATCAACACTCTGATAGTCCACAGATTACAGAATGCCACCACATGTGCATCGGTAACTACTAAAGGTCTTCCAGGGACCGATCAAAGCGTAGACTGTTTGAGACATTACTCCCGTGGAGAAAAGTGCGCATGGTGACTGTTGTATTCAATCCCGATGCAATTTCTGTGTTTCAACAACACTCTGATAGTCCACAGATTACAGAATGCCACCAGATGTGCATTGGAAACTACTACTGGTCTTCCAGGGAACGATCAAAGCGTAGACTGTTTGAGACACTACTCCCGTGGAGGAAAGTGCGCATGGTGACTGTTGTAATCAATCCCGATGCACTTTCTGTGTTTCATCAACACTCTGATAGCCCACAGATTACAGAATGCCACCAGATGTGCATTGGAAACTACTACTGGTCTTCCAGGGAACGATCAAAGCGTAGACTGTTTGAGACATTACTCCCATGGAGGAAAGTGCGCATGGTGACTGTTGTATTCAATCCCGATGCAATTTCTGTGTTTCATCAACTCTCTGATAGTTAACAGATTACAGAATGCCTCCAGATGTGCATCGGAAACTACTACTGGTCTTCCAGGGAATGATCAAAGAGTAGACTGTTTGAGACATTACTCCTATGGAGGAAAGTGCGCATGGTGACTGTTGTATTCAATCCCAATGCAATTTCTGTGTTTCATCAACACTCTGATAGTCATCAGATTACAGAATGCCTCCAGATGTGCATCGGTAGCTACAACTGGTCTTCCAGGTTATGATCAAAGCGTAGACTGTTAGAGACATTACTCCCATGGAGGAAAGTGCGCATGGTGACTGTTGTATTCAATCCCGATGCAATTTCTGTGTTTCATCAACTCTCTGATAGTTAACAGATTACAGAATGCCTCCAGATGTGAATCGGAAACTACTACTGGTCTTCCATTGAACGATCAAAGAGTAGACTGTTTGAGACATTACTCCCATGGAGGAATGTGCGCATGGTGACTGTTGTATTCAATCCCGAAGGATTTTCTGTGTTTCATGAGCACTCTGATAGTCCACAGATTACAGAATGCCGACAGATGTGCATCGGAAACTACTACTGGTCTTCCAGGGAACGATAAAAGCGTAGACTGTTTCAGGGTTACTCCCATGGCGGAAAGTGCGCATGGTGAATGTTTTATTCAATTCCGATGCAATTTCTGTGTTTCATATACACTCTGATAGTCCACAAATTACAGAATGCCACCAGACGTGCATCGGAAACTACTACTGGTCTTCCAGGGAACGATCAAAGCGTAGACAGTTTGAGACATTACTCCCGTGGAGGAAAGTGCGCATGGTGACTGTTGTAATCAATCCCGATGCACTTTCTGTGTTTCATCAACACTCTGATAGCCCACAGATTACAGAATGCCACCAGATGTTCATCGGAAACTACTACTGGTCTTCCAGAGAACGATCAAAGATTAGACTGTTTGAGACATTACTCCCATGGAGGAAAGTGCGCATGGTAACTGTTGTATTCAATCCCGATGCAATTTCTGTGTTTCATCAACTCTCTGATAGTCCACAGATTACAGAATGCCGACAGATGTGCATCGGAAACTACTACTGGTCTTCCAGGGAACGATCAAAACGTAGACTGTTTGAGACATTACTCCCGTGGAGGAAAGTGGGCATGGTGACTGTTGTATTCAATCCCGATGCAATTTCTTTGTTTCATCAACACTCTGATACTCCACAGATTACAGAATGCCTCCAGATGTGCATCGGTAACTACTACTGGTCTTCCAGGGAACGATCAAAGCGTAGACTGTTTGAGAAATTACTCCCGTGGAAGAAAGTGCGCATGGTGACTGTTGTAATCAATCCCGATGCACTTTCTGTGTTTCATCAACACTCTGATAGCCCACAGATTACAGAATGCCACCACATGTGCATCGGAAACTACTACTGGTCTTCCAGGGAACGATCAAAGCGTAGACTGTTTGAGACATTACTCCCATGGAGGAAAGTGCGCATGGTGACTGTTGTATTCAATCCCGATGCAATTTCTGTGTTTCATCAACTCTCTGATAGTTAACAGATTACAGACTGCCTCCAGATGTGCATCGGAAACTACTACTGGTCTTCCAGGAAACGATCAAAGAGTAGACTGTTTGAGACATTACTCCTATGGAGGAAAGTGCGCATGGTGACTGTTGTATTCAATCCCGATGCAATTTCTGTGTTTCATCAACACTCTGGTAGTCATCAGATTACAGAATGCCTCCAGATGTGCATCGGTAGCTACAACTGGTCTTCCAGGTTATGATCAAAGCGTAGACTGTTAGAGACATTACTCCCATGGAGGAAAGTGCGCATGGTGACTGTTGTATTCAATCCCGATGCAATTTCTGTGTTTCATCAACTCTCTGATAGTTAACAGATTACAGAATGCCTCCAGATGTGCATCGGAAACTACTACTGGTCTTCCATTGAACGATCAAAGAGTAGACAGTTTGAGACATTACTCCCATGGAGGAAAGTGCGCATGGTGACTGTTGTATTCAATCCCGAAGGATTTTCTGTGTTTCATCAGCACTCTGATAGTCCACAGATTACAGAATGCCGACAGATGTGCATCGGAAACTACTACAGGTCTTCCAGGGAACGATAAAAGCGTAGACTGTTTCAGGGTTACTCCCATGGCGGAAAGTGCGCATGGTGAATGTTTTATTCAATTCCGATGCAATTTCTGTGTTTCATATACACTCTGATAGTCCACAAATTACAGAATGCCACCAGACGTGCATCGGAAACTACTACTGGTCTTCCAGGGAACGATCAAAGCGTAGACAGTTTGAGACATTACTCCCGTGGAGGAGAGTGCGCATGGTGACTGTTGTAATCAATCCCGATGCACTTTCTGTGTTTCATCAACACTCTGATAGCCCACAGATTACAGAATGCCACCAGATGTTCATCGGAAACTACTACTGGTCTTCCAGAGAACGATCAAAGATTAGACTGTTTGAGACATTACTCCCATGGAGGAAAGTGCGCATGGTAACTGTTGTATTCAATCCCGATGCAATTTCTGTGTTTCATCAACTCTCTGATAGTCCACAGATTACAGAATGCCGACAGATGTGCATCGGAAACTACTACTGGTCTTCCAGGGAACAAACAAAACGTAGACTGTTTGAGACATTACTCCCGTGGAGGAAAGTGGGCATGGTGACTGTTGTATTCAATCCCGATGCAATTTCTTTGTTTCATCAACACTCTGATACTCCACAGATTACAGAATGCCTCCAGATGTGCATCGGTAACTACTACTGGTCTTCCAGGGACCGATCAAAGCGTAGACTCTTTGAGACATTACTCCCGTGGAGGAAAGTGCAAATGGTGACTGTTGTATTCAATCCCGATGCAATTTCTGTGTTTCATTAACAATCTGATAGTCCACATTTTACAGAATGCCACCAGATGTGCATCGGAAACTACTACTGGTCTTCCAAGGAACGATCAAAGCGTAGACTGTTTGAGAAATTACTCCCGTGGAAGAAAGTGCGCATGGTGACTGTTGTAATCAATCCCGATGCACTTTCTGTGTTTCATCAACACTCTGATAGCCCACAGATTACAGAATGCCACCATATGTGCATCGGAAAACTACTACTGGTCTTCCAGGGAACGATCAAAGCGTAGACTGTTTGAGACATTACTCCCATGGAGAAAAGTGCGCATGGTGACTGTTGTATTCATTCACGATGCAAATTTCTGTTTTTCATCAACACTCTGATACTCCACAGATTACAGAATGCCACCAGATGTGCATCGGAAACTACTACTGGACTTCCAGTTACCGATCAAAGCGTAGACTGTTTGAGACATTACTCCCGTGGAGAAAAGTGCGCATGGTGACTGTTGTAATCAATCCCGATGCACTTTCTGTGTTTCATCAACACTCTGATAGCCCATAGATTACAGAATGCCACCACATGTGCATCGGAAACTACTACTGTTCTTCCAGGGAACGATCAAAGCGTAGACTGTTTGAGACATTACTCCCATGGAGGAAAGTGCGCACATTGACTGTTGTATTCAATCCCGATGCAATTTCTGTGTTTCATCAACACTCTGATAGTCATCAGATTACAGAACGCCTCCAGATGTGCATCGGTAGCTACAACTGGTCTTCCAGGTTATGATCAAAGCGTAGACTGTTAGAGACATTACTCCCATGGAGGAAAGTGCGCATGGTGACTGTTGTATTCAATCCCGATGCAATTTCTGTGTTTCATCAACTCTCTGATAGTTAACAGATTACAGAATGCCTCCAGATGTGCATCGGAAACTACTACTGGTCTTCCATTGAACGATCAAAGAGTAGACTGTTTGAGACATTACTCCCATGGAGGAAAGTGCGCATGGTGACTGTTGTATTCAATCCCGAAGGATTTTCTGTGTTTCATCAGCACTCTGATAGTCCACAGATTACAGAATGCCGACAGATGTGCATCGGAAACTACTACTGGTCTTCCAGGGAACGATGAAAGAGTAGACTGTTTGAGACATTACTCCTATGGAGGAAAGTGGGCATGGTGACTGTTGTATTCAATCCCGATGCAATTTCTGTGTTTCATCAACACTCTGATAGTCCACAGATTACAGAATGCCTCCAGATGTGCATCGGTAACTACTACTGGTCTTCCAGGGACCGATCAAAGCGTAGACTCTTTGAGACATTACTCCCATGGAGGAAAGTGCAAATGGGGACTGTTGTATTCAATCCCGATGCAATTTCTGTGTTTCATTAACAACCTGATAGTCCACATTTTACAGAATGCCACCAGATGTGCATCGGAAACTACTACTGGTCTTCCAAGAAACGATCAAAGCGTAGACTGTTTGAGAAATTACTCCCGTGGAGGAAAGTGCGCATGGTGACTGTTGTAATCAATCCCGATGCACTTTCTGTGTTTCATCAACACTCTGATAGCCCACAGATTACAGAATGCCACCATATGTGCATCGGAAAACTACTACTGGTCTTCCAGGGAACGATCAAAGCGTAGACTGTTTGAGACATTACTCCCATGGAGGAAAGTGCGCATGGTGACTGTTGTATTCAATCCCGATGCAATTTCTGTGTTTCATCAACTCTCTGATAGTTAACAGATTACAGACTGCCTCCAAATGTGCATCGGAAACTACTACTGGTCTTCCAGGAAACGATCAAAGAGTAGACTGTTTGAGACATTACTCCTATGGAGGAAAGTGCGCATGGTGACTGTTGTATTCAATCCCGATGCAATTTCTGTGTTTCATCAACACTCTGATAGTCATCAGATTACAGAATGCCTCCAGATGTGCATCGGTAGCTACAACTGGTCTTCCAGGTTATGATCAAAGCGTAGACTGTTAGAGACATTACTCCCATGGAGGAAAGTGCGCATGGTGACTGTTGTATTCAATCCCGATGCAATTTCTGTGTTTCATCAACTCTCTGATAGTTAACATATTACAGAATGCCTCCAGATGTGCATCGGAAACTACTACTGGTCTTCCATTGAACGATCAAAGAGTAGACTGTTTGAGACATTACTCCCATGGAGGAAAGTGCGCATGGTGAATGTTGTATTCAATCCCGAAGGATTTTCTGTGTTTCATCAGCACTCTGATAGTCCACAGATTAAAGAATGCCGACAGATGTGCATCGGAAACTACTACTGGTCTTCCAGGGAACGATAAAAGCGTAGACTGTTTCAGGGTTACTCCCATGGCGGAAAGTGCGCATGGAGAATGTTTTATTCAATTCCGATGCAATTTCTGTGTTTCATATACACTCTGATAGTCCACAAATTACAGAATGCCACCAGACGTGCATCGGAAGCTACTACTGGTCTTCCAGGGAACGATCAAAGCGTAGACAGTTTGAGACATTACTCCCGTGGAGGAAAGTGGGCATGGTGACTGTTGTATTCAATCCCAATGCAATTTCTGTGTTTCATCAACACTCTAATAGTCCACAGATTACAGAATGCCACCAGATGTGCATCGGAAACTACTACTGGTCTTCCAGGGAACGACCAAAGCGTAGACAGTTTGAGACATTACTCCCGTGGAGGAAAGTGGGCATGGTGACTGTTGTATTCAATCCCGATGCAATTTCTGTGTTTCATCAACACTCTAATAGTCCACAGATTACAGAATGCCACCAGATGTGCATCGGAAACTACTACTGGTCTTCCAGGGAACGATCAAAGCGTAGACTGTTTGAGACATTACTCCCGTGGAGGAAAGTGCGTATGGTGACTGTTGTATTCAATCCCGATGCAAATTTCTGTGTTTCATCAACACTCTGATACTCCACAGATTACAGAATGCCACCACATGTGCATCGGTAACTACTACTGGTCTTCCAGGGACCGATCAAAGCATAGACTCTTTGAGACATTACTCCCGTGGAGGAAAGTGCGCATGGTGACTGTTATATTCAATCCCGATGCAATTTCTGTGTTTCATCAACTCTCTGATAGTCCACAGATTACAGAATGCCACCAGATGTGCATCGGAAACTATTACTGGTCTTCCAGGGAACGATCAAAGCGTAGACTGTTTGAGACATTACTCCCGTTGAAGAAAGTGCGCATGGTGACAGTTGTAGTCAATCCCGATGCACTTCCTGTGTTTCATCAACACTCTGATAGCCCACAGATTACAGAATGCCACCAGATGTTCATCGGAAACTACTACTGGTCTTCCAGGGAACGATGAAAGAGTAGACTGTTTGAGACATTACTCCCATGGAGCAAAGTGCGCATGGTAACTGTTGTATTCAATCCCGAAGGATTTTCTGTGTTTCATCAGCGCTCTGATAGTCCACAGATTACAGAATGCCGACAGATGTGCATCGGAAACTACTACTGGTCTTCCAGGGAACGATTAAAGCGTAGACTGTTTCAGGGTTACTCCCATGGCGGAAAGTGCGCATTGTGAATGTTTTATTCAATTCCGATGCAATTTCTATGTTTCATATACACTCTGATAGTGCACAGATTACAGAATGCCACCAGATGTGCATCGGAAACTACTACTGGTCTTGCAGGGAACGATCAAAGCGTAGACTGTTTGAGAAATAACTCCCGTGGAAGAAAGTGCGCATGTTGACTGTTGTAATCAATCCCGATGCACTTTCTGTGTTTCATCAACACTCTGATAGCCCACAGATTACAGAATACCACCATATGTGCATCGGAAAACTACTACTGGTCTTCCAGGGAACGATCAAAGCGTAGACTGTTTGAGACATTACTCCCATGGAGAAAAGTGCGCATGGTGACTGTTCTATTCAATCCCGATGCAAATTTCTGTGTTTCATCAACACTCTGATACTCCACAGATTACAGAATGCCACCACATGTGCATCGGTAACTACTACTGGTCTTCCAGGGACCGATCAGAGCGTAGACTGTTTGAGACATTACTCCCGTGGAGAAAAGTGCGCATGGTGACTGTTGTATTCAATCCCGATGCAATTTCTGTGTTTCATCAACTCTCTGATAGTTAACAGATTACAGAATGCCTCCAGATGTGCATCGGAAACTACTACTGGTCTTCCAGGGAACGATAAAAGCGTAGACTGTTTCAGGGTTACTCCCATGGCGGAAAGTGCGCATGGTGAATGTTTTATTCAATTCCGATGCAATTTCTGTGGTTCATATACACTCTGATAGTCCACAAATTACAGAATGCCACCAGACGTGCATCGGAAACTACTACTGGTCTTCCAGGGAACGATCAAAGCGTAGACAGTTTAGGACATTACTCCCGTGGAGGAAAGTGGGCATGGTGACTGTTGTATTCAATCCCGATGCAATTTCTGTGTTTCATCAACACTCTAATATTCCACAGATTACGGAATGCCACCAGATGTGCATCGGAAACTACTACTGGTCTTCCAGGGAACGATCAAAGCGTAGACAGTTTGAGACATTACTCCCGTGGAGGAAAGTGGGCATGGTGACTGTTGTATTCAATCCCGATGCAATTTCTGTGTTTCATCAACACTCTAATAGTCCACAGATTACAGAATGCCACCAGATGTGCATCGGAAACTACTACTGGTCTTCCAGGGAACGATCAAAGAGTAGACTGTTTGAGACATTACTCCCGTGGAGGAAAGTGCGTATGGTGACTGTTGTATTCAATCCCGATGCAAATTTCTGTGTTTCATCAACACTCTGATACTCCACAGATTACAGAATGCCACCACATGTGCATCGGTAACTACTACTGGTCTTCAAGGGACCGATCAAAGCGTAGACTCTTTGAGGCATTACTCCCGTGGAGGAAAGTGGGCATGGTGACTGTAGTATTCAATCCCGATGCAATTTCTGTGTTTCATCAACACTCTGGTAGCCCACAGATTACAGAATGCAACCAGATGTTCATCGGAAACTACTATTGGTCTTCCAGGGAACGATCAAAGCGTAGACTGTTTGAGACATTACTCCCATGGAGGAAAGTGCGCATGGTAACTGTTGTATTCAATCCCGATGCAATTTCTGTTTTTCATCAACTCTCTGATAGTTAACAGATTACAGAATGCCTCCAGATGTGCATCGGAAACTACTACTGGTCTTCCAGGGAACTATCAAAGAGTAGACTGTTTGAGACATTACTCCTATGGAGGAAAGTGGGCATGGTGACTGTTGTATTCAATCCCGATGCAATTTCTGTGTTTCATCAACACTCTGATAGTCCACAGATTACAGAATGCCTCCAGATGTGCATCGGTAACTACTACTGGTCTTCCAGGGACCGATCAAAGCGTAGACTCTTTGAGACATTACTCCCGTGGGGGAAAGTGCAAATGGTGACTGTTGTATTCAATCCCGATGCAATTTCTGTGTTTCATTAACAATCTGATAGTCCACATTTTACAGAATGCCACCAGATGTGCATCGGAAACTACTACTGGTCTTCCAAGGAACGATCAAAGCGTAGACTGTTTGAGAAATTACTCCCGTGGAGGAAAGTGCGCATGGTAACTGTTGTAATCAATCCCGATGCACTTTCTGTGTTTCATCAACACTCTGATAGCCCACAGATTACAGAATGCCACCATATGTGCCATCGGAAAACTACTACTGGTCTTCCAGGGAACGATCAAAGTGTAGACTGTTTGAGACATTACTCCCATGGAGAAAAGTGCGCATGGTGACTGTTGTATTCAATCCCGATGCAAATTTCTGTGTTTCATCAACACTCTGATACTCCACAGATTACAGAATGAAACCACATGTGCATCGGTAACTACTACTGGTCTTCCAGGGACCGATCAAAGGGTAGACTGTTTGAGACATTACTCCCATGGAGAAAAGTGCGCATGGTGACTGTTGTATTCAATCCCGATGCAATTTCTGTGTTTCATCAACACTCTGATAGTCCACAGATTACAGAATGCCACCAGATGTGCATCGGAAACTACTACTGGTCTTCCAGGGAACGATCAAAGCCTAGACTGTTTGAGACATTACTCCCGTGGAGGAAAGTGCGCATGGTGACTGTTGTAATCAATCCCGATGCACTTTCTGTGTTTCATCAACACTCTGATAGCCCACAGATTACAGAATGCCACCACATGTGCATCGGAAACTACTACTGGTCTTCCAGGGAACGATCAAAGCGTAGACTGTTTGAGACATTACTCCCATGGAGGAAAGTGCGCATGGTGACTGTTGTATTCAATCCCGATGCAATTTCTGTGTTTCATCAGATCTCTGATAGTTAACAGATTACAGAATGCCTCCAGATGTGCATCGGAAACTACTACTGGTCTTCCAGGGAACGATCAAAGAGTAGACTGTTTGAGACATTACATCAATGGAGGAAAGTGCGCATGGTGACTGTTGTATTCAATCCCGATGCAATTTCTGCGTTTCATCAACACTCTGATAGTCATCAGATTACAGAATGCCTCCAGATGTGCATCGGTAGCTACAACTGGTCTTCCAGGTTATGATCAAAGCGTAGACTGTTAGAGACATTACTCCCATGGAGGAATGTGCGCATGGTGACTGTTGTATTCAATCCCGATGCAATTTCTGTGTTTCATCAACTTTCTGATAGTCAACAGATTACAGATTGCCTCCAGATGTGCATCGGAAACTACTACTGGTCTTCCATTGAACGATCAAAGTGTAGACTCTTTGAGACATTACTCCCATGGATGAAAGTGCGCATGGTGACTGTTGTATTTAATCCCGAAGGATTTTCTGTGTTTCATCAGCACTCTGAAAGTCCACAGATTACAGAATGCCGACAGATGTGCGTCGGAAACTACTACTGGTCTTCCAGGGAACGATAAAAGCGTAGACTGTTTCAGGGTTACTCCCATGGCGGAAAGTGCGCATGGTGAATGTTTTATTCAATTCCGATGCAATTTCTGTGGTTCATATACACTCTGATAGTCCACAAATTACAGAATGCCACCAGACGTGCATCGGAAACTACTACTGGTCTTCCAGGGAACGATCAAAGCGTAGACAGTTTGAGACATTACTCCCGTGGAGGAAAGTGGGCATGGTAACTGTTGTATTCAATCCCGATGCAATTTCTGTGTTTCATCAACACTCTAATAGTCCACAGATTACGGAATGCCACCAGATGTGCATCGGAAACTACTACTGGTCTTCCAATGAACGATCAATGCGTAGACAGTTTGAGACATTACTCCCGTGGAGGAAAGTGGGCATGGTGACTGTTGTATTCAATCCCGATGCAATTTCTGTGTTTCATCAACACTCTAATAGTCCACAGATTACAGAATGCCACCAGATGTGCATCGGAAACAACTACTGGTCTTCCAGGGAACGATCAAAGCGTAGACTGTTTGAGACATTACTCCCGTGGAGGAAAGTGCGTATGGTGACTGTTGTATTCAATCCCGATGCAAATTTCTGTGTTTCATCAACACTCTGATACTCCACAGATTACAGAATGCCACCACATGTGCATCGGTAACAACTACTGGTCTTCCAGGGACCGATCAAAGCGTAGACTCTTTGAGACATTACTCCCGTGGAGGGAAGTGCGCATGGTGACTGTTGTATTCAATGCCGATGCAATTTCTGTGTTTCATCAACACTCTGATAGTCCACAGATTACAGAATGCCACCAGATGTGCATCGGAAACTGTTACTGGTCTTCCAGAGAACGATCAAAGCGTAGACTGTTTGAGACATTACTCCCGTTGAAGAAAGTGCGAATGGTGACTGTTGTAATCAATCCCGATGCACTTTCTGTGTTTCATCAACACTCTGATAGCCCACAGATTACAGAATGCCACCAGATGTTCATCGGAAACTACTACTGGTCTTCCAGGGAACGATCAAAGAGTAGACTGTTTGAGACGTTACTCCTATGGAGGAAAGTGGGCATGGTGACTGTTGTATTCAATCCCGATGCAAATTTCTGTGTTTCATCAACACTCTGATACTCCACAGATTACAGAATGCCACCACATGTCCATCGGTAACTACTACTGGTCTTCCAGGGACCGATCAAAGCGTAGACTGTTTGAGACATTACTACTATGGAGGAAAGTGGGCGTGGTGACTGTTGTATTCAATCCCGATGCAATTTCTGTGTTTCATCAACACTCTGATAGTCCACAGATTACAGAATGCCACCAGATGTGCATCGGAAACTACTACTGGTCTTCCAGGGAACGATCAAAGCGTAGACTGTTTGAGACATTACTCCCGTGGAGGAAAGTGCGCATGGTGACTGTTGTAATCAATCCCGATGCACTTTCTGTGTTTCATCAACACTCTGATAGCCCACAGATTACAGAATGCCACCAGATGTGCATCGGAAACTACTACTGGTCTTCCAGGGAACGATCAAAGCGTAGACTGTTTGAGACATTACTCCCATGGAGGAAAGTGCGCATGGTGACTGTTGTATTCAATCCCGATGCAATTTCTGTGTTTCATCAACTCTCTGATAGTTAACAGATTACAGAATGCCTCCAGATGTGCATCGGAAACTACTACTGGTCTTCCAGGGAACGATCAAAGAGTAGACTGTTTGAGACATTACTCCAATGGAGGAAAGTGCGCATGGTGACTGTTGTATTCAATCCCGATGCCATTTCTGTGTTTCATCAACACTCTGATAGTCATCAGATTACAGAATGCCTCCAGATGTGCATCGGTAGCTACAACTGGTCTTCCAGGTTATGATCAAAGCGTAGACTGTTAGAGACATTACTCCCATGGAGGAAAGTGCGCATGGTGACTGTTGTATTCAATCCCGATGCAATTTCTGTGTTTCATCAACTCTCTGATAGTTAACAGATTACAGAATGCCTCCAGATGTGCATCGGAAACTACTACTGGTCTTCCATTGAACGATCAAAGAGTAGACTGTTTGAGACATTACTCCCATGGAGGAAAGTGCGCATGGTGACTGTTGTATTCAATCCCGAAGGATTTTCTGTGTTTCATCAGCACTCTGATAGTCCACAGATTACAGAATGCCGACAGATGTGCATCGGAAACTACTACTGGTCTACCAGGAACCGATAAAAGCGTAGACTGTTTCAGGGTTACTCCCATGGCGGAAAGTGCGCATGGTGAATGTTTTATTCAATTCCGATGCAATTTCTGTGGTTCATATACACTCTGATAGTCCACAAATTACAGAATGCCACCATACGTGCATCGGAAACTACTACTGGTCTTCCAGGGAACGATCAAAGCGTAGACAGTTTGAGACATTACTCCCGTGGAGTAAAGTGGGCATGGTGACTGTTGTATTCAATCCCGATGCAATTTCTGTGTTTCATCAACACTCTAATAGTCCACAGATTACGGAATGCCACCAGATGTGCATCGGAAACTACTACTGGTCTTCCAGGGACCGATCAAAGCGTAGACTCTTTGAGACATTACTCCCGTGGAGGAAAGTGGGCATGGTGACTGTTGTATTCAATCGCGATGCAATTTCTGTGTTTCATCAACACTCTAATAGTCCACAGATTACAGAATGCCTCCAGATGTGCATCGGAAACTACTACTGGTCTTCCATTGAACGATCAAAGAGTAGACTGTTTGAGACATTACTCCCATGGAGGAAAGTGCGCATGGTGACTGTTGTATTCAATCCCGAAGGATTTTCTGTGTTTCATCAGCACTCTGATAGTCCACAGATTACAGAATGCCGACAGATGTGCATCGGAAACTACTACTGGTCTACCAGGAACCGATAAAAGCGTAGACTGTTTCAGGGTTACTCCCATGGCGGAAAGTGCGCATGGTGAATGTTTTATTCAATTCCGATGCAATTTCTGTGGTTCATATACACTCTGATAGTCCACAAATTACAGAATGCCACCATACGTGCATCGGAAACTACTACTGGTCTTCCAGGGAACGATCAAAGCGTAGACAGTTTGAGACATTACTCCCGTGGAGGAAAGTGGGCATGGTGACTGTTGTAATCAATCCCGATGCACTTTCTGTGTTTCATCAACACTCTGATAGCCCACAGATTACAGAATGCCACCAGATGTTCATCGGAAACTACTACTAGTCTTCCAGGGAACGATCAAAGCGTAGACTGTTTGAGACATTACTCCCATGGAGGAAAGTGCGCATGGTAACTGTTGTATTCAATCCCGATGCAATTTCTGTGTTTCATCAACTCTCTGATAGTTAACAGATTACAGAATGCCTCCAGATGTGCATCGGAAACTACTACTGGTCTTCCAGGGAACGATCAAAGAGTAGACTGTTTGAGACATTACTACTATGGAGGAAAGTGGGCATGGTGACTGTTGTATTCAATCCCGATGCAATTTCTGTGTTTCATCAACACTCTGATAGTCCACAGATTACAGAATGCCTCCAGATGTGCATCGGTAACTACTACTGGTCTTCCAGGGACCGATCAAAGCGTAGACTCTTTGAGACATTACTCCCATGGAGGAAAGTGCAAATGGTGACTGTTGTATTCAATCCCGATGCAATTTCTGTGTTTCATTAACAATCTGATAGTCCACATTTTACAGAATGCCACCAGATGTGCATCGGAAACTACTACTGGTCTTCCAAGGAACGATCAAAGCGTAGACTGTTTGAGAAATTACTCCCGTGGAGGAAAGTGCGCATGGTGACTGTTGGAATCAATCCCGATGCACTTTCTGTGTTTCATCAACACTCTGATAGCCCACAGATTACAGAATGCCACCAGATGTGCATCGGAAACTACTACTGGTCTTCCAGGGAACGATCAAAGCGTAGACTGTTTGAGACATTACTCCCATGGAGGAAAGTGCGCATGGTAACTGTTGTATTCAATCCCGATGCAATTTCTGTGTTTCATCAACTCTCTGATAGTCTACAGATTACAGAATGCCTCCAGATGTGCATCGGAAACTACTACTGGTCTTCCAGGGAACGATCAAAGAGTAGACTGTTTGAGTCTTTACTCCAATGGAGGAAAGTGCGCATGGTGACTGTTGTATTCAATCCCGATGCAATTTCTGTGTTTCATCAACACTCTGATAGTCATCAGATTACAGAATGCCTCCAGATGTGCATCGGTAGCTACAACTGGTCTTCCAGGTTATGATCAAAGCGTAGACTGTTAGAGACATTACTCCCATATAGGAAAGTGCGCATGGTGACTGTTGTATTCAATCCCGATGCAATTACTGTGTTTCATCAACTCTCTGATAGTTAACAGATTACAGAATGCCTCCAGATGTGCATCGGAAACTACTACTGGTCTTCCATTGAACGATCAAAGAGTAGACTGTTTGAGACATTACTCCCATGGAGGAAAGTGCGCATGGTGACTGTTGTATTCAATCCCGAAGGATTTTCTGTGTTTCATCAGCACTCTGATAGTCCACAGATTACAGAATGCCGACAGATGTGCATCGGAAACTACTACTGGTCTTCCAGGAAACGATAAAAGCGTAGACTGTTTCAGGGTTACTCCCATGGCGGAAAGTGCGCATGGTGAATGTTTTATTCAATTCCGATGCAATTTCTGTGGTTCATATACACTCTGATAGTCCACAAATTACAGAATGCCACCAGACATGCATCGGAAACTACTACTGGTCTTCCAGGGAACGATCAAAGCGTAGACAGTTTGAGACATTACTCCCGTGGAGTAAAGTGGGCATGGTGACTGTTGTATTCAATCCCGATGCAATTTCTGTGTTTCATCAACACTCTAATAGTCCACAGATTACGGAATGCCACCAGATGTGCATCGGAAACTACTACTGGTCTTCCAGGGAACGATCAAAGCGTAGACTGTTTGAGACATTACTCCCGTGGAGGAAAGTGGGCATGGTGACTGTTGTATTCAATCCCGATGCAATTTCTGTGTTTCATCAACACTCTAATAGTCCACAGATTACAGAATGCCACCAGATATGCATCGGAAACTACTACTGGTCTTCCAGGGAACGATCAAAGCGTAGACTGTTTGAGACATTACTCCCGTGGAGGAAAGTGAGTATGGTGACTGTTGTATTCAATCCCGATGCAAATTTCTGTGTTTCATCAACACTCTGATACTCCACAGATTACAGAATGCCACCACATGTGCATCGGTGACTACCACTGGTCTTCCAGGGACCGATCAAAGCGTAGACTCTTTGAGACATTACTCCCGTGGAGGAAAGTGCGCATGGTGACTGTTGTATTCAATCCCGATGCAATTACTGTGTTTCATCAACACTCTGATAGTCCACAGATTACAGAATGCCACCAGATGTGCATCGGAAACTATTACTGGTCTTCCAGGGAACGATCAAAGCGTAGACTGTTTGAGACATTACTCCCGTGGAAGAAAGTGCGCATGGTGACTGTTGTAATCAATCCCGATGCACTTTCTGTGTTTCATCAACACTCTGATAGCCCACAGATTACAGAATGCCACCAGATGTTTATCGGAAACTACTACTGGTCTTCCAGGTAACGATCAAAGCGTAGACTGTTTGAGACATTACTCCCATGGAGGAAAGTGCGCATGGTAACTGTTGTATTCAATCCCGATGCAATTTCTGTGTTTCATCAACTCTCTGATAATTAAAATTTCTGTGTTTCATCAACTCTCTGATAATTAACAGACTACAGAATGCCTCCAGATGTGCATCGGAAACTACTACTGGTCTTCCAGGGAACGATCAAAGCGTAGACTGTTTGAGACATTACTCCTATGGAGGAAAGTGGGCATGGTGACTGTTGTATTCAATCCCGATGCAATTTCTGTGTTTCATCAACACTCTGATAGTCCACAGATTACAGAATGCCTCCAGATGTGCATCGGTAACTACTACTAGTCTTCCAGGGACCGATCAAAGCGTAGACTCTTTGAGACATTACTCCCGTGGAGGAAAGTGCAAATGGTGACTGTTGTATTCAATCCCGATGCAATTTCTGTGTTTCATTAACAGTCTGATAGTCCACATTTTACAGAATGCCACCAGATGTGCATCGGAAACTACTACTGGTCTTCCAAGGAACGATCAAAGCGTAGACTGTTTGAGAAATTACTCCCGTGGAGGAAAGTGCGCATGGTGACTGTTGTAATCAATCCCGATGCACTTTCTGTGTTTCATCAACACTCTGATAGCCCACAGATTACAGAATGCCACCATATATGCATCGGAAAACTACTACTGTTCTTCCAGGGAACGATCAAAGTGTAGACTGTTTGAGACATTACTCCCATGGAGAAAAAGTGCGCATGGTGTCTGTTGTATTCAATCCCGATGCAAATTTCTGTGTTTCATCAACACTCTGATACTCCACAGATTACAGAATGCCACCACATGTGCATCGGTAACTACTACTGGTCTTCCAGGGACCGATCAAAGCGTAGACTGTTTGAGACATTACTCCCGTGGAGAAAAGTGTGCATGGTGACTGTTGTATTCAATCCCGATGCAATTTCTGTGTGTCATCAACTCTCTGATAGTCCACAGATTACAGAATGCCACCAGATGTGCATCGGAAACTACTACTGGTCTTCCAGGGAACGATCAAAGCGTACACTGTTTGAGACATTACTCCCATGGAGGAAAGTGCGCATGGTGACTGTTGTAATCAATCCCGATGCACTTTCTGTTTTTCATCAACACTCTGATAGCCCACAGATTACAGAATGCCACCAGATGTGCATCGGAAACTACTACTGGTCTTCCAGGGAACTATCAAAGCGTAGACTGTTTGAGACATTAGTCCCATTGAGGAAAGTGCGCATGGTGACTGTTGTATTCAATCCCGATGCAATTTCTGTGTTTCATTAACTCTCTGATAGTTAACAGATTACAGAATGCCTCCAGATGTGCATCGGAAACTACTACTGGTCTTCCAGGGAACGATCAAAGAGTAGACTGTTTGAGACATTACTCCAATGGAGGAAAGTGCGCATGGTGACTGTTGTATTCAATCCCGATGCAATGTCTGTGTTTCATCAACACTCTGATAGTCATCAGATTACAGAATGCCTCCAGATGTGCATCGGTAGCTACAACTGGTCTTCCAGGTTATGATCAAAGCGTAGACTGTTAGAGACATTACTCCCATGGAGGAAAGTGCGCATGCTGACTGTTGTATTCAATCCCGATGCAATTTCTGTGTTTCATCAACTCTCTGATTGTTAACAGATTACAGAATGCCTCCAGATGTGCATCGGAAACTACTACTGGTCTTCCATTGAACGATCAAAGAGTAGACTGTTTGAGACATTACTCCCATGGAGGAAAGTGCGCATGGTGACTGTTGTATTCAATCCCGAAGGATTTTCTGTGTTTCATCAGCACTCTGATAGTCCACAGATTACAGAATGCCGACAGATATGCATCGGAAACTACTACTGGTCTTCCAGGGAACGATAAAAGCGTAGACTGTTTCAGGGTTACTCCCATGGCGGAAAGTGCGCATGGTGAATGTTTTATTCAATTCCGATGCAATTTCTGTGTTTCATATACACTCTGATAGTCCACAAATTACAGAATGCCACCAGACGTGCATCGGAAACTACTACTGGTCTTCCAGGGAACGATCAAAGCGTAGACAGTTTGAGACATTACTCCCGTGGAGGAAAGTGGGCATGGTGACTGTTGTATTCAATCCCGATGCAATTTCTGTGTTTCATCAACACTCTAATAGTCCACGGATTACAGAATGCCACCAGATATGCATCGGAAGCTACTACTGGTCTTCCAGGGAACGATCAAAGCGTAGACAGTTTGAGACATTACTCCCGTGGAGGAAAGTGGGCATGGTGACTGTTGTATTCAATCCCGATGCAATTTCTGTGTTTCATCAACACTCTAATAGTCCACAGATTACAGAATGCCACCAGATGTGCATCGGAAACTACTACTAATTTTCCAGGGAACGATCAAAGCGTAGACTGTTTGAGACATTACTCCCGTGGAGGAAAGTGCGTATGGTGACTGTTGTATTCAATCCCGATGCAAATTTCTGTGTTTCATCAACACTCTGATACTCCACAGATTACAGAATGCCACCACATGTGCATCGGTAACAACTACTGGTCTTCCAGGGACCGATCAAAGCGTAGACTCTTTGAGACATTACTCCTGTGGAGGAAAGTGCGCATGGTGACTGTTGTATTCAATCCCGATGCAATTTCTGTGTTTCATCAACACTCTGATAGTCCACAGATTACAGAATGCCACCAGATGTGCATCGGAAACTATTACTGGTCTTCCAGGGAACGATCAAAGCGTAGACTGTTTGAGACATTACTCCCGTGGAAGAAAGTGCGCATGGTGACTGTTGTAATCAATCCCGATGCACTTTCTGTGTTTCATCAACACTCTGATAGCCCACAGATTGCAGAATGCCACCTGATGTTCATCGGAAACTACTACTGGTCTTCCAGGGAACGACGAAAGAGTAGACTGTTTGAGACATTACTCCCATGGAGGAAAGTGCGCATGGTAACTGTTGTATTCTATCCCAATGCAATTTCTGTGTTTCATCAACTCTCTGATAGTTAACAGATTACAGAATGCCTCCAGATGTGCATCGGAAACTACTACTGGTCTTCCAGGGAACGATCAAAGAGTAGACTGAGACATTACTCCTATGGAGGAAAGTGGGCATGGTGACTGTTGTATTCAATCCCGATGCAATTTCTGTGTTTCATCAACACTCTGATAGTCCACAGATTACAGAATGCCTCCAGATGTGCATCGGTAACTACTACTGGTCGTCCAGGTTATGATCAAAACGTAGACTGTTAGAGACATTACACCCATGGAGGAAAGTGCGCTTTGGTGACTGCTGTATTCAATCCCGATACAATTTCTGTGTTTCATTAACACTCTGATAGTCCACAGATTACAGAATGCCTCCAGATGTGCATCGGTAACTACTACTGGTCTTCCAGGGAACGATCAAAGCATAGACTGTTTGAGACATTACTCCCATGGAGGAAAGTGCGCATGGTGACTGTTGTATTGAATCCCGAAGGATTTTCTGTGTTTCATCAGCACTCTGATAGTCTACAGATTACAGAATGGCTCCAGATGTGCATCGGAAACTACTACTGGTCTTCCAGGGAACGATTAAAGCGTAGACTGTTTCAGGGTTACTCCCATGGCGGAAAGTGCGCATGGTGAGTGTTTTATTCAATTCCGATGTAATTTCTTTGTCTCATATACACTCTGATAGTCCACAGATTACAGAATGCCACCTGACGTGCATCGGAAACTACTACTGGTCTTCCAGGAAAGGATCAAACCGTAGACAGTTTGAGACATTACTCCCGTGGAGGAAAGTGGGCATGGTGACTGTTGTATTCAACCCCGATGCAATTTCTGTGTTTCATCAACACTCTAATAGCCCACAGATTACAGAATGCCACCAGATGTGCATCGGAAACCACTACTGGTCTTCCAGGGAACGATCAAAGCGTAGACTGTTTGAGACATTACTCCCATTGAGGAAAGTGCGCATGGTGACTGTTGTATTCAATCCCGATGCAATTTCTGTGTTTCATCAACTCTCTGATAGTTAACAGATTACAGAATGCCTCCAGATGTGCATCGGAAACTACTACTGGTCTTCCAGGGAACGATCAAAGAGTAGACTGTTTGAGACATTACTCCAATGGAGGAAAGTGCGCATGGTGACTGTTGTATTCAATCCCGATGCAATGTCTGTGTTTCATCAACACTCTGATAGTCATCAGATTACAGAATGCCTCCAGATGTGCATCGGTAGCTACAACTGGTCTTCCAGGTTATGATCAAAGCGTAGACTGTTAGAGACATTACTCCCATGGAGGAAAGTGCGCATGCTGACTGTTGTATTCAATCCCGATGCAATTTCTGTGTTTCATCAACTCTCTGATTGTTAACAGATTACAGAATGCCTCCAGATGTGCATCGGAAACTACTACCGGTCTTCCATTGAACGATCAAAGAGTAGACTGTTTGAGACATTACTCCCATGGAGGAAAGTGCGCATGGTGACTGTTGTATTCAATCCCGAAGGATTTTCTGTGTTTCATCAGCACTCTGATAGTCCACAGATTACAGAATGCCGACAGATATGCATCGGAAACTACTACTGGTCTTCCAGGGAACGATAAAAGCGTAGACTGTTTCAGGGTTACTCCCATGGCGGAAAGTGCGCATGGTGAATGTTTTATTCAATTCCGATTAAATTTCTGTGTTTCATATACACTCTGATAGTCCACAAATTACAGAATGCCACCAGACGTGCATCGGAAACTACTACTGGTCTTCCAGGGAACGATCAAAGCGTAGACAGTTTGAGACATTACTCCCGTGGAGGAAAGTGGGCATGGTGACTGTTGTATTCAATCCCGATGCAATTTCTGTGTTTCATCAACACTCTAATAGTCCACGGATTACAGAATGCCACCAGATATGCATCGGAAGCTACTACTGGTCTTCCAGGGAACGATCAAAGCGTAGACAGTTTGAGACATTACTCCCGTGGAGGAAAGTGGGCATGGTGACTGTTGTATTCAATCCCGATGCAATTTCTGTGTTTCATCAACACTCTAATAGTCCACAGATTACAGAATGCCACCAGATGTGCATCGGAAACTACTACTAATTTTCCAGGGAACGATCAAAGCGTAGACTGTTTGAGACATTACTCCCGTGGAGGAAAGTGCGTATGGTGACTGTTGTATTCAATCCCGATGCAAATTTCTGTGTTTCATCAACACTCTGATACTCCACAGATTACAGAATGCCACCACATGTGCATCGGTAACTACTACTGGTCTTCCAGGGACCGATCAAAGCGTAGACTGTTTGAGACATTACTCCCGTGGAGGAAAGTGCGCATGGTGACTGTTGTATTCAATCCCGATGCAATTTCTGTGTTTCATCAACACTCTGATAGTCCACAGATTACAGAATGCCACCAGATGTGCATCGGAAACTATTACTGGTCTTCCAGGGAACGATCAAAGCGTAGACTGTTTGAGACATTACTCCCGTGGAAGAAAGTGCGCATGGTGACTGTTGTAATCAATCCCGATGCACTTTCTGTGTTTCATCAACACTCTGATAGCCCACAGATTGCAGAATGCCACCTGATGTTCATCGGAAACTACTACTGGTCTTCCAGGGAACGATGAAAGAGTAGACTGTTTGAGACATTACTCCCATGGAGGAAAGTGCGCATGGTAACTGTTGTATTCTATCCCAATGCAATTTCTGTGTTTCATCAACTCTCTGATAGTTAACAGATTACAGAATGCCTCCAGATGTGCATCGGAAACTACTACTGGTCTTCCAGGGAACGATCAAAGTGTAGACTGAGACATTACTCCTATGGAGGAAAGTGGGCATGGTGACTGTTGTATTCAATCCCGATGCAATTTCTGTGTTTCATCAACACTCTGATAGTCCACAGATTACAGAATGCCTCCAGATGTGCATCGGTAACTACTACTGGTCTTCCAGGTTATGATCAAAACGTAGACTGTTAGAGACATTACACCCATGGAGGAAAGTGCGCTTTGGTGACTGTTGTATTCAATCCCGATACAATTTCTGTGTTTCATTAACACTCTGATAGTCCACAGATTACAGAATGCCTCCAGATGTGCATCGGTAACTACTACTGGTCTTCCAGGGAACGATCAAAGCATAGACTGTTTGAGACATTACTCCCATGGAGGAAAGTGCGCATGGTGACTGTTGTATTGAATCCCGAAGGATTTTCTGTGTTTCATCAGCACTCTGATAGTCTACAGATTACAGAATGGCTCCAGATGTGCATCGGAAACTACTACTGGTCTTCCAGGGAACGATTAAAGCGTAGACTGTTTCAGGGTTACTCCCATGGCGGAAAGTGCGCATGGTGAGTGTTTTATTCAATTCCGATGTAATTTCTTTGTTTCATATACACTCTGATAGTCCACAGATTACAGAATGCCACCTGACGTGCATCGGAAACTACTACTGGTCTTCCAGGAAAGGATCAAACCGTAGACAGTTTTAGACATTACTCCCGTGGAGGAAAGTGGGCATGGTGACTGTTGTATTCAACCCCGATGCAATTTCTGTGTTTCATCAACACTCTAATAGCCCACAGATTACAGAATGCCACCAGATGTGCATCGGAAACCACTACTGGTCTTCCAGGGAACGATCAAAGCGTAGACTGTTTGAGACATTACTCCCATGGAGGAAAGTGCGCATGGAAACTGTTGTATTTAATCCCGATGCAATTTCTGTGTTTCATCAACTCTCTGATAGTTAACAGATTACAGAATGCCACCAGATGTGCATCGGAAACTACTACTGGTCTTCCATTGAACGATCAAAGAGTAGACTGTTTGATACAGTACTCCCATGGAGGAAAGTGCGCATGGTGACTGTTGTGTTCAATCCCGAAGGATTTTCTGTGTTTCATCAGCTCTCTGATAGTCCACAGATTACAGAATGCCGACAGATGTGCATCGGAAACTACTACTTGTCTTCCAGGGAACGATAAAAGCGTAGACTGTTTCAGGGTTACTCCCATGGCGGAAAGTGCGCATGGTGAATGTTTTATTCAATTCCGATGCAATTTCTGTGTTTCATATACACTCTGATAGTCCACAAATTACAGAATGCCACCAGACGTGCATCGGAAACTACTACTGGTCTTCCAGGGAACGATCAAAGCGTAGACTGTTTGAGATATTACTCCCGTGGAGGAAAGTGGGCATGGTGACTGTTGTATTCAATCCCGATGCAATTTCTGTGTTTCATCAACACTCTAATAGTCCACAGATTACAGAATGCCACCAGATGTGCATCGGAAACTACTACTGGTCTTCCAGGGAACGATCAAAGCGTAGACAGTTTGAGACATTACTCCCATAGAGGAAAGTTGGCATGGTGACTGTTGTATTCAATCCCGATGCAATTCTGTGTTTCATCAACACTCTAATAGTCCACAGATTACAGAATGCCACCAGATGTGCATCGGAAACTACTACTGGTCTTCCAGGTTATGATCAAAGCGTAGACTGTTAGAGACATTACTCCCATGGAGGAAAGTGCGCATGGTGACTGTTGTATTCAATCCCGATGCAATTTCTGTGTTTCATCAACTCTCTGATAGTTAACAGATTACAGAATGCCTCCAGATGTGCATCGGAAACTACTACTGGTCTTCCATTGAACGATCAAAGCGTAGACTCTTTGAGACATTACTCCCGTGGAGGAAAGTGCGAATGGTGACTGTTGTATTCAATCCCGATGCAATTTCTGTGTTTCATCAACACTCTGATAGTCCACAGATTACAGAATGCCACCAGATGTGCATCGGAAACTATTACTGGTCTTCCAGGGAACGATCAAAGCGTAGACTGTTTGAGACATTACTCCCGTGGAAGAAAGTGCGCATGGTGACTGTTGTAATCAGTCCCGATGCACTTTCTGTGTTTCATCAACACTCTGATAGCCCACAGATTACAGTATGCCACCAGATGTTCATTGGAAACTACTACTGGTCTTCCAGGGAACGATCAAAGCGTAGACTGTTTGAGACATTACTCCCATGGAGGAAAGTGCGCATGGTAACTGTTGTATTCAATCCCGATGCAATTTCTGTGTTTCATCAACTCTCTGATAGTTAACAGATTACAGAATGCCTCCAGATGTGCATCGGAAACTACTACTGGTCTTCCAGGGAACGATCAAAGAGTAGACTGTTTGAGACATTACTCCTATGGAGGAAAGTGGGCATGGTGACTGTTGTATTCAATCCCGATGCCATTTCTGTGTTTCATCAACACTCTGATAGTCCACAGATTACAGAATGCCTCCAGATGTGCATCGGTAACTACTACTGGTCTTCCAGGGACCGATCAAAGCGTAGACTCTTTGAGACATTACTCCCGTGGAGGAAAGTGCAAATGGTGACTGTTGTATTCAATCCCGATGCAATTTCTGTGGTTCATTAACAATCTGATAGTCCACATTTTACAGAATGCCACCAGATGTGCATCGGAAACTACTACTGGTTTTCCAAGGAACGATCAAAGCGTAGACTGTTTGAGAAATTACTCCCGTGGAGGAAAGTGCGCATAGTGACTGTTGTAATCAATCCCGATCCACTTTCTGTGATTCATCAACACTCTCATAGCCCACAGATTACAGAATGCCACCATATGTGCATCGGAAAACTACTACTGGTCTTCCAGGGAACGATCAAAGTGTAGACTGTTTGAGACATTACTCCCATGGAGAAAAGTGGGCATGGTGACTGTTGTATTCAATCCCGATGCAAATTTCTGTGTTTCATCAACACTCTGATACTCCACAGATTACAGAATGCCACCACATGTGCATCGGTAACTACTACTGGTCTTCCAGGGACCGATCAAAGCGTAGACTGTTTGAGACATTACTCCCGTGGAGAAAAGTGCGCATGGTGACTGTTGTATTCAATCCCGATGCAGGTTCTGTGTTTCATCAACACTCTGATAGTCCACAGATTACAGAATGCCACCAGATGTGCATCGGACACTACTACTGGTCTTCCAGGGAACGATCAAGGCGTAGACTGTTTGAGACATTACTCCCGTATAGGAAAGTGCGCATGGTGACTGTTGTAATCAATCCCGATGCACTTTCTGTGTTTCATCAACACTCTGATAGCCCACAGATTACAGAATGCCACCAGATGTGCATCGGAAACTACTACTGGTCTTGCAGGGAACGATCAAAGCGTAGACTGTTTGAGACATTACTCCCATGGAGGAAAGTGCGCATGGTGACTGTTGTATTCAATCCCGATGCAATTTCTGTGTTTCATCAACTCTCTGATAGTTAACAGATTACAGAATGCCTCCAGATGTGCATCGGAAACTACTACTGGTCTTCCAGGGAACGATCAAAGAGTAGACTGTTTGAGACATTACTCCTATGGAGGAAAGTGGGCATGGTGACTGTTGTATTCAATCCCGATGCAATTTCTGTGTTTCATCAACACTCTGATAGTCCACAGATTACAGAATGCCTCCAGATGTGCATCGGTAACTACTACTGGTCTTCCAGGTTATGATCAAAACGTAGACTGTTAGAGACATTACTCCCATGGAGGAAAGTGCGCATTGGTGACTGTTGTATTCAATCCCGATACAATTTCTGTGTTTCATTAACACTCTGATAGTCCACAGATTACAGAATGCCTCCAGATGTGCATCGGTAACTACTACTGGTCTTCCAGTTAACGATCAAAGCATAGCCTGTTTGAGACATTACTCCCATGGAGGAAAGTGCGCATGGTGACTGTTGTATTGAATCCCGAAGGATTTTCTGTGTTTCATCAGCACTCTGATAGTCCACAGATTACAGAATGGCTCCAGATGTGCATCGGAAACTACTACTGGTCTTCCAGGGAACGATTAAAGCGTAGACTGTTTCAGGGTTACTCCCATGGCGGAAAGTGCGCATGGTGAATGTTTTATTCAATTCCGATGTAATTTCTGTGTTTCATATACACTCTGATAGTCCACAGATTACAGAATGCCACCTGACGTGCATCGGAAACTACTACTGGTCTTCCAGGAGAGGATCAAAGCGTAGACTGTTTGAGACATTACTCCCATGGAGGAAAGTGGGCATGGTGACTGTTGTATTCAATCCCGATGCAATTTCTGTGTTTCATCAACCCTCTAATAGTCCACAGATTACAGAATGCCACCAGATGTGCATCGGAAACTACTAATGGTCTTCCAGGGACGATCAAAGCATAGACAGTTTGAGACATTACTCCCATGGAGGAAAGTGGGCATGGTGACTGTTGTATTCAATCCAGATGCAATTTCTGTGTTTCATCAACACTCTAATAGTCCACAGATTACAGAATGCCACCAGATGTGCATCGGAAATTACTACTGGTCTTCCAGGGAACGATCAAAGCGGAGACTGTTTGAGACATTACTCCCGTGGTGGAAAGTGCGCATGGTGACTGTTGCATTAAATCCCGATGCAAATTTCTGTGTTTCATCAACACTCTGATAGTCCACAGATTACAGAATGCCTCCAGATGTGCATCGGTAACTACTACTGGTCTTCCAGGAAACGATCAAAGAGTAGACTGTTTGAGACATTACTCCTATGGAGGAAAGTGCGCATGGTGACTGATGTATTCAATCCCGATGCATTTTCTGTGTTTCATCAACACTCTGATAGTCCACAGATTACAGAATGCCTCCAGATGTGCATCGGTAACTACTTCTGGTCTTCAAGGTTATGATCAAAGCGTAGACTGTTAGAGACATTACTCCCATGGAGGAAAGTGCGCATTGGTGACTCTTGTAATCAATCCCGATGCACTTTCTGTGTTTCATCAACACTCTGATAGCCCACAGATTACAGAATGCCACCAGATGTGCATCGGAAACTACTACTGGTCTTCCAGGGAACGATCAAAGCGTAGACTGTTTGAGACATTACTCCCATGGAGGAAAGTGCGCATGGTGACTGTTGTAATCAATCCCGATGCACTTTCTGTGTTTCATCAACACTCTGATAGCCCACAGATTACAGAATGCCACCAGATGTGCATCGGAAACTACTACTGGTCTTCCAGGGAACGATCAAAGCGTAGACTGTTTGAGACATTACTCCCATGGAGGAAAGTGCGCATGGTGACTGTTGTATTCAATCCCGATGCAATTTCTGTGTTTCATCAACTCTCTGATAGTTAACAGATTACAGAATGCCTCCAGATGTGCATCGGAAACTACTACTGGTCTTCCAGGGAACGATCAAAGAGTAGACTCTTTGAGACATTACTCCTATGGAGGAAAGTGCGCATGGTGACTGTTGTATTCAATCCCGATGCAATTTCTGTGTTTCATTAACACTCTGATAGTCCACAGATTACAGAATGGCTTCAGATGTGCATCGGAAACTACTACTGGTCTTCCAGGGAACGATTAAAGCGTAGACTGTTTCAGGGTTACTCCCATGGCGGAAAGTGCGCATGGTGAATGTTTTATTCAATTCCGATTTAATTTCTGTGTTTCATATACACTCTGATAGTCCACAGATTACAGAATGCCACCTGACGTGCATCGGAAACTACTACTGAGCTTCCAGGAAAGGATCAAAGCGTAGACAGTTTGAGACATTACTCCCATGGAGGAAAGTGGGCATGGTGACTGTTGTATTCAATCCCGATACAATTTCTGTGTTTCATCAACTCTCTGATAGTTAACAGATTACAGAATGCCTCCAGATGTGCATCGGAAACTGCTACTGGTCTTCCATTGAACGATCAAAGAGTAGACTGTTTGAGACATTACTCCCATGGAGGAAAGTGCGCATGGTGACTGTTGTATTCAATCCCGAAGGATTGTATGTGTTTCATCAGCACTCTGATAGTCCACAGATTACAGAATGCCGACAGATGTGCATCGGAAACTACTACTGGTCCTCCAGGGAACGATAAAAGCGTAGACTGTTTCAGGGTTACTCCCATGGCGGAAAGTGCGCATGGTGAATGTTTTATTCAATTCCGATGCAATTTCTGTGTTTCATATACACTCTGATAGTCCACAAATTACAGAATGCCACCAGACATGCATCGGAAACTACTACTGGTCTTCCAGGGAGCGATCAAAGCGTAGACAGTTTGAGACATTACTCCCGTGGAGGAAAGTAGGCATGGCGACTGTTGTATTCAATCCCGATGCAATTTCTGTGTTTCATCAACACTCTAATAGTCCACAGATTACAGAATGCCACCAGATGTGCATCGGAAACTACTACTGGTCTTCCAGGGTACGATCAAAGCGTAGACAGTTTGAGACATTACTCCCGTGGAGGAAAGTGGGCATGGTGAATGTTGTATTCAATCCCGTTGCAATTTCTGTGTTTCATCAACACTCTAATAGTCCACAGATTACAGAATGCCACCAGATGTGCATCGGCAACTATTACTGGTCTTCCAGGGAACGATCAAAGAGTAGACTGTTTGAGACATTACTCCTATGGAGGAAAGTGCGCATGGTGACTGTTGTATTCAATCCCGATGCAATTTCTGTGTTTCATCAACACTCTGATAGTCCACAGATTACAGAAAGCCTCCAGATGTGCATCGGTAACTACTACTGGTCCTCCAGGTTATGATCAAAGCGTAGACTGTTATTGACATTACTCCCATGGAGGAAAGTGCGCATTGGTGACTGTTGTATTCAATCCCGACACAATTTCTGTGTTTCATCAACACTCTGATAGTCCACAGATTACAGAATGCCTCCAGATGTGCATCGGTAACTACTACTGGTCTTCCAGGTTATGATCAAAACGTAGACTGTTAGAGACATTACTCCCATGGAGGAAAGTGCGCATTGGTGACTGTTGTATTCAATCCCGATACAATTTCTGTGTTTCATTAACACTCTGATAGTCCACAGATTACAGAATGCCTCCAGATGTGCATCGGTAACTACTACTGGTCTTCCAGTTAACGATCAAAGCATAGCCTGTTTGAGACATTACTCCCATGGAGGAAAGTGCGCATGGTGACTGTTGTATTGAATCCCGAAGGATTTTCTGTGTTTCATCAGCACTCTGATAGTCCACAGATTACAGAATGGCTCCAGATGTGCATCGGAAACTACTACTGGTCTTCCAGGGAACGATTAAAGCGTAGACTGTTTCAGGGTTACTCCCATGGCGGAAAGTGCGCATGGTGAATGTTTTATTCAATTCCGATGTAATTTCTGTGTTTCATATACACTCTGATAGTCCACAGATTACAGAATGCCACCTGACGTGCATCGGAAACTACTACTGGTCTTCCAGGAGAGGATCAAAGCGTAGACTGTTTGAGACATTACTCCCATGGAGGAAAGTGGGCATGGTGACTGTTGTATTCAATCGCGATGCAATTTCTGTGTTTCATCAACACTCTAATAGTCCACAGATTACAGAATGCCACCAGATGTGCATCGCAAACTACTAATGGTCTTCCAGGGACGATCAAAGCATAGACAGTTTGAGACATTAATCCCATGGAGGAAAGTGGGCATGGTGACTGTTGTATTCAATCCAGATGCAATTTCTGTGTTTCATCAACACTCTAATAGTCCACAGATTACAGAATGCCACCAGATGTGCATCGGAAATTACTACTGGTCTTCCAGGGAACGATCAAAGCGGAGACTGTTTGAGACATTACTCCCGTGGTGGAAAGTGCGCATGGTGACTGTTGCATTCAATCCCGATGCAAATTTCTGTGTTTCATCAACACTCTGATAGTCCACAGATTACAGAATGCCTCCAGATGTGCATCGGTAACTACTACTGGTCTTCCAGGGAACGATTAAAGAGTAGACTGTTTGAGACATTACTCCCACGGAGGAAAGTGCGCGTGGTGACTGTTGTATTCAATCCCGATGCAATTTCTGTGTTTCATCAACACTCTGATAGTCCACAGATTACAAAATGCCTCCAGATGTGCATCGGTAACTACTACTGGTCTTCCAGGTTATGATCAAAGCGTAGACTGTTAGAGACATTACTCCCATGGAGGAAAGTGCGCATTGGTGACTGTTGTATTCAATCCCGATACAATTTCTGTGTTTCATCAACACTCTGATAGTCCACAGATTACAGAATGCCACCAGATGTGCATCGGAAACTATTACTGGTCTTCCAGGGAACGATCAAAGCGTAGACTGTTTGAGACATTACTCCCGTGGAAGAAAGTGCACATGGTGACTGTTGTAATCAATCCCGATGCACTTTCTGTGTTTCATCAACACTCTGATAGCCCACAGATTACAGAATGCCACCAGATGTGCATCGGAAACTACTACTGGTCTTCCAGGGAACGATCAAAGCGTAGACTGTTTGAGACATTACTCCCACGGAGGAAAGTGCGCATGGTGACTGTTGTATTCAATCCCGATGCAATTTCTATGTTTCATCAACTCTCTGATAGTTAACAGATTACAGAATGCCTCCAGATTTGCATCGGAAACTACTACTGGTCTTAGAGGGAACGATCAAAGAGTAGACTGTTTGAGACATTACTCTTATGGAGGAAAGTGGGCATGGTGACTGTTGTATTCAATCCCGATGCAATTTCTGTGTTTCATCAACACTCTGTTAGTCCACAGATTACAGAATGCCTCCAGATGTGCATCGGTAACTACTACTGGTCTTCCAGGGAACGATCAAAGGGTAGACTGTTTGAGACATTACTCCCACGGAGGAAAGTGCGCGTGGTGACTGTTGTATTCAATCCCGATGCAATTTCTGTGTTTCATCAACACTCTGATAGTCCACAGATTACAGAATGCCTCCAGATGTGCATCGGTAACTACTACTGGTCTTCCAGGTTATGATCAAAGCGTAGACTGTTAGAGACATTACTCCCATGGAGGAAAGTGCGCATTGGTGACTGTTGTATTCAATCCCGATACAATTTCTGTGTTTCATCAACACTCTGATAGTCCACAGATTACAGAATGCCACCAGATGTGCATCGGAAACTATTACTGGTCTTCCAGGGAACGATCAAAGCGTAGACTGTTTGAGACATTACTCCCGTGGAAGAAAGTGCACATGGTGACTGTTGTAATCAATCCCGATGCACTTTCTGTGTTTCATCAACACTCTGATAGTCCACAGATTACAGAATGCCTCCAGATGTGCATCGGTAACTACTACTGGTCTTCCAGGTTATGATCAAAACGTAGACTGTTAGAGACATTACTCCCATGGAGGAAAGTGCGCATTGGTGACTGTTGTATTCATCCCGATACAATTTCTGTGTTTCATTAACACTCTGATAGCCCACAGATTACAGAATGCCTCCAGATGTGCATCGGTAACTACTACTGGTCTTCCAGGGAACGATCAAAGCATAGACTGTTTGAGACATTACTCCCATGGAGGAAAGTGCGCATGGTAACTGTTGTATTGAATCCCGAAGGATTTTCTGTGTTTCATCAGCACTCTGATAGTCCACAGATTACAGAATGGCTCCAGATGTGCATCGGAAACTACTACTGGTCTTCCAGGGAACGATTAAAGCGTAGACTGTTTCAGGGTTACTCCCATGGAGGAAAGTGCGGATGGAGAATGTTTTATTCAATTCCGATGTAATTTCTGTGTTTCATATACACTCTGATAGTCCACAGATTACAGAATGCCACCTGACGTGCATCGGAAACTACTACTGGTCTTCCAGGAAAGGATCAAAGCGTAGACAGTTTGAGACATTACTCCCATGGAGGAAAGTGGGCATGGTGACTGTTGTATTCAATCCCGATGCAATTTCTGTGTTTCATCAACACCCTAATAGTCCACAGATTACAGAATGCCACCAGATGTGCATCGGAAATTACTACTGGTCTTCCAGGGAACGATAAAAGCGGAGACTCTTTGAGACATTACACCCGTGGAGGAAAGTGCGCATGGTGACTGTTGCATTCAATCCCGATGCAAATTTCTGTGTTTCATCAACACTCTGATAGTCCACAGATTACAGAATGCCTCCAGATGTGCATCGGTAACTACTACTGGTCTCCCAGGGAACGATCAAGGCATAGACTCTTTCAGGGGTACTCCCATGGCGGAAAGTGCGCATGGTGACTGTTGTATTCAATCCCGATGCAATTTCTGTGTTTCATCAACTCTCTGATAGTTAACAGATTACAGAATGCCTCCAGATGTGCATCGGAAATTACTACTGGTCTTCCAGGGAACGATCAAAGAGTAGACTGTTTGAGACATTACTCCTATGGAGGAAAGTGCGCATGGTGACTGTTGTATTCAATCCCGATGCAATTTCTGTGTTTCATCAACACTCTGATAGTCCACAGATTACAGAATGCCTCCAGATGTGCATCGGTAACTACTACTGTTCTTCCAGGTTATGATCAAAGCGTAGACTGTTTGAGACATTACTCTCGTGGTGGAAAGTGCGCATGGTGACTGTTGCATTCAATCCCGATGCAAATTTCTGTGTTTCATCAACACTCTGATAGTCCACAGATTACAGAATGCCTCCAGATGTGCATCGGTAACTACTACTGGTCTTCCAGGGAACGATCAAAGAGTAGACTGTTTGAGACATTACTCCCACGGAGGAAAGTGCGCGTTGTGACTGTTGTATTCAATCCCGATGCAATTTCTGTGTTTCATCAACACTCTGATAGTCCACAGATTACAGAATGCCTCCAGATGTGCATCGGTAACTACTAATGGTCTTCCAGGTTATGATCAAAGCGTAGACTGTTAGAGACATTACTCCCATGTAGGAAAGTGCGCATTGGTGACTGTTGTATTCAATCCCGATACAATTTCTGTGTTTCATCAACACTCTGATAGTCCACAGATTACAGAATGCCACCAGATGTGCATCGGAAACTATTACTGGTCTTCCATTGAACGATCAAAGCGTAGACTGTTTGAGACATTACTCCCGTGGAAGAAAGTGCACATGGTGACTGTTGTAATCAATCCCGATGCACTTTCTGTGTTTCATCAACACTCTGATAGTCCACAGATTACAGAATGCCTCCAGATGTGCATCGGTAACTACTACTGGTCTTCCAGGTTATGATCAAAACGTAGACTGTTAGAGACATTACTCCCATGGAGGAAAGTGCGCATTGGTGACTGTTGTATTCATCCCGATACAATTTCTGTGTTTCATTAACACTCTGATAGCCCACAGATTACAGAATGCCTCCAGATGTGCATCGGTAACTACTACTGGTCTTCCAGGGAACGATCAAAGCATAGACTGTTTGAGACATTACTCCCATGGAGGAAAGTGCGCATGGTAACTGTTGTATTGAATCCCGAAGGATTTTCTGTGTTTCATCAGCACTCTGATAGTCCACAGATTACAGAATGGCTCCAGATGTGCATCGGAAACTACTACTGGTCTTCCAGGGAACGATTAAAGCGTAGACTGTTTCAGGGTTACTCCCATGGAGGAAAGTGCGCATGGTGAATGTTTTATTCAATTCCGAAGTAATTTCTGTGTTTCATATACACTCTGATAGTCCACAGATTACAGAATGCCACCTGACGTGCATCGGAAACTACTACTGGTCTTCCAGGAAAGGATCAAAGCGTAGACAGTTTGAGACATTACTCCCATGGAGGAAACTGGGCATGGTGACTGTTGTATTCAATCCCGATGCAATTTCTGTGTTTCATCAACACCCTAATAGTCCACAGATTACAGAATGCCACCAGATGTGCATCGGAAATTACTACTGGTCTTCCAGGGAACGATAAAAGCGGAGACTCTTTGAGACATTACACCCGTGGAGGAAAGTGCGCATGGTGACTGTTGCATTCAATCCCGATGCAAATTTCTGTGTTTCATCAACACTCTGATAGTCCACAGATTACAGAATGCCTCCAGATGTGCATCGGTAACTACTACTATTCTCCCAGGGAACGATCAAGGCATAGACTCTTTCAGGGGTACTCCCATGGCGGAAAGTGCGCATGGTGACTGTTGTATTCAATCCCGATGCAATTTCTGTGTTTCATCAACTCTCTGATAGTTAACAGATTACAGAATGCCTCCAGATGTGCATCGGAAATTACTACTGGTCTTCCAGGGAACGATCAAAGAGTAGACTGTTTGAGACATTACTCCTATGGAGGAAAGTGCGCATGGTGACTGTTGTATTCAATCCCGATGCAATTTCTGTGTTTCATCAACACTCTGATAGTCCACAGATTACAGAATGCCTCCAGATGTGCATCGGTAACTACTACTGTTCTTCCAGGTTATGATCAAAGCGTAGACTGTTTGAGACATTACTCTCGTGGTGGAAAGTGCGCATGGTGACTGTTGCATTCAATCCCGATGCAAATTTCTGTGTTTCATCAACACTCTGATAGTCCACAGATTACAGAATGCCTCCAGATGTGCATCGGTAACTACTACTGGTCTTCCAGGGAACGATCAAAGAGTAGACTGTTTGAGACATTACTCCCACGGAGGAAAGTGCGCGTTGTGACTGTTGTATTCAATCCCGATGCAATTTCTGTGTTTCATCAACACTCTGATAGTCCACAGATTACAGAATGCCTCCAGATGTGCATCGGTAACTACTAATGGTCTTCCAGGTTATGATCAAAGCGTAGACTGTTAGAGACATTACTCCCATGGAGGAAAGTGCGCATTGGTGACTGTTGTATTCAATCCCGATACAATTTCTGTGTTTCATCAACACTCTGATAGTCCACAGATTACAGAATGCCACCAGATGTGCATCGGAAACTATTACTGGTCTTCCATTGAACGATCAAAGCGTAGACTGTTTGAGACATTACTCCCGTGGAAGAAAGTGCACATGGTGACTGTTGTAATCAATCCCGATGCACTTTCTGTGTTTCATCAACACTCTGATAGTCCACAGATTACAGAATGCCTCCAGATGTGCATCGGTAACTACTACTGGTCTTCCAGGTTATGATCAAAACGTAGACTGTTAGAGACATTACTCCCATGGAGGAAAGTGCGCATTGGTGACTGTTGTATTCATCCCGATACAATTTCTGTGTTTCATTAACACTCTGATAGCCCACAGATTACAGAATGCCTCCAGATGTGCATCGGTAACTACTACTGGTCTTCCAGGGAACGATCAAAGCATAGACTGTTTGAGACATTACTCCCATGGAGGAAAGTGCGCATGGTAACTGTTGTATTGAATCCCGAAGGATTTTCTGTGTTTCATCAGCACTCTGATAGTCCACAGATTACAGAATGGCTCCAGATGTGCATCGGAAACTACTACTGGTCTTCCAGGGAACGATTAAAGCGTAGACTGTTTCAGGGTTACTCCCATGGAGGAAAGTGCGCATGGTGAATGTTTTATTCAATTCCGATGTAATTTCTGTGTTTCATATACACTCTGATAGTCCACAGATTACAGAATGCCACCTGACGTGCATCGGAAACTACTACTGGTCTTCCAGGAAAGGATCAAAGCGTAGACAGTTTGAGACATTACTCCCATGGAGGAAACTGGGCATGGTGACTGTTGTATTCAATCCCGATGCAATTTCTGTGTTTCATCAACACCCTAATAGTCCACAGATTACAGAATGCCACCAGATGTGCATCGGAAATTACTACTGGTCTTCCAGGGAACGATAAAAGCGGAGACTCTTTGAGACATTACACCCGTGGAGGAAAGTGCGCATGGTGACTGTTGCATTCAATCCCGATGCAAATTTCTGTGTTTCATCAACACTCTGATAGTCCACAGATTACAGAATGCCTCCAGATGTGCATCGGTAACTACTACTGGTCTCCCAGGGAACGATCAAGGCATAGACTCTTTCAGGGGTACTCCCATGGCGGAAAGTGCGCAAGGTGACTGTTGTATTCAATCCCGATGCAATTTCTGTGTTTCATCAACTCTCTGATAGTTAACAGATTACAGAATGCCTCCAGATGTGCATCGGAAATTACTACTGGTCTTCCAGGGAACGATCAAAGAGTAGACTGTTTGAGACATTACTCCTATGGAGGAAAGTGCGCATGGTGACTGTTGTATTCAATCCCCATGCAATTTCTGTGTTTCATCAACACTCTGATAGTCCACAGATTACAGAATGCCTCCAGATGTGCATCGGTAACTACTACTGTTCTTCCAGGTTATGATCAAAGCGTAGACTGTTAGAGACATTACTCCCGTGGAGAAAAGTGCGCATGGTGACTGTTGTATTCAATCCCGATGCAATTTCTGTGTTTCATCAACACTCTGATAGTCCACAGATTACAGAATGCCACCAGATGTGCATCGGAAACTACTACTGGTCTTCCAGGGAACGATCAAAGCGTAGACTGTTTGAGACATTACTCCCATGGAGGAAAGTGCGCATGGTAACTGTTGTATTCAATCCCGATGCAATTTCTGTGTTTCATCAGCTCTCTGATAGTCCACAGATTACAGAATGCCACCAGATGTGCATCGGAAACTACTACTGGTCTTCCAGGGAACGATCAAAGCGTAGACTGTTTGAGACATTACTCTCGTGGTGGAAAGTGCGCATGGTGACTGTTGCATTCAATCCCGATGCAAATTTCTGTGTTTCATCAACACTCTGATAGTCCACAGATTACAGAATGCCTCCAGATGTGCATCGGTAACTACTACTGGTCTTCCAGGGAACGATCAAAGAGTAGACTGTTTGAGACATTACTCCCACGGAGGAAAGTGCGCGTTGTGACTGTTGTATTCAATCCCGATGCAATTTCTGTGTTTCATCAACACTCTGATAGTCCACAGATTACAGAATGCCTCCAGATGTGCATCGGTAACTACTAATGGTCTTCCAGGTTATGATCAAAGCGTAGACTGTTAGAGACATTACTCCCATGGAGGAAAGTGCGCATTGGTGACTGTTGTATTCAATCCCGATACAATTTCTGTGTTTCATCAACACTCTGATAGTCCACAGATTACAGAATGCCACCAGATGTGCATCGGAAACTATTACTGGTCTTCCATTGAACGATCAAAGCGTAGACTGTTTGAGACATTACTCCCGTGGAAGAAAGTGCACATGGTGACTGTTGTAATCAATCCCGATGCACTTTCTGTGTTTCATCAACACTCTGATAGTCCACAGATTACAGAATGCCTCCAGATGTGCATCGGTAACTACTACTGGTCTTCCAGGTTATGATCAAAACGTAGACTGTTAGAGACATTACTCCCATGGAGGAAAGTGCGCATTGGTGACTGTTGTATTCATCCCGATACAATTTCTGTGTTTCATTAACACTCTGATAGCCCACAGATTACAGAATGCCTCCAGATGTGCATCGGTAACTACTACTGGTCTTCCAGGGAACGATCAAAGCATAGACTGTTTGAGACATTACTCCCATGGAGGAAAGTGCGCATGGTAACTGTTGTATTGAATCCCGAAGGATTTTCTGTGTTTCATCAGCACTCTGATAGTCCACAGATTACAGAATGGCTCCAGATGTGCATCGGAAACTACTACTGGTCTTCCAGGGAACGATTAAAGCGTAGACTGTTTCAGGGTTACTCCCATGGAGGAAAGTGCGCATGGTGAATGTTTTATTCAATTCCGATGTAATTTCTGTGTTTCATATACACTCTGATAGTCCACAGATTACAGAATGCCACCTGACGTGCATCGGAAACTACTACTGGTCTTCCAGGAAAGGATCAAAGCGTAGACAGTTTGAGACATTACTCCCATGGAGGAAACTGGGCATGGTGACTGTTGTATTCAATCCCGATGCAATTTCTGTGTTTCATCAACACCCTAATAGTCCACAGATTACAGAATGCCACCAGATGTGCATCGGAAATTACTACTGGTCTTCCAGGGAACGATAAAAGCGGAGACTCTTTGAGACATTACACCCGTGGAGGAAAGTGCGCATGGTGACTGTTGCATTCAATCCCGATGCAAATTTCTGTGTTTCATCAACACTCTGATAGTCCACAGATTACAGAATGCCTCCAGATGTGCATCGGTAACTACTACTGGTCTCCCAGGGAACGATCAAGGCATAGACTCTTTCAGGGGTACTCCCATGGCGGAAAGTGCGCAAGGTGACTGTTGTATTCAATCCCGATGCAATTTCTGTGTTTCATCAACTCTCTGATAGTTAACAGATTACAGAATGCCTCCAGATGTGCATCGGAAATTACTACTGGTCTTCCAGGGAACGATCAAAGAGTAGACTGTTTGAGACATTACTCCTATGGAGGAAAGTGCGCATGGTGACTGTTGTATTCAATCCCGATGCAATTTCTGTGTTTCATCAACACTCTGATAGTCCACAGATTACAGAATGCCTCCAGATGTGCATCGGTAACTACTACTGTTCTTCCAGGTTATGATCAAAGCGTAGACTGTTACAGACATTACTCCCGTGGAGAAAAGTGCGCATGGTGACTGTTGTATTCAATCCCGATGCAATTTCTGTGTTTCATCAACACTCTGATAGTCCACAGATTACAGAATGCCACCAGATGTGCATCGGAAACTACTACTGGTCTTCCAGGGAACGATCAAAGCGTAGACTGTTTGAGACATTACTCCCATGGAGGAAAGTGCGCATGGTAACTGTTGTATTCAATCCCGATGCAATTTCTGTGTTTCATCAGCTCTCTGATAGTTAACAGATTACAGAATGCCTCCAGATGTGCATCGGAAACTACTACTGGTCTTCCAGGGAACGATCAAAGAGTAGACTGTTTGAGACATTACTCCAATGGAGGAAAGTGCGCATGGTGACTGTTGTATTCAATCCCGATGCAATTTCTGTGTTTCATCAACACTCTGATAGTCATCAGATTACAGAATGCCTCCAGATGTGCATCGGTAGCTACAACTGGTCTTCCAGGTTATGATCAAAGCGTAGACTGTTAGAGACATTACTCCCATGGAGGAAAGTGCGCATGGTGACTGTTGTATTCAATCCCGATGCAATTTCTGTGTTTCATCAACTCTCTGATAGTTAACAGATTACAGAATGCCACCAGATGTGCATCGGAAACTACTACTGGTCTTCCATTGAACGATCAAAGAGTAGACTGTTTGAGACATTACTCCCATGGAGGAAAGTGCGCATGGTGACTGTTGTATTCAATCCCGAAGGATTTTTTGTGTTTCATCAGCACTCTGATAGACCACAGATTACAGAATGCCGACAGATGTGCATCGGAAACTACTACTGGTCTTCCAGGAAACGATAAAAGCGTAGACTGTTTCAGGGTTACTCCCATGGCGGAAAGTGCGCATGGTGAATGTTTTATTCAATTCCGATGCAATTTCTGTGGTTCATATACACTCTGATAGTCCACAAATTACAGAATGCCACCAGACGTGCATCGGAAACTACTACTGGTCTTCCAGGGAACGATCAAAGCGTAGACAGTTTGAGACATTACTCCCGTGGAGTAAAGTGGGCATGGTGACTGTTGTATTCAATCCCGATGCAATTTCTGTGTTTCATCAACACTGTAATAGTCCACAGATTATGGAATGCCACCAGATGTGCATCGGAAACTACTACTGGTCTTCCAGGGAACGATCAAAGCGTAGACTGTTTGAGACATTACTCCCGTGGAGGAAAGTGGGCATGGTGACTGTTGTATTCAATCCCGATGCAAATATCTGTGTTTCATCAACACTCTGATACTCCACAGATTACAGAATGCCACCACATGTGCATCGGTAACTACTACTGGTCTTCCAGGGACCGATCAAAGCGTAGACTCTTTGAGACATTACTCCCGTGGAGGAAAGTGCGCATGGTGACTGTTGTTTTCAATCCCGATGCAATTTCTGTGTTTCATCAACACTCTGATAGTCCACAGATTACAGAATGCCACCAGATGTGCATCGGAAACTATTACTGGTCTTCCAGGGAACGATCAAAGCGTAGACTGTTTGAGACATTACTCCCGTGGAAGAAAGTGCGCATGGTGACTGTTGTAATCAATCCCGATGCACTTTCTGTGTTTCATCAACACTCTGATAGCCCACAGATTACAGAATGCCACCAGATTTTTATCGGAAACTACTACTGGTCTTCCAGGTAACGATCAAAGCGTAGACTGTTTGAGACATTACTCCCATGGAGGAAAGTGCGCATGGTAACTGTTGTATTCAATCCCGATGCAATTACTGTGTTTCATCAACTCTCTGATAATTAACAGATTACAGAATGCCTCCAGATGTGCATCGGAAACTACTACTGGTCTTCCAGGGAACGATCAAAGCGTAGACTGTTTGAGACATTACTCCTATGGAGGAAAGTGGGCATGGTGACTGTTGTATTCAATCCCGATGCAATTTCTGTGTTTCATCAACACTCTGATAGTCCACAGATTACAGAATGCCTCCAGATGTGCATCGGTAACTACTACTAGTCTTCCAGGGACCGATCAAAGCGTAGACTCTTTGAGACATTACTCCCGTGGAGGAAAGTGCAAATGGTGACTGTTGTATTCAATCCCGATGCAATTTCTGTGTTTCATTTACAATCTGATAGTCCACATTTTACAGAATGCCACCAGATGTGCATCGGAAACTACTACTGGTCTTCCAAGGAACGATCAAAGCGTAGACTGTTTGAGAAATTACTCCCGTGGAGGAAAGTGCGCATGGTGACTGTTGTAATCAATCCCGATGCACTTTCTGTGTTTCATCAACACTCTGATAGCCCACAGATTACAGAATGCCACCATATGTGCATCGGAAAACTACTACTGGTTTTCCAGGGAACGATCAAAGTGTAGACTGTTTGAGACATTACTCCCATGGAGAAAAAGTGCGCATGGTGTCTGTTGTATTCAATCCCGATGCAAATTTCTGTGTTTCATCAACACTCTGATACTCCACAGATTACAGAATGCCACCACATGTGCATCGGTAACTACTACTGGTCTTCCAGGGACCGATCAAAGCGTAGACTGTTTGAGACATTACTCCCGTGGAGAAAAGTGCGCATGGTGACTGTTGTATTCAATCCCGATGCAATTTCTGTGTGTCATCAACACTCTGATAGTCCACAGATTCAAGAATGCCACCAGATGTGCATCGGAAACTACTACTGGTCTTCCAGGGAACGATCAAAGCGTACACTGTTTGAGACATTACTCCCGTGGAGGAAAGTGCGCATGGTGACTGTTGTAATCAATCCCGATGCACTTTCTGTTTTTCATCAACACTCTGATAGCCCACAGATTACAGAATGCTACCAGATGTGCATCGGAAACTACTACTGGTCTTCCAGGGAACGATCAAAGAGTACACTGTTTGAGACATTACTCCAATGGAGGAAAGTGCGCATGGTGACTGTTGTATTCAATCCCGATGCAATGTCTGTGTTTCATCAACACTCTGATAGTCATCAGATTACAGAATGCCTCCAGATGTGCATCGGTAGATACAACTGGTCTTCCAGGTTATGATCAAAGCGTAGACTGTTAGAGACATTACTCCAATGGAGGAAAGTGCGCATGCTGACTGTTGTATTCAATCCCGAAGGATTTTCTGTGTTTCATCAGCACTCTGATAGTCCACAGATTACAGAATGCCGACAGATATGCATCGGAAACTACTACTGGTCTTCCAGGGAACGATAAAAGCGTAGACTGTTTCAGGGTTACTCCCATGGCGGAAAGTGCGCATGGTGAATGTTTTATTCAATTCCGATGCAATTTCTGTGTTTCATATACACTCTGATAGTCCACAAATTACAGAATGCCACCAGACGTGCATGGGAAACTACTACTGGTCTTCCAGGGAACGATCAAAGCGTAGACAGTTTGAGACATTACTCCCGTGGAGGAAAGTGGGCATGGTGACTGTTGTATTCAATCCCGATGCAATTTCTGTGTTTCATCAACACTCTAATAGTCCACGGATTACAGAATGCCACCAGATGTGCATCGGAAGCTACTACTGGTCTTCCAGGGAACGATCAAAGCGTAGACAGTTTGAGACATTACTCCCGTGGAGGAAAGTGGGCATGGTGACTGTTGTATTCAATCCCGATGCAATTTCTGTGTTTCATCAACACTCTAATAGTCCACAGATTACAGAATGCCACCAGATGTGCATCGGAAACTACTACTGGTCTTCCAGGGAACGATCAAAGCGTAGACTGTTTGAGACATTACTCCCGTGGAGGAAAGTGCGTATGTTGACTGTTGTATTCAATCCCGATGCAAATTTCTGTGTTTCATCAACACTCTGATACTCCACAGATTACAGAATGCCACCACATGTGCATCGGTAACTACTACTGGTCCTCCAGGGACCGATCAAAGCGTAGACTCTTTGAGACATTACTCCTGTGGAGGAAAGTGCGCATGGTGACTGTTGTATTCAATCCCGATGCAATTTCTGTGTTTCATCAACACTCTGATAGTCCACAGATTACAGAATGCCACCAGATGTGCATCGGAAACTATTACTGGTCTTCCAGGGAACGATCAAAGCGTAGACTGTTTGAGACATTACTCCCGTGGAAGAAAGTGCGCATGGTGACAGTTGTAATCAATCCCGATGCACTTTCTGTGTTTCATCAACACTCTGATAGCCCACTGATTACAGAATGCCACCTGATGTTCATCGGAAACTACTACTGGTCTTCCAGGGAACGATGAAAGAGTAGACTGTTTGAGACATTACTCCTATGGAGGAAAGTGCGCATGGTAACTGTTGTATTCAATCCCGATGCAATTTCTGTGTTTCATCAACTCTCTGATAGTTAACAGATTACAGAATGCCTCCAGATGTGCATCGGAAACTACTACTGGTCTTCCAGGGAACGATCAAAGAGTAGACTGTTTGAGACATTACTCCTATGGAGGAAAGTGGGCATGGTGACTGTTGTATTCAATCCCGATGCAATTTCTGTGTTTCATCAACACTCTGATAGTTAACAGATTACAGAATGCCTCCAGATGTGCATCGGTAACTACTACTGGTCTTCCAGGTTATGATCAAAACGTAGACTGTTAGAGACATTACTCCCATGGAGGAAAGTGCGCTTTGGTGACTGTTGTATTCAATCCCGATACAATTTCTGTGTTTCATTAACACTCTGATAGTCCACAGATTACAGAATGCCTCCAGATGTGCATCGGTAACTACTACTGGTCTTCCAGGGAACGATCAAAGCATAGACTGTTTGAGACATTACTCCCATGGAGGAAATTGCGCATGGTGACTGTTGTATTGAATCCCGAAGGATTTTCTGTGTTTCATCAGCACTCTGATAGTCTACAGATTACAGAATGGCTCCAGATGTGCATCGGAAACTACTACTGGTCTTCCAGGGAACGATTAAAGCGTAGACTGTTTCAGGGTTACTCCCATGGCGGAAAGTGCGCATGGTGAATGTTTTATTCAATTCCGATGTAATTTCTTTGTTTCATATACACTCTGATAGTCCACAGATTACAGAATGCCACCTGACGTGCATCGGAAACTACTACTGGTCTTCCAGGAAAGGATCAAACCGTAGACAGTTTGAGACATTACTCCCGTGGAGGAAAGTGGGCATGGTGACTGTTGTATTCAACCCCGATGCAATTTCTGTGTTTCATCAACACTCTAATAGCCCACAGATTACAGAATGCCACCAGATGTGCAACGGAAACCACTACTGGTCTTCCAGGGAACGATCAAAGCGTAGACTGTTTGAGACATTACTCCCATGGAGGAAAGTGCGCATGGAAACTGTTGTATTCAATCCCGATGCAATTTCTGTGTTTCATCAACTCTCTGATAGTTAATAGATTACAGAATGCCTCCAGATGTGCATCGGAAACTACTACTGGTCTTCCAGGGAACGATCAAAGAGTAGACTGTTTGAGACATTACTCCTATGGAGGAAAGTGGGCATGGTGACTGTTGTATTCAATCCCGATGCACTTTCTGTGTTTCATCAACACTCTGATAGTCATCAGATTACAGAATGCCTCCAGATGTGCATCGGTAACTACTACTGGTCTTCCAGGGACCGATCAAAGCGTAGACTCTTTAGACATTACTCCCGTGGAGGAAAGTGCAAATGGTGACTGTTGTATTCAATCCCGATGCAATTTCTGTGTTTCATTAACAATCTGATAGTCCACATTTTACAGAATGCCACCAGATGTGCATCGGAAACTACTACTGGTCTTCCAAGGAACGATCAAAGCGTATACTGTTTGAGAAATTACTCCTGTGGAGGAAAGTGCGCATGGTGACTGTTGTAATCAATCCCGATGAACTTTCTGTGTTTCATCAACACTCTGATAGTCATCAGATTACAGAATGCCTCCAGATGTGCATCGGTAGCTACAACTGGTCTTCCAGGTTATGATCAAAGCGTAGACTGTTAGAGACATTACTCCCATGGAGGAAAGTGCGCATGGTGACTGTTGTATTCAATCCCGATGCAATTTCTGTGTTTCATCAACTCTCTGATAGTTAACAGATTACAGAATGCCACCAGATGTGCATCGGAAACTACTACTGGTCTTCCATTGAACGATCAAAGAGTAGACTGTTTGATACAGTACTCCCATGGAGGAAAGTGCGCATGGTGACTGTTGTGTTCAATCCCGAAGGATTTTCTGTGTTTCATCAGCTCTCTGATAGTCCACAGATTACAGAATGCCGACAGATGTGCATCGGAAACTACTACTGGTCTTCCAGGGAACGATAAAAGCGTAGACTGTTTCAGGGTTACTCCCATGGCGGAAAGTGCGCATGGTGAATGTTTTATTCAATTCCGATGCAATTTCTGTGTTTCATATACACTCTGATATTCCACAAATTACAGAATGCCACCAGACGTGCATCGGAAACTACTACTGGTCTTCCAGGGAACGATCAAAGCGTAGACTGTTTGAGACATTACTCCCGTGGAGGAGAGTGGGCATGGTGACTGTTGTATTCAATCCCGATGCAATTTCTGTGTTTCATCAACACTCTAATAGTCCACAGATTACAGAATGCCACCAGATGTGCATCGGAAACTACTACTGGTCTTCCAGGGAACGATCAAAGCGTAGACAGTTTGAGACATTACTCCCGTGGAGGAAAGTTGGCATGGTGACTGTTGTATTCAATCCCGATGCAATTTCTGTGTTTCATCAACACTCTAATAGTCCACAGATTACAGAATGCCACCAGATGTGCATCGGAAACTACTACTGGTCTTCCAGGGAACGATCAAAGCGTAGACTGTTTGAGACATTACTCCCATGGATGAAAGTGCGTATGGTGACTGTTGTATTCAATCCCGATGCAAATTTCTGTGTTTCATCAACACTCTGATACTCCACAGATTACAGAATGCCACCACATGTGCATCGGTAACTACTACTGGTCTTCCAGGGACCGATCAAAGCGTAGACTCTTTGAGACATTACTCCCGTGGAGGAAAGTGCGCATGGTGACTGTTGTATTCAATCCCGATGCAATTTCTGTGTTTCATCAACACTCTGATAGTATACAGATTACAGAATGCCACCAGATGTGCTTCGGAAACTATTACTGGTCTTCCAGGGAACGATCAAAGCGTAGACTGTTTGAGACATTACTCCTGTGGAAGAAAGTGCGCATGGTGACTGTTGTAATCAATCCCGATGCACTTTCTGTGTTTCATCAACACTCTGATAGCCCACAGATTACAGAATGCCACCAGATGTTCATCGGAAACTACTACTGGTCTTCCAGGGAGCGATCAAAGCGTAGACTGTTTGAGACATTACTCCCATGGAGGAAAGTGCGCATGGTAACTGTTGTATTCAATCCCGATGCAATTTCTGTGTTTCATCAACTCTCTGATAGTTAACAGATTACAGAATGCCTCCAGATGTGCATCGGAAACTACTACTGGTCTTCCAGGGAACGATCAAAGAGTAGACTGTTGAGACATTACTCCTATGGAGGAAAGTGGGCATGGTAACTGTTGTATTCAATCCCGATGCAATTTCTGTGTTTCATCAACACTCTGATAGTCCACAGATTACAGAATGCCTCCAGATGTGCATCGGTAACTACTACTGGTCTTCCAGAGACCGATCAAAGCGTAGACTCTTTGAGACATTACTTCCGTGGAGGAAAGTGCGCATAGTGACTGTTGTAATCAATCCCGATGCACTTTCTGTGTTTCATCAACACTCTGATAGTCCACAGATTACAGAATGCCACCAGATGTGCATCGGAAACTACTACTGGTCTTCCAGGGAACGATCAAAGCGTAGACTGTTTGAGACATTACTCCCGTATAGGAAAGTGCGCATGGTGACTGTTGTAATCAATCCCGATGCACTTTCTGTGTTTCATCAGCACTCTGATAGCCCACAGATTACAGAATGCCACCAGATGTGCATCGGAAACTACTACTGGTCTTCCAGGGAACGATCAAAGCGTAGACTGTTTGAGACATTACTCCCATGGAGGAAAGTGCGCATGGTGACTGTTGTATTCAATCCTGATGCAATTTCTGTGTTTCATCAACTCTCTGATAGTTAACAGATTACAGAATGCCTCCAGATGTGCATCGGAAACTACTACTGGTCTTCCAGGAAACGATCAAAGAGTAGACTGTTTGAGACATTACTCCTATGGAGGAAAGTGCGCATGGTGACTGTTGTATTCAATCCCGATGCAATTTCTGTGTTTCATTAACACTCTGATAGTCCACAGATTACAGAATGGCTCCAGATGTGCATCGGAAACTACTACTGGTCTTCCAGGGAACGATTAAAGCGTAGACTGTTTCAGGGTTACTCCCATGGCGGAAAGTGCGCATGGTGAATGTTTTATTCAATTCCGATTTAATTTCTGTGTTTCATATACACTCTGATAGTCCACAGATTACAGAATGCCACCTGACGTGCATCGGAAACTACTACTGAGCTTCCAGGAAAGGATCAAAGCGAAGACAGTTTGAGACATTACTCCCATGGAGGAAAGTGGGCATGGTGACTGTTGTATTCAATCCCGATGCAATTTCTGTGTTTCATCAACTCTCTGATAGTTAACAGATTACAGAATGCCTCCAGATGTGCATCGGAAACTGCTACTGGTCTTCCATTGAACGATCAAAGAGTAGACTGTTTGAGACATCACTCCCGTGGAGGAAAGTTGGCATGGCGACTGTTGTATTCAATCCCGATGCAATTTCTGTGTTTCATCAACACTCTAATAGTCCACAGATTACAGAATGCCACCAGATGTGCATCGGAAACTACTACTGGTCTTCCAGGGAACGATCAAAGCGTAGACTGTTTGAGACATTACTCCCGTGGAGGAAAGTGCGTATGGTGACTGTTGTATTCAATCCCGATGCAAATTTCTGTGTTTCATCAACACTCTGATACTCCACAGATTACAGAATGCCACCACATGTGCATCGGTAACTACTACTGGTATTCCAGGGACCGATCAAAGAGTAGACTGTTTGAGACATTACTCCCGTGGAGGAAAGTGCGCATGGTGACTGTTGTATTCAATCCCGATGCAATTTCTGTGTTTCATCAACACTCTGATAGTCCACAGATTACAGAATGCCACCAGATGTGCATCGGAAACTATTACTGGTCTTCCAGGGAACGATCAAAGCGTAGACTGTTTGTGACATTACTCCCGTGGAAGAAAGTGCGCATGGTGACTGTTGTAATCAATCCCGATGCACTTTCTGTGTTTCATCAACACTCTGATAGCCCACAGATTACAGAATGCCACCAGATGTGCATCGGAAACTACTACTGGTCTTGCAGGGAACGATCAAAGCGTAGACTGTTTGAGACATTACTCCCATGGAGGAAAGTGCGCATGGTGACTGTTGTTTTCAATCCCGATGCAATTTCTGTGTTTCATCAACTCTCTGATAGTTAACAGATTACAGAATGCCTCCAGATGTGCATCGGAAACTACTACTGGTCTTCCAGGGAACGATCAAAGAGTAGACTGTTTGAGACATTACTCCTATGGAGGAAAGTGGGCATGGTGACTGTTGTATTCAATCCCGATGCAATTTCTGTGTTTCATCAACACTCTGATAGTCCACAGATTACAGAATGCCTCCAGATGTGCATCGGTAACTACTACTGGTCTTCCAGTTAACGATCAAAGCATAGCCTGTTTGAGACATTACTCCCATGGAGGAAAGTGCGCATGGTGACTGTTGTATTGAATCCCGAAGGATTTTCTGTGTTTCATCAGCACTCTGATAGTCCACAGATTACAGAATGGCTCCAGATGTGCATCGGAAACTACTACTGGACGTCCAGGGTACGATTAAAGCGTAGACTGTTTCAGGGTTACTCCCATGGCGGAAAGTGCGCATGGTGAATGTTTTATTCAATTCCGATGTAATTTCTGTGTTTCATATACACTCTGATAGTCCACAGATTACAGAATGCCACCTGACGTACATCGGAAACTACTACTGGTCTTCCAGGAGAGGATCAAAGCGTAGACTGTTTGAGACATTACTCCCATGGAGGAAAGTGGGCATGTTGACTGTTGTATTCAATCCCGATGCAATTTCTGTGTTTCATCAACACTCTAATAGTCCACAGATTACAGAAAGCCACCAGATGTGCATCGGAAACTACTAATGGTCTTCCAGGGACGATCAAAGCATAGACAGTTTGAGACATTACTCCCATGGAGGAAAGTGGGCATGGTGACTGTTGTATTCAATCCCGATGCAATTTCTGTGTTTCATCAACACTCTAATAGTCCACAGATTACAGAATGCCACCAGATGTGCATCGGAAATTACTACTGGTCTTCCAGGGAACGATGAAAGCGGAGACTGTTTGAGACATTACTCCCGTGGAGGAAAGTGCGCATGGTGACTGTTGCATTCAATCCCGATGCAATTTTCTGTGTTTCATCAACACTCTGATAGTCCACAGATTACAGAATGCCTCCAGATGTGCATCGGTAACTACTACTGGTCTTCCAGGGAACGATCAAAGAGTAGACTGTTTGAGACATTACTCCTATGGAGGAAAGTGCGCATGGTGACTGTTGTATTCAATCCCGATGCAATTTCTGTGTTTCATCAACACTCTGATAGTCCACAGATTACAGAATGCCTCCAGATGTGCATCGGTAACTACTACTGGTCTTCCAGGTTATGATCAAAGCGTAGACTGTTAGAGACATTACTCCCATGGAGGAAAGTGCGCATTGGTGACTGTTGTATTCAATCCCGATACATTTTCTGTGTTTCATCAACACTCTGATAGTCCACAGATTACAGAATGCCACCAGATGTGCATCGGAAACTATTACTGGTCTTCCAGGGAACGATCAAAGCATAGACTGTTTGAGACATTACTCCCGTGGAAGAAAGTGCGCATGGTGACTGTTGTAATCAATCCCGATGCACTTTCTGTGTTTCATCAACACTCTGATAGCCCACAGATTACAGAATGCCACCAGATGTGCATCGGTAACTACTACTGGTCTTCCAGGTTATGATCAAAACGTAGACTGTTAGAGACATTACTCCCATGGAGGAAAGTGCGCATTGGTGACTGTTGTATTCAATCCCGATACAATTTCTGTGTTTCATTAACACTCTGATAGCCCTCAGATTACAGAATGCCTCCAGATGTGCATCGGTAACTACTACTGGTCTTCCAGGGAACGATCAAAGCATAGACTGTTTGAGACATTACTCCCATGGAGGAAAGTGAGCATGGTGACTGTTGTATTGAATCCCGAAGGATTTTCTGTGTTTCATCAGCACTCTGATAGTCCACAGATTACAGAATGGCTCCAGATGTGCATCGGAAACTACTACTGGTCTTCCAGGGAACGATTAAAGCGTAGACTGTTTCAGGGTTACTCCCATGGAGGAAAGTGCGCATGGTGAATAATTTATTCAATTCCGATGTAATTTCTGTGTTTCATATACACTCTGATAGTCCACAGATTACAGAATGCCACCTGACGTGCATAGGAAACTACTACTGGTCTTCCAGGAAAGGATCAAAGCGTAGACAGTTTGAGACATTACTCCCATGGAGGAAAGTGGGCATGGTGACTGTTGTATTCAATCCCGATGCAATTTCTGTGTTTCATCAACACTCTAATAGTCCACAGATTACAGAATGCCACCAGATGTGCATCGGAAATTACTACTGGTCTTCCAGGGAACGATAAAAGCGGAGACTCTTTGAGACATTACACCCGTGGAGGAAAGTGCGCATGGTGACTGTTGCATTCAATCCCGATGCAAATTTCTGTGTTTCATCAACACTCCGATAGTCCACAGATTACAGAATGCCTCCAGATGTGCATCGGTAACTACTACTGGTCTCCCAGGGAACGATCAAGGCATTGACTCTTTCAGGGGTACTCCCATGGCGGAAAGTGCGCATGGTGAATGTTGTATTCAATCCCGATGCAATTTCTGTGTTTCATCAACTCTCTGATAGTTAACAGATTACAGAATGCCTCCAGATGTGCATCGGAAATTCTACTGGTCTTCCAGGGAACGATCAAAGAGTAGACTGTTTGAGACATTACTCCTATGGAGGAAAGTGCGCATGGTGACTGTTGTATTCAATCCCGAAGCAATTTCTGTGTTTCATCAACACTCTGATAGTCCACAGATTACAGAATGCCTCCAGATGTGCATCGGTAACTACTACTACTCTTCCAGGTTATGATCAAAGCGTAGACTGTTAGAGACATAACTCCCATGGAGGAAAGTGCGCATTGGTGACTGTTGTATTCAATCCCGATAGAATTTCTGTGTTTCATCAACACTCTGATAGTCCACAGATTACAGAATGCCTCCAGATGTGCATCGGTAACTACTACTGGTCTTCCAGGGAACGATCAAAGCATAGACTGTTTGAGACATTACTCCCATGGAGGAAAGTGGGCATGGTGACTATTATATTCAATCCCGAAGGATTTTCTGTGTTTCATCAGCACTCTGATAGTCCACAGATTACATAATGCCAACAGATGTGCATCGGAAACTACTACTGGTCTTCCAGGGAACGATTAAAGCGTAGACTGTTTCAGGGTTACTCCCATGGAGGAAAGTGCGCATGGTGAATGTTTCATTCAATTCCGATGCAATTTCTGTGTTTCTTCAACAGTCTGATAGTCCATAGATTACAGAATGCCACCAGATGTGCATCGGAATCTACTACTGGTCTTCCAGGGAACGATCAAAGCGTAGACTGTTTGAGACATTACTCCCGTGGAGGAAAGTGGGCATGGTGACTGTTGTATTCAATCGCGATGCAATTTCTATGTTTTATCAACACTCTAAGAGTCCACAGATTACAGAATGCCACCAGATGTGCATCGGAAACTACTACTGGTCTTCCAGGGAACGATCAAAGCGTAGACTGTTTGAGACATTACTCCCATGGAGGAAAGTGCGCATGGTGACTGTTGTAATCAATCCGGATGCACTTTCTGTGTTTCATCAACACTCTGATAGCCCACAGATTACAGAATGCCACCATATGTGCATCGGAAAACTACTACTGGTCTTCCAGGGAACGATCAAAGCGTAGAATGTTTGAGAGATTACTCCCATGGAGGAAAGTGCACGTGGTGACTGTTGTATTCAATCCCGATCCAATTTCTGTGTTTCATCAACTCTCTGATAGTTAACAGATTACAGAATGCCTCCAGATGTGCATCGGAAACTACTACTGGTCTTCCAGGGATTGATCAAAGAGTAGACTGTTTGAGACATTACTCCTATGGAGGAAGGTGCGCATGGTGACTGTTGTATTCAATCCCGATGCAATTTCTGTGTTTCATCAACACTCTGATAGTCCACAGATTACAGAATGCCTCCAGATGTGCATCGGTAACTACTACTGGCCTTCCAGGTTATGATCAAAGCGTAGACTGTTAGAGACATTACTCCCATGTAGGAAAGTGCGCATTGGTGACTGTTGTATTCAATCCCGATACAATTTCTGTGTTTCATCAACACTCTGATAGCTCACAGATTACAGAATGCCTCCAGATGTGCATCGGTAACTACTACTGGTCTTCCAGGGAACGATCAAAGCATAGACTGTTTGAGACATTACTCCCATGGAGGAAAGTGCGCATGGTGACTGTTGTATTGAATCCCGAAGGATTTTCTGTGTTTCATCAGCACTCTGATGGTCCACAGATTACAGAATGGCTCCAGATGTGCATCGGAAACTACTACTGGTCTTCCAGGGAACGATTAAAGCGTAGACTGTTTCAGGGTTACTCCCATGGCGGAAAGTGCGCATGGTGAATGTATTATTCAATTCCGATGTAATTTCTGTGTTTCATATACACTCTGATATTCCACAGATTACAGAATGCCACCTGACGTGCATCGGAAACTACTAGTGGTCTTCCAGGAAAGGATCAAAGCGTAGACAGTTTGAGACATTACTCCCATGGAGGAAAGTGGGCATGGTGACTGTTGTATTCGATCCCGATGCAATTTCTGTGTTTCATCAACACTCTAATTGTCCTCAGATTACAGAATGCCACCAGATGTGCATCGGAAACTACTACTGGTCTTCCAGGGAACGATCAAAGCGTAGACAGTTTGAGACATTACTCCCATGGAGGAAAGTGGGCATGGTGACTGTTGTATTCAATCCCGATGCAATTTCTGTGTTTCATCAACACTCTAATAGTCCACAGATTACAGAATGCCACCAGATGTGCATCGGAAATTACTACTGGTCTTCCAGGGAACGATCAAAGCGGAGACTGTTTGAGACATTACTCCCGTGGAGGAAAGTGCGCATGGTGACTGTTGCATTCAATCCCGATGCAAATTTCTGTGTTTCATCAACACTCTGATAGTCCACAGATTACAGAATGCCTCCAGATGTGCATCGGAAACTACTACTGGTCTTCCAGGGAACGATCATTGAGTAGACTGTTTGAGACATTACTCCTATGGAGGAAAGTGCGCATGGTGACTGTTGTATTCAATCGCGAAGGATTTTCTGTGTTTCATCAGCACTCTGATAGTCCACAGATTACAGAATGCCGACAGATGTGCATCGGAAACTACTACTGGTCTTCCAGGGAACGATTAAAGCTTAGACTGTTTCAGGGTTACTCCCATGGAGGAAAGTGCGCATGGTGAATGTTTTATTCAATTCCGATGCAATTTCTGTGTTTCATCAACACTCTGATAGTCCATAGATTACAGAATGCCACCAGACGTGCATCGGAATCTACTACTGGTCTTCCAGGGAACGATCAAAGAGTAGACTGTTTGAGACATTACTCCTATGGAGGGAAGTGGGCATGGTGACTGTTGTATTCAATCCCGATGCAATTTCTGTGTTTCATCAACACTCTGATAGTCCACAGATTACAGAATGCCTCCAGATGTGCATCGGTAACTACTACTGGTCCTCCAGGTTATGATCAAAGCGTAGACAGTTTGAGACATTACTCCCATGGAGGAAAGTGGGCATGGTGACTGTTGTATTCAATCCCGATGCAATTTCTGTGTTTCATCAACACTCTAATAGTCCACAGATTGCAGAATGCCACCAGATGTGCATCGGAAATTACTACTGGTCTTCCAGGGAACGATCAAAGCGGAGACTGTTTGAGACATTACTCCCGTGGAGGAAAGTGCGCATGGTGACTGTTGCATTCAATCAAGATGCAAATTTCTGTGTTTCATCAACACTCTGATAGTCCACAGATTACAGAATGCCTCCAGATGTGCATCGGAAACTACTATTGGTCTTCCAGGGAACGATCATTGAGTAGACTGTTTGAGACATTACTCCTATGGAGGAAAGTGCGCATGGTGACTGTTGTATTCAATCCCGAAGGATTTTCTGTGTTTCATCAGCACTCTGATAGTCCACAGATTACAGAATGCCGAGAGATGTGCATCGGAAACTACTACTGGTCTTCCAGGGAACGATTAAAGCGAAGACTGTTTCAGGGTTACTCCCATGGAGGAAAGTGCGCATGGTGAATGTTTTATTCAATTCCGTTGCAATTTCTGTGTTTCATCAACACTCTGATAGTCCATAGATTACAAATTGCCAGCAGACGTGCATCGGAAATTACTAGTGGTCTTCCAGGGAACGATCAAAGCGGAGACTGTTTGAGACATTACTCCCGTGGAGGAAAGTGCGCATGGTGACTGTTGCATTTAATCCCGATGCAAATTTCTGTGTTTCATCAACACTCTGATAGTCCACAGATTACAGAATGCCTCCAGATGTGCATCGGTAACTACTACTGGTCTTCCAGGTTATGATCAAAGCGTAGATTGTTAGAGACATTACTCCCATGGAGGAAAGTGCGCATTGGTGACTGTTGTATTCAATCCCGATACAATTTCTGTGTTTCATCAACACTCTGATAGTCCACAGATTACAGAATGCCTCCAGATGTGCATCGGTAACTACTACTGGTCTTCCAGGGAACGATCAAAGCATAGACTGTTTGAGACATTACTCCCATGGAGGAAAGTGCGCATGGTGACTGTTGTATTGAATCCCGAAGGATTTCCTGTGTTTCATCAGCACTCTGATAGTCCACAGATTACAGAATGGCTCCAGATGTGCATCGGAAACTATTACTGGTCTTCCAGGGAACGATTAAAGCGTAGACTGTTTCAGGGTTACTCCCATGGCGGAAAGTGCGCATGGTGAATGTTTTATTCAATTCCGATGTAATTTCTGTGTTTCATATACACTCTGATAGTCCACAGATTACAGAATGCCACCTGACGTGCATCGGAAACTACTACTGGTCTTCCAGGAAAGGATCAAAGCGTAGACAGTTTGAGACATTACTCCCATGGAGGAAAGTGGGCATGGTGACTGTTGTATTCAATCCCGATGCAATTTCTGTGTTTCATCAACACTCTAATAGTCCTCAGATTACAGAATGCCACCAGATGTGCATCGGAAACTACTACTGGTCTTCCAGGGAACGATCAAAGCGTAGACAGTTTGAGACATTACTCCCATGGAGGAAAGTGGGCATCGTGACTGTTGTATTCAATCCCGATGCAATTTCTGTGTTTCATCAACACCCTAATAGTCCTCAGATTACAGAATGCCACCAGATGTGCATCGGAAATTACTACTGGTCTTCCAGGGAACGATCAAAGCGGAGACTGTTTGAGACATTACTCCCGTGGAGGAAAGTGCGCATGGTGACTGTTGCATTCAATCCCGATGCAAATTTCTGTGTTTCATCAACACTCTGATAGTCCACAGATTACAGAATGCCTCCAGATGTGCATCGGAAACTACTACTGGTCTTCCAGGGAACGATCATTGAGTAGACTGTTTGAGACATTACGCCTATGGAGGAAAGTGCGCATGGTGACTGTTGTATTCAATCCCGAAGGATTTTCTGTGTTTCATCAGCACTCTGATAGTCCACAGATTACAGAATGCCGACAGATGTGCATCGGAAACTACTACTGGTCTTCCAGGGAACGATTAAAGCGTAGACTGTTTCAGGGGTACTCCCATGGAGGAAAGTGCGCATGGTGAATGTTTTATTCAATTCCGATGCAATTTCTGTGTTTCATCAACACTCTGATAGTCCATAGATTACAGAATGCCACCAGACGTGCATCGGAATCTACTACTGGTCTTCCAGGGAGCGATCAAAGAGTAGACTGTTTGAGACATTACTTCTATGGAGGGAAGTGGGCATGGTGACTGTTGTATTCAATCCCGATGCAATTTCTGTGTTTCATCAACACTCTGATTGTCCACAGATTACAGAATGCCTCCAGATGTGCATCGGTAACTACTACTGGTCCTCCAGGTTATGATCAAAGCGTAGACAGTTTGAGACATTACTCCCATGGAGGAAAGTGGGCATGGTGACTGTTGTATTCAATCCCGATGCAATTTCTGTGTTTCATCAACACTCTAATAGTCCACAGATTACAGAATGCCACCAGATGTGCATCGGAAATTACTACTGGTCTTCCAGGGAACGATCGAAGCGGAGACTGTTTGAGACATTACTCCCGTGGAGGAAAGTGCGCATGGTGACTGTTGCATTCAATCCCGATGCAAATTTCTGTGTTTCATCAACACTCTGATAGTCCACAGATTACAGAATGCCTCCAGATGTGCATCGGAAACTACTATTGGTCTTCCAGGGAACGATCATTGAGTAGACTGTTTGAAACATTACTCCTATGGAGGAAAGAGCGCATGGTGACTGTTGTATTCAATCCCAAAGGATTTTCTGTGTTTCATCAGCACTCTGATAGTCCACAGATTACAGAATGCCGACAGATGTGCATCGGAAACTACTACTGGTCTTCCAGGGAACGATTAAAGCGTAGACTGTTTCAGGGTTACTCCCATGGAGGAAAGTGCGCATGGTGAATGTTTTATTCAATTCCGATGCAATTTCTGTGTTTCATCAACACTCTGATAGTCCATAGATTACAGAATGCCACCAGACGTGCATCGGAAATTACTACTGGTCTTCCAGGGAACGATCAAAGCGGAGACTATTTGAGACATCACTCCCGTGGAGGAAAGTGCGCATGGTGACTGTTGCATTCAATCCCGATGCAAATTTCTGTGTTTCATCAACACTCTGATAGTCCACAGATTACAGAATGCCTCCAGATGTGCATCGGAAACTACTACTGGTCTTCCAGGGATTGATCAAAGAGTAGCCTGTATGAGACATTACTCCTATGGAGGAATGTGCGCATGGTGACTGTTGCATTCAATCCCGATGCAATTTCTGTGTTTCATCAACACTCTGATAGTCCACAGATTACAGAATGCCTCCAGATGTGCATCGGTAACTACTACTGGTCTTCCAGGTTATGATCAAAGCGTAGACTGTTAGAGACATTACTCCCATGGAGGAAAGTGCGCATTGGTGACTGTTGTATTCAATCCCGATACTATTTCTGTGTTTCATCAACACTCTGATAGTCCGCAGATTACAGAATGCCTCCAGATGTGCATCGGTAACTACTACTGGTCTTCCAGGGAACGATCAAAGCATAGACTGTTTGAGACATTACTCCCATGGAGGAAAGTGCGCATGGTGACTGTTGTATTCAATCCCGAAGGATTTTCTGTGTTTCATCAGCACTCTGATAGTCCACAGATTACAGAATGCCGACAGATGTGCATCGGAAACTACTACTGGTTTCCAGGGAACGATTAAAGCGTAGACTGTTAGAGACATTACTCCCATGGAGGAAAGTGCGGAACGTGACTGTTGTACTCAATCCCAATACAATTTCTATGTTTCATCAACACTCTGATAGTCCACAGATTACAGAATGCCTCCAGATGTGCATCGGTAACTACTACTGGACTTCCAGGTTATGGTCAAAGCGTAGACTGTTAGAGACATTACTCCCATGGAGGAAAGTGCGCATTGGTGACTGTTGTATTCAATCCCGATACAATTTCTGTGTTTCATCAACACTCTGATAGTCCACAGATTACAGAATGCCATCAGATGTGCATCGGAAACTATTACTGGTCTTCCAGTGAACGATCAAAGCGTAGACTGTTTGAGACATTACTCCCGTGGAAGAAAGTGCGCATGGTGACTGTTGTAATCAATCCCGATGCACTTTCTGTGTTTCATCAACACTCTGATAGCCCACAGATTACAGAATGCCACCAGATGTGCATCGGAAACTACTACTGGTCTTCCAGGGAACGATCAAAGCGTAGACTGTTTGAGACATTACTCCCATGGAGGAAAGTGCGCATGGTGACTGTTGTATTCGATCCCGATGCAATTTCTGTGTTTCATCAACTCTCTGATAGTTAACAGATTACAGAATGCCTCCAGATGTGCATCGGTAACTACTACAGGTCTTCCAGGGAACGATCAAAGCATAGACTGTTTGAGACATTACTCCCATGGAGGAAAGTGCGCATGGTGACTGTTATATTCAATCCTGAAGGATTTTCTGTGTTTCATCAGCACTCTGATACTCCACTGATTACAGAATGCCGACAGATGTGCATCGGAAACTACTACTGGTCTTCCAGGGAACGATTAAAGCGCAGACTGTTTCAGGGTTACTCCCATGGAGGGAAGTGCGCATGGTGAATGTTTTATTCAATTCCGATGCAATTTCTGTGTTTCATCAACACTCTGATAGTCCATAGATTACAGAATGCCACCAGACGTGCATCGGAAATTACTACTGGTCTTCCAGGGAACGATCAAAGCGGAGACTATTTGAGACATCACTCCCGTGGAGGAAAGTGCGCATGGTGAATGTTTTATTCAATTCCGATGCAATTTCTGTGTTTCATCAACACTCTGATAGTCCATAGATTACAGAATGCCACCAGACGTGCATCGGAATCTACTACTGGTCTTCCAGGGAACGATCTAAGCGTAGACTGTTTGAGACATTACTCCCGTGGAGGAAATTGGGCATGGTGACTGTTGTATTCAATCCCGATGCAATTTCTGTGTTTCATCAACACTCTAAGAGTCCACAGATTACAGAATGCCACCATATGTGCATCGGAAAACTACTACTGGTCTTCCAGGGAACGATCAAAGCGTAGAATGTTTGAGAGATTACTCCCATGGAGGAAAGTGCGCATGGTGACTGTTGTATTCAATCCCGATATAATTTCTGTGTTTCATCAACACTCTGATAGTCCACAGATTACAGAATGCCTCCAGATGTGCATCGGTAACTACTACTGGTCTTCCAGGGAACGATCAAAGCATAGACTATTTGAGACATTACTCCCATGGAGGAAAGTGCGCATGGTGACTATTGTATTCAATCCCGAAGGATTTTCTGTATTTCATTAGCACTCTGATAGTCCACAGATTACAGAATGCCGACAGATGTGCAACGGAAACTACTACTGGTCTTCCAGGGAACGATTAAAGCGTAGACTGTTAGAGACATTACTCCCATGGAGGAAAGTGCGGAAGGTGACTGTTGTATTCAATCCCAATACCATTTCTATGTTTCATCAACACTCTGATAGTCCACAGATTACAGAATGTCTCCAGATGTGCAACGGTAACTACTACTGGTCTTCCAGGGAACGATCAAAGCGTAGACTGTTTGAGAATTACTCCCATAGAGGAAAGTGCGCGTGGTGACTGTTGTATTCAATCCCGATGCATTTTCGGTGTTTCATCAACACTCTGATAGTCCACAGATTACAGAATGCCTCCAGATGTGCATCGGTAACTACTACTGGTCTCCCAGGGAACGATCAAAGCGTAGACTGTTTCAGGGGTACTCCCATGGCGGAAAGTGCGCATGGTGACTGTTTTATTCAATTCCGATGCAATTTTTGTGTTTCATCAACACTCTGATAGTCCACAGATTACAGAATGCCACCAGACGTGCATCGGAAGCTACTACTGGTCTTCCAGGGAACGATCAAAGCGTAGACTGTTTGAGACATTACTCCCGTGGAGGAAAGTGGGCATGGTGACTGTTGTAATCAATCCCGATGCACTTTCTGTGTTTCATCAACACTCTGATAGCCCACAGATTACAGAATGCCCCTAGATGTGCATCGGAAAATACTACTGGTCTTCCAGGGAACGATCAAAGCGTAGACTTTTTGAGACATTACTCCTATGGAGGAAAGTGCGCATGGTGACTGTTGTATTGAATCCCGAAGGATTTTCTGTGTTTCATCAGCACTCTGATAGTTAACAGATTACAGAATGCCTCCAGATGTGCATCGGAAACTACTACTGGTCTTCCAGGGAACGATCAAAGCGTAGACTGTTTGAGACATTACTCCCGTGGAAGAAAGTGCGCATGGTGACTGTTGTAATCAATCCCGATGCACTTTCTGTGTTTCATCAACACTCTGATAGCCCACAGATTACAGAATGCCACCAGATGTGCATCGGAAACTACTACTGGTCTTCCAGGGAACGATCAAAGCGTAGACTGTTTGAGACATTACTCCCGTGGAGGAAAGTGCGCATGGTGACTGTTGTATTCAATCCCGATGCAATTTCTGTGTTTCATCAACTCTCTGATAGTTAAGAGATTACAGAATGCCTCCAGATGTGCATCGGAAACTACTACTGGTCTTCCAGGGAACGATCAAAGAGTAGACTGTTTGAGACATTACTCCTATGGAGGAAAGTGGGCATGGTGACTGTTGTATTCAATCCCGATGCAATTTCTGTGTTTCATCAACACTCTGATAGTCCACAGATTACAGAATGCCTCCAGATGTGCATCGGTAACTACTACTGGTCTCCCAGGGAACGATCAAAGCGTAGACTGTTTCAGGGGTACTCCCATGGCGGAAAGTGCGCATGGTGACTGTTTTATTCAATTCCGATGCAATTTTTGTGTTTCATCAACACTCTGATAGTCCACAGATTACAGAATGCCACCAGACGTGCATCGGAAGCTACTACTGGTCTTCCAGGGAACGATCAAAGCGTAGACTGTTTGAGACATTACTCCCGTGGAGGAAAGTGGGCATGGTAACTGTTGTATTTAATCCCGATGCAATTTCAGTGTTTCATCATCACTCTAAGAGTCCACAGATTACAGAATGCCACCAGACGTGCATGGAAGCTACTACTGGTCATCCAGGGAACGATCAAAGCGTAGACTGTTTGAGACATTACTCCTGTGGAGGAAATTGCGCATGGTGACTGTTGTATTCAATCCCGATGCAAATTGCTGTGTTTCATCAACACTCTGATAGTCCACAGATTACACAATGCCTCCAGATGTGCATCGGTAACTAGTACTGGTCTTCCAGGGAACGATCAAAGCGTAGACTGTTTGAGACATTACTCCCGTGGAGGAAAGTGCGCATGGTGACTGTTGTAATCAATCCCGATGCACTTTCTGTGTTTCACCAACACTCTGATAGCCCACAGATTACAGAATGCCCCTAGATGTGCATCGGAAAATACTACTGGTCTTCCAGGGAACGATCAAAGCGTAGACCGTTTGAGACATTACTCCCATGGAAGAAAGTGCGCATGGTGACTGTTGTATTCAATCCCGATGCAATTTCTGTGTTTCATCAACTCTCCGATAGTTAACAGATTACAGAATGCCTCCAGATGTGCATCGGAAACTACTACTGGTCTTCCAGGGAACGATCAAAGAGTAGACTTTTTGAGACATTACTCCTATGGAGGAAAGTGCGCATGGTGACTGTTGTATTCAATCCCGATGCAATTTCTGTGTTTCATCAACACTCTGATAGTCCACAGATTACAGAATGCCTCCAGATGTGCATCGGTAACTACTACTGGTCTTCCAGGGAACGATCAAAGCATAGACTGTTTGAGACATTACTCCCATGGAGGAAAGTGCGCATGGTGACTGTTGTATTGAATCCCGAAGGATTTTCTGTGTTTCATCAGCACTCTGATAGTTAACAGATTACAGAATGCCTCCAGATGTGCATCGGAAACTACTACTGGTCTTCCAGGGAACGATCAAAGCGTAGACTGTTTGAGACATTACTCCCGTGGAAGAAAGTGCGCATGGTGACTGTTGTAATCAATCCCGATGCACATTCTGTGTTTCATCAACACTCTGATAGCCCACAGATTACAGAATGCCACCAGATGTGCATCGGAAACTACTACTGGTCTTCCAGGGAACGATCAAAGCGTAGACTGTTTGAGACATTACTCCCATGGAGGAAAGTCCGCATGGTGACTGTTGTATTCAATCCCGATGCAATTTCTGTGTTTCATCAACTCTCTGATAGTTAACAGATTACAGAATGCCTCCAGATGTGCATCGGAAACTACTACTGGTCTTCCAGGGAACGATCAAAGAGTAGACTGTTTGAGACATTACTCCTATGGAGGAAAGTGGGCATGGTGACTGTTGTATTCAATCCCGATGCAATTTCTGTGTTTCATCAACACTCTGATAGTCCACAGATTACAGAATGCCTCCAGATGTGCATCGGTAACTACTACTGGTCTTCCAGGTTATGATCAAAACGTAGACTGTTAGAGACATTACTCCCATGGAGGAAAGTGCGCATTGGTGACTGTTGTATTCAATCCCGATACAATTTCTGTGTTTCATTAACACTCTGATAGTCCACAGATTACAGAATGCCTCCAGATGTGCATCGGTAACTACTACTGGTCTTCCAGGGAACGATCAAAGCATAGACTGTTTGAGACATTACTCCCATGGAGGAAAGAGCGCATGGTGACTGTTGTATTGAATCCCGAAGGATTTTATGTGTTTCATCAGCACTCTGATAGTCCACAGATTACAGAATTGCTCCAGATGTGCATCGGAAACTACTACTGGTCTTCCAGGGAACGATTAAAGCGTAGACTGTTTCAGGGTTACTCCCATGGCGGAAAGTGCGCATGGTGAATGTTTTATTCAATTCCGATGTAATTTCTGTGTTTCATATACACTCTGATAGTCCACAGATTACAGAATGCCACCTGACGTGCATCTGAAACTACTACTGGTCTTCCAGGAAAGGATCAAAGCGTAGACAGTTTGAGACATTACTCCCATGGAGGAAAGTAGGCATCGTGACTGTTGTATTCAATCCCGATGCAATTTCTGTGTTTCATCAACACTCTAATAGTCCACAGATTACAGAATGCCACCGGATGTGCATCGGAAACTACTACTGGTCTTCCAGGGAACGATCAAAGCGTAGACAGTTTGAGACATTACTCCCATGGAGGAAAGTGGGCATGGTGACTGTTGTATTCAATCCCGATGCAATTTCTGTGTTTCATCAACACTCTAATAGCCCACAGATTACAGAATGCCACCAGATGTGCATCGGAAATTACTACTGGTCTTCCAGGGAACGATCAAAGCGTAGACTGTTTCAGGGGTACTCCCATGGCGGAAAGTGCGCATGGTGACTGTTTTATTCAATTCCGATGCAATTTCTGTGTTTCATCAACACTCTGATAGTCCACAGATTACAGAATGCCTCCAGATGTGCATCGGTAACTACTACTGGTCTCCCAGGGAACGATCAAAGCGTAGACTGTTTCAGGGGTACTCCCATGGCGGAAAGTGCGCATGGTGACTGTTTTATTCAATTCCGATACACTTTCTGTGTTTCATCAACACTCTGATAGTCCACAGATTACAGAATGCCACCAGACGTGCATCGGAAGCTACTACTGGTCATCCAGGGAACGATCAAAGCGTAGACTGTTTGAGACATTACTCCTGTGGAGGAAATTGCGCATGGAAACTGTTGTATTCAATCCCGATGCAAATTGCTGTGTTTCATCAACACTCTGATAGTCCACAGATTACACAATGCCTCCAGATGTGCATCGGTAACTAGTACTGGTCTTCCAGGGAACGATCAAAGCGTAGACTGTTTGAGACATTACTCCCGTGGAGGAAAGTGCGCATGGTGACTGTTGTAATCAATCCCGATGCACTTTCTGTGTTTCATCAACACTCTGATAGCCCACAGATTACAGAATGCCACCAGATGTGCATCGGAAAATACTACTGGACTTCCAGGGAACGATCAAAGCGTAGACCGTTTGAGACATTACTCCCATGGAAGAAAGTGCGCATGGTGACTATTGTATTCAATCCCGATGCAATTTCTGTGTTTCATCAACTCTCCGATAGTTAACAGATTACAGAATGCCTCCAGATGTGCATCGGAAACTACTACTGGTCTTCCAGGGAACGATCAAAGAGTAGACTTTTTGAGTTATTACTCCTATGGAGGAAAGTGCGCATGGTGACTGTTGTATTCAATCCCGATGCAATTTCTGTGTTTCATCAACACTCTGATAGTCCACAGATTACAGAATGCCTCCAGATGTGCATCGGTAACTACTACTGGTCTTCCAGGGAACGATCAAAGCATAGACTGTTTGAGACATTACTCCCATGGAGGAAAGTGCGCATGGTGACTGTTGTATTGAATCCCGAAGGATTTTCTGTGTTTCATCAGCACTCTGATAGTCCACAGATTACAGAATGGCTCCAGATGTGCATCGGAAACTACTACTGGTCTTTCAGGGAACGATCAAAGCGGAGACTGTTTGAGACATTACTCCCATTGAGGAAAGTGGGCATGGTGACTGTTGTATTCAATCCCGATGCAATTTCTGTGTTTCATCAACACTCTAATAGTCCACAGATTACAGAATGCCACCAGATGTGCATCGGAAATTACTACTGGTCTTCCAGGGAACGATCAAAGCGGAGACTGTTTGAGACATTACTCCCGTGGAGGAAAGTGCGCATGGTGACAGTTGCATTCAATCCCGATGCAAATTTCTGTGTTTCATCAACAATCTGATAGTCCACAGATTACAGAATGCCTCCAGATGTGCATCGGTAACTACTACTGGTCTCCCAGGGAACGATCAAAGCATAGACTGTTTCAGGGGTACTCCCATGGCGGAAAGTGCGCATGGTGACTGTTGTATTCAATCCCGATGCAATTTCTGTGTTTCATCAACTCTCTGATAGTTAACAGATTACAGAGTGCCACCAGATGTGCATCGGAAATTACTACTGGTCTTCCAGGGAACGATCAAAGCGTAGACTGTTTGAGACATTACTCCCGTGGAGGAAAGTGCGCATGGTGACTGTTGTAATCAATCCCGATGCACTTTCTGTGTTTCATCAACACTCTGATAGCCCACAGATTACAGAATGCCACCAGATGTGCATCGGAAAATACTACTGGACTTCCAGGGAACGATCAAAGCGTAGACCGTTTGAGACATTGCTCCCATGGAAGAAAGTGCGCATGGTGACTATTGTATTCAATCCCGATGCAATTTCTGTGTTTCATCAACTCTCCGATAGTTAACAGATTACAGAATGCCTCCAGATGTGCATCGGAAACTACTACTGGTCTTCCAGGGAACGATCAAAGAGTAGACTTTTTGAGTTATTACTCCTATGGAGGAAAGTGCGCATGGTGACTGTTGTATTCAATCCCGATGCAATTTCTGTGTTTCATCAACACTCTGATAGTCCACAGATTACAGAATGCCTCCAGATGTGCATCGGTAACTACTACTGGTCTTCCAGGGAACGATCAAAGCATAGACTGTTTGAGACATTACTCCCATGGAGGAAAGTGCGCATGGTGACTGTTGTATTGAATCCCGAAGGATTTTCTGTGTTTCATCAGCACTCTGATAGTCCACAGATTACAGAATGGCTCCAGATGTGCATCGGAAACTACTACTGGTCTTTCAGGGAACGATCAAAGCGGAGACTGTTTGAGACATTACTCCCATTGAGGAAAGTGGGCATGGTGACTGTTGTATTCAATCCCGATGCAATTTCTGTGTTTCATCAACACTCTAATAGTCCACAGATTACAGAATGCCACCAGATGTGCATCGGAAATTACTACTGGTCTTCCAGGGAACGATCAAAGCGGAGACTGTTTGAGACATTACTCCCGTGGAGGAAAGTGCGCATGGTGACAGTTGCATTCAATCCCGATGCAAATTTCTGTGTTTCATCAACAATCTGATAGTCCACAGATTACAGAATGCCTCCAGATGTGCATCGGTAACTACTACTGGTCTGCCAGGGAACGATCAAAGCATAGACTGTTTCAGGGGTACTCCCATGGCGGAAAGTGCGCATGGTGACTGTTGTATTCAATCCCGATGCAATTTCTGTGTTTCATCAACTCTCTGATAGTTAACAGATTACAGAATGCCACCAGATGTGCATCGGAAATTACTACTGGTCTTCCAGGGAACGATCAAAGCGTATACTGTTTGAGACATTACTCCCGTGGAAGAAAGTGCGCATGGTGACTGTTGTAATCAATCCCGATGCACTTTCTGTGTTTCATCAACACTCTGATAGCCCACAGATTACAGAATGCCACCAGATGTGCATCGGAAACTACTACTGGTCTTCCAGGGAACGATCAAAGCGTAGACTGTTTGAGACATTACTCCCATGGAGGAAAGTGCGTATGGTGACTGTTCTATTCAATCCCGATGCAATTTCTGCGTTTCATCAACTCTCAGATAGTTAACAGATTACAGAATGCCTCCAGATGTGCATCGGAAACTACTACTGGTCTTCCAGGGAACGATCAAAGAGTAGACTGTTTGAGACATTACTCCTATGGAGGAAAGTGGGCATGGTGACTGTTGTATTCAATCCCGATGCAATTTCTGTGTTTCATCAACACTCTGATAGTCCACAGATTACAGAATGCCTCCAGATGTGCATCGGTAACTACTACTGGTCTTCCAGGTTATGATCAAAACGTAGACTGTTAGAGACATTACTCCCATGGAGGAAAGTGCGCATTGGTGACTGTTGTATTCAATCCCGATACAATTTCTGTGTTTCATTAACACTCTGATAGTCCACAGATTACAGAATGCCTCCAGATGTGCATCGGTAACTACTACTGGTCTTCCAGGGAACGATCAAAGCATAGACTGTTTGAGACATTACTCCCATGGAGGAAAGTGCGAATGGTGACTGTTGTATTGAATCCCGAAGGATTTTATGTGTTTCATCAGCACTCTGATAGTCCACAGATTACAGAATGGCTCCAGATGTGCATCGGAAACTACTACTGGTCTTCCAGGGAACGATTAAAGCGTAGACTGTTTCAGGGTTACTCCCATGGCGGAAAGTGCGCATGGTGAATGTTTTATTCAATTCCGATGTAATTTCTGTGTTTCATATACACTCTGATAGTCCACAGATTACAGAATGCCACCTGACGGGCATCGGAAACTACTACTGGTCTTCCAGGAAAGGATCAAAGCGTAGACAGTTTGAGACATTACTCCCATGGAGGAAAGTAGGCATGGTGACTGTTGTATTCAATCCCGATGCAATTTCTGTGTTTCATCAACACTCTAATAGTCCACAGATTACAGAATGCCACCAGATGTGCATCGGAAACTACTACTGGTCTTCCAGGGAACGATCAAAGCGTAGACAGTTTGAGACATTACTCCCATGGAGGAAAGTGGGCATGGTGACTGTTGTATTCAATCCCGATGCAATTTCTGTGTTTCATCAACACTCTAATAGTCCACAGATTACAGAATGCCACCAGATGTGCATCGGATATTACTACTGGTGTTCCAGGGAACGATCAAAGCGGAGACTGTTTGAGACATTACTCACGTGGAGGAAAGTGCGCATGGTGACTGTTGCATTCAATCCCGATGCAAATTTCTGTGTTTCATCAACACTCTGATAGTCCTCAGATTACAGAATGCCTGCAGATGTGCATCGGTAACTACTACTGGTCTCCCAGGGAACGATCAAAGCATAGACTGTTTCAGGGGTACTCCCAAGGCGGAAAGTGCGCATGGTGACTGTTGTATTCAATCCCGATGCAATTTCTGTGTTTCATCAACTCTCTGATAGTTAACAGATTACAGAATGCGTCCAGATGTGCATCGGAAACTACTACTGGTCTTCCAGGGAACGATCAAAGAGTAGACTGTTTGAGACATTACTCCTATGGAGGAAAGTGCGCATGGTGACTGTTGTATTCAATCCCGAAGGATTTTCTGTGTTTCATCAGCACTCTGATAGTCCACAGGTTACAGAATGCCGACAGATGTGCATCGGAAACTACTACTGGTCTTCCAGGGAACGATTAAAGCGTAGACTGTTTCAGGGTTACTCCCATGGAGGAAAGTGCGCATGGTGAATGTTTTATTCAATCCCGATGCAATTTCTGTGTTTCATCAACTCTCTGATAGTTAACAGATTACAGAATGCCACCAGATGTGCATCGGAAACTACTACTGGTCTTCCAGGAAACGATCAAAGCGTAGACTGTTTGAGACATTACTCCCGTGGGGGAAAGTGCGCATGGCGACTGTTGTAATCAATCCCGATGCACTTTCTGTGTTTCATCAACACTCTGATAGCCCACAGATTACAGAATGCCACCATATGTGCATCGGAAAACTACTACTGGTCTTCCAGGGAACGATCAAAGCGTAGAATGTTTGAGAGATTACTCCCATGGAGGAAAGTGCGCATGGTGACTGTTGTATTCAATCCCGATCCAATTTCTGTGTTTCATCAACTCTCTGATAGTTAACAGATTACAGAATGCCTCCAGATGTGCATCGGAAACTACTACTGGTCTTCCAGGGATTGATCAAATAGTAGACTGTTTGAGACATTACTCCTATGGAGGAAAGTGCACATGGTGACTGTTTTATTCAATCCCGATGCAATTTCTGTGTTTCATCAACACTCTGATAGTCCACAGATTACAGAATGCCTCCAGATGTGCATCGGTAACTACTACTGGTCTTCCAGGTTATGATCAAAGCGTAGACTGTTAGAGACATTACTCCCATGGAGGAAAGTGCGCATTGGTGACTGTTGTATTCAATCCCGATACAATTTGTGTGGTTCATCAACACTCTGATAGTCCACAGATTACAGAATGCCACCAGATGTGCATCGGAAACTATTACTGGTCTTCCAGGGAACGATCAAAGCGTAGACTGTTTGAGACATTACTCCCATGGAGGAAAGCACGCATGGTGACTGTTGTATTCAATCCCGAAGGATTTTCTGTGTTTCATCAGCACTCTGATAATCCACAGATTACATAATGGATCCAGATGTGCATCGGAAACTACTACTGGTCTTCCAGGGAACGATTAAAGCGTAGACTGTTAGAGACATTACTCCCATGGAGGAAAGTGCGGAAGGTGACTGTTGTATTCAATCCCAATACAATTTCTGTGTTTCATCAACACTCTGATAGTCCACAGATGACAGAATGCCTCCAGATGTGCATCGGTAACTACTACTGGTCTTCCAGGTTATGATCAAAGCGTAGACTGTTAGAGACATTACTCCCATGGAGGAAAGTGCGCATTGGTGACTGTTGTATTCAATCCCGATACAATTTCTGTGTTTCATCAACACTCTGATAGTCCACAGATTACAGAATGCCACCAGATGTGCATCGGAAACTATTACTGGTCTTCCAGGGAACGATCAAAGCGTAGACGGTTTGAGACATTACTCCCGTGGAAGAAAGTGCGCATGGTGTCTGTTGTAATCAATCCCGATGCACTTTCTGTGTTTCATCAACACTCTGATAGCCCACAGATTACAGAATGCCACCAGATGTGCATCGGAAACTACTACTGGTCTTCCAGGGAACGATCAAAGCGTAGACTGTTAGAGACATTACTCCCATGGAGGAAAGTGCGCATGGTGACTGTTGTATTCAATCCCGATGCAATTTCTGTGTTTCATCAACTCTCTGATAGTTAACAGATTACAGAATGCCTCCAGATGTGCATCGGAAACTACTACTGGTCTTCCAGGGAACGATCAAAGAGTAGACTGTTTGAGACATTACTCCTATGGATGAAAGTGGGCATGGTGACTGTTGTATTCAATCCCGATGCAATTTCTGTGTTTCATCAACACTCTGATAGTCCACAGATTACAGAATGCCTCCAGATGTGCATCGGTAACTACTACTGGTCTTCCAGGTTATGATCAAAACGTAGACTGTTAGAGACATTACTCCCATGGAGGAAAGTGCGCATTGGTGACTGTTGTATTCAATCCCGATACAATTTCTGTGTTTCATCAACACTCTGATAGTCCACAGATTACAGAATGCCACCAGATGTGCATCGGAAACTATTACTGGTCTTCCAGGGAACGATCAAATCGTAGACTGTTTGAGACATTACTCCCATGGAGGAAAGTGCGCATGGTGACTGTTGTATTCAATCCCGAAGGATTTTCTGTGTTTCATCAGCACTCTGATAGTCCACAGATTACAGAATGGATCCAGATGTGCATCGGAAACTACTACTGGTCTTCCAGGGAACGATTAAAGCGTAGACTGTTTCAGGGTTACTCCCATGGCGGAAAGTGCGCATGGTGAATGTTTTATTTAATTCCGATGTAATTTCTGTGTTTCATATACACTCTGATAGTCCACAGATTACAGAATGCCACCTGACGTGCATCGGAAACTACTACTGGTGTTCCAGGAAAGGATCAAAGCGTAGACAGTTTGAGACATTACTCCCATGGAGGAAAGTGAGCATGGTGACTGTTGTATTCAATCCCGATGCAATTTCTGTGTTTCATCAACACTCTAATAGTCCACAGATTACAGAATGCCACCAGATGTGCATCGGAAACTACTACTGGTCTTCCAGGGAACGATCAAAGCGTAGACAGTTTGAGACATTACCCCCATGGAGGAAAGTGGGCATGGTGACTGTTGTATTCAATCCCGATGCAATTTCTGTGTTTCATCAACACTCTAATAGTCCACGGATTACAGAATGCCACCAGATGTGCATCAGAAATTACTACTGGTCTTCCAGGGAACGATCAAAGCGGAGACTGTTTGAGACATTACTCCCGTGGAGGAAAGTGCGCATGGTGACTGTTGCATTCAATCCCGATGCAAATTTCTGTGTTTCATCAACACTCTGATAGTCCACAGATTACAGAATGCCTCCAGATGTGCATCGGTAACTACTACTGGTCTTCCAGGTTATGATCAAAGCGTAGACTGTTAGAGGCATTACTCCCATGGAGGAAAGTGCGCATTGGTGACTGTTGTATTCAATCCCGATACAATTTCTGTGTTTCATCAACACTCTGATAGTCCACATATTACAGAATGCCTCCAGATGTGCATCGGATACTACTACTGGTCTTCCAGGGAACGATCAAAGCATGGACTGTTTGAGACATTACTCCCATGGAGGAAAGTGCGCATGGTGACTGTTGTATTCAATCCCGAAGGATTTTCTGTGTTTCATCAGCACTCTGATAGTCCACAGATTACAGAATGCCGACAGATGTGCATCGGTAACTACTACTGGTCTTCCAGGTTATGATCAAAACGTAGACTGTTAGAGACATTACTCCCATGGAGGAAAGTGCGCATGGTCACTGTTGTAATCAATCCCGATGCACTTTCTGTGTTTCATCAACACTCTGATAGCCCACAGATTACAGAATGCCACCAGATGTGCATCGGAAACTACTACAGGTCTTCCAGGGAACGATCAAAGCGTACACAGTTTGAGACATTACTCCCATGGAGGAAAGTGCGCATGGTGACTGTTGTATTCAATCCCGAAGGATTTTCTGTGTTTCATCAGCACTCTGATAGTCCACAGATTACAGAATGGATCCAGATGTGCATCGGAAACTACTACTGGTCTTCCAGGGAACGATTAAAGCGTAGACTGTTAGAGACATTACTCCCATGGAGGAAAGTGCGGAAGGTGACTGTTGTATTCAATCCCAATACAATTTCTGTGTTTCATCAACACTCTGATAGTCCACAGATTACAGAATGCCTCCAGATGTGCATCGGAAACTACTACTGGTCTTCCAGGTTATGATCAAAGCGTAGACTGTTAGAGACATTACTCCCATGGAGGAAAGTGCGCATTGGTGACTGTTGTATTCAATCCCGATGCAATTTCTGTGTTTCATCAACACTCTGATAGTCCACAGATTACAGAATGCCACCAGATGTGCATCGGAAACTATTACTGGTCTTCCAGGGAACGATCAAAGCGTAGACGGTTTGAGACATTACTCCCGTGGAAGAAAGTGCGCATGGTGACTGTTGTAATCAATCCCGATGCACTTTCTGTGTTTCATCAACACTCTGATAGCCCACAGATTACAGAATGCCACCAGATGTGCATCGGAAACTACTACTGGTCTTCCAGGGAACGATCAAAGCGTACACAGTTTGAGACATTACTCCCATGGAGGAAAGTGCGCATGGTGACTGTTGTATTCAATCCCGAAGGATTTTCTGTGTTTCATCAGCACTCTGATAGTCCACAGATTACAGAATGCCGACAGATGTGCATCGGTAACTACTACTGGTCTTCCAGGTTATGATCAAAACGTAGACTGTTAGAGACATTACTCCCATGGAGGAAAGTGCGCATGGTCACTGTTGTAATCAATCCCGATGCACTTTCTGTGTTTCATCAACACTCTGATAGCCCACAGATTACAGAATGCCACCAGATGTGCATCGGAAACTACTACTGGTCTTCCAGGGAACGATCAAAGCGTACACAGTTTGAGACATTACTCCCATGGAGGAAAGTGCGCATGGTGACTGTTGTATTCAATCCCGAAGGATTTTCTGTGTTTCATCAGCACTCTGATAGTCCACAGATTACAGAATGGATCCAGATGTGCATCGGAAACTACTACTGGTCTTCCAGGGAACGATTAAAGCGTAGACTGTTAGAGACATTACTCCCATGGAGGAAAGTGCGGAAGGTGACTGTTGTATTCAATCCCAATACAATTTCTGTGTTTCATCAACACTCTGATAGTCCACAGATTACAGAATGCCTCCAGATGTGCATCGGAAACTACTACTGGTCTTCCAGGTTATGATCAAAGCGTAGACTGTTAGAGACATTACTCCCATGGAGGAAAGTGCGCATTGGTGACTGTTGTATTCAATCCCGATGCAAATTTCTGTGTTTCATCAACACTCAGATAGTCCACAGATTACAGAATGCCTCCAGATGTGCATCGGTAACTACTACTGGTCTCCCAGGGAACGATCAAAGCATAGACTGATTCAGGGGTACTCCCATGGCGGAAAGTGCGCATAGTGACTGTTGTATTCAATCCCGATGCAATTTCTGTGTTTCATCAACTCTCTGATAGTTAACAGATTACAGAATGCCTCCAGATGTGCATCGAAAACTACTACTGGTCTACCAGGGAACGATCAAAGAGTAGACTGTTTGAGACATTACTCCTATGGAGGAAAGTGCGCATGGTGACTGTTGTATTCAATCCCGATGCAATTTCTGTGTTTCATCAACACTCTGATAGTCCACAGATTACAGAAAGCCTCCAGATGTGCATCGGTAACTACTACTGGTCCTCCAGGTTATGATCAAAGCGTAGACTGTTATTGACATTACTCCCATGGAGGAAAGTGCGCATTGGTGACTGTTGTATTCAATCCCGATACAATTTCTGTGTTTCATCAACACTCTGAAAGTCCACAGATTACAGAATGCCTCCAGATGTGCATCGGTAACTACTACTGGTCTTCCAGGGAACGATCAAAGCATAGACTGTTTGAGACATTACTCCCATGGAGGAAAGTGCGCATGGTGATTGTTATATTCAATCCCGAAGGATTTTCTGTGTTTCATCAGCACTCTGATAGTCCACAGATTACAGAATGCCGACAGACGTGCATCGGAAACTACTACTGGTCTTCCAGGGAACGATCAAAGCGTAGACTGTTTCAGGGTTACTCCCATGGAGGAAAGTGCGCATGGTGAATGTTTTATTCAATTCCGATGCAATTTCTGTGTTTCATCAACACTCTGATAGTCCATAGATTACAGAATTCCACCAGACGTGCATCGGAATCTACTACTGGTCTTCCGGGGAACGATCAAAGCATAGACTGTTTGAGACATTACTCCCGTGGAGGAAAGTGGGCATGGTGACTGTTGTATTCAATCCCGATGCAATTTCTGTGTTTCATCAACACTCTAAGAGTCCACAGATAACAGAATGCCTCCAGATGTGCATCGGTAACTACTACTGGTCTTCCAGGTTATGATCAAAGCGTAGACTGTTAGAGGCATTACTCCCATGGAGGAAAGTGCGCATTGGTGACTGTTGTATTCAATCCCGATAAAATTTCTGTGTTTCATCAACACTCTGATAGTCCACAGATTACAGAATGCCTCCAGATGTGCATCGGATACTACTACTGGTCTTCCAGGGAACGATCAAAGCATAGACTGTTTGAGACATTACTCCCATGGAGGAAAGTGCGCATGGTGACTGTTGTATTCAATCCCGAAGGATTTTCTGTGTTTCATCAGCACTCTGATAGTCCACAGATTACAGAATGCCGACAGATGTGCATCGGTAACTACTACTGGTCTTCCAGGTTATGATCAAAACGTAGACTGTTAGAGACATTACTCCCATGGAGGAAAGTGCGCATGGTGACTGTTGTAATCAATCCCGATGCACTTTCTGTGTTTCATCAACACTCTGATAGCCCACAGATTACAGAATGCACCAGATGTGCATCGGAAACTACTACTGGTCTTCCAGGGAACGATCAAAGCGTAGACTGTTTGAGATATTACTCCCATGGAGGGAAGTGGGCATGGTGACTGTTGTATTCAATCCCGATGCAAATTCTGTGTTTCATCAACTCTCTGATAGTTAACAGATTACAGAATGCCTCCAGATGTGCATCGGAAACTACTACTGGTCTTCCAGGGAACGATCAAAGAGTAGACTGTTTGAGACATTACTCCTATGGAGGAAAGTGGGCATGGTAACTGTTGTATTCAATCCCGATGCAATTTCTGTGTTTCATCAACACTCTGATAGTCCACAGATTACAGAATGCCTCCAGATGTGCATCGGTAACTACTACTGGTTTCCAGGTTATGATCAAAACGTAGACTGTTAGAGACATTACTCCCATGGAGGAAAGTGCGCATTCGTGACTGTTGTATTCAATCCCGATACAATTTCTGTGTTTCATTAACACTCTGATTGTCCACAGATTACAGAATGCCTCCAGATGTGCATCGGTAACTACTACTGGTCTTCCAGGGAACGATCAAAGAGTAGACTGTTTGAGACATTACTCCCATGGAGGAAAATGTGCATGGTGACTGTTGTATTGAATCCCGAAGGATTTTCTATGTTTCATCAGCACTCTGATAGTCCACAGATTACAGAATGGATCCAGATGTGCATCGGAAACTACTACTGGTCTTCCAGGGAACGATTAAAGCGTAGACTGTTTCAGGGTTACTCCCATGGCGGAAAGTGCGCATGGTGAATGTTTTATTTAATTCCGATGTAATTTCTGTGTTTCATATACACTCTGATAGTCCACAGATTACAGAATGCCACCTGACGTGCATCGGAAACTACTACTGGTCTTCCAGGAAAGGATCAAAGCGTAGACAGTTTGAGACATTACTCCCATGGGGGAAAGTGAGCATGGTGACTGTTGTATTCAATCCCGATGCAATTTCTGTGTTTCATCAACACTCTAATAGTCCACAGATTACAGAATGCCACCAGATGTGCATCGGAAACTACTACTGGTCTTCCAGGGAACGATCAAAGCGTAGAAAGTTTGAGACATTACTCCCATGGAGGAAAGTGCGGAAGGTGACTGTTGTATTCAATCCCAATACAATTTCTGTGTTTCATCAACACTCTGATAGTCCACAAATTACAGAATGCCTCCAGATGTGCATCGGTAACTACTACTGGTCTTCCAGGTTATGATCAAAGCGTAGACTGTTTGAGACATTACTCCCATGGAGGAAAGTGCGCATGGTGACTGTTGTATTCAATCCCGATGCAATTTCTGTGTTTCATCAACTCTCTGATAGTTAACAGATTACAGAATGCCTCCAGATGTGCATCGGAAACTACTACTGGTCTTCCAGGGAACGATCAAAGAGTAGATTGTTTGAGACATTACTCCTATGGAGGAAAGTGGGCATGGTGACTGTTGTATTCAATCCCGATGCAATTTCTGTGTTTCATCAACACTCTGATAGCCCACAGATTACAGAATGCCACCAGATGTGCATCGGAAACTACTACTGGTCTTCCAGGGAACGATCAAAGCGTAGCCTGTTTGAGACATTACTCCCATGGAGGAAAGTGGGCATGGTGACTGTTGTATTCAATTCCGATGCAATTTCTGTGTTTCATCAACTCTCTTATAGTTAACAGATTACAGAATGCCTCCAGATGTGCATCGGAAACTACTACTGGTCTTCCAGGGAACGATCAAAGAGTAGACTGTTTGAGACGTTACTCCTATGGAGGAAAGTGGGCATGGTGACTGTTGTATTCAATCCCGATGCAATTTCTGTGTTTCATCAACACTCTGATAGTCCATAGATTACAGAATGCCTCCAGATGTGCATCGGATACTACTACTGGTCTTCCAGGGAACGATCAAAGCATAGACTGTTTGAGACATTACTCCCATGGAGGAAAGTGCGCATGGTGACTGTTGTATTCAATCCCGAAGGATTTTCTGTGTTTCATCAGCACTCTGATAGTCCACAGATTACAGAATGCTGACAGATGTGCATCGGTAACTACTACTGGTCTTCCAGGTTATGTTCAAAACGTAGACTGTTAGAGACATTACTCCCATGGAGGAAAGTGCGCATGGTGACTGTTGTAATCAATCCCGATGCATTTTCTGTGTTTCATCAACACTCTGATAGCCCACAGATTACAGAATGCCACCAGATGTGCATCGGAAACTACTACTGGTCTTCCAGGGAACGATCAAAGCGTAGACTGTTTGAGACATTACTCCCATGGAGGAAAGTGGGCATGGTGACTGTTGTATTCAATCCCGATGCAATTTCTGTGTTTCATCAACTCTCTGATAGTTAACAGATTACAGAATGCCGACAGATGTGCATCGGTAACTACTACTGGTCTTCCAGGTTATGATCAAAACGTAGACTGTTAGAGACATTACTCCCATGGAGGAAAGTGCGCATGGTCACTGTTGTAATCAATCCCGATGCACTTTCTGTGTTTCATCAACACTCTGATAGCCCACAGATTACAGAATGCCACCAGATGTGCATCGGAAACTACTACTGGTCTTCCAGGGAACGATCAAAGAGTAGACTGTTTGAGACATTACTCCTATGGAGGAAAGTGGGCATGGTGACTGTTGTATTCAATCCCGATGCAATTTCTGTGTTTCATCAACACTCTGATAGTCCACAGATTACAGAATGCCTCCAGATGTGCATCGGTAACTACTACTGGTCTTCCAGGTTATGATCAAAACGTAGACTGTTAGAGACATTACTCCCATGGAGGAAAGTGCGCATTGGTGACTGTTGTATTCAATCCCGATACAATTTCTGTGTTTCATTAACACTCTGATAGTCCACAGATTACAGAATGCCCCCAGATGTGCATCGGTAACTACTACTGGTCTTCCAGGGAACGATCAAAGAGTAGACTATTTGAGACATTACTCCCATGGAGGAAAATGCGCATGGTGACTGTTGTATTGAATCCCGAAGGATTTTCTGTGTTTCATCAGCACTCTGATAGTCCACAGATTACAGAACGGATCCAGATGTGCATCGGAAACTACTACTGGTCTTCCAGGGAACGATCAAAGAGTAGACTGTTTGAGACATTACTCCCATGGAGGAAAGTGAGCATGGTGACTGTTGTATTCAATCCCGATGCAATTTCTGTGTTTCATCAACACTCTAATAGTCCACAGATTATAGAATGCCACCAGATGTGCATCGGAAACTACTACTGGTCTTCCAGGGAACGATCAAAGCGTAGACAGTTTGATACATTACTCCCATGGAGGAAAGTGGGCATGGTGACTGTTGTATTCAATCCCGATGCAATTTCTGTGTTTCATCAACACTCTAATAGTCCACGGATTACAGAATGCCTCCAGATGTGCATCAGAAAGTACTACTGGTCTTCCAGGGAACGATCAAAGCGGAGACTGTTTGAGACATTACTCCCGTGGAGGAAAGTGCGCATAGTGACTGTTGCATTCAATCCCGATGCAAATTTCTGTGTTTCATCAACACTCAGATAGTCCACAGATTACAGAATGCCTCCAGATGTGCATCGGTAACTACTACTGGTCTCCCAGGGAACGATCAAAGCATAGACTGATTCAGGGTTACTCCCATGGCGGAAAGTGCGCATAGTGACTGTTGTATTCAATCCCGATGCAATTTCTGTGTTTCATCAACTCTCTGATAGTTAACAGATTACAGAATGCCTCCAGATGTGCATCGAAAACTACTACTGGTCTACCAGGGAACGATCAAAGAGTAGACTGTTTGAGACATTACTCCTATGGAGGAAAGTGCGCATGGTGACTGTTGTATTCAATCCCGATGCAATTTCTGTGTTTCATCAACACTCTGATAGTCCACAGATTACAGAAAGCCTCCAGATGTGCATCGGTAACTACTACTGGTCCTCCAGGTTATGATCAAAGCGTAGACTGTTATTGACATTACTCCCATGGAGGAAAGTGCGCATTGGTGACTGTTGTATTCAATCCCGATACAATTTCTGTGTTTCATCAACACTCTGAAAGTCCACAGATTACAGAATGCCTCCAGATGTGCATCGGTAACTACTACTGGTCTTCCAGGGAACGATCAAAGCATAGACTGTTTGAGACATTACTCCCATGGAGGAAAGTGCGCATGGTGATTGTTATATTCAATCCCGAAGGATTTTCTGTGTTTCATCAGCACTCTGATAGTCCACAGATTACAGAATGCCGACAGATGTGCATCGGAAACTACTACTGGTCTTCCAGGGAACGATCAAAGCGTAGACTGTTTCAGGGTTACTCCCATGGAGGAAAGTGCGCATGGTGAATGTTTTATTCAATTCCGATGCAATTTCTGTGTTTCATCAACACTCTGATAGTCTATAGATTACAGAATTCCACCAGACGTGCATCGGAATCTACTACTGGTCTTCCGGGGAACGATCAAAGCATAGACTGTTTGAGACATTACTCCCGTGGAGGAAAGTGGGCATGGTGACTGTTGTATTCAATCCCGATGCAATTTCTGTGTTTCATCAACACTCTAAGAGTCCACAGATAACAGAATGCCTCCAGATGTGCATCGGTAACTACTACTGGTCTTCCAGGTTATGATCAAAGCGTAGACTGTTAGAGGCATTACTCCCATGGAGGAAAGTGCGCATTGGTGACTGTTGTATTCAATCCCGATAAAATTTCTGTGTTTCATCAACACTCTGATAGTCCACAGATTACAGAATGCCTCCAGATGTGCATCGGATACTACTACTGGTCTTCCAGGGAACGATCAAAGCATAGACTGTTTGAGACATTACTCCCATGGAGGAAAGTGCGCATGGTGACTGTTGTATTCAATCCCGAAGGATTTTCTGTGTTTCATCAGCACTCTGATAGTCCACAGATTACAGAATGCCGACAGATGTGCATCGGTAACTACTACTGGTCTTCCAGGTTATGATCAAAACGTAGACTGTTAGAGACATTACTCCCATGGAGGAAAGTGCGCATGGTGACTGTTGTAATCAATCCCGATGCACTTTCTGTGTTTCATCAACACTCTGATAGCCCACAGATTACAGAATGCACCAGATGTGCATCGGAAACTACTACTGGTCTTCCAGGGAACGATCAAAGCGTAGACTGTTTGAGATATTACTCCCATGGAGGGAAGTGGGCATGGTGACTGTTGTATTCAATCCCGATGCAAATTCTGTGTTTCATCAACTCTCTGATAGTTAACAGATTACAGAATGCCTCCAGATGTGCATCGGAAACTACTACTGGTCTTCCAGGGAACGATCAAAGAGTAGACTGTTTGAGACATTACTCCTATGGAGGAAAGTGGGCATGGTAACTGTTGTATTCAATCCCGATGCAATTTCTGTGTTTCATCAACACTCTGATAGTCCACAGATTACAGAATGCCTCCAGATGTGCATCGGTAACTACTACTGGTCTTCCAGGTTATGATCAAAACGTAGACTGTTAGAGACATTACTCCCATGGAGGAAAGTGCGCATTCGTGACTGTTGTATTCAATCCCGATACAATTTCTGTGTTTCATTAACACTCTGATTGTCCACAGATTACAGAATGCCTCCAGATGTGCATCGGTAACTACTACTGGTCTTCCAGGGAACGATCAAAGAGTAGACTGTTTGAGACATTACTCCCATGGAGGAAAATGCGCATGGTGACTGTTGTATTGAATCCCGAAGGATTTTCTATGTTTCATCAGCACTCTGATAGTCCACAGATTACAGAATGGATCCAGATGTGCATCGGAAACTACTACTGGTCTTCCAGGGAACGATTAAAGCGTAGACTGTTTCAGGGTTACTCCCATGGCGGAAAGTGCGCATGGTGAATGTTTTATTTAATTCCGATGTAATTTCTGTGTTTCATATACACTCTGATAGTCCACAGATTACAGAATGCCACCTGACGTGCATCGGAAACTACTACTGGTCTTCCAGGAAAGGATCAAAGCGTAGACAGTTTGAGACATTACTCCCATGGGGGAAAGTGAGCATGGTGACTGTTGTATTCAATCCCGATGCAATTTCTGTGTTTCATCAACACTCTAATAGTCCACAGATTACAGAATGCCACCAGATGTGCATCGGAAACTACTACTGGTCTTCCAGGGAACGATCAAAGCGTAGAAAGTTTGAGACATTACTCCCATGGAGGAAAGTGCGGAAGGTGACTGTTGTATTCAATCCCAATACAATTTCTGTGTTTCATCAACACTCTGATAGTCCACAAATTACAGAATGCCTCCAGATGTGCATCGGTAACTACTACTGGTCTTCCAGGTTATGATCAAAGCGTAGACTGTTTGAGACATTACTCCCATGGAGGAAAGTGCGCATGGTGACTGTTGTATTCAATCCCGATGCAATTTCTGTGTTTCATCAACTCTCTGATAGTTAACAGATTACAGAATGCCTCCAGATGTGCATCGGAAACTACTACTGGTCTTCCAGGGAACGATCAAAGAGTAGATTGTTTGAGACATTACTCCTATGGAGGAAAGTGGGCATGGTGACTGTTGTATTCAATCCCGATGCAATTTCTGTGTTTCATCAACACTCTGATAGCCCACAGATTACAGAATGCCACCAGATGTGCATCGGAAACTACTACTGGTCTTCCAGGGAACGATCAAAGCGTAGACTGTTTGAGACATTACTCCCATGGAGGAAAGTGGGCATGGTGACTGTTGTATTCAATTCCGATGCAATTTCTGTGTTTCATCAACTCTCTTATAGTTAACAGATTACAGAATGCCTCCAGATGTGCATCGGAAACTACTACTGGTCTTCCAGGGAACGATCAAAGAGTAGACTGTTTGAGACGTTACTCCTATGGAGGAAAGTGGGCATGGTGACTGTTGTATTCAATCCCGATGCAATTTCTGTGTTTCATCAACACTCTGATAGTCCATAGATTACAGAATGCCTCCAGATGTGCATCGGATACTACTACTGGTCTTCCAGGGAACGATCAAAGCATAGACTGTTTGAGACATTACTCCCATGGAGGAAAGTGCGCATGGTGACTGTTGTATTCAATCCCGAAGGATTTTCTGTGTTTCATCAGCACTCTGATAGTCCACAGATTACAGAATGCTGACAGATGTGCATCGGTAACTACTACTGGTCTTCCAGGTTATGTTCAAAACGTAGACTGTTAGAGACATTACTCCCATGGAGGAAAGTGCGCATGGTGACTGTTGTAATCAATCCCGATGCATTTTCTGTGTTTCATCAACACTCTGATAGCCCACAGATTACAGAATGCCACCAGATGTGCATCGGAAACTACTACTGGTCTTCCAGGGAACGATCAAAGCGTAGACTGTTTGAGACATTACTCCCATGGAGGAAAGTGGGCATGGTGACTGTTGTATTCAATCCCGATGCAATTTCTGTGTTTCATCAACTCTCTGATAGTTAACAGATTACAGAATGCCGACAGATGTGCATCGGTAACTACTACTGGTCTTCCAGGTTATGATCAAAACGTAGACTGTTAGAGACATTACTCCCATGGAGGAAAGTGCGCATGGTCACTGTTGTAATCAATCCCGATGCACTTTCTGTGTTTCATCAACACTCTGATAGCCCACAGATTACAGAATGCCACCAGATGTGCATCGGAAACTACTACTGGTCTTCCAGGGAACGATCAAAGAGTAGACTGTTTGAGACATTACTCCTATGGAGGAAAGTGGGCATGGTGACTGTTGTATTCAATCCCGATGCAATTTCTGTGTTTCATCAACACTCTGATAGTCCACAGATTACAGAATGCCTCCAGATGTGCATCGGTAACTACTACTGGTCTTCCAGGTTATGATCAAAACGTAGACTGTTAGAGACATTACTCCCATGGAGGAAAGTGCGCATTGGTGACTGTTGTATTCAATCCCGATACAATTTCTGTGTTTCATTAACACTCTGATAGTCCACAGATTACAGAATGCCCCCAGATGTGCATCGGTAACTACTACTGGTCTTCCAGGGAACGATCAAAGAGTAGACTATTTGAGACATTACTCCCATGGAGGAAAATGCGCATGGTGACTGTTGTATTGAATCCCGAAGGATTTTCTGTGTTTCATCAGCACTCTGATAGTCCACAGATTACAGAACGGATCCAGATGTGCATCGGAAACTACTACTGGTCTTCCAGGGAACGATCAAAGAGTAGACTGTTTGAGACATTACTCCCATGGAGGAAAGTGAGCATGGTGACTGTTGTATTCAATCCCGATGCAATTTCTGTGTTTCATCAACACTCTAATAGTCCACAGATTATAGAATGCCACCAGATGTGCATCGGAAACTACTACTGGTCTTCCAGGGAACGATCAAAGCGTAGACAGTTTGATACATTACTCCCATGGAGGAAAGTGGGCATGGTGACTGTTGTATTCAATCCCGATGCAATTTCTGTGTTTCATCAACACTCTAATAGTCCACGGATTACAGAATGCCTCCAGATGTGCATCAGAAAGTACTACTGGTCTTCCAGGGAACGATCAAAGCGGAGACTGTTTGAGACATTACTCCCGTGGAGGAAAGTGCGCATAGTGACTGTTGCATTCAATCCCGATGCAAATTTCTGTGTTTCATCAACACTCAGATAGTCCACAGATTACAGAATGCCTCCAGATGTGCATCGGTAACTACTACTGGTCTCCCAGGGAACGATCAAAGCATAGACTGATTCAGGGGTACTCCCATGGCGGAAAGTGCGCATAGTGACTGTTGTATTCAATCCCGATGCAATTTCTGTGTTTCATCAACTCTCTGATAGTTAACAGATTACAGAATGCCTCCAGATGTGCATCGAAAACTACTACTGGTCTACCAGGGAACGATCAAAGAGTAGACTGTTTGAGACATTACTCCTATGGAGGAAAGTGCGCATGGTGACTGTTGTATTCAATCCCGATGCAATTTCTGTGTTTCATCAACACTCTGATAGTCCACAGATTACAGAAAGCCTCCAGATGTGCATCGGTAACTACTACTGGTCCTCCAGGTTATGATCAAAGCGTAGACTGTTATTGACATTACTCCCATGGAGGAAAGTGCGCATTGGTGACTGTTGTATTCAATCCCGATACAATTTCTGTGTTTCATCAACACTCTGAAAGTCCACAGATTACAGAATGCCTCCAGATGTGCATCGGTAACTACTACTGGTCTTCCAGGGAACGATCAAAGCATAGACTGTTTGAGACATTACTCCCATGGAGGAAAGTGCGCATGGTGATTGTTATATTCAATCCCGAAGGATTTTCTGTGTTTCATCAGCACTCTGATAGTCCACAGATTACAGAATGCCGACAGATGTGCATCGGAAACTACTACTGGTCTTCCAGGGAACGATCAAAGCGTAGACTGTTTCAGGGTTACTCCCATGGAGGAAAGTGCGCATGGTGAATGTTTTATTCAATTCCGATGCAATTTCTGTGTTTCATCAACACTCTGATAGTCTATAGATTACAGAATTCCACCAGACGTGCATCGGAATCTACTACTGGTCTTCCGGGGAACGATCAAAGCATAGACTGTTTGAGACATTACTCCCGTGGAGGAAAGTGGGCATGGTGACTGTTGTATTCAATCCCGATGCAATTTCTGTGTTTCATCAACACTCTAAGAGTCCACAGATAACAGAATGCCTCCAGATGTGCATCGGTAACTACTACTGGTCTTCCAGGTTATGATCAAAGCGTAGACTGTTAGAGGCATTACTCCCATGGAGGAAAGTGCGCATTGGTGACTGTTGTATTCAATCCCGATAAAATTTCTGTGTTTCATCAACACTCTGATAGTCCACAGATTACAGAATGCCTCCAGATGTGCATCGGATACTACTACTGGTCTTCCAGGGAACGATCAAAGCATAGACTGTTTGAGACATTACTCCCATGGAGGAAAGTGCGCATGGTGACTGTTGTATTCAATCCCGAAGGATTTTCTGTGTTTCATCAGCACTCTGATAGTCCACAGATTACAGAATGCCGACAGATGTGCATCGGTAACTACTACTGGTCTTCCAGGTTATGATCAAAACGTAGACTGTTAGAGACATTACTCCCATGGAGGAAAGTGCGCATGGTGACTGTTGTAATCAATCCCGATGCACTTTCTGTGTTTCATCAACACTCTGATAGCCCACAGATTACAGAATGCACCAGATGTGCATCGGAAACTACTACTGGTCTTCCAGGGAACGATCAAAGCGTAGACTGTTTGAGATATTACTCCCATGGAGGGAAGTGGGCATGGTGACTGTTGTATTCAATCCCGATGCAAATTCTGTGTTTCATCAACTCTCTGATAGTTAACAGATTACAGAATGCCTCCAGATGTGCATCGGAAACTACTACTGGTCTTCCAGGGAACGATCAAAGAGTAGACTGTTTGAGACATTACTCCTATGGAGGAAAGTGGGCATGGTAACTGTTGTATTCAATCCCGATGCAATTTCTGTGTTTCATCAACACTCTGATAGTCCACAGATTACAGAATGCCTCCAGATGTGCATCGGTAACTACTACTGGTCTTCCAGGTTATGATCAAAACGTAGACTGTTAGAGACATTACTCCCATGGAGGAAAGTGCGCATTCGTGACTGTTGTATTCAATCCCGATACAATTTCTGTGTTTCATTAACACTCTGATTGTCCACAGATTACAGAATGCCTCCAGATGTGCATCGGTAACTACTACTGGTCTTCCAGGGAACGATCAAAGAGTAGACTGTTTGAGACATTACTCCCATGGAGGAAAATGCGCATGGTGACTGTTGTATTGAATCCCGAAGGATTTTCTATGTTTCATCAGCACTCTGATAGTCCACAGATTACAGAATGGATCCAGATGTGCATCGGAAACTACTACTGGTCTTCCAGGGAACGATTAAAGCGTAGACTGTTTCAGGGTTACTCCCATGGCGGAAAGTGCGCATGGTGAATGTTTTATTTAATTCCGATGTAATTTCTGTGTTTCATATACACTCTGATAGTCCACAGATTACAGAATGCCACCTGACGTGCATCGGAAACTACTACTGGTCTTCCAGGAAAGGATCAAAGCGTAGACAGTTTGAGACATTACTCCCATGGGGGAAAGTGAGCATGGTGACTGTTGTATTCAATCCCGATGCAATTTCTGTGTTTCATCAACACTCTAATAGTCCACAGATTACAGAATGCCACCAGATGTGCATCGGAAACTACTACTGGTCTTCCAGGGAACGATCAAAGCGTAGAAAGTTTGAGACATTACTCCCATGGAGGAAAGTGCGGAAGGTGACTGTTGTATTCAATCCCAATACAATTTCTGTGTTTCATCAACACTCTGATAGTCCACAAATTACAGAATGCCTCCAGATGTGCATCGGTAACTACTACTGGTCTTCCAGGTTATGATCAAAGCGTAGACTGTTTGAGACATTACTCCCATGGAGGAAAGTGCGCATGGTGACTGTTGTATTCAATCCCGATGCAATTTCTGTGTTTCATCAACTCTCTGATAGTTAACAGATTACAGAATGCCTCCAGATGTGCATCGGAAACTACTACTGGTCTTCCAGGGAACGATCAAAGAGTAGATTGTTTGAGACATTACTCCTATGGAGGAAAGTGGGCATGGTGACTGTTGTATTCAATCCCGATGCAATTTCTGTGTTTCATCAACACTCTGATAGCCCACAGATTACAGAATGCCACCAGATGTGCATCGGAAACTACTACTGGTCTTCCAGGGAACGATCAAAGCGTAGACTGTTTGAGACATTACTCCCATGGAGGAAAGTGGGCATGGTGACTGTTGTATTCAATTCCGATGCAATTTCTGTGTTTCATCAACTCTCTTATAGTTAACAGATTACAGAATGCCTCCAGATGTGCATCGGAAACTACTACTGGTCTTCCAGGGAACGATCAAAGAGTAGACTGTTTGAGACGTTACTCCTATGGAGGAAAGTGGGCATGGTGACTGTTGTATTCAATCCCGATGCAATTTCTGTGTTTCATCAACACTCTGATAGTCCATAGATTACAGAATGCCTCCAGATGTGCATCGGATACTACTACTGGTCTTCCAGGGAACGATCAAAGCATAGACTGTTTGAGACATTACTCCCATGGAGGAAAGTGCGCATGGTGACTGTTGTATTCAATCCCGAAGGATTTTCTGTGTTTCATCAGCACTCTGATAGTCCACAGATTACAGAATGCTGACAGATGTGCATCGGTAACTACTACTGGTCTTCCAGGTTATGTTCAAAACGTAGACTGTTAGAGACATTACTCCCATGGAGGAAAGTGCGCATGGTGACTGTTGTAATCAATCCCGATGCATTTTCTGTGTTTCATCAACACTCTGATAGCCCACAGATTACAGAATGCCACCAGATGTGCATCGGAAACTACTACTGGTCTTCCAGGGAACGATCAAAGCGTAGACTGTTTGAGACATTACTCCCATGGAGGAAAGTGGGCATGGTGACTGTTGTATTCAATCCCGATGCAATTTCTGTGTTTCATCAACACTCTAATAGTCCACGGATTACAGAATGCCTCCAGATGTGCATCAGAAAGTACTACTGGTCTTCCAGGGAACGATCAAAGCGGAGACTGTTTGAGACATTACTCCCGTGGAGGAAAGTGCGCATAGTGACTGTTGCATTCAATCCCGATGCAAATTTCTGTGTTTCATCAACACTCAGATAGTCCACAGATTACAGAATGCCTCCAGATGTGCATCGGTAACTACTACTGGTCTCCCAGGGAACGATCAAAGCATAGACTGATTCAGGGGTACTCCCATGGCGGAAAGTGCGCATAGTGACTGTTGTATTCAATCCCGATGCAATTTCTGTGTTTCATCAACTCTCTGATAGTTAACAGATTACAGAATGCCTCCAGATGTGCATCGAAAACTACTACTGGTCTACCAGGGAACGATCAAAGAGTAGACTGTTTGAGACATTACTCCTATGGAGGAAAGTGCGCATGGTGACTGTTGTATTCAATCCCGATGCAATTTCTGTGTTTCATCAACACTCTGATAGTCCACAGATTACAGAAAGCCTCCAGATGTGCATCGGTAACTACTACTGGTCCTCCAGGTTATGATCAAAGCGTAGACTGTTATTGACATTACTCCCATGGAGGAAAGTGCGCATTGGTGACTGTTGTATTCAATCCCGATACAATTTCTGTGTTTCATCAACACTCTGAAAGTCCACAGATTACAGAATGCCTCCAGATGTGCATCGGTAACTACTACTGGTCTTCCAGGGAACGATCAAAGCATAGACTGTTTGAGACATTACTCCCATGGAGGAAAGTGCGCATGGTGATTGTTATATTCAATCCCGAAGGATTTTCTGTGTTTCATCAGCACTCTGATAGTCCACAGATTACAGAATGCCGACAGATGTGCATCGGAAACTACTACTGGTCTTCCAGGGAACGATCAAAGCGTAGACTGTTTCAGGGTTACTCCCATGGAGGAAAGTGCGCATGGTGAATGTTTTATTCAATTCCGATGCAATTTCTGTGTTTCATCAACACTCTGATAGTCTATAGATTACAGAATTCCACCAGACGTGCATCGGAATCTACTACTGGTCTTCCGGGGAACGATCAAAGCATAGACTGTTTGAGACATTACTCCCGTGGAGGAAAGTGGGCATGGTGACTGTTGTATTCAATCCCGATGCAATTTCTGTGTTTCATCAACACTCTAAGAGTCCACAGATAACAGAATGCCTCCAGATGTGCATCGGTAACTACTACTGGTCTTCCAGGTTATGATCAAAGCGTAGACTGTTAGAGGCATTACTCCCATGGAGGAAAGTGCGCATTGGTGACTGTTGTATTCAATCCCGATAAAATTTCTGTGTTTCATCAACACTCTGATAGTCCACAGATTACAGAATGCCTCCAGATGTGCATCGGATACTACTACTGGTCTTCCAGGGAACGATCAAAGCATAGACTGTTTGAGACATTACTCCCATGGAGGAAAGTGCGCATGGTGACTGTTGTATTCAATCCCGAAGGATTTTCTGTGTTTCATCAGCACTCTGATAGTCCACAGATTACAGAATGCCGACAGATGTGCATCGGTAACTACTACTGGTCTTCCAGGTTATGATCAAAACGTAGACTGTTAGAGACATTACTCCCATGGAGGAAAGTGCGCATGGTGACTGTTGTAATCAATCCCGATGCACTTTCTGTGTTTCATCAACACTCTGATAGCCCACAGATTACAGAATGCACCAGATGTGGATCGGAAACTACTACTGGTCTTCCAGGGAACGATCAAAGCGTAGACTGTTTGAGATATTACTCCCATGGAGGGAAGTGGGCATGGTGACTGTTGTATTCAATCCCGATGCAATTTCTGTGTTTCATCAACTCTCTGATAGTTAACAGATTACAGAATGCCTCCAGATGTGCATCGGAAACTACTACTGGTCTTCCAGGGAACGATCAAAGAGTAGACTGTTTGAGACATTACTCCTATGGAGGAAAGTGGGCATGGTAACTGTTGTATTCAATCCCGATGCAATTTCTGTGTTTCATCAACACTCTGATAGTCCACAGATTACAGAATGCCTCCAGATGTGCATCGGTAACTACTACTGGTCTTCCAGGTTATGATCAAAACGTAGACTGTTAGAGACATTACTCCCATGGAGGAAAGTGCGCATTCGTGACTGTTGTATTCAATCCCGATACAATTTCTGTGTTTCATTAACACTCTGATTGTCCACAGATTACAGAATGCCTCCAGATGTGCATCGGTAACTACTACTGGTCTTCCAGGGAACGATCAAAGAGTAGACTGTTTGAGACATTACTCCCATGGAGGAAAATGCGCATGGTGACTGTTGTATTGAATCCCGAAGGATTTTCTATGTTTCATCAGCACTCTGATAGTCCACAGATTACAGAATGGATCCAGATGTGCATCGGAAACTACTACTGGTCTTCCAGGGAACGATTAAAGCGTAGACTGTTTCAGGGTTACTCCCATGGCGGAAAGTGCGCATGGTGAATGTTTTATTTAATTCCGATGTAATTTGTGTGTTTCATATACACTCTGATAGTCCACAGATTACAGAATGCCACCTGACGTGCATCGGAAACTACTACTGGTCTTCCAGGAAAGGATCAAAGCGTAGACAGTTTGAGACATTACTCCCATGGGGGAAAGTGAGCATGGTGACTGTTGTATTCAATCCCGATGCAATTTCTGTGTTTCATCAACACTCTAATAGTCCACAGATTACAGAATGCCACCAGATGTGCATCGGAAACTACTACTGGTCTTCCAGGGAACGATCAAAGCGTAGAAAGTTTGAGACATTACTCCCATGGAGGAAAGTGCGGAAGGTGACTGTTGTATTCAATCCCAATACAATTTCTGTGTTTCATCAACACTCTGATAGTCCACAGATTACAGAATGCCTCCAGATGTGCATCGGTAACTACTACTGGTCTTCCAGGTTATGATCAAAGCGTAGACTGTTTGAGACATTACTCCCATGGAGGAAAGTGCGCATGGTGACTGTTGTATTCAATCCCGATGCAATTTCTGTGTTTCATCAACTCTCTGATAGTTAACAGATTACAGAATGCCTCCAGATGTGCATCGGAAACTACTACTGGTCTTCCAGGGAACGATCAAAGAGTAGATTGTTTGAGACATTACTTCTATGGAGGAAAGTGGGCATGGTGACTGTTGTATTCAATCCCAATGCAATTTCTGTGTTTCATCAACACTCTGATAGCCCACAGATTACAGAATGCCACCAGATGTGCATCGGAAACTACTACTGGTCTTCCAGGGAACGATCAAAGCGTAGACTGTTTGAGACATTACTCCCATGGAGGAAAGTGGGCATGGTGACTGTTGTATTCAATCCCGATGCAATTTCTGTGTTTCATCAACTCTCTTATAGTTAACAGATTACAGAATGCCTCCAGATGTGCATCGGAAACTACTACTGGTCTTCCAGGGAACGATCAAAGAGTAGACTGTTTGAGACGTTACTCCTATGGAGGAAAGTGGGCATGGTGACTGTTGTATTCAATCCCGATGCAATTTCTGTGTTTCATCAACACTCTGATAGTTTATAGATTACAGAATGCCTCCAGATGTGCATCGGATACTACTACTGGTCTTCCAGGGAACGATCAAAGCATAGACTGTTTGAGACATTACTCCCATGGAGGAAAGTGCGCATGGTGACTGTTGTATTCAATCCCGAAGGATTTTCTGTGTTTCATCAGCACTCTGATAGTCCACAGATTACAGAATGCTGACAGATGTGCATCGGTAACTACTACTGGTCTTCCAGGTTATGTTCAAAACGTAGACTGTTAGAGACATTACTCCCATGGAGGAAAGTGCGCATGGTGACTGTTGTAATCAATCCCGATGCATTTTCTGTGTTTCATCAACACTCTGATAGCCCACAGATTACAGAATGCCACCAGATGTGCATCGGAAACTACTACTGGTCTTCCAGGGAACGATCAAAGCGTAGACTGTTTGAGACATTACTCCCATGGAGGAAAGTGGGCATGGTGACTGTTGTATTCAATCCCGATGCAATTTCTGTGTTTCATCAACTCTCTGATAGTTAACAGATTACAGAATGCCTCCAGATGTGCATCGGAAACTACTACTGGTCTTCCAGGGAACGATCAAAGAGTAGACTGTTTGAGACATTACTCCTATGGAGGAAAGTGGGCATGGTGACTGTTGTATTCAATCCCGATGCAATTTCTGTGTTTCATCAACACTCTGATAGTCCACAGATTACAGAATGCCTCCAGATGTGCATCGGTAACTACTACTGGTCTTCCAGGTTATGATCAAAACGTAGACTGTTAGAGACATTACTCCCATGGAGGAAAGTGCGCATTCGTGACTGTTGTATTCAATCCCGATACAATTTCTGTGTTTCATTAACACTCTGATAGTCCACAGATTACAGAATGCCTCCAGATGTGCATCGGTAACTACTACTGGTCTTCCAGGGAACGATCAAAGAGTAGACTGTTTGAGACATTACTCCCATGGAGGAAAATGCGCATGGTGACTGTTGTACTGAATCCCGAAGGATTTTCTGTGTTTCATCAGCACTCTGATAGTCCACAGATTACAGAATGGATCCAGATGTGCATCGGAAACTACTACTGGTCTTCCAGGGAACGATTAAAGCGTAGACTGTTTCAGGGTTACTCCCATGGCGGAAAGTGCGCATGGTGAATGTTTTATTTAATTCCGATGTAATTTCTGTGTTTCATATACACTCTGATAGTCCACAGATTACAGAATGCCACCTGACGTGCATCGGAAACTACTACTGGTCTTCCAGGAAAGGATCAAAGCGTAGACAGTTTGAGACATTACTCCCATGGAGGAAAGTGAGCATGGTGACTGTTGTATTCAATCCCGATGCAATTTCTGTGTTTCATCAACACTCTAATAGTCCACAGATTACAGAATGCCACCAGATGTGCATCGGAAACTACTACTGGTCTTCCAGGGAACGATCAAAGCGTAGAAAGTTTGAGACATTACTCCCATGGAGGAAAGTGCGGAAGGTGACTGTTGTATTCAATCCCAATACCATTTCTGTGTTTCATCAACACTCTGATAGTCCACAGATTACAGAATGCCTCCAGATGTGCATCGGTAACTACTACTGGTCTTCCAGGTTATGATCAAAGCGTAGACTGTTTGAGACATTACTCCCATGGAGGAAAGTGCGCATGGTGACTGTTGTATTCAATCCCGATGCAATTTCTGTGTTTCATCAACTCTCTGATAGTTAACAGATTACAGAATGCCTCCAGATGTGCATCGGAAACTACTACTGGCCTTCCAGGGAACGATCAAAGAGTAGATTGTTTGAGACATTACTCTTATGGAGGAAAGTGGGCATGGTGACTGTTGTATTCAATCCCGTTGCAATTTTTGTGTTTCATCAACACTCTGATAGCCCACAGATTACAGAATGCCACCAGATGTGCATCGGAAACTACTACTGGTCTTCCAGGGAACGATCAAAGCGTAGACTGTTTGAGACATTACTCCCATGGAGGAAAGTGGGCATGGTGACTGTTGTATTCAATCCCGATGCAATTTCTGTGTTTCATCAACTCTCTGATAGTTAACAGATTACAGAATGCCTCCAGATGTGCATCGGAAACTACTACTGGTCTTCCAGGGAACGATCAAAGAGTAGACTGTTTGAGACATTACTCCTATGGAGGAAAGTGGGCATGGTGACTGTTGTATTCAATCCCGATGCAATTTCTGTGTTTCATCAACACTCTGATAGTCCATAGATTACAGAATGCCTCCAGATGTGCATCGGATACTACTACTGGTCTTCCAGGGAACGATCAAAGCATAGACTGTTTGAGACATTACTCCCATGGAGGAAAGTGCGCATGGTGACTGTTGTATTCAATCCCTAAGGATTTTCTGTGTTTCATCAGCACTCTGATAGTCCACAGATTACAGAATGCCGACAGATGTGCATCGGTAACTACTACTGGTCTTCCAGGTTATGATCAAAACGTAGACTGTTAGAGACATTACTCCCATGGAGGAAAGTGCGCATGGTGACTGTTGTAATCAATCCCGATGCACTTTCTGTGTTTCATCAACACTCTGATAGCCCACAGATTACAGAATGCCACCAGATGTGCATCGGAAACTACTACTGGTCTTCCAGGGAACGATCAAAGCGTAGACTGTTTGAGACATTACTCCTATGGAGGAGAGTGGGCATGGTGACTGTTGTATTCAATCCCGATGCAATTTCTGTGTTTCATCAACACTCTGATAGTCCACAGATTACAGAATGCCTCCAGATGTGCATCGGTAACTACTATTGGTCTTCCAGGTTATGATCAAAACGTAGACTGTTAGAGACATTACTCCCATGGAGGAAAGTGCGCATTCGTGACTGTTGTATTCAATCCCGATACAATTTCTGTGTTTCATTAACACTCTGATAGTCCACAGATTACAGAATGCCCCAGACGTGCATCGGTAACTACTACTGGTCTTCCAGGGAACAATCAAAGAGTAGACTGTTTGAGACATTACTCCCATGGAGGAAAATGCGCATGGTGACTGTTGTATTGAATCCCGAAGGATTTTCTGTGTTTCATCAGCACTCTGATAGTCCACAGATTACAGAATGGATCCAGATGTGCATCGGAAACTACTACTGGTCTTCCAGGGAACGATTAAAGCGTAGACTGTTTCAGGGTTACTCCCATGGCGGAAAGTGCGCATGGTGAATGTTTTATTTAATTCCGATGTAATTTCTGTGTTTCATATACACTCTGATAGTCCACAGATTACAGAATGCCACCTGACGTGCATCGGAAACTACTACTGGTCTTCCAGGAAAGGATCAAAGCGTAGACAGTTTGAGACATTACTCCCATGGAGGAAAGTGAGCATGGTGACTGTTGTATTCAATCCCGATGCAATATCTGTGTTTCATCAACACTCTAATAGTCCACAGATTACAGAATGCCACCAGATGTGCATCGGAAACTACTACTGGTCTTCCAGGGAACGATCAAAGCGTAGAAAGTTTGAGACATTACTCCCATGGAGGAAAGTGCGGAAGGTGACTGTTGTATTCAATCCCAATACAATTTCTGTGTTTCATCAACACTCTGATAGTCCACAGATTACAGAATGCCTCCAGATGTGCATCGGTAACTACTACTGGTCTTCCAGGTTATGATCAAAGCGTAGACTGTTTGAAACATTACTCCCATGGAGGAAAGTGCGCATGGTGACTGTTGTATTCAATCCCGATGCAATTTCTGTGTTTCATCAACTCTCTGATAGTTAACAGATTACAGAATGCCTCCAGATGTGCATCGGAAACTACTACTGGTCTTCCAGGGAACGATCAAAGAGTAGATTGTTTGAGACATTACTCCTATGGAGGAAAGTGGGCATGGTGACTGTTGTATTCAATCCCGATGCAATTTCTGTGTTTCATCAACACTCTGATAGTCCACAGATTACAGAATGCCTCCATATGACATCGGTAACTACTACTGGTCTTCCAGGTTATGATCAAAACGTAGACTGTTAGAGACATTACTCCCATGGAGGAAAGTGCGCATTGGTGACTGTTGTATTCAATTCCGATACAATTTCTGTGTTTCATTAACACTCTGATAGTCCACAGATTACAGAATGCCTCCAGATGTGCATCGGTAACTACTACTGGTCTTCCAGGGAACGATCAAAGAGTAGACTGTTTGAGACATTAAACCCATGGAGGAAAATGCGCATGGTGACTGTTGTATTGAATCCCGAAGGATTTTCTGTGTTTCATCAGCACTCTGATAGTCCACAGATTACAGAATGGATCCAGATGTGCATCGGAAACTACTACTGGTCTTCCAGGGAACGATTAAAGCGTAGTCTGTTTCAGGGTTACTCCCATGGCGGAAAGTGCGCATGGTGAATGTTTTATTTAATTCCGATGTAATTTCTGTGTTTCATATACACTCTGATAGTCCACAGATTACAGAATGCCACCTGACGTGCATCGGAAACTACTACTGGTCTTCCAGGAAAGGATCAAAGCGTAGACAGTTTGAGACATTACTCCCATGGAGGAAAGTGAGCATGGTGACTGTTGTATTCAATCCCGATGCAATTTCTGTGTTTCATCAACACTCTAATAGTCCACAGATTACAGAATGCCACCAGATGTGCATCGGAAACTACTACTGGTCTTCCAGGGAACGATCAAAGCGTAGACAGTTTGAGACATTACTCCCATGGAGGAAAGTGGGCATGGTGACTGTTGTATTCAATCCCGATGCAATTTCTGTGTTTCATCAACACTCTAATAGTCCACAGATTACAGAATGCCACCAGATGTGCATCGGAAACTACTACTGGTCTTCCAGGGAACGATCAAAGCGTAGACAGTTTGAGACATTACTCCCGTGGAGGAAAGTGTGCATGGTGACTGTTGTATTCAATCCCGATGCAATTTCTGTGTTTCATCAACTCTCTGATAGTTAACAGATTACAGAATGCCTCCAGATGTGCATCGAAAACTACTACTGGTCTTCCAGGGAACGATCAAAGAGTAGACTGTTTGAGACATTACTCCTATGGAGGAAAGAGCGCATGGTGACTGTTGTATTCAATCCCGATGCAATTTCTGTGTTTCATCAACACTCTGATAGTCCACAGATTACAGAAAGCCTCCAGATGTGCATCGGTAACTACTACTGGTCCTCCAGGTTATGATCAAAGCGTAGACTGTTATTGACATTACTCCCACGGAGGAAAGTGCGCATTGGTGACTGTTGTATTCAATCCCGATACTATTTCTGTGTTTCATCAACACTCTGATAGTCCACAGATTACAGAATGCCTCCAGATGTGCATCGGTAACTACTACTGGTCTTCCAGGGAACGATCAAAGCGGAGACTGTTTGAGACATTACTCCCATGGGCGAAAGTGCGCATGGTGATTGTTATATTCAATCCCGAAGGATTTTCTGTGTTTCATCAGCACTCTGATAGTCCACAGATTACAGAATGCCGACAGATGTGCATCGGAAACTACTACTGGTCTTCCAGGGAACGATTAAAGCGTAGACTGTTTCAGGGTTACTCCCATGGAGGAAAGTGCGCATGGTGAATGTTTTATTCAATTCCGATGCAATTTCTGTGTTTCATCAACACTCTGATAGTCCATAGATTACAGAATGCCACCAGACGTGCATCGGAATCTACTACTGGTCTTCCGGGGAACGATCAAAGCATAGACTGTTTGAGACATTACTCCCGTGGAGGAAAGTGGGCATGGTGACTGTTGTATTCAATCCCGATGCAATTTCTGTGTTTCATCAACACTCTAAGAGTCCACAGATAACAGAATGCCTCCAGATGTGCATCGGTAACTTCTACTGGTCTTCCAGGTTATGATCAAAGCGTAGACTGTTAGAGGCATTACTCCCATGGAGGAAAGTGCGCATTGGTGACTGTTGTATTCAATCCCGATACAATTTCTGTGTTTCATCAACACTCTGATAGTCCACAGATTACAGAATGCCTTCAGATGTGCATCGGATACTACTACTGGTCTTCCAGGGATCGATCAAAGCATAGACTGTTTGAGACATTACTCCCATGGAGGAAAGTGCGCATGGTGACTGTTGTATTCAATCCCGAAGGATTTTCTGTGTTTCATCAGCACTCTGATAGTCCACAGATTACAGAATGCCGACAGATGTGCATCGGTAACTACTACTGGTCTTCCAGGTTATGATCAAAACGTAGACTGTTAGAGACATTACTCCCATGGAGGAAAGTGCGCATGGTGACTGTTGTAATCAATCCCGATGCACTTTCTGTGTTTCATCAACACTCTGATAGCCCACAGATTACAGAATGCCACCAGATGTGCATCGGAAACTACTACTGGTCTTCCAGGGAACGATCAAAGCGTAGACTGAGACATTACTCCCATGGAGGAAAGTGGGCATGGTGACTGTTGTATTCAATCCCGATGCAATTTCTGTGTTTCATCAACTCTCTGATAGTTAACAGATTACAGAATGCCTCCAGATGTGCATCCGAAACTACTACTGGTCTTCCAGGGAACGATCAAAGAGTAGACTGTTTGAGACATTACTCCTATGGAGGAAAGTGGGCATGGTGACTGTTGTATTCAATCCCGATGCAATTTCTGTGTTTCATCAACACTCTGATAGTCCACAGATTACAGAATGCCTCCAGATGTGCATCGGTAACTACTACTGGTCTTCCAGGTTATGATCAAAACGTAGACTGTTAGGGACATTACTCCCATGGAGGAAAGTGCGCATTGGCGACTGTTGTATTCAATCCCGATACAATTTCTGTGTTTCATTAACACTCTGATAGTCCACAGATTACAGAATGCCTCCAGATGTCCATCGGTAACTACTACTGGTCTTCCAGGGAACGATCAAAGAGTAGACTGTTTGAGACATTACTCCCATGGAGGAAAATGCGCATGGTGACTATTGTATTGAATCCCGAAGGATTTTCTGTGTTTCATCAGCACTCTGATAGTCCACAGATTACAGAATGGATCCAGATGTGCATCGGAAACTACTACTGGTCTTCCAGGAACGATTAAAGCGTAGACTGTTTCAGGGTTACTCCCATGGCGGAAAGTGCGCATGGTGAATGTTTTATTTAATTCCGATGTAATTTCTGTGTTTCATATACACTCTGATAGTCCACAGATTACAGAATGCCACCTGACGTGCATCGGAAACTACTACTGGTCTTCCAGGAAAGGATCAAAGCGTAGACAGTTTGAGACATTACTCCCATGGAGGAAAGTGAGCATGGTGACTGTTGTATTCAATCCCGATGCAATTTCTGTGTTTCATCAACACTCTAATAGTCCACAGATTACAGAATGCCACCAGATGTGCATCGGAAACTACTACTGGTCTTCCAGGGAACGATCAAAGCGTAGAGAGGTTTGAGACATTACTCCCATGGAGGAAAGTGGGCATGGTGACTGTTGTATTCAATCCCGATGCAATTTCTGTGTTTCATCAACACTCTAATAGTCCACGGATTACAGAATGCCACCAGATGTGCATCAGAAATTACTACTGGTCTTCCAGGGACCGATCAAAGCGGAGACTGTTTGAGACATTACTCCCATGGAGGAAAGTGCGCATGGTGACTGTTGCATTCAATCCCGATGCAAATTTCTGTGTTTCATCAACACTCTGATAGTCCACAGATTACAGAATGCCTCCAGATGTGCATCGGTAACTACTACTGGTCTCCCAGGGAACGATCAAAGCATAGACTGTTTCAGGGGTACTCTCATGGCGGAAAGTGCGCATGGTGACTGTTGTATTCAATCCCGATGCAATTTCTGTGTTTCATCAACTCTCTGATAGTTAACAGATTACAGAATGCCTCCAGATGTGCATCGAAAACTACTACTGGTCTTCCAGGGAACGATCAAAGAGTAGACTGTTTGAGACATTACTCCTATGGAGGAAAGTGCGCATGGTGACTGTTGTATTCAATCCCGATGCAATTTCTGTGTTTCATCAACACTCTGATAGTCCACAGATTACAGAAAGCCTCCAGATGTGCATCGGTAACTACTACTGGTCCTCCAGGTTATGATCAAAGCGTAGACTGTTATTGACATTACTCCCATGGAGGAAAGTGCGCATTGGTGACTGTTGTATTCAATCCCGACACAATTTCTGTGTTTCATCAACACTCTGATAGTCCACAGATTACAGAATGCCTCCAGATGTGCATCGGTAACTACTACTGGTCTTCCTGGGAACGATCAAAGCATAGACTGTTTGAGACATTACTCCCATGGAGGAAAGTGCGCATGGTGATTGTTATATTGAATCCCGAAGGATTTTCTGTGTTTCATCAGCACTCTGATAGTCCACAGATTACAGAATGCCGACAGATGTGCATCGGAAACTACTACTGGTCTTCCAAGGAACGATTAAAGCGTAGACTGTTTCAGGGTTACTCCCATGGAGGAAAGTGCGCATGGTGAATGTTTTATTCAATTCCGATGCAATTTCTGTGTTTCATCAACACTCTGATAGTCCATAGTTTACAGAATGCCACCAGACGTGCATCGGAATCTACTACCGGTCTTCCGGGGAACGATCAAAGCATAGACTGTTTGAGACATTACTCCCGTGGAGGAAAGTGGGCATGGTGACTGTTGTATTCAATCCCGATGCAATTTCTGTGTTTCATCAACACTCTAAGAGTCCACAAATAACAGAATGCCTCCAGATGTGCATCGGTAACTACTACTGGTCTTCCAGGTTATGATCAAAGCGTAGACTGTTAGAGGCATTACTCCCATGGAGGAAAGTGCGCATTGGTGACTGTTGTATTCAATCCCGATACAATTTCTGTGTTTCATCAACACTCTGATAGTCCACAGATTACAGAATGCCGACAGATGTGCATCGGAAACTACTACTGGTCTTCCAGGGATTGATCAAAGAGTAGACTGTTTGAGACATTACTCCTATGGAGGAATGTGCGCATGGTGACTGTTGTATTCAATCCCGATGCAATTTCTGTGTTTCATCATTACTCAGATAGTCCACAGATAACAGAATGCCTCCAGATGTGCATCGGTAACTACTACTGGTCTTCCAGGTTATGATCAAAGCGTAGACTGTTAGAGGCATTACTCCCATGGAGGAAAGTGCGCATTGGTGACTGTTGTATTCAATCCCGAAGGATTTTCTGTGTTTCATCAGCACTCTGATAGTCCACAGATTACAGAATGCCGACAGATGTGCATCGGAAACTACTACTGGTCTTCCAGGGAACGATTAAAACGTAGACTGATAGAGTCATTACTCCCATGGAGGAAAGTGCGCGTGGTGACTGTTGTATTCAATCCCGATGCATTTTCTGTGTTTCATCAACACTCTGATAGTCCACAGATTACAGAATGCCTCCAGATGTGCATCGGTAACTACAACTGGTCTCCCAGGAAACGATCAAAGCGTAGACTGTTTCAGGGGTACTCCCATGGCGGAAAGTGCGCATGGTGACTGTTTTATTCGATTCCGATGCAATTTCTGTGTTTCATCAACACTCTGATAGTCCACAGATTACAGAATGCCACCAGACGTGCATCGGAAGCTACTACTGGTCTTCCAGGGAACGATCAAAGCGTAGACTGTTTGAGAATTACTCCCATAGAGGAAAGTGCGCGTGGTGACTGTTGTATTCAATCCCGATGCATTTTCTGTGTTTCATCAACACTCTGATAGTCCACAGATTACAGAATGCCTCCAGATGTGCATCGGTAACTACTGCTCGTCTCCCAGGAAACGATCAAAGCGTAGACTGTTTCAGGGGTACTCCCATGGCGGAAAGTGCGCATGGTGACTGTTTTATTCAATTCCGATGCAATTTCTGTGTTTCATCAACAATCTGATAGTCCACAGATTACAGAATGCCACCAGACGTGCATCGGAAGCTACAACTGGTCATCCAGGGAACGATCAAAGCGTAGACTGTTTGAGACATTACTCCTGTGGAGGAAAGTGCGCATGGTGACTGTTGTATTCAATCCCGATGCAAATTGCTGTGTTTCATCAACACTCTGATAGTCCACAGATTACACAATGCTTCCAGATGTGCATCGGTAACTAGTACTGGTCTTCCAATGAACGATCAAAGCGTAGACTGTTTGAGACATTACTCCCGTGGAGGAAAGTGCGCATGGTGACTGTTGTAATCAATCCCGATGCACTTTCTGTGTTTCATCAACACTCTGATAGCCCACAGATTACAGAATGCCACCAGGTGTGCATCGGAAAATACTACTGGTCTTCCAGGGAACGATCAAAGCGTAGACTGTTTGAGACATTACTCCCATGGAAGAAAGTGCGCATGGTGACTGTTGTATTCAATCCCGATGCAATTTCTGTGTTTCATCAACTCTCCGATAGTTAACAGATTACAGAATGCCTCCAGATGTGCATCGGAAACTACTACTGGTCTTCCAGGGAACGATCAAAGAGTAGACTTTTTGAGACATTACTCCTATGGAGGAAAGTGACATGGTGACTGTGGTATTCAATCCCGATGCAATTTCTGTGTTTCATCAACACTCTCGTAGTCCACAGATTACTGAATGCCTCCAGATGTGCATCGGTAACTACTACAGGTCTTCCAGGTTATGATCAAAGCGTAGACTGTTAGAGACATTACTCCCATGGAGGAAAGTGCGCATTGGTGACTGTTGTATTCAATCCCGATACAATTACTGTGTTTGATCAACACTCTGATAGTCCACAGATTACAGAATGCCTCCAGATGTGCATCGGTAACTACTACTGGTCTTCCAGGGAACGATCAAAGCATAGACTGTTTGAGACATTACTCCCATGGAGGAAAGTGCACATGGTGACTGTTGTATTAAATAACGAAGGATTTTCTGTGTTTCATCAGCACTCTGATAGTCCACAGATTACAGAATGCCACCAGACGTGCATCGGAAGCTACTACTGGTCTTCCAGGGAACGATCAAAGCGTAGACTGTTTGAGACATTACTCCCGTGGAGGAAAGTGGGCATGGTGACTGTTGTATTCAATCCCTATGCAATTTCTGTGTTTCATCATCACTCTAAGACTCCACAGATTACAAAATGCCACCAGACGTGCATCGGAAGCTACTACTGGTCATCCAAGGAACGATCAAAGCGTAGACTGTTTGAGACATTACTCCCGTGCAGGAAAGTGTTCAAGGTGACAGTTGTATTCAATCCCGATGCAAATTGCTGTGTTTCATCAACACTCTGATAGTCCACAGATTACACAATGCCTCCAGATGTGCATCGGTAACTAGTACTGGTCTTCCAGGGAACGATCAAAGCGTAGACTGTTTGAGACATTACTCCCGTAGAGGAAAGTGCGCATGGTGACTGTTGTAATCAATCCCGATGCAGTTTCTGTGTTTCATCAACACTCTGATAGCCCACAGATTATAGAATGCCACCAGATGTGCATCGGAAACTACTACTGGTTTTCCAGGGAACGATCAAAGCGTAGACTGTTTGAGACATTACTCCCATGGAAGAAAGTGCGCATGGTGACTGTTGTATTCAATCCCGATGCAATTTCTGTGTTTCATCAACTCTCTCATAGTTAACAGATTACAGAATGCCTCCAGATGTGCATCGGAAACTACTACTGGTCTTCCAGGGAACGATCAAAGAGTAGACTGTTTGAGACATTACTCCTATGGAGGAAAGTGCGCATGGTGACTGTTGTATTCAATCCCGATGCAATTTCTGTGTTTAATCAACACTCTGATAGTCCACAGATTACAGAATGCCTCCATATGACATCGGTAACTACTACTGGTCTTCCAGGTTATGATCAAAGCGTAGACTGTTAGAGACATTACTCCCATGGAGGAAAGTACGCATTGGTGAATGTTTTATTCAATTCCGATGCAATTTCTGTGTTTCATATACACTCTGATAGTCCACAGATTACAGAATGCCACCAGACGTGCATCGGAAGCTACTACTGGTCTTCCAGGGGACGATCAAAGCGTAGACTGTTTGAGATATTACTCCCGTGGAGGAAAGTGGGCATGGTGACTGTTGTATTCAATCCCGATGCAATTTCTGTGTTTCATCAACACTCTGATAGTCCACAGATTACAGAATCGGTCCAGACGTGCAACGGTAACTACTACTGGTCTTCCAGGGAACGATCAAAGCGTAGACTGTTTGAGAATTACTCCCATTGGGGAAAGTGCGCGTGGTGACTGTTGTATTCAATCCCGATGCAATTTCTTTGTTTCATCAGCACTCTGATACTCCACAGATTACAGAATGCCACCACATGTGCATCGGTAACTACTACTGGTCTTCCAGGGACCGATCAAAGCGTAGACTGTTTGAGACATTACTCCCGTGGAGGAAAGTGCTCATGGTGACTGTTTTAATCAATCCCGATTCACTTTCTGTGTTTCATCAACACTCTGATAGCCCACAGATTACAGAATGCCACCATATGTGCATCGGAAAACTACTACTGGTCTTCCAGGGAACGATCAAAGCGTAGACTGTTTGAGACATTACTCCCATGGAGGAAAGTGCGCATGGTGACTGTTGTATTCAATCCCGATCCAATTTCTGTGTTTCATCAACTCTCTGATAGTTAACAGATTACAGAATGCCTCCAGATCTGCATCGGAAACTACTACTGGTCTTCCAGGGAACGATCAAAGAGTAGACTGTTTGAGACACTACTCCCATGGAGGAAAGTGCGCATGGTGACTGTTGTATTCAATCCCGATGCAATTTTTGTGTTTCATCAACACTCTGATAGTCCACAGATTACAGAATGCCGACAGATGTGCATCGGAAACTACTACTGGTCTTCCAGGGAACGATTAAAGCGTAGACTGTTAGAGACATCACTCCCATGGAGGAAAGTGCGGAAGGTGACTGTTGTATTCAATCCCAATACCATTTCTATGTTTCATCAACACTCTGATAGTCCACAGATTACAGAATGCCTCCAGATGTGCAACGGTAACTACTACTGGTCTTCCAGGGAACGATCAAAGCGTAGACTGCTTGAGAATTACTCCCATAGAGGAAAGTGCGCGTGGTGACTGTTGTATTCAATCCCGATGCATTTTCTGTGTTTCATCAACACTCTGATAGTCCACAGATTACACAATGCCTCCAGATGTGCATCGGAAACTACTACAGGTCTCCCAGGGAACGATCAAAGCGTAGACTGTTACAGGGGTACTCCCATGGCGGAAAGTGCGCATGGTGACTGTTTTATTCAATTCCGATGCAATTTCTGTGTTTCATCAACACTCTGATAGTCCACAGATTACAGAATGCCACCAGACGTGCATCGGAAGCTACTACTCGTCTTCCAGGGAACGATCAAAGCGTAGACTGTTTGAGACATTACTCCCATGGAGGAAAGTGCGCATGGTGACTGTTGTATTCAATCCCGATGCAATCTCTGTGTTTCATCAACTCTCTGATAGTTAACAGATTACAGAATGCCTCCAGATGTGCATCGGAAACTACTACTGGTCTTCCAGGGAACGATCAAGGAGTAGACTGTTTGAGACATTACTCCTATGGACGAAAGTGCGCATGGTGACTGTTGTATTCAATCCCGATGCAATTTCTGTGTTTCATCAACACTCTGATAGTCCACAGATTACAGAATGCCTCCAGATGTGCATCGGTAATTACTACTGGTCTTCCAGGTTATGATCAAACCGTAGACTGTTAGAGACATTACTCCCATGGAGGAAAGTGCGCATTCATGACTGTTGTATTCAATCCCGATACAATTACTGTGTTTCATCAACACTCTGATAGTCCACAGATTACAGAATGCCTCCAGATGTGCATCGGTAACTACTACTGGTCTTCCAGGGAACGATCAAAGCATAAACTGTTTGAGACATTACTCCCATGGAGGAAAGTGCGCATGGTGACTGTTGTATTCAATCCCGAAGGATTTTCTGTGTTTCATCAGCACTCTGATAGTCCACAGATTGCAGAATGCCGACAGATGTGCATCGGAAACTACTACTGGTCTTCCAGGGAACGATTAAAGCGTAGACTGTTTCAGGGTTACTCCCATGGCGGAAAGTGCGCATGGTGAATGTTTTATTCAATTCCGATGCAATTTCTGTGTTTCATCAACACTCTGATAGTCCACAGATTACAGAATGCCACCAGACGTGCATCGGAAGCTACTACTGGTCTTCCAGGGAACGATCAAAGCGTAGACTGTTTGAGACATTACTCCCGTGGAGGAAAGTGGGCATGGTAACTGTTGTATTCAATCCCGATGCAATTTCAGGGTTTCATCATCACTCTAAGAATCCACAGATTACAGAATGCCACCAGACGTGCATCGGAAGCTACTACTGGTCATCCAGGGAACGATCAAAGCGTAGACTGTTTGAGACATTACTCCCATGGAAGAAAGTGCGCATGGTGACTGCTGTATTCAATCCCGATGCAATTTCTGTGTTTCATCAACTCTCCGATAGTTAACAGATTACAGAATGCCTCCAGATGTGCATCGGAAACTACTACTGGTCTTCCAGGGAACGATCAAAGAGTAGACTTTTTGAGACATTATTCCTATGGAGGAAAGTGCGCATGGTGACTGTTGTATTCAATCCCGATGCAATTTCTGTGTTTCATCAACACTCTCATAGTCCACAGATTACTGAATGCCTCCAGATGTGCATCGGTAACTACTACTGGTCTTCCAGGTTATGATCAAAGCGTAGACTGTTAGAGACATTACTCCCATGGAGGAAAGTGCGCATTGGTGACTGTTGTATTCAATCCCGATACAATTACTGTGTTTCATCAACACTCTGATAGTCCACAGATTACAGAATGCCTCCAGATGTGCATCGGTAACTACTACTGGTCTTCCAGGGAACGATCAAAGCATAGACTCTTTGAGACATTACTCCCATGGAGGAAAGTGCGCATGGTGACTGTTGTATTCAATCCCGAAGGATTTTCTGTGTTTCATCAGCACTCTGATAGTCCACAGATTACAGAATGCCACCAGATGTGCATCGAAAACTACTACTGGTCTTCCAGGGAACGATCAAAGCGTAGACTGTTTGAGACATTACTCCCGTAGAGGAAAGTGCCCATGGTGACTGTTGTATTCAATCCAGATGCAATTTCTGTGTTTCATTAACACTCTGATAGTCCACAGATTACAGGATGCCACCAGATGTGCATCGGAAACTACTACTGGTCTTCCAGGGAACGATCAAAGCGTAGACTGTATGAGACATTACTCCCGTGGAGGAAAGTGCGCATGGTGACTGTTGTAATCAATCCCGATGCACTTTCTGTGTTTCATCAACACTCTGATAGCCCACAGATTACAGAATGCCACCATATGTGCATCGGAAAACTACTACTGGTCTTCCAGGGAACGATCAAAGCGTAGACTGTTTGAGACATTACTCCCATGGACGGAAGTGCGCATTGTGACTGTTGTATTCAATCCCGATCCAATTTCTGTGTTTCATCAACTCTCTGATAGTTAACAGATTACAGAGTGCCTCCAGATGTGCATCGGAAACTACTACTGGTCTTCCAGGGAACGATCAAAGAGTAGACTGCTTGAGACATTACTCCTATGGAGGAAAGTGCGCATGGCGACTGTTGTATTCAATCCCGATGCAATTTCTGTGTTTCATCAACACTCAGATAGTCCACAGATTGCAGAATGCCACCAGATGTGCATCGGTAACTACTACAGGTCTTCCAGGTTATGATCAAAGCGTAGACTGTTAGAGACATTACTCCCATGGAGGAAAGTGCGCATTGGTGACTGTTGTATTCAATCCCGATACAATTTCTGTGTTTCATCAACACTCTGATAGTCCACAGATTACAGAATGCCTCCAGATGTGCATCGGTAACTACTACTGGTCTTCCAGGGAACGATCAAAGCGTAGACTGTTTGAGACATTACTCCCGTGGAGGAAAGTGGGCATGGTGACTGTTGTATTCAATCCCGATGCAATTTCTGTGTTTCATCAACACTCTGATAGTCCACAGATTACAGAATGCCTCCAGATGTGCATCGGAAGCTACTACTGGTCTTCCAGTTTATGATCAAAGCGTATACTGTTAGAGACATTACTCCCATGGAGGAAAGTGCGCATTGGTGACTGTTGTATTCAATCACGATACACTTTCTGTGTTTCATCAACACTCTGATAGTCCACAGATTACAGAATGCCTCCTGATGTGCATCGGTAACTACTACTGATCTTCCAGGTTATGATCAAAGCGTAGACTGTTAGAGACATTACTCCCTTGGAGGAAAGTGGGGAAGGTGACTGTTGTATTCAATCCCGATGCAATTTCTTTGTTTCATCAACACTCTGATACTCCACAGATTACAGAATGCCACCACATGTGCATCGGTAACTACTACTGGTCTTCCAGGGACCGATCAAAGCGTAGACTGTTTGAGACATTACTCCCGCTGAGGAAAGTGCCCATGGTGACTGTTGTATTCAATCCCGATGCGATTTCTGTGTTTCATTAACACTCTGATAGTCCACAGATTACAGAATGCCTCCAGATGTGCATCGGAAACTACTACTGGTCTTCCAGGGAACGATTAAAGCGTAGACTGTTAGAGACATTACTCCCATGGAGGAAAGTGCGTAAGGTGACTGTTGTATTCAATCCCAATACCATTTCTATGTTTCATCAACACTCTGATAGTCCACAGATTACAGAATGCCTCCAGATGTGCAACGGTAACTACTACTGGTCTTCCAGGGAACGATCAAAGCGTAGACTGTTTGAGACATTACTCCCATGGAGGAAAGTGCGCATGGTGACTGTTGTATTCAATACCGATCCAATTTCAGTGTTTCATCAACTCTCTGATAGTTAACAGATTACAGAATGCCTCCAGATGTGCATCGGAAACTACTACTGGTCGTCCAGGGAACGATCAAACAGTAGACTCTTTGAGACATTACTCCTATGGAGGAAAGTGCGCATGGTGACTGTTGTATTCAATCCTGAAGGAGTTTCTGTGTTTCATCAGCACCCTGATAGTCCACAGATTACAGAATGCCGACAGATGTGCATCGGAAACTACTACTGGTCTTCCAGGGAACGATTAAAGCGTAGACTGTTAGAGACATTACTCCCATGGAGGAAAGTGCGTAAGGTGACTGTTGTATTCAATCCCAATACCATTTCTATGTTTCATCAACACTCTGATAGTCCACAGATTACAGAATGCCTCGAGATGTGCAACGGTAACTACTACTGGTCTTCCAGGGAACGATCAAAGCGTAGACTGTTTGAGAATTACTCCCATAGAGGAAAGTGCGCGTGGTGACTGTTGTATTTAATCCCGATGCATTTTCTGTGTTTCATCAACACTCTGATAGTCCACAGATTACAGAATGGCTCCAGATGTGCATCGGTAACTACTACTGGTCTCCCAGGGAACGATCAAAGCGTAGACTGTTTCAGGTGTACTCCCATGCCGGGAAGTGCGCATGGTGACTGTTTTATTCAATTCCGATGCAATTTCTGTGTTTCATCAACACTCTGATAGTCCACAGATTACAGAATGCCACCAGACGTGCATCGGAAGCTATTACTGGTCTTCCAGGGAACGATCAAAGCGTAGACTGTTTGAGACATTACTCCCGTGGAGGAAGGTGTTCATGGTGACTGTTGTATTCAATCCCGATGCAATTTCTGTGTTTCACCATCACTCTAAGAGTCCACAGATATCAGAATGCCACCAGATGTGCATCGAAAGCTACTACTGGTCTTCCAGGGATATATCAAAGCGTAGACTGTTTCAGACATTACTCCCGTGGAGGAAAGTGGGCATGGTGACTGTTGTATTCAATCCCGATGCAAATTGCTGTGTTTCATCAACACTCTGATAGTCCACAGATTACCTAATGCCTCCAGATGTGCATCGGTAACTAGTACTGGTCTTCCAGGGAACGATCAAAGCGTAGACTGTTTGAGACATTACTCCCGTGGAGGAAAGTGCGCATGGTGACTGTTTTAATCAATCCCGATGCACTTTCTGTGTTTCATCAACACTCTGATAGCCTACAGATTACAGAATGCCACCAGATGTGCATCGGAAAATACTACTGGTCTTCCAGGGAACGATCAAAGCGTAGACTGTTTGAGACATTACTCCCATGGAAGAAAGAGCGCATGGTGACTGTTGTATTCAATCCCGATGCAATTTCTGTGTTTCATCAACTCTCCGATAGTTAACAGATTACAGAATGCCTCCAGATGTGCATCGGAAACTACTACTGGTCTTCCAGGGAACGATCAAAGAGTAGACTTTTTGAGACATTACTCCTATGGAGGAAAGTGCGCATGGTGACTGTTGTATTCAATCCCGATGCAATTTCTGTGTTTCATCAACACTCTCATAGTCCACAGATTACTGAATGCCTCCAGATGTGCATCGGTAACTACTACTGGTCTTCCAGGTTATGATCAAAGCGTAGAATGATAGAGACATTACTCCCATGGAGGAAAGTGCGCATTGGTGACTGTTGTATTCAATCCCGATACAATTACTGTGTTTCATCAACACTCTGATAGTCCACAGATTACAGAATGCCTCCAGATGTGCATCGGTAACTACTACTGGTCTTCCAGGGAACGATCAAAGCATAGACTGTTTGAGACATTACTCCCATGGAGGAAAGTGCGCATGGTGACTGTTGTATTCAATCCCGAAGGATTTTCTGTGTTTCATCAGCACTCTGATAGTCCACAGATTACAGAATGCCACCAGATGTGCATCGAAAACTACTACTGGTCTTCCAGGGAACGATCAAAGCGTAGACTGTTTGAGACATTACTCCCGTGGAGGAAAGTGCCCATGGTGACTGTTGTATTCAATCCCGATGCAATTTCTGTGTTTCATTAACACTCTGATAGTCCACAGATTACAGAATGCCACCAGATGTGCATCGGAAACTACTACTGGTCTTCCAGGGAACGATCAAAGCGTAGACTGTATGAGACATTACTCCCGTGGAGGAAAGTGCGCATGGTGACTGTTGTAATCAATCCCGATGCACTTTCTGTGTTTCATCAACACTCTGATAGCCCACAGATTACAGAATGCCGAGAGATATGCATCGGAAACTACTACTGGTCTTCCAGGGAACGATTAAAGCGTAGTCTGTTAGAGACATTACTCCCATGGAGGAAAGTGCGGAAGGTGACTGTTGTATTCAATCCCAATACCATTTCTATGTTTCATCAACACTCTGATAGTCCACAGATTACAGAATGCCTCCAGATGTGCAACGGTAACTACTATTGGTCTTCCAGGGAACGATCAAAGCGTAGACTGTTTGAGAATAACTCCCATAGGGGAAAGTGCGCGTGGTGACTGTTGTATTCAATCCCGATGCAATTTCTGTGTTTCATCAACACTCTGATAGTCCACAGATTACAGAATGCCTCCTGATGTGCATCGGTAACTACTAATGGTCTCCCAGGGAACTATCAAAGCGTAGACTGTTTCAGGGGAACTCCCATGGCGGAAAGTGCGCATGGTGACTGTTTTATTCAATTCCGATGCAATATCTGTGTTTCATCAACACTCTGATTATCCACAGATTACAGAATGACACCAGACGTGCATCGGAAGCTACTACTGGTCTTCCAGGGAACGATCAAAGCGTAGACTGTTTGAGACATTACTCCCGTGGAGGAAAGTGGGCATGGTGACTGTTGTATTCAATCCCGATGCAATTTCTGTGTTTCATCATCACTCTAAGAGTCCACAGATTACAGAATGCCACCAGACGTGCATCGGAAGCTACTACTGGTCATCCAGGGAACGATCAAAGCGTAGACTGTTTGAGACATTACTCCCGTGGAGGAAAGTGCGCATGGTGACTGTTGTATTCAATCCCGATGCAAATTGCTGTATTTCATCAACACTCTGATAGTCCACAGATTACACAATGCCTCCAGATGTGCATCGGTAACTAGTACTGGTCTTCCAGGGAACGATCAAAGCGTAGACTGTTTGAGACATTACTCCCGTGGAGGAAAGTGCGCATGGTGACTGTTGTATTCAATCCCGATGCAATTTCTGTGTTTCATCAAAACTCTGATAGTCCACAGATTACAGAATGCCACCAGACGTGCATCGGAAGCTACTACTGGTCTTCCAGGGGACGATCAAAGCGTAGACTGTTTGAGACATTACTCCCGTGGAGGAAAGTGGGCATGGTGACTGTTGTATTCAATCCCGATGCAATTTCTGTGTTTCATCAACACTCTGATAGTCCACAGATTACAGAATCGGTCCAGACGTGCAACGGTAACTACTACTGGTCTTCCAGGGAACGATCAAAGCGTAGACTGTTTGAGAATTTCTCCCATTGAGGTTTAGTGCGCGTGGTGACTGTTGTATTCAATCCCGAGGCAATTTCTTTGTTTCATCAACACTCTGATACTCCACAGATTACAGAATGCCACCACATGTGCATCGGTAACTACTACTGGTCTTCCAGGGACCGATCAAAGCGTAGACTGTTTGAGACATTACTCCCGTGGAGGAAAGTGCGCATGGTGACTGTTGTAATCAATCCCGATGCACTTTCTGTGTTTCATCAGCACCCTGATAGTCCACAGATTACAGAATGCCGACAGATGTGCATCGGAAACTACTACTGGTCTTCCAGGGAACGATCAAACCGTAGACTGTTTGAGACATTACTCCCATGGAGGAAAGTGCGGAAGGTGACTGTTGTATTCAATCCCAATACCAAATCTATGTTTCATCAACACGCTGATAGTCCACAGATTACAGAATGCCTCCAGATGTGCAACGGTAACTACTACTGGTCTTCCATGGAACGATCAAAGCGTAGACTGTTTGAGAATTACTCCCATAGAGGAAAGTGCGCGTGGTGACTGTTGTGTTTAATCCCGATGCATTTTCTGTGTTTCATCAACACTCTGATAGTCCACAGATTACAGAATGCCTCCAGATGACATCGGTAACTACTGCTGGTCTTCCAGGTTATGATCAAAGCGTAGACTGTTAGAGACATTACTCCCATGGAGGAAAGTACGCATTGCTGACTGTTGTATTCAATCCCGATGCAATTTCTGTGTTTCATATACACTCTGATAGTCCACAGATTACAGAATGCCACCAGACGTGCATCGGAAGCTACTACTGGTCTTCCAGGGGACGATCAAAGCGTAGACTGTTTGAGACATTACTCCCGTGGAGGAAAGTGGGCATGGTGACTGTTGTATTCAATCCCGATGCAATTTCTGTGTTTCATCAACACTCTGATAGTCCACAGATTACAGAATCGGTCCAGACGTGCAACGGTAACTACTACTGGTCTTCCAGGGAACGATCAAAGCGTAGACTGTTTGAGAATTACTCCCATTGAGGTTTAGTGCGCGTGGTGACTGTTGTTTTCAATCCCGAGGCAATTTCTTTGTTTCATCAACACTCTGATACTCCACATATTACAGAATGCCACCACATGTGCATCGGTAACTACTACTGGTCTTCCAGGGACCGATCAAAGCGTAGACTGTTTGAGACATTACTCCCGTGGAGGAAAGTGCGCATGGTGACTGTTGTAATCAATCCCGATGCACTTTCTGTGTTTCATCAGCACCCTGATAGTCCACAGATTACAGAATGCCGACAGATGTGCATCGGAAACTACTACTGGTCTTCCAGGGAACGATCAAAGCGTAGACTGTTTGAGACATTACTCCCATGGAGGAAAGTGCGGAAGGTGACTGTTGTATTCAATCCCAATACCATTTCTATGTTTCATCAACACTCTGATAGTCCACAGATTACAGAATGCCTCCAGATATGCAACGGTAACTACTACTGGTCTTCCAGGGAACGATCAAAGCGTAGACTGTTTGAGAATTACGCCCATAGAGGAAAGTGCGCGTGGTGACTGTTGTGTTTAATCCCGATGCATTTTCTGTGTTTCATCAACACTCTGATAGTCCACAGATTACAGAATGGCTCCAGATGTGCATCGGTAACTACTACTGGTCTCCCAGGGAACGATCAAAGCGTAGACTGTTTCAGGTGTACTCCCATGCCGGAAAGTGCGCATGGTGACTGTTTTATTCAATTCCGATGCAATTTCTGTGTTTCATCAACACTCTGATACTCCACAGGTTACAGAATGCCACCACATGTGCATCGGTAACTACTACTGGTCTTCCAGGGACCGATCAAAGCGTAGACTGTTTGAGACATTACTCCCCTGGAGGAAAGTGCGCATGGTGACTGTTGTAATCAATCCCGATGCACTTTCTGTGTTTCATCAACACTCTGATAGCCCGCAGATTACAGAATGCCACCATATGTGCATCGGAAAACTACTACTGGTCTTCCAGGGAACGATCAAAGCGTAGACTGTTTGAGACATTACTCCCATGGAGGAAAGTGCGCATGGTGACTGTTGTATTCAATCCCGATCCAATTTCTGTGTTTCATCAACTCTCTGATAGTTAACAGAATACAGAATGCCTCCAGATGTGCATCGGAAACTACTACTGGTCTTCCAGGGAACGATCAAAGAGTAGACTGTTTGAGACATTACTCCCATGGAGGAAAGTGCGCATGGTGACTGTTGTATTCAATCCCGATGCAATTTTTGTGTTTCATCAACACTCTCATAGTCCACAGATTACAGAATGCCTCCAGATGTGCATCGGTAACTACTACTGATCTTCCAGGTTATGATCAAAGCGTATACTGTTTGAGACATTACTCCCATGGAGGAAAGTGCGCATTGGTGACTGTTGTATTCAATCACGATACACTTTCTGTGTTTCATCAACACTCTGATAGTCCACAGATTACAGAATGCCTCCAGATGTGCATCGGTAACTACTACTGATCTTCCAGGTTATGATCAAAGCGTAGACTGTTAGAGACATTACTCCCATGGAGGAAAGTGGGGAAGGTGACTGTTGTATTCAATCCCGATGCAATTTCTTTGTTTCATCAACACTCTGATACTCCACAGATTACAGAATGCCACCACATGTGCATCGGTAACTACTACTGGTCTTCCAGGGACCGATCAAAGCGTAGACTGTTTGAGACATTACTCCCGTGGAGGAAAGTGCCCATGGTGACTGTTGTATTCAATCCCGATGCGATTTCTGTGTTTCATTAACACTCTGATAGTCCACAGATTACAGAATGCCACCATATGTGCATCGGAAAACTACTACTGGTCTTCCAGGGAACGATCAAAGCGTAGTCTGTTTGAGACATTACTCCCATGGAGGAAAGTGCGCATGGTGACTGTTGTATTCAATCCCGATCCAATTTCTGTGTTTCATCAACTCTCTGATAGTTAACAGATTACAGAATGCCTCCAGATGTGCATCGGAAACTACTACTGGTCTTCCAGGGAACGATTAAACAGTAGACTGTTTGAGACATTACTCCTATGGAGGAAGGTGCGCATGGTGACTGTTGTATTCAATCCTGAAGGATTTTCTGTGTTTCATCAGCACTCTGATAGTCCACAGATTACAGAATGCCGACAGATGTGCATCGGAAACTACTACTGGTCTTCCAGGGAACGATTAAAGCGTAGACTGTTAGAGACATTACTCCCATGGAGGAAAGTGCGGAAGGTGACTGTTGTATTCAATCCCAATACCATTTCTATGTTTCATCATCAGTCTGATAGTCCACAGATTACAGAAAGCCTCCAGATGTGCAACGGTAACTACTACTGGTCTTCCAGGGAACGATCAAAGCGCAGACTGTTTGAGAATTACTCCCATAGAGGAAAGTGCGCGTGGTGACTGTTGTATTTCATCCCGATGCATTTTCTGTGTTTCATCAACACTCTGATAGTCCACAGATTACAGAATGGCTCCAGATGTGCATCGGTAACTACTACTGGTCTCCCAGGGAACGATTAAAGCGTAGACTGTTTCAGGGGTACTCCCATGCCGGAAATTGCGCATGGTGACTGTTTTATTCAATTCCGATGCAATTTCTGTGTTTCATCAACACTCTGATAGCCCACAGATTACAGAATGCCACCAGACGTGCATCGGAAGCTACTACTGGTCTTCCAGGGATCGATCAAAGCGTAGACTGTTTGAGACATTACTCCCGTGGAGGAAAGTGGGCATGGTGACTGTTGTATTCAATCCCGATGCAATTTCTGTGTTTCATCATCACTCTAAGAGTCCACAGATTTCAGAATGCCACCAGATGTGCTTCGAAAGCTACTACTGGTCTTCCAGGGAACGATCAAAGCGTAGACTGTTTGAGACATTACTCCCGTGGAGGAAAGTGGGCATGGTGACTGTTGTATTCAATCCTGATGCAAATTTCTGTGTTTCATCAACACTCTGATAGTCCACAGATTACAGAATGCCTCCAGATGTGCATCGGTAACTACTACTGGTCTTCCAGGGACCGCTCAAAACGTAGTCTGTTTGAGAATTACTAACATGGAGGAAAGTGCGCATGGTGACTGTTGTATTCAATCCCGATGCAATTACTGTGTTTCATCAACACTTTGAAGGTCCACAGATTACAGAATGCCTCCAGATGTGCATCGGAAACTACTTCTGCTCTACCAGGGAACGATCAAAGAATAGACTGTTTAAGACATTACTCCCAAGGAGGAAAGTGCGCATGGTGACTGTTGTATTCAATCCCGATGCAATTTCTGTGTTTCATCAACTCTCTGATAGTTAACAGATTACAGAATGCTTCCAGATGTGCATCGGAAACTACTACTGGTCTTCCAGGGAACGATCAAAGCCTAGACTGTTTGAGACATTACTCCTATGGAGGAAAGTGCCCATGGTGACTGTTGTATTCAATCCCGATGCAATTTCTGTGTCTTATTAACACTCTGATATTCCACAGATTACAGAATGCCACCAGATGGGCATCGGAAACTACTACTGTTCTTCCAGGGAACTATCAAAGCGTAGACTGTTTGAGACATTACTCCCATGGAGGAAAGTGCGCATGGTGACTGTTGTATTCAATCCCGATGCAATTTTTGTGTTTCATCAACTCTCTGATAGTTAGCAGATTACAGAATGCCTCCAGATGTGCATCGGAAACTGCTACTGGTCTTCCAGGGAACGATCAAAGAGTAGACTGTTTGAGACATTACTCCTATGGAGGAAAGTGCGCATGGTGACTGTTGTATTCAATCCCGATGCAATATCTGTGTTTCATCAACACACTGATAGTCCACAGATTACAGAATGCCTCCAGATGTGCATCGGTAACTACTACTGGTCTTCCAGGTTATGATCAAAGCGTAGACTGTTAGAGAAATTACTCCCATGGAGGAAAGTGCGCATTGGTGACTGTTGTATTCAATCCCGATACAATTTCTGTGTTTCATCAACACTCTGATAGTCCACAGATTACAGAATGCCGACAGATGTGCATCGGAAACTACTACTGGTCTTCCAGGGAACGATTAAAGCGTAGACTGTTTCAGGGTTACTCCCATGGCGGAAAGTGCGCATGGTGAATGTTTTATTCAATTCCGATGCAATTTCGGTGTTTCATATACACTCTGATAGTCCACAGATTACAGAATGCCACCAGACGTGTATCGGAAGCTACTACAAGTCTTCCAGGGAACGATCAAAGCGTAGACTTTTTGAGACATTACTCCCGTGGAGGAAAGTGGTCATGGTGACTGTTGTATTCAATCCCGATGCAATTTCTGTGTTTCATCAACACTCTAAGAGTCCACAGATTACAGAATGCCACCACATGTTTCTTCGAAAACTACTACTGGTCTTCCAGGGAACGATCAAAGCATAGACTGTTTGAGACATTACTCCCGTGGAAGAAAGTGCGCATGGTGACTGTTGTATTCAATCCCGATGCAAATTTCTGTGTTTCATCAACACTCTGATAGTCCACAGATTACAGAATGCCTCCAGATGTGCATCGGTAACTACTACTGATCTTCCAGGTTATGATCAAAGCGTAGACTGTTAGAGACATTACTCCCATGGAGGAAAGTGCGGAAGGTGACTGTTGAATTCAATCGCAATACAATTTCTATGTTTCATCAACACTCTGATAGTCCACAGATTACAGAATACCTCCAGATGTGCAACGGTAAGTACTACTGGTCTTCCAGGGAACGATCAAAGCGTAGACTGTTTGAGAATTACTCCCATAGAGGAAACTGCGCGTGGTGACTGTTGTATTCAATCCTGATGCATTTTCTGTGTTTCATCAACACTCTGATAGTCCACAGATTACAGAATGCCGACAGATGTGCATCGGAAACTACTACTGGTCTTCCAGGGAACGATCAAAGCGTAGACTGTTTGAGACATTACTCCCGTGGAGGAAAGTGCGCATGGTGATTGTTGTATTCAATCCCGATGCAATTTCTTTGTTTCATCAACACCCTGATACTCCACAGATTACAGAATGATACCACATGTGCATCGGTAACTACTACTGGTCTTCCAGGGACCGATCAAAGTGTAGACTGTTTGAGACTTTACTCCCGTGGAGGAAAGTGCCCATGGTGACTGTTGTATTCAATCCCGATGCAATTTCTGTGTTTCATTAACACTCTGATAATAAACAGTTTACAGAATGCCACCAGATGTGCATCGGAAACTACTACTGGTCTTCCAGGGAACGATCAAAGCGTAGACTGTTTGAGACATTCCTCCCGTGGAGGAAAGTGCACATGGTGACCGTTGTAATCAATCCCGATGCACTTTCTGTGTTTCATCAACACTCTGATAGCCCACAGATTACAGAATGCAACCATATGTGCATCGGAAAACTACTACTGGTCTTCCAGGGAACGATCAAAGCGTAGACTGTTTGAGACATTACTCCCATGGAGGAAAGTGCGCATGGTGACTGTTGTTTTCAATCCCGATCCAATTTATGTGTTTCATCAACTCTCTGATAGCTAACAGGTTACAGAATGCCTCCAGATGTGCATCGGAAACTACTACTGGTCTTCCAGGGAACGATCAAAGAGTAGACTGTTTGAGACGTTACTCCTATGGAGGAAAGTGCGCATGGTGACTGTTGTATTGAATCCCGATGCAATTTCTGTGTTTCATCAACACTCTGATTGTCCACAGATTACAGAATGCCTCCAGATGGGCATCGGTAACTAATACTGGTCTTCCAGGTAATGATCAAAGCGTAGACTGCTAGAGACATTACTCCCATGGAGGAAAGTGCGCATTGGTGACTGTTGTATTCAATCCCGATACAATTTCTGTGTTTCATCAACACTCTGATAGTCCACAGATTACAGAATGCCACCAGATGTGCATCGGAAACTACTACTGGTCTTCCAGGGAACGATCAAAGCGTAGACTGTTTGAGACATTACTCCCGTGGAGGAAAGTGCGCATGGTGACTGTTGTAATCAATCCCGATACACTTTCTGTGTTTCATCAACACTCTGATAGCCCACAGATTACAGAATGCCACCAGATGTGCATCGGAAACTACTACTGGTCTTCCAGGGAACGATCAAAGCGTAGACTGTTTGAGACATTACTCCCATGGAGGAAAGTGCGCATGGTGACTGTTGTATTCAATTCCGATGCATTTTCTGTGTTTCATCAACTCTCTGATAGTTAACAGATTACAGAATGCCTCCAGATATGCATCGGAAACTACTACTGGTCTTCCAGGGAACAATCAAAAAGTAGACTGTTTGAGACATTACTCCTATGGAGGAAAGTTGCGCATGGTGACTGTTGTATTCAATCCCGATGCAATTTCTGTGTTTCATCAGCACTCTGATAGTCCACAGATTACAGAATGCCGACAGATGTGCATCGGAAACTACTACTGGTCCTCCAGGGAACGATAAAAGCGTAGACTGTTTCAGGGTTACTCCCATTGCGGAAAGTGCGCATGGTGAATGTTTTATTCAATTCCGATGCAATTTCTGTGTTTCATATACACTCTGATAGTCCACAGATTACAGAATGCCACCAGACGTGCATCTGAAACTACTACTGGTCTTCCAGGGAACGATCAAAGCGTAGACAGTTTGAGACATTACTCCCGTGGAGGAAAGTGGGCATGGTGACTGTTGTATTCAATCCCGATGCAATTTCTGTGTTTCATCAACACACTAATAGTCCACAGATTACAGAATGCCACCAGATGTGCATCGGAAACTACTACTGGTCTTCCAGGTTATGATCAAAGCGTAGACTGTTAGAGACATTACTCCCATGGAGGAAAGTGCGCATTGGTGGCAGTTGTATTCAATCCCGATACAATTTCTGTGTTTCATCAACACTCTGATAGTCCACAGATTACAGAATGCCTCCAGATGTGCATCGGTAACTACTACTGGTCTTCCAATGAACGATCAATGCATAGACTGTTTGAGACATTACTCCTATGGAGGAAAGTGCGCATGGTGTCTGTTGTATTCAATCCCGAAGGATTTTCTGTGTTTCATCAGCACTCTGATAGTCCACAGATTACAGAATGCCGACAGATGTGCATCGGAAACTACTACTGGTCCTCCAGGGAACGATAAAAGCGTAGACTGTTTCAGGGTTACTCCCATTGCGGAAAATGCACATGGTGAATGTTTTATTCAATTCCGATGCAATTTCTGTGTTTCATATACACACTGATAGTCCACAGATTACAGAATGCCACCAGATGTGCATCGGAAACTACTACTGGTCTTCCAGGGAACGATCAAAGCGTAGACTGTTTGAGACATTACTCCCATGGAGGAAAGTGCGCATGGTGACTGTTGTATTCAATACCGATGCAATTTCTGTGTTTCATCAACTCTCTGATAGTTAACAGATTACAGAATGCTTCCAGATGTGCATCGGAAACTACTACTGGTCTTCCAGGGAACGATCAAAGCGTAGACTGTTTGAGACATTACTCCTATGGAGGAAAGTGCGCATGGTGACTTTTGTATTCAATCCCGATGCAATTTCTGTGTTTCATCAACACTCTGATAGTCCACAGATTACAGAATGCCTCCAGATGTGCATCGGTAACTACTACTGGTCTTCCAGGTTATGATCAAAGCGTAGACTGTTAGAGACATTACCCCCATGGAGGAAATGCGCATTGGTGACTGTTGTATTCAATCCCGATACAATTTCTGTGTTTCATCAGCACTCTGACAGTCCACAGATTACAGAATGCTTCCAGATGTGCATCGGTAACTACTACTGATCTTCCAGGTTATGATCAAAGCGTAGACTGTTAGAGACATTACTCCCATGGAGGAAAGTGCGGAATGTGACTGTTGTATTCAATCCCAATACAATTTCTATGTTTCATCAACACTCTGATAGTTCACAGATTACAGAATGCCTCCAGATGTGCAACGGTAACTACTACTGGTCTTCCAGGGAAAGATCAAAGCGTACACTGTTTGAGAATTACTCCCATAGTGGAAACTGCGCGTGGTGACAGTTGTATTCAATCCCGATGCATTTTCTGTGTTTCATCAACACTCTGATAGTCCACAGATTACAGAATGCCGACAGACGTGCATCGGAAACTACTACTGGTCTTCCAGGGAGCGATCAAAGCGTAGACTGTTTGAGACATTACTCCCGTGGAGGAAAGTGCGCATGGTGACTGTTGTATTCAATCCCGATGCAATTTCTTTGTTTCATCAACACTCTGATACTCCACAGATTACAGAATGCCACCACATGTGCATCGGTAACTACTACTGGTCTTCCAGGGACCGATCAAAGCGTAGACTGTTTGAGACATTACTCCCATGGAGGAAAGTGCCCATGGTGACTGTTGTATTCAATCCCGATGCAATTTCTGTGTCTTATTAACACTCTGATAGTCCACAGATTACAGAATGCCACCAGATGGGCATCGGAAACTACTACTGTTCTTCCAGGGAACGATCAAAGCGTAGACTGTTTGAGACATTACTCCCATGGAGGAAAGTGCGCATGGTGACTGTTGTATTCAATCCCGATGCAATTTTTGTGTTTCATCAACTCTCTGATAGTTAGCAGATTACAGAATGCCTCCAGATGTGCATCGGAAACTGCTACTGGTCTTCCAGGGAACGATCAAAGAGTAGACTGTTTGAGACATTACTCCTATGGAGGAAAGTGCGCATGGTGACTGTTGTATTCAATCCCGATGCAATTTCTGTGTTTCATCAACACACTGATAGTCCACAGATTACAGAATGCCTCCAGATGTGCATCGGTAACTACTACTGGTCTTCCAGGTTATGATCAAAGCGTAGACTGTTAGAGAAATTACTCCCATGGAGGAAAGTGCGCATTGGTGACTGTTGTATTCAATCCCGATACAATTTCTGTGTTTCATCAACACTCTGATAGTCCACAGATTACAGAATGCCGACAGATGTGCATCGGAAACTACTACTGGTCTTCCAGGGAACGATCAAAGCGTAGACTGTTTGAGACATTACTCCCATGGAGGAAAGTGGGCATGGTGACTGTTGTATTCAATCCCGATGCAATTTCTGTGTTTCATCAACACTCTAAGAGTCCACAGATTACAGAATGCCACCACATGTTTCTTCGAAAACTACTACTGGTCTTCCAGGGAACGATCAAAGCATAGACTGTTTGAGACATTACTCCCGTGGAAGAAAGTGCGCATGGTGACTGTTGTATTCAATCCCGATGCAAATTTCTGTGTTTCATCAACACTCTGATAGTCCACAGATTACAGAATGCCTCCAGATGTGCATCGGTAACTACTACTGATCTTCCAGGTTATGATCAAAGCGTAGACTGTTAGAGACAGTACTCCCATGGAGGAAAGTGCGGAAGGTGACTGTTGAATTCAATCGCAATACAATTTCTATGTTTCATCAACACTCTGATAGTCCACAGATTACAGAATGCCTCCAGATGTGCAACGGTAACTACTACTGGTCTTCCAGGGAACGATCAAAGCGTAGACTGTTTGAGAATTACTCCCATAGAGGAAACTGCGCGTGGTGACTGTTGTATTCAATCCTGATGCATTTTCTGTGTTTCATCAACACTCTGATAGTCCACAGATTACAGAATGCCGACAGATGTGTATCGGAAACTACTACTGGTCTTCCAGGGAACGATCAAAGCGTAGACTGTTTGAGACATTACTCCCGTATAGGAAAGTGCGCATGGTGACTGTTGTATTCAATCCCGATGCAATTTCTTTGTTTCATCAACCCCCTGATACTCCACAGATTACAGAATGATACCACATGTGCATCGGTAACTACTACTGGTCTTCCAGGGACCGATCAAAGCGTAGACTGTTTGAGACTTTACTCCCGTGGAGGAAAGTGCCCATGGTGACTGTTGTATTCAATCCCGATGCAATTTCTGTGTTTCATTAACACTCTGATAATAAACAGTTTACAGAATGCCACCAGATGTGCATCGGAAACTACTACTGGTCTTCCAGGGAACGATCAAAGCGTAGACTGTTTGAGACATTCCTCCCGTGGAGGAAAGTGCACATGGTGACTGTTGTAATCAATCCCGATGCACTTTCTGTGTTTCATCAACACTCTGATAGCCCACAGATTACAGAATGCAACCATATGTGCATCGGAAAACTACTACTGGTCTTCCAGGGAACGATCAAAGCGTAGACTGTTTGAGACATTACTCCCATGGAGGAAAGTGCGCATGGTGACTGTTGTTTTCAATCCCGATCCAATTTCTGTGTTTCATCAACTCTCTGATAGCTAACAGGTTACAGAATGCCTCCAGATGTGCATCGGAAACTACTACTGGTCTTCCAGGGAACGATCAAAGAGTAGACTGTTTGAGACATTACTCCTATGGAGGAAAGTGCGCATGGTGACTGTTGTATTGAATCCCGATGCAATTTCTGTGTTTCATCAACACTCTGATTGTCCACAGATTACAGAATGCCTCCAGATGTGCATCGGTAACTAATACTGGTCTTCCAGGTAATGATCAAAGCGTAGACTGTTAGAGACATTACTCCCATGGAGGAAAGTGCGCATTGGTGACTGTTGTATTCAATCCCGATACAATTTCTGTGTTTAATCAACACTCTGATAGTCCACAGATTACAGAATGCCACCAGATGTGCATCGGAAACTACTACTGGTCTTCCAGGGAACGATCAAAGCGTAGACTGTTTGAGACATTACTCCCGTGGAGGAAAGTGCGCATGGTGACTGTTGTAATCAATCCCGATACACTTTCTGTGTTTCATCAACACTCTGATAGCCCACAGATTACAGAATGCCACCAGATGTGCATCGGAAACTACTACTGGTCTTGCAGGGAACGATCAAAGCGTAGACTGTTTGAGACATTACTCCCATGGAGGAAAGTGCGCATGGTGACTGTTGTATTCAATTCCGATGCATTTTCTGTGTTTCATCAACTCTCTGATAGTTAACAGATTACAGAATGCCTCCAGATATGCATCGGAAGCTACTACTGGTCTTCCAGGGAACGATCAAAAAGTAGACTGTTTGAGACATTACTCCTATGGAGGAAAGTGCGCATGGTGACTGTTGTATTCAATCCCGATGCAATTTCTGTGTTTCATCAGCACTCTGATAGTCCACAGATTACAGAATGCCGACAGATGTGCATCGGAAACTACTACTGGTCCTCCAGGGAACGATAAAAGCGTAGACTGTTTCAGGGTTACTCCCATTGCGGAAAGTGCGCATGGTGAATGTTTTATTCAATTCCGATGCAATTTCTGTGTTTCATATACACTCTGATAGTCCACAGATTACAGAATGCCACCAGACGTGCATCGGAAACTACTACTGGTCTTCCAGGGAACGATCAAAGCGTAGACAGTTTGAGACATTACTACCGTGGAGGAAAGTGGGCATGGTGACTGTTGTATTCAATCCCGATGCAATTTCTGTGTTTCATCAACACACTAATAGTCCACAGATTACAGAATGCCACCAGATGTGCATCGGAAACTACTACTGGTCTTTCAGGTTATGATCAAAGCGTAGACTGTTAGAGACATTACTCCCATGGAGGAAAGTGCGCATTGGTGGCAGTTGTATTCAATCCCGATACAATTTCTGTGTTTCATCAACACTCTGATAGTCCACAGATTACAGAATGCCTCCAGATGTGCATCGGTAACTACTACTGGTCTTCCAGGGAACGATCAATGCATGGACTGTTTGAGACATTACTCCTATGGAGGAAAGTGCGCATGGTGTCTGTTGTATTCAATCCCGAAAGATTTTCTGTGTTTCATCAGCACTCTGATAGTCCACAGATTACAGAATGCCGACAGATGTGCATCGGAAACTACTACTGGTCCTCCAGGGAACGATAAAAGCGTAGACTGTTTCAGGGTTACTCCCATTGCGGAAAATGCGCATGGTGAATGTTTTATTCAATTCCGATGCAATTTCTGTGTTTCATATACACACTGATAGTCCACAGATTACAGAATGCCACCAGACGTGCATCGGAAACTACTACTGGTCTTCCAGGGTACGATCAAAGCGTAGACAGTTTGAGACATTACACCCGTGGAGGAAAGTGGACATGGTGACTGTTTTATTCAATCCCGATGTAATTTCTGTGTTTCATCAACACACTAATAGTCCACAGATTACAGAATGCCACCAGATGTGCATCGGAAACTACTACTGGTCTTCCAGGGAACGATCAAAGCGTAGACAGTTTGAGACATGACTCCCGTGGAGGAAAGTGGGCATGGTGACTGTTGTTTTCAATCCCGATGCAATTTCTGTGTTTCATCAACACACTAATAGTCCACAGATTACAGAATGCCACCAGATGTGCATCGGAAACTACTACTGGTCTTCCAGGGAACATCAAAGCGTAGACAGTTTGAGACATTACTCCCGTGGAGGAAAGTGGGCATGGTGACTGTTGTATTCAATACCGATGCAATTTCTGTGTTTCATCAACACTCTAATAGTCCACAGATTACAGAATGCCAACAGATGTGCATTGGAAACTACTACTGGTCTTCCAGGGAACGATCAAAGCGTAGACATTTTGAGACATTACTCCCGTGGAGGAAAGTGGGCATGGTGACTGTTGTATTCAATCCCGATGCAATTTCTGTGTTTCATCAACACTCTAAGAGTCCACAGATTACAGAATGCCACCACATGTTTCTTCGAAAACTACTACTGGTCTTCCAGGGAACGATCAAAGCATAGACTGTTTGAGACATTACTCCCGTGGAAGAAAGTGCGCATGGTGACTGTTGTATTCAATCCCGATGCAAATTTCTGTGTTTCATCAACACTCTGATAGTCCACAGATTACAGAATGCCTCCAGATGTGCATCGGTAACTACTACTGATCTTCCAGGTTATGATCAAAGCGTAGACTGTTAGAGACAGTACTCCCATGGAGGAAAGTGCGGAAGGTGACTGTTGAATTCAATCGCAATACAATTTCTATGTTTCATCAACACTCTGATAGTCCACAGATTACAGAATGCCTCCAGATGTGCAACGGTAACTACTACTGGTCTTCCAGGGAACGATCAAAGCGTAGACTGTTTGAGAATTACTCCCATAGAGGAAACTGCGCGTGGTGACTGTTGTATTCAATCCTGATGCATTTTCTGTGTTTCATCAACACTCTGATAGTCCACAGATTACAGAATGCCGACAGATGTGTATCGGAAACTACTACTGGTCTTCCAGGGAACGATCAAAGCGTAGACTGTTTGAGACATTACTCCCGTATAGGAAAGTGCGCATGGGGACTGTTGTATTCAATCCCGATGCAATTTCTTTGTTTCATCAACCCCCTGATACTCCACAGATTACAGAATGATACCACATGTGCATCGGTAACTACTACTGGTCTTCCAGGGACCGATCAAAGCGTAGACTGTTTGAGACTTTACTCCCGTGGAGGAAAGTGCCCATGGTGACTGTTGTATTCAATCCCGATGCAATTTCTGTGTTTCATTAACACTCTGATAATAAACAGTTTACAGAATGCCACCAGATGTGCATCGGAAACTACTACTGGTCTTCCAGGGAACGATCAAAGCGTAGACTGTTTGAGACATTCCTCCCGTGGAGGAAAGTGCACATGGTGACTGTTGTAATCAATCCCGATGCACTTTCTGTGTTTCATCAACACTCTGATAGCCCACAGATTACAGAATGCAACCACATGTGCATCGGAAAACTACTACTGGTCTTCCAGGGAACGATCAAAGCGTAGACTGTTTGAGACATTACTCCCATGGAGGAAAGTGCGCATGGTGACTGTTGTTTTCAATCCCGATCCAATTTCTGTGTTTCATCAACTCTCTGATAGCTAACAGGTTACAGAATGCCTCCAGATGTGCATCGGAAACTACTACTGGTCTTCCAGGGAACGATCAAAGAGTAGACTGTTTGAGACATTACTCCTATGGAGGAAAGTGCGCATGGTGACTGTTGTATTGAATCCCGATGCAATTTCTGTGTTTCATCAACACTCTGATTGTCCACAGATTACAGAATGCCTCCAGATGTGCATCGGTAACTAATACTGGTCTTCCAGGTAATGATCAAAGCGTAGACTGTTAGAGACATTACTCCCATGGAGGAAAGTGCGCATTGGTGACTGTTGTATTCAATCCCGATACAATTTCTGTGTTTAATCAACACTCTGATAGTCCACAGATTACAGAATGCCACCAGATGTGCATCGGAAACTACTACTGGTCTTCCAGGGAACGATCAAAGCGTAGACTGTTTGAGACATTACTCCCGTGGAGGAAAGTGCGCATGGTGACTGTTGTAATCAATCCCGATACACTCTCTGTGTTTCATCAACACTCTGATAGCCCACAGATTACAGAATGCCACCAGATGTGCATCGGAAACTACTACTGGTCTTGCAGGGAACGATCAAAGCGTAGACTGTTTGAGACATTACTCCCATGGAGGAAAGTGCGCATGGTGACTGTTGTATTCAATTCCGATGCATTTTCTGTGTTTCATCAACTCTCTGATAGTTCACAGATTACAGAATGCCTCCAGATGTGCAACGGTAACTACTACTGGTCTTCCAGGGAAAGATCAAAGCGTACACTGTTTGAGAATTACTCCCATAGTGGAAACTGCGCGTGGTGACTGTTCTATTCAATCCCGATGCATTTTCTGTGTTTCATCAACACTCTGATAGTCCACAGATTACAGAATGCCGACAGACGTGCATCGGAAACTACTACTGGTCTTCCAGGGAGCGATCAAAGCGTAGACTGTTTGAGACATTACTCCCGTGGAGGAAAGTGCGCATGGTGACTGTTGTATTCAATCCCGATGCAATTTCTTTGTTTCATCAACACTCTGATACTCCACAGATTACAGAATGCCACCACATGTGCATCGGTAACTACTACTGGTCTTCCAGGGACCGATCAAAGCGTAGACTGTTTGAGACATTACTCCCGTGGAGGAAAGTGCCCATGGTGACTGTTGTATTCAATCCCGATGCAATTTCTGTGTCTTATTAACACTCTGATAGTCCACAGATTACAGAATGCCACCAGATGGGCATCGGAAACTACTACTGTTCTTCCAGGGAACGATCAAAGCGTAGACTGTTTGAGACATTACTCCCATGGAGGAAAGTGCGCATGGTGACTGTTGTATTCAATCCCGATGCAATTTTTGTGTTTCATCAACTCTCTGATAGTTAGCAGATTACAGAATGCCTCCAGATGTGCATCGGAAACTGCTACTGGTCTTCCAGGGAACGATCAAAGAGTAGACTGTTTGAGACATTACTCCTATGGAGGAAAGTGCGCATGGTGACTGTTGTATTCAATCCCGATGCAATTTCTGTGTTTCATCAACACACTGATAGTCCACAGATTACAGAATGCCTCCAGATGTGCATCGGTAACTACTACTGGTCTTCCAGGTTATGATCAAAGCGTAGACTGTTAGAGAAATTACTCCCATGGAGGAAAGTGCGCATTGGTGACTGTTGTATTCAATCCCGATACAATTTCTGTGTTTCATCAACACTCTGATAGTCCACAGATTACAGAATGCCGACAGATGTGCATCGGAAACTACTACTGGTCTTCCAGGGAACGATCAAAGCGTAGACTGTTTGAGACATTACTCCCATGGAGGAAAGTGGGCATGGTGACTGTTGTATTCAATCCCGATGCAATTTCTGTGTTTCATCAACACTCTAAGAGTCCACAGATTACAGAATGCCACCACATGTTTCTTCGAAAACTACTACTGGTCTTCCAGGGAACGATCAAAGCATAGACTGTTTGAGACATTACTCCCGTGGAAGAAAGTGCGCATGGTGACTGTTGTATTCAATCCCGATGCAAATTTCTGTGTTTCATCAACACTCTGATAGTCCACAGATTACAGAATGCCTCCAGATGTGCATCGGTAACTACTACTGATCTTCCAGGTTATGATCAAAGCGTAGACTGTTAGAGACAGTACTCCCATGGAGGAAAGTGCGGAAGGTGACTGTTGAATTCAATCGCAATACAATTTCTATGTTTCATCAACACTCTGATAGTCCACAGATTACAGAATGCCTCCAGATGTGCAACGGTAACTACTACTGGTCTTCCAGGGAACGATCAAAGCGTAGACTGTTTGAGAATTACTCCCATAGAGGAAACTGCGCGTGGTGACTGTTGTATTCAATCCTGATGCATTTTCTGTGTTTCATCAACACTCTGATAGTCCACAGATTACAGAATGCCGACAGATGTGTATCGGAAACTACTACTGGTCTTCCAGGGAACGATCAAAGCGTAGACTGTTTGAGACATTACTCCCGTATAGGAAAGTGCGCATGGTGACTGTTGTATTCAATCCCGATGCAATTTCTTTGTTTCATCAACCCCCTGATACTCCACAGATTACAGAATGATACCACATGTGCATCGGTAACTACTACTGGTCTTCCAGGGACCGATCAAAGCGTAGACTGTTTGAGACTTTACTCCCGTGGAGGAAAGTGCCCATGGTGACTGTTGTATTCAATCCCGATGCAATTTCTGTGTTTCATTAACACTCTGATAATAAACAGTTTACAGAATGCCACCAGATGTGCATCGGAAACTACTACTGGTCTTCCAGGGAACGATCAAAGCGTAGACTGTTTGAGACATTCCTCCCGTGGAGGAAAGTGCACATGGTGACTGTTGTAATCAATCCCGATGCACTTTCTGTGTTTCATCAACACTCTGATAGCCCACAGATTACAGAATGCAACCATATGTGCATCGGAAAACTACTACTGGTCTTCCAGGGAACGATCAAAGCGTAGACTGTTTGAGACATTACTCCCATGGAGGAAAGTGCGCATGGTGACTGTTGTTTTCAATCCCGATCCAATTTCTGTGTTTCATCAACTCTCTGATAGCTAACAGGTTACAGAATGCCTCCAGATGTGCATCGGAAACTACTACTGGTTCTTCCAGGGAACGATCAAAGAGTAGACTGTTTGAGACATTACTCCTATGGAGGAAAGTGCGCATGGTGACTGTTGTATTGAATCCCGATGCAATTTCTGTGTTTCATCAACACTCTGATTGTCCACAGATTACAGAATGCCTCCAGATGTGCATCGGTAACTAATACTGGTCTTCCAGGTAATGATCAAAGCGTAGACTGTTAGAGACATTACTCCCATGGAGGAAAGTGCGCATTGGTGACTGTTGTATTCAATCCCGATACAATTTCTGTGTTTAATCAACACTCTGATAGTCCACAGATTACAGAATGCCACCAGATGTGCATCGGAAACTACTACTGGTCTTCCAGGGAACGATCAAAGCGTAGACTGTTTGAGACATTACTCCCGTGGAGGAAAGTGCGCATGGTGACTGTTGTAATCAATCCCGATACACTTACTGTGTTTCATCAACACTCTGATACCCCACAGATTACAGAATGCCACCAGATGTGCATCGGAAACTACTACTGGTCTTGCAGGGAACGATCAAAGCGTAGACTGTTTGAGACATTACTCCCATGGAGGAAAGTGCGCATGGTGACTGTTGTATTCAATTCCGATGCATTTTCTGTGTTTCATCAACTCTCTGATAGTTAACAGATTACAGAATGCCTCCAGATATGCATCGGAAACTACTACTGGTCTTCCAGGGAACGATCAAAAAGTAGACTGTTTGAGACATTACTCCTATGGAGGAAAGTGCGCATGGTGACTGTTGTATTCAATCCCGATGCAATTTCTGTGTTTCATCAGCACTCTGATAGTCCACAGATTACAGAATGCCGACAGATGTGCATCGGAAACTACTACTGGTCCTCCAGGGAACGATAAAAGCGTAGACTGTTTCAGGGTTACTCCCATTGCGGAAAGTGCGCATGGTGAATGTTTTATTCAATTCCGATGCAATTTCTGTGTTTCATATACACTCTGATAGTCCACAGATTACAGAATGCCACCAGACGTGCATCGGAAACTACTACTGGTCTTCCAGGGAACGATCAAAGCGTAGACAGTTTGAGACATTACTACCGTGGAGGTAAGTGGGCATGGTGACTGTTGTATTCAATCCCGATGCAATTTCTGTGTTTCATCAACACACTAATAGTCCACAGATTACAGAATGCCACCAGATGTGCATCGGAAACTACTACTGGTCTTTCAGGTTATGATCAAAGCGTAGACTGTTAGAGACATTACTCCCATGGAGGAAAGTGCGCATTGGTGGCAGTTGTATTCAATCCCGATACAATTTCTGTGTTTCATCAACACTCTGATAGTCCACAGATTACAGAATGCCTCCAGATGTGCATCGGTAACTACTACTGGTCTTCCAGGGAACGATCAATGCATAGACTGTTTGAGACATTACTCCTATGGAGGAAAGTGCGCATGGTGTCTGTTGTATTCAATCCCGAAGGATTTTCTGTGTTTCATCAGCACTCTGATAGTCCACAGATTACAGAATGCCGACAGATGTGCATCGGAAACTACTACTGGTCCTCCAGGGAACGATAAAAGCGTAGACTGTTTCAGGGTTACTCCCATTGCGGAAAATGCGCATGGTGAATGTTTTATTCAATTCCGATGCAATTTCTGTGTTTCATATACACACTGATAGTCCACAGATTACAGAATGCCACCAGACGTGCATCGGAAACTACTACTGGTCTTCCAGGGTACGATCAAAGCGTAGACAGTTTGAGACATTACACCCGTGGAGGAAAGTGGGCATGGTGACTGTTGTATTCAATCCCGATGCAATTTCTGTGTTTCATCAACACACTAATAGTCCACAGATTACAGAATGCCACCAGATGTGCATCGGAAACTACTACTGGTCTTCCAGGGAACGATCAAAGCGTAGACAGTTTGAGACATGACTCCCGTGGAGGAAAGTGGGCATGGTGACTGTTGTTTTCAATCCCGATGCAATTTCTGTGTTTCATCAACACACTAATAGTCCACAGATTACAGAATGCCACCAGATGTGCATCGGAAACTACTACTGGTCTTCCAGGGAACATCAAAGCGTAGACAGTTTGAGACATTACTCCCGTGGAGGAAAGTGGGCATGGTGACTGTTGTATTCAATACCGATGCAATTTCTGTGTTTCATCAACACTCTAATAGTCCACAGATTACAGAATGCCAACAGATGTGCATTGGAAACTACTACTGGTCTTCCAGGGAACGATCAAAGCGTAGACATTTTGAGACATTACTCTCGTGGAGGAAAGTGGGCATGGTGACTGTTGTATTCAATCCCGATGCAATTTCTGTGTTTCATCAACACTCTAATAGTCCACAGATTACAGAATGCCACCAGATGTGCAGCGGAAACTACTACTGGTCTTCCAGGGAACGATCAAAGAGTAGACAGTTTGAGACATTACTCCCGTGGAGGAAAGTGCGCATGGTGACTGTTGTATTCAATCCCGATGCAATTTCTGTGTTTCATCAACACTCTAATAGTCCACAGATTACAGAATGCCGACAGATGTGCATCGGAAACTACTACTGGTCCTCCAGGGAACGATAAAAGCGTAGACTGTTTCAGGGTTACTCCCATGGAGGAAAGTGCGCATGGTGACTGTTGTATTCAATCCCGATGCAATTTCTGTGTTTCTTCAACACTCTAATAGTCCACAGATTACTGAATGCCGACAGATGTGCATCGGAAACTACTACTGGTCCTCCAGGGAACGATAAAAGCGTAGACTGTTTCAGTGTTACTCCCATGGCGGAAAGTGCGCATGGTGAATGTTTTATTCAATTCCGATGCAATTTCTGTGTTTCATATTCACTCTGATAGTCCACAGATTACAGAATGCCACCATACGTGCATCGGAAACTACTACTGGTCTTCCAGGGAACGATCAAAGCGTAGACAGTTTGAGACATGACTCCCATGGAGGAAAGTGTTCATGGTGACTGTTGTTTTCAATCCCGATGCAATTTCTGTGTTTCATCAACACTCTAATAGTCCACAGACTACAGAATGCCACCAGATGTGCATCGGAAACTACTACTGGTCTTCCAGGGAATGATTAAAGCGTAGACGGTTTGAGACATTACTCCCGTGGAGGAATATGGGCATGGTGACTGTTGTATTCAATCCCGATGCAATTTCTGTGTTTCATCAACACTCTAATAGTCCACAGATTACAGAATGCCACCAGATGTGCATCGGAAACTACTACTGGTCTTCCAGGGAACGATCAAAGAGTAGACAGTTTGAGACATTACTCCTATGGAGGAAAGTGCGCATGGTGACTGTTGCATTCAATCCCGATGCAATTTCTGTGTTTCATCAGCACTCTGATAGTCCACAGATTACAGAATGCCGACAGATGTGCATCGGAAACTACTACTGGTCCTCCAGGGAACGATAAAAGCGTAGACTGTTTCAGGGTTACTCCCATTGCGGAAAGTGCGCATGGTGAATGTTTTATTCAATTCCGATGCAATTTCTGTGTTTCATCAACACTCTGATAGTCCACAGATTACAGAATGCCACCAGACGTGCATCGGAAACTACTACTGGTCTTCCAGGGAACGATCAAAGCGTAGACAGTTTGAGACATTACACCTATGGAGGAAAGTGCGCATGGTGTCTGTTGTATTCAATCCCGAAGGATTTTCTGTGTTTCATCAGCACTCTGATAGTCCACAGATTACAGAATGCCGACAGATGTGCATCGGAAACTACTACTGGTCCTCCAGGGAACGATAAAAGCGTAGACTGTTTCAGTGTTACTCCCATTGCGGAAAGTGCGCATGGTGAATGTTTTATTCAATTCCGATGCAATTTCTGTGTTTCATCAACACTCTGATAGTCCACAGATTACAGAATGCCACCAGACGTGCATCGGTAACTACTACTGGTCTTCCAGGGAACGATCAATGCATAGACTGTTTGAGACATTACTCCTATGGAGGAAAGTGCGCATGGTGTCTGTTGTATTCAATCCCGAAGGATTTTCTGTGTTTCATCAGCACTCTGATAGTCCACAGATTACAGAATGCCGACAGATGTGCATCGGAAACTACTACTGGTCCTCCAGGGAACGATAAAAGCGTAGACTGTTTCAGGGTTACTCCCATTGCGGAAAATGCGCATGGTGAATGTTTTATTCAATTCCGATGCAATTTCTGTGTTTCATATACACTCTGATAGTCCACAGATTACAGAATGCCACCAGACGTGCATCGGAAACTACTACTGGTCTTCCAGGGAACGATCAAAGCGTAGACAGTTTGAGACATTACTCCCGTGGAGGAAAGTGGGCATGGTGACTGTTGTATTCAATCCCGATGCAATTTCTGTGTTTCATCAACACACTAATAGTCCACAGATTACAGAATGCCACCAGATGTGCATCGGAAACTACTACTGGTCTTCCAGGGAACGATCAAAGCGTAGACAGTTTGAGACATGACTCCCGTGGAGGAAAGTGGGCATGGTGACTGTTGTTTTCAATCCCGATGCAATTTCTGTGTTTCATCAACACACTAATAGTCCACAGATTACAGAATGCCACCAGATGTGCATCGGAAACTACTACTGGTCTTCCAGGGAACATCAAAGCGTAGACAGTTTGAGACATTACTCCCGTGGAGGAAAGTGGGCATGGTGACTGTTGTATTCAATACCGATGCAATTTCTGTGTTTCATCAACACTCTAATAGTCCACAGATTACAGAATGCCAACAGATGTGCATTGGAAACTACTACTGGTCTTCCAGGGAACGATCAAAGCGTAGACATTTTGAGACATTACTCTCGTGGAGGAAAGTGGGCATGGTGACTGTTGTATTCAATCCCGATGCAATTTCTGTGTTTCATCAACACTCTAATAGTCCACAGATTACAGAATGCCACCAGATGTGCAGCGGAAACTACTACTGGTCTTCCAGGGAACGATCAAAGAGTAGACAGTTTGAGACATTACTCCCGTGGAGGAAAGTGCGCATGGTGACTGTTGTATTCAATCCCGATGCAATTTCTGTGTTTCATCAACACTCTAATAGTCCACAGATTACAGAATGCCGACAGATGTGCATCGGAAACTACTACTGGTCCTCCAGGGAACGATAAAAGCGTAGACTGTTTCAGGGTTACTCCCATGGAGGAAAGTGCGCATGGTGACTGTTGTATTCAATCCCGATGCAATTTCTGTGTTTCTTCAACACTCTAATAGTCCACAGATTACTGAATGCCGACAGATGTGCATCGGAAACTACTACTGGTCCTCCAGGGAACGATAAAAGCGTAGACTGTTTCAGTGTTACTCCCATGGCGGAAAGTGCGCATGGTGAATGTTTTATTCAATTCCGATGCAATTTCTGTGTTTCATATTCACTCTGATAGTCCACAGATTACAGAATGCCACCATACGTGCATCGGAAACTACTACTGGTCTTCCAGGGAACGATCAAAGCGTAGACAGTTTGAGACATGACTCCCATGGAGGAAAGTGTTCATGGTGACTGTTGTTTTCAATCCCGATGCAATTTCTGTGTTTCATCAACACTCTAATAGTCCACAGACTACAGAATGCCACCAGATGTGCATCGGAAACTACTACTGGTCTTCCAGGGAATGATTAAAGCGTAGACGGTTTGAGACATTACTCCCGTGGAGGAATATGGGCATGGTGACTGTTGTATTCAATCCCGATGCAATTTCTGTGTTTCATCAACACTCTAATAGTCCACAGATTACAGAATGCCACCAGATGTGCATCGGAAACTACTACTGGTCTTCCAGGGAACGATCAAAGAGTAGACAGTTTGAGACATTACTCCTATGGAGGAAAGTGCGCATGGTGACTGTTGCATTCAATCCCGATGCAATTTCTGTGTTTCATCAGCACTCTGATAGTCCACAGATTACAGAATGCCGACAGATGTGCATCGGAAACTACTACTGGTCCTCCAGGGAACGATAAAAGCGTAGACTGTTTCAGGGTTACTCCCATTGCGGAAAGTGCGCATGGTGAATGTTTTATTCAATTCCGATGCAATTTCTGTGTTTCATCAACACTCTGATAGTCCACAGATTACAGAATGCCACCAGACGTGCATCGGAAACTACTACTGGTCTTCCAGGGAACGATCAAAGCGTAGACAGTTTGAGACATTACACCTATGGAGGAAAGTGCGCATGGTGTCTGTTGTATTCAATCCCGAAGGATTTTCTGTGTTTCATCAGCACTCTGATAGTCCACAGATTACAGAATGCCGACAGATGTGCATCGGAAACTACTACTGGTCCTCCAGGGAACGATAAAAGCGTAGACTGTTTCAGTGTTACTCCCATTGCGGAAAGTGCGCATGGTGAATGTTTTATTCAATTCCGATGCAATTTCTGTGTTTCATCAACACTCTGATAGTCCACAGATTACAGAATGCCACCAGACGTGCATCGGTAACTACTACTGGTCTTCCAGGGAACGATCAATGCATAGACTGTTTGAGACATTACTCCTATGGAGGAAAGTGCGCATGGTGTCTGTTGTATTCAATCCCGAAGGATTTTCTGTGTTTCATCAGCACTCTGATAGTCCACAGATTACAGAATGCCGACAGATGTGCATCGGAAACTACTACTGGTCCTCCAGGGAACGATAAAAGCGTAGACTGTTTCAGGGTTACTCCCATTGCGGAAAATGCGCATGGTGAATGTTTTATTCAATTCCGATGCAATTTCTGTGTTTCATATACACTCTGATAGTCCACAGATTACAGAATGCCACCAGACGTGCATCGGAAACTACTACTGGTCTTCCAGGGAACGATCAAAGCGTAGACAGTTTGAGACATTACTCCCGTGGAGGAAAGTGGGCATGGTGACTGTTGTATTCAATCCCGATGCAATTTCTGTGTTTCATCAACACACTAATAGTCCACAGATTAAAGAATGCCACCAGATGTGCATCGGAAACTACTACTGGTCTTCCAGGGAACGATCAAAGCGTAGACAGTTTGAGACATGACTCCCGTGGAGGAAAGTGGGCATGGTGACTGTTGTTTTCAATCCCGATGCAATTTCTGTGTTTCATCAACACTCTAATAGTCCACAGATTACAGAATGCCACCAGATGTGCATCGGAAACTACTACTGGTCTTCCAGGGAACATCAAAGCGTAGACAGTTTGAGACATTACTCCCGTGGAGGAAAGTGGGCATGGTGACTGTTGTATTCAATACCGATGCAATTTCTGTGTTTCATCAACACTCTAATAGTCCACAGATTACAGAATGCCACCAGATGTGCATCGGAAACTACTACTGGTCTTCCAGGGAACGATCAAAGCGTAGACATTTTGAGACATTACTCCCGTGGAGGAAAGTGGGCATGGTGACTGTTGTATTCAATCCCGATGCAATTTCTGTGTTTCATCAACACTCTAATAGTCCACAGATTACAGAATGCCACCAGATGTGCATCGGAAACTACTACTGGTCTTCCAGGGAACGATCAAAGAGTAGACAGTTTGAGACGTTACTCCCGTGGAGGAAAGTGCGCATGGTGACTGTTGTATTCAATCCCGATGCAATTTCTGTGTTTCATCAACACTCTAATAGTCCACAGATTACAGAATGCCGACAGATGTGCATCGGAAACTACTACTGGTCCTCCAGGGAACGATAAAAGCGTAGACTGTTTCAGGGTTACTCCCATGGAGGAAAGTGCGCATGGTGACTGTTGTATTCAATCCCGATGCAATTTCTGTGTTTCATCAACACTTTAATAGTCCACAGATTACAGAATGCCGACAGATGTGCATCGGAAACTACTACAAGTACTCCAGGGAACGATAAAAGCGTAGACTGTTTCAGGGTTACTCCCATGGCGGAAAGTGCGCATGGTGAATGTTTTATTCAATTCCGATGCAATTTCTGTGTTTCATATTCACTCTGATAGTCCACAGATTACAGAATGCCACCATACGTGCATCGGAAACTACTACTGGTCTTCCAGGGAACGATCAAAGCGTAGACAGTTTGAGACATGACTCCCATGGAGGAAAGTGTTCATGGTGACTGTTGTTTTCAATCCCGATGCAATTTCTGTGTTTCATCAACACTCTAATAGTCCACAGATTACAGAATGCCACCAGATGTGCATCGGAAACTACTACTGGTCTTCCAGGGAACGATCAAAGCGTAGACAGTTTGAGACATTACTCCCATGGAGGAAAGTGCTCATGGTGACTGCTGTATTCAATCCCGAAGGATTTTCTGTGTTTCATCAGCACTCTGATAGTCCACAGATTACAGAATGCCGACAGATGTGCATCGGAAACTACTACTGGTTTTCCAGGGAACGATTAAAGCGTAGACTGTTTCAGGGTTACTCCCATGGTGGAAAGTGCGCATGGTGAATGTTTTATTCAATTCCGATGCAATTTCTGTGTTTCATATACACTCTGATAGTCCACAGATTACAGAATGCCACCAGACGTGCATCGGAAGCTACTACAGGTCTTACAGGGTACGATCAAAGCGTAGACTGTTTGAGACATTACTCCCGTGGACGAAAGTGGGCATGATGACTGTTGTATTCAATCCCGATGCAATTTCTGTGTTTCATCAACACTCTAAGAGTCCACAGATTACAGAATGCCACCAGATGTGCATCGAAAACTACTACTGGTCTTCCAGGAAACGATCAAAGCGTAGACCTTTTGATACATTACTCCCGTGGAGGAAAGTGCGCATGGTCACAGTTGTATTCAATCCCGATGCAAATTTCTGTGTTTCATCAACACTCTGATTGTCCACAGATTACAGAATGCCTCCAGATGTGCATCGGTAACTACTACTGATCTTCCAGGTTTTGATCAAAGCGTAGACTGTTAGAGACATTACTCCCATGGAGGAAAGTGCATAAGGTGACTGTTGTATTCAATCACAATACTATTTCTATGTTTCATCAACACTCTGATAGTCCACAGATTACAGAATGCCACCAGATGTGCATCGGAAACTACTACTGGTCTTCCAGGGAACGATCAAAGCGTACACAGTTTGAGACATGACTCCCTTGGAGGAAAGTGGGCATGGTGACTGTTGTTTTCAATCCCGATGCAATTTCTGTGTTTCATCAACACTCGAATAGTCCACAGATTACAGAATGCCACCAGATGTGCATCGGAAACTACTACTGGTCTTCCAGGGAACATCAAAGCGTAGACTGTTTGAGACATTACTCCCGTGGAGGAAAGTGGGCATGGTGACTGTTGTATTCAATACCGATGCAATTTCTGTGTTTCATCAACACTCTAATAGTCCACAGATTACAGAATGCCACCAGATGTGCATCGGAAACTACTACTGGTCCTCCAGGGAACGATAAAAGCGTAGACTGTTTCAGGGTTACTCCCATTGCGAAAAATGCGCATGGTGAATGTTTTATTCAATTCCGATGCAATTTCTGTGTTTCATATACAGTCTGATAGTCCACAGATTACAGAATGCCACCAGACGTGCATCGGAAACTACTACTGGTCTTCCAGGGAACGATCAAAGCGTAGACAGTTTGAGACATTACTCCCGTGGAGGAAAGTGGGCATGGTGACTGTTGTATTCAATCCCGATGCAATTTCTGTGTTTCATCAACACACTAATAGTCCACAGATTACAGAATGCCACCAGATGTGCATCGGAAACTACTACTGGTCTTCCAGGGAACGATCAAAGCGTAGACAGTTTGAGACATGACTCCCGTGGAGGAAAGTGGGCATGGTGACTGTTGTTTTCAATCCCGATGCAATTTCTGTGTTTCATCAACACTCTAATAGTCCACAGATTACAGAATGCCACCAGATGTGCATCGGAAACTACTACTGGTCTTCCAGGGAACATCAAAGCGTAGACAGTTTGAGACATTACTCCGTGGAGGAAAGTGGGCATGGTGACTGTTGTATTCAATACCGATGCAATTTCTGTGTTTCATCAACACTCTAATAGTCCACAGATTACAGAATGCCACCAGATGTGCATCGGAAACTACTACTGGTCTTCCAGGGAACGATCAAAAACGTAGACAGTTTGAGACATTACTCCGTGGAGGAAAGTGGGCATGGTGACTGTTGTATTCAATACCGATGCAATTTCTGTGTTTCATCAACACTCTAATAGTCCACAGATTACAGAATGCCACCAGATGTGCATCGGAAACTACTACTGGTCTTCCAGGGAACGATCAAAAACGTAGACAGTTTGAGACATTACTCCCATGGAGGAAAGTGGGCATGGTGACTGTTGTATTCAATACCGATGCAATTTCTGTGTTTCATCAACACTCTAATAGTCCACAGATTACAGAATGATACCACATGTGCATCGGTAACTACTACTGGTCTTCCAGGGAACGATCAAAGCGTAGACTGTTTGAGACATTACTCCCGTGGAGGAAAGTGCCCATGGTGACTGTTGTATTCAATCCCGATGCAATTTCTGTGTTTCATTAACACTCTGATAATAAACAGTTTACAGAATGCCACCAGATGTGCATCGGAAACTACTACTGGTCTTCCAGGGAACGATCAAAGCGTAGACTCTTTGAGACATTACTCCCGTGGAGGAAAGTGCACATGGTGACTGTTGTAATCAATCACGATGCACTTTCTGTGTTTCATCAACACTCTGATAGCCCACAGATTACAGAATGCATCCATATGTGCATTGGAAAACTACTACTGGTCTTCCAGGGAACGATCAAAGCGTAGACTGTTTGAGACATTACTCCCATGGAGGAAAGTGCGCATGGTGACTGTTGTATTCAATCCCGATCCAATTTCTGTGTTTCATCAACTCTCTGATAGTTAACAGGTTACAGAATGCCTCCAGATGTGCATCGGAAACTACTACTGGTCTTCCAGGGAACGATCAAAGAGTAGACTGTTTGAGACATTACTCCTATGGAGGAAAGTGCGCATGGTGATTGTTGTATTGAATCCCGATGCAATTTCTGTGTTTCATCAACACTCAGATTGTCCACAGATTACAGAATGCCTCCAGATGTGCATCGGTAACTAATACTGGTCTTCCAGGTAATGATCAAAGCGTAGACTGTTAGAGACATTACTCGCATGGAGGAAAGTGCGCATTGGTGACTGTTGTATTCAATCCCGATACAATTTCTGTGTTTCATCAACACTCTGATAGTCCACAGATTACAGGATGCCACCAGATGTGCATCGGAAACTACTACTGGTCTTCCAGGGAACGATCAAAGCGTAGACTGTTTGAGACATTACTCCCGTGGAGGAAAGTGCGCATGGTGACTGTTGTAATCAATCCCGATGCACTTTCTGTGTTTCATCAACACTCTGATAGCCCACAGATTACAGAATGCCACCAGATGTGCATCGGAAACTACTACTGGTCTTCCAGGGAACGATCAAAGCGTAGACTGTTTGAGACATTACTCCCATGGAGGAAAGTGCGCATGGTGACTGTTGTATTCAATTCCGATGCATTTTCTGTGTTTCATCAACTCTCTGATAGTTAACAGATTACAGAATGCCTCCAGATATGCATCGGAAACTACTACTGGTCTTCCAGGGAACGATCAAAGAGTAGACAGTTTGAGACATTACTCCTATGGAGGAAAGTGCGCATGGTGACTGTTGCATTCAATCCCGATGCAATTTCTGTGTTTCATCAGCACTCTGATAGTCCACAGATTACAGAATGCCGACAGATGTGCATCGGAAACTACTACTGGTCTTCCAGGGAACGATCAAAGAGTAGACAGTTTGAGACATTACTCCCGTGGAGGAAAGTGCGCATGGTGTCTGTTGTATTCAATCCCGATGCAATTTCTGTGTTTCATATACACTCTGATAGTCCACAGATTACAGAATGCCACCAGACGTGCATCGGAAACTACTACTGGTCTTCCAGGGAACGATCAAAGCGTAGACAGTTTGAGACATTACTCCCGTGGAGGAAAGTGGGCATGGTGACTGTTGTATTCAATCCCGATGCAATTTCTGTGTTTCATCAACACACTAATAGTCCACAGATTACAGAATGCCACCAGATGTGCATCGGAAACTACTACTGGTCTTCCAGGGAACGATCAAAGCGTAGACAGTTTGAGACATGACTCCCGTGGAGGAAAGTGGGCATGGTGACTGTTGTTTTCAATCCCGATGCAATTTCTGTGTTTCATCAACACTCTAATAGTCCACAGATTACAGAATGCCACCAGATGTGCATCGGAAACTACTACTGGTCTTCCAGGGAACATCAAAGCGTAGACAGTTTGAGACATTACTCCCGTGGAGGAAAGTGGGCATGGTGACTGTTGTATTCAATACCGATGCAATTTCTGTGTTTCATCAACACTCTAATAGTCCACAGATTACAGAATGCCACCAGATGTGCATCGGAAACTACTACTGGTCAATCAGGGAACGATCAAAGCGTTGACATTTTGAGGCATTACTCCCGTGGAGGAAAGTGGGCATGGTGACTGTTGTATTCAATCCCGATGCAATTTCTGTGTTTCATCAACACTCTAATAGTCCACAGATTACAGAATGCCACCAGATGTGCATCGGAAACTACTACTGGTCTTCCAGGGAACGATCAAAGAGTAGACAGTTTGAGACATTACTCCCGTGGAGGAAAGTGCGCATGGTGACTGTTGTATTCAATCCCGATGCAATTTCTGTGTTTCATCAACACTCTAATAGTCCACAGATTACAGAATGCCGACAGATGTGCATCGGAAACTACTACTGGTCCTCCAGGGAACGATAAAAGCGTACACTGTTTCAGGGTTACTCCCATGGAGGAAAGTGCGCATGGTGACTGTTGTATTCAATCCCGCTGCAATTTCTGTGTTTCATCAACACTTTAATAGTCCACAGATTACAGAATGCTGACAGATGTGCATCGGAAACTACTACTGGTCCTCCAGGGAACGATAAAAGCGTAGACTGTTTCAGGGTTACTCCCATGGCGGAAAGTGCGCATGGTGAATGTTTTATTCAATTCCGATGCAATTTCTGTGTTTCATATTCACTCTGATAGTCCACAGATTACAGAATGCCACCATACGTGCATCGGAAACTACTACTGGTCTTCCAGGGAACGATCAAAGCGTAGACAGTTTGAGACATGACTCCCATGGAGGAAAGTGTTCATGGTGACTGTTGTTTTCAATCCCGATGCAATTTCTGTGTTTCATCAACACTCTAATAGTCCACAGATTACAGAATGCCACCAGATGTGCATCGGAAACTACTACTGGTCTTCCAGGGAATGATTAAAGCGTAGACGGTTTGAGACATTACTCCCGTGGAGGAATGTGGGCATGGTGACTGTTGTATTCAATCCCGATGCCATTTCTGTGTTTCATCAACACTCTAATCGTCCACAGATTACAGAATGCCACCAAATGTGCATCGGAAACTACTACTGGTCTTCCAGGGAACGATCAAAGCGTAGACAGTTTGAGACATTACTCCCATGGAGGAAAGTGCGCATGGTGACTGTTGTATTCAATCCCGAAGGATTTTCTGTGTTTCATCAGCACTCTGATAGTCCACAGATTACAGAATGCCGACAGATGTGCATCGGAAACTACTACTGGTTTTCCAGGGAACGATTAAAGCGTAGACTGTTTCAGGGTTACTCCCATGGCAGAAAGTGCGCATGGTGAATGTTTTATTCAATTCCGATGCAATTTCTGTGTTTCATATACACTCTGATAGTCCACAGATTACAGAATGCCACCAGACGTGCATCGGAAGCTACTACAGGTCTTACAGGGTACGATCAAAGCGTAGACTGTTTGAGACATTACTCCCGTGGACGAAAGTGGGCATGATGACTGTTGTATTCAATCCCGATGCAATTTCTGTGTTTCATCAACACTCTAAGAGTCCACAGATTACAGAATGCCACCAGATGTGCATCGAAAACTACTACTGGTCTTCCAGGCAACGATCAAAGCGTAGACTGTTTGATACATTACTCCCGTGGAGGAAAGTGCGCATGGTCACAGTTGTATTCAATCCCGATGCAAATTTCTGTGTTTCATCAACACTCTGATTGTCCACAGATTACAGAATGCCTCCAGATGTGCATCGGTAACTACTACTGATCTTCCAGGTTTTGATCAAAGCGTAGACTGTTAGAGACATTACTCCCATGGAGGAAAGTGCATAAGGTAACTGTTGTATTCAATCACAATACTATTTCTATGTTTCATCAACACTCTGATAGTCCACAGATTACAGAATGCCACCTGATGTGCATCGGAAACTACTACTGGTCTTCTAGGGAACGATCAAAGCGTAGACAGTTTGAGACATGACTCCCGTGGAGGAAAGTGGGCATGGTGACTGTTGTTTTCAATCCCGATGCAATTTCTGTGTTTCATCAACACTCTAATAGTCCACAGATTACAGAATGCCACCAGATGTGCATCGGAAACTACTACTGGTCTTCCAGGGAACATCAAAGCGTAGACAGTTTGAGACATTACTCCCGTGGAGGAAAGTGGGCATGGTGACTGTTGTATTCAATACCGATGCAATTTCTGTGTTTCATCAACACTCTAATAGTCCACAGATTACAGAATGCCACCAGATCTGCATCGGAAACTACTACTGGTCTTCCAGGGAACGATCAAAAACGTAGACAGTTTGAGACATTACTCCCATGGAGGAAAGTGGGCATGGTGACTGTTGTATTCAATCCCAATGCAATTTCTGTGTTTCATCAACACTCTAATAGTCCACAGATTACAGAATGCCACCAGATGTACATCGGAAACTACTACTGGTCTTCCAGGGAACGATCAAAGAGTAGACAGTTTGAGACATTACTCCCGTGGGGGAAAGTGCGCATGGTGGCTGTTGTATTCAATCCCGATGCAATTTCTGTGTTTCATCAACACTCTAATAGTCCACAGATTACAGAATGCCGACAGATGTGCATAGGAAACTACTACTGGTCCTCCAGGGAACGATAAAAGCGTAGACTGTTTCAGGGTTACTCCCATGGAGGAAAGTGCGCATGGTGACTGTTGTATTCAATCCCGATGCAATTTCTGTGTTTCATCAACAATCTAATAGTCCACAGATTACAGAATGCCACCAGATGTGCATCGGAAACTACTACTGGTCTTCCAGGGAATGATTAAAGCGTAGACGGTTTGAGACATTACTCCCGTGGAGGAATGTGGGCATGGTGACTGTTGTATTCAATCCCGATGCAATTTCTGTGTTTCATCAACACTCTAATAGTCCACAGATTACAGAATGCCACCAGATGTGCATCGGAAACTACTACTGGACTTCCAGGGAACGATCAAAGCGTAGACAGTTTGAGAATTACTCCCATAGAGGAAACTGCGCGTGGTGACTGTTGTATTCAATCCCGATGAATTTTCTGTGTTTCATCAACACTCTAATAGTCCACAGATTACAGAATGCCGACAGATGTGCATCGGAAACTACTACTGGTCTTCCAGGGAACGATCAAAGCGTAGACCTGTTGAGACATTACTCCCGTGGAGGAAAGTGCCCATGGTGACTGTTGTATTCCATCCCGATGCAATTTCTGTGTTTCATTAACACTCTGATAGTCCACAGATTACAGAATGCCACCATATGTGCATCGGAAAACTACTACTGGTCTTCCAGGGAACGATCAAAGCGTAGACTGTTTGAGACATTACTCCCATGGAGGAAAGTGCGCATGGTGACTGTTGTATTCAATCACTACCCAATTTCTGTGTTTCATCAACTCTCTGATAGTTAACAGATTACAGAATGCCTCCAGATGTGCATCGGAAACTACTACTGGTCTTCCAGGGAACGATCAAAGGGTAGACTGTTTGAGACATTACTCCTATGAAGGAAAGTGCGCATGGTGACTGTTGTATTCAATCCTGAAGGATTTTCTGTGTTTCATCAGCACTCTGATAGTCCACAGATTACAGAATGCCGACAGATGTGCATCGGAAACTACTACTGGTCTTCCAGGGAACGATTAAAGCGTAGACTGTTAGAGACATTACTCCCATGGAGGAAAGTGCGGAAGGTGACTGTTGTATTCAATCCCGATGCACTTTCTGTGTTTTATCAAGACTCTGGTAGTCCACAGATTACAGAATGCCACCAGATGTGCATCGGAAACTACTACCGGTCTTCCAGGGAACGATCAAAGCGTAGACTGTTTGAGAATTACTCCCATAGAGGAAACTGCGCGTGGTGACTCTTGTATTCAATCCCGATGCATTTTCTGTGTTTCATCAACACTCTGATAGTCCACAGATTACAGAATGCCGACAGATGTGCATCGGAAACTACTACTGGTCTTCCAGGGAACGATCAAAGCGTAGACTGTTTGAGACATTACTCCCGTGGAGGAAAGTGCGCATGGTGACTGTTGTATTCAATCCCGATGCAATTTCTTTGTTTCATCAACACTCTGATACTCCACAGATTACAGAATGCCACCACATGTGCATCGGTAACTACTACTGGTCTTCCAGGGACCGATCAAAGCGTAGACTGTTTGAGACATTACTCCCGTGGAGGAAAGTGACCATGGTGAGTGTTGTATTCAACCCCGATGCAATTTCTGTGTTTCATTAACACTCTAATAGTCCACAGATTACAGAATGCCAACAGATGTGCATTGGAAACTACTACTGGTCTTCCAGGGAACGATCAAAGCGTAGACATTTTTAGACATTACTCCCGTGGAGGAAAGTGGGCATGGTGACTGTTGTATTCAATCCCGATGCAATTTCTGTGTTTCATCATCACTCTAATAGTCCACAGATTACAGAATGCCACCAGATGTGCATCGGAAACTACTACTGGTCTTCCAGGGAACGATCAAAGAGAAGACAGTTTGAGACATTACTCCCGTGGAGGAAAGTGCGCATGGTGACTGTTGTATTCAATCCCGAAGGATTTTCTGTGTTTCATCAGCACTCTGATAGTCCACAGATTACAGAATGCCGACAGATGTGCATCGGAAACTACTACTGGTTTTCCAGGGAACGATTAAAGCGTAGATTGTTTCAGGGTTACTCCCATGGCAGAAAGTGCGCATGGTGAATGTTTTATTCAATTCCGATGCAATTTCTGTGTTTCATATACACTCTGATAGTCCACAGATTACAGAATGCCACCAGACGTGCATCGGAAGCTACTACAGGTCTTACAGGGTAAGATCAAAGCGTAGACAGTTTGAGACATTACTCCCGTGGAGGAAAGTGGGCATGGTGACTGTTGTATTCAATCCCGATGCAATTTCTGTGTTTCATCAACACACTAATAGTCCACAGATTACAGAATGCCACCAGATGTACATCGGAAACTACTACTGGTCTTCCAGGGAACGATCAAAGCGTACACAGTTTGAGACATGACTCCCGTGGAGGAAAGTGGGCATGGTGACTGTTGTTTTCAATCCCGATGCAATTTCTGTGTTTCATCAACACTCGAATAGTCCACAGATTACAGAATGCCACCAGATGTGCATCGGAAACTACTACTGGTCTTCCAGGGAACATCAAAGCGTAGACAGTTTGAGACATTACTCCCGTGGAGGAAAGTGGGCATGGTGACTGTTGTATTCAATCCCGATGCAATTTCTGTGTTTCATCAACACACTAATAGTCCACAGATTACAGAATGCCACCTGATGTGCATCAGAAACTACTACTGGTCTTCCAGGGAACGATCAAAGCGTAGACAGTTTGAGACATGACTCCCGTGGAGGAAAGTGGGCATGGTGACTGTTGTTTTCAATCCCGATGCAATTTCTGTGTTTCATCAACACTCTAATAGTCCACAGATTACAGAATGCCACCAGATGTGCATCGGAAACTACTACTGGTCTTCCAGGGAACATCAAAGCGTAGACAGTTTGAGACATTACTCCCGTGGAGGAAAGTGGGCATGGTGACTGTTGTATTCAATACCGATGCAATTTCTGTGTTTCATCAACACTCTAATAGTCCACAGATTACAGAATGCCACCAGATCTGCATCGGAAACTACTACTGGTCTTCCAGGGAACGATCAAAAACGTAGACAGTTTGAGACATTACTCCCATGGAGGAAAGTGGGCATGGTGACTGTTGTATTCAATCCCGATGCAATTTCTGTGTTTCATCAACACTCTAATAGTCCACAGATTACAGAATGCCACCAGATGTACATCGGAAACTACTACTGGTCTTCCAGGGAACGATCAAAGAGTAGACAGTTTGAGACATTACTCCCGTGGGGGAAAGTGCGCATGGTGGCTGTTGTATTCAATCCCGATGCAATTTCTGTGTTTCATCAACACTCTAATAGTCCACAGATTACAGAATGCCGACAGATGTGCATAGGAAACTACTACTGGTCCTCCAGGGAACGATAAAAGCGTAGACTGTTTCAGGGTTACTCCCATGGAGGAAAGTGCGCATGGTGACTGTTGTATTCAATCCCGATGCATTTTCTGTGTTTCATCAACAATCTAATAGTCCACAGATTACAGAATGCCACCAGATGTGCATCGGAAACTACTACTGGTCTTCCAGGGAATGATTAAAGCGTAGACGGTTTGAGACATTACTCCCGTGGAGGAATGTGGGCATGGTGACTGTTGTATTCAATCCCGATGCAATTTCTGTGTTTCATCAACACTCTAATAGTCCACAGATTACAGAATGACACCAGATGTGCATCGGAAACTACTACTGGACTTCCAGGGAACGATCAAAGCGTAGACAGTTTGAGAATTACTCCCATAGAGGAAACTGCGCGTGGTGACTGTTGTATTCAATCCCGATGAATTTTCTGTGTTTCATCAACACTCTAATAGTCCACAGATTACAGAATGCCGACAGATGTGCATCGGAAACTACTACTGGTCTTCCAGGGAACGATCAAAGCGTAGACCTGTTGACACATTACTTCCGTGGAGGAAAGTGCCCATGGTGACTGTTGTATTCCATCCCGATGCAATTTCTGTGTTTCATTAACACTCTGATAGTCCACAGATTACAGAATGCCACCATATGTGCATCGGAAAACTACTACTGGTCTTCCAGGGAACGATCAAAGCGTAGACTGTTTGAGACATTACTCCCATGGAGGAAAGTGCGCATGGTGACTGTTGTATTCAATCACTATCCAATTTCTGTGTTTCATCAACTCTCTGATAGTTAACAGATTACAGAATGCCTCCAGATGTGCATCGGAAACTACTACTGGTCTTCCAGGGAACGATCAAAGGGTAGACTGTTTGAGACATTACTCCTATGAAGGAAAGTGCGCATGGTGACTGTTGTATTCAATCCTGAAGGATTTTCTGTGTTTCATCAGCACTCTGATAGTCCACAGATTACAGAATGCCGACAGATGTGCATCGGAAACTACTACTGGTCTTCCAGGGAACGATTAAAGCGTAGACTGTTAGAGACATTACTCCCATGGAGGAAAGTGCGGAAGGTGACTGTTGTATTCAATCCCGATGCACTTTCTGTGTTTTATCAAGACTCTGGTAGTCCACAGATTACAGAATGCCACCAGATGTGCATCGGAAACTACTACTGGTCTTCCAGGGAACGATCAAAGCGTAGACTGTTTGAGAATTACTCCCATAGAGGAAACTGCGCGTGGTGACTGTTGTATTCAATCCCGATGCATTTTCTGTGTTTCATCAACACTCTGATAGTCCACAGATTACAGAATGCCGACAGATGTGCATCGGAAACTACTACTGGTCTTCCAGGGAACGATCAAAGCGTAGACTGTTTGAGACATTACTCCCGTGGAGGAAAGTGCGCATGGTGACTGTTGTATTCAATCCCGATGCAATTTCTTTGTTTCATCAACACTCTGATACTCCACAGATTACAGAAAGTCACCACATGTGCATCGGTAACTACTACTGGTCTTCCAGGGACCGATCAAAGCGTAGACTGTTTGAGACATTACTCCCGTGGAGGAAAGTGACCATGGTGAGTGTTGTATTCAACCCCGATGCAATTTCTGTGTTTCATTAACACTCTAATAGTCCACAGATTACAGAATGCCAACAGATGTGCATTGGAAACTACTACTGGTCTTCCAGGGAACGATCAAAGCGTAGACATTTTTAGACATTACTCCCGTGGAGGAAAGTGGGCATGGTGACTGTTGTATTCAATCCCGATGCAATTTCTGTGTTTCATCATCACTCTAATAGTCCACAGATTACAGAATGCCACCAGATGTGCATCGGAAACTACTACTGGTCTTCCAGGGAACGATCAAAGAGAAGACAGTTTGAGACATTACTCCCGTGGAGGAAAGTGATCATGGTGACTGTTGTATTCAATCCCGATGCAATTTCTGTGTTTCATCAACACTCTAATAGTCCACAGATTACAGAATGCCGACAGATGTGCATCGGAAACTACTACTGGTCCTCCAGGGAACGATAAAAGCGTAGACTGTTTCAGGGTTACTCCCATGGAGGAAAGTGCGCATGGTGACTGTTGTATTCAATCGCGATGCAATTTCTGTGTTTCATCAACACTCTAATAGTCCACAGATTACAGAATGCCGACAGATGTGCATCGGAAACTACTACTGGTCCTCCAGGGAACGATAAAAGCGTAGACCGTTTCAGGGTTACTCCCATGGCGGAAAGTGCGCATGGTGAATGTTTTATTCAATTCCGATGCAATTTCTGTGTTTCATATTCACTCTGATAGTCCACAGATTACAGAATGCCACCATACGTGCATCGGAAACTACTACTGGTCTTCCAGGGAACGATCAAAGCGTAGACAGTTTGAGACATGACTCCCATGGAGGAAAGTGTTCATGGTGACTGTTGTTTTCAATCCCGATGCAATTTCTGTGTTTCATCAACACTCTAATAGTCCACAGATTACAGAATGCCACCAGATGTGCATCGGAAACTACTACTGGTCTTCCAGGGAATGATTAAAGCGTAGACGGTTTGAGACATTACTCCCGTGGAGGAATATGGGCATGGTGACTGTTGTATTCAATCCCGATGCAATTTCTGTGTTTCATCAACACTCTAATAGTCCACAGATTACAGAATGCCACCAGATGTGCATCGGAAACTACTACTGGTCTTCCAGGGAACGATCAAAGCGTAGACAGTTTGAGACATTACTCCCATGGAGGAAAGTGCGCATGGTGGCTGTTGTATTCAATCCCGAAGGATTTTCTGTGTTTCATCAGCACTCTGATAGTCCACAGATTACAGAATGCCGACAGATGTGCATCGGAAACTACTACTGGTCTTCCAGGGAACGATTAAAACGTAGACTGTTTCAGGGTTACTCCCATGGCGGAAAGTGCGCATGGTGACTGTTGTATTCAATCCCGATGCATTTTCTGTGTTTCATCAACACTCTGATACTCCACAGATTACAGAATGCCACCAGATGTGCATCGGAAACTACTACTGGTCTTCCAGGGAACGATCAAAGAGAAGACAGTTTGAGACATTACTCCCGTGGAGGAAAGTGCGCATGGTGACTGTTGTATTCAATCCCGATGCAATTTCTGTGTTTCATCAACACTCTAATAGTCCACAGATTACAGAATGCCGACAGATGTGCATCGGAAACTACTACTGGTCCTCCAGGGAACGATAAAAGCGTAGACTGTTTCAGGGTTACTCCCATGGAGGAAAGTGCGCATGGTGACTGTTGTATTCAATCCCGATGCAAATTTCTGTGTTTCATCAACACTCTGATAGTCCACAGATTACAGAATGCCTCCAGATGTGCATCGGTAACTACTACTGATCTTCCAGGTTATGATCAAAGCGTAGACTGTTAGAGACATTACTCCCATGGAGGAAAGTGCGGAAGGTGACTGTTGAATTCAATCGCAATACAATTTCTATGTTTCATCAACACTCTGATAGTCCACAGATTACAGAATGCCTCCAGATGTGCAACGGTAACTACTACTGGTCTTCCAGGGAACGATCAAAGCGTAGACTGTTTGAGAATTACTCCCATAGAGGAAACTGCGCGTGGTGACTGTTGTATTAAATCCTGATGCATTTTCTGTGTTTCATCAACACTCTGATAGTCCACAGATTACAGAATGCCGACAGATGTGCATCGGAGACTACTACTGGTCTTCCAGGGAACGATCAAAGCGTAGACTGTTTGAGACATTACTCCCGTGGAGGAAAGTGCGCATGGTGACTGTTGTATTCAATCCCGATGCAATTTCTTTGTTTCATCAACACCCAGATACTCCACAGATTACAGAATGATACCACATGTGCATCGGTAACTACTACTGGTCTTCCAGGGACCGATCAAAGCGTAGACTGTTTGAGACATTACTCCCGTGGAGGAAAGTGCCCATGGTGACTGTTGTATTCAATCCCGATGCAATTTCTGTGTTTCATTAACACTCTGATAATAAACAGTTTACAGAATGCCACCAGATGTGCATCGGAAACTACTACTGGTCTTCCAGGGAACGATCAAAGGGTAGACTGTTTGAGACATTACTCCCGTGGAGGAAAGTGCACATGGTGACTGTTGTAATCAATCCCGATGCACTTTCTGTGTTTCATCAACACTCTGATAGCCCACAGATTACAGAATGCAACCATATGTGCATCGGAAAACTACTACTGGTCTTCCAGGGAACGATCAAAGCGTAGACTGTTTGAGACATTACTCCCGTGGAGGAAAGTGCACATGGTGACTGTTGTAATCAATCCCGATGCACTTTCTGTGTTTCATCAACACTCTGATAGCCCACAGATTACAGAATGCCGACAGATGTGCATCGAAAACTACTACTGGTCCTCCAGGGAACCATAAAAGCGTAGACTGTTTCAGGGATACTCCCATTGCGGAAAGTGCGCATGGTGAATGTTTTATTCAATTCCGATGCAATTTCTGTGTTTCATATACACTCTGATAGTCCACAGATTACACAATGCCACCAGACGTGCATCGGAAACTACTACTGGTCTTCCAGGGAACAATCAAAGCGTAGACAGTTTGAGACATTACTCCCGTGGAGGAAAGTGGGCATGGTGACTGTTGTACTCAATCCCGATGCAATTTCTGTGTTTCATCAACACACTAATAGTCCACAGATTACAGAATGCCACCAGATGTGCATCGGAAACTACTACTGGTCTTCCAGGTTATGATCAAAGCGTAGACTGTTAGAGACATTACTCCCATGGAGGAAAGTGCGCATTGGTGACTGTTGTATTCAATCCCGATACAATTTCCGTGTTTCATCAACACTCTGATAGTCCACAGATTAAGAGAATGCCTCCAGATGTGCATCGGTAACTACTACTGGTCTTCCAGGGAACGATCAATGCATAGACTGTTTGAGACATTACTCCTATGGAGGAAAGTGCGCATGGTGTCTGTTGTATTCAATCCCGAAGGATTTTCTGTGTTTCATCAGCACTCTGATAGTCCACAGATTACAGAATGCCGACAGATGTGCATCGGAAACTACTACTGGTCCTCCAGGGAACGATAAAAGCGTAGACTGTTTCAGGGTTACTCCCATTGCGGAAAATGCGCATGGTGAATGTTTTATTCTATTCCGATGCAATTTCTGTGTTTCATATACACTCTGATAGTCCACAGATTACTGAATGCCACCAGACGTGCATCGGAAACTACTACTGGTCTTCCAGGGAACGATCAAAGCGTAGACAGTTTGAGACATTCCTCCCGTGGAGGAAAGTGGGCATGGTGACTGTTGTATTCAATCCCGATGCAATTTCTGTGTTTCATCAACACACTAATAGTCCACAGATTACAGAATGCCACCAGATGTGCATCGGAAACTACTACTGGTCTTCCAGGGAACGATCAAAGCGTAGACAGTTTGAGACATGACTCCCGTGGAGGAAAGTGGGCATGGTGACTGTTGTTTTCAATCCCGATGCAATTTCTGTGTTTCATCAACACTCTAATAGTCCACAGATTACAGAATGCCACCAGATGTGCATCGGAAACTACTACTGGTCTTCCAGGGAACACCAAAGCGTAGACAGTTTGAGACATTACTCCCGTGGAGGAAAGTGGGCATGGTGACTGTTGTATTCAATACCGATGCAATTTCTGTGTTTCATCAACACTCTAATAGTCCACAGATTACAGAATGCCACCAGATGTGCATCGGAAACTACTACTGGTCTTCCAGGGAACGATCAAAGCGTAGACATTTTGAAACATTACTCCCATGGAGGAAAGTGGGCATGGTGACTGTTGTATTCAATCCCGATGCAATTTCTGTGTTTCATCAACACTCTAATAGTCCACAGATTACAGAATGCCACCAGATGTGCATCGGAAACTACTACTGGTCTTCCAGGGAACGATCAAAGAGTAGACAGTTTGAGACATTACTCCCGTGGAGGAAAGTGCGCATGGTGACTGTTGTATTCAATCCCGATGCAATTTCTGTGTTTCATCAACACTCTAATAGTCCACAGATTACAGAATGCCGACAGATGTGCATCGGAAACTACTACTGGTCCTCCAGGGGACGATAAAAGCGTAGACTGTTTCAGGGTTACTCCCATGGAGGAAAGTGCGCATGGTGACTGTTGTATTCAATCCCGATGCAATTTCTGTGCTTCATCAACACTCTAATAGTCCACAGATTACAGAATGCCGACAGATGTGCATCGGAAACTACTACTGGTCCTCCAGAGAATGATAAAAACGTAGACTGTTTCAGGGTTACTCCCATGGCGGAAAGTGCGCATGGTGAATGTTTTATTCAATTCCGATGCAATTTCTGTGTTTCATATTCACTCTGATAGTCCACAGATTACAGAATGCCACCATACGTGCATCGGAAACTACTACTGGTCTTCCAGGGAACGATCAAAGCGTAGACAGTTTGAGACATGACTCCCATGGAGGAAAGTGTTCATGGTGACTGTTGTTTTCAATCCCGATGCAATTTCTGTGTTTCATCAACACTCTAATTGTCCACAGATTACAGAATGCCACCAGATGTGCATCGGAAACTACTACTGGTCTTCCAGGGAATGACTAAAGCGTAGACGGTTTGAGACATTACTCCCGTGGAGGAATGTGGGCATGGTGAATGTTGTATTCAATTCCGATGCAATTTCTGTGTTTCATATACACTCTGATAGTCCACAGATTACAGAATGCCACCAGACGTGCATCGGAAGCTACTACAGGTCTTACAGGGAACGATCAAAGCGTAGACTGTTTGAGACATTACTCCCGTGGAGGAAAGTGGGCATGATGACTGTTGTATTCTATCCCGATGCAATTTCTGTGTTTCATCAACACTCTAAGAGTCCACAGATTACAGAATGCCACCAGATGTGCATCGGAAACTACTACTGGTCTTCCAGAGAACATCAAAGCGTAGACAGTTTGAGACATTACTCCCGTGGAGGAATGTGGTCATGGTGACTGTTGTATTCAATACCGAGGCAATTTCTGTGTTTCATCAACACTCGAATAGTCCACAGATTACAGAATGCCACCAGATGTGCATCGGAAACTACTACTGGTCCTCCAGGGAACGATAAAAGCGTAGACTGTTTCAGGGTTACTCCCATTGCGGAAAATGCGCATGGTGAATGTTTTATTCAATTCCGATGCAATTTCTGAGTTTCATATACAGTCTGATAGTCCACAGATTACAGAATGCCACCAGACGTGCATCGGAAACTACTACTGGTCTTCCAGGGAACGATCAAAGCGTAGACAGTTTGAGACATGACTCCCGTGGAGGAAAGTGGGCATGGTGACTGTTGTTTTCAATCCCGATGCAATTTCTGTGTTTCATCAACACTCTAATAGTCCACAGATTACAGAATGCCACCAGATGTGCATCGGAAACTACTACTGGTCTTCCAGGGAACATCAAAGCGTAGACAGTTTGAGACATTACTCCCGTGGAGGAAAGTGGGCATGGTGACTGTTGTATTCAATACCGATGCAATTTCTGTGTTTCATCAACACTCTAATAATCCACAGATTACAGAATGCCACCAGATGTGCATCGGAAACTACTACTGGTCTTCCAGGGAACGATCAAAAACGTAGACAGTTTGAGACATTACTCCCATGGAGGAAAGTGGGCATGGTGACTGTTGTATTCAATTCCGATGCAATTTCTGTGTTTCATCAACACACTAGTAGTCCACAGATTACAGAATGCCAGCAGATGTGCATCGGAAACTACTACTGGTCTTCCAGGGAACGATCAAAGCGTAGACAGTTTGAGACATGACTCCCGTGGAGGAAAGTGGGCATGGTGACTGTTGTTTTCAATCCCGATGCAATTTCTGTGTTTCATCAACACTCTAATAGTCCACAGATTACAGAATGCCACCAGATGTGCATCGGAAACTACTACTGGTCTTCCAGGGAACATCAAAGCGTAGACAGTTTGAGACATTACTCCCGTGGAGGAAAGTGGGCATGGTGACTGTTGTATTCAATACCGATGCAATTTCTGTGTTTCATCAACACTCTAATAATCCACAGATTACAGAATGCCACCAGATGTGCATCGGAAACTACTACTGGTCTTCCAGGGAACGATCAAAAACGTAGACAGTTTGAGACATTACTCCCATGGAGGAAAGTGGGCATGGTGACTGTTGTATTCAATCCCGATGCAATTTCTGTGTTTCATCAACACTCTAATAGTCCACAGATTACAGAATGCCACCAGATGTGCATCGGAAACTACTACTGGTCTTCCAGGGAACGATCAAAGAGTAGACAGTTTGAGACATTACTCCCGTGGAGGAAAGTGCGCATGGTGACTGTTGTATTCAATCCCGATGCAATTTCTGTGTTTCATCAACACTCTAATAGTCCACAGATTACAGAATGCCGACAGATGTGCATCGGAAACTACTACTGGTCCTCCAGGGAACGATAAAAGCGTAGACTGTTTCAGGGTTACTCCCATGGAGGAAAGTGCGCATGTTGACTGTTGTATTCAATCCCGATGCAATTTCTGTGTTTCATCAACAATCTAATAGTCCACAGATTACAGAATGCCACCAGATGTGCATCGGAAACTACTACTGGTCTTCCAGGGAATGATTAAAGCGTAGACGGTTTGAGACATTACTCCCGTGGAGGAATGTGGGCATGGTGACTGTTGTATTCAATCCCGATGCAATTTCTGTGTTTCATCAACACTCTAATAGTCCACAGATTACAGAATGCCACCAGATGTGCATCGGAAACTACTACTGGACTTCCAGGGAACGATCAAAGCGTAGACAGTTTGAGAATTACTCCCATAGAGGAAACTGCGCGTGGTGACTGTTGTATTCAATCCCGATGAATTTTCTGTGTTTCATCAACACTCTAATAGTCCACAGATTACAGAATGCCGACAGATGTGCATCGGAAACTACTACTGGTCTTCCAGGGAACGATCAAAGCGTAGACTGTTTGAGACATTACTCCCGTGGAGGAAAGTGCCCATGGTGACTGTTGTATTCAATCCCGATGCAATTTCTGTGTTTCATTAACACTCTGATAGTCCACAGATTACAGAATGCCACCATATGTGCATCGGAAAACTACTACTGGTCTTCCAGGGAACGATCAAAGCGTAGACTGTTTGAGACATTACTCCCATGGAGGAAAGTGCGCATGGTGACTGTTGTATTCAATCACTATCCAATTTCTGTGTTTCATCAACTCTCTGATAGTTAACAGATTACAGAATGCCTCCAGATGTGCATCGGAAACTACTACTGGTCTTCCAGGGAACGATCAAAGGGTAGACTGTTTGAGACATTACTCCCATGGAGGAAAGTGCGGAAGGTGACTGTTGTATTCAATCCCAATAACATTTCTATGTTTCATCAACACTCTGATAGTCCACAGATTACAGAATGCCTCCAGATGTGCAACGGTAACTACTACTGGTGTTCCAGGGAACGATTAAAAGCGTAGACTGTTTGAGAATTACTCCCATAGAGGAAAGTGCGCGTGGTGACTGTTGTATTTAATCCCGATGCAATTTCTGTGTTTCATCAACACTCTGATAGTCCACAGATTACAGAATGCCACCAGACGTGCATCGGAAGCTACTACTGGTCTTCCAGGGAACGATCAAAGCGTAGACTGTTTGAGACATTACTCCCATGGAGGAAAGTGCGCATGGTGACTGTTGTATTCAATCCCGATGCAATTTCTGTGTTTCATTATCACTCTAAGAGTCCACAGATTTCAGAATGCCACCAGATGTGCATCGAAAGCTACTACTGGTCTTCCAGGGAACGATCAAAGCGTAGAATGTTTGAGACATTACTCCCGTGGAGGAAAGTGGGCATGGTGACTGTTGTATTCAATCCCGATGCAAATTTCTGTGTTTCATCAACACTCTGATAGTCCACAGATTACAGAATGCCTCCAGATGTGCATCGGTAGCTACTACTGGTCTTCCAGAGAACGATCAGAGCGTATACTGTTTGAGACATTACTCCCGTGGAGGAAAGTGCGCATGGTGACAGTTGTAATCAATCCCGATGCACTTTCTGTGTTTCATTAAGACTCTGGTAGTCCACAGATTACAGAATGCCACCAGATGTGCATCGGAAACTACTACTGGTCTTCCAGGGAACGATCAAAGCGTAGACTGTTTGAGAATTACTCCCATAGAGGAAACTGTGCGTGGTGACTGTTGTATTCAATCCCGATGCATTTTCTGTGTTCCATCAACACTCTGATAGTCCACAGATTACAGAATGCCGACAGATGTGCATCGGAAACTACTACTGGTCTTCCAGGGAACGATCAAAGCGTAGACTGTTTGAGACATTACTCCCGTGGAGGAAAGTGCGCATGGTGACTGTTGTATTCAATCCCGATGCAATTTCTTTGTTTCATCAACACTCTGATACTCCACAGATTACAGAATGCCACCACATGTGCATCGGTAACTACTACTGGTCTTCCAGGGACCGATCAAAGCGTAGACTGTTTGAGACATTACTCCCGTGGAGGAAAGTGCCCATGGTGAGTGTTGTATTCAACCCCGATGCAATTTCTGTATTTCTTTAACACTCTGATAGTAAACAGATTACAGAATGCCACCAGATGTGCATCGGAAACTACTACTGGTCTTCCAGGGAACGATCAAAGCGTACACTGTTTGAGACATTACTCCCGTGGAGGAAAGTGCACTTGGTGACTGTTGTAATCAATCCCGATGCACTTTCTTTGTTTCATCAACATTCTGATAGCCCACAGATTACAGAATGCCACCATATGTGCATCGGAAAACTACTACTGGTCTTCCAGGGAACGATCAAAGCGTAGACTGTTTGAGACATTACTCCCTTGGAGGAAAGTGCGCATGGTGACTATTGTATTCAATCCCGATCCAATTTCTGTGTTTCATCAACTCTCTGATAGTTAACAGGTTACAGAATGCCTCCAGATGTGCATCGGAAACTACTACTGGTCTTCCAGGGAACGATCAAAGAGTAGACTGTTTGAGAGATTACTCCTATGGAGGAAAGTGCGCATGGTGAATGTTGAATTGAATCCCGATGCAATTTCTGTGTTTCATCAACACTCTGATAGTCCACAGATTACAGAATGCCTCCAGATGTGCATCGGTAACTACTACTGGTCTTCCAGGTTATGATGAAAGCGTAGACTGTTAGAGACATTACTCCCATGGAGGAAAGTGGGCATTGGTGACTGTTGTATTCAATCCCGATACAATTTCTGTGTTTCATCAAAACTCTGATAGTCCACAGATTACAGAATGCCTCCAGATGTTCATCGGTAACTACTACTGGTCTTCCAGGGAACGATCAAAGCGTAGGCGGTTTGAGAATTACTCCCATAGAGGAAAGTGCGCGTGGTGACTGTTGTATTCAATCCCGAGGCAATTTCTTTGTTTCATCAACACTCTGATACTCCACAGATTACAGAATGCCACCACATGTGCATCGGTAACTACTACTGGTCTTCCAGGTTATGATCAAAGCGTAGACTGTTAGAGACATTACTCCCGTGGAGGAAAGTGCACATGGTGACTGTTGTAATCAATCCCGATTCACTTTCTGTGTTTCATCAACACTCTGATAGCCCACAGATTACACAATGCCACCATATGTGCATCGGAAAACTACTACTGGTCTTCCAGGGAACGATCAAAGCGTAGACTGTTTGAGACATTACTCCCATGGAGGAAAGTGCGCATGGTGACTGTTGTATTCAATCCCGATGCAATTTCTGTGATTCATCAACACTCTGATAGTCCACAGATTACAGAATGCCTCCAGATGTGCATCGGTAACTACTACTGGTCTTCCAGTTTATGATCAAAGCGTAGACTGTTAGAGAAATTACTCCCATGGAGGAAAGTGCGCATGGTGACTGTTGTATTCAATCCCGATACAATTTCTGTGTTTCATCAACACTCTGATAGTCCACAGATTACAGAATGCCTCCAGATGTGCATCGGTAACTACTACTGGTCATCCAGGGAACGATCAAAGCATAGACTGTTTGAGACATTACTCCCATGGAGGAAAGTGCGCGTGGTGACTGTTGTATTCAATCCCGAAGGATTTTCTGTGTTTCATCAGCACTCTGATTGTCCACAGATTACAGAATGCCGACAGATGTGCATCGGAAACTACTACTGGTCTTCCAGGGAACGATTAAAGCGTAGACTGTTTCAGGGTTACTCCCATGGCGGAAAGTGCGCATGGTGAATGTTTTATTCAATTCCGATATAATTTCGGTGTTTCATATACACTCTGATAGTCCACAGATTACAGAATGCCACCAGACGTGCATCGGAAGCTACTACAGGTCTTCCAGGGAACGATCAAAGCGTAGACTTTTTGAGACATTACTCCCGTGGAGGAATGTGGTCATGGTGACTGTTGTATTCAATCCCGATGCAATTTCTGTGTTTCATCAACACTCTAAGAGTCCACAGATTACAGAATGCCACCACATGTTTCTTCGAAAACTACTACTGGTCTTCCAGGGAACGATCAAAGCGTAGACTGTTTGAGACATTACTCCCATGGAGGAAAGTGCGCATGGTGACTGTTGTATTCAATCCCGATGCAAATTTCTGTGTCTCATCAACACTCTGATAGTCCACAGATTACAGAATGCCTCCAGATGTGCATCGGTAACTACTACTGATCTTCCAGGTTATGATCAAAGCGTAGACTGTTAGAGACATTACTCCCATGGAGGAAAGTGCGGAAGGTGACTGTTGAATTCAATCGCAATACAATTTCTATGTTTCATCAACACTCTGATAGTCCACAGATTACAGAATGCCTCCAGATGTGCAACAGTAACTACTACTGGTCTTCCAGGGAACGATCAAAGCGTAGACTGTTTGAGAATTACTCCCATAGAGGAAACTGCGCGTGGTGACTGTTGTATTCAATCCCGATGCATTTCCTGTGTTTCATCAACACTCTGATAGTCCACAGATTACAGAATGCCGACAGATGTGCATCGGAAACTACTACTGGTCTTCCAGGGAACGATCAAAGCGTAGACTGTTTGAGACATTACTATCGTGGAGGAAAGTGCGCATGGTGACTGTTGTATGCAATCCCGATGCAATTTCTTTGTTTCATCAACACTCTGATACTCCACAGATTACAGAATGCCACCACATGTGCATCGGTAACTACTACTGGTCTTCCAGGGACCGATCAAAGCGTAGACTGTTTGAGACATTACTCCCGTGGAGGAAAGTGCCCATGGTGAGTGTTGTATTCAATCCCGATGCAATTTCTGTGTTTCATTAACACTCTGATAGTAAACAGATTACAGATAGCCACCAGATGTGCATCGGAAACTACTACTGGTCTTCCAGGGAACGATCAAACAGTAGACTCTTTGAGACATTACTCCTATGGAGGAAAGTGCGCATGGTGACTGTTGTATTGAATCCCGATGCAATTTCTGTGTTTCACCAACACTCTGATAGTCCACTGATTACAGAATGCCTCCAGATGTGCATCGGTAACTACTACTGGTCTTCCAGGTTATGATCAAAGCGTAGACTGTTAGAGACATTACTCCCATGGAAGAAAGTGCGCATTGGTGACTGTTGTATTCAATCCCGATACAATTTCTGTGTTTCATCAAAACTCTGATAGGTCACAGATTACAGAATGCCTCCAGATGTGCATCGGTAACTACTACTGGTCTTCCAGGGAACGATCAAAGCGTAGACTGTTTGAGAATTACTCCCATAGAGGAAAGTGCGCGTGGTGACTGTTTTATTCAATCCCAATGCATTTTCTGTGTTTCATCAACACTCTGATAGTCCACAGATTACAGAATGCCGACAGATGTGCATCGGAAACTACTACTGGTCTTCCAATGGAACGATCAAAATCGTAGACTGTTTGAGACATTACTCCCGTGGAGGAAAGTGCGCATGGTGACTGTTGTATTCAATCCCAATGCAATTTCTTTGTTTCATCAACACTCTGATACTCCACAGATTACAGAATGCCACCACATGTGCATCGGTAACTACTACTGGTCTTCCAGGGAACGATCAAAGAGTAGACTGTTTGAGACATTACTCCCGTGGAGGGAAGTGCGCATGGTGACTGTTGTATTCAATGCCGATCCAATTTCTGTGTTTCATCAACTCTCTGATAGTTAACAGGTCCAGAATGCCTCCAGATGTGCATAGGAAACTACTACTGGTCTTCCAGGGACCGATCAAAGCGTAGACTGTTTGAGACATTACCCCCGTGGAGGAAAGTGCCCATGGTGACTGTTGTATTCAATCCCGATGCAATTTCTGTGTTTCATTAACACTCTGATAGTCCACAGAATACAGAATGCCACCATATGTGCATCGGAAAACTACTACTGGTCTTCCAGGGAACGATCAAAGCGTAGACTGTTTGAGACATTACTCCCATGGAGGAAAGTGCGCATGGTGACTGTTGTATTCAATCCCGATCCAATTTCTGTGTTTCATCAACTCTCTGATAGCTAACAGATTACAGAATGCCTCCAGATGTGCATCGGAAACTACTACTGGTCTTCCAGGGAACGATCAAAGAGTAGACTGTTTGAGACATTACTCCTATGGAGGAAAGTGCGCATGGTGACTGTTGTATTCAATCCTGAAGGATTTTCTGTGTTTCATCAGCACTCTGATAGTCCACAGATTACAGAATGCCGACAGATGTGCATCGGAAACTACTACTGGTCTTCCAGGGAACGATTAAAGCGTAGACTGTTAGAGACATTACTCCCATGGAGGAAAGGGCGGAAGGTGACTGTTGTATTCAATCCCAATACCATTTCTATGTTTCATCAACACTCTGATAGTCCACAGATTACAGAATGCCACCAGACGTGCATCGGAAGCTACTACTGGTCTTCCAGGGAACGATCAAAGCGTAGACTGTTTGAGACATTACTCCCGTGGAGGAAAGTGCCCATGGTGCCTGTTGTATTCAATCCCGATGCAATTTCTGTGTCTCATAAAAACTCTGATAGTCCACAGATTACAGAATGCCACCAGATGGGCATCGGAAACTACTACTGGTCTTCCAGGGAACGATCAAAGCGTAGACTGTTTGAGACATTACTCCCATGGAGGAAAGTGCGCATGGTGACTGTTGTATTCAATCCCGATGCAATTTTTGTGTTTCATCAACTCTCTGATAGTTAACAGATTACAGAATGCCTCCAGATGTGCATCGGAAACTACTACTGGTCTTCCAGGGAACGATCAAAGAGTAGACTGTTTGAGACATTACTCCTATGGAGGAAAGTGCGCATGGTGACTGTTGTATTCAATCCCGATGCAATTTCTGTGTTTCATCAACACTGTGATAGTCCACAGATTACAGAATGCCTCCTGATGTGCATCGGTAACTACTACTGGTCTTCCAGGTTATGATCAAAGCGTAGACTGTTAGAGAAATTACTCCCATGGAGGAAAGTGCGCATTGGTGACTGTTGTATTCAATCCCGATACAATTTCTGTGTTTCATCAACACTCTGATAGTCCACAGATTAAAGAATGCCTCCAGATGTGCATCGGTAACTACTACTGGTCTTCCAGGGCACGATCAAAGCATAGACTGTTTGAGACATTACTCCCATGGAGGAAAGTGCGCATGGTGACTGTTGTATTCAATCCCGAAGCATTTTCTGTGTTTCATCAGCACTCTGATTGTCCACAGATTACAGAATGCCGACAGATGTGCATCGGAAACTACTACTGGTCTTCCAGGGAGCGATTAAAGCGTAGAATGTTTCAGGGTTACTCCCATGGCGGAAAGTGCGCATGGTGAATGTTTTATTCAATTCCGATGCATTTTCTGTGTTTCATATACACTCTGATAGTCCACAGATTACAGAATGCCACCAGACGTGCATCGGAAGCTACTACAGGTCTTCCAGGGAACGATCAAAGCCTAGACTTTTTTAAGACATTACTCCCGTGGAGGAAAGTGGTCATGGTGACTGTTGTATTCAATCCCGATGCAATTTCTGTATTTCATCAACACTCTAAGAGTCCACAGATTTCAGAATGCCACCACATGTTTCTTCGAAAACTACTACTGGTCTTCCAGGGAACGATCAAAGCGTAGACTGTTTGAGACATTACTCCCGTGGAGGAAAGTGCGCATGGTGACTGTTGTATTCAATCCCGATGCAAATATCTGTGTTTCATCAACACTCTGATAGTCCACAGATTACAGAATGCCTCCAGATGTGCATCGGTAACTACTACTGATCTTCCAGGTTATGATCAAAGCGTAGACTGTTAGAGACATTACTCCCATGGAGGAAAGTGCGGAAGGTGACTGTTGAATTCAATCGCAATACAGTTTCTATGTTTCATCAACACTCTGATAGTCCACAGATTACAGAATGCCTCCAGATGTGCAACGGTAACTACTACTGGTCTTCCAGGGAACGATCAAAGCGTAGACTGTTTGAGAATTACTCCCATAGAGGAAACTGCGCGTGGTGACTGTTGTATTCAATCCTGATGCATTTTCTGTGTTTCATCAACACTCTGATAGTCCACAGATTACAGAATGCCGACAGATGTGCATCGGAAACTATTACTGGTCTTCCAGGGAACGATCAAAGCGTAGACTGTTTGAGACATTACTCCCGTGGAGGAAAGTGCGCATGATGACTGTTGTATTCAATCCCGATGCAATTTCTTTGTTTCATGAACACTCTGATACTCCACAGATTACAGAATGCCACCACATGTGCATCGGTAACTACTACTGGTCTTCCAGGGACCGATCAAAGCGTAGACTGTTTGAGACATTACTCCCATGGAGGAAAGTGCCCATGGTGACTGTTGTATTCAATCCCGATGCAATTTCTGTGTTTCATTAACACTCTGATAGTAAACAGATTACAGAATGCCACCAGATGTGCATCGGAAACTACTACTGGTCTTCCAGGGAACGATCAAAGCGTAGACTGTTTGAGACATTACTCCCATGGAGGAAAGTGCACATGGTGACTGTTGTAATCAATCCCGATGCACTTTCTGTGTTTAATCAACACTCTGATAGCCCACAGATTACAGAATGCCACCATATGTGCATTGGAAAACTACTACTGGTCTTCCAGGGAACGATCAAAGCGTAGACTGTTTGAGACAATACTCCCATGGAGGAAAGTGCGCATGCTGACTGTTGTATTCAATCCCGATCCAATTTCTGTGTTTCATCAACTCTGGTAGTTAACAGGTTACAGAATGCCTCCAGATGTGCATCGGAAACTACTACTGGTCTTCCAGGCAACGATCAAAGAGTAGACTGTTTGAGACATTACTCCTATGGAGGAAAGTGCGCATGATGACTGTTGTATTCAATCCCGATGCAATTTCTGTGTTTCATCAGCACTCTGATAGTCCACAGACTACAGAATGCCGACAGATGTGCATCGGAAACTACTACTGGTCCTCCAGGGAACGATAAAAGCGTAGACTGTTTCAGAGTTACTCCCATTGCGGAAAGTGCGCATGGTGAATGTTTTATTCAATTCCGATGCAATTTCTGTGTTTCATATACACTCTGATAGTCCACAGATTACAGAATGCCACCAGACGTGCATCGGAAACTACTACTGGTCTTCCAGGGAACGATCAAAGCGTAGACAGTTTGAGATATTACTCCCGTGGAGGAAAGTGGGCATGGTGACTGTTGTATTCAATCCCGATGCAATTTCTGTGTTTCATCAACACTCTAATAGTCCACAGATTACAGAATGCCACCAGATGTGCATCGGAAACTACTACTGGTCTTCCAGGTTATGATCAAAGCGTAGACTGTTAGAGACATTACTCCCATGGAGGAAAGTGCGCATTGCTGACTGTTGTATTCAATCCCGATACAATTTCTGTGTTTCATCAACACTCTGATAGTCCACAGATTACAGAATGCCTCCAGATGTGCATCGGTAACTACTACTGGTCTTCCAGGGAACGATCAATGCATAGACTGTTTGAGACATTACTCCCATGGAGGAATGTGCGCATGGTGTCTGTTGTATTCAATCCCGAAGGATTTTCTGTGTTTCATCATCACTCTGATAGTCCACAGATTACAGAATGCCGACAGATGTGCATCGGAAACTACTACTGGTCCTCCAGGGGACGATAAAAGCGTAGACTGTTTCAGGGTTACTCCCATTGCGGAAAGTGCGCATAGTGAATGTTTTATTCAATTCCGATGCAATTTCTGTGTTTCATATACACTCTGATAGTCCACAGATTACAGAATGCCTCCAGATGTGCAACGGTAACTACTACTGGTCTTCCAGGGACCGATCAAAGCGTAGACTGTTTGAGACATTACTCCCGTGGAGGAAAGTGCGCATGATGACTGTTGTATTCAATCCCGATGCAATTTCTTTGTTTCATGAACACTCTGATACTCCACAGATTACAGAATGCCACCACATGTGCATCGGTAACTACTACTGGTCTTCCAGGGACCGATCAAAGCGTAGACTGTTTGAGACATTACTCCCGTGGAGGAAAGTGCCCATGGTGACTGTTGTATTCAATCCCGATGCAATTTCTGTGTTTCATTAACACTCTGATAGTAAACAGATTACAGAATGCCACCAGATGTGCATCGGAAACTACTACTGGTCTTCCAGGGAACGATCAAAGCGTAGACTGTTTGAGACATTACTCCCATGGAGGAAAGTGCACATGGTGACTGTTGTAATCAATCCCGATGCACTTTCTGTGTTTAATCAACACTCTGATAGCCCACAGATTACAGAATGCCACCATATGTGCATTGGAAAACTACTACTGGTCTTCCAGGGAACGATCAAAGCGTAGACTGTTTGAGACAATACTCCCATGGAGGAAAGTGCGCATGCTGACTGTTGTATTCAATCCCGATCCAATTTCTGTGTTTCATCAACTCTGGTAGTTAACAGGTTACAGAATGCCTCCAGATGTGCATCGGAAACTACTACTGGTCTTCCAGGGAACGATCAAAGAGTAGACTGTTTGAGACATTACTCCTATGGAGGAAAGTGCGCATGATGACTGTTGTATTCAATCCCGATGCAATTTCTGTGTTTCATCAGCACTCTGATAGTCCACAGATTACAGAATGCCGACAGATGTGCATCGGAAACTACTACTGGTCCTCCAGGGAACGATAAAAGCGTAGACTGTTTCAGGGTTACTCCCATTGCGGAAAGTGCGCATGGTGAATGTTTTATTCAATTCCGATGCAATTTCTGTGTTTCATATACACTCTGATAGTCCACAGATTACAGAATGCCACCAGACGTGCATCGGAAACTACTACTGGTCTTCCAGGGAACGATCAAAGCGTAGACAGTTTGAGATATTACTCCCGTGGAGAAGTGGGCATGGTGACTGTTGTATTCAATCCCGATGCAATTTCTGTGTTTCATCAACACTCTAATAGTCCACAGATTACAGAATGCCACCAAATGTGCATCGGAAACTACTACTGGTCTTCCAGGGGACATCAAAGCGTAGACAGTTTGAGACATTACTCCCGTGGAGGAAAGTGGGCATGGTGACTGTTGTATTCAATACCGATGCAATTTCTGTGTTTTATCAACACTCTAATAGTCCACAGATTACAGAATGCCACCAGATGTGCATCGGAAACTACAACTGGTCTTCCAGGGAACGATCAAAGTGTAGACAGTTTGAGACATTACTCCCGTGGAGGAAAGTGGTAATGGTGACTGTTGTATTCAATCCCGATGCAATTTCTGTATTTCATCAACACTTTAATAGTCCACAGATTACAGAATGCCACCAGATGTGCATCGGAAACTACTACTGGTCTTCCAGGGAACGATCAAAGAGTAGACAGTTTGAGACATTACTCCCGTGGAGGAAAGTGCGCATGGTGACTGTTGTATTCAATCCCGATGCAATTTCTGTGTTTCATCAACACTCTAATAGTCCACAGATTACAGAATGCCACCAGATGTGCATCGGAAACTACTACTGGTCTTCCAGGGAACGATCAAAGCGTAGACAGTTTGAGACATTACTCCCGTGGAGGAAAGTGGGCATGGTGACTGTTGTATTCAATCCCGATGCAATTTCTGTGTTTCATCAACACTCTAATAGTCCACAGATTATAGAATGCCACCAGATGTGCATCGGAAACTACTACTGGTCTTCCAGGGAACGATCAAAGCGTAGACAGTTTGAGACATTACTCCCGTGGAGGAAAGTGGGCATGGTGACTGTTGTATTCAATCCCGATGCAATTTCTGTGTTTCATCAACACTCTAATAGTCCACAGATTACAGATTGCCACCAGATGTGCATCGGAAACTACTACTGGACTTCCAGGGAACGATCAAAGCGTAGACAGTTTGAGATCTCACTCCCGTGGAGGAAAGTGGGCATGGTGACTGTTGTATTCAATCCCGATGCAATTTCTGTGTTTCATCAACACTCTAATAGTCCACAGATTACAGAATGCCACCAGATGTGCATCGGAAACTACTACTGGTCTTCCAGGGAACGATCAAAGAGTAGACTGTTTGAGACATTACTCCTATGGAGGAAAGTGCGCATGATGACTGTTGTATTCAATCCCGATGCAATTTCTGTGTTTCATCAGCACTCTGATAGTCCACAGATTACAGAATGCCGACAGATGTGCATCGGAAACTACTACTGGTCCTCCAGGGAACGATAAAAGCGTAGACTGTTTCAGGGTTACTCCCATTGCGGAAAGTGCGCATGGTGAATGTTTTATTCAATTCCGATGCAATTTCTGTGTTTCATATACACTCTGATAGTCCACAGATTACAGAATGCCACCAGACGTGCATCGGAAACTACTACTGGTCTTCCAGGGAACGATCAAAGCGTAGACAGTTTGAGATATTACTCCCGTGGAGGAAAGTGGGCATGGTGACTGTTGTATTCAATCCCGATGCAATTTCTGTGTTTCATCAACACTCTAATAGTCCACAGATTACAGAATGCCACCAGATGTGCATCGGAAACTACTACTGGTCTTCCAGGTTATGATCAAAGCGTAGACTGTTAGAGACATTACTCCCATGGAGGAAAGTGCGCATTGCTGACTGTTGTATTCAATCCCGATACAATTTCTGTGTTTCATCAACACTCTGATAGTCCACAGATTACAGAATGCCTCCAGATGTGCATCGGTAACTACTACTGGTCTTCCAGGGAACGATCAATGCATAGACTGTTTGAGACATTACTCCCATGGAGGAATGTGCGCATGGTGTCTGTTGTATTCAATCCCGAAGGATTTTCTGTGTTTCATCATCACTCTGATAGTCCACAGATTACAGAATGCCGACAGATGTGCATCGGAAACTACTACTGGTCCTCCAGGGGACGATAAAAGCGTAGACTGTTTCAGGGTTACTCCCATTGCGGAAAGTGCGCATAGTGAATGTTTTATTCAATTCCGATGCAATTTCTGTGTTTCATATACACTCTGATAGTCCACAGATTACAGAATGCCACCAGACGTGCATCGGAAACTACTACTGGTCTTCCAGGGAACGATCAAAGCGTAGACAGTTTGAGACATTACTCCCGTGGAGGAAAGTGGGCATGGTGACTGTTGTTATCAATCCCGATGCAATTTCTGTGTTTCATCAACACTCTAATAGTCCACAGATTACAGAATGCGACCAAATGTGCATCGGAAACTACTACTGGTCTTCCAGGGGACATCAAAGCGTAGACAGTTTGAGACATTACTCCCGTGGAGGAAAGTGGGCATGGTGACTGTTGTATTCAATACCGATGCAATTTCTGTGTTTCATCAACACTCTAATAGTCCACAGATTACAGAATGCCACCAGATGTGCATCGGAAACTACTACTGGTCTTCCAGGGAACGATCAAAGTGTAGACAGTTTGAGACATTACTCCCGTGGAGGAAAGTGGTAATGGTGACTGTTGTATTCAATCCCGATGCAATTTCTGTATTTCATCAACACTTTAATAGTCCACAGATTACAGAATGCCACCAGATGTGCATCGGAAACTACTACTGGTCTTCCAGGGAACGATCAAAGAGTAGACAGTTTGAGACATTACTCCCGTGGAGGAAAGTGCGCATGGTGACTGTTGTATTCAATCCCAATGCAATTTCTGTGTTTCATCAACACTCTAATAGTCCACAGATTACAGAATGCCACCAGATGTGCATCGGAAACTACTACTGGTCTTCCAGGGAACGATCAAAGCGTAGACAGTTTGAGACATTACTCCCGTGGAGGAAAGTGGGCATGGTGACTGTTGTATTCAATCCCGATGCAATTTCTGTGTTTCATCAACACTCTAATAGTCCACAGATTACAGAATGCCACCAGATGTGCATCGGAAACTACTACTGGTCTTCCAGGGAACGATCAAAGCGTAGACAGTTTGAGACATTACTCCCGTGGAGGAAAGTGGGCATGGTGACTGTTGTATTCAATCCCGATGCAATTTCTGTGTTTCATCAACACTCTAATAGTCCACAGATTACAGATTGCCACCAGATGTGCATCGGAAACTACTACTGGACTTCCAGGGAACGATCAAAGCGTAGACAGTTTGACATCACTCCCGTGGAGGAAAGTGGGCATGGTGACTGTTGTATTCAATCCCGATGCAATTTCTGTGTTTCATCAACACTCTAATAGTCCACAGATTACAGAATGCCACCAGATGTGCATCGGAAACTACTACTGGTCTTCCAGGGAACGATCAAAGAGTAGACAGTTTGAGACATTACCCCCGTGGAGGAAAGTGCACATGGTGACTGTTGTATTCAATCCCGATGCAATTTCTGTGTTTCATCAACACTCTAATAGTCCACAGATTACAGAATGCCGACAGATGTGCATCGGAAACTACTACTGGTCCTCCAGGGAACGATAAAAGCGTAGACTGTTTCAGGGTTACTCCCATGGAGGAAAGTGCGCATGGTGACTGTTGTATTCAATCCCGATGCAATTTCTGTGTTTCATCAACACTCTAATAGTCCACAGATTACAGAATGCCGACAGATGTGCATCGGAAACTACTACTGGTCCTCCAGGGAACGATAAAAGCGTAGACTGTTTCAGGGTTACTCCCATGGCGGAAAGTGCGCATGGTGAATGTTTTATTCAATTCCGATGCAATTTCTGTGTTTCATATACACTCTGATAGTCCACAGATTACAGAATGCCACCAGACGTGCATCGGAAACTACTACTGGTCTTCCAGGGAACGATCAAAGCGTAGACAGTTTGAGACATGACTCCCGAGGAGGAAAGTGGGCATGGTGACTGTTGTTTTCAATCCCGATGCAATTTCTGTGTTTCATCAACACTCTAATAGTCCACAGATTACAGAATGCCACCACATGTGAATCGGTAACTACTACTGGTCTTCCAGGGACCGATCAAAGCGTAGACTGTTTGAGACATTACTCCCGTGGAGGAAAGTGCGCATGGTGACTGTTGTATTCAATCCCGATGCAATTTCTGTGTTTCATCAACACTCTGATAGTCCACAGATTACAGAATGCGACCAGATGTGCATCGGAAACTACTACTGGTCTTCCAGGGAACGATCAAAGAGTACCATGTTTGAGACATTACTCCTATGGAGGAAAGTGCGCATGGTGACTGTTGTATTCAATCCCGATACAATTTCTGTGTTTCATCAACACTCTGATAGTCCACAGATTACAGAATGCCTCCAGATGTGCATCGGTAACTACTACTGGTCTTCCAGGTTATGATCAAAACGTAGACTGTTAGAGACATTACTCCCATGGAGGAAAGTGCGGATTGGTGACTGTTGTATTCAATCCCGATACAATTTCTGTGTTTCATCAACACTCTGATAGTCCACAGATTACAGAATGCCTCCAGATGTGCATCGGTAACTACTACTGGTCTTCCAGGGAACGATCAAAGCATAGACTGTTTGAGACATTACTACCATGGAGGAAAGTGCGCATGGTGACTGTTGTATTCAATCCCGAAGGATTTTCTGTGTTTCATCAGCACTCTGATAGTCCACAGATTACAGAATGCCGACAGATGTGCATCGGATACTACTACTGGTGTTCCAGGGAATGATTATAGCGTAGACTGTTTCAGGGTTACTCCCATGGAGGAAAGTGCGCATGGTGAATGTTTTATTCGATTCCGATGCTATTTCTGTGTTTCATATAAACTCTGATAGTCCACAGATTACAGAATGCCACAAGACGTGCATCGGAAACTACTACTGGCGTTCCAGGGAACGATCAAAGCGTAGACAGTTTGAGACATTACTCCTGTGGAGGAAAGTGGGCATGGTGACTGTTGTATTCAATCCCGATGCAATTTCTGTGTTTCATCAACACTCTAATAGTCCACAGATTACAGAATGCCACCAGATGTGCATCGGAAACTACTACTGGTCTTCCAGGGAACGATCAAAGCATAGACTGTTTGAGACATTACTCCCATGGAGGAAAGTGCGCATGGTGACTGTTGTATTCAATCCCGAAGGATTTTCTGTGTTTCATCAGCACTCTGATAGTCCACAGATTACAGAATGCCGACAGATGTGCATCGGAAACTACTACTGGTCTTCCAGGGAACGATCAAAGCGTAGACTCCCATAGCGGAAAGTGCGCATGGTGACTGTTTTATTCAATTCCGATGCAATTTCTGTGTTTCATCAACACTCTGATAGTCCACAGATTACAGAATGCCACCAGACGTGCATCGGAAGCTACTACTGGTCTTCCAGGGAACGATCAAAGCGTAGACTGCTTGAGACATTACTCCTGTGGAGGAAAGTGGGCATGGTGACTGTTGTATTCAATCCCGATGCAATTTCTGTGTTTCATCAACACTCTAAGAGTCCACAGATTACAGAATGCCACCAGATGTGCATCGGAAACTACTACTGGTCTTCCATAGAACGATCAAAGCGTAGACTGTTTGAGACATTACTCCAGTGGAGGAAAGTGCGCATGGTGACTGTTGTATTCAATCCCGATGCAATTTTTGTGTTTCATCAACACTCTAATAGTCCACAGATTACAGAATGCCACAAGATGTGCATCGGAAACTACTACTGGTCTTCCAGGGAACGATCAAAGCGTAGACTGTTTGAGACATTACTCCCGTGGAGGAAAGTGGTCATGGTGACTGTTGTATTCAATCCCGATGCAATTTCTGTGTTTCATCAACAGTCTGATAGTCCCCAGATTACAGAATGCCTCCAGATGTGCATCGGTAACTACTACTGGTCTTCCAGGGAACGATCAAAACGTAGACTGTTTCAGGAATACTCCCATAGCGGAAAGTGCGCATGGTGACTGTTTTATTCAATTCCGATGCAATTTCTGTGTTTCATCAACACTCTGATAGTCCACAGATTACAGAATGCCTCCAGATGTGCAACGGTAACTACTACTGGTCTTCCAGGGAACGATCAAAGCGTAGACAGTTTGAGAATTACTCCCATAGAGGAAAGTGCGCATGGTGACTGTTGTATTCAATCCCGATGCATTTTCTGTGTTTCATCAACACTCTGATAGTCCACAGATTACAGAATGCCGACAGATGTGCATCGGATACTACTACTGTTCTTCCAGGTTATGATCAAAACGTAGACTTTTAGAGACATTACTCCCATGGAGGAAAGTGCGGATTGGTGACGGTTGTATTCAATCCCGATACAATTTCTGTGTTTCATCAACACTCTGATAGTCCACAGATTACAGAATGCCTCCAGATGTGCATCGGTAACTTCTACTGGTCTTCCAGGGAACGATCAAAGCATAGACCGTTTGAGACATTACTCCCATGGAGGAAAGTGCGCATGGTGACTGTTGTATTCAATCCCGAAGGATTTTCTGTGTTTCATCAGCACTCTGATAGTCCACAGATTACAGAATGCCGACAGATGTGCATCGGAAACTACTACTGGTCTTCCAGGGAACGATTAAAGCGTAGACTGTTTCAGGGTTACTCCCATGGAGGAAAGTGCGCATGGTGAATGTTTTATTCGATTCCGATGCTATTTCTGTGTTTCATATACACTCTGATAGTCCACAGATTACAGAATGCCACCAGACGTGCATCGGAAACTACTACTGGCGTTCCAGGGAACGATCAAAGCGTAGACAGTTTGAGACATTACTCCCGTGGAGGAAAGTGGGCATGGTGACTGTTGTATTCAATCCCGATGCAATTTCTGTGTTCCATCAACACTCTAATAGTCCACAGATTACAGAATGCCACCAGATGTGCATCGGAAACTACTACTGGTCTTCCAGGTTATGATCAAAGCGTAGACTGTTAGAGACATTACTCCCATGGAGGAAAGTGCGGAAGGTGACTGTTGTATTCAATCCCAATACAATTTCTGTGTTTCATCAACACTCTAATAGTCCACAGATTACAGAATGCCACCAGATGTGCATCGGAAACTACTACTGGTCGTCCAGGGAACGATCAAAACGTAGACAGTATGAGACATTACTCCCGTGGAGGAAAGTGGGCATGGTGACTGTTGTATTAAATCCCGATGCAATTTCTGTGTTTCATCAACACTCTGATAGTCCCCAGATTACAGAATGCCTCCAGATGTGCATCGGTAACTACTACTGGTCTTCCAGGGAACGATCAAAGCGTAGACTCCCATAGCGGAAAGTGCGCATGGTGACTGTTTTATTCAATTCCGATGCAATTTCTGTGTTTCATCAACACTCTGATAGTCCACAGATTACAGAATGCCACCAGACGTGCATCGGAAGCTACTACTGGTCTTCCAGGGAACGATAAAAGCGTAGACTGTTTGAGACATTACTCCCGTGGAGGAAAGTGGGCATGGTGACTGTTGTATTCAATCCCGATGCAATTTCTGTGTTTCATCAACACTGTAAGAGTCCACAGATTACAGAATGCCACCAGATGTGCATCGGAAACTACTACTGGTCTTCCAGGGAACGATCAAATCGTAGACTGTTTGAGACATTACTCCCGTGGAGGAAAGTGGACATGGTGACTGTTGTATTCAATCCCGATGCAATTCCTGTGTTTCATCAACACTCTGATAGTCCCCAGATTACAGAATGCCTACAGATGTGCATCGGTAACCACTACTGGTCTTCCAGGGAACGATCAAAGCGTAGACTGTTTTAGGAATACTCCCATAGCGGAAAATGCGCATGGTGACTGTTTTATTCAATTCCGATGCAATTTCTTTGTTTCATCAACACTCTGATAGTCCACAGATTACAGAATGCCTCCAGATGTGCAACGGTAACTACTACTGGTCTTCCAGGGAACGATCAAAGCGCAGACTGTTTGAGAATTACTCCCATAGAGGAAAGTGCGCATGGTGACTGTTGTATACAATCCCGATGCATTTTCTGAGTTTCATCAACACTCTGATAGTCCACAGATTACAGAATGCCGACAGATGTGCATCGGAAACTACTACTGGTCTTCCAGGGAACGATCAAAGCGTAGACTGTTTGAGACATCACTCCAGTGGAGGATAGTGGGCATGGTGACTGTTGTATTCAATCCCGATGCAAATTTCTGTGTTTCATCAACACTCTGATAGTCCACAGATTACAGAATGCCTCCAGATGTGCATCGGTAACTACTACTGGTCTTCCAGGTTATGATCAAAGCGTAGACTGTTAGAGACATTACTCCCATGGAGGAAAGTGCGGATTGGTGACTGTTGTATTCAATCCCGATACAATTTCTGTGTTTCATCAACACTCTGATAGTCCACAGATTACAGAATGCCTCCAGATGTGCATCGGTAACTACTACTGGTCTTCCAGGGAACGATCAAAGCATAGACTGTTTGAGACATTACTACCATGGAGGAAAGTGCGCATGGTGACTGTTGTATTCAATCCCGAAGGATTTTCTGTGTTTCATCAGCACTCTGATAGTCCACAGATTACAGAATGCCGACAGATGTGCATCGGATACTACTACTGGTGTTCCAGGGAATGATTATAGCGTAGACTGTTTCAGGGTTACTCCCATGGAGGAAAGTGCGCATGGTGAATGTTTTATTCGATTCCGATGCTAATTCTGTGTTTCATATAAACTCTGATAGTCCACAGATTACAGAATGCCACAAGACGTGCATCGGAAACTACTACTGGCGTTCCAGGGAACGATCAAAGCGTAGACAGTTTGAGACATTACTCCTGTGGAGGAAAGTGGGCATGGTGACTGTTGTATTCAATCCCGATGCAATTTCTGTGTTTCATCAACACTCTAATAGTCCACAGATTACAGAATGCCACCAGATGTGCATCGGAAACTACTACTGGTCTTCCAGGGAACGATCAAAGCATAGACTGTTTGAGACATTACTCCCATGGAGGAAAGTGCGCATGGTGACTGTTGTATTCAATCCCGAAGGATTTTCTGTGTTTCATCAGCACTCTGATAGTCCACAGATTACAGAATGCCGACAGATGTGCATCGGAAACTACTACTGGTCTTCCAGGGAACGATCAAAGCGTAGACTCCCATAGCGGAAAGTGCGCATGGTGACTGTTTTATTCAATTCCGATGCAATTTCTGTGTTTCATCAACACTCTGATAGTCCACAGATTACAGAATGCCACCAGACGTGCATCGGAAGCTACTACTGGTCTTCCAGGGAACGATCAAAGCGTAGACTGCTTGAGACATTACTCCTGTGGAGGAAAGTGGGCATGGTGACTGTTGTATTCAATCCCGATGCAATTTCTGTGTTTCATCAACACTCTAAGAGTCCACAGATTACAGAATGCCACCAGATGTGCATCGGAAACTACTACTGGTCTTCCATAGAACGATCAAAGCGTAGACTGTTTGAGACATTACTCCAGTGGAGGAAAGTGCGCATGGTGACTGTTGTATTCAATCCCGATGCAATTTTTGTGTTTCATCAACACTCTAATAGTCCACAGATTACAGAATGCCACAAGATGTGCATCGGAAACTACTACTGGTCTTCCAGGGAACGATCAAAGCGTAGACTGTTTGAGACATTACTCCCGTGGAGGAAAGTGGTCATGGTGACTGTTGTATTCAATCCCGATGCAATTTCTGTGTTTCATCAACAGTCTGATAGTCCCCAGATTACAGAATGCCTCCAGATGTGCATCGGTAACTACTACTGGTCTTCCAGGGAACGATCAAAACGTAGACTGTTTCAGGAATACTCCCATAGCGGAAAGTGCGCATGGTGACTGTTTTATTCAATTCCGATGCAATTTCTGTGTTTCATCAACACTCTGATAGTCCACAGATTACAGAATGCCTCCAGATGTGCAACGGTAACTACTACTGGTCTTCCAGGGAACGATCAAAGCGTAGACAGTTTGAGAATTACTCCAATAGAGGAAAGTGCGCATGGTGACTGTTGTATTCAATCCCGATGCATTTTCTGTGTTTCATCAACACTCTGATAGTCCACAGATTACAGAATGCCGACAGATGTGCATCGGATACTACTACTGTTCTTCCAGGTTATGATCAAAACGTAGACTTTTAGAGACATTACTCCCATGGAGGAAAGTGCGGATTGGTGACGGTTGTATTCAATCCCGATACAATTTCTGTGTTTCATCAACACTCTGATAGTCCACAGATTACAGAATGCCTCCAGATGTGCATCGGTAACTTCTACTGGTCTTCCAGGGAACGATCAAAGCATAGACCGTTTGAGACATTACTCCCATGGAGGAAAGTGCGCATGGTGACTGTTGTATTCAATCCCGAAGGATTTTCTGTGTTTCATCAGCACTCTGATAGTCCACAGATTACAGAATGCCGACAGATGTGCATCGGAAACTACTACTGGTCTTCCAGGGAACGATTAAAGCGTAGACTGTTTCAGGGTTACTCCCATGGAGGAAAGTGCGCATGGTGAATGTTTTATTCGATTCCGATGCTATTTCTGTGTTTCATATACACTCTGATAGTCCACAGATTACAGAATGCCACCAGACGTGCATCGGAAACTACTACTGGCGTTCCAGGGAACGATCAAAGCGTAGACAGTTTGAGACATTACTCCCGTGGAGGAAAGTGGGCATGGTGACTGTTGTATTCAATCCCGATGCAATTTCTGTGTTCCATCAACACTCTAATAGTCCACAGATTACAGAATGCCACCAGATGTGCATCGGAAACTACTACTGGTCTTCCAGGTTATGATCAAAGCGTAGACTGTTAGAGACATTACTCCCATGGAGGAAAGTGCGGAAGGTGACTGTTGTATTCAATCCCAATACAATTTCTGTGTTTCATCAACACTCTAATAGTCCACAGATTACAGAATGCCACCAGATGTGCATCGGAAACTACTACTGGTCGTCCAGGGAACGATCAAAACGTAGACAGTATGAGACATTACTCCCGTGGAGGAAAGTGGGCATGGTGACTGTTGTATTAAATCCCGATGCAATTTCTGTGTTTCATCAACACTCTGATAGTCCCCAGATTACAGAATGCCTCCAGATGTGCATCGGTAACTACTACTGGTCTTCCAGGGAACGATCAAAGCGTAGACCCCCATAGCGGAAAGTGCGCATGGTGACTGTTTTATTCAATTCCGATGCAATTTCTGTGTTTCATCAACACTCTGATAGTCCACAGATTACAGAATGCCACCAGACGTGCATCGGAAGCTACTACTGGTCTTCCAGGGAACGATAAAAGCGTAGACTGTTTGAGACATTACTCCCGTGGAGGAAAGTGGGCATGGTGACTGTTGTATTCAATCCCGATGCAATTTCTGTGTTTCATCAACACTGTAAGAGTCCACAGATTACAGAATGCCACCAGATGTGCATCGGAAACTACTACTGGTCTTCCAGGGAACGATCAAATCGTAGACTGTTTGAGACATTACTCCCGTGGAGGAAAGTGGACATGGTGACTGTTGTATTCAATCCCGATGCAATTCCTGTGTTTCATCAACACTCTGATAGTCCCCAGATTACAGAATGCCTACAGATGTGCATCGGTAACCACTACTGGTCTTCCAGGGAACGATCAAAGCGTAGACTGTTTTAGGAATACTCCCATAGCGGAAAATGCGCATGGTGACTGTTTTATTCAATTCCGATGCAATTTCTTTGTTTCATCAACACTCTGATAGTCCACAGATTACAGAATGCCTCCAGATGTGCAACGGTAACTACTACTGGTCTTCCAGGGAACGATCAAAGCGCAGACTGTTTGAGAATTACTCCCATAGAGGAAAGTGCGCATGGTGACTGTTGTATACAATCCCGATGCATTTTCTGAGTTTCATCAACACTCTGATAGTCCACAGATTACAGAATGCCGACAGATGTGCATCGGAAACTACTACTGGTCTTCCAGGGAACGATCAAAGCGTAGACTGTTTGAGACATCACTCCAGTGGAGGATAGTGGGCATGGTGACTGTTGTATTCAATCCCGATGCAAATTTCTGTGTTTCATCAACACTCTGATAGTCCACAGATTACAGAATGCCTCCAGATGTGCATCGGTAACTACTACTGGTCTTCCAGGTTATGATCAAAGCGTAGACTGTTAGAGACATTACTCCCGTGGAGGAAAGTGCGGAAGGTGACTGTTGTATTCAATCCCAATACAATTTCTGTGTTTCATCAACACTCTAATAGTCCACAGATTACAGAATGCGACCAGATGTGCATCGGAAACTACTACTGGTCTTCCAGGGAACGATCAAAACGTAGACAGTATGAGACATTACTCCCGTGGAGGAAAGTGGGCATGGTGACTGTTGTATTCAATCCCGATGCAATTTCTGTGTTTCATCAACACTCTAATAGTCCATAGTTTACAGAATGCCACCAGATGTGCATCAGAAACTACTACTGGTCTTCCAGGGAACGATCAAAGCGTAGACAGTTTGAGACATTACTCCCGTGGAGGAAAGTGGGCATGGTGATTGTTGTATTCAATACCGATGCAATTTCTGTGTTTCATCAACACTCTGATAGTCCCCAGATTACAGAATGCCTCCAGATGTGCATCGGAACCTACTACTGGTCTTATAGGGAACGATCAAAGCGTAGACTCCCATAGCGGATAGTGCGCATGGTGACTGTTTTATTCAATTCCGATGCAATTTCTGTGTTTCATCAACACTCTGATAGTCCACAGATTACAGAATGCCACCAGACGAGCATCGGAAGCTACTACTGGTCTTCCAGGGAACGATCAAAGCGTAGACTGTTTGAGACATTACTCCCGTGGAGGAAAGTGGGCATGGTCACTGTTGTATTCAATCCCGATGCAATTTCTGTGTTTCATCAACACTCTAAGAGTCCACAGATTACATAATGCCACCAGATGTGCATCGGAAACTACTACTGGTCATCCAGGGAACGATCAAAGCGTAGCCTGTTTGAGACATTACTCCAGTGGAGGAAAGTGCGCATGGTGACTGTTGTATTCAATCCCGATGCAATTTCTGTGTTTCATCAACACTCTAATAGTCCACAGATTACAGAATGCCTCCAGATGTGCATCGGAAACTACTACTGGTCTTCCAGGGAACGATCAAAACGTAGACTGTTTCAGGAATACTCCCATAGCGGAAAGTGCGCATGGTGACTGTTTTATTCAATTCCGATGCAATTTCTGTGTTTCATCAACACTCTGATAGTCCACAGATTACAGAATGCTCCAGATGTGCAACGGTAACTACTACTAGTCTTCCAGGGAACGATCAAAGCGTAGACTGTTTGAGAATTACTCCCATAGAGGAAAGTGCGCATGGTGACTGTTGTATTCAATCCCGATGCATTTCCTGTGTTTCATCAACACTCTGATAGTCCACAGATTACAGAATGCCGACAGATGTGCATTGGAAACCACTACTGGTCTTCCAGGGAACGATCAAAGCGTAGACTGTTAGAGACATTACTCCCATGGAGGAAAGTGCGCATGCTGACTGTTGTATTCAATCCCGATGCAATATCTGTGTTTCATCAACACCCTAAGAGTCCACAGATTACAGAGTGCCACCAGATGTGCATCGGAAACTACTACTGGTCTTCCAGGGAACGATCAAAGCGTAGACTGTTTGAGACATTACTCCAGTGGAGGAAAGTGCGCATGGTGACTGTTGTATTCAATCCCGATGCAAATTTCTGTGTTTCATCAACACTCTGATAGTCCACAGATTACAAAATGCCTCCAGATCTGCATCGGTAACTACTACTGGTCTTCCAGGTTATGATCAAAGCGTAGACTGTTAGAGACATTACTCCCATGGAGGAAAGTGCGGAAGGTGACTGTTGTATTCAATCCCAATACAATTTCTGTGTTTCATCAACACTCTGATAGTCCACAGATTACAGAATGCCTCCAGATGTGCAACGGTAACTACTACTGGTCTTCCAGGGAACGATCAAAGCGTAGACAGTTTGAGACATTACTCCCGTTGAGGAAAGGGGGCATGGTGACTGTTGTATTCAATCCCGATGCAATTTCTGTGTTTCATCAACACTCTGATAGTCCACAGATTACAGAATGCCACCAGATGTGCATCGGAAACTACTACTGGTCTTCCAGGGAACGATCAAAGCGTAGACTGTTTGAGACATTACTCCCGTGGAGGATAGTGCGCATGGTGACTGTTGTAATCAATCCCAATGCACTTTCTGTGTTTCATCAACACTCTGATAGCCCACAGATTACAGAATGCCACCGGATGTTCAATGGAAACTACTACTGGTCTTCCAGGGAACGATTAAAGCGTAGACTGTTTCAGGGTTACTCCCATGGCGGAAAGTGCGCATGGTGAATGTTTTATTTGATTCCGATGCTGTTTCTGTGTTTCATATACACTCTGATAGTCCACAGATTACATAATGCCACCAGATGTGCATCGGAAACTACTACTGGTCTTCCAGGGAACGATCAAAGCGTAGACTGTTTGAGACATTACTCCCGTGGAGGATAGTGCGCATGGTGACTGCTGTATTCAATCCCGATACAATTTCTGTGTTTCATCAACACTCTGATAGTCCACAGATTACAGAATGCCTCCAGATGTGCATCGGTAACTACTACTGGTCTTCCAGGGAACGATCAAAGCATAGACTGTTTGAGACATTACTACCATGGAGGAAAGTGCGCATGGTGACTGTTGTATTCAATCCCGAAGGATTTTCTGTGTTTCATCAGCACTCTGATAGTCCACAGATTACAGAATGCCGACAGATGTGCATCGGATACTACTACTGGTGTTCCAGGGAATGATTATAGCGTAGACTGTTTCAGGGTTACTCCCATGGAGGAAAGTGCGCATGGTGAATGTTTTATTCGATTCCGATGCTATTTCTGTGTTTCATATAAACTCTGATAGTCCACAGATTACAGAATGCCACAAGACGTGCATCGGAAACTACTACTGGCGTTCCAGGGAACGATCAAAGCGTAGACAGTTTGAGACATTACTCCTGTGGAGGAAAGTGGGCATGGTGACTGTTGTATTCAATCCCGATGCAATTTCTGTGTTTCATCAACACTCTAATAGTCCACAGATTACAGAATGCCACCAGATGTGCATCGGAAACTACTACTGGTCTTCCAGGGAACGATCAAAACGTAGACAGTTTGAGACATTACTCCCGTGGAGGAAACTGGGCATGGTGACTGTTGTATTCAATCCCGATGCAAATTTCTGTGTTTCATCAACACTCTGATAGTCCACAGATTACAGAATGCCTCCAGATGTGCATCGGTAACTACTACTGGTCTTCCAGGTTATGATCAAAGCGTAGACTGTTAGAGACATTACTCCCATGGAGGAAAGTGCGGAAGGTTACTGTTGTATTCAATCCCAATACAATTTCTGTGTTTCATCAACACTCTGATAGTCCACAGATTACAGAATGCCTCCAGATGTGCAACGGTAACTACTACTGGTCTTCCAGGGAACGATCAAAGCGTAGACAGTTTGAGACATTACTCCCGTGGAGGAAAGTGGGCATGGTGACTGTTGTATTCATTCCCGATGCAATTTCTGTGTTTCATCAACACTCTGATAGTCCACAGATTACAGAATGCCTCCAGATGCGCGTCGGTAACTACTACTGGTCTTCCAGGGAACGATCAAAGCATAGACTGTTTGAGACATTACTCCCATGGAGGAAAGTGCGCATGGTGACTGTTGTATTCAATCCCGAAGGATTTTCTGTGTTTCATCAGCACTCTGATAGTCCACAGATTACAGAATGCCGACAGATGTGCATCGGAAACTACTACTGGTCTTCCAGGGAACGATCAAAGCGTAGACTCCCATAGCGGAAAGTGCGCATGGTGACTGTTTTATTCAATTCCGATGCAATTTCTGTGTTTCATCAACACTCTGATGGTCCACAGATTACAGAATGCCACCAGACGTGCATCGGAAGCTACTACTGGTCTTCCAGGGAACGATCAAAGCGTAGACTGCTTGAGACATTACTCCTGTGGAGGAAAGTGGGCATGGTGACTGTTGTATTCAATCCCGATGCAATTTCTGTGTTTCATCAACACTCTAAGAGTCCACAGATTACAGAATGCCACCAGATGTGCATCGGAAACTACTACTGGTCTTCCATAGAACGATCAAAGCGTAGACTGTTTGAGACATTACTCCAGTGGAGGAAAGTGCGCATGGTGACTGTTGTATTCAATCCCGATGCAATTTCTGTGTTTCATCAACACTCTAATAGTCCACAGATTACAGAATGCCACAAGATGTGCATCGGAAACTACTACTGGTCTTCCAGGGAACGATCAAAGCGTAGACTGTTTGAGACATTACTCCCGTGGAGGAAAGTGGTCATGGTGACTGTTGTATTCAATCCCGATGCAATTTCTGTGTTTCATCAACAGTCTGATAGTCCCCAGATTACAGAATGCCTCCAGATGTGCATCGGTAACTACTACTGGTCTTCCAGGGAACGATCAAAGCGTAGACTGTTTCAGGAATACTCCCATAGCGGAAAGTGCGCATGGTGACTGTTTTATTCAATTCCGATGCAATTTCTGTGTTTCATCAACACTCTGATAGTCCACAGATTACAGAATGCCTCCAGATGTGCAACGGTAACTACTACTGGTCTTCCAGGGAACGATCAAAGCGTAGACAGTTTGAGAATTACTCCCATAGAGGAAAGTGCGCATGGTGACTGTTGTATTCAATCCCGCGGCATTTTCGGTGTTTCATCAACACTCTGATAGTCCACAGATTACAGAATGCCGACAGATGTGCATCGGATACTACTACTGTTCTTCCAGGTTATGATCAAAACGTAGACTTTTAGAGACATTACTCCCATGGAGGAAAGTGCGGATTGGTGACGGTTGTATTCAATCCCGATACAATTTCTGTGTTTCATCAACACTCTGATAGTCCACAGATTACAGAATGCCTCCAGATGTGCATCGGTAACTTCTACTGGTCTTCCAGGGAACGATCAAAGCATAGACCGTTTGAGACATTACTCCCATGGAGGAAAGTGCGCATGGTGACTGTTGTATTCAATCCCGAAGGATTTTCTGTGTTTCATCAGCACTCTGATAGTCCACAGATTACAGAATGCCGACAGATGTGCATCGGAAACTACTACTGGTCTTCCAGGGAACGATTAAAGCGTAGACTGTTTCAGGGTTACTCCCATGGAGGAAAGTGCGCATGGTGAATGTTTTATTCGATTCCGATGCTATTTCTGTGTTTCATATACACTCTGATAGTCCACAGATTACAGAATGCCACCAGACGTGCATCGGAAACTACTACTGGCGTTCCAGGGAACGATCAAAGCGTAGACAGTTTGAGACATTACTCCCGTGGAGGAAAGTGGGCATGGTGACTGTTGTATTCAATCCCGATGCAATTTCTGTGTTCCATCAACACTCTAATAGTCCACAGATTACAGAATGCCACCAGATGTGCATCGGAAACTACTACTGGTCTTCCAGGTTATGATCAAAGCGTAGACTGTTAGAGACATTACTCCCATGGAGGAAAGTGCGGAAGGTGACTGTTGTATTCAATCCCAATACAATTTCTGTGTTTCATCAACACTCTAATAGTCCACAGATTACAGAATGCCAACAGATGTGCATCGGAAACTACTACTGGTCGTCCAGGGAACGATCAAAACGTAGACAGTATGAGACATTACTCCCGTGGAGGAAAGTGGGCATGGTGACTGTTGTATTAAATCCCGATGCAATTTCTGTGTTTCATCTACACTCTGATAGTCCCCAGATTACAGAATGCCTCCAGATGTGCATCGGTAACTACTACTGGTCTTCCAGGGAACGATCAAAGCGTAGACTCCCATAGCGGAAAGTGCGCATGGTGACTGTTTTATTCAATTCCGATGCAATTTCTGTGTTTCATCAACACTCTGATAGTCCACAGATTACAGAATGCCACCAGACGTGCATCGGAAGCTACTACTGGTCTTCCAGGGAACGATAAAAGCGTAGACTGTTTGAGACATTACTCCCGTGGAGGAAAGTGGGCATGGTGACTGTTGTATTCAATCCCGATGCAATTTCTGTGTTTCATCAACACTGTAAGAGTCCACAGATTACAGAATGCCACCAGATGTGCATCGGAAACTACTACTGGTCTTCCAGGGAACGATCAAATCGTAGACTGTTTGAGACATTACTCCCGTGGAGGAAAGTGGACATGGTGACTGTTGTATTCAATCCCGATGCAATTCCTGTGTTTCATCAACACTCTGATAGTCCCCAGATTACAGAATGCCTACAGATGTGCATCGGTAACCACTACTGGTCTTCCAGGGAACGATCAAAGCGTAGACTGTTTTAGGAATACTCCCATAGCGGAAAATGCGCATGGTGACTGTTTTATTCAATTCCGATGCAATTTCTTTGTTTCATCAACACTCTGATAGTCCACAGATTACAGAATGCCACCAGATGTGCAACGGTAACTACTACTGGTCTTCCAGGGAACGATCAAAGCGCAGACTGTTTGAGAATTACTCCCATAGAGGAAAGTGCGCATGGTGACTGTTGTATACAATCCCGATGCATTTTCTGAGTTTCATCAACACTCTGATAGTCCACAGATTACAGAATGCCGACAGATGTGCATCGGAAACTACTACTGGTCTTCCAGGGAACGATCAAAGCGTAGACTGTTTGAGACATCACTCCAGTGGAGGATAGTGGGCATGGTGACTGTTGTATTCAATCCCGATGCAAATTTCTGTGTTTCATCAACACTCTGATAGTCCACAGATTACAGAATGCCTCCAGATGTGCATCGGTAACTACTACTGGTCTTCCAGGTTATGATCAAAGCGTAGACTGTTAGAGACATTACTCCCGTGGAGGAAAGTGCGGAAGGTGACTGTTGTATTCAATCCCAATACAATTTCTGTGTTTCATCAACACTCTAATAGTCCACAGATTACAGAATGCGACCAGATGTGCATCGGAAACTACTACTGGTCTTCCAGGGAACGATCAAAACGTAGACAGTATGAGACATTACTCCCGTGGAGGAAAGTGGGCATGGTGACTGTTGTATTCAATCCCGATGCAATTTCTGTGTTTCATCAACACTCTAATAGTCCACAGTTTACAGAATGCCACCAGATGTGCATCGGAAACTACTACTGGTCTTCCAGGGAACGATCAAAGCGTAGACAGTTTGAGACATTACTCCCGTGGAGGAAAGTGGGCATGGTGATTGTTGTATTCAATACCGATGCAATTTCTGTGTTTCATCAACACTCTGATAGTCCCCAGATTACAGAATGCCTCCAGATGTGCATCGGAACCTACTACTGGTCTTATAGGGAACGATCAAAGCGTAGACTCCCATAGCGGATAGTGCGCATGGTGACTGTTTTATTCAATTCCGATGCAATTTCTGTGTTTCATCAACACTCTGATAGTCCACAGATTACAGAATGCCACCAGACGTGCATCGGAAGCTACTACTGGTCTTCCAGGGAACTATCAAAGCGTAGACTGTTTGAGACATTACTCCCGTGGAGGAAAGTGGGCATGGTCACTGTTGTATTCAATCCCGATGCAATTTCTGTGTTTCATCAACACTCTAAGAGTCCACAGATTACATAATGCCACCAGATGTGCATCGGAAACTACTACTGGTCATCCAGGGAACGATCAAAGCGTAGCCTGTTTGAGACATTACTCCAGTGGAGGAAAGTGCGCATGGTGACTGTTGTATTCAATCCCGATGCAATTTCTGTGTTTCATCAACACTCTAATAGTCCACAGATTACAGAATGCCTCCAGATGTGCATCGGAAACTACTACTGGTCTTCCAGGGAACGATCAAAACGTAGACTGTTTCAGGAATACTCCCATAGCGGAAAGTGCGCATGGTGACTGTTTTATTCAATTCCGATGCAATTTCTGTGTTTCATCAACACTCTGATAGTCCACAGATTACAGAATGCTCCAGATGTGCAACGGTAACTACTACTAGTCTTCCAGGGAACGATCAAAGCGTAGACTGTTTGAGAATTACTCCCATAGAGGAAAGTGCGCATGGTGACTGTTGTATTCAATCCCGATGCATTTCCTGTGTTTCATCAACACTCTGATAGTCCACAGATTACAGAATGCCGACAGATGTGCATTGGAAACCACCACTGGTCTTCCAGGGAACGATCAAAGCGTAGACTGTTTGAGACATTACTACCGTGGAGGAAAGTGCGCATGCTGACTGTTGTATTCAATCCCGATGCAATATCTGTGTTTCATCAACACTCTAAGAGTCCACAGATTACAGAGTGCCACCAGATGTGCATCGGAAACTACTACTGGTCTTCCAGGGAACGATCAAAGCGTAGACTGTTTGAGACATTACTCCAGTGGAGGAAAGTGCGCATGGTGACTGTTGTATTCAATCCCGATGCAAATTTCTGTGTTTCATCAACACTCTGATAGTCCACAGATTACAAAATGCCTCCAGATCTGCATCGGTAACTACTACTGGTCTTCCAGGTTATGATCAAAGCGTAGACTGTTAGAGACATTACTCCCATGGAGGAAAGTGCGGAAGGTGACTGTTGTATTCAATCCCAATACAATTTCTGTGTTTCATCAACACTCTGATAGTCCACAGATTACAGAATGCCTCCAGATGTGCAACGGTAACTACTACTGGTCTTCCAGGGAACGATCAAAGCGTAGACAGTTTGAGACATTACTCCCGTTGAGGAAAGGGGGCATGGTGACTGTTGTATTCAATCCCGATGCAATTTCTGTGTTTCATCAACACTCTGATAGTCCACAGATTACAGAATGCCACCAGATGTGCATCGGAAACTACTACTGGTCTTCCAGGGAACGATCAAAGCGTAGACTGTTTGAGACATTACTCCCGTGGAGGATAGTGCGCATGGTGACTGTTGTAATCAATCCCAATGCACTTTCTGTGTTTCATCAACACTCTGATAGCCCACAGATTACAGAATGCCACCGGATGTTCAATGGAAACTACTACTGGTCTTCCAGGGAACGATTAAAGCGTAGACTGTTTCAGGGCTACTCCCATGGCGGAAAGTGCGCATGGTGAATGTTTTATTTGATTCCGATGCTGTTTCTGTGTTTCATATACACTCTGATAGTCCACAGATTACATAATGCCACCAGACGTGCATCGGAAACTACTACTGGCGTTCCAGGGAACGATCAAGGCGTAGACAGTTTGAGACATTACTCCCGTGGAGGAAAGTGGGCATGGTGACTGTTGTATTCAATCCCGATGCAATTTCTGTGTTTCACCAACACTCTGATAGTCCCCAGATTACAGAATGCCTCCAGATGTGCATCGGTAACTACTACTGGTCTTCCAGGGAACGATCAAAGCGTAGACTGTTTCAGGAATACTCCCATAGCGGAAAGTGCGCATGGTGACTATTTTATTCAATTCCGATGCAATTTCTGTGTTTCATCAGCACTCTGATAGTCCACAGATTACAGAATGCCACCAGACGTGCATCGGAAGCTACTACTGGTCTTCCAGGGAACGATCAAAGCGTAGACTGTTTGAGACATTACTCCCGTATAGGAAAGTGGGCATGGTGACTGTTGTATTCAATCCCGATGAAATTTCTGTGTTTCATCAACACTCTAAGAGTCCACAGATTACAGAATGCCACCAGATGTGCATCGGAAACTACTACTGATCTTCCAGGGAACGATCAAAGCGTAGACTGTTTGAGACATTACTCCAGTGTGGGAAAGTGCGCATGGTGACTGTTGTATTCAATCCCGATGCAATTTCTGTGTTTCATCAACACTCTAATAGTCCACAGATTACAGAATGCCACCAGATGTGCATCGGAAACTACTACTGGTCTTCCAGGGAACGAACAAAACGTAGACTGTTTGAGACATTACTCCCGTGGAGGAAAGTGGGCATGGTGACTGTTGTATTCAATCCCGATGCAATTTCTGTGTTTCATCAACACTCTGATAGTCCCCAGATTACAGAAAGCCTCCAGATGTGCATCGGTAACTACTACTGGTCTTCCAGGGAACGATCAAAGCGTAGACTGTTTCAGGAATACTCCCATAGCGGAAAGTGCGCATGGTGACTGTTTTATTCAATTCCGATGCAATTTCTGTGTTTCATCAACACTCTGATAGTCCACAGATTACAGAATGCCTCCAGATGTGCAACGGTAACTACTACTGGTCTTCCAGGGAACGATCAAAGCGTAGACTGTTTGAGAATTACTCCCATAGAGGAAAGTGCGCATGGTGACTGTTGTATTCAATCCCGATGCATTTCCTGTGTTTCATCAACACTCTGATAGTCCACAGATTACAGAATGCCGACAGATGTGCATTGGAAACCACTACTGGTCTTCCAGGGAACGATCAAAGCGTAGACTGTTTGAGACATTACTACCGTGGAGGAAAGTGCGCATGCTGACTGTTGTATTCAATCCCGATGCAATATCTGTGTTTCATCAACACTCTAAGAGTCCACAGATTACAGAGTGCCACCAGATGTGCATCGGAAACTACTACTGGTCTTCCAGGGAACGATCAAAGCGTAGACTGTTTGAGACATTACTCCAGTGGAGGAAAGTGCGCATGGTGACTGTTGTATTCAATCCCGATGCAAATTTCTGTGTTTCATCAACACTCTGATAGTCCACAGATTACAAAATGCCTCCAGATCTGCATCGGTAACTACTACTGGTCTTCCAGGTTATGATCAAAGCGTAGACTGTTAGAGACATTACTCCCATGGAGGAAAGTGCGGAAGGTGACTGTTGTATTCAATCCCAATACAATTTCTGTGTTTCATCAACACTCTGATAGTCCACAGATTACAGAATGCCTCCAGATGTGCAACGGTAACTACTACTGGTCTTCCAGGGAACGATCAAAGCGTAGACAGTTTGAGACATTACTCCCGTTGAGGAAAGGGGGCATGGTGACTGTTGTATTCAATCCCGATGCAATTTCTGTGTTTCATCAACACTCTGATAGTCCACAGATTACAGAATGCCACCAGATGTGCATCGGAAACTACTACTGGTCTTCCAGGGAACGATCAAAGCGTAGACTGTTTGAGACATTACTCCCGTGGAGGATAGTGCGCATGGTGACTGTTGTAATCAATCCCAATGCACTTTCTGTGTTTCATCAACACTCTGATAGCCCACAGATTACAGAATGCCACCGGATGTTCAATGGAAACTACTACTGGTCTTCCAGGGAACGATTAAAGCGTAGACTGTTTCAGGGTTACTCCCATGGCGGAAAGTGCGCATGGTGAATGTTTTATTTGATTCCGATGCTGTTTCTGTGTTTCATATACACTCTGATAGTCCACAGATTACATAATGCCACCAGACGTGCATCGGAAACTACTACTGGCGTTCCAGGGAACGATCAAGGCGTAGACAGTTTGAGACATTACTCCCGTGGAGGAAAGTGGGCATGGTGACTGTTGTATTCAATCCCGATGCAATTTCTGTGTTTCACCAACACTCTGATAGTCCCCAGATTACAGAATGCCTCCAGATGTGCATCGGTAACTACTACTGGTCTTCCAGGGAACGATCAAAGCGTAGACTGTTTCAGGAATACTCCCATAGCGGAAAGTGCGCATGGTGACTATTTTATTCAATTCCGATGCAATTTCTGTGTTTCATCAGCACTCTGATAGTCCACAGATTACAGAATGCCACCAGACGTGCATCGGAAGCTACTACTGGTCTTCCAGGGAACGATCAAAGCGTAGACTGTTTGAGACATTACTCCCGTATAGGAAAGTGGGCATGGTGACTGTTGTATTCAATCCCGATGAAATTTCTGTGTTTCATCAACACTCTAAGAGTCCACAGATTACAGAATGCCACCAGATGTGCATCGGAAACTACTACTGGTCTTCCAGGGAACGATCAAAGCGTAGACTGTTTGAGACATTACTCCAGTGTGGGAAAGTGCGCATGGTGACTGTTGTATTCAATCCCGATGCAATTTCTGTGTTTCATCAACACTCTAATAGTCCACAGATTACAGAATGCCACCAGATGTGCATCGGAAACTACTACTGGTCTTCCAGGGAACGAACAAAACGTAGACTGTTTGAGACATTACTCCCGTGGAGGAATGTGGGCATGGTGACTGTTGTATTCAATCCCGATGCAATTTCTGTGTTTCATCAACACTCTGATAGTCCCCAGATTACAGAAAGCCTCCAGATGTGCATCGGTAACTACTACTGGTCTTCCAGGGAACGATCAAAGCGTAGACTGTTTCAGGAATACTCCCATAGCGGAAAGTGCGCATGGTGACTGTTTTATTCAATTCCGATGCAATTTCTGTGTTTCATCAACACTCTGATAGTCCACAGATTACAGAATGCCTCCAGATGTGCAACGGTAACTACTACTGGACTTCCAGGGAACGATCAAAGCGTAGACTGTTTGAGAATTACTCCCATAGAGGAAAGTGCGCATGGTGACTGTTGTATTCAATCCCGATGCAATTTCTGTGTATCATCAACACTCTGATAGTCCACAGATTACAGAATGCCTCCAGATGTGCATCGGAAACTACTACTGGTCTTCCAGGGAACGATCAAAACGTAGACAGTATGAGACATTACTCCCGTGGAGGAAAGTGGGCATGGTGACTGTTGTATTCAATCCCGATGCAATTTCTGTGTTTCATCAACACTCTAATAGTCCACAGTTTACAGAATGCCACCAGATGTGCATCGGAAACTACTACTGGTCTTCCAGGGAACGATCAAAGCGTAGACAGTTTGAGACATTACTCCCGTGGAGGAAAGTGCGCATGGTGACTGTTGTATTCAATCCCGATGCAATTTCTGTGTTTCGTCAACACTCTAATAGTCCACAGATTACAGAATGCCGACAGATGTGCATCGGAAACTACTACTGGTCCTCCAGGGAACGATAAAAGCGTAGACTGTTTCAGGGTTACTCCCATGGCGGAAAGTGCGCATGGTGAATGTTTTATTCAATTCCGATGCAATTTCTGTGTTTCATATACACTCTGATAGTCCACAGATTACAGAATGCCACCAGACGTGCATCGGAAACTACTACTGGTCTTCCAGGGAACGATCAAAGCGTAGACAGTTTGAGACATGACTCCCGAGGAGGAAAGTGGGCATGGTGACTGTTGTTTTCAATCCCGATGCAATTTCTGTGTTTCATCAACACTCTAATAGTCCACAGATTACAGAATGCCACCACATGTGAATCGGTAACTACTACTGGTCTTCCAGGGACCGATCAAAGCGTAGACTGTTTGAGACATTACTCCCGTGGAGGAAAGTGCGCATGGTGACTGTTGTATTCAATCCCGATGCAATTTCTGTGTTTCATCAACACTCTGATAGTCCACAGATTACAGAATGCGACCAGATGTGCATCGGAAACTACTACTGGTCTTCCAGGGAACGATCAAAGCGTAGACTGTTTGTGACATTACTCCCGTGGAGGAAAGTGCGCATGGTGACTGTTGTAATCAATCCCGATGCACTTTCTGTGTTTCATCAACACTCTGATAGCCCACAGATTACAGAATGCCACCAGATGTTCATCGGAAACTACTATTGGTCTTCCAGGGAACGATCAAAGCGTAGACTGTTTGAGACATTACTACCATGGAGGAAAGTGCGCATGGTGACTGTTGTATTCAATCCCGATGCAATTTCTGTGTTTCATCAACTCTCTGATAGTTAACAGATTACAGAATGCCTCCAGATGTGCATCGGAAACTACTACTGGTCTTCCAGGGAACGATCAAAGAGTACACTGTTTGAGACATTACTCCTATGGAGGAAAGTGCGCATGGTGACTGTTGTATTCAATCCCGATACAATTTCTGTGTTTCATCAACACTCTGATAGTCCACAGATTACAGAATGCCTCCAGATGTGCATCGGTAACTACTACTGGTCTTCCAGGTTATGATCAAAACGTAGACTGTTAGAGACATTACTCCCATGGAGGAAAGTGCGGATTGGTGACTGTTGTATTCAATCCCGATACAATTTCTGTGTTTCATCAACACTCTGATAGTCCACAGATTACAGAATGCCTCCAGATGTGCATCGGTAACTACTACTGGTCTTCCAGGGAACGATCAAAGCATAGACTGTTTGAGACATTACTACCATGGAGGAAAGTGCGCATGGTGACTGTTGTATTCAATCCCGAAGGATTTTCTGTGTTTCATCAGCACTCTGATAGTCCACAGATTACAGAATGCCGACAGATGTGCATCGGATACTACTACTGGTGTTCCAGGGAATGATTATAGCGTAGACTGTTTCAGGGTTACTCCCATGGAGGAAAGTGCGCATGGTGAATGTTTTATTCGATTCCGATGCTATTTCTGTGTTTCATATAAACTCTGATAGTCCACAGATTACAGAATGCCACAAGACGTAAATCGGAAACTACTACTGGCGTTCCAGGGAACGATCAAAGCGTAGACAGTTTGAGACATTACTCCTGTGGAGGAAAGTGGGCATGGTGACTGTTATATTCAATCCCGATGCAATTTCTGTGTTTCATCAACACTCTAATAGTCCACAGATTACAGAATGCCACCAGATGTGCATCGGAAACTACTACTGGTCTTCCAGGGAACGATCAAAACGTAGACAGTTTGAGACATTACTCCCGTGGAGGAAAGTGGGCATGGTGACTGTTGTATTCAATCCCGATGCAAATTTCTGTGTTTCATCAACACTCTGATAGTCCACAGATTACAGAATGCCTCCAGATGTGCATCGGTAACTACTACTGGTCTTCCAGGTTATGATCAAAGCGTAGACTGTTAGAGACATTACTCCCATGGAGGAAAGTGCGGAAGGTTACTGTTGTATTCAATCCCAATACAATTTCTGTGTTTCATCAACACTCTGATAGTCCACAGATTACAGAATGCCTCCAGATGTGCAACGGTAACTACTACTGGTCTTCCAGGGAACGATCAAAGCGTAGACAGTTTGAGACATTACTCCCGTGGAGGAAAGTGGGCATGGTGACTGTTGTATTCAATCCCGATGCAATTTCTGTGTTTCATCAACACTCTGATAGTCCACAGATTACAGAATGCCTCCAGATGCGCGTCGGTAACTACTACTGGTCTTCCAGGGAACGATCAAAGCATAGACTGTTTGAGACATTACTCCCATGGAGGAAAGTGCGCATGGTGACTGTTGTATTCAATCCCGAAGGATTTTCTGTGTTTCATCAGCACTCTGATAGTCCACAGATTACAGAATGACGACAGATGTGCATCGGAAACTACTACTGGTCTTCCAGGGAACGATTAAAGCGTAGACTGTTTCAGGGTTACTCCCATGGAGGAAAGTGCGCATGGTGAATGTTTTATTCGATTCCGATGCTATTTCTGTGTTTCATATACACTCTGATAGTCCACAGATTACAGAATGCCACCAGACGTGCATCGGAAACTACTACTGGCGTTCCAGGGAACGATGAAAGCGTAGACAGTTTGAGACATTACTCCCGTGGAGGAAAGTGGGCATGGTGACTGTTGTATTCAATCCCGATGCAATTTCTGTGTTTCATCAACACTCTAATAGTCCACAGATTACAGAACGCCACCAGATGTGCATCGGAAACTACTACTGGTCTTCCAGGGAACGATCAAAGCGTAGACAGTTTAAGACATTACTCCCGTGGAGGAAAGTGGGCATGGTGACTGTTGTATTCAATCCCGATGCAATTTCTGTGTTTCATCAACACTCTGATAGTCCCCAGATTACAGAATGCCTCCAGATGTGCATCGGTAACTACTACTGGTCTTCCAGGGAACGATCAAAGCGTAGACTCCCATAGCGGAAAGTGCGCATGGTGACTGTTTTATTCAATTCCGATGCAATTTCTGTGTTTCATCAACACTCTGATAGTCCACAGATTACAGAATGCCACCAGACGTGCATCGGAAGCTACTACTGGTCTTCCAGGGAACGATCAAAGCGTAGACTGCTTGAGACATTACTCCTGTGGAGGAAAGTGGGCATGGTGACTGTTGTATTCAATCCCGATGCAATTTCTGTGTTTCATCAACACTCTAAGAGTCCACAGATTACAGAATGCCACCAGATGTGCATCGGAAACTACTACTGGTCTTCCATAGAACGATCAAAGCGTAGACTGTTTGAGACATTACTCCAGTGGAGGAAAGTGCGCATGGTGATTGTTGTATTCAATCCCGATGCAATTTCTGTGTTTCATCAACACTCTAATAGTCCACAGATTACAGAATGCCACAAGATGTGCATCGGAAACTACTACTGGTCTTCCAGGGAACGATCAAAGCGTAGACTGTTTGAGACATTACTCCCGTGGAGGAAAGTGGTCATGGTGACTGTTGTATTCAATCCCGATGCAATTTCTGTGTTTCATCAACAGTCTGATAGTCCCCAGATTACAGAATGCCTCCAGATGTGCATCGGTAACTACTACTGGTCTTCCAGGGAACGATCAAAGCGTAGACAGTTTAAGACATTACTCCCGTGGAGGAAAGTGGGCATGGTGACTGTTGTATTCAATCCCGATGCAATTTCTGTGTTTCATCAACACTCTGATAGTCCCCAGATTACAGAATGCCTCCAGATGTGCATCGGTAACTACAACTGGTCTTCCAGGGAACGATCAAAGCGTAGACTCCCATAGCGGAAAGTGCGCATGGTGACTGTTTTATTCAATTCCGATGCAATTTCTGTGTTTCATCAACACTCTGATAGTCCACAGATTACAGAATGCCACCAGACGTGCATCGGAAGCTACTACTGGTCTTCCAGGGAACGATCAAAGCGTAGACTGCTTGAGACATTACTCCTGTGGAGGAAAGTGGGCATGGTGACTGTTGTATTCAATCCCGATGCAATTTCTGTGTTTCATCAACACTCTAAGAGTCCACAGATTACAGAATGCCACCAGATGTGCATCGGAAACTACTACTGGTCTTCCATAGAACGATCAAAGCGTAGACTGTTTGAGACATTACTCCAGTGGAGGAAAGTGCGCATGGTGACTGTTGTATTCAATCCCGATGCAATTTCTGTGTTTCATCAACACTCTAATAGTCCACAGATTACAGAATGCCACAAGATGTGCATCGGAAACTACTACTGGTCTTCCAGGGAACGATCAAAGCGTAGACTGTTTGAGACATTACTCCCGTGGAGGAAAGTGGTCATGGTGACTGTTGTATTCAATCCCGATGCAATTTCTGTGTTTCATCAACAGTCTGATAGTCCCCAGATTACAGAATGCCTCCAGATGTGCATCGGTAACTACTACTGGTCTTCCAGGGAACGATCAAAGCGTAGACTGTTTCAGGAATACTCCCATAGCGGAAAGTGCGCATGGTGACTGTTTTATTCAATTCCGATGCAATTTCTGTGTTTCATCAACACTCTGATAGTCCACAGATTACAGAATGCCTCCAGATGTGCAACGGTAACTACTACTGGTCTTCCAGGGAACGATCAAAGCGTAGACAGTTTGAGAATTACTCCCATAGAGGAAAGTGCGCATGGTGACTGTTGTATTCAATCCCGATGCATTTTCTGTGTTTCATCAACACTCTGATAGTCCACAGATTACAGAATGCCGACAGATGTGCATCGGATACTACTACTGTTCTTCCAGGTTATGATCAAAACGTAGACTTTTAGAGACATTACTCCCATGGAGGAAAGTGCGGATTGGTGACGGTTGTATTCAATCCCGATACAATTTCTGTGTTTCATCAACACTCTGATAGTCCACAGATTACAGAATGCCTCCAGATGTGCATCGGTAACTTCTACTGGTCTTCCAGGGAACGATCAAAGCATATACCGTTTGAGACATTACTCCCAATGAGGAAAGTGCGCATGGTGACTGTTGTATTCAATCCCGAAGGATTTTCTGTGTTTCATCAGCACTCTGATAGTCCACAGATTACAGAATGCCGACAGATGTGCATCGGAAACTACTACTGGTCTTCCAGGGAACGATTAAAGCGTAGACTGTTTCAGGGTTACTCCCATGGAGGAAAGTGCGCATGGTGAATGTTTTATTCGATTCCGATGCTATTTCTGTGTTTCATATACACTCTGATAGTCCACAGATTACAGAATGCCACCAGACGTGCATCGGAAACTACTACTGGCGTTCCAGGGAACGTTCAAAGCGTAGACAGTTTGAGACATTACTCCCGTGGAGGAAAGTGGGCATGGTGACTGTTGTATTCAATCCCGATGCAATTTCTGTGTTCCATCAACACTCTAATAGTCCACAGATTACAGAATGCCACCAGATGTGCATCGGAAACTACTACTGGTCTTCCAGGTTATGATCAAAGCGTAGACTGTTAGAGACATTACTCCCATGGAGGAAAGTGCGGAAGGTGACTGTTGTATTCAATCCCAATACAATTTCTGTGTTTCATCAACACTCTAATAGTCCACAGATTACAGAATGCCACCAGATGTGCATCGGAAACTACTACTGGTCGTCCAGGGAACGATCAAAACGTAGACAGTATGAGACATTACTCCCGTGGAGGAAAGTGGGCATGGTGACTGTTGTATTAAATCCCGATGCAATTTCTGTGTTTCATCAACACTCTGATAGTCCCCAGATTACAGAATGCCTCCAGATGTGCATCGGTAACTACTACTGGTCTTCCAGGGAACGATCAAAGCGTAGACTCCCATAGCGGAAAGTGCGCATGGTGACTGTTTTATTCAATTCCGATGCAATTTCTGTGTTTCATCAACACTCTGATAGTCCACAGATTACAGAATGCCACCAGACGTGCATCGGAAGCTACTACTGGTCTTCCAGGGAACGATAAAAGCGTAGACTGTTTGAGACATTACTCCCGTGGAGGAAAGTGGGCATGGTGACTGTTGTATTCAATCCCGATGCAATTTCTGTGTTTCATCAACACTGTAAGAGTCCACAGATTACAGAATGCCACCAGATGTGCATCGGAAACTACTACTGGTCTTCCAGGGAACGATCAAATCGTAGACTGTTTGAGACATTACTCCCGTGGAGGAAAGTGGACATGGTGACTGTTGTATTCAATCCCGATGCAATTTCTGTGTTTCATCAACACTCTAATAGTCCACAGATTACAGAATGCCACAAGATGTGCATCGGAAACTACTACTGGTCTTCCAGGGAACGATCAAAGCGTAGACTGTTTGAGACATTACTCCCGTGGAGGAAAGTGGTCATGGTGACTGTTGTATTCAATCCCGATGCAATTTCTGTGTTTCATCAACAGTCTGATAGTCCCCAGATTACAGAATGCCTCCAGATGTGCATCGGTAACTACTACTGGTCTTCCAGGGAACGATCAAAGCGTAGACAGTTTAAGACATTACTCCCGTGGAGGAAAGTGGGCATGGTGACTGTTGTATTCAATCCCGATGCAATTTCTGTGTTTCATCAACACTCTGATAGTCCCCAGATTACAGAATGCCTCCAGATGTGCATCGGTAACTACAACTGGTCTTCCAGGGAACGATCAAAGCGTAGACTCCCATAGCGGAAAGTGCGCATGGTGACTGTTTTATTCAATTCCGATGCAATTTCTGTGTTTCATCAACACTCTGATAGTCCACAGATTACAGAATGCCACCAGACGTGCATCGGAAGCTACTACTGGTCTTCCAGGGAACGATCAAAGCGTAGACTGCTTGAGACATTACTCCTGTGGAGGAAAGTGGGCATGGTGACTGTTGTATTCAATCCCGATGCAATTTCTGTGTTTCATCAACACTCTAAGAGTCCACAGATTACAGAATGCCACCAGATGTGCATCGGAAACTACTACTGGTCTTCCATAGAACGATCAAAGCGTAGACTGTTTGAGACATTACTCCAGTGGAGGAAAGTGCGCATGGTGACTGTTGTATTCAATCCCGATGCAATTTCTGTGTTTCATCAACACTCTAATAGTCCACAGATTACAGAATGCCACAAGATGTGCATCGGAAACTACTACTGGTCTTCCAGGGAACGATCAAAGCGTAGACTGTTTGAGACATTACTCCCGTGGAGGAAAGTGGTCATGGTGACTGTTGTATTCAATCCCGATGCAATTTCTGTGTTTCATCAACAGTCTGATAGTCCCCAGATTACAGAATGCCTCCAGATGTGCATCGGTAACTACTACTGGTCTTCCAGGGAACGATCAAAGCGTAGACTGTTTCAGGAATACTCCCATAGCGGAAAGTGCGCATGGTGACTGTTTTATTCAATTCCGATGCAATTTCTGTGTTTCATCAACACTCTGATAGTCCACAGATTACAGAATGCCTCCAGATGTGCAACGGTAACTACTACTGGTCTTCCAGGGAACGATCAAAGCGTAGACAGTTTGAGAATTACTCCCATAGAGGAAAGTGCGCATGGTGACTGTTGTATTCAATCCCGATGCATTTTCTGTGTTTCATCAACACTCTGATAGTCCACAGATTACAGAATGCCGACAGATGTGCATCGGATACTACTACTGTTCTTCCAGGTTATGATCAAAACGTAGACTTTTAGAGACATTACTCCCATGGAGGAAAGTGCGGATTGGTGACGGTTGTATTCAATCCCGATACAATTTCTGTGTTTCATCAACACTCTGATAGTCCACAGATTACAGAATGCCTCCAGATGTGCATCGGTAACTTCTACTGGTCTTCCAGGGAACGATCAAAGCATATACCGTTTGAGACATTACTCCCAATGAGGAAAGTGCGCATGGTGACTGTTGTATTCAATCCCGAAGGATTTTCTGTGTTTCATCAGCACTCTGATAGTCCACAGATTACAGAATGCCGACAGATGTGCATCGGAAACTACTACTGGTCTTCCAGGGAACGATTAAAGCGTAGACTGTTTCAGGGTTACTCCCATGGAGGAAAGTGCGCATGGTGAATGTTTTATTCGATTCCGATGCTATTTCTGTGTTTCATATACACTCTGATAGTCCACAGATTACAGAATGCCACCAGACGTGCATCGGAAACTACTACTGGCGTTCCAGGGAACGTTCAAAGCGTAGACAGTTTGAGACATTACTCCCGTGGAGGAAAGTGGGCATGGTGACTGTTGTATTCAATCCCGATGCAATTTCTGTGTTCCATCAACACTCTAATAGTCCACAGATTACAGAATGCCACCAGATGTGCATCGGAAACTACTACTGGTCTTCCAGGTTATGATCAAAGCGTAGACTGTTAGAGACATTACTCCCATGGAGGAAAGTGCGGAAGGTGACTGTTGTATTCAATCCCAATACAATTTCTGTGTTTCATCAACACTCTAATAGTCCACAGATTACAGAATGCCACCAGATGTGCATCGGAAACTACTACTGGTCGTCCAGGGAACGATCAAAACGTAGACAGTATGAGACATTACTCCCGTGGAGGAAAGTGGGCATGGTGACTGTTGTATTAAATCCCGATGCAATTTCTGTGTTTCATCAACACTCTGATAGTCCCCAGATTACAGAATGCCTCCAGATGTGCATCGGTAACTACTACTGGTCTTCCAGGGAACGATCAAAGCGTAGACTCCCATAGCGGAAAGTGCGCATGGTGACTGTTTTATTCAATTCCGATGCAATTTCTGTGTTTCATCAACACTCTGATAGTCCACAGATTACAGAATGCCACCAGACGTGCATCGGAAGCTACTACTGGTCTTCCAGGGAACGATAAAAGCGTAGACTGTTTGAGACATTACTCCCGTGGAGGAAAGTGGGCATGGTGACTGTTGTATTCAATCCCGATGCAATTTCTGTGTTTCATCAACACTGTAAGAGTCCACAGATTACAGAATGCCACCAGATGTGCATCGGAAACTACTACTGGTCTTCCAGGGAACGATCAAATCGTAGACTGTTTGAGACATTACTCCCGTGGAGGAAAGTGGACATGGTGACTGTTGTATTCAATCCCGATGCAATTCCTGTGTTTCATCAACACTCTGATAGTCCCCAGATTACAGAATGCCTACAGATGTGCATCGGTAACCACTACTGGTCTTCCAGGGAACGATCAAAGCGTAGACTGTTTTAGGAATACTCCCATAGCGGAAAATGCGCATGGTGACTGTTTTATTCAATTCCGATGCAATTTCTTTGTTTCATCAACACTCTGATAGTCCACAGATTACAGAATGCCTCCAGATGTGCAACGGTAACTACTACTGGTCTTCCAGGGAACGATCAAAGCGCAGACTGTTTGAGAATTACTCCCATAGAGGAAAGTGCGCATGGTGACTGTTGTATACAATCCCGATGCATTTTCTGAGTTTCATCAACACTCTGATAGTCCACAGATTACAGAATGCCGACAGATGTGCATCGGAAACTACTACTGGTCTTCCAGGGAACGATCAAAGCGTAGACTGTTTGAGACATCACTCCAGTGGAGGATAGTGGGCATGGTGACTGTTGTATTCAATCCCGATGCAAATTTCTGTGTTTCATCAACACTCTGATAGTCCACAGATTACAGAATGCCTCCAGATGTGCATCGGTAACTACTACTGGTCTTCCAGGTTATGATCAAAGCGTAGACTGTTAGAGACATTACTCCCGTGGAGGAAAGTGCGGAAGGTGACTGTTGTATTCAATCCCAATACAATTTCTGTGTTTCATCAACACTCTAATAGTCCACAGATTACAGAATGCGACCAGATGTGCATCGGAAACTACTACTGGTCTTCCAGGGAACGATCAAAACGTAGACAGTATGAGACATTACTCCCGTGGAGGAAAGTGGGCATGGTGACTGTTGTATTCAATCCCGATGCAATTTCTGTGTTTCATCAACACTCTAATAGTCCACAGTTTACAGAATGCCACCAGATGTGCATCGGAAACTACTACTGGTCTTCCAGGGAACGATCAAAGCGTAGACAGTTTGAGACATTACTCCCGTGGAGGAAAGTGGGCATGGTGATTGTTGTATTCAATACCGATGCAATTTCTGTGTTTCATCAACACTCTGATAGTCCCCAGATTACAGAATGCCTCCAGATGTGCATCGGAACCTACTACTGGTCTTATAGGGAACGATCAAAGCGTAGACTCCCATAGCGGATAGTGCGCATGGTGACTGTTTTATTCAATTCCGATGCAATTTCTGTGTTTCATCAACACTCTGATAGTCCACAGATTACAGAATGCCACCAGACATGCATCGGAAGCTACTACTGGTCTTCCAGGGAACGATCAAAGCGTAGACTGTTTGAGACATTACTCCCGTGGAGGAAAGTGGGCATGGTCACTGTTGTATTCAATCCCGATGCAATTTCTGTGTTTCATCAACACTCTAAGAGTCCACAGATTACATAATGCCAACAGATGTGCATCGGAAACTACTACTGGTCATCCAGGGAACGATCAAAGCGTAGCCTGTTTGAGACATTACTCCAGTGGAGGAAAGTGCGCATGGTGACTGTTGTATTCAATCCCGATGCAATTTCTGTGTTTCATCAACACTCTAATAGTCCACAGATTACAGAATACCTCCAGATGTGCATCGGAAACTACTACTGGTCTTCCAGGGAACGATCAAAACGTAGACTGTTTCAGGAATACTCCCATAGCGGAAAGTGCGCATGGTGACTGTTTTATTCAATTCCGATGCAATTTCTGTGTTTCATCAACACTCTGATAGTCCACAGATTACAGAATGCTCCAGATGTGCAACGGTAACTACTACTAGTCTTCCAGGGAACGATCAAAGCGTAGACTGTTTGAGAATTACTCCCATAGAGGAAAGTGCGCATGGTGACTGTTGTATTCAATCCCGATGCATTTCCTGTGTTTCATCAACACTCTGATAGTCCACAGATTACAGAATGCCGACAGATGTGCATTGGAAACCACTACTGGTCTTCCAGGGAACGATCAAAGCGTAGACTGTTTGAGACATTACTACCGTGGAGGAAAGTGCACATGCTGACTGTTGTATTCAATCCCGATGCAATATCTGTGTTTCATCAACACTCTAAGAGTCCACAGATTACAGAGTGCCACCAGATGTGCATCGGAAACTACTACTGGTCTTCCAGGGAACGATCAAAGCGTAGACTGTTTGAGACATTACTCCAGTGGAGGAAAGTGCGCATGGTGACTGTTGTATTCAATCCCGATGCAAATTTCTGTGTTTCATCAACACTCTGATAGTCCACAGATTACAGAATGCCTCCAGATCTGCATCGGTAACTACTACTGGTCTTCCAGGTTATGATCAAAGCGTAGACTGTTAGAGACATTACTCCCATGGAGGAAAGTGCGGAAGGTGACTGTTGTATTCAATCCCAATACAATTTCTGTGTTTCATCAACACTCTGATAGTCCACAGATTACAGAATGCCTCCAGATGTGCAACGGTAACTACTACTGGTCTTCCAGGGAACGATCAAAGCGTAGACAGTTTGAGACATTACTCCCGTTGAGGAAAGGGGGCATGGTGACTGTTGTATTCAATCCCGATGCAATTTCTGTGTTTCATCAACACTCTGATAGTCCGCAGATTACAGAATGCCACCAGATGTGCATCGGAAACTACTACTGGTCTTCCAGGGAACGATCAAAGCGTAGACTGTTTGAGACATTACTCCCGTGGAGGATAGTGCGCATGTTGACTGTTGTAATCAATCCCAATGCACTTTCTGTGTTTCATCAACACTCTGATAGCCCACAGATTACAGAATGCCACCGGATGTTCAATGGAAACTACTACTGGTCTTCCAGGGAACGATTAAAGCGTAGACTGTTTCAGGGTTACTCCCATGGCGGAAAGTGCGCATGGTGAATGTTTTATTTGATTCCGATGCTGTTTCTGTGTTTCATATACACTCTGATAGTCCACAGATTACATAATGCCACCAGACGTGCATCGGAAACTACTACTGGCGTTCCAGGGAACGATCAAGGCGTAGACAGTTTGAGACATTACTCCCGTGGAGGAAAGTGGGCATGGTGACTGTTGTATTCAATCCCGATGCAATTTCTGTGTTTCACCAACACTCTGATAGTCCCCAGATTACAGAATGCCTCCAGATGTGCATCGGTAACTACTACTGGTCTTCCAGGGAACGATCAAAGCGTAGACTGTTTCAGGAATACTCCCATAGCGGAAAGTGCGCATGGTGACTATTTTATTCAATTCCGATGCAATTTCTGTGTTTCATCAGCACTCTGATAGTCCACAGATTACAGAATGCCACCAGACGTGCATCGGAAGCTACTACTGGTCTTCCAGGGAACGATCAAAGCGTAGACTGTTTGAGACATTACTCCCGTATAGGAAAGTGGGCATGGTGACTGTTGTATTCAATCCCGATGAAATTTCTGTGTTTCATCAACACTCTAAGAGTCCACAGATTACAGAATGCCACCAGATGTGCATCGGAAACTACTACTGGTCTTCCAGGGAACGATCAAAGCGTAGACTGTTTGAGACATTACTCCAGTGTGGGAAAGTGCGCATGGTGACTGTTGTATTCAATCCCGATGCAATTTCTGTGTTTCATCAACACTCTAATAGTCCACAGATTACAGAATGCCACCAGATGTGCATCGGAAACTACTACTGGTCTTCCAGGGAACGAACAAAACGTAGACTGTTTGAGACATTACTCCCGTGGAGGAAAGTGGGCATGGTGACTGTTGTATTCAATCCCGATGCAATTTCTGTGTTTCATCAACACTCTGATAGTCCCCAGATTACAGAAAGCCTCCAGATGTGCATCGGTAACTACTACTGGTCTTCCAGGGAACGATCAAAGCGTAGACTGTTTCAGGAATACTCCCATAGCGGAAAGTGCGCATGGTGACTGTTTTATTCAATTCCGATGCAATTTCTGTGTTTCATCAACACTCTGATAGTCCACAGATTACAGAATGCCTCCAGATGTGCAACGGTAACTACTACTGGTCTTCCAGGGAACGATCAAAGCGTAGACTGTTTGAGAATTACTCCCATAGAGGAAAGTACGCATGGTGACTGTTGTATTCAATCCCGATGCAATTTCTGTGTATCATCAACACTCTGATAGTCCACAGATTACAGAATGCCTCCAGATGTGCATCGGAAACTACTACTGGTCTTCCAGGGAACGATCAAAACGTAGACAGTATGAGACATTACTCCCGTGGAGGAAAGTGGGCATGGTGACTGTTGTATTCAATCCCGATGCAATTTCTGTGTTTCATCAACACTCTAATAGTCCACAGTTTACAGAATGCCACCAGATGTGCATCGGAAACTACTACTGGTCTTCCAGGGAACGATCAAAGCGTAGACAGTTTGAGACATTACTCCCGTGGAGGAAAGTGGGCATGGTGATTGTTGTATTCAATACCGATGCAATTTCTGTGTTTCATCAACACTCTGATAGTCCCCAGATTACAGAATGCCTCCAGATGTGCATCGGAACCTACTACTGGTCTTATAGGGAACGATCAAAGCGTAGACTCCCATAGCGGATAGTGCGCATGGTGACTGTTTTATTCAATTCCGATGCAATTTCTGTGTTTCATCAACACTCTGATAGTCCACAGATTACAGAATGCCACCAGACGTGCATCGGAAGCTACTACTGGTCTTCCAGGGAACGATCAAAGCGTAGACTGTTTGAGACATTACTCCCGTGGAGGAAATTGGGCATGGTCACTGTTGTATTCAATCCCGATGCAATTTCTGTGTTTCATCAACACTCTAAGAGTCCACAGATTACATAATGCCACCAGATGTGCATCGGAAACTACTACTGGTCATCCAGGGAACGATCAAAGCGTAGCCTGTTTGAGACATTACTCCAGTGGAGGAAAGTGCGCATGGTGACTGTTGTATTCAATCCCGATGAAATTTCTGTGTTTCATCAACACTCTAATAGTCCACAGATTACAGAATGCCTCCAGATGTGCATCGGAAACTACTACTGGTCTTCCAGGGAACGATCAAAACGTAGACTGTTTCAGGAATACTCCCATAGCGGAAAGTGCGCATGGTGGCTGTTTTATTCAATTCCGATGCAATTTCTGTGTTTCATCAACACTCTGATAGTCCACAGATTACAGAATGCTCCAGATGTGCAACGGTAACTACTACTAGTCTTCCAGGGAACGATCAAAGCGTAGACTGTTTGAGAATTACTCCCATAGAGGAAAGTGCGCATGGTGACTGTTGTATTCAATCCCGATGCATTTCCTGTGTTTCATCAACACTCTGATAGTCCACAGATTACAGAATGCCGACAGATGTGCATTGGAAACCACTACTGGTCTTCCAGGGAACGATCAAAGCGTAGACTGTTTGAGACATTACTACCGTGGAGGAAAGTGCGCATGCTGACTGTTGTATTCAATCCCGATGCAATATCTGTGTTTCATCAACACTCTAAGAGTCCACAGATTACAGAGTGCCACCAGATGTGCATCGGAAACTACTACTGGTCTTCCAGGGAACGATCAAAGCGTAGACTGTTTGAGACATTACTCCAGTGGAGGAAAGTGCGCATGGTGACTGTTGTATTCAATCCCGATGCAAATTTCTGTGTTTCATCAACACTCTGATAGTCCACAGATTACAGAATGCCTCCAGATCTGCATCGGTAACTACTACTGGTCTTCCAGGTTATGATCAAAGCGTAGACTGTTAGAGACATTACTCCCATGGAGGAAAGTGCGGAAGGTGACTGTTGTATTCAATCCCAATACAATTTCTGTGTTTCATCAACACTCTGATAGTCCACAGATTACAGAATGCCTCCAGATGTGCAACGGTAACTACTACTGGTCTTCCAGGGAACGATCAAAGCGTAGACAGTTTGAGACATTACTCCCGTTGAGGAAAGGGGGCATGGTGACTGTTGTATTCAATCCCGATGCAATTTCTGTGTTTCATCAACACTCTGATAGTCCACAGATTACAGAATGCCACCAGATGTGCATCGGAAACTACTACTGGTCTTCCAGGGAACGATCAAAGCGTAGACTGTTTGAGACATTACTCCCGTGGAGGATAGTGCGCATGGTGACTGTTGTAATCAATCCCAATGCACTTTCTGTGTTTCATCAACACTCTGATAGCCCACAGATTACAGAATGCCACCGGATGTTCAATGGAAACTACTACTGGTCTTCCAGGGAACGATTAAAGCGTAGACTGTTTCAGGGTTACTCCCATGGCGGAAAGTGCGCATGGTGAATGTTTTATTTGATTCCGATGCTGTTTCTGTGTTTCATATACACTCTGATAGTCCACAGATTACATAATGCCACCAGACGTGCATCGGAAACTACTACTGGCGTTCCAGGGAACGATCAAGGCGTAGACAGTTTGAGACATTACTCCCGTGGAGGAAAGTGGGCATGGTGACTGTTGTATTCAATCCCGATGAAATTTCTGTGTTTCATCAACACTCTGATAGTCCCCAGATTACAGAATGCCTCCAGATGTGCATCGGTACTACTACTGGTCTTCCAGGGAACGATCAAAGCGTAGACTGTTTCAGGAATACTCCCATAGCGGAAAGTGCGCATGGTGACTATTTTATTCAATTCCGATGCAATTTCTGTGTTTCATCAGCACTCTGATAGTCCACAGATTACAGAATGCCACCAGACGTGCATCGGAAGCTACTACTGGTCTTCCAGGGAACGATCAAAGCGTAGACTGTTTGAGACATTACTCCCGTATAGGAAAGTGGGCATGGTGACTGTTGTATTCAATCCCGATGAAATTTCTGTGTTTCATCAACACTCTAAGAGTCCACAGATTACAGAATGCCACCAGATGTGCATCGGAAACTACTACTGGTCTTCCAGGGAACGATCAAAGCGTAGACTGTTTGAGACATTACTCCAGTGTGGGAAAGTGCGCATGGTGACTGTTGTATTCAATCCCGATGCAATTTCTGTGTTTCATCAACACTCTAATAGTCTACAGATTACAGAATGCCACCAGATGTGCATCGGAAACTACTACTGGTCTTCCAGGGAACGAACAAAACGTAGACTGTTTGAGACATTACTCCCGTGGAGGAAAGTGGGCATGGTGACTGTTGTATTCAATCCCGATGCAATTTCTGTGTTTCATCAACACTCTGATAGTCCCCAGATTACAGAAAGCCTCCAGATGTGCATCGGTAACTACTACTGGTCTTCCAGGGAACGATCAAAGCGTAGACTGTTTCAGGAATACTCCCATAGCGGAAAGTGCGCATGGTGACTGTTTTATTCAATTCCGATGCAATTTCTGTGTTTCATCAACACTCTGATAGTCCACAGATTACAGAATGCCTCCAGATGTGCAACGGTAACTACTACTGGTCTTCCAGGGAACGATCAAAGCGTAGACTGTTTGAGAATTACTAACATAGAGGAAAGTGCGCATGGTGACTGTTGTATTCAATCCCGATGCAATTTCTGTGTATCATCAACACTCTGATAGTCCACAGATTACAGAATGCCGACAGATGTGCATCGGAAACTACTACTGGTCTTCCAGGGAACGATCAAAGCGTAGACTGTTTGAGACATTACTCCCGTGGAGGAAAGTGCGAATGGTGACTGTTGTATTCAATCCCGATGCAATTTCTTTGTTTCATCAACACTCTGATAATCCACAAATTACAGAATGCCGCCAGACGTGCATCGGAAGATACTACTGGTCTTCCAGGGAACGATCAAATCGTAGACTGTTTGAGACATTACTCCAGTGGAGGAAAGTGCGCATGGTGACTGTTGTATTCAATTCCGATTCAACTTCTGTGTTTCATCAACACTCTGATAGTCCACAGATTAAAGAATGCCACCAGACGTGCATCGGAAGCTATTACTGGTCTTCCAGGGAACGATCAAAGAGTAGACTGTTTGAGACATTACTCCCGTGGAGGAAAGTGGGCATGGTGACTGTTGTATTCAATCCCGATACAATTTCTGTGTTTCATCAACACTCTGATAGTCCACAGATTACAGAATGCCTCCAGATGTGCATCGGTAACTACTACTGGTCTTCCAGAGAACGATCAACGCGTAGACTGTTAGAGACATTACTCCCATGGTGGAAAGTGCGCATTGGTGACTGTTGTATTCAATCCCGATACAATTTCTGTGTTTCATCAACACTCTGATAGTCCACAGATTACAGAATGCCTCCAGATGTGCAACGGTAACTACTACTGGTCTTCCAATGAACGATCAAAGCGTAGACTGTTTGAGACATTACTCCCGTGGAGGAAAGTGGGCATGGTGACTGTTGTATTCAATCCCGATGCAATTTCTGTGTTTCATCAACACTCTAAGAGTCCACAGATTACAGAATGCCACCAGATGTGCATCGGAATCTACTACTGGTCTTCCAGGGAACGATCAAAGCGTAGACTGTTTGAGACATTACTCCCATGGAGCAAAGTGCGCATGGTGACTGTTGTATTCAATCCCGATACAATTTCTGTGTTTCATCAACACTCAGATAGTCCACAGATTACAGAATGCCTCCAGACGTGCATCGGTAACTACTACTGGTCTTCTAGGGAACGATCAAAGCATAGACTTTTTGAGATATTGCTCCCATGGAGGAATGTGCTCATGGTGACTGTTGTATTCAGTCCCGAGGGAATTTCTGTGTTTCAAACCACACTTTGACGGTCCACAGATTACAGAAGGAATTCAGATGTGCATCGGAAACTACTACTGGTCTTGCAGGGAACGATCAAAGCGTAGACTGTTTGAGAATTACTCCCATGGAGGAAAGTGCGCATGGTGACTGTTGTATTCAATCCCGATGCAATTTCTGTGTTTCATCAACACTCTGATAGACCACAGATTACAGAATGCCGCCGAATGTGCAACGGAAACTACTACTGGTCTTCCAGGGAACGATTAAAGAATAGACTGTTTCAGGGGTACTCCCATGGCGGAAAGGGCACATGGTGGCTGTTTTATTCAATTCCGATGCAATTTCTGTGTTTCATCAACACTCTGATAGTCCACAGATAACAGAATGCCACCAGACGTGCATCGGAAGCTACTACTGGTCGTCCAGTTAACGATCAAAGCGTAGACTGTTTCAGACATTAGTCCCATGGAGGAAAGTGCGGAAGGTGACTGTTGTATTCAATCCCGACACAATTTCTGTGTTTCATCAACATTCTGATAGTCCACAGATTACAGAATGCCACCAGATGTGCATCGGAAACTAGTACTGGACTTCCAGGGAACGATCAAAGCGTAGACTGTTTGAGATTTACTCCCATGGAGGAAAGTGCGCATGGTGTCTGTTGTATTCAATCCCGATGCATTTTCTGTGTTTCATCAACACTCTGATAGTCCACAGATTACAGAATGCCTCCAGATGTGCATCGGTAACTACTACTGGTCTTCCAGGTTATGATCGAAGCGTAAACTGTTAGAGACATTACTCCCATGGAGGAAAGTGCGCATTGGCGACTGTTGTATTCAATCCCGATACAATTTCTGTGTTTCATCAACACTCTGATAATCCACAGATTACAGAATGCCTCCAGATGTGCATCGGTAACTACTACTGGTCTTGCAGGGAACGATCAAAGCGTAGACTGTTTGAGACATTACTCCCGTGGAGGAAAGTGGGCATGGTGACTGTTGTATTCAATCCCGATGCAATTTCTGTGTTTCATCTACACTCTCCTAGTCCACAGATTACAGAATGCCACCAGATGTGCATCAGAAACTACTACTGGTCTTCCAGGGAACGATTAAAGCGTAGACTGTTTGAGACATTACTCCCGTGGTGGAAAGTGCGCATGGTGACTGTTGTATTCAATCCCGATGCAATTTCTGTGTTTCATCAACATTCTGATAGTCCACAGATTACATAATGAAATCAGATGTGCATCGGAAACTACTACTGGTCTTCCAGGGAACGATCAAAGCGTAGACTGTTTCAGACATTACTCCCATGGAGGAAAGTGCGGAAGGTGACTGTTGTATTCAATCCCGATGCAATTTCTGTGTTCCATCAACATTCTGTTAGTCCACAGATTACAGAATGCCACCAGATGTGCATCGGAAACTACTACTGGTCTTCCATGGAACGATTAAATCGTAGACTGTTTGAGACATTACTCCCGTGGAGGAAAGTGCGCATGGTGACTGTTGTATTCAATCCCGATGCAATTTCTTTGTTTCATCAACACAATGATAGTCCACACATTACAGAATGCCACGAGATGTTCATCGCAAACTACTACTGGCCTTCCTGGGAACAATCAAATCGTAGACTGTTTGAGACATTACACCCATGGAGAAAATTGCGGATGGAGACTGTTGTATTCAATCCCGATGCAATTTCTGTGTTTCATCAACACGCTGATAGTCCACAGATTACAGAATGCCACCAGATGTGCATCTGTAACTACTACTGGTCTTCCAGGGAACGTTCAAAGCGTAGACTGTTTCAGACATTACTCCCATGGAGGAAAGTGCGCATTGTGACTGTTGTAATCAATCCCGATTCAATTTCTGTGTTTCATCAACACTCTGATAGTCCACAGATTACAGAATGCCTCCAGATGTGCATCGGTATCTACTACTGGTCTTCCACGGAACGATCAAAGCGTAGACTGTTTGAGACATTACTCCCGTGGATGAAAGTGCGCATGGTGACTGTTGTATTTAATCCCGATGCAATTTCTGTGTTTCATCAACACTCTGATAGTCCACAGATTACAGAATGCCACCAGATGTGCATCGAAAACTACTACTGATCTTCCAGGGAACTATCAAAGTGTAGACTGTTTGAGACATTACTCTCGTGGAGGAAAGTGCACATGGTGACTGTTGTATTCAATCACGATGCAATTTCTTTGTTTCATCAACACCCTGATAGTCCACACATTACTGAATGCCACGAGATGTGCATCGGAAACTACTACTGGTCTTCCTGGGAACGATCAAATCGTATACTGTTTCAGACATTACTCCCGTGGAGAAAATTGCGTATGGTGCCTGTTGTATTCAATCCCGATGCAATTTCTGTGTTTCATCAACACTCTGATAGTCCAAAGATTACAGAATGCCACCAGATGTGCATCGAAAACTACTACTGATCTTCCAGGGAACGTTCAAAGCGTAGACTGTTTCAGACATTACTCCCATGGAGGAAAGTGCGCATGGTGACTGTTATATTCAATTCCGATTCAATTTCTGTGTTTCATCAACACACTGATAGTCCACAGATTACAGAACGCTACCAGATGTGCATCGGAAACTACTACTGGTCTTCCAGGGAACGATAAAAACGTAGACTATTTCAGACATTACTCCCATGGAGGAAAGTGCGGATGGTGACTGTTGTATTCAATCCCGAACGAATTTCTGTGTTTCATCAACACTCTGATAGTCAACAGATTACAGAATGGCACCAGATGTGCATAGGAAACCACTACTGGTCTTCCAGGGAACGATCAAAGCGTAGACTGTTAGAGACATTACTCCCGTGGAGGAAAGTGGGCATGGTGACTGTTGTATTCAATCCCGATGCAATTTCTGTGTTTCATCTACACTCTACTAGTCCACAGATTACAGAATGCCACCAGATGTGCATCGGAAACTACTACTGTTCTTCCAGGGAACGATTAAAGCGTAGACTGTTTGAGACATTACTCCCGTGGAGGAAAGTGCGCATGGCGACTGTTGTATTCAATCCCGATGCAATTTCTGTGTTTCAATCCACACTTTGAAGGTCCACAGATTACAGAAGGAATCCAGATGTGCATCGGAATCTACTACTGGTCTTCAGGGACTATCAAAGCGTAGACTGTTTGAGAATTACTCCCATGGAGGAAAGTGCGCATGCTAACTGTTGTATTCAATCCCGCTGATATTTCTGTGTTTCATCAACACTCTGATAGTCCAAAGATTACAGAATGCCTCCATATGTGCATCGGAAACTTCTACTGGTCTTCCAGGGAACGATCAAAGCGTAGACTGTTTGAGACATTACCCCCATGGATGGAAGTGTACATGGTGACTGTTGTATTCAATCCCGATGCAATTTCTGTGTTTCATCAACACTCTGATAGTCCACAGATTACAGAATGGCACCAGATGTGCATCGGAAACTGCTACTGGTCTTCCAGGGAACGATCAAAGCGTAAACTCTTTGAGACATTATTCCCATGGAGGAAAGTGCGCATGGTGACAGTTGTATTCAATCCCGATGCAATTTGTGTGTTTCATCAACACTCTGATAGTCCACAGATTACAGAATGCCACCAGACGCGCATCGGAAACTACTACTGGTCGTCCAGGGAACGATCAAAGCGTAGACAGTTTGAGACATTACTCCCGTGGAGGAAAGTGGGCATGGTGACTGTTGTATTCAATCCCGATGCAATTTCTGTGTTTTATCAACACTCTGATAGTCCACAGATTACAGAATGCAACCAGATGTGCTTTGGAAACTACTACTGGTCTTCCAGGGAACGATGAAAGCGTAGACAGATTGAGACATTACTCCCGTGGAGGAAAGTGCGCATGGTGATAGTGTGACTGTTGTATTCAATCCCGATGCAATTTCTGTGTTTCATCAACACTCTGATAGTCCACACATTACAGAATTGTTCCAGATGTGCATCGGAAACTGCTACTGGTCTTCCAGGGAACGATCAAAGCGTAAACACTATGAGACATTATTCCCATGGAGGAAAGTGCGGGTGGTGACTGTTGTATTCAATCCCGATGCATTTTCTGTGTTTCATCAACACTCTGATAGTCCACAGATTACAGAATGCCTCCAGATGTGCATCGGAAACTACTACTGGTCTTCCAGGGAACGATCGAAGCGTAGACTATTTGAGACATTACTCCCATGGGGGAAAGTGCGCATGGTGACTGTTGTATTCAATTCCGAGGCAATTACTGTGTTTCATCAACACTTTAAAGGTCCACAGATTACAGAAAGCCTCCAGATGTGCATCGGAAACTACTACTGGCCTTCCACGGAACGATTAAATCGTAGACTGTTTGAGTTTTACTCCCATGGAGGAAATTTCGCATGGTGACTTTTGTATTCAATCTCGGTGCAATTTCTGTGATTCATCAGCACTCCGATGGTCCTCACATTACAGAATGCCACGAGATATGCATCGGAAACTACTACTTTTCTTCCAGGGAACGATGAAATCGTAAACTGTTTGAGACCTACCTCCCGTGGAGGAAAGTGCTTATGGTGACTGTTGTATTCAATCCCATTACAATATCTGTGTCTCATCAACACTCTGATAGTCCACAGATTACAAAATGCCTCCTGATGTGCATCGGAAACTATTACTGGTCTTCCAGGGAACGATCAAAGCGTAAACTCTTTGAGACATTACTCCCATTGAGGAAGGTGCGCATGGTGACTGTTGTATTCAATCGCGATGCAATTTCTGTGTTTCATCAACACTCTGATACTCCACAGATTACAGAATGCAACCAGATGTGCATCGGAAACTACTACTTTTCTTCCAGGGAACGTTGAAATCGTAAACTGTTTGAGACCTACCTCCCGTGGAGGAAAGTGCCTATGGTGACTGTTGTATTCAATCCCATTACAATATCTGTGTTTCATCAACACTCTGATAGTCCACAGATTACAAAATGCCTCCTGATGTGCATCGGAAACTATTACTGGTCTTCCAGGGAACGATCAAAGCGTAAACTCTTTGAGACATTACTCCCATTGAGGAAGGTGCGCATGGTGACTGTTGTATTCAATCCCGATGCAATTTCTGTGTTTCAACAACACTCTGATACTCCACAGATTACAGAATGTCTCCATATGTGCATCGGAAAGTACTACTGGTCTTCCAGGGAACGATCAAATCGTAGACTGTTTGAGACATTACTCCCATGGAGGAAAGTGCGCATGGTGACTGTTGTATTCAATCCCGACGCAATTTCTGTGTTTCATCAACACTCTGATATTGCACAGATTACAGAATGCCACCAGATGTGCATCGGAAACTACTACTGGTCTTCCTGGGAACGATCAAAGCATAGTCTGTTTGAGTCATACCTCCCGTGGAGGCAAGTGCGCATTGTGACTGTTGCATTCAATCGCAATGCAATTTCTGTGTTTCATCAACAATCTGATAGTCCACATATTACAGAATGCCTCCAGATGTGCATCGGAAAATACAACTGGTCTTCCAGGGAAAGTTCAAATCGTAGACTGTTTGAGACATTACACCTGTGGAGGAAAGTGCGCATGGTGACTGTTGTATTCAATCCCGATGCAATTTATGTGTTTCATCATCACTCTGATATTCCACAGATTACAGAATACCTCCAGATGTGCATCGGAAACTACTACTGATCATCCAGGGAACGATCAAAGCGTAGACTGTTTGAGACATTACTCCCATGGAGGAAAGTGCGCATGGTGACTCTTCTATTCAATAACGATTCAATTTCTGTGTTTCATCAACACTCAGATAGTCCACAGATTGCAGAATGCCACCAGATGTGCATCGGAAAGTACTACTGGTCTTCCAGGGAAAGATCAAAGCGTAGACTGCTTGGGACATTACTCCCATGGAGGAAAGTGCGCATGGTGACTGTTGTATTAAATCCCGATGCAATTTCTGTGTTTCATCAACACTCTGATAGTCCACAGATTACAGAATGCTTCCAGATGTGCATCGGAAACTACTACTGGTCTTGCAGGGAACGATCAAAGCGTAGACTGTTTGAGAATTACTCCCATGGAGGAAAGTGCGCATGATGACTGTTGTATTCAATCCCGATGCAATTTCTGTGTTTCATCAACACTCTGATAGACCACAGATTACAGAATGCCGCCGAATGTGCAATGGAAACTTCTACTGGTCTTCCAGGGAACGATTAAAGAATAGACTGTTTCAGGGGTACTCCCATGGCGGAAAGGGCACATGGTGGCTGTTTTATTCAATTCCGATGCAATTTCTGTGTATCATCAACACTCTGATAGTCCACAGATAACAGGATGCCACCAGACGTGCATCGGAAGCTACTACTGGTCGTCCAGTTAACGATCAAAGCGTAGACTGTTTGAGACATTACTCCCGTGGAGGAAAGTGGGTATGGTGACTGTTGTATTCAAATCCGATTCAATTTCTGTTTTTCGTCAACACTCTGATAGACCACAGATTACAGAATGCCATCAGATGTGCATCGGAAACTACTACTGGACTTCCAGGGAACGATTAAAGCGTAGACTGTTTCAGACATTAGTCCCATGGAGGAAAGTGCGGAAGGTGACTGTTGTATTCAATCCCGACACAATTTCTGTGTTTCATCAACATTCTGATAGTCCACAGATTACAGAATGCCACCAGATATGCATCAGAAACTACTACTGGTCTAACAGGGAACGATCAAATCGTAGACTGTTTGAGACATTACTCCCATGGAGGAAAGTGCGGAAGGTGACTGTTGTATTCAATCCCGACGCAATTTCTGTGTTTCATCAACATTCTGATAGTCCACAGATTACAGAATGCCTACAGATCTGCATCGGTAACTACTACTGGTCTTCCAGGGAACGATCAAGCCTAGACTTTTTGAGACATTGCTCCCATGGAGGAAAGTGCGCATCGTGACTGTTGTATTCAATCCCGAGGCAATTTCTGTGTTTCATCAACACTCTGATAGTCCACAGATTACAGAATACCTCCAGATGTGCATCGGAAACTACTACAGGTCATCCAGGGAACGATCAAAGCGTAGACTGTTTGAGAATTACTCCCATGGAGGAAAGTGCGCATGGTGTCTGTTGTATTCAATCCCGATGCATTTTCTGTGTTTCATCAACACTCTGATAGTCCACAGATTACAGAATGCCTCCAGATGTGCATCGGTAACTACTACTGGTCTTCCAGGTTTTGATCGAAGCGTAAACTGTTAGAGACATTACTCCCATGGAGGAAAGTGCGCATTGGCGACTGTTGTATTCAATCCCGATGCAATTTCTTTGTTTCATCAACACAATGATAGTCCACACATTACAGAATGCCACGAGATGTTCATCGCAAACTACTACTGGCCATCCTGGGAACAATCAAAGCGTAGACTGTTTGAGACATTACACCCATGGAGAAAATTGCGGATGGTGACTGTTGTATTCAATCCCGATGCAATTTCTGTGTTTTATCAACACTCTGATAGTCCACAGATTACAGAATGCCTCCAGATGTGCATCGGAAAATACAACTGGTCTTCCAGGGAAAGTTCAAATCGTAGACTGTTTGAGACATTACACCCGTGGAGGAAAGTGGGCATGGTGACTGTTGTATTCAATCCCGATGCACTTTCTGTGTTTCATCATCACTCTGATATTCCACAGATTACAGAATACCTCCAGATGTGCATCGGAAACTACTACAGGTCATCCAGGGAACGATCAAAGCGTAGACTGTTTGAGACATTACTCCCATGGAGGAAAGTGCGCATGGTGACTGTTGTATTCAATAACGATTCAATTTCTGTGTTTCATCAACACTCAGATAGTCCACAGATTGCAGAATGCCACCAGATGTGCATCGGAAACTACTACTGGACTTCCAGGGAACGATCAAAGCGTAGACTGTTTCAGACATTAGTCCCATGGAGGAAAGTGCGGAAGGTGACTGTTGTATTCAATCCCGACACAATTTCTGTGTTTCATCAACATTCTGATAGTCCACAGATTACAGAATGCCACCAGATGTGCATCGGAAACTACTACTGGTCTTCCAGGGAACGATCAAATCGTAGACTGTTTGAGACATTACTCCCTTGGAGGAAAGTGCGGAAGGTGACTGTTGTATTCAATCCCGACGCAATTTGTGTGTTTCATCAACATTCTGATAGTCCACAGATTACAGAATGCCTCCAGATCTGCATCGGTAACTACTACTGGTCTTCCAGGGAACGATCAAGCATAGACTTTTTGAGACATTGCTCCCATGGAGGAAAGTGCGCATGGTGACTGTTGTATTCAATCCCGAGGCCATTTCTGTGTTTCAATCCACACTTTGAAGGTCCACAGATTACAGAAGGAATTCAGATGTGCATCGGAAACTACTACTGGTCTTGCAGGGAACGATCAAAGCGTAGACTGTTTGAGAATTACTCCCATGGAAGAAAGGGCGTATGGTGTCTGTTGTATTCAATCCCGATGCATTTTCTGTGTTTCATCAACACTCTGATAGTCCACAGATTACAGAATGCCTCCAGATGTGCATCGGTAACTACTACTGGTCTTCCAGGTTATGATCGAAGCGTAAACTGTTAGAGACATTACTCCCATGGAGGAAAGTGCGCATTGGCGACTGTTGTATTCAATCCCGATACAATTTCTGTGTTTCCTCAACACTCTTTTAGTCCACAGATTACAGAATGCCACCAGATGTGCATCTGTAACTACTACTGGTCTTCCAGGGAACGTTCAAAGCGTAGACTGTTTCAGCCATTACTCCCATGGAGGAAAGTGCGCATTGTGACTGTTGTAATCAATCCCGATTCAATTTCTGTGTTTCATCAACACTCTGATAGTCCACAGATTACAGAATGCCTCCAGATGTGCATCGGTATCTACTACTGGTCTTCCACGGAACGATCAAAAGCGTAGACTGTTTGAGACATTACTCCCGTGGATGAAAGTGCGCATGGTGACTGTTGTATTCAATCCCGATGCAATTTCTGTGTTTCATCAACACTCTGATAGTCCACAGATTACAGAATGCCACCAGATGTGCATCGAAAACTACTACTGATCTTCCAGGGAACGATCAAAGTGTAGACTGTTTGAGACATTACTCCCGTGGAGGAAAGTGCACATGGTGACTGTTGTATTCAATCACGATGCAATTTCTTTGTTTCATCAACACCCTGATAGTCCACACATTACTGAATGCCACGAGATGTGCATCGGAAACTACTACTGGTCTTCCTGGGAACGATCAAATCGTATACAGTTTCAGACATTACTCCCGTGGAGAAAATTGCGTATGGTGCCTGTTGTATTCAATCCCGATGCAATTTCTGTGTTTCATCAACACTCTGATAGTCCACAGATTACAGAATGCCACCAGATGTGCATCGAAAACTACTACTGATCTTCCAGGGAACGATCAAAGTGTAGGCTGTTTGAGACACTACTCCCGTGGAGGAAAGTGCGCATGGTGACTGTTATATTCAATTCCGATTCAATTTCTGAGTTTCATCAACACACTGATAGTCCACAGTTTACAGAACGCCACCAGATGTGCATCGGAAACTACTACTGGTCTTCCAGGGAACGATAAAAGCGTAGACTATTTCAGACATTACTCCCATGGAGGAAAGTGCGGATGGTGACTGTTGTATTCAATCCCGATCGAATTTCTGTGTTTCATCAACACTCTGATAGTCAACAGATTACAGAATGGCACCAGATGTGCATAGGAAACCACTACTGGTCTTCCAGGGAACGATCAAAACGTAGACTCTTAGAGACATTACTCCCATGGAGGAAAGTGCGCATGTTGACTGTTGTATTCTATCCCGATGCAATTTCTGGGTTTCATCAACACTCTGATAGTCCACAGATTACAGAATGCCTCCAGATGTGCATCGGTAACTACTACTGGTCTTCCAGGGAACGATCAAAGCGTAGACTGTTTGAGACATTACTCCCATGGAGGAAAGTGCGCATGGTGACTGTTGTATTCAATCCCGATGCAATTTCTGTCTTTCAACCCACACTCTGAAGGTCCACAGATTACAGAAGGAATCCAGATGTGCATCGGAATCTACTACTGGTCTTCAGGGACTATCAAAGCGTAGACTGTTTGAGAATTACTCCCATGGAGGAAAGTGCGCATGGTGACTGTTGTATTCAATCCCGATGCAATTTGTGTGTTTCATCAACACTCTGATAGTCCACAGATTACAGAATTCCACCAGACGTGCATCGGAAACTACTACTGGTCGTCCAGAGAACGATCAAAGCGTAGACAGTTTGAGACATTACTCCCGTGGAGGAAAGTGGGCATGGTGACTGTTGTATTCAATCCCGATGCAATTTCTGTGTTTTATCAACACTCTGATAGTCCACAGATTACAGAATGCAACCAGATGTGCTTTGGAAACTACTACTGGTCTTCCAGGGAACGATGAAAGCGTAGACAGATTGAGACATTACTCCCGTGGAGGAAAGTGCGCATGGTGATAGTGTGACTGTTGTATTCAATCCCGATGCAATTTCTGTGTTTCATCAACACTCTGATAGTCCACACATTACAGAATGCTTCCAGATGTGCATCGGAAACTGCTACTGGTCTTCCAGGGAACGATCAAAGCGTAAACACTTTGAGACATTATTCCCATGGAGGAAAGTGCGGGTGGTGACTGTTGTATTCAATCCCGATGCATTTTCTGTGTTTCATCAACACTCTGATAGTCCACAGATTACGGAATGCCTCCAGATGTGCATCGGAAATTACACTGGTCTTCCAGGGAACGATCAAAGCGTAGACTCATTGAGACATTACTCCAATGGAGGAAAGTGTGCGTGGTGACTGTTGTATTCAATCCCGATGCAATTTCTGTGTTTCATCAACACTCTGATAGTCCACAGATTACAGAATGCCTCCAGATGTGCATTGGAAACTACTACTGGTCTTCCAGGGAACGATCGAAGAGTAGACTATTTGAGACATTACTCCCATGGGGGAAAGTGCGCATGGTGACTGTTGTATTCAATTCCGAGGCAATTACTGTGTTTCATCAACACTTTAAAGGTCCACAGATTACAGAAAGCCTCCAGATGTGCATCGGAAACTACTACTGGCCTTCCACGGAACGATTATATCGTAGACTGTTTGAGTTTTACTCCCATGGAGGAAATTTCGCATGGTGACTGTTGTATTCAATCTCGGTGCAATTTCTGTGATTCATCAGCACTCTGATAGACCACAGATTACAGAATTAATCGAGATGTGCATCGGAAACTACTACTGGTCTTCCAGGGAACGATAAAACCGTAGACTGTTTCAGACATTACTCCCATGGAGTAAAGTGCGCATGTTCACTGTTGTATTCTATCCCGAAACAATTTCTGTGTTTCATCAACACTCTGATATTGCACAGATTACAGAATGCCACCAGATGTGCATCAGAAACTACTACTGGTCTTCCAGCTAACGATCAAAGCATAGACTGTTTGAGTCATACCTCCCGTGGAGGAAAGTGCGCATGGTGACTGTTGTAATCAATCCCGATTCAATTTCTGTGTTTTATCAACACTCCGATAGTCCCCACATTACAGAATGCCACGAGATGTGCATCGGAAACTACTACTTTTCTTCCAGGGAACGATGAAATCGTAAACTGTTTGAGACCTACCTCCCGTGGAGGAAAGTGCCTATGGTGACTGTTGTATTCAATCCCATTACAATATCTGTGTTTGATCAACACTCTGATAGTCCACAGATTACAAAATGCCTCCTGATGTGCATCGGAAACTATTACTGGTCTTCCAGGGAACGATCAAAGCGTAAACTCTTTGAGACATTACTCCCATTGAGGAAGGTGCGCATGGTGACTGTTGTATTCAATCGCGATGCAATTTCTGTGTTTCATCATCACTCTGATACTCCACAGATTACAGAATGCAACAAGATGTGCATCGGAAACTACTACTTTTCTTCCAGGGAACGATGAAATCGTAAACTGTTTGAGACATACCTCCCGTGGAGGAAAGTGCCTATGGTGACTGTTGTATTCAATCCCATTACAATATCTGTGTTTCATCAACAATCTGATAGTCCACAGATTACAAAATGCCTCCTGATGTGCATCGGAAACTATTACTGGTCTTCCAGGGAACGATCAAAGCGTAAACTCTTTGAGACATTACTCCCATTGAGGAAGGTGCGCATGGTGACTGTTGTATTCAATCCCGATGCAATTTCTGTGTTTCGTCAACACTCTGATACTCCACAGATTACAGAATGTCTCCATATGTGCATCGGAAAATACAACTGGTCTTCCAGGGAAAGTTCAAATCGTAGACTGTTTGAGACATTACACCCGTGGAGGAAAGTGCGCATGGTGACTGTTGTATTCAATCCCGATGCAATTTCTGTGTTTCATCATCACTCTGATATTCCACAGATTACAGAATACCTCCAGATGTGCATCGGAAACTACTACTGGTCATCCAGGGAACGATCAAAGCGTAGACTGTTTGAGACATTACTCCCAAGGAGGAAAGTGCGCATGGTGACTGTTGTATTCAATAACGATTCAATTTCTGTGTTTCATCAACACTCAGATAGTCCACAGATTGCAGAATGCCACCAGATGTGCATCGGAAAGTACTACTGGTCTTCCAGGGAAAGATCAAAGCGTAGACTGTTTGTGACATTACTCCCATGGAGGAAAGTGCGCATGGTGACTGTTGTATTAAATCCCGATGCAATTTCTGTGTTTCATCAACACTCTGATAGTCCACAGATTACAGAATGCTTCCAGATGTGCATCGGAAACTACTGCTGGTCTTCCTGGGAACGATCAAAGCGTAGACTGTTTGTGACATTACTCCCATGGAGGAAGGTGTTCATGGTGACTGTTGTATTCAATCCCGATGCAATTTCTGTGTTTTATCAACACTCTAATAGTCCACAGATTACAGAATGCCACCAGAAGTGCATCGAAAACTGCTACTGGTCTTCCAGGGATCGATCAAAGTGTAGACTGTTTGAGACATTTCTCCCGTGGAGGAAAGTGCGCATTGTGACTGTTGTATTCAATCCCGATGCAATTTCTGTGTTTCATCAACACTCAGATATTCCACAGATTACTGAATTAATCGAGATGTGCATCGGAAACTACTACTGGTCTTCCAGGGAACGATAAAAGCGTAGACTGTTTCAGACATTACTCCCATGGAGTAAAGAGCGCATGTTCACTGTTGTATTCTATCCCGAAACAATTTCTGTGTTTCATCAACACTCTGATATTGCACAGATTACAGAATGCCACCAGATGTGCATCAGAAACTACTACTGGTCTTCCAGCTAACGATCAAAGCATAGACTGTTTGAGTCATACCTCCCGTGGAGGAAAGTGCGCATGGTGACTGTTGTAATCAATCCCGATGCAATTTCTGTGTTTCATCAACACTCTGATAGTCCACAGATTACAGAATGGCACCAGATGTGCATCGGAAACCACTACTGGTCTTCCAGGGAATGATCAAAGCGTAGACTGTTAGAGACATTACTCCCATGGAGGAAAGTGCGCATGGTGACTCATGTATTCAATATCGATGCAATTTCTGTGTCTCATCAACACTCTAATAGTCCACAGATTACAGAATGCCTCCAGATGTGCATCGGTAACTACTAATGGTCTTCCAGGGAACGATCAAAGCGTAGACTGTTTGAGACATTACTCTCATGGAGGAAAGTGCGCATGTTGACTGTTGTATTCTATTCCGATACAATTTCTGTGTTTCATCAACACTCTGATAGTCCACAGATTACAGAATGCCTCCTGATGTGCATCGCTAACTACTACTGGTCTTCCAGGGAACGATTAAAGCGTAGACTATTTCAGGATTACTCCCATGGAGAAGAGCGCATGGTGACTGTTTTATTCAATCCCGATGCAATTTCTGTGTTTCATCAACACTCTGATATTGCACAGATTACAGAATGCCACCAGATGTGCATCGGAAACTACTACTGGTCTTCCAGGGAACGATCAAAGCGTAGACTGTTTCAGACATTACTCCCATGGAGTAAAGAGCGCATGTTCACTGTTGTATTCTATCCCGAAACAATTTCTGTGTTTCATCAACACTCTGATATTGCACAGATTACAGAATGCCACCAGATGTGCATCAGAAACTACTACTGGTCTTCCAGCTAACGATCAAAGCATAGACTGTTTGAGTCATACCTCCCGTGATGGAAAGTGCGCATGGTGACTGTTGCATTCAATCCCGATGCAATGTCTGTGTTTCATCAAAAATCTGGTAGTCCACAGATTACAGAATGCCTCCAGATGTGCATCGGAAAATACAACTGGTCTTCAAGGGAGCGATCAAAGCCTAGACTGTTTGAGACATTGCTCCCATGGAGGAAAGTGCGCATGGTGACTGTTGTATTCAATCTCAATGCAATTTCTGTGTTTCATCAAAACTCTGATAGTCCACAGATAAGAGAATGCCTCCAGATGTGCATCGGAAACTACTACTGGTCTTCCAGGGAACGTTCAATTCGTAGACTGTTTGAGACATTACACCCGTGGAGGAAAGTGCGCATGGTGACTGTTGTATTCAATCCCGATGGAATTTCTGTGTTCCATCATCTCTCTGATATTCCACAGATTACAGAATATCTCCAGATGTGTATCGGAAACTAATACTGGTCATCCAGGGAACGATCAAAGCGTAGACTGTTTGAGACATTACTCCCATGGAGGAAAGTGCGCATGGTGACTGTTGTATTCAATAACGATTCAATTTCTGTGTTTCATCAACACTCTGATAGTCCACAGATTGCAGAATGCCTCCAGATGTGCATCGGAAAACTACTACTGGTCTTCCAGGGTAATATCAAATCGTAGACTGTTTGAGACATTACTCCCATGGAGGAAAGTGCGCATGGTGACTGTTGTATTAAATCCCGATGCAATTTCTGTGTTTCATCAACACTCTGATAGTCCACAGATTACAGAATGCCTCCAGATGTGCATCGGAAACTACTGCTGGTCTTCCAGGGAACGATCAAATCGTAGTCTGTTTGAGACATTACACCTGTGGAGGTAAGTGCGCATGGTGACTGTTGTATTCAATCCCGATGCAATTTCTGTGTTTCATCATCACTCTGATATTCCACAGATTACAGAATGCTTCCAGATGTGCATCGGAAACTACTACTGGTCATCCAGGGAACGATCAAAGCGTAGACTGATTGAGACATTCCTCCCATGGAGGAAAGTGCGCATGGTGACTGTTGTATTCAATATCGATTCAATTTCTGTGTTTCACCAACACTCTGATAGTCCACAGATTGCAGAATGCCACCATATGTGCATCGGAAAGTACTACTTGTCTTCCAGGAAAAGATCAAAGCGTAGACTGTTTGAGACATTACTCCCATGGAGGAAAGTGTGCATAGTGACTGTTGTATTAAATCCCGATGCAATATCTGTGTTTCATCAACACTCTGATAGTCCACAGATTACAGAATGCCTCCAGATGTGCATCGTAAACTACTGCTGGTCTTCCAGTGAACGATCAAAGCGTAGACTGTTTGAGACATTACTCCCATAGAGGAAAGTGCGCATGGTGACTGTTGTATTCAATCCCGATGCAATTTCTGTGATTCATCAACACTCTGTTAGTCCACAGATTACAGAATTAATCCAGACGTGCATCGGATACTACTACTGGACTTCCAGGGAACATTCAAAGCGTAGACTGTTTCTGACATTACTTCCATTGAGGAAAGTGCGGATGGTGACTGTTGTAATCTATCCCGATACAATTTCTGTGTTTCATCAACACTCTGATAGTCCACAGATTACTGAATGCCACCAGATGTGCATCGGAAACCACTACTGGTCTTCCAGGGAATGATCAAAGCGTAGACTGTTAGAGACATTACTCCCATGGAGGAAAGTGCGCATGGTGACTCATGTATTCAATATCGATGCAATTTCTGTGTCTCATCAACACTCTGATAGTCCACAGATTACAGAATGCCTCCAGATGTGCATCGGTAACTACTAATGGTCTTCCAGCGAACGATCAAAGCGTGGACTGTTTGTGACATTACTCCCATGGAGGAAAGTGCGCATGTTGACTGTTGTATTCTATCCCGATACAATTTCTGTTTTTCATCAACACTCTGATAGTCCACAGATTACAGAATGCCTCCTGATGGGCATCGGTAACTACTACTGGTCTTCCAGGGAACGATCAAAGAGTAGACTGTTTGAGACATTACTCCCATGGAGTAAAGTGCGCATGTTCACTATTGTATTCTATCCCGATATAATTTCTGTGTTTCATCAACACTCTGATAGTATACAGATTACAGAATGCCTCCAGATGTGCATCGGAAACTACTACTGGTCTTCCAGGGAACGATCAAAGTGTAGACTGTTTGAGCCAATACTTCCATGGATGGAAGTGTACATGGTGACTGTTGTATTCAATCCCGATGCAATTTCTGTGTTTCATCAACACTCTGATAGTCCACAGATAACAGAATGCCTTCAATTGTGGATCGGAAACTGCTACTGGTCTTCCAGGGAACGATCAAAGCGTAAACTCTTTGTGACATTATTCCCATGGAGGAAAGTGCGCATGGTGACTGTTGTATTCAATCCCGATGCATTTTCTGTGTTTCAACAACACTCTGATAGTCCACAGATTACAGAATGCCTTCAGATGTGCATCGGAAACTACTACTGGTCATCCAGGGAACGATTAAAGCGTAGACTGTTTCTGGATTACTCCCATGGAGGAAAGTGCGCATGGTGACTGTTTTATTCAATCCCGATGCAATTTCTGTGTTTCATCAACACTCTGATATTGCACAGATTACAGAATGCCACCAGATGTGCATCGGAAACTACTACTGGTCTTCCAGGGAACGATCAAAGCGTAGACTGTTTCAGACATTACTCCCATGGAGTAAAGAGCGCATGTTCACTGTTGTATTCTATCCCGAAACAATTTCTGTGTTTCATCAACACTCTGATATTGCACAGATTACAGAATGCCACCAGATGTGCATCAGAAACTACTACTGGTCTTCCAGCTAACGATCAAAGCATAGACTGTTTGAGTCATACCTCCCGTGATGGAAAGTGCGCATGGTGACTGTTGCATTCAATCCCGATGCAATGTCTGTGTTTCATCAAAAATCTGGTAGTCCACAGATTACAGAATGCCTCCAGATGTGCATCGGAAAATACAACTGGTCTTCAACGGAGCGATCAAAGCCTAGACTGTTTGAGACATTGCTCCCATGGAGGAAAGTGCGCATGGTGACTGTTGTATTCAATCTCAATGCAATTTCTGTGTTTCATCAAAACTCTGATAGTCCACAGATAAGAGAATGCCTCCAGATGTGCATCGGAAACTACTACTGGTCTTCCAGGGAACGTTCAATTCGTAGACTGTTTGAGACATTACACCCGTGGAGGAAAGTGCGCATGGTGACTGTTGTATTCAATCCCGATGGAATTTCTGTGTTCCATCATCTCTCTGATATTCCACAGATTACAGAATATCTCCAGATGTGTATCGGAAACTAATACTGGTCATCCAGGGAACGATCAAATCGTAGACTGTTTGAGACATTACTCCCATGGAGGAAAGTGCGCATGGTGACTGTTGTATTCAATAACGATTCAATTTCTGTGTTTCATCAACACTCTGATAGTCCACAGATTGCAGAATGCCTCCAGATGTGCATCGGAAAACTACTACTGGTCTTCCAGGGTAATATCAAATCGTAGACTGTTTGAGACATTACTCCCATGGAGGAAAGTGCGCATGGTGACTGTTGTATTAAACCCCGATGCAATTTCTGTGTTTCATCAACACTCTGATAGTCCACAGATTACAGAATGCCTCCAGATGTGCATCGGAAACTACTGCTGGTCTTCCAGGGAACGATCAAATCGTAGTCTGTTTGAGACATTACACCTGTGGAGGTAAGTGCGCATGGTGACTGTTGTATTCAATCCCGATGCAATTTCTGTGTTTCATCATCACTCTGATATTCCACAGATTACAGAATGCTTCCAGATGTGCATCGGAAACTACTACTGGTCATCCAGGGAACGATCAAAGCGTAGACTGATTGAGACATTCCTCCCATGGAGGAAAGTGCGCATGGTGACTGTTGTATTCAATATCGATTCAATTTCTGTGTTTCACCAACACTCTGATAGTCCACAGATTGCAGAATGCCACCATATGTGCATCGGAAAGTACTACTTGTCTTCCAGGAAAAGATCAAAGCGTAGACTGTTTGAGACATTACTCCCATGGAGGAAAGTGCGCATAGTGACTGTTGTATTAAATCCCGATGCAATATCTGTGTTTCATCAACACTCTGATAGTCCACAGATTACAGAATGCCTCCAGATGTGCATCGTAAACTACTGCTGGTCTTCCAGTGAACGATCAAAGCGTAGACTGTTTGAGACATTACTCCCATAGAGGAAAGTGCGCATGGTGACTGTTGTATTCAATCCCGATGCAATTTCTGTGATTCATCAACACTCTGTTAGTCCACAGATTACAGAATTAATCCAGACGTGCATCGGATACTACTACTGGACTTCCAGGGAACATTCAAAGCGTAGACTGTTTCTGACATTACTTCCATTGAGGAAAGTGCGGATGGTGACTGTTGTAATCTATCCCGATACAATTTCTGTGTTTCATCAACACTCTGATAGTCCACAGATTACTGAATGCCACCAGATGTGCATCGGAAACCACTACTGGTCTTCCAGGGAATGATCAAAGCGTAGACTGTTAGAGACATTACTCCCATGGAGGAAAGTGCGCATGGTGACTCATGTATTCAATATCGATGCAATTTCTGTGTCTCATCAACACTCTGATAGTCCACAGATTACAGAATGCCTCCAGATGTGCATCGGTAACTACTAATGGTCTTCCAGCGAACGATCAAAGCGTGGACTGTTTGTGACATTACTCCCATGGAGGAAAGTGCGCATGTTGACTGTTGTATTCTATCCCGATACAATTTCTGTGTTTCATCAACACTCTGATAGTCCACAGATTACAGAATGCCTCCTGATGGGCATCGGTAACTACTACTGGTCTTCCAGGGAACGATCAAAGCGTAGACTGTTTGAGACATTACTCCCATGGAGTAAAGTGCGCATGTTCACTATTGTATTCTATCCCGATATAATTTCTGTGTTTCATCAACACTCTGATAGTATACAGATTACAGAATGCCTCCAGATGTGCATCGGAAACTACTACTATTCTTCCAGGGAACGATCAAAGTGTAGACTGTTTGAGCCAATACTTCCATGGATGGAAGTGTACATGGTGACTGTTGTATTCAATCCCGATGCAATTTCTGTGTTTCATCAACACTCTGATAGTCCACAGATAACAGAATGCCTCCAATTGTGGATCGGAAACTGCTACTGGTCTTCCAGGGAACGATCAAAGCGTAAACTCTTTGTGACATTATTCCCATGGAGGAAAGTGCGCATGGTGACTGTTGTATTCAATCCCGATGCATTTTCTGTGTTTCAACAACACTCTGATAGTCCACAGATTACAGAATGCCTTCAGATGTGCATCGGAAACTACTACTGGTCATCCAGGGAATGATTAAAGCGTAGACTGTTTCTGGATTACTCCCATGGAGGAAAGTGCGCATGGTGACTGTTTTATTCAATCCCGATGCAATTTCTGTGTTTCATCAACACTCTGATAGTCCACAGATTACAGAATGCCACTAGACGTGCATCGGAATCTACTACTGGTCTTCCAGGGAACGATCAAACCGTAGACAGTTTGAGACATTACTCCCATGGAGGAAAGTTGGCATGGTGACTGTTATATTCAATCCCGATGCAATTTCTCTGTTGTATCAACACTCTGATAGTCCACAGATTGCAGAATGCCACCAGATGTGCATCGGAAACTACTGCTGGTCTTCCAGGGAACCATGAAAGCGTAGACTGTTTGAGACATTACTCCCGTGGAGGAAAGTGAGCATTGTGACATGGTGACTGTTGTATTCAATCCCGATGAAATTTCTGTGTTTCATCAACACTCTGATAGTCCACACATTAGAGAATGCCTCCAGATGTGCATCGAAAACTGCTACTGGTCTTCCAGGGAACGATCAAGGCGTAGACTGTTTGAAACATTACTCTCGTGGAGGAAAGGGCGCATGGTGACATGGTGACAGTTGTATTCAATCCCGATGCAATTTCTGTGCTTCATCAACACTCTGATAGTCCACACATTACAGAATGACTCCAGATGTGCATCGGAAACTGCTACTTGTCTTCCAGGGAACGATCAAAGCATAAACACTTTGAGACATTATTCCCATGGAGGAAAGTGCGCATGGTGACTGTTGTATTCAATCCCGATGCATTTTCTGTGTTTCATCAACACTCTGATAGTCCACAGATTACAGAATGCACCAGATGTGCATCGAAAACTACTACTGGTCTTCCTGGGAACGATCAAAGTGTAGACTGTTTGAGACATAACTCCCGTAGAGGAAATTGCGCATGGTGACTGTTATATTCAATTCCGATTCAATCTCTGTGTTTCATCAACACTCTGATAGTCCACATATTACAGAATGCCACCAGACGTGCATCGGAAACTACTACTGGTCTTCCAGGGAACGATAAAAGCGTAGACTGATTCAGACATTACTCCCATTGAGGAAAGTGCGGATGGTGACTGTTGTATTCAATCCCGATCATATTTCTGTGTTATATCAACACTCTGATAGTCCACAGATCACAGAATGCCACCAGATGTGCATCGGAAACTACTATTGGTCTTCCAGGGAACGATCAAAGCGTAGACTGTTTGAGACATACCTCCCGTGGAGGAAAGTGCGCATGGTGACTGTTGTAATCAATCCCGATGCAATTTCTGGGTTTCATCAACACTCTGATAGTCCACAGATTGCAGAATGGCACCAGATGTGCTTCGGAAACCACTACTGGTCTTCCAGGGAATCTTCAAAGCGTAGACTTTTAGAGACATTACTCCCATGGAGGAAAGTGCGCATGGTGACTCATGTATTCAATATCGATGCAATTTCTGTGTCTCATGAACACTCTGATAGTCCATAGATTACAGAATGCCTCCAGATGTGCATCGGTAACTACTAATAGTCTTCCAGCGAACGATCAAAGCGTAGACTGTTTGAGACATTACTCCCATGGAGGAAAGTGTGCATGTTGACTGTTGTATTCTATCCCGATACAATTTCTGTGTTCCATGAACACTCTGATAGTCCACAGATTACAGAATGCCTCCAGATGTGCATCGGTAACTACTACTGGTCTTCCAGGGAACGATCAAAGTGTAGACTGTTTGAGACATTACTCCCATGGATGGAAGTGTGCATGGTGACTGTTGTATTCAATCCCGATGCAATTTCTGTGTTTCATCAACGCTCTGATAGTCCACAGATTACAGAAAGCCTACAATTGTGCATCGGAAACTGCTACTGGTCTTCCAGGGAACGATCAGAGCGTAAACCCTTTGAGACATTATTCCCATGGAGGAAAGTGCGCATGGTGACTGTTGTATTCAATACCTATGCATTTTCTGTGTTTCATTAACACTCTGATAGTCCACACATTACAGAATGCATCCAGATGTGCATCGGAATTTGCTACTGGTCTTCCAGGGAACGATCAAAACGTAGACTGTTAGAGACATTACTCCCATGGAGGAAAGTGCGCATGGTGACTCATGTATTCAATATCGATGCAATTTCTGTGTCTCATCTACACTCTGATAGTCCACAGATTACAGAATGCCTCCAGATGTGCATCGGTAACTACTAATGGTCTTCCAGCGAACGGACAAAGCGTAGACTGTTTGAGACATTACTCCCATGGAGGAAAGTGCGCATGTTGACTGTTGTATTCTATCCCGATACAATTTCTGTATTTCATCAACACTCTGATAGTCCACAGATTACAGAATGCCTCCTGATGTACATCGGTAACTACTACTGGTCTTCCAGGGAACGATCAAAGCGTAGACTGTTTGAGACATTACTCAAATGGTGTAAAGTGCGCATGTTGACTGTTGTATTCTATCCCGATACAATTTCTGTGTTTCATCAACACTCTGATAATCCACAGATTACAGAATGCCTCCTGATGTGCATCGGTAACTACTACTGGTCTTCAGGGAACTACCAAAGCGTAGACTATTTCAGAATTACTCCCATGGAGGAAAGTGCGCATTGTGACTGTTGTAAACAAACCCGATGCAATTTCTGTGTTTCATCAACACTCTGATAGTCCACAGATTACAGAATGCCACCAGACGTGCATCGGAAACTACTACTCGTCTTCCAGGGAACGATCAAAGCGTAGACAGTTTGAGACATTACTCCAGTGGAGGAAAGTGGGCAAGGTGACTGTTGTATTCAATCCCGATGCAATTTCTCTGTTTGATCAACACTCTGATAGTCCACAGATTACAGAATGCCACCAGATGTGCATCGGAAACTACTACTGGGCTTCCAGGGAACCATGAAAGCTTAGACTGTTTGAGACATTACTCCCGTGGAGGAAAGTGCGCATGGTGATATGGTGACTGTTGTATTCAATCCCGATGAAATTTCTGTGTTTCATTAACACTCTGATAGTCCACACATTACAGAATGCCTGCAGATGTGCATCGGAATTTGCTACTGGTCTTCCAGGGAACGATCAAAGCGTAGACTGTTAGAGACATTACTCCCATGGAGGAAAGTGCGCATGGTGACTCATGTATTCAATATCGATGCAATTTCTGTGTCTCATCTACACTCTGATAGTCCACAGATTACAGAATGCCTCCAGATGTGCATCGGTAACTACTAATGGTCTTCCAGCGAACGATCAAAGCGTAGACTGTTTGAGACATTACTCAAATGGTGTAAAGTGCGCATGTTGACTGTTGTATTCTATCCCGATACAATTTCTGTGTTTCATCAACACTCTGATAATCCACAGTTTACAGAATGCCTCCTGATGTGCATCGGTAACTACTACTGGTCTTCAGGGAACTATTAAAGCGTAGACTGTTTGAGACATTACTCCCATGGAGGAAAGTGCACATGTTGACTGTTGTATTCTATCCCGATACAATTTCTGAATTTCATCAACACTCTGATAGTCCACAGATTACAGAATGCCTCCTGATGTGCATTGGTAACTACTACTGGTCTTCCAGGGAACGATCAAAGCGTAGACTGTTTGAGACATTACTCAAATGGTGTAAAGTGCGCATGTTGACTGTTGTATTCTATCCCGATACAATTTCTGTGTTTCATCAACACTCTGATAATCCACAGATTACAGAATGCCTCCCGATGTGCATCGGTAACTACTACTGGTCTTCAGTGAACTATTAAAGCGTAGACTATTTGAGAATTACTCCCATGGAGGAAAGTGCGCATTGTGACTGTTGTTAACAAACCCGATGCAATTTCTGTGTTTCATCAACACTCTGATAGTCCACAGATTACAGAATGCCACCAGACGTGCATCAGAAACTACTACTGGTCTTCCAGGGAACGATCAAAGCGTAGACAGTTTGAGACATTACTCCAGTGGAGGAAAGTGGGCAATGTGACTGTTGTATTCAATCCCGATGCAATTTCTCTGTTTTATCAACACTCTGATAGTCCACAGATTACAGAATGCCACCAGATGTGCATCGGAAACTATTACTGGTCCTCCAGGGAACCATGAAAGAGTAGACTGTTTGAGACATTTCTCCCGTAGAGGAACGTGCGCATGGTGACATGGTGTCTGTTGCATTCAATCCCGATGCAATGTCTGTGTTTCATCAACACCCTGATAGTCCACACATTACAGAATGCCTCCAGATGTGCATCGGAAACTGCTACTGGTCTTCCAGGGAACGATCAAAAACGTAAACTCTTTGAGACATTATTCCCATGGAGAGAAGTGCGCCTGGTGACTGTTGTATTCAATCCCGATGCATTTTCTGTGTTTCATCAACACTCTGATAGTCCACAGATTACAGAATGCCTCCAGATGTGCATCGGAAACTACTACTGGTCTTCCAGGGAACGATTAAAGCGTAGACTGTTTCAGGATTACTCCCATGGAGAAGAGCGCATGGTGACTGTTTTATTCAATCCCGATGCAATTTCTGTGTTTCATCAACACTCTGATAGTCCACAGATTACAGAATGCCACCAGACGTGCATCGGAAACTACTACTGGTCTTCCAGGGAACGATCAAATCGTAGACTGTTTGAGACATTAGTCCCGTGGAGGAAAGTGGGCATGGTGACTGTTGTATTCAATCCCGATGCAATTTCTTTGTTGTACCAACACTCTGATAGTCCACAGATTACAGAATGCCACCAGATGTGCATCGGAAACTACTACTGTTCTTCCGGGGAACGATGAAAGCGTAGACTGTTTGAGACATTACTCCCGTGGAGGAAAGTGCACATGGTGAAATAGTGACTGTGGTATTCAATCCCGATGCAAATTCTGTGTTTCATCAACACACTGATAGTCCACACATTACAGAATGCCTCCAGATGTGCATCGGAAACTACTACTGGTCTTCCAGGGAACGATCAAATCGTAGACTGTTAGATACATTACTCCCATGGAGGAAAGTGCGCATGGTGACTGTTGTATTCAATCACGAGGCTATTTCTGTGTTTCAATCCACACTTTGAAGGTCCACAGATTACAGAAGGAATCCAGATGTGCATCGGAAACTACTACTGGTCTTCCAGGGAACGATTAAAGCGTAGACTGTTTGAGACACTACTCCCATGGAGGAAAGTGGGCAAGGTGACTGTTGTATTCAATCCCGATTCAGTTTCTGTGTTTCATCTACACTTCGATAGTAAACACATTACAGAATGCCACGAGATGTGCATCGGAAACTACTACTGGTCTTACAGGGAACGATCAAAGCGTAGACTGTTTCAGACATTACTCCCATGGAGTAAAGTGCGGATGGTGACTGTTGTATTCAATCCCGGTGCAATTTCTGTGTTTCATCAACACTCTGATAGTCCACATATTACAGAATGCAACGAGATGTGCTTCGGAAACTACTACTGGTCTTCCAGGGAACGATCAAAGCGTAGACTGTTTGAGACCTACCTCCCGTGGAGGAAAGTGCGCATGGTGACTGTTGTATTCAATCCCATTGCAATTTCTGGGTTTCATCAACACTTTGATAGTCCGCAGATTACAGAATGCCTCCATATGTGCATCGAAAACTCCTACTGGTCTTCCAGGGAACGATCAAAGCGTAGACTCTTTGAGACATTGCTTTCATGGAGGAAAGTGCGCATGGTGACTGTTGAATTCAATCCCGATGCAATTTCTGTGTTTCATGAACACTCTGATAGTCCACAGATTACAGAATGCAACCAGATGTGCATCGGAAACATCTACTGGTCTTCCAGGGAACGATCAAAGCGTAGACTGTTTGGGACATTACCCCCGTAGAGGAAAGTGCGCATGGTGAATGTTGTATTCAATCCCGATTCAATTTCTGTGTTTCATCAACACTCAGATAGTCCACACATTACAGAATGCCACGAGATGTGCATCGGGAACTACTACTGGTCTTCCATGGAATGATCAAAGCGTAGACTGTTTCAGACATTACTCCCATGGAGGAAAGTGGGCATGGTGACTGTTTTATTCAATAACGATGCAATTTCTGTGTTTCATGAACACTCTGATAGACCACAGATTACAGAATGCTACCAGATGTGCATCGGAAACTACTACTGGTCTTCCAGGGAACGATCAAAGCGTAGTCTGTTTGAGACATTACCCCCGTGGAGGAAAGTACGCATGGTGACTGTTGTATTCAATCCCGTTGCAATTTCTTTGGTTCATCAACACTCTGATAGTCCAAAGATTACAGAATGCTTTAGCCGTGCATCGGAAACTACTACTGGTCTTCCAGGGAACGATTAAAGCGTAGACTGTTTGAGACACTACTCCCATGGAGGAAAGTGGGCATGGTGACTGTTGTATTCAATCCCGATTCAGTTTCTGTGTTTCATCAACACTCCGATAGTGAACACATTACAGAATGCCACGGGATGTGCATCGGAAACTACTACTGGTCTTACAGGGAACGATCAAAGCGTAGACTGTTTCAGACATTACTAACATGGAGTAAAGTGCGGATGGTGACCGTTGTATTCAATCCCGGTGCAATTTCTGTGTTTCATCAACACTCTGATAGTCCACATAATACAGAATGCTACCAGATGTGCATCGGAATCTACTACTGGTCTTCCAGGGAACGATCAAAGCGTAGACTGCTTGAGACCTACCTCCCGTGGAGGAAAGTGCGCATGGTGACTGTTGTATTCAATCAAATTGCAATTTCTGTGTTTCATCAACACTTTGATAGTGCACAGATTACAGATTGCCTCCATATGTGCATCGAAAACTCCTACTGGTCTTCCAGGGAACGATCAAAGCGTAGACTGTTTGAGACATTGCTCCCTCGGACGAAAGTGCACATGGTGACTGTTGTATTCAATCCCGATGCAATTTCTGTGTTTCATCAACACTCTGATAGTCCACAGATTACAGAATGCCTCCAGATGTGCATCGGAAACTACTACTGGTCTTCCAGGGTACGATCTAAGCGTAGACTGTTTGAGAAATTACTCCCATGGAGGAAAGTGCGCATGGTGACTGTTGTATTCTATTCCGAGGCAATAACTGTGTTTCATCAACACCTTGAAGGTCCACAGATTACAGAAAGCCTCCAGATGTGCATCGGAAACTACTACTGGCCTTCCACTGCACGATTAAAACGTAGAATATTTGAGGATTACTCCCACTGAGGAAAGTGCGCATGGTGACTGTTGTATTTAATCTCGATGCAATTTCTGTGTTTCATCAACACTCTGATAGTCCACAGGTTACAGAATGCCACCAGCCGTGCTTCGGAAACTACTACTGGTCTTCCAGGGAACGATCAAAGCGTAGAATGTTTAAGACATTACTCCCATGGAGGAAAGTGGGCATGGTGACTGTTGTATTCAATCCCGATGCAATTTCTGTGTTTCATGAACACTCTGATAGTCCACAGATTACAGAATGCTACCAGATGTGCAACGGAAACTACTGCTGGTCTTCCAGGGAACGATCAAAGCGTAGACTGTTTGAGACATTACTCCCATGGAGGAAAGTGCGCATGTTGACTGTTGTATTCTATCCCGATACAACTTCTGTATTTCATCAACACTCTGATAGTCCACAGATTACAGAATGCCTCCTGATGAGCATCGGTAACTACTACTGGTCTTCCAGGGACCGATCAAAGCGTAGACTGTTTGAGACATTACTCTAATGGTGTAAAGCGCGCATGTTGACTGTTGCATTCTATCCCGATACACTTTCTGTGTTTCATCAACACTCTGATAATCCACAGATTACAGAATGCCTCCTGATGTGCATCGGTAACTACTACTGGTCTTCAGGGAACTATCAAAGCGTAGACTATTTGAGAATTACTCCCATGGAGGAAAGTTCGCATTGTGACTGTTGTAAACAATCCCGATGCAATTTCTGTGTTTCATCAACACTCTGATAGTCCACAGATTACAGAATGCCTCCAATTCTGCATCGGAAACTGCTACTGGTCTTCCAGGGAACGATCAAAGCGTAAACTCTTTGAGACATTATTCCCATGGAGGAAAGTGCGCATGGTGACTGTTGTATTCAATCCCGATGCATTTTCTGTGTTTCATCAACACTCTGATAGTCCACAGATTACAGAATGCCTCCAGATGTGCATCGGAAACTACTACTGGTCTTCCAGGGAACGATTAAAGCGTAGACTGTTTCAGGATTACTCCCATGGAGGAAAGTGCGCATGGTGACAGTTTTATTCAATCCCGATGCAATTTCTGTGTTTCATCAACACTCTGATAGTCCACAGATTACAGAATGCCACCAGACGTGCATCGGAAACTACTACTGGTCTTCCAGGGAACGATCAAAGCGTAGACTGTTTCAGACATTACTCCCATGGAGTAAAGTGCGGATGGTGACTGTTGTATTCAATCCCGGTGCAATTTCTGTGTTTCATCAACACTCTGATAGTCCACATATTACAGAATGCAACCAGATGTGCATCGGAAACTACTACTGGTCTTCCAGGGAACGATCAAAGCGTAGACTGTTTGAGACCTACCTCCCGTGGAGGAAAGTGCGCATGGTGACTGTTGTATTCAATCCCATTGCAATTTCTGGGTTTCATCAACACTTTGATAGTCCGCAGATTACAGAATGCCTCCATATGTGCATCGAAAACTCCTACTGGTCTTCCAGGGAACGATCAAAGCGTAGACTCTTTGAGACATTGCTTTCATGGAGGAAAGTGCGCATGGTGACTGTTGTATTCAATCCCGATGCAATTTCTGTGTTTCATGAACACTCTGATAGTCCACAGATTACAGAATGCCACCAGATGTGCATCGGAAACATCTACTGGTCTTCCAGGGAACGATCAAAGCGTAGACTGTTTGGGACATTACCCCCGTGGAGGAAAGTGCTCATGGTGAATGTTGTATTCAATCCCGATTCAATTTCTGTGTTTCATCAACACTCAGATAGTCCACACATTACAGAATGCCACGAGATGTGCATCGGAAACTACTACTGGTCTTCCATGGAACGATCAAAGCGTAGACTGTTTCAGACATTACTCCCATGGAGGAAAGTGGGCATGGTGACTGTTTTATTCAATAACGATGCAATTTCTGTGTTTCATGAACACTCTGATAGACCACAGATTACAGAATGCTACCAGATGTGCATCGGAAACTACTACTGGTCTTCCAGGGAACGATCAAAGCGTAGACTGTTTGAGACATTACCCCCGTTGAGGAAAGTACGCATGGTGACTGTTGTATTCAATCCCGTTGCAATTTCTTTGGTTCATCAACACTCTGATAGTCCAAAGATTACAGAATGCTTTAGCCGTGCATCGGAAACTACTACTGGTCTTCCAGGGAACGATTAAAGCGTAGACTGTTTGAGACACTACTCCCATGGAGGAAAGTGGGCATGGTGACTGTTGTATTCAATCCCGATTCAGTTTCTGTGTTTCATCAACACTCCGATAGTGAACACATTACAGAATGCCACGGGATGTGCATCGGAAACTACTACTGGTCTTACAGGGAACGATCAAAGCGTAGACTGTTTCAGACATTACTAACATGGAGTAAAGTGCGGATGGTGAACGTTGTATTCAATCCCGGTGCAATTTCTGTGTTTCATCAACACTCTGATAGTCCACATAACACAGAATGCTACCAGATGTGCATCGGAATCTACTACTGGTCTTCCAGGGAACGATCAAAGCGTAGACTGCTTGAGACCTACCTCCCGTGGAGGAAAGTGCGCATGGTGACTGTTGTATTCAATCAAATTGCAATTTCTGTGTTTCATCAACACTTTGATAGTGCACAGATTACAGATTGCCTCCATATGTGCATCGAAAACTCCTACTGGTCTTCCAGGGAACGATCAAAGCGTAGACTGTTTGAGACATTGCTCCCTCGGACGAAAGTGCACATGGTGACTGTTGTATTCAATCCCGATGCAATTTCTGTGTTTCATCAACACTCTGATAGTCCACAGATTACAGAATGCCTCCAGATGTGCATCGGAAACTACTACTGGTCTTCCAGGGTACGATCTAAGCGTAGACTGTTTGAGAAATTACTCCCATGGAGGAAAGTGCGCATGGTGACTGTTGTATTCTATTCCGAGGCAATAACTGTGTTTCATCAACACCTTGAAGGTCCACAGATTACAGAAAGCCTCCAGATGTGCATCGGAAACTACTACTGGCCTTCCACTGCACGATTAAAGCGTAGAATATTTGAGGATTTCTCCCACTGAGGAAAGTGCGCATGGTGACTGTTGTATTTAATCTCGATGCAATTTCTGTGTTTCATCAACACTCTGATAGTCCACAGGTTACAGAATGCCACCAGCCGTGCATCGGAAACTACTACTGGTCTTCCAGGGAACGATCAAAGCGTAGAATGTTTAAGACATTACTCCCATGGAGGAAAGTGGGCATGGTGACTGTTGTATTCAATCCCGATGCAATTTCTGTGTTTCATGAACACTCTGATAGTCCACAGATTACAGAATGCTACCATATGTGCAACGGAAACTACTGCTGGTCTTCCAGGGAACGATCAAAGCGTAGACTGTTTGAGACATTACTCCCATGGAGGAAAGTGCGCATGTTGACTGTTGTATTCTATCCCGATACAACTTCTGTATTTCATCAACACTCTGATAGTCCACAGATTACAGAATGCCTCCTGATGAGCATCGGTAACTACTACTGGTCTTCCAGGGACCGATCAAAGCGTAGACTGTTTGAGACATTACTCTAATGGTGTAAAGCGCGCATGTTGACTGTTGCATTCTATCCCGATACACTTTCTGTGTTTCATCAACACTCTGATAATCCACAGATTACAGAATGCCTCCTGATGTGCATCGGTAACTACTACTGGTCTTCAGGGAACTATCAAAGCGTAGACTATTTGAGAATTACTCCCATGGAGGAAAGTTCGCATTGTGACTGTTGTAAACAATCCCGATGCAATTTCTGTGTTTCATCAACACTCTGATAGTCCACAGATTACAGAATGCCTCCAATTCTGCATCGGAAACTGCTACTGGTCTTCCAGGGAACGATCAAAGCGTAAACTCTTTGAGACATTATTCCCATGGAGGAAAGTGCGCATGGTGACTGTTGTATTCAATCCCGATGCATTTTCTGTGTTTCATCAACACTCTGATAGTCCACAGATTACAGAATGCCTCCAGATGTGCATCGGAAACTACTACTGGTCTTCCAGGGAACGATTAAAGCGTAGACTGTTTCAGGATTACTCCCATGGAGGAAAGTGCGCATGGTGACAGTTTTATTCAATCCTGATGCAATTTCTGTGTTTCATCAACACTCTGATAGTCCACAGATTACAGAATGCCACCAGACGTGCATCGGAAACTACTACTGGTCTTCCAGGGAACGATCAAAGCGTAGACAGTTTGAGACATTACTCCCGTTTAGGAAAGTGGGCATGGTGACTGTTGTATTCAATCCCGATGCAATTTCTCTCTTTTATCAACACTCTGATAGTCCACAGATTAATGAATGCCACCAGATGTGCATCGGAAACTACTACTGGAATTCCAGGGAACCATGAAAGCGTAGACTGTTTGAGACATTTCTCCCGTAGAGGAACGTGCGCGTGGTGACATGGTGACAGTTGCATTCAATCCCGATGCAATGTCTGTGTTCCATCAACACCCTGATAGTCCACACATTACAGAATGCCTTCAGATGTGCATCGGAAACTGCTACTGGTCTTCCAGGGAACGATCAAAGCGTAAACTCTTTGAGACATTATTCCCATGGAGAAAAGTGCGCCTGGTGACTGTTGTATTCAATCCCGATGCATTTTCTGTGTTTCATCAACACTCCGATAGTCCACAGATTACAGAATGCCTCCAGATGTGCATCGGAAGCTACTACTGGTCTTCCAGGTAACGATTAAAGCGTAGACTGTTTCAGGATTACTCCCATGGAGGAAAGTGCGCATGGTGACTGTTTTATTCAATCCAGATGCAATTTCTGTGTTTCATCAACACTCTGATAGTCCACATATTACAGAATGCAACCAGATGTGCATCGGAAACTACTACTGGTCTTCCAGGGAACGACCAAGCGTAGACTGTTTGAGACCTACCTCCCGTGGAGGAAAGTGCGCATGGTGGCTGTTGTATTCAATCCCATTGCAATTTCTGTGTTTCATCAACACTTTGATAGTCAACAGATTACAGAATGCCTCCATATGTACATCGAAAACTCCTACTGGTCTTCCAGGGAACGATCAAAGCGTAGACTCTTTGAGACATTGCTTTCATGGAGGAAAGTGCGCATGGTGACTGTTGTATTCAATCCCGATACAATTTCTGTGTTTCATGAACACTCTGATAGTCCACAGATTACAGAATGCCACCAGATGTTCATCGGAAACATCTACTGGTCTTCCAGGGAACGATCAAAGCGTAGACTGTTTGCGACATTACCCCCGTGGTGGAAAGTGCGCATGGTGACTGTTGTATTCAATCCCGATTCAATTTCTGTGTTTCATCAACACTCCGATAGTCCACACTTTACAGAATGCCAAGAGATGTGCATCGGAAACTACTACTGGTCTTCAGGGAACGATTAAAGCGTAGACTGTTTGAGACACTACTCCCATGGAGGAAAGTGGGCATGGTGACTGTTTTATTCAATCCCGAATCAGTTTCTGTGTTTCATCAACACTCCGATAGTGAACACATTACAGAATGCCACGAGATGTGCATCGGAAAGCGTAGACTGTTTCAGACATTGCTCCCTCGGAGGAAAGTGCACATGGTGACTGTTGTATTCAATCCCGATGCAATTTCTGTGTTTCATCAACACTCTGATAGTCCACAGATTACAGAATGCCTCCAGATGTGCATCGGAAACTACTACTGGTCTTCCAGGGTACGATCTAAGCGTAGACTGGTTGAGAAATTACTCCCATGGAGGAAAGTGCGCATGGTGACTGTTGTATTCTATTCCGAGGCAATAACTGTGTTTCATCAACACTTTGAAGGTCCACAGATTACAGAAAGCCTCCAGATGTGCATCGGAAACTACTACTGGCCTTCCACTGCACGAATAAAGCGTAGAATATTTGAGGATTACTCCCACTGAGGAAAGTGCGCATGGTGACTGTTGTATTTAATCTCGATGCAATTTCTGTGTTTCATCAACACTCTGATAGTCCACAGGTTACACAATGCCACCAGCCGTGCATCGGAAACTACTACTGGTCTTCCAGGGAACGATCAAAGCGTAGAATGTTTAAGACATTACTCCCATGGAGGAAAGTGGGCATGGTGATTGTTGTATTCAATCCCGATGCAATTTCTGTGTTTCATGAACACTCTGATAGTCCACAGATTACAGAATGCTACCAGAAGTGCAACGGAAACTACTGCTGGTCTTCCAGGGAACGATCAAAGCGTAGACTGTTTGAGACATTACTCCCATGGAGGAAAGTGCGCATGGTGACTGTTGTATTCAATCCCGATGCAATTTCTGTGTTTCATCAACAATCTAATAGTCCACAGATTACAGAATGCCACCAGATGTGCATCGGAAACTACTACTGGTCATCCAGGGATCGATCAAAGTGTAGACTGTTTGAGACATTACCCCCGTGGAGGAAAGTGCGCATGGTGACTGTTGTATTCAATCCCGATTCAGTTTCTGTGTTTCATCAACACTCCGATAGTCCACACTTTACAGAATGCCAAGAGATGTGCATCGGAAACTACTACTGGTCTTCAGGGAACGATTAAAGCGTAGACTGTTTGAGACACTACTCCCATGGAGGAAAGTGGGCATGGTGACTGTTTTATTCAATCCCGAATCAGTTTCTGTGTTTCATCAACACTCCGATAGTGAACACATTACAGAATGCCACGAGATGTGCATCGGAAAGCGTAGACTGTTTCAGACATTGCTCCCTCGGAGGAAAGTGCACATGGTGACTGTTGTATTCAATCCCGATGCAATTTCTGTGTTTCATCAACACTCTGATAGTCCACAGATTACAGAATGCCTCCAGATGTGCATCGGAAACTACTACTGGTCTTCCAGGGTACGATCTAAGCGTAGACTGGTTGAGAAATTACTCCCATGGAGGAAAGTGCGCATGGTGACTGTTGTATTCTATTCCGAGGCAATAACTGTGTTTCATCAACACTTTGAAGGTCCACAGATTACAGAAAGCCTCCAGATGTGCATCGGAAACTACTACTGGCCTTCCACTGCACGAATAAAGCGTAGAATATTTGAGGATTACTCCCACTGAGGAAAGTGCGCATGGTGACTGTTGTATTTAATCTCGATGCAATTTCTGTGTTTCATCAACACTCTGATAGTCCACAGGTTACAGAATGCCACCAGCCGTGCATCGGAAACTACTACTGGTCTTCCAGGGAACGATCAAAGCGTAGAATGTTTAAGACATTACTCCCATGGAGGAAAGTGGGCATGGTGACTGTTGTATTCAATCCCGATGCAATTTCTGTGTTTCATGAACACTCTGATAGTCCACAGATTACAGAATGCTACCATATGTGCAACGGAAACTACTGCTGGTCTTCCAGGGAACGATCAAAGCGTAGACTGTTTGAGACATTACTCCCATGGAGGAAAGTGCGCATGTTGACTGTTGTATTCTATCCCGATACAACTTCTGTATTTCATCAACACTCTGATAGTCCACAGATTACAGAATGCCTCCTGATGAGCATCGGTAACTACTACTGGTCTTCCAGGGACCGATCAAAGCGTAGACTGTTTGAGACATTACTCTAATGGTGTAAAGCGCGCATGTTGACTGTTGCATTCTATCCCGATACACTTTCTGTGTTTCATCAACACTCTGATAATCCACAGATTACAGAATGCCTCCTGATGTGCATCGGTAACTACTACTGGTCTTCAGGGAACTATCAAAGCGTAGACTATTTGAGAATTACTCCCATGGAGGAAAGTTCGCATTGTGACTGTTGTAAACAATCCCGATGCAATTTCTGTGTTTCATCAACACTCTGATAGTCCACAGATTACAGAATGCCTCCAATTCTGCATCGGAAACTGCTACTGGTCTTCCAGGGAACGATCAAAGCGTAAACTCTTTGAGACATTATTCCCATGGAGGAAAGTGCGCATGGTGACTGTTGTATTCAATCCCGATGCATTTTCTGTGTTTCATCAACACTCTGATAGTCCACAGATTACAGAATGCCTCCAGATGTGCATCGGAAACTACTACTGGTCTTCCAGGGAACGATTAAAGCGTAGACTGTTTCAGGATTACTCCCATGGAGGAAAGTGCGCATGGTGACAGTTTTATTCAATCCTGATGCAATTTCTGTGTTTCATCAACACTCTGATAGTCCACAGATTACAGAATGCCACCAGACGTGCATCGGAAACTACTACTGGTCTTCCAGGGAACGATCAAAGCGTAGACAGTTTGAGACATTACTCCCGTTTAGGAAAGTGGGCATGGTGACTGTTGTATTCAATCCCGATGCAATTTCTCTCTTTTATCAACACTCTGATAGTCCACAGATTAATGAATGCCACCAGATGTGCATCGGAAACTACTACTGGAATTCCAGGGAACCATGAAAGCGTAGACTGTTTGAGACATTTCTCCCGTAGAGGAACGTGCGCGTGGTGACATGGTGACAGTTGCATTCAATCCCGATGCAATGTCTGTGTTCCATCAACACCCTGATAGTCCACACATTACAGAATGCCTTCAGATGTGCATCGGAAACTGCTACTGGTCTTCCAGGGAACGATCAAAGCGTAAACTCTTTGAGACATTATTCCCATGGAGAAAAGTGCGCCTGGTGACTGTTGTATTCAATCCCGATGCATTTTCTGTGTTTCATCAACACTCCGATAGTCCACAGATTACAGAATGCCTCCAGATGTGCATCGGAAGCTACTACTGGTCTTCCAGGTAACGATTAAAGCGTAGACTGTTTCAGGATTACTCCCATGGAGGAAAGTGCGCATGGTGACTGTTTTATTCAATCCAGATGCAATTTCTGTGTTTCATCAACACTCTGATAGTCCACATATTACAGAATGCAACCAGATGTGCATCGGAAACTACTACTGGTCTTCCAGGGAACGACCAAGCGTAGACTGTTTGAGACCTACCTCCCGTGGAGGAAAGTGCGCATGGTGGCTGTTGTATTCAATCCCATTGCAATTTCTGTGTTTCATCAACACTTTGATAGTCAACAGATTACAGAATGCCTCCATATGTACATCGAAAACTCCTACTGGTCTTCCAGGGAACGATCAAAGCGTAGACTCTTTGAGACATTGCTTTCATGGAGGAAAGTGCGCATGGTGACTGTTGTATTCAATCCCGATACAATTTCTGTGTTTCATGAACACTCTGATAGTCCACAGATTACAGAATGCCACCAGATGTTCATCGGAAACATCTACTGGTCTTCCAGGGAACGATCAAAGCGTAGACTGTTTGAGACATTACCCCCGTGGTGGAAAGTGCGCATGGTGACTGTTGTATTCAATCCCGATTCAATTTCTGTGTTTCATCAACACTCCGATAGTCCACACTTTACAGAATGCCAAGAGATGTGCATCGGAAACTACTACTGGTCTTCAGGGAACGATTAAAGCGTAGACTGTTTGAGACACTACTCCCATGGAGGAAAGTGGGCATGGTGACTGTTTTATTCAATCCCGAATCAGTTTCTGTGTTTCATCAACACTCCGATAGTGAACACATTACAGAATGCCACGAGATGTGCATCGGAAAGCGTAGACTGTTTCAGACATTGCTCCCTCGGAGGAAAGTGCACATGGTGACTGTTGTATTCAATCCCGATGCAATTTCTGTGTTTCATCAACACTCTGATAGTCCACAGATTACAGAATGCCTCCAGATGTGCATCGGAAACTACTACTGGTCTTCCAGGGTACGATCTAAGCGTAGACTGGTTGAGAAATTACTCCCATGGAGGAAAGTGCGCATGGTGACTGTTGTATTCTATTCCGAGGCAATAACTGTGTTTCATCAACACTTTGAAGGTCCACAGATTACAGAAAGCCTCCAGATGTGCATCGGAAACTACTACTGGCCTTCCACTGCACGAATAAAGCGTAGAATATTTGAGGATTACTCCCACTGAGGAAAGTGCGCATGGTGACTGTTGTATTTAATCTCGATGCAATTTCTGTGTTTCATCAACACTCTGATAGTCCACAGGTTACACAATGCCACCAGCCGTGCATCGGAAACTACTACTGGTCTTCCAGGGAACGATCAAAGCGTAGAATGTTTAAGACATTACTCCCATGGAGGAAAGTGGGCATGGTGATTGTTGTATTCAATCCCGATGCAATTTCTGTGTTTCATGAACACTCTGATAGTCCACAGATTACAGAATGCTACCAGAAGTGCAACGGAAACTACTGCTGGTCTTCCAGGGAACGATCAAAGCGTAGACTGTTTGAGACATTACTCCCATGGAGGAAAGTGCGCATGGTGACTGTTGTATTCAATCCCGATGCAATTTCTGTGTTTCATCAACAATCTAATAGTCCACAGATTACAGAATGCCACCAGATGTGCATCGGAAACTACTACTGGTCATCCAGGGATCGATCAAAGTGTAGACTGTTTGAGACATTACCCCCGTGGAGGAAAGTGCGCATGGTGACTGTTGTATTCAATCCCGATTCAGTTTCTGTGTTTCATCAACACTCCGATAGTCCACACATTACAAAATGCCACGAGATGTGCATCGGAAACTGCTACTGATCTTCCAGGGAACGATCAAAGCGTAGACTGTTTCAGACATTACTCCCATGGAGGAAAGTGCGGATGGTGACTGTTGTATTCTATCCCGGTGCAATTTCTGTGTTTCATCAACACTCTGATAGTCCACATATTACAGAATGCAACCAGATGTGCATCGGAAACTACTATTGGTCTTCCAGGGAACGATCAAAGCGTAGACTGTTTGAGACCTACCTCCTGTGGAGGAAAGTAGGAATGGTGACTGTTGTATTCAATCCCATTGCAATTTCTCTGTTTCATCAACACTCTGATAGTCCACAGATTACAGAATGCCTCCAGATGTGCATCGAAAACTACTACTGGTCTTCAAGGGAACGATCAAAGCGTAGACTGTTTGAGACATTGCTCCCATGGAGGAAAGTGCGCATGGTGACTGTTGTATTCAATCCCAATGCAATTTCTGTGTTTCATCAACACTCTGATAGTCCACAGATAAGAGAATGCCTCCAGATGTGCATCGGAAACTACTACTCGTCTTCCAGGGGACGATCAAAGCGTAGACTGTTTGAGACATTACTCCCATGAAGGAAAGTGCGCATGGTGACTGTTGTATTCAATCCCGATTCAATCTCTGTGTTTCATCATTACTCCGATAGTCCACAGATTGCAGAATGCCACCAGATGTGCATCGCAAAAGTACTACTGGTCTTCCAGGGACCGATCAAAGCGTAGACTGTTTGAGACATTACTCCCATGGAGGAAAGAGCGCATGGTGACTGTTGTATTAAATCCCGATGCAATTTCTGTGTTTCATCAACACTCTTATAGTCCACAGATTACAGAATGCCTCCAGATGTGCATCGGAAACCACTGCTGGTCTTCCAGCGAACGATCAAAGCGTAGACTGTTTGAGACATTACACCCATGGAGGAAAGTGCGCATGGTGACTGTTGTATTGAATCCCGATGCAATTTGTGTGTTTCATCAACACTCTGATAGTCCACAGATTACAGAATGCCTCCAGATGTGCATCGGAAGCTACTGCTGCTCTTCCAGGGAACGATCAAATCGTAGACTGTTTGAGACATTACTCCCATGGAGGAAAGTGCGCATGGTGACTGTTGTATTCAATCCCATTGCAATTTCTGTGTTTCATCAACACTCTAATAGTCCACAGATTACAGAATGCCACCAGATGTGCATCGGAAACTACTACTGGTCTTCCAGGGATCGATCAAAGTGTAGACTGTTTGGGACATTTCTCCCGTGGAGGAAAGTGCGCATGGAGACTGTTGTATTCAATCCCGAAGCAATTTCTGTGTTTCATCAACACTCTAATAGTCCACAGATTACAGAATGCCACCAGATGTGCATCGGAAATTACTACTGGTCTTCCAGGGAACGATCAAAGCGGAGACTGTTTGAGACATTACTCCCATGGAGGAAAGAGCGCATGGTGACTGTTGTATTAAATCCCGATGCAATTTCTGTGTTTCATCAACACTCTTATAGTCCACAGATTACAGAATGCCTCCAGATGTGCATCGGAAACCACTGCTGGTCTTCCAGCGAACGATCAAAGCGTAGACTGTTTGAGACATTACTCCCATGGAGGAAAGTGCGCATGGTGACTGTTGTATTGAATCCCGATGCAATTTGTGTGTTTCATCAACAGTCTGATAGTCCACAGATTACAGAATGCCTCCAGATGTGCATCGGAAACTACTGCTGGTCTTCCAGGGAACGATCAAATCGTAGACTGTTTCAGACATTTCTCCCATGGAGGAAAGTGCGCACGGTGACTGTTGTATTCAATCCCGATGCAATTTCTGTGTTTCGTCAACACTCTGATAGTCCACAGATTAAAGAATGCCTCCAGATGTGCATCGGAAACTACTGCTGGTCTTCCAGGGAACGATCAAAGCGTAGACTGTTTGAGACATTACTCCCATGGAGGAAAGTGCGCATGGTGACTGTTGTATTCAATCCCGATGCAATTTCTGTGTTTCATCAACAATCTAATAGTCCACAGACTACAGAATGACACCAGATGTGCATCGGAAACTACTACTGGTCATCCAGGGATCGATCAAAGTGTAGACTGTTTGGGACATTTCTGCCGTGGAGGAAACTTCGCATGGAGACTGTTGTATTCAATCCCGATGCAATTTCTATGCTTCATCAACACTCTGATAGCCACAGATTACAGAATTAATCCAGATGTGCATCGGAAACTACTACTGGTCTTCCAGGGAACGATCAAAGCGTAGACCCTTTAGGACATTTCTCCTGTGGAGGGAAGTGCGCATGGTGACTGTTGTATTCAATCCCGATGCAATTTTTGTGTTTCATCAACACTCTGATAGTCCACAGATTACAGAATGCCACCAGATGTGCATCGGAAAGTACTACTGGACTTCCAGGGAACAATCAAAGCATAGACTGTTAGAGACATTACTCCCATGGAGGAGAGTGCGCATGGTGACTGTTGTATTCAATCCCGATGCAATTTCTGTGTTTCATCAACAGTCTGATAGTCCACAGATTTCAGAATGCCTCCAGATGTGCATCGGAAACTACTACTGGTCTTCCATTGAACGATCAAAGTGTAGACTGTTTGGGACATTTCTCCCGTGGAGGAAAGTGCGCATGGTGACTGTTGTATTCAATCCCGATGCAATTTCTGTGTTTCATCAACACCCTGATAGTAGACAGATTACAGAATGCCTCCAGATGTGCATCGGAAACCAATGCTGGTCTTCCAGGGAACGATCAAAGCGTAGACTGTTTGAGACATTACTCCCATGGAGGAAATTGCGCATGGTGACTGTTGTATTCAATCCCGATTCAATTTCTGTGTTTCATCAACACTCTGATAGTCCACAGATTGCAGAATGCCACCAGATATGCATCGCAAAAGTACTACAGGTCATCCAGGGATCTTTCAAATCGTATACTGTTTGAGAATTACTCCCATGGAGGTGAGGGAACATGGTGACTGTTGTATTCAATCCCAATGCAATTTCTGTTTTTCATCAACAGTCTGATAGTCCACAGATTACAGAATATCTCCAGATGTGCATCGAAAACTACTACTGGTCTTCAAGGGAACGATCAAAGCGCAGACTGTTTGAGACATTGCTCCCATGGAGGAAAGTGCGCATGGTGACTGTTGTATTCAATCCCAATGCAATTTCTGTGTTTCATCAACACTCTGATAGTCCACAGATAAGAGAATGCCTCCAGATGTGCATCGGAAACCACTGCTGATCTTCCAGCGAACGATCAAAGCGTAGACTGTTTGAGACATTACTCCCATGGAGGAAAGTGCGCATGGTGACTGTTGTATTGAATCCCGATGCAATTTGTGTGTTTCATCAACACTCTGATAGTCCACAGATTACAGAATGCCTCCAGATGTGCATCGGAAGCTACTGCTGCTCTTCCAGGGAACGATCAAAGCGTAGACTGTTTGAGACATTACTCCCATGGAGGAAAGAGCGCATGGTGACTGTTGTATTCAATCCCATTGCAATTTCTGTGTTTCATCAACACTCTAATAGTCCACAGATTACAGAATGCCACCAGATGTGCATCGGAAACTACTACTGGTCTTCCAGGGATCGATCAAAGTGTAGACTGTTTGGGACATTTCTCCCGTGGAGGAAAGTGCGCATGGAGACTATTGTATTCAATCCCGAAGCAATTTCTGTGTTTCATCAACAGTCTGATAGTCCACAGATTACAGAATGCCTCCAGATGTGCATCGGAAACTACTGCTGGTCTTCCAGGGAACGATCAAATCGTAGACTGTTTCAGACATTTCTCCCATGGAGGAAAGTGCGCACGGTGACTGTTGTATTCAATCCCGATGCAATTTCTGTGTTTCATCAACACTCTGATAGTCCACAGATTAAAGAATGCCTCCAGATGTGCATCGGAAACTACTGCTGGTCTTCCAGGGAACGATCAAAGCGTAGACTGTTTGAGACATTACTCCCATGGAGGAAAGTGCGCATGGTGACTGTTGTATTCAATCCCGATGCAATTTCTGTGTTTCATCAACAATCTAATAGTCCACAGATTACAGAATGCCACAAGATGTGCATCGGAAACTACTACTGGTCATCCAGGGATCGATCAAAGTGTAGACTGTTTGGGACATTTCTGCCGTGGAGGAAGCTCCGCATGGAGACTGTTGTATTCAATCCCGATGCAATTTCTATGCTTCATCAACACTCTGATAGTCCACAGATTACAGAATTAATCCAGATGTGCATCGGAAACTACTACTGGTCTTCCAGGGAACGATCAAAGCGTAGACCCTCTGGGACATTTCTCCTGTGGAGGGAAGTGCGCATGGTGACTGTTGTATTCAATCCCGATGCAATTTTTGTGTTTCATCAACACTCTGATAGTCCACAGATTACAGAATGCCACCAGATGTGCATCGGAAAGTACTACTGGACTTCCAGGGAACAATCAAAGCATAGACTGTTAGAGACATTACTCCCATGGAGGAAATTGCGCATGGTGACTGTTGTATTCAATCCCAATGCAATTTCTGTGTTTCATCAACACTCTGATAGTCCACAGATAAGAGAATGCCTCCAGATGTGCATCGGAAACTACTACTCGTCTTCCAGGGGACGATCAAAGCGTAGACTGTTTGAGACATTACTCCCATGAAGGAAAGTGCGCATGGTGACTGTTGTATTATATCCCGATGCAATTTCTGTGTTTCATCAACACTCTTATAGTCCACAGATTACAGAATGCCTCCAGATGTGCATCGGAAACCACTGCTGGTCTTCCAGCGAACGATCAAAGCGTAGACTGTTTGAGACATTACTCCCATGGAGGAAAGTGCGCATGGTGACTGTTGTATTGAATCCCGATGCAATTTGTGTGTTTCATCAACACTCTGATAGTCCACAGAATACAGAATGCCTCCAGATGTGCATCGGAAGCTACTGCTGCTCTTCCAGGGAACGATCAAAGCTTAGACTGTTTGAGACATTACTCCCATGGAGGAAAGTGCACATGGTGACTGTTGTATTCAATCCAATTGCAATTTCTGTGTTTCATCAACACTCTAATAGTCCACAGATTACAGAATACCACCAGATGTGCATCGGAAACTACTACTGGTCTTCCAGGGATCGATCAAAGTGTAGACTGTTTGGGACATTTCTCCCGTGGAGGAAAGTGCGCATGGAGACTGTTGTATTCAATCCCGAAGCAATTTCTGTGTTTCATCAACAGTCTGATAGTCCACAGATTACAGAATGCCTCCAGATGTGCATCGGAAACTACTGCTGGTCTTCCAGGGAACGATCAAATCGTAGACTGTTTCAGACATTTCTCCCATGGAGGAAAGTGCGCACGGTGACTGTTGTATTCAATCCCGATGCAATTTCTGTGTTTCATCAACACTCTGATAGTCCACAGATTAAAGAATGCCTCCAGATGTGCATCGGAAACTACTGCTGGTCTTCCAGGGAACGATCAAAGCGTAGACTGTTTGAGACATTACTCCCATGGAGGAAAGTGCGCATGGTGACTGTTGTATTCAATCCCGATGCAATTTCTGTGTTTCATCAACAATCTAATAGTCCACAGATTACAGAATGCCACCAGATGTGCATCGGAAACTACTACTGGTCATCCAGGGATCGATCAAAGTGTAGACTGTTTGGGACATTTCTGCCGTGGAGGAAACTTCGCATGGAGACTGTTGTATTCAATCCCGATGCAATTTCTATGCTTCATCAACACTCTGATAGTCCACAGATTACAGAATTAATCCAGATGTGCATCGGAAACTACTACTGGTCTTCCAGGGAACGATCAAAGCGTAGACCCTTTGGGACATTTCTCCTGTGGAGGGAAGTGCGCATGGTGACTGTTGTATTCAATCCCGATGCAATTTTTGTGTTTCATCAACACTCTGATAGTCCACAGATTACAGAATGCCACCAGATGTGCATCGGAAAGTACTACTGGACTTCCAGGGAACAATCAAAGCATAGACTGTTAGAGACATTACTCCCATGGAGGAGAGTGCGCATGGTGACTGTTGTATTCAATCGCGATGCAATATCTGTGTTTCATCAACAGTCTGATAGTCCACAGATTTCAGAATGCCTCCAGATGTGCATCGGACACTACTACTGGTCTTCCATTGAACGATCAAAGTGTAGACTGTTTGGGATATTTCTCCCGTGGAGGAAAGTGCGCATGGTGACTGTTGTATTGAATCCCGATGCAATTTGTGTGTTTCATCAACACTCTGATAGTCCACAGATTACAGAATGCCTCCAGATGTGCATCGGAAGCTACTGCTGCTCTTCCAGGGAACGATCAAAGCGTAGACTGTTTGAGACATTACTCCCATGGAGGAAAGCGCGCATGGTGACTGTTGTATTCAATCCCATTGCAATTTCTGTGTTTCATCAACACTCTAATAGTCCACAGATTACAGAATGCCACCAGATGTGCATCGGAAACTACTACTGGTCTTCCAGGGATCGATCAAAGTGTAGACTGTTTGGGACATTTCTCCCGTGGAGGAAAGTGCGCATGGAGACTGTTGTATTCAATCCCGAAGCAATTTCTGTGTTTCATCAACAGTCTGATAGTCCACAGATTACAGAATGCCTCCAGATGTGCATCGGAAACTACTGCTGGTCTTCCAGGGAACGATCAAATCGTAGACTGTTTCAGACATTTCTCCCATGGAGGAAAGTGCGCACGGTGACTGTTGTATTCAATCCCGATGCAATTTCTGTGTTTCATCAACACTCTGATAGTCCACAGATTAAAGAATGCCTCCAGATGTGCATCGGAAACTACTGCTGGTCTTCCAGGGAACGATCAAAGCGTAGACTGTTTGAGACATTACTCCCATGGAGGAAAGTGCGCATGGTGACTGTTGTATTCAATCCCGATGCAATTTCTGTGTTTCATCAACAATCTAATAGTCCACAGATTACAGAATGCCACAAGATGTGCATCGGAAACTACTACTGGTCATCCAGGGATCGATCAAAGTGTAGACTGTTTGGGACATTTCTGCCGTGGAGGAAACTTCGCATGGAGACTGTTGTATTCAATCCCGATGCAATTTCTATGCTTCATCAACACTCTGATAGTCCACAGATTACAGAATTAATCCAGATGTGCATCGGAAACTACTACTGGTCTTCCAGGGAACGATCAAAGCGTAGACCCTCTGGGACATTTCTCCTGTGGAGGGAAGTGCGCATGGTGACTGTTGTATTCAATCCCGATGCAATTTTTGTGTTTCATCAACACTCTGATAGTCCACAGATTACAGAATGCCACCAGATGTGCATCGGAAAGTACTACTGGACTTCCAGGGAACAATCAAAGCATAGACTGTTAGAGACATTACTCCCATGGAGGAAATTGCGCATGGTGACTGTTGTATTCAATCCCAATGCAATTTCTGTGTTTCATCAACACTCTGATAGTCCACAGATAAGAGAATGCCTCCAGATGTGCATCGGAAACTACTACTCGTCTTCCAGGGGACGATCAAAGCGTAGACTGTTTGAGACATTACTCCCATGAAGGAAAGTGCGCATGGTGACTGTTGTATTCAATCCCGATAAATCTCTGTGTTTCATCAACACTCCGATAGTCCACAGATTGCAGAATGCCACCAGATGTGCATCGCAAAAGTACTACTGGTCTTCCGGGGACCGATCAAAGCGTAGACTGTTTGAGACATTACTCCCATGGAGGAAAGAGCGCATGGTGACTGTTGTATTATATCCCGATGCAATTTCTGTGTTTCATCAACACTCTTATAGTCCACAGATTACAGAATGCCTCCAGATGTGCATCGGAAACCACTGCTGGTCTTCCAGCGAACGATCAAAGCGTAGACTGTTTGAGACATTACTCCCATGGAGGAAAGTGCGCATGGTGACTGTTGTATTGAATCCCGATGCAATTTGTGTGTTTCATCAACACTCTGATAGTCCACAGAATACAGATTGCCTCCAGATGTGCATCGGAAGCTACTGCTGCTCTTCCAGGGAACGATCAAAGCTTAGACTGTTTGAGACATTACTCCCATGGAGGAAAGTGCACATGGTGACTGTTGTATTCAATCCAATTGCAATTTCTGTGTTTCATCAACACTCTAATAGTCCACAGATTACAGAATACCACCAGATGTGCATCGGAAACTACTACTGGTCTTCCAGGGATCGATCAAAGTGTAGACTGTTTGGGACATTTCTCCCGTGGAGGAAAGTGCGCATGGAGACTGTTGTATTCAATCCCGAAGCAATTTCTGTGTTTCATCAACAGTCTGATAGTCCACAGATTACAGAATGCCTCCAGATGTGCATCGGAAACTACTGCTGGTCTTCCAGGGAACGATCAAATCGTAGACTGTTTCAGACATTTCTCCCATGGAGGAAAGTGCGCACGGTGACTGTTGTATTCAATCCCGATGCAATTTCTGTGTTTCATCAACACTCTGATAGTCCACAGATTAAAGAATGCCTCCAGATGTGCATCGGAAACTACTGCTGGTCTTCCAGGGAACGATCAAAGCGTAGACTGTTTGAGACATTACTCCCATGGAGGAAAGTGCGCATGGTGACTGTTGTATTCAATCCCGATGCAATTTCTGTGTTTCATCAACAATCTAATAGTCCACAGATTACAGAATGCCACCAGATGTGCATCGGAAACTACTACTGGTCATCCAGGGATCGATCAAAGTGTAGACTGTTTGGGACATTTCTGCCGTGGAGGAAACTTCGCATGGAGACTGTTGTATTCAATCCCGATGCAATTTCTATGCTTCATCAACACTCTGATAGTCCACAGATTACAGAATTAATCCAGATGTGCATCGGAAACTACTACTGGTCTTCCAGGGAACGATCAAAGCGTAGACCCTTTGGGACATTTCTCCTGTGGAGGGAAGTGCGCATGGTGACTGTTGTATTCAATCCCGATGCAATTTTTGTGTTTCATCAACACTCTGATAGTCCACAGATTACAGAATGCCACCAGATGTGCATCGGAAAGTACTACTGGACTTCCAGGGAACAATCAAAGCATAGACTGTTAGAGACATTACTCCCATGGAGGAGAGTGCGCATGGTGACTGTTGTATTCAATCGCGATGCAATTTCTGTGTTTCATCAACAGTCTGATAGTCCACAGATTTCAGAATGCCTCCAGATGTGCATCGGACACTACTACTGGTCTTCCATTGAACGATCAAAGTGTAGACTGTTTGGGATATTTCTCCCGTGGAGGAAAGTGCGCATGGTGACTGTTGTATTCCATCCCGATGCAATTTCTGTGTTTCATCAACACTCTGATAGTCCACAGATTACAGAATGCCTCCAGATGTGCATCGGAAACCACTGCTGGTCTTCCAGGGAACGATCAAAGCGTAGACTATTTGAGACATTACTCCCATGGAGGAAATTGCGCATGGTGACTGTTGTATTCAATCCCGATTCAATTTCTGTGTTTCATCAACACTCTGATAGTCCACAGATTGCAGAATGCCACCAGATATGCATCGCAAAAGTACTACTGGTCATCCAGGGATCTTTCAAATCGTACACTGTTTGAGAATTACTCCCATGGAGGTGAGGGAACATGGTGACTGTTGTATTCAATCCCAATGCAATTTCTGTTTTTCATCAACAGTCTGATAGTCCACAGATTACAGAATATCTCCAGATGTGCATCGGAAACTACTGCTGGTCTTCCAGGGAACGAACAAAGCGTAGACTGTTTGAGACATTACTCCCATGGAGGAAAGTGCGCATGGTGAGTGTTGTATTCAATCCCGATGAAATTTCTGTGTTTCATCAACATTCTAATAGTCCACAGATTACAGAATGCCACCAGATGTGCATCGGAAACTACTACTGGTCTTCCAGGGATCGTTCAAAGTGTAGACTGTTTGGGACATTTCTCCCGTGGAGGAAAGTGCGCATGGAGACTGTTGTATTCAATCCCGACGCAATTTCTGTGTTTCATCAACAGTCTGATAGTCCACAGATTACAGAATGCCTCCAGATGTGCATCGGAAACTACTGCTGGTCTTCCAGGGAACGATCAAAGCGTAGACTGTTTCAGACATTTCTCCCATGGAGGAAAGTGCGCATGGTGACTGTTGTATTCAATCCCGATGCAATTTCTGTGTTTCATCAACACTCTAATAGTCCAGAGATTACAGAATGCCACCAGATGTGCAACGGAAACTACTACTGGTCTTCCAGGGATCGATCAAAATGTAGACTGTTTGGGACATTTCTCCCGTGGAGGAAACTGTGCATGGAGACTGTTGTATTCAGTCCCGATGCAATTTCTGTGTTTTATCAACAATCTAATAGTCCACAGATTACAGAATGCCACGAGATGTGCATCGGAAACTACTACTGGTCTTCCAGGGAACGATCAAAGCGTAGACTGTTTTGGACACTTCTCCCGTGGAGGGAAGTGCGCTTGGTGACTGTTGTATTCAATCCCGATGCAATTTCTGTATTTCATCAACACTCTGATAGTCCACAGATTACAGATTGCCTCCAGATGTTCATCGGAAACTAATACTGGTCTTCCAGGGAACGATCAAAGTGTAGACTGTTACAGACATTACTCCCATGGAGGAAAGTGCGCATGGTGACTATTGTATTCAATCCCGATGCAATTTCTGTGTTTCATCAACACTCTAATAGTCCACAGATTACAGAATGCCACCAGATGTGCATCGGAAACTACTACTGGTCATCCAGGGATCGGTCAAAGTGTAGACTGTTTGGGACATTTCTGCCGTGGAGGAAACTTCGCATGGAGACTGTTGTATTCAATCCCGATGCAATTTCTGTGCTTCATGAACACTCTGATAGTCCACAGATTACAGAATTAATCCAGATGTGCATCGGAAACTACTACTGGTCTTCCAGGGAACGATCAAAGGGTAGACCCTTTGGGACATTTCTCCTGTGGAGGGAAGTGCGCATGGTGACTGTTGTATTCAATCCCGATGCAATTTTTGTGTTTCATCAACACTCTGATAGTCCACAGATTACAGAATGCCACCAGATGTGCATCGGAAAGTACTACTGGTCTTCCAGGGAACAATCAAAGCATAGACTGTTAGAGACATTACTCCCATGGAGGAGAGTGCGCATGGTGACACTTGTATTCAATCCCGATGCAATTTCTGTGTTTCATCAACAGTCTGATAGTCCACAGATTTCAGAATGCCTCCAGATGTGCATCGGAAACTACTACTGGTCTTCTAGGGAACGATCAAAGTGTAGACTGTTTGGGACATTTCTCCCGTGGAGGAAAGTGCGCATGGTGACTGTTGTATTCAATCCCGATGCAATTTCTGTGTTTCATCAACACTCTGATAGTCCACAGATTTCAGAATGCCTCCAGATGTGCATCGGAAACTACTACTGGTCTTCCAGGGAACGATCGAAGCGTAGGCTATTTGAGACATTACTCCCGTGGAGGAAAGTGCGCATGGTGACTGTTGTATTCAATCCCGATGCAATTTCTGTGTTTCATCAACACTCTGATAGTCCACAGATTACAGAATGCCTCCAGATGTGCATCGGAAACCACTGCTGGTCTTCCAGGAAACGATCAAAGCGTAGACTGTTTGAGACATTACTCCCATGGAGGAAATTGCGCATGGTGACTGTTGTATTCAATCCCGATTCAATTTCTGTGTTTCATCAACACTCTGATAGTCCACAGGTTGCAGAATGCCACCGGATATGCATCGCAAAAGTACTACTGGTCATCCAGGGATCGTTCAAATCGTATACTGTTTGAGAATTACTACCTTGGAGGTGAGGGAACATGGTGACTGTTGTATTCAATCCCGATGCAATTTCTGTTTTTCATCAACAGTCTGATAGTCCACAGATTACATAATATCTAAAGATGTGCATCGGAAACTACTGCTGGTCTTCCAGGGAACGATCAAAGCGTAAACTGTATGAGACATTACTCCCATGGAGGAAAGTGCGCATGGTAACTGTTGTGTTCAATCCCGAGGCAATTTCTGTGTGTCATCAACACTCTGATAGTCCACAGATTACAGAATGCCTCCAGATGTGCATCGGAAACTACTACTGGACTTCTAGGGAACGATCAAAGTGGAGACTGTTTGAGACATTACTCCCATGGAGGAAAGTGCGCATGGTGACTGTTGTATTCAATCCCGATGCAATTTCTGTGTTTCATCAACACTCTGATAGTCCACAGATTACAGAATGCCACGAGATGTGCATCGGTAACTACTGCTGGTCTTCCAGGGAACGATCAAAGCGTAGACTGTTTGGGAATTACTCCCATGGAGGAAAGTGCGCATGATGACTGATGTATTCAATCCCGATACAATTACTGTGTTTCATCAACACTCAGATAATACACAGATTACAGAATGCCTCCAGATATGCATCGGAAACTACTACTGGTCTTCCAGGGAATGAACAAAGCATAGACTGTTTGAGAGATTACTCCCATGGAGGAAAGTGTGCTCGGTGACTGTTGTATTCAATCCCGATGCAATTTCTGTGTTTCATCAACACTCTAATAGTCCACAGATTACAGAATACCACCAGATGTGCATCGGAAACTACTACTGGTCTTCCAGGGATCGATCAAAGTGTAGACTGTTTGGGACATTTCTCCCGTGGAGGAAAGTGCGCATGGAGACTGTTGTATTCAATCCCGAAGCAATTTCTGTGTTTCATCAACAGTCTGATAGTCCACAGATTACAGAATGCCTCCAGATGTGCATCGGAAACTACTGCTGGTCTTCCAGGGAACGATCAAATCGTAGACTGTTTCAGACATTTCTCCCATGGAGGAAAGTGCGCACGGTGACTGTTGTATTCAATCCCGATGCAATTTCTGTGTTTCATCAACACTCTGATAGTCCACAGATTAAAGAATGCCTCCAGATGTGCATCGGAAACTACTGCTGGTCTTCCAGGGAACGATCAAAGCGTAGACTGTTTGAGACATTACTCCCATGGAGGAAAGAGCGCATGGTGACTGTTGTATTCAATCCCGATGCAATTTCTGTGTTTCATCAACAATCTAATAGTCCACAGATTACAGAATGCCACCAGATGTGCATCGGAAACTACTACTGGTCATCCAGGGATCGATCAAAGTGTAGACTGTTTGGGACATTTCTGCCGTGGAGGAAACTTCGCATGGAGACTGTTGTATTCAATCCCGATGCAATTTCTATGCTTCATCAACACTCTGATAGTCCACAGATTACAGAATTAATCCAGATGTGCATCGGAAACTACTACTGGTCTTCCAGGGAACGATCAAAGGGTAGACCCTTTGGGACATTTCTCCTGTGGAGGGAAGTGCGCATGGTGACTGTTGTATTCAATCCCGATGCAATTTTTGTGTTTCATCAACACTCTGATAGTCCACAGATTACAGAATGCCACCAGATGTGCATCGGAAAGTACTACTGGACTTCCAGGGAACAATCAAAGCATAGACTGTTAGAGACATTACTCCCATGGAGGAGAGTGCGCATGGTGACTGTTGTATTCAATCGCGATGCAATTTCTGTGTTTCATCAACAGTCTGATAGTCCACAGATTTCAGAATGCCTCCAGATGTGCATCGGACACTACTACTGGTCTTCCATTGAACGATCAAAGTGTAGACTGTTTGGGATATTTCTCCCGTGGAGGAAAGTGCGCATGGTGACTGTTGTATTCAATCCCGATGCAATTTCTGTGTTTCATCAACACTCTGATAGTCCACAGATTACAGAATGCCTCCAGATGTGCATCGGAAACCACTGCTGGTCTTCCAGGGAACGATCAAAGCGTAGACTATTTGAGACATTACTCCCATGGAGGAAATTGCGCATGGTGACTGTTGTATTCAATCCCGATTCAATTTCTGTGTTTCATCAACACTCTGATAGTCCACAGATTGCAGAATGCCACCAGATATGCATCGCAAAAGTACTACTGGTCATCCAGGGATCTTTCAAATCGTATACTGTTTGAGAATTACTCCCATGGAGGTGAGGGAACATGGTGACTGTTGTATTCAATCCCAATGCAATTTCTGTTTTTCATCAACAGTCTGATAGTCCACAGATTACAGAATATCTCCAGATGTGCATCGGAAACTACTGCTGGTCTTCCAGGGAACGAACAAAGCGTAGACTGTTTGAGACATTACTCCCATGGAGGAAAGTGCGCATGGTGAGTGTTGTATTCAATCCCGATGAAATTTCTGTGTTTCATCAACATTCTAATAGTCCACAGATTACAGAATGCCACCAGATGTGCATCGGAAACTACTACTGGTCTTCCAGGGATCGTTCAAAGTGTAGACTGTTTGGGACATTTCTCCCGTGGAGGAAAGTGCGCATGGAGACTGTTGTATTCAATCCCGACGCAATTTCTGTGTTTCATCAACAGTCTGATAGTCCACAGATTACAGAATGCCTCCAGATGTGCATCGGAAACTACTGCTGGTCTTCCAGGGAACGATCAAAGCGTAGACTGTTTCAGACATTTCTCCCATGGAGGAAAGTGCGCATGGTGACTGTTGTATTCAATCCCGATGCAATTTCTGTGTTTCATCAACACTCTAATAGTCCAGAGATTACAGAATGCCACCAGATGTGCAACGGAAACTACTACTGGTCTTCCAGGGATCGATCAAAATGTAGACTGTTTGGGACATTTCTCCCGTGGAGGAAACTGTGCATGGAGACTGTTGTATTCAGTCCCGATGCAATTTCTGTGTTTTATCAACAATCTAATAGTCCACAGATTACAGAATGCCACGAGATGTGCATCGGAAACTACTACTGGTCTTCCAGGGAACGATCAAAGCGTAGACTGTTTTGGACACTTCTCCCGTGGAGGGAAGTGCGCTTGGTGACTGTTGTATTCAATCCCGATGCAATTTCTGTATTTCATCAACACTCTGATAGTCCACAGATTACAGATTGCCTCCAGATGTTCATCGGAAACTAATACTGGTCTTCCAGGGAACGATCAAAGTGTAGACTGTTACAGACATTACTCCCATGGAGGAAAGTGCGCATGGTGACTATTGTATTCAATCCCGATGCAATTTCTGTGTTTCATCAACACTCTAATAGTCCACAGATTACAGAATGCCACCAGATGTGCATCGGAAACTACTACTGGTCATCCAGGGATCGGTCAAAGTGTAGACTGTTTGGGACATTTCTGCACATAGATCGCGTGTTCATGGAGACTGTTGTATTCAATCCCGATGCAATTTCTGTGCTTCATGAACACTCTGATAGTCCACAGATTACAGAATTAATCCAGATGTGCATCGGAAACTACTACTGGTCTTCCAGGGAACGATCAAAGGGTAGACCCTTTGGGACATTTCTCCTGTGGAGGGAAGTGCGCATGGTGACTGTTGTATTCAATCCCGATGCAATTTTTGTGTTTCATCAACACTCTGATAGTCCACAGATTACAGAATGCCACCAGATGTGCATCGGAAAGTACTACTGGTCTTTCAGGGAACAATCAAAGCATAGACTGTTAGAGACATTACTCCCATGGAGGAGAGTGCGCATGGTGACACTTGTATTCAATCCCGATGCAATTTCTGTGTTTCATCAACAGTCTGATAGTCCACAGATTTCAGAATGCCTCCAGATGTGCATCGGAAACTACTACTGGTCTTCTAGGGAACGATCAAAGTGTAGACTGTTTGGGACATTTCTCCCGTGGAGGAAAGTGCGCATGGTGACTGTTGTATTCAATCCCGATGCAATTTCTGTGTTTCATCAACACTCTGATAGTCCACAGATTTCAGAATGCCTCCAGATGTGCATCGGAAACTACTACTGGTCTTCCAGGGAACGATCGAAGCGTAGGCTATTTGAGACATTACTCCCGTGGAGGAAAGTGCGCATGGTGACTGTTGTATTCAATCCCGATGCAATTTCTGTGTTTCATCAACACTCTGATAGTCCACAGATTACAGAATGCCTCCAGATGTGCATCGGAAACCACTGCTGGTCTTCCAGGAAACGATCAAAGCGTAGACTGTTTGAGACATTACTCCCATGGAGGAAATTGCGCATGGTGACTGTTGTATTCAATCCCAATTCAATTTCTGTGTTTCATCAACACTCTGATAGTCCACAGGTTGCAGAATGCCACCGGATATGCATCGCAAAAGTACTACTGGTCATCCAGGGATCGTTCAAATCGTATACTGTTTGAGAATTACTACCTTGGAGGTGAGGGAACATGGTGACTGTTGTATTCAATCCCGATGCAATTTCTGTTTTTCATCAACAGTCTGATAGTCCACAGATTACATAATATCTAAAGATGTGCATCGGAAACTACTGCTGGTCTTCAGGGAACGATCAAAGCGTAAACTGTATGAGACATTACTCCCATGGAGGAAAGTGCGCATGGTAACTGTTGTGTTCAATCCCGAGGCAATTTCTGTGTGTCATCAACACTCTGATAGTCCACAGATTACAGAATGCCTCCAGATGTGCATCGGAAACTACTACTGGACTTCTAGGGAACGATCAAAGTGGAGACTGTTTGAGACATTACTCCCATGGAGGAAAGTGCGCATGGTGACTGTTGTATTCAATCCCGATGCAATTTCTGTGTTTCATCAACACTCTGATAGTCCACAGATTACAGAATGCCACGAGATGTGCATCGGTAACTACTGCTGGTCTTCCAGGGAACGATCAAAGCGTAGACTGTTTGGGAATTACTCCCATGGAGGAAAGTGCGCATGATGACTGTTGTATTCAATCCCGATACAATTACTGTGTTTCATCAACACTCAGATAATACACAGATTACAGAATGCCTCCAGATATGCATCGGAAACTACTACTGGTCTTCCAGGGAATGAACAAAGCATAGACTGTTTGAGAGATTACTCCCATGGAGGAATGTGTGCTCGGAGACTGTTGTATTCAATCCCGATGCAATTTCTGTATTTCATCAACAGTCTGATAGTCCACAGATTACAGAATGCCTCCAGATGTGCATCGGAAACTACTACTGGGCTTCCAGGGAACGATGAAAGCGTAGACTGTTTGAGGCATTAGTCCCATGGAAGAAAGTGCCCATGGTGACTGTTGTATTCAATCCCGATGCAATTTCTGTGTTTCATCAACACTCTTATAGTCCACAGATTACAGAATGATTCCAGATGTGCATCGGAAACTACTACTGGTCTTCCAGGGAACGATCAAACCGTAGACTGTTTGAGACATTACTCCTATGGAGGAATGTGCGCATGTTGACTGTTGAATTCAATCCCGATGCAATTTCTGTGTTTCATCAACACTTAGTTTGTCCACAGATTTCAGAATGCCTCCAGATGTGCATCGGAAACTACGACTGGTCTTCCAGGGAACGATCAAAGCGTAGGCTGTTTGAGAGATTACTCCCAAGGAGGAAAGTGTGCATGGTGACTTTTGTATTCAATCCCGATGCAATTTCTGTGTTTCATCAACAGTCTGATAGTCCACAGATTACAGAATGCCTCCAGATGTGCATCGAAAACTACTACTGGTCTTCCTGGGAACGATCAAAGCGTAGACTGTTTGAGAATTACTCCCATGGACGAAAGTGCGCATGGTGACTGTTGTATACAATCCCGATGCAATTTCTGTGTTTCATCAACAGTCTGATAGTCCACAGATTACAGAATGCCTCTAGATGTGCATCGAAAACTACTACTGGTCTTCCTGGGAACGATCAAAGCGTAGACTGTTTGAGAATTACTCCCATGGACGAAAGTGCGCATGGTGACTGTTGTATTCAATCCCGATGCAATTTCTGTGTCTCATCAACACTCTTATAGTCCACAGATTACAGAATGCTTACCGATATACATCAGAAACTACTACTGGTCTTCCAGGGAACGATCAAAGGGTAGACTGTTTGAGACATTACTCCCATGGAGGAAAGTGCGGCTGGTGACTGTTGTATTCTATCCGGATGCAATTTCTGTGTTTCATCAACACTCAGTTAGTCCACAGATTTCAGAATGCTTCCACATGTGCTTCGGAAACAACTACTGGTCTTCCTGGGAACGATCAAAATGTAGACTGTGTGAGAGATTACTATCTTGAAGAAAAGTGTGCACGGTGAATGTTGTATTTAATCCCGATGAAATTTCTGTGTTTCATGAACACTCTGGTAGTCCACAGATTATAGAATGCCTCCAGATGTGCATCGGAAACTAACACTGGTCTTACAGGGAACGATCAAAACGTAGACCGTTCGAGACATTACTAACATGGAGGAAAGTGCGCATGGTGACTGTTGTATTCAATCCCGATGAATTTCTGTGCTTCATCAACACTCAGGTAATCCACAGATTACACAATGCTTCCAGATATGCATCGGAAAGTACTACTGGTATTCCAGGGAATTATCAAAGCGTAGACTGTTTGAGAGATTACTCCCAAGGAGGAAAGTGTGCACGGTGACTGCTGTATTCAATCCCGATGCAATTTGTGTGTTTCATCAACACTCTGATACTCCACAGATTACAGAATGCCTCCAGATGTGCATCGAAAACTACTACAGGTCTTCCTGGGAACGATCAAAGCGTAGACTGTTTGAGAATTACTCCCATGGAGGAAAGTGCGCATGGTGACTGTTGTATTCAATCCCGATGCAATTTCTGTGTTTCATCAACACTCAGATAATCCACAGATTACAGAATGCCTCCAGATGTGCATCGGAAACTACTACTGGTCTTCCAGGGAATGAGCAAAGCGTAGACTGTTTGAGAGATAACTCCTATCTAGGAAAGTGTGCACGGTGACTGTTGAATTCAATCCCGATGCAATTTCTGTGTTTCATCAACAGTCTGATAGTCATCAGATTACAGAATGCCTCCAGATGTGCATCGGAAACTACTACAGGGCTTCCAGCGAACGATCAAAGCGTAGACTGTTTGAGACATTACTCCCTTGGAGGAAGGTGCGCATGGTGACTGTTGTATTCAATCCCGATGCAATTTGTGTGTTGCATCAACTGTCTGATAGTCCACAGATTACAGAATGCCTCCAGATTTGCATCGGAAACTACTACTGGACTTCCAGGGAAGGATCAAAGCGTAGACTGTTTGAGACATTACTACCATGGAGGAAAGTGCGCATGGTGACTGTTGTAATCAATCCCAATGCAAGTTCTGTGTTTCATCAACACTCAGATAATCCACAGATTACAGAATGCCTCCAGATGTGCATCGGAAACTACGACTGGTCTTCCAGGGAACACTCAAAGCGTAGGCTGTTTGAGAGATTACTCCCAAGGAGGAAAGTGTGCATGGTGACTGTTGTATTCAATCGCGATGCAATTTCTGTGTTTCATCAACAGTCTGATAGTCCACAGATTACAGAATGCCTCCAGATGTGCATCGGAAACTACTACTGGACTTCCAGGGAAGGATCAAAGCGTAGACTGTTTGAGACATTACTCCCATGGAGGAATGTGCGGCTGGTGACTGTTGTATTCTATCCGGATGCAATTTCTGTGTTTCATCAACACTCAGTTAGTTCACAGATTTCAGAATGCTTCCACATGTGCTTCGGAAACAACTACTGGTCTTCCTGGGAACGATCAAAGTGTAGACTGTTTGAGAGATTACTCCCATGAAGAAAAGTGTGCACGGTGACTGTTGTATTTAATCCCGAAAAAAATTTCTGTGTTTCATCAACACTCTGGTAGTCCACGGATTACAGAATGCCTCCAGATGTGCATCGGAAACTAACACTGGTCTTACAGGGAACGATCAAATCGTAGACCGTTCGAGAAATTACTAGCATGGAGGAAAGTGCGCATGGTGACTGTTGTATTCAATCCCGATGAATTTCTGTGTTTCATCAACACTCAGGTAATCCATAGATTACACAATGCCTCCAGATATGCATCGGAAACTACTACTGGTATTCCAGGGAATGATCAAAACGTAGACTGTTTGAGAGATTACTCCCTCGGAGGAAAGTGTGCACGGTGACTGTTGTATTCAATCCCGATGCAATTTGTGTGTTTCATCAACACTCTGATACTCCACAGATTACACAATGCCTCCAGATGTGCATCGAAAACTACTACTGGTCTTCCTGATAACGATCAAAGCGTAGACTGTTTGAGAATTACTCCCATGGAGGAAAGTGCGCATGGTGACTGTTGTATTGAATCCCGATTCAATTTCTGTGTTACATCAACACTCAGATAATCCACAGATTACAGAATGCCTCCACATATGCATCGGAAACTACTACTGGTCTTCCAGGGAATGAACAAAGCGTAGACTGTTTGTGAGATTACTCCCATGGAGGAATGTGCGGCTGGTGACTGTTGTATTCTATCCGGATGCAATTTCTGTGTTTCATCAACACTCAGTTAGTCCACAGATTTCAGAATGCTTCCACATGTGCTTCGGAAACAACTACTGGTCTTCCTGGGAACGATCAAAGTGTAGACTGTTTGAGAGATTACTCCCATGAAGAAAAGTGTGCACGGTGACTGTTGTATTTAATCCGGATGAAAATTCTGTGTTTCATCAACACTCTTATAGTCCACAGATTACAGAATGCTTCCAGATGTGCATCGGAAGCTAACACTGGTCTTACAGGGAACGATCAAATCGTAGACCGTTCGAGACATTACTAACATGGAGGCAAGTTGCATGGTGACTGTTGTATTCAATCCCGATGAATTTCTGTGTTTCATCAACACTCAGGCAATCCACAGATTACACAATGCCTCCAGATATGCATCGGAAACTACTACTGGTATTCCAGGGAATGATCAAAGCGTAGACTGTTTGAGAGATTACTCCCATGGAGGAAAGTGTGCACGGTGACTGTTGTATTCAATCCCGATGCAGTTTCTGAGTTTCATCAACAGTCTGACAGTCTACAGATTACAGAATGCCTAAAGAAGTGCATCGGAAACTACTACTGGACATCCAGGGAACGATCAAAGCGTAGACTCTTTGAGACATTACTCCCATGGAGGAAAGTGCGCATGGTGACTGTTGTATTCAATCCCGATGCAATTTCTGTGTTTCATCAACACTCTGATAGTCCACAGATTACAGAATGCCACGAGATGTGCATCGAAAACTACTACTGGTATTCCAGGGAATGATCAAAGCGTAGACTGTTTGAGAGATTACTCCCATGGAGGAAAGTGTGCACGGTGACTGTTGTATTCAATCCAGATGCAGTTTCTGAGTTTCATCAACAGTCTGACAGTCTACAGATTACAGAATGCCTAAAGAAGTGCATCGGAAACTACTACTGGACATCCAGGGAACGATCAAAGCGTAGACTCTTTGAGACATTACTCCCATGGAGGAAAGTGTGCATGGTGACTGTTGTATTCAATCCCGAAGCAATTTCTGTGTTTCATCAACACTCTGATAGTCCACAGATTACAGAATGCCACGAGATGTTCATCGGAAACTACTACTGGTCTTCCAGGGAACGATAAGCGTAGACTGTTTGAGAATTACCCCCATGGAGGAAAGTGCGCATGGTGACTGTTGTATTCAATCCCGATGCAATTTCTGTGTTTCATCAACACTCTTATAGTCCACAGATGTCAGAATGCCTCCAGATGTGCATCGGAAACTACTACTGGTCTTCCAGGGAACGATCAAGGCGTAGACTGTTTGAGACATTACTCCTATGGAGGAATGTGCGCATGGTGACTGTTGAATTCAATCCCGATGGAATGTCTGTGTTTCATCAACACTTAGTTTGTCCACAGATTTCAGAATGCCTCCAGAAGTGCATCGGAAACTACGACTGGTCTTCCAGGGAACGATCAAAGCGTAGGCTGTTTGAGAGATTACTCCCATGGAGGAAAGTGTGCATGGTGACTGTTGTATTCAATCCCGATGCAATTTCTGTGTTTCATCAACAGTCTGATAGTTAACAGATTACAGAATGCCTCCAGATGTGCATCGGAAACTACTACTGGACTTCCAGGGAAGGATCAAAGTATAGACTGTTTGAGACATTACTCCCATGGAGGATAGTACGCATGGTGACTGTTGTAATCAATCCAGATGCAAGTTCTGTCTTTCATCAACACCCTGATAGAACACAGAATACAGAATGCCTCCAGATGTGCATCGGTAACTACTACTGGTCTTCCAGGGAACGATCAAAGCGTAGGCTGTTTGAGACATTACTCCCATGGAGGAAAGTGCGCATGGTGACTGTTGTATTCAATCCCGATGCAATTTCTGTGTTTCATCAACACTCTTATAGTCCACAGATTACAGAATGCTTCCAGATGTGCATCGGAAACTACTACTGGTCTTCCAGGGAACGATCAAAGCGTAGACTGTTTGAGACATTACTCCAATGGAGGAATGTGCGGCTGGTGACTATTGTATTCAATCCCGATGCAATTTCTGTGTTTCATCAACACTCTTATAGCCCACAGATTACAGCATGCCTCCAGATGTGCATCGGAAACTACTACTGGTCTTCCAGGGAACGATCAAACCGTCGACTGTTTGAGACATTACTCCTATGGAGGAATGTGCGTATGGTGTCTGTTGTATTCAATCCCGATGCAATTTCTGTGTTTCATCAACACTTAGTTTGTCCACAGATTTCAGAATGCCTCCAGATGTGCATCGGAAACTACGACTGGTCTTCCAGGGAACGATCAAATCGTAGGCTGTTTGAGAGATTACTCCCAAGGAGGAAAGTGTGCATGGTGACTGTTGTATTCAATCCCGATGCAATTTCTGTGTTTCATCAACAGTCTGATAGTCCACAGATTACAGAATGCCTCCAGATGTGCATCGGAAACTACTACTGAACTTCCTGGGAACGATCAAAGCGTAGACTGTTTGAGACATTACTCCCATGTAGAAAAGTGCGCATGGTGACTGTTGTAATCAATCCCGATGCAAGTTCTGTGTTTCATCAACACTCTGATAGCCCACAGATTACAGAATGCAGCCAGATGTGCATCGGTAACTATTACTGTTCTTCCAGGGAACGATCAAAGCGTAGACTGTATGAGACATTACTCCCTTGGAGGAAAGTGTGCATGGTGACTGTTGTATTCAATCCCGATGCAATTTCTGTGTTTCATCAACACTCTTATAGTCCACAGATTACAGAATGCCACCAGATGTGCATCGGAAACTACTACTGGCCTTCCAGGGAACGATCAAAGCGTAGACTGTTTGAGACATTACTCCCGTGGAGGAAAGTGCGCATGGTGACTGTTGTATTCAATCCCGATGAAATTTCTGTGTTTCATCAACACTCTGATACTCCACAGATTACAGAATGCCACAAGATGTGAATCGGAAACTATTACTGGTCTTCCAGGGAACGATCAAAGCGTAGACTGTTTGAGACATTTATCCCATGGAGGAAAGTGAGCATGGTGACTGTTCTATTCAATCCCGATGCAATTTCTGTGTTTCATCAACACTCTGATAGTCCACAGATTACAGAATGGCACCAGATGTGCATCGGAAACTACAACTGGCCTTCCAGGGAACGATAAAAGCGTAGAATGTTTGAGACATTACTCCCATGGAGGAATGTGCGGCTGGTGACTATTGTATTCTATCCGGATGAAATTTCTGTGTTTCATCAACACTCAGGTAGTCCACAGATTTCAGAATGCTTCAACATGTGCTTCGGAAACAACTACTGGTCTTCCAGGGAACGATCAAAGTGTAGACTGTTTGAGAGATTACCTTCATGGAGGAAAGTGTGCATGGTGACTGTTGTATTTAATCCCGATGAAATGTCTGTGTTTCATCAACACTCTGGTAGTCCACAGATTACCGAATGCCTCCAGATGTGCATCGGAAACTAACACTGGTCTTACAGGAAACGATGAAATCGTAGACCGTTCGAGACATTACTAACATGGAGGAAAGTGCGCATGGTGACTGTTGTATTCAATCCCGATGCAATTTCTGTGTTTCATCAATACTCTTATAGTCCACAGAATACAGAATGCCTCCAGATGTGCATCGGAAACTACTACTGGTATTCCAGAAAATGATGAAAGCGTAGACTGTTAGAGATATTACTCGCATGGAGGAAAGTGCGCATGGTGACTTTTGTATTTAATCCCGATGAAATTTCTGTGTTTCATCAGTACTCTGATAGTCCACAGATTACAGAATGCCTCCAGATATGCATCGGAAACTAACACTGGCCTTACAGGGAACGACAAAGCGTAGACTGTTTGTGACATTACTCCCATGGAGGAAAGTGCGCATGGTGACTGTTGTATTCAATCTCGATGCAATTTTTGTGTTTCATCAACACTCTGATAGTCCACAGATTACAGAATGCTTCCAGATGTGCATCGGAAACTAACACTGGTCTTACAGGAAACGATCAAATCGTAGTCCGTTCGAGACATTACTAACATGGAGGAAAGTGCGCATGGTGACTGTTGTATTCAATCCCGATGAATTTCTGTGTTTCATCAACATTCAGGTAGTCCACAGATTACACAATGCCTCCAGATATGCATCGGAAACTACTACTGGTATTCCAGGGAATGATCAAAGCGCAGATAGTTTGAGAGAGTACTCCCATGGAGGAAAGTGTGCACGGTGACTGTTGTATTCAATCCCGATGCAATTTCTGTGTTTCATCAACAGTCTGAAAGTCCACAGATTACAGAATGCCTCCAGATGTGCATCGGAAACTACTACTGAACTTCCAGGGCACGATCAAAGCGTAGACTGTTTGAGACATTATTCCCATGGAGAAAAGTGCGCATGGTGACTGTTGTAATCAATCCCGATGCAAGTTCTGTGTTTCATCAACACTCTGATAGCCCACAGATTACAGAATGCCTCCAGATGGGCATCGGTAACTATTACTGTTCTTCCAGGGAACGATCAAAGCGTAGACTGGTTGAGACATTACTCCCATGGAGGAAAGTGCGCATGGTGACTGTTGTATTCAATCCCGATGCAATTTCTGTGTTTCATCAACACTCTTATAGTCCACAGATTACAGAATGCCTCCAGATTAGCATCGGTAACTATTACTGTTCTCCCAGGGAACGATCAAAGGGTAGACTGTTTGAGACACTACTCCCATGGAGGAAAGTTCGCATGGTGACTGTTGTATTCAATCCCGATGCAATTTCTGTGTTTCATCAATACTCTTATAGTCCACAGAATACAGAATGCCTCCAGATGTGTATCGAAAACTACTACTGGTCTTCCAGGGAACGATCAAAGCGTAGACTGTTAGAGATATTACTCCCATGGAGGAAAGTGCGCATGGTGACTTTTGTATTTAATCCCGATGAAATTTCTGTGTTTCATCAGTACTCTCATAGTCCACAGATTACAGAATGCCTCCAGATATGCATCGGAAACTAACACTGGTCTTACAGGGAACGTCAAAGCGTAGACTGTTTGTGACATTACTCCCATGGATCAAAGTGACCATGGTGACTGTTGTATTCAATCCCGATGCAATTTGTGTGTTTCATCAACACTCTGATACTCCACAGATTACAGAATGCCTCCAGATGTGCATCGAAAACTACTACTGGTCTTCCTGGGAACGATCAAAGCGTGGACTGTTTGAGAATTACTCCCATGGAGGAAAGTGCGCATGGTGACTGTTGTATTCAATCCCGATGCAATTTCTATGTTTCATCAACACTCAGATAATCCACAGATTACAGAATGCCTCCAGATATGCATCGGATACTACTACTGGTCTTAGAGGGAATGAACAAAGCGTAGACTGTTTGAGAGATTACTCCCATGGAGGAAAGTGTGCATGGTGACTGTTGTATTCAATCCCGATGCAAGTTCTGTGTTTCATCAACACTCTGATAGTCCACAGATTACATAATGCCTCCAGATGTGCATCGGTAACTATTAGTGTTCTTCCAGGGAACGATCAAAGCGTAGACTGTTTGAGACATTACTCCCATGGAGGAAAGTGCTCATGGTGACTTTTGTATTCAATCCCGATGCAATTTCTGTGTTTCATCAACACTCTTATAGTCCACAGATTACAGAGTGGCACGAGATGTGCATCGGAAACTACCACTGGTCTTCCAGGGAACGATCAAAGCGTAGACTGTTTGAGAATTACCCCCATGGAGGAAAGTGCGCATTGTGACTGTTGTATTCAATCCCGATGCCATTTCTGTGTTTCATCAAAACTCTTATAGTCCACAGATTAGAGAATGCCTCCAGATGTGCATCGGTAACTATTACTGTTCTTCCAGGGAACGATCAAAGGGTAGACTCTTTGAGACATTACTCCCATGGAGGAAAGTGCGCATGGTGACTGTTGTATTCAATCCCGATGCAATTTTTGTGTTTCATCAATACTCTGATACTCCACAGATTGCAGAATGCCTCCAGATGTGCGTCAGAAAATACTACTGACATTCCAGGGAACGATCAAAGCGTAAACTCTTTGAGACATTACTCCCATGGAGGAAAGTGCGCATGGTGACTGTTGTATTCAATCCTGATGCAATTTCTGTGTTTCATCAACACTCTGATACCCCACTGATTACAGAATGTCTGCAGATGTGCATCGGAAACTGCTACTGGTCTTCCTGGGAACGATCAAATCGTAGATATTTTGAGACATTACTCCCATGGAGGAAAGTGCGCATGGTGACTTTTGTATTCAATCCCGATGCAATTTCTGTGTTTCATCAACACTCTTATAGTCCACAGATTACAGAATGCTTCCAGATGTGCATCGGAAACTACTACAGGTCTTCCAGGGAACGATCAAAGCGTAGACTGTTTGAGACATTACTCCAATGGAGGAATGTGCGGCTGGTGACTATTGTATTCAATCCCGATGCAATTTCTGTGTTTCATCAACACTCTTATAGTCCACAGATTACAGCATGCCTCCAGATGTGCATCGGAAACTACTACTGGTCTTCCAGGGAACGATCAAACCGTAGACTGTTTGAGACATTACTCCTATGGAGGAATGTGCGTATGGTGTCTGTTGTATTCAATCCCGATGCAATTTCTGTGTTTCATCAACACTTAGTTTGTCCACAGATTTCAGAATGCCTCCAGATGTGCATCGGAAACTACGACTGGTCTTCCAGGGAACGATCAAATCGTAGGCTGTTTGAGAGATTACTCCCAAGGAGGAAAGTGTGCATGGTGACTGTTGTATTCAATCCCGATGCAATTTCTGTGTTTCATCAACAGTCTGATAGTCCACAGATTACAGAATGCCTCCAGATGTGCATCGGAAACTACTACTGAACTTCCTGGGAACGATCAAAGCGTAGACTGTTTGAGACATTACTCCCAAGGAGGAAAGTGTGCATGGTGACTGTTGTATTCAATCCCTATGCAATTTCTGTGTTTCATCAACACTCGTATAGTCCACAGATTACAGAATGCCACCAGATGTGCATCGGAAACTACTACTGGCCTTCCAGGGAACGATCAAAGCGTAGACTGTTTGAGACATTACTCCCGTGGAGGAAAGTGCGCATGGTGACTGTTGTATTCAATCCCGATGAAATTTCTGTGTTTCATCAACACTCTGATACTCCACAGATTACAGAATGCCACAAGATGTGAATCGGAAACTATTACTGGTCTTCCAGGGAACGATCAAAGCGTAGACTGTTTGAGACATTTATCCCATGGAGGAAAGTGAGCATGGTGACTGTTCTATTCAATCCCGATGCAATTTCTGTGTTTCATCAACACTCTGATAGTCCACAGATTACAGAATGGCACCAGATGTGCATCGGAAACTACAACTGGCCTTCCAGGGAACGATAAAAGCGTAGAATGTTTGAGACATTACTCCCATGGAGGAATGTGCGGCTGGTGACTATTGTATTCTATCCGGATGAAATTTCTGTGTTTCATCAACACTCAGGTAGTCCACAGATTTCAGAATGCTTCAACATGTGCTTCGGAAACAACTACTGGTCTTCCAGGGAACGATCAAAGTGTAGACTGTTTGAGAGATTACCTTCATGGAGGAAAGTGTGCATGGTGACTGTTGTATTTAATCCCGATGAAATGTCTGTGTTTCATCAACACTCTGGTAGTCCACAGATTACCGAATGCCTCCAGATGTGCATCGGAAACTAACACTGGTCTTACAGGAAACGATCAAATCGTAGACCGTTCGAGACATTACTAACATGGAGGAAAGTGCGCATGGTGACTGTTGTATTCAATCCCGATGCAATTTTTGTGTTTCATCAATACTCTTATAGTCCACAGAATACAGAATGCCTCCAGATGTGCATCGGAAACTACTACTGGTATTCCAGAAAATGATGAAAGCGTAGACTGTTAGAGATATTACTCGCATGGAGGAAAGTGCGCATGGTGACTTTTGTATTTAATCCCGATGAAATTTCTGTGTTTCATCAGTACTCTGATAGTCCACAGATTACAGAATGCCTCCAGATATGCATCGGAAACTAACACTGGCCTTACAGGGAACGACAAAGCGTAGACTGTTTGTGACATTACTCCCATGGAGGAAAGTGCGCATGGTGACTGTTGTATTCAATCTCGATGCAATTTTTGTGTTTCATCAACACTCTGATAGTCCACAGACTACAGAATGCTTCCAGATGTGCATCGGAAACTAACACTGGTCTTACAGGAAACGATCAAATCGTAGTCCGTTCGAGACATTACTAACATGGAGGAAAGTGCGCATGGTGACTGTTGTATTCAATCCCGATGAATTTCTGTGTTTCATCAACACTCAGGTAGTCCACAGATTACACAATGCCTCTAGATATGCGTCGGAAACTACTACTGGTATTCCAGGGAATGATCAAAGCGCAGATAGTTTGAGAGAGTACTCCCATGGAGGAAAGTGTGCACGGTGACTGTTTTATTCAATCGCGATGCAATTTCTGTGTTTCATCAACAGTCTGAAAGTCCACAGATTACAGAATGCCTCCAGATGTGCATCGGAAACTACTACTGAACTTCCAGGGCACGATCAAAGCGTAGACTATTTGAGACATTACTCCCATGGAGAAAAGTGCGCATGGTGACTGTTGTAATCAATCCCGATGCAAGTTCTGTGTTTCATCAACACTCTGATAGCCCACAGATTACTGAATGCCTCCAGATGGGCATCGGTAACTATTACTGTTCTTCCAGGGAACGATCAAAGCGTAGACTGGTTGAGACATTACTCCCATGGAGGAAAGTGCGCATGGTGACTGTTGTATTCAATCCCGATGCAATTTCTGTGTTTCATCAACACTCTTATAGTCCACAGATTACAGAATGCCTCCAGATTAGCATCGGTAACTATTACTGTTCTCCCAGGGAACGATCAAAGGGTAGACTGTTTGAGACACTACTCCCATGGAGGAAAGTTCGCATGGTGACTGTTGTATTCAATCCCGATGCAATTTCTGTGTTTCATCAATACTCTTATAATCCACAGAATACAGAATGCCTCCAGATGTGTATCGAAAACTACTACTGATCTTCCAGGGAACGATCAAAGCGTAGACTGTTAGAGATATTACTCCCATGGTGGAAAGTGCGCATGGTGACTTTTGTATTTAATCCCGATGAAATTTCTGTGTTTCATCAGTACTCTCATAGTCCACAGATTACAGAATGCCTCCAGATATGCATCGGAAACTAACACTGGTCTTACAGGGAACGTCAAAGCGTAGACTGTTTGTGACATTACTCCCATGGATCAAAGTGACCATGGTGACTGTTGTATTCAATCCCGATGCAATTTGTGTGTTTCATCAACACTCTGATACTCCACAGATTACAGAATGCCTCCAGATGTGCATCGAAAACTACTACTGGTCTTCCTGGGAACGATCAAAGCGTGGACTGTTTGAGAATTACTCTCATGGAGGAAAGTGCGCATGGTGACTGTTGTATTCAATCCCGATGCAATTTCTATGTTTCATCAACACTCAGATAATCCACAGATTACAGAATGCCTCCAGATATGCATCGGATACTACTACTGGTCTTAGAGGGAATGAACAAAGCGTAGACTGTTTGAGAGATTACTCCCATGGAGGAAAGTGTGCATGGTGACTGTTGTATTCAATCCCGATGCAAGTTCTGTGTTTCATCAACACTCTGATAGTCCACAGATTACATAATGCCTCCAGATGTGCATCGGTAACTATTACTGTTCTTCCAGGGAACGATCAAAGCGTTGACTGTTTGAGACATTACTCCCATCGAGGAAAGTGCTCATGGTGACTTTTGTATTCAATCCCGATGCAATTTCTGTGTTCCATCAACACTCTTATAGTCCACAGATTACAGAGTGGCACGAGATGTGCATCGGAAACTACCACTGGTCTTCCAGGGAACGATCAAAGCGTAGACTGTTTGAGAATTACCCCCATGGAGGAAAGTGCGCATTGTGACTGTTGTATTCAATCCCGATGCCATTTCTGTGTTTCATCAAAACTCTTATAGTCCACAGATTAGAGAATGCCTCCAGATGTGCATCGGTAACTATTACTGTTCTTCCAGGGAACGATCAAAGGGTAGACTCTTTGAGACATTACTCCCATGGAGGAAAGTGCGCATGGTGACTGTTGTATTCAATCCCGATGCAATTTTTGTGTTTCATCAATACTCTGATACTCCACAGATTACAGAATGCCTCCAGATGTGCGTCAGAAAATACTACCGGCATTCCAGGGAACGATCAAAGCGTAAACTCTTTGAGACATTACTCCCATGGAGGAAAGTGCGCATGGTGACTGTTGTATTCAATCCTGATGCAATTTCTGTGTTTCATCAACACTCTGATACTCCACTGATTACAGAATGTCTGCAGATGTGCATCGGAAACTGCTACTGGTCTTCCTGGGAACGATCAAATCGTAGACATTTTGAGACATTACTCCCATGGAGGAAAGTGCGCATGGTGACTGTTGTATTCAATCCCGATGCAACTTCTGTGTTTCATCAACACTCTGATACTCCACAGATTACAGAATGCCTCCAGATATGCATCGGAAACTAACACTGTTCTTACAGGGAACGACAAGGCGTAGACTGTTTGTGACATTACTCCCATGGAGGAAAGTTAACATGGTGACTGTTGTATTCAATCCCGATGCCATTTCTGTGTTTCATCAACACTCTAAAAGTCCACAGATTACAGAATGCCCACAGATGTGCATCGGAAACTACTTCTGGTCTTCCAGGGAACGATTAAAGCGTAGACTGCTTGAGACATTACTCCCATGGAAGAAAGTGTGCATGGTGACTGTTGTATTCAATCCCGATGCAATTTCTGTGTTTCATCAACACTCAGATAACCCACAGATTACAGAATGCCTCCAGATATGCATCGGATACTACTACTGGTCTTAGAGGGAATGAACAAAGCGTAGACTGTTTGAGAGATTACTCCCATAGAGGAAAGTGTGCACGGTGACTGTTGTATTCAATCCCGATGCAAGTTCTGTGTTTCATCAACACTCTGATAGTCCACAGATTACATAATGCCTCCAGATGTGCATCGGTAACTATTACTGTTCTTCCAGGGAACGATCAGAGCGTAGACTGTTTGAGACATTACTCCCATGGAGGAATGTGCTCATGGTGACTTTTGTATTCAATCCCGATGCAATTTCTGTGTTTCATCAACACTCTTATAGTCCACAGATTACAGAATGCCACGAGATGTGCATCGGAAACTACCACTGGTCTTCCAGGGAACGATCAAAGCGTGGGCTGTTTGAGAGATTATTCCCATGGAGGAAAGTGTGAATGGTGACTGTTGTATTCAATCCCGATGCAATTTCTGTTTTTCATCAACTGTCTGATAGTCCACAGATTTCAGAATGGCTCCAGATGTGCATCGGAAACTACGACTGGTCTTCCAGGGAACGATCAAAGCGTAGGCTGTTTGAGAGATTACTCCCAAGGAAAAAACTGTGCTTGGTGACTGTTGTATTCAATCCCGATGCAATTTGTGTGTTTCATCAACTGTCTGATAGTCCACAGATTACAGAATGCCTCCAGATGTGCATCGGAAACTACTACTGAACTTCCAGGGAACGATAAAAGCGTACACTGTTTGAGACATTACTCGCATGGAGGAAAGTGCGCATGGTGACTGTTGTATTCAATTCCGATGCAATTTCTGTGTTTCATCAATACTCTTATAGTCCACAGAATACAGAATGCCTCCAGATGTGCATCGGAAACTACCACTGGTCTTCCAGGGAACGATCAAAGCGTAGACTGTTTGAGAATTACCCCCATGTAGGAAAGTGCGCATTGTGACTTGTATTCAATCCCGATGCCATTTCTGTGTTTCATCAAAACTCTTATAGTCCACAGATTAGAGAATGCCTCCAGATGTGCATCGGAAACTACTACTGGTCTTCCAGGGAACGATCAAACCGTAGACTGTTTGAGACATTACTCCTATGGACGAATGTGCACATGGTGACTGTTGTATTCAATCCCGATGCAATTTCTGTGTTTCATCAACACTTAGATTGTCCACAGATTTCAGAATGCCTCCAGATGTGCATCGGAAACTACAACTGGTCTTCGAGGGAACGATCAAAGCGCGGGCTGTTTGAGAGATTACTCCCAAGGAGGAAAGTGTGAATGGTGACTGTTGTATTCAATCCCGATGCAATTTCTGTGTTTCATCAACAGTCTGATAGTCCACAGATTTCAGAATGCCTCTAGATGTGCATCGGAAGGTACTACTGGACTTACAGGGAACGATCAAAGCGTAGACTATTTGAGACATTACTCCCATGGAGGAAAGTGCGCATGGTGACTTTTGTATTCAATCCCGATGCAACTTCTGTGTTTCATCAACACTCTGATAGTCCACAGATTACAGAATGCCTCCAGATGTGCATCGGTAACTATTACTGTTCTTCCAGGGAACGATCAAAGCGTAGACCCTTTGAGACATTACTCCCATGGAGGAAAGTGCGCATGGTGACTGTTGTATTCAATCCCGATGCAATTTTTGTGTTTCATCAATACTCTGATACTCCAAAGATTACAGAATGCCTCCAGATGTGCGTCAGAAAATACTACTGGTATTCCAGGGAACGATCAAAGCGTAAACTCTTTGAGACATTACCCCAATGGAGGAAAGTGCGCATGGTGACTGTTGTATTCAATCCTGATGCAATTTCTGTGTTTCATCAACACTCTGATACTCCACTGATTACAGAATGTTTGCAGATGTGCATCGGAAACTGCTACTGGTCTTCCTGGGAACGATCAAATCGTAGACATTTTGAGACATTACTCCCATGGAGGAAAGTGCGCATGGTGACTGTTGTATTCAATCCCGATGCAATTTCTGTGTTTCATCAACACTCTGATACTCCACAGATTACAGAATGCCTCCAAATATGCATCGGAAACTAACACTGGTCTTACAGGGAACGACAAAGCGTAGACTGTTTGTGACATTACTCCCATGGAGGAAAGTGCGCATGGTGACTGTTGTATTCAATCCCGATGCAATTTGTGTGTTTCATCAACACTCTTATACTCCACAGATTACAGATTGCCTCCAGATGTGCATCGAAAACTACTACTGGTCTTCCTGGGAACGATCAAACCGTAGACTCTTAGAGCCATTACTCCCATGGAAGAAAGTGCGCATGGTGACTGTTGTATTCAATCCCGATGCAATTTCAGTGTTTCATCAACACTCAGATAATCCACAGATTACAGAATGCCTCCAGATATGCATCGGATACTACTACTGGTCTTAGAGGGAATGAACAAAGCGTAGACTGTTTGAGAGATTACTCCCATGGAGGAAAGTGTGCACGGTGACTGTTGTATTCAATCCGAATGCAAGTTCTGTGTTTCATCAACACTCTGATACTCCACAGATTACAGAATGCATCCAGATGTGCATCGAAAACTACTACTGGTCTTCCTGGGAACGATCAAAGCGTAGACTGTTTGAGAATTACTCCCATGGAGGAAAGTGCGCATGGTGACTGTTGTATTCAATCCCGATGCAATTTCTGTGTTTCATCAACACTCAGATACTCCACAGATTACAGAATGCCTCCAGATATGCATCGGAAACTACTACTGGTCTTCCAGGGAATGATCAAAGCGTAGACTGTTAGAGACTTTAACCTCATGGAGGAAAGTGCGCATGGTGACTGTTGTATTCAATCCCGATGCAATTTCTGTGTTTCATCAACAGTCTGATAGTCCACAGATTACAGAATGCCTCCATATGTGCATCGGAAACTACTACTGGACTTCCAAGGAACGATCAAAGCGTAGACTGTTTGAGACATTACTCCCATGGAGGAACGTTTGCATGGTGACTGTTGTATTCAATCCCGATGCAATTTTAGTGTTACATCAACACTCTGATAGTCCACAGACTACAGAATGCTTCCAGATGTGCAACGGAATCTACTACTGGTCTTCCAGGGAACGATCAAAGCGTAGACTGTTAGAGACATTACTCGCATGGAGGAAAGTGCGCATGGTGACTTTTGTATTTAATCCCGATGAAATTTCTGTGTTTCATCAATACTCTGATAGACCACAGATTACAGAATGCCTCCAGATGTGCATCGGAAACTAACACTGGTCTTACAGGGAACGATCAAAGCGTAGACCGTTTGAGACATTACTAACATGGAGGAAAGTGCGCATAGTGACTGTTGTATTCAATCCCGATGCAATTTCTGTGTTTCATCAACACTCTGATAGTCCACAGATTACAGAATGCCACCAGATGTGCATCGGTAACTATTACTGTTCATCCAGGGAACGATCAAAGCGTAGACTGTTTGTGACATTACTCCCATGGAGGAAAGTGCGCATGGTGACTGTTGTATTCAATCCCGATGCAATTTTTGTGTTTCATAAACACTCTGATACTCCACAGATTACAGAATGCCTCCAGATGTGCATCGGAAACTACTACTGGTCTTCCAGGGAACGATCAAAGCGTAGACTGTTTGAGACATTACTTCCATGGAGGGAGGTGTTCATGGTGACTGTTGTATTCAATCCCGATGCTATTTTAGTGTTTCATCAACACTCTGATAGTCCACAGACTACAGAATGCTTCCAGATGTGCATCGGAATCTACTACTGGTCTTCCAGGGAACGATCAAAGCGTAGACTGTTAAAGATATTACTCGCATGGAGGAAAGTGCGCATGGTGACTTTTGTATTTAATACCGATGACATTTCTGTGTTTCATCAATACTCTGATAGTCCACAGATTACAGAATGCCTCCAGATGTGCATCGGAAACAAACACTGGTCTTACAGGGAACCATCAAAGAGTAGACCGTTTGAGACATTACTAACATGGAGGAAAGTGCGGATGGTGACTGTTGTATTCAATACCGATGCAATTTCTCTGTTTCATCAACACTCAGATAATCCACAGATTACAGAATGCCTCCAGATATGCATCGGAAACTACTACTGGTCTTCCAGGGAATGATCAAAGCGTAGACTGTTAGAGACTTTAACCTCATTGAGGAAAGTGCGCATGGTGACTGTTGTATTCAATCCCGATGCAATTTCTGTGTTTCATCAACAGTCTGATAGTCCACAGATTACAGAATGCCTCCATATGTGCATCGGAAACTACTACTGGACTTCCAAGGAACGATCAAAGCGTAGACTGTTGGAGACATTACTCCCATGGAGGAAAGTTTGCATAGTGACTGTTGTATTCAATCCCGATGCAATTTTAGTGTTTCTTCAACACTCTGATAGTCCACAGACTACAGAATGTTTCCAGATGTGCAACGGAATCTTCTACTGGTCTACCAGGGAACGATCAAAACGTAGAGACATTACTCGCATGGAGGAAAGTGCGCATGGTGACTATTGTATTTAATCCCGATGAAATTTCTGTGTTTCATCAATACTCTGATAGACCACAGATTACAGAATGCCTCCAGATGTGCATCGGAAACTAACACTGGTCATACAGGGAACAATCAAAGCATAGACCGTTTGCGACATTACTAACAAGGAGGAAAGTGCGCATAGTGACTGTTGTATTCAATCCCGATGCAATTTCTGTGTTTCATCAACACTCTGATATTCCACAGATTACAGAATGCCACCAGATGTGCATCGGTAATTATTACTGTTCATCCAGGGAACGATCAAAGCGTAGACTGTTTGTGACATTACTCCCATGGGGGAAAGTGCGCATGGTGACTGTTGTATTCAATCCCGATGCAATTTGAGTGTTTCATAAACACTCTGATACTCCACAGATTACAGAATGCCTCCAGATGTGCATCGGAAACTACTACTGGTCTTCCAGAGAACGATCGAAGCGTAGGCTAATTGAGACATTACTCCCGTGGAGGAAGGTGCGCATGGAGACTGTTGTATTCAATCCCGATGCAATTTCTGTGTTTCAACAACACTCAGATATTCCACAGATTACAGAATGCCTCCAGATATGCATCGGAAACTACTACTGGTCTTCCAGGGAATGATCAAAGCGTAGACTGTTAGAGACTTTAACCTCATGGAGGAAAGTCCGCATGGTGACTGTTATATTCAATACTGATGCAATTTCTGTGTTTCATCAACAGTCTGATAGTCCACAGATTACAGAATGCCTCCATATGTGCATCGGAAACCACTACTGGACTTCCAAGGAACGATCAAAGCGTAGACTGTTTGAGACATTACTCCCATGGAGGAAAGTTCGCATGGTGACTGTTATATTCAATCCCGATGCAATTTCTGTGTTTCATCAACACTCTTATAGTCCACAGATTACAGAATGCCAAAAGATGTGCATCGGTAACTATTACTGTTCATCCAGGGAACGATCAAAGCGTAGACTGTTTGTGACATTACTCCCATGGAGGAAAGTGCGCATGGTGACTGTTGTATTCAATCCTGATGCAATTTCTGTGTTTCATAAACACTCTGAAAGTCCACAGATTACAGAATGCCTCCAGATGTGCATCGGAAACTACTACTGGTCTTCCAGGGAACGATCAAAACGTAGACTGTTTGAGACATTACTTCCATGGAGGAAGGTGGGCATGGTGACTGTTGTATTTAATCCCGATGCAATTTTAATGTTTCATCAACACTCTGATAGTCCACAGACTACAGAATGCTTCCAGATGTGCAACGGAATCTACTACTGGTCTTCCAGGGAACGATCAAAGCGTAGACTGTTAGAGACATTACTCGCATGGAGGAAAGTGCGCATGGTGACTTTTGTATTTTATCCCGATGAAATTTCTGTGTTTCATCAATACTCTGATAGACCACAGATTACAGAATGCCTCCAGATGTGCATCGGAAACTAACACTGGACTTACAGGGAACGATCAAAGCGTAGACCGTTTGAGACATTACTAACATGGAGGAAAGTGCGCATAGTGACTGTTGTATTCAATCCCGATGCAATTTCTGTGTTTCATCAACACTCTGATAGTCCACAGATTACAGAATGCCACCAGATGTGCATCGGTAACTATTACTGTTCATCCAGGGAACGATCAAAGCGTAGACTGTTTGTGACATTACTCCCATGGGGGAAAGTGCGCATGGTAACTGTTGTATTCAATCCCGATGCAATTTTTGTGTTTCATAAACACTCTGATACTCCACAGATTACAGAATGCCTCCACATGTGCATCGGAAACTACTACTGGACTTAGAAGGAACGATCAAAGCGTAGACTGTTGGAGACATTACTCCCATGGAGGAAAGTTTGCATGGTGACTGTTGTATTCAATCCCGATGCAATTTTAGTGTTTCATCAACACTCTGATAGTCCACAGACTACAGAATGCTTCCAGATGTGCAACGGAATCTACTACTGGTCTACCAGGGAACGATCAAAGCATAGAGACATTACTCGCATGGAGGAAAGTGCGCATGGTATCTTTTGTATTTAATCCCGATGAAATTTCTGGGTTTCATCAATACTCTGATAGACCACAGATTACAGAATGCCTCCAGATGTGCATCGGAAACTAACACTGGTCTTACAGGGAACAATCAAAGCGTGGACCGTTTGAGACATTACTAACATGGAGGAAAGTGCACATAGTGACTGTTGTATTCAATCCCGATGCAAATTCTGTGTTTCATCAACACTCTGATAGTCCACAGGTTACAGAATGCCACCAGATGTGCATCGGTAACTATTACTGTTCATCCAGGGAACGATCAAAGCGTAGACTGTTTGTGACATTACTCCCATGGAGGAAAGTGCGCATGGTGACTGTTGTATTCAATCCCGATGCAATTTGTGTGTTTCATAAACACTCTGATACTCCACAGATTACAGAATGGTTCCAGATGTGCATCGGAAACTACTACTGGTCTTCCAGGGAACGATCGAAACGTAGGCTATTTAAGACATTACTCCCGTGGAGGAAGGTGCGCATGGTGACTGTTGTATTCAATCCCGATGCAATTATTGTGTTTCATCAACACTCGGATCCTCCACTGATTACTGAATATCTCCAGATGTGCATCGGAAACTGCTAATGGTCTTCCTGGGAACGATCAAATCGTAGACATTTTGAGACATTACTCCCATGGAGGAAAGTGCGCATGGTGACTGTTGTATTCAATCGCGATGCAATTTCTGTGTTTCATCAACACTCTGATAGTCCGCAGATTACAGAAGGCCACCAGATGTGCATCGGAAACTAATGTTGGTCTTCCAGGGAACGATCAATGAGTAGACTGTTTGAGACATACCTCCCGTGGAGAGAAGTGAGCATGGTGACTGTTCTATTCAATCCCGATGCATTTTCTGTGTTTCATCAACACTCTGATACTCCACAGATTACAGAATGCCACCAGATGTGCATCGGAAACTACTACTGGTCTTCCAGGGAACGATCAATGCGGAGACTCTTTAAGACATACCTCCCACGGAGGAAAGTGAGCATAGTGACTGTTCTATTCAATCCCGATGCAATTTCTGTGTTTCATCAACACTCTGATAGTCCACAGATTACAGAATGGCACCAGATGTGCATCGGAAACTACTACTGGTCTTCCAGGGGACGATCAAAGCGTAGACTGTATGAGAATTACTCCCATGGAGGAAAGTGCGCATGGTGACTGTTGTATTAAATCCCGATGCAATTTCTGTGTTTCATCAACAGTCTGATTGTCCACAGGTTACAGAATGCCTCCAGATGTGCGTCAGAAACTACTACTGGTATTCCAGGAAACGATCAAAGCGTAAACTCTTTGAGACATTACTCCCATGGAAGAAAGTGCGCATGGTGACTGTTGTATTCAATCCCGATGCAATTTCTGTGTTTCATCAACACTCTGAAAGTCCACAGATTACAGAATGCCTCCAGATGTGCATCGGAAACTACTACTGGACTTCCAGGGAACGATCAAAGCGTAGACTGTTTGAGACACTACTCTTATGGAATTAAGTGCGCATGGTGACTGTTGTATTTATTCCCGATGCAATTTTAGTGTTTCATCAACACTCTGATAGTCACAGATTACAGAATGCCACCAGATGTGCATCGGAAACTGCTACTGGACTTCCAGGGAACGATCAAAGCGTAGACTGTTTGCGACATTACACCCATGGAGGAAAGTGCGCATGGAGACTGTTGTATTCAATCCCGCTGCAATTTCTGTGTTTCATCAACACTCTGATATTCCAAAGATTACAAAATGCCTCCAGATGTGCATCGGAAACTGCTACTGGTCTTCCAGGGAACGATCAAAACGTAGACTGTTTGAGAATTACTCCCATGGAGGAAAGTGCGCATGGTGACTGTTGTATTCAATCCTGATGCAATTTCTGTGTTTCATCAACACTCTGATAGTCCACAGATTACAGAATGCCTCCAGATGGGCATCGGAAACTGCTACTGGACTTCCAGGGAACGATCAAAGCGTAGGCTGTTTGCGACATTACTCCCATGAAGGAAAGTGCGCATGGAGACTGTTGTATTCAGTCCCGCTGCAATTTCTGTGTTTCATCAACACTCTGATATTCCACAGATTACAGAATGCCTCCAGATGTGCATCGGAAACTGCTACTGGTCTTCCAGGGAACGATCAAAACGTAGACGGTTTGAGAGTTACTCATATGGAGGAAAGTGCGCATGGTGACTGTTGTAATCAATCCCGATGCAATTTCTGTGTTTCATCAACACTCTAATAATCCACAGATTACAGAATGCCTTCAGATGTGCATCGGAAACTACTACTGGTCTTCTAGGGAACGATCAAAGCGTAGACTGTTTGAGACATTACTCCCATGGAGGAAAGTGCGCATGGAGACTGTTGTATTCAATCCCGATGCAATTTCTGTGTTTCATCAACCCTCTGATAGTCCACAGATTACAGAATGCCTCCAGATGTGCATCGGAAACTAACACTGGTCTTACAGGGAACGATCAAAGCGTAGACCGATTGAGACATTACTAACATGGAAGAAAGTGCGCATAGTGACTGTTGTATTCAATCCCGATGCAATTTCTGTGTTTCATCAACACTCTGATAGTCCGCAGATTACAGAATGCCTCCAGATGTGCATCGGAAACTACTACTGGTCTTCCAGAGAACGATCGAAGCGTAGGCTATTGGAGACATTACTCCCGTAGAGGAAGGGCGCATGGAGACTGTTGTATTCAATCCCGATGCAATTTCTGTGTTTCAACAACACTCTGATAGTCCACAGATTACAGAATGCCTGCAGATGTGCATCGGAAACTACTACTGGTCTTCCAGGGAACGATCAAAGAGTAGACTGTTTGAGACATTACTCCCATGGAGGAAAGTGCGCATGGTGACTGTTGTATTCAATACCGATGCATTATCTGTGTTTCATCAACACTCAGATAATCCACAGATTACAGAATGCCTCCAGATATGCATCGGAAACCACTACTGGACTTCCAAGGAACGATCAAAGCGTAGACTGTTTGAGACATTACTAACATGGAGGAAAGTTCGCATGGTGACTGTTATATTCAATCCCGATGCAATTTCTGTGTTTCATCAACACTCTTATAGTCCACAGATTACAGAATGCCAAAAGATGTGCATCGGTAACTATTATTGTTCATCCAGGGAACGATCAAAGCGTAGACTGTTTGTGACATTACTCCCATGGAGGAAAGTGCGCATGGTGACTGTTGTATTCAATCCTGATGCAATTTCTGTGTTTCATCAACACTCTGATAGTCCACAGATTAGAGAATGCCTCCAGATGTGCATCGGAAACTACTACTGGTCTTCCAGGGAACGATCAAACCGTAGACTGTTTGAGACATTACTCCTATGGACGAATGTGCACATGGTGACTGTTGTATTCAATCCCGATGCAATTTCTGTGTTTCATCAACACTTAGTTTGTCCACAGATTTCAGAATGCCTCCAGATGTGCATCGGAAACTACAACTGGTCTTCGAGGGAACGATCAAAGCGCGGGCTGTTTGAGAGATTACTCCCATGGAGGAAAGTGTGAATGGTGACTGTTGTATTCAATCCCGATGCAATTTCTGTGTTTCATCAACAGTCTGATAGTCCACAGATTTCAGAATGCCTCTAGATGTGCATCGGAAGGTACTACTGGACTTACAGAGAACGATCAAAGCGTAGACTATTTGAGACATTACTCCCATGGAGGAAAGTGCGCATGGTGACTTTTGTATTCAATCCCGATGCAACTTCTGTGTTTCATCAACACTCTGATAGTCCACAGATTACAGAATGCCTCCAGATGTGCATCGGTACTTATTACTGTTCTTCCAGGGAACGATCAAAGCGTAGACTCTTTGAGACATTACTCCCATGGAGGAAAGTGCGCATGGTGACTGTTGTATTCAATCCCGATGCAATTTTTGTGTTTCATCAATACTCTGATACTCTACAGATTACAGAATGCCTCCAGATGTGCGTCAGAAAATACTACTGGTATTCCAGGGAACGATCAAAGCGTAAACTCTTTGAGACATTACTCCCATGGAGGAAAGTGCGCATGGTGACTGTTGTATTCAATCCTGATGCAATTTCTGTGTTTCATCAACACTCTGTTACTCCACTGATTACAGAATGTTTGCAGATGTGCATCGGAAACTGCTACTGGTCTTCCTGGGAACGATCAAATCGTAGACATTTTGAGACATTACTCCCATGGAGGAAAGTGCGCATGGTGACTGTTGTATTCAATCCCGATGCAATTTCTGTGTTTCATCAACACTCTGATACTCCACAGATTACAGAATGCCTCCAGATATGCATCGGAAACTAACACTGGTCTTACAGGGAACGACAAAGCGTAGACTGTTTGTGACATTACTCCCATGGAGGAAAGTGCGCATGGTGACTGTTGTATTCAATCCCGATGCAATTTGTGTGTTTCATCAACACTCTTATACTCCACAGATTACAGATTGCCTCCAGATGTGCATCGAAAACTACTACTGGTCTTCCTGGGAACGATCAAACCGTAGACTCTTAGAGCCATTACTCCCATGGAAGAATGTGCGCATGGTGACTGTTGTATTCAATCCCGATGCAATTTCAGTGTTTCATCAACACTCAGATAATCCACAGATTACAGAATGCCTCCAGATATGCATCGGATACTACTACTGGTCTTAGAGGGAATGAACAAAGCGTAGACTGTTTGAGAGATTACTCCCATGGAGGAAAGTGTGCACGGTGACTGTTGTATTCAATCCGAATGCAAGTTCTGTGTTTCATCAACACTCTGATACTCCACAGATTACAGAATGCATCCAGATGTGCATCGAAAACTACTACTGGTCTTCCTGGGAACGATCAAAGCGTAGACTGTTTGAGAATTACTCCCATGGAGGAAAGTGCGCATGGTGACTGTTGTATTCAATCCCGATGCAATTTCTGTGTTTCATCAACACTCAGATACTCCACAGATTACAGAATGCCTCCAGATATGCATCGGAAACTACTACTGGTCTTCCAGGGAATGATCAAAGCGTAGACTGTTAGAGACTTTAACCTCATGGAGGAAAGTGCGCATGGTGACTGTTGTATTCAATCCCGATGCAATTTCTGTGTTTCATCAACAGTCTGATAGTCCACAGATTACGGAATGCCTCCATATGTGCATCGGAAACTACTACTGGACTTCCAAGGAACGATCAAAGCGTAGACTGTTTGAGACATTACTCCCATGGAGGAACGTTTGCATGGTGACTGTTGTATTCAATCCCGATGCAACTTTAGTGTTTCATCAACACTCTGATAGTCCACAGACTACAGAATGCTTCCAGATGTGCAACGGAATCTACTACTGGTCTTCCAGGGAACGATCAAAGCGTAGACTGTTAGGGACATTACTCGCATGGAGGAAAGTGCGCATGGTGACTTTTGTATTTAATCCCGATGAAATTTCTGTGTTTCATCAATACTCTGATAGACCACAGATTACAGAATGCCTCCAGATGTGCATCGGAAACTAACACTGGTCTTACAGGGAACGATCAAAGCGTAGACCGTTTGAGACATTACTAACATGGAGGAAAGTGCGCATAGTGACTGTTGTATTCAATCCCGATGCAATTTCTGTGTTTCATCAACACTCTGATAGTCCACAGATTACAGAATGCCACCAGATGTGCATCGGTAACTATTACTGTTCATCCAGGGAACGATCAAAGCGTAGACTGTTTGTGACATTACTCCCATGGAGGAAAGTGCGCATGGTGACTGTTGTATTCAATCCCGATGCAATTTTTGTGTTTCATGAACACTCTGATACTCCACAGATTACAGATTGCCTCCAGATGTGCATCGGAAACTACTACTGGTCTTCCAGGGAACGATCAAAGCGTAGACTGTTTGAGACATTACTTCCATGGAGGGAGGTGTTCATGGTGACTGTTGTATTCAATCCCGATGCTATTTTAGTGTTTCATCAACACTCTGATAGTCCACAGACTACAGAATGCTTCCAGATGTGCATCGGAATCTACTACTGGCCTTCCAGGGAACGATCAAAGCGTAGACTGTTAAAGATATTACTCGCATGGAGGAAAGTGCGCATGGTGACTTTTGTATTTAATACCGATGACATTTCTGTGTTTCATCAATACTCTGATAGTCCACAGATTACAGAATGCCTCCAGATGTGCATCGGAAACTAACACTGGTCTTACAGGGAACCATCAAAGAGTAGACCGTTTGAGACATTACTAACATGGAGGAAAGTGCGGATGGTGACTGTTGTATTCAATACCGATGCAATTTCTCTGTTTCATCAACACTCAGATAATCCACAGATTACAGAATGCCTCCAGATATGCATCGGAAACTACTACTGGTCTTCCAGGGAATGATCAAAGCGTAGACTGTTAGAGACATTAACCTCATTGAGGAAAGTGCGCATGGTGACTGTTGTATTCAATCCCGATGCAATTTCTGTGTTTCATCAACAGTCTGATAGTCCACAGATTACAGAATGCCTCCATATGTGCATCGGAAACTACTACTGGACTTCCAAGGAACGATCAAAGCGTAGACTGTTGGAGACATTACTCCCATGGAGGAAAGTTTGCATAGTGACTGTTGTATTCAATCCCGATGCAATTTTAGTGTTTCATCAACACTCTGATAGTCCACAGACTACAGAATGTTCCAGATGTGCAACGGAGTCTTCTACTGGTCTACCAGGGAACGATCAAAGCGTAGAGACATTACTCGCATGGAGGAAAGTGCGCATGGTGACTATTGTATTTAATCCCGATGAAATTTCTGTGTTTCATCAATACTCTGATAGACCACAGATTACAGAATGCCTCTAGATGTGCATCGGAAACTAACACTGGTCATACAGGGAACAATCAAAGCATAGACCGTTTGAGACATTACTAACATGGAGGAAAGTGCGCATAGTGACTGTTGTATTCAATCCCGATGCAATTTCTGTGTTTCATCAACACTCTGATAGTCCACAGATTACAGAATGCCACCAGATGTGCATCGGTAATTATTACTGTTCATCCAGGGAACGATCAAAGCGTAGACTGTTTGTGACATTACTCCCATGGGGGAAAGTGCGCATGGTGACTGTTGTATTCAATCCCGATGCAATTTGAGTGTTTCATAAACACTCTGATACTCCACAGATTACAGAATGCCTCCAGATGTGCATCGGAAACTACTACTGGTCTTCCAGAGAACGATCGAAGCGTAGGCTAATTGAGACATTACTCCCGTGGAGGAAGGTGCGCATGGAGACTGTTGTATTCAATCCCGATGCAATTTCTGTGTTTCAACAACACTCAGATATTCCACAGATTACAGAATGCCTCCAGATATGCATCGGAAACTACTACTGGTCTTCCAGGGAATGATCAAAGCGTAGACTGTTAGAGACTTTAACCTCATGGAGGAAAGTGCGCATGGTGACTGTTATATTCAATCCTGATGCAATTTCTGTGTTTCATCAACAGTCTGATAGTCCACAGATTACAGAATGCCTCCATATGTGCATCGGAAACCACTACTGGACTTCCAAGGAACGATCAAAGCGTAGACTGTTTGAGACATTACTCCCATGGAGGAAAGTTCGCATGGTGACTGTTATATTCAATCCCGATGCAATTTCTGTGTTTCATCAACACTCTTATAGTCCACAGATTACAGAATGCCAAAAGATGTGCATCGGTAACTATTACTGTTCATCCAGGGAACGATCAAAGCGTAGACTGTTTGTGACATTACTCCCATGGAGGAAAGTGCGCATGGTGACTGTTGTATTCAATCCTGATGCAATTTCTGTGTTTCATAAACACTCTGAAAGTCCACAGATTACAGAATGCCTCCAGATGTGCATCGGAAACTACTACTGGTCTTCCAGGGAACGATCAAAACGTAGACTGTTTGAGACATTACTTCCATGGAGGAAGGTGGGCATGGTGACTGTTGTATTCAATCCCGATGCAATTTTAGTGTTTCATCAACACTCTGATAGTCCACAGACTACAGAATGCTTCCAGATGTGCAACGGAATCTACTACTGGTCTTCCAGGGAACGATCAAAGCGTAGACTGTTAGAGACATTACTCGCATGGAGGAAAGTGCGCATGGTGACTTTTGTATTTTATCCCGATGAAATTTCTGTGTTTCATCAATACTTTGATAGACCACAGATTACAGAATGCCTCCAGATGTGCATCGGAAACTAACACTGGACTTACAGGGAACGATCAAAGCGTAGACCGTTTGAGACATTACTAACATGGAGGAAAGTGCGCATAGTGACTGTTGTATTCAATCCCGATGCAATTTCTGTGTTTCATCAACACTCTGATAGTCCACAGATTACAGAATGCCACCAGATGTGCATCGGTAACTATTACTGTTCATCCAGGGAACGATCAAAGCGTAGACTGTTTGTGACATTACTCCCATGTGGGAAAGTGCGCATGGTGACTGTTGTATTCAATCCCGATGCAATTTTTGTGTTTCATAAACACTCTGATACTCCACAGATTACAGAATGCCTCCACATGTGCATCGGAAACTACTACTGGACTTAGAAGGAACGATCAAAGCGTAGACTGTTGGAGACATTACTCCCATGGAGGAAAGTTTGCATGGTGACTGTTGTATTCAATCCCGATGCAATTTTAGTGTTTCATCAACACTCTGATAGTCCACAGACTACAGAACGCTTCCAGATGTGCAACGGAATCTACTACTGGTCTACCAGGGAACGATCAAAGCATAGAGACATTACTCGCATGGAGGAAAGTGCGCATGGTATCTTTTGTATTTAATCCCGATGAAATTTCTGGGTTTCATCAATACTCTGATAGACCACAGATTACAGAATGCCTCCAGATGTGCATCGGAAACTAACACTGGTCTTACAGGGAACAATCAAAGCGTGGACCGTTTGAGACATTACTAACATGGAGGAAAGTGCGCATAGTGACTGTTGTATTCAATCCCGATGCAAATTCTGTGTTTCATCAACACTCTGATAGTCCACAGATTACAGAATGCCACCAGATGTGCATCGGTAACTATTACTGTTCATCCAGGGAACGATCAAAGCGTAGACTGTTGGAGACATTACTCCCATGGAGGAAAGTGCGCATGGTGACTGTTGTATTCAATCCCGATGCAATTTGTGTGTTTCATAAACACTCTGATACTCCACAGATTACAGAATGGTTCCAGATGTGCATCGGAAACTACTACTGGTCTTCCAGGGAACGATCGAAACGTAGGCTATTTAAGACATTACTCCCGTGGAGGAAGGTGCGCATGGTGACTGTTGTATTCAATCCCGATGCAATTATTGTGTTTCATCAACACTCGGATCCTCCACTGATTACTGAATATCTCCAGATGTGCATCGGAAACTGCTAATGGTCTTCCTGGGAACGATCAAATCGTAGACATTTTGAGACATTACTCCCATGGAGGAAAGTGCGCATGGTGACTGTTGTATTCAATCGCGATGCAATTTCTGTGTTTCATCAACACTCTGATAGTCCGCAGATTACAGAAGGCCACCAGATGTGCATCGGAAACTAATGTTGGTCTTCCAGGGAACGATCAATGAGTAGACTGTTTGAGACATACCTCCCGTGGAGAGAAGTGAGCATGGTGACTGTTCTATTCAATCCCGATGCATTTTCTGTGTTTCATCAACACTCTGATACTCCACAGATTACAGAATGCCACCAGATGTGCATCGGAAACTACTACTGGTCTTCCAGGGAACGATCAATGCGGAGACTCTTTAAGACATACCTCCCACGGAGGAAAGTGAGCATGGTGACTGTTCTATTCAATCCCGATGCAATTTCTGTGTTTCATCAACACTCTGATAGTCCACAGATTACAGAATGGCACCAGATGTGCATCGGAAACTACTACTGGTCTTCCAGGGGACGATCAAAGCGTAGACTGTATGAGAATTACTCCCATGGAGGAAAGTGCGCATGGTGACTGTTGTATTAAATCCCGATGCAATTTCTGTGTTTCATCAACAGTCTCATTGTCCACAGGTTACAGAATGCCTCCAGGAGTGCGTCAGAAACTACTACTGGTATTCCAGGAAACGATCAAAGCGTAAACTCTTTGAGACATTACTCCCATGGAAGAAAGTGCGCATGGTGACTGTTGTATTCAATCCCGATGCAATTTCTGTGTTTCATCAACACTCTGAAAGTCCACAGATTACAGAATGCCTCCAGATGTGCATCGGAAACTACTACTGGACTTCCAGGGAACGATCAAAGCGTAGACTGTTTGAGACACTACTCTTATGGAATTAAGTGCGCATGGTGACTGTTGTATTTATTCCCGATGCAATTTTAGTGTTTCATCAACACTCTGATAGTCACAGATTACAGAATGCCACCAGATGTGCATCGGAAACTGCTACTGGACTTCCAGGGAACGATCAAAGCGTAGACTGTTTGCGACATTACACCCATGGAGGAAAGTGCGCATGGAGACTGTTGTATTCAATCCCGCTGCAATTTCTGTGTTTCATCAACACTCTGATATTCCACAGCTTACAAAATGCCTCCAGATGTGCATCGGAAACTGCTACTGGTCTTCCAGGGAACGATCAAAACGTAGACTGTTTGAGAATTACTCCCATGGAGGAAAGTGCGCATGGTGACTGTTGTATTCAATCCTGATGCAATTTCTGTGTTTCATCAACACTCTGATAGTCCACAGATTACAGAATGCCTCCAGATGGGCATCGGAAACTGCTACTGGACTTCCAGGGAACGATCAAAGCGTAGGCTGTTTGCGACATTACTCCCATGAAGGAAAGTGCGCATGGAGACTTTTGTATTCAGTCCCGCTGCAATTTCTGTGTTTCATCAACACTCTGATATTCCACAGATTACAGAATGCCTCCAGATGTGCATCGGAAACTGCTACTGGTCTTCCAGGGAACGATCAAAACGTAGACGGTTTGAGAGTTACTCATATGGAGGAAAGTGCGCATGGTGACTGTTGTAATCAATCCCGATGCAATTTCTGTGTTTCATCAACACTCTAATAATCCACAGATTACAGAATGCCTTCAGATGTGCATCGGAAACTACTACTGGTCTTCTAGGGAACGATCAAAGCGTAGACTGTTTGAGACATTACTCCCATGGAGGAAAGTGCGCATGGAGACTGTTGTTTTCAATCCCGATGCAATTTCTGTGTTTCATCAACCCTCTGATAGTCCACAGATTACAGAATGCCTCCAGATGTGCATCGCAAACTAACACTGGTCTTACAGGGAACGATCAAAGCGTAGACCGATTGAGACATTACTAACATGGAAGAAAGTGCGCATAGTGACTGTTGTATTCAATCCCGATGCAATTTCTGTGTTTCATCAACACTCTGATAGTCCGCAGATTACAGAATGCCTCCAGATGTGCATCGGAAACTACTACTGGTCTTCCAGAGAACGATCGAAGCGTAGGCTATTTGAGACATTACTCCCGTAGAGGAAGGTGCGCATGGAGACTGTTGTATTCAATCCCGATGCAATTTCTGTGTTTCAACAACACTCTGATAGTCTACAGATTACAGAATGCCTGCAGATGTGCATCGGAAACTACTACTGGTCTTCCAGGGAACGATCAAAGAGTAGACTGTTTGAGACATTACTCCCATGGAGGAAAGTGCGCATGGTGACTGTTGTATTCAATACCGATGCATTATCTGTGTTTCATCAACACTCAGATAATCCACAGATTACAGAATGCCTCCAGATATGCATCGGAAACCACTACTGGACTTCCAAGGAACGATCAAAGCGTAGACTGTTTGAGAGATTACTAACATGGAGGAAAGTTCGCATGGTGACTGTTATATTCAATCCCGATGCAATTTCTGTGTTTCATCAACACTCTTATAGTCCACAGATTACAGAATGCCAAAAGATGTGCGTCGGTAACTATTATTGTTCATCCAGGGAACGATCAAAGCGTAGACTGTTTGTGACATTACTCCCATGGAGGAAAGTGCGCATGGTGACTGTTGTATTCAATCCTGATGCAATTTCTGTGTTTCATCAACACTCTGATACTCCACAGATTACAGAATGCCTCCAGATGTGCATCGGAAACTACTACTGGTCTTCCAGGGAACGATCGAAGCGTAGGCTATTTAAGACATTACTCCCGTGGAGGAAGGTGCGCATTGTGACTGTTGTATTCAATCCCGATGCAATTATTGTGTTTCATCAACACTCGGATCCTCCACTGATTACTGAATATCTCCAGATGTGCATCGGAAACTGCTAATGGTCTTCCTGGGAACGATCAAATCGTAGACATTTTGAGACATTACTCTCATGGAGGAAAGTGCACATGGTGGCTGTTGTATTCAATCCCGATGCCATTTCTGTGTTTCATCAACACTCTGAAAGTCCACAGATTACAGAATGCCTCCAGATGTGCATCGGAAACTACTACTGGTCTTTCAGGGAACGATCAAAACGTAGACTGTTTGAGACATTACTTCCATGGAGGAAGGTGGGCATGGGGACTGTTGTATTCAATCCCGTGCAATTTCTGAGTTTCATCAACAGTCTGATAGTCCACAGATTACAGAATGCGTAGAGATGTGCATCGGAAACTACTACTGGTCTTCCAGGGAACGATTAAAGCGTAGACTCTTAGAGACATTACTCCCATGGAGGAAAGTGCGCATGGTGACTGTTGTATTCAATCCCAATGCAATTTCTGTGTTTCATCAACACTCTGATACTCCACAGATTACAGAATGCCTCCAGATATGCGTCAGAAACTACTACTGGTATCCAGTAAACGATCAAAGAGTAAACTCTTTGAGACATTACTCCCATGGAGTAATGTGCGCATGGTGACTGTTGTATTCAATCCCGATGCAATTTCTGTGTTTCATCAACACTCGGATACTCCACTGATTACTGAATATCTCCAGATGTGCATCGGAAACTGCTAATGGTCTTCCTGTGAACTATCAAATCGTAGACATTTTGAGACATTACTCCCATGGAGGAAAGTGCACATGGTGACTGTTGTATTTAATCCCGATGCCATTTCTGTGTTTCATCAACACTATGAAAGTCCACAGATTACAGAATGCCTCCAGATGTGCATCGGAAACTACTTCTGGTCTTCAAGAGAACGATCAAAGCGTATACTCTTTGAGACATTACTCCCATGGAGGAAAGTGCGCATGGTGACTGTTGTATTCAATCGCGATGCAATTTCTGTGTTTCATCAACACTCTGATAGTCCGCAGATTACAGAAGGCCACCAGATGTGCATCGGAAACTAATGTTGGTCTTCCAGGGAACGATCAATGCGTAGACTGTTTGAGACATACCTCCCGTGTAGAAAAGTGAGCATGGTGACTGTTCTATTCAATCCCGATGCATTTTCTGTGTTTCATCAACACTCTGATACTCCACAGATTACAGAATGCCACCAGATGGGCATCGGAAACTACTACTGGTCTTCCAGGGAACGATCAATGCGTAGACTCTTTAAGACATACCTCCCACGGAGGAAAGTGAGCATGGTGACTGTTCTATTCAATCCCGATGCAATTTCTGTGTTTCATCAACACTCTGATAGTCCACAGATTACAGAATGGCACCAGATGTGCATCGGAAACTACTACTGGTCTTCCAGGGGACGATCAAAGCGTAGACTGTATGCGACATTACTCCCATGGAGGAAAGTGCGCATGGTGACTGTTGTATTAAATCCCGATGCAATTTCTGTGTTTCATCAACAGTCTGATTGTCCACAGGTTACAGAATGCCTCCAGATGTGCGTCAAAAACTACTACTGGTATTCCAGGAAACGATCAAAGCGTAAACTCTTTGAGACATTACTCCCATGGAGGAAAGTGCGCATGGTGACTGTTGTATTCAATCCCGATGCAATTTTAACGTTTCATCAACACTCAGATAGTCACAGATTACAGAATGCCACCAGATGTGCATCGGAAACTGCTACTGGACTTCCAGGGAACGATCAAAGCGTAGACTGTTTGCGACATTACACCCATGGCGGAAAGTGCGCATGGGGACTGTTGTATTCAATCCCGCTGCAATTTCTGTGTTTCATCAACACTCTGATATTCCACAGATTACAGAATGCCTCCAGATGTGCATCGGAAACTGCTACTGGTCTTCCAGGGAACGATCAAAACGTAGACGGTTTGAGAATTACTCATATGGAGGAAAGTGCGCATGGTGATTGTTGTAATCAATCCCGATGCAATTTCTGTGTTTCATCAACACTCTTATAATCCACAGATTACAGAATGCCTTCAGATGTGCATCGGAAACTACTACTGGTCTTCTAGGGAAAGATCAAAGCGTAGACTGTTTGAGACATTACTCCCATGGAGGAAAGTGCGCATGGAGACTGTTGTATTCAATCCCGATGCAATTTCTGAGTTTCATCAACCCTCCGATAGTCCACAGATTACAGAATGCCTCCAGATGTGCATCGGAAACTAACACTGGTCTTACAGGGAACGATCAAAGCGTAGACCGATTGAGACATTACTAACATGGAGGAAAGTGCTCATAGTGACTGTTGTATTCAATCCCGATGCAATTTCTGTGTTTCATCAATACTCTGATAGTCCGCAGATTACAAGGGTTCCACCAGATGTGCATCGGTAACTATTACTGTTCATCCAGGGAACGATCAAAGCGTAGACTGTTTGTGACATTACTACCATGGGGGAAAGTGCGCATGGTGACTGTTGTATTCAATCCCGATGCAATTTGTGTGTTTCATAAACACTCTGATACTCCACATATTACAGAATGCCTCCAGATGTGCATCGGAAACTACTACAGGTCTTCCAGGGAACGATCAAAACGTAGACTGTTTGAGACACTATTCCATGAAGGAAGGTGGGCATGGTGACTGTTGTATTAAATCCCGATGCAATTTCTGTGTTTCATCAACACTCTGATACTCCACAGATTACAGAATAACTCCAGATGTGCATCGGTATCTATTACTGTTCTTCCAGGAAACGATCAAATCGTAGACTGTTTGAGACATTACTCCCATGGAGGAAAGTGCGCATGGTGACTGTTGTATTCAATGCCGATGTAATTTCTGTGTTTCATCAACACTCTTATAGTCCACAGATTACAGAATGCCTCCAGATATGCATCGGAAACTACTACTGGTCTTCCAGGGAACGATCAAAGCGTAGACTGTTTGAGACATTACTCCAATGGAGGAATGTGCGGCTGGTGACTGTTGTATTCAATCCCGATGCAATTTCTGTGTTTCATCAACACTCAGGTACTCCACAGATTTCAGAATGCCTCCAGATGGGCATCGGAAACAACTACTGGTCTTCCAGGGAGCGATTAAAGCGTAGACTCTTAGAGACATTACTCCCATGGAGGAAAGTGCGCATGGTGACTGTTGTATTAAATCCCGATGCAATTTCTGTGTTTCATCAACACTCTGATATTCCACTGATTACAGAATGTCTCCAGATGTGCATCGGTAAATGCTACTGGTCTTCCTGGGAACGATCAAATCGTAGACATTTTAAGACATTACTCCCATGGAGGAAAGTGCAAATATTGACTGTTGTATTCAATCCCGATGCCATTTCTGTGTTTCATAAACACTTTGAAAGTCCACAGATTACAGAATGTCTCCAGATGTGCGTCAGAAACTACTACTTGACTTCCAGGGAACGATCAAATCGTAGCCTGTTTGAGACATTAGTCCCATGGAGGAAAGTGCGCATGGTGACTGTTGTATTCGTTCCCGATTTCCACTTCTGTGTTTCATCAACAATCTGACAGTCCACAGATTACAGAAAAACTCCAGATGTGCATCGGTAACTATTACTGTTCTTACAGGAAACGATCAAAGCGTAGACTGTTTGACACATTACTCCCATGGAGGAAAGTGCGCATGGTGACTGTTGTATTCAATGCCGATGCAATTTCTGTGTTTCATCAACACTCTTATAGTCCACAGATTACAGAATGCCTCCAGATATGCATCGGAAACTACTACTGGTCTTCCAGGGAACGATCAAAGCGTAGACCGTTTGAGACATTACTCCAATGGAGGAATGTGCGGCTGGTGACTATTGTATTCAATCCCGATGCAATTTCTGTGTCTCATCAACACTCAAGTACTCCACAGATTTCAGAATGCCTCCAGATGGGCATCGGAAACAACTACTGGTCTTCCAGGGAACGATCAAAGTGTAGACTGTTTGAGAGATTACTCCTATGGAGAAAAGTGTGCACGGTGACTGTTGTATTCAATCCCGATGCAATTTCTGTGTTTCATCAACAGTCTGATAGTCCACAGATTACAGATTGCCTCCATATGTGCATCGGAAACTACTACTGGACTTCCAAGGAACGATCAAAGCGTAGACTGTTTGAGACATTACCCCCATAGAGGAAAGTTCGCATGGTGACTGTTGTATTCTATCCCAATGCAATTTTAGTGTTTCACCAACACTCTGATAGCCCACAGACTACAGAATGCTTATAGATGTGCATCGGAATCTAATACTGGTCTTCCAGGATCGATCAAATTGTAGACTGTTAGAGATATTACTTGTTATGAGGAAAGTGCGCATGGTAACTTTTGTATTTAATCCCGATGAAATTTCTGTGTTTCATCAATACTCTGATAGTCCACAGATTACAGAATGTCTCCAGATGAGTATCGGAAACTAACACTGGTCTTACAGGGAACGATCAAAGCGTAGACCGTTTGAGACATTACTAACATGGAGGAAAGTGCGGATGGTGACTGTTGTATTCAATACCGATGCAATTTCTGTGTTTCATCAACACTCAGATAATCCAACGATTACAGAATGCCTCCAGATATGCATCGGAAACTACTACTGGTCTTCCAGGGAATGATCAAAGCGTAGACTGTTAGAGACTTTAATCTCATGGAGGAAAGTGCGCATGGTGACTATTGTATTCAATCCCGATGCAATTTCTGTGTTTCATCAACAGTCTGATAGTCCACAGATTACAGAATGCCTCCATATGTGCATCGGAAACTACTAGTTGACTTCCAAGGAACGATCAAAGCGTAGACTGTTTGAGACATTACTCCCATGGAGGAAAGTTCGCATGGTGACTGTTGTATTCATTCCGGATGGAATTTTAGTGTTTCATCAACACTCTGTTAGTCCACAGACTACAGAATGCTTCCAGATGTGCATCGGAATCTACTACTGGTCTTCCATTGAACGATCAAAGCGTAGACTGTTAGAGACATTACTCGCATGGAGGAAAGTGCGCATGGTGACTTTTGTATTTAATCCCGATAAAATTTCTGTGTTTCATCAATACTCTGATAGACCACAGATTACAGAATGCCTCCAGATGTGCATCGGAAACTAACACTGGACTTACAGGGAACGATCAAAGCGTATACCGTTTGAAACATTACTAACATGGAGGAAAGTGCGCATGGTTACTCTTGTATTCAATCCCGATGCAATTTTTGTGTTTCATAAACACTCTGATACTACACATATTACAGAATGCCTCCAGATGTGCATCGGAAACTACTACTGGTCTTCCAGGGAACGATCGAAGCGTAGGCTATTTGAGACATTACTCCCGTGGAGGAAGGTGCGCATGGTGACTGTTGTATTCAATCCCGATGCAATTTCTGTGTTTCATCAACACTCTGATAGTCCACAGATTACAGAATGCCTCCAGATGTGCAACGGAAACTACTACTGGTCATCCAGGGAACGATCAAAGCGTAGACTGTTTGAGACATTACTTCTATGGAGGAAGGTGTTCATTGTTACTGTTGTATTCAATCCCGATGCAATTTTAGTGTTTCATCAACACTCTGATAGTCCACAGACTACAGAATGCTTCCAGATGTGCATCAGAATCTACTACTGGTCTTCCAGAGAACGATCAAAGCGTAGACTGTTAAAGATATTACTCGCATGGAGGAAAGTGCGCATGGTGACTTTTTTATTTAATCCCGATGAAATTTCTGTGTTTCATCAATACTCTTATAGTCCACAGATTACAGAATGCCTCCAGATGTGCATCGGAAACTAACACTGGTCTTACAGGGAACGATCAAAGCGTAGACCGTTTAAGACATTACAAACATGGAGGAAAGTGCGGATGGTGACTGTTGTATTCAATACCGATGCAACTTCTGTGTTTCATCAACACTCAGATAATCCACAGTTTACAGAATGCCTTCAGATATGCATCGGAAACTACTACTGGTCCTCCAGGGAATGATCAAAGCGTAGACTGTTAGAGACTTAACCTCATGGAGGAATGTGCGCATGGTGACTGTTGTATTCAATCCCGATGCAATTTCTGTGTTTCATCAACAGTCTGATAGTCCACAGATTACAGAATGCCTCCATATGTGCATCGGAAACTACTACTGGACTTCCAAGGAACGACCAAAGCGTAGACTGTTTGAGACATTACTCCCATGGAGGAAAGTTTGCATGGTAACTGTTGTATTCAATCCCGATGCAATTTTAGTGTTTCATCAACACTCTGATAGTCCACAGACGACAGAATGCTTCCAGATGTGCAACGGAATCTACTACTGGTCTTCCAGGGAACGATCAAAGCGTAGACTGTTAGAGACATTACTCGCATTGAGGAAAGTGCGCATGGTGACTTTTGTATTTAATCCCGATGAAATTTCTGTGTTTCATCAATACTCTGATAGACCACAGATTACAGAATGCCTGCAGATGTGCATCGGAAACTAACACTGGTCTTACAGGGAACGATCAAAGCGTAGACCGTTTGAGACATTACTAACATGAAGGAAAGTGCGCATAGTGACTGTTGTATTCAATCCCGATGCAATTTCTGTGTTTCATCAACACTCTGATAGTCCACAGATTACAGAATGCCTGCAGATGTGCATCGGTAACTATTACTGTTCATCCAGGGAACGATCAAAGCGTAGACTGTTTGTGACATTACTCCCATGGAGGAAAGTGCGCATGGTGACTGTTGTATTCAATCCCGATGCAATTTTTGTGTTTCATAAACACTCTGATACTCCACAGATTACAGAATGCCTCCAGATGTGCATCGGAAACTACTACTGGTCTTCCAGGGAACGTTCAAAGCGTAGACTGTTTGAGACATTACTTCCATGGAGGAAGGTGTTCATGGTGACTGTTGTATTCAATCCCGATGCAATTTTAGTGTTTCATCAACACTCTGATAGTCCACAGACTACAGAATGCTTCCAGATGTGCATCGGAATCTACTACTGGTCTTCCAGGGAACGATCAAAGCGTAGACTGTTAAAGATATTACTCGCATGGAGGAAAGTGCGCATGGTGACTTTTTTATTTAATCCCGATGAAATTTCTGTGTTTCATCAATACTCTTATAGTCCACAGATTACAGAATGCCTCCAGATGTGCATCGGAAACTAACACTGGTCTTACAGGGAACGATCAAAGCGTAGACCGTTTGAGACATTACAAACATGGAGGAAAGTGCGGATGGTGACTGTTGTATTCAATACCGATGCAACTTCTGTGTTTCATCAACACTCAGATAATCCACAGATTACAGAATGCCTCCAGATATGAATCGGAAACTACTACTGGTCCTCCAGGGAATGATCAAAGCGTAGACTGTTAGAGACTTAACCTCATGGAGGAATGTGCGCATGGTGACTGTTGTATTCAATCCCGTTGCAATTTCTGTGTTTCATCAACAGTCTGATAGTCCACAGATTACAGAATGCCTCCATATGTGCATCGGAAACTACTACTGGACTTCCAAGGAACGACCAAAGCGTAGACTGTTTGAGACATTACTCCCATGGAGGAAAGTTTGCATGGTGACTGTTGTATTCAATCCCGATGCAATTTTAGTGTTTCATCAACACTCTGATAGTCCACAGACTACAGAATGCTTCCAGATGTGCAACGGAATCTACTACTGGTCTTCCAGGGAACGATCAAAGCGTAGACTGTTAGAGACATTACTCGCATTGAGGAAAGTGCGCATGGTGACTTTTGTATTTATTCCCGATGAAATTTCTGTGTTTCATCAATACTCTGATAGACCACAGATTACAGAATGCCTGCAGATGAGAATCGGAAACTAACACTGGTCTTACAGGGAACGATCAAAGCGTAGACCGTTTGAGACATTACTAACATGGAGGAAAGTGCGCATAGTGACTGTTGTATTCAATCCCGATGCAATTTCTGTGTTTCATCAACACTCTGATAGTCCACAGATTACAGAATGCCACCAGATGTGCATCGGTAACTATTACTGTTCATCCAGGGAACGATCAAAGCGTAGACTGTTTGAGACATTACTTCCATGGAGGAAGGTGTTCATGGTGACTGTTGTATTCAATCCCGATGCAATTTTAGTGTTTCATCAACACTCTGATAGTCCACAGACTACAGAATGCTTCCAGATGTGCATCGGAATCTACTACTGGTCTTCCAGGGAACGATCAAAGCGTAGACTGTTAAAGATATTACTCGCATGGAGGAAAGTGCGCATGGTGACTTTTGTATTTAATACCGATGAATTTTCTGTGTTTCATCAATACTCTGATAGTCCACAGATTACAGAATGCCTCCAGATGTGCATCGGAAACTAACACTGGTCTTACAGGGAACGATCAAAGTGTAGATCGTTTGAGACATTACTAACATGGAGGAAAGTGCGGATGGTGACTGTTGTATTCAATACCGATGCAATTTCTGTGTTTCATCAACACTCAGATAATCCACAGATTACAGAATGCCTCCAGATATGCATCGGAAACTACTACTGGTCTTCCAGGGAATGATCAAAGCGTAGACTGTTAGAGACTTTAACCTCATGGAGGAAAGTGCGCATGGTGACTGTAGTATTCAATCCCGATGCAATTTCTGCGTTTCATCAACAGTCTGATAGTCCACAGATTACAGAATGCCTCCATATGTGCATCGGAAACTACTACTGGACTTCCAAGGAACGATCAAAGCGTAGACTGTTGGAGACATTACTCCCATGGAGGAAAGTTTGCATGGTGTCTGTTGTATTCAATCCCGATGCAATTTTAGTGTTTCATCAACACTCTGATAGTCCACAGACTACAGAATGCTTCCAGATGTGCAACGGAATCTACTACTGGTCTACCAGGGAACGATCAAAGCGTAGAGACATTACTCGCATGGAGGAAAGTGCGCATGGTGACTTTTGTATTTAATCCCGATGAAATATCTGTGTTTCATCAATACTCTGATAGACCACAGATTACAGAATGCCTCCAGATGTGCATCGGAAACTAACACTGGTCTTACAGGGAACGATCAAAGCGTAGACCGTTTGAGACATTACTAACATGGAGGAAGGTGCGCATAGTGACTGTTGTATTCAATCCCGATGCAGTTTCTGTGTTTCATCAACACGCTGATAGTCCACAGATTACTGAATGCCACCAGATGTGCATCGGTAACTATTACTGTTCATCCAGGGAACGATCAAAGCGTAGACTGTTTGTGACATTACTCCCATGGAGGAAAGTGTGCATGGTGACTGTTGTATTCAATCCCGATGCAATTTTTGTGTTTCATAAACACTCTGATACTCCACAGATTACAGAATGCCTCCAGATGTGCATCGGAAACTACTACTGGTCTTCCAGGGAACGATCAAAGCGTAGACTGTTAGAGACTTTAACCTCATGGAGGAAAGTGCACATGGTGACTGTTGTATTCAATCCCGATGCAATTTCTGTGTTTCATCAACAGTCTGATAGTCCACAGATTACAGAATGCCTCCATATGTGCATCGGAAACTACTACTGGACTTCCAATGAACGATCAAAGCGTAGACTGTTGGAGACATTACTCCCATGGAGGAAAGTTTGCATGGTGACTGTTGTATTCAATCCCGATGCAATTTTAGTGTTTCATCAACACTCTGATAGTCATCAGACTACAGAATGCTTCCAGATGTGCAACGGAATCTACTACTGGTCTACCAGGGAACGATCAAAGCGTAGAGACATTACTCCCATGGAGGAAAGTTTGCATGGTGACTTTTGTATTTAATCCCGATGAAATTTCTGTGTTTCATCAATACTCTGATAGACCACAGATTACAGAATGCCTCCAGATGTGCATCGGAAACTAACACTGGTCTTACAGGGAACGATCAAAGCGTAGACCGTTTGAGACATTACTAACATGGAGGAAAGTGCGCATAGTGACTGTTGTATTCAATCCCGATGCAATTTCTGTGTTTCATCAACACTCTGATAGTCCACAGATTACAGAATGCCACCAGATGTGCATCGGTAACTATTACTGTTCATCCAGGGAACGATCAAATCGTAGACTGTTTGTGACATTACTCCCATGGGGGAAAGTGCGCATGGTGACTGTTGTATTCAATCCCGATGCAATTTCTGTGTTTCAACAACACTCTGATAGTCCACAGATTACAGAATGCCTGCAGATGTGCATCGGAAACTACTACTGGTCTTCCAGGGAACGATCAAAGAGTAGACTGTTTGAGACATTACTCCCATGGAGGAAAGTGCGCATGGTGACTGTTGTATTCAATACCGATGCATTATCTGTGTTTCATCAACACTCAGATAATCCACAGATTACAGAATGCCTCCAGATATGCATCGGAAACTACTACTGGTCTTCCAGGGAATGATCAAAGCGTAGACTGTTAGAGACTTTAACCTCATGGAGGAAAGTGCGCATGGTGACTGTTGTATTCAATCCTGATGCAATTTCTGTGTTTCATCAACAGTCTGATAGTCCACAGATTACAGAATGCCTCCATATGTGCATCGGAAACCACTACTGGACTTCCAAGGAACGATCAAAGCGTAGACTGTTTGAGACATTACTCCCATGGAGGAAAGTTCGCATGGTGACTGTTATATTCAATCCCGATGCAATTTCTGTGTTTCATCAACACTCTTGTAGTCCACAGATTACAGAATGCCAAAAGATGTGCATCGGTAACTATTACTGTTCATCCAGGGAATGATCAAAGCGTAGACTGTTTGTGACATTACTCCCATGGAGGAAAGTGCGCATTGTGACTGTTGTATTCAATCCCGATGCAATTTGTGTGTTTCATAAACACTCTGATACTCCACAGATTACAGAATGCCTCCAGATGTGCATCGGAAACTACTACTGGTCTTCCAGGGAACGATCGAAGCGTAGGCTATTTGAGACATTACTCCCGTGGAGGAAGGTGCGCATGGTGACTGTTGTATTCAATCCCGATGCAATTATTGTGTTTCATCAACACTCGGATCCTCCACTGGTTACTGAATATCTCCAGATGTGCATCGGAAACTGCTAATGGTCTTCCTGGTAACGATCAAATCGTAGACATTTTGAGACATTACTCTCATGGAGGAACGTGCACATGGTGACTGTTGTATTTTAATCCCGATGCCATTTCTGTGTTTCATCAACACTCTGAAAGTCCACAGATTACAGAATGCCTCCAGATGTGCATCGGAAACTTCTACTGGTCTTCCAGGGAACGATCAAAACGTAGACTGTTTGAGACATTACTTCCATGGAGGAAGGTGGGCATGGTGACTGTTGCATTCAATCCCGTGCAATATCTGAGTTTCATCAACAGTCTGATAGTCCACAGATTACAGAATGCCTCTAGATGTGCATCGGAAACTGCTACTGGTCCTCCAGGGTACGATCAAAACGTAGACTGTTTGAGAATTACTCCCATGGAGGAAAGTGCGCATGGTGACTGTTGTATTCAATCCTGATGCAATTTCTGTGTTTCATCAACACTCTGATAGTCCACAGATTACAGAATGACTCCAGATGGGCATCGGAAACTGCTACTGGACTTCCAGGGAACGATCAAAGCGTAGACTGTTTGCGACATTACTCCCATGGAGGAAAGTGCGCATGGAGACTGTTGTATTCAATCCCGCTGCAATTTCTGTGTTTCATCAACACTCTGATATTCCAAAGATTACAGAATGCCTCCAGATGTGCATCGGAAACTGCTACTGGTCTTCCAGGGACCGATCAAAACGTAGACGGTTTAAGAATTACTCATATGGAGGAAAGTGCGCATGGTGACTGTTGTAATCAATCCCGATGCAATTTCTGTGTTTCATCAACTCTCTTATAATCCACAGATTACACAATTCCTTCAGATGTGCATCGGAAACTACTACTGGTCTTCTAGGGAACGATCAAAGCGTAGACTGTTTGAGACATTACTCCCATGGAGGAAAGTGCGCATGGAGACTGTTGTATTCAATCCCGATGCAATTTCTGTGTTTCATCAACCGTCTGATAGTCCAGAGATTACAGAATGCCTCCAGATGTGCATCGGAAACTAACACTGGTCTTACAGGGAACGATCAAAGCGTAGACCGATTGAGACATTACTAACATGGAGGAAAGTGCGCATAGTGACTGTTGTATTCAATCCCGATGCAATTTCTGTGTTTCATCAACACTCTGATAGTCCACAGATTACAGAATGCCACCAGATGTGCTTCGGTAACTATTACTGTTCATCCAGGGAACGATCAAAGGGTAGACTGTTTGTGACATTACTCCCATGGGGGAAAGTGCGCATGGTGACTGTTGTATTCAATCCCGATGCAATTTGTGTGTTTCATAAACACTCTGATAGTCCACAGATTACAGAATGCCTCCAGATGTGCATCGGAAACTACTACAGGTCTTCCAGGGAACGATCAAAACGTAGACTGTTTGAGACATTACTTCCATGGAGGAAGGTGGGCATGGTGACTGTTGTACTCAATCCCGTGCAATTTCTGTGTTTCATCAACAGTCTGATAGTCCACGGATTACAGAATGCGTCCAGAAGTGCATCGGAAACTACTACTGGTCTTCCAGGAACGATTAAAGCGTAGACTCTTAGAGACATTACTCCCATGGAGGAAAGTGCGCATGGTGACTGTTGTATTCAATCCCGATGCAATTTCTGTGTTTCATCAACACTCTGAAACTCCACAGATTACAGAATGCTTCCAGATATGCATCAGAAACTACTACTGGTATTCCAGGAAACGATCAAAGCGTAAAGTCTTTGAGACATTACTCCCATGGAGGAAAGTGCGCATGGTGACTGTTGTATTCAATCCCGCTGCAATTTCAGTGTTTCATCAACACTCTGATATTCCACAGATTACAGCATGCCTCCAGATGTGCATCGGAAACTAGGACTGGTCTTCCAGGGAACGATCAAAACGTACACTGTTTGCGACATTACTCCCATGGAGGAAAGTGCGCATGGAGACTGTTGTATTCAATCCCGCTGCAATTTCAGTGTTTCATCAACACTCTGATATTCCACAGATTACAGCATGCCTCCAGATGTGCATCGGAAACTAGGACTGGTCTTCCAGGGAACGATCAAAACGTAGACTGTTTGAGAATTACTCCCATGGAGGAAAGTGCGCATGGTGACTGTTGTATTCAATCCTGATGCAATTTCTGTGTTTCATCAACACTCTGATAGTCCACAGATTACAGAATGCCTCCAGATGTGCATCGGAAACTAACACTGGTCTTACAGGGAACAATCAAAGCGTAGACTGTTTGAGACATTACTCCCATTTAGGAAAATGCGCATTGTGACTGTTGTATTCAATCCCGAGGCAATTTCTGTGTTTCAATCCACACTTTGAAGGTCTACAGATTAAAGAAGGAATCCAGATGTGCATCGGAACCTACTACTGGTCTTCCAGGGAACGATCAAAGCATAGACTGTTTAAAAGATTACTCCCAAGGAGGAAAGTGTGCACGGTGACTTGTATTCAATCCCGATGCAATTTCTGTGTTTCATCAACAGTCTGATAGTCCACAGATTACAGAATGCCTCCAGATGTGCATCGGAAACTACTACTGGATTTCCAGGGATCGATCAAAGCTTAGACTGTTTGAGACATTACTCCCATGGAGGAAAGTGTGCATGGTGACTGTTGTTTTCAATTCCGATGCAATTTTAGTGTTTCATCAACACTCTGATAGTCCACAGATTACAGAATACCTCCAGATGTGCATCGGAAACTACTACTGGTCTTGCAGGGTACGATCAAAGCGTAGACTGTTATAGACATTACTCGCATGGAGGAAAGTGCGCATGGTGACTGTTGTATTTAATCCCGATGAAATTTCTGTGTTTCATCAACACTCTGATATACCACAGATTACAGAATGCCTCCAGATGTGCATCGGAAACTGCTACTGGATTTCCAGTGAACGATCAAAGCGTAGACTGTTTGCGACATTACTCCCATGGAGGAAAGTGCGCATGGAGACTGTTGTATTCAATCCCACTGCAATTTCTGTGTTTCATCAACACTCTGATAGTCCACAGATTACAGATTGCCTCCAGATGTGCATCGGAAACTACTACTGGTCTTCCAGGGAACGATCAAAGCGTAGACTGTTTGAGAATTACTCCCATGGAGGAAAGTGCGCATGGTGACTGTTGTATTCAATCCCGATGCAATTTCTGTGTTTCATCAACACTCTTATAATCCACAGATTTCAGAATGCCTCCCGATGTGCATCGGTAACTACTACTGGTCTTCCAGGGAACGATCAAAACGTAGACTGTTTGAGAAAAACTCCCATGGAGGAAAATACGCATGGTGACTGTTGTATTCAATCCCGATGCAATTTCTGTGTTTCATCAACACTCTTATAATCCACAGATTTCAGAATGCCTCCAGATGTGCATCGGAAACTACGACTGGTCTTCCAGGGAACGATCAAAGCGTAGACAGTTTGAGAGATTACTCCCATGGAGGAATGTGCGCATGGTGACTGTTCTATTCAATCCCGATGCAATTTCTGTGTTTCATCAACACTCTGATAGTCCACAGATTACAGAATATCACCAGATGTGCATCGGAAACTACTACTGGTCTTCCAGGGGACGATCAAAGCGTAGACTGTATGAGAATTACTCCCATGGAGGAAAGTGCGCATGGTGACTGTTGTATTCAATCCTGATGCAATTTCTGTGTTTCATCAACACTCTGATAGTCCACAGATTACAGAATATCAACAGATGTGCATTGGGAACTGCTAATGGTCTTCCAGGGAACGATCAAATCGTAGACTGTTTGAGAATTACTCCCATGTAGGAAAGTGCGCATGGTGACTGTTGTAATCAATCCCGGTGCTATTTCTGTGTTTCATCAACACTCTTATAATCCACAGATTACAGAATGCCACCAGATGTGCATCGGAAACTGCTAATGGTCTTCCAGGGAACGATCAAAACGTAGACTGTTTGAGAATTACTCCCATGTAGGAAAGTGTGCATGGTGACTGTTGTAATCAATCCCGATGCTATTTCTGTGTTTCATCAACACTCCTATAATCCACAGATTACAGAATGCCTTCAGATGTGCATCGGAAACTACTAATGGTCTTCTAGGGAACGATCAAAGCGTAGACTGTTTGAGACATTACTCCCATGGAGGAAAGTGCGCATGGTGACCGTTGTATTCAATCCTGATGCAATTTCTGTGTTTCATCGTCCCTCTGATAGTACACAGATTACAGAATGCCTCCAGATGTGCATCGGAAACCACTACTGGACTTCCAGGGAACGATCAAAGCGTAGACTGTTTGAGACACTATTCCCATGGAGGAAAGTGCGCATGGTGACTGTTGTATTCAATCCCGATGCAATTTCTGTGTTTCATCAACACTCTGATACTCCACAGAATACAGAGCGCCAACAGATGTGCATCGGAAACTTCTACTGGACTTCCAGGGAACGATCAAAGCGTAGACTGTTTGCGACATTACTCCCATGGAGGAAAGTGCGCATGGAGACATTTGTATTCAATCCCGCTGCAATTTCTGTGTTTCATCAACACTCTGATATACCACAGATTACAGAATGCATCCAGATGTGCATTGGAAACTGCTACTGGACTTCCAGGGAACGATCAAAGTGTAGACTGTTTGCGACATTACTCCCATGGAGGAAAGTGCGCATGGAGATTGTTGTATTCAATCCCACTGCAATTTCTGTGTTTCATCAACACTCTGATAGTCCACAGATTACAGAATGCCAGCAGATGTGCATCGGAAACTACTACTGGTCTTCCAGGGAACGATCAAAGCGTAGACTGTTTGAGAATTACTCCCATGGAGGAAAGTGCGCATGGAGACTGTTGTATTCAATCCCGATGCGATTTCTGTGTTTCATCAACACTCTTATAATCCACAGATTTCAGAATGCCTCCAGATGTGCATCGGAAACTACGACTGGTCTTCCAGGGAACGATCAAAGCGTAGACTGTTTGAGAGATTATTCCCATGGAGGAAAGTGTGCACGGTGACTGTTGTATTCAATCCCGATGCAATTTCTGTGTTTCATCAACAGACTGATAGTCCACATATTACAGAATGCCTCCAGATGTGCATCGGAAACCACTACTGGACTTCCAGGGAACGACCAAAGCGTAGACTGCTTGAGACAATACTCCCATGGAGAAAAGTGCGTATGGTGACTGTTGTATTCAATCCCGATGCAATTTCTGTGTTTCATCAACACTCTGATACTCCACAGACTACAGAGTGCCAACAGATGTGCATCGGAAACTGCTACTGGACTTCCAGGGAACGATCAAAGCGTAGACTGTTTGCGACATTACTCCCATGGAGGAAAGTGCGCATGGAGACTGTTGTATTCAATCCCGCTGCAATTTCTGTGTTTCATCAACACTCTGATATACCACAGATTACAGAATGCCTCCAGATGTGCATCGGAAACTGCTACTGGACTTCCAGGGAACGATCAAAGCGTAGACTGTTTGCGACATTACTCCCATGGAGGAAAGTGCGCATGGAGATTGTTGTATTCTATCCCACTGCAATTTCTGTGTTTCATCAACACTCCGATAGTCCACAGATTACAGAATGCCAGCAGATGTGCATCGGAAACTACTACTGGTCTTCCAGGGAACGATCAAAGCGTAGACTGTTTGAGAATTATTCCCATGGAGGAAAGTGCGCATGGTGACTGTTGTATTCAATCCCGATGCGACTTCTGTGTTTCATCAACACTCTTATAATCCACAGATTTCATAATGCCTCCAGATGTGCATCGGAAACTACGACTGGTCTTCCAGGGAACGATCAAAGCGTAGACTGTTTGAGAGATTACTCCCATGGAGGAAAGTGTGCACGGTGACTGTTGTATTCAATCCCGATGCAATTTCTGTGTTTCATCAACAGACTGATAGTCCACAGATTACAGAATACCTCCAGATGTGCATCGGAAACTACTACTGGACTTCCAGGGAACGATCAAAGCGTAGACTGCTTGAGACAATACTCTCATGGAGAAAAGTGCGCATGGTGACTGTTGTATTGAATCCCGATGCAATTTTAGTGTTTCATCAACACTCTGATAGTCCACAGATTAGAGAATACCTCTGGATGTGCATCGGAAACTACTACTGGTCTTGCAGGTTACGATCAAGTCGTAGACTGTTAGAGACAACACTCGCATAGAGGAAAGTGCGCATGGTGACTGTTGTATTTAATCCCGATGAAATATCTGTGTTTCATCAATACTCTGATAGTCCACATATTATAGAATGCAACCAGATGTGCATCGGAACTAACACTGGTCTTCCAGGGAACGATGAAAGCGTAGACTGTTTGAGAGATTATTCCCATGGAGGAAAGTGTGCACGGTGACTGTTGTATTCAATCCCGATGCAATTACAGTGTTTCATCAACACTCTGATACTCCACAGATTACAGAATGCCACCAGATGTGCATCGGAAACTACTACTGGTCTTCCAGGGAACGATCAAAGCGTAGACTGTTTGAGACATACCTCCCGTGGAGGAAAGTGAGCATGGTGACTGTTCAATTCAATCCCGATGCAATTTTTGTGTTTCATCAACACTCAGATAGTCCACAGATTACAGAATGGCACCAGATGTGCATCGGAAACTACTACTGGTCTTCCAGGGAACGATCGAAGCGTAGACTGTTTGAGACATACCTCCCGTGGAGGAAAGTGCGCATGGTGACCGTTCAGTTCAATCCCGATGCAATTTTTGTGTTTCATCAACACTCAGATAGTCCACACATTACAGAATGCCTCCAGATGTGCATCGGAAACTGCTACTGGACTTCCAGGGAACGATCAAAGCGTAGACTGTTTGCGACATTACTCCCATGGAGGAAAGTGAGCTTGGAGACTGTTGTATTCAATACCACTGCGATATCTGTGTTTCATCAACAATCTGAGAGTCCACAGATTACAGAATGCCTCCAGATGTGCATCGGAAAGTACTACTGGTCTTCCAGGGAACGATCAAAGCGTAGACTGTTTGAGACATTACTCCCATGGAGGAAAGTGCGCATGGTGACTGTTAAATTCAATCCCGACGCAATTTCTGTGTTTCAATCCACACTTTGAGGGTCCACAGATTACAGAAGGAATCCAGATGTGCATCGGAAACTACTACTGGTCTTCCAGGTAACGATCAAAGGGTAGACAATTTGGGAAATACTCCCATGGAGGAAAGGGCGCATGGTGACTCTTGTGTTCAATCCCGATGCAATTTCTGTGTTTCATCAACACTCTGATAGTCCACAGATTACAGAGTGCCAGCAGATGTGCATCGGAAACTACTACTGGTCTTCCAGGGAACGATCAAAGCGTAGACTGTTTGAGACATTACTCCCATGGAGGCAAGTGCGCATGGTAATTGTTGTATTCAATCCCGATGCAATTTCTGTGTTTCATTAACACTCATTTAGTCCACAGATTTCAGAATGCCTCCAGATGTGCATCGGAAACTACGACTGGTCTTCCAGAGAACGATCAAAGCGTAGACTGTGTGAGAGATAACTCCCATGGAGGAAAGTGTGCACGGTGATTAATGTATTCAATCCCGAAGCAATATCTGTGTTTCATCAATACTTTGATAGTCCACACATTATAGAATGCAACCAGATGTGCATCGGAAACTAACACTGGTCTTACAGCTAACGATCAAAGCGTAGACTGTTAGAGACTTTAATCTCATGGAGGAGAGTGCGCATGGTGCCTGTTGTATACAATCCCGATGCTATTTCTGTGTTTCATCAACACTCTGATAGTAAACAGATTACAGAATGCCTCCAGATGTGCATCGGTAACTATTACTGTTCTTCCAGGAAACGATCAAAGCGTAGACTGTTTGTGACATTACTCCCATGGAGGAAAGTGCGCATGGTGACTGTCGTATTCAATCCCGATAGAATTTCTGTGTTTCATCAACACTCTGATATTCCACAGATTACAGAATGCCTCCAGATGTGCATCGGAAACTTCTACTGGACTTCCAGGGAACGATCAAAGCGTAGACTGTTTGAGACACTACTCTTATGGAGGAAAGTGCGCATGGAGACTGTTGTATTCAATCCCGATGCAATTTTAGTGTTTCATCAACATTCTGATAGTCCACAGATTACAGAATGCCACCAGATGTGCATCGGAAACTACTACTGGTCTTCCAGGGAACGATCAAAGCGTAGACTGTTTGAGACATACCTCCCGTTGAGGAAAGTGAGCATGGTGACTGTTCTATCCAATCCCGATGCAATTTTTGTGTTTCATCAACACTCTGATAGTCCACAGATTACAGAATGGCACCAGATGTGCATCGGAATCTACTACAGGTCTTCCAGGGGACGATCAAAACGTAGACTGTATGAGAAATACTCCCAGGGAGGGAAGTGCGCATGGTGACTGTTGTATTCAATCCCACTGCAATTTCTGTGTTTCATCAACAATCTGATAGTCCACAGATTACAGAATGCCTCCAGATGTCATCGGGAACTACTACTGGTCTTCCAGGGAACGATCAAAGCGTAGACTGTTTGAGACATTACTCCCATGGAGGAAACTGTGCACGGTGATTAATGTATTCAATCCCGAAGCAATATCTGTGTTTCATCAATACTCTGATAGTCCACACATTATAGAATGCAACCAGATGTGCATCGGAAACTAACACTGGTCTTACAGGGAACGATCAAAGCGTAGACTGTTAGAGACTTTAATCTCATGGAGGAAAGTGCGCATGGTGCCTGTTGTATACAATCCCGATGCAATTTCTGTGATTCTTCAACACTCTGATAGTAAACAGATTACAGAATGCCTCCAGATGTGTATCGGTAACTATTACTGTTCTTCCAGGAAACGATCAAAGCGTAGACTGTTTATGACATTACTCCCATGGAGGAAAGTGCGCATGGTGACTGTTGTATTCAATCCCGATACAATTTCTGTGTTTCATCAACACTCTGATATTCCACAGATTACAGAATGCCTCCAGATGTGCATCGGAAACAGCTACTGGACTTCCAGGGAACGATCAAAGCGTAGACTGTTTGAGACACTACTGTTATGGAGGAAAGTGCGCATTGAGGCTGTTGTATTCTATCCCGATGCAATTTTAGTGTTTCATCAACATTCTGATAGTCCACAGATTACAGAATGCCACCAGATGTGCATCGGAAACTACTACTGGTCTTCAAGGGAACAATCAAAGCGTATACTGTTTGAGACATTACTCCCGTGGAGGAAAGTGCGCATGGTGACTGTTGTATTCAATCCCGATGCAATTTCTGTGTTTCAATATACACTTTGAAGGTCCACAGATTACAGAAGGAGTCCAGATGTGCATCGGAAACTACTACTGGTCTTCCAGCGAACGATCAAAGGGTAGACTATTTGAGAAATACTCCCATGGAGGAAAGTGCGCATGGTGACTGTTGTGTTCAATCCCGATGCAATTTCTGTGTTTCATCAACACTCTGATAGTCCACAGATTACAGAATGCCAGCAGATGTGCATCGGAAACTACTACTGGTCTTCCAGGGAACGATCAAAGCGTAGACTGTTTGAGAATTACTCCCATGGAGGAAAGTGCGCATGGTGACTGTTGTATTCAATCCCGATGCAATTTCTGTGTTTCATCAACACTCTTATAATACACAGATTACAGAATGCCTCCAGATGTGCATCGGAAACTACTACTGGTCTTCCAGGGAACGATCAAAGCGTAGACTGTTTGCGACATTACTCCCATGGAGGAAAGTGCGCATGGAGATTGTTGTATTCAATCCCACTGCAATTTCTGTGTTTCATCAACACTCCGATAGTCCACAGATTACAGAATGCCAGCAGATGTGCATCGGAAACTACTACTGGTCTTCCAGGGAACGATCAAAGCGTAGACTGTTTGAGAATTATTCCCATGGAGGAAAGTGCGCATGGTGACTGTTGTATTCAATCCCGATGCGACTTCTGTGTTTCATCAACACTCTTATAATCCACAGATTTCATAATGCCTCCAGATGTGCATCGGAAACTACGACTGGTCTTCCAGGGAACGATCAAAGCGTAGACTGTTTGAGAGATTACTCCCATGGAGGAAAGTGTGCACGGTGACTGTTGTATTCAATCCCGATGCAATTTCTGTGTTTCATCAACAGACTGATAGTCCACAGATTACAGAATGCCTCCAGATGTGCATCGGAAACTACTACTGGACTTCCAGGGAACGATCAAAGCGTAGACTGCTTGAGACAATACTCTCATGGAGAAAAGTGAGCATGGTGACTGTTGTATTCAATCCCGATGCAATTTTAGTGTTTCATCAACACTCTGATAGTCCACAGATTACAGAATACCTCTGGATGTGCATCGGAAACTACTACTGGTCTTGCAGGTTACGATCAAGGCGTAGACTGTGAGAGACATCACTCGCATAGAGGAAAGTGCGCATGGTGACTGTTGTATTTAATCCCGATGAAATATCTGTGTTTCATCAATACTCTGATAGTCCACATATTATAGAATGCAACCAGATGTGCATCGGAACTAACACTGGTCTTCCAGGGAACGATGAAAGCGTAGACTGTTTGAGAGATTATTCCCATGGAGGAAAGTGTGCACGGTGACTGTTGTATTCAATCCCGATGCAATTACAGTGTTTCATCAACACTCTGATACTCCACAGATTACAGAATGCCACCAGATGTGCATCGGAAACTACTACTGGTCTTCCAGGGAACGATCAAAGCGTAGACTGTTTGAGACATACCTCCCGTGGAGGAAAGTGAGCATGGTGACTGTTCAATTCAATCCCGATGCAATTTTTGTGTTTCATCAAAGCTCAGATAGTCCACAGATTACAGAATGGCACCAGATGTGCATCGGAAACTACTACTGGTCTTCCAGGGAACGATCAAAGCGTAGACTGTTTGAGACATACCTCCTGTGGAGGAAAGTGAGCATGGTGACCGTTCAGTTCAATCCCGATGCAATTTTTGTGTTTCATCAACACTCAGATAGTCCACACATTACAGAATGCCTCCAGATGTGCATTGGAAACTGCTACTGGACTTCCAGGGAGCGATCAAAGCGTAGACTTTTTGCGACATTACTCCCATGGAGGAAAGTGAGCTTGGAAACTGTTGTATTCAATCCCACTGCGATATCTGTGTTTCATCAACAATCTGATAGTCCACAGATTACAGAATGCCTCCAGATGTGCATCGGAAACTACTACTGGTCTTCCAGGGAACGATCAAAGCGTAGACTGTTTGAGACATTACTCCCATGGAGGAAAGTGCGCATGGTGACTGTTAAATTCAATCCCGACGCAATTTCTGTGTTTCAATCCACACTTTGAAGGTCCACAGATTACAGAAGGAATCCAGATGTGCATCGGAAACTACTACTGGTCTTCCAGGTAACGATCAAAGGGTAGACAATTTGGGAAATACTCCCATGGAGGAAAGGGCGCATGGTGACTCTTGTGTTCAATAACGATGCAATTTCTGTGTTTCATCAACACTCTGATAGTCCACAGATTACAGAATGCCAGCAGATGTGCATCGGAAACTACTACTGGTCTTCCAGGGAACGATCAAAGCGTAGACTGTTTAAAACATTACTCCCATGGAGGCAAGTGCGCATGGTAATTGTTGTATTCAATCCCGATGCAATTTCTGTGTTTCATTAACACTCAGTTAGTCCACAGATTTCAGAATGCCTCCAGATGTGCATCGGAAACTACGACTGGTCTTCCAGGGAACGATCAAAGCGTAGACTGTGTGAGAGATAACTCCCATGGAGGAAAGTGTGCACGGTGATTAATGTATTCAATCCCGAAGCAATATCTGTGTTTCATCAATACTCTGATAGTCCACACATTATAGAATGCAACCAGATGTGCATCGGAAACTAACACTGGTCTTACAGCTAACGATCAAAGCGTAGACTGTTAGAGACTTTAATCTCATGGAGGAGAGTGCGCATGGTGCCTGTTGTATACAATCCCGATGCTATTTCTGTGTTTCATCAACACTCTGATAGTAAACAGATTACAGAATTTCTCCAGATGTGCATCGGTAACTATTACTGTTCTTCCAGGAAACGATCAAAGCGTAGACTGTTTGTGACATTACTCCCATGGAGGAAAGTGCGCATGGTGACTGTCGTATTCAATCCCGATAGAATTTCTGTGTTTCATCAACACTCTGATATTCCACAGATTACAGAATACCTCCAGATGTGCATCGGAAACTTCTACTGGACTTCCAGGGAACGATCAAAGCGTAGACTGTTTGAGAAACTACTCTTATGGAGGAAAGTGCGCATGGAGACTGTTGTATTCAATCCCGATGCAATTTTAGTGTTTCATCAACATTCTGATAGTCCACAGATTACAGAATGCCACCAGATGTGCATCGGAAACTACTACTGGTCTTCCAGGGAACGATCAAAGCGTAGACTGTTTGAGACATACCTCCCGTTGAGGAAAGTGAGCATGGTGACTGTTCTATCCAATCCCGATGCAATTTTTGTGTTTCATCAACACTCTGATAGTCCACAGATTACAGAATGGCACCAGATGTGCATCGGAATCTACTACTGGTCTTCCAGGGGACGATCAAAACGTAGACTGTATGAGAAATACTCCCAGGGAGGAAAGTGCGCATGGTGACTGTTGTATTCAATGCCACTGCAATTTCTGTGTTTCATCAACAATCTGATAGTCCACAGATTACAGAATGCCTCCAGATGTCATCGGGAACTACTACTGGTCTTCCAGGGAACGATCAAAGCGTAGACTGTTTGAGACATTACTCCCATGGAGGAAACTGTGCACGGTGATTAATGTATTCAATCCCGAAGCAATATCTGTGTTTCATCAATACTCTGATAGTCCACACATTATAGAATGCAACCAGATGTGCATCGGAAACTAACACTGGTCTTACAGGGAACGATCAAAGCGTAGACTGTTAGAGACTTTAATCTCATGGAGGAAAGTGCGCATGGTGCCTGTTGTATACAATCCCGATGCAATTTCTGTGATTCTTCAACACTCTGATAGTAAACAGATTACAGAATGCCTCCAGATGTGTATCGGTAACTGTTACTGTTCTTCCAGGAAACGATCAAAGCGTAGACTGTTTATGACATTACTCCCATGGAGGAAAGTGCGCATGGTGACTGTTGTATTCAATCCCGATACAGTTTCTGTGTTTCATCAACACTCTGATATTCCACAGATTACAGAATGCCTCCAGATGTGCATCGGAAACTGCTACTGGACTTCCAGGGAACGATCAAAGCGTAGACTGTTTGAGACACTACTGTTATGGAGGAAAGTGCGCATGGAGGCTGTTGTATTCTATCCCGATGCAATTTTAGTGTTTCATCAACATTCTGATAGTCCACAGATTACAGAATGCCACCAGATGTGCATCGGAAACTACTACTGGTCTTCAAGGGAACAATCAAAGCGTATACTGTTTGAGACATTACTCCCGTGGAGGAAAGTGCGCATGGTGACTGTTGTATTCAATCCCGATGCAATTTCTGTGTTTCAATATACACTTTGAAGGTCCACAGATTACAGAAGGAGTCCAGATGTGCATCGGAAACTACTACTGGTCTTCCAGCGAACGATCAAAGGGTAGACTATTTGAGAAATACTCCCATGGAGGTAAGTGCGCATGGTGACTGTTGTGTTCAATCCCGATGCAATTTCTGTGTTTCATCAACACTCTGATAGTCCACAGATTACAGAATGCCAGCAGATGTGCATCGGAAACTACTACTGGTCTTCCAGGGAACGATCAAAGCGTAGACTGTTTGAGAATTACTCCCATGGAGGAAAGTGCGCATGGTGACTGTTGTATTCAATCCCGATGCAATTTCTGTGTTTCATCAACACTCTTATAATTCACAGATTACAGAATGCCTCCAGATGTGCATCGGAAACTACTACTGGTCTTCCAGGGAACGATCAAAGCGTAGACTGTTTGAGACATTACTCCCATGGAGGAAAGTGCGCATGGTAACTGTTGTATTCAATCCCGTTGCAATTTCTGTGTTTCATTAACACTCACTTAGTCCACAGATTTTAGAATGCCTCCAGATGTGCATCGGAAACTACGACTGGTCTTCCAGGGAACGATCAAAGCGTAGACTGTTTGAGAGATTACTCCCATGGAGGAATGTGTGCACGGTGATTAATGTATTCAATCCCGATGCAATTTCTGTGTTTCATCAACACTCTGATAGTCCACAGATTACAGAATGCCAGCAGATGTGCATCGGAAACTACTACTGGTCTTCCAGGGAACGATCAAAGCGTAGACTGTTTGAGAATTACTCCCATGGAGGAAAGTGCGCATGGTGACTGTTGTATTCAATCCCGATGCAATTTCTGTGTTTCATCAACACTCTTATAATTCACAGATTACAGAATGCCTCCAGATGTGCATCGGAAACTACTACTGGTCTTCCAGGGAACGATCAAAGCGTAGACTGTTTGAGACATTACTCCCATGGAGGAAAGTGCGCATGGTAACTGTTGTATTCAATCCCGTTGCAATTTCTGTGTTTCATTAACACTCACTTAGTCCACAGATTTTAGAATGCCTCCAGATGTGCATCGGAAACTACGACTGGTCTTCCAGGGAACGATCAAAGCGTAGACTGTTTGAGAGATTACTCCCATGGAGGAATGTGTGCACGGTGATTAATGTATTCAATCCCGAAGCAACTTCTGTGTTTCATCAACAGTCTGATAGTCCACAGATTACAAAATGCCTCCAGATGTGCATCGGAAACTACTACTGGACTTCCAGGGAACGATCAAAGCGTAGACTGTTTGAGACATTACTCCCATGGAGGAAAGTGCGCATGGTGACTGTTGTATTCAATCCCGATGCAATTTTAGTGTTTCATCAACACTCTGATAGTCCACAGATTACAGAATACCTCCAGATGTGCATCGGAAACTACTACTGGTCTTGCAGGGTACGATCAAAGCGTAGACTGTTAGAGACATTACTCGCATAGAGGAAAGTGCGCATGCTGACTGTTGTATTTATTCCCGATGAAATATCTGTGTTTTATAAATACTCTGATAGTCCACGTATTATAGAATGCAACCAGATGTGCATCGGAAACGAACACTGGTCTTACAGGGAACGATCAAAGCGTAGACTGTTAGAGACTTTAATCTCATGGAGGAAAGTGCGCATGGTGCCTGTTGTATTCATTCCCGATGCAATTTCTGTGATTCATCAACACTCTGATAGTAAACAGATTACAGAATGCCTCCAGATGTGCATCGGTAACTATTACTGTACTTCCAGGAAACGATCAAAGCGTAGACTGTTTGTGACATTACTCCCATGGAGGAAAGCGCCATGGTGACTGTTGTATTCAATCCCGATGCAATTTGTGTGTTTCATCAACACTCTGATACTCCACAGATTACAAAATGCCTCCAGATGTGCATCGGAAACTACTACTGGACTTCCAGGGATCGATCAAAGCGTAGGCTGTTTGAGACATTACTCCCGTGGAGGAAGGTGCGCATGGTGACTGTTGTATTCAATCCTGATGCAATTTCTTTGTTTCATCAACACTCTGATACTCCACAGATTACAGAATGCCTCCAGATGTGCATCGGAATCTACTGCTGGTCTTCAAGGGCACGATCAAAGCGTAGACTGTTTAAGACATTACTCCCATGGAGGAAAGTGCGCATGGTGACTGTTGTATTGAATCCCGATGCAATTTCTGTGTTTCATCAACAGTCTGATAGTCCACAGGTTACAGAATGCCTTCAGATGTGCATCGGAAACTACTACTGGACTTCCAGGGAACGATCAAAGCGTAGACTGTTTGAGACATTACTCCCATGGAGGAAAGTGCACATGGGGACTGTTGTATTCAATCCCGAGAAAATTACTGTGCTTCATGAACACTTTGAAGGTCCACAGATTACAGAAAGCCTCCAGATGTGCATTGGAAACTACTAGTGGTTTTCAAGGGAATGATTAAAGCATAGACTGTTTGAGACATTACTCCCATGGAGGAAAGTGCGCATGGTGACTGTTGTATTCAATCCCGATGCAAATTCTGTGTTTCATCAACACTCTGATCGTCCACACGTTACAGAATGCCACCAGATGTGCATCGGAAACTACTATTGGTCTTCCAGGGAACGATCAAAGCATAGACTGTTTGAGACATTACTCTTATGGAGGAAAGGCGCATGGTGACTGTTGTATTCAATTCCAATGCAATTTCTGTGTTTCATCAACACTCTGATACTCCACAGATTACAGAATGCCTCCAGATGTGCATCGGAAACTGCTACTGGTCTTCCAGGGAACGATCAAAGCGTAGACTGTTTGAGAATTACTCCCATGGAGGAAAGTGCGCATGGTGACTGTTGTATTCAATCCCGATGCTATTACTGTGTTTCATCAACAGTCTGATAGTCCACAGTTACAGAATGCCTCCAGATGTGCATCGGTAACTATTACTGTTCTTCCTGGAAACGATCAAAGCGTAGACTGTTTGTGACATTACCCCCATGGAGGAAAGTGCCATGGTGACTGTTGCATTCAATCCCGATGCAATTTGTGTGTTTCATCAACACTCTGATACTCCACAGATTACAGAATGCCTCCAGATGTGCATCGGAATCTACTGCTGGTCTTCCAGGGAACGATCAAAGCGTAGACTGTTTAAGACATTACTCCCATGGAGGAAAGTGCGCATGGTGACTGTTGTATTGAATCCCGATGCAATTTCTGTGTTTCATCAACAGTCTGATAGTCCACAGGTTACAGAATGCCTTCAGATCTGCATCGGAAACTACTACTGGACTTCCAGGGAACGATCAAAGCGTAGGCTGTTTGAGACATTACTCCCGTGGAGGAAGGTGCGCATGGTGACTGTTGTATTCAATCCTGATGCAATTTCTTTGTTTCATCAACACTCTGATACTCCACAGATTACAAAATGCCTCCAGATGTGCATCGGAATCTACTGCTGGTCTTCCAGGGAACGATCAAAGCGTAGACTGTTTAAGACATTACTCCCATGGAGGAAAGTGCGCATGGTGACTGTTGTATTGAATCCCGATGCAATTTCTGTGTTTCATCAACAGTCTGATAGTCCACAGGTTACAGAATGCCTTCAGATGTGCATCGGAAACTACTACTGGACTTCCAGGGAACGATCAAAGCGTAGACGGTTTGAGACATTACTCCCATGGAGGAAAGTGCACATGGGGAATGTTGTATTCAATCCCGAGAAAATTACTGTGTTTCATGAACACTTTGAAGGTCCACAGATTACAGAAAGCCTCCAGATGTGCATCGGAAACTACTAGTGGTTTTCCAGGGAACGATTAAAGCATAGACTGTTTGAGACATTACTCCCATGGAGGAAAGTGCGCATGGTGACTGTTGTATTCAATCCCGATGCAAATTCTGTGTTTCATCAACACTCTGATCGTCCACACGTTACAGAATGCCACCAGATGTGCATCGGAAACTACTACTGGTCTTCCAGGGAACGATCAAAGCGTAGACTGTTTGAGACATTACTCTTATGGAGGAAAGTGCGCATGGTGACTGTTGTATTCAATTCCAATGCAATTTCTGTGTTTCATCAACACTCTGATACTCCACAGATTACAGAATGCCTCCAGATGTGCATCGGAAACTGCTAATGGTCTTCCATGGAACGATCAAAGCGTAGACTCTTTGAGACATTACTCCCATGGAGGAAAGTTTGCATGGTGACTGTTGTATTCAATCCCGATGCAATTTCTGTGTTTCATCACCACTCTGATATTCCACAGATTACAGAATGCCTCCAGATGTGCATCGGAAACTACTACTGGTCTTCCAGGGAATGATCAAAGCGTAGACTGTTAGAGACTTTAATCTCATGGAGGAAAGTGCGAATGGTGCCTGTTGTATTCAATCCCGATACTATTTCTGTGATTCATCAACACTCTGATAGTCCACAGATTACAGAATGCCTCCAGATGTGCATCGGTAACTATTACTGTTCTTCCAGGAAACGATCAAAGCGTAGACTGTTTGTGACATTACCCCCATGGAGGAAAGTGCCATGGTGACTGTTGCATTCAATCCCGATGCAATTTGTGTGTTTCATCAACACTCTGATACTCCACAGATTACAGAATGCCTCCAGATGTGCATCGGTATCTATTACTGTTCTTCCAGGAAACGATCAAAGCGTAGATCGTTTGAGACATTACTGACATGGAGGGAAGTGCGGATGGTGACTGTTGTATTCAATACCGATGCAATTTCTGTGTTTCATCAACACTCAGATAGTCCACAGATTACAGAATGCCTCCAGATGTGCATCGGAAACTAGGACTGGTCTTCCAGTTAACGATCAAAGCGTAGACTGTTTGTGACATTACCCCTATGGAGGAAAGTGCCATGGTGACTGTTGCATTCAACCCCGATGCAATTTGTGTGTTTCATCAACACTCTGATACTCCACAGATTACAGAATGCCTCCAGATGTGCATCGGAATCTACTGCTGGTCTTCCAGGGAACGATCAAGGCGTAGACTGTTTAAGACATTACTCCCATGGAGGAAAGTGCGCATGGTGACTGTTGTATTGAATCCCGATGCAATTTCTGTGTTTCATCAACAGTCTGACAGTCCACAGGTTACAGAATGCCTTCAGATGTGCATCGGAAACTACTACTGGACTTCCAGGGAACGATCAAAGCGTAGGCTGTTTGAGACATTACTCCCGTGGAGGAAGGTGCGCATGGTGACTGTTGTATTCAATCCTGATGCAATTTCTTTGTTTCATCAACACTCTGATACTCCACAGATTACAGAATGCCTCCAGATGTGCATCGGAATCTACTGCTGGTCTTCCAGGGAACGATCAAAGCGTAGACTGTTTAAGACATTACTCCCATGGAGGAAAGTGCGCATGGTGACTGTTGTATTGAATCCCGATGCAATTTCTGTGTTTCATCAACAGTCTGATAGTCCACAGGTTACAGAATGCGTTCAGATGTGCATCGGAAACTACTACTGGACTTCCAGGGAACGATCAAAGCGTAGACGGTTTGAGACATTACTCCCATGGAGGAAAGTGCACATGGGGACTGTTGTATTCAATCCCGAGAAAATTACTGTGTTTCATGAACACTTTGAAGGTCCACAGATTACAGAAAGCCTCCAGATGTGCATCGGAAACTACTTGTGGTTTTCCAGGGAACGATTAAAGCATAGACTGTTTGAGACATTACTCCCATGGAGGAAAGTGCGCATGGTGACTGTTGTATTCAATCCCGATGCAAATTCTGTGTTTCATCAACACTCTGATCGTCCACACGTTACAGAATGCCACCACATGTGCATCGGAAACTACTACTGGTCTTCCAGGGAACGATCAAAGCGTAGACTGTTTGAGACATTACTCTTATGGAGGAAAGTGCGTATGGTGACTGTTGTATTCAATTCCAATGCAATTTCTGTGTTTCATCAACACTCTGATACTCCACAGATTACAGAATGCCTCCAGATGTGCATCGGAAACTGCTAATTGTCTTCCATGGAACGATCAAAGCGTAGACTCTTTGAGACATTACTCCCATGGAGGAAAGTTTATATGGTGACTGTTGTATTCAATCCCGATGCAATTTCTGTGTTTCATCAACACTCTGATATTCCACAGATTACAGAATGCCTCCAGATGTGCATCGGAAACTACTACTGGTCTTCCAGGGAATGATCAAAGCGTAGACTGTTAGAGACTTTAATCTCATGGAGGAAAGTGCGAATGGTGCCTGTTGTATTCAATCCCGATACTATTTCTGAGATTCATCAACCCTCTGATAGTCCACAGATTACAGAATGCCTCCAGATGTGCATCGGTAACTATTACTGTTCTTCCAGGAAACGATCAAAGCGTAGACTGTTTGTGACATTACCCCCATGGAGGAAAGTGCCATGGTGACTGTTGCATTCAATCCCGATGCAATTTGTGTGTTTCATCAACACTCTGATACTAAACAGATTACAGAATGCCTCCAGATGTGCATCGGTATCTATTACTGTTCTTCCAGGAAACGATCAAAGCGTAGATCGTTTGAGACATTACTGACATGGAGGGAAGTGCGGATGGTGACTGTTGTATTCAATACCGATGCAATTTCTGTGTTTCATCAACACTCAGATAGTCCACAGATTACAGAATGCCTCCAGATGTGCATCGGAAACTAGGACTGGTCTTCCAGTTAACGATCAAAGCGTAGACTGTTTGAGGGTTACTCCCATGGAGGAAAGTGTGCACGGTGACTGTTGTATTCAATCCCGATGCAATTTCTGTGTTTCATCAACATTCTGATACTCCACAGATTACAGAATGCCACCAGATGTGCATCGGAAACTACTACTGGTCTTCCAGGGAACGATCAAAGCGTACACTCTCTGAGACATATCTCCCGTGGAGGAAAGTGAGCATAGTGACTGTTCTATTCCATCCCGATGCAATTTCTGTGTTTCATCAACACTCGGATAGTCCACAGATTACAGAATGGCACCAGATGTGCATCGGAAACTACTACTGGCCTTCCAGGGGACGATCAAAGCGTAGACTGTATGAGAATTACTCCCTTGGAGGAAAGTGCGAGTGGTGACTGTTGTATTCAATCCTGATGCAATTTCTGTGTTTCATCAACACTCTGATAGTCCACAGGTTACAGAATGCGTCGAGATGTGCATCGGAAACTGCTACTGGACTTCCAGGGAACGATCAAAGCGTAGGCTGTATGCGACATTACTCCCATTTAGGAAAGTGCACATGGAGACTTTTGTATTCAATCCCGCTGCAATTTCTGTGTTTCATCAACTCTCTGTTAGTCCACAGATTACAGAATGATTCCAGATGTGCATCGGAAACTACTACTGGTCTTCCAGGGAACGATCAAAGCGTAGACTGTTTGAGACATTACTCCCATGGAGGAAAGTGCGCATGGTGACTGTTGTATTCAATCCCGATGCAATTTCTGTGTTTCAATCCACACTTTGAAGGACCACAGATTACAGAATGAATCCAGATGTGCATCGGAAACTACTACTGGTCTTCCAGGGAATAATCAAAGGGTAGACTGTTTGAGAATTACTCCCATGGAGGAAAGTGCGCATGGTGACTGTTGTGTTCAATCCCGATGCAATTTCTGTGTTTCATCAACACTCTCATACTCCACAGATTACAATATGCCTCCAGATGTGCATCAGAAACTACTACTGGTCTTCCAGGGAACGATCAAAGCGTAGACTGTTTGAGAATTACTCCCATGGAGGAAAGTGCGCATGGTGACTGTTGTATTCAATCACGATGCAATTTCTGTGTTTCATCAACACTCTTATAGTCCACAGATTACTGAATGCCTCCAGATGTGCATCGGAAACTACTACTGGTCTTCCAGGGAACGATCAAAGCGTAGAATGTTTCAGACATTACTCCCATTGAGGAAAGTGCGCATATTAATTGTTGTATTCAATCCCGATGCAATTTCTGTGTTTCATCAACACTCAGTTAGTCCACAGATTTCAGAATGCCTCCAGATGTGCATCAGAAACTACGACTGGTCTTCCAGGGAACGATCAATGCGTAGACTGTTTGAGAGATTACTCCCATGGAGGAAAGTGTGCACGGTGACTGCTGTATTCAATCCCGATGCTATTTCTGTGTTTCATCAACAGTCTGATAGTCCACAGATTACAGAATGCCTCCAGATGTGCATCGGAAACTACTACTGGACTTCCAGGGAACGAACAAAGCGTAGACTGTTTTTGACATTACCCCATGGAGGAAAGTGCCATGGTGACTGTTGCATTCAATCCCGATGCAATTTGTGTGTTTCATCAACACTCTGATACTCCACAGATTACAGAATGCCTCCAGATGTGTATCGGAAACTACTACTGTTCTTCCAGGGAACGATCAAAGCGTAGGCTGTTTGAGGCATTACTCTTATGGAGGAAAGTGCGCATGGTGACTGTTGTATTCAATCCCGATGCAATTTTAGTGTTTCATCAACACTCTGATAGTCCACAGATTACAGAATGCCTCCACATATGCATCGGAAACTACTACTGCTCTTCCAGGGAATGATCAAAGCGTAGACTGTTAGAGACTTCAATCTCATGGAGGATAGTGCTCATTGTGCCTGTTGTATTCAATCCCGATGCAATTTCTGTGATTCATCAACACTCTGATAGTCCACAGATTACAGAATGCCTCCAGATGTGCATCGGTAACTATTACTGTCCTTCCAGGAAACGATCAAAGCGTAGACTGTCGTGACATTACCCCCATGGAGGAAAGTGCCATGGTGACTGTTGTATTCAATCCCGATGCAATTTTTGTGTTTCATCAACACTCTGATACTCCACAGATTACAGAATGCCTCCAGATGTGCATCGGAAACTACTACTGGTCTTCCAGGGAACGATCAAAGCGTAGGCTGTTTGAGACATTACTCCCATGGAGGAAGGTGCGCATGGTGGCTGTTGTATTCAATCCCGATGCAATTTCTGTATTTCATCAACACTCTGATACTCCACAGATTACAGAATGCCTCCAGATGTGCATCGGAAACTACTACTGGACTTCCAGGGAACGATCAAAGCGTAGACTGTTTGAGACACTACTCCCATGGAGGAAAGTGTGCACGGTGACTGTTGTATTCAATCCCGATGCAATTTCTGTGTTTCATCAACAGTCTGATAGTCCACAGATTACGGAATGCCTCCAGATGTGCATCGGAAACTACTCCTGCACTTCCAGTTAACGATTAAAGCGTAGACTGTTTGAGACACTACTCTTATGGAGGAAAGTGCGCATGGTGACTGTTGTATTTAATCCCGTTGCAATTTTAGTGTTTCATCAACACTCTGATAATCCACAGATTACAGAATGCCTCCTGATGTGCATCGGAAACTACTACTGGTCTTCCTGAGAACGATCAAAGCGTAGACTGTTTGAGACTTTACTCCCATGGAGGAAAGTGCGCATGGTGACTGTTGTATTCAATACCGATGCAATTTCTATGTTTCATCAACACTCAGATAGTCCACAGATTACAGAATGCCTCCAGATATGCATCGGAAACTACGACTGGTCTTCCAGGGAATGTTCAAAGGGTAGACTGTTAGAGACTTTAATCTCATGGAGGAAAGTGCGCATGGTGCCTGTTGTATTCAATCCCGATGCTATTTCTGTGATTCATCAACACTCTGATAGTCCACATATTACAGAATGCCTCCAGATGTTTATCGGTAACTATTACTGTTCTTCCATGAAACGATCAAAGCGTAGACTGTAACATTACCCCCATGGAAGAAAGTGCCATGATGACTGTTGTATTCAATCCCGATGCAATTTGTGTGTTTCATCAACACTCTGATACTCCACAGATTACAGAATGCCTCCTGATGTGCATCGGAAACTACTACTGGTCTTCCAGGGAACGATCAAAGCGTAGGCTGTTTGAGACATTACTCCCGTGGAGGAAGGTGCGCATGGTGAATGTTGTATTCAATCCCGATGCAATTTCTGTGTTTCATCAACACTCTGATACTCCACAGATTACAGAATGCCTCCAGATGTGCATCGGAAACTACTACTGGTCTTCCAGGGAACGATCAAAGCGTAGACTGTTTGAGACACTACTCTTATGGAGGAAAGTGCGCATGGTGACTGTTGTATTCAATCCCGATGCAATTTTAGTGTTTCATCAACACTCTGATAGTCCACAGATTACAGAATGCCTCCACATATGCATCGGAAACTACTACTGGTCTTCCAGGGAATGATCAAAGCGTAGACTGTTAGAGACTTTAATCTCATGGAGGATAGTGCTCATTGTGCCTGTTGTATTCAATCCCGATGCAATTTCTGTGATTCATCAACACTCTGATAGTCCACAGATTACAGAATGCCTCCAGATGTGCATCGGTAACTATTACTGTTCTTCCAGGAAACGATCAAAGCGTAGACTGTTGTGACATTACCCCCATGGAGGAAAGTGCCATGGTGACTGTTGTATTCAATCCCGATGCAATTTCTGTATTTCATCAACACTCTGATACTCCACAGCTTACAGAATGCCTCTAGATGTGCATCGGAAACTACTACTGCTCTTCCAGGGAACGATCAAAGCGTAGACTGTTGGAGACATTACTCCCATGGAGGAAAGTGCGCATGGTGACTGTTGTATTCGATCCCGATGCAATTTCTGTGTTTCATCAACAGTCTGATAGTCCACAGGTTACAGAATGCCTCCAGATGTGCATCGGAAACTACTACTGGACTTCCAGGGAACGATCAAAGCGTAGACTGTTTGAGACACTACTCCCATGGAGGAAAGTGTGCACGGTGACTGTTTTATTCAATCCCGATGCAATTTCTGTGTTTCATCAACAGTCTGATAGTCCACAGATTACGGAAAGCCTCCAGATGTGCATCGGAAACTACTCCTGGACTTCCAGGGAACGATTAAAGCGTAGACTGTTTGAGACACTACTCTTATGGAGGAAAGTGCGCATGGTGACTGTTGTATTTAATCCCGTTGCAATTTTAGTGTTTCATCAACACTCTGATAATCCACAGATTACAGAATGCCTCCTGATGTGCATCGGAAACTACTACTGGTCTTCCTGAGAACGATCAAAGCGTAGACTGTTTGAGACTTTACTCCCATGGAGGAAAGTGCGCATGGTGACTGTTGTATTCAATCCCGAGGCAATTTCTGTGTTTCAATCCACACTTTGAAGGTCCACAGATTACAGAAGGAATCCAGATGTGCATCGGAAACTACTACTGGTCTTCCAGGGAACGATCAAAGCGTAAACTGTTTGAGAGATTACCCCCATGGAGGAAAGTGTGCACAGTGACTGTTGTATTCAATCCCGATGCAATTTCTGGGTTTCATCAACAGTCTGATAGTCCACTGATTACAGAATGCCTCCAGATCTGCAACGGAAACTACTACTGGACTTCTAGGGAACGAACAAAGCGTAGACTGTTTCAGACATTACTCCCATGGAGGAAAGTGCGCATGGTGACTGTTGTATTCAATCCCGATGCAATATCTGTGTTTCATCAATACTCTGATTGTCCACAGATTATGGAATGCAACCAGATGTGCATCGGAAACTAACACTGGTTATAAAGGGAACGATCAAAGCGTAGACCGTTTGAGACATTACTAACATGGAGGAAAGTGCGGATGGTGACTGTTGTATTCAATACCGATGCAATTTCTATGTTTCATCAACACTCAGATAGTCCACAGATTACAGAATGCCTCCAGATATGCATCGGAAACTACGACTGGTCCTCCAGGGAATGTTCAAAGGGTAGACTGTTAGAGACATTAATCTCATGGAGGAAAGTGCGCATGGTGCCTGTTGTATTCAATCCCAATGCTATTTCTGTGTTTCATCAACTCTCTGTTAGTCCACAGATTACAGAATGATTCCAGATGTGCATCGGAAACTACTACTGGTCTTCCAGGGAACGATCAAAGCGTAGACTGTTTGAGACATTACTCCCATGGAGGAAAGTGCGCATGGTGACTGTTGTATTCAATCCCGAGGCAATTTCTGTGTTTCAATCCACACTTTGAAGGACCACAGATTACAGAATGAATCCAGATGTGCATCGGAAACTACTACTGTTCTTCCAGGGAATAATCAAAGGGTAGACTGTTTGAGAATTACTCCCATGGAGGAAAGTGCGCATGGTGACTGTTGTGTTCAATCCCGATGCAATTTCTGTGTTTCATCAACACTCTGATACTCCACAGATTACAATATGCCTCCAGATGTGCATCAGAAACTACTACTGGTCTTCCAGGGAACGATCAAAGCGTAGACTGTTTGAGAATTACTCCCATGGAGGAAAGTGCCATGGTGACTGTTGCATTCAATCCCGATGCAATTTGTGTGTTTCATCAACACTCTGATACTCCACAGATTACAGAATGCCTCCAGATGTGCATCGGTATCTATTACTGTTCTTCCAGGAAACGATCAAAGCGTAGATCGTTTGAGACATTACTGACATGGAGGGAAGTGCGGATGGTGACTGTTGTATTCAATACCGATGCAATTTCTGTGTTTCATCAACACTCAGATAGTCCACAGATTACAGAATGCCTCCAGATGTGCATCGGAAACTAGGACTGGTCTTCCAGTTAACGATCAAATCGTAGACTGTTTGAGGGATTACTCCCATGGAGGAAAGTGTGCACGGTGACTGTTGTATTCAATCCCGATGCAATTTCTGTGTTTCATCAACATTCTGATACTCCACAGATTACAGAATGCCACCAGATGTGCATCGGAAACTACTACTGGTCTTCCAGGGAACGATCAAAGCGTACACTCTTTGAGACATATCTCCCGTGGAGGAAAGTGAGCATAGTGACTGTTCTATTCCATCCCGATGCAATTTCTGTGTTTCATCAACACTCGGATAGTCCACAGATTACAGAATGGCACCAGATGTGCATCGGAAACTACTACTGGCCTTCCAGGGGACGATCAAAGCGTAGACTGTATGAGAATTACTCCCTTGGAGGAAAGTGCGAATGGTGACTGTTGTATTCAATCCTGATGCAATTTCTGTGTTTCATCAACACTCTGATAGTCCACAGGTTACAGAATGCGACGAGATGTGCATCGGAAACTGCTACTGGACTTCCAGGGAACGATCAAAGCGTAGGCTGTATGCGACATTACTCCCATTTAGGAAAGTGCACATGGAGACTTTTGTATTCAATCCCGCTGCAATTTCTGTGTTTCATCAACTCTCTGTTAGTCCACAGATTACAGAATGATTCCAGATGTGCATCGGAAACTACTACTGGTCTTCCAGGGAACGATCAAAGCGTAGACTGTTTGAGACATTACTCCCATGGAGGAAAGTGCGCATGGTGACTGTTGTATTCAATCCCGAGGCAATTTCTGTGTTTCAATCCACACTTTGAAGGACCACAGATTACAGAATGAATCCAGATGTGCATCGGAAACTACTACTGGTCTTCCAGGGAATAATCAAAGGGTAGACTGTTTGAGAATTACTCCCATGGAGGAAAGTGCGCATGGTGACTGTTGTGTTCAATCCCGATGCAATTTCTGTGTTTCATCAACACTCTGATACTCCACAGATTACAATATGCCTCCAGATGTGCATCAGAAACTACTACTGGTCTTCCAGGGAACGATCAAAGCGTAGACTGTTTGAGAATTACTCCCATGGAGGAAAGTGCGCATGGTGACTGTTGTATTCAATCACGATGCAATTTCTGTGTTTCATCAACACTCTTATAGTCCACAGATTACAGAATGCCTCCAGATGTGCATCGGAAACTACTACTGGTCTTCCAGGGAACGATCAAAGCGTAGAATGTTTCAGACATTACTCCCATTGAGGAAAGTGCGCATATTAATTGTTGTATTCAATCCCGATGCAATTTCTGTGTTTCATCAACACTCAGTTAGTCCACAGATTTCAGAATGCCTCCAGATGTGCATCAGAAACTACGACTGGTCTTCCAGGGAACGATCAATGCGTAGACTGTTTGAGAGATTACTCCCATGGAGGAAAGTGTGCACGGTGACTGCTGTATTCAATCCCGATGCTATTTCTGTGTTTCATCAACAGTCTGATAGTCCGCAGATTACAGAATGCCTCCAGATGTGCATCGGAAACTACTACTGTTCTTCCAGGGAACGATCAAAGCGTAGGCTGTTTGAGGCATTACTCTTATGGAGGAAAGTGCGCATGGTGACTGTTGTACTCAATCCCGATGCAATTTTAGTGTTTCATCAACACTCTGATAGTCCACAGATTACAGAATGCCTCCACATATGCTTCGGAAACTACTACTGGTCTTCCAGGGAATGATCAAAGCGTAGACTGTTAGAGACTTCAATCTCATGGACGATAGTGCTCATTGTGCCTGTTGTATTCAATCCCGATGCAATTTCTGTGATTCATCAACACTCTGATAGTCCACAGATTACAGAATGCCTCCAGATGTGCATCGGTAACTATTACTGTTCTTCCAGGAAACGATCAAAGCGTAGACTGTTGTGACATTACCCCCATGGAGGAAAGTGCCATGGTGACTGTTGTATTCAATCCCGATGCAATTTTTGTGTTTCATCAACACTCTGATACTCCACAGATTACAGAATGCCTCCAGATGTGCATCGGAAACTACTACTGGTCTTCCAGGGAACGATCAAAGCGTAGGCTGTTTGAGACATTACTCCCATGGAGGAAGGTGATCATGGTGACTGTTGTATTCAATCCCGATGCAATTTCTGTATTTCATCAACACTCTGATACTCCACAGATTACAGAATGCCTCCAGATGTGCATCGGAAACTACTACTGGACTTCCAGGGAACGATCAAAGCGTAGACTGTTTGAGACACTACTCCCATGGAGGAAAGTGTGCACGGTGACTGTTGTATTCAATCCCGATGCAATTTCTGTGTTTCATCAACAGTCTGATAGTCCACAGATTACGGAATGCCTCCAGATGTGCATCGGAAACTACTCCTGGACTTCCAGTTAACGATTAAAGCGTAGACTGTTTGAGACACTACTCTTATGGAGGAAAGTGCGCATGGTGACTGTTGTATTTAATCCCGTTGCAATTTTAGTGTTTCATCAACACTCTGATAATCCACAGATTACAGAATGCCTCCTGATGTGCATCGGAAACTACTACTGGTCTTCCTGAGAACGATCAAAGCGTAGACTGTTTGAGACTTTACTCCCATGGAGGAAAGTGCGCATGGTGACTGTTGTATTCAATACCGATGCAATTTCTATGTTTCATCAACACTCAGATAGTCCACAGATTACAGAATGCCTCCAGATATGCATCGGAAACTACGACTGGTCTTCCAGGGAATGTTCAAAGGGTAGACTGTTAGAGACTTTAATCTCATGGAGGAAAGTGCGCATGGTGCCTGTTGTATTCAATCCCGATGCTATTTCTGTGATTCATCAACACTCTGATAGTCCACATATTACAGAATGCCTCCAGATGTTTATCGGTAACTATTACTGTTCTTCCATGAAACGATCAAAGCGTAGACTGTAACATTACCCCGATGGAAGAAAGTGCCATGATGACTGTTGTATTCAATCCCGATGCAATTTGTGTGTTTCATCAACACTCTGATACTCCACAGATTACAGAATGCCTCCTGATGTGCATCGGAAACTACTACTGGTCTTCCAGGGAACGATCAAAGCGTAGGCTGTTTGAGACATTACTCCCGTGGAGGAAGGTGCGCATGGTGAATGTTGTATTCAATCCCGATGCAATTTCTGTGTTTCATCAACACTCTGATACTCCACAGATTACAGAATGCCTCCAGATGTGCATCGGAAACTACTACTGGTCTTCCAGGGAACGATCAAAGCGTAGACTGTTTGAGACACTACTCTTATGGAGGAAAGTGCGCATGGTGACTGTTGTATTCAATCCCGATGCAATTTTAGTGTTTCATCAACACTCTGATAGTCCACAGATTACAGAATGCCTCCACATATGCATCGGAAACTACTACTGGTCTTCCAGGGAATGATCAAAGCGTAGACTGTTAGAGACTTTAATCTCATGGAGGATAGTGCTCATTGTGCCTGTTGTATTCAATCCCGATGCAATTTCTGTGATTCATCAACACTCTGATAGTCCACAGATTACAGAATGCCTCCAGATGTGCATCGGTAACTATTACTGTTCTTCCAGGAAACGATCAAAGCGTAGACTGTTGTGACATTACCCCCATGGAGGAAAGTGCCATGGTGACTGTTGTATTCAATCCCGATGCAATTTCTGTATTTCATCAACACTCTGATACTCCACAGCTTACAGAATGCCTCCAGATGTGCATCGGAAACTACTACTGCTCTTCCAGGGAACGATCAAAGCGTAGACTGTTGGGGACATTACTCCCATGGAGGAAAGTGCGCATGGTGACTGTTGTATTCGATCCCGATGCAATTTCTGTGTTTCATCAACAGTCTGATAGTCCACAGGTTACAGAATGCCTCCAGATGTGCATCGGAAACTACTACTGGACTTCCAGGGAACGATCAAAGCGTAGACTGTTTGAGACACTACTCCCATGGAGGAAAGTGTGCACGGTGACTGTTTTATTCAATCCCGATGCAATTTCTGTGTTTCATCAACAGTCTGATAGTCCACAGATTACGGAAAGCCTCCAGATGTGCATCGGAAACTACTCCTGGACTTCCAGGGAACGATTAAAGCGTAGACTGTTTGAGACACTACTCTTATGGAGGAAAGTGCGCATGGTGACTGTTGTATTTAATCCCGTTGCAATTTTAGTGTTCCATCAACACTCTGATAATCCACAGATTACAGAATGCCTCCTGATGTGCATCGGAAACTACTACTGGTCTTCCTGAGAACGATCAAAGCGTAGACTGTTTGAGACTTTACTCCCATGGAGGAAAGTGCGCATGGTGACTGTTGTATTCAATCCCGAGGCAATTTCTGTGTTTCAATCCACACTTTGAAGGTCCACAGATTACAGAAGGAATCCAGATGTGCATCGGAAACTACTACTGGTCTTCCAGGGAACGATCAAAGCGTAAACTGTTTGAGAGATTACCCCCATGGAGGAAAGTGTGCACAGTGACTGTTGTATTCAATCCCGATGCAATTTCTGGGTTTCATCAACAGTCTGATAGTCCACTGATTACAGAATGCCTCCAGATCTGCAACGAAAACTACTACTGGACTTCTAGGGAACGAACAAAGCGTAGACTGTTTCAGACATTACTCCCATGGAGGAAAGTGCGCATGGTGACTGTTGTATTCAATCCCGATGCAATATCTGTGTTTCATCAATACTCTGATTGTCCACAGATTATGGAATGCAACCAGATGTGCATCGGAAACTAACACTGGTCATAAAGGGAACGATCAAAGCGTAGACCGTTTGAGACATTACTAACATGGAGGAAAGTGTGGATGGTGACTGTTGAATTCAATACCGATGCAATTTCTATGTTTCATCAACACTCAGATAGTCCACAGATTACAGAATGCCTCCAGATATGCATCGGAAACTACGACTGGTCCTCCAGGGAATGTTCAAAGGGTAGACTGTTAGAGACTTTAATCTCATGGAGGAAAGTGCGCATGGTGCCTGTTGTATTCAATCCCAATGCTATTTCTGTGTTTCATCAACTCTCTGTTAGTCCACAGATTACAGAATGATTCCAGATGTGCATCGGAAACTACTACTGGTCTTCCAGGGAACGATCAAAGCGTAGACTGTTTGAGACATTACTCCCATGGAGGAAAGTGCGCATGGTGACTGTTGTATTCAATCCCGAGGCAATTTCTGTGTTTCAATCCACACTTTGAAGGACCACAGATTACAGAATGAATCCAGATGTGCATCGGAAACTACTACTGGTCTTCCAGGGAATAATCAAAGGGTAGACTGTTTGAGAATTACTCCCATGGAGGAAAGTGCGCATGGTGACTGTTGTGTTCAATCCCGATGCAATTTCTGTGTTTCATCAACACTCTGATACTCCACAGATTACAATATGCCTCCAGATGTGCATCAGAAACTACTACTGGTCTTCCAGGGAACGATCAAAGCGTAGACTGTTTGAGAATTACTCCCATGGAGGAAAGTGCGCATGGTGACTGTTGTATTCAATCACGATGCAATTTCTGTGTTTCATCAACACTCTTATAGTCCACAGATTACAGAATGCCTCCAGATGTGCATCGGAAACTATTACTGGTCTTCCAGGGAACGATCAAAGCGTAGAATGTTACAGACATTTCTCCCATTGAGGAAAGTGCGCATATTAATTGTTGTATTCAATCCCGATGCAATTTCTGTGTTTCATCAACACTCAGTTAGTCCACAGATTTCAGAATGCCTCCAGATGTGCATCAGAAACTACGACTGGTCTTCCAGGGAACGATCAATGCGTAGACTGTTTGAGAGATTACTCCCATGGAGGAAAGTGTGCACGGTGACTGCTGTATTCAATCCCGATGCTATTTCTGTGTTTCATCAACAGTCTGATAGTCCACAGATTACAGAATGCCTCCAGATGTGCATCGGAAACTACTACTGGACTTCCAGGGAACGAACAAAGCGTAGACTGTTTTTGACATTACCCCATGGAGGAAAGTGCCATGGTGACTGTTGCATTCAATCCCGATGCAATTTGTGTGTTTCATCAACACTCTGATACTCCACAGATTACAGAATGCCTCCAGATGTGCATCGGAAACTACTACTGTTCTTCCAGGGAACGATCAAAGCGTAGGCTGTTTGAGGCATTACTCTTATGGAGGAAAGTGCGCATGGTGACTGTTGTATTCAATCCCGATGCAATTTTAGTGTTTCATCAACACTCTGATAGTCCACAGATTACAGAATGCCTCCACATATGCATCGGAAACTACTACTGGTCTTCCAGGGAATGATCAAAGCGTAGACTGTTAGAGACTTCAATCTCATGGAGGATAGTGCTCATTGTGCCTGTTGTATTCAATCCCGATGCAATTTCTGTGATTCATCAACACTCTGATAGTCCACAGATTACAGAATGCCTCCAGATGTGCATCGGTAACTATTACTGTTCTTCCAGGAAACGATCAAAGCGTAGACTGTTGTGACATTACCCCCATGGAGGAAAGTGCCATGGTGACTGTTGTATTCAATCCCGATGCAATTTTTGTGTTTCATCAACACTCTGATACTCCACAGATTACAGAATGCCTCCAGATGTGCATCGGAAACTACTACTGGTCTTCCAGGGAACGATCAAAGCGTAGGCTGTTTGAGACATTACTCCCATGGAGGAAGGTGCGCATGGTGACTGTTGTATTCAATCCCGATGCAATTTCTGTATTTCATCAACACTCTGATACTCCACAGATTACAGAATGCCTCCAGATGTGCATCGGAAACTACTACTGGACTTCCAGGGAACGATCAAAGCGTAGACTGTTAGAGACACTACTCCCATGGAGGAAAGTGTGCACGGTGACTGTTGTATTCAATCCCGATGCAATTTCTGTGTTTCATCAACAGTCTGATAGTCCACAGATTACGGAATGCCTCCAGATGTGCATCGGAAACTACTCCTGGACTTCCAGGGAACGATTAAAGCGTAGACTGTTTGAGACACTACTCTTATGGAGGAAAGTGCGCATGGTGACTGTTGTATTTAATCCCGTTGCAATTTTAGTTTTTCATCAACACTCTGATAATCCACAGATTACAGAATGCCTCCTGATGTGCATCGGAAACTACTACTGGTCTTCCTGAGAACGATCAAAGCGTAGACTGTTTGAGACTTTACTCCCATGGAGGAAAGTGCGCATGGTGACTGTTGTATTCAATCCCGAGGCAATTTCTGTGTTTCAATCCACACTTTGAAGGTCCACAGATTACAGAAGGAATCCAGATGTGCATCGGAAACTACGACTGGTCTTCCAGGGAACGATCAAAGCGTAGACTGTTTGAGAGATTACCCCCATGGATGAAAGTGTGCACGGTGACTGTTGTATTCAATCCCGATGCAATTTCTGGGTTTCATCAACAGTCTGATAGTCCACTGATTACAGAATGCCTCCAGATCTGCAACGGAAACTACTACTGGACTTCTAGGGAACGAACAAAGCGTAGACTGTTTCAGACATTACTCCCATGGAGGAAAGTGCGCATGGTGACTGTTGTATTCAATCCCGATGCAATATCTGTGTTTCATCAATACTCTGATTGTCCACAGATTATGGAATGCAACCAGATGTGCATCGGAAACTAACACTGGTCATAAAGGGAACGATCAAAGCGTAGACCGTTTGAGACATTACTAACATAGAGGAAAGTGCGGATGGTGACTGTTGTATTCAATACCGATGCAATTTCTATGTTTCATCAACACTCAGATAGTCCACAGATTACAGAATGCCTCCAGATATGCATCGGAAACTACGACTGGTCTTCCAGGGAATGTTCAAAGGGTAGACTGTTAGAGACTTTAATCTCATGGAGGAAAGTGCGCATGGTGCCTGTTGTATTCAATCCCGATGCTATTTCTGTGATTCATCAACACTCTGATAGTCCACATATTACAGAATGCCTCCAGATGTTTATCGGTAACTATTACTGTTCTTCCATGAAACGATCAAAGCGTAGACTGTAACATTACCCCCATGGAAGAAAGTGCCATGATGACTGTTGTATTCAATCCCGATGCAATTTGTGTGTTTCATCAACACTCTGATACTCCACAGATTACAGAAAGCCTCCTGATGTGCATCGGAAACTACTGCTGGTCTTCCAGGGAACGATCAAAGCGTAGGCTGTTTGAGACATTACTCCCGTGGAGGAAGGTGCGCATGGTGAATGTTGTATTCAATCCCGATGCAATTTCTGTGTTTCATCAACACTCTGATACTCCACAGATTACAGAATGCCTCCAGATGTGCATCGGAAACTACTACTGGTCTTCCAGGGAACGATCAAAGCGTAGACTGTTTGAGACACTACTCTTATGAAGGAAAGTGCGCATGGTGACTGTTGTATTCAATCCCGATGCAATTTTAGTGTTTCATCAACACTCTGATAGTCCACAGATTACAGAATGCCTCCACATATGCATCGGAAACTACTACTGGTCTTCCAGGGAATGATCAAAGCGTAGACTGTTAGAGACTTTAATCTCATGGAGGATAGTGCTCATTGTGCCTGTTGTATTCAATCCCGATGCAATTTCTGTGATTCATCAACACTCTGATAGTCCACAGATTACAGAATGCCTCCAGATGTGCATCGGTAACTATTACTGTTCTTCCAGGAAACGATCAAAGCGTAGACTGTTGTGACATTACCCCCATGGAGGAAAGTGCCATGGTGACTGTTGTATTCGATCCCGATGCAATTTCTGTGTTTCATCAACAGTCTGATAGTCCACAGGTTACAGAATGCCTCCAGATGTGCATCGGAAACTACTACTGGACTTCCAGGGAACGATCAAAGCGTAGACTGTTTGAGACACTACTCCCATGGAGGAAAGTGTGCACGGTGACTGTTTTATTCAATCCCGATGCAATTTCTGTGTTTCATCAACAGTCTGATAGTCCACAGATTACGGAAAGCCTCCAGATGTGAATCGGAAACTACTCCTCGACTTCCAGGGAACGATTAAAGCGTAGACCGTTTGAGACACTACTCTTATGGAGGAAAGTGCGCATGGTGACTGTTGTATTTAATCCCGTTGCAATTTTAGTGTTTCATCAACACTCTGATAATCCACAGATTACAGAATGCCTCCTGATGTGCATCGGAAACCTCTACTGGTCTTCCTGAGAACGATCAAAGCGTAGACTGTTTGAGACTTTACTCCCATGGAGGAAAGTGCGCATGGTGACTGTTGTATTCAATCCCGAGGCAATTTCTGTGTTTCAATCCACACTTTGAAGGTCCACAGATTACAGAAGGAATCCAGATGTGCATCGGAAACTACTACTGGTCTTCCAGGGAACGATCAAAGCGTAAACTGTTTGAGAGATTACCCCCATGGAGGAAAGTGTGCACGGTGACTGTTGTATTCAATCCCGATGCAATTTCTGGGTTTCATCAACAGTCTGATAGTCCACTGATTACAGAATGCCTCCAGATCTGCAACGGAAACTACTACTGGACTTCTATGGAACGAACAAAGCGTAGACTGTTTCAGACATTACTCCCATGGAGGAAAGTGCGCATGGTGACTGTTGTATTCAATCCCGATGCAATATCTGTGTTTCATCAATACTCTGATTGTCCACAGATTATGGAATGCAACCAGATGTGCATCGGAAACTAACACTGGTCATAAAGGGAACGATCAAAGCGTAGACCGTTTGAGACATTACTAACATGGAGGAAAGTGCGGATGGTGACTGTTGTATTCAATACCGATGCAATTTCTATGTTTCATCAACACTCAGATAGTCCACAGATTACAGAATGCCTCCAGATATGCATCGGAAACTACGACTGGTCCTCCAGGGAATGTTCAAAGGGTAGACTGTTAGAGACTTTAATCTCATGGAGGAAAGTGCGCATGGTGCCTGTTGCATTCAATCCCGATGCTATTTCTGTGATTCATCAACACTCTGATAGTCCACATATTACAGAATGCCTCCAGATGTTTATCGGTAACTATTACTGTTCTTCCATGAAACGATCAAAGCGTAGACTGTAACATTACCCCCATGGAAGAAAGTGCCATGATGACTGTTGTATTCAATCCCGATGCAATTTGTGTGTTTCATCAACACTCTGATACTCCACAGATTACAGAATGCCTCTTGATGTGCATCGGAAACTACTACTGGTCTTCCAGGGAACGATCAAAGCGTAGGCTGTTTGATAAATTACTCCCGTGGAGGAAGGTGCGCATGGTGAATGTTGTATTCAATCCCGATGCAATTTCTGTGTTTCATCAACACTCTGATACTCCACAGATTACAGAATGCCTCCAGATGTGCATCGGAAACTACTACTGGTCTTCCAGGGAACGATCAAAGCGTAGACTGTTTGAGACACTACTCTTATGGAGGAAAGTGCGCATGGTGACTGTTGTATTCAATCCCTATGCAATTTTAGTTTTTCATCAACACTCAGATAGTCCACAGATTACAGAATGCCTCCAGATATGCATCGGAAACTACTACTGGTCTTCCAGGGAACGATCAAAATGTAGACTGTTAGAGACATTACTCGGCATGGAGGAAAGTGCGCATGGTGACTTTTGTATTCAATCCCGATGCAATTTTAGTGTTTCATCAACACTCTGATAGTCCACAGATTATAGAATGCAACCAGATGTGCATCGAAAACTAACACTGGTCTTACAGGGAACGATCAAAGCGTAGACCGTTTGAGACGTTACTAACATGGAGGAAAGTGCGGATGGTGACTGTTGTATTCAATAACGATGCAATTTCTATGTTTCATCAACACTCAGATAGTCCACAGATTACAGAATGCCTCCAGATGTTTATCGGTAACTATTACTGTTCTTCCATGAAACGATCAAAGCTTAGACTGTGATATAACCCCCATGGAGGAGAGTGCCATGGTGACTGTTGTATTCAATCCCGATGCAATTTGTGTGTTTCATCAACACTCTGATACTCCACAGATTACAGAATGCCTCCAGATGTGCATCGGAAACTACTACTGGACTTCTAGGGAACGAACAAAACGTAGACTATTTCAGACATTACTCCCGTGGAGGAATGTGCGCATGGTGACTGTTGTATTCAATCCCGATGCAATTTCAGTGTTTCATCAACACTCTGATACTCCACATATTACAGAATGCCTCCAAATGTGCATCGGAAACTACTACTGGTCTTCTAGGGAACGATCAAAGCGTAGACTGTTTGAGACATTACTCCTATGGAGGAAAGTACGCATGGTGACTGTTGTATTCAATCCCGATGCAATTTCTGTGTTTCATCAACAGTCTGATAGTCCACAGGTTATAGAATGCCTCCAGATGTGCATCGGAAACTACTACTGGTCTTCCAGGGAACGATCAAAGCGTAGACTGTTTGAGACACTACTCTTATGGAGGAAAGTGCGCATGGTGACTGTTGTATTCAATCCCGATGCAATTTTAGTGTTTCATCAACACTCAGATAGTCCACAGATTACAGAATGCCTCCAGATATACATCGGAAACTACTACTGGTCTTCCAGGGAATGATCAAATCGTAGACTGTTAGAGACTTTAATCTCATGGAGGAAAGTGCGCATGGTGCCTGTTGTATTCAATCCCGATGCTATATCTGTGATTCATCAACACTCTGATAGTCCACAGATTACAGCATGCCTCCAGATGTGCATCGGTAACTATCACTGTTCCTCCAGGAAACGATCAAAGTGTAGACTGTTTCTGACATTAGCCCTATGGAGGAAAGTGCCATGGTGACTGTTGCATTCAATCCCGATGCAATTTGTGTGTTTCATCAACACTCTGATACTCCACAGATTACAGAATGCCTCCAGATGTGCATTGGAAACTACTACTGGTCTTCCAGGGAACGATCAAAGCGTAGGCTGTTTGAGACATTACTCCCGTGGAGGAAGGTGCGCATGTTGACTGTTGTATTCAATCCCGATGCAATTTCTGTGTTTCATCAACAGTCTGATAGTCCACAGGTTACAGAATGCCTATAGATGTGCATCGGAAACTACTACTGGACTTCCAGGGAACGATCAAATTGTAGACTGTTTGAGACACTACTCTTATGGAGGAAAGTGCGCATGGTGACTGTTGTATTCAATCCCGATGCAATTTCTGTGTTTCATCAACACTCTGATACTCCACAGATTACAGAATGCCTCCAGATGTGCATCGGAAACTACTACTGGTCTTCCAGGGAACGATCAAAGCGTAGACTGTTTGAAACATTACTCCCATGGAGGAAAGTACGCATGGTGACTGTTGTATTCAATCCCGATGCAATTTCTAAGTTTCATTAACAGTCTGATAGTCCACAGGTTACATAATGCCTCCAGATGTGCATCGGAAACTACTATTGGACTTCCAGGGAACGATCAAAGCGTAGACTGTTTGAGACACTACTCTTATGGAGGAAAGTGCGCATGGTGGCTGTTGTATTCAATCTCGCTGCAATTTCTGTGTTTCATCAACACTCTGATAGTCCACAGATTACAGAATGCCTCCAGATGTGCATCGGAAACTACTGCTGGTCTTCCAGGGAACGATCAAAGCGTAGACTGTTTGGGACATTACTCCCATGGAGGAAAGTGCGCATGGTGACTGTTGTATTCAATCCCGAGGCAATTTCTGTGTTTCAATCCACACTTTGAAGGTCCACAGATTACAGAAGGAATGCAGATGTGCATCGGAAACTACTACTGGTCTTCCAGGGAACGATCAAAGTGTAGACTGTTTGAGACATTACTCCCATGGAGGAAAGTACGCATGGTGACTGTTGTATTCAATCCCGATGCAATTTCTATGTTTCATTAACAGTCTGATAGTCCACAGGTTACATAATGCCTCCAGATGTGCATCGGAAAGTACTATTGGACTTCCAGGGAACGATCAAAGCGTAGACTGTTTGAGACACTACTCTTATGGAGGAAAGTGCGCATGGTGACTGTTGTGTTCAATCCCGATGCAATTTCTGTGTTTCATCAACACTCTGATAGTCCACAGATTACAGAATGCCAGCAGATGTGCATCGGAAACTACTACTGGTCTTAAAGGGAACGATCAAAGCGTAGACTGTTTGAGAATTACTCCCATGGAAGAAAGTGCGCATGGTGACTGTTGTATTCAATACCGATGCAATTTCTGTGTTTCATCAACACTGAGTTAGTCCACAGATTTCAGAATGCATCCAGATGAGAATCGGAAACTAAGACTGGTCTTCCAGAGAACGATCAAAGCGTAGACTGTTTGAGAGATTACTCCCATGGAGGAAAGTGTGCACGGTGACTGTTGTATTCAATCCCGATGCAATTTCTGGGTTTCATCAGCAGTCTGATAGTCCACAGATTACAGAATGCCTCCAGATGCGAATCGGTAACTATTACTGTTCTTCCAGGGAACTATTAAAGCGTAGACTGATTGTGACATTACTCAGATGGAGCAAAAATGCGCATGGTGACTGTTGTATTCAATCCCGATGCAATTTCTGTGTTTCATCAACACGCTGATACTCCACAGATTACTGAATTCCTCCAGATGTGCATCGGAAACTACTACTGGTCTTCCAGGGAACGATCAAAGCGGAGGCTGTTTGAGACATTACTCCCGTGGAGGAAGGTGCGCATGTTGACTGTTGTATTCAATCCCGATGCAATTTTAGTGTTTCATCAACACTCAGATAGTCCACAGATTACAAAATGCCTCCAGATATGCATCGGAAACTACTACTGGTCTTCCAGGGAATGATCAAAGCGTAGACTGTTAGAGACTTTAATCTCATGGAGGAAAGTGCGCATGGTGTCTGTTGTATTCAATTCCGATGCTATTTCTGTGATTCATCAACACTCAGATAGTCCACAGATTACAGAATGCCTCCAGATGTTTATCGGTAACTATTACTGTTCTTCCATGAAACGATCAAAGCGTAGACTGTGATATTACCCCCATGGAGGAAAGTGCCATGGTGACTGTTGTATTCAATCCCGATGCAATTTGTGTGTTTCATCGACACTCTGATACTCCACAGATTACAGGATGCCTCCAGATGTGCATCGGAAACTGCTACTGGACTTCTAGGGAACGAACAAAACGTAGACTGTTTCAGACATTACTCCCGTGGAGGAAGGTGCGCATGGTGACTGTTGTATTCAATCCCGATGCAATTTCTGTGTTTCATCAACACTCTGATACTCCACAGATTACAGAATGCCTCCAAATGTGCATCGGAAACTACTACTGGTCTTCTAGGGAACGATCAAAGCGTAGACTGTTTGAGACATTACTCCTATGGAGGAAAGTACGCATGGTGACTGTTGTATTCAATCCCGATGCAATTTCTGTGTTTCATCAACAGTCTGATAGTCCACAGGTTATAGAATGTCTCCAGATGTGCATCGGAAACTACTACTGGTCTTCCAGGGAACGATCAAAGCGTAGACTGTTTGAGACACTACTCTTATGGAAGAAAGTGCGCATGGTGACTGTTGTATTCAATCCCGATGCAATTTTAGTGTTTCATCAACACTCAGATAGTCCACAGATTACAGAATGCCTCCAGATATACATCGGAAACTACTACTGGTCTTCCAGGGAATGATCAAATCGTAGACTGTTAGAGACTTTAATCTCATAGAGGAAAGTGCGCATGGTGCCTGTTGTATTCAATCCCGATGCTATATCTGTCATTCATCAACACTCTGATAGTCCACAGATTACAGAATGCCTCTAGATGTGCATCGGTAACTATTACTGTTCTTCCAGGAAACGATCAAAGTGTAGCCTCTTTGTGACATTACCCCAATGGAGGAAAGTGCCATGGTGACTGTTGCATTCAATCCCGATGCAATTTGTGTGTTTCATCAACACTTTGATACTCCACAGATTACAGAATGCCTCCAGATGTGCATTGGAAACTACTACTGGTCTTCCAGGGAACGATCAAAGCATAGGCTGTTTGAGACATTACTCCCGTGGAGGAATGTGCGCATGTTGACTGTTGTATTCAATCCCGATGCAATTTCTGTGTTTCATCAACACTCTGATACTCCACAGATTACAGAATGCCTCTTGATGTGCATCGGAAACTACTACTGGTCTTCCAGGGAACGATCAAAGCGTAGGCTGTTTGAGACATTACTCCCGTGGAGGAAGGTGCGCATGGTGAATGTTGTATTCAATCCCGATGCAATTTCTGTGTTTCATCAACACTCTGATACTCCACAGATTACAGAATGCCTCCAGATGTGCATCGGAAACTACTACTGGTCTTCCAGGGAACGATCAAAGCGTAGACTGTTTGAGACACTACTCTTATGGAGGAAAGTGCGCATGGTGACTGTTGTATTCAATCCCTATGCAATTTTAGTGTTTCATCAACACTCAGATAGTCCACAGATTACAAAATGCCTCCAGATATGCATCGGAAACTACTACTGGTCTTCCAGGGAACGATCAAAGCGTAGACTGTTTGAGACACTAATCTTATGGAGGAAAGTGCGCATGGTGACTGTTGTATTCAATCCCGATGCAATTTTAGTGTTTCATCAACACTCAGATAGTCCACAGATTACAAAATGCCTCCAGATATGCATCGGAAACTACTACTGGTCTTCCAGGGAATGATCAAAGCGTAGACAGTTAGAGACTTTAATCTCATGGAGGAAAGTGCGCATGGTGACTGTTGTATTCAATAACGATGCAATTTCTATGTTTCATCAACACTCAGATAGTCCACAGATTACAGAATGCCTCCAGATGTTTATCGGTAACTATTACTGTTCTTCCATGAAACGATCAAAGCGTAGACTGTGATATTACCCCCATGGAGGAAAGTACCATGGTGACTGTTGTATTCAATCCCGATGCAATTTGTGTGTTTCATCAACACTCTGATACAGAACAGATTACAGAATGCCTCCAGATGTGCATCGGAAACTACTACTGGACTTCTAGGGAACGAACAAAACGTAGACTATTTCAGACATTACTCCCGTGGAGGAAGGTGCGCATGGTGACTGTTGTATTCAATCCCGATGCAATTTCAGTGTTTCATCAACACTCTGATACTCCACATATTACAGAATGCCTCCAAATGTGCATCGGAAACTACTACTGGTCTTCTAGGGAACGATCAAAGCGTAGACTGTTTGAGACATTACTCCTATGGAGGAAAGTACGCATGGTGACTGTTGTATTCAATCCCGATGCAATTTCTGTGTTTCATCAACAGTCTGATAGTCCACAGGTTATAGAATGCCTCCAGATGTGCATCGGAAACTACTACTGGTCTTCCAGGGAACGATCAAAGCGTAGACTGTTTGAGACACTACTCTTATGGAGGAAAGTGCGCATGGTGACTGTTGTATTCAATCCCGATGCAATTTTAGTGTTTCATCAACACTCAGATAGTCCACAGATTACAGAATGCCTCCAGATATACATCGGAAACTACTACTGGTCTTCCAGGGAATGATCAAATCGTAGACTGTTAGAGACTTTAATCTCATGGAGGAAAGTGCGCATGGTGCCTGTTGTATTCAATCCCGATGCTATATCTGTGATTCATCAACACTCTGATAGTCCACAGATTACAGCATGCCTCCAGATGTGCATCGGTAACTATTACTGTTCTTCCAGGAAACGATCAAAGTGTAGACTGTTTCTGACATTAGCCCTATGGAGGAAAGTGCCATGGTGACTGTTGCATTCAATCCCGATGCAATTTGTGTGTTTCATCAACACTCTGATACTCCACAGATTACAGAATGCCTCCAGATGTGCATTGGAAACTACTACTGGTCTTCCAGGGAACGATCAAAGCGTAGGCTGTTTGAGACATTACTCCCGTGGAGGAAGGTGCGCATGTTGACTGTTGTATTCAATCCCGATGCAATTTCTGTGTTTCATCAACAGTCTGATAGTCCACAGGTTACAGAATGCCTATAGATGTGCATCGGAAACTACTACTGGACTTCCAGGGAACGATCAAATTGTAGACTGTTTGAGACACTACTGTTATGGAGGAAAGTGCGCATGGTGACTGTTGTATTCAATCCCGATGCAATTTCTGTGTTTCATCAACACTCTGATACTCCACAGATTACAGAATGCCTCCAGATGTGCATCGGAAACTACTACTGGTCTTCCAGGGAACGATCAAAGTGTAGACTGTTTGAGACATTACCCCCATGGAGGAAAGTACGCATGGTGACTGTTGTATTCAATCCCGATGCAATTTCTAAGTTTCATTAACAGTCTGATAGTCCACAGGTTACATAATGCCTCCAGATGTGCATCGGAAACTACTATTGGACTTCCAGGGAACGATCAAAGCGTAGACTGTTTGAGACACTACTCTTATGGAGGAAAGTGCGCATGGTGGCTGTTGTATTCAATCTCGCTGCAATTTCTGTGTTTCATCAACACTCTGATAGTCCACAGATTACAGAATGCCTCCAGATGTGCATCGGAAACTACTGCTGGTCTTCCAGGGAACGATCAAAGCGTAGACTGTTTGGGACATTACTCGCATGGAGGAAAGTGCGCATGGTGACTGTTGTATTCAATCCCGAGGCAATTTCTGTGTTTCAATCCACACTTTGAAGGTCCACAGATTACAGAAGGAATGCAGATGTGCATCGGAAACTACTACTGGTCTTCCAGGGAACAATCAAAGTGTAGACTGTTTGAGACATTACTCCCATGGAGGAAAGTACGCATGGTGACTGTTGTATTCAATCCCGATGCAATTTCTAAGTTTCATTAACAGTCTGATAGTCCACAGGTTACATAATGCCTCCAGATGTGCATCGGAAAGTACTATTGGACTTCCAGGGAACGATCAAAGCGTAGACTGTTTGAGACACTACTCTTATGGAGGAAAGTGCGCATGGTGACTGTTGTGTTCAATCCCGATGCAATTTCTGTGTTTCATCAACACTCTGATAGTCCACAGATTACAGAATGCCAGCAGATGTGCATCGGAAACTACTACTGGTCTTAAAGGGAACGATCAAAGCGTAGACTGTTTGAGAATTACTCCCATGGAGGAAAGTGCGCATGGTGACTGTTGTATTCAATACCGATGCAATTTCTGTGTGTCATCAACACTGAGTTAGTCCACAGATTTCAGAATGCATCCAGATGAGAATCGGAAACTAAGACTGGTCTTCCAGAGAACGATCAAAGCGTAGACTGTTTGAGAGATTACTCCCATGGAGGAAAGTGTGCACGGTGACTGTTGTATTCAATCCCCATGCAATTTCTGGGTTTCATCAGCAGTCTGATAGTCCACAGATTACAGAATGCCTCCAGATGTGCATCGGAAACTACTACTGGACTTCCAGGGAACGATCAAAGCATAGACTGTTTGAGACACTACTCTTATGGAGGAAAGTGCGCATGGTGACTGTTGTATTCAATCCCGTTGCAATTTTAGTGTTTCATCAACACTCTGATACTCCACAGATTACAGAATACCTACAGATGTGAATCGGAAACTACTACTGGTCTTGCAGGGTACGATCAAAGCGTAGACTGTTAGAGACATTACTCGGCGTGGAGGAAAGTGCGCATGGTGACTGTTGTATTCAATCCCGATGCAATTTCTGTGATTCATCAACACTCTGATAGTCCACAGATTACAGAATGCCTCCAGATGCGAATCGGTAACTATTACTGTTCTTCCAGGGAACTATTAAAGCGTAGACTGATTGTGACATTACTCAGATGGAGCAAAAATGCGCATGGTGACTGTTGTATTCAATCCCGATGCAATTTCTGTGTTTCATCAACACGCTGATACTCCACAGATTACTGAATTCCTCCAGATGTGCATCGGAAACTACTACTGGTCTTCCAGGGAACGATCAAAGCGTAGGCTGTTTGAGACATTACTCCCATGGAGGAAAGTGCGCATGGTGACTGTTGTATTCGATCCCGAGACAATTTCTGTGATTCATCAACACTCAGATAGTCCACAGATTACAGAATGCCTCCAGATGTTTATCGGTAACTATTACTGTTCTTCCATGAAACGATCAAAGCGTAGACTGTGATATTACCCCCATGGAGGAAAGTGCCATGGTGACTGTTGTATTCAATCCCGATGCAATTTGTGTGTTTCATCGACACTCTGATACTCCACAGATTACAGGATGCCTCCAGATGTGCATAGGAAACTGCTACTGGACTTCTAGGGAACGAACAAAACGTAGACTGTTTCAGACATTACTCCCGTGGAGGAAGGTGCGCATGGTGACTGTTGTATTCAATCCCGATGCAATTTCTGTGTTTCATCAACACTCTGATACTCCACAGATTACAGTATGCCTCCAAATGTGCATCGGAAACTACTACTGGTCTTCTAGGGAACGATCAAAGCGTAGACTGTTTGAGACATTACTCCTATGGAGGAAAGTACGCATGGTGACTGTTGTATTCAATCCCGATGCAATTTCTGTGTTTCATCAACAGTCTGATAGTCCACAGGATAAGAATGTCTCCAGATGTGCATCGGAAACTACTACTGGTCTTCCAGGGAACGATCAAAGCGTAGACTGTTTGAGACACTACTCTTATGGAGGAAAGTGCGCATGGTGACTGTTGCATTCAATCCCGATGCAATTTTAGTGTTTCATCAACACTCAGATAGTCCACAGATTACAGAATGCCTCCAGATATACATCGGAAACTACTACTGGTCTTCCAGGGAATGATCAAATCGTAGACTGTTAGAGACTTTAATCTCATGGAGGATAGTGCGCATGGTGCCTGTTGTATTCAATCCCGATGCTATATCTGTGATTCATCAACACTCTGATAGTCCACAGATTACAGAATGCCTCTAGATGTGCATCGGTAACTATTACTGTTCTTCCAGGAAACGATCAAAGTGTAGCCTGTTTGTGACATTACCCCCATGGAGGAAAGTGCCATGGTGACTGTTGCATTCAATCCCGATGCAATTTGTGTGTTTCATCAACACTCTGATACCCCACAGATTACAGAATGCCTCCAGATGTGCATTGGAAACTACTACTGGTCTTCCAGGGAACGATCAAAGCATAGGCTGTTTGAGACATTACTCCCGTGGAGGAATGTGCGCATGTTGATTGTTGTATTCAATCCCGATGCAATTTCTGTGTTTCATCAACACTCTGATACTCCACAGATTACAGAATGCCTCCAGATGTGCATCGGAAACTACTACTGGTCTTCCAGGGAACGATCAAAGCGTAGGCTGTTTGAGACATTACTCCCGTGTAGGAAGGTTCGCATGTTGACTGTTGTATTCAATCCCGATGCAATTTCTGTGTTTCATCAACACTCTGATAGTCCACAGATTACAGAATGCCTCCAGATGTGCATCGGAAACTACTACTGGTCTTCCAGGGAACGATCAAAGCGTAGACTGTTTGAGACATTACTCCCATGGAGGAAAGTGCGCATGGTGACTGTTGTATTCGATCCCGAGACAATTTCTGTGTTTCAATCCACACTTTGAAGGTCCACAGATTACAGAAGGAATGCAGATGTGCATCGGAAACTACTACTGGTCTTCCAGGGAACGATGAAAGGGTAGACTGTTAGGGACATTACTCGGCGTGGAGGAAAGTGCGCATGGTGACTGTTGTATTTAATCCCGATGAAATATCTGTGTTTCATCAATACTGTGATAGTCCACAGATTATAGAATGCAACCAGATGTGCATCGGAAACTAACACTGGTCTTACAGGGAACGATCAAAGCGTAGACCGTTTGAGACATTACTAACATGGAGGAAAGTGAGGATGGTGACTGTTGTATTCAATACCGATGCAATTTCTATGTTTCATCAACACTCAGATAGTCCACAGATTACAGAATGCCTCCAGATATGCATCGGAAACTACTACTGGTCTTCCAGGGAATGATCAAAGCGTAGACTGTTAGAGACTTTAATCTCATGGAGGAGAGTGCGCATGGTGCCTGTTCTATTCAATCCCGATGCTATATCTGTGATTCATCAACACTCTGATAGTCCACAGATTACAGAATGCCTCCAGATGTGCATCGGTAACTATTACTGTTCTTCCATGAAACGATCAAAGCGTAGACTGTTTGTGACATTACCCCCATGGAGGAAAGTGCCATGGTGTCTGTTGTATTCAATCCCGATGCAATTTGTGTGTTTCATCAACACTCTGATACTCCACAGATTACAGAATGCCTCCAGATGTGCATCGGAAACTACTACTGGTCTTCCAGAGAACGATCAAAGCGTAGGCTGTTTGAGACATTACTCCCGTGGAGGAAGGTGCGCATGGTGACTGTTGTATTCAATCCCGATGCAATTTCTGTGTTTCATCAACACTCTGATACTCCACAGATTACAGAATGCCTCCAGATGTGCATCGGAAACTACTACTGGTCTTCCGGGGATCGATCAAAGCGTAGACTGTTTGAGACATTACTCCCATGAAGGAAAGTACGCATGGTGACTGTTGTATTCAATCCCGATGCAAGTTCTGTGTTTCATCATCAGTCTGATAGTCCACAGGTTACAAAATGCATCCAGATGTGCATCGGAAACTACTACTGGTCTTCCAGGGAACGATCAAAGCGTAGACTGTTTGAGACACTACTCTTATGGAGGAAAGTGCGCATGGTGACTGTTGTATTCAATCCCGATGCAATTTTAGTGTTTCACCAACACTCAGATAGTCCACAGATTACAGAATGCTTCCAGATATGCATCGGAAACCACTACTGGTCTTCCAGGGAATGGTCAAAGCGTAGACTGTTAGAGACTTTAATCTCATGGAGGAAAGTGCGCATGGTGCCTGTTGTATTCAATCCCGATGCAATTTGTGTGTTTCATCAACACTCTGATACTCCACAGATTACAGAATGCCTCCAGATGTGCATCGGAAACTACTACTGGTCTTCCAGAGAACGATCAAAGCGTAGGCTGTTTGAGACATTACTCCCGTGGAGGAAGATGCGCATGGTGACTGTTGTATTCAATCCCGATGCAATTTCAGTGTTTCATCAACAGTCTGATAGTCCACAGATTCCAGAATGCCTCCAGATGTGCATCGGAAACTACTACTGGTCTTCCAGGGAACGATCAAAGCGTAGAGTGTTTGAGACATTACTCCCATGGAGGAAGGTGCGCATGTTGACTGTTGTATTCAGTGCCGATGCAATTTTAGTGTTTCATCAACACTCTGATAGTCCGGAGATTACAGGATGCCACCCGATGTGCATTTGAAACTACTACTGGTCTTCCAGGGAACGATCAAAGCGTAGACCGTTTGAGACATTACTAACATGGAAGAAAGTGCGGATGGTGACTGTTGTATTCAATATCGATGCTATTTCTGTGATTCATCAACACTCAGATAGCCCACAGATTCCAGAATGCCTCCAGATGTGAATCGGAAACTACTACAGGACTTCAGGGGAACTATCAAAGCGTAGACTGTTAGAGACATTACTCGCATTGAGGAAAGTGCGCATGGTGACTGTTGTATTTAATCCAGATGAAATATCTGTGTTTCATGAATACTCTGATAGTCCACAGATTATAGAATGCAACCAGATGTGCATCGGAAACTAACATGGTCTTACAGGGAACGACCAAAGCGTAGACCGTTTGAGACATTACTAACATGGAGGAAAGTGCGGTCGGTGACTGTTCTATTCAATACCGATGCATTTTCTATGTTTCATCAAAACTCCGATAGTCCACAGATACAGAATGCCTCCAGATATGCATCGGAAACTACTACTGGTCTTCCAGGGAATGATCAAAGCGTAGACTGTTAGAGACATTAATCTTATGGAGGAAAGTGAGCATGGTGCCTGTTGTATTCAATCCCGATGCTATTTCTATGATTCATCAACACTCTGATAGTCCACAGGTTACAGAATGCCTACAGATGTGCATCGGTAACTATTACTGTTCTTCCAGGAAACGATCAAAGCGTAGACTGTTTGTGACATTACCCCCCATGGTGGAAAGTGCCATGGTGACTGTTGTATTCAATCCCGATGCAATTTGTGTGTTTCATCAACACTCTGATACTCCACAGATTACAGAATGCCTCCAGATGTGCATCGGTAACTATTACTGTTCTTTCAGGGAACTATTAAAGCGTAGACTGATTGTGACATTACTCAGGTGGTGCAAAAATGCGCATGGTGACTGTTGTATTCAATCCCGATGCAATTTTAGTGTTTCATCAACACTCAGATAGTCCACAGATTACAGAATGCCTCCAGATATGCATCGGAAACTACTACTGGTCTTCCAGGGAACGATCAAAGCGTAGACTGTTAGAGAAATTACTCCCTTGGAGGAAAGTGCGCGTGGTGACTGTTGTATTCAATCCCGATGCAATTTTAGTGTTTCATGAACACTCTGATCCTCCACAGATTACAGAATGCCACAAGATGTGCATCGGAAACTACTACTGGTCTTCCAGGGAACGATCAATGCGTGGACAATTTGAGACATTACTAACATGGAGGAAAGTGCGGATGGTGACTGTTGTATTCAATACCGATGCTATTTCTGTGATTCGTCAACTCTCTGATAGTCCACAGATTACAGAATGCCTCCAGATGTGAATCGGAAACTACTACTGGTCTTCCAGGGAATGATCAAAGCGTAGACTGTTAGAGACTTTAATCTCATGGAGGAAAGTGAGCATGGTGCATGTTGTATTCAATCCCGATGCTATTTCTGTGATTCATCAACACTCTGATAGTCCACAGATTTCAGAATGCCTACAGATGTGCATCGGTAACTATTACTGTTCTCCCAGGAAATGATCAAAGCGTAGACTGTTTGTGACATTACCCCCATGGAGGAAAGTGCCATGGTGACTGTAGTATGCAATCCCGATGCAATTTGTGTGTTTCATCAACACTCTGATACCCCACAGATTACAGAATGCCTCCAGATGTGCATTGGAAACTACTACTGGTCTTCCAGGGAACGATCAAAGCATAGGCTGTTTGAGACATTACTCCCGTGGAGGAATGTGCGCATGTTGATTGTTGTATTCAATCCCGATGCAATTTCTGTGTTTCATCAACACTCTGATACTCCACAGATTACAGAATGCCTCCAGATGTGCATCGGAAACTACTACTGGTCTTCCAGGGAACGATCAAAGCGTAGGCTGTTTGAGACATTACTCCCGTGTAGGAAGGTTCGCATGTTGACTGTTGTATTCAATCCCGATGCAATTTCTGTGTTTCATCAACACTCTGATAGTCCACAGATTACAGAATGCCTCCAGATGTGCATCGGAAACTACTACTGGTCTTCCAGGGAACGATCAAAGCGTAGACTGTTTGAGACATTACTCCCATGGAGGAAAGTGCGCATGGTGACTGTTGTATTCGATCCCGAGACAATTTCTGTGTTTCAATCCACACTTTGAAGGTCCACAGATTACAGAAGGAATGCAGATGTGCATCGGAAACTACTACTGGTCTTCCAGGGAACGATGAAAGGGTAGACTGTTAGGGACATTACTCGGCGTGGAGGAAAGTGCGCATGGTGACTGTTGTATTTAATCCCGATGAAATATCTGTGTTTCATCAATACTGTGATAGTCCACAGATTATAGAATGCAACCAGATGTGCATCGGAAACTAACACTGGTCTTACAGGGAACGATCAAAGCGTAGACCGTTTGAGACATTACTAACATGGAGGAAAGTGAGGATGGTGACTGTTGTATTCAATACCGATGCAATTTCTATGTTTCATCAACACTCAGATAGTCCACAGATTACAGAATGCCTCCAGATATGCATCGGAAACTACTACTGGTCTTCCAGGGAATGATCAAAGCGTAGACTGTTAGAGACTTTAATCTCATGGAGGAGAGTGCGCATGGTGCCTGTTCTATTCAATCCCGATGCTATATCTGTGATTCATCAACACTCTGATAGTCCACAGATTACAGAATGCCTCCAGATGTGCATCGGTAACTATTACTGTTCTTCCATGAAACGATCAAAGCGTAGACTGTTTGTGACATTACCCCCATGGAGGAAAGTGCCATGGTGTCTGTTGTATTCAATCCCGATGCAATTTGTGTGTTTCATCAACACTCTGATACTCCACAGATTACAGAATGCCTCCAGATGTGCATCGGAAACTACTACTGGTCTTCCAGAGAACGATCAAAGCGTAGGCTGTTTGAGACATTACTCCCGTGGAGGAAGGTGCGCATGGTGACTGTTGTATTCAATCCCGATGCAATTTCTGTGTTTCATCAACACTCTGATACTCCACAGATTACAGAATGCCTCCAGATGTGCATCGGAAACTACTACTGGTCTTCCGGGGATCGATCAAAGCGTAGACTGTTTGAGACATTACTCCCATGAAGGAAAGTACGCATGGTGACTGTTGTATTCAATCCCGATGCAAGTTCTGTGTTTCATCATCAGTCTGATAGTCCACAGGTTACAAAATGCATCCAGATGTGCATCGGAAACTACTACTGGTCTTCCAGGGAACGATCAAAGCGTAGACTGTTTGAGACACTACTCTTATGGAGGAAAGTGCGCATGGTGACTGTTGTATTCAATCCCGATGCAATTTTAGTGTTTCACCAACACTCAGATAGTCCACAGATTACAGAATGCTTCCAGATATGCATCGGAAACCACTACTGGTCTTCCAGGGAATGGTCAAAGCGTAGACTGTTAGAGACTTTAATCTCATGGAGGAAAGTGCGCATGGTGCCTGTTGTATTCAATCCCGATGCAATTTGTGTGTTTCATCAACACTCTGATACTCCACAGATTACAGAATGCCTCCAGATGTGCATCGGAAACTACTACTGGTCTTCCAGAGAACGATCAAAGCGTAGGCTGTTTGAGACATTACTCCCGTGGAGGAAGATGCGCATGGTGACTGTTGTATTCAATCCCGATGCAATTTCAGTGTTTCATCAACAGTCTGATAGTCCACAGATTCCAGAATGCCTCCAGATGTGCATCGGAAACTACTACTGGTCTTCCAGGGAACGATCAAAGCGTAGAGTGTTTGAGACATTACTCCCATGGAGGAAGGTGCGCATGTTGACTGTTGTATTCAGTGCCGATGCAATTTTAGTGTTTCATCAACACTCTGATAGTCCGGAGATTACAGGATGCCACCCGATGTGCATTTGAAACTACTACTGGTCTTCCAGGGAACGATCAAAGCGTAGACCGTTTGAGACATTACTAACATGGAAGAAAGTGCGGATGGTGACTGTTGTATTCAATATCGATGCTATTTCTGTGATTCATCAACACTCAGATAGCCCACAGATTCCAGAATGCCTCCAGATGTGAATCGGAAACTACTACAGGACTTCAGGGGAACTATCAAAGCGTAGACTGTTAGAGACATTACTCGCATTGAGGAAAGTGCGCATGGTGACTGTTGTATTTAATCCAGATGAAATATCTGTGTTTCATGAATACTCTGATAGTCCACAGATTATAGAATGCAACCAGATGTGCATCGGAAACTAACATGGTCTTACAGGGAACGACCAAAGCGTAGACCGTTTGAGACATTACTAACATGGAGGAAAGTGCGGTCGGTGACTGTTGTATTCAATACCGATGCATTTTCTATGTTTCATCAAAACTCCGATAGTCCACAGATACAGAATGCCTCCAGATATGCATCGGAAACTACTACTGGTCTTCCAGGGAATGATCAAAGCGTAGACTGTTAGAGACATTAATCTTATGGAGGAAAGTGAGCATGGTGCCTGTTGTATTCAATCCCGATGCTATTTCTATGATTCATCAACACTCTGATAGTCCACAGGTTACAGAATGCCTACAGATGTGCATCGGTAACTATTACTGTTCTTCCAGGAAACGATCAAAGCGTAGACTGTTTGTGACATTACCCCCCATGGTGGAAAGTGCCATGGTGACTGTTGTATTCAATCCCGATGCAATTTGTGTGTTTCATCAACACTCTGATACTCCACAGATTACAGAATGCCTCCAGATGTGCATCGGTAACTATTACTGTTCTTTCAGGGAACTATTAAAGCGTAGACTGATTGTGACATTACTCAGGTGGTGCAAAAATGCGCATGGTGACTGTTGTATTCAATCCCGATGCAATTTTAGTGTTTCATCAACACTCAGATAGTCCACAGATTACAGAATGCCTCCAGATATGCATCGGAAACTACTACTGGTCTTCCAGGGAACGATCAAAGCGTAGACTGTTAGAGAAATTACTCCCTTGGAGGAAAGTGCGCGTGGTGACTGTTGTATTCAATCCCGATGCAATTTTAGTGTTTCATGAACACTCTGATCCTCCACAGATTACAGAATGCCACAAGATGTGCATCGGAAACTACTACTGGTCTTCCAGGGAACGATCAATGCGTGGACAATTTGAGACATTACTAACATGGAGGAAAGTGCGGATGGTGACTGTTGTATTCAATACCGATGCTATTTCTGTGATTCGTCAACTCTCTGATAGTCCACAGATTACAGAATGCCTCCAGATGTGAATCGGAAACTACTACTGGTCTTCCAGGGAATGATCAAAGCGTAGACTGTTAGAGACTTTAATCTCATGGAGGAAAGTGAGCATGGTGCATGTTGTATTCAATCCCGATGCTATTTCTGTGATTCATCAACACTCTGATAGTCCACAGATTTCAGAATGCCTACAGATGTGCATCGGTAACTATTACTGTTCTCCCAGGAAATGATCAAAGCGTAGACTGTTTGTGACATTACCCCCATGGAGGAAAGTGCCATGGTGACTGTAGTATTCAATCCCGATGCAATTTTTGTGTTTCATCAACACTCTGATACTCCACAGATTACAGAATGCCTCCAGATGTGCATCGGAAACTACTACTGGTCTTCCAGGGAACGATCAAAGCGTAGGCTGTTTGAGACATTACTCCCGTGGAGGAAGGTGCGCATGGTGACTGTTGTATTCAATCCCGATGCAATATCTGTGTTTCATCAACACTCTGATACTCCACAGATTACAGAATGCCTCCAGATGTGCATCGGAAACTACTACTGGACTTCCAGGGAACGATCAAAGAATAGACTGTTTGACACACTACTCTTATGGAGGAAAGTGCGCATGGTGACTGTTGTATTCAATCCCGATGCAATTTTAGTGTTTCATCAACACTCTGATAGTCCACAGATTACAGAATGCCACCAGATGTGCATCGGAAACTACTACTGGTCTTCCAGGGAACGATCAAAACGTAGACTGTTTGAGACATTACTCCCGTGGAGGAAAGTGCGCATGGTGACTGTTGTATTCAATCCCGATGCAATTTCTGTATTTCATTAACACTCTGATACTCCACAGATTACAGAATGCCTCCAGATGTGCATGGGAAACTGCTACTGGTCTTCCAGGGAACGATCAAAGCGTAGACTGCTTGAGACACTACTCTTATGGAGGAAAGTGCGCATGGTGACTGTTGTATTCAATCCCGATGCAATTTTAGTGTTTCATCAACACTCAGATAGTCCACAGATTACAGAATGCCTCCAGATATGCATCGGAAGCTACTACTGGTCTTCCAGGGAATGATCAAAGCGTAGACTTTTAGAGACTTTAATCTCATGGAGAAAAGTGCGCATGGTGCCTGTTGTATTCAATCCCGATGCTATTTCTGTGATTCATCAACACTCTGATACTCCACAGATTACAGAATGCCTCCAGATGTACATCGGAAACTACTACTGGTCTTCCAACGAACGATCAAAGCGTAGACTGTTTGAGACCTTACTCCCATGGAGGAAAGTACGCCTGGTGACTGTTGTATTCAATCCCGATGCAATTTCTGTGTTTCATCAAAACTCTGATAGTCCAGAGATTACAGAATGCCACCGGATGTGCATCGGAAACTACTACTGGTCTTCCAGGGAACGATCAAAGCGTAGACCGTTTGAGACATTACTAAAATGGTGGAAAGTGCGGATGGTGACTGTTGTATTCAATACCGATGCAATTTCTGTGTTTCATCAACACTCTGATACTCCAAAGATTACAGAATGCCTCCAGATGTGCATCGGAAACTACTACTGGTCTTCCAGGGAACGATCAAAGCGTAGACTGCTTGAGACATTACTCCCATGGAGGAAAGTACCCATGGTGACTGTTGTATTCAATCCCGATGCAATTTCTGTGTTTCATCAACAGTCTGATAGTCCACAGGTTACAGAATGCCTCCAGATGTGCATCGGAAACTACTACTGGACTTCCAGGGAACGATCAAAGAATAGACTGTTTGACACACTACTCTTATGGAGGAAAGTGCGCATGATGGCTGTTGTATTCAATCCCGATGCAATTTTAGTGTTTCATCAACACTCTGATAGTCCACAGATTACAGAATGCCACCAGATGTGCATCGGAAACTACTACTGGTCTTCCAGGGAACGATCAAAGCGTAGACTGTTTGAGACATTACTCCCGTGGAGGATAGTGCGCATGGTGACTGTTGTATTCAATCCCGATGCAATTTCTGTGTTTCATCAACAGTCTGATAGTCCACAGGTTACAGAATGCCTCCAGATGTGCATCGGAAACTACTACTGGACTTCCAGGGAACGATCAAAGAATAGACTGTTTGACACACTACTCTTATGGAGGAAAGTGCGCATGGTGACTGTTGTATTCAATCCCGATTTAATTTTAGTGTTTCATCAACACTCAGATAGTCCACAGATTACAGAATGCCTCCAGATATGCATCGGAAACTACTACTGGTCTTCAAGGGAATGATCAAAGCGTAGACTGTTAGAGACTTTAATCTCATGGAGGAAAGTGCGCATGGTGCCTGTTGTATACAATCCTGATGCTATTTCTGTGATTCATCAACACTCTGATAGTCCACAGATTACAGAATGCCTCCAGATGTGCATCGGTAACTATTACTGTTCTTCCAGGAAACGATCAAAGCGTAGACTGTTTGTGACATTACCCCCATGGAGGAAAGTGCCATGGTGACTGTTGCACTCAATCCCGATGCAATTTGTGTGTTTCATCAACACTCTGATACTAAACAGATTACAGAATGCCTCCAGATGTGCATCGGAAACTACTACTGGTCTTCCAGGGAACGATCATAGCGTAGGCCTTTTGAGACATTACTCCCGTGGAGGAAGGTCCGCATGTTGACTGTTGTATTCAATCCCGAAGCAATTTCTGTGTTTCATCAACACTCTGATACTCCATAGATTACGGAATGCCTCCAGATGTGCATCGGAAACTACTACTGGTCTTCCAGGGAACGATCAAAGCGTAGATAGTTTGAGACACTACTCTTATGGAGGAAAGTGCGCATGGTGACTGTTGTATTCAATCCCGATGCAATATTAGTGTTTCATCAACACTCTGATAGCCCACAGATTACAGAATGCCACCAGATGTGCATCGAAAACTACTACTGGACTTCCAGGGAACGATCAAAGCGTAGACTGTTTGAGACATTACTCTTTTGGAGGAAAGTGCGCATGGTGACTGTTGTATTCAATGCTGATGCAATTTTAGTGTTTCATCAGCACTCTGATAGTCCAGAGATTACAGAATGCCACCGGATGTGCATCGAAAACTACTACTGGTCTTCCAGGGAACGATCAAAGCGTAGACCGTTTGAGACATTACTAAAATGGAGGAAAGTGCCGATGGTGACTGTTGTATTCAATACCGATGCAATTTCTGTGTTTCATCAACAGTCTGATAGTCCACAGGTTACAGAATGCCTCCAGATGTGCATCGGAAACTACTACTAGACTTATAGGGAACGATCAAAGAATAGACTGTCTGACACACTACTCTTATGGAGGAAAGTGCGCATGGTGACTGTTGTATTCAATCCCGATGCAATTTTAGTGTTTCATCAACACTCTGATAGTCCACATATTACAGAATGCCACCAGATATGCATCGAAAACTACTACTGGTCTTCCAGGGAACGATCAAAGCGTAGACTGTTTGAGACATTACTCCCATGGAGGAAAGTGCGCATGGTGACTGTTGTATTCAATCCCGATGCAACTTCTGTATTTCATAAACACTCTGATACTCCACAGATTACAGAATGCCTCCAGATGTGCATCGGAAACTGCTACTGGTCTTCCAGGGAACGATCAAAGCGTAGACTGCTTGAGACACTACTCTTATGGAGGAAAGTGCGCATGGTGACTGTTGTATTCAATACCGATGCAATTTCTGTGTTTCATCAACACTCTGATACTCCACAGATTACAGAATGCCTCCAGATGTGCATCGGTAACTATAACTGTTCTTTCAGGGAACTATTAAAGCGTAGACTGATTGTGACATTACTCAGATGGAGCAAAAATGCGCATGGTGACTGTTGTATTCAATCCCGATGCAATTTTAGTGTTTCATCAACACTCAGATAGTCCACAGATTACAGAATGCCTCCAGATATGCATCGGAAACTACTACTGGTCTTCCAGGGAACGATCAAAGCGTAGACTGTTAGAGAAATTACTCCCTTGGAGGAAAGTGCGCATGGTGACTGTTGTATTCAATCCCGATGCAATTTTAGTTTTTCATGAACACTCTGATAGTAAACAGATTACAGAATGTCTCCAGATGTGCATCGGAAACTACTACTGGTCTTCCAGGGAACGATCAAAGCGTAGACTGTTTGAGACATAACTCCCGTGGAGGATAGTGCGCATGGTGACTGTTGTATTCAATCCCGACGCAATTTTAGTGTTTCATCAACACTCAGATAGTCCACAGATTACAGAATGCCTCCAGATATGCATCGGAAACTACTACTGGTCTTCCAGGGAACGATCAAAGCGTAGACTGTTAGAGAAATTACTCCCTTGGAGGAAAGTGCGCATGGTGACTGTTGTATTCAATCCCGATGCAATTTTAGTGTTTCATGAACACTCTGATCCTCCACAGATTACAGAATGCCACAAGATGTGCATCGGAAACTACTACTGGTCTTCCAGGGAACGATCAAAGCGTGGACAATTTGAGACATTACTAACATGGAGGAAAGTGCGGATGGTGACTGTTGTATTCAATACCGATGCTATTTCTGTGATTCGTCAACACTCTGATAGTCCACAGATTACAGAATGCCTCCAGATGTGAATCGGAAACTACTACTGGACTTCAGGGGAACGATCAAAGCGTAGACTGTTAGAGACATTACTCGCATGGAGGAAAGTGTGCATGGTGACTGTTGTATTTAATCCCGATGAAATATCTGTGTTTCAACAATACTCTGATAGTCCACAGATTATAGAATGCAACCAGATGTGCATCGGAAACTCACACTGGTCTTACAGGGAACGATCAAAGCGTAGACCGTTTGAGACATTACTAACATGGAGAAAAGTGCGGATGGTGACTGTTGTATTCAATACCGATGCAATTTCTATGTTTCATCAACACTCAGATAGTCCACAGATTACAGAATGCCTCCAGATATGCATCGGAAACTACTACTGGTCTTCCAGGGAATGATCAAAGCGTAGACTGTTAGAGACTTTAACCTCATGGAGGAAAGTGCGCATGGTGACTGTAGTATTCAATCCCGATGCAATTTCTGTGTTTCATCAACAGTCTGATAGTCCACAGATTACAGAATGCCTCCATATGTGCATCGGAAACTACTACTGGACTTCCAAGGAACGATCAAAGCGTAGACTCTTGGAGACATTACTCCCATGGAGGAAAGTTTGCATGGTGACTATTGTATTCAATCCCGATGCAATTTTAGTGTTTCATCAACACTCTGATAGTCCACAGACTACAGAATGCTTCCAGATGTGCAACGGAATCTACTACTGGTCTACCAGGGAACGATCAAAGCGTAGAGACATTACTCGCATTGAGGAAAGTGCGCATGGTGACTTTTGTATTTTATCCCGATGAATTATCTGTGTTTCATCAATACTCTGATAGACCACAGATTACAGAATGCCTCCAGATGTGCATCGGAAACTACTACTGGTCTTCCAGGGATTGATCAAAGCGTAGACTGTTAGAGACTTTAATCTCATGGAGGAAAGTGAGCATGGTGCATGTTGTATTCAATCCCGATGCTATTTCTGTGATTCATCAACACTCTGATAGTCCACAGATTTCAGAATGCCTACAGATGTGCATCGGTAACTATTACTGTTCTCCCAGGAAATGATCAAAGCGTAGACTGTTTGTGACATTACCCCCATGGAGGAAAGTGCCATGGTGACTGTTGTATTCAATCCCGATGCAATTTTTGTGTTTCATCAACACTCTGATACTCCACAGATTACAGAATGCCTCCAGATGTGCATCGGAAACTACTACTGGTCTTCCAGGGAACGATCAAAGCGTAAGCTGTTTGAGACATTACTCCCGTGGAGGAAGGTGCGCATGGTGACTGTTGTATTCAATCCCGATGCAATTTCTGTGTTTCAGCAACACTCTGATACTCCACAGATTACAGAATGCCTCCAGATGTGCATCGGAAACTGCTACTGGTCTTCCAGGGAACGATCAAAGCGTAGACTGCTTGAGACACTACTCTTATGGAGGAAAGTGCGCATGGTGACTGTTGTATTCAATCCCGATGCAATTATAGTGTTTCATCAACACTCAGATAGTCCACAGATTACAGAATGCCTCCAGATATGCATCGGAAACTACTACTGGTCTTCCAGGGAATGATCAAAGCGTAGACTGTTAGAGACTTTAATGTCATGGAGGAAAGTGCGCATGGTGCCTGTTGTATTCAATCCCGATGCTATTTCTGTGATTCATCAACACTCTGATAGTCCACAGATTACAGAATGCCTCCAGATGTGCATCGGTAACTATTACTGTTCTTCCAGGAAACGATCAAAAAGTAGACTGTTTGTGATATTACCCCCATGGAGGAAAGTGCCATGGTGACAGTTGCATTCAATCCCGATGCAATTTTAGTGTTTCATCAACACTCTGATAGTCCAGAGATTACAGAATGCCACCGGATGTGCATCGGAAACTACTACTGGTCTTCCTGGGAACGATCAAAGCGTAGACCGTTTGAGACATTACTAAAATGGTGGAAAGTGCGGATGGTGACTGTTGTATTCAATACCGATGCAATTTCTGTGTTTCATCAACACTCTGATACTCCACAGATTACAGAATGCCTCCAGATGTGCATCGGAAACTACTACTGGTCTTCCAGGGAACGATCAAAGCGTAGACTGCCTGAGACATTACTCCCATGGAGGAAAGTACCCATGGTGACTGTTGTATTCAATCCCGATGCAATTTCTGTGTTTGATCAACAGTCTGATAGTCCACAGGTTACAGAATGCCTCCAGATGTGCATCGGAAACTACTACTGGACTTCCAGGGAACGATCAAAGAATAGACTGTTTGACGCACTACTCTTATGGAGGAAAGTGCGCATGGTGACTGTTGTATTCAATCCCGATGCAATTTTAGTGTTTCATCAACACTCTGATAGTCCACAGATTACAGAATGCCACCAGATGTGCACCGGAAACTACTACTGGTCTTCCAGGGAACGATCAAAGCGTAGACTGTTTGAGACATTACTCCCGTGGAGGATAGTGCGCATGGTGACTGTTGTATTCAGTCCCGAAGCAATTTCTCTATTTCATTAACACTCTGATACTCCACAGATTACAAAATGCCTCCAGATGTGCATCGGAAACTGCTACTGGTCTGCCAGGGAACGATCAAAGCGTAGACTGCTTGAGACACTACTCTTATGGAGGAATGTGCGCATGGTGACTGTTTTATTCAATCCCGATGCAATTTTAGTGTTTCATCAACACTCAGATAGTCCACAGATTACAGAATGCCTCCAGATATGCATCGGAAACTACTACGGGTCTTCAAGGGAATGATCAAAGCGTAGACTGTTAGAGACTTTAATCTCATGGAGGAAAGTGCGCATGGTGCCTGTTGTATACAATCCTGATGCTATTTCTGTGATTCATCAACACTCTGATAGTCCAGAGATTACAGAATGCAACCGGATGTGCATCGGAAACTACTACTGGTCTTCCAGGGAACGATGAAAGCGTAGACCGTTTGAGACATTACTAAAATGGAGGAAAGTGCGGATGGTGACTGTTGTATTCAATACCGATGCAATTTCTGTGTTTCATCAACACTCTGATACTCCACAGATTACAGAATGCCTCCAGATGTACATCGGAAACTACTACTGGTCTTCCAGGGAACGATCAAAGCGTAGACTCTTTGAGACCTTACTCCCATGGAGGAAAGTACGCCTGGTGACTGTTGTATTCAATCCCGATGCAATTTCTGTGTTTCATCAACAGTCTGATAGTCCTTAGGTTACAGAATGCCTCCAGATGTGCATCGGAAACTACTACTGGACTTCCAGGGAACGATCAAAGAATAGACTGTTTGACACACTACTCTTATGGAGGAAAGTGCGCATGGTGACTGTTGCATTCAATCCCGATGCAATTTTAGTGTTTCATCAACACTCTGATAGTCCACAGATTACAGAATGCCACCAGATGTGCATCGGAAACTACTACTGGTCTTCCAGGGAACGATCAAAGCGTAGACTGTTTGAGACATTACTCCCGTGGAGGAAAGTGCCCATGGTGACTGTTGTATTCAATCCCGATGCAATTTCTGTATGTCATTAACACTCTGATACTCCGCAGATTACAAAATGCCTCCAGATGTGCATCGGAAACTGCTACTGGTCTGCCAGGGAACGATCAAAGCGTAGACTGCTTGAGACACTACTCTTATGGAGGAAAGTGCGCATGGTGACTGTTGTATTCAATCCCGATTTAATTTTAGTGTTTCATCAACACTCAGATAGTCCACAGATTACAGAATGCCTCCAGATATGCATCGGAAACTACTACTGGTCTTCAAGGGAATGATCAAAGCGTAGACTGTTAGAGACTTTAATCTCATGGAGGAAAGTGCGCATGGTGCCTGTTGTATACAATCCTGATGCTATTTCTGTGATTCATCAACACTCTGATAGTCCACAGATTACAGAATGCCTCCAGATGTGCATCGGTAACTATTACTGTTCTTCCAGGAAACGATCAAAGCGTAGACTGTTTGTGACATTACCCCCATGGAGGAAAGTGCCATGGTGACTGTTGCATTCAATCCCGATGCAATTTGTGTGTTTCATCAACACTCTGATACTAAACAGATTACAGAATGCCTCCAGATGTGCATCGGAAACTACTACTGGTCTTCCAGGGAACGATCATAGCGTAGGCCTTTTGAGAAATTACTCCCGTGGAGGAAGGTCCGCATGTTGACTGTTGTATTCAATCCCGAAACAATTTCTGTGTTTCATCAACACTCTGATACTCCATAGATTACGGAATGCCTCCAGATGTGCATAGGAAACTACTACTGGTCTTCCAGGGAACGATCAAAGCGTAGACAGTTTGAGACACTACTCTTATGGAGGAAAGTGCGCATGGTGACTGTTGTATTCAATCCCGATGCAATATTAGTGTTTCATCAACACTCTGATAGCCCACAGATTACAGAATGCCACCAGATGTGCATCGAAAACTACTACTGGTTTTCCAGGGAACGATCAAAGCGTAGACTGTTTGAGACATTACTCCCATGGAGGAAAGAACGCATGGTGACTGTTGTATTCAATCCCGATGCAATTTCTGTGTTTCATCAACAGTCTGATAGTCCACAGGTTACAGAATGCCTCCATGATGTGCATCGGAAACTACTACTGGACTTATAGGGAACGATCAAAGAATAGACTGTTTGACACACTACTCTTATGGAGGAAAGTGCGCATGGTGACTGTTGTATTCAATCCCGATGCAATTTTAGTGTTTCATCAACACTCTGATAGTCCACATATTACAGAATGCCACCAGATATGCATCGGAAACTACTACTGGTCTTCCAGGGAACGATCAAAGCGTAGACTGTTTGAGACATTACTCCCATGGAGGAAAGTGCGCATGGTGACTGTTGTATTCAATCCCGATGCAATTTCTGTATTTCATAAACACTCTGATACTCCATAGATTACAGAATGCCTCCAGATGTGCATCGGAAACTGCTACTGGTCTTCCAGGGAACGATCAAAGCGTAGACTGCTTGAGACACTACTCTTATGGAGGAAAGTGCGCATGGTGACTGTTGTATTCAATCCCGATGCAATTTTAGTGTTTCATCAACACTCAGATAGTCCACAGATTACAGAATGCCTCCAGATATGCATCGGAAACTACTACTGGTCTTCAAGGGAATGATCAAAGCGTAGACTGTTAGAGACTTTAATCTAATAGAGGAAAGTGCGCATGGTGCCTGTTGTATACAATCCCGATGCTATTTCTGTGATTCATCAATACTCCGATAGTCCACAGATTACAGAATGCCTCCAGATGTGCATCGGTAACTATTACTGTTCTTCCAGGAAACGATCAAAGCGTGGACTGTTTGTGACATTACCCCCATGGAGGAAAGTGCCATGGTGACTGTTGCATTCAATCCCGATGCAATTTGTGTGTTTCATCAACACTCTGATACTCCACAGATTACAGAATGCCTCCAGATGTGCATCGGAAACTACTACTGGTCTTCCAGGGAACGATCAAAGCGTAGACTGTTTGAGACATTACTCCCGTGGAGGAAGGTGCGCATGGTGACTGTTGTATTCAATCCAGAAGCAATTTCTGTGTTTCATCAACACTCTGATACTCCACAGATTGCGGAATGCCTCCAGATGTGCATCGGAAACTACTACTGCTCTTCCAGGGAACGATCAAAGCGTAGACTGTTTGAGACATTACTCCCATGGAGGAAAGTGCGCATGGTGACTGTTGTATTCAGTCCCGATGCAATTTCTGTGTTTCAACAACATTCTGATAGTCCACAGGTTACAGAATGCCTCCAGATGTGCATCGGAAACTACTACTGGACTTCCAGGGAAAATTCAAAGCGTAGACAGTTTAAGACACTACTCTTATGGAGGAAAGTGCGCATGGTGACAGTTGTATTCAATCCCGATGCAATATTAGTGTTTCATCAACACTCTGATAGCCCACAGATTACAGAATGCCACCATATGTGCATCGGAAACTACTACTGGACTTCCAGGGAACGATCAAAGCGTAGACTGTTTGAGACATTACTCTTTTGGAGGAAAGTGCGCACGGTGACTGTTGTATTCAATGCCGATGCAATTTTAGTGTTTCATCAACACTCTGATAGTCCAGAGATTACAGAATGCAACCGGATGTGCATCGGAAACTACTACTGGTCTTCCAGGGAACGATCAAAGCGTAGACCGTTTGAGACATTACTAAAATGGAGGAAAGTGCGGATGGTGACTGTTGTATTCAATACCGATGCAATATCTGTGTTGCATCAACACTCTGATACTCCACAGGTTACAGAATGCCTCCAGATGTGCATCGGAAACTACTACTTCCGGACTTATAGGGTACGATCAAAGAATAGACTGTTTGACACACTACTCTTATGGAGGAAAGTGCGCATGGTGACTGTTGTATTCAATCCCGATGCAATTATAGTGTTTCATCAACACTCTGATAGCCCACAGATTACAGAATGCCACCAGATGTGCATCGGAAACTACTACTGGTCTTCCAGGGAACGATCAAAGCGTTGACTGTTTGAGACATTACTCCCATGGAGGAAAGTGCGCATGGTGATTGTTTTATTCAATCCCGATGCAATTTCTCTATTTCATAAACACTCTGATACTCCACAGATTACAGAATGCCTCCAGATGTGCATCGGAAACTGCTACTGGTGTTCCAGGGAACGATCAAAGCGTAGACTGCTTGAGACACTACTCTTATGGAGGAAAGTGCGCAAGGTGACTGTTGTATTCAATCCCGATGCAATTTTTGTGTTTCATCAACACTCACATAGTCCACAGATTACAGAATGCCTCCAGATATGCATCGGAAACTACTACTGGTCTTCAAGGGAATGATCAAAGCGTAGACTGTTAGAGACTTTAATCTCATAGAGGAAAGTGCGCATGGTGCCTGTTGTATACAATCCCGATGTTATTTCTGTGATTCATCATCACTCCGATAGTCCACAGATTACAGAATGCCTCCAGATGTGCATCGGTAACTATTACTGTTCTTCCAGGAAACGATCAAAGCTTGGACTGTTTGTGACATTACCCCCATGGAGGAAAGTGCCATGGTGACTGTTGCATTCAATCCCGATGCAATTTGTGTGTTTCATCAACACTCTGATACTCCACAGATTACAGAATGCCTCCAGATGTGCATCGGAAACCACTACTGGTCTTCCAGGGAACGATCAAAGCGTAGACTGTTTGAGACATTACTCCCGTGGAGGAAGGTGCGCATGTTGACTGTTGTGTTCAATCCCGATGCAATTTTTGTGTTTCATCAACAGTCTGATAGTCCACAGGTTACAGAATGCCCCCAGATGTACATCGGAAACTACTACTGGACTTCCAGGGAACGATCAAAGAATAGACTGTTTGACACACTACTCTTATGGAGGAAAGTGCCATGGTGACTGTTGTATTCAATCCCGATGCAATTTCTGTATTTCATTAACACTCTGATACTCCACAGATTACAGAAAGCCTCCAGATGTGCATCGGTAACTGCTACTGGTCTTCCAGGGAACGATCAAAGCGTAGACAGCTTGAGACACTACTCTTATGGAGGAAGGTGCGCATTTTGACTGTTGTATTCAATCCCGATGCAATTTTAGTGTTTCATCAACACTCAGATAGTCCACAGATTACAGAATGCCTCCAGATATGCATCGGAAACTACTACTGGTCTTCAAGGGAATTATCACAGCGTAGACTGTTAGAGACTTTAATCTCATAGAGGAAAGTGCGCATGGTGCCTGTTGTATACAATCCCGATGCTATTTCTGTGATTCATCAACACTCTGATAGTCCACAGATTACAGAATGCCTCCAGATGTGCATCGGTAACTATTACTGTTCTTCCAGGAAACGATCAAAGCGTAGACTGTTTGTGACATTACCCCCATGGAGGTAAGTGCCATGGTGACTGTTGCATTCAATCCCGATGCAATTTCTGTGTTTCATCAACATTCTCATATTCCACAGATTACAGAAAGCCTCTAAATGTGCATCGGAAACTGCTACTGGTCTTCCAGGGAACGATCAAAACGTAGGATGTTAGAGAAATTACTCCCTTGGAGGAAAGTGCGCATGGTGACTGTTGTATTCAATACCGATGCAATTTCTGTGTTTCATCAACACTCAGATAGTCCACAGATTACACAATGCCTCCAGGTATGCATCGGAAACTACTACTGGTCTTCCAGGGAATGATCAAAGCGTAGACTGTTAGAGACATTAATCACATGGAGGAAAATGCGCATGTGCCTGTTGTATTCAATCCGGATGCAATTTCTGTGTTTCATCAACACTCTGATAGTCCGCAGATTACAGAATGGCTCCAGATGTCATCGGTAACTATTACTGTTCTTCCAGGGAACGATCAAAGCGTAGACTGTTTGTGTCATTACTCCCATGGAGGAAAGTGCGCATGGTGACTGTTGTATTGAATCCCGATGCAATTTCTGTGTTTCATCAACACTCTGATACTCCACAGATTACAAAATGCCTCCAGATGTGCATCGGAAACTACTACTGGTCTTCCAGGGGACGATCAAAGCGTAGACTGTTTGAGACATTACTTTTATGGAGGAAAGTGCGCATGGTAACTGTTGTATTCAATCCCGATGCAATTTCTGTGTTTCATCAACAGTCTGATAGTCCACAGGTTACAGAATGCCTCCAGATGTGCATCGGAAACTACTACTGGACTTCCAGGGAACGATCAAAGCGTAGACTGTTTGAGACATTAATCTCATGGAGGAAAGTGCGCATGGTGCCTGTTGTATTCAATCCAGATGCTATTTCTGTGATTCATCTACACTCTGATAGTCCACAGATTACAGAATGCCTCCAGATGTGCATCGGTAACTATTACTGTTCTTCCTGGAAACGATCATAGCGTAGACTGTTTGTGACATTACCCCCATGGAGGAAAGTGCCATGATGACTGTTGTATTCAATCCCGATGCAATTTGTGTGTTTCATCAACACTCTGATACTCCACAGATTACAGAATGCCTCCAGATGTGCATCGGAAACTACTACGGGTCTTCTAGGGAACGATCAAAACGTAGGCTGTTTGAGACATAACTCCCTTGGAGGAAGGTGCGCATGGTGACTGTTGTATTCAATCCCGATGCAATTTCTGTGTGTCATCAACACTCTGATACTCCACAGATTACAGAATGCCTGCAGATGTGCATCGGAAACTACTACTGGTCTTCCAGGGAACGATCAAAACGTAGACTGTTTGAGACACTACTCTTATGGAGGAAAGTGCGCATGGTGACTGTTGTATTCAATCCCTATGCAATTTCTGTGTTTCATCAACACTCTGATAATCCACAGAATACAGAATGACACCAGATGTGCATCGGAAACTACTACTGGTCTTCCAGTGAACGATCAAAGCGTAGACTGTTTGAGACATTACTCCCGTTGAGGAAAGTGCGCATGGTGACAGTTGTATTCAATCCCGATGCATTTTCTGTATTTCATCAACACTCTGATACTCCATAGATTACAGAATGCCTCCAGATGTGCATCGCAAACTGCTACTGGTCTTCCAGGGAACGATCAAAACGTAGACTGTTTGAGACACTACTCTTATGGAGGTAAATGAGCATGGTGACTGCTGTATTCAATCCCGATGCAATTTTAGTGTTTCATCAACACTCAGATAGTCCACAGATTACAGAATGCCTCCAGATATGCATCGGAAACTACTACTGGTCTTCCAGGGAATGATCAAAGCGTAGACTGTTAGAGACTTTAATCTCATGGAGGAAGGTGCGCATGGTCCCTGTTGTATTCAATCCCGATGCTATTTCTGTGATTCATCAACACTCTGATAGTCCACAGATTCCAGAATGCCTCCAGATGTGCATCGGTAACTATTACTGTTCTTCCAGGAAACGATCAAAGCGTAGACTATTGGTGACATTACCCCCATGGAGGAAAGTGCCATGGTGACTGTTGCATTCAATCCCGATGCAATTTCTGTGTTTCATCAACAGTCTGATAGTCCACAGGTTACAGAATGCCTCCAGATGTGCATCGGAAACTACTACAGGACTTCCAGGGAACGATCAAAGAATAGACTGTTTGACACACTACTCTTATGGAGGAAAGTGAGCATGGTGACTGTTGTATTCAATCCCGAAGCAATTTCTGTGTTTCATCAACACTCTGATACTCCACAGATTACGGAATGCCTCCAGATGTGCATCGGAAACTACTACTGGTCTTCCAGGGAACGATCAAAGCGTAGACTGTTTGAGACATTACTCCCATGGAAGAAAGTGCGCATGGTGACTGTTGTATTTAGTCCCGATGCAATTTCTGTGTTTCATCAACATTCTGATAGTCCACAGGTTACAGAATGCCTCCAGATGTGCATCGGAAACTACTACTGGACTTCCAGGGAACGATCAAAGCGTAGACTGTTTGAGACACTACTTTTATGGAGGAAAGTGCGCATGGTGACTGTTGTATTCAATCCCGATGCAATTTTAGTGTTTCATCAACACTCTGATAGCACACAGATTACAGAATGCCACCAGATGTGCATCGGAAACTACTACTGGACTTCCAGGGAACGATCAAAGCGTAGACTGTTTGAGACATTACTCTTATGGAGGAAAGTGCGCATGGTGAGTGTTGTATTCAATGCTGATGCAATTTTAGTGTTTCATCAACACTCTGATAGTCCAGAGATTACAGAATGCAATCGGATGTGCATCGGAAACTACTACTGGTCTTCCAGGGAACGATCAAAGCGTAGACCGTTTGAGACATTACTAAAATGGAGGAAATTGCGGATGGTGACTTTTGTATTCAATACCGATGCAATTTCTGTGTTTCATCAACACTCTGATACTCCACAGATTACAGAATGCCTCCAGATGTGCATCGGAAACTACTACTGGTCTTCCAGGGAACGATCAAAGCGTAGACTGTTTGAGACATTACTCCCATGGAGGAAACTGCGCATGGTGACTGTTGTATTCAATCCCGATGCAATTTCTGTGTTTCATCAACAGTCTGATAGTCCACACGTTACAGAATGCCTCCAGATGTGCATCGGAAACTACTACTGGACTTCCAGGCAACTTTCAAAGAATAGACTGTTTGACACACTACTCTTATGGAGGAAAGTGTGCATGGTGACTGTTGTATTCAATCCCGATGCAATTTTAGTGTTTCATCAAGACTCTGATAGTCCACAGATTACAGAATGCCACCAGATGTGCATCGGAAACTACTACTGGTCTTCCAGGGAACGATCAAAGCGTAGACTGTTTGAGACATTACTCCCATGGAGGAAAGTGCGCATGGTGACTGTTGTATTCAATCCCGATGCAATTTCTGTATTTCATTAACACTCTGATACTCCACAGATTACAGAATGCCTCCAGATGTGCATCGGAAACTGCTACTGGTCTTCCAGAGAACGATCAAAGAGTAGTCTGCTTGAGACACTACTCTTATGGAGGAAAGTGCGTATGATGACTGTTGTATTCAATCCCGATGCAATTTTAGTGTTTCATCAACACTCAGATAGTCCACAGATTACAGAATGCCTCCAGATATGCATCGGAAACTACTACTGGACTTCCAGGGAACGATCAAAGAATAGACTGTTTGACACACTACTCTTATGGAGGAAAGTGCGCATGGTGACTGTTGTAATCAATCCCGATGCAATTTCTGTATTTCATTAACACTCTGATACTCCACAGACTACAGAATGCCTCCAGATGTGCATCATAAACTGCTACTGGTCTTCAAGGGAATGATCAAAACGTAGACTGTTAGAGACTTTAATCTCATGGAGGAAAGTGTGCATGGTGCCTGTTGTATACAATCCTGATGCTATTTCTGTGATTCATCAACACTCTGATAGTCCACAGATTACAGAATGCCTCCAGATGTGCATCGGTAACTATTACTGTTCTTCCAGGAAACGATCAAAGCGTAGACTGTTTGTGACATTACCCCCATGGAGGAAAGTGCCATGGTGACTGTTGCATACAATCCCGATGCAATTTCTGTGTTTCATCAACAGTCTGATAGTCCACAGGTTACAGAATGCCTCCAGATGTGCATCGGAAACTACTACAGGACTTCCAGGGAACGATCAAAGAATAGACTGTTTGACACACTACTCTTATGGAGGAAAGTGCGCATGGTGACTGTTGTATTCAATCCCGATGCAATTTTAATGTTTCATCAGCACTCTGATAGTCCACAGATTACAGAATTCCACCAGATGTGCATCGGAAACTACTACTGGTCTTCCAGGGAACGATCAAAGCGTAGACTGTTTGAGACATTACTCCCATGGAGAAAAGTGCGCATGCTGACTGTTGTATTCAATCCCGATGCAATTTCTGTATTTCATTACACTCTGATACTCCACAGATTACAGAATGCCTCCAGATGTGCATCGGAAACTGCTACTGGTCTTCCAGGGAACGATCAAAGCGTAGACTGCTTGAGACACTACTCTTATGGAGGAAAGTGCGCATGGTGACTGTTGTATTCAATCCCGATGCAATTTTAGTGTTTCATCAACACTCAGATAGTCCACAGATTACAGAATGCCTCCAGAAATGCATCGGAAACAACTACTGGTCTTCAAGGGAATGATTACAGCGTAGACTGTTAGAGACTTTAATCTCATAGAGGAAAGTGCGCATGGTGCCTGTTGTATACAATCCCGATGCTATTTCTGTGATTCATCAACACTCTGATAGTCCACAGATTACAGAATGCCTCCAGATGTGCAACGGTAACTATTACTGTTCATCCAGGAAACGATCAAAGCGTAGACTGTTTGTGACATTACCCCCATGGAGGTAAGTGCCATGGTGACTGATGCATTCAATCCCGATGCAATTTCTGTGTTTCATCAACACTCTGATATTCCACAGATTACAGATAGCCTCTAGATCTGCATCGGAAACTGCTACTGGTCTTGCAGGGAACGATCAAAGCGTAGGCTGTTAGAGAAATTACTCCTTTGGAGGAAAGTGCGCATGGTGACTGTTGTATTCAATCCCGATGCGATTTTAGTGTTTCATGAACACTCTGATAGTAAACAGACTACAGAATGTCTCCAGATGTGCATCGGAAACTACTACTGGTCTTCCAGGGAACGATCAAAGCGTAGACTGTTAGAGACATTACTCACATGGAGGAAAGTGCGCATGGTGACTGTTGTATTTAATCCCGATGAAATTTATGTGTTTCATCAATACTCTGATAGTCCACAGATTATAGAATGCCTCCAGATGTGCATAGGAAACTAACTCTGGTCTTACAGGGAACGATCAAAGCGTAGACCGTTTGAGACATTACTGATGTGGAGGAAAGTGCGGATGGTGACTGTTGTATTCAATACCGATGCAATTTCTGTGTTTCATCAACACTCAGATAGTCCACAGATTACACAATGCCTCCAGGTATGCATCGGAAACTACTACTGGTCTTCCAGGGAATGATCAAAGCGTAGACTGTTAGAGACTTTAATCTCATGGAGGAAAGTGCGCATGGTCCCTGTTGTATTCAATCCCGATGCTATTTCTGTGATTCATCAACACTCTGATAGTCCACAGAAAACAGAATGCCTCCAGATGTTCTTCGGTAACTATTACTGTTCTTCCAGGAATCGATAAAAGCGTAGACAGTTTGTGACATTACCCCCATGGAGGAAAGTGAAATGGTGACTGTTGCATTCAATCCCGATGCAATTTGTGTGTTTCATCAACACTCTGATATTCCACAGATTACAGAGTGCCTCCAGATGTGCATCGGAAACTACTATTGGTCTTCCAGGGAACGATCAAAGCGTAGACCGTTTGAGACTTTAATCTCATGGAGGAAAGTGCGCATGGTGCCTGTTGTATACAATTCTGATGCTATATCTGTGATTCATCAACACTCTGATAGTCCACAGATTACAGAATGCCTCCAGATGTGCAATGGTAACTATTACTGTTCTTCCAGGAAACGATCAAAGCGTAGACTGTTTGTGACATTACCCGCATGGAGGAAAAAGCCATGGTGACTGTTGCATTCAATCCCGATGCAATTTGTGTGTTTCATCAACACTCTGATACTAAACAGATTACAGAATGCCTCCAGATGTGCATCGGAAACTACTACTTGTCTTCCAGGGAACGATCAAAGCGTAGGCCGTTTGAGACATTACTCCCGTGGAGGAAGGTGCGCATGTTGACTGTTGTATTCAATCCCGAAGCAATTTCTGTGTTTCATCAACACTCTGATACTCCACAGATTACGCAATGCCTCCAGATGTGCATCGGAAACTAATACTGGTTTACCAGGGAACGATCAAAGCGTAGACTGTTTGAGACATTACTCCCATGGAGGAAAGTGCGCATGGTGACTGCGGTATTCAGTCCCGATGCAATTTCTGTGTTTCATCAACATTCTGATAGTCCACAGGTTACAGAATGCCTCCAGATGTGGATCGGAAACTACTACTGGACTTCCAGGGAACGATCAAAGCGTAGACTGTTTGAGACACTACTCTTATGGAGGAAAGTGCGCATGGTGACTGTTGTATTCAATCCCGATGCAATTTTAGTGTTTCATCAACACTCTGATAGCCCACAGATTACAGAATGCCACCAGATGTGCATCGGAAACTACTACTGGACTTCCAGGGAACGATCAAAGCGTAGACTGTTTGAGACATAACTCTTTTGGAGGAAAGTGCGCATGGTGACTGTTGTATTCAATGCCGATGCAATTTTAGTGTTTCATCAACACTCTGATAGTCCAGAGATTACAGAATGCAACCGGATGTGCATCGGAAACTTCTACTGGTCTTCCAGGGAACGATCAAAGCGTAGACCATTTGAGACATTACTAAAATGGAGGAAAGTGCGGATGGTGACTGTTGTATTCAATTCCGATGCAATTTCTGTGTTTCATCAACACTCTGATACTCCACAGATTACAGAATGCCTCCAGATGTGTGTCGGAAACTACTACTGGTCTTCCAGGGAACGATCAAAGCGTAGACTGTTTGAGACATTACTCCCATGGAGGGAAGTACGCATGGTGACTGTTGTATTCAATCCCGATGCAATTTCTGTGTTTCATCAACAGTCTGATAGTCCACAGGTTACAGAATGCCTCCAGATGTGCATCGGAAACTACTACTGGACTTCCAGGGAACGATCAAAGAATTGACTGTTTGACACACTACTCTTATGGAGGAAAGTGCGCATGGTGACTGTTGTATTCAATCCCGATGCAATTTTAGTGTTTCATCAACACTCTGATAGTCCGCAGATTACAGAATGCCACCGGATGTGCATCGGAAACTACTACTGGTCCTCCAGGGAACGATCAAAGCGTAGACTGTTTGAGACATTACTCCCATGGAGGAAAGGGCGCATGGTGACTGTTGTATTCAATACCGATGCAATTTCTGTATTTCATTAACACTCTGATACTCCACAGATTACAGAATGCCTCCAGATGTGCATCGGAAACTGCTACTGGTCTTCCAGGGAACGATCAAAGAGTAGACTGCTTGAGACACTACTCTTATGGAGGAAAGTGCGTATGGTGACTGTTGTATTCAATCCCGATGCAATTTTAGTGTTTCATCAACACTCAGATAGTCCACAGATTACAGAATGCCTCCAGATATGCATCAGAAACTACTACTGGTCTTCAAGGGAATGATCAAAGCGTAGACTGTTTGAGACTTTAATCTCATAGAGGAAAGTGCGCATGGTGCCTGTTGTATACAATCCCGATGCTATTTCTGTGATTCATCAACACTCTGATACTCCACAGATTACGGGATGCCTCCAGATGTGCATCGGAAGCTACTACTGGTCTTCCAGGGAACGATCAAAGCGTAGACATGTTTGAGACATTACTCCCATGGAGGAAAGTGTGCATGGAGACTGTTGTATTCAATCCCGATGCAATTTCTGTGTTTCATCAACATTCTGATAGTCCACAGGTTACAGAATGCCTCCAGATGTGCATCAGAAACTACTACTGGACTTCCAGGGAACAATCAAAGCGTAGACTGTTTGAGACATTACTCTTTTGGAGGAAAGTGCGCATGGTGACTTTTGTATTCAATGCCGATGCAATTTTAGTGTTTCATCAACACTCTGATAGTCCAGAGATTACAGAATGCCACCGGATGTGCATCGGAAACTACTACTGGTCTTCCAGGGAACGATCAAAGCGTAGACCGTTTGAGACATTACTAAAATGGAGGAAAGTGCTGTTGGTGACTGTTGTATTCAATCCCGATGCAATTTCTGTGTTTCATCAACACTCTGATACTCCACAGATTACAGAATGCCTCCAGATGTGCATCGGAAACTGCTACTGGTCTTCCAGGGAACGATCAAAGCGTAGACTGTTTGAGACACTACTCTTATGGAGGAAAATGAGCATATTGACTGTTGTATTCAATCCCGATGCAATTTTAGTGTTTCATCAACACTCAGATAGTCCACAGATTACAGAATGCCTCCAGATATGCATCGGAAACTACTACTGGTCTTCCAGGGAATGATCAAAGCGTAGACTGTTAGAGACTTTAATCTCATGGAGGAAAGTGCGCATGGTCCCTGTTGTATTCAATCCCGATGCTATTTCTGTGATTCATCAACACTCTGATAGTCCACAGAAAACAGAAAGCCTCCAGATGTTCTTCGGTAACTGTTACTGTTCTTCCAGGAATCGATAAAAGCGTAGACTGTTTGTGACATTACCCCCATGGAGGAAAGTGCCATGGTGACTGTTGCATTCAATCCCGATGCAATTTGTGTGTTTCATCAACACTCTGATACTCCACAGATTACAGAGTGCCTCCAGATGTGCATCGGAAACTACTATTGGTCTTCCAGGGAACGATCAAAGCGTAGACCGTTTGAGACTTTAATCTCATGGAGGAAAGTGCGCATGGTGCCTGTTGTATACAATTCTGATGCTATTTCTGTGATTCATCAACACTCTGATAGTCCACAGATTACAGAATGCCTCCAGATGTGCAACGGTAACTATTACTGTTCTTCCAGGAAACGATCAAAGCGTAGACTGTTTGTGACATTACCCGCATGGAGGAAAGTGCCATGGTGACTGTTGCATTCAATCCCGATGCAATTTGTGTGTTTCATCAACACTCTGATACTAAACAGATTACAGAATGCCTCCAGATGTGCATCGGAAACTACTACTGGTCTTCCAGGGAACGATCAAAGCGTAGGCCGTTTGAGACATTACTCCCGTGGAGGAAGGTGCGCATGTTGACTGTTGTATTCAATCCTGAAGCAATTTCTGTGTTTCATCAACACTCTGATACTCCACAGATTACGCAATGCCTCCAGATGTGCATCGGAAACTAATACTGGTTTTCCAGGGAACGATCAAAGCGTAGACCGTTTGAGACATTACTAAAATGGAGGAAAGTGCGGATGGTGACTGTTGTATTCAATTCCGATGCAATTACTGTGTTTCATCAACACTCTGATACTCCACAGATTACAGAATGCCTCCAGATGTGTGTCGGAAACTACTACTGGTCTTCCAGGGAACGATCAAAGCGTAGACTGTTTGAGACATTACTCCCATGGAGGGAAGTACGCATGGTGACTGTTGTATTCAATCCCCATGCAATTTCTGTGTTTCATCAACAGTCTGATAGTCCACAGGTTACAGAATGCCTCCAGATGTGCATCGGAAACTACTACTGGACTCCCAGGGAACGATCAAAGAATAGACTGTTTGACACACTACTCTTATGGAGGAAAGTGCGCATGGTGACTGTTGTATTCAATCCCGATGCAATTTTAGTGTTTCATCAAGACTCTGATAGTCCACAGATTACAGAATGCCACCAGATGTGCAGCGGAAACTACTACTGGTCCTCCAGGGGACGATCAAAGCGTAGACTGTTTGAGACATTACTCCCATGGAGGAAAGTGCGCATGGTGACTGTTGTATTCAATCCCGATGCAATTTCTGTATTTCATTAACACTCTGATACTCCACAGATTACAGAATGCCTCCAGATGTGCATCGGAAACTGCTACTGGTCTTCCAGGGAACGATCAAAGAGTAGACTGCTTGAGACACGACTCTTATGGAGGAAAGTGCGTATGGTGACTGTTCTATTCAATCCCGATGCAATTTTATTGTTTCATCAACACTCAGATAGTCCACAGATTACAGAATGCCTCCAGATATGCATCAGAAACTACTACTGGACTTCAAGGGAATGATCAAAGCGTAGACTGTTTGAGACTTTAATCTCATAGAGGAAAGTGCGCATGGTGCCTGTTGTATACAATCCCGATGCTATTTCTGTGATTCATCAACACTCTGATACTCCACAGATTACGGGATGCCTCCAGATGTGCATCGGAAGCTACTACTGGTCTTCCAGGGAACGATCAAAGCGTAGACATGTTTGAGACATTACTCCCATGGAGGAAAGTGTGCATGGAGACTGTTGTATTCAATCCCGATGCAATTTCTGTGTTTCATCAACATTCTGATAGTCCACAGGTTACAGAATGCCTCCAGATGTGCATCGGAAACTACTACTGGACTTCCAGGGAACAATCAAAGCGTAGACTGTTTGAGACATTACTCTTTTGGAGGAAAGTGCGCATGGTGACTTTTGTATTCAATGCCGATGCAATTTTAGTGTTTCATCAACACTCTGATAGTCCAGAGATTACAGAATGCCACCGGATGTGCATCGGAAACTACTACTGGTCTTCCAGGGAACGATCAAAGCGTAGACCGTTTGAGACATTACTAAAATGGAGGAAAGTGCGGTTGGTGACTGTTGTATTCAATACCGATGCAATTTTAGTGTTTCATCAACACTCTGATAGTCCACAGATTACAGAATGCCACCGGATGTGCATCGGAAACTACTACTGGACTTCCAGGGAACGATCAAAGAATAGACTGTTTGACACACTACTCTTATGGAGGAAAGTGCGCATGGTGACTGTTGAATTCAATCCCGATGCAATTTTAGTGTTTCATCAACACTCTGATAATCCACAGACTACAGAATGCCACCAGATGTGCATCGGAAACTACTACAGGTCTTCCAGGGAACGATCAAAGCGTAGACTGTTTGAGACATTACTCCCATGCAGAAAAGTGCGCATGGTGACTGTTGTATTCAATCCCGATGCAATTTCTGTATTTCATTACACTCTGATACTCCACAGATCACAGAATGCCTCCAGATGTGCATCGGAAACTGCTACTGGTCTTCCAGGGAACGATCAAAGCGTAGACTGCTTGAGACACTACTCTTATGGAGGAAAGTGCGCATGGTGACTGTTGTATTCAATCCCGATGCAATTTTAGTGTTTCATCAACACTCAGATAGTCCACAGATTACAGAATGCCTCCAGATATGCATCGGAAACTACTACTGGTCTTCAAGGGAATGATCACAGCGTAGACTGTTAGAGACTTTAATCTCATAGAGGAAAGTGCGCATGGTGCCTGTTGTATACAATCCCGATGCTATTTCTGTGATTCATCAACACTCTGATAGTCCACAGATTACAGAATGCCTCCAGATGTGCATCGGTAACTATTACTGTTCTTCCAGGAAACGATCAAAGCGTAGACTGTTTGTGACATTACCCCCATGGAGGTAAGTGCCATGGTGACTGTTGCATTCAATCCCGATGCAATTTCTGTGTTTCATCCACACTCTGATATTCCACAGATTACAGAAAGCCTCTAGATGTGCATCGGAAACTGCTACTGGTCTTCCTGGGAACGATCAAAGCGTAGACTGTTAGAGACATTACTCACATGGAGGAAAGTGCGCATGGTGACTGTTGTATTTAATCCCGATGAAATTTCTGTGTTTCAACAATACTCTGATAGTCCACAGATTATAGAATGCCTCCAGATGTGCATCGGAAACTACCACTGGTCTTACAGGGAACGATCAAAGCGTAGACCGTTTGAGACATTACTGATGTGGAGGAAAGTGCGGATGGTGACTGTTGTATTCAATACCGATGCAATTTCTGTGTTTCATCAACACTCTGATAGTCCACAGGTTACAGAATGCCTCCAGATGTGCATCGGAAACTACTACTGGACTTCCAGGGAACGATCAAAGCGTAGACTGTTAGAGACATTACTCGCATGAAGGAAAGTGCGCATGGTGACTGTTGTATTTAATCCCGATGAAATATCTGTGTTTCATCAATACTCTGATAGTCCATAGATTATAGAATGCAACCAGATGTGCATCGGAAACTAACACTGGTCATACAGGGAACGATTAAAGCGTAGACCGTTTGAGACATTACACCCATGGAGTAAAGTGCGGATGGTGACTGTTGTATTCAATACCGATGCAATTTCTATGTTTCATCAACACTCAGATAGTCCACAGATTACAGAATGTCTCCAGATATGCATCGGAAACTACTACTGGTCTTCCAGTTAATGATCAAAGCGTAGACTGTTAGAGACTTTAATATCATGGAGGAAAGTGCGCATGGTGCCTGTTGTATTCAATCCCGATGCTATTTCTGTGATTCATCAACACTCTGATAGTCCACAGATTACAGAATGCCTCCAGATGTGCATCGGTAACTATTACTGTTCTTCCAGGAAACGATCAAAGCGTAGACTGTTTGTGACATTACACCCATGGAGGAAAGTGCCATGGTGCCTGTTGTATTCAATCCCGATGCAATTTGTGTGTTTCATCAACACTCTGATACTCCACAGATTACAGAAAGCCTCTAGATGTGCATCGGAAACTGCTACTGGTCTTCCAGGGAACGATCAAAGCGTAGGCTGTTAGAGAAATTACTCCCTTGGAGGAAAGTACGCATGGTGACTGTTGTATTCAATCCCGATGCAATTTCTGTGTTTCATCAACACTCTGATACTCCACAGATTACAGAATGCCTTCATCATGTGCATCGGAAACTACTACTGGTCTTCCAGGGAATGATCAAAGCGTAGACTGTTAGAGACTTTAATCACATGGAGGAAAGTGCGCATGTGCCTGTTGTATTCAATCCCGATGCAATTTCAGTGTTTCATAAACACTCTGATACTCCACAGATTACAGAATGCCACCAGATGTGCATCGGAAACTACTACTGGTCTTCCAGGGAACAATCAGAGCGTAGACTCTTTGAGACATTACTCCCATGGAGGAAGGTGCGCATGGTGACTGTTGTATTCAATCCCAATGAAATTTCTGTGTTTCATCAACACTCTGATACTCCACAGATTTCAAAATGCCTCCAGATGTGCATCGGAAACTACTACTGGTCTTCCAGGGAACGATCAAAGCGTAGACTGTTTGAGACATTACTTTTGTAGAGGAAAGTGCGCATGGTAACTGTTGCATTCAATCCCGATGCAATTTCTGTGTTTCATCAACAGTCTGATAGTCCACAGGCTACAGAATGCCTCCAGATGTGCATCGGAAACGACTACTGGACTTCCAGGGAACGATCAAAGAATAGACTGTTTGAGACATTACTCTTATGGAGGAAAGTGCGCATGGTGACTGTTGTACTCAATCTTGATGCAATTTTAGTGTTTCATCAACACTCTGATAGTCCACAGATTACAGAATGCCACCAGATGTGCATCGGAAACTACTAATGGTCTTCCAGGGAACGATCAAAGCGTAGACTGTTTGAGACATTACTCCCGTGGAGGAAAGTGCGCATGGTGACTGTTGTATTCAATCCTGATGCAATTTCTGTGTTTCATCAACACTCTGATACTCCACAGATTACAGAATGCCACAAGATGTGCATCGGAAACTGCTACTGGTCTTCCAGGGAACGATAAAAGCGTAGACCGTTTGAGACATTACTAACATGGAGGAAAGTGCGGATGGTGACTGTTGTATTCAATACCGATGCTATTTCTGTGATTCATCAACACTCTGATAGTCCACAGATTACAGAATGCCTCCAGATGTGAATCGGAAACTACTACTGGACTTCAAGGGAACGATCAAAGCGTAGACTGTTTGTGACATTACCCCCATGGAGGAAAGTGCCATGGTGACTGTTGTATTCAATCCCGATGCAATTTGTGTGTTTCATCAACACTCTGATAGTTCACAGATTACAGAATGCCTCCAGATGTGCATCGGAAACTACTACTGGTCTTCCAGGGAACGATCAAAGCGTAGGCTGTTTGAGACATAACTCCAGTGGAGGAGGGTGCGCATGGTGTCTGTTGTATTCAATCCCGATGCAATTTGTGTGTTTCATCAACACTCTGATACTCCACTGATTACAGAATGCCTCCACATGTGCATCGGAAACTACTACTGGTCTTCCAGGGAACGATCAAAGCCTAGACTGTTTGAGACATTACTCCCATGGAGGAAAGTACGCATGGTGACTGTTGTATTCAATCCCGATGAAATTTCTGTGTTTCATCAACACTCTGATACTCCACAGATTACAGAATGCCTCCAGATGTGCATCGGAAACTACTACTGGTATGCCAGGGAACGTTCAAAGCGTAGACTGTCTGAGACATTACTCCCGTGGAGGAAAGTGCGCATGGTGACTGTTGTATTCAATCCCGATGCAATTTCTTTGTTTCATCAACACTCTGATACTCCACAGATTACAGAATGCCTCCAGATGTGCATCGGAAACTGCTACTGGTCTTCCAGGGCACGATCAAAGCGTAGACTGATTGTGACATTACTCCCATGGAGGAAAGTGCGCATGGTGACTGTTGTATTCAATCCCGATGCAATTTCTGTGTTTCATCAACACTCTGATACTCCACAGATTGCAGAATTCCTCCAGATGTGCATCGGAAACTACTACTGGTCTTCCAGGGAACTATGAAAGCATAGACTGTTTGAGACACTGCTCCCATGGAGGAAAGTGCGCATGGGGACTGTTGTATTCAATCCCGATACAATTTCTGAGTTTCATCAACAGTCTGATAGTCCACAGGTTACAGAATGGCTCCAGATGTGCATCGGAAACTACTACTGGACTTCCAGGGGACGATCTAAGCGTAGACTGTTTGAGACATTACTCTTTTGGAGGAAAGAGCGCATGGTGCCTGTTGTACTCAATCCCGATGCCATTTCTGTGTTTCATCAACACTCTGATATTCCACAGGTTACAGAATGCCTCCAGATGTGCATCGGTAACTACTACTGTTCTTCCAGGGAACGATCAAAGCGTAGACTGTTTGTGACATTACTCCCATGGAGGAAAGTGCACGTGGTAACTGTTGTATTCAATCCCGATGCAATTTCTGTGTTTCATCAACAGTCTGACATTCCACAGGTTACAGAATGCCTCCAGATGTGCATCGGAAACTACTACTGCACTTATAGGGAACGATCAAAGCGTAGACTGTTTGAGACATTACTCTTATGGAGGAAAGTGCGCATGGTGACTGTTGTATTCAATCCCGATGCAATTTTAGTGTTTCATCAATACTCTGATAGTCTACAGATTACAGAATGCCACCAGATGTGCATCGGAAACTACTACTGGTCTTCCAGGGAACGATCAAAGCGTAGACTGTTTGAGACATTACTCCCGTGGAGGAAAGTGCGCATGGTGACTGTTGTAATCAATCCCAATGCAATTTCTGTGTTTCATCAACACTCTGATACTCCACAGATTACGGAATGCCACCAGATGTGCATCGGAAACTACTACTGGTCTTTCAGGGAACGATCAAAGCGTAGACTGTTTGAGACATTACTCCCATGGAGGAAAGTGCGCATGGTGACTGTTGTATTCAATCCCGATGCAATTTCTGTGTTTCATCAACACTTTGAAGGTCCACATATTACAGAGTGCCTCCAGATGTGCATCGGAAACTACTACTGGTCTTCCAGGGAACGATCAAATTGTAGGCAGTTTGAGACATTACTCCATTGGAGGAAGGTGCGCATGGTGACTGTTGTATTCAATCCCGATGCAATTTCTGTGTTTCATCAACACTCTGATACTCCACAGATTACAAAATGCCTCCAGATGTTCATCGGAAACTACTATGGGTCTTCCAGGGAACGATCAAAGCGTAGAATGTTTGAGAATTACTCCCATGGGGGAAAGTGCGCATGGTGACTGTTGTATTCAATCCCGATGCATTTTCGGTGTTTCATCAACACTCTGATAGTCCACAGATTACAGAATGCCTCCAGATGTGCATCGGTAACTATTACTGTTCTTGCAGGGAACGATCAAAGCGTAGACTGTTTGTGACACTACTCCCATGGAGGAAAGTGCGCATGGTGACTGTTGTATTCAATCCCGATGCAATTTGTGTGTTTCATCAACACTCTGATACTCCACAGATTACAGAATGCCTCCAGATGTGCATCGGAAACTACTACTGTTCTTCCAGGGAACGATCAAAGCGTAGACTGTTTGTGACATTACTCCCATGGAGGAAAGTGCACGTGGTGACTGTTGTATTCAATCCCGATGCAATTTCTGTGTTTCATCAACAGTCTGATAGTCCACAGGTTACAGAATGCCTCCAGATGTGCATCGGAAACTACTACTGGACTTATAGGGAAAGATCAAAGCGTAGACTGTTTGAGACATTACTCTTATGGAGGAAAGTGCGCATGGTGACTGTTGTATTCAATCCCGATGCAATTTTAGTGTTTCATCAATACTCTGATAGTCCACAGATTACAGAATGCCACCAGATGTGCATTGGAAACTACTACTGGTCTTCCAGGGAACGATCAAAGCGTAGACTGTTTGAGACATTACTCCCGTGGAGGAAAGTGCGCATGGTGACTGTTGTAATCAATCCCAATTAATTTCTGTGTTTCATCAACACTCTGATACTCCACAGATTACGGAATGCCACCAGATGTGCATCGGAAACTACTACTGGTCTTCCAGGGAACGATCAAAGCGTAGACTGTTTGAGACATTACCCTCATGGAGGAAAGTGCGCATGGTGACTGTTGTATTCAATCCCGATGCATTTTCTGTGTTTTTCATCAACACTCATATAGTCCACAGATTACACCATGCCTCCAGGTATGCATCGGAAACTACTACTAGTCTTCCAGGGAATGATCAAAGCGTAGACTGTTAGAGACTTTAATCTCATGGAGGAAAGTGCGCATGGTGCCTGTTGTATTCATTCCCGAAGCAATTTCTAAGTTTCATCAACACTTTGAAGGTCCACATATTACAGAGTGCCTCCAGATGTGCATCGGAAACTACTACTGGTCTTCCAGGGAACGATCAAATCGTAGGCAGTTTGAGACATTACTCCATTGGAGGAAGGTGCGCATGGTGACTGTTGTATTCAATCCCGATGCAATTTCTGTGTTTCATCAACACTCTGATACTCCACAGATTACAAAATGCCTCCAGATGTGCATCGGAATCTACTACTGGACTTCCAGGGAACGATCAAAGCGTAGACTGTTTGAGACATTACTCTTATGGAGGAAAGTGCGCATGGTGACTGTTGTATTGAATCCCGATGCAATTTTAGTTTTTCATCAACACTCTGATAGTCCACAGATTACAGGATGCCACCAGATGTGCATCGGAAACTACTACTGGTCTGCCAGGGAACGTTCAAAGCGTAGACTGTCTGAGACATTACTCCCGTGGAGGAAAGTGCGCATGGAGACTGTTGTATTCAATCCCGATGCAATTTCTGTTTTTCAACAACACCCTGATATTCCACAGATTACAGAATGCCTCCTGATGTGCATCGGAAACTGCTACTGGTATTCCAGGGAACGATTAAAGCGTAGACTCTTTGAGACATTACTCCCATGGAGGAAAGTGCGCATGGTGACTGTTGTATTCAATCCCGAGGCAATTTCTGTGTTTCAACACACACTCTGATACTCCACAGATTACAGAATTCCTCCAGATGTGCATCGGAAACTACTACTGGTCTTCCAGGGAACGATGAAAGCATAGACTGTTTGAGACACTACTCCCATGGAGGAAAGGGCGCATGGTGACTGTTGTATTCAATCACGATGCAATTTCTGTGTTTCATCAACACTCTGATAGTCCACAGATTACAGAATGCCTCCAGATGTGCATCGGTAACTATTACTGTTCTTCCAGGGAACGATCGAAGCGTAGGCTGTTTGTGACATTACTCCCATGGAGGAAAGTGCACGTGGTGACTGTTGTATTCAATCCCGATGCAATTTCTGTGTTTCATCAACAGTCTGATAGTCCACAGTTTACAGAATGCCTCCAGATGTGCATCGGAAACTAGTACTGGACTTATAGAGAACGATCAAAGCGTAGACTGTTTGAGACATTACTCTTATGGAGGAAAGTGCGGATGGTAACTGTTGTATTCAATCCCGATGCAATTTCTATGTTTCATCAACACTTTGAAGGTCCACAGATTACAGAGTGCCACCAGATGTGCATCGGAAACTACTACTGGCGTTCCAGGGAACTATTAAAGCGTAGACTGTTTGAGACATTACTCCAGTGGAGGAAAGTGCGCATGGTGACTGTTGTATTCAATCCCGATGAAATTTCTGTGTTTCATCAACACTCTGATACTCCACAGATTACAGAATGCCACAAGATGTGCATCGGAAACTACTACTGGACTTCCAGGGAACGATCAAAGCGTAGACTGTTTGAGACATTTATCCCATGGGGGAAAGTGAGCATGGTGACTGTTCTATTCAATCCCGATGCAATTTCTGTGTTTCATGAACACTCTGATAGCCCACAGATTACAGAATGGCACCAGATGTGCATCGGAAACTACTACTACTGGACTTCCAGGGAACGATCAAAGCGTAGACTGTTTGAAAATTGCTCCCATGGAGGAAAGTGCGCATGGTGACTTTTGTATTCAATCCTGATGCAATTTCTGTGTTTGATCAACACTCTGATAGTCCACATATTACAGAATGCCTCCAGATGTGCATCGGAAACTGCTACTGGGTTCCAGAGAACGATCAAAGCGTAGACTGTTAGAGACATTACTCCCATGGAGGATAGTGCGCATGGAGACTGTTGTATTCAATCCTGATGCAATTTCTGTGTTTCATCAACACCCTGATATTCCACAGATTACAGAATGCCTTTAGATGTGCAACGGAAGCTGCTACTGGTATTCCAGGGAATGATTAAAGCGTAGACTCTTTGAGACATTACTCCCATGGAGGAAAGTGCGCATGGTGACTGTAGTATTCAATCCCGATGCATTTTCTGTGTTTCATCAACACTCTCATAGTCCACAGATTACAGAATGCCTCCAGATGTGCATCGGTAACTACTACTGATCTTCCAGGGAACGATCAAAGCGTAGACTGTTTGAGACATTACTCCCATGGAGGAAAGTGCGCATGGTGACTGTTGTATTCAATCCCGAGGCAATTTCTGTGTTTCAACACACACTTTGAAGGTCCACAGATTACAGAAGGAATCCAGATATGCATCGGAAACTACTACTGGTCTTCCAGGGAACGATCAAAGATTAGACCGTTTGAGAATTACTCCCATGGAGGAAAGTGGCATGGTGACTGTTGTATTCAATTCCGATGCAATTTCGGTGTTTCATCAACACTCTGATAGTACACAGATTACAGAATGCCTCCAGATGTGCATCGGTAACTATTACTGTTCTTCCAGGGAACGATCAAAGCGTAGACTGTTTGTGACACTACTCCCATGGAGGAAAGTGCGCATGGTGACTGTTATATTCAATCCCGATGCAATTTGTGTGTTTCATCAACAGTCTGATCGTCCAAAGGTTACAGAGAGCCACCAGATGTGCATCGGAAACTACTGCTGGTCCTCCAAGGAACGATCAAAGCGTAGACTGTTTGAGACAATACTCCCGTGCAGGAAAGTGCACATGGTGACTGTTGAATTCAATCCCGATGCAATTTCAGTGTTTTATCAACACTCTGATATTCCACAGATTACAGAATGCATCCAGATGTGCATCGGAAACTGCTACTGGTCTTCCAGGGAACGATCAAAGCGTAGACTCTTTGAGACATTACTCCCATGGAGGAAAGTGCGCATGCTGACTGTTGTATTCAATCCTGATGCAATTTCTTTGTTTCATCAACACTCTGATAGTCCACAGATTACAGAATGCCACCAGATGTGCATCGGAAACTGCTACTGGCCTTCCAGGAAACGGTCAAAGCGTAGACTGTTTGAGACATTACTAACGTGGAGGAAAGTGCGCATGGTGACTGTTGTATTTAATCCCAATGCAATTTCTGTGTTTCATCAACACCCTGATACTCCACAGATTACAGAATGCCACCAGATGTGCATCGGAAACTACTACTGGTCTTCCAGGGAACGATCAAAGCGTAGACTGTTTGAGACATTACTCCCATGGAGGAAAGTGCGCATGGTAACTGTTGTATTCAATCCCGATGCAATTTTAGTGTTTCATCAACACTCTGATAGTAAACAGATTACAGAATGTCTCCAGATATGCATCGGAAACTACTACTGGTCTTCCAGGGAATGATCAAAGCGTAGACTGTTTGAGACATTACTCCCATGGAGGAAAGTGCGCATGGTGATTGTCGTATTCAATCCCCAGGCAATGTCTGTGTTTCAATTTACACTTTTAAGGCCCACAGATTACAGAAGGAATCCACATGTGAATCGGAAACTACTACTGGTCTTCCAGGGAACGATCAAAGATTAGACTGTTTGAGACATACTCCCATGGCGGAAAGTGCGCATGGTGACTGTTGCTTTCAATCCCGATCCAATTTCGGTGTTTCATCAACAGTCTGATAGCCCACAGGTTACAGAATGCCTCCAGATGTGCATCGGAAACTACTACTGGACTTCCAGGGAACGATCTAAGCGTAGACTGTTTGAGACATTACTCTTTTGGAGGAAAGAGCGCATGGTGCCTGTTGTATTCAATCCCGCTGCAATTTCTGTGTTTCATCAACAGTCTGATAGTCCACAGATTACAGAATGCCTCCAGATGTGCATCGGTAACTATTACTGTTCTTCCAGGGAACGATCAAAGCGTAGACTCTTTGAGACATTACTCCCATGGAGGAAAGTCCGAATGGTGACTGTTGTATTCAATCCTGATGTAATTTCTGTGTTTCATCAACACTCTGATAGTCCACAGATTACAGAATGCCACCAGATGTGCATCGGAAACTACAACTGGTCTTCCAGGGAACGATCAAAGCGTAGACTGTTTGAGACATTACTCCCGTGGAGGAAAGTGCGCATGGTGACTGTTGTATTCAATCCCAATGCAATTTCTGTGTTTCATCAACACCCTGATAATCCACAGATTACAGAATGCCACCAGATGTGCATCGGAAACTACTACTGGTCTTCCAGGGAACGATCAAAGCGTAGACAGTTTGAGACATTACTCCCATGGAGGAAAGTGCGCATGGTGACTGTTGTATTCAATCCTGATGCAATTTCTGTGTTTCATCAACACTCTGATAGTCCACAGATTACAGAATGCCACCAGATGTGCATCGGAAACTACTACTGGTCTTCCAGGGAACGATAAAAGCGTAGACTGTTTGAGACATTACTCCCGTGGAGGAAAGTGCGCATGGTGACTGTTGTATTGAATCCCAATGCAATTTCTGTGTTGCATCAACACCCTGATACTCCACAGATTACAGAATGCCACCAGATGTGCATCGGAAACTACTACTGGTCTTCCAGGGAACGATCAAAGCGTAGACTGTTTGAGACATTACTCTTTTGGAGGAAAGAGCGCATGGTGCCTGTTCTATTCAATCCCGATGCAATTTCTGTGTTTCATCAACACTCTGATAGTCCACAGATTACAGAATGCCTCCAGATGTGCATCGGTAACTATTACTGTTCTTCCAGGGAACGATCAAAGCTTAGACTGTTTGTGACATTACTCCCATGGAGGAAAGTGTACCTGATGACTGTTGTATTCAATCCCGGTGCAATTTCTGTGTTTCATCAACAGTCTGATGGTCCACAGATTACAGAATGCCTCCAGATGTGCATCGGAAACTACTACTGGTCTTCCAGGGAACGATCAAATCGTAGGCAGTTTGAGACATTACTCCATTGGAGGAAGGTGCGCATGGTGACTGTTGTATTCAATCCCGATGCAATTTCTGTGTTTCATCAACACTCTGATACTACACAGATTACAAAATGCCTCCAGATGTGATCGGAAACTCCAATGGGTCTTCCAGGGGACGATCAAAGCGTAGACTGTTTGAGACATTACTCCCTTGGAGGAAAGTGCGAATGGTGACTGTTGTATTCAATCCCGATGCAATTTCTGTGTTTCATCAACAGTCTGATAGTCCACAGGTTACAGAATGCCTCCTGATTTGCATCGGAAACTACTACTGGACTTCCAGGGAACGATCAACGCGTAGACGCTTTGAGACATTACTCTTATGGAGGAAAGTGCGCATGGTGACTGTTGTATTGAATCCCGATGCAATTTTAGTGTTTCATCAACACTCTGATAGTCCACAGATTACAGAATGCCATCAGATGTGCATCGGAAACTACTACTGGCCTTCCATTGAACTATCAAAGCTTATACTGTTTGAGACATTACTCCCGTGGAGGAAAGTGCGCATGGTGACTGTTGTATTCAATCCCGATGCAATTTCTGTGTTTCATCAACACTCTGATACTCCACAGATTACAGAATGCCACAAGATGTGCATCGGAAACTACTACTGGTCTTCCAGGGAACGATCTAAGCGTAGACTGTTTGAGACATTTATCCCATGGAGGAAAGTGAGCATGGTGACTGTTGTATTCAATCCCGATGCAATTTCTGTGTTTCATCAACACTCCGATAGTCCACAGATTACAGAATGGCACCAGATGTGCATCGGAAACTACTACTAGTCTTCCAGGGAACGATCAAAGCGTAGACTGTTTGAAAATTACTCCAATGGAGGAAAGTGCGCATGGTGACTGTTGTATTCAATCCCTATGCAATTTCTGTGTTTCATCAACAGTCTGATAGTCCACAGGTTACAGAGAGCCACCAGATGTACATCGGAAACTACTGCTGGTCCTCCAAGGAACGATCAAAGCGTAGACTGTTTGAGACAATACTCCCGTGGAGGAAAGTGCGCATGGTGACTGTTGAATTCAATCCCGATGCAATTTCAGTGTTTTATCAACACTCTGATATTCCACAGATTACAGAATGCATCCAGATGTGCATCGGAAACTGCTACTGGTCTTCCAGGGAACGATCAAAGCGTAGACTCTTTGAGACATTACTCCCATGGAGGAAAGTTCGCATGGTGACTGTTGTATTCAATCCTGATGCAATTTCTGTGTTTCATCAACACTCTGATAGTCCACAGATTACAGAATGCCACCAGATGTGCATCGGAAACTGCTACTGGTCTTCCAGGAAACGATCAAAGCGTAGACTGTTGGAGACGTTACTCCCGTGGAGGAAAGTGCGCATGGTGACTGTTGTATTCAATCCCAACGCAATTTCTGTGCTTCATCAACACCCTGATACTCCACAGATTGCAGAATGCCACCAGATGTGCATCGGAAACTACTACTGGTCTTCCAGGGAACGATCAAAGCGTAGACTGTTTGAGACATTACTCCCATGGAGGAAAGTGCGCATGGTAACCGTTGTATTCAATCCCGATGCAATTTTAGTGTTTCATCAACACTCTGATAGTAAACAGATTACAGAATGTCTCCAGATGTGCATCGGAAACTACTACTGGTCTTCCAGGGAATGATCAAAGCGTAGACTGTTTGAGACATTACTCCCATGGAGGAAAGTGCGCATGGTGACTGTCGTATTCAATCCCCAGGCAATGTCTGTGTTTCAATCCACACTTTTAAGGCCCACAGATTACAGAAGGAATCCACATGTGAATCGGAAACTACTACTGGTCTTCCAGGGAACGATCAAATCGTAGGCAGTTTGAGACATTACTCCATTGGAGGAAGGTGCGCATGGTGACTGTTGTATTCAATCCCGATGCAATATCTGTGTTTCATCAACACTCCGATAGTCCACAGATTACAGAATGGCACCAGATGTGCATCGGAAACTACTACTAGTCTTCCAGGGAACGAACAAATCGTAGACTGTTTGAAAATTACTCCAATGGAGGAAAGTGCGCATGGTGACTTTTGTATTCAATCCTGATGCAATTTCTGTGTTAGATCAACACTCTGATAGTCCACAGATTACAGAATGCCTCCAGATGTGCATCGGAAACTGCTACTGGACTTCCAGAGAACGATCAAAACGTAGACTGATAGAGACATTACTCCCATGGAGGATAGTGCGCATGGAGACTGTTTTATTTAATCCCGATGCAATTTCTGTGTTTCATCAACGCCCTGATATTCCACTGATTACAGAATGCCTCCAGATGTGCATCGGAAACTGCTACTGGTATTCCAGGGAACGATTAAAGCGTAGACTCTTTGAGACATTACTCGCATGGAGGAAAGTGCGCATGGTGACTGTTGTATTCAATCCCGATGCAATTTCGGTGTTTCATCAACACTCTGATAGTACATATATTACAGAATGCCTCCAGATGTGCATCGGAAACTACTACTGTTCTTCCAGGTAACGATCAAAGCGTAGACTGTTTGTGACACTACTCCCATGGAGGAAAGTGCGCATGGTGACTGTTGTATTCAATCCCGATGCAATTTGTGTGTTTCATCAACACTCTGATACTACACAGATTACAGAATGCCTCCAGATGTGCATCGGAAACTACTACTGATCTTCCAGGGAACGATCAAAGCATAGACTGTTTGAGACATTACTCCCATGGAGGAAAGTGTGCATGGTGACTGTTGTATTCAATCCCTATGCAATTTCTGTGTTTCATCAACAGTCTGATAGTCCACAGGTTACAGAGAGCCACCAGATGTGCATCGGAAACTACTGCTGGTCCTCCAAGGAACGATCAAAGCGTAGACTGTTTGAGACAATACTCCCGTGGAGGAAAGTGCGCATGGTGACTGTTGAATTCAATACCGATGCAATTTCAGTGTTTTATCAACACTCTGATATTCCACAGGTTACAGAATGCATCCAGATGTGCATCGGAAACTGCTACTGGTCTTCCAGGGAACGATCAAAGCGTAGACTCTTTGAGACATTACTCCCATGGAGGAAAGTGCGCATGGTGACTGTTGTATTCAATCCTGATGCAATTTCTGTGTTTCATCAACACTCTGATAGTCCACAGATTACAGAATGCCACCAGATGTGCATCGGAAACTGCTACTGGTGTTCCAGGAAACGATCAAAGCGTAGACTGTTGGAGACATTACTCCCGTGGAGGAAAGTGCGCATGGTGACTGTTGTATTCAATCCCAACGCAATTTCTGTGTTTCATCAACACCCTGATACTCCACAGATTGCAGAATGCCACCAGATGTGCATCGGAATCTACTACTGGTCTTCCAGGGAACGATCAAAGCGTAGACTGTTTGAGACATTACTCCCATGGAGGAAAGTGCGCATGGTAACTGTTGTATTCAATCCCGATGCAATTTTAGTGTTTCATCAACACTCAGATAGTAAACAGATTACAGAATGTCTCCAAATGTGCATCGGAAACTACTACTGGTCTTCCAGGGAATGATCAAAGCGTAGACTGTTTGAGACATTACTCCCATGGAGGAAAGTGCGCATGGTGACTGTCGTATTCAATCCCCAGGCAATGTCTGTGTTTCAATCCACACTTTTAAGGCCCACAGATTACAGAAGGAATCCACATGTGAATCGGAAACTACTACTGGTCTTCCAGGGAACGATCAAAGATTAGACTGTTTGAGACATACTCCCATTGAGGAAAGTGCGCATGGTGACTGTTGCTTTCAATCCCGATGCAATTTCTGTGTTTAATCAACAGTCTGATAGTCCACAGGTTACAGAATGCCTCCAGATGTGCATCGGAAACTACTACTGGACTTCCAGGGAACGATCTAAGCGTAGACTGTTTGAGACATTACTCTTTTGGAGGAAAGAGCGCATGGTGCCTGTTGTATTCAATCCCGCTGCAATTTCTGTGTTTCATCAACAGTCTGATAGTCCACAGATTACAGAATGCCTCAGGATGTGCATCGGTAACTATTACTGTTCTTCCAGGGAACGATCAAAGCGTAGACTCTTTGAGACATTACTCCCATGGAGGAAAGTGCGCATGGTGACTGTTGTATTCAATCCTGATGCAATTTCTGTGTTTCATCAACACTCTGATAGTCCACAGATTACAGAATGCCACCAGGTGTGCATCGGAAACTACAACTGGTCTTCCAGGGAACGATCAAAGCGTAGACTGTTTGAGACATTACTCCCGTGGAGGAAAGTGCGCATGGTGACTGTTGTATTCAATCCCAATGCAATTTATGTGTTTCATCAACACCCTGATAGTCCACAGATTACAGAATGCCACCAGATGTGCATCGGAAACTACTACTGGTCTTCCAGGGAACGATCAAAGCGTAGACTGTTTGAGACATTACTCCCGTGGAGGAAAGTGCGCATGGTGACTGTTGTATTCAATCCCAATGCAATTTCTGTGTTGCATCAACACCCTGATAGTCCACAGATTACAGAATGCCACCAGATGTGCATCGGAAACTACAACTGGTCTTCCAGGGAACGATCAAAGCGTAGACTGTTTGAGACATTACTCTTTTGGAGGAAAGAGCGCATGGTGCCTGTTGTATTCAATCCCGATGCAATTTCTGTGTTTCATCAACACTCTGATAGTCCACAGATTACAGAATGCCTCCAGATGTGCATCGGTAACTATTACTGTTCTTCCAGGGAACGATCAGAGCGTAGACTGTTTGTGACATTACTCCCATGGAGGAAAGTGCACCTAATGACTGTTGTATTCAATCCCGATGCAATTTCTGTGTTTCATCAACAGTCTGATGGTCCACAGATTACAGAATGCCTCCAGATGTGCATCGGTAACTATAACTGTTCTTCCAGGGAACGATCAAAGCGTAGACAGTTTGTGACATTACTCCCATGGAGGAAAGTGCACGTGGTTACTGTTGTATTCAATCCCGATGCAATTTCTGTGTTTCATCAACAGTCTGATAGTCCACAGGTTACAGAATGCCTCCAGATGTGCATCGGAAACTACTACTGGACTTCCAGGGAACGATCTAAGCGTAGACTGTTTGAGACGTTACTCGTTTGGAGGAAAGAGCGCATGGTGACTGTTGTATTCAATCCCGATGCAATTTTAGTGTTTCATTAACACTCTGATAGTCCACAGATTACAGAATGCCACCAGATGTGCATCGGAAACTACTACTGGTCTTCCAGGGAACGATCAAAGCGTAGACTGTTTGAGACATTACTCCCGTGGAGGAAAGTGCGCATGGTGACTGTTGTATTCAATCCCAATGCAATTTCTGTGTTTCATCAACACTCTGATACTCCACAGATTACAGAATGCCACCAGATGTGCATCGGAAACTACTACTGGTCTACCAGGGAACGATCAAAGCGTAGACTGTTTGAGACATTACTCCCATGGAGGAAAGTGCGCATGGTGACTGTTGTATTCAATCCCGATGCATTTTCTGTGTTTCATCAACACTCTGATAGTCCACAGATTACAGAATGCCACCAGATGTGCATCGGAAACTACTACTGGCTTTCCATTGAACGATCAAAGCGTAGACTGTTTGAGACATTACTCCCGTGGAGGAAAGTGCGCATGGTGACTGTCGTATTCAATCCCGATGCAATTTCTGTGTTTCATCAACACTCTGATAATCCACAGATTACAGAATGCCACAAGATGTGCATCGGAAATTACTACTGGTCTTCCAGGGAACGATCAAAGCGCAGACTGTTTGAGACATTTATCCCATGGAGGAAAGTGAGCATGGTGACTGTTGTATTCAATCCCGATGCAATTTCTGTGTTTCATCAACACTCCGATAGTCCACAGATTACAGAATGGCACCAGATGTGCATCGGAAACTGCTAGTAGTCTTCCAGGGAACGATCAAAGCGTAGACTGTTTGAAAATTACTCCAATGGAGGAAAGTGCGCATGGTGACTTTTGTATTCAATCCTGATGCAATTTCTGTGTTTGATCAACACTCTGATAGTCCACAGATTACAGAATGCCTCCAGATGTGCATCGGAAACTGCTACTGGTCTTCCAGAGAACGATCAAAACGTAGACTGGTAGAGACATTACTCCCATGGAGGATAGTGAGCATGGAGACTGTTTTATTTAATCCCGATGCAATTTCTGTGTTTCATCAACACCCTGATATTCCACAGATTACAGAATGCCTCCAGATGTGCATCGGAAACTGCTACTGGTATTCCAGGGAACGATTAAAGTGTAGACTCTTTGAGACATTACTCCCATGGAGGAAAGTGCGCATGGTGACTGTTGTATTCAATCCCGAGGCAATTTCTGTGTTTCAACACACACTTTGAAGGTCCACAGATTACAGAAGTAATCCAGATATTCATCGGAAACTACTACTGGTCTTCCAGGGAACGATCAAAGATTAGACTGTTTGAGAATTACTCCCATGGAGGAAAGTGCGCATGGTGACTGTTGTATTCAATCCCGATGCAATTTCGGTGTTTCATCAACACTCTGATAGTCCACAGATTACAGAATGCCTCCAGATGTGCATTGGTAACTATTACTGTTCTTCCTGGGAACGATCAAAGCGTAGACTGTTTGTGACACTACTCCCATGGAGCAAAGTGCGCATGGTGACTGTTGTATTCAATCCCGATGCAATTTCTGTGTTTCATCAACATTCTGATAGTCCACAGGTTAGAGAAAGCCACCAGATGTGCATCGGAAACTACTGCTGGTCTTCCAGGAACGATCAAAGCGTAGACTGTTTGAGACTTTACTCCCGTGGAGGAAAGTGCGCAAGGTGACTGTTGAATTCAATCCCGATGCAATTTCAGTGTTTCATCAACACTCTGATATTCCACAGATTACAGAATGCATCCAGATGTGCATCGGAAACTGCTACTGGTCTTCCGGGGAACGATCAAAGCGTAGACTGTTTGAGACATTACTCCCGTGGAGGAAAGTGCGCATGGTGACTGTTGTATTCAATCCCAATGCAATTTCTGTGTTTTGAAAGTGCGCATGGTGACTGTCGTATTCAATCCCCAGGCAATGTCTGTGTTTCAATCCACACTTTGAAGGCCCACAGATTACAGAAGGAATCCACATGTGCATCGGAAACTACTACTGGTCTTCCAGGGAACGATCAAAAATTAGACTGTTTGACACATACTCCCATGGAGGAAAGTGCGCATGGTGACTGTTGCTTTCAATCCCGATCCAATTTCGGTGTTTCATCAACACTCTGATAGTCCACAGATTACAGAATGCATCCAGATGTGCATCGGTAACTATTACTGTTCTTCCAGGGAACGATCAAAGCGTAGACTGATTGTGACATTACTCCAATGGAGGAAAGTGCGCATGGTGACTGTTGTACTCAATCCTGATGCAATTTCTGTGTTTCATCAACACTCTGATACTCCACAGATTACAGAATTCCTCCAGATGTGCATCGGAAACTACTAGTGGTCTTCCAGGGAACGATGAAAGCATATGTTTGAGACACTACCCCATGGAGGAAAGTTCGCATGGTGACTGTTGTATTCAATCCCGATGCAATTTGTGTGTTTCATCAACACTCTGATACTCCAAAGATTACAGAATGCCTCCAGATGTGCATCGGAAACTACTACTGGTCTTCCAGGAAACGATCAAAGCGTAGACTGTTTGAGACATTACTCCCATGGTACAAAGTGCGCATGGTGACTGTTGTATTCAATCCCGATGCAATTTCTGTGTTTCATCAACAGTCTGATAGTCCACAGGTTACAGAAAGCCACCAGATGTGCATCGGAAACTACTGCTGGTCTTCCAGGGAACGATCAAAGCGTAGACTGTTTGAGACATTACTCCCGTGGAGGAAAGTGCGCATGGTGACTGTTGTATTCAATCCCAATGCAATTTCTGTGTTTTGAAAGTGCGCATGGTGACTGTCGTATTCAATCCCGATGCAATTTCTGTGTTTCATCAACACTCTGATATTCCACAGATTACAGAAAGCCTCTAGATGTGCATCGGAAACTGCTACTGGTCTCCCAGGGAACGATCAAAGCGTAGACTCTTTGAGACATTACTCCCTTGGAGGAAAGTGCGCATGGTGAATGTTGTATTCAATCCCGATGCAATTTTAGTGTTTCATCAACACTCTGATAGTAAACAGATTACAGAATGTCTCCAGATGTGCATCGGAAACTACTACTGGTCTTCCAGGGAATGATCAAAGCGTAGACTGTTTGAGACATTACTCCCATGGAGGAAAGTGCGCATGGTGACTGTCGTATTCAATCCCCAGGCAATGTCTGTGTTTCAATCCACACTTTTAAGGCCCACAGATTACAGAAGGAATCCTCATGTGCATCGGAAACTACTACTGGTCTTCCAGGGAACGATTAAAGATTAGACTGTTTGAGACATACTCCCATGGAGGAAAGGGCACATGGTGACTGTTGCTTTCAATCCCGATCCAATTTCGGTGTTTCATCAACACTCTGATAGTCCACAGATTACAGAATGCATCCAGATGTGCATCGGTAACTATTACTGTTCTTCCAGGGAACGATCAAAGCGTAGACTGATTGTGACATTACTCCCATTGAGGAAAGTGCGCATGGTGACTGTTGTATTCAATCCCGATGCAATTTCTGTGTTTCATCAACACTCTGATACTCCACAGATTACAGAATTCCCCCAGATGTGCATCGGAAACTACTACTGGTCTTCCAGGGAACGATCAAAGCGTAGACTGTTTGAGACATTACTCCCGTGGAGGAAAGAGCACGTGGTGACTGTTGTATTCAATCCCGATGCAATTTCTGTGTTTCTTCAACAGTCTGATAGTCCACAGGTTACAGAATGCCTCCAGATGCGCATCAGAAACTACTACTGGACTTATAGGGAACGATCAAAGCGTAGACTGTTTGAGACATTACTCTTATGGAGGAAAGTGCGCAAGGTGACTGTTGTATTCAATCCCGATGCAATTTTAGTGTTTCATCAACACTCTGATAGTCCACAGATTACAGAATGCCACCAGATGTGCATCGGAAACTACTACTGGTCTTCCAGGGAACGATGAAAGCATATGTTTGAGACACTACTCCCATGGAGGAAAGTGCGCATGGTGACTGTTGTATTCAATCACGATGCAATTTCTGTGTTTCATAAACAGTCTGATAGTCCACAGGTTACAGAATGCCTCCAGATGTGCATCAGAAACTACTACTGGACTTATAGGGAACGATCAAAGCGTAGATTGTTTGAGACATTACTCTTATGGAGGAAAGTGCGCATGGTGACTGTTGTATTCAATCCCGATGCAATTTTAGTGTTTCATCAACACTCTGATAGTCCACAGATTACAGAATGCCACCAGATGTGCATCGGAAACTACTACTGGCCTTCCAGGGAACGATCAAAGCGTAGACTGTTTGAGACATTACTCCCGTGGAGGAAAGTGCGCATGGTCACTGTTGTATTCAATCCCGATGCAATTTCTGTGTTTCATCAACACTCTGATACTCCACAGATTACAGAATGCCACAAGATGTGCATCGGAAACTACTACTGGTCTTCCAGGGAACGATCAAAGCGTAGACTGTTTGAGACATTTATCCCATGGAGGAAAGTGAGCATGGTGACTGTTCTATTCAATCCCGATGCAATTTCTGTGTTTCATCAACACTCTGATAGTCCACAGATTACAGAATGGCACCAGATGTGTATCGGAAACTACTACTAGTCTTCCAGGGAACGATCAAAGCGTAGACTGTTTGAAAATTGCTCCCATGGAGGAAAGTGCGCATGGTGACTTTTGTATTCAATACTGATGCAATTTCTGTGTTTCATCAACACTCTGATACTCCACAGATTACAGAATGCCTCCAGATGTGCATCGGAAACTGCTACTGGACTTCCAGAGAACGATCAAAACGTAGACTGTTAGAGACATTACTCCCACGGAGGATAGTGCGCATGGTGACTGTTGTATTCAATCCCGATGTATTTTCTGTGTTTCATCAACACTCTGATAGTCCACAGATTACAGAACGCCTAAAGATGTGCATCGGTAACTACTGCTGATCTTCCAGGGAACGATCAAAGCGTAGACTGTTTGAGACATTACTCCCATGGAGGAAAGTGCGCATGGTGACTGTTGTATTCAATCCCGAGGCAATTTCTGTGTTTCAACACACACTTTGAAGGTCTACAGATTACAGAAGGAATCCAGATATGCATCGGAAACTACTACTGGTCTTCCAGGGAACGATCAAAGATTAGACTGTTTGAGAATTACTCCCATGGAGGAAAGTGCGCATGGTGACTGTTGTATTCAATCCCGATGCAATTTCGGTGTTTCATCAACACTCTGATAGTCCACAGATTACAGAATGCCTCCAGATGTGCATCGGTAACTACTACTGTTCTTCCAGGGAACGATCAAAGCGTAGACTGTTTGTGACACTACTCCCATGGAGGAAAGTGCGCATGGTGACTGTTGTATTCAATCCCGATGCAATTTGTGTGTTTCATCAACACTCTGATACTCCACAGATTACAGAATGCCTCCAGATGTGCATCGGAAACTACTACTGGTCTTCCAGTGAACGATCAAAGCGTAGACTGTTTGAGACATTACTCCCATGGGGGAAAGTGCGCATGGTGACTGTTGTATTCAATCCTGATGCAATTTCTGTGTTTCATCAACACTCTGATAGTCCACAGATTACAGAATGCCACCAGATGTGCATCGGATACTACTACTGGTCTTCCAGGGAACGATCAAAGCGTAGACTGTTTGAGACATTACTCCCGTGGAGGAAAGTGCGCATGGTGACTGTTGAATTCAATCCCGATGCAATTTCAGTGTTTTATCAACACTCTGATATTCCACAGATTACAGAATGCCACCAGATGTGCATCGGAAACTACTACTGGTCTTCCAGGGAACGATCAAAGCGTAGACTGTTTGAGACATTACTCCCGTGGAGGAAAGTGCGCATGGTGACTGTTGTATTCAATCCCAATGCAATTTCTGTGTTTCATCAACACCCTGATACTCCACAGATTACAGAATGCCACCAGATGTGCATCGGAAACTACTACTAGTCTTCCAGGGAACGATCAAAGCGTAGACTGTTTGAGACATTACTCCCATGGAGGAAAGTGCGCATGGTGACTGTTGTATTCAATCCCGATGCAATTTCTGTGTTTCATCAACACTCTGATATTCCACAGATTACAGAAAGCCTCTAGATGTGCATCGGAAACTACTACTTGTCTTCCAGGGAACGATCAAAGCGCAGACACTTTGAGACATCACTCCCTTGGAGGAAAGTGCGCATGGTGACTGTTGTATTGAATCCCAATGCAATTTCTGTGTTTCATCAACACCCTGATACTCCACAGATTACAGAATGCCACCAGATGTGCATCGGAAACTACTACTGGTCTTCCAGGGAACGATCAAAGCGTAGACTGTTTGAGACATTACTCCCATGGAGGAAAGTGCGCATGGTGACTGTTGTATTCAATCCCGATGCAATTTCTGTGTTTCATCAACACTCTGATATTCCACAGATTACAGAAAGCCTCTAGATGTGCATCGGAAACTGCTACTGGTCTTTAAGGGAACGATCAAAGCGTAGACTCTTTGAGACATTACTCCCTTGGAGGAAAGTGGGCATGGTGACTGTTGTATTCAATCCCGATGCAATTTTAATGTTTCATCAACACTCTGATAGTAAACAGATTACAGAATGTCTCCAGATGTGCATCGGAAACTACTATTGGTCTTCCAGGGAATGATCAAAGCGTAGACTGTTTGAGACATTACTCCCATGGAGGAAAGGGCGCATGGTGACTGTTGCTTTCAATCCCGATCCAATTTCGGTGTTTCATCAACACTCTGATAGTCCACAGATTACAGAATGCATCCAGATGTGCATCGGTAACTATTACTGTTCTTCCAGGGAACGATCAAAGCGTAGACTGATTGTGACATTACTCCCATGGAGGAAAGTGCGCATGGTGACTGTTGTATTCAATCCCGATGCAATTTCTGTGTTTCATCAACACTCTGATACTCCACAGATTACAGAATTCCCCCAGATGTGCATCGGAAACTACTACTGGTCTTCCAGGGAACGATGAAAGCATAGACTGTTTGAGACACTACTCCCATGGAGGAAAGTGCGCATGGTGACTGTTGTATTCAATCACGATGCAATTTCTGTGTTTCATCAACAGTCTGATAGTCCACAGGTTACAGAATGCCTCCAGATGTGCATCGGAAACTACTACTGGCCTTCCAGGGAACGATCAAAGCGTAGACTCTTTGATACATTACTCCCATGGAGGAAAGTGCGCACGGTGACTGTTGTATTTAATCCCGATGAATTTTCTGTGTTTCATCAACACTCTGATAGTCCACAGGTTACAGAATGCCTCCAGATGTGCATCGGTAACTACTACTGGTCTTCCAGGGAACGATCAAAGCGTAGACTGTTTGAGACATTACTCCCATGGAGGAAAGTGCGCATGGTGACTGTTGTATTCAATCCCGAGGCAATTTCTGTGTTTCATCAACACTCTGATACTCCACAGATTACAGAATGCCACAAGATGTGCATCGGAAACTACTACTGGTCTTCCAGGGAACGATCAAAGCGTAGACTGTTTGAGACATTTATCCCATGGAGGAAAGTGAGCATGGTGACTGTTCTATTCAATCCCGATGCAATTTCTGTGTTTCATCAACACTCTGATAGTCCACAGATTACAGAATGGCACCAGATGTGTATCGGAAACTACTACTAGTCTTCCAGGGAACGATCAAAGCGTAGACTGTTTGAAAATTGCTCCCATGGAGGAAAGTGCGCATGGTGACTTTTGTATTCAATACTGATGCAATTTCTGTGTTTCATCAACACTCTGATACTCCACAGATTACAGAATGCCTCCAGATGTGCATCGGAAACTGCTACTGGACTTCCAGAGAACGATCAAAACGTAGACTGTTAGAGACATTACTCCCACGGAGGATAGTGCGCATGGTGACTGTTGTATTCAATCCCGATGTATTTTCTGTGTTTCATCAACACTCTGATAGTCCACAGATTACAGAACGCCTAAAGATGTGCATCGGTAACTACTACTGATCTTCCAGGGAACGATCAAAGCGTAGACTGTTTGAGACATTACTCCCATGGAGGAAAGTGCGCATGGTGACTGTTGTATTCAATCCCGAGGCAATTTCTGTGTTTCAACACACACTTTGAAGGTCTACAGATTACAGAAGGAATCCAGATATGCATCGGAAACTACTACTGGTCTTCCAGGGAACGATCAAAGATTAGACTGTTTGAGAATTACTCCCATGGAGGAAAGTGCGCATGGTGACTGTTGTATTCAATCCCGATGCAATTTCGGTGTTTCATCAACACTCTGATAGTCCACAGATTACAGAATGCCTCCAGATGTGCATCGGTAACTACTACTGTTCTTCCAGGGAACGATCAAAGCGTAGACTGTTTGTGACACTACTCCCATGGAGGAAAGTGCGCATGGTGACTGTTGTATTCAATCCCGATGCAATTTGTGTGTTTCATCAACACTCTGATACTCCACAGATTACAGAATGCCTCCAGATGTGCATCGGAAACTACTACTGGTCTTCCAGTGAACGATCAAAGCGTAGACTGTTTGAGACATTACTCCCATGGGGGAAAGTGCGCATGGTGACTGTTGTATTCAATCCTGATGCAATTTCTGTGTTTCATCAACACTCTGATAGTCCACAGATTACAGAATGCCACCAGATGTGCATCGGATACTACTACTGGTCTTCCAGGGAACGATCAAAGCGTAGACTGTTTGAGACATTACTCCCGTGGAGGAAAGTGCGCATGGTGACTGTTGAATTCAATCCCGATGCAATTTCAGTGTTTTATCAACACTCTGATATTCCACAGATTACAGAATGCCACCAGATGTGCATCGGAAACTACTACTGGTCTTCCAGGGAACGATCAAAGCGTAGACTGTTTGAGACATTACTCCCGTGGAGGAAAGTGCGCATGGTGACTGTTGTATTCAATCCCAATGCAATTTCTGTGTTTCATCAACACCCTGATACTCCACAGATTACAGAATGCCACCAGATGTGCATCGGAAACTACTACTAGTCTTCCAGGGAACGATCAAAGCGTAGACTGTTTGAGACATTACTCCCATGGAGGAAAGTGCGCATGGTGACTGTTGTATTCAATCCCGATGCAATTTCTGTGTTTCATCAACACTCTGATATTCCACAGATTACAGAAAGCCTCTAGATGTGCATCGGAAACTACTACTTGTCTTCCAGGGAACGATCAAAGCGCAGACACTTTGAGACATCACTCCCTTGGAGGAAAGTGCGCATGGTGACTGTTGTATTGAATCCCAATGCAATTTCTGTGTTTCATCAACACCCTGATACTCCACAGATTACAGAATGCCACCAGATGTGCATCGGAAACTACTACTGGTCTTCCAGGGAACGATCAAAGCGTAGACTGTTTGAGACATTACTCCCATGGAGGAAAGTGCGCATGGTGACTGTTGTATTCAATCCCGATGCAATTTCTGTGTTTCATCAACACTCTGATATTCCACAGATTACAGAAAGCCTCTAGATGTGCATCGGAAACTGCTACTGGTCTTTAAGGGAACGATCAAAGCGTAGACTCTTTGAGACATTACTCCCTTGGAGGAAAGTGGGCATGGTGACTGTTGTATTCAATCCCGATGCAATTTTAATGTTTCATCAACACTCTGATAGTAAACAGATTACAGAATGTCTCCAGATGTGCATCGGAAACTACTATTGGTCTTCCAGGGAATGATCAAAGCGTAGACTGTTTGAGACATTACTCCCATGGAGGAAAGGGCGCATGGTGACTGTTGCTTTCAATCCCGATCCAATTTCGGTGTTTCATCAACACTCTGATAGTCCACAGATTACAGAATGCATCCAGATGTGCATCGGTAACTATTACTGTTCTTCCAGGGAACGATCAAAGCGTAGACTGATTGTGACATTACTCCCATGGAGGAAAGTGCGCATGGTGACTGTTGTATTCAATCCCGATGCAATTTCTGTGTTTCATCAACACTCTGATACTCCACAGATTACAGAATTCCCCCAGATGTGCATCGGAAACTACTACTGGTCTTCCAGGGAACGATGAAAGCATAGACTGTTTGAGACACTACTCCCATGGAGGAAAGTGCGCATGGTGACTGTTGTATTCAATCACGATGCAATTTCTGTGTTTCATCAACAGTCTGATAGTCCACAGGTTACAGAATGCCTCCAGATGTGCATCGGAAACTACTACTGGCCTTCCAGGGAACGATCAAAGCGTAGACTCTTTGATACATTACTCCCATGGAGGAAAGTGCGCACGGTGACTGTTGTATTTAATCCCGATGAATTTTCTGTGTTTCATCAACACTCTGATAGTCCACAGGTTACAGAATGCCTCCAGATGTGCATCGGTAACTACTACTGGTCTTCCAGGGAACGATCAAAGCGTAGACTGTTTGAGACATTACTCCCATGGAGGAAAGTGCGCATGGTGACTGTTGTATTCAATCCCGAGGCAATTTCTGTGTTTCAACACACTCTTTGAAGGTCCACAGATTACAGAAGTAATCCAGATATTCATCGGAAACTACTACTGGTCTTCCAGGGAACGATCAAAGATTAGACTGTTTGAGAATTACTCCCATGGAGGAAAGTGCGCATGGTGACTGTTGTATTCAATCCCGATGCAATTTCGGTGTTTCATCAACACTCTGATAGTCCACAGATTACAGAATGCCTCCAGATGTGCATCGGTAACTATTACTGTTCTTCCAGGGAACGATCAAAGCGTAGACTGTTTGTGACACTACTCCCATGGAGGAAAGTGCGCATGGTGACTGTTGTATTCAATCCCGATGCAATTTGTGTGTTTCATCAACACTCTGATATTCCACAGATTACAGAAAGCCTCAGGATGTGCATCGGAAAATGCTACTGGTCTTCCAGGGAACGATCAAAGCGTAGACTCTTTGAGACATTACTCCCTTGGAGGAAAGTGCGAATGGTGACTGTTGTATTCAATCCCGATGCAATTTTAGTGTTTCATCAACACTCTGATAGTAAACAGATTACAGAATGTCTCCAGATGTGCATCGGAAACTACTACTGGTCTTCCAGGGAATGATCAAAGATTAGACTGTTTAAGACATACTCCCATGGAGGAAAGGGCACATGGTGACTGTTGCTTTCAATCCCGATCCAATTTCGGTGTTTCATCAACACTCTGATAGTCCACAGATTACAGAATGCATCCAGATGTGCATCGGTAACTATTACTGTTCTTCCAGGGAACGATCAAAGTGTAGACTGATTGTGACATTACTCCCATGGAGGAAAGTTCGCATGGTGACTGTTGTGTTCAATCCCGATGCAATTTCTGTGTTTCATCAACACTCTGATACTCCACAGATTACAGAATTCCCCCAGATGTGCATCGGAAACTACTACTGGTCTTCCAGGGAACGATGAAAGCATAGACTGTTTGAGACACTACTCCCATGGATGAAAGTGCGCATGGTGACTCTTGTATTCAATCACGATGCAATTTCTGTGTTTCATCAACAGTCTGATAGTCCACAGGTTACAGAATGCCTCCAGATGTGCATCGGAAACTACTACTGGACTTCCAGGGAACGATCTAAGCGTAGACTGTTTGAGACATTACTCTTTTGGAGGAAAGAGCGCATGGTGCCTGTTGTATTCAATCCCGATGCAATTTCTGTGTTTCATCAACACTCTGATAGTCCACAGATTACAGAATGCCTCCAGATGTGCATCGGTAACCTATACTGTTCTACCAGGGAACGATCAAAGCATAGACTGTTTGTGACATTACTCCCATGGAGGAAAGTGCACGTGGTGACTGTTGTATTCAATCCCGATGCAATTTCTGTGTTTCATCAACAGTCTGATAGTCCACAGGTTACAGAATGCCTCCAGATGCGCATCAGAAACTACTACTGGACTTATAGGGAACGATCAAAGCGTAGACTGTTTGAGACATTACACTTATGGAGGAAAGTGCGCATGGTGACTGTTGTATAGAATCCCGATGCAATTTTAGTGTTTCATCAACACTCTGATAGTCCACAGATTACAGAATGCCACCAGATTTGCATCGGAAACTACTACTGGCCTTCCAGGGAACGATCAAAGCGTAGACTGTTTGAGACAATACTCCCGTGGAGGAAAGTGCGCATAGTGACTGTTGTATTCAATCCCGATGCAATTTCTGTGTTTCATCAACACTCTGATACTCCACAGATTACAGAATGCCACAAGATGTGCATCGGAAACTACTACTGGTCTTCCAGGGAACGATCAAAGCGTAGACTCTTTGAGACATTTATCCCATGGAGGAAAGTGAGCATGGTGACTGTTCTATTCAATCCCGATGCAATTTCTGTGTTTCATCAACACTCTGATAGTCCACAGATTACAGAATGGCACCAGATGTGCATCGGAAACTACTACTAGTCTTCCAGGGAACGATCAAAGCGTAGATTGTTTAAAAATTACTCCCATGGAGGAAAGTGCGCATGGTGACTTTTGTATTCAATCCTGATGCAATTTCTGTGTTTGATCAACACTCTGATAGTCCACAGATTACAGAATGCCTCCAGATGTGCATCGGAAACTGCTACTGGTATTCCAGGGAACGATTAAAGCGTAGACTCTTTGAGACATTACTCCAATGGAGGAAAGTGCGCACGGTGACTGTTGTATTTAATCCCGATACATTTTCTGTGTTTCATCAACACTCTGATAGTCCACAGATTACAGAATTCCTCCACATGTGCATCGGTAACTACTACTGGTCTTCCAGGGAACGATCAAAGCGTAGATTGTTTGAGACATTACTCCCATGGAGGAATGTGCGCATGGTGACTGTTGTATTCAATCCCGAGGCAATTTCTGTGTTTCAACACACACTTTGAAGGTCCACAGATTACAGAAGTAATCCAGATATTCATCGGAAACTACTACTGGTCTTCCAGGGAACGAACAAAGATTAGACTGTTTGAGAATTACTCCCATGGAGGAAAGTGCGCATGGTGACTGTTGTATTCAATCCCGATGCAATTTCGGTGTTTCATCAACACTCTGATAGTCCACAGATTACAGAATGCCTCCAGATGTGCATCGGTAACTATTACTGTTCTTCCAGGGAACGATCAAAGCGTAGACTGTTTGTGACACTACTCCCATGGAGGAAAGTGCGCATGGTGACTGTTGTATTCAATCCCGATGCAATTTGTGTGTTTCATCAACACTCTGATACTCCACAGATTACAGAATGCCTCCAGATGTGCATCGGAAACTACTACTGCCCTTCCAGGAAACGATCAAAGCGTAGACTGTTTGAGACATTACTCCCATGGAGAAAAGTGCGCATGGTGACTGTTGTATTCAATCCCGATGCAATTTCTGTGTTTCATCAACAGTCTGATAGTCCACAGGTTACAGAAAGCCACCAGATGTGCATCGGAAACTACTGCTGGTCTTCCAGGGAACGATCAAAGCGTAGACTGTTTGAGACATTACTCCCGTGGAGGAAAGTGCGCAAGGTGACTGTTGAATTCAATCCCGATGCAATTTCAGTGTTTCATCAACACTCTGATATTCCACAGATTACAGAATGCCTCCAGATGTGCATCGGAAACTACTACTGGACTTCCAGGGAACGATCTAAGCGTAGACTGTTTGCGACATTACTCTTTTCTAGGAAAGAGCGCATGGTGCCTGTTGTATTCAATCCCGATGCAATTTCTGTGTTTCATCAACACTCTGATAGTCCACAGATTACAGAATGCCTCCAGATGTGCATCGGTAACTATTACTGTTCTTCCAGGGAACGATCAAAGCGTAGACTGTTTGTGACATTACTCCCATGGAGGAAAGTGCGCATGGTGACTGTTGTATTCAATCCCGAGGCTATTTCTGTGTTTCAACACACACTTTGAAGGTCCACAGATTACAGAAGGAATCCAGATATGCATCGGAAACTACTACTGGTCTTCCAGGGAAAGATCAAAGATTAGACTGTTTGAGAATTACTCCCATGGAGGACAGTGCGCATGGTGACTGTTGTATTCAATCCCGATGCAATTTCGGTGTTTCATCAACACTCTGATACTCCACAGATTACAGAATGCCTCCAGATGTGCATCGGAAACTACTACTGGTTTTCCAGTGAACGATCAAAGCGTAGACTGTTTGAGACATTACTCCCATGGGGGAAAGTGCGCATGGTGACTGTTGTATTCAATCCCTATGCAATTTCTGTGTTTCATCAACAGTCTGATAGTCCACAGGTTATAGAAAGCCACCAGATGTGCATCGGAAACTACTGCTGGTCTTCCAGGGGACGATCAAAGCGTAGACTGTTTGAGACATTACTCACGTGGAGGAAAGTGCGCATGGTGACTGTTGAACACAATCCCGATGCAATTTCAGTGTTTTATCAACACTCTGATATTCCACAGATTACAGAATGCATCCAGATGTGCATCGGAAACTGCTACTGGTCTTCCAGGTAACGATGAAAGCGTAGACTCTTTGAGACATTACTCCCATGGAGGAAAGTGCGCATGGTGACTGTTCTATTCAATCCTGATGCAATTTCTGTGTTTCATCAACACTCTGATAGTCCACAGATTACAGAATGCCACCAGATGTGCATCGGAAACTACTACTGGTCTTCCAGGGAACGATCAAAGCGTAGACTGTTTGAGACATTACTCAAGTGGAGGAAAGTGCGCATGGTGACTGTTGTATTCAATCCCAATGCAATTTCTGTGTTTCATCAACACCCTGATACTCCACAGATTACAGAATGCCACCAGATGTGCATCGGAAACTACTACTGGTCTTCCAGGGAACGATCAAAGCGTAGACTGTTTGAGACATTACTCCCATGGAGGAAAGTGCGCATGATGACTGTTGTATTCAATCCCGATGCAATTTCTGTGTTTCATCAACACTCTGATATTCCACAGATTACAGAAAGCCTCTAGATGTGCATCGGAAACTGCTACTGGTCTTCCAGGGAACGATCAAAGCGTAGACTCTTTGAGACATTACTCCCTTGGAGGAAAGTGCGCATGGTGACAGTTGTATTCAATCCCGATGCAATTTTAGTGTTTCATCAACACTCTGATAGTAAACAGATTACAGAATGTCTCCAGATGTGCATCGGAAACTACTACTGGTCTTCCAGGGAATGATCAAAGCGTAGACTGTTTGAGACATTACTCCCATGGAGGAAGGTGCCCATGGTGACTGTCGTATTCAATCCCCAGGCACTGTCTGTGTTTCAATCCACACTTTTAAGGCCCACAGATTACAGAAGGAATCCACATGTGCATCGGAAACTACTACTGGTCTTCCAGGGAACGATCAAAGATTAGACTGTTTGAGACATACTCCCATGGAGGAAAGTTCGCATGGTGACTGTTGCTTTCAATCCCCATCCAATTTCGGTGTTTCATCAACACTCTGATAGTCCACAGATTACAGAATGCATCCAGATGTGCATCGGTAACTATTATTGTTCTTCCAGGGAACGCTCAAAGCGTAGACTGATTGTGACATTTCTCCCATGGAGGAAAGTGCGCATGGTGTCTGTTGTATTCAATCCCGATGCAATTTCTGTGTTTCATCAACACTCTGATACTCCACAGATTACAGAATTCCCCCAGATGTGCATCGGAAACTACTACTGGTCTTCCAGGGAACGATGAAAGCATAGACTGTTTGAGACACTACTCCCATGGAGGAAAGTGTGCATGGTGACTGTTGTATTCAATCCCGATGCAATTTCTGTGTTTCATCAACAGTCTGATAGTCCACAGGTTACAGAATGCCTCCAGACGTGCATCGGAAACTACTACTGGACTTCCAGGGAACGATCTAAGCGTAGACTGTTTGAGACATTACTCTTTTGGAGGAAAGAGCGCATGGTGCCTGTTGTATTAAATCCCGAGGCAATTTCTGTGTTTCATCAACACTCTGATAGTCCACAGATTACAGAATGCCTCCAGATGTGCATCGATAACTATTACTGTTCTTCCAGGGAACGATCAAAGCGTAGACTGTTTGTGACATTACTCCCATGGAGGAAAGTGCACGTGGAGACTGTTGTATTCAATCCCGATGCAATTTTAGTGTTTCATCAACACTCTGATAGTCCACAGATTACAGAATGCCACCAGATGTGCATCGGAAACTACTACTGGTCATCCAGGGAACGATCAAAGCGTAGACTGTTTGAGACATTACTCCCATGGAGGAAAGTGCGCATGGTGACTGTTGTATTTAATCCCGATGAAATTTGTGTGTTTCATCAATACTCTGATAGTCCACAGATTATAGAATGCCTCCAGATGTGCATCGGAAACTAACACTGGTCTTAGAGGGAACGATCAAAGAGTAGACCGTTTGAGACATTACTAATATGGAGGAAAGTGCGGATGGTGAATGTTTTATTCAATACCGATGCAATTTCTGTGTATCATCAACACTCAGATAGTCCACAGATTACACAATGCCTCCAGGTATGCATCGGAAACTACTACTAGTCTTCCAGGGAATGATCAACGCGTAGACTGTTTGAGACATTACTCTTATTTAGGAAAGTGCGCATGGTGACTGTTGTATTCAATCCCGATGCAATTTCTGTGTTTCATCAACACTCTGATAATCCGCAGATTACAGAATGCCTCCAGATTTGCATCGGTAACTATTACTGTTCTTCCATCGAACGATCAAAGCGTAGACTGTTTGTGACATTACTCCCATGGAGGAAAGTGCGCATGGTAACTGTTGTATTCAATCCCGATGCAATTTCTGTGTTTCATCAACACTTTGAAGGTCCACAGATTACAGAGTGCCTCCAGATGTGCATCGGAAACTACTACTGGTCTTCCAGGGAACGATCAAATCGTAGGCAGTTTGAGACATTACTCCATTGGAGGAAGTTGCGCATGGTGACTGTTGTATTCAATCCCGATGCAATTTCTGTGTTTCATCAACACTCTGATACTCCACAGATTACAAAATGCCTCCAGATGTGCATCGGAAACTACTACTGGACTTCCAGGGAACGATCAAAGCGTAGACTGTTTGAGACATTACTCTTATTTAGGAAAGTGCGCATGGTGACTGTTGTATTCAATCCCGATGCAATTTCTGTGTTTCATCAACACTCTGATACTCCACAGATTACAGAATGGCACCAGATGTGCATCGGAAACTACTACTAGTCTTCCAGGGAACGATCAAATCGTAGACTGTTTGAAAATTGCTCCCATGGAGGAAAGTGCGCATGGTGACTTTTGTATTCAATCCTGATGCAAATTCTGTGTTTGATCAACACTCTGATTGTCCACAGATTACAGAATGCCTCCAGATGTGCATCGGAAACTGCTACTGGACCTCCAGAGAACGATCCAAACGTAGAATGTTAGAGACATTACTCCCATGGAGGATAGTGCGCATGGAGACTGTTGTATTCAATCCCTATGCAATTTCTGTGTTTCATCAACACCCTGATATTCCACAGATTACAGAATGCCTCCAGGTGTGCATCGGAAACTGCTACTGGTATTCCAGGGAACGATTAAAGCGTAGACACTTTGAGATATTAATCCCATGGAGGAAAGTGCGCATGGTGACTGTTGTATTCAATCCCGATGCAATTTCGGTGTTTCATCAACACTCTGATAGTCCACAGATTACAGAATGCCTCCTGATGTGCATCGGTAACTATTACTGTTCTTCCAGGGAACGATCAAAGCGTAGACTGTTTGTGACACTACTCCCATGGAGGAAAGTGCGCATGGTGACTGTTGTATTCAATCCCGATGCAATTTGTTTGTTTCATCAACACTCTGATACTCCACAGATTACAGAATGCCTCCATATGTGCATCGGAAACTACTACTGGTCTTCCAGGGAACGATCAAAGCGTAGACTGTTTGAGAAATTACTCCCATGGAGAAAGTGCGCATGGTGACTGTTGTATTCAATCCCTATGCAATTTCTGTGTTTCATCAACAGTCTGATAGTCCACAGGTTACAGAAAGCCACCAGATGTGCATCGGAAACTACTGCTGGTCTTCCAGGGAACGATCAAAGCGTAGACTGTTAGAGCCTTTAATCTCATGGAGGAAAGTGCGCACGTTGCCTGTTGTATTCAATCCCGATGCAATTTCTGTGTTTCATAAACACTCTGATAATCCGCAGATTACAGAATGCCTCCAGATGTGCATCGGTAACTATTACTGTTCTTCCATCGAACGATCAAAGCGTAGACTGTTTGTGACATTACTCCCATGGAGGAAAGTGCGCATGGTAACTGTTGTATTCAATCCCGATGCTATTTCTGTGTTTCATCAACACTTTGAAGGTCCACAGATTACAGAGTGCCTCCAGATGTGCATCGGAAACTACTACTGGTCTTCCAGGGAACGATCAAATCGTAGGCAGTTTGAGACATTACTCCATTGGAGGAAGGTGCGCATGGTGACTGTTGTATTCAATCCCGATGCATTTTCTGTGTTTCATCAACACTCTGATACTCCACAGATTACAGAATGCCACAAGATGTGCATCGGAAACTACTACTGTTCTTCCAGGGAACGATCAAAGCGTAGACTGTTTGAGACATTTTTCCCATGGAGGAAAGTGAGCATGGTGACTGTTGTATTCAATCCCGATGCAATTTCTGTGTTTCATCAACACTCTGATAGTCCACAGATTACAGAATGGCACCAGATGTGCATCGGAAACTACTACTAGTCTTCCAGGAAACGATCAAAGCGTAGACTGTTTGAAAATTGCTCCCATGGGGGAAAGTGCGCATGGTGACTTTTGTATTCAATCCTGATGCAATTTCTGTGTTTGATCAACACTCTGATAGTCCACATATTACAGAATGCCTCCAGATGTGCATCGGAAACTGCTACTGGACTTCCAGAGAACGATCAAAACGTAGACTGTTAGAGACATTACTCCCATGGAGGATAGTTCGCATGGAGACTGTTGTATTCAATCCTGATGCAATTTCTGTGTTTCATCAACACCCTGATTATCCACAGATTACAGAATGCCTCCAGATGTGCAACGGAAACTGCTAATGGTATTCCAGGGAACGATTAAAGCGTAGACTCTTTGAGACATTACTCCCATGGAGGAAAGTGGGCATGGTGACTGTTGTATTCAATCCCGATGCATTTTCTGTCTTTCATCAACACTCTGATAGTCCACAGATTACGGAATGCCTCCAGATGTGCATCGGTAACTACTACTGCTCTTCCAGGGAACGATCAAAGCGTAGACTCTTTGAGACATTACTCCCATGGAGGAAAGTGCGCATGGTGACTGTTGTATTCAATCCCGAGGCAATTTCTGTGTTTCAACACACACTTTGAAGGTCCACAGATTACAGAAGGAATCCAGATATGAAACGGAAACTACTACTGGTCTTCCAGGGAACGATCAAAGATTAGACTGTTTGAGAATTACTCCCATGGAGGAAAGTGCGCATGGTGACTGTTGTATTCAATCCCGATGCAATTTCGGTGTTTCATCAACACTCTGATAGTCCACAGATTACAGAATGCCTCCAGATGTGCATCGGTAACTATTACTGTTCTTCCAGGGAACGATCAAAGCGTAGACTGTTTGTCACACTACTCCCATGGAGGAAAGTGCGCATGGTGACTGTTGTATTCAATCCCGATGCAATTTGTGTGTTTCATCAACACTCTGATACTCCACAGATTACAGAATGCCTCCAGATGTGCATCGGAAACTACTACTGGTCCTCCAAGGAGCGATCAAAGCGTAGACTGTTTGAGACAATACTCCCGTGGAGGAAAGTGCGCATGGTGACTGTTGAATTCAATCCCGATGCTATTTCAGTGATTTATCAACACTCTGATATTCCACAGATTACAGAATGCATCCAGATGTGCATCGGAAACTGCTACTGGTCTTCCAGGGAACGATCAAAGCGTAGACTCTTTGAGACATTACTCCCATGGAGGAAAGTACGCATGGTGCCTGTTGTATTCAATCCTGATGCTATTTCTGTGTTTCATCAACGCACTGCTACTCCACAGATTACAGAATGCCACCAGATGTGCATCGGAAACTACTACTGGTCTTCCAGGGAACGATCAAAGCGTAGACTGTTTGAGACATTACTCCCATGGAGGAAAGTGCGCATGGTAACTGTTGTATTCAATCCCGATGCAATTTTAGTGTTTCATCAACACTCTGATAGTAAACAGATTACAGAATGTCTCCAGATGTGCATCGGAAACTACTACTGGTATTCCAGGGAATGATCAAAGCGTAGACTGTTTGAGACATTACTCCCATGGAGGAAAGTGCGCATGGTGACTGTCGTATTCAATCCCAATGCAATTTATGTGTTTCATCAACACCCTGATACTCCACAGATTACAGAATGCCACCAGATGTGCATCGGAAACTACTACTGGTCTTCCAGGGAACGATCAAAGCGTAGACTGTTTGAGACATTACTCCCATGGAGGAAAGTGCTCGTGGTGACTGTTGTATTCAATCCCGATGCAATTTCTGTGTTTCATCAACACTCTGATATTCCACAGATTACAGAAAGCCTCTAGATGTGCATCGGAAACTGCTACTGGTCTTCCAGGGAACGATTAAAGCGTAGACTCTTTGAGACATTACTCCCTTGGAGTAAAGTGCGCATGGTGACTGTTGTATTCAATCCCGATGCAATTTTAGTGTTTCATCAACACTCTGATAGTAAACAGATTACAGAATGTCTCCAGATGTGCATCGGAAACTACTACTAGTCTTCCAGGGAATGATCAAATCGTAGACTGTTTGAGACATTACTCCCATGGAGTAAAGTGCGCATGGTGACTGTCGTATTCAATCCCCAGGCAATGTCTGTGTTTCAATCCACACATTTAAGGCCCACAGATTACAGAAGGAATCCACATGTGCATCGGAAACTACTACTGGTCTTCCAGAGAACGATCAAAGATTAGACTGTTCGAGACATACTCCCATGGAGGAAAGTGCGCATGGTGACTGTTGCTTTCAATCCCGATCCAATTTCGGTGCTTCATCAACACTATGATAGTCCACAGATTACAGAACGCATCCTGATGTGCATCGGTAACTATTACTGTTCTTCCAGGGAACGATCAAAGCGTAGGCTGTTGTGACATTACTCCCATGGAGGAAAGTGCATGTGGTGACTGTTGTATTCAATCCCGATGCATTTTCTGTGTTTCATCAACAGTCTGATGGTCCACAGATTACAGAATGCCTCCAGATGTGCATCGGTAACTATTACTGTTCTTCCAGGGAACGATCAAAGCGTAGACTGTTGTGACATTACTCCCATGGAGGAAAGTGCACGTGGTGACTGTTGTATTCAATCCCGATGCATTTTCTGCGTTTCATCAACAGTCTGATGGTCCACAGATTACAGAATGCCTCCAGATGTGCATCGGTAACTATTACTGTTCTTCCAGGGAACGATCAAAGCGTAGACTGCTTGTGACATTACTCCCATGGAGGAAAGTGCACGTGGTGACTGTTGTATTCAATCCCGATGCAATTTCTGTGTTTCATCAACAGTCTGATAGTCCAAAGGTTACAGAATGCCTCCAGATATGCATCGGAAACTACTACTGGACTTCCAGGGAACGATCTAAGCGTAGACTGTTTGAGACGTTACTCTTTTGGAGGAAAGAGCGCATGGTGACAGTTGTATTCAATCCCGATGCAATTTTAGTGTTTCATCAACACTCTGATAGTCCACAGATTACAGAATGCCACCAGATGTGCATCGGAAACTTCTACTGGTCTTCCAGGGAACGATCAAATCGTAGACTGTTTGAGACATTACTCCCGTGGAGGAAAGTGCGCATGGTGACTGTTGTATTCAATCCTGATGCAATTTCTGTGTTTCATCAACACTCTGATACTCCACAGATTACAGATTGCCACCAGATGCGCATCGGAAACTACTACTGGTCTTCCAGGGAACGATCAAAGCCTAGACTGTTTGAGACATTACCCCCATGGAGGGAAGTGCGCATGGTGACTGTTGTATTAAATCCCGATGCATTTTCTGAGTTTCATCAACACTCAGATAGTCCACAGATTACACAATGCCTCCAGGTATGCATCGGAAACTACCACTAGTCTTCCAGGGAATGATCAAAGCGTAGGCAGTTTGAGACATTACTCCATTGGAGGAAGGTGCGCATGGTGACTGTTGTATTCAATCCCGATGCAATTTCTGTGTTTCATCAACACTCTGATACTCCACAGATTACAAAATGCCTCCAGATGTACATCGGAAACTACTATGGGTCTTCCAGGGGACGATCAAAGCGTAGACTGTTTGAGACATTACTCCCTTGGAGGAAAGGGCGAATGGTGACTGTTGTATTCAATCCCGATGCAATTTCTGTGTTTCATCAACAGTCTGATAGTCCACAGGTTACAGAATGACTCCAGATGTGCATCGGAAACTACTACTGGACTTCCAGGGAACGATCAAAGCGTAGACTCTTTGAGACATTACTGTTATGGAGGAAAGTGCGCATGGTGACTGTTGTATTGAATCCCGATGCAATTTTAGTGTTTCATCAACACTCTGATAGTCCACAGATTACAAAATGCCACCAGATGTGCATCGGAAACTACTACTGGCCTTCCAGGGAACGATCAAAGCGTAGACTGTTTGAGACATTACTCCCGTGGAGGAAAGTGCGCATGGTGACTGTTGTATTCAATCCCGATGCAATTTCTGTGTTTCATCAACACTCTAATACTCCACAGATTACAGAATGCCTCCAGATGTGCATCGGAAACTGCTACTGGTCTTCCAGGGAACGATTAAAGCGTAGACTCTTTGAGACATTACTCCCATGGAGGAAAGTGCGCACGGTGACAGTTGTATTTAATCCCGACGCATTTTCTGTGTTTCATCAACACTCTGATAGTCCACAGATTACAGAATGCCTCCAGATGTGCATCGGTAACTACTACTGGTCTTCCAGGGAACGATCAAAGCGTAGACTGTTTGAGACATTACTCCCATGGAGGAAAGTGCGCATGGTGACTGTTGTATTCAATCCCGAAGCAATTTCTGTGGTTCAACACTCACTTTGAAGGTCCACAGATTACAGAAGTAATCCAGATATTCATCGGAAACTACTACTGGTCTTCCAGGGAACGATCAAAGATTAGACTGTTTGAGAATTACTCCCATGGAGGAAAGTGCGCATGGTGACTGTTGTATTCAATCCCGATGCAATTTCGGTGTTTCATCAACACTCTGATAGTCCACAGATTACAGAATGCCTCCAGATGTGCATCGGTAACTATTACTGTTCTTCCAGGGAACGATCAAAGCGTAGATTGTTTGTGACACTACTCCCATGGAGGAAAGTGCGCATGGTGACTGCTGTATTCAATCCCGATGCAATTTCTGTGTTTCATCAACAGTCTGATAGTCCACAGGTTACAGAAAGCCACCAGATGTGCATCGGAAACTACTGCTGGTCTTCCAGGGAAAGATCAAAGCGTAGACTGTTTGAGACATTACTCCCGTGGAGGAAAGTGCGCAAGGTGACTGTTGAATTCAATCCCGATGCAATTTCAGTGTTTCTTCAACACTCTGATATTCCACAGATTACAGAATGCATCCAGATGTGCATCGGAAACTGCTACTGGTCCTCCGGGGAACGATCAAAGCGTAGACTGTTTGAGACATTACTAACGTGGAGGAAAGTGCGCATGGTGACTGTTGTATTTAATCCCAATGCAATTTCTGTGTTTTGAAAGTGCGCATGGTGACTGTCGTATTCAATCCCCAGGCAATGTCTGTGTTTCAATCCACACTTTGAAGGCCCACAGATTACAGAGGGAATCCACATGTGCATCGGAAACTACTACTGGTCTTCCAGGGAACGATCAAAGATTAGACTGTTTTAGACATACTCCCATGGAGGAAAGTGCACATGGTGACTGTTGCTTTCAATCCCGATAGAATTTCGGTGTTTCATCAACACTCTGATAACCCACAGATTACAGAATTCATCCAGATGTGCATCGGTAGCTATTACTGTTCTTCCAGGGAACGATCAAAGCGTAGACTGATTGTGACATTACTCCCATGGAGGAAAGTGCGCATGGTGACTCTTGTTTTCAATCCCGATGCAATTTCTGTGTTTCATCAACACTCTGATACTCCACAGATAACAGAATTCCTCCAGATGTGCATCGGAAACTACTACTGGTCTTCCAGGGAACGATGAAAGTATATGTTTGAGACACTACTCCCATGGAGGAAAGTGCGCATGGTGACTGTTGTATTCAATCACGATGCAATTTCTGTGTTTCATCAACAGAGTGATAGTCCACAGGTTACAGAATGCCTCCAGATGTGCATCGGAAACTACTACTGGACTTCCAGGGAACGATCTAAGCGTAGACTGTTTGAGACATTACTCTTTTGGAGGAAAGAGCACATGGTGCCTGTTGTATTCAATCCCGATGAAATTTCTGTGTTTCAACCACACTCTGATAGTCCACAGATTACAGAATGCCTCCAGATGTGCATCGGTAACTATTACTGTTCTTCCAGGGAACGATCAAAGCGTAGACTGTTTGTGACATTACTCCCATGGAGGAAAGTGCACGTGGTGACTGTTGTATTCAATCCCGATGCAATTTCTGTGTTTCATCAACAGTCTGATAGTCCACAGGTTACAGAATGCCTCCAGATGTGCCTCGGAAACTACTACTGGACTTATAGGGAACGATCAAAGCGTAGACTGTTTGTGACATTACTCCCATGGAGGAAACTGCACATGGTGCCTGTTGTATTCAATCCCGATGCAATTTTAGTGTTTCATCAACACTCTGATAGACCACAGATTACAGAATGCCACCAGATGTGCATCGGAAACTACTACTAGTCTTCCATGGAATGATCAAAGCGTAGACTGTTAGAGGCTTTAATCTCATGGAGGAAAGTGCGCATGGTGCCTGTTGTATTCAATCCCGATGCAATTTCTGTGTTTCATCAACACTCTGATAATCCGCAGATTACAGAATGCCTCCAGATGTGCATCGGTAACTATTACTGTTCTTCCAACGAACGATCAAAGCGTAGACTGTTTGTGACACTACTCCCATGGAGGAAAGTGCGCATGGTAACTGTTGTATTCAACCCCGATGCAATTTCTGTGTTTCATCCACACTTTGAAGGTCCACAGATTACAGAGTGCCTCCAGATGTGCATCGGAAACTACTACTGGTCTTCCAGGGAACGATCAAATCGTAGGCAGTTTGAGACATTACTCCATTGGACTAAGGTGCGCATGGTGACTGTTGTATTCAATCCCGATGCAATTTTAGTGTTTCATCAACACTCTGATAGTCCACAGATTACAGAATGCCACCAGATGTGCATCGGAAACTACTACTGGCCTTCCAGGGAACGATCAAAGCGTAGACTGTTTGAGACATTACTCCCGTGGAGGAAAGTGGGCATGGTGACTGTTGTATTCAATCCCGATGCAATTTCTGTGTTTCATCAACTCTCTGATACTCCTCAGATTACAGAATGCCACAAGATGTGCATCGGAAACTACTACTGGTCTTCCAGGGAACGATCAAAGCGTAGACTGTTTGAGACATTTATCCCATGGAGGAAAGTAAACATGGTGACTGTTCTATTAAATCCCGATGCAATTTCTGTGTTTCATCAACACTCTGATAGTCCACATATTACAGAATAGCACCAGATGTGTATCGGAAACTACTACTACTAGTGTTCCAGGGAACGATCAAAGCGAAGACTGTTTGAAAATTGCTCCCATGGAGGAAAGTGCGCATGGTGACTTTTGTATTCAATCCTGATGCAATTTCTGTGTTTGATCAACACTCTGATAGTCCACAGATTACAGAATGCCTCCAGATGTGCATCGGAAACTGCTACTGGACTTCCAGAGAACGATCAAAACGTAGACTGTTAGAGACATTACTCCCATGGAGGATAGTGCGCATGGAGACTGTTGTATTCAATCCCGATGCAATTTCTGTGTTTCATCAACACCCTGATATTCCACAGATTACAGAATGCCTCCAGATGGGCAACGGAAACTGCTACTGGTATTCCAGGGAACGATTAAAGCGTAGACCCTTTGAGACATTATTCCCATGGAGGAAAGTGCGCATGGTGACTGTTGTATTCAATCCCGATGCATTTTCTGTGTTTCATCAACACTCTGATAGTCCACAGATTACAGAATGCCTAAAGATGTGCATCGGTAACTACTACTGATCTTCCAGGGAACGATCAAAGCGTAGACTGTTTGAGACATTACTCCCATGGAGGAAAGTGCGCATGGTGACTGTTGTATTCAATCCCGATGCAATTTCGGTGTTTCATCAACACTCTGATAGTCCACAGATTACAGAATGCCTCCAGATGTGCATCGGTAACTACTACTGGTCTTCCAGGGAACGATCAAAGCGTAGACTGTTTGAGACATTACTCCCATGGAGGAAAGTGCGCATGGTGACTGTTGTATTCAATCCCGAGGCAATTTCTGTGGTTCAACGCTCACTTTGAAGGTCCACAGATTACAGAAGTAATCCAGATATTCATCGGAAACAACTACTGGTCTTCCAGGGAACGATCAAAGATTAGACTGTTTGAGAATTACTCCCATGGAGGAAAGTGCGCATGGTGACTGTTGTATTCAATCCCGATGCAATTTCGGTGTTTCATCAACACTCTGATAGTCCACAGATTACAGAATGCCTCCAGATGTACATCGGTAACTATTACTGTTCTTCCAGGGAACGATCAAAGCGTAGATTGTTTGTGACACTACTCCCATGGAGGAAAGTGCGCATGGTGACTGTTGTATTCAATCCCGATGCAATTTCTGTGTTTCATCAACAGTCTGATAGTCCACAGGTTACAGAAAGCCACCAGATGTGCATCGGAAACTACTGCTGGTCTTCCAGGGAAAGATCAAAGCGTAGACTGTTTGAGACATTACTCCCGTGGAGGAAAGTGCGCAAGGTGACTGTTGAATTCAATCCCGATGCAATTTCAGTGTTTCTTCAACACTCTGATATTCCACAGATTACAGAATGCATCCAGATGTGCATCGGAAGCTGCTACTGGTCTTCCGGGGAACGATCAAAGCGTAGACTGTTTGAGACATTACTAACGTGGAGGAAAGTGCGCATGGTGACTGTTGTATTTAATCCCAATGCAATTTCTGTGTTTTGAAAGTGCGCATGGTGACTGTCGTATTCAATCCCCAGGCAATGTCTGTGTTTCAATCCACACTTTGAAGGCCCACAGATTACAGAGGGAATCCACATGTGCATCGGAAACTACTACTGGTCTTCCAGGGAACGATCAAAGATTAGACTGTTTGAGACATACTCCCATGGAGGAAAGTGCGCATGGTGACTGTTGCTTTCAATCCCGATAGAATTTCGGTGTTTCATCAACACTCTGATAATCCACAGATTACAGAATTCATCCAGATGTGCATCGGTAGCTATTACTGTTCTTCCAGGGAACGATCAAAGCGTAGACTGATTGTGACATTACTCCCATGGAGGAAAGTGCGCATGGTGACTCTTGTTTTCAATCCCGATGCAATTTCTGTGTTTCATCAACACTCTGATACTCCACAGATAACAGAATTCCTCCAGATGTGCATCGGAAACTACTACTGGTCTTCCAGGGAACGATGAAAGTATATGTTTGAGACACTACTCCCATGGAGGAAAGTGCGCATGGTGACTCTTGTATTCAATCACGATGCAATTTCTGTGTTTCATCAACAGAGTGATAGTCCACAGGTTACAGAATGCCTCCAGATGTGCATCGGAAACTACTACTGGACTTCCAGGGAACGATCTAAGCGTGGACTGTTTGAGACATTACACTTTTGGAGGAAAGAGCACATGGTGCCTGTTGTATTCAATCCCGATGAAATTTCTGTGTTTCATCAACACTCTGATAGTCCACAGATTACAGAATGCCTCCAGATGTGCATCGGTAACTATTACTGTTCTTCCAGGGAACGATCAAAGCGTAGACTGTTTGTGACATTACTCCCATGGAGGAAAGTGCACGTGGTGACTGTTGTATTCAATCCCGATGCAATTTCTGTGTTTCATTAACAGTCTGATAGTCCACAGGTTACAGAATGCCTCCAGATGTGCCTCGGAAACTACTACTGGACTTATAGGGAACGATCAAAGCGTAGACTGTTTGTGACATTACTCCCATGGAGGAAACTGCACATGGTGCCTGTTGTATTCAATCCCGATGCAATTTTAGTGTTTCATCAACACTCTGATAGACCACAGATTACAGAATGCCACCAGATGTGCATCGGAAACTACTACTAGTCTTCCAGGGAATGATCAAAGCGTAGACTGTTAGAGGCTTTAATCTCATGGAGGAAAGTGCGCATGGTGCCTGTTGTATTCAATCCCGATGCAATTTCTGTGTTTCATCAACACCCTGATAATCCGCAGATTACAGAATGCCTCCAGATGTGCATCGGTAACTATTACTGTTCTTCCATCGAACGATCAAAGCGTAGACTGTTGGTGACACTACTCCCATGGAGGAAAGTGCGCATGGTAACTGTTGTATTCAACCCCGATGCAATTTCTGTGTTTCATCCACACTTTGAAGGTCCACAGATTACAGAGTGCCTCCAGATGTGCATCGGAAACTACTACTGGTCTTCCAGGGAACGATCAAATCGTAGGCAGTTTGAGACATTACTCCATTGGACTAAGGTGCGCATGGTGACTGTTGTATTCAATCCCGATGCAATTTTAGTGTTTCATCAACACTCTGATAGTCCACAGATTACAGAATGCCACCAGATGTGCATCGGAAACTACTACTGGCCTTCCAGGGAACGATCAAAGCGTAGACTGTTTGAGACATTACTCCCGTGGAGGAAAGTGGGCATGGTGACTGTTGTATTCAATCCCGATGCAATTTCTGTGTTTCATCAACTCTCTGATACTCCTCAGATTACAGAATGCCACAAGATGTGCATCGGAAACTACTACTGGTCTTCCAGGGAACGATCAAAGCGTAGACTGTTTGAGACATTTATCCCATGGAGGAAAGTAAACATGGTGACTGTTCTATTCAATCCCGATGCAATTTCTGTGTTTCATCAACACTCTGATAGTCCACATATTACAGAATGGCACCAGATGTGTATCGGAAACTACTACTAGTGTTCCAGGGAACGATCAAAGCGAAGACTGTTTGAAAATTGCTCCCATGGAGGAAAGTGCGCATGGTGACTTTTGTATTCAATCCTGATGCAATTTCTGTGTTTGATCAACACTCTGATAGTCCACAGATTACAGAATGCCTCCAGATGTGCATCGGAAACTGCTACTGGACTTCCAGAGAACGATCAAAACGTAGACTGTTAGAGACATTACTCCCATGGAGGATAGTGCGCATGGAGACTGTTGTATTCAATCCCGATGCAATTTCTGTGTTTCATCAACACCCTGATATTCCACAGATTACAGAATGCCTCCAGATGGGCAACGGAAACTGCTACTGGTATTCCAGGGAACGATTAAAGCGTAGACTCTTTGAGACATTACTCCCATGGAGGAAAGTGCGCATGGTGACTGTTGTATTCAATCCCGATGCATTTTCTGTGTTTCATCAACACTCTGATAGTCCACAGATTACAGAATGCCTAAAGATGTGCATCGGTAACTACTACTGATCTTCCAGGGAACGATCAAAGCGTAGACTGTTTGAGACATTACTCCCATGGAGGAAAGTGCGCATGGTGACTGTTGTATTCAATCCCGATGCAATTTCTGTGTTTCATCAACACTTTGAAGGTCCACAGATTACAGAGTGCCTCCAGATGTGCATTGGAAACTACTACTGGTCTTCCAGGGAACGATCAAATCGTAGGCAGTTTGAGACATTACTCCATTGGAGGAAAGTGCGGATGGTGAGTGTTCTGTACAATCCCGATGCCATTTCTGTGTTTCATCAACACTCTGATACTCCACAGATAACAGAATTCCTCCAGATGTGCATCGGTAACTATTACTGTTCTTCCAGGGAACGATCAAAGCGTAGACTCTTTGTGACATTACTCCCATGGAGGAAACTGCACGTGGTGACTGTTGTATTCAATCCCGATGCAATTTCTGTGTTTCATCAACAGTCTGATAGTCCACAGGTTACAGAATGCCTCCAGATGTGCATCGGAAACTACTACTGGACTTATAGGCAACGATCAAAGCGTAGACTGTTTGTGACATTACTCCCATGGAGGAAACTGCACATGGTGCCTGTTGTATTCAATCCCGATGCAATTTTAGTGTTTCATCAACACTCTGATAGTCCACAGATTACAGAATGCCACCAGATGTGCATCGGAAACTACTACTAGTCTTCCAGGGAATGATCAAAGCGTAGACTGTTAGAGGCTTTAATCTCATGGAGGAAAGTGCGCATGGTGCCTGTTGTATTCAATCCCGATGCAATTTCTGTGTTTCATCAACACTCTGATAATCCGCAGATTACAGAATGCCTCCAGATGTGCATCGGTAACTATTACTGTTCTTCCATCGAACGATCAAAGCGTAGACTGTTTGTGACATTACTCCCATGGAGGAAAGTGCGCATGGTAACTGTTGTATTCAATCCCGATGCAATTCCTGTGTTTCATCAACACTTTGAAGGTCCACAGATTACAGAGTGCCACCAGATGTGCATCGGAAACGACTACCGGTCTTCCAGGGAACGATCAAATCGTAGGCAGTTTGTGACATTACTCCCATGGAGGAAACTGCACATGGTGCCTGTTGTATTCAATCCCGATGCAATTTCTGTGTGTCATCAACACTCTGATGCTCCACAGATTACAGAATGCCACAAGATGTGCATCGGAAACTACTACTGGTCTTCCAGGGAACGATCAAAGCGTAGACTGTTTGAGACATTTATCCCATGGAGGAAAGTGAACATGGTGACTGTTCTGTTCAATCCCGATGCAATTTCTGTGTTTCATCAACACTCTGATACTCCACAGATTACAGAATGGCACCAGATGTGTATCGGAAACTACTACTAGTGTTCCAGGGAACGATCAAAGCGTAGACTGTTTGAAAATTGCTCCCATGGAGGAAAGTGCGCATGGTGACTTTTGTATTCAATCCTGATGCAATTTCTGTGTTTCATCAACACTCTGATAGTCCACAGATTACAGAATGCCTAAAGATGTGCATCGGTAACTACTACTGATCTTCCAGGGAACGATCAAAGCGTAGACTGTTTGAGACATTACTCCCATGGAGGAAAGTGCGCATGGTGACTGTTGTGTTCAATCCCGAGGCAATTTCTGTGATTCAACACACACTTTGAAGGTCCACAGATTACAGAAGGAATCCAGATATGCATCGGAAACTACTACTGGTCTTCCAGGGAACGATCAAAGATTAGACTGTTTGAGAATTACTCCCATGGAGGAAAGTGCGCATGGTGACTGTTGTATTCAATCCCGATGCAATTTCGGTGTTTCATCAACACTCTGATAGTCCACAGATTACAGAATGCCACAAGATGTGCATCGGAAACTACTACTGGTCTTCCAGGGAACGATCAAAGCGTAGACTGTTTGAGACATTTATCCCATGGAGGAAAGTAAACATGGTGACTGTTCTATTCAATCCCGATGCATTTTCTGTGTTTCATCAACACTCTGATAGTCCACAGATTACAGAATGCCTAAAGATGTGCATTGGTAACTACTACTGATCTTCCAGGGAACGATCAAAGCGTAGACTGTTTGAGACATTACTCCCATGGAGGAAAGTGCGCATGGTGACTGTTGTATTCAATCCCGATGCAATTTCTGTGTTTCATCAACACTTTGAAGGTCCACAGATTACAGAGTGCCTCCAGATGTGCATCGGAAACTACTACTGGTCTTCCAGGGAACGATCAAATCGTAGGCAGTTTGAGACATTACTCCATTGGAGGAAAGTGCGGATGGTGAGTGTTCTATTCAATCCCGATGCCATTTCTGTGTCTCATCAACACTCTGATACTCCACAAATAACAGAATTCCTCCAGATGTGCATCGGAAACTACTACTGGTCTTCCAGGGAACGATGAAAGCATATGTTTGAGACACTACTCCCATGGAGGAAAGTGCGCATGGTGACTGTTGTATTCAATCACGATGCAATTTCTGTGTTTCATCAACAGAGTGATAGTCCACATGTTACAGAATGCCTCCAGATGTGCATCGGAAACTACTACTGGACTTCCAGGGAACGATCTAAGCGTAGACTGTTTGAGACATTACTCTTTTGGAGGAAAGAGCACATGGTGCCTGTTGTATTCAATCCCGATGCAATTTCTGTGTTTCATCAACACTCTGATAGTCCACAGATTACAGAATGCCTCCAGATGTGCATCGGTAATTATTACTGTTCTTCCAGGGAACGATCAAAGCGTAGACTGTTTGTGACATTACTCCCATGGAGGAAACTGCACGTGTTGACTGTTGTATTCAATCCCGATGCAATTTCTGTGTTTCATCAACAGTCTGATAGTCCACAGGTTACAGAATGCCTCCAGATGTGCATCGGAAACTACTACTGGACTTATAGGGAACGATCAAAGCGTAGACTGATTGTGACATTACTCCCATGGAGGAAACTGCACATGGTGCCTGTTGTATTCAATCCCGATGCAATTTTAGTGTTTCATCAACACTCTGATAGTCCACAGATTACAGAATGCCACCAGATGTGCATCGGAAACTACTACTAGTCTTCCAGGGAATGATCAAAGCGTAGACTGTTAGAGGCTTTAATCTCATGGAGGAAAATGCGCATGGTGCCTGTTGTATTCAATCCCGATGCAATTTCTGTGTTTCATCAACACTCTGATAATCCGCAGATTACAGAATGCCTCCAGATGTGCATCGGTAACTATTACTGTTCTTCCATCGAACGATCAAAGCGTAGACTGTTTGTGACATTACTCCCATGGAGGAAAGTGCGAATGGTAACTGTTGTATTCAATCCCGATGCAATTTCTGTGTTTCATCAACACTTTGAAGGTCCACAGATTACAGAGTGCCTCCAGATGTGCATCGGAAACTACTACCGGTCTTCCAGGGAACGATCAAATCGTAGGCAGTTTGTGACATTACTCCCATGGAGGAAACTGCACATGGTGCCTGTTGTATTCAATCCCTATGCAATTTCTGTGTTTCATCAACACTCTGATGCTCCACAGATTACAGAATGCCACAAGATGTGCATCGGAAACTACTACTGGTCTTCCAGGGAACGATCAAAGCGTAGACTGTTTGAGACATTTATCCCATGGAGGAAAGTGAACATGGTGACTGTTCTATTCAATCCCGATGCAATTTCTGTGATTCAACACACACTTTGAAGGTCCTCAGATTACAGAAGGAATCCAGATATGCATCGGAAACTACTACTGGTCTTCCAGGGAACGATCAAAGATTAGACTGTTTGAGAATTACTCCCATGGAGGAAAGTGCGCATGGTGACTGTTGTATTCAATCCCGATGCAATTTCGGTGTTTCATCAACACTCTGATAGTCCACAGATTACAGAATGCCTCCAGATGTGCATCGGTAACTATTACTGTTCTTCCAGGGAACGATCAAAGCGTAGACTGTTTGAAAATTGCTCCCATGGAGGAAAGTGCGCATGGTGACTTTTGTATTCAATCCTGATGCAATTTCTGTGTTTCATCAACACTCTGATAGTCCACAGATTACAGAATGCCTAAAGATGTGCATCGGTAACTACTACTGATCTTCCAGGGAACAATCAAAGCGTAGACTGTTTGAGACATTACTCCCATGGAGGAAAGTGCGCATGGTGACTGTTGTATTCAATCCCGAGGCAATTTCTGTGATTCAACACACACTTTGAAGGTCCACAGGTTACAGAAGGAATCCAGATATGCATCGGAAACTACTACTGGTCTTCCAGGGAACGATCAAAGATTAGACTGTTTGAGAATTACTCCCATTGAGGAAAGTGCGCATGGTGACTGTTGTATTCAATCCCGATGCAATTTCGGTGTTTCATCAACACTCTGATAGTCCACAGATTACAGAATGCCTCCAGATGTGCATCGGTAACTATTACTGTTCTTCCAGGGAACGATCAAAGCGTAGACTGTTTGTGACACAACTCCCATGGAGGAAAGTGCGCATGGTGACTGTTGTATTCAATCCCGATGCAATTTGTGTGTTTCATCAACACTCTGATACTCCACAGATTACAGAATGCCTCCAGATGTGCATCGGAAACTACTACTGGTCTTCCAGGGAACGATCAAGGCGTAGAGTGTTTGAGACATTACTCCCATGGGGGAAAGTGCGCATGGTGACTGTTGTATTTAATCCCGATGAAATTTGTGTGTTTCATCAATACTCTGATAGTCCACAGATTATAGAATGCCTCCAGTTGTGCATCGGAAACTAACACTGGTCTTAGAGGGAACGATCAAAGAGGAGACCGTTTGAGACATTACTAATATGGAGGAAAGTGCGGATGGTGAATGTTGTATTCAATACCGATGCAATTTCTGTGTTTCATCAACACTCAGATAGTCCACAGATTACACAATGCCTCCAGGTATGCATCGGAAACTACTACTAGTCTTCCAGGGAATGATCAAAGCGTAGACTGTTAGAGGCTTTAATCTCATGGAGGAAAGTGCGCATGGTGCCTGTTGTATTCAATCCCGATGCAATTTCTGTGTTTCATCAACACTCTGATAATCCGCAGATTACAGAATGCCTAAAGATGTGCATCGGTAACTATTACTGTTTTTCCATCGAACGATCAAAGCGTAGACTGTTTGTGACATTACTAATATGGAGGAAAGTGCGGATGGTGACTGTTGTATTCAATCCCGATGCAATTTCTGTGTTTCATCAACACTCTGATACTCCACAGATTACAAAATGCCTCCAGATGTGCATCGGAAACTACTACTGGTCTTCCAGGGGACGATCAAAGCCTAGACTGTTTGAGACATTACTCCCATGGAGGAAAGTGCGCATGGTGACTGTTGTATTCAATCCCGATGCAATTTCTGTGTTTCTTCAACAGTCTGATAGTCCACAGGTTACAGAATGCCTCCAGATGTGCATCGGAAACTACCACTGGACTTCCAGGGAACGATCAAAGCGTAGACTGTTTGAGACATAACTCTTATGGAGGAAATAGCGCATGGTGACTGTTGTATTCAATCCCGATGCAATTTCTGTGTTTCATCAACACTCTGATACTCCACAGATTACAGAATGCCACAAGATGTGCATCGGAAACTACTACTGGTCTTCCAGGGAACGATCAAATCGTAGACTGTTTGAGACATTTTTCCCATGGAGGAAAGTGAGCATGCTGACTGTTCTATTCAATCCCGATGCAATTTCTGTGTTTCATCAACACTCTGATTGTCCACAGATTACAGAATGGCACCAGATGTGCATCGGAAACTACTACTAGTCTTCCAGGGAACGATCAAAGCGTAGACTGTTTGTGACACTACTCCCATGGAGGAAAGTGCGCATGGTGACTGTTGTATTCAATCCCGATGCAATTTGTGTGTTTCATCAACGCTCTGATACTCCACAGATTACAGAATGCCTCCAGATGTGCATCGGAAACTACTACTGGTCTTCCAGTGAATGATCAAAGCGTAGAGTGTTTGAGACATTACTCCCATGGGGGAAAGTGCGCATGGTGACTGTTGTATTTAATCCCGATGAAATTGTGTGTGTTTCATCAATACTCTGATAGTCCACAGATTATAGAATGCCTCCAGATGTGCATCGGAAACCAACACTGGTCTTAGAGGGAACGATCAAAGAGGAGACCGTTTGAGACATTACTAATATGGAGGAAAGTGCGGATGGTGAATGTTGTATTCAATACCGATGCAATTTCTGTGTGTCATCAACACTCAGATAGTCCACAGATTACACAATGCCTCCAGGTATGCATCGGAAACTACTACTAGTCTTCCAGGGAATGGTCAAAGCGTAGACTGTTAGAGGCTTTAATCTCATGGAGGAAAGTGCGCATGGTGCCTGTTGTATTCAATCCCGATGCAATTTCTGTGTTTCATCAACACTCTGATAATCCGCAGATTACAGAATGCCTCCAGATGTGCATCGGTAACTATTACTGTTCTTCCATCGAACGATCAAAGCGTAGACTGTTTGTGACATTACTCCCATGGAGGAAAGTGCGCATGGTAACTGTTGTATTCAATCCCGATGCAATTTCTGTGTTTCATCAACACTTTGAAGGTCCACAGATTACAGAGTGCCTCCAGATCTGCATCGGAAACTACTACTGGTCTTCCAGGGAACGATCAAATCGTAGGCAGTTTGAGACATTACTCCATTGGAGGAAGTTGCGCATGGTGACTGTTGTATTCAATCCCGATGCAATTTCTGTGTTTCATCAACACTCTGATACTCCACAGATTACAAAATGCCTCCAGATGTGCATCGAAAACTACTACTGGCCTTCCAGGGGACTATCAAAGCCTAGACTGTTTGAGACATTACTCCCATGGAGGAAAGTGCGCATGGTGACTGTTGCATTCAATCCCGATGCAATTTCTGTGTTTCTTCAACAGTCTGATAGTCCACAGGTTACAGAATGCCTCCAGATGTGCATCGGAAACTACCACTGGACTTCCAGGGAACGATCAAAGCGTAGACTGTTTGAGACATAACTCTTATGGAGGAAAGTGCGCATGGTGACTGTTGTATTCAATCCCGATGCAATTTCTGTGTTTCATCAACACTCTGATACTCCACAGATTACAGAATGCCACAAGATGTGCAGCGGAAACTACTACTGGTCTTCCAGGGAACGATCAAAGCGTAGACTGTTTGAGACATAACTCTTATGGAGGAAAGTGCGCATGGTGACTGTTGTATTCAATCCCGATGCAATTTCTGTGTTTCATCAACACTCTGTTAGTCCACAGATTACAGAATGGCACCAGATGTGCATCGGAAACTACTACTAGTCTTCCAGGGAACGATCAAAGCGTAGACTGTTTGAAAATTGCTCCCATGGAGGAAAGTGCGCATGGTGACTTTTGTATTCAATCCTGATGCAATTTCTGTGTTTGATCAACACTCTGATAGTCCACAGATTACAGAATGCCTCCAGATGTGCATCGGAAACTGCTACTGGACTTCCAGAGAACGATCAAAACGTAGACTGTTAGAGACATTACTCCCATGGAGGATAGTGCGCATGGAGACTGTTGTATTCAATCCCGATGCAATTTCTGTGTTTCATCAACACCCTGATATTCCACAGATTACAGAATGCCTCCAGATGTGCATCGGAAACTGCTACTGGTATTCCAGGGAACGATTAAAGCGTAGACACTTTGAGACATTAATCCCATTTAGGAAAGTGCGAATGGTGACTGTTGTATTCAATCCCGATGCAATTTCGGTGTTTCATCAACACTCTGATAGTCCACAGATTACAGAATGCCTCCAAATGTGCATCGGTAACTATTACTGTTCTTCCAGGGAACGATCAAAGCGTAGACTGTTTGTGACACTACCCCCATGGAGGAAAGTGCGCATGGTGACTGTTGTATTCAATCCCTATGCAATTTCTGTGTTTCATCAACAGTTTGATAGTCCACAGGTTACAGAAAGCCACCAGATGTGCATCGGAAACTACTGCTGGTCTTCCAGGGAACTATCAAAGCATAGACTGCTTGAGACATTACTCCCGTGGAGGAAAGTGCGCATGGTGACTGTTGAATTCAATCCCGATGCAATTTCAGTGTTTTATCAACACTCTGATATTCCACAGATTACAGAATGCATCCAGATGTGCTTCGGAAACTGCTACTGGTCTTACAGGGAACGATCAAAGCGTAGACTCTTTGAGACATTACTCCCATGGAGGAAAGTGCGCATGGTGACTGTTGTATTCAATCCTGATGCAATTTCTGTGTTTCATCAACACTCTGATAGTCCACAGATTACAGAATGCCACCAGATGTGCATCGGAAACTACTACTGGTCTTCCAGGGAACGATCAAAGCGTAGACTGTTTGAGACATTACTATCATTGAGGAAAGTGCGCATGGTGACTGTTGTATTCAATCCAGATGCAATTTCTGTGTTTCATCAACACTCTGATATTCCACAGATTACAGAAAGCCTCTAGATGTGCATCGGAAACTGCTACTGGTCTTCCAGGGAACGATCTAAGCGTAGACTCTTTGAGACATTACTCCCATGGAGGAAAGTGCGCATGGTGACTGTTGTATTCAATCCCGATGCAATTTTAGTGTTTCATCAACACTCTGATAGTAAACAGATTACAGAATGTCTCCAGATGTGTATCGGAAACTACTACTGGTCTTCCAGGGAACGATCAAAGCGTAGACTGTTAGAGACATTACTCACATGGAGGAAAGTGCGCATGGTGACTGTTGTATTCAATCCCGATGCAATTTCTGTGTTTCATCAACACTTTGAAGGTCCACAGATTACAGAGTGCCTCCAGATGTGCATCGGAAACTACTACTGGTCTTCCAGGGAACGATCAAAACGTACACTGTTTGAGACATTACTCCCGTGGAGGAAAGTGCGCATGGCGACTGTTGTATTCAATCCCAATGCAATTTCTGTGTTTCATCAACACTCTGATACTCCACAGATTACAGAATGCCACCAGATGTGCATCGGAAACTACTACTGGTCTTCCAGGGAACGATCAAAGCGTAGACTGTTTGAGACATTACTCCCATGGAGGAAAGTGCGCATGGTGACTGTTGTATTCAATCCCAATGCAATTTCTGTGTTTCATCAACACTCTGATACTCCACAGATTACAGAATGCCACCAGATGTGCATCGGAAACTACTACTGGTCTTCCAGGGAACGATCAAAGCGTAGACTGTTTGAGACATTACTCCCTTGGAGGAAAGTGCGCATGGTGACTGTTGTATTCAATCCCGATGCAATTTTAGTGTTTCATCAACACTCTGATAGTAAACAAATTACAGAATGACCTCAGATGTGCATCGGAAACTACTACTGGTCTTCCAGGGAACGATCAAATTGTGGACTGTTAGAGACATTACTCACATGGAGGAAAGTGCGCATGGTGACTGTTGTATTTAATCACGATGAATTTTGCGTGTTTCATCAATACTCTGATAGTCCACAGATTATAGAATGCCTCCAGATGTGCATCGGAAACTAACACTGGTCTTAGAGGGAACGATCAAAGAGTAGACCGTTTGAGACATTACTAATATGGAGTAAAGTGCGGATGGTGACTGTTGTATTCAATACCGATGCAATTTCTGTGTTTCATCAACACTCAGATAGTCCACAAATTACACAATGCCTCCAGGTATGCATCGGAAACTACTAGTAGTCTTCCAGGGAATGATCAAAGCGTAGACTGTTAGAGAGTTTAGTCTCATGGAGGAAAGTGCGCATGGTGCCTCTTGTATTCAATCCCGATGCAATTTCTGTGTTTCATCAACACTCTGATAATCCGCAGATTACAGAATTCCACAAGATGTGCATCGCAAACTACTACTGGTCTTCCAGGGAACGATCAAAGCGTAGACTGTTTGAGATTACTCCCATGGAGGAAAGTTAGCACGGTGACTGTTGTATTCAATCCCGATGCAATTTCTGTGTTTCATCATCACTTTGAAGGTCCACAGATTACAGAGTGCCTCCAGATGTGCATCGGAAACTACTACTGGTCTTCCAGGGAACGATCAAATCGTAGGCAGTGTGAGACATTACTCCTTTGGAGGAAGGTGCCAATGGTGACTGTTCTATTCAATCCCGATGCAATTTCTGTGTTTCATCAACACTCTGATACTCCAGATTACAAAATGCCTCCAGATGTGCATCGGAAACTACTACTGGTCTTCCAGGGGCCGATCAAAGCGTAGACTGTTTGAGACATTACTCCCAAGGAGGAAATTGCGCATGGTGACTGTTGTATTCAATCCCGATGCAATTTCTGTGTTTCATCAACAGTCTGATGGTCCACAGGATAGAGAATGTTCTCCAGATGTGCATCGGAAACTACTACTATACTTCCAGGGAACGATCAATGCGTAGACTGTTTGAGACACTACTCTTATGGAGGAAAGTGCGAATGGTTACTGTTGTATTCAATCCCGATGCAATTTTAGTGTTTCATCAACACTCTGATAGAACACAGATTACAGAATGCCACCAGATGTGCATCGGAAACCACTACTGGTCTTCCAAGGAACGATCGAAGCGTAGACCGTTTGAGACATTACTAACATGGAGGAAAGTGCGGATGGTGACTGTTGTATTCAATACCGATGCAATTTCTGTGTTTCATCAACACTTAGATAGTCCACAGATTACAGAATGCCACAAGATGTGCATCGGAACTACTACTGGTCTTCCAGGGAACGATCAAAGCGTAGACTGGTTGAGACATTTACCCCATCGAGTAAAGTGAGCATGGTGACTGTTGTATTCAATCCCGATGCAATTTCTGTGTTTCATCAACACTCTGATATACCACAGATTACAGAATGGCACCAGATGTGCATCGGTAACTACTACTAGTCATCCAGGGAAAGATCAAAGCGTAGACTGTTTGAAAATTACTCCCAAGGAGGAAAGTGCGCATGGTGACTTTTGTATTCAATCCTGATGCAATTTCTGTGTTTGATCAACACTCCGATAGTCCACAGATTACAGAATGCCTCCAGATGTGCATCGGTAACTACTACTGTTCTTCCAGGGAACGATCAAAGCGTAGACTGTTTGTGACACTACTCCCATGGAGGAAAGTGCGCATGGTGACTGTTGTATTCAATCCCGATGCAATTTGTGTGCTTCATCAACACTCTGATACTCCACAGATTACAGAATGCCTCCAGATGTGCATCGGAAACTACTACTGGTCTTCCAGGGAACGATCAAAGCGTAGACCGTTTGAGACATTACTCCCATGGAGGAAAGTGCGCATGGTGACTGTTGTATTCAATCCCTATGCAATTTCTGTGTTTCGTCAACAGTCTGATAGTCCACAGGTTACAGAAAGCCACCAGATGTGCATCGGAAACTACTGCTGGTCTTCCAGGGAACGATCAAAGCGTAGACTGTTTGAGACATTGCTCCCGTGGAGGACAGTGCGCATGGTGACTGTTGAATTCAATCCCAATGCAATTTCAGTGTTTTATCAACACTCTGATATTCCACAGATTACAGAATGCATCCAGATGTGCATCGGAAACTGCTACTGGTCTTCCAGGGAACGATCAAAGCGTAGACTCTTTGAGACATTACTGCCATGGAGGAAAGTGCGCATGGTGACTGTTGTATTCAATCCTGATGCAATTTCTGTGTTTCATCAACACTCTGATAGTCCACAGATTACAGAATGCCACCAGATGTGCATCGGAAACTACTACTGGTCTTCCAGGGAACGATCAAAGCGTAGACTGTTTGAGACATTACTCCCGTGGAGGAAAGTGCGCATGGTGACTGTTGTATTCAATACCAAAGCAATTTCTGTGTTTCATCAACACCCTGATACTCCGCAGATTACAGAATGCCACCAGATGTGCATCGGAAACTACTACTGGTCTTCCAGGGAACGATCAAAGCGTGGACTGTTTGAGACATTACTCCCATGGAGGAAAGTGCGCATGGTGACTGTTGTATTCAATCCAGATGCAATTTCTGTGTTTCATCAACACTCTGATATTCCACAGATTACAGAAGGCCTCTAGATGTGCATCGGAAACTGCTACTGGTCTTCCAGGGAACGATCAAAGCGTAGACTCTTTGAGACATTACTCTCTTGGAGGAAAGTGCGCATGGTGACTGTTGTATTCAATCCCGATGCAATTTTAGTGTTTCATCAACACACTGATAGTAAACAGATTACAGAATGCCTCCAGATGTGCATCGGAAACTAACACTGGTCTTAGAGGGAACGATCAAAGAGTAGACCGTTTGAGACATTACTAATATGGAGGAAAGTGCGGATGGTGACTGTTGTCTTCAATACCGATGCAATTCCTGTGTTTCATCAACACTCAGATAGTCGACAGATTACACAATGCCTCCAGGTATGCATCGGAAAGTACTACTAGTCTTCCAGGGAATGATCAAAGTGTAGACTGTTAGAGACTTTAATCTCATGGAGGAAAGTGCGCATGGTGCCTGTTGTATTCAATCCCTATGCAATTTCTGTGTTTCATCAACAGTCTGATAGTCCACAGGTTACAGAAAGCCACCAGATGTGCATCGGAAACTACTGCTGGTCTTCGAGGGAACGATCAAAGCGTAGATTGATTGTGACTCTACTCCCATGGGAGAAAGTGCGCATGGTGACTGTTGTATTCAATCCCGATGCAATTTGTGTGTTTCATCAACACTCTGATACTCCACAGATTACAGAATGCCTCCAGATGTGCATCGGAAACTACTACTGGTCTTCCAGGGAACGATCAAAGCGTAGACCGTTTGAGACATTACTCCCATGGAGGAAAGTGCGCATGGTGACTGTTGTATTCAATCCCTATGCAATTTCTGTGTTTCATCAACAGTCTGATAGTCCACAGGTTACAGAAAGCCACCAGATGTGCATCGGAAACTACTGCTGGTCTTCCAGGGAACGATCAAAGCGTAGACTGTTTGAGACATTGCTCCCGTGGAGGACAGTGCGCATGGTGACTGTTGAATTCAATCCCGATGCAATTTCAGTGTTTTATCAACACTCTGATATTCCACAGATTACAGAATGCATCCAGATGTGCATCGGAAACTGCTACTGGTCTTCCAGGGAACGATCAAACCGTAGACTCTCTGAGACATTACAGCCATGGAAGAAAGTGCGCATGGTGACTGTTGTATTCAATCCTGATGCAATTTCTGTTTCATCAACACTCTGATAGTCCACAGATTACAGAATGCCACCAGATGTGCATCGGAAACTACTACTGGTCTTCCAGGGAACGATCAAAGCGTAGACTGTTTGAGACATTACTCCCATGGAGGAAAGTGCGCATGGTGACTGTTGTATTCAATCCAGATGCAATTTCTGTGTTTCATCAACACTCTGATATTCCACAGATTACAGAAAGCCTCTAGATGTGCATCGGAAACTGCTACTGGTCTTCCAGGGAACGATCAAAGCGTAGACTCTTTGAGACATTACTCCCTTGGAGGAAAGTGCGCATGGTGACTGTTGTATTCAATCCCGATGCAATTTTAGTGTTTCATCAACACACTGATAGTAAACAGATTACTGAATGCCTCCAGATGTGCATCGGAAACTTATACTGGTCTTAGAGGGAACGATCAAAGAGTAGACCGTTTGAGACATTACTAATATGGAGGAAAGTGCGGATGGTGACTGTTGTCTTCAATACCGATGCAATTCCTGTGTTTCATCAACACTCAGATAGTCCACAGATTACACAATGCCTCCAGGTATGCATCGGAATCTACTACTAGTCTTCCAGGGAATGATCAAAGCGTAGACTGTTAGAGACTTTAATCTCATGGAGGAAAGTGCGCATGGTGCCTGTTGTATTCAATCCCGATGCAATTTCTGTGTTTCATCAACACTCTGATAATCCGCAGATTACAGAATGCCTCCAGATGTGCATCGGTAACTATTACTGTTCTTCCATCGAACAATCAAAGCGTAGACTGTTTGTGACATTACTCCCATGGAGGAAAGTGCGCATGGTGACTGTTGTATTCAATCCCGATGAAATTTCTGTGTTTCATCAACACTTTGAAGGTCCACAGATTACAGAGTGCCTCCAGATGTGCATCGGAAACTACTACTGGTCTTCCAGGGAACGATCAAATCGTAGGCAGTTTGAGACATTACTCCTTTGGAGGAAGGAGCCAATGGTGACTGTTCTATTCAATCCCGATGCAATTTCTGTGTTTCATCAACACTCTGATACTCCAGATTACAAAATGCCTCCAGATGTGCATCGGAAACTACTACTGGTCTTCCAGGGGCCGATCAAAGCGTAGACTGTTTGAGACATTACTCCCATGGAGGAAATTGCGCATGGTGACTGTTGTATTCAATCCCGATGCAATTTCTGTGTTTCATCAACAGTCTGATGGTCCACAGGATAGAGAATGTTCTCCAGATGTGCATCGGAAACTACTACTATACTTCCAGGGAACGATCAAAGCGTAGACTGTTTGAGACACTACTCTTATGGAGGAAAGTGCGAATGGTTACTGTTGTATTCAATCCCGATGCAATTTTAGTGTTTCATCAACACTCTGATAGAACACAGATTACAGAATGCCACCAGATGTGCATCGGAAACCACTACTGGTCTTCCAAGGAACGATCGAAGCGTAGACCGTTTGAGACATTACTAACATGGAGGAAAGTGCGGATGGTGACTGTTGTATTCAATACCGATGCAATTTCTGTGTTTCATCAACACTTAGATAGTCCACAGATTACAGAATGCCACAAGATGTGCATCGGAAACTACTACTGGTCTTCCAGGGAACGATCAAAGCCTAGACTGGTTGAGACATTTACCCCATGGAGTAAAGTGAGCATGGTGACTGTTGTATTCAATCCCGATGCAATTTCTGTGTTTCATCAACACTCTGATATACCACAGATTACAGAATGGCACCAGATGTGCATCGGAAACTACTACTAGTCATCCAGGGAAAGATCAAAGCGTAGACTGTTTGAAAATTACTCCCAAGGAGGAAAGTGCGCATGGTGACTTTTGTATTCAATCCTGATGCAATTTCTGAGTTTGATCAACACTCCGATAGTCCACAGATTACAGAATGCCTCCAGATGTGCATCGGTAACTACTACTGTTCTTCCAGGGAACGATCAAATCGTAGACTGTTTGTGACACTACTCCCATGGAGGAAAGTGCGCATGGTGACTGTTGTATTCAATCCCGATGCAATTTGTGTGCTTCATCAACACTCTGATACTCCACAGATTACAGAATGCCTCCAGATGTGCATCGGAAACTACTACTGGTCTTCCAGGGAACGATCAAAGCGTAGACCGTTTGAGACATTACTCCCATGGAGGAAGGTGCGCATGGTGACTGTTGTATTCAATCCCTATGCAATTTCTGTGTTTCATCAACAGTCTGATAGTCCACAGGTTACAGAAAGCCACCAGATGTGCATCGGAAACTACTGCTGGTCTTCCAGGGAACGATCAAAGCGTAGACTGTTTGAGACATTGCTCCCGTGGAGGACAGTGCGCATGGTGACTGTTGAATTCAATCCCGATGCAATTTCAGTGTTCTATCAACACTCTGATATTCCACAGATTACAGAATGCATCCAGATGTGCATCGGAAACTGCTACTGGTCTTCCAGGGAACGATCAAACCGTAGACTCTTTGAGACATTACAGCCATGGAGGAAAGTGCGCGTGGTGACTGTTGTATTCAATCCTGATGCAATTTCTGTTTCATCAACACTCTGATAGTCCACAGATTACAGAATGCCACCAGATGTGCATCGGAAACTACTACTGGTCTTCCAGGGAACGATCAAAGCGTAGACTGTTTGAGACATTACTTCCGTGGAGGAAAGTGCGCATGGTGACTGTTGTATTCAATCCCAAAGCAATTTCTGTGTTTCATCAACACCCTGATACTCCGCAGATTACAGAATGCCACCAGATGTGCATCGGAAACTACTACTTGTCTTCCAGGGAACGATCAAAGCGTAGACTGTTTGAGACATTACTCCCATGGAGGAAAGTGCGCATGGTGACTGTTGTATTCAATCCAGATGCAATTTCTGTGTTTCATCAACACTCTGATATTCCACAGATTACAGAAAGCCTCTAGATGTGCATCGGAAACTGCTACTGGTCTTCCAGGGAACGATCAAAGCGTAGACTCTTTGAGACATTACTCCCTTGGAGGAAAGTGCGCATGGTGACTGTTGTATTCAATCCCGATGCAATTTTAGTGTTTCATCAACACACTGATAGTAAACAGATTACAGAATGCCTCCAGTTGTGCATCGGAAACTTATACTGGTCTTAGAGGGAACGATCAAAGAGTAGTCCGTTTGAGACATTACTAATATGGAGGAAAGTGCGGATGGTGACTGTTGTCTTCAATACCGATGCAATTCCTGTGTTTCATCAACACTCAGATAGTCGACAGATTACACAATGCCTCCAGGTATGCATCGGAAAGTACTACTAGTCTTCCAGGGAATGATCAAAGTGTAGACTGTTAGAGACTTTAATCTCATGGAGGAAAGTGCGCATGGTGCCTGTTGTATTCAATCCCTATGCAATTTCTGTGTTTCATCAACAGTCTGATAGTCCACAGATTACAGAAAGCTACCAGATGTGCATCGGAAACTACTGCTGGTCTTCGAGGGAACGATCAAAGCGTAGATTGATTGTGACTCTACTCCCATGGGAGAAAGTGCGCATGGTGACAGTTGTATTCAATCCCGATGCAATTTGTGTGTTTCATCAACACTCTGATACTCCACAGATTACAGAATGCCTCCAGATGTGCATCGGAAACTACTACTGGTCTTCCAGGGAACGATCAAAGCGTAGACCGTTTGAGACATTACTCCCATGGAGGAAAGTGCGCATGGTGACTGTTGTATTCAATCCCTATGCAATTTCTGTGTTTCATCAACAGTCTGATAGTCCACAGGTTACAGAAAGCCACCAGATGTGCATCGGAAACTACTGCTGGTCTTCCAGGGAACGATCAAAGCGTAGACTGTTTGAGACATTGCTCCCGTGGAGGACAGTGCGCATGGTGACTGTTGAATTCAATCCCGATGCAATTTCAGTGTTTTATCAACACTCTGATATTCCACAGATTACAGAATGCATCCAGATGTGCATCGGAAACTGCTACTGGTCTTCCAGGGAACGATCAAACCGTAGACTCTTTGAGACATTACAGCCATGGAGGAAAGTGCGCATGGTGACTGTTGTATTCAATCCTGATGCAATTTCTGTTTCATCAACACTCTGATAGTCCACAGATTACAGACTGCCACCAGATGTGAATCGGAAACTACTACTGGTCTTCCAGGGAACGATCAAAGCGTAGACTGTTTGAGACATTACTCCCGTGGAGGAAAGTGCGCATGGTGACTGTTGTATTCAATCCCAAAGCAATTTCTGTGTTTCATCAACACCCTGATACTCCGCAGATTACAGAATGCCACCAGATGTGCATCGGAAACTACTACTTGTCTTCCAGGGAACGATCAAAGCGTAGACTGTTTGAGACATTACTCCCATGGAGGAAAGTGCGCATGGTGACTGTTGTATTCAATCCAGATGCAATTTCTGTGTTTCATCAACACTCTGATATTCCACAGATTACAGAAAGCCTCTAGATGTGCATCGGAAACTGCTACTGGTCTTCCAGGGAACGATCAAAGCGTAGACTCTTTGAGACATTACTCCCTTGGAGGAAAGTGCGCATGGTGACTGTTGTATTCAATCCCGATGCAATTTTAGTGTTTCATCAACACACTGATAGTAAACAGATTACAGAATGCCTCCAGATGTGCATCGGAAACTTATACTGTTCTTAGAGGGAACGATCAAAGAGTAGACCGTTTGAGACATTACTAATATGGAGGAAAGTGCGGATGGTGACTGTTGTCTTCAATACCGATGCAATTCCTGTGTTTCATCAACACTCAGATAGTCCACAGATTACACAATGCCTCCAGGTATGCATCGGAATCTACTACTAGTCTTCCAGGGAATGATCAAAGCGTAGACTGTTAGAGACTTTAATCTCATGGAGGAAAGTGCGCATAGTGCCTGTTGTATTCAATCCCGATGCAATTTCTGTGTTTCATCAACACTCTGATAATCCGCAGATTACAGAATGCCTCCAGATGTGCATCGGTAACTATTACTGTTCTTCCATCGAACAATCAAAGCGTAGACTGTTTGTGACATTACTCCCATGGAGGAAAGTGCGCATGGTGACTGTTGTATTCAATCCCGATGCAATTTCTGTGTTTCATCAACACTTTGAAGGTCCACAGATTACAGAGTGCCTCCAGATGTGCATCGGAAACTACTACTGGTCTTCCAGGGAACGATCAAATCGTAGGCAGTTTGAGACATTACTCCTTTGGAGGAAGGTGCCAATGGTGACTGTTCTATTCAATCCCGATGCAATTTCTGTGTTTCATCAACACTCTGATACTCCAGATTACAAAATGCCTCCAGATGTGCATCGGAAACTACTACTGGTCTTCCAGGGGCCGATCAAAGCGTAGACTGTTTGAGACATTACTCCCATGGAGGAAATTGCGCATGGTGACTGTTGTATTCAATCCCGATGCAATTTCTGTGTTTCATCAACAGTCTGATGGTCCACAGGATAGAGAATGTTCTCCAGATGTGCATCGGAAACTACTACTATACTTCCAGGGAACGATCAAAGCGTAGACTGTTTGAGACACTACTCTTATGGAGGAAAGTGCGAATGGTTACTGTTGTATTCAATCCCGATGCAATTTTAGTGTTTCATCAACACTCTGATAGAACACAGATTACAGAATGCCACCAGATGTGCATCGGAAACCACTACTGGTCTTCCAAGGAACGATCGAAGCGTAGACCGTTTGAGACATTACTAACATGGAGGAAAGTGCGGATGGTGACTGTTGTATTCAATACCGATGCAATTTCTGTGTTTCATCAACACTTAGATAGTCCACAGATTACAGAATGCCACAAGATGTGCATCGGAAACTACTACTGGTCTTCCAGGGAACGATCAAGGCCTAGACTGGTTGAGACATTTACCCCATGGAGTAAAGTGAGCATGGTGACTTGTATTCAATCCCGATGCAATTTCTGTGTTTCATCAACACTCTGATATACCACAGATTACAGAATGGCACCAGATGTGCATCGGAAACTACTACTAGTCATCCAGGGAAAGATCAAAGCGTAGACTGTTTGAAAATTACTCCCAAGGAGGAAAGTGCGCATGGTGACTTTTGTATTCAATCCTGATGCAATTTCTGTGTTTGATCAACACTCCGATAGTCCACAGATTACAGAATGCCTCCAGATGTGCATCGGTAACTACTACTGTTCTTCCAGGGAACGATCAAAGCGTAGACTGTTTGTGACACTACTCCCATGGAGGAAAGTGCGCATGGTGACTGTTGTATTCAATCCCGATGCAATTTGTGTGCTTCATCAACACTCTGATACTCCACAGATTACAGAATGCCTCCAGATGTGCATCGGAAACTACTACTGGTCTTCCAGGGAACGATCAAAGCGTAGACCGTTTGAGACATTACTCCCATGGAGGAAAGTGCGCATGGTGACTGTTGTATTCAATCCCTATGCAATTTCTGTGTTTCATCAACAGTCTGATAGTCCACAGGTTACAGAAAGCCACCAGATGTGCATCGGAAACTACTGCTGGTCTTCCAGGGAACGATCAAAGCGTAGACTGTTTGAGACATTGCTCCCGTGGAGGACAGTGCGCATGGTGACTGTTGAATTCAATCCCGATGCAATTTCAGTGTTTTATCAACACTCTGATATTCCACAGATTACAGAATGCATCCAGATGTGCATCGGAAACTGCTACTGGTCTTCCAGGGAACGATCAAACCGTAGACTCTTTGAGACATTACAGCCATGGAGGAAAGTGCGCGTGGTGACTGTTGTATTCAATCCTGATGCAATTTCTGTTTCATCAACACTCTGATAGTCCACAGATTACAGAATGCCACCAGATGTGCATCGGAAACTACTACTGGTCTTCCAGGGAACGATCAAAGCGTAGACTGTTTGAGACATTACTTCCGTGGAGGAAAGAGCGCATGGTGACTGTTGTATTCAATCCCAAAGCAATTTCTGTGTTTCATCAACACCCTGATACTCCGCAGATTACAGAATGCCACCAGATGTGCATCGGAAACTACTACTTGTCTTCCAGGGAACGATCAAAGCGTAGACTGTTTGAGACATTACTCCCATGGAGGAAAGTGCGCATGGTGACTGTTGTATTCAATCCAGATGCAATTTCTGTGTTTCATCAACACTCTGATATTCCACAGATTACAGAAAGCCTCTAGATGTGCATCGGAAACTGCTACTGGTCTTCCAGGGAACGATCAAAGCGTAGACTCTTTGAGACATTACTCCCTTGGAGGAAAGTGCGCATGGTGACTGTTGTATTCAATCCCGATGCAATTTTAGTGTTTCATCAACACACTGATAGTAAACAGATTACAGAATGCCTCCAGATGTGCATCGGAAACTTATACTGGTCTTAGAGGGAACGATCAAAGAGTAGACCGTTTGAGACATTACTAATATGGAGGAAAGTGCGGATGGTGACTGTTGTCTTCAATACCGATGCAATTCCTGTGTTTCATCAACACTCAGATAGTCCACAGATTACACAATGCCTCCAGGTATGCATCGGAAACTACTACTAGCCTTCCAGGGAATGATCAAAGCGTAGACTGTTAGAGACTTTAATCTCATGGAGGAAAGTGCGCATGGTGCCTGTTGTATTCAATCCCGATGCAATTTCTGTGTTTCATCAACACTCTGATAATCCGCAGATTACAGAATGCCTCCAGATGTGCATCGGTAACTATTACTGTTCTTCCATCGAACGATCAAAGCGTAGACTGTTTGTGACATTACTCCCATGGAGGAAAGTGCGCATGGTGACTGTTGTATTCAATCCCGATGCAATTTCTGTGTTTCATCAACACTTTGAAGGTCCACAGATTACAGAGTGCCTCCAGATGTGCATCGGAAACTACTACTGGTCTTCCAGGGAACGATCAAATCGTAGGCAGTTTGAGAAATTACTCCATTGGAGGAAGGTGCGCATGGTGACTGTTGTATTCAATCCCGACGCAATTTCTGTATTTCATCAACACTCTCATACTCCAGATTACAAAATGCCTCCAGATGTGCATCGGAAACTACTACTCGTCTTCCAGGGGCCGATCAAAGCGTAGACTGTTTGAGACATTACTCCCATGGAGGAAAGTGCGCATGGTGACTGTTGTATTCAATCCCGATGCAATTTCTGTGTTTCATCAACAGTCTGATGGTCCACAGGTTAGAGAATGTTCTCCAGATGTGCATCGGAAACTACTACTATACTTCCAGGGAACGATCAAATCGTGGACTGTTTGAGACACTACTCTTATGGAGGAAAATGCGCATGGTTACTGTTGTATTCAATCCCGATGCAATTTTAGCGTTTCATCAACACTCTGATATTCCACAGATTACAGAATGCATCCAGATGTGCATCGGAAACCACTACTGGTCTTCCAAGGAACGATCAAAGCGTATACCCTTTGAGACATTACTAACATGGAGGAAAGTGCGGATGGTGACTGTTAAATTCAATACCGATGCAATTTCTGTGTTTCATCAACACTTAGATAGTACACAGATTACAGAATGCCTCCACATGTGCATCGGTAACTGGTACTGGTCTTCCAGGGAATGATCAAAGCGTAGACTGTTTCAGACATTACTCCCATGGAGGAAAGTGCGCATGGTGACTGTTGTATTCAATCCCCAGGCAATTTCTGTGTTTCAATCCACACTTTGAAGGCCCACAGATTACAGAAGGAATCCACATGTGCATCGGAAACTACTACTGGTCTTCCAGGGAACGATCAAAGATTAGACTGTTTGAGACATACTCCCATGGAGGAAAGTGCGCATGGTGACTGTTGCTTTCAATCCCGATCCAATTTCGGTGTTTCAACAACACTCTGATAGTCCACAGATTACAGAATGCATCCAGATGTGCATCGGTAACTATTACTGTTCTTCCAGGGAACGATCAAATCGTAGACTGATTGTGACATTACTCCCATGGAGGAAAGTGCGCATGGTGACTGTTGTATTCAATCCCGATGCAATTTCTGTGTTTCATTAGCACTCTGATACTCCACAGATTACAGAATTCCTAGAGATGTGCATCGGAAACTACTACTGGTCTTAAAGGGAACGATGAAAGCATAGACTGTTTGAGACACTACTCCCATGGAGGAAAGTGCGCATGGTGACTGTTGTATTCAATCCCGATGCAATTTCTGTGTTTCATCAACAGTCTGATAGTCCACAGGTTACAGAATGCCTCCAGATGTGCATCGGAAACTACTACTGGACCTCCAGGGAACGATCTAAGCGTAGACAGTTTGAGACATTACTCTTTTGGAGGAAAGAGCGCATGGTGCCTGTTGTATTCAATCCCGATGCAATTTCTGTGTTTCATCAACAGTCTGATAGTCCACAGGTTACAGAATGCCTCCAGATGTGCATCGGAAACTACTACTGGACGTCGAGGGAACGATCTAAGCGTAGACTGTTTGAGACATTACTCTTTTGGAGGAAAGAGCGCATGGTGCCTGTTGTATTCAATCCCGATGCAATTTCTGTGTTTCATCAACCCTCTGATAGTCCACAGATTACAGAATGCCTCCAGATGTGCATCGGTAACTATTACTGTTCTTCCAGGGAACGATCAAAGCGTAGACTGTTTGTGACATTACTCCCATGGAGGAAAGTGCACGTGGTGACTGTTGTATTGAATCCCGATGCAATTTTAGTGTTTCATCAACACTCTGATAGTCCACAGATTACAGAATGCTACCAGATGTGCATCGGAAACTACTACTGGTCTTCCAGGGAACGATCAAAGCGTAGACTGTTTGAGACATTACTCCCTTGGAGGAAAGTGCGCATGGTGACTGTTGTATTCAATCCCGTTGCAATTTTAGTGTTTCATCAACACTCTGATAGTAAACAGATTACAGAATGACCTCAGATGTGCATCGGAAACTACTACTGGTCTTCCAGGAACGATCAAATTGTAGACTGTTAGAGACATTACTCACATGGAGGAAAGTGCGCATGGTGACTGTTGTATTTAATCCCGATGAAATTTGCGTGTTTCATCAATACTCTGATAGTCCACAGATTATAGAATGCCTACAGATGTGCATCGGAAACTAACACTGGTCTTAGAGGGAACGATCAAAGAGTAGACCGCTTGAGACATTACTAATATGGAGGAAAGTGCGGATGGCGACTGTTGTATGCAATACCGATGCAATTTCTGTGTTTCATCAACACTCAGATAGTCCACAGATTACACAATGCCTCCAGGTATGCATCGGAAACTACTACTAGTCTTCCAGGGAATGATCAAAGCGTAGACTGTTAGAGAGTTTAGTCTCATGGAGGAAAGTGCGCATGGTGCCTGTTGTATTCAATCCCGATGCAATTTCTGTGTTTCATCAACACTCTGACAATCCGCAGATTGCAGAATTCCACAAGATGTGCATCGCAAACTACTACTGGTCTTCCAGGGAACGATCAAAGCGTAGACTGTTTGAGACATTACTCCCATGGAGGAAAGTGAGCATGGTGACTGTTCTATTCAATCCCGATGCAATTTCTGTGTTTCATCAACACTCTGATTGTCCACAGATTACACAATGGCACCAGATGTGCATCGGAAACTACTACTAGTCTTCCAGGGAACGATCAAAGCGTAGACTGTTTCAAAATTACTCCCATGGAGGAAAGTGTGCATGGTGACTATTGTATTCAATCCTGATGCAATTTCTGTGTTTGATCAAAACTCTGATATTCCACAGATTACAGGATGCCTTCAGATGTGCATCGGAAACTGTTACTGGACTTCCAGAGAACGATCAATACGTAGACTGTTAGAGACATTACTCCCATGGAGGATAGTGCGCATGGTGACTGTTGTATTCAATCCCGATGCAATTTCTGTGTTTCATCAACACTCTGATACTCCACAGATTACAGAATTCCACAAGATGTGCGTCGGAAACTACTACTGGTCTTCCAGGGAACGATCAAATTGTAGACTGTTTGAGACATTTATCCCATGGAGGAAAGTGCGCATGGTGACAGTTGTATTCAATTCCGATGCAATTTCGGTGTTTCATCAAAACTCTGATAGTCCACAGATTACAGAATGCCTCCAGATGTGCATCGGTAACTATTACTATTCTTCCAGGGAACGATCAAAGCGTAGACTGTTTGTGACACTACTCCCATGGAGGAATGTGCGCATGGTGACTGTTGTATTCAATCCCGATGCAATTTGTGTGTTTCTTCAACACTCTGATACTTCACAGATTACAGAATGCCTCCAGATGTGCATCGGAAATTACTACTGGTCTTCCAGGGAACGATCAAAGTGTAGACTGTTCGAGACATTACTCCCATGGTGGAAAGTGCGCATGGCGACTGTTGTATTCAATCCCAATTCAACTTCTGTGTTTCATCAACACTCTGATACTCCACAGATTACAGAATGCCACCAGATGTGCATCGGAAACTACTACTGGATTTCCAGGGAACGATCAAAGCGTAGACTGTTTGAGACATTACTCCCATGGAGAAAAGTGCGCATGGTGACTGTTGTATTCAATCCCGATGCAATTTCTGTGTTTCATCAACACTCTGATATTCCACAGATTACAGAAGGCCTCTAGATGTGCATCGGAAACTGCTACTGGTCTTCCAGGGAACGATCAAAGCGTAGACTCTTTGAGACATTACTCCCTTGGAGGAAAGTGCGCATGGTGACTGTTGTATTCAATCCCGATGCTATTTTAGTGTTTCATCAACACTCTGATAGTAAACAGATTACAGAATGTCTCCAGATGTGCATCGGAAACTACTACTGGTCTTCCAGGGAACGATCAAAGCGTAGAGTGTTAGAGACATTACTCACATGGAGGAAAGTGCGCATGGTGACTGTTGTATTTAATCCCGATGAAATTTGTGTGTTTCATCAATACTCTGATAGTCCACAGATTATAGAATGCCTCCAGATGTGCATCGGAAACTAACACTGGTCTTAGATGAACGATCAAAGAGTAGCCCGTTTGAGACATTACTAATATGGAGGAAAGTGCGGATGGTGACTGTTGTATTCAATACCGATGCAATTTCTTTGTTTCAACAACACTCAGATAGTCCACAGATTACATAATGCCTCCAGGTATGCATCGGAAACTACTACTAGTCTTCCAGGGAATGATCAAAGCGTAGACTGTTAGAGACTTTAATCTCATGGAGGAAAGTGCGCATGGTGCCTGTTGTATTCAATCCCGATGCAATTTCTGTGTTTCATCAACACTCTGATAATCCGCAGATTACAGAATGCCTCCAGATGTGCATCGGTAACAATTACTGTTCTTCCATCGAACGATCAAAGCGTAGACTGTTTGTGACATTACTCCCATGGAGGAAAGTATGCATGGTGACTGTTGTATTCAATCCCGATGCAATTTCTGTGTTTCATCAACACTTTGAAGGTCCACAGATTACAGAGTGCCTCCAGATGTGCATCGGAAACTACTACTGGTCTTCCAGGGAATGATCAAATCGTAGGCATTTTGATACATGACTCCATTGGAGGAAGGTGCGCATGGTGACTGTTGTATTCAATCCCGATGCAATTCCTGTGTTTCATCAACACTCTGATACTCCACAGATTACAAAATGCCTTCAAATGTGCATCGGAAACTCTTACTGGTCTTCCAGGGGACGATCAAAGCGTAGACTGTTTGAGAAATTACTCCCATGGAGGAAAGTGCGCATGGTGACTGTTGTATTCAAACCCGATGCAATTTCTGTGTTTCATCAACAGTCTGATAGTCCACAGGTTACAGAATGCCTCCAGATGTGCATCGGAAACTACTACTGGACTTTCAGGTAGCGATCAAAGCGTAGACTGTTTGAGACATTACTCTTATGGAGGAAAGTGCGTATGGTGACTGTTGTATTCAATCCCGATGCAATTTCAGTGTTTCATCAACACTCTGATAGTCCACAGATTACAGAATGCCACCAGATGTGCATCGGAAATTACTACTGGTCTTCCACGGAACGATCAAAGTGTAGACTGTTTGAGACATTACTCCCGTGGAGGAAAGTGCGCATGGTGACTGTTGTATTCAATCCCGATGCAATTTCGGTGTTTCATCAACACTCTGATAGTCCACAGATTACAGAATGCCTCCAGATGTGCATCGGTATCAATTACTGTTCTTCCAGGGAACGATCAAAGCGTAGACTGTTTGTGACACTACTCCCATGGAGGAAAGTGCGCATGGTGACTGTTGTATTCAATCCCGATGCAATTTGTGTGTTTCATCAACACTCTGATACTCCACAGATTACAGAATGCCTCCAGATGTGCATCGGAAACTACTACTGGTCTTCCAGGGAACGATCAAAGCGTAGACTGTTTGAGACATTACTCCCATGGAGGAAAGTGCGCATTGTGACTGTTGTATTCAATCCCGATGCAATTTCTGTGTTTCATCAACAGTCTGATAGTCCACAGGTTACAGAAAGCCACCAGATGTGCATCGGAAACTACTACTGGTCTTCCAGGGAACGATCAAAGCGTAGACTGTTTGAGACACTACTCCCGTGGAGGAAAGTGCGCATGGTGACTGTTGAATTCAATCCCGATGCAATTTCAGTGTTTCATCAACACTCTGATATTCCACAGATTACAGAATGCATCCAGATGTGCATCGGAAACTGCTACTGGTCTTCCAGGGAACGATCAAAACGTAGACTCTTTGAGACATTACTCCCATGGAGGAAAGTGCGCATGGTGATTGTTGTATTCAATCCCGATGCATTTTCTGTGTTTCATCAACACTCTGATAGTTCACACATTACAGAATGCCTCCAGATGTGCATCGGTAACTACTACTGGTTTTCCAGGGAACGATCAATGCGTAGACTGTTTGAGACACTACTCCCATATAGGAAAGTGCGCATGGTGACTGTTGTATTCAATCCCGATGCAATTTCTGTGTTTCAATCCACACTTTGGAGGTCAACAGATTACAGAAGGAATCCAGATGAGCATCGGAAACTACTACTGGTCTTCCAGGGAACGATCAATGATTAGACTGTTTGAGAATTACTCACATGGAGGAAAGTGCGAAGGTGACTGTTGTATTCAATCCCGATGCAATTTTAGTGTTTCATCAATACTCTGATAGTCCACAGATTACAGAATGCCACCAGATGTGCATCGGAAACTACTACTGTTCTTCCAGGGAACGATCAAAGCTAGACTGTTTGAGACATTACTCCCGTGGAGGAAAGTGCGCATGGTGACTGTTGTATTCAATCCCGATGCAATTTCTGTGTTTCATCAACACTCTGATACTCCACAGATTACAGAATGCCACAAGATGTGCATCGGAAACTACTACAGGTCTTCCAGGGAACGATCAAAGCGTAGACTGTTTGAAACATTTATCCCATGGAGGAAAGTGAGCATGGTGACTGTTCTATTCAATCCCGATGCAATTTCTGTGTTTCATCAACACTCTGATAGTCCACAGATTACAGAATGGCACCAGATGTGCATCGGAAACTATTACTAGTCTTCCAGGGAACGATCAAAGCGTAGACTGTTTGAAATTTACTCCCATGGAGGAAAGTGCGCATGGTGACTGTTGTATTCAATCCTGATGCAATTTCTGTGTTTCATCAACACTCTGATAGTCCACAGATTACAGAATGCCTAAAGATGTGCATCGGAAACTGATACTTTACTTCCAGAGAACGATCAAAGCGTAGACAGTTTGAGACATTACTCCAATGGAGGATAGTACGCATGGTGGCTGTTGTATTCAATCCCGATGCAATTTCTGTGTTTCATCAACACTCTGATATTCCACAGATTACAGAATGCCTCTAGATGTGCATCAGAAACTGCTACTGGTCTTCCAGGGAACGATCAAAGCTTAGACTCTTTGAAACATTACTCCCATGGAGGAAAGTGCGCATGGTGACTGTTGTATTCAATCCCGATGCATTTTCTGTGTTTCATCAACACACTGATAGTCCACAGATTACAGAATGCCTCCAGATGTGCATCGGTAACTACTACTGGTCTTCTAGGGAACGATCAAGGCGTAGACTGTTTGAGACATTACTCCCATGGAGGAAAGTGCGCATGGTGACTGTTGTATTCAATCCCGATGCAATCTCTGTGTTTCATCAACAGTCTGATAGTCCACAGGTTACAGAATGCCTCCAGATGTGCATCGGAAACAACTTCTGGACTTCCAGGGAACGATCAACGCGTAGAGTGTTTGAGACATTACCCTTGTGGAGGAAAGTGCGCATGGTGACTGTTGTATTCAGTCCCGATGCAATTTTAGTGTTTCATCAACACTCTGATAGTCCACAGATTACAGAATGCCACCAGATGTTCATCGGAAACTACTACTGGTCTTCCAGGGAACGATCAAAGTGTAGACTGTTTGAGACATTACTCCCGTGGAGGAAAGTGCGCATGGTGACTGTTGTAATCAATCCCGATGCAATTTGTGTGTTTCATCAACACTCTGATACTTTACAGATTACAGAATGCCTCCAGATGTGCATCGGAAGCTACTACTGGTCTTCCAGGGAACGATCACAGCGTAGACTCTTTGAGACATACCTCCCGTGGAGGAAAGTGAGCATGGTGACTGTTCTATTCAATCCCGATGCAATTTCTGTGTTTCATCAACACTCTGATAGTCCACAGATTACAGAATGGCACCAGATGTGCATCGGAAACTACTACTAGTCTTCCAGGGAACGATCAAAGCGTAGACTGTTTGAAAATTACTCCCATGGAGAAAGTGCGCATGGTGACTTTTGTATTCAATCCTGATGCAATTTCTGTGTTTCATCAACACTCTGATAGTCCACAGATTACAGAATGACTCCAGATGTGCATCGAAAACTGCTACTGGACTTCCAGCGAACGACAAAGCGTAGACTGTTTGAGACATTACTCCCATGGAGGAAAGTGCGCATGGTGACTGTTATATTCAATCCCGATGCAATTTCTGTGTTTCATCAACACTCTGATATTCCACAGATTACAGAATGCCTCCAGATGTGCATCGGAAACTGCTACTGGTCTTCCAGGGAACGATTAAAGCGTAGACTCTTTGAGACATTACTCCCAATGAGGAAAGTGCGCATGGTGACTGTTGAATTCAATCCCGATGCATTTTCTGTGTTTCATCAACACTCTGATAGTCCACAGATTATAGAATGCCTCCAGATGTGCATCGGTAACTACTACCGGTATTCCAGGGAACGATCAAACGTAGACTGTTTGAAACATTACTCCCATGAAGGAAAGTGCGCATGGTGACTGTTGTAATCAATCCCGAGGCAATTTCTGTGTTTCAACACACACTTTGAAGATCGACAGATTACAGAAGGAATCCATATGTGCATCGGAAAGTACTACTGGTCTTCCAGGGAACGATCATAGATTAGACTGTTTGAGAATTACTCCCTTGGAGGAAAATGCGCATGGTGACTGTTGTATTCAATCCCTATGCAATATCAGTGTTTCATCAACACTCTGATAGTCCACAGATTACAGAATGCCACCAGATGTGCATCGGTAACTATTACTGTTCTACCAGGGAACGATCAAAGCGTTGACTGTTTGTGACACTACTCCCATGGAGAAAAGTGCGCATGGTGACTGTTGTATTCAATCCCGATGCAATTTGTGTGTTTCATCAACACTCTGATATTCCACAGATTACAGAATGCCTCCAGATGTGCATCGGAAACTGCTACTGGTCTTCAAGGGAACGATTAAAGCGTAGACTCTTTGAGACATTACTCCCAATGAGGAAAGTGCGCATGGTGACTGTTGTATTCAATCCCGATGCATTTTCTGTGTTTCATCAACACTCTGATAGTCCACAGATTATAGAATGACTCCAGATGTGCAGCGAAAACTACTACTGGTCTTCCAGGGAATGATCAATGCGTAGGCTGTTTGAGACGTTACTCCCGTGGAGGAAGGTGCGCATGGTGACTCTCGTATTTAATCCCGATGCAATTTCTGTGTTTCATCAACACTCTGATACTCCACAGATTACAGAATGCCTCCAGATGTGCATCGGAAACTACTACTGGCCTTCCAGGGAACGATCAAAGCTTAGACTGTTTGAGACATTACTCCCATGGAGGAAAGTGCGCATGGTGACTGTTGTATTCAATCCCGATGCAATTTCTGTGTTTCATCAACAGTCTGATAGTCCACAGGTTACAGAAAGCCACCAGATGTGCATCGGAAACTACTACTGGTCTTCCAGGGAACGATCAAAGCGTAGACTCTTTGAGACATTACTCCCATGGAGGAAAGTGCACATGGTGACTGTTGTATTCAATCCCGAGGCAGTTTCTGTGTTTCAATCCACACTTTGAAGGTCCACAGATTACAGAAGGAATCCAGATGTGCATCGGAAACTACTACTGGTCTTCCAGGGAACGATCAAATATTAGACTGTTTGAGAGTTACTCCCATGGAGGGAAGTGCGCATGGTGACTGTTGTACTCAATCCCGATGCAATTTCTGTGTTTCATCAACACTCCGATATTCCACAGATTACAGAATGCATCCAGATGTGCATCGGAAACAGCTACTGGTCTTCCATGGAACGATCAAAGCGTAGACTCTTTGAGACATTACTCCCATCTAGGAAAGTACGCATGGTGACTTTTGTATTCAATCCCGATGCTTTTTCTGTGTTTCATCAACACTCTGTTAGTCCACACATTACAGAATGCCTCCAGATGTGCATCAGTAACTACTACTGGTCTTCCAAGGAACGATCAAAACGTAGACTGTTTGAGACATTACTCCCATGGAGGAAAGTGCGCATTTTGACTGTTGTATTCAATCCCGAGGCAATTTCTGTGTTTCAATCCACACTTTGAAGGTCCACAGATTACAGAATGCCTCCAGATGTGCATCGAAAACTACTACTGGTCTTCCAGGGAATGATCAAAGCGTAGGCTAATTGAGACATTACTCCCGTGGAGGTAGGTGCGCATGGTGACTGTTGTATTCAATCCCGATGCAATTTCTGTGTTTCATCAACACTCTGATACTCCACAGATTACAGAATGCCTCCAGATGTGCATCGGAAACTACTACTGGTCTTCCAGGGAACGATCAAAGCGTAGACTGTTTGAGACATTACTCCCTTGGAGGAAAGTGCGCATGGTGACTGTTGTATTCAATACCGATGCAATTTCTGTGTTTCATCAACAGTCTGATAGTCCACATTTTACAGAAAGCCACCAGATGTGCATCGGAAACTACTACTGGTCTTCCAGGGAACGATCAAAGCGTGGACAGTTTGAGACATTACTGCCGTGGAGGAAAGTGCGCATGGTGACTGTTGTATTCAATCCCTATGCTATTTCAGTGTTTCTTCAACACTCTGATAGTCCACAGATTACAGAATGGCACCAGATGTGCATCGGAAACTACTACTAGTCTTCCAGGGAACGATCAAAGCGTAGACTGTTTGAGAATTACTCCCATGGAGGAAAGTGCGCATTGTGACTGTTGTATTCAATCCTGAAGCAATTTCTGTGTTTCATCAACACTCTGATAGTCCACAGATTACAGAATGCCTCCAGATGTGCATCGGAAACTGCTACTTTACTTCCAGGGAACGATCAAACCGTAGACTGTTTGAGACATTACTCCCATGGAGGATAGTGCGCATGGTGACTGTTATATTCAATCCCGATGCAATTTCTGTGTTTCATCAACACTCTGATATTCCACAGATTACAGAATGCCTCCAGATGTGCATCGGAAACTGCTACTGGTCTTCCAGGGAACGATTAAAGCGTAGACTCTTTGAGACATTACTCCCAATGAGGAAAGTGCGCATGGTGACTGTTGTATTCAATCCCGATGCATTTTCTGTGTTTCATCAACACTCTGATAGTCCACAGATTATAGAATGACTCCAGATGTGCAGCGAAAACTCCTACTGGTCTTCCAGGGAATGATCAATGCGTAGGCTGTTTGAGACATTACTCCCGTGGAGGAAGGTGCGCATGGTGACTCTCGTATTCAATCCCGATGCAATTTCTGTGTTTCATCAACACTCTGATACTCCACAGATTACAGAATGCCTCCAGATGTGCATCGGAAACTACTACTGGCCTTCCAGGGAACGATCAAAGCTTAGACTGTTTGAGACATTACTCCCATGGAGGAAAGTGCGCATGGTGACTGTTGTATTCAATCCCGATGCAATTTCTGTGTTTCATCAACAGTCTGATAGTCCACAGGTTACAGAAAGCCACCAGATGTGCATCGGAAACTACTACTGGTCTTCCAGGGAACGATCAAAGCGTAGACTGTTTGAGACATTACTCCCGTGGAGGAAAGTGCGCATGGTGACTGTTGTATTCAATCCCGATGCAATTTCTGTGTTTCATCAACACTCTGATAGTCCACAGATTACAGAATGCCTCCAGATGTGCATAGGAAACTGCTACTGGACTTCCAGGGAACGATCAAATCGTAGACTGTTTGAGACATTACTCCCATGGAGGAAAGTGCGCATGGTGACTGTTGTATTCAATCCCGATGCAATTTCTGTGTTTCATCAACACTCTGATAGTCCACAGATTACAGAATGCCTCCAGATGTGCATCGGAAACTGATACTGGACTTCCAGAGAACGATCAAAGCGTAGACCGTTTGACACATTACTCCAATGGAGGATAGTGCGCATGGTGACTGTTGTATTCAATCCCGATGCAATTTCTGTGTTTCATCAACACTCTGATATTCCACAGATTACAGAATGCCTAGAGATGTGCATCGGAAACTGCTACTGGTCTTCCAGGGAACGATCAAAGCGTAGACTCTTTGAGACATTACTCCCATGGAGGAAAGTGCACATGGTGACTGTTGTATTCAATCCCGAGGCAGTTTCTGTGTTTCAATCCACACTTTGAAGGTCCACAGATTACAGAAGGAATCCAGATGTGCATCGGAAACTACTACTGGTATTCCAGGGAACGATCAAAGATTAGACTGTTTGAGAGTTACTCCCATGGAGGAAAGTGCGCATGGTGACTGTTGTACTCAATCCCGATGCAATTTCTGTGTTTCATCAACACTCCGATATTCCACAGATTACAGAATGCATCCAGATGTGCATCGGAAACAGCTACTGGTCTTCCATGGAACGATCAAAGCGTAGACTCTTTGAGACATTACTCCCATCTAGGAAAGTACGCATGGTGACTTTTGTATTCAATCCCGATGCTTTTTCTGTGTTTCATCAACACTCTGTTAGTCCACACATTACAGAATGCCTCCAGATGTGCATCAGTAACTACTACTGGTCTTCCAAGGAACGATCAAAACGTAGACTGTTTGAGACATTACTCCCATGGAGGAAAGTGCGCATGGTGACTGTTGTATTCAATCCTGATGCAATTTCTGTGTTTCATCAACACTCTGATAGTCCACAGATTACAGAATGACTCCAGATGTGCATCGAAAACTGCTACTGGACTTCCAGCGAACGACAAAGCGTAGACTGTTTGAGACATTACTCCCATGGAGGAAAGTGCGCATGGTGACTGTTATATTCAATCCCGATGCAATTTCTGTGTTTCATCAACGCTCTGATACTCCACAGATTACAGAATGCCTCCAGATGTGCATCGGAAACTACTACTGGTCTTCCAGGGAACGATCAAAGCGTAGACTGTTTGAGACATTACTCCCTTGGAGGAAAGTGCGCATGGTGACTGTTGTATTCAATACCGATGCAATTTCTGTGTTTCATCAACAGTCTGATAGTCCACATTTTACAGAAAGCCACCAGATGTGCATCGGAAACTACTACTGGTCTTCCAGGGAACGATCAAAGCGTGGACAGTTTGAGACATTACTGCCGTGGAGGAAAGTGCGCATGGTGACTGTTGTATTCAATCCCTATGCTATTTCAGTGTTTCATCAACACTCTGATAGTCCACAGATTACAGAATGGCACCAGATGTGCATCGGAAACTACTACTAGTCTTCCAGGGAACGATCAAAGCGTAGACTGTTTGAGAATTACTCCCATGGAGGAAGGTGCGCATGGTGACTCTCGTATTCAATCCCGATGCAATTTCTGTGTTTCATCAACACTCTGATACTCCACAGATTACAGAATGCCTACAGATGTGCATCGGAAACTACTACTGGCCTTCCAGGGAACGATCAAAGCTTAGACTGTTTGAGACATTACTCCCATGGACGAAAGTGCGCATGGTGACTGTTGTATTCAATCCCGATGCAATTTCTGTGTTTCATCAACAGTCTGATAGTCCACAGGTTACAGAAAGCCACCAGATGTGCATCGGAAACTACTACTGGTCTTCCAGGGAACGATCAAAGCGTAGACTCTTTGAGACATTACTCCCATGGAGGAAAGTGCACATGGTGACTGTTGTATTCAATCCCGAGGCAGTTTCTGTGTTTCAATCCACACTTTGAAGGTCCACAGATTACAGAAGGAATCCAGATGTGCATCGGAAACTACTACTGGTCTTCCAGGGAACGATCAAAGATTAGACTGTTTGAGAGTTACTCCCATGGAGGGAAGTGCGCATGGTGACTGTTGTACTCAATCCCGATGCAATTTCTGTGTTTCATCAACACTCCGATATTCCACAGATTACAGAATGCATCCAGATGTGCATCGGAAACAGCTACTGGTCTTCCATGGAACGATCAAAGCGTAGACTCTTTGAGACATTACTCCCATCTAGGAAAGTACGCATGGTGACTTTTGTATTCAATCCCGATGCTTTTTCTGTGTTTCATCAACACTCTGTTAGTCCACACATTACAGAATGCCTCCAGATGTGCATCAGTAACTACTACTGGTCTTCCAAGGAACGATCAAAACGTAGACTGTTTGAGACATTACTCCCATGGAGGAAAGTGCGCATGGTGACTGTTGTATTCAATCCCGAGGCAATTTCTGTGTTTCAATCCACACTTTGAAGGTCCACAGATTACAGAATGCCTCCAGATGTGCATCGAAAACTACTACTGGTCTTCCAGGGAATGATCAAAGCGTAGGCTAATTGAGACATTACTCCCGTGGAGGTAGGTGCGCATGGTGACTGTTGTATTCAATCCCGATGCAATTTCTGTGTTTCATCAACGCTCTGATACTCCACAGATTACAGAATGCCTCCAGATGTGCATCGGAAACTACTACTGGTCTTCCAGGGAACGATCAAAGCGTAGACTGTTTGAGACATTACTCCCTTGGAGGAAAGTGCGCATGGTGACTGTTGTATTCAATACCGATGCAATTTCTGTGTTTCATCAACAGTCTGATAGTCCACATTTTACAGAAAGCCACCAGATGTGCATCGGAAACTACTACTGGTCTTCAAGGGAACGATCAAAGCGTGGACAGTTTGAGACATTACTGCCGTGGAGGAAAGTGCGCATGGTGACTGTTGTATTCAATCCCTATGCTATTTCAGTGTTTCATCAACACTCTGATAGTCCACAGATTACAGAATGGCACCAGATGTGCATCGGAAACTACTACTAGTCTTCCAGGGAACGATCAAAGCGTAGACTGTTTGAGAATTACTCCCATGGAGGAAAGTGCGCATTGTGACTGTTGTATTCAATCCTGAAGCAATCTCTGTGTTTCATCAACACTCTGATAGTCCACAGATTACAGAATGCCTCCAGATGTGCATAGGAAACTGCTACTGGACTTCCAGGGAACGATCAAATCGTAGACTGTTTGAGACATTACTCCCATGGAGGAAAGTGCGCATGGTGACTGTTGTATTCAATCCCGATGCAATTTCTGTGTTTCATCAACACTCTGATAGTCCACAGATTACAGAATGCCTCCAGATGTGCATCGGAAACTGATACTGGACTTCCAGAGAACGATCAAAGCGTAGACCGTTTGACACATTACTCCAATGGAGGATAGTGCGCATGGTGACTGTTGTATTCAATCCCGATGCAATTTCTGTGTTTCATCAACACTCTGATATTCCACAGATTACAGAATGCCTAGAGATGTGCATCGGAAACTGCTACTGGTCTTCCAGGGAACGATCAAAGCGTAGACTCTTTGAGACATTACTCCCATGGAGGAAAGTGCACATGGTGACTGTTGTATTCAATCCCGAGGCAGTTTCTGTGTTTCAATCCACACTTTGAAGGTCCACAGATTACAGAAGGAATCCAGATGTGCATCGGAAACTACTACTGGTCTTCCAGGGAGCGATCAAAGATTAGACTGTTTGAGAGTTACTCCCATGGAGGAAAGTGCGCATGGTGACTGTTGTACTCAATCCCGATGCAATTTCTGTGTTTCATCAACACTCTGATACTTTACAGATTACAGAATGCCTCCAGATGTGCATCGGAAGCTACTACTGGTCTTCCAGGGAACGATCACAGCGTAGACTCTTTGAGACATACCTCCCGTGGAGGAAAGTGAGCATGGTGACTGTTCTATTCAATCCCGATGCAATTTCTGTGTTTCATCAACACTCTGATAGTCCACAGATTACAGAATGGCACCAGATGTGCATCGGAAACTACTACTAGTCTTCCAGGGAACGATCAAAGCGTAGACTGTTTGAAAATTACTCCCATGGAGAGAGTGCGCATGGTGACTTTTGTATTCAATCCTGATGCAATTTCTGTGTTTCATCAACACTCTGATAGTCCACAGATTACAGAATGACTCCAGATGTGCATCGAAAACTGCTACTGGACTTCCAGCGAACGACAAAGCGTAGACTGTTTGAGACATTACTCCCATGGAGGAAAGTGCGCATGGTGACTGTTATATTCAATCCCGATGCAATTTCTGTGTTTCATCAACACTCTGATATTCCACAGATTACAGAATGCCTCCAGATGTGCATCGGAAACTGCTACTGGTCTTCCAGGGAACGATTAAAGCGTAGACTCTTTGAGACATTACTCCCAATGAGGAAAGTGCGCATGGTGACTGTTGTATTCAATCCCGATGCATTTTCTGTGTTTCATCAACACTCTGATAGTCCACAGATTATAGAATGCCTCCAGATGTGCATCGGTAACTACTACCGGTATTCCAGGGAACGATCAAACGTAGACTGTTTGAAACATTACTCCCATGAAGGAAAGTGCGCATGGTGACTGTTGTAATCAATCCCGAGGCAATTTCTGTGTTTAAACTCACACTTTGAAGGTCGACAGATTACAGAAGGAATCCATATGTGCATCGGAAAGTACTACTGGTCTTCCAGGGAACGATCATAGATTAGACTGTTTGAGAATTACTCCCTTGGAGGAAAATGCGCATGGTGACTGTTGTATTCAATCCCTATGCAATATCAGTGTTTCATCAACACTCTGATAGTCCACAGATTACAGAATGCCACCAGATGTGCATCGGTAACTATTACTGTTCTACCAGGGAACGATCAAAGCGTTGACTGTTTGTGACACTACTCCCATGGAGAAAAGTGCGCATGGTGACTGTTGTATTCAATCCCGATGCAATTTGTGTGTTTCATCAACACTCTGATACTACACAGATTTCAGAATGCCTCCAGATGTGCAGCGAAAACTACTATTGGTCTTCCAGGGAATGATCAATACGTAGGGTGTTTGAGACATTACTCCCGTGGAGGAAGGTGCGCATGGTGACTCTTGTATTCAATCCCGATGCAATTTCTGTGTTTCATCAACACTCTGATACTCCACAGATTACAGAATGCCTCCAGATGTGCATCGGAAACTACTACTGGCCTTCCAGGGAACGAATAAATCTTAGACTGTTTGAGACATTACTCCCATGGAGGAAAGTGCGCATGGTGACTGTTGTATTCAATCCCGATGCAATTTGTGTGTTTCATCAACAGTCTGATAGTCCACAGGTTATAGAAAGCCACCAGATGTGCATCGGAAATTACTACTGGTCTTCCAGGGAACGATCAAAGCGTAGACTGTTTGAGACATTACTCCCGTGGAGGAAAGTGCGCATGGTGACTGTTGTATTCAATCCCGATGCAATTTCAGTGTTTCATCAACACTCTGATAGTCCACAGATTACAGAATGACACCAGATGTGCATCGGAAGCTACTACTAGTCTTCCAGGGAACGATCAAAGCGTAGACTGTTTGAGAATTACTCCCATGGAGGAAAGTGCGCATTGCGACTGTTGAATTCAATCCTGATGCAATATCTGTGTTTCATCAACCCTCTGATAGTCCACAGATTACAGAATGCCACCAGATGTGCATAGGAAACTGCTACTGGACTTCCAGGGAACGATCAAATCGTAGACTGTTTGAGACATTACTCCCATGGAGGAAAGTGCGCATGGTGACTGTTGTATTCAATCCCGATGCAATTTCTGTGTTTCATCAACACTCTGATAGTCCACAGATTACAGAATGCCTCCAGATGTGCATCGGAAACTGATACTGGACTTCCAGAGAACGATCAAAGCGTAGACTGTTTGACACATTACTCCAATGGAGGATAGTGCGCATGGTGACTGTTGTATTCAATCCCGATGCAATTGCTGTGTTTCATCAACACTCTGATATTCCACAGATTACAGAATGCCTAGAGATGTGCATCGGAAACTGCTACTGGTCTTCCAGGGAACGTTCAAAGCGTAGACTCTTTGAGACATTACTCCCATGGAGGAAAGTGCACATGGTGACTGTTGTATTCAATCCCGAGGCAATTTCTGTGTTTCAATCCACACTTTGAAGGTCCACAGATTACAGAAGGAATCCAGATGTGCATCGGAAACTGCTACTGGACTTCCAGAGAACGACAAAGCGTAGACTGTTTGAGACATTACTCCCATGGAGGATAGTGCGCATGGTGACTGTTATATTCAATCCCGATGCAATTTCTGTGTTTCATCAACACTCTGATATTCCACAGATTACAGAATGCCTCCAGATGTGCATCGGAAACTGCTACTGGTCTTCCAGGGAACGATTAAAGCGTAGACTCTTTGAGACATTACTCCCAATGAGGAAAGTGCGCATGGTGACTGTTGTATTCAATCCCGATGCAATTTCTGTGTTTCATCAACACTCTGATAGTCCACAGATTACAGAATGCCTCCAGATGTGCATAGGAAACTGCTACTGGACTTCCAGGGAACGATCAAATCGTAGACTGTTTGAGACATTACTCCCATGGAGGAAAGTGCGCATGGTGACTGTTGTATTCAATCCCGATGCAATTTCTGTGTTTCATCAACACTCTGGTAGTCCACAGATTACAGAATGCCTCCAGATGTGCATCGGAAACTGATACTGGACTTCCAGAGAACGATCAAAGCGTAGACCGTTTGACACATTACTCCAATGGAGGATAGTGCGCATGGTGACTGTTGTATTCAATCCCGATGCAATTTCTGTGTTTCATCAACACTCTGATATTCCACAGATTACAGAATGCCTAGAGATGTGCATCGGAAACTGCTACTGGTCTTCCAGGGAACGATCAAAGCGTAGACTCTTTGAGACATTACTCCCATGGAGGAAAGTGCACATGGTGACTGTTGTATTCAATCCCGAGGCAGTTACTGTGTTTCAATCCACACTTTGAAGGTCCACAGATTACAGAAGGAATCCAGATGTGCATCGGAAACTACTACTGGTCTTCCAGGGAACGATCAAAGATTAGACTGTTTGAGAGTTACTCCCATGGAGGAAAGTGCGCATGGTGACTGTTGTACTCAATCCCGATGCAATTTCTGTGTTTCATCAACACTCCGATATTCCACAGATTACAGAATGCATCCAGATGTGCATCGGAAACAGCTACTGGTCTTCCATGGAACGATCAAAGCGTAGACTCTTTGAGACATTACTCCCATCTAGGAAAGTACGCATGGTGACTTTTGTATTCAATCCCGATGCTTTTTCTGTGTTTCATCAACACTCTGATAGTCCACACATTACAGAATGCCTCCAGATGTGCATCAGTAACTACTACTGGTCTTCCAAGGAACGATCAAAGCGTAGACTGTTTGAGACATTACTCCCATGGAGGAAAGTGCGCATGGTGACTGTTGTATTCAATCCCGAGGCAATTTCTGTGTTTCAATCCACACTTTGAAGGTCCACAGATTACAGAATGCCTCCAGATGTGCATCGAAAACTACTACTGGTCTTCCAGGGAATGATCAAAGCGTAGGCTAATTGAGACATTACTCCCGTGGAGGTAGGTGCGCATGGTGACTGTTGTATTCAATCCCGATGCAATTTCTGTGTTTCATCAACACTCTGATACTCCACAGATTACAGAATGCCTCCAGATGTGCATCGGAAACTACTACTGGTCTACCAGGGAACGATCAAAGCGTAGACTGTTTGAGACATTACTCCCATGGAGGAAAGTGCGCATGGTGACTGTTGTATTCAATACCGATGCAATTTCTGTGTTTCATCAACAGTCTGATAGTCCACATTTTACAGAAAGCCACCAGATGTGCATCGGAAACTACTACTGGTCTTCCAGGGAACGATCAAAGCGTGGACAGTTTGAGACATTACTGCCGTGGAGGAAAGTGCGCATGGTGACTGTTGTATTCAATCCCTATGCTATTTCAGTGTTTCATCAACACTCTGATAGTCCACAGATTACAGAATGGCACCAGATGTGCATCGGAAACTACTACTAGTCTTCCAGGGAACGATCAAAGCGTAGACTGTTTCAGAATTACTCCCATGGAGGAAAGTGCGCATTGTGACTGTTGTATTCAATCCTGAAGCAATTTCTGTGTTTCATCAACACTCTGATAGTCCACAGATTACAGAATGCCTCCAGATGTGCATCGGAAACTGCTACTTTACTTCCAGGGAACGATCAAACCGTAGACTGTTTGAGACATTACTCCCATGGAGGAACGTGCGCATGGTGACTGTTGTATTCAATCCCGATGCAATTTCTGTGTTTCATCAACACTCTGATATTCCACAGATTACAGAATGCATCCAGATGTGCATCGGAAACTGCTACTTTACTTCCAGGGAACGATCAAACCGTAGACTGTTTGAGACATTACTCCCATGGAGGAACGTGCGCATGGTGACTGTTGTATTCAATCCCGATGCAATTTCTGTGTTTCATCTACACTCTGATATTCCACAGATTACAGAATGCATCCAGATGTGCATCGGAAACTGCTACTGGTCTTCCAGGGAACGATTAAAGCGTAGACTGTTTGAGACATTACTCCCATGGAGGAAAGTGCGCATGGTGACTGTTGTATTCAATCCCGATGCAATTTCTGTGTTTCAATTGACACTTTGAAGGTCCACAGATTACAGAAGGAATCCAGATGTGCATCGGAAACTACTACTGGTCTTCCAGGGAACGATCAAAGCGTAGACTGTTTGAGACATTACTCCCATGGAGGAAAGTGCGCATGGTGACTGTTGTATTCAATCCCGATGCAATTTCTGTGTTTCATCAACAGTCTGATAGTCCACAGGTTTCAGAATGCCTCCAGATGTGCATCGGAAATAACTACTGGACTTCCAGGGAAGGATCAAGGCGTAGACTGTTTGAGACATTACTCTTATGGAGGAAAGTGCGCATGGTGACTGTTGTATTCAATCCCGATGCAATTTCTGTGTTTCATCAACACTCTGATAGTCCACACATTACAGAATGTCTCCAGATGTTCATCGGTAACTACTACTGGTCTTCCAGGGAATGATCAATGCGTAGACTGTTTGAGACATTACTCCCATGGAGGAAAGTGCGCAAAGTGACTGTTGCATTCAATCCCGAGGCAATTTCTGTGTTTCAATCCACACTTTGAAGGTCCACAGATTACAGAAGGAATCTACTACTGGTCTTCCAGGGAACGATCAATGATTAGAATGTTTGAGAATTACTCCCATGGAGGAAAGTGCGCATGGTGACTGTTGTATTCAATCCCGATGCCATTTTAGTGTTTCATCAATACTCTGATAGTCCACAGATTACAGAATGCCACCAGATGTGCATCGGAAACTACTACTGGTCTTCCAGGGAACGATCAAAGCGTAGACTGTTTGAGACATTACTCACGTGGAGGAAAGTGCGCAAGGTGACTGTTGTATTCAATCCCGATGCAATTTCTGTGTTTCATCAACAGTTGATGGTCCACAGGATAGAGAATGTTCTCAACACTCACTTTGTAGGTCCACAGATTACAGAAGTAATCCAGATATTCATCGGAAACTACTACTGGTCTTCCAGGGAACGATCAAAGATTAGACTGTTTGAGAATTACTCCCATGGAGGAAAGTGCGCATGGTGACTGTTGTATTCAATCCCGATGCAATTTCGGTGTTTCATCAACACTCTGATAGTCCACAGATTACAGAATGCCTCCAGATGTGCATCGGTAACTATTACTGTTCTTCCAGGGAACGATCAAAGCGTAGATTGTTTGTGACACTACTCCCATGGAGGAAAGTGCGCATGGTGACTGTTGTATTCAATCCCGATGCAATTTCTGTGTTTCATCAACAGTCTGATAGTCCACAGGTTACAGAAAGCCACCAGATGTGCATCGGAAACTACTGCTGGTCTTCCAGGGAAAGATCAAAGCGTAGACTGTTTGAGACATTACTGTCGTGGAGGAAAGTGCGCATGGTAACTGTTGTATTCAATCCCGATGCAATTTTAGTGTTTCATCAACACTCTGATACTCCACAGATTACAGAATGCCATAAGATGTGCATCGGAAACTACTACTGGTCTTCCAGGGAACGATCAAAGCGTAGACTGTTTGAGACATTTATCCCATGGAGGAAAGTGAGCATGGTGACTGTTGTATTCAATCCCGATGCAATTTCTGTGTTTAATCAACACTCTGATAGTCCACAGATTACAGAATGGCACCAGATGTGCATCGGAAACTACTACTAGTCTTCCAGGGAACGATCAAAGCGTAGACTGTTTGAAAATTGCTCCCATGGAGGAAAGTGAGAATGGTGACTGTTCTATTCAATCCCGATGCAATTTCTGTGTTTCATCAACACTCCGATAGTCCACAGATTACAGAATAGCACCAGATGTGCATCGGAAACTACTACTAGTCATCCAGGAAACGATCAAAGCGTAGACTCTTTGAAATTTACTCCCATGGAGGAAAGTACGCATGGTGACTGTTCTATTCAATACCGATGCATTTTCTGTGTTTCATCAATACTCTGATAGTCCACAGATTACAGAAGGCCTCCACATGTGCATCGGTAACTACTACTGGTCTTCCAGGGAACGATCAAAGCGTAGACTGGTTGCGACATTACTCCCGTGGAGGAAAGTGCGCAAGGTGACTGTTGTATTCAATCCCGATGCAATTTCTGTGTGTCATCAACACTCTGATACTCCACAGATTAAAGAATACCACAAGATGTGCATCGGAAACTACTACAGGTCTTCCAGGGAACGATCAAAGCGTAGACGGTTTGAGACATTTATCCCATGGAGGAAAGTGAGCATGGTGACTGTTCTATTTAATCCCGATGCAATTTCTGTGTTTCATCAGCACTCTGATAGTCCACAGATTACAGAATAGCACCAGATGTGCATCGGAAACTACTACTAGTCTTCCAGGGAACTATCAAAGCGTAGACTGTTTGAAATTTACTCCCATGGAGGAAAGTGCGCATGGTGACGGTTGTATTCAATCCTGATGCAATATCTGTGTTTCATCAACACTCTGATATTCCACAGATTACAGAATGCATCCAGATGTGCATCGGAAACTGCTACTGGTCTTCCAGGGAACGATTAAAGCGTAGACTCTTTGAGACATTACTCCCATGGAGGAAAGTGCGCATGGTGACTGTTGTATTCAATCCCGATGCAATTTCTGTGTTTCAATTGACACTTTGAAGGTCCACAGATTACAGAAGGAATCCAGATGTGCATCGGAAACTACTACTGGTCTTCCAGGGAACGATCAAAGCGTAGACTCTTTGAGACATTACTCCCATGGAGGAAAGTGCGCATGGTGACTGTTGTATTCAATCCCGATGCTTTTTCTGTGTTTCATCAACACTCTGATAGTCCACACATTACAGAATGCCTCCAGATGTTCATCGGTAACTACTACTGGTCTTCCAGGGAATGATCAATGCGTAGACTGTTTGAGACATTACTCCCATGGAGGAAAGTGCGCAAAGTGACTGTTGTATTCAATCCCGAGGCAATTTCTGTGTTTCAATCCACACTTTGAAGGTCCACAGATTACAGAAGGAATCCAGATGTGCATCGGAAACTACTACTGGTCTTCCAGGGAACGATCAATGATTAGAATGTTTGAGAATTACTCCCATGGAGGAAAGTGCGCATGGTGACTGTTGTATTCAATCCCGATGCCATCTTAGTGTTTCATCAATACTCTGATAGTCCACAGATTACAGAATGCCACCAGATGTGCATCGGAAACTACTACTGGTCATCCAGGGAACGATCAAAGCGTAGACTGTTTGAGACATTACTCCCGTGGAGGAAAGTGCGCAAGGTGACTGTTGTATTCAATCCCGATGCAATTTCTGTGTTTCATCAACACTCTGATACTCCATAGATTAAAGAATGCCACAAGATGTGCATCGGAAACTACTACAGGTCTTCCAGGGAACGATCAAAGCGTAGACGGTTTGAGACATTTATCCCATGGAGGAAAGTGAGAATGGTGACTGTTCTATTCAATCCCGATGCAATTTCTGTGTTTCATCAACACTCTGATAGTCCACAGATTACAGAATAGCACCAGATGTGCATCGGAAACTACTACTAGTCATCCAGGGAACGATCAAAGCGTAGACTGTTTGAAATTTACTCCCATGGAGGAAAGTACGCAAGGTGATTGTTGTATTCAATCCCGATGCAATTTCTGTTTTTCATCAACAGTCTGATAGTCCACAGGTTACAGAATGCCTCCAGATGTGCATCGGAAACAACTACTGGACTTCCAGGGAATGATCAAAGCGTAGACTGTTTGAGAGATTACTCCCGTGGAGGAAAGTGCGCATGGTGACTGTTGTATTCAATCCCGATGCAATTTCAGTGTTTCATCAACACTCTGATACTCCACAGATTACAGAATGCCTCCAGATGTGCATCGGAAACTACTACTGGTCTTCCAGGGAACGATCGAAGCGTAGACTCTATGAGACATTACTCACATGGAGGAAAGTGCGCATGGTGACTGTTCTATTCAATACCGATGCATTTTTTGTGTTTCATCAACACTCTGATAGTCCACAGATTACAGAATGCCTCCAGATGTGCATCGGTAACTACTACTGGTATTCCAGGGAACGATCAAAGCGTAGTCTGTTTGCGACATTACTCCCGTGGAGGAAAGTGCGCAAGGTGACTGTTGTATTCAATCCCGATGCAATTTCTGTGTGTCATCAACACTCTGATACTCCACAGATTAAAGAATGCCACAAGATGTGCATCGGAAACTACTACAGGTCTTCCAGGGAACGATCAAAGCGTAGACGGTTTGAGACATTTATCCCATGGAGGAAAGTGAGCATGGTGACTGTTCTATTTAATCCCGATGCAATTTCTGTGTTTCATCAGCACTCTGATAGTCCACAGATTACAGAATAGCACCAGATGTGCATCGGAAACTACTACTAGTCTTCCAGGGAACGATCAAAGCGTAGACTGTTTGAAATTTACTCCCATGGCGGAAAGTGCGCATGGTGACTGTTGTATTCAATCCTGATGCAATATCTGTGTTTCATCAACACTCTGATATTCCACAGATTACAGAATGCATCCAGATGTGCATCGGAAACTGCTACTGGTCTTCCAGGGAACGATTAAAGCGTAGACTCTTTGAGACATTACTCCCATGGAGGAAAGTGCGCATGGTGACTGTTGTATTCAATCCCAGTGCAATTTCTGTGTTTCAATTGACACTTTGAAGGTCCACAGATTACAGAAGGAATCCAGATGTGCATCGGAAACTACTACTGGTCTTCCAGGGAACGATCAAAGCGTAGACTGTTTGAGACATTACTCCCATGGAGGAAAGTGCGCATGGTGACTGTTGTATTCAATCCCGATGCAATTTCTGTGTTTCATCAGCAGTCTGATAGTCCACAGGTTTCAGAATGCCTCCAGATGTGCATCGGAAAGAACTACTGGACTTCCAGGGAAGGATCAACGCGTAGACTGTTTGAGACATTACTCTTATGGAGGAAAGTGCGCATGGTGACTGTTGTATTCAATCCCGATGCAATTTCTCTGTTTAATCAACACTCTGATATTCCACGGATTACAGAATGCATCCAGATATGCATCGGAAACTGCTACTGGTCTTCCAGGGAACGATCAAAGCGTAGACTCTTTGAGACATTACTCCCATGGAGGAAAGTGCGCATAGTGACTGTTGTATTCAATCCCGATGCTTTTTCTGTGTTTCATCAACACTCTGATAGTCCACACATTACAGAATACCTCCAGATGTTCTTCGGTAACTACTACTGGTCTTCCAGGGAATGATCAATGCGTAGACTGTTTGAGACATTACTCCCATGGAGGAAAGTGCGCAAAGTGACTGTTGTATTCAATCCCTAGGCAATTTCTGTGTTTCAATCCACACTTTGAAGGTCCACAGATTACAGAAGGAATCCAGATGTGCATCGGAAACTACTACTGGTCTTCCAGGGAACGATCAATGATTAGAATGTTTGAGAATTACTCCCATGGAGGAAAGTGCGCATGGTGACTGTTGTATTCAATCCCGATGCCATTTTAGTGTTTCATCAATACTCTGATAGTCCACAGATTACAGAGTGCCACCAGATGTGCATCGGAAACTACTACTGGTCATCCAGGGAACGATCAAAGCGTAGACTGTTTGAGACATTACTCCCGTGGAGGAAAGTGCGCAAGGTGACTGTTGTATTCAATTACGATGCAATTTCTGTGTTTCATCAACACTCTGATACTCCATAGATTAAAGAATGCCACAAGATGTGCATCGGAAACTACTACAGGTCTTCCAGGGAACGATCAAAGCATAGACGGTTTGAGACATTTATCCCATTGAGGAAAGTGAGAATGGTGACTGTTCTATTCAATCCCGATGCAATTTCTGTGTTTCATCAACACTCTGATACTCCACAGATTACAGAATGCCTCCAGATGTGCATCGGAAACTACTACTGGTCTTCCAGGGAACGATCAAAGCGTAGACTCTTTGAGACATACCTCCCATGGAGGAAAGTGAGCATGGTGACTGTTGTATTAAATCCCGATGCAATTTCTGTGTTTCATCAACACTCTGATAGTCCACAAATTACAGAATGGCACCAGATGTGCATCGGAAACTCCTACTAGTCTTCCAGGGAACGATCAAAGCGTAGACTGTTTGAGAATTACTCCCATGGAGGAAAGTGCGCATGGTGACTGTTGTATTCAATCCCGATGCAATTTCTGTGTCTCATCAACACTCTGATATTCCACAGATAGCAGAATGCCTCCAGATGTGCATCGGAAACTGCTACTGGTCTTCCAGGGAACGATCAAAGCGTAGACTCTATGAGACATTACTCCCATGGAGGAAAGTGCGCATGGTGACTGTTCTATTCAATACCGATGCATTTTCTGTGTTTCATCAACACTCTGATAGTCCACAGATTACAGAATGCCTCCAGATGTGCATCGGTAACTACTACTGGTATTCCAGGGAACGATCAAAGCGTAGTCTGTTTGCGACATTACTCCCGTGGAGGAAAGTGCGCAAGGTGACTGTTGTATTCAATCCCGATGCAATTTCTGTGTGTCATCAACACTCTGATACTCCACAGATTAAAGAATGTCACAAGATGTGCATCGGAAACTACTACAGGTCTTCCAGGGAACGATCAAAGCGTAGACGGTTTGAGACATTTATCCCATGGAGGAAAGTGAGCATGGTGACTGTTCTATTTAATCCCGATGCAATTTCTGTGTTTCATCAGCACTCCGATAGTCCACAGATTACAGAATAGCACCAGATGTGCATCGGAAACTACTACTAGTCTTCCAGGGAACGATCAAAGCGTAGACTGTTTGAAATTTACTCCCATGGCGGAAAGTGCGCATGGTGACTGTTGTATTCAATCCTGATGCAATATCTGTGTTTCATCAACACTCTGATATTCCACAGATTACAGAATGCATCCAGATGTGCATCGGAAACTGCTACTGGTCTTCCAGGGAACGATTAAAGCGTAGACTCTTTGAGACATTACTCCCATGGAGGAAAGTGCGCATGGTGACTGTTGTATTCAATCCCAATGCTATTTCTGTGTTTCAATTGACACTTTGAAGGTCCACAGATTACAGAAGGAATCCAGATGTGCATCGGAAACTACTACTGGTCTTCCAGGCAACGATCAAAGCGTAGACTGTTTGAGACATTACTCCCATGGAGGAAAGTGCGCATGGTGACTGTTGTATTCAATCCCGATGCAATTTCTGTGTTTCATCAGCAGTCTGATAGTCCACAGGTTTCAGAATGCCTCCAGATGTGCATCGGAAAGAACTACTGGACTTCCAGGGAAGGATCAACGCGTAGACTGTTTGAGACATTACTCTTATGGAGGAAAGTGCGCATGGTGACTGTTGTATTCAATCCCGATGCAATTTCTCTGTTTAATCAACACTCTGATATTCCACGGATTACAGAATGCATCCAGATATGCATCGGAAACTGCTACTGGTCTTCCAGGGAACGATCAAAGCGTAGACTCTTTGAGACATTACTCCCATGGAGGAAAGTGCGCATAGTGACTGTTGTATTCAATCCCGATGCTTTTTCTGTGTTTCATCAACACTCTGATAGTCCACACATTACAGAATGCCTCCAGATGTTCATCGGTAACTACTACTGGTCTTCCAGGGAATGATCAATGCGTAGACTGTTTGAGACATTACTCCCATGGAGGAAAGTGCGCAAAGTGACTGTTGTATTCAATCCCTAGGCAATTTCTGTGTTTCAATCCACACTTTGAAGGTCCACAGATTACAGAAGGAATCCAGATGTGCATCGGAAACTACTACTGGTCTTCCAGGGAACGATCAATGATTAGAATGTTTGAGAATTACTCCCATGGAGGAAAGTGCGCATGGTGACTGTTGTATTCAATCCCGATGCCATTTTAGTGTTTCATCAATACTCTGATAGTCCACAGATTACAGAGTGCCACCAGATGTGCATCGGAAACTACTACTGGTCATCCAGGGAACGATCAAAGCGTAGACTGTTTGAGACATTACTCCCGTGGAGGAAAGTGCGCAAGGTGACTGTTGTATTCAATTACGATGCAATTTCTGTGTTTCATCAACACTCTGATACTCCATAGATTAAAGAATGCCACAAGATGTGCATCGGAAACTACTACAGGTCTTCCAGGGAACGATCAAAGCATAGACGGTTTGAGACATTTATCCCATTGAGGAAAGTGAGAATGGTGACTGTTCTATTCAATCCCGATGCAATTTCTGTGTTTCATCAACACTCTGATACTCCACAGATTACAGAATGCCTCCAGATGTGCATCGGAAACTACTACTGGTCTTCCAGGGAACGATCAAAGCGTAGACTCTTTGAGACATACCTCCCATGGAGGAAAGTGAGCATGGTGACTGTTGTATTAAATCCCGATGCAATTTCTGTGTTTCATCAACACTCTGATAGTCCACAAATTACAGAATGGCACCAGATGTGCATCGGAAACTCCTACTAGTCTTCCAGGGAACGATCAAAGCGTAGACTGTTTGAGAATTACTCCCATGGAGGAAAGTGCGCATGGTGACTGTTGTATTCAATCCCGATGCAATTTCTGTGTCTCATCAACACTCTGATATTCCACAGATTGCAGAATGCCTCCAGATGTGCATCGGAAACTGCTACTGGTCTTCCAGGGAACGATCAAAGCGTAGACTCTATGAGACATTACTCCCATGGAGGAAAGTGCGCATGGTGACTGTTCTATTCAATACCGATGCATTTTCTGATATTTCATCAACAGTCTGATAGTCCACACATTACAGAATGCCTCCAGATGTGCATCGGTAACTACTACTGGTCTTCCAGGGAACGATCAAAGCGTAGACTGTTTGAGACATTACTCCCGTGGAGGAAAGTGCGCAAGGTGACTGTTATATTTAATCCCGATGCAATTTCTGTGTTTCATCAGCACTCTGATAGTCCACAGATTACAGAATAGCACCAGATGTGCATCGGAAACTACTACTAGTCTTCCAGGGAACGATCAAAGCGTAGACAGTTTGAAATTTACTCCCATGGAGGAAAGTGCGCATGGTGACTGTTGTATTCAATCCTGATGCAATTTCTGTGTTTCATCAACACTCTGATAGTCCACAGATTACAGAATGCCTCCAGATGTGCATCGGAAACTGATACTGGACTTCCAGAGAACGATCAAAGCGTAGACTGTTTGAGACATTACTCCAATGGAAGATAGTGCGCATGGTGACTGTTGTATTCAATCCCGATGCAATTTCTGTGTTTCATCAACACTCTGATATTCCACAGATTACAGAAAGCCTAGAGATGTGCATCGGAAACTGCTACTGGTCTTCCAGGGTTAGATCAAAGCGTAGACTCTTTGAGACATTACTCCCATGGAGGAAAGTGCGCATGTTGACTGTTGTATTCAATCCCGATGCAATTTCTGTGTTTCAATCCATAATTTGAAGGTCCACAGATTACAGAAGGAATCCAGATGTGCATCGGAAACTACTACTGGTCTTCCAGGGAACGATCAAAGATTAGACTGTTTGAGAATTACTCCCATGGAGGAAAGTGCGCATGGTGACTGTTGTATTCAATCCCGATGCAATTTCTGTGTTTCATCAACACTCTGATACTCCACAGATTACAGAATGCCTCCAGATGTGCATCGGAAACTACTACTGGTCTTCCAGGGAACGATGAAAGCGTAGACTGTTTGAGACATTACTTCCATGGAGGAAAGTGCGCATGGTGACTGTTGTATTCAATCCCGATGCCATTTCTGTGTTTCATCAACAGTCTGATAGTCCACAGGTTACAGAATGCCTCCAGATGTGCTTCGGAAACAACTACTGGACTTCCAGGGAACGATCAAAGCGTAGACTGTTTGAGAGGTTACTCCCGTGGAGGAAAGTGCGCATGGTGACTGTTGTATTCAATCCCGATGCAATTTCAGTGTTTCATCAACACTCTGATACTCCACAGATTACAGAATGCCTCCAGATGTGCTTTGGAAACTACTACTGGTCTTCCAGGGAACGATCAAAGCGTAGACTCTTTGAAACATACCTCCCGTTGAGGAAAGTGAGCATTGTGACTGTTGTATTAAATCCCGATGCAATTTCTGTGTTTCATCAGCACTCTGATAGTCCACAAATTACAGAATGATACCAGATGTGCATCGGAAACTCCTACTAGTCTTCCAGGGAACGATCAAAGCGTAGACTGTTTGAGAATTACTCCCATGGAGGAAAGAGCGCATTGTGACTGTTGTATTCAATCCTGATGCAATTTCTGTGTTTCATCAACACTCTGATAGGTCACAGATTACAGAATGCCTCCAGATGTGCATCGGAAACTGCTACTGGGGTTCCAGGGAACGACCAAAACGTAGACTGTTTGAGACATTACTCCCATGGAGGAAAGTGCGCATGGTGACTGTTGTATTCAATCCCGATGCAATTTCTGTGTCTCATCAACACTCTGATATTCCACAGATTGCAGAATGAATCCAGATGTGCATCGGAAACTGCTACTGGTCTTCCAGGGAACGATCACAGCGTATACTCTATGAGACATTACTCCCATGGAGGAAAGTGCGCATGGTGACTGTTCTATTCAATCCCGATGCATTTTCTGTGTTTCATCAACACTCTGATAGTCCACAGATTACAGAATGCCTCCAGATGTGCATCGGTAACTACTACTGGTCTTCCAGGGAACGACCAAAGCGTAGACTGTTTGAGACATTACCCACGTGGAGGAAAATGCGCATGGTGACTGTTGTATTCAATCAGGATGCAATTTCTGTCTTTCATCAACACTCTGATAGTCCACAGATTACAGAATGCCACCAGATGTGCATCGGAAACTACTACTGGTCTACCAGGGAACGAACAAAGCGTAGACTGTTTGAGACATTACTCCCGTGGTGGAAAGTGCGCATGGTGACTGTTGTATTCAATCCCGATGCAATTTCTGTGTTTCATCAACACTCTGATAGTCCGCAGATTACAGAATGCCTCCAGATGTGCATCGGTAACTATTACTGTTCTTTCAGGGAACGATCAAGGCGTAGACTGTTTGTGACATTACTCCCATGGAGGAAAGTGCGCATGGTGACTGTTTTATTCAATCCCGATGCAATTTCTGTGTTTCTTCAACACTTTGAAGGTCTACAGATTACAGAATGCCTCCAGATGTGCATCGGAAACTACTACTGGTCTTCCAGGGAACGATCAAAGCGTAGAGTGTTTGAGACATTATTCCCATGGAGGAAAGTGCGCATGGTGACTGTTGTATTCAATCCCGATGCAATTTCTGTGTTTCATCAACACTCTGATAGTCCACAGATTACAGAATGGCACCAGTGGTGCATCGGAAACTAATACTAGCCTTCCAGGGAACGATCAAAGCGTAGACTGTTTGTGACATTTATCCCATGGAGGAAAGTGAGCATGGTGACTGTTCTATTCAATCCCGATGCAATTTCTGTGTTTCATCAACACTCTGATAGTCCACAGATTACAGAATGCCTCCAGATGTGCATCGGAAACTACTACTGGACTTCCAGGAACGATCAAAGAATAGACTGTTTGACACACTACTCTTATGGAGGAAAGAGCGCATGGTGACTGTTGTATTCAATCCCGATGCATTTTCTGTGTTTCATCAATACTCTGATAGTCCACAGATTACAGAATGCCTCCAGATGTGCATCGGTAACTACTACTGGTCTTCCAGGGAACGATCAAAGCGTAGAGTGTTTGAGACATTATTCCCATGGAGGAAAGTGCGCATGGTGACTGTTGTATTCAATCCCGATGCAATATCTGTGTTTCATCAACACTCTGATACTCCACAGATTACAGAATGCCTCCAGATGTGCATCGGAAGCTACTACTTTTCTTCCAGGTAACGATCAAAGCGTAGACTGTTTGAGACATTACTCCCATGGAGGAAAGTGCGCATGGTGACAGTTGTATTCAATCCCGATGCAATTTCTGTGTTTCATCAACAGTCTGATAGTCCACAGGTTACAGAATGCCACCAGATTGCATCGGAAACTACTACTGGACTTCCAGGGAACGATCAACGCGTAGACTGTTTGAGACATTACTCTTATGGAGGAAAGTGCGCATGGTGACTGTTGTATTCAATCCCGAAGCAATTTTAGTGTTTCATCAACACTCTGATAGTCCACAGATTACAGAATGCCACCAGATGTGCACCGGAAACTACTACTGGTCTTCCAGGGAACGATCAAAGCGTAGACTGTTTGAGACATTACCCCCTTAGTGGAAAGTGCGCATGGTGACTGTTGTATTAAATACCGATGCAATTTCAGTGTTTCGTCAACACTCCGATACTCCACAGATTAAAGAATGCCACCAGATGTGCATCGGAAACTAGTACTGGTCTTCCAGGGAACGTTCAAAGCGTAGACTCTTTGAGACATACCTCCTGTGGAGGAAATTGCGCATGGTGACCGTTGTATTTAATCCCGATGAAATTTCTGTGCTTCATCAATACTCTGATAGTCCACAGATTATAGAATGCCTCCAGATGTGCATCGGAAACTAACACTGGTCTTACAGGGAATGATCAAAGCGTAGACCGTTTGAGACATTACTAATATGGAGGAAAGGGCGGATGGTGACTATTGTATTCAATAATGATGCAATTTCTGTGTTTCATCAACACTCAGATAGTCCACAGATCACAGAATGCCTCCAGGTATGCATCGGAAACTACTACTGGTCTTCCAGGGAATGATCAAAGCGTAGAATGTTAGAGACTTTAATCTCATGGAGGAAAGTGCGCATGGTGCCTCTTGTATTCAATCCCGATGCAATTTCTGTGTTTCATCAACACTCTGATAGTCCGCAGATTACAGAATGCCTCCAGATGTGCATCGGTAGCTATTACTGTTCTTCCAGTGAACGGTCAAAGCGTAGACTGTTTGTGACGTTACTCCCTTGGAGGAAAGTGCGCATGGTGACTGTTTTATTCAATCCCGATGCAATTTCTGTGTTTCATCAACACTTTGAAGGTCCACAGATTACAGAATGCCTCCAGATGTACATCGGAAACTACTACTGGTCTTCCAGGGAACGATCAAAGCGTAGGCAGTTTGAGACAATTCTCCCGTGGAGGAAGGTGCGCATGGTGACTGTTCTATTCAATCCCTATGCAATATCTGTGTTTCATCAACACTCTGATAGTCCACAGATTACAGAATGGCACCAGATGTGCATCGGAAACTACTACTAGTCTTCCAGGGAACGATCAAAGCGTAGACTGTTTGAGACATTTATCCCATGGAGGAAAGTGAGCATGGTGACTGTTCTATTCAATCCCGATGCAATTTCTGTGTTTCATCAACACTCTGATAGTCCACAGATTACAGAATGCCTCCAGATGTGCCTCGGTAACTACTACTGGTCTTCCTGGGAACGGTCAAAGCGTAGACTGTTTGAGACATTACTCCCATGGAGAAACGTGTGCATGGCGACACTTGTATTCAATCAGGATGCACTTTCTGTGTTTCATCATCACTCTGGTAGTCCACAGTTTACAGAATGCCTCCAGATGTGCATCGGAAACTACTACTGGTCTTCCAGGGAACGATCAAAGCGTAGACCGTTTGAGACATTACTAATATGGAGGAAAGTGCGGATGGTGACTATTGTATTCAATAATGATGCAATTTCTGTGTTTCATCAACACTCAGATAGTCCACAGATCACAGAATGCCTCCAGGTATGCATCGGAAACTACTACTGGTCTTCCAGGGAATGATCAAAGCGTAGAATGTTAGAGACTTTAATCTCATGGAGGAAAGTGCGCATGGTGCCTGTTGTATTCAATCCCGATGCAATTTCTGTGTTTCATCAACACTCTGATAGTCCGCAGATTACAGAATGCCTCCAGATGTGCATCGGTAGCTATTACTGTTCTTCCAGGGAACGATCAAAGCGTAGACTGTTTGTGACATTACTCCCTTGGAGGAAAGTGCGCATGGTGACTGTTTTATTCAATCCCGATGCAATTTCTGTGTTTCATCAACACTTTGAAGGTCCACAGATTACAGAATGCCTCCAGATGTACATCGGAAACTACTACTGGTCTTCCAGGGAACGATCAAAGCGTAGGCAGTTTGAGACAATTCTCCCGTGGAGGAAGGTGCGCATGGTGACTGTTCTATTCAATCCATATGCAATATCTGTGTTTCATCAACACTCTGATAGTCCACAGATTACAGAATGGCACCAGATGTGCATCGGAAACTACTACTAGTCTTCCAGGGAACGATCAAAGCGTAGACTGTTTGAGACATTTATCCCATGGAGGAAAGTGAGCATGGTGACTGTTCTATTCAATCCCGATGCAATTTCTGTGTTTCATCAACACTCTGATAGTCCACAGATTACAGAATGCCTCCAGATGTGCCTCGGTAACTACTACTGGTCTTCCTGGGAACGGTCAAAGCGTAGACTGTTTGAGACATTACTCCCATGGAGAAACGTGTGCATGGCGACACTTGTATTCAATCAGGATGCACTTTCTGTGTTTCATCATCACTCTGGTAGTCCACAGTTTACAGAATGCCTCCAGATGTGCATCGGAAACTACTACTGGTCTTCCAGGGAACGATCAAAGCGTAGACTGTATGAGACATTTATCCCATGGAGGAAAGTGAGCATGGAGACTATTCTATTCAATCCCGATGCAATTTCTGTGTTTCATCAACACTCTGATAGTCCACAGATTACAGAATGGCACCAGATGTGCATCGGAAACTACTACTAGTCTTCCAGGGAACGATCAAAGCGTAGACTGTTTGAAAATTACTCCCATGGAGGAAAGTGCGCATGGTGACTGTTGTATTCAATCCTGATGCAATTTCTGTGTTTCATCAACACTCTGATAGTCCACAGATTACAGAATGATTCCAGATGTGCATCGGAAAGTGATACTGGACTTCCAGAGAACGAACAAAACGTAAACTGTTTGAGACATTACTCCCATGGAGGATAGTGCGCGTGGTGACTGTTGTATTCAATCCCGATGCAATTTCAGTGTTTCACCAACACTCTGATACTCCACAGATTACAGAATGGCACCAGATGTGCATCGGAAACTACTACTGGTCTACCAGGGAACGACCAAAGCGTAGACTGTTTGAGACATTACCCCCGTGGAGGAAAGTGCGCATGGTGACTGTTGTATTCAATCCCGATGCAATTTCAGTGTTTCATCAACACTCTGATAGTCCACAGATTACAGAATGACTCCAGATGTGCAACGGAAACTACTACTGGTCTTTCAGGGAACGATCAAAGCGTAGACTGTTTGAGACATTAACCCCATTGAGGAAATTGCGCATGGTGACTTTTGTATTCAACCCCGATGTAATTTCTGTGTTTCATCAACACTTTGAATGTCCACAGATTACAGAATGCCTCCAGATGTGCATCGGAAACTACTACTGGTCTTCCATTGAACGGTCAAAGCATAGACTGTTTGAGACATTACTCCCATGGAGAAACGTGTGCATGGCGACACTTGTATTCAATCAGGATGCACTTTCTGTGTTTCATCAACACTCTGGTAGTCCACAGTTTACAGAATGCCTCCAGATGTGCATCGGAAACTACTACGGGTCTTCCAGGGAACGATCAAAGCGTAGACTGTTTGAGACATTTATCCCATGGAGGAAAGTGAGCATGGTGACTATTCTATTCAATCCCGATGCAATTTCTGTGTTTCATCAACACTCAGATACTCCACAGATTACAGAATGCCACAAGATATGCATCGGAAACTACTACGGGTCTTCCAGGGAACGATCAAAGCGTAGACTGTTTGAGACATTTATCCCATGGAGGAAAGTGAGCATGGTGACTATTCTATTCAATCCCGATGCAATTTCTGTGTTTCATCAACACTCTGATAGTCCACAGATTACAGAATGGCACCCGATGTGCATCGGAAACTACTACTAGTCTTCCAGGGAACGATCAAAGCGTAGACTGTTTGAAAATTACTCCTATGGAGGAAAGTGCGAATGGTGACTGTTGTATTCAATCCCGAGGCAATTTCTGTGTTTCAATCCACACTTTGAAGGTCCAATGATTACAGAAGGAATCCAGATGTGCATCGGAAAATACTACTGGTCTTCCAGGGAACGATCAATGATTAGACTGTTTGAGAATTACTCCCATGGAGGAAAGTGTGCATGTTGACTGTTGTATTCAATCCCGATGCAATTTTAGTGTTTCATCAACACTCTGATAGTCCACAGATTACAGAATGCCACCAGATGTGCATCGGAAACTACTACTGGTCTTCCAGGGAACGATCAAACCGTAGACTGTTTGAGACATTACTCCCGTAGAGGAAAGTGCGCATGTTGACATTTGTATTCAATCCCGATGCAATATCAGGGTTTCATCAACACTCTGATACTCGACAGATTACAGAATGCCACCGGATGTGCATAGGAAACTACAACTGGTCTTCCAGGAACGATCAAAGCGTAGACTCTTTGAGACATTACTCCCATGGAGGAAAGTGCGCATGGTGACTGTTGTATTCAATCCCGATGCATTTTCTGTGCTTCATCAACAGTCTGATAGTCCACAGATTACAGAATGCCTCCAGATGTGCATCGGTAACTACTACTGGTCTTCCAGGGAACGATCAAAGCGTAGACTGTTTGAGACATTACTCCCATGGAGGAAAGTGCGCATGGTGACTGTTGTATTCAATCCCGAGGCAATTTCTGTGTTTCAATCCAAACTTTGAAGGTCCACAGATTACAGAAGGAATCCAGATGTGCATCGGAAACTACTACTGGTCTTCCAGGGAACGATCAATGATAAGACTGTTTGAGAATTACTCCCATGGAGGAAAGTGCGCATGGTGACTGTTGTATTCAATCCCGATGCAATTTTAGTGTTTCCTCAACACTCTGATAGTCCACAGATTACACAATGCCACCAGATGTGCATCGGAAACTACTACTCGTCTTCCAGGGAACGATCAAAGCGTAGACTGTTTGAGACATTACTCCCGTGGTGGAAAGTGCACATGGTGATTGTTGTATTCAATCCCGAAGCAATTTCTGTGTTTCATCAACACTCAAATACTCCACAGATTACAGAATGCCACAAGATGTGCATCGGAAACTACTACTGGTCTTCCACGGAACGATCAAAGCGTAGACTGTTTAAGACATTTATCCCATGGAGGAAAGTGAGCATGGTGACTGTTCTATTCAATCCCGATGCAATTTCTGTTTTCATCAACACTCTGATAGTCCACAAATTACAAAATGGCACCAGATGTGCATCGTTAACTACTACTGGTCTTCCAGGGAACGATCAAAGCGTAGACTGTTTGAGACATTTATCCCATGGAGGAAAGTGAGCATGGTGACTGTTCTATTCAATCCCGATGCAATTTCTGTGTTTCATCAACACTCTGATAGTCCACAGATTACAGAATGATTCCAGATGTGCATCGGAAAGTGATACTGGACTTCCAGAGAACGAACAAAACGTAAACTGTTTGAGACATTACTCCCATGGAGGATAGTGCGCGTGGTGACTGTTGTATTCAAACCCTATGCAATTTCTGTGTTTCATCAACACTCTGATATTCCACAGATTACAGAATGCCTCCAGATGTGCATCGAAAAATACTACTGGTCTTCCAGGGAATGATCAAAGCGTAGGCTGTTTGAGACATTACTCCCGTGGAGGAAGGTGTGCATGGTGACTGTTGTATTCAATCCCGATGCAATTTCTGTGTTTCATCAACACTCTGATACTCCACAGATTACAGAATGCCTCCAGATGAGCATCGGTAACTACTACTGGTCTTCCAGGGAACGATCAAAACGTAGACTGTTTGAGACAATACTCCCATGGAGGAAAGTGCGCATGGTGACTGTTCTATTCAATCCCGATGCAATTTCAGTGTTTCACCAACACTCTGATACTCCACAGATTACAGAATGGCACCAGATGTGCATCGGCAACTACTACTGGTCTTCCAGGGAACGATCAAAGCGTAGACTGTTTGAGACATTACTCCCGTGGAGGAAAGTGTGCATGGTGACTGTTGTATTCAATCCCGATGCAATTTCAGTGTTTCATCAACACTCTGATAGTCCACAGATTACAGAATGACTCCAGATGTGCAACGGAAACTACTACTGGTCTTTCAGGGAACGATCAAAGCGTAGACTGTTTGAGACATTAACCCCATTGAGGAAAGTGCGCATGGTGACTGTTGTATTCAATCCCGATGTAATTTCTGTGTTTCATCAACACTTTGAATGTCCACAGATTACAGAATGCCTCCAGATGTGCATCGGAAACTACTACTGGTCTTCCATTGAACGGTCAAAGCATAGACTGTTTGAGACATTACTCCCATGGAGAAACGTGTGCATGGCGACACTTGTATTCAATCAGGATGCACTTTCTGTGTTTCATCAACACTCTGGTAGTCCACAGTTTACAGAATGCCTCCAGATGTGCATCGGAAGCTACTACTGGTCTTCCAGGAAACGATCAAAGCGTAGACTGTTTGAGACATTACTCCCATGCAGGAAAGTGCGCATGGTGACTGTTGTATTCAATCCCGATGCAATTTCTGTGTTTCATCAACACTCAGATACTCCACAGGTTACAGAATGCCACAAGATGTGCATCGGAAACTACTACGGGTCGTCCAGGGAACGATCAAAGCGTAGACTGTTTGAGACATTTATCCCATGTAGGAAAGTGAGCATGGTGACTATTCTATTCAATCCCGATGCAATTTCTGTGTTTCATCAACACTCTGATAGTCCACAGATTACAGAATGGCACCCGATGTGCATCGAAAACTACTACTAGTCTTCCAGGGAACGATCAAAGCGTAGACTGTTTGAAAATTACTCCTATGGAGGAAAGTGCGAATGGTGACTCTTGTATTCAATCCCGAGGCAATTTCTGTGTTTCAATCCACACTTTGAAGGTCCACAGATTACAGAAGGAATGCAGATGTGCATCGGAAACTACTACTGGTCTTCCAGGGAACGATCAATGATAAGACTATTTGAAAATTACTCCCATGGAGGAAAGTGCGATGGTGACTGTTGTATTCAATCCCGATGCAATTTTAGTGTTTCATCAACACTCTGATAGTCCACAGATTACAGAATGCCACCAGATGTGCATCGGAAACTACTACTGGTCTTCCAGGGAACGATCAAACCGTAGACTGTTTGAGACATTACTCCCGTGGAGGAAAGTGCGCATGTTGACAGTTGTATTCAATCCCGATGCAATATCAGGGTTTCATCAACACTCTGATACTCGACAGATTACAGAATGCCACCGGATGTGCATAGGAAACTACTACTGGTCTACCAGGAACGATCAAAGCGTAGACTCTTTGAGACATTACTCCCATGGAGGAAAGTGCGCATGGTGACTGTTGTATTCAATCCCGAGGCAATTTCTGTGTTTCAATCCTCACTTAGAAGGTCCACAGATTAAGGAAGGAATGCAGATGTGCATCGGAAACTACTACTGGTCTTCCAGGGAACGATCAATGATAAGACTATTTGAAAATTACTCCCATGGAGGAAAGTGCGCATGGTGACTGTTGTATTCAATCCCGATGCAATTTTAGTGTTTCATCAACACTCTGATAGTCCACAGATTACACAATGCCACCAGATGTGCATCGGAAACTACTACTCGTCTTCCAGGGAACGATCAAAGCGTAGACTGTTTGAGACATTACTCCCGTGGTGGAAAGTGCACATGGTGATTGTTGTATTCAATCCCGAAGCAATTTCTGTGTTTCATCAACACTCAAATACTCCACAGATTCAGAATGCCACAAGATGTGCATCGGAAACTACTACTGGTCTTCCAGGGAACGATCAAACCGTAGACTGTTTGAGACATTACTCCCGTGGAGGAAAGTGCGCATGTTGACAGTTGTATTCAATCCCGATGCAATATCAGGGTTTCATCAACACTCTGATACTCGACAGATTACAGAATGCCACCGGATGTGCATAGGAAACTACTACTGGTCTACCAGGAACGATCAAAGCGTAGACTCTTTGAGACATTACTCCCATGGAGGAAAGTGCGCATGGTGACTGTTGTATTCAATCCCGAGGCAATTTCTGTGTTTCAATCCTCACTTTGAAGGTCCACAGATTACAGAAGGAATGCAGATGTGCATCGGAAACTACTACTGGTCTTCCAGGGAACGATCAATGATAAGACTATTTGAAAATTACTCCCATGGAGGAAAGTGCGCATGGTGACTGTTGTATTCAATCCCGATGCAATTTTAGTGTTTCATCAACACTCTGATAGTCCACAGATTACACAATGCCACCAGATGTGCATCGGAAACTACTACTCGTCTTCCAGGGAACGATCAAAGCGTAGACTGTTTGAGACATTACTCCCGTGGTGGAAAGTGCACATGGTGATTGTTGTATTCAATCCCGATGCATTTTCTGTGCTTCATCAACACTCTGATAGTCCACAGATTACAGAATGCCTCCAGATGTACATCGGTAACTACTACTGGTCTTCCAGGGAACGATCAAAGCGTAGACTGTTTGAGACATTACTCCCATGGAGGAAAGTGCGCATGGTGACTGTTGTATTCAATCCCGAGGCAATTTCTGTGTTTCAATCCTCACTTTGAAGGTCCACAGATTACAGAAGGAATGCAGATGTGCATCGGAAACTACTACTGGTCTTCCAGGGAACGATCAATGATAAGACTATTTGAAAATTACTCCCATGGAGGAAAGTGCGCATGGTGACTGTTGTATTCAATCCCGATGCAATTTTAGTGTTTCATCAACACTCTGATAGTCCACAGATTACACAATGCCACCAGATGTGCATCGGAAACTACTACTCGTCTTCCAGGGAACGATCAAAGCGTAGACTGTTTGAGACATTACTCCCGTGGTGGAAAGTGCACATGGTGATTGTTGTATTCAATCCCGAAGCAATTTCTGTGTTTCATCAACACTCAAATACTCCACAGATTCAGAATGCCACAAGATGTGCATCGGAAACTACTACTGATCTTCCAGGGAACGATCAAAGCGTAGACTGTTTGAGACATTTATCCCATGGAGGAAAGTGAGCATGGTGACTGTTCTATTCAATCCCGATGCAATTTCTGTGTTTCATCAACACTCTGATAGTCCACAAATTACAGAATGGCACCAGATGTGCATCGTAAACTACTACTAGTCTTCCAGAGAACGATCAAAGCGTAGATTGTTTGAAAATTGCTCCCATGGGGAAAAGTGCGCATGGTGACTGTTGGATTCAATCCTGATGCAATTTCTGTGTTTCATCAACACTCTGATAGTCCACAGATTACAGAATGCCACCAGATGTGCATCGGAAACTACTACTGGCCTTCCTGGGAACGATCAAACCGTAGACTGTTTGAGACATTTATCCCATGGAGGAAAGTGCGAATGGTGACTGTTGTATTCAATCCCGAGGCAATTTCTGTATTTCAATCCACACTTTGAAGGTCCACAGATTACAGAAGGAATCCAGATGTGCATCGGAAACTACTACTGGTCTTCCAGGGAACGATCAATGCGTAGACTGTTTGAGACATTTATCCCATGGAGGAAAGTGAGCATGGTGACTGTTCTATTCAATCCCGATGCAATGTCTGTGTTTCATCAACACTCTGATACTCCACAGATTACAGAGTGGCACCAGATGTGCATCGGAAACTACTACTAGTCTTCCAGTGAACGATCAAAGCGTAGACTGTTTGAAAATTACTCTCATGGAGGAAAGTGCGCATGGTGACTGTTGTATTCAATCCCGATGCATTTTCTGTGTTTCATCAACACCCTGATAGTCCACAGATTACAGAATGCCTCCAGATGTGCATCGGTAACTACTACTGGCCTTCCAGGGAACGATCAAAGCGTAGACTGTTTGAGACATTACTCCCATGGAGGAAAACGCGCATGGTGACTGTTGTATTCAATCCCGAGGAAATTTCTGTGTTTCAATCCACACTTTGAAGGTCCACAGATCACAGAATGCCTCCAGATGTGCATCGGAAACTACTACTGGTCTCCAGGGAACGATTAATTATTAGACTGTTTGAGAACTACTCCCATGGAGGAAAGTGCGCATGGTGACTGTTGTATTCAATCGCGATGCAATTTGTGTGTTTCATCAACACTCTGATACTCCACAGATTACAGAATGCCTCCAGATGTGCATCGAAAACTACTACTGGTCTTGCAGGGAATGATCGATGCGTAGGCTGTATGCGACATTACTCCCGTGGAGGAAGGTGCGCATGGTGACTGTTGTATTCAATCACGATGCAATTTCTGTGTTTCATCAACACTCTGATACTCCACAGATTACAGAATGCCTCCAGATGTGCATCGGAAACGACTACTGGTCTTCCAGGGAACGATCAAAGCGTAGACTGTTTGAGACATTACTCCCATGGAGGAAAGTGCGCATGGTGACTGTTGTATTCAATCCCGATGCAATTTCTGTGTTTCATCAACAGTCTGATAGTCCACAGGTTACAGAATGCCTCCAGATGTGCATCGGAAACTACTACTGGACTTCCAGGGAACGATCAACGCGTAGACTGTTTGAGACATTACTCTTATTGAGGAAAGTGCGCATGGTGACTGTTGTATTCAATCCCGATGCAATTTTAGTGTTTCATCAACACTCTGGTAGTCCACAGATTACAGAATGCCACCAGATGTGCATCGGAAACTACTACTGCTCTTCCAGGGAACGATCAAAGCGTAGACTGTTTGAGACATTACTCCTATGGAGGAAAGTGCGAATGGTGACTGTTGTATTCAATCCCGAGGCAATTTCTGTGCTTCAATCCACACTTTGAGGGTCCACAGATTACATAAGGAATCCAGATGTGCATCGGAAACTACTACTGGTCTTCCAGGGAACGATCAATGATTAGACTGTTTGAGAATTACTCCCATGGAGGAAAGTACGCATGGTGACTGTTGTATTCAATCCCGATGCAATTTTAGTGTATCATCAAAACTCTGATAGTCCACAGATTACAGAATGCCACCAGATGTGCATCGTAAACTACTACTGGTCTTCCACGGAACGATCAAAGCGTAGACAGTTTGAGACATTACTCCCGTGGAGGAAAGTGCGCATGTTGACTGTTCTATTCAATCCCGATGCAATTTCAGTGTTTCATCAACACTGATACTCCACAGGATACAGAATGCAACCAGATGTGCATCGGAAACTACTACTGGTCTTCCAGGGAACGATCAAAGCGTAGACTCTTTGAGATATTACTCCCATGGAGGAAAGTGCGCATGGTGAATGTTGTATTCAATCCCGATGCATTTTCTGTGCTTCATCAACACCCTGATAGTCCACAGAATACAGAATGCCTCCAGATGTGCATCGGTACTTACTACTGGTCTTCCAGGGAACGATCAAAGCGTAGACTGTTTGAGCCATTACTCCCATGGAGAAAAGTGCGCATTGTGACTGTTGTATTCAATCCCGAGGCAATTTTTGTGTTTCAATCCACACTTTGAAGGTCCACAGATTACAAGAAGGAATCCAGATCTGCATCGGAAACTTCTACTGGTCTTCCAGGGAACGATCAATGATTAGACTGTTTGAGAATTACTCCCATGGAGGAAAGTGCGCATGGTGACTGTTGTGTTCAATCCCGATGCAATTTTAGTGTTTCATCAACACTCTGATAGTCCACAGATTACAGAATGCCACCAGATGTGCATCGGAAACTACTACTGGTCTTCCAGGGAACGATCAAAGCGTAGACTGTTTGAGACATTACTCCCGTGGAGGAAAGTGCGCATGGTGACTGTTGTATTCAATCCCGAAGCAATTTCTGTGTTTCATCAACACTCAGATACTCCTCAGATTACAGAATGCCACAAGATGTGCATCGGAAACTACTACTGGTCTTCCAGGGAACGATCAAAGCGTAGACTGTTTAAGGCATTTATCCCATGGAGGAAAGTGAGCATGGTGACTGTTCTATTCAATCCCGATGCAATTTCTGTGTTTCATCAACACTCTGATAGTCCACAGATTACAGAATGGCACCAGATGTGCATCGGAAACTACTACTAGTCTTCCAGGGAACGATCAAAGCGTAGACTATTTGAAAATTTCTCCCATGGAGGAAATGGCGCATGGTGACTGTTGTATTCAATCCTGATGCAATTTCTGTGTTTCATCAACACTCTGATAGTCCACAGATTACAGAATGACTCCTGATGTGCATCGGCAACTGATACTGGACTTCCAGAGAACGATCAAAGCGGAGACTGTTTGAGACATTACTCCCATGGAGGATAGTGCGCGTGGTGACTGTTGTATTCAATCGCGATGCTATTTCTGTGTTTCATCAACACTCTGATATTCCACAGATTACAGAATGCCTCCAGATGTGCATCGGAAACTGGTACGTGTCTTCCATTGAACGATCAAAGCGTAGACACTTTGAGACATTACTCCCATTTAGGAAAGTGCGCATGGTGACTGTTGTATTCAATCCCGATGCATTTTCTGGGTTTCATCAACACTCTGATAGTCCACAGATTACAGAATGCCTCCAGATGTGCATCGGTAACTACTACTGGTCTTCCAGGGAACGATCAAATATTAGACTGTTTGAGAATAACTCACATGGAGGATAGTGCGCAAGGTGACTGTTGTACTCAATCCCGATGCCATTTCGGTGTTTCATCAACACTCTGATACTCCACAGATTACAGAATGCCACCAGATGTGCATCGGAAACTACTACTGGTCTTCCAGGGAACGATCAAAGCGTAGACTCTTTGTGACATTACTCCCGTGGAGGAAGGTGCGCATGGTGACTGTTGTATTCAATCCCGATGCAATTTCAGTGATTCATCAACACTCTGATACTCCACAGATTACAGAATGCCACCAGATGTGCATCGGAAACTACTACTGGTCTTCCAGGGAACGATCAAAGCGTAGACTGTTTGAGACATACCTCCCGTAGAGGAAAGTGAGCATTGTGACTGTTCTATTCAATCCCGATGCAATTTCTGTGTTCCATCAACACTCTGATAGTCCACAGATTACAGAATGGCACCAGATGTGCATCGGAAACTACTACTAGTCTTCCAGGGAACGATCAAAGAGTAGACTGTTTGAAAATTACTCCCATGGAGGAAAGTGCGCATGGTGACTGTTGTATTCAATCCTGATGCAATTTCTGTGTTTCATCAACACTCTGATAGTCCACAGATTACAGAATGACTCCAGATGTGCATCGGAAACTGATACTGGACTTCCAGAGAACGATCAAAGCGGAGACTGTTTGAGACATTACTCCCATGGAGGATAGTGCTCGTGGTGACTGTTGTATTCAATCCCGATGCAATTTCTGTGTTTCATCAACACTCTGATATTCCACAGATTACAGAATGCCTCCAGATGTGCATCGGAAACTGGTACTGGTCTTCCATTGAACGATCAAAGCGAAGACACTTTGAGACATTGCTCCCATTTAGGAAACTGCGCATGGTGATTGTTGTATTCTATCCCGATGCATTTTCTGTGTTTCATCAACACTCTGATAGTCCACAGATTACAGAATACCTCCAGATGTGCATCGGTAACTACTACTGGTCTTCCAGGGAACGATCAAATATTAGACTGTTTGAGAATAACTCACATGGAGGAAAGTGCGCATTGTGACTGTTGTATTCAATCCCGATGCCATTTCGGTGTTTCATCAACACTCTGATAGTGCACAAATTACAGGATGCCTCCAGATGTGCATCGGTAACTATTACTGTTCTTCCAAGGATCGATCAAAGCGTAGACTGTTTGTGACATTACTCCCGTGGAGGAAGGTGCGCATGGTGACTGTTGTATTCAATCCCGATGCAATTTCTGTGTTTCTTCAACACTCTCATACTCCACAGATTACAGAATGTCTCCAGATGTTCATCGGAAACTACTACTGGTCTTCCAGGGAACGATCAAAGCGTAGACTGTTTGAGACATTACTCCCATGGAGGAAAGTGCGCATGGTGACTGTTGTATTCAATCCCGATGCAATTTCTGTGTTTCATCAACACTCTGATACTCCACAGATAACAGAATGCCACCAGATGTGCATCGAAAACTACTACTGGTCTACCAGGGAACGATCAAAGCGTAGACTGTTTGAGACATACCTCCCGTAGAGGAAAGTGAGCATTGTGACTGTTCTATTCAATCCCGATGCAATTTCTGTGTTCCATCAACACTCTGATAGTCCACAGATTACAGAATGGCACCAGATGTGCATCGGAAACTACTACTAGTCTTCCAGGGAACGATCAAAGAGTAGACTGTTTGAAAATTACTCCCATGGAGGAAAGTGCGCACGGTGACTGTTGTTTTCAATCCTGATGCAATTTCTGTGTTTCATCAACACTCTGATATTCCACAGATTACAGAATGACTCCAGATGTGCATCGGAAACTGATACTGGACTTCCAGAGAACGATCAAAGCGGAGACTGTTTGAGACATTACTCCCATGGAGGAAAGTGCGCGTGGTGACTGTTGTATTCAATCCCGATGCAATTTCTGTGTTTCATCAACACTCTGATATTCCACAGATTACAGAATGCCTCCAGATGTGCATCGGAAACTGGTACTGGTCTTCCATTGAACGATCAAAGCGAAGACACTTTGAGACATTGCTCCCATTTAGGAAAGTGCGCATGGTGACTGTTGTATTCAATCCCGATGCATTTTCTGTGTTTCATCTACACTCTGATAGTCCACAGATTACAGAATGCCTCCAGATGTGCATCGGTAACTACTACTGGTCTTCCAGGGAACGATCAAATATTAGACTGTTTGAGAATAACTCACATGGAGGAAAGTGCGCATGGTGACTGTTGTATTCAATCCCGATGCCATTTCGGTGTTTCATCAACACTCTGACAGTGCACAAATTACAGGATGCCTCCAGATGTGCATCGGTAACTATTACTGTTCTTCCAGGGAACGATCAAAGCGTAGACTGTTTGTGACATTACTCCCGTGGAGGAAGGTGCGCATGGTGACTGTTGTATTCAATCCCGATGCAATTTCTGTGTTTCATCAACACTCTGATACTCCACAGATTACATAATGTCTCCAGATGTTCATCGGAAACTACTACTGGTCTTCCAGGGAACGATCAAAGCGTAGACTGTTTGAGACATTACTCCCATGGAGGAAAGTGCGCATGGTGACTGTTGTATTCAATCCCGATGCAATTTCTGTGTTTCATCAACACTCTGATACTCCACAGATTACAGAATGCCACCAGATGTGCATCGGAAACTACTACTGGTCTTCCAGGGAACGATCAAAGCGTAGACTGTTTGAGACATACCTCCCGTGGAGGAAAGTGAGCATTGTGACTGTTCTATTCTATCCCGATGCAATTTCGGTGTTTCATCAACACTCTGACAGTCCACAGATTACAGAATGGCACCAGATGTGCATCGGAAACTACTACTAGTCTTCCAGGGAACGATCAAAGCGTAGACTGTTTGAGAATTACTCCCATGGAGGAAAGTGCGCCTTGTGACTGTTGTATTCAATCCTGATGCAATTTCTGTGTTTCATCAACACTCTGATATGCCACAGATTACAGAATGCCTCCAGATGTGCATCGGAAACTGCTACTGGACTTCCAGGGAACGATCAAACGTAGACTGTTTGAGACATTACTCCCATGGAGGAAAGTGCGAATGGTGACTGTTGTATTCAATCCCGAGGGAATTTCTGTGTTTCAATCCACACTTTGAAGGTCCACGGATTACAGAAGGAATCCGGATGTGCATCGGAAACTACTACTGGTCTTCCAGGGAACGATCAATGATTAGACCGTTTGAGAATTACTCCCATGGAGGAAAGTGCGCATCGTAACTGTTGTATTCAATCCCGATGCATTTTCTGGGTTTCATCAACACTCTGATAGACCACAGATTACAGAATGCCTCCAGATGTTCATCGGAAACTACTACTGGTCTTCCTAAGAACGATAAAAGCGTAGACTGTTTGAGACATTACTCCCATGGAGGAAAGTGCGCATGGTGACTGTTGTATTCAATCCCGAGGATATTTCTGTGTTTCCATCCACACTTTGAAGGTCCACAGATTACAGAAGGAATCCAGATGTGCATCGGAAACTACTACTGGTCTTCCAGGGAACGATCAAAGCGTAGACTGTTTGAGAATTACTCCCATGTAGGAAAGTGCGCATGGTGTCTGTTGTATACAATCCCGATGTAATTTCTGTGTTTCATCAACAGTCTGATAGTCCACAGACTACAGAATGCCTCCAGATATGCATCGGAAACTGGTACTGGTCTTCCATTGAACGATCAAAGCGTAGACACTTTGAGACATTACTCCCATTTAGGAAAGTGCGCATGGTGACTGTTGTATTCAATGCCGATGCATTTTCTGTGTTTCATCAACACTCTGATAGTCCACAGATTACAGAATGCCTCCAGATGTGCATCGGTAACTACTACTGGTCTTCCAGGGAAAGATCAAATGTTAGACTGTTTGAGAATAACTCACATGGAGGATAGTGCGCATGGTGACTGTTGTATTCAATCCCGATGCCATTTCGGTGTTTCATCAACACTCTGATACTCCACAGATTACAGAATGCCACCAGATGTGCATCGGAAACTACTACTGGTCTTCCAGGGAACGATCAAAGCGTAGACTGTTTGAGACATACCTCCCGTAGAGGAAAGTGAGCATTGTGACTGTTCTATTCAATCCCGATGCAATTTCTGTGTTCCATCAACCCTCTGATAGTCCACAGATTACAGAATGGCACCAGATGTGCATCGGAAACTACTACTAGTCTTCCAGGGAACGATCAAAGAGTAGACTGTTTGAAAATTACTCCCATGGAGGATAGTGCGCGTGGTGACTGTTGTATTCAATCCTGATGCAATTTCTGTGCTTCATCAACACTCTGATAGTCCACAGATTACAGAATGACTCCAGATGTGCATCGGAAACTGATACTGGACTTCCAGAGAACGATCAAAGCGGAGACTGTTTGAGACATTACTCCCATGGAGGATAGTGCTCGTGGTGACTGTTGTATTCAATCCCGATGCAATTTCTGTGTTTCATCAACACTCTGATATTCCACAGATTACAGAATGCCTCCAGATGTGCATCGGAAACTGGTACTGGTCTTCCATTGAACGATCAAAGCGAAGACACTTTGAGACATTGCTCCCATTTAGGAAACTGCGCATGGTGATTGTTGTATTCTATCCCGATGCATTTTCTGTGTTTCATCAACACTCTGATAGTCCACAGATTACAGAATACCTCCAGATGTGCATCGGTAACTACTACTGGTCTTCCAGGGAACGATCAAATATTAGACTGTTTGAGAATAACTCACATGGAGGAAAGTGCGCATTGTGACTGTTGTATTCAATCCCGATGCCATTTCGGTGTTTCATCAACACTCTGATAGTGCACAAATTACAGGATGCCTCCAGATGTGCATCGGTAACTATTACTGTTCTTCCAAGGATCGATCAAAGCGTAGACTGTTTGTGACATTACTCCCGTGGAGGAAGGTGCGCATGGTGACTGTTGTATTCAATCCCGATGCAATTTCTGTGTTTCTTCAACACTCTCATACTCCACAGATTACAGAATGTCTCCAGATGTTCATCGGAAACTACTACTGGTCTTCCAGGGAACGATCAAAGCGTAGACTGTTTGAGACATTACTCCCATGGAGGAAAGTGCGCATGGTGACTGTTGTATTCAATCCCGATGCAATTTCTGTGTTTCATCAACACTCTGATACTCCACAGATAACAGAATGCCACCAGATGTGCATCGAAAACTACTACTGGTCTACCAGGGAACGATCAAAGCGTAGACTGTTTGAGACATACCTCCCGTAGAGGAAAGTGAGCATTGTGACTGTTCTATTCAATCCCGATGCAATTTCTGTGTTCCATCAACACTCTGATAGTCCACAGATTACAGAATGGCACCAGATGTGCATCGGAAACTACTACTAGTCTTCCAGGGAACGATCAAAGAGTAGACTGTTTGAAAATTACTCCCATGGAGGAAAGTGCGCACGGTGACTGTTGTTTTCAATCCTGATGCAATTTCTGTGTTTCATCAACACTCTGATATTCCACAGATTACAGAATGACTCCAGATGTGCATCGGAAACTGATACTGGACTTCCAGAGAACGATCAAAGCGGAGACTGTTTGAGACATTACTCCCATGGAGGAAAGTGCGCGTGGTGACTGTTGTATTCAATCCCGATGCAATTTCTGTGTTTCATCAACACTCTGATATTCCACAGATTACAGAATGCCTCCAGATGTGCATCGGAAACTGGTACTGGTCTTCCATTGAACGATCAAAGCGAAGACACTTTGAGACATTGCTCCCATTTAGGAAAGTGCGCATGGTGACTGTTGTATTCAATCCCGATGCATTTTCTGTGTTTCATCTACACTCTGATAGTCCACAGATTACAGAATGCCTCCAGATGTGCATCGGTAACTACTACTGGTCTTCCAGGGAACGATCAAATATTAGACTGTTTGAGAATAACTCACATGGAGGAAAGTGCGCATGGTGACTGTTGTATTCAATCCCGATGCCATTTCGGTGTTTCATCAACACTCTGACAGTGCACAAATTACAGGATGCCTCCAGATGTGCATCGGTAACTATTACTGTTCTTCCAGGGAACGATCAAAGCGTAGACTGTTTGTGACATTACTCCCGTGGAGGAAGGTGCGCATGGTGACTGTTGTATTCAATCCCGATGCAATTTCTGTGTTTCATCAACACTCTGATACTCCACAGATTACATAATGTCTCCAGATGTTCATCGGAAACTACTACTGGTCTTCCAGGGAACGATCAAAGCGTAGACTGTTTGAGACATTACTCCCATGGAGGAAAGTGCGCATGGTGACTGTTGTATTCAATCCCGATGCAATTTCTGTGTTTCATCAACACTCTGATACTCCACAGATTACAGAATGCCACCAGATGTGCATCGGAAACTACTACTGGTCTTCCAGGGAACGATCAAAGCGTAGACTGTTTGAGACATACCTCCCGTGGAGGAAAGTGAGCATTGTGACTGTTCTATTCAATCCCGATGCAATTTCTGTGTTTCATCAACACTCTGACAGTCCACAGATTACAGAATGGCACCAGATGTGCATCGGAAACTACTACTAGTCTTCCAGGGAACGATCAAAGCGTAGACTGTTTGAGAATTACTCCCATGGAGGAAAGTGCGCCTTGTGACTGTTGTATTCAATCCTGATGCAATTTCTGTGTTTCATCAACACTCTGATATGCCACAGATTACAGAATGCCTCCAGATGTGCATCGGAAACTGCTACTGGACTTCCAGGGAACGATCAAACGTAGACTGTTTGAGACATTACTCCCATGGAGGAAAGTGCGAATGGTGACTGTTGTATTCAATCCCGAGGGAATTTCTGTGTTTCAATCCACACTTTGAAGGTCCACGGATTACAGAAGGAATCCGGATGTGCATCGGAAACTACTACTGGTCTTCCAGGGAACGATCAATGATTAGACCGTTTGAGAATTACTCCCATGGAGGAAAGTGCGCATCGTAACTGTTGTATTCAATCCCGATGCATTTTCTGGGTTTCATCAACACTCTGATAGACCACAGATTACAGAATGCCTCCAGATGTTCATCGGAAACTACTACTGGTCTTCCTAAGAACGATAAAAGCGTAGACTGTTTGAGACATTACTCCCATGGAGGAAAGTGCGCATGGTGACTGTTGTATTCAATCCCGAGGATATTTCTGTGTTTCCATCCACACTTTGAAGGTCCACAGATTACAGAAGGAATCCAGATGTGCATCGGAAACTACTACTGGTCTTCCAGGGAACGATCAAAGCGTAGACTGTTTGAGAATTACTCCCATGTAGGAAAGTGCGCATGGTGTCTGTTGTATACAATCCCGATGTAATTTCTGTGTTTCATCAACAGTCTGATAGTCCACAGACTACAGAATGCCTCCAGATATGCATCGGAAACTGGTACTGGTCTTCCATTGAACGATCAAAGCGTAGACACTTTGAGACATTACTCCCATTTAGGAAAGTGCGCATGGTGACTGTTGTATTCAATGCCGATGCATTTTCTGTGTTTCATCAACACTCTGATAGTCCACAGATTACAGAATGCCTCCAGATGTGCATCGGTAACTACTACTGGTCTTCCAGGGAAAGATCAAATGTTAGACTGTTTGAGAATAACTCACATGGAGGATAGTGCGCATGGTGACTGTTGTATTCAATCCCGATGCCATTTCGGTGTTTCATCAACACTCTGATACTCCACAGATTACAGAATGCCACCAGATGTGCATCGGAAACTACTACTGGTCTTCCAGGGAACGATCAAAGCGTAGACTGTTTGAGACATACCTCCCGTAGAGGAAAGTGAGCATTGTGACTGTTCTATTCAATCCCGATGCAATTTCTGTGTTCCATCAACCCTCTGATAGTCCACAGATTACAGAATGGCACCAGATGTGCATCGGAAACTACTACTAGTCTTCCAGGGAACGATCAAAGAGTAGACTGTTTGAAAATTACTCCCATGGAGGATAGTGCGCGTGGTGACTGTTGTATTCAATCCCGATGCAATTTCTGTGTTTCATCAACACTCTGATATTCCACAGATTACAGAATGCCTCCAGATGTGCATCGGAAACTGGTACTGGTCTTCCATTGAACGATCAAAGCGAAGACACTTTGAGACATTGCTCCCATTTAGGAAAGTGCGCATGGTGACTGTTGTATTCAATCCCGATGCATTTTCTGTGTTTCATCAACACTCTGATAGTCCACAGATTACAGAATGCCTCCAGATGTGCATCGGTAACTACTACTGGTCTTCCAGGGAACGATCAAATATTAGACTGTTTGAGAATAACTCACATGTAGGAAAGTGCGCATGGTGACTGTTGTATTCAATCCCGATGCCATTTCGGTGTTTCATCAACACTCTGATAGTGCACAAATTACAGGATGCCTCCAGATGTGCATCGGTAACTATTACTGTTCTTCCAGGGAACGATCAAAGCGTAGACTGTTTGTGACATTACTCCCGTGGAGGAAGGTGCGCATGGTGACTGTTGTATTCAATCCCGATGCAATTTCTGTGTTTCATCAACACTCTGATACTCCACAGATTACAGAATGTCTCCAGATGTTCATCGGAAACTACTACTGGTCTTCCAGGGAACGATCAAAGCGTAGACTGTTTGAGACATTACTCCCATGGAGGAAAGTGCGCATGGTGACTGTTGTATTCAATCCCGATGCAATTTCTGTGTTTCATCAACACTCTGATACTCCACAGATTACAGAATGCCACCAGATGTGCATCGGAAACTACTCCTGGTCTTCCAGGGAACGATCAAAGCCTAGACTGTTTGAGACATACCTCCCGTAGAGGAAAGTTAGCATTGTGACTGTTCTATTCAATCCCGATGCAATTTCTGTGTTTCATCAACACTCTGACGGTCCACAGATTACAGAATGGCACCAGATGTGCATCGGAAACTACTACTAGTCTTCCAGGGAACGATCAAAGCGTAGACTGTTTGAGAATTACTCCCATGGAGGAAAGTGCGCATTGTGACTGTTGTATTCAATCCTGATGCAATTTCTGTGTTTCATCAACACTCTGATATGCCACAGATTACAGAATGCCTCCAGATGTGCATCGGAAACTGCTACTGGACTTCCTGGGAACGATCAAACGTAGACTGTTTGAGACATTACTCCCATGGAGGAAAGTGCGCATGGTGACTGCTGTATTCAATCCCGATGCATTTTCTGTGTTTCATCAACACTCTGATAGTCCACAGATTACAGAATGCCTCCAGATGTGCATCGGTAACTACTACTCGTCTTCCAGGGAACGATCAAAGCGTAGACTGTTTGAGACATTACTCCCATGGAGGAAAGTGCGAATGGTGACTGTTGTATTCAATCCCGAGGGAATTTCTGTGTTTGAATCCACACTTTGAAGGTCCACGGATTACAGAAGGAATCCGGATGTGCATCGGAAACTACTACTGGTCTTCCAGCGAACGATCAATGATTAGACCGTTTGAGAATTACTCCCATGGAGGAAAGTGCGCATCGTAACTGTTGTATTCAATCCCGATGCATTTTCTGGGTTTCATCAACACTCTGATAGACCACAGATTACAGAATGCCTCCAGATGTTCATCGGAAACTACTACTGGTCTTCCTAAGAACGATAAAAGCGTAGACTGTTTGAGACATTACTCCCATGGAGGAAAGTGCGCGTGGTGACTGTTGTATTCAATCCCGAGGATATTTCTGTGTTTCCATCCACACTTTGAAGGTCCTCAGATTACAGAAGGAATCCAGATGTGCATCGGAAACTACTACTGGTCTTCCAGGGAACGATCAAAGCGTAGACTGTTTGAGAATTACTCCCATGTAGGAAAGTGCGCATGGTGTCTGTTGTATACAATCCCGATGTAATTTCTGTGTTTCATCAACAGTCTGATAGTCCACAGACTACAGAATGCCTCCAGATATGCATCGGAAACTGGTACTGGTCTTCCATTGAACGATCAAAGCGTAGACACTTTGAGACATTACTCCCATTTAGGAAAGTGCGCATGGTGACTGTTGTATTCAATCCCGATGCCATTTCGGTGTTTCATCAACACTCTGATACTCCACAGATTACAGAATGCCACCAAATGTGCATCGGAAACTACTACTGGTCTTCCATGGAACGATCAAAGCGTAGACTCTTTGTGACATTACTCCCGTGGAGGAAGGTGCGCATGGTGACTGTTGTATTCAATCCCGATGCAATTTCTGTGTTTCATCAACACTCTGATACTCCACAGATTACAGAATGTCTCCAGATGTTCATCGGAAACTACTACTGGTCTTCCAGGGAACGATCAAAGCGTAGACTGTTTGAGACATTACTCCCATGGAGGAAAGTGCGCATGGTGACTGTTGTATTCAATCCCGATGCAATTTCAGTGTTTCATCAACACTCTGATACTCCACAGATTAAAGAATGCCACCAGATGTGCATCGGAAACTACTACTGGTCTTCCAGGGAACGATCAAAGCGTAGACTGTTTGAGACATACCTCCCGTAGAGGAAAGTGAGCATTGTGACTGTTCTATTCAATCCCGATGCAATTTCTGTGTTCCATCAACACTCTGATAGTCCACAGATTACAGAATGGCACCAGATGTGCATCGGAAACTACTACTAGTCTTCCAGGGAACGATCAAAGAGTAGACTGTTTGAAAATTACTCCCATGGAGGAAAGTGCGCATGGTGACTGTTGTATTCAATCCTGATGCAATTTCTGTGTTTCATCAACACTCTGATAGTCCACAGATTACAGAATGACTCCAGATGTGCAACGGAAACTGATACTGGACTTCCAGAGAACGATCAAAGCGGAGACTGTTTGAGACATTACTCCCATGGAGGATAGTGCGCGTGGTGACTGTTGTATTCAATCCCGATGCAATTTCTGTGTTTCATCAACAGTCTGATAGTCCACAGACTACAGAATGCCTCCAGATATGCATCGGAAACTGGTACTGGTCTTCCATTGAACGATCAAAGCGTAGACACTTTGAGACATTACTCCCATTTAGGAAAGTGCGCATGGTGACTGTTGTATTCAATCCCGATGCCATTTCGGTGTTTCATCAACACTCTGATACTCCACAGATTACAGAATGCCACCAGATGTGCATCGGAAACTACTACTGGTCTTCCATGGAACGATCAAAGCGTAGACTCTTTGTGACATTACTCCCGTGGAGGAAGGTGCGCATGGTGACTGTTGTATTCAATCCCGATGCAATTTCTGTGTTTCATCAACACTCTGATACTCCACAGATTACAGAATGTCTCCAGATGTTCATCGGAAACTACTACTGGTCTTCCAGGTAACGATCAAAGCGTAGACTGTTTGAGACATTACTCCCATGGAGGAAAGTGCGCATGGTGACTGTTGTATTCAATCCCGATGCAATTTCAGTGTTTCATCAACACTCTGATACTCCACAGATTAAAGAATGCCACCAGATGTGCATCGGAAACTACTACTGGTCTTCCAGGGAACGATCAAAGCGTAGACTGTTTGAGACATACCTCCCGTAGAGGAAAGTGAGCATTGTGACTGTTCTATTCAATCCCGATGCAATTTCTGTGTTCCATCAACACTCTGATAGTCCACAGATTACAGAATGGCACCAGATGTGCATCGGAAACTACTACTAGTCTTCCAGGGAACGATCAAAGAGTAGACTGTTTGAAAATTACTCCCATGGAGGAAAGTGCGCATGGTGACTGTTGTATTCAATCCTGATGCAATTTCTGTGTTTCATCAACACTCTGATAGTCCACAGATTACAGAATGACTCCAGATGTGCAACGGAAACTGATACTGGACTTCCAGAGAACGATCAAAGCGGAGACTGTTTGAGACATTACTCCCATGGAGGATAGTGCGCGTGGTGACTGTTGTATTCAATCCCGATGCAATTTCTGTGTTTCATCAACACTCTGATATTCCACAGATTACAGAATGCCTCCAGATGTGCATCGGAAACTGGTACTGGTCTTCCATTGAACGATCAAAGCGAAGACACTTTGAGACATTGCTCCCATTTAGGAAAGTGCGCATGGTGACTGTTGTATTCAATCCCGATGCATTTTCTGTGTTTCATCAACACTCTGATAGTCCACAGATTACAGAATGCCTCCAGATGTGCATCGGTAACTACTACTGGTCTTCCAGGGAACGATCAAATATTAGACTGTTTGAGAATAACTCACATGGAGGAAAGTGCGCATGGTGACTGTTGTATTCAATCCCGATGCCATTTCGGTGTTTCATCAACACTCTGATAGTGCACAAATTACAGGATGCCTCCAGATGTGCATCGGTAACTATTACTGCTCTTCCAGGGAACGATCAAAGCGTAGACTGTTTGTGACATTACTCCCATGGAGGAAGGTGCGCATGGTGACCGTTGTATTCAATCCCGATGCAATTTCTGTGTTTCATCAACACTCTGATACCCCACAGATTACAGAATGTCTCCAGATGTTCATCGGAAACTACTACTGGTCTTCCAGGGAACGATCAAAGCGTAGACTGTTTGAGACATTACTCCCATGGAGGAAAGTGCGCATGGTGACTGTTGTATTCAATCCCGATGCAATTTCTGCGTTTCATCAACACCCTGATACTCCACAGATTACAGAATGCCACCAGATGTGCATCGGAAACTACTACTGGTCTTCCAGGGAACGATCAAAGCGTAGACTGTTTGAGACATACCTCCCGTAGAGGAAAGTGAGCATTGTGACTGTTCTATTCAATCCCGATGCAATTTCTGTGTTCCATCAACACTCTGATAGTCCACAGATTACAGAATGGCACCAGATGTGCATCGGAAACTACTACTAGTCTTCCAGGGAACGATCAAAGAGTAGACTGTTTGAGACATTACTCCCATGGAGGAAAGTGCGCATGGTGACTGTTGTATTCAATCCCGATGCAATTTCAGTGTTTCATCAACACTCTGATACTCCACAGATTAAAGAATGCCACCAGATGTGCATCGGAAACTACTACTGGTCTTCCAGGGAACGATCAAAGCGTAGACTGTTTGAGACATACCTCCCGTAGAGGAAAGTGAGCATTGTGACTGTTCTATTCAATCCCGATGCAATTTCTGTGTTCCATCAACACTCTGATAGTCCACAGATTACAGAATGGCACCAGATGTGCATCGGAAACTACTACTAGTCTTCCAGGGAACGATCAAAGAGTAGACTGTTTGAAAATTACTCCCATGGAGGAAAGTGCGCATGGTGACTGTTGTATTCAATCCTGATGCAATTTCTGTGTTTCATCAACACTCTGATAGTCCACAGATTACAGAATGACTCCAGATGTGCAACGGAAACTGATACTGGACTTCCAGAGAACGATCAAAGCGGAGACTGTTTGAGACATTACTCCCATGGAGGATAGTGCGCGTGGTGACTGTTGTATTCAATCCCGATGCAATTTCTGTGTTTCATCAACAGTCTGATAGTCCACAGACTACAGAATGCCTCCAGATATGCATCGGAAACTGGTACTGGTCTTCCATTGAACGATCAAAGCGTAGACACTTTGAGACATTACTCCCATTTAGGAAAGTGCGCATGGTGACTGTTGTATTCAATCCCGATGCCATTTCGGTGTTTCATCAACACTCTGATACTCCACAGATTACAGAATGCCACCAGATGTGCATCGGAAACTACTACTGGTCTTCCATGGAACGATCAAAGCGTAGACTCTTTGTGACATTACTCCCGTGGAGGAAGGTGCGCATGGTGACTGTTGTATTCAATCCCGATGCAATTTCTGTGTTTCATCAACACTCTGATACTCCACAGATTACAGAATGTCTCCAGATGTTCATCGGAAACTACTACTGGTCTTCCAGGTAACGATCAAAGCGTAGACTGTTTGAGACATTACTCCCATGGAGGAAAGTGCGCATGGTGACTGTTGTATTCAATCCCGATGCAATTTCAGTGTTTCATCAACACTCTGATACTCCACAGATTAAAGAATGCCACCAGATGTGCATCGGAAACTACTACTGGTCTTCCAGGGAACGATCAAAGCGTAGACTGTTTGAGACATACCTCCCGTAGAGGAAAGTGAGCATTGTGACTGTTCTATTCAATCCCGATGCAATTTCTGTGTTCCATCAACACTCTGAAAGTCCACAGATTACAGAATGGCACCAGATGTGCATCGGAAACTACTACTAGTCTTCCAGGGAACGATCAAAGAGTAGACTGTTTGAAAATTACTCCCATGGAGGAAAGTGCGCATGGTGACTGTTGTATTCAATCCTGATGCAATTTCTGTGTTTCATCAACACTCTGATAGTCCACAGATTACAGAATGACTCCAGATGTGCAACGGAAACTGATACTGGACTTCCAGAGAACGATCAAAGCGGAGACTGTTTGAGACATTACTCCCATGGAGGATAGTGCGCGTGGTGACTGTTGTATTCAATCCCGATGCAATTTCTGTGTTTCATCAACACTCTGATATTCCACAGATTACAGAATGCCTCCAGATGTGCATCGGAAACTGGTACTGGTCTTCCATTGAACGATCAAAGCGAAGACACTTTGAGACATTGCTCCCATTTAGGAAAGTGCGCATGGTGACTGTTGTATTCAATCCCGATGCATTTTCTGTGTTTCATCAACACTCTGATAGTCCACAGATTACAGAATGCCTCCAGATGTGCATCGGTAACTACTACTGGTCTTCCAGGGAACGATCAAATATTAGACTGTTTGAGAATAACTCACATGGAGGAAAGTGCGCATGGTGACTGTTGTATTCAATCCCGATGCCATTTCGGTGTTTCATCAACACTCTGATAGTGCACAAATTACAGGATGCCTCCAGATGTGCATCGGTAACTATTACTGCTCTTCCAGGGAACGATCAAAGCGTAGACTGTTTGTGACATTACTCCCATGGAGGAAGGTGCGCATGGTGACCGTTGTATTCAATCCCGATGCAATTTCTGTGTTTCATCAACACTCTGATACCCCACAGATTACAGAATGTCTCCAGATGTTCATCGGAAACTACTACTGGTCTTCCAGGGAACGATCAAAGCGTAGACTGTTTGAGACATTACTCCCATGGAGGAAAGTGCGCATGGTGACTGTTGTATTCAATCCCGATGCAATTTCTGCGTTTCATCAACACCCTGATACTCCACAGATTACAGAATGCCACCAGATGTGCATCGGAAACTACTACTGGTCTTCCAGGGAACGATCAAAGCGTAGACTGTTTGAGACATATCTCCCGTGGAGGAAAGTGAGCATTGTGACTGTTCTATTCAATCCCGATGCAATTTCTGTGTTTCATCAACACTCTGACAGTCCGCAGATTACAGAATGGCACCAGATGTGCATCGGAAACTACTACTAGTCTTCCAGGGAACGATCAAAGCGCAGACTGTTTGAGAATTACTCCCATGGAGGAAAGTGCGCATTGTGACTGTTGTATTCAATCCTGATGCAATTTCTGTGTTTCATCAACACTCTGATATGCCACAGATTACAGAATGCCTCCAGATGTGCATCGGAAACTGCTACTGGACTTCCAGGGAACGATCAAACGTAGACTGTTTGAGACATTACTCCCATGGAGGATAGTGCGCATGGTGACTGCTGTATTCAATCCCGATGCATTTTCTGTGTTTCATCAACACTCTGATAGTCCACAGATTACAGAATGCCTCCAGATGTGCATCGGTAACTACTACTCGTCTTCCAGGGAACGATCAAAGCGTAGACTGTTTGAGACATTACTCCCATGGAGGAAAGTGCGAATGGTGACTGTTGTATTCAATCCCGAGGGAATTTCTGTGTTTCAATCCACACTTTGAAGGTCCACGGATTACAGAAGGAATCCGGATGTGCATCGGAAACTACTACTGGTCTTCCAGGGAACGATCAATGATTAGACTGTTTGAGAATTACTCCCATGGAGGAAAGTGCGCATCGTAACTGTTGTATTCAATCCCGATGCATTTTCTGGGTTTCATCAACACTCTGATAGACCACAGATTACAGAATGCCTCCAGATGTTCATCGGAAACTGGTACTGGTCTTCCATTGAACGATCAAAGCGTAGACACTTTGAGACATTACTCCCATTTAGGAATGTGCGCATGGTGACTGTTGTATTCAATCCCGATGCATTTTCTGTGTTTCATCAACACTCTGATAGTCCACAGTTTACAGAATGCCTCCAGATGTGCATCGGTAACTACTACTGGTCTTCCAGGGAACGATCAAATGTTAGACTGTTTGAGAATAACTCACATGGAGAATAGTGCGCATCGTGACTGTTGTATTCAATCCCGATGCAATTTCTGTGTTTCATCAACACTCTGATACTCCACAGATTACAGAATGTCTCCAGATGTTCATCGAAAACTACTACTGGTCTTCCAGGGAACGATCAAAGCGTAGACTGTTTGAGACATTACTCCCATGGAGGAAAGTGCGCATGGTGACTGTTGTATTCAATCCCGATGCAATTTCAGTGTTTCATCAACACTCTAATACTCCACAGATTACAGAATGCCACCAGATGAGCATCGGAAACCACTACTGGTCTTCCAGGGAACGATCAAAGCGTAGACTGTTTGAGACATACCTCCCGTGGAGGAAAGTGAGCATTGTGACTGTTCTATTCAATCCCGATGCTATTTCTGTGTTTCATAAACACTCTTATAGTCCACAGATTACAGAATGGCACCAGATGTGCATCGGAAACTACTACCAGTCTTCCAGGGAACGATCAAAGAGTAGACTGTTTGAAAATTACTCCCATGGAGGAAAGTGCGCATGGTGACTGTTGTATTCAATCCTGATGCAATTTCTGTGTTTCATCAACACTCTGATATTCCACAGATTACAGAATGCCTCCAGATGTGCGTCGGAAACTGGTACTGGTCTTCCATTGAACGATCAAAGCGTAGACACTTTGAGACATTACTCCCATTTAGGAAAGTGCGCATGGTGACTGTTGTATTCAATCCCGATGCATTTTCTGTGTTTCATCAACACTCTGATAGTCCACAGATTACAGAATGCCTCCAGATGTTCATCGGTAACTACTACTGGTCTTCCAGGGAACGATCAAATATTAGACTGTTTGAGAATAACTCACATGGAGGATACTGCGCATGGTGACTGTTGTATTCAATCCCGATGCCATTTCGGTGTTTCATCAACACTCTGATACTCCACAGATTACAGAATGCCACCAGATGTGCATCGGAAACTACTACTGGTCTTCCAGGGAACGATCAAATCGTAGACTCTTTGTGACATTACTCCCGTGGAGGAAGGTGCGCATGGTGACTGTTGTATTCAATCCCGATGCAATATCTATGTTTCATCAACACTCTGATACTCCACAGATCACAGAATGTCTCCAGATGTTCATCGGAAACTACTACTGGTCTTCCAGGGAACGATCAAAGCGTAGACTCTTTGAGACATTACTCCCATGGAGGAGAGTGCGCATGGTAACTGTTGTATTCAATCCCGATGCAATTTCAGTGATTCATCAACACTCTGATACTCCACAGATTACAGAATGCCACCAGATGTGCATCGGAAACTATTACTGGTCTTCCAGGCATCGATCAAAGCGTAGACAGTTTGAGACATACCTCCCGTAGAGGAAAGTGAGCATTGTGACTGTTCTATTCAATCCCGATGCAATTTCTGTGTTTTATCAACACTCCGATAGTCCACAGATTACAGAATGGCAACAGATGTGCATCGGAAACTAATACTAGTCTTCCAGGGAACGATCAAAGAGTAGACTGTTTTAAAATTACTCCCATGGAGGAAAGTGCGCATGGTGACTGTTGTATTCAATCCTGATGCAATTTGTGTGTTTCATCAACACTCTGATATGCCACAGATTACGGAATGACTCCAGATGTGCATCGGAAACTGATACTGGACTTCCAGAGAACGATCAAATCGGAGACTGTTTGAGACATTACTCCCATGGAGGATAGTGCGCGTGGTGACTGTTGTATTCAATCCCGATGCAATTTCTGTGTTTCATCAACACTCTGATATTACACAGATTACAGAATGCCTCCAGATGTGCATCGGAAACTGGTACTGGTCTTCCATTGAACGATCAAAGCGAAGACACTTTGAGACATTGCTCCCATTTAGGAAAGTGCGCATGGTGACTGTTGTATTCAATCCCGATGCAATTTCTGTGTTTCATCAACACTCTGATACTCCACAGATTACAGAATGTCTCCAGATGTTCATCGGAAACTACTACTGGTCTTCCAGGGAACGATCAAAGCGTAGACTGTTTGAGACATTACTCCCATGGAGGAAAGTGCGCATGGTGACTGTTGTATTCAATCCCGATGCAATTTCAGTGTTTCATCAACACTCTGATACTTCACAGATTACAGAATGCCACCAGATGTGCATCGGAAACTACTACTGGTCTTCCAGGGAACGATCAAAGCGTAGACTGTTTGAGACATTACTCCCATGGAGGAAAGTGTGAATGGTGACTGTTGTATTCAATCCCGAGGGAATTTCTGTGTTGCAATCCACACTTTGAAGGTCCACAGATTACAGAAGGAATCCGGATGTGCATCGGAAACTACTACTGGTCTTCCGAGGAACGATCAATGATTAGACTGTTTGAGGATTACTCCCACAGAGGAAAGTGCGCATCGTAACTGTTGTATTCAATCCCGATGCATTTTCTGGGTTTCATCAACACTCTGATAGACCACAGATTACAGAATGATTCCAGATGTTCATCGGAAACTACTACTGGTCTTCCTATGAACGATAAAAGCGTACTCTGTTTGAGACATTACTCCCATGGAGGAAAGTGCGCATGGTGACTGTTGTATTCAATCCCGAGGATATTTCTGTGTTTCCATCCACACTTTGAAGGTCCACAGATTACAGAAGGAATCCAGATGTGCATCGGAAACTACTACTGGTCTTCCAGGGAACGATCAAAGCGTAGACTGTTTGAGAATTACTCCCATGGAGGAAAGTGCGCATGGTGTCTGTTGTATACAATCCCGATGTAATTTCTGTGTTTCATCAACAGTCTGATAGTCCACAGACTACAGAATGCCTCCAGATATGCATCGGAAACTACTACTGGACTTCCAGGTAACGATCAAAGAGTAGACTGTCTGAGACATTACTCCCATGGAGGAAAGTGTGCATGGTGACTGTTGTATTCAATCCCGAAGATATTTCTGTGTTTCATCAACACACAGATAGTCCACAGATTACAGAATGGCACCAGATGTGCATCGGAAACTACTACTGGTCTTCCAGGGAACGATCAAAAACGGTGACTGTTTGAGACATTACTCCCATAGAGGATAGTGCTCGTGGTGACTGTTGTATTCAATCACGATGCAATTTCTGTGTTTCATCAACACTCTGATATTCCACAGTTTACAGAATGCCTCCAGATGTGCGTCGGAAACTGGTACTGGTCTTCCATTGAACGATCAAAGCGTAGACACTTTGAGACATTACTCCCATTTAGGAAAGTGCACATGGTGACTGTTGTATTCAATCCCGATGCATTTTCTGTGTTTCATCAACACTCTGATGGTCCACAGATTACACAATGCCTCCAGATGTGCATCGGAAACTACTACTGGTCTTCCAGGGAACGATCAAATATTAGACTGTTTGAGAATAACTCACATGGAGGATAGTGCGCATGGTGACTGTTGTATTCAATCCCGATGCCATTTCGGTGTTTCATCAACACTCTGATACTCCACAGATTACAGAATGCCACCAGATGTGCATCGGAAACTACTACTGGTCTTCCAGGGAACGATCAAAGCGTAGACTCTTTGTGACATTACTCCCATGGAGGAAGGTGCGCATGGTGACTGTTGTATTCAATCCCGATGCATTTTCTGTGTTTCATCAACACTCTGATACTCCACAGATTACAGAATGTCTCCAGATGTTCATCGGAAACTACTACTGGTCTTCCAGGGAACGATCAAAGCGTAGACTGTTTGAGACATTACTCCCATGGAGGAAAGTGCGCATGGTGACTGTTGTATTCAATCCCGATGCAATTTCAGTGTTTCATCAACACTCTGATACTCCACAGATTACAGAATGCCACCAGATGTGCATCGGAAACTACTACTGATCTTCCAGGGAACGATCAAAGCGTAGACTGTTTGAGACATACCTCCCTTAGAGGAAAGTGAGCATTGTGACTGTTCTATTCAATCCCGATGCAATTTCTGTGTTCCATCAACACTCTGATAGTCCACAGATTACAGAATGGCACCAGATGTGCATCGGAAACTACTACTAGCCTTCCAGGGAACGATCAAAGAGTAGACTGTTTGAAAATTACTCCCATGGAGGAATGTGCGCATGGTGACTGTTGTATTCAATCCTGATGCAATTTCTGTGTTTCATCAATACTCTGATAGTCCACAGATTACAGAATGACTCCAGATGTGCATCGGAAACTGATACTGGACTTCCAGAGAACGATCAAAGCGGAGACTGTTTGAGACATTACTCCCATGGAGGATAGTGCGCGTGGTGACTGCTGTATTCAATCCCGATGCAATTTCTGTGTTTCATCAACACTCTGATATTCCACAGATTACAGAATGCCTCCAGATGTGCATCGGAAACTGGTACTGGTCTTCCATTGAACGATCAAAGCGAAGACACTTTGAGACATTGCTCCCATTTAGGAAAGTGCGCATGGTGACTGTTGTATTCAATCCCGATGCATTTTCTGTGTTTCATCAACACTCTGATAGTCCACAGATTACAGAATGCCTCCAGATGTGCATCGGTAACTACTACTGGTCTTCCAGGGAACGATCAAATATTAGACTGTTTGAGAATAACTCACATGGAGGAAAGTGCGCATGGTGACTGTTGTATTCAATCCCGATGCCATTTCGGTGTTTCATCAACACTCTGATACTCCACAGATTACAGAATGCCACCAGATGTGCATCGGAAACTACTACTGGTCTTCCAGGGAACGATCAAAGCGTAGACTCTTTGTGACATTACTCCCATGGAGGAAGGTGCGCATGGTGACTGTTGTATTCAATCCCGATGCATTTTCTGTGTTTCATCAACACTCTGATACTCCACAGATTACAGAATGTCTCCAGATGTTCATCGGAAACTACTACTGGTCTTCCAGGGAACGATCAAAGCGTAGACTGTTTGAGACATTACTCCCATGGAGGAAAGTGCGCATGGTGACTGTTGTATTCAATCCCGATGCAATTTCAGTGTTTCATCAACACTCTGATACTCCACAGATTACAGAATGCCACCAGATGTGCATCGGAAACTACTACTGATCTTCCAGGGAACGATCAAAGCGTAGACTGTTTGAGACATACCTCCCTTAGAGGAAAGTGAGCATTGTGACTGTTCTATTCAATCCCGATGCAATTTCTGTGTTCCATCAACACTCTGATAGTCCACAGATTACAGAATGGCACCAGATGTGCATCGGAAACTACTACTAGCCTTCCAGGGAACGATCAAAGAGTAGACTGTTTGAAAATTACTCCCATGGAGGAAAGTGCGCATGGTGACTGTTGTATTCAATCCTGATGCAATTTCTGTGTTTCATCAACACTCTGATAGTCCACAGATTACAGAATGACTCCAGATGTGCATCGGAAACTGATACTGGACTTCCAGAGAACGATCAAAGCGGAGACTGTTTGAGACATTACTCCCATGGAGGATAGTGCGCGTGGTGACTGTTGTATTCAATCCCGATGCAATTTCTGTGTTTCATCAACACTCTGATATTCCACAGATTACAGAATGCCTCCAGATGTGCATCGGAAACTGGTACTGGTCTTCCATTGAACGATCAAAGCGAAGACACTTTGAGACATTGCTCCCATTTAGGAAAGTGCGCATGGTGACTGTTGTATTCAATCCCGATGCATTTTCTGTGTTTCATCAACACTCTGATAGTCCACAGATTACAGAATGCCTCCAGATGTGCATCGGTAACTACTACTGGTCTTCCAGGGAACGATCAAATATTAGACTGTTTGAGAATAACTCACATGGAGGAAAGTGCGCATGGTGACTGTTGTATTCAATCCCGATGCCATTTCGGTGTTTCATCAACACTCTGATAGTGCACAAATTACAGGATGCCTCCAGATGTGCATCGGTAACTATTACTGTTCTTCCAGGGAACGATCAAAGCGTAGACTGTTTGTGACAATACTCCCGTGGAGGAAGGTGCGCATGGTGACTGTTGTATTCAATGCCGATGCAATTTCTGTGTTTCATCAACACTCTGATACTCCACAGATTACAGAATGTCTCCAGATGTTCATCGGAAACTACTACTGGTCTTCCAGGGAACGATCAAAGCGTAAACTGTTTGAGACATTACTCCCATGGAGGAAAGTGCGCATGGTGACTGTTGTATTCAATCCCGATGCAATCTCTGTGTTTCATCAACACTCTGATACTCCACAGATTACAGAATGCCACCAGATGTGCATCGGAAACTACTACTGGTCTTCCAGGGAACGATCAAAGCGTAGACTGTTTGAGACATACCTCCCGTGGAGGAAAGTGAGCATTGTGACTGTTCTATACAATCCCGATGCAATTTCTGTGTTTCATCAACACTCTGACAGTCCACAGATTACAGAATGGCACCAGATGTGCATCGGAAACTACTACTAGTCTTCCAGGGAACGATCAAAGCGTAGACTGTTATAGAATTACTCCCATGGAGGAAAGTGCGCATTGTGACTGTTGTATTCAATCCTGATGCAATTTCTGTGTTTCATCAACACTCTGATATGCCACAGATTACAGAATGCCTCCAAATGTGCATCGGAAACTGCTACTGGACTTCCAGGGAACGATCAAAACGTAGACTGTTTGAGACATTACTCCCATGGAGGAAAGTGCGCATGGTGACTGCTGTATTCAATCCCGATGCATTTTCTGTGTTTCATCAACACTCTGATAGTCCACAGATTACAGAATGCCACCAGATGTGCATCGGAAACCACTACTGGTCTTCCAGGGAACGATCAAAGCGTAGACTGTTTGAGACATACCTCCCGTGGAGGAAAGTGAGCATTGTGACTGTTCTATTCAATCCCGATGCTATTTCTGTGTTTCATAAACACTCTGATAGTCCACAGATTACAGAATGGCACCTGATGCGCATCGGAAACTACTACTAGTCTTCCAGGGAACGATCAAAGAGTAGACTGTTTGAAAATTACTCCCATGGAGGAAAGTGCGCATGGTGACTGTTGTATTCAATCCTGATGCAATTTCTGTGTTTCATCAACACTCTGATAGTCCACAGATTACAGAATGACTCCAGATGTGCATCGGAAACTGATACTGGACTTCCAGAGAACGATCAAAGCGGAGACTGTTTGAGACATTACTCCCATGGAGGATAGTGCGCGTGGTGACTGTTGTATTCAATCCCGATGCAATTTCTGTGTTTCATCAACACTCTGATATTCCACAGATTACAGAATGCCTCCAGATGTGCATCGGAAACTGGTACTGGTCTTCCATTGAACGATCAAAGCGAAGACACTTTGAGACATTGCTCCCATTTAGGAAAGTGCGCATGGTGACTGTTGTATTCAATCCCGATGCATTTTCTGTGTTTCATCAACACTCTGATAGTCCACACATTACAGAATGCCTCCAGATGTGCATCGGTAACTACTACTGGTCTTCCAGGGAACGATCAAATATTAGACTGTTTGAGAATAACTCACATGGAGGAAAGTGCGCATGGTGACTGTTGTATTCAATCCCGATGCCATTTCGGTGTTTCATCAACACTCTGATAGTGCACAAATTACAGGATGCCTCCAGATGTGCATCGGTAACTATTACTGTTCTTCCAGGGAACGATCAAAGCGTAGACTGTTTGTGACAATACTCCCGTGGAGGAAGGTGCGCATGGTGACTGTTGTATTCAATGCCGATGCAATTTCTGTGTTTCATCAACACTCTGATACTCCACAGATTACAGAATGTCTCCAGATGTTCATCGGAAACTACTACTGGTCTTCCAGGGAACGATCAAAGCGTAAACTGTTTGAGACATTACTCCCATGGAGGAAAGTGCGCATGGTGACTGTTGTATTCAATCCCGATGCAATCTCTGTGTTTCATCAACACTCTGATACTCCACAGATTACAGAATGCCACCAGATGTGCATCGGAAACTACTACTGGTCTTCCAGGGAACGATCAAAGCGTAGACTGTTTGAGACATACCTCCCGTGGAGGAAAGTGAGCATTGTGACTGTTCTATACAATCCCGATGCAATTTCTGTGTTTCATCAACACTCTGACAGTCCACAGATTACAGAATGGCACCAGATGTGCATCGGAAACTACTACTAGTCTTCCAGGGAACGATCAAAGCGTAGACTGTTATAGAATTACTCCCATGGAGGAAAGTGCGCATTGTGACTGTTGTATTCAATCCTGATGCAATTTCTGTGTTTCATCAACACTCTGATATGCCACAGATTACAGAATGCCTCCAGATGTGCATCGGAAACTGCTACTGGACTTCCAGGGAACGATCAAAACGTAGACTGTTTGAGACATTACTCCCATGGAGGAAAGTGCGCATGGTGACTGCTGTATTCAATCCCGATGCATTTTCTGTGTTTCATCAACACTCTGATAGTCCACAGATTACAGAATGCCACCAGATGTGCATCGGAAACCACTACTGGTCTTCCAGGGAACGATCAAAGCGTAGACTGTTTGAGACATACCTCCCGTGGAGGAAAGTGAGCATTGTGACTGTTCTATTCAATCCCGATGCTATTTCTGTGTTTCATAAACACTCTGATAGTCCACAGATTACAGAATGGCACCTGATCGGAAACTACTACTAGTCTTCCAGGGAACGATCAAAGAGTAGACTGTTTGAAAATTACTCCCATGGAGGAAAGTGCGCATGGTGACTGTTGTATTCAATCCTGATGCAATTTCTGTGTTTCATCAACACTCTGATATTCCACAGATTACAGAATGCCTCCAGATGTGCGTCGGAAACTGGTACTGGTCTTCCATTGAACGATCAAAGCGTAGACACTTTGAGACATTACTACCATTTAGGAAAGTGCGCATGGTGACTGTTGTATTCAATCCCGATGCATTTTCTGTGTTTCATCAACACTCTGATAGTCCACAGATTACAGAATGCCTCCAGATGTGCATCGGTAACTACTACTGGTCTTCCAGGGAACGATCAAATATTAGACTGTTTGAGAATAACTCACATGGAGGATAGTGCGCATGGTGACTGTTGTATTCAATCACGATGCCATTTCGGTGTTTCATCAACACTCTGATACTCCACAGATTACAGAATGCCACCAGATGTGCATCGGAAACTACTACTGGTCTTCCAGGGAACGATCAAAGCGTAGACTCTTTGTGACATTACTCCCTTGGAGGAAGGTGCGCATGGTGACTGTTGTATTCAATCCCGATGCAATTTCTATGTTTCATCAACACTCTGATACTCCACAGATTACAGAATGTCTCCAGATGTTCATCGGAAACTACTACTGGTCTTCCAGGGAACGATCAAAGCGTAGACTGTTTGAGACATTACTCCCATGGAGGAAAGTGCGCATGGTGACTGTTGTATTCAATCCCGGTGCAATTTCAGTGTTTCATCAACACTCTGATACTCCACAGATTACAGAATGCCACCAGATGTGCATCGGAAACTACTACTGGTCTTCCAGGGAACGATCAAAGCGTAGACTGTTTGAGACATACCTCCCGTAGAGGAAAGTGAGCATTGTGACTGTTCTATTCAATCCCGATGCAATTTCTGTGTTTCATCAACACTCCGATAGTCCACAGATTACAGAATGGCACCAGATGTGCATCGGAAACTAATACTAGTCTTCCAGGGAACGATCAAAGAGTAGACTGTTTGAGACATTACTTCCATGGAGGATAGTGCGCGTGGTGACTGTTGTATTCAATCCCGATGCAATTTCTGTGTTTCATCAACACTCTGATATTCCACAGATTACAGAATGCCTCCAGATGTGCATCGGAAACTGGTACTGGTCTTCCATTGAACGATCAAAGCGAAGACACTTTGAGACTTTGCTCCCATTTAGGAAAGTGCGCATGGTGACTGTTGTATTCAATCCCGATGCAATTTCTGTGTTTCATCAACACTCTGATACTCCACAGATTACAGAATGTCTCCAGATGTTCATCGGAAACTACTACCGGTCTTCCAGGGAACGATCAAAGCGTAGACTGTTTGAGACATTACTCCCATGGAGGAAAGTGCGCATGGTGACTGTTGTATTCAATCCCGATGCAATTTCAGTGTTTCATCAACACTCTGATACTTCACAGATTACAGAATGCCACCAGATGTGAATCGGAAACTACTACTGGTCTTCCAGGGAACGATCAAAGCGTAGACTGTTTGAGACATACCTCCCGTGGAGGAAAGTGAGCTTTGTGACTGTTCTATCCAATCCCGATGCAATTTCTGTGTTTCATCAACGCTCTGACAGTCCACAGATTACAGAATGGCACCTGATGTGCATCGGAAACTACTACTAGTCTTCCAGGGAACGATCAAAGCGTAGACTGTTTGAGAATTACTCCCATGGAGGAAAGTGCGCATTGTGACTGTTGTATTCAATCCTGATGCAAATTCTGTGTTTCATCAACACTCTGATATGCCACAGATTACAGAATGCCTCCAGATGTGCATCGGAAACTGCTACTGGACTTCCAGGGAACGATCAAAACGTAGACTGTTTGAGACATTACTCCCATGGAGGAAAGTGCGCATGGTGACTGCTGTATTCAATCCCGATGCATTTTCTGTGTTTCATCAACACTCTGATAGTCCACAGATTACAGAATGCCTCCAGATGTGCATCGGTAACTACTACTCGTCTTCCAGGGAACTATCAAAGCGTAGACTGTTTGAAACATTACTCCCATGGAGGAAAGTGCGAATGGTGACTGTTGTATTCAATCCCGAGGGAAATTCTGTGTTTCAATCCACACTTTGAAGGTCCACAGATTACAGAAGGAATCCGGATGTGCATCGGAAACTACTACTGGTCTTCCAGGGAACGATCAATGATTAGACCGTTTGAGAATTACTCCCATGGAGGAAAGTGCGCATCGTAACTGTTGTATTCAATCCCGATGCATTTTCTGGGTTTCATCAACACTCTGATAGACCACAGATTACAGAATGCCTCCAGATGTTCATCGGAAACTACTACTGGTCTTCCTATGAACGATAAAAGCGTAGACTGTTTGAGACATTACTCCCATGGAGGAAAGTGCGCATGGTGACTGTTGTATTCAATCCCGAGGATATTTCTGTGTTTCCATCCACACTTTGAAGGTCCACAGATTACAGAAGGAATCCAGATGTGCATCGGAAACTACTACTGGTCTTCCAGCGAACGATCAAAGCGTAGACTGTTTGAGAATTACTCCCATGGAGGAAAGTGCGCATGGTGTCTGTTGTATACAATCCCGATGTAATTTCTGTGTTTCATCAACAGTCTGATAGTCCACGGACTACAGAATGCCTCCAGATATGCATCGGAAACTGGTACTGGTCTTCCATTGAACGATCAAAGCGTAGACACTTTGAGACATTACTCCCATTTAGGAAAGTGCGCATGGTGACTGTTGTATTCAATCCCGATGCATTTTCTGTGTTTCATCAACACTCTGATAGTCCACAGATTACAGAATGCCTCCAGATGTGCATCGGTAACTACTACTGGTCTTCCAGGGAACGATCAAATGTTAGACTGTTTGAGAATAACTCACATGGAGAATAGTGCGCACGGTGAATGTTGTATTCAATCCCGATGCCATTTCGGTGTTTCATCAACACTCTGATAGTCCACAAATTACAGGATGCCTCCAGATGTGCATCGGTAACTATTACTGTTCTTTTGGGGAACGATCAAAGCGTAGACTGTTTGTGACATTACTCCCGTGGAGGAAGGTGCGCATGGTGACTGTTGTATTCAATCCCGATGCAATTTCTGTGTTTCATCTACACTCTGATACTCCACAGATTACATAATGTCTCCAGATGTTCATCGAAAACTACTACTGGTCTTCCAGGGAAAGATCAAAGCGTAGACTGTTTGAGACAATACTCCCATGGAGGAAAGTGCGCATGGTGACTGTTGTATTCAATCCCGATGCAATTTCAGTGTTTCATCAACACTCTAATACTCCACAGATTACAGAATGCCACCAGATGTGCATCGGAAACCACTACTGGTCTTCCAGGGAACGATCAAAGCGTAGACTGTTTGAGACATACCTCCCGTGGAGGAAAGTGAGCATTGTGACTGTTCAATTCAATCCCGATGCAATTTCTGAGTTTCATATACACTCTGATAGTCCACAGATTACAGAATGGCACCAGATGTGCATCGGAAACTACTACTAGTCTTCCAGGGAAAGATCAAAGAGTAGACTGTTTGAAAATTACTCCCATGGTGGAAAGTGCGCATGGTGACTGTTGTATTCAATCCTGATGCAATTTCTGTGTTTCATCAACACTCTGATAGTCCACAGATTACAGAATGACTCCAGATGTGCATCGGAAACTGATACTGGACTTGCAGAGAACGATCAAAGCGGAGACTGTTTCAGACATTACTCCCATGGAGGATAGTGCGCGTGGTGACTGTTGTATTCAATCCCGATGCATTTTCTGTGTTTCATTAACACTCTGATAGTCCACAGATTACAGAATGCCTCCAGATGTGCATCGGAAACTACTACTGGTCTTCCAGGGAACGATCAAAGCGTAGACTGTTTGAGACATTACTCCCATGGAGGAAAGTGCGCATGGTGACTGTTGTATTCAATCCCGATGCAATGTCAGTGTTTCATCAACACTCTGATACTCCACAGATTACAGAATGCCACCAGATGTGCATCGGAAACTACTACTGGTCTTCCAGGGAACGATCAATGCGTAGACTGTTTGAGACATACCTCCCGTGGAGGAAAGTGAGCATTGTGATTGTTCTATTCAATCCCGATGCAATTTCTGTGTTTCATCAACACTCTGACAGTCCACAGATTACAGAATGGCACCAGATGTGCATCGGAAACTACTACTAGTCTTCCAGGGAACGATCAAAGCGTAGACTGTTTGAGAATTATCCCATGGAGGAAAGTGCGCTATGTGACTGTTGTATTCAATCCTGATGCAATTTCTGTGTTTCATCAACACTCTGATATGCCACAGATTACAGAATGCCTCCAGTAGTGCATCGGAAACTGCTACTGGACTTCCAGGGAACGATCAAAGCGTACACTGTTTGAGAATTACTCCCATGGAGGAAAGTGCGCATGGTGTCTGTTGGATACAATCCCGATGTAATTTCTGTGTTTCATCAACAGTCTGATAGTCCACAGACTACAGAATGCCTCCAGATATGCATCGGAAACTGGTACTGGTCTTCCATTGAACGATCAAAGCGTAGACACTTTGAGACACTACTCTCATTTAGGAAAGTGCGCATGGTGACTGTTGTATTCAATCCCGATGCATTTTCTGTGTTTCATCAACACTCTGATAGTCCACAGATTACAGAATGCCTCCAGATGTGCATCGGAAACTACTGCTGATCTTCCACGGAACGATCAAATATTAGACTGTTTGAGAATAACTCACATGGAGAATGGTGCGCATGGTGACTGTTGTATTCAATCCCGATGCCATTTCGGTGTTTCATCAACACTCTGATAGTCCACAAATTACAGGATGCCTCCAGATGTGCTTCGGTAACTATTACTGTTCTTTTGGGGAACGATCAAAGCGTAGACTGTTTGTGACATTACTCCCGTGGAAGAAGGTGCGCATGGTGACTGTTGTATTCAATCCCGATGCAATTTCTGTGTTTCATCAACACTCTGATACTCCACAGATTACAGAATGTCTCCAGATGTTCATCGAAAACTACTACTGGTCTTCCAGGGAACGATCGAAGCGTAGACTGTTTGAGACATTACTCCCATGGAGGAAAGTGCGCATGGTGACTGTTGTATTCAATCCCGATGCAATTTCAGTGTTTCATCAACACTCTAATACTCCACAGATTACAGAATGCCACCAGATGTGCATCGGAAAGCACTACTGGTCTTCCAGGGAACGATCAAAGCGTAGACTGTTTGAGACATACCTCCCGTGGAGGAAAGTGAGCATTGTGACTGTTCTATTAAATCCCGATGCAATTTCTGTGTTTCATAAACACTCTGATAGTCCACAGATTACAGAATGGCACCAGATGTGCATCGGAAACTACTACTAGTCTTCCAGGGAACGATCAAAGAGTAGACTGTTCGAAAATTACTCCCATGGAAGAAAGTGCGCATGGTGACTGTTGTATTCAATCCTGATGCAATTTCTGTGTTTCATCAACACTCTGATATTCCACAGATTACAGAATGCCTCCAGATGTGCATCGGAAACTGGTACTGGTGTTCCATTGAACGATCAAAGCGTAGACACTTTGAGACATTACTCCCATTTAGGAAAGTGCGCATGGTGACTGTTGTATTCAATCCCGATGCATTTTCGGTGTTTCATCAACACTCTGATAGTCCACAGATTACAGAATGCCTCCAGATGTGCATCGGTAACTACTACTGGTCTTCCAGGGAACGATCAAATATTAGACTGTTTGAGAATAACTCACATGGAGGAAAGTGCGCATGGTGACTGTTGTATTCAATCCCGATGCCATTTCAGTGTTTCATCAACACTCTGATAGTCCACAATTTACAGGATGCCTCCAGATGCGCATCGGTAACTATTACTGTTCTTCCAGGGAACGATCAAAGCGTAGACTGTTTGTGACATTACTCCCGTGGAGGAAGGTGCGCATGGTGACTGTTGTATTCAATCCCGATGCAATTTCTGTGTTTCATCAACACTCTGATACTCCACAGATTAAGAGAATGTCTCCAGATGTTCATCGGAAACTACTACTGGTCTTCCAGGGAACGATCAAAGCGTAGTCTGTTTGAGACATTACTCCCATGGAGGAAAGTGCGCATGGTGACTGTTGTATTCAATCCCGATGCAATTTCAGTGTTTCATCAACTCTCTGATACTCCACAGATTACAGAATGCCACCAGATGTGCATCGGAAACTACTACTGGTCTTCCAGCGAACGATCAAAGCGTAGACTGTTTGAGACATACCTCTCGTGGAGGAAAGTGAGCATTGTGACTGTTCTATTCATTCCCGATGCAATTTCTGTGTTTCATCAACACTCTGACAGTCCACAGATTACAGAATGCCTCCAGATGTGCATCGGTAACTACTACTCGTCTTCCAGGGAACGATCAAAGCGTAGACTGTTTGAGACATTACTCCCATGGAGGAAAGTGCGAATGGTGACTGTTGTATTCAATCCCGAGGGAATTTCTGTGTTTCAATCCACACTTTGAAGGTCCACAGATTACAGAAGGAATCCGGATGTGCATCGGAAACTACTACTGGTCCTCCAGGGAACGATCAATGATTAGACTGTTTGAGAATTACTCCCATGGAGGAAAGTGCGCATCGTAACTGTTGTATTCAATCCCGATGCATTTTCTGGGTTTCATCAACACTCTGATAGACCACAGATTACAGAATGCCTCCAGATGTTCATCGGAAACTACTACTTGTCTTCCTATGAACGATAAAAGCGTAGACTGTTTGAGACATTACTCCCATGGAGGAAAGTGCGCATGGTGACTGTTGTATTCAATCCCGAGGATATTACTGTGTTTCCATCCACACTTTGAAGGTCCACAGATTACAGAAGGAATCCAGATGTGCATCGGAAACTACTACTGGTCTTCCAGGGAACGATCAAAGGATAGACTGTTTGAGAATTACTCCCATGGAGGAAAGTGCGCATGGTGTTTGTTGTATACAATCCCGATGTAATTTCTGTGTTTCATCAACAGTCTGATAGTCCACAGACTACAGAATGCCTCCAGATATGCATCGGAAACTACTACTGGACTTCCAGGGAACGATCAAAGAGTAGACAGTTGAGACATTACTCCCATGGAGGAAAGTGTGCATGGTGACTGTTGTATTCAATCCCGAAGATATTTCTGTGTTTCATCAACACACTGATAGTCCACAGATTACAGAATGGCACCAGATGTGCATCGGAAACTACTACTGGTCTTCCAGGGAACGATCAAAGCGTAGACTGTTTGAGAATTACTCCCATGGAGGAATGTGCGCATGGTGACTGTTGTATTCAATCACGATGCAATTTCTGTGTTTCATCAACACTCTAATAGTCCACAGATTACAGAATGCCTTCAGATGTGCACCGGAAACTACTACTGGTCTTCCAGGTAACGATGAAAGCGTAGACTCTTTGAGACATTACTCCCATGGTGGAAAGTGGGCATGGTGACTCTTGTATTCAATCCCGATGCAATTTCTGTGCTTCATCAACACTCTGATAGTCCACAGATTACAGAATGCCACCAGATGTGCATCGGAAACTACTACTGGTCTTCCAGGGAACGATCAAAGCATAGACTGTTTGAGAATTACTCCCATGGAGGAAAGTGCGCATGGTGACTGTTGTATTCAATCCCGATGCAATTTTTCTGTTTCATCAACACAGATTACAGAATATCTCCAGATGTGCATCGGAATCTACTACTGGTCTTCCAGGGAACGATCAAAGCGTAGACTGTTTGAGAATTACTCCCATGGAGGAAAGTGCGCATTGTGCCTGTTGTATTCAATCGTGATGCAGTTTCTGCGTTTCATCAACACTCTGATATTCCACAGATTACAGAATGCCCCCAGATGTGCATCGGAAACTGCTACTGCTCATCCAGGGAACGATTAAAGTGTAAACTCTTTGAGACATTAATCCCATGGAGGAAAGTGCGCATCGTGATTGTTGTATTCAATCCCGATGCAATTTCTGTGTTTCATCAACACTCTGATAGTCCACAGATTACAGAATGGCACCAGATGTGCATCGGAAACTGCTACTGGTCTTCCAGGGAACGATCAAAGCGTAGACAGTTTGAGAATTACTATCATGGAGCAAAGTGCGCATGGTGACTGTTGTATTCAATCCCGATGCAATTTCTGTGTTTCATCAACACTCTGATTGTCCTCAGATTACAGAATGCCTCCAGAAGTGCATCGGAAACTGCTACTGGTCTGCCAGGGAACGATCAAAGCGTAAACTCTTTGAGACATTACTCACATGGAGGAAAGTGCGCATGGTCACAGTTGTATTTAATCCCGATGCATTTTCTGTGTTTCATCACCACTCTGATAGTCCACAGATTACAGAATGCCTCCAGATGTGCATCGGAATCTACTATTGGTCTTCCAGGGAACGATCAAAGCGTAGTCTGTAGATGACATTTCTCGCATGGAGGAAAGTGCTCATGGTGGCTGTTGTATTCAATCACGATGCAATTTCTGTTTTCATCAACACTCTGATAGTCCACAGATTACAGAATGCCTCCAGATGTGCATAGGAGTCTACTACTGGTCTTCCATGGAACGATAAAGCGTAGACTGTTAGAGGATTACTCCCATGGAGGAAAGTGCGCATGGTGACTGTTGTATTAAATCCCGATGCAATTTATGTGTTTCATAAATACTCTGATAGTCCACAGATTGCAGAATGCCACCAGACGTGCATCGTAAACTACTACTGGTCTTCCAGGGAACGATCAAAGCGTAGACTGTTTGAGACATTACTCCAATGGAGGAAAGTGGGCATGGTGACTGTTGTATTCAATCTCGATGCAATTTCTGTGTTTCATCAACTCTCTGATAATCCACAGATGGCAGAATGCCACCAGATGTGCATCCGAATCTACTACTGGTCTTCCAGGGGACGATCAAAGCGTAGATTGTTTGAGACATACCTCCCGTGGAGGAAAGTGCGCATTGTGACTGTTGTATTCAATCCCGATGCAATTTCTGTGTTTCATTAACACTCTGATAGTCCACAGATTTCAGAATGCCACCAGATGTGCATCGGAAACTAATACTGGGCTTCCAGGGAATGATCATAGCGTAGACTGTTAGAGACATTACTTCCATGGAGGAAAGTGCGCATGGTGACTGTTGTATTCAATCGCGATGCAATTTCTGTGTTTCATCAACACTCTGATAGTCCACAGATTACAGAATGCCTCCAGATGTGCATCGGTATCTACCACTGGTCTTCCAGGGAACGATCAAAGCGTAGACTGTTAGAGACATTACTCGAATGGAGGAAAGTGCGCATGGTGACTGTTGTATTCAATCCCGATACAATTTCTATGTTTCATCAACACTCTGATAGTCCACAGATTACAGAATGCCTCCAGATGTGCATCGGAATCTACTACTGGTCTTCCAGGGAACGATCAAAGCGTAGACTGTTTGAGACATACCTCCCGTGGAGGAAGTGCGCATGGTGACTGATGTATCCAATCCCGATGCAATATCTGTGTTTCATCAACACTCTGATAGTGCACAGATTACAGAAAGCCTCCAGATGTGCGTCGGTAACTACTACTGGTATTCCAGGGAACGATCAAAGCGTAGACTGTTAGAAAACTTACCCCTATGGAGGAAAGTGCGCATGGTGACTGTTCTATTCAATTCCGAGACAATTACTGTGTTTCATCAACACTTTGAAGGTCCACAGATTACAGAATGCCAACAGACGTGCATCGGAAACTAATACTGGGCTTCCAGGAAATGATCATAGCGTAGACTGTTAGAGACATTACTTCCATGGAGGAAAGTGCGCATGGTGACTGTTGTATTCAATCCCGATGCAATTTCTGTGGTTCATCAACTCTCTGATAGTCCACAGGTTACATAATGCCTCCAGATGTGCATCGGTATCTACCACTGGTCTTCCAGGGAACGATCAAAGCGTAGACTGTTAGAGACATTACTCGAATGGAGGAAAGTGCGCATGGTGACTGTTGTATTCAATCCCGATTCAATTTCTATGTTTCATCAACACTCTGATAGTCCACAGATTTCAGAATGCTTCCAGATGTGCATCGGTAACTACTACTGGTCTTCCTTGGAACGATCAAAGCGTAGACTGTTTGAGACATTACTCCCATGGAGGAAAGTGCGCGTGGTGACTGTTGTATTCAATCCCGAAGCAATTTCTGTCTTTCATCAACACTCTGATAGTCCACAGATTACAGAATGCCTCCAGATGTTCATCGGAAACTGCTACTGCTCCTCCAGGGAACGATCAAAGCGTAGACTGTTAGTGAAATTACTCCTATGGAGGAAAGTGCGCATGGTGACTGTTGTATTCAATTCCGAGACAATTACTATGTTTCTTCAACACTTGGAAGGTCTACAGATTACAGAAAGATTCCAGATGTGCATAGGAATCTACTACTGGTCTTCCAGGGAACGATTAAAGCGTTGACTGTTTGAGGATTACTCCCATGGAGGAAAGTGCGCATGGTGACTGTTGTATTCAATCCCGATGCAATTTCTGTGTTTCATCAACTCTCTGATACTCCACAGATTACAGAATGACTCCAGATGTGCATCGGTAACTACTACCGGTCTTCCAGGGAACGATCAAAGGGTAGACTGTTTGAGACATTACTCCCATGGAGGAAAGTGCGCATGGTGACTGTTGTATTCAATCCCGATGCAATTTCTGTGTTTCATCAACACTCTGATAGTCCACAGATTACAGAATGCCTCCAGTTGTGCATCGGTAACTGCTACTGGTCTTCCAGGGAACGATCAAAGCGTAGACTGTTAGAGAAATTACTCCTATGGAGGAAAGTGCGCATGGTGACTGTTGTATTCAATTCCGAGACAATTACTGTGTTTCATCAACACTTTGAAGGTTCACAGATTACAGAAAACCTCCAGATGTGCATAGGAATCTACTACTGGTCTTCCAGGGAACGATTAAAGCGTAGAGTTTTTGAGGATTACTCCCATGGAGGAAAGTGCGCATGGTGACTGTTGTATTTAATCCCGATGCATTTTCTGTGTTTCATCACCACTCTGATAGTCCTCAGATTACAGAATGCCTCCAGATGTTCATCGGAAACTACTATTGGTCTTCCAGGGAACGATCAAAGCGTAGACTGTAGATGACACTTCTCGCATGGAGGAAAGTGCTCATGGTGGCTGTTGTATTCAATCACGATGCAATTTCTGTTTTCATCAACACTCTGATAGTCCACAGATTACAGAATGCCTCCAGATGTGCATCAGAATCTACTACTGGTCTTCCAGGGAACGATCAAAGTGTAGACTGTTAGAGAAATTACTCCTATGGAGGAAAGTGCGCATGGTGACTGTTCTATTCAATTCCGAGACAATTACTGTGTTTCATCAACACTTTGAAGGTCCACGGATTACATAAAGCCTCCAGATGTGCATAGGAATCTACTACTGGTCTTCCAGGGATCGATTAAAGCGTAGACTGTTTGAGGATTACTCCCATGGAAGAAAGTGCGCATGGTGACTGTTGTATTAAATCCCGATGCAATTTCTGTGTTTCATAAATACTCTGATAGTCCACAGATTGAAGAATGCCACCAGACGTGCATCGTAAACTACTACTGGTCTTCCAGGGAACGATCAAAGCGTAGACTGTTTGAGACATGACTCCCACGGAGGAAAGTGGGCATGGTGGCTGTTGTATTCAATCGCGATTAAATTTCTGTGTTTCATCAACACTCTGATAGTACACACATTACAGAATGCCACCAGATGTGCATCAAAAAACTACTACTGGTCTTCCAGGGAACGATCAACCCGTAGACTGTTTGAGACATTACTCCCGTGGAGGAAAGTGCGCATGGTGACTGTTGTATTCAATCCCGATGCAATTTCTGTGTTTCATCAACTCTCTGATACTCCACAGACTACAGAATGCCTCCAGATGTGCATCGGTAACTACTACCGATCTTCCAGGGAACGATCAAAGCGTAGACTGTTAGAGACATTACTCGAATGGAGGAAAGTGCGCATGGTGACTGTTGTATTCAATCCCGATACAATTTCTATGTTTCATCAACACTCTGATAGTCCACAGATTTCAGATGTGCATCGATAACTACTACTGGTCTTCCTTGGTACGATCAAAGCGTAGACTGTTTTAGACATTACTCCCATGGAGGAAAGTGCGCATGGTGGCTGTTGTATTCAATCCCGAAGCAATTTCTGTCTTTCATCAACACTCTGATAGTCCACAGAGTACAGAATGCCTCCAGATGTTCATCGAAAACTGCTACTGCTCTTCCAGGGAACGATCAAAGCGTCGACAGTTAGAGAAATTACTCCTATGGAGGAAAGTGCGCATGGTGACTGTTGTATTCAATTCCGAGACAATTACTGTGTTTCGTCAACACTTGGAAGGTCTACAGATTACAGAAAGCCTCCAGATGTGCATATGAATCTACTACTGGTCTTCCAGGGAACGATTAAAGCGTAGACTGTTTGAGGATTACTCCCATCGAGGAAAGTGCGCATGGTGACTGTTGTATTAAATCCCGAAGCAATTTCTGTGTTTCATCAACTCTCTGATACTCCACAGATTACAGAACGCCTCCAGATGTGCATCGGTAACTACTACCGGGCTTCCAGGGAACGATCAAAGCGTAGACTGTTTGAGACATTACTCCCGTGGATGAAAGTGCGCATGGAGACTGTTGTATTCAATCCCGATGCAATTTCTGTGTTTCATCAACACTCTGATACTCCACAGATTACAGAATGCCACCAGATGTGCATCGGAAACTACTACTGGTCTTCCAGGGAGCGATCAAAGCGTAGACTGTTTGAGAATTACTCCCGTGTAGGAAAGTGCGCACGGTGACTGTTGTATTCAATCCTGATGCAATTTCTGTGTTTCATCAACACTCTGACAGTCCACAGATTACAGAATGCCTCCAGATGTGCATCGGAAACTGCTACTGCTCTTCCAGGGAATGATCAAAGCGTAAACTCTTTGAGACACTAATCCCATGGAGGAAAGTGCGCATCGTGGTTGTTGTATTCAATCCCGATGCATTTTCTTTGTTTCATCAACAGTCTGATAGTCCACAGATTATAGACTGCCTCCAGATATGCATCGGAAACTACTACTGGACTTCCAGGGAACGATCAAAACGTAGACTGTTTGAGACATACCTCCCGTATAGGAAAGTGAGCATGGTGTCTGTTGTATTCAATCCTGATGCATTTTCTGTGTTTCATCAACACTCTGATAGTCCACAGATTACAGAATGTCTCCAGATGTGCATCGGAAAATGCTACTCGTCTTCCAGGGAACGATCATGGCGTAAACTCTTTGATATATTACTCCCATGGAGGAAAGTGCGCATGGTGACTGTTGTATTTAAACCCGATGCATTTTCTGTGTTTCATCAACACTCTGATAGTCCACAGATTACAGAATGCCTCCAGATGTGCATCGGGATCTACTACTGGTCTTCCAGGGAACGATCAAAGCGTAGACTGTAGAAGACATTTCTCGCATGGAGGAAAGTGCGCAAGGTGGCTGTTGTATTCAATCACGATGCAATTTCTGTGTTTCATCAACACTCTGATAGTCCACAGATTACAGAATGCCTCCAGATGCGTATCGGAATCTACTACTGGAGGAAAGTGCGCAAGGTGGCTGTTGTATTCAATCACGATGCAATTTCTGTGTTTCATCAACACTCTGATAGTCCACAGATTACAGAATGCCTCCAGATGTGCATCGGAATCTACTACTGGTCTTCCAGGGAACGATCAAAGCGTAGACTGTTTGAGACATTACTCCCGTGGAGGAAAGTGCGCATGGTGACTGTTGTATTCAATCCCGATGCAATTTCTGTGTTTCATCAACTCTCTGATACTCCACAGATTACAGAATGCCTCCAGATGTGCATCGGTAACTACTACCGGTCTTCCAGTTAACGATCAAAGCGTAGACTGTTAGAGACATTACTCCCATGGAGGAAAGTGTGCATGGTGACTGTTGTATTCAATCCCGATGCAATTTTTGTGTTTCATCAATACTCTGATAGTCCACAGATTACAGAATGCCACCTGATGTGCATCGGAAACTACTACTGGTCTTCCAGGGAACGATCAAAGCGTAGACTGTTTGAGACATTACTCCCGTGGATGAAAGTGCGCATGGTGACTGTTGTATTCAATCCCGATGCAATTTCTGTGTTTCATCAACACTCTGATACTCCACAGATTACAGAATGCCACCAGATGTGCACCGGAAACTACTACGTGTCTTCCAGGGAACGATCAAAGCGTAGACTGTTTAAGACATACCTCCTGTGGATTAAAGTGCGCATGATGACTGTTGCATTCAATCCCGATGCAATTTCTGTGTTTCATCAAAACTCTGATAGTCCACAGAACAGAATGGCACCAGATGTGCATCGGAAAGTACTACTGGTTTCCAGGGAACGATCAAAGCGTAAACTGTATGAGAATTACTCCCGTTTAGGAAAGTGCGCATGGTGACTGTTGTATTCAATCCTGATGCAATTTCTGTGTTTCATCAACACTCTGATAGTCCACAGATTACAGAATGCCTCCAGATGTGCATCGGAATCTACTACTGGTCTTCCAGGGAACGATCAAATCGTAGACTGTTTGAGACATACCTCCCGTGGAGGAAAGTGCGCATGGTGGTTGTTGTATTCAATCCTGATGCATTTTCTGTCTTTTATCAGCATTCTGATAGTCCACAGATTACAGAATGCCTCCAGATGTGCATCGGTAACTACTACTCGTCTTCCAGGCAACGATCAAAGCGTAGACTGTTTGAGACATTACTCCCATGGAGGAAAGTGCGCATGGTGTCTGTTGTATTCAATCCCGAGGCAATTTCTGTGTTTCAATCCACACTTTGAAGAATCACAGATTACAGAAGGAATCCAGATGTGCATCGGTAACTACTACCGGTCTTCCAGGGAACGATCAACGGGTAGACTGTTTGAGACATTACTCCCATGGAGGAAAGTGCGCATGGTGACTGTTGTATTTAATACCGATGCATTTTCTGTGTTTCATCAACACTCTGATAGTCCACAGATTACAGAATGCCTCCAGATGTGCATCGGAATCTACTACTGGTCTTCCAGGGAACGATCAAAGCGTAGACTGTAGAAGACATTTCTCGCATGGAGGAAAGTGCGCATGGTGGCTGTTGTATTCCATCACGATGCAATTTCTGTGTTTCATCAACACTCTGATAGTCCACAGATTACAGAATGCCACCAGATGTGCATCGGAATCAACTACTGGTCTTCCAGGGAACGATCAAAGCGTAGACTGTTTGAGACATACCTTACTTGGAGGAAAGTGCGCATGGTGACTGTTGTATTCAATCCCGATGCAATTTCTGTGTTTCATCAACTCTCTGATACTCCACAGATTACAGAATGCCTCCAGATGTGGATCGGTAACTACTACCGGTCTTCCAGGGAACGATCAAAGCGTAGACTGTTTGAGACATTACTCCCATGGAGGAAAGTGCCCATGGTGACTGTTGTATTCAATCCCGATGCAATTTCTGTCTTTCATCAACACTCTGATAGTCCACAGATTACAGAATGCCTCCAGATGTGCATCGGAAACTGCTACTGCTCTTCCAGGGAATGATCAAAGCGTAAACTCTTTGAGACACTAATCCCATGGAGGAAAGTGCGCATCGTGGTTGTTGTATTCAATCCCGATGCATTTTCTTTGTTTCATCAACAGTCTGATAGTCCACAGATTACAGAATGTCCCCAGATGTGCATCGGAAACTGCTAGTGGACTTCCAGGGAACGATCAAAGCGTAGACCGTTTGAGACATTACTCCAATGGAGGAAAGTGCGCATGGTGACAGTTGTATTTAATCCCGATGCATTTTCTGTGTTTCATCAACACTCTGATAGTCCACAGATTACAGAATGCCTCCAGATTTGCATCGGAATCTACTACTGGTCTTCCAGGGAAAGATCAAAGCGTAGACTGTTTGAGTCATACCTCCCATGGTGGAAAGTGCGCATGGTGACAGTTGTATTCAATCCCGATGCAATTTCTATGTTTCATCAACACTCTGATAGTCCACAGATTACAGAATGCCTCCAGATGTGCATCGGTAACTACTACTGGTCTTCCAGGGAACGATCAAAGCGTAGACTGTTAGAGAAATTACTCCTATGGAGGAAAGTGCGCATGGTGACTGTTGTATTCAATTCCGAGACAATTACTGTGTTTCATCAACACTTTGAAGGTCCACAGATTTCAGAAAGCCTCCAGATGTACATAGGAATCTACTACTGGTCTTCCAGGGAACGATTAAAGCGTAGACTGTTTGAGGATTACTCCCTTGGAGGAAAGTGCGCATGGTGACTGTTGTATTAAATCCCGATGCAATTTCTGTGTTTCATCATTACTCTGATAGTCCACAGATTGCAGAATGCCTCCAGATGTGCATCGGAATCTACTACTGGTCTTCCAGGGAACGATCAAAGCGTAGACTGTTTGAGACATTACTCCCGTGGAGGAAAGTGCGCATGGTGATTGTTGTAATCAATCCCGATGCAATTTCTGTGTTTCATCAAATCTCTGATACTCCACAGATTACAGAATGCCTCCAGATGTGCATCGGTAACTACTACCGGTCTTCCAGGGAACGATCAAAGCGTAGACTGTTTGAGACATTACTCCCATGGAGGAAAGTGTGCATGGTGACTGTTGTATTCAATCCCGATGCAATTTTTGTGTTTCATCAATACTCTGATAGTCCACAGATTACAGAATGCCACCAGATGTGCATCGGAAACTACTACTGGTCTTCCATGGAACGATCAAGGCGTAGACTGTTTGAGACATTACTCCCGTGGATGAAAGTGCGCATGGTGACTGTTGTATTCAATCCCGATGCAATTTCTGTGTTTCATCAACACTCTGATACTCCACAGATTACAGAATGCCACCAGATGTGCACCGGAAACTACTACGTGTCTAGCAGGGAACGATCAAAGCGTAGACTGTTTGAGACATACCTCCTGTGGAGGAAAGTGCGCATGGTGGTTGTTATATTCAATTACGATGCATTTTCTGTGTTTCATCAACAGTCTGATAGTCCACAGATTACAATACTGCCTCCAGATGTGCATCGGAAACTGCTACTGCTCTTCCAGGGAAAGATCAAAGCGTAAACTCTTTGAGACATTAATCCCATGGAGGAAAGTGCGCATCGTGGTTGTTGTATTCAATCATGATGCATTTTCTTTGTTTCATCAACAGTCTTATAGTCCACAGATTATAGACTGCCTCCAGATATGCATCGGAAACTACTACTGCACTTCCAGGGAACGATCAAAGCGTAGACTGTTTGAGACATACCTCCCGTATAGGAAAGTGAGCATGGTGACTGTTGTATTCAATCCTGATGCAATTTCTGTGTTTCATCAACACTCTGATAGTCCACAGATTACAGAATGCCCCCAGATGTGCATCGGAAACTGCTACTGGACTTCCAGGGAACGATCAAAGCGTAGACTGTTTGAGACATTACTCCCATGGAGGAAAGTGCGCATGGTGACTGTTGTATTTCATCCCGATGCATTTTCTGTGTTTCATCAACATTCTGATAGTCCAGAGATTACAGAATGCCTCCAGATGTGCATCGGGATCTACTACTGGTCTTCCAGGGAACGATCAAAGCGTAGACTGTAGAAGACATTTCTTGCATGGAGGAAAGTGCGCAAGGTGGCTGTTGTATTCAATCACGATGCAATTTCTGTGTTTCATCAACACTCTGATAGTCCACAGATTACAGAATGCCTCCAGATGTGCATCGGAATCTACTACTGGTCTTCCAGGGAACGATCAAAGCGTACACTGTTCGAGTCATACCTCCCATGGAGGAAAGTGGGCATGGTGACTGTTGTATTCAATCCCGATGCAATCTCTGTGTTTCATCAACACTCTGATAGTCCACAGATTACACAATGCCTCCAGATGTGCATCGGTAACTACTACTGGTGTTCCAGGGAACGATCAAAGCGTAGACTGTTTGAGACATTACTCCCGTGGATGAAAGTGCGCATGGTGACTGTTGTATTCAATCCCGATGCAATTTCTGTGTTTCATCAACACTCTGATACTCCACAGATTACAGAATGCCACCAGATGTGCACCGGAAACTACTACGTGTCTTCCAGGGAACGATCAAAGCGTAGACTGTTTGAGGATTACTCCCATGGAGGAAAGTGCGCATGGTGACTGTTGTATTAAATCCCGATGCAATTTCTGTGTTTCATCATTACTCCGATAGTCCACAGATTGCAGAATGCCTCCAGATGCGCATCGGAATCTACTACTGGTCTTGCAGGGAACGATCAAAGCGTAGACTGTTTGAGACATTACTCCCGTGGAGGAAAGTGCGCATGGTGACTGTTGTATTCAATCCCGATGCAATTTCTGTGTTTCATCAACTCTCTGATACTCCACAGATTACAGAATGCCTCCAGATGTGCATCGGTAACTACTACCGGTCTTCCAGGAACGATCAAAGCGTAGACTGTTTGAGACATTACTCCCATGGAGGAAAGTGTGCATGGTGACTGTTGTATTCAATCTCGATGCAATTTTTGTGTTTCATCAATACTCTGATAGTCCACAGATTACAGAATGCCACCAGATGTGCATCGGAAACTACTACTGGTCTTCCAGGGAACGATCAAAGCGTAGACTGTTTGAGACATTACTCCCGTGGATGAAAGTGCGCATGGCGACTGTTGTATTCTATCCCGATGCAATTTCTGTGTTTCATCAACACTCTGGTACTCCACAGATTACAGAATGCCACCAGATGTGCACCGGAAACTACTACGTGTCTTCCAGGGAACGATCAAAGCGTAGACTGTTAGAGACATACCTCCTGTGGATTAAAGTGCGCATGATGACTGTTGTATTCAATCCCGATGCAATTTCTGTGTTTCATCAAAACTCTGATAGTCCACAGAACAGAATGGCACCAGATGTGCATCGGAAACTACTACTGGTCCTCCAGGGAACGATCAAAGCGTAGACTGTAGAGGACATTTCTCGCATAGAGGAAAGTGCGCGTGGTGGCTGTTGTATTCAATCCCGATACAATTTCTGTGTTTCATCAACTCTCTGAATCTCCACAGATTACAGAATGCCTCCAGATGTGCATCGGTAACTACTACCGGTCTTCCAGGGAACGATCAACGGGTAGACTGTTTGAGACATTACTCCCATGGAGTAAAGTGCGCATGGTGACTGTTGTATTCAATCCCGATGCAATTTCTGTCTTTCATCAACACTCTGATAGTCCACAGATTACAGAGTGCCTCCAGATGTGAATCGGAACTGCTACTGCTCTTCCAGGGGAAGATCAAAGCGTAAACTCTTTGAGACATTAATCCTATGGAGGAAAGTGCGCATCGTGGTTGTTGTATTCAATCCCGATGCATTTTCTTTGTTTCATCAACAGTCTGATAGTCCACAGATTATAGACTGCCTCCAGATATGCATTGGAAACCACTACTGGACTTCCAGGGAACCAACAAAGCGAAGACTGTTTGAGACATACCTCCCGTATAGGAAAGTGTGCATGGTGACTGTTGTATTCAATCCTGATGCAATTTCTGTGTTTCATAAACACTCTGACAGTCCACAGATTACAGAATGCCCCCAGATGTGCATCGGAAACTGCTACTGGACTTCCAGGGAACGATCAAAGCGTAGACTGTTTGAGACATTACTCCCATGGAGGAAAGTGCGCATGGTGATTGTTGTATTTAATCCTGCTGCATTTTCTGTGTTTCATCAACACTCTGATAGTCCAGAGATTACAGAATGCCTCCAGATGTGCATCGGGATCTACTACTGGTCTTCCAGGGAACGATCAAAGCGTAGACTGTAGAAGACATTTCTCACATGGAGGAAAGTGCGCAAGGTGGCTGTTGTATACAATCACGATGCAATTTCTGTGTTTCATCAACACTCTGATAGTCCACAGATTACAGAATGCCTCCAGATGTGCATCGGAATCTACTACTGGTCTTCCAGGGAACGGTCAAAGCGTAGACTGTTTGAGTCATACCGCCCATGGAGGAAAGTGCGCATGGTGACTGTTGTATTCAATCCCGATGCAATTTCTGTGTTTCATCAACACTCTGATAGTCCACAGATTACAGAATGCCTCCAGATGTGCATCGGTAACTACTACTGGTCTTCCAGGTAACGATCAAAGCGTAGACTGTTAGAGAAATTACTCCTATTTAGGAAAGTGCGCATGGTGACTGTTGTATTCAATTTCGGGACAATTACTGTGTTTCATCAACACTTTGAAGGTCCACAGATTACAGAAAGCCTCCAGATGTGCATCGGTAAGTACTACCGGTCTTCCAGGGAACGATCAAAGCGTAGACTGTTTGAGACATTACTCCCATGGAGGAAAGTGTCCATGGTGACTGTTGTATTCAATCCCGATTCAATTTTTGTGTTTCATCAATACTCTGATAGTCCACAGATTACAGAATGCCGCCAGATGTGCATCGGAAACTACTACTGGTCTTCCGGGGAACGATCAAAAAGTAGACTGTTTGAGACATTACTCCCGTGGATTAAAGTGCGCATGGTGACTGTTGTATTCAATCCCGATGCAATTTCTGTGTTTCATCAACACACTAATACTCCACAGATTACAGAATGCCACCAGATGTGCGCCGGAAACTACTATGTGTCTTCCAGGGAACGATCAAAGCGTAGACTGTTTGAGACATACCTCCTGTGGATTAAAGTGCGCATGATGACTGTTGTATTCAATCCCGATGCAATTTCTGTGTTTCATCAAAACTCTGATAGTCCACAGAACAGAATGGCAAAAGATGTGCATCGGAAACTACTACTGGTCTTCCAGGGAACGATCAAAGCGTAGACTGTGTGAGAATTACTCCCGTGGAGGAATGTGCGCATGGTGACTGTTGTATTCAATCCTGATGCAATTTCTGTGTTTCATCAACACTCTGATAGTCCACAGATTACAGAATGCCCCCAGATGTGCATCGGAAACTGCTACTGGACTTCTAGGGTACGATCAAAGCGTAGACTGTTTGAGACATTACTCCCATGGAATAAAGTGCGCATGGTGACTGTAGTATTCAATCCGATGCAATTTCTGTGTTTCATCAACACTCTGATAGTCCACAGATTACAGAATGCCTCCAGATGTGCATCGGAATCTACTACTGGTCTTCCAGGGAACGATCAAAGCGTAGACTGTTTGAGACATACCTCCCGTGGAGGAAAGTGCGCATGGTGGTTGTTGTATTCAATCCCGATGCATTTTCTGTGTTTCATCAACAGTCTGATAGTCCACAGATTACAGACTGCCTCCAGATGTGCATCGGAATCTACTTCTGGTCTTCCAGGGAACGATCGAAGCGTAGACTGTAGAAGACATTTCTCGCATAGAGGAAAGTGCGCATGGTGGCTGTTGTATTCAATCCCGATGCAATTTCTGTGTTTCATCAACTCTCTGATACTCCACAGATTACAGAATGCCTCCAGATGTGGATCGGTAACGACTACCGGTCTTCCAGGGAACGATCAACGGTTAGACTGTTTGAGACATTACTCCCATGGAGGAAAGTGCGCATGGTGACTGTTGTATTCAATCCCGATGCAATTTCTGTCTTTCATCAACACTCTGATAGTCCACAGATTACAGAATGATTCCAGATGTGCATCGGAAACTGCTACTGCTCTTCCAGGGAAAGATCAAAGCGTAAACTCTTTGAGACATTAATCCCATGGAGGAAAGTGCGCATCGTGGTTGTTGTATTCAATCCCGATGCATTTTCTTTGTTTCATCAACAGTCTGATAGTCCACAGATTACAGACTGCCTCCAGATATGCATCGGAAACTACTACTGGACTTCCAGGGAACGATCAAAGCGTAGACTGTTTGAGACATATTTCCCGTATAGGAAAGTGCGCATGGTGACTGTTGTATTCAATCCCGATGCAATTTCTGTGTTTCATCAACACTCTGATAGTCCACAGATTACAGAATGTCTCCAGATGTGCATCGGAAAATGCTACTCGTCTTCCAGGGAACGATCAAAGCGTAGACTGTTTGAGACATACCTCCCATGGAGGAAAGTGCGCATGGTGACTGTTGTGTTCAATCCCGATGCAATTTCTGTGTTTCATCAACACTCTGATAGTCCACAGATTACAGAATGCCTCCAGATGTGCATCGGTAACTACTACTGGTCTTCCAGGGAACGATCAAAGCGTATAATGTTAGAGAAATTACTCCTATGGAGGAAAGTGCGCATGGTGACTGTTGTATTCAAACCCGATGCAATTTTAGTGTTTCATCAACTCTCTGATACTCCACAGGTTACGGAATGCCTCCAGATGTGCATCGGTAACTACTACCGGTCTTCCAGGGAACGATCAAAGCGTAGAGTGTTTGAGACATTACTCCCATGGAGGAAAGTGTGCATGGCGACTGTTGTATTCAATCCCGATGCAATTTTAGTGTTTCATGAATACTCTGATAGTCCACAGATTACAGAATGCCCCCAGATGTGTATCGGAAACTGCTACTGGACTTCCAGGGAACGATCAAAACGTTGACTGTTTGAGACATTACTCCTGTGGATGAATGTGCTCATGGTGACTGTTGTATTCAATCCCGATGCAATTTCTGTGTTTTATCAACACTCTGATACTCCACAGATTACAGAATGCCACAAGATGTGCACCGGAAACTACTAAGTGTCTTCCAGGGAACGATCAAATCGTAGACTCCCGTGGAGGAAAGTGCGCATGGTGACTGTTGTATTCAATCCTGATGCAATTTCTGTGTTTCATCAACACTCTGATAGTCCACAGATTACAGAATGCCCCTAGATGTGTATCGGAAACTGCTACTGGACTTCCAGGGAACGATCAAAGCGTAGACTGTTTGAGACATTACTCCCACGGAGGAAAGTGCGCATGGTGACTGTTGTATTTAATCCCGAGGCAATTTCTGTGTTTCATCAACACTCTGATACTCCACAGATTACAGAATGCAACCAGATGTGCACCGGAAACTACTAAGTGTCTTCCACGGACCGATCAAAGCGTAGACTCCCGTGGAGGAAAGTGCGCATGGTGACTGTTGTATTCAATCCTGATGCAATTTCTGTGTTTCATCAACACTCTGATAGTCCACAGATTACAGAATGCCCCTAGATGTGTATCGGAAACTGCTACTGGACTTCCAGGGAACGATCAAAGCGTAGACTGTTTGAGACATTACTCCCACGGAGGAAAGTGCGCATGGTGACTGTTGTATTCAATCCCGAGGCAATTTCTGTGTTTCATCAACACTCTGATAGTCCACAGATTACAGAATGCCCCCAGATGTGCATCGGAAGCTGCTACTGGACTTCTAGGGTACGATCAAAGCGTAGACTGTTTGAGACATTACTCCCATGGAATAAAGTGCGCATGGTGACTGTAGTATTCAATCCGATGCAATTTCTGTGTTTCATCAACACTCTGATAGTCCACAGATTACAGAATGCCTCCAGATGTGCATCGGAATCTACTACTGGTCTTCCAGGGAACGATCAAAGCGTAGACTGTTTGAGACATAACTCCCGTGGAGGAAAGTGCGCATGGTGGTTGTTGTATTCAATCCCGATGCATTTTCTGTGTTTCTTCAACAGTCTGATAGTCCACAGATTACAGACTGCCTCCAGATGTGCATCGGAATCTACTTCTGGTCTTCCAGTGAACGATCGAAGCGTAGACTGTAGAAGACATTTCTCGCATAGAGGAAAGTGCGCATGTTGGCTGTTGTATTCAATCCCGATGCAATTTCTGTGTTTCATCAACTCTCTGATACTCCACAGATTACAGAATGCCTCCAGATGTGCATCGGTAACTACTACCGGTCTTCCAGGGAACGATCAACGGGTAGACTGTTTGAGACATTACTCCCATGGAGGAAAGTGCGCATGGTGGCTGTTGTATTCAATCCCGATGCAATTTCTGTCTTTCATCAACACTCTGATAGTCCAAAGATTACAGAATGCCTCCAGATGTGCATCGGAAACTGCTACTGCTCTTCCAGGGAAAGATCAAAGCGTAAACTCTTTGAGACATTAATCCCATGGAGGGAAGTGCGCATCGTGGTTGTGGTATTCAATCCCGATGCATTTTCTTTGTTTCATCAACAGTCTGATAGTCCACAGATTACAGACTGCCTCCAGATATGCATCGGAAACTACTACTGGACTTCCAGGGAACGATTAAAGCGTAGACTGTTTGAGACATATTTCCCGTATGGGAAAGTGCGCATGGTGACTGTTGTATTCAATCCCGATGCAATTTCTGTGTTTCATCAACACTCTGATAGTACACAGATTACAGAATGCCACCAGATGTGCATCGGAAACTACTACTGGTCTTCCAGGGAACGATCAACCCGTAGACTGTCTGAGACATTACTCCCGTGGAGGTAAGTGCGCATGGTGACTGTTGTATTCAATCCCGATGCAATTTCTGTGTTTCATCAACTCTCTGATACTCCACATATTGCAGAATGTCACCAGACGTGCATCGGAATCTACTACTGGTCTTCCAGGGAACGATCAAAGCGTAGACTGTTTGAGACATTACTCCCATGGAGGAAAGTGTGCATGGTGACTGTTGTATTCAATCCCGATGCAATTTTAGTGTTTCATCAACTCTCTGATACTCCACAGATTACGGAATGCCTCCAGATGTGCATCGGTAACTACTACCGGTCTTCCAGGGAACGATCAAAGCGTAGACTGTTTGAGACATTACTCCCACGGAGGAAAGTGTGCATGGCGACTGTTGTATTCAATCCCGATGCAATTTTAGTGTTTCATGAATACTCTGATAGTCCACAGATTACAGAATGCCCCCAGATGTGTATCGGAAACTGCTACTGGACTTCCAGGGAACGATCAAAGCGTTGACTGTTTGAGACATTACTCCCGTGGATGAATGTGCTCATGGTGACTGTTGTATTCAATCCCGATGCAATTTCTGTGTTTTATCAACACTCTGATACTCCACAGATTACAGAATGCCACCAGATGTGCACCGGAAACTACTAAGTGTCTTCCAGGGAACGATCAAAGCGTAGACTCCCGTGGAGGAAAGTGCGCATGGTGACTGTTGTATTCAATCCTGATGCAATTTCTGTGTTTCATCAACACTCTGATAGTCCACAGATTACAGAATGCCCCCAGATGTGTATCGGAAACTGCTACTGGACTTCCAGGGAACGATCAAAGCGTAGACTGTTTGAGACATTACTCCCACGGAGGAAAGTGCGCATGGTGACTGTTGTATTCAATCCCGAGGCAATTTCTGTGTTTCTTCAACACTCTGATAGTCCACAGATTACAGAATGCCTCCAGATGTGCATCGGTAACTGCTACTGCTCTTCCAGGGAAAGATCAAAGCGTAAACTCTTTGAGACATTAATCCCATGGAGGAAAGTGAGCATCGTGGTTGTTGTATTCAATCCCGATGCATTTTCTTTGTTTCATCAACAGTCTGATAGTCCACAGATTACAGACTGCCTCCAGATATGCATCGGAAACTACTACTGGACTTCCAGGGAACGATCAAAGCGTAGACTGTTTGAGACATACTTCCCGAATAGGAAAGTGCGCATGGTGACTGTTGTATTCAATCCCGATGCAATTTCTGTGTTTCATCAACACTCTGATAGTCCACAGATTACAGAATGCCTCCAGATGTGCATCGCTAACTACTACCGGTCTTCCAGGGAACGATCAAAGCGTATACTGTTAGAGAAATTACTCCTATGGGGGAAAGTGCGCATGGTGACTGTTGTATTCAATTCCGAGACAATTACTGTGTTTCATCAACACTTTGAAGGTCCACAGATTACAGAGCCTCCAGATGTGCATAGGAATGTACTACTGGTCTTCCAGGGAACGATTAAAGCGTAGACTGTTTAAGGATTACTCCCATGGAGGAAAGTGCGCATGGTGACTGTTGTATTAAATCCCGATGCAATTTCTGTGTTTCATCATTACTCTGATAGTACACAGATTACAGAATGCCACCAGATGTGCATCGGAAACTACTACTGGTCTTCCAGGGAACGATCAAAGCGTAGACTGTTTGAGACATTACACCCATGGAGGAAAGTGTGCATGGTGACTGTTGTATTCAATCCCGATGCAATTTTAGTGTTTCATCAACTCTCTGATACTCCACAGATTACAGAATGCCTCCAGATGTGCATCGATAACAACTACCGGTCTTCCAGGGAACGATCAAAGCGTAGACTGTTTGAGACATTACTCCCATGGAGAAAGTGTGCATGGTGACTGTTGTATTCAATCCCGATGCAATTTTAATGTTTCATCAATACTCTGATAGTCCACAGATTACAGAATAACACCAGATGTGCATCGGAAACTACTACTGGTCTTCCAGGGAACGATCAAAGCGTAGACTGTTTGAGACATTACTCCCGTGGATGAATGTGCTCATGGTGACTGTTGTATTCAATCCCGATGCAATTTCTGTGTTTTATCAACACTCTGATTCTCCACAGATTACAGAATGCCACCAGATGTGCACCGGAAACTACTAAGTGTCTTCCAGTTAACGATCAAAGCGTAGACTGTTTGAGACATACCTCCTGTGGATTAAAGTGCGCATGGTTACTGTTGTATTCAATCCCGATGCAATTTCTGTCTTTCATCAACACTCTGATACTCCACAGATTACGGAATGGCACCAGATGTGCATCGGAAACTACTACTGGTCTTCCAGGGAACGATCAAAGCGTAGACTGTTTGAGAATTACTCCCGTGGAGGAAAGCTCGCATGGTGACTGTTGTATTCAACCCTGATGCAATTTCTGTGTTTCATCAACACTCTGAAAGTCCACAGATTACAGAATGCCCCCAGATGTGTATCGGAAACTGCTACTGGACTTCCAGGGAACGATCAAAGCGTAGACTGTTTGAGACATTACTCCCATGGAGGAAAGTGCGCATGGTGACTGTTTTATTCAATCCCGATGCAATTTCTGTGTTTCATCAACACTCTGATAGTCCACAGATTACAGAATGCCTCCAGATGTGCATCGGAAACTGCTACTGGTCATCCAGGGAACGATCATGGCGTAAACTCTTTGAGACATTACTCCCATGGAGGAAAGTGCGCATGGTGACTGTTGTATTTAATCGCGATGCATTCTCCGTGTTTCATCGACACTCTGATAGTCCACAGATTACAGAATGCCTCCAGATGTGCTTCGGAATCTACTACTGGTCTTCCAGGGAACGATCAAACCGTAGACTGCAGAAGACATTTCTCGCATGGAGGAAAGTGCGCATGGTGGCTGTTGTATTCAATCCCGATGCAATTTCTGTGTTTCATCAACACTCTGATAGTCCACAGATTACAGAATGCCTCCAGATGTGCATCGGAATCTACTACTGGTCTTCCAGGGAACGATCAAAGCGTAGACTGTTTGAGGATTACTCCCATAGAGGAATGTGCGCATGGTGACTGCTGTATTCAATTCCGAGACAATAACTGTGTTTCATCAACACTTTGAAGGTCCACAGATTACAGAAAGCCTCCAGATGTGCATAAGAATCTACTACTGGTCTTCCAGGGAACGATTAAAGCGTAGACTGTTTGAGGATTACTCCCATGGAGGAAAGTGCGCAAGGTGACTGTTGTATTCAATCCCGATGCAATTCCTGTGTTTCATCAACACTCTGATAGTCCATAGATTACAGAATGCCGCCAGATGTGCATCGGAAACTGCTACTGGACTTCCAGGGAACGATCAAAGCGTAGACTGTTTGAGACATTACTCCCATGGAGGAAAGTTCGCATGGTGACTGTTGTATTCAATCCCGATGCAATTTCTGTGTTTCAACAAAACTCTGATAGTCCACAGATTACAGAATGCCCCCAGATGTGCATCGGAAACTGCTACTCGTCATCCAGGGAACGATCATGGCGTAAACTCTTTGAGACATTACTCCCATGGAGGAAAGTGCCCATGGTGACTGTTGTATTTAATCCCGATGCATTTTCTGTGTTTCATCAACACTCTGATAGTCCACAGATTACAGAATGCCTCCAGATGTGCATCGGAATCTACTACTGGTCTTAGAGGGAACGATCAAATCGTAGACCGTAGAAGACATTTCTCACATGGAGGAAAGTGCGCATGGTGGCTGTTGTATTCCATCACGATGCCATTTCTTTGTTTCATCAACATTCTGAAAGTCCACGGATTACTGAATGCCTCCAGATGTGCATCGGAATCTACTACTGGTCTTCCAGGGAACGATCAAAGCGTAGACTCTTTGAGACATACCTCACGTGGAGGAAAGTGCGCATGGTGACTGTTGTATTCAATCCCGATGCAATTTCTGTGTTTGATCAACACTCTGATAGTCCACAAATTACAGAATGCTTCCAGATGTGCATCGGTAACTACTACTGGTCTTCCAGGGAACGATCAAAACGTAGACTGTTAGAGAAATTACTCCTATGGAGGAAAGTGCGCACGGTGACTGTTGTATTCAATTCCGAGAAAATAACTGTGTTTCATCAACACTTTGAAGGTCCACAGATTACAGAAAGCCTTGAGATGTGCATAGGAATCTACTACTGGTCTTCCAGGGAACGATTAAAGCGTAGACTGTTTGAGGATTACTCCCATGGAGGAAAGTGCGCATGGTGACTGTTTTATTCAATCCCGATGCAATTTCTGTGTTTATCAACTCTCTGATACGCCTCAGATTACAGAATGCCTCCAGATGTGCATCGGTAACTACTACCGGTCTTCCAGGGAACGATCAAAGCGTAGACTGTTTGAGACATTACTCCCATGGAGGAAAGTAGGCACGGTGACTGTTGTATTCAATCCCGATGAAATTTCTGTGTTTCATCAACACTCTGATAGTACACAGATTACAGAATGCCACCAGATGTGCATCGGAAACTACTACTGGTCTTCCAGGGAACGATCAACCCGTAGACTGTTTGAGACATAACTCCCGTGGAGGAAAGTGCGCATGGTGGCTGTTGTATTCAATCCCGATGCAATTTCTGTGTTTCATCAACTCTCTGATACTCCACATATTGCAGAATGTCACCAGATGTGCATCGGAATCTACTACTGGTCTTCCAGGGAACGATCAAAGCGTAGACCGTTTGAGACATTACTCCCATGGAGGAAAGTGTGCATAGTGACTGTTGTATTCAATCCCCATGCAATTTTAGTGTTTCATCAACTCTCTGATACTCCACAGATTACAGAATGCCTCCAGATGTGCATCGATAACTGCTACCGGTCTTCCAGGGAACGATCAAAGCGTAGACTGTTTGAGACATTACTCCCATGGAGGAAAGTGCGCATGCTGACTGTTGTATTCAATCCCGATGCAATTTCTGTGTTTCATCAACACTCTGATAGTACACAGATTAAAGAATGCCACCAGATGTGCACCGGAAACTACTAAGTGTCTTCCAGGGAACGATCAAATCGTAGACTGTTTGAGACATACCTCCTGTGGATTAAAGTGCGCATGGTTACTGTTGCATTCAATCCCGATGCAATTTCTGTCTTTCATCAACACTCTGATACTCCACAGATTACGGAATGGCACCAGATGTGCATCGGAAACTACTACTGGTCTACCAGGGAACGATCAAAGCGTAGACTGTTTGAGACATTACTCCCGTGGTAGAAAGTGCGCATGGTGACTGTTGTATTCAATCCCGATGCAATTTCTGTGTTTCATCAACACACTAATACTCCACAGATTACAGAATGCCACCAGATGTGCACCGGAAACTACTATGTGTCTTCCAGGGAACGATCAAAGCGTAGACTGTTTGAGACATACCTCCTGTGGATTAAAGTGCTCATGGTGACTGTTGTATTCAATCCCGATGCAATTTCTGTGTTTTATCAACACTCTGATACACCAAAGATTACAGAATGCCACCAGATGTGCACCGGAAACTACTATGTGTCTTCCAGGGAACGATCAAAGCGTAGACTGTTTGAGACATACCTCCTGTGGATTAAAGTGCGCATGGTTACTGTTGTATTCAATCCCAATGCAATTTCTGTGTTTCATCAACACTCTGATAGTCTACAGATTACGGAATGGCACCAGATGTGCATCGGAAACTACTACTGGTCTTCCAGGGAACGATCAAAGCGTAGACTGTTTGATAATTACTCCCGTGGAGGAAAGTGCGCATGGTGACTTTTGTATTCAATCCTGATGCAATTTCTGTGTTTCATCAACACTCTGATAGTCCACAGATTACAGAATGCCCCCGGATGTGTATCGGAAACTGCTACTGGACTTCCAGGGAACGATCAAAGCGTAGACTGTTTGAGACATTACTCCCGTGGATGAATGTGCTCATGGTGACTGTTGTATTCAATCCCGATGCAATTTCTGTGTTTTATCAACACTCTGATACTCCACAGATTACAGAAAGCCACCAGATGTGCACCGGAAACTACTAAGTGTCTTCCAGGGAACGATAAAAGCGTAGACTGTTTGAGACATACCTCCTGTGGATTAAAGTGCGCATGGTTACTGTTGTATTCAATCCCGATGCAATTTCTGTCTTTCATCAACACTCTGATACTCCACAGATTACGGAATGGCACCAGATGTGCATCGGAAACTACTACTGGTCTTCCAGGGAACGATCAAAGCGTAGACTGTTTGAGACATTACTCCGGTGGTAGAAAGTGCGCATGGTGACTGTTGTATTCAATCCCGATGCAATTTCTGTGTTTCATCAACACTCTGATACTCCACAGATTACAGAAGGCCACCAGATGTGCACAGGAAACTACTACGTGTCTTCCAGGGAACGATCAAAGCGTAGACTGTTTGAGACATACCTATTGTGGATTAAAGTGCGCATATTGACTGTTGTATTCAATCCCGATGCAATTTCTGTGTTTCATCAACACTCTGATAGTCCACAGATTACTGAATGGCACCAGATGTGCATCGGAAACTACTACTCGTCTTCCAGGGAATGATCAAAGCGTAGACTGTTAGAGACATTACTTCCATGGAGGAAAGTGGGCATGGTGACTGTTGTATTCAATCCCGATGCAATTTCTGTATATCATCAACACTCTGATCGTCTGCAGATTACAGAATGCCTCCAGATGTGCATCGGTATCAACTACTGGTCTTCCAGCGACCGATCAAAGCGTAGACTGTTAGAGACATTACTCCCATGGAGAAAAGTGCGCATGGTGACTGTTGTATTCAATCCCGATACAATTTCTGTGTTTCATCAACACTCTGATAGTCCACAGATTACAGAATGCCTCCAGATGTGCATCGGTAACTACTACTGGTCTTCCTTGGAACGATCAAAGCGTAGATTGTTTGAGACATTACTCCCAAGGAGGAAAGTGCGCATGGTGCTGTTGTATTCAATCACGATGCAATTTCTGTCTTTCATCAACACTCTGATAGTCTACAGATTACAGAATGCCTCCAGATGTGCATCGGAAACACCTACTGCTCTTCCAGGGAACGATCAAAGCGTAAAATCTTTGAGACATTAATCCCATGGAGGAACGTGCTCATCATGATTGTTGTATTCAATCCCGATGCATTTTCTGTGTTTCATCAACAGTCTGATAGTCCACAGATTACAGAATTCCTCCAGTTATGCATCGGTAACTACTACATGTCTTCCAGGGAACGATCAAAGCGTAGACTGTTTTAGACATTACTCCCATGGAGGGAAGTGCGCATGGTGACTGTTGTATTCAATCCCGAGGCAATTTCTATGTTTCAGTCCACACTTTGAAGGTCCACAGGTCACAGAAGGAATCCGGATGTGCATCGGAAACTACTACTGGTCTTCCAGGGAACGATCAAAGCGTAGACTGTTTTAGACATTACTCCCATGGAGGAAAGTGCGCATGGTGACTGTTGTATTCAATCCCGATACAATTTCTGTGTTTCATCAACACTCTGATAGTCCACAGATTACAGAATGCCTCCAGATGTGCATCGGTAACTACTACTGGTCTTCCTTGGAACGATCAAAGCGTAGATTGTTTGAGACATTACTCCCAAGGAGGAAAGTGCGCATGGTGACTGTTGTATTCAATCACGATGCAATTTCTGTCTTTCATCAACACTCTGATAGTCTACAGATTACAGAATGCCTCCAGATGTGCATCGGAAACACCTACTGCTCTTCCAGGGAACGATCAAAGCGTAAAATCTTTGAGACATTAATCCCATGGAGGAACGTGCTCATCATGATTGTTGTATTCAATCCCGATGCATTTTCTGTGTTTCATCAACAGTCTGATAGTCCACAGATTACAGAATTCCTCCAGTTATGCATCGGTAACTACTACATGTCTTCCAGGGAACGATCAAAGCGTAGACTGTTTTAGACATTACTCCCATGGAGGGAAGTGCGCATGGTAACTGTTGTATTCAATCCCGAGGCAATTTCTATGTTTCAGTCCACACTTTGAAGGTCCACAGGTCACAGAAGGAATCCGGATGTGCATCGGAAACTACTACTGGTCTTCCAGGGAACGATCAAAGCGTAGACTGTTTTAGACATTACTCCCATGGAGGAAAGTGCGCATGGTGACTGTTGTATTCAATCCCGATGCAATTTTAGTGTTTCATCTTCACTCTGATAGTCCACAGATTACAGAATGGCACCAGATGTGCATCGGAAACTACTACTGGTCTTCCAGGGAACGATCAAAGCGTAGACTGTTTGAGACATTACTCCCGTGGATGAATGTGCTCATGGTGACTGTTGTATTCAATCCCGATGCAATTTCTGTGTTTTATCAACACTCTGATACTCCACAGATTACAGAATGCCACCAGATGTGCACCGGAAACTACTAAGTGTCTTCCAGGGAACGATCAAAGCGTAGACTGTTTGAGACATACCTCCTGTTGATTAAAGTGCGCATGGTTACTGTTGTATTCAATCCCGATGAATTTCTGTCTTTCATCAACACTCTGATAGTCCACAGGTTACAGAATGGCACCAGATGTGCATCGGAAACTACTACTCGTCTTCCCGAGAATGATCAAAGCGTAGACTGTTAGAGACATTACTTCCATGGAGGAAAGTGGGCATGGTGACTGTTGTATTCAATCCCGATGCAATTTCTGTATTTCATCAACACTCTGATCGTCCGCAGATTACAGAATGCCTCCAGATGTGCATCGGTATCAACTACTGGTCTTCCAGGGACCGATCAAAGCGTAGACTGTTCGAGACATTACTCCCATGGAGGAAAGTGCGCATGGTGACTGTTGTATTTAATCCCGATACAATTTCTGTGTTTCATCAACACTCTGATAGTCCACAGATTACAGAATGCCTCCAGATGTGAATCGGTAACTACTACTGGTCTTCCTTGGAACGATCAAAGCGTAGATTGTTTGAGACATTACTCCCATGGAGGAAAGTGCGCATGGTGACTGTTGTATTCAATCCCGATGCAATTTCTGTCTTTCATCAACACTCTGATAGTCTACAGATTACAGAATGCCTCCAGATGTGCATCGGCAACACCTACTGCTCTTCCAGGGAACGATCAAAGCGTAAACTCTATGAGACATTAATCCCATGGAGGAACGTGCTCATCATGTTTGTTGTATTCAATCCCGATGCATTTTCTGTGTTTCATCAACAGTCTGATAGTCCACAGATTACAGAATTCCTCCAGTTGTGCATCGGTAACTACTACATGTCTTCCAAGGAACGATCAAAGCGTAGACTGTTTTAGACATTACTCCCATGGAGGGAAGTGCGCATGGTGACTGTTGTATTCAATCCCGAGGCAATTTCTATGTTTCAGTCCACACTTTGAAGGTCCACAGGTCACAGAAGGAATCCGGATGTGCATCGGAAACTACTACTGGTCTTCCAGGGAACGATCAAAGCGTAGACTGTTTTAGACATTACTCCCATGGAGGAAAGTGCGCATGGTGACTGTTGTATTCAATCCCGATGCAATTTTAGTGTTTCATCTTCACTCTGATAGTCCACAGATTACAGAATGGCACCAGATGTGCATCGGAAACTACTACTGGTCTTCCAGGGAACGATCAAAGCGTAGACTGTTTGAGACATTACTCCCGTGGATAAATGTGTTCATGGTGACTGTTGTATTCAATCCCGATGCAATTTCTGTGTTTTATCAACACTCTGATACTCCACAGATTACAGAATGCCACCAGATGTGCACCGGAAACTACTAAGTGTCTTCCAGGGAACGATCAAAGCGTAGACTGTTTGAGACATTACTCCCATGGAGGAAAGTGCGCATGGTGACTGTTGTATTCAATCCCGATGCAATTTCTGTGTTTCATCAACACTCTGATAGTCCACAGATTACAGAATGCCTCTAGATGTGCACCGGAAACTGCTACTGGTCATCCAGGGAACGATCATGGCGTAAACTCTTTGAGACATTACTCCCATAGAGGAAAGTGAGCATGGTGACTGTTGTATTTAATCCCGATGCATTCTCTGTGTTTCATCAACACTCTGATAGTCCACAGATTACAGAATGCCTCCAGATGTGCTTCGGAATCTACTACTGGTCTTCCAGGGAACGATCAAAGCGTAGACTGTAGAAGACATTTCTCGCATGGAGGAAAGTGCGCATGGTGGCTGTTGTATTCCATCACGATGCAATTTCTGTGTTTCATCAACACTCTGATAGTCCACAGATTACAGAATGCCTCCAGATGTGCATCGGAATCTACTACTGGTCTTCCAGGGAACGATCAAAGCGTAGACTTTTTGAGGATTACTCCCATGGAGGAAATTGCGCATGGTGACTGTTGTATTCAATTCCGAGACAATAACTGTGTTTCATCAACACTTTGAAGGTCCACAGATTACAGAAAGCCTCCATATGTGCATAAGAATCTACTACTGGTCTTCCAGGGAACGATCAAAGCGTAGACTGTTTGAGACATACCTCCTGTGGATTAAAGTGCGCATGGTGACTGTTGTATTCAATCCCGATGCAATTTCTGTGTTTCATCAACACTCTGATAGTCCACAGATTACAGAATGGCACCAGATGTGCATCGGAAACTACTACTCGTCTTCCAGAGAATGATCAAAGCGTAGACTGTTAGAGACATTACTTCCATGGAGGAAAGTGGGCATGGTGACTGTTGTATTCAATCCCGATGCAATTTCTGTATTTCATCAACACTCTGATCGTCCGCAGATTACAGAATGCCTCCAGATGTGCATCGGTATCAACTACTGGTCTTCCAGGGACCGATCAAAGCGTAGACTGTTCGAGACATTACTCCCATGGAGGTAAGTGCGCATGGTGACTGTTGTATTCAATCCCGATACAATTTCTGTGTTTCATCAACACTCTGATAGTCCACAGATTACAGAATGCCTCCAGATGTGCATCGGTAACTACTACTGGTCTTCCTTAGAACGATCAAAGCGTAGATTGTTTGAGACATTACTCCCATGGAGGAAAGTGCGCATGGTGACTGTTGTATTCAATCCCGATGCAATTTCTGTCTTTCATCGACACTCTGATAGTCTACAGATTACAGAATGCCTCCAGATGTGCATCGGAAACACCTACTGCTCTTCCAGGGAACGATCAAAGCGTAAACTCTATGAGACATTAATCCCATGGAGGAACGTGCTCATCATGATTGTTGTCTTCAATCCCGATGCATTTTCTGTGTTTCATCAACAGTCTGATAGTCCACAGATTACAGAATTCCTCCAGTTGTGCATCGGTAACTACTACATGTCTTCCAGGGAACGATCAAAGCGTAGACTGTTTTAGACATTACTCCCATGGAGGGAAGTGCGCATGGTGACTGTTGTATTCAATCCCGAGGCAATTTCTATGTTTCAGTCCACACTTTGAAGGTCCACAGGTCACAGAAGGAATCCGGATGTGCATCGGAAACTACTACTGGTCTTCCAGGGAACGATCAAAGCGTAAACTGTTTGAGGATTACTCCCATGGAGGAAAGTGCGAATGGTGTCTGTTGGATACAATCCCGATGCAATTTCTGTGTTTCATCAACTCTCTGATACTCCTCAGATTACAGAATGCCTCCAGATGTGCATCGGTAACTACTACCGGTCTTCCAGGGAACGATCAAAGCGTAGACTGTTTGAGACATACCTCCTGTTGATTAAAGTGCGCATGGTTACTGTTGTATTCAATCCCGATTCAATTTCTGTCTTTCATCAACACTCTGATACTCCACAGATTACGGAATGGCACCAGATGTGCATCGGAAACTACTACTGGTCTTCCAGGGAAAGATCAAAGCGTAGACTGTTTGAGAATTACTCCCGTGGAGGAAAGTGCGCATGGTGACTGTTGTATTCAATCCTGATGCAATTTCTGTGTTTCATCAACACTCTGATAGTCCACAGATTACAGAATGCCCCAGATGTGTATTGGAAACTGCTACTGGACTTCCAGGGAACGATCAAAGCGTAGAATGTTTGAGACATTACTCCCATGGAGGAAAGTGCGCATGGTGACTGTTGTATTCAATCCCGATGCAATTTCTGTGTTTCATCAACACTCTGATAGTCCACAGATTACAGAATGCCTCCAGATGTGCATCGGAAACTGCTACTGGTCATCCAGGGAACGATCATGGCGTAAACTCTTTGAGACATTACTCCCATGGAGGAAAGTGCGCATGGTGACTGTTGTATTTAATCCCGATGCATTCTCTGTGTTTCATCAACACTCTGATAGTCCACAGATTACAGAATGCCTCCAGATGTGCTTCGGAATCTACTACTGGTCTTCCAGGGAACGATCAAAGCGTATACTGTAGAAGACATTTCTCGCATGGTGGAAAGTGCGCATGGTGGCTGTTGTATTCCATGACGATGCAATTTCTGTGTTTCATCAACACTCTGATAGTCCACAGATTACAGAATGCCTCCAGATGTGCATCGGAATCTACTACTGGTCTTCCAGGGAACGATCAAAGCGCAGACTGTTTGAGGATTACTCCCATGGAGGAAAGTGCGCATGGTGACTGTTGTATTCAATTCCGAGACAATTTCTGTGTTTCATCAACTCTCTGATACTCAACAGATTACAGACTGCCTCCAGATATGCATGGGAAACTACTACTGGACTTCCAGGGAACGATCAAAGCGTAGACTGTTTGAGACATAACTCCCATATAGGAAAGTGCGCATGGTGACTGTTGTATTCAAACCCGATGCAATTTTATTGTTTCATCAAGTCTCTGATATTCCACAGATTACAGAATGCCTCCAGATGTGCATCGGTAACTACGACAGGTCTTCCAGGGAACGATCAAAGCGTAGACTGTTTTGAGACATTACTCCCATGGAGGAAAGTATGCATGGTGACTGTTGTATTCAATCCCGATGCAATTTTAGTGTTTCATCAATACTCTGATAATCCACAGTTTACAGAATGCCACCAGATGTGCATCGGAAACTACTACTGGTCTACCAGGGAACGATCAAAGCGTAGACTGTTTGAGACATTACTCCCGTTAATGAAAGTGCGCATGGTGACTGTTGTATTCAATCCCGATGCAATCGCTGTGTTTCATCAACACTCTGATACTCCACAGATTACAGAATGCCACCAGATGTGCACCGGAAACTACTACGACTCTTCCAGGGAACGATCAAAGCGTAGACTGTTTGAGACATACCTCCTGTGGATTAAAGTGCCCATGGTGACTGTTGTATTCAATCCCGATGCAATTTCTGTGTTTGATCAACACTCTGATAGTCCACAAATTACAGAATGCCTCCAGATGTGCATCGGTAACTACTACTGGTCTTCCAGGGAACGATCAAAACGTAGACTGTTAGAGAAATTACTCCTACGGAGGAAAGTGCGCATGGTGACTGTTGTATTCAATTCCGAGAAAATAACTGTGTTTCATCAACACTTTGAAGGTCCACAGATTACAGAAAGCCTTGAGATGTGCATAGGAATCTACTACTGGTCTTCCAGGGAACGATTAAAGCGTGGACTGTTTGAGGATTACTCCCATGGAGGAAAGTGCGCATGGTGACTGTTGTATTCAATCCCGATGCAATTTCTGTGTTTCATTAACTCTCTGATACTCCTCAGATTACAGAATGCCTCCAGATGTGCATCGGTAACTACTACCGGTCTTCCAGGGAACGATCAAAGCGTAGACTGTTTGAGACATTACTCCCATGGAGGAAAGTGCGCATGGTGACTGTTGTATTCAATCCCGATGTAATTTCTGTCTTTCATCAACACTTTGAACGTCCACAGATTACAGAAAGCCTCCAGATGTGCATAGGAATGTACTACTGGTCTTCCAGGGAACGATTAAAGCGTAGACTGTTTAAGGATTACTCCCATGGAGGAAAGTGCGCATGGTGACTGTTGTATTAAATCCCGATGCAATTTCTGTGTTTCATCATTACTCTGATAGTCCACAGATTGCAGAATGCCACCAGACGTGCATCGTAAACTACTACTGGTCCTCCAGGGAACGATCAAAGCGTAGACTGTTTGAGACATTACTCCCATGTAGGAAAGTAGGCATGGTGACTGTTGTATTCAATCCCGATGAAGTTTCTGTGTTTCATCAACACTCTGATAGTACACAGATTACAGAATGCCACCAGATGTGCATCGGAAACTACTACTGGTCGTCCAGCTAACGATCAACCCGTAGACTGTTTGAGACATTACTCCCGTGGAGGAAAGTGCGCATGGTGACTGTTGTATTCAATCCCGATGCAATTTTAGTGTTTCATCAACTCTCTGATACTCCACAGATTACAGAATGCCTCCAGATGTGCATCGATAACTACTACCGGTCTTCCAGGGAACGATCAAAGCGTAGACTGTTTGAGACATTACTCCCGTGGTAGAAAGTGCGCATGGTGACTGTTGTATTCAATCCCGATGCAATTTCTCTGTTTCATCAACACTCTGATACTCCACAGATTACAGAAGGCCACCAGATGTGCACCGGAAACTACTACGTGTCTTCCAGGGAACTATCAAAGCGTAGACTGTTTGAGACATACCTCCTGTGGATTAAAGTGCGCATGGTGACTGTTGAATTCAATCCCGATGCAATTACTGTGTTTCATCAACACTCTGATAGTCCACAGATTACAGAATGGCACCAGATGTGCATCGGAAACTACTACTGGTCTTCCAGAGAATGATCAAAGCGTAGACAGTTAGAGACATTACTTCCATGGAGGAAAGTGGGCATGGTGACTGTTGTATTCAATTCCGATGCAATGTCTGTATTTCATCAACACTCTGATCGTCCACAGATTACAGAATGCCTCCAGATGTGCATCGGTATCAACTACTGGTCTTCCAGGGACCGATCAAAGCGTAGACTGTTAGAGACATTACTCCCATGGAGGAAAGTGCACATGGTGACTATTGTATTCAATCCCGATACAATTTCTGTTTTTCATCAACACTATGATAGTCCACAGATTACAGAATGCCTCCAGATGTGCATCGGTAACTACTACTGGTCTTCCTTGGAACGAGCAAGGCGTAGACTGTTTGAGACATTACTCCCATGGAGGAAAGTGCGCATGGTGACTGTTGTATTCAATCCCGGTGCAATTTCTGGCTTTCATCAACACTCTGATAGTCTACAGATTACAGAATGCCTCCAGATGTGCAACGGAAACACCTACTGCTCTTCCAGGGAACGATCAAAGCGTAAACTCTTTGAGACATTAATCCCATGGAGGAACGTGCTCACCATGATTGTTGTATTCAATCCCGATGCATTTTCTGTGTTTCATCAACAGTCTGATAGTCCACAGATTACAGATTTCCTCCAGTTGTGCATCGGTAACTACTACATGTCTTCCAGGGAACGATCAAAGCGTAGACTGTTTTAGACATTACTCCCATGGAGGGAAGTGCGCATGGTGACTGTTGTATTCAATCCCGAGGAAATTTCTATGTTTCAGTCCACACTTTGAAGGTCCACAGGTCACAGAAGGAATCCGGATGTGCATCGGAAACTACTACTGGTCTTCCAGGGAACGATCAAAGCGTAGACTGTTTTAGACATTACTCCCATGGAGGGAAGTGCGCATGGTGACTGTTGTATTCAATCCCGATGCAATTTTAGTGTTTCATCTTCACTCTGATAGTCCACAGATTACAGAATGGCACCAGATGTGCATCGGAAACTACTACTGGTCTTCCAGGGAACGATCAAAGCGTAGACTCTTTGAGACATACCTCCCGTGGAGGAAAGTGCGCATGATGACTGTTGTATTCAATCCCGATGCAATTTCTGTGTTTCATCAAAACTCTGATAGTCCACAGATTACAGAATGGCACCAGATGTGCATCGGAAACTACTACTGGTCTTCCAGGGAACGATCAAAGCGTAGACTGTAGAAGACATTACTCGCATGGAGGAAAGTGCGCATGGTGACTGTTGTATTCAATTCCGATGCTATTTCTGTGTTTGATCAACACTCTGATAGTCCTCAAGTTACAGAATGCCTCCAGATGTGCATCGGTAACTACTACTGGTCTTCCAGGGAACGATCAAAGCGTAGACTGTTAGAGAAATTACTCCTATGGAGGAAAGTGCGCATGGTGACTGTTGTATTCAATTCCGAGACAATAACTGTGTTTCATCAACACTTTGAAGGTCCACAGATTACAGAAAGCCTCCAGATGTGCATAAGAATCTACTACTGGTCTTCCAGGGAACGATCAAAGCGTAGACTGTTTGAGACATTAATACCATGGAGGAAAGTGCGCATCGTGGTTGTTGTATTCAATCCCGATGCATTTTCTTTGTTTCATCAACAGACTGATAGTCCACAGATTACAGACTGCCTCCAGATATGCATCGGAAACTACTACTGGACGTCCAGGGAACGATCAAAGCGTAGACTGTTTGAGACACTACTCCCATGGAGGAAAGTGCGCATGGTGACTGTTGTATTCAATCCCGGTGCAATTTCTGTCTTTCATCAACACTCTGATAGTCTACAGATTACAGAATGCCTCCAGATGTGCATCGGAAACACCTACTGCTCTTCCAGGGAACGATCAAAGCGTAAACTCTTTGAGACATTAATCCCATGGAGGAACGTGCTCATCATGATTGTTGTATTCAATCCCGATGCATTTTCTGTGTTTCATCAACAGTCTGATAGTCCACAGATTACAGATTTCCTCCAGTTGTGCATCGGTAACTACTACATGTCTTCCAGGGAACGATCAAAGCGTAGACTGTTTTAGACGTTACTCCCATGGAGGGAAGTGCGCATGGTGACTGTTGTATTCAATCCCGAGGCAATTTCTATGTTTCAGTCCACACTTTGAAGGTCCACAGGTCACAGAAGGAATCCGGATGTGCATCGGAAACTACTACTGGTCTTCCAGGGAACGATCAAAGCGTAGACCGTTTTAGACATTACTCCCATGGAGGAAAGTGCGCATGGTGACTGTTGTATTCAATCCCGATGCAATTTTAGTGTTTCATCTTCAATCTGATAGTCCACAGATTACAGAATGGCACCAGATGTGCATCGGAAACTACTACTGGTCTTCCAGGGAACGATCAAAACGTAGACTCTTTGAGACATACCTCCCGTGGAGGAAAGTGCGCATGGTGACTGTTGTATTCAATCCCGATGCAATTTCTGTGTTTCATCAACACTCAGATAGTCCACAGATTACAGAATGCATCCAGATGTGCATCGGAAACTACTACTGGTCTTCCAGGGAACGATCAAAGCGTAGACTGTTTGAGAATCACTCCCATGGAATAAAGTGCGCATGGTAACAGTTATATTCAATCCTGATGCTCTTTCTGTGTTTCATCAACACTCTGATAGTCCACAGATTACGGAATGGCAGCAGATGTGCATCGGAAACTACTACTGGTCTTCCAGGGAACGATCGAAGCGTAGACTGTTTGAGACATTACTCCCGTGGATGAAAGTGCGGATGGTGACTGTTGTATTAAATCCCGATGCAATTTCTGTGTTTTATCAACACTCTGATGCTCCATAGATTACAGAATGCCACCAGATGTGCACCGGAAACTACTACGTGTCTTCCAGGGAACGATCAAAGCGTAGACTGTTTGAGCCATACCTCCTGTGGATTAAAGTGCGCATGGTGACTGTTGTATTCAATCCCGATGCTATTTCTGTGTTTCATCAACACTCTGATAGTCCACAGATTACGGAATGGCACCAGATGTGCATCGGAAACTACTACTGGTCTTCCAGGGAACGATCAAAGCGTAGACTGTTTGAGAATTACTCCCGTGGAGGAAAGTGCGCATGGTGACTGTTGTATTCAATCCTGATTCAATTTCTGTGTTTCATCAACACTCTGATAGTCCACAGATTACAGAATTCCCCCAGATGTGCATCGGAAACTGCTACTGGACTTCCAGGGAACGATCAAAGCGTAGACTGTTTGAGACATTACTCCCATGGAGGAAAGTGCGCATGGTGACTGTTGTATTCAATCCCGATGCAATTTCTTTGTTTCATCAACACTCTGATAGTCCACAGATTACAGAATGCCTCCAGATGTGCATCGGAAACTGCTACTGGTCATCCAGGGAACGATCATGGCGCAAACTCTTTGAGACTTTACTCCCATGGAGGAAAGTGCGCATGGTGACTGTTGTATTTAATCCCGATGCATTCTCTGTGTTTCATCAACACTCTGATAGTCCACAGATTACAGAATGCCCCCAGATGTGCATCGGAATCTACTACTGGTCTTCCTGGGAACGATCAAAGCGTAGACCGTAGAAGACATTTCTCGCATGGAGGAAAGTGCGCATGGTGACTGTTGTATTCAATTCCGATGCAATTTCTGTGTTTGATCAACACTCTGATAGTCCTCAAGTTACAGAATGCCTCCAGATGTGCATCGGTAACTACTACTGGTCTTCCAGGGAACGATCAAAGTGTAGACTGTTAGAGAAATTACTCCTATGGAGGAAAGTGCGCAAGGTGACTGTTGTATTCATTTCCGAGACAATAACTGTGTTTCATCAACACTTTGAAGGTCCACAGTTTACAGAAAGCCTCCAGATGTGCATAAGAATCTACTACTGGTCTTCCAGGGAACGATTAAAGCGTAGACTGTTTGAGGATTACTCCCATGGAGGAAAGTGCGCATGGTGACTGTTGTATTCAATCCCGATGCAATTTCTGTGTTTCATCAACTCTCTGATACTCAACAGATTACAGAATGCCTCCAGATGTGCATCGGTAACTACTACCGGTCTTCCAGGGAACGATCAAATGGTAGACTGTTTGAGACATTACTCCCATGGAGGAAAGTGCGCATGGTGACTGTTGTATTCAATCCCGATGCAATTTCTGTCTTTCATCAACACTCTGATAGTCCACAGATTACAGAATGCCTCCAGATGTGCATCGGAAACTGCTACTGCTCTTCCAGGGAAAGATCAAAGCGTAAACTCTTTGAGACATTAATACCATGGAGGAAAGTGCGCATCGTGGTTGTTGTATTCAATCCCGATGCATTTTCTTTGTTTCATCAACAGTCTGATAGTCCACAGATTACAGAATGCCTCCAGATGTGCATCGGAAACTACTACTGGACTTTCAGGGAACGATCAAAGCGTAGACTGTTTGAGACATACCTCCCGTATAGGAAAGTGCGCATGGTGACTGTTGTATTCAATCCCGATGCAATTTCTGTGTTTCATCAACACTCTGATAGTCCACAGATTACAGAATATCTCCAGATGTGCATCGGAAAATGCTACTCGTCTTCCAGGGAACGATCATGGCGTAAACTCTTTGAGATATTACTCCCATGGAGGAAAGTGCGCATGGTCACTGTTGTATTCAATCCCGATGCAATTTCTGTGTTTCATCAACACTCTGATAGTCCACAGATTACAGAATGCCACCACATGTGCATCGGAAACTACTACTGGTCTTCCAGGGAACGATCAAAGCGTAGACTGTTTGAGACATTACTCCCGTGGTAGAAAGTGCGCATGGTGACTGTTGTATTCAATCCCGATGCAATTTCTGTGTTTCATCAACACTCTGATACTCCACAGATTACAGAAGGCCACCAGATGTGCACCGGAAACTACTACGTGTCTTCCAGGGAACGATCAAAGCATAGACTGTTTGAGACATACCTCCTGTGGATTAAAGTGCGCATGGTGACTGTTGAATTCAATCCCGATGCAATTTCTGTGTTTCATCGACACTCTGATAGTCCACAGATTACAGAATGGCACCAGATGTGCATCGGAAACTACTACTGGTCTTCCAGAGAATGATCAAAGCGTAGACTGTTAGAGACATTACTTCCATGGAGGAAAGTGGGCATGGTGACTGTTGTATTCAATTCCGATGCAATTTCTGTATTTCATCAACACTCTGATCGTCCACAGATTACAGAATGCCTCCAGATGTGCATCGGTATCAACTACTGGTCTTCCAGGGACCGATCAAAGCGTAGACTGTTAGAGACATTACTCCCATGGAGGAAAGTGCGCATGGTGACTATTGTATTCAATCCCGATACAATTTCTGTGTTTCATCAACACTATGATAGTCCACAGATTACAGAATGCCTCCAGATGTGCATCGGAAACACCTACTGCTCTTCCAGGGAACGATCAAAGCGTAAACTCTTTGAGACATGAATCCCATGGAGGAACGTGCTCATCATGATTGTTGCATTCAATCCCGATGCATTTTCTGTGTTTCATCAACAGTCTGATAGTCCACAGATTACAGATTTCCTCCAGTTGTGCATCGGTAACTGCTACATGTCTTCCAGGAAACGATCAAAGCGTAGACTGTTTTAGACATTACTCCCATGGAGGGAAGTGCGCATGGTGACTGTTGTATTCAATCCCCAGGCAATTTCTATGTTTCAGTCCACACTTTGAAGGTCCACAGGTCACAGAAGGAATCCGGATGTGCATCGGAAACTACTACTGGTCTTCCAGGGAACGATCAAAGCGTAGAGTGTTTTAGACATTACTCCCACGGAGGCAAGTGCGCATGGTGACTGTTGTATTCAATCCCGATGCAATTTTAGTGTTTCATCTTCACTCTGATAGTCCACAGATTACAGAATGGCACCAGATGTGCATCAGAAACTACTACTGGTCTTCCAGGGAACGATCAAAGCGTAGACTGTTTGAGACATACCTCCCGTGGAGGAAAGTGCGCATGGTGACTGTTGTATTCAATCCCGATGCAATTTCTGTGTTTCATCAAAACTCTGATAGTCCACAGATTACAGAATGGCACCAGATGTGCATCGGAAACTACTACTGGTCTTCCAGGGAACGATCAAAGCGTAGACTGTTTGAGAATCACTCCCATGGAATAAAGTGCGCATGGTAACTGTTATATTCAATCCTGATGCTCTTTCTGAGTTTCATCAACACTCTGATAGTCCACAGATTACGGAATGGCACCAGATGTGCATCGGAAACTACTACTGGTCTTCCAGGGAACGATCGAAGCGTAGACTGTTTGAGACATTACTCCCGTGGATGAAAGTGGCATGGTGACTGTTGTATTAAATCCCGATGCAATTTCTGTGTTTTATCAACACTCTGATACTAAACAGATTACAGAATGCCACCAGATGTGCACCGGAAACTACTACGTGTCTTCCAGGGAACGATCAAAGCGTAGACTGTTTGAGAAATACCTCCTGTGGATTAAAGTGCGCATGGTGAATGTTGTATTCAATCCCGATGCTATTTCTGTGTTTCATCAACACTCTGATAGTCCACAGATTACGGAATGGCACCAGATGTGCATCGGAAACTACTACTGGTCTTCCAGGGAACGATCAAAGCGTAGACTGTTTGAGACATTACTCCCATGGAGGAAAGTGCGCATGGTGACTGTTGTATTCAATCCCGATGCAATTTCTGTGTTTCATCAACACTCAGATAGTCCACAGATTACAGAATGCCTCCAGATGTGCATCGGAAACTGCTACTGGTCATCCAGGGAACGATCATGGCGCAAACTCTTTGAGACTTTACTCCCATGGAGGAAAGTGCGCATGGTGACTGTTGTATTTAATCCCGATGCATTCTCTGTGTTTCATCAACACTCTGATAGTCCACAGATTACAGAATGCCCCCAGATGTGCATCGGAATCTACTACTGGTCTTCCTGGGAACGATCAAAGCGTAGACTGTAGAAGACATTTCTCGCATGGAGGAAAGTGCGCATGGTGACTGTTGTATTCAATTCCGATGCAATTTCTGTGTTTGATCAACACTCTGATAGTCCTCAAGTTACAGAATTCCTCCAGATGTGCATCGGTAACTACTACTGGTCTTCCAGGGAACGATCCAAGCGTAGACTGTTAGAGAAATTACTCCTATGGAGGAAAGTGCGCATGGTGACTGTTGTATTCAATTCCGAGACAATAACTGTGTTTCATCAACACTTTGAAGGTCCACAGATTACAGAATGCCTCCAGATGTGCATCGGTAACTACTACCGGTCTTCCAGGGAACGATCAAATGGTAGACTGTTTGAGACATTACTCCCATGGTGGAAAGTGCGCATGGTGACTGTTGTATTCAATCCCAATGCAATTTCTGTCTTTCATCAACACTCTGATAGTCCACAGATTACAGAATGCCTCCAGATGTGCATCGGAAACTGCTACTGCTCTTCCAGGGAAAGATCAAAGCGTAAACTCTTTGAGACATTAATACCATGGAGGAAAGTGCGCATCGTGGTTGTTGTATTCAATCCCGATGCATTTTATTTGTTTCATCAACAGTCTCATAGTCCACAGATTACAGAATGCCTCCAGATATGCATCGGAAACTACTACTGGACTTCCAGGGAACGATCAAAGCGTAGACTATTTGAGACATACCTCCCGTATAGGAAAGTGCGCATGGTGACTGTTGTATTCAATCCCGATGCAATTTCTGTGTTTCATCAACACTCTGATAGTCCACAGATTACAGAATGTCTCCAGATGTGCATCGGAAAATGCTACTCGTCTTCCAGGGAACGATCATGCCGTAAACTCTTTGAGATATTACTCCCATGGAGGAAAGTGCGCATGGTGACTGTTGTATTCAATCCCGATGTAATTTCTGTGTTTCATCAACACTCTGATAGTCCACAGATTACTGAATGCCCCCAGATGTGCATCGGTAACTGCTACTGGACTTCCAGGGAACGATCAAAGCGTAGACTGTTTGAGAATTACTCCCGTGGAGGAAAGTGCGCATGGTGACTGTTGTATTCAATCCTGATGCAATTTCTGTGTTTCATCAACACTCTGATAGTCCACAGATTACAGAATGCCCCCAGATGTGCATCGGAAACTGCTACTGGTCATTCAGGGAACGATCATGTCGTAGACTCTTTGAGACATTACTCCCATACAGGAAAGTGCGCATGGTGACTGTTGTATTTAATCATGATGCATTTTCTGTGTTTCATCAACACTCTGATAGTCCACAGATTACAGAATGCCTCCAGATGTGCATCGGAATCTACTACTGGTCTTCCAGGGAACGATAAAAAGCGTAGACTGTAGAAGACATTTCTCACATGGAGGAAAGTGCGCATGGTGGCTGTTGTATTCCATCACGATGCAATTTCAGTGTTTCATCAACATTCTGATAGTCCACAGATTACAGAATGCCTCCAGATGTGTATCGGACTCTACTACTGGTCTTCCAGGGAACGTTCAAATCGTAGACTGTTTGAGACATACCTCCCATGGAGGAAAGTGCGCATGGTGACTGTTGTATTCAATCCCGATGCAATTTCTGTGTTTGATCAACACTCTGATAGTCCACAAATTACAGAATGCCTCCAGATGTGCATCGGTAACTACTACTGGTCTTCCAGGGAATGATCAAAACGTAGACTGTTAGAGAAATTACTCCTATGGAGGAAAGGGCGCATGGTGACTGTTGTATTCAATTCCGAGACAATAACTGTGTTTCATCAACACTTTGAAGGTCCACAGATGTGCATCGGAAACTCCTACTGCTCTTCCAGGGAACGATCAAAGCGTAAACTCTTTGAGACATTAATCCCATGGAGGAACGTACTCATCATGATTGTTGTATTCAATCCCGATGCATTTTCTGTGTTTCATCAACAGTCTGATAGTCCACAGATTACAGAATGCCTCCAGTTGTGCATCGGTAACTACTACATGTCTTCCAGGGAACGATCAAAGCGTAGACTGTTTTAGACATTACTCCCATGGAGGAAAGTGCGCATGGTGACTGTTGTATTCAATCCCAAGGCTATTTCTATGTTTCAGTCCGCACTTTGAAGGTCCACAGGTCTCAGAAGGAATCCGGATGTGCATCGGAAAATACTACTGGACTTCCAGGGAACGATCAAAGCGTAGACTGTTTGAGACATTACTCTTATGGAGGAAAGTGCGCATGGTGACTGTTGTATTCAATCCCGATGCAATTTTAGTGTTTTATCTTCACTCTGATAGTCCACAGATTACAGAATGGCACCAGATGTGCATCGGAAACTACTACTGGTCTTCCAGGGAACGATCAAAGCGTAGACTGTTTGAGACATACCTCCCGTGGAGGAAAGTGCGCATGGTGACAGTTGTATTCAATCAGGATGCAATTTCTGTGTTTCGTCAAAACTCTGATAGTCCACAGATTACAGAATGGCACCAGATGTGTATCGGAAACTACTACTGGTTTTCCAGGGAACGATCAAAGCGTAGACTGTTTAAGAATCACTCCCATGGAATAAAGTGCGCATGGTAAATGTTATATTCAATCCTGATGCTATTTCTGTGTTTCATCAACACTCTGATAGTCCGCAGATTAAAGAATGTCTAATGATGTGCATCGGAAACTGCTACAGGCCTTCCAGGGAACGATCAAAGCGTAGACTCTTTGAGACATTACTCCCATGGAGGAAAGTGCGCATGGTGACTGTTGTATTCAATCACGATGCAATTTCTGTGTTTCATCAGCACTCTGATAGTCCACAGATTACAGAATGCCTCCAGATGTGCATCGGAAACTGCTACTGGTCCTCCAGGGAACGATCAAAGCGTAAACTCTTTGAGACATTACTCCCATGGAGGAAAGTGCGCATGGTGACTGTTGTATTTAATCCCGATGCATTTTCTGTGTTTCATCAACACTCTGATAGTCCACATATTACAGAATGCCTCCAAATGTGCATCGGTAACTACTACTGGTCTTCCAGGGAAAGATCAAAGCGCAGACTGTTAGAGAAATTACTCCTATGGAGGAAAGTGCGCATGGTAACTGTTGTATTAAATCCCGATGCAATTTCTGTGTTTGATCAATACTCTGATAGTCCACAGATTGCAGAATGCCACCAGACGTGCATCGCAAACTACTACTGGTCTTCCAGGGAACGATCAAAGCGTAGGCTGTTTGAGACATTACTCCCATGGAGGAAAGAGGGCATGGTGACTCTTGTATTCAATCCCGATAAAATTTCTGTGTTTCTTCAACACTCTGATAGTCCACAGATTGCAGAATGCCTCCAGATGTGCATCGGTGACTACTACTGGTCTTCCTTGGAACGATCAATGCGTAGACTGTTTGAGACATTACTCCCATGGAGGAAAATGCGCATGGTGACTGTTGTATTCAATCCCGATGCAATTTCTGTCTTTCATCAACACCCTGATAGTCCACAGATTACAGAATGCCTCCAGATGTGCATCGGAAACTCCTACTGCTCTTCCAGGGAACGATCAAAGTGTAAACTCTTTGAGACATTAATCCCATGGAGGAACGTGCTCATCATGATTGTTGTATTCAATCCCGATGCATTTTCTGTGTTTCATCAACAGTCTGATAGTCCACAGATTACAGAATGCCTCCAGTTGTGCATCGGTAACTACTACAAGTCTTCCAGGGAAAGATCAAAGCGTAGACTGTTTTAGACATTACTCCCATGGAGGAAAGTGCGCATGGTGACTGTTGTATTCAATCCCGAGGCAATTTCTATGTTTCAGTCCACACTTTGAAGGTCCACAGGTCACAGAAGGAATCCGGATGTGCATCGGAAACTACTACTGGTCTTCCAGGGAACGATCAAAGCGTAGACTGTTTTAGACATTACTCCCATGGAGGAAAGTGCGCAAGGTGACTGTTGTATTCAATCCCGGGCTATATCTATGTTTCAGTCCACACTTTGAAGGTCCACAGGGCAGAGAAGGAATCCGGATGTGCATCGGAAACTACTACTGGTCTTCCAGGGAACGATCAAAGCGTAGACTGTTTGAGACATACCTCCCGTGGAGGAAAGTCGCATGCTGACTGTTGTATTCAATCCCGATGCAATTTCTGTGTTTCATCAAAACTCTGATAGTCCACAGATTACAGAATGGCACCAGATGTGCATCGGAAACTACTACTGGTTTTCCAGGGAACGATCAAAGCGTAGACTGTTTGAGAATCACTCCCCTGGAATAAAGTGCGCATGGTAACTGTTATATTCAATCCTGATGCTATTTCTGTGTTTCATCAACACTCTGATAGTCCGCAGATTAAAGATTGTCTCCAGATGTGCATCGCAAACTACTACTGGTTTTCCAGGGAACGATCAAAGCGTAGACTGTTTGATAATCACTCCCATGGAATAAAGTGCGCATGGTAACTGTTATATTCAATCCTGATGCTATTTCTGTGTTTCATCAACACTCTGATAGTCCGCAGATTAAAGAATGTCTCCAGATGTGCATCGGAAACTGCTACTGGACTTCGAGGGAACGATCAAAGCGTAGACTATTTGAGACATTACTCCCGTGGAGGAAAGTGCGCATGGTGACTGTTGTATTTAATCCCGATGCATTTTCTGTGTTTCATCAACACTCTGATAGTCCACATATTACAGATTGCCTCTAGATGTGCATCGGTAACTACTACTGGTCTTCCTGGGAAAGATCAAAGCGCAGACTGTTAGAGAAATTACTCCTATGGAGGAAAGTGCGCATGGTGACTGTTGTATTAAATCACGATGCAATTTCTGTGTTTCATCAATACTCTGATAGTCCACAGATTGCAGAATGCCACCAGACGTGCATCGCAAACTACTACTGGTCTTCCAGGGAACGATCAATGCGTAGACTGTTTGAGACATTACTCCCATGGAGGAAAGAGGGCATGGTGACTGTTGTATTGAATCCGATGCAATTTCTGTGTTTCATCAACACTCTGATAGTACACAGATTACTGAATGCAACCAGATGTGCATCGGAAACTACTACTGGTCCTCCAGGGAACGATCAAAGCGTAGACTGTTTGAGACATTACTCCCGTGGAGGAAAGTGCGCATGGTGACTGTTGTATTCAATCCCGATGCAATTTCTGTGTTTCATCAAGAGTCTGATAGTCTTCAGGTTACAGAATGCCTCCAGATGTGCATCGGAAACTACTACTGGACTTCCAGGGAACGATCAAAGCGTAGACTGTTTGAGACATAAGTCTTATGGAGGAAAGTGCGCATGGTGACTGTTGTATTCAATCCCGATCCAATGTTAGTGTTTCATCTTCACTCTGATAGTCCACAGATTACAGAATGGCACCAGATGTGCATCGGAATCTACTACAGGTCATCCAGGGAACGATCAAAGCGTAGACTGTAGAAGACATTTCTCGCATGGAGGAAAGTGCGCACGGTGGCTGTTGTATTCAATCACGATGCAATTTCTGTGTTTCATCAACACTCTGATGGTCCACAGATTATAGAATGCCACCAGATGTGCATCGGAAACTACTACTGGTCTTCCAGGGAACGATCAAAGCGTAGACTGTTTGAGACATTACTCCCGTGGAGGAAAGTGCGCATGGTGACTGTTGTATTCAATCCCCATGCAATTTCTGTGTTTCATGAAGAGTCTGATAGTCCACAGGTTACAGAATGCCTCCAGGTGTGCATCGGAAACTACTACTGGTCTTCCAGGGAACGATCAAAGCGTAGACTGTTTGAGACATTACTACCGTGGACGAAAGTGCGCATGGTGACTGTTGTATTCAATCCCGACGCAATTTCTGTGTTTCATCAACACTCTCATAGTCCACAGATTACAGAATGCCTCCAGATGTGCATCGGTATCTACTACTGGTCTTCCAGTAAACGATCAAAGCGTAGACTGTTAGAGACATTACTCCCATGGAGGAAAGTGCGCATGGTGACTGTTGTATTCAATCCCGAGGCAATTTCTATGCTTCAATCCACACTTTAAAGGTCCACAGGTCACAGAAGGAATCCGGATGTGCATCGGAAACTACTACTGGTCTTCCGGGGAACGAGCAAAGCGTAGACCGTTGAGAATTACTCCTATGGAGGAAAGTGCCCATGGTAACTGTTGTATTCAATCCCGATGCAATTTCTGTGTTTCATCAACACTCTGATAGTCCACAGATTACAGAATGCCTCAAGATGTGCATCGGAAAATACTACTGGTCTTCCAGGGAACGATCAAAGCGTAGACTGTTTGAGACATTACTCCCATGGAGGAAAGAGCGCACAGTGACTGTTGTATTCAATCCCGATTCAATTTCTGTGTTTCATCAACACTCTGATAGTCCACAGATTACAGAATGGCACCAGATGTGCATCGGAAACTACCACTGGTCTTCCAGGGAACGATCAAAGCGTAGACTGTTTGAGAATTACTCCCATGGAGGAAAGTGGGCATGGTAACTGTTATATTCAGTCCTGATGCAATTTCTGTGTTTCATCAACACTCTGATAGTCCGAAGATTACAGAATGTCTCCAGATGTGCATAGGAAACTGCTACTGGACTTCCAGGGAACGATCAAAGCGTAGACTATTTGAGACATTACTCCCATGGAGGAAAGTGCGCATGGTGACTATTGTATTCAATCACGATGCAATTTCTGTGTTTCATCAACACTCTGATAGTCCACAGATTACCGAATGCCTCCAGATGAGTATCGGAAACTGCTACTAGTCTTCCAGGGAACGATCAAAGCGTAAACTCTTTGAGACATTACTCCAATGGAGGAAAGTGCGCATGGTGACTGTTGTATTTAATCCCGATGCATTTTCTGTGTTTCATCCACACTCTGATAGTCCACAGATTACTTAATGCCTCCAGATGTGCATCGGAATCTACTACTGGTCATCCAGGGAATGATCAAAGCGTAGACTGTAGAAGACATTTCTCACATGGACGAAAGTGCGCATGGTGGCTGTTGTATTCAATCACGATGCAATTTCTGTGTTTCATCAACACTCTGATAGTCCACAGATTACAGAATGGCACCAGATGTGCATCGGAAACTACTACTGGTTTTCCAGGGAACGATCAAAGCATAGATTGTTTGAGAATCACACCCATGGAATAAAGTGCGCATGGTAACTGTTATATTCAATCCTGATGCTACTTCTGTGTTTCATCAACACTCTGATAGTCCGCAGATTAAAGAATGTCTCCAGATGTGCATCGGAAACTGCTACTGGACTTCGAGGAAACGATCAAAGCGTAGACTGTTTGAGAATTACTCCCATGGAGGAAAGAGCGCATGGTAACTGTTATATTCAGTCCTGATGCAATATCTGTGTTTCATCAACACTCTGATAGTCCGCAGATTACAGAATGTCTCCAGATGTGCATCGGAAACTGCTACTGGACTTATAGGGAACGATCAAAGCGTAAACTCTTTGAAACATTACTCCCATGGAGGAAAGTGCGCATGGTGACTGTTGTGTCTAATCCCGATGCATTTTCTGTGTTTCATCAACACTCTGATAGTCCACAGATTACTAAATGCCTCCAGATGTGCATCGGAATCTACTACTGGTCATCCAGGGAACGATCAAAGCGTAGACTGTAGAAGACATTTCTCGCATGGAGGAAAGTGCGCATGGTGGCTGTTGTATTCAATCACGATGCAATTTCTGTGTTTCATCAACACTCTGATAGTCCACAGATTACAGAATGGCACCAGATGTGCATCGGAAACTACTACTGGTTTTCCAGGGAACGATCAAAGCATAGATTGTTTGAGAATCACACCCATGGAATAAAGTGCGCATGGTAACTGTTATATTCAATCCTGATGCTACTTCTGTGTTTCATCAACACTCTGATAGTCCGCAGATTAAAGAATGTCTCCAGATGTGCATCGGAAACTGCTACTGGACTTCGAGGGAACGATCAAAGCGTAGACTGTTTGAGAATTACTCCCATGGAGGAAAGTGCGCATGGTAACTGTTATATTCAGTCCTGATGCAATATCTGTGTTTCATCAAAATTCTGATAGTCCGCAGTTTACAGAATGTCTCCAGATGTGCATCGGAAACTGCTACTGGACTTCCAGGGAACGATCAAAGCGTAAACTCTTTGAGACATTACTCCCATGGAGGAAAGTGCGCATGGTGACTGTTGTATCTAATCCCGATGCATTTTCTGTGTTTCATCAACACTCTGATAGTCCACAGATTACTTAATGCCTCCAGATGTGCATCGGAAACTACTACTGGTCTTCCAGGGAACGATCAAAGCGTAGACTGTTTGAGACATTACTCCCGTGGAGGAAAGTGCGCATGGTGACTGTTGCATTCAATCCCGACGCAATTTCTGTGTCTCACCAACACTCTCATAGTCCACAGATTACAGTATGCCTCCAGATGTGCATCGGTATCTACTACTGGTCTTCCACTAAACGATCAAAGCGTTGACTGTTTGAGACATTACTCCCATGGAGGAAAGTGCGCATGGTGACTGTTGTATTCAATCCCGAGGCAATTTCTATGCTTCAATCCACACTTTGATGGTCCACAGGTCACAGAAGGAATCCGGATGTGCATCGAAACTACTACTGGTCTTCCAGGGAACGAGCAAAGCGTAGACTTTTGAGAATTACTCCTATGGAGGAAAGTGCGCATGGTGACTGTTGTATTCAATCCCGATGCAATCTCTGTGTTTCATCAACACTCTGATAGTCCACAGATTACAGAATGCCTCAAGATGTGCATCGGAAAATACTACTGGTCTTCCAGGGAACGATCAAAGCGTAGACTGTTTGAGACATTACTCCCATGGAGGAAACTGCGCATGGTGACTGTTGTATTCAATCACGATGCAATTTCTGTGTTTCATCAACACTCTGATAGTCCACAGATTACAGAATGGCACCAGATGTGCATCGGAAACTACCACTGGTCTTCCAGGGAACGATCAAAGCGTAGACTGTTTGAGAATTACTCCCATGGAGGAAAGTGGGCATGGTAACTGTTATATTCAGTCCTGATGCAATTTCTGTGTTTCATCAACACTCTGATAGTCCGAAGATTACAGAATGTCTCCAGATGTGCGTAGGAAACTGCTACTGGACTTCCAGGGAACGATCAAAGCGTAGACTATTTGAGACATTACTCCCATGGAGGAAAGTGCGCATGGTGACTATTGTATTCAATCTCGATGCAATTTCTGTGTTTCATCAACACTCTGATAGTCCACAGATTACCGAATGCCTCCAGATGAGTATCGGAAACTGCTACTGGTCTTCCAGGGAACGATCAAAGCGTAAACTCTTTGAGACATTACTCCAATGGAGGAAAGTGCGCATGGTGACTGTTGTATTTAATCCCGATGCATTTTCTGTGTTTCATCCACACTCTGATAGTCCACAGATTACTTAATGCCTCCAGATGTGCATCGGAATCTACTACTGGTCATCCAGGGAATGATCAAAGCGTAGACTGTAGAAGACATTTCTCACATGGACGAAAGTGCGCATGGTGGCTGTTGTATTCAATCACGACGCAATTTCTGTGTTTCATCAACACTCTGATAGTCCACAGATTACAGAATGGCACCAGATGTGCATCGGAAACTACTACTGGTTTTCCAGGGAACGATCAAAGCATAGATTGTTTGAGAATCACACACATGGAATAAAGTGAGCATGGTAACTGTTATATTCAATCCTGATGCTACTTCTGTGTTTCATCAACACTCTGATAGTCCGCAGATTAAAGAATGTCTCCAGATGTGCATCGGAAACTGCTACTGGACTTCGAGGGAACGATCAAAGCCTAGACTGTTTGAGAATTACTCCCATGGAGGAAAGAGCGCATGGTAACTGTTATATTCAGTCCTGATGCAATATCTGTGTTTCATCAACACTCTGATAGTCCGCAGATTACAGAATGTCTCCAGATGTGCATCGGAAACTGCTACTGGACTTCCAGGGAACGATCAAAGCGTAAACTCTTTGAGACATTACTCCCATGGAGGAAAGTGCGCATGGTGACTGTTGTATCTAATCCCGATGCATTTTCTGTGTTTCATCAACACTCTGATAGTCCACAGATTACTTAATGCCTCCAGATGTGCATCGGAATCTACTACTGGTCATCCAGGGAACGATCAAAGAGTAGACTGTAGAAGACATTTCTCGCATGGAGGAAAGTGCGCATGGTGGCTGTTGTATTCAATCACGATGCAATTTCTGTGTTTCATCAACACTCTGATAGTCCACAGATTACAGAATGGCACCAGATGTGCATCGGAAACTACTACTGGTTTTCCAGGGAACGATCAAAGCATAGATTGTTTGAGAATCACACCCATGGAATAAAGTGCGCATGGTAACTGTTATATTCAATCCTGATGCTACTTCTGTGTTTCATCAACACTCTGATTGTCCGCAGATTAAAGAATGTCTCCAGACGTGCATCGGAAACTGCTACTGGACTTCGAGGGAACGATCAAAGCGTAGACAGTTTGAGAATTACTCCCATGGAGGAAAGTGCGCATGGTAACTGTTATATTCAGTCCTGATGCAATATCTGTGTTTCATCAACATTCTGATAGTCCGCAGATTACAGAATGTCTCCAGATGTGCATCGGAAACTGCTACTGGACTTCCAGGGAACGATCAAAGCGTAAACTCTTTGAGACATTACTCCCATGGAGGAAAGTGCGCATGGTGACTGTTGTATCTAATCCCGATGCATTTTCTGTGTTTCATCAACACTCTGATAGTCCACAGATTACTTAATGCCTCCAGATGTGCATCGGAAACTACTACTGGTCTTCCAGGGAACGATCAAAGCGTAGACTGTTTGAGACATTACTTCCGTGGAGGAAAGTGCGCATGGTGACTGTTGCATTCAATCCCGACGCAATTTCTGTGTCTCATCAACACTCTCATAGTCCACAGATTACAGTATGCCTCCAGATGTGCATCGGTATCTACTACTGGTCTTCCAGTAAACGATCAAAGCGTTGACTGTTAGAGACATTACTCCCATGGAGGAAAGTGCGCATGGTGACTGTTGTATTCAATCCCGAGGCAATTTCTATGCTTCAATCCACACTTTGATGGTCCACAGGTCACAGAAGGAATCCGGATGTGCATCGGAAACTACTACTGGTCTTCCAGGGAACGAGCAAAGCGTAGACTTTTGAGAATTACTCCTATGGAGGAAAGTGCGCATGGTGACTGTTGTATTCAATCCCGATGCAATCTCTGTGTTTCATCAACACTCTGATAGTCCACAGATTACAGAATGCCTCAAGATGTGCATCGGAAAATACTACTGGTCTTCCAGGGAACGATCAAAGCGTAGACTGTTTGAGACATTACTCCCATGGAGGAAAGTGCGCATGGTGACTGTTGTATTCAATCACGATGCAATTTCTGTGTTTCATCAACACTCTGATAGTCCACAGATTACAGAATGGCACCAGATGTGCATCGGAAACTACCACTGGTCTTCAAGGGAACGATCAAAGCGTAGACTGTTTGAGAATTACTCCCATGGAGGAAAGTGCGCATGGTAACTGTTATATTCAGTCCTGATGCAATTTCTGTGTTTCATCAACACTCTGATAGTCCGCAGATTACAGAATGTCTCTAGATGTGCATCGGAAACTGCTACTGGACTTCCAGGGAACGATCAAAGCGTAAACTCTTTGAGACATTACTCCCATGGAGGAAAGTGCGCATGGTGACTGTTGTATCTAATCCTGATGCATTTTCTGTGTTTCATCAACACTCTGATAGTCCACAGATTACTTAATGCCTCCAGATGTGCATCGGAATCTACTACTGGTCATCCAGGGAACGATCAAAGCGTAGACTGTAGAAGACATTTCTCGCATGGAGGAAAGTGCGCATTGTGGCTGTTGTATTGAATCACGATGCAATTTCTGTGTTTCATCAACACTCTGATAGTCCACAGATTATAGAATGCCACCAGATGTGCATCGGAAACTACTACTGGTCTTCCAGGGAACGATCAAAGCGTAGACAGTTTGAGACATTTCTCCCGTGGAGGAAAGTGCGCATGGTGACTGTTGCATTCAATCCCGACGCAATTTCTGTGTCTCATCAACACTCTCATAGTCCACAGATTACAGAATGCCTCCAGATGTGCATCGGTATCTACTACTGGTCTTCCAGTAAACGATCAAAGCGTTGACTGTTAGAGACATTACTCCCATGGAGGAAAGTGCGCATGGTGACTGTTGTATTCAATCCCGAGGCAATTTCTATGCTTCAATCCACACTTTGAAGGTCCACAGGTCACAGAAGGAATCCGGATGTGCATCGGAAACTACTACTGGTCTTCCAGGAAACGAGCAAAGCGTAGACTTTTGAGAATTACTCCTATGGAGGAAAGTGCGCATGGTGACTGTTGTATTCAATCCCGATGCAATCACTGTGTTTCATCAACACTCTGATAGTCCACAGATTACAGAATGCCTCAAGATGTGCATCGGAAACTACTACTGGTCTTCCAGGGAACGAGCAAAGCGTAGACTTTTGAGAATTACTCCTATGGAGGAAAGAGCGCACAGTGACTGTTGTATTCAATCCCGATGCAATTTCTGTGTTTCATCAACACTCTGATAGTCCACAGATTACAGAATGCCTCCAGATGTGCATCGGAAACTGCTACTGTTCTTCCAGGGAACGATCAAATCGTAAACTCTTTGAGACATTACTCCCATGGAGGAAAGTGCGCATGGTGACTGTTGCATTTAATCCCGATGTATTTTCTGTGTTTCATCAACACTCAGATAGTCTACAGATTACAGAATGCCTCCTGATGTGCATCGGTAAGTATTACTGGTCTTCCATTGAACGATCAATGCGTAGACTGTTTGAGACATTACTCCCATGGAGGAAAGAGCGCATGGTGACTGTCGTATTCAATCCCGACGCAATTTCTGTGTTTCAATCCACACTTTGAAGGTCCACAGATTACCGAAGGAATCCACATGTGCATCGGAAACTACTACTGGTCTTCCAGGGAACGATCAAAGCGTAAACACTTTGAGACATTACTCCCATGCAGGAAAGTGCGCATGGTGACTGTTGTATTCAATCCCGATGCCTTTTCTGTGTTTCATGAACTCTCTGATAGTCCACAGATTACAGAATGCCCCCAGATGTGCATCGGAAACTACTACCAGTCTTCCTGGGAACGATCAAAGCGTAGACTGTTTGAGACGTTACTCATATGCAGGAAAGTGCGCATAGTGACTGTTGCATTCAATCCCGATGCAATTTCTGTGTTTCATCAACACTCTGATAGTCCACAGATTACAGAATGCCTCAAGATGTGCATCGGAAAATACTACTGGTTTTCCTGGGAACGATCGAAGCGTAGACTGTTTGAGACATTACTCCCATGGAGGAAAGTGCGCACGGTGACTGTTGTATTCAATCCCCATGCAATTTCTGTGTTTCATGAAGAGTCTGATAGTCCACAGGTTACAGAATGCCTCCAGGTGTGCATCGGAAACTACTACTGGTCTTCCAGGGAACGATCAAAGCGTAGACTGTTTGAGACATTACTCCCGTGGACGAAAGTGCGCATGGTGACTGTTGTATTCAATCCCGACGCAATTTCTGTGTTTCATCAACACTCTCATAGTCCACAGATTACAGAATGCCTCCAGATGTGCGTCGGTATCTACTACTGGTCTTCCAGTAAACGATCAAAGCGTAGACTGTTAGAGACATTACTCCCATGGAGGAAAGTGCGCATGGTGACTGTTGTATTCAATCCCGAGGCAATTTCTATGCTTCAATCCACACTTTAAAGGTCCACAGGTCACAGAAGGAATCCGGATGTGCATTGGAAACTACTACTGGTCTTCCAGGGAACGAGCAAAGCGTAGACTGTTGAGAATTACTCCTATGGAGGAAAGTGCGCATGGTAACTGTTGTATTCAATCCCGATGCAATTTCTGTGTTTCATCAACACTCTGATAGTCCACAGATTACAGAATGCCTCAAGATGTGCATCGGAAAATACTACTGGTCTTCCAGGGAACGATCAAAGCGTAGACTGTTTGAGACATTACTCCCATGGAGGAAAGAGCGCACAGTGACTGTTGTATTCAATCCCGATTCAATTTCTGTGTTTCATCAACACTCTGATAGTCCACAGATTACAGAATGGCACCAGATGTGCATCGGAAACTACCACTGGTCTTCCAGGGAACGATCAAAGCGTAGACTGTTTGAGAATTACTCCCATGGAGGAAAGTGGGCATGGTAACTGTTATATTCAGTCCTGATGCAATTTCTGTGTTTCATCAACACTCTGATAGCCCGCAGATTACAGAATGTCTCCAGATGTGCATAGGAAACTGCTACTGGACTTCCAGGGAACGATCAAAGCGTAGACTATTTGAGACATTACTCCCATGGAGGAAAGTGCGCATGGTAACTGTTGTTTTCAATCACGATGCAATTTCTGTGTTTCTTCAACACTCTGATAGTCCGCAGATTACAGAATGTCTCCGGATGTGCATCGGAAACTGCTACTGGACTTCCAGGGAACGATCAAAGCGTAAACTCTTTGAGACATTACTCCCATGGAGGAAAGTGCGCATGGTGACTGTTGTATCTAATCCCGATGCATTTTCTGTGTTTCATCAACATTCTGATAGTCCACAGATTACTTAATGCCTCCAGATGTGCATCGGAATCTACTACTGGTCATCCAGGGAACGATCAAAGCGTAGACTGTAGAAGACATTTCTCGCATGGAGGAAAGTGCGCATGGTGGCTGTTGTATTCAATCACGATGCAATTTCTGTGTTTCATCAACACTCTGATAGTCCACAGATTATAGAATGCCACCAGATGTGCATCGGAAACTACTACTGGTCTTCCAGGGAACGATCAAAGCGTAGACTGTTTGAGACATTACTCCCGTGGAGGAAAGTGCGCATGGTGACTGTTGCATTCAATCCCGACGCAATTTCTGTGTCTCATCAACACTCTCTTAGTCCACAGATTACAGAATGCCTCCAGATGTGCATCGGAATCTACTACTGGTCATCCAGGGAACGATCAAAGCGTAGACTGTAGAAGACATTTCTCGCATGGAGGAAAGTGCGCATGGTGGCTGTTGTATTCAATCACGATGCAATTTCTGTGTTTCATCAACACTCTGATAGTCCACAGATTATAGAATGCCACCAGATGTGCATCGGAAACTACTACTGGTCTTCCAGGGAACGATCAAAGCGTAGACTGTTTGAGACATTACTCCCATGGAGGAAAGTGCGCATGGTGACTGTTGTATTTAATCCCGATGTATTTTCTGTGTTTCATCAACACTCTGATAGTCTACAGATTACAGAATGCCTCCAGATGTGCATCGGTAAGTATTACTGGTCTTCCATTGAACGATCAAAGCGTAGACTGTTTGAGACATTACTCCCATGGAGGAAAGTGCGCATGGTGACTGTCGTATTCAATCCCGACGCAATTTCTGTGTTTCAATCCACACTTTGAAGGTCCACAGATTACCGAAGGAATCCAGATGTGCATCGGAAACTACTACTGGTCTTCCAGGGAACGATCAAAGCGTAAACACTTTGACACGTTACTCCCATATAGGAAAGTGCGCATGGTGACTGTTGTATTCAATCCCGATGCAATCTCTGTGTTTCATCAACACTCTGATAGTCCACAGATTACAGAATGCCTCAAGATGTGCATCGGAAAATACTACTGGTCTTCCAGGGAACGATCAAAGCGTAGACTGTTTGAGACATTACTCCCATGGAGGAAAGTGCGCACGGTGACTGTTGTATTCAATCCGGATGCAATTTCTGTGTTTCATCAATACTCTGATACTCCACAGATTACAGAATGCCTCCAGATGTGCATCGGAAACTACTACTGGTCTTGCAATGAACGATCAAATCATAGACTCTTTGAGACATTACTCCCATGGAGGAAAGTGCGCATGGTGACTGTTGTATTCAATCCCGAGGCAATTTCTGTGTTTCAATCCACACTTTGAAGGACCACAGATTACAGAAGGAATCCAGATGTGCATCGGAAACTACTACTGGTCTTCCAGGGAACGATCAATGCGTGACTGTTTGAGAATAACTCCCATGGGGGAAAGTGCGCATCGTGACTGTTGTATTCAATCCCGATGCAATTTTAGTGTTTCATCTACACCCTGATAGTCCACAGATTACAGAATGCCACCAGATGTGCATCGGAAACTACTACTGGTCTTCCAGGGAACGATCAAAGCGTAGACTGTTTGAGACATTACTCCCGTGGACGAATGTGCGCATGGTGACTGTTGTATTCAATCCCGACGCAATTTCTGTGTTTCATCAACACTCTCATAGTCCACAGATTACAGAATGCCTCCAGATGTACATCGGTATCTACTACTGGTCTTCCAGTAAACGATCAAAGCGTAGACTGTTAGAGACATTACTCCCATGGAGGAAAGTGCGCATGGTGACTGTTGTATTCAATCCCGAGGCAATTTCTATGCTTCAATCCACACTTTGAAGGTCCACAGGTCACAGAAGGAATCCGGATGTGCATCGTAAACTACTACTGGTCTTCCAGGGAACGATCAAAGCGTAGACTGTTTGAGAATTACTCCCATGGAGGAAAGTGGGCATGGTAACTGTTATATTCAGTCCTGATGCAATTTCTGTGTTTCATCAACACTTTGATAGTCCGCAGATTACAGAATGTCTCCAGATGTGCATAGGAAACTGCTACTGGACTTCCAGGGAACGATCAATGCGTAGACTATTTGAGACATTACTCCAATGGAGGAAAGTGCGCATGGTGACTATTGTATTCAATCACGATGCAATTTCTGTGTTTCATCAACACTCTGATAGTCCACAGATTACCGAATGCCTCCAGATGAGCATCGGAAACTGCTACTGGTCTTCCAGGGAACGATCAAAGCGTAAACTCTTTGAGACATTACTCCAATGGAGGGAAGTGCGCATGGTGACTGTTGCATTTAATCCCGATGCATTTTCTGTGTTTCATCAACACTCTGATAGTCCACAGATTACTTAATGCCTCCAGATGTGCATCGGAATCTACTACTGGTCATCCAGGGAATGATCAAAGCGTAGACTGTAGAAGACATGTCTCGCATGGACGAAAGTGCGCATGGTGGCTGTTGTATTCAATCACGATGCAATTTCTGTGTTTCATCAACACTCTGATAGTCCACAGATTACAGAATGGCACCAGATGTGCATCGGAAACTACTACTGGTTTTCCAGGGAACGATCAAAGCATAGACTGTTTGAGAATCACACCCATGGAATAAAGTGCGCATGGTAACTGTTATATTCAATCCTGATGCTATTTCTGTGTTTCATCAACACTCTGATAGTCCGCAGATTAAAGAATGTCTCCAGATGTGCATCGGAAACTGCTAGTGGACTTCGAGGGAACGATCAAAGCGTAGACTATTTGAGACATTACTCCCATGGAATAAAGTGCGCATGGTGACTGTTGTATTCAATCACGATGCAATTTCTGTGTTTCATCAACACTCTGATAGTCCACAGATTACAGAATGCTTCCAGATGTGCATCGGAAATTGCTACTGGTCTTCCAGGGAACGATGAAAGCGTAAACTCTTTTGGACATTACTCCCATGGAGGAAAGTGCGCATGGTGACTGTTGTATTTAATCCCGATGCATTTTCCGTGTTTCATCAACATTTTGATAGTCCACATATTACAGAATGCCTCCAGATGTGCATCGGTAACTACTACTGGTCTTCCAGGGAAAGATCAAAGCGCAGACTGTTAGAGAAATTACTCCTATGGAGGAAAGTGCGCATGGTGACTGTTGTATTAAATCCCGATGCAATTTCTGTGTTTCATCAACACTCTGATAGTACACAGATTACAGAATGCAACCAGATGTGCATCGGAAACTACTACTGGTCTTCCAGGGAACGATCAAAGCGTAGAATGTTTGAGAATTACTCCCATGGAGGAAAGTGCGCATGGTAACTGTTATATTCAGTCCTGATGCAATTTCTGTGTTTCATCAATACTCTGATAGTCCACAGATTGCAGAATGCCACCAGACGTGCATCGCAAACTACTACTGGTCTTCCAGGGAACGATCAAATCGTAGACTATTTGAGACATTACTCCCATGCAGGAAAGTGCGCATGGTGACTGTTGTATTCAATCACGATGCAATTTCTGTGTTTCATCAACACTCTGATAGTCCACAGATTACAGAATGCCTCCAGATGTGCATCGGAAACTGCTACTGGTCTTCCAGGGAACGATCAAAGCGTAAACTCTTTGGGACATTACTCCCATGGATGAAAGTGCGCATGGTGACTGTTGTATTTAATCCCGATGCATTTTCTGTGTTTCATCAACACTCTGATAGTCCACATATTACAGAATGCCTCCAGATGTGCATCGGTAACTACTACTGGTCTTCCAGGGAAAGATCAAAGCGCAGACTGTTAGAGAAATTACTCCTATGGAGGAAAGTGCGCATGGTGACTGTTGTATTAAATCCCGATGCAATTTCTGTGTTTCATCAACACTCTGATAGTACACAGATTACAGAATGGCGCCAGATGTTCATCGGAAACTACTACTGGTCTTCCAGGGAACGATCAAAGCGTAGACTGTTTGAGACATACCTCCAGTGGAGGAAAGTGCGCATGGTGACTGTTGTATTCAATCCCGATGCAATTTCTGTGTTTCATCAACACTCTGATAGTCCACAGATTACAGAATGGCACCAGATGTGCATCGGAAACTACCACTGGTCTTCCAGGGAACGATCAAAGCGTAGACTGTTTGAGAATTACTCCCATGGAGGAATGTGCGCATGGTAACTGTTATATTCAGTCCTGATGCAATTTCTGTGTTTCATCAACACTCTAATAGTCCGAAGATTACAGAATGTCTCCAGATGTGCATCGGAAACTGCTACTGGACTTCCAGGGAACGATCAAAGCGTAGACTATTTGAGACATTACTCCCATGGAGGAAAGTGCGCATGGTGGCTGTTGTATTCAATCACGATGCAATTTCTGTGTTTCATCAACACTCTGATAGTCCACAGATTATAGAATGCCACCAGATGTGCATCGGAAACTACTACTGGTCTTCCAGAGAACGATCAAAGCGTAGACTGTTTGAGACATTACTCCCGTGGAGGAAAGTGCGCATGGTGACTGTTGTATTCAATCCCGACGTAATTTCTGTGTTTCATCAACACTCTCATAGTCCACAGATTACAGAATGCCTCCAGATGTGCATCGGTATCTACTACTGGTCTTCCAGTAAACAATCAAAGCGTAGACTGTTAGAGACATTACTCCCATGGAGGAAAGTGCAAATGGTGACTGTATTATTCAATCCCAAGGCAATTTCTAAGCTTCAATCCACACTTTGAAGGTCCACAGGTCACAGAAGGAATCCGGATGTGCATCTGAAAATACTACTGGTTTTCCTGGGAACGATCGAAGCGCAGACTGTTAGAGACATTACTCCCATGGAGGAAAGTGCGCACGGTGACTGTTGTATTCAATCCGGATGCAATTTCTGTGTTTCATCAACACTCTGATACTCCACAGATTACAGAATGCCTCCAGATGTGCATCGGAAACTACTACTGGTCTTCCAATGCACGATCAAAGCGTAGACTCTTTGAGACATTACTCCCATGGAGGAAAGTGCGCATGGTGACTGTTGTATTCAATCCCGATGCAATATCTGTGTTTCATCAACACAGATTAGAGAATATCTCAACATGTGCATCGGAAACTACTACTGGTCTTCCAGGGAACGATCAAAGCGTAGACTGTTTGAAACATTACTCTTATGGAGGAAAGTGCGCATCGTGACTGTTGTATTCAATCCCGATGCAATTTTAGTGTTTCATCTACACCCTGATAGTCCACAGATTACAGAATGCCACCAGATGTGCATCGGAAACTACTACTGGTCTTCCAGGGAACGATCAAAGCGTAGACTGTTTGAGACATTACTCCCGTGGACGAAAGTGCGCATGGTGACTGTTGTATTCAATCCCGACGCAATTTCTGTGTTTCATCAACACTCTCATAGTCCACAGATTACAGAATGCCTCCAGATGTGCATCGGTATCTACTACTGGTCTTCCAGTAAACGATCAAAGCGTAGACTGTTAGAGACATTACTCCCATGGAGCAAAGTGCGCATCGTGACTGTTGTATTCAATCCCGAGGCAATTTCTATGCTTCAATCCACACTTTGAAGGTCCACAGGTCACAGAAGGAATCCGGATGGGCATCGGAAACTACTACTGGTCTTCCAGGGAACGAGCAAAGCGTAGACTGTAGAGAATTACTCCTATGGAGGAAAGTGCGCATGGTAACTGTTGTATTCAATCCCGATTCAATTTCTGTGTTTCATCAACACTCTGATAGTCCACAGATTACAGAATGCCTCAAGATGTGCATCGGAAAATACTACTGGTCTTCCAGGGAACGATCAAAGCGTAGACTGTTTGTGACATTACTCCCATGGAGGAAAGAGCGCACAGTGACTGTTGTATTCAATCCCGATTCAATTTCTGTGTTTCATCAACACTCTGATAGTCCACAGATTACAGAATGGCACCAGATGTGCATCGGAAACTACCACTGGTCTTCCAGGGAACGATCAAAGCGTAGACTGTTTGAGAATTACTCCCATGGAGGAAAGTGGGCATGGTAACTGTTATATTCAGTCCTGATGCAATTTCTGTGTTTCATCAACACTCTGATAGTCCGCAGATTACAGAATGTCTCCAGATGTGCATAGGAAACTGCTACTGGACTTCCAGGGAACGATCAAAGCGCAGACTATTTGAGACATTACTCCAATGGAGGAAAGTGCGCATGGTGACTATTGTATTCAATCACGATGCAATTTCTGTGTTTCATCAACACTCTGATAGTCCACAGATTACCGAATGCCTCCAGATGAGCATCGGAAACTGCTACTTGTCTTCCAGGGAACGATCAAAGCGTAAACTCTTTGAGACATTACTCCAATGGAGGAAAGTGCGCATGGTGACCGTTGTATTTAATCCCGATGTATTTTCTGTGTTTCATCAACACTCTGATAGTCCACAGATTACTTAATGCCTCCAGATGTGCATCGGAATCTACTACTTGACTTCCAGGGAACGATCAAAGCGTAGACTGTTTGAGAATCACACCCATGGATTAAAGTGCGCATGGTAACTGTTATATTCAATCACGATGCAATTTCTGTGTTTCATCAACACTCTGATAGTCCACAGATTACAGAATGCCTCCAGATGTGCATCGGAAACTGCTACTGGTCTTCCAGGGAACGATCAAAGCGTAAACTCTTTGAGACATTACTCCCATGGATGAAAGTGCGCATGGTGACTGTTGTATTTAATCCCGATGCATTTTCTGTGTTTCATCAACACTCTGATAGTCCACATATTACAGAATGCCTCCAGATGTGCATCGGTAACTACTACTGGTCTTCCAGGGAAAGATCAAAGCGCAGACTGTTAGAGAAATTACTCCTATGGAGGAAAGTGCGCATGGTGACTGTTGTATTAAATCCCGATGCAATTTCTGTGTTTCATCAACACTCTGATAGTACACAGATTACAGAATGCAACCAGATGTGCATCGGAAACTACTACTGGTCTTCCAGGGAACGATCAAAGCGTAGACTGTTTTAGACATTACTCCCGTGGAGGAAAGTGCGCATGGTGACTGTTGTATTCAATCCCGATGCAATTTCTGTGTTTCATCAAGAGTCTGATAGTCCACAGGTTACAGAATGCCTCCAGATGTGCATCGGAAACTACTACTTGACTTCCAGGGAACGATCAAAGCGTAGACTGTTTGAGACATAACTCTTATGGAGGAAAGTGCGCATGGTGACTGTTGTATACAATCCCGATCCAATTTTAGTGTTTCATCTTCACTCTAATAGTCCACAGATTACAGAATGGCGCCAGATGTTCATCGGAAACTACTACTGGTCTTCCAGGGAACGATCAAAGCGTAGACTGTTTGAGACATACCTCCCGTGGAGGAAAGTGCGCATGGTGACTGTTGTATTCAATCCCGATGCAATTTCTGTGTTTCATCAACACTCTGATAGTCCACAGATTACAGAATGGCACCAGATGTGCATCGGAAACTACCACTGGTCTTCCAGGGAACGATCAAAGCGTAGACTGTTTGAGAATTACTCCTATGGAGGAAAGTGCGCATGGTAACTGTTATATTCAGTCCTGATGCAATTTCTGTGTTTCATCAATACTCTGATATTCCACAGATTGCAGAATGCCACCAGACGTGCATCGCAAACTACCACTGGTCTTCCAGGGAACGATCAAAGCGTAGACTGTTTGAGACATTACTCCCATGTAGGAAAGAGGGCATGGTGACTGTTGTATTCAATCCCGATGCAATTTCTGTGTTTGATCAACACTCTGATAGTACACAGATTACAGAATGCAACCAGATGTGCATCGGAAACTACTACTGGTCTTCCAGGGAACGATCAAAGCGTAGACTGTTTGAGACATTACTCCCTTGGAGGAAAGTGCGCATGGTGACTGTTGTATTCAATCCCGATGCAATTTCTGTGTTTCATCAAGAGTCTGATAGTCCACAGATTACAGAATGGCACCAGATGTGCATCGGAAACTACCACTGGTCTTCCAGGGAACGATCAAAGCGTAGACTGTTTGAGAATTACTCCCATGGAAGTAAGTGCGCATGGTAACTGTTATATTCAGTCCTGATGCAATTTCTGTGTTTCATCAACACTCTAATAGTCCGCAGATTACAGAATGTCTCCAGATGTGCATCGGAAACTGCTACTGGACTTCCAGGGAACGATCAAAGCGTAGACTATTTGAGACATAACTCCCATGGAGGAAAGTGCGCATGATTGCTGTTGTATTCAATCACGATGCAATTTCTGTGTTTCATCAACACTCTGATAGTCCACAGATTATAGAATGCCTCAAGATGTGCATCGGAAAATACTACTGGTCTTCCAGGGAACGATCAAAGCGTATACTGTTTGAGACATTACTCCCATGGAGGAAAGAGCGCACAGTGACTGTTGTATTCAATCCCGATGCAATTTCTGTGTTTCATCAACACTCTGATAGTCCACAGATTACTTAATGCCTCCAGATGTGCATCGGAATCTACTACTGGTCTTCCAGTAAACGATCAAAGCGTAGACTGTTAGAGACATTACCCCCATGGAGGAAAGTGCGCATGGTGACTGTTGTATTCAATCCCAAGGCAATTTCTATGCTTCAATCCACACTTTGAAGGTCTACAGGTCACAGAAGGAATCCGGATGTGCATCGGAAACTACTACTGGCCTTCCAGGGAACGAGCAAAGCGTAGACTGTTGAGAATTACTCCTATGGAGGAAAGTGCGCATGGTGACTGTTGTATTCAATCCCGATGCAATTTCTGTGTTTCATCAACACTCTGATAGTCCACAGATTACAGAATGCCTCAAGATGTGCATCGGAAAATACTACTGGTCTTCCAGGGAACGATCAAAGCGTATACTGTTTGAGACATTACTCCCATGGAGGAAAGAGCGCACAGTGACTGTTGTATTCAATCCCGATGCAATTTCTGTGTTTCATCAACACTCTGATAGTCCACAGATTACTTAATGCCTCCAGATGTGCATCGGAATCTATTACTGGTCATCCAGGGAACGATCAAAGCGTAGACTGTGGAAGACATTTCTCGCATGGAGTAAAGTGCGCATGGTGGCTGTTGTATTCAATCACGATGCAATTTCTGTGTTTCATCAATACTCTGATAGTCCACAGATTGCAGAATACCACCAGACGTGGATCGCAAACTACTACTGGTCTTCCAGGGAACGATCAAAGCGTAGACTGTTTGAGACATTACTCCCATGGAGGAAAGTGCGCATGGTGACTGTTGTATTCAATCCCGATGCAATTTCTGTGTTTCATCAACACTCTGATAGTACACAGATTACAGAATGCAACCAGATGTGCATCGGAAACTACTACTGGTCTTCCAGGGAACGATCAAAGCGTAGACTGTTTGAGACATTACTCCCGTGGAGGAAAGTGCGCATGGTGACTGTTGTATTCAATCCCGATGCAATTTCTGTGTTTCATCAAGAGTCTGATAGTCCACAGGTTACAGAATGCCTCCAGATGTGCATCGGAAAATACCACTGGTCTTCCAGGGAACGATCAAAGCGTAGAATGTTTGAGACATAACTCTTATGGAGGAAAGTGCGCATGTGACTGTTGTATTCAATCCCGATCCAATTTTAGTGTTTCATCTTCACCCTGATAGTCCACAGATTACAGAATGGCGCCAGATGTTCATCGGAAACTACTACTGGTCTTCCAGGGAACGATCAAAGAGTAGACTGTTTGAGACATACCTCCCGTGGAGGGAAGTGCGCATGGTGACTGTTGCATTCAATCCCGATGCAATTTCTGTGTTTCATCAACACTCTGATAGTCCACAGATTACAGAATGGCACCAGATGTGCATCGGAAACTACCACTGGTCTTCCAGGGAACGATCAAAGCGTAGACTGTTTGAGAATTACTCCCATGGAGGAAAGTGCGCATGGTGACTGTTGTATTTAATCCCGATGCATTTTCTGTGTTTCATCAACACTCCTGATAGTCCACAGATTACTTAATGCCTCCAGATGTGCATCGGAATCTACTACTGGTCATCCAGGGAACGATCAAAGCGTAGACTGTAGAAGACATTTCTCGCATGTAGGAAAGTGCGCATGGTGGCTGTTGTATTCAATCACGATGCAATTTCTGTGTTTCATCAACACTCTGATAGTCCACAGATTATAGAATTCCACCAGATGTGCATCGGAAACTACTACTGGTCTTCCAGGGAACGATCAAAGCGTAGACTGTTTGAGACATTACTCCCGTGGAGGAAAGTGCGCATGGTGACTGTTGTATTCAATCCCGACGCAATTTCTGTGTTTCATCAACACTCTCATAGTCCACAGATTACAGAATGCCTCCAGATGTGGATCGGTATCTACTACTGGTCTTCCAGTAAACGATCAAAGCGTAGACTGTTAGAGACATTACTCCCATGGAGGAAAGTGCGCATGGTGACTGTTGTATTCAAATCCGAGGCAATTTCTATGCTTCAATCCACACTTTGAAAGTCCACAGGTCACAGAAGGAATCCGGATGTGCATCGGAAACTACTACTGGTCTTCCAGGGTACGAGCAAAGCGTAGACTGTTGAGAATTACTCCTATGGAGGAAAGTGCGCATGGTGACTGTTGTATTCAATCCCGATGCAATTTCTGTGTTTCATCAACACTCTGATAGTCCACAGATTACAGAATGCCTCAAGATGTGCATCGGAAAATATTACTGGTCTTCCAGGGAACGATCAAAGCGTATACTGTTTGAGACATTACTCCCATGGAGGAAAGAGCGCACAGTGACTGTTGTATTCAATCCCGATGCAATTTCTGTGTTTCATCAACACTCTGATAGTCCACAGATTACTTAATGCCTCCAGATGTGCATCGGAATCTATTACTGGTCATCCAGGGAACGATCAAAGCGTAGACTGATTGAGACATACCTCCCGTGGAGGAAAGTGCGCATGGTGACTGTTGAATTCAATCCCGATGCAATTTCTGTGTTTCATCAACACTCTGATAGTCCACAGATTACAGAATGGCACCAGATGTGCATCGGAAACTACCACTGGTCTTCCAGGGAACGATCAAAGCGTAGACTGTTTGAGAATTACTCCCATGGAGGAAAGTGCGCATGGTAACTGTTATATTCAGTCCAGATGCAATTTCTGTGTTTCATCAACACTCTAATAGTCCGCAGATTACAGAATGTCTCCAGATGTGCATCGGAAACTGCTACTGGACTTCCAGGGAACGATCAAAGCGTAGACTATTTGAGACATTACTCCCATGGAGGAAAGTGCGCATGGTTGCTGTTGTATTCAATCACGATGCAATTTCTGTGTTTCATCAACACTCTGATAGTCCACAGATTATAGAATGCCACCAGATGTGCATCGGAAACTACTACTGGTCTTCAAGGGAACGATCAAAGCGTAGACTGTTTGAGACATTACTCCCGTGGAGGAAAGTGCGCATGGTGACTGTTGTATTCAATCCCGACGCAATTTCTGTGTTTCATCAACACTCTCATAGTCCACAGATTACAGAATGCCTCCAGATGTGCATCGGTATCTACTACTGGTCTTCCAGTAAACGATCAAAGCGTAGACTGTTAGAGACATTACTCCCATGGAGGAAAGTGCGCATGGTGATTGTTGTATTTAATCCCAAGGCAATTTCTATGCTTCAATCCACACTTTGAAGGTCTACAGGTCACAGAAGGAATCAGGATGTGCATCGGAAACTACTACTGGTCTTCCAGGGAACGAGCAAAGCGTAGACTGTTGAGAATTACTCCTATGGAGGAAAGTGCGCATGGTGACTGTTGTATTCAATCCCGATGCAATTTCTGTGTTTCATCAACACTCTGATAGTCCACAGATTACAGAATGCCTCAAGATGTGCATCGGAAAATACTACTGGTCTTCCAGGGAACGATCAAAGCGTATACTGTTTGAGACATTACTCCCATGGAGGAAAGAGCGCACAGTGACTGTTGTATTCAATCCCGATGCAATTTCTGTGTTTCATCAACACTCTGATAGTCCACAGATTACTTAATGCCTCCAGATGTGCATCGGAATCTATTACTGGTCATCCAGGGAACGATCAAAGCGTAGACTGTGGAAGACATTTCTCGCATGGAGGAAAGTGCGCATGGTGGCTGTTGTATTCAATCACGATGCAATTTCTGTGTTTCATCAATACTCTGATAGTCCACAGATTGCAGAATACCACCAGACGTGGATCGCAAACTACTACTGGTCTTCCAGGGAACGATCAAAGCGTAGACTGTTTGAGACATTACTCCCATGGAGGAAAGTGCGCATGGTGACTGTTGTATTCAATCCCGATGCAATTTCTGTGTTTCATCAACACAGATTAGAGAATATCTCAACATGTGCATCGGAAACTACTACTGGTCTTCCAGGGAACGATCAAATCGTAGACTGTTTGAAACATTACTCTTATGGAGGAAAGTGCGCATCGTGACTGTTGTATTCAATCCCGATGCAATTTTAGTGTTTCATCTACACCCTGATAGTCCACAGATTACAGAATGCCACCAGATGTGCATCGGAAACTACTACTGGTCTTCCAGGGAACGATCAAAGCGTAGACTGTTTGAGACATTACTCCCGTTAACGAAAGTGCGCATGGTGACTGTTGTATTCAATCCCGACGCAATTTCTGTGTTTCATCAACACTCTCATAGTCCACAGATTACAGAATGCCTCCAGATGTGCATCGGTATCTACTACTGGTCTTCCAGTAAACGATCAAAGCGTAGACTGTTAGAGACATTACTCCCATGGAGCAAAGTGCGCATCGTGACTGTTGTATTCAATCCCGAGGCAATTTCTATGCTTCAATCCACACTTTGAAGGTCCACAGGTCACAGAAGGAATCCGGATGGGCATCGGAAACTACTACTGGTCTTCCAGGGAACGAGCAAAGCGTAGACTGTAGAGAATTACTCCTATGGAGGAAAGTGCGCATGGTAACTGTTGTATTCAATCCCGATTCAATTTCTGTGTTTCATCAACACTCTGATAGTCCACAGATTACAGAATGCCTCAAGATGTGCATCGGAAAATACTACTGGTCTTCCAGGGAACGATCAAAGCGTAGACTGTTTGTGACATTACTCCCATGGAGGAAAGGGCGCACAGTGACTGTTGTATTCAATCCCGATTCAATTTCTGTGTTTCATCAACACTCTGATAGTCCACAGATTACAGAATGGCACCAGATGTGCATCGGAAACTACCACTGGTCTTCCAGGGAACGATCAAAGCGTAGACTGTTTGAGAATTACTCCCATGGAGGAAAGTGGGCATGGTAACTGTTATATTCAGTCCTGATGCAATTTCTGTGTTTCATCAACACTCTGATAGTCCGCAGATTACAGAATGTCTCCAGATGTGCATAGGAAACTGCTACTGGACTTCCAGGGAACGATCAAAGCGCAGACTATTTGAGACATTACTCCAATGGAGGAAAGTGCGCATGGTGACTATTGTATTCAATCACGATGCAATTTCTGTGTTTCATCAACACTCTGATAGTCCACAGATTACCGAATGCCTCCAGATGAGCATCGGAAACTGCTACTTGTCTTCCAGGGAACGATCAAAGCGTAAACTCTTTGAGACATTACTCCAATGGAGGAAAGTGCGCATGGTGACCGTTGTATTTAATCCCGATGTATTTTCTGTGTTTCATCAACACTCTGATAGTCCACAGATTACTTAATGCCTCCAGATGTGCATCGGAATCTACTACTTGACTTCCAGGGAACGATCAAAGCGTAGACTGTTTGAGAATCACACCCATGGATTAAAGTGCGCATGGTAACTGTTATATTCAATCACGATGCAATTTCTGTGTTTCATCAACACTCTGATAGTCCACAGATTACAGAATGCCTCCAGATGTGCATCGGAAACTGCTACTGGTCTTCCAGGGAACGATCAAAGCGTAAACTCTTTGAGACATTACTCCCATGGATGAAAGTGCGCATGGTGACTGTTGTATTTAATCCCGATGCATTTTCTGTGTTTCATCAACACTCTGATAGTCCACATATTACAGAATGCCTCCAGATGTGCATCGGTAACTACTACTGGTCTTCCAGGGAAAGATCAAAGCGCAGACTGTTAGAGAAATTACTCCTATGGAGGAAAGTGCGCATGGTGACTGTTGTATTAAATCCCGATGCAATTTCTGTGTTTCATCAACACTCTGATAGTACACAGATTACAGAATGCAACCAGATGTGCATCGGAAACTACTACTGGTCTTCCAGGGAACGATCAAAGCGTAGACTGTTTTAGACATTACTCCCGTGGAGGAAAGTGCGCATGGTGACTGTTGTATTCAATCCCGATGCAATTTCTGTGTTTCATCAAGAGTCTGATAGTCCACAGGTTACAGAATGCCTCCAGATGTGCATCGGAAACTACTACTTGACTTCCAGGGAACGATCAAAGCGTAGACTGTTTGAGACATAACTCTTATGGAGGAAAGTGCGCATGGTGACTGTTGTATACAATCCCGATCCAATTTTAGTGTTTTATCTTCACTCTAATAGTCCACAGATTACAGAATGGCGCCAGATGTTCATCGGAAACTACTACTGGTCTTCCAGGGAACGATCAAAGCGTAGACTGTTTGAGACATACCTCCCGTGGAGGAAAGTGCGCATGGTGACTGTTGTATTCAATCCCGATGCAATTTCTGTGTTTCATCAACACTCTGATAGTCCACAGATTACAGAATGGCACCAGATGTGCATCGGAAACTACCACTGGTCTTCCAGGGAACGATCAAAGCGTAGACTGTTTGAGAATTACTCCTATGGAGGAAAGTGCGCATGGTAACTGTTATATTCAGTCCTGATGCAATTTCTGTGTTTCATCAATACTCTGATATTCCACAGATTGCAGAATGCCACCAGACGTGCATCGCAAACTACCACTGGTCTTCCAGGGAACGATCAAAGCGTAGACTGTTTGAGACATTACTCCCATGTAGGAAAGAGGGCATGGTGACTGTTGTATTCAATCCCGATGCAATTTCTGTGTTTGATCAACACTCTGATAGTACACAGATTACAGAATGCAACCAGATGTGCATCGGAAACTACTACTGGTCTTCCAGGGAACGATCAAAGCGTAGACTGTTTGAGACATTACTCCCTTGGAGGAAAGTGCGCATGGTGACTGTTGTATTCAATCCCGATGCAATTTCTGTGTTTCATCAAGAGTCTGATAGTCCACAGATTACAGAATGGCACCAGATGTGCATCGGAAACTACCACTGGTCTTCCAGGGAACGATCAAAGCGTAGACTGTTTGAGAATTACTCCCATGGAGGTAAGTGCGCATGGTAACTGTTATATTCAGTCCTGATGCAATTTCTGTGTTTCATCAACACTCTAATAGTCCGCAGATTACAGAATGTCTCCAGATGTGCATCGGAAACTGCTACTGGACTTCCAGGGAACGATCAAAGCGTAGACTATTTGAGACATTACTCCCATGGAGGAAAGTGCGCATGATTGCTGTTGTATTCAATCACGATGCAATTTCTGTGTTTCATCAACACTCTGATAGTCCACAGATTATAGAATGCCTCAAGATGTGCATCGGAAAATACTACTGGTCTTCCAGGGAACGATCAAAGCGTATACTGTTTGAGACATTACTCCCATGGAGGAAAGAGCGCACAGTGACTGTTGTATTCAATCCCGATGCAATTTCTGTGTTTCATCAACACTCTGATAGTCCACAGATTACTTAATGCCTCCAGATGTGCATCGGAATCTACTACTGGTCTTCCAGTAAACGATCAAAGCGTAGACTGTTAGAGACATTACCCCCATGGAGGAAAGTGCGCATGGTGACTGTTGTATTCAATCCCAAGGCAATTTCTATGCTTCAATCCACACTTTGAAGGTCTACAGGTCACAGAAGGAATCCGGATGTGCATCGGAAACTACTACTGGCCTTCCAGGGAACGAGCAAAGCGTAGACTGTTGAGAATTACTCCTATGGAGGAAAGTGCGCATGGTGACTGTTGTATTCAATCCCGATGCAATTTCTGTGTTTCATCAACACTCTGATAGTCCACAGATTACAGAATGCCTCAAGATGTGCATCGGAAAATACTACTGGTCTTCCAGGGAACGATCAAAGCGTATACTGTTTGAGACATTACTCCCATGGAGGAAAGAGCGCACAGTGACTGTTGTATTCAATCCCGATGCAATTTCTGTGTTTCATCAACACTCTGATAGTCCACAGATTACTTAATGCCTCCAGATGTGCATCGGAATCTATTACTGGTCATCCAGGGAACGATCAAAGCGTAGACTGTGGAAGACATTTCTCGCATGGAGTAAAGTGCGCATGGTGGCTGTTGTATTCAATCACGATGCAATTTCTGTGTTTCATCAATACTCTGATAGTCCACAGATTGCAGAATACCACCAGACGTGGATCGCAAACTACTACTGGTCTTCCAGGGAACGATCAAAGCGTAGACTGTTTGAGACATTACTCCCATGGAGGAAAGTGCGCATGGTGACTGTTGTATTCAATCCCGATGCAATTTCTGTGTTTCATCAACACTCTGATAGTACACAGATTACAGAATGCAACCAGATGTGCATCGGAAACTACTACTGGTCTTCCAGGGAACGATCAAAGCGTAGACTGTTTGAGACATTACTCCCGTGGAGGAAAGTGCGCATGGTGACTGTTGTATTCAATCCCGATGCAATTTCTGTGTTTCATCAAGAGTCTGATAGTCCACAGGTTACAGAATGCCTCCAGATGTGCATCGGAAAATACCACTGGTCTTCCAGGGAACGATCAAAGCGTAGAATGTTTGAGACATAACTCTTATGGAGGAAAGTGCACATGTGACTGTTGTATTTAATCCCGATCCAATTTTAGTGTTTCATCTTCACCCTGATAGTCCACAGATTACAGAATGGCGCCAGATGTTCATCGGAAACTACTACTGGTCTTCCAGGGAACGATCAAAGAGTAGACTGTTTGAGACATACCTCCCGTGGAGGGAAGTGCGCATGGTGACTGTTGCATTCAATCCCGATGCAATTTCTGTGTTTCATCAACACTCTGATAGTCCACAGATTACAGAATGGCACCAGATGTGCATCGGAAACTACCACTGGTCTTCCAGGGAACGATCAAAGCGTAGACTGTTTGAGAATTACTCCCATGGAGGAAAGTGCGCATGGTGACTGTTGTATTTAATCCCGATGCATTTTCTGTGTTTCATCAACACTCCTGATAGTCCACAGATTACTTAATGCCTCCAGATGTGCATCGGAATCTACTACTGGTCATCCAGGGAACGATCAAAGCGTAGACTGTAGAAGACATTTCTCGCATGTAGGAAAGTGCGCATGGTGGCTGTTGTATTCAATCACGATGCAATTTCTGTGTTTCATCAACACTCTGATAGTCCACAGATTATAGAATTCCACCAGATGTGCATCGGAAACTACTACTGGTCTTCCAGGGAACGATCAAAGCGTAGACTGTTTGAGACATTACTCCCGTGGAGGAAAGTGCGCATGGTGACTGTTGTATTCAATCCCGACGCAATTTCTGTGTTTCATCAACACTCTCATAGTCCACAGATTACAGAATGCCTCCAGATGTGGATCGGTATCTACTACTGGTCTTCCAGTAAACGATCAAAGCGTAGACTGTTAGAGACATTACTCCCATGGAGGAAAGTGCGCATGGTGACTGTTGTATTCAAATCCGAGGCAATTTCTATGCTTCAATCCACACTTTGAAAGTCCACAGGTCACAGAAGGAATCCGGATGTGCATCGGAAACTACTACTGGTCTTCCAGGGTACGAGCAAAGCGTAGACTGTTGAGAATTACTCCTATGGAGGAAAGTGCGCATGGTGACTGTTGTATTCAATCCCGATGCAATTTCTGTGTTTCATCAACACTCTGATAGTCCACAGATTACAGAATGCCTCAAGATGTGCATCGGAAAATATTACTGGTCTTCCAGGGAACGATCAAAGCGTATACTGTTTGAGACATTACTCCCATGGAGGAAAGAGCGCACAGTGACTGTTGTATTCAATCCCGATGCAATTTCTGTGTTTCATCAACACTCTGATAGTCCACAGATTACTTAATGCCTCCAGATGTGCATCGGAATCTATTACTGGTCATCCAGGGAACGATCAAAGCGTAGACTGATTGAGACATACCTCCCGTGGAGGAAAGTGCGCATGGTGACTGTTGAATTCAATCCCGATGCAATTTCTGTGTTTCATCAACACTCTGATAGTCCACAGATTACAGAATGGCACCAGATGTGCATCGGAAACTACCACTGGTCTTCCAGGGAACGATCAAAGCGTAGACTGTTTGAGAATTACTCCCATGGAGGAAAGTGCGCATGGTAACTGTTATATTCAGTCCAGATGCAATTTCTGTGTTTCATCAACACTCTAATAGTCCGCAGATTACAGAATGTCTCCAGATGTGCATCGGAAACTGCTACTGGACTTCCAGGGAACGATCAAAGCGTAGACTATTTGAGACATTACTCCCATGGAGGAAAGTGCGCATGGTTGCTGTTGTATTCAATCACGATGCAATTTCTGTGTTTCATCAACACTCTGATAGTCCACAGATTATAGAATGCCACCAGATGTGCATCGGAAACTACTACTGGTCTTCAAGGGAACGATCAAAGCGTAGACTGTTTGAGACATTACTCCCGTGGAGGAAAGTGCGCATGGTGACTGTTGTATTCAATCCCGACGCAATTTCTGTGTTTCATCAACACTCTCATAGTCCACAGATTACAGAATGCCTCCAGAGGTGCATCGGTATCTACTACTGGTCTTCCAGTAAACGATCAAAGCGTAGACTGTTGGAGACATTACTCCCATGGAGGAAAGTGCGCATGGTGACTGTTGTATTTAATCCCAAGGCAATTTCTATGCTTCAATCCACACTTTGAAGGTCTACAGGTCACAGAAGGAATCTGGATGTGCATCGGAAACTACTACTGGTCTTCCAGGGAACGAGCAAAGCGTAGACTGTTGAGAATTACTCCTATGGAGGAAAGTGCGCATGGTGACTGTTGTATTCAATCCCGATGCAATTTCTGTGTTTCATCAACACTCTGATAGTCCACAGATTACAGAATGCCTCAAGATGTGCATCGGAAAATACTACTGGTCTTCCAGGGAACGATCAAAGCGTATACTGTTTGAGACATTACTCCCATGGAGGAAAGAGCGCACAGTGACTGTTGTATTCAATCCCGATGCAATTTCTGTGTTTCATCAACACTCTGATAGTCCACAGATTACTTAATGCCTCCAGATGTGCATCGGAATCTATTACTGGTCATCCAGGGAACGATCAAAGCGTAGACTGTGGAAGACATTTCTCGCATGGAGGAAAGTGCGCATGGTGGCTGTTGTATTCAATCACGATGCAATTTCTGTGTTTCATCAATACTCTGATAGTCCACAGATTGCAGAATACCACCAGACGTGGATCGCAAACTACTACTGGTCTTCCAGGGAACGATCAAAGCGTAGACTGTTTGAGACATTACTCCCATGGAGGAAAGTGCGCATGGTGACTGTTGTATTCAATCCCGATGCAATTTCTGTGTTTCATCAACACTCTGATAGTACACAGATTACAGAATGCAACCAGATGTGCTTCGGAAACTACTACTGGTCTTCCAGGGAACGATCAAAGCGTAGACTGTTTGAGACATTACTCCCGTGGAGGAAAGTGCGCATGGTGACTGTTGTATTCAATCCCGATGCAATTTCTGTGTTTCATCAAGAGTCTGATAGTCCACAGGTTACAGAATGCCTCCAGATGTGCATCGGAAAATACCACTGGTCTTCCAGGGAACGATCAAAGCGTAGACTGTTTGAGACATAACTCTTATGGAGGAAAGTGCGCATGGTGACTGTTGTATTCAATCCCGATCCAATTTTAGTGTTTCATCTTCACCCTGATAGTCCACAGATTACAGAATGGCGCCAGATGTTCATCGGAAACTACTACTGGTCTTCCAGGGAACGATCAAAGAGTAGACTGTTTGAGACAGACCTCCCGTTGAGGGAAGTGCGCATGGTGACTGTTGCATTCAATCCCGATGCAATTTCTGTGTTTCATCAACACTCTGATAGTCCACAGATTACAGAATGGCACCAGATGTGCATCGGAAACTACCACTGGTCTTCCAGGGAACGATCAAAGCGTAGACTGTTTGAGAATTACTCCCATGGAGGAAAGTGCGCATGGTGACTGTTGTATTTAATCCCGATGCATTTTCTGTGTTTCATCAACACTCCTGATAGTCCACAGATTACTTAATGCCTCCAGATGTGCATCGGAATCTACTACTGGTCATCCAGGGAACGAACAAAGCGTAGACTGTAGAAGACATTTCTCGCATGGAGGAAAGTGCGCATGGTGGCTGTTGTATTCAATCACGATGCAATTTCTGTGTTTCATCAACACTCTGATAGTCCACAGATTATAGAATTCCACCAGATGTGCATCGGAAACTACTACTGGTCTTCCAGGGAACGATCAAAGCGTAGACTGTTTGAGACATTACTCCCGTAGAGGAAAGTGCGCATGGTGACTGTTGTATTCAATCCCGACGCAATATCTGTGTTTCATCAACACTCTCATAGTCCACAGATTACAGAATGCCTCCAGATGTGGATCGGTATCTACTACTGGTCTTCCAGTAAACGATCAAAGCGTAGACTGTTAGAGACATTACTCCCATGGAGGAAAGTGCGCATGGTGACTGTTGTATTCAATCCCGAGTCAATTTCTATGCTTCAATCCACACTTTGAAGGTCCACAGGTCACAGAAGGAATCCGGATGTGCATCGGAAACTACTACTGGTCTTCCAGGGAACGAGCAAAGCGTAGACTGTTGAGAATTACTCCTATGGAGGAAAGTGCGCATGGTGACTGTTGTATTCAATCCCGATGCAATTTCTGTGTTTCATCAACACTCTGATAGTCCACAGATTACAGAATGCCTCAAGATGTGCACCGGAAAATACTACTGGTCTTCCAGGGAACGATCAAAGCGTAGACTGTTTGAGACATTACTCCCATGGAGGAAAGAGCGCACAGTGACTGTTGTATTCAATCCCGATGCAATTTCTGTGTTTCATCAACACTCTGATAGCCCACAGATTACAGAATGCCTCCAGATGTGCATCGGAAACTGCTACTGTTCTTCCAGGGAACGATCAAATCGTAAACTCTTTGAGACATTACTCCCATGGAAGAAATTGCGCATGGTGACTGTTGCATTTAATCCCGATGCATTTTCTGTGTTTCATCAACACTCTGATAGTCTACAGATTACAGAATGCCTCCAGATGTGCATCGGTATCTATTACTGGTCTTCCAGTGAACAATCAAAGCGTAGACTGTTTGAGACATTACTCCCATGGAGGAAAGTGCGCATGGTGACTGTCGTATTCAATCCCGATGCAATTTCTGTGTTTCAATCCACACTTTGAAGGTCCACAATGTACCGAAGGAATCCAGATGTGCATCGGAAACTACTACTGGTCTTCCAGGGAACGATCAAAGCGTAAACCCTTTGAGACATCACTCCCATGCAGGAAAGTGCGCATGGTGACTGTTGTATTCAATCCCGATGCCTTTTCTGTGTTTCATGAAGTCTCTGATAGTCCACAGATTACAGATTGCCCCCAGATGTGCATCGGAAACTACTACCAGTCTTCCTGGGAACGATGAAAGCGTAGACTGTTTGAGACGTTACTCATATGGAGGAAAGTGCGCATAGTGACTGTTGCATTCAATCCCGATGCAATTTCTGTGTTTCATCAACACACTGATAGTCCACAGATTACAGAATGCCTCAAGATGTGCATCGGAAAATACTACTGGTTTTCCTGGGAACGATCGAAGCGTAGACTGTTTGAGACATTACTCCCATGGAGGAAAGTGCGCACGGTGACTGTTGTATTCAATCCTCATGCAATTTCTGTGTTTCATGAAGAGGCTGATAGTCCACAGGTTACAGAATGCCTCCAGATGTGCATCGGAAACTACTACTCGACTTCCAGGGAACGATCAAAGCGTAGACTGTTTGAGACATTACTCTTATGGAGGAAAGTGCGCATGGTGACTGTTGTATTCAATCCCGATGCAATTTTAGTGTTTCATCTACACCCTGATAGTCCACAGATTACAGAATGCCACCAGATGTGCATCGGAAACTACTACTGGTCTTCCAGGGAACGATCAAAGCGTAGACAGTTTGAGACATTACTCCCGTTGAGGAAAGTGCCCATGGTGACTGTTGTATTCAATCCCGATGCAATTTCTGTGTTTCATCAACACTCTGATAGTCCACAGATTACAGAATGGCACCAGATGTGCATCGGAAACTACTACTGGTCTTCCAGGGGACGATCAAAGCGTAGACTGTTTGAGAATTACTCCCATGGAGGAAAGTGCGCATGGTGACTGTTTTATTCAATCCTGATGCAATTTCTGTGTTTCATCAACACTCTGATAGTCCAAAGATTACAGAATGCCCTCAGATGTGCATCGGAAACTGCTACTGGACTTCCAGGGAACGATCAAATCGTAGACTGTTTGAGACTTTACTTCCATGGAGGATAGTGCGCAAGGTGACTGTTGTATTCAATCCCGATGCAGTTTCTGTGTTTCATCAACACTCTGATAGTCCACAGATTACAGAATGCCTCCAGATGTGCATCGGAAACTGCTACTGGTCTTCCTGGTAACGATTATAGAGTAGACTGTTTGAGACATTACTCCCATGGAGGAAAGTGCGCACAATGACTGTTGCATTCAATCCCGAGACAATTACTGTGATTTATCAACACTTTGATGGTCCACAGGTACAGAAAGCCTCCAGATGTGCATCGGAAACTACTACTGGTCTTCCAGGGAACGATTAAAGCGTAGACTCTTTGAGGATTACCCCCATGGAAGAAAGTGCGCATGGTGACTGTTATATTCAATCCCGAGGCAATTTCTGTGTTTTAATCCACACTTTGAAGGTCCACAGATTACAGAATTAATCCAGATGTGCCTCGGAAACTACTACTGGTCTTCCAGGGAACGATCAAAGCGTAGACTGCTTGAGAATTACTCCCATGGAGGAAAGTGCGCATGGTGACTGTTGTATTCAATCCCGATGTAATTTCTGTGTTTCATCAACACAGAATACAGAATATCTCCAGATGTGCATTGGAAACTACTACTGGTCTTCCAGGGAACGATCAAAGCGTAAACCCTTTGAGACATCACTCCCATGCAGGAAAGTGCGCATGGTGACTGTTGTATTCAATCCCGATGCCTTTTCTGTGTTTCATGAAGTCTCTGATAGTCCACAGATTACAGATTGCCCCCAGATGTGCATCGGAAACTACTACCAGTCTTCCTGGGAACGATGAAAGCGTAGACTGTTTGAGACGTTACTCATATGGAGGAAAGTGCGCATAGTGACTGTTGCATTCAATCCCGATGCAATTTCTGTGTTTCATCAACACACTGATAGTCCACAGATTACAGAATGCCTCAAGATGTGCATCGGAAAATACTACTGGTTTTCCTGGGAACGATCGAAGCGTAGACTGTTTGAGACATTACTCCCATGGAGGAAAGTGCGCACGGTGACTGTTGTATTCAATCCTCATGCAATTTCTGTGTTTCATGAAGAGGCTGATAGTCCACAGGTTACAGAATGCCTCCAGATGTGCATCGGAAACTACTACTCGACTTCCAGGGAACGATCAAAGCGTAGACTGTTTGAGACATTACTCTTATGGAGGAAAGTGCGCATGGTGACTGTTGTATTCAATCCCGATGCAATTTTAGTGTTTCATCTACACCCTGATAGTCCACAGATTACAGAATGCCACCAGATGTGCATCGGAAACTACTACTGGTCTTCCAGGGAACGATCAAAGCGTAGACAGTTTGAGACATTACTCCCGTTGAGGAAAGTGCCCATGGTGACTGTTGTATTCAATCCCGATGCAATTTCTGTGTTTCATCAACACTCTGATAGTCCACAGATTACAGAATGGCACCAGATGTGCATCGGAAACTACTACTGGTCTTCCAGGGGACGATCAAAGCGTAGACTGTTTGAGAATTACTCCCATGGAGGAAAGTGCGCATGGTGACTGTTTTATTCAATCCTGATGCAATTTCTGTGTTTCATCAACACTCTGATAGTCCAAAGATTACAGAATGCCCTCAGATGTGCATCGGAAACTGCTACTGGACTTCCAGGGAACGATCAAATCGTAGACTGTTTGAGACTTTACTTCCATGGAGGATAGTGCGCAAGGTGACTGTTGTATTCAATCCCGATGCAGTTTCTGTGTTTCATCAACACTCTGATAGTCCACAGATTACAGAATGCCTCCAGATGTGCATCGGAAACTGCTACTGGTCTTCCTGGTAACGATTATAGAGTAGACTGTTTGAGACATTACTCCCATGGAGGAAAGTGCGCACAATGACTGTTGCATTCAATCCCGAGACAATTACTGTGATTTATCAACACTTTGATGGTCCACAGGTACAGAAAGCCTCCAGATGTGCATCGGAAACTACTACTGGTCTTCCAGGGAACGATTAAAGCGTAGACTCTTTGAGGATTACCCCCATGGAAGAAAGTGCGCATGGTGACTGTTATATTCAATCCCGAGGCAATTTCTGTGTTTTAATCCACACTTTGAAGGTCCACAGATTACAGAATTAATCCAGATGTGCCTCGGAAACTACTACTGGTCTTCCAGGGAACGATCAAAGCGTAGACTGCTTGAGAATTACTCCCATGGAGGAAAGTGCGCATGGTGACTGTTGTATTCAATCCCGATGTAATTTCTGTGTTTCATCAACACAGAATACAGAATATCTCCAGATGTGCATTGGAAACTACTACTGGTCTTCCAGGGAACGATCACAGCGTAAACTGTTTGAGACATTACTCCCATGGAGGAAAGTGCGCATGGTGACTGTTGTATTCAATCCCGAGGCAAATTTCTGTGTTTTCATTAACACTTTGAAGGTCCACAGATTACAGAAGGAATCCAGATGTGCATCGGAAACTACTACTGGTCTTCCAGTTGACGATCAATGCGTTGACTGTTTGAGAATTACTCCCATTAAGGAAAGTGCGCATGGTGTCTGTTGTATTCAATCCCGATGCAATTTCTGAGTTTCATCAACACTATGATAGTCCACAGATTACAGAATGCCTCCAGATGTGCATCCGAAACTGCTAGTGGTCTTCCAGGGAACGACCAAAGCGTAAACTCTTTGAGACATTACTCCCATGGAGGAAAGTGCGCATGGTGACTGTTGTATTCAATCCCGATGCAATTTCTGTGTTTCATCAACTCTCTGATACTCCACAGATTACAGAATGTCTCCAGATGTACATCGGAAACTACTACTGGTCTTCCAGGGAACGATCAAAGCGTAGACTGTTTGAGACATCACTCCCATGGAGGAAAGTGCGCATGGTGACTGTTGTATTCAATCCCGATGGAATTTCTGTGTTTCATCAACACTCTGATAGTCCACAGATTACAGAATTCCTCCAGATGTGCATCGGAAACTACTACTGGTCTTCCAGGGAACCATCAAAGCGTAGACTGTTTGAGACATTACTCCCATGCAGGAAAGTGCGCATGGTGACGGTTGTATTCAATCCCGATGCAATTTCTGTGTTTCATCAACACAGATTACAGAATACCACCAGATGTGCATCGGAAACGACTACTGGTTTTCCAGGGAACGATCAAAGCGTAGACTGTATGAGACATTATTCCCATGGAGGAAAGTGCGCATGGTGACTCTTGTATTCAATCCCGATGCAATTTCTGTGTTTCATCAACACTCTGATAGTCCACAGTTTACTGAATGCCTCCAGATGTGCATCGGAAACTACTACTGGTCTTCCAGGGAACGATCAAAGCGTAGACTGTTTGAGACATTACTCCCATGCAGGAAAGTGCGCATGGTGACTGTTGTACTCAATCCCGCTGCAATTTCTGTGTTTCATCAACACTCTCATAGTCCACAGATTACAGAATGCCTCCAGATGTGCATCGGTATCTACTACTGGTCTTCCAGTAAACGATCAAAGCGTAGACAGAGACATTACTCCCATGGAGGACAGTGCGCATGGTGACTGTTGTATTCAATCCCGAGGCAATTTCTATGCTTCAATCCACACTTTGAAGGTCCACAGGTCACAGAAGGAATCCGGATGTGCATCGGAAACTACTATTGGTCTTCCAGGGAACGAGCAAAGCGTAGACTGTTGAGAATTACTCCTATGGAGGAAAGTGCGCATGGTGACTGTTGTATTCAATCCCGATGCAATTTCGGTGTTTCATCAACACTATGATAGTCCACAGATTACAGAATGCCTCAAGATGTGCACCGGAAAATACTACTGGTCTTCCAGGGAACGATCAAAGCGTAGACTGTTTGAGACATTACTCCCATGGAGGAAAGAGCGCACAGTGACTGTTGTATTCAATCCCGATGCAATTTCTGTGTTTCATCAACACTCTGATAGTCCACAGATTACAGAATGCCTCCAGATGTGCATCGGAAACTACTACTGGTCTTCCAGGGAACGATCAAAGCGTAGACTGTTTGAGACATTACTCCCATGCAGGAAAGTGCGCATGGTGACTGTTGTACTCAATCCCGCTGCAATTTCTGTGATTCATCAACACAGAATACAGACTATCACCAGATGTGCACCAGAAACTACTACTGGTCTTCCAGGGAACGATCAATGCGTAAACTGTTTGAGACATTACTCCCATGGAGGAAAGAGCGCATGGTGACTGTTGTATCCAATCCCGAGGCAATTTCTGTGTTTCAATCCACACTTTGAAGGTCCACAGGTTACAGAAGTAATCCAGATGTGCATCGGAAACTACTACTGGTCTTCCAGGGAACGATCAAAGCGTAGACTGTTTGAGAATTACTCCCAGGGAGGAAAGTGCGCATGGTGACTGTTGTATTTAATCCCGATGCATTTTCTGTGTTTCATCAACACTCTGATAGTCCACAGATTACTTAATGCCTCCAGATGTTCATCGGAATCTACTACTGGTCATCCATTTAACGATCAAAGCGTAGACTGTAGAAGACATTTCTCGCATATAGGAAAGTGCGCATGGTGGCTGTTGTATTCAATCACGATGCAATCTCTGTGTTTCATCAACACTCTGATAGTCCACAGATTATAGAATGCCACCAGATGTGCATCGGAAACTACTACTGGTCTTCCAGGGAACGATCAAAGCGTAGACGGTTTGAGACATTACTCTCGTGGAGGAAAGTGCGCATGGTGACTGTTGTATTCAATCCCGACGCAATTTCTGTGTTTCATCAACACTCTCATAGTCCACAGATTACAGAATGCCTCCAGATGTGCATCGGTATCTACTACTGGTCTTCCAGTAAACGATCAAAGCGTAGACAGAGACATTACTCCCATGGAGGAAAGTGCGCATGGTGACTGTTGTATTCAATCCCGAGGCAATTTCTATGCTTCAATCCACACTTTGAAGGTCCACAGGTCACAGAAGGAATCCGGATGTGCATCGGAAACTACTACTGGTCTTCCAGGGAACGAGCAAAGCGTAGACTGTTGAGAATTACTCCTATGGAGGAAAGTGCGCATGGTGACTGTTGTATTCAATCCCGATGCAATTTCGGTGTTTCATCAACACTATGATAGTCCACAGATTACAGAATGCCTCAAGATGTGCACCGAAAAATACTACTGGTCTTCCAGGGAACGATCAAAGCGTAGACTGTTTGAGACATTACTCCCATGGAGGAAAGAGCGCACAGTGACTGTTGTATTCAATCCCGATGCAATTTCTGTGTTTCATCAACACTCTGATAGTCCACAGATTACAGAATGCCTCCAGATGTGCATCGGAAACTGCTACTGTTCTTCCAGGGAACGATCAAATCGTAAACTCTTTGAGACATTACTCCCATGGAGGAAAGTGCGCATGGTGACTGTTGCATTTAATCCCTATGCATTTTCTGTGTTTCATCAACACTCTCATAGTCCACAGATTACAGAATGCCTCCAGATGTGCATCGGTAACTATTACTGGTCTTCCAGTGAACGATCAAAGCGTGGACTGTTTGAGACATTACTTCAATGGAGGAAAGTGCGCATGGTGACTGTCGTATTCAATCCCGACGCAATTTCTGTGTTTCAATCGACACTTTGAAGGTCCACAGTTTACCGAAGGAATCCAGATGTGCATCGGAAACTACTACTGGTCTTCCAGGGAACGATCAAAGCGTAAACCCTTTGAGACATCACTCCCATGCAGGAAAGTGCGCATGGTGACTGTTGTATTCAATCCCGATGACTTTTCTGTGTTTCATGAACTCTCTGATAGTCCACAGATTACAGAATACCTCCAGATGTGCATTGGAAACTACTACCAGTCTTCCTGGGAACGATCAAAGCGTAGACTGTTTGAGACGTTACTCATATGGAGGAAAGTGCGCATAGTGACTGTTGCATTAAATCCCGATGCAATTTCTGTGTTTCATCAACACACTGATAGTCCACAGATTACAGAATGCCTCCAGATGTGCATCGGAAACTACTACTGGACTTCCAGGGAACGATTAAAGCGTAGACTGTTTGAGACATTACTCTTATGGAGGAAAGTGCGCATGGTGACTGTTGTATTCAATCCCGATGCAATTTTAGTGTTTCATCTACACCCTGATAGTCCACAGATTACAGAATGCCACCAGATGTGCATCGGAAACTACTACTGGTCTTCCAGGGAACGATCAAAGCGTAGACAGTTTGAGACATTACTCCCGTGGAGGAAAGTGCGCATGGTGACTGTTGTATTCAATCCCGATGCAATTTCTGTGTTTCATCAACACTCTGATACTCCACAGATTACAGAATGCCACCAGATGTGCATCGGAAACTACTACTGGTCTTTAAGGGAACGATCAAAGCGTAGACTGTTTGAGACATACCTCCCGTGGAGGAAAGTGCGCATGTTGACTGTTGTATTCAATCCAAATGCAATTTCTGTGTTTCATCAACACTCTGATAGTCCACAGATTACAGAATGGCACCAGATGTGCATCGGAAACTATTACTGGTCTTCCAGGGGACGATCAAAGCGTAGACTGTTTGAGAATTACTCCCATGGAGGAAAGTGCGCATGGAGACTGTTTTATTCAATCCTGATGCAATTTCTGTGTTTCATCAACACTCTGATAGTCCACAGATTACAGAATGCCCCCAGATGTGCATCGGAAACTGCTACTGGACTTCCAGGGAACGATCAAATCGTAGACTGTTTGAGACTTTACTCCCATGGAGGATAGTGCGCATGGTGACTGTTGTATTCAATCCCGATGCAGTTTCTGTGTTTCATCAACACTCTGATAGTCCACAGATTACAGAATGCCTCCAGATGTGCATCGGAAACTGCTACTGGTCTTCCTGGTAACGATTATAGCGTAGACCGTTTGAGACATTACTCCCATGGAGGAAAGTGCGCACAATGACTGTTGCATTCAATCCCGAGACAATTACTGTGATTTATCAACAATTTGATGGTCCACAGGTACAGAAAGCCTCCAGATGTGCATCGGAAACTACTACTGGCCTTCCAGGGAACGATTAAAGCGTAGACTCTTTGAGGATTACCCCCATGGAGGAAAGTGCGCATGGTGACTGTTATATTCAATCCCGAGGCAATTTCTGTGTTTTAATCCACACTTTGAGGGTCCACAGATTACAGAATTAATCCAGATGTGCCTCGGAAACTATTACTGGTCTCCCAGGGAACGATCAAAGCGTAGACTGCTTGAGAATTACTCCCATGGAGGAAAGTGCGCATGGTGACTGTTGTATTCAATCCCGACGTAATTTCTGTGTTTCATTAACACAGAATACAGAATATCTCCAGATGTGCATTGGAAACTACTACTGGTCTTCCAGGGAACGATCACAGCGTAAACTGTTTGAGACATTACTCCCATGGAGGAAAGTGCGCATGGTGACTGTTGTATTCAATCGCGATGCATTATCTGTGTTTCATCAGCACTCTGATAGCCCACAGATTACAGAATGCCTCCAGATGTGCATCGGAAACTACTACTGGTCTTCCAGGAAACGATCAAAGCGTATACTCTTTGAGACATTACCTCCATTGAGAAAGAAGCGCATGATGACTGTTGTATTCAATCCCGATGCAATTTCTGTGTTTCATCAACACTCTGATACTCCACTGATTACAGAATGACTCCAGATGTGCATCGGAAACTACTACTGGTCTTCCAGGGAACGATCAAAGCGTAAACTCTTTGAGACATTACCCCCCATTGAGGAAGGTGCGCATGGTGAATGTTGTAATCAATCCCGATGCAATTTCTGTGTTTCATCAACACTCTGATACTCCACAGATTACAGAATGTCTCCAGATGTGCATCGGAAACTACTACTGGTCTTCCAGGAAAAGATCAAAGCGTACACTGTTTGAGATATCACTCCCACTGAGGAAAGTGCGCATTGTGACTGTTGTATTCAATCCGGATGCAATTTCTGTGTTTCATCAACACTCTGATACTCCACAGATTACAGAATGCCTCCAGATGTGCATCGGAAACTACTACTGGTCTTCCAATGAACGATCAAAGCGTAGACTCTTTGAGACATTACTCCCATGGAGGAAAGTGCGCATGGTGACTGTTGTACCCAATCCCGAGGCAATTTCTGTGTTTCAATCCACACTTTGAAGGACCACAGATTACAGAAGGAATCCAGATGTGCATCGGAAACTACTACTGGTCTTCCAGGGAACGATCAATGCGTGACTGTTTGAGAATAACTCCCATGGAGGAAAGTGCGCATGGTGTCTGTTGTATTCAATCCGGATGCAATTTCTGTGTTTCATCAACACTCTGATAGTCCACAGATTACAGAATGCCTCCAGATGTGCTTCGGAAACTGCTACTGGTCCTCCAGGGAACGATCAAAGCGTAAACTCTTTGAGATATTATTCCCATGGAGGAAAGTGCGCATGGTGACTGTTGTATTCAATCCCGATGCATTTTCTGTGTTTCATCAACACTCTGATAGCCCACAGATTACAGAATGCCTACATATGTGCATCGGAAACTACTACTGGTCTTCCTGGGGACGATCAAATCGTAGACTGTTTTAGACATTACTACCATGGAGGAAAGTGCGCATGGTGACTGTTGTATTCAATCCCGAGACAATTACTGTGTTTCATCAACACTTTGAAGGTCCACAGATTACAGAAAGAATCCAGATGTGCATCGGAAACTACTACTGGTCTTCCAGGGAACGATCAAAGCGTAAACTGTTTCAGACATTACTCCCATGGAGGAAAGTGGGCATGGTGACTGTTGCATTTAATCCCGATGCAATTTCTGTGTTTCATCAACACTCTGATAGTCCGCAGATAACCGAATGCCTCCAGATGTGCATCGGAAACTACTACTGGTCTGCCAGGGAATGATCAAAACGTAGACTGTTTGACACACTACTCCCATGGAGGAAACTGCGCATGGTGACTGTTGTATTCAATCCCGATACAATTTCTGCGTTTCATCAACACACTGATAGTCCACAGATAACGGAATGCCTCCAGATGTGCATCAGAAACTACTACTGATCTTCCAGGAATCGATCAAGGCGTAGACTGTTTGAGACATTACTCCCATGGAGGAAAGTGCGCATGGTGACTGTTGAATTCAATACCGATGCAATTTCTGTGTTTCATCAACACTCAGTTAGTCCACATATATCAGAATGCCTCCAGATGTGCATCGGAAACTAGTTCTGGTCTTGCAGGAAACGATCAAAGCGTAGACTGTTTGAGACACTACTCTCATATGGGAAAGTGCGCATGGTGACTGTTGTATTCAATCCCGATGCAATTTCTGTGTTTCATCAATACTCTGATAGTCCACAGATTACAAAATGCCTCCAGATGTGCATCGGAATCTACTGCTGGTCTTCCAGGGAACGATCAAAGCGTAAACTGTTTGAGACATTACCCCCCATTGAGGAAGGTGCGCATGGTGACTGTTGTAATCAATCCCCATGCAATTTCTGTGTTTCATCAACACTGTGATACTCCACAGATTACAGTATGCCTCCAGATCTGCATCGGAAACTACTACTGGTCTTCCAATGAACGATCAAAGCGTAGACACTTTGAGACATTACTCCCATGGAGGAAAGTAAGCATGATGACTGTTGTATTCAATCCCGATGCAATTTCTGTGTTTCATCAACACAGATTTGAGAATATCTCCACATGTACATCGGAAACTACTACTGGCCTTCCAGGGAACGATCAAAGCGTAAACTGTTTGGGACATTACTCCCATGGAGGAAAGTGCGCATGGTGACTGTTGTACAAAATCCCGAGGCAATTTCTGTGTTTCAATCCACACTTTGAAGGACCACAGATTACAGAAAGAATCCAGATGTGCATCGGAAACTACTACTGGTCTTCCAGGGAACGATTAAAGCGTATTCTGATTGAGGATTACTCCCAAGGATGAAAGTGAGCATGGTGACTGTTGTATTCAATCCCGATGCAATTTCTGTGTTCCATCAACACTCAGTTGGTCCACAGACTTCAGAATGCTTCCAGATGTGCATCGGAAACTAGTTCTGGTCTTCCAGGGAACGATCAAAGCGTAGACTGTTTGAGACACTACTCTCATGGGGGAAAGTGCGCATGGTGACTGTTGAATTCAATCGCGATGCAATTTCTGTGTTTCATCAACACTCTGATACTCCACAGATTACAGAATGACTCCAGATGTGCATCGGAAACTACTACTGGTCTTCCAGGAAAAGATCAAAGCATAGACTGTTTGAGATATCACTCCCATGGTGGAAAGTGCGCATTGTGACTGTTGTATTCAATCCCGATACAATTTCTGCGTTTCATCAATACACTGATAGTCCACAGATAACAGAATGCCTCCAGATGTGCATCAGAAACTACTACTGATCTTCCAGGAATCGATCAAGGGGTAGACTGTTTGAGAATAACTCCCATGGAGGAAAGTGCGCATGGAGTCTGTTGTATTCAATCCCGATGCAATTTCTGTGTTTCATCAACACTCTGATAGTCCACAGATTACAGAATGCCTCCAGATGTCCTTCGGAAACTGCTACTGGTCTTCCAGGGAACGTTCAAATCGAAAACTCTTTGAGACATTATTCCCATGGAGGAAAGTGCGCATGGTGACTGTTGTATTCCATCCCGATGCATATTCTGTGTTTCATCAACACTCTGATAGCCCACAGATTACAGAATGCCTCCATATGTGCATCGTAAACTACTACTGGTCTTCCAGGGAACGATTAAAACGTATTCTGATTGTGGATTACTCCCAAGAATGAAAGTGCGCATGGTGACTGTTGTATTCAATCCCGATGCAATTTCTGTGTTTCATCAACACTCTGATAGTCCATAGATTACAGAATGCCACCAGACGTGCATCGGAAACTACTACTGGTCTTCCAGGGAACGATCAAAGCGTAGACTGTTTCAGACATTACTCCCATGGAGGAAAGTGGTCATGGTGACTCTTGCATTTAATCCCGATGCAATTTCTGTGTTTCATCAACACTCTGATAGTCCACAGATAACCGAATGCCTCCAGATGTGCATCGGAAACTACTACTAGTCTGCCAGGAAATGATCAAAGCGTAGACTGTTTGAGAAACTACTCCCATGGAGGAAAGTGCGCATGGTGACTGTTGTATTCAATCCCGATGCAATTTCTGTGTTTCATCAACACTCAGTTAGTCCACAGACTTCAGAATGCCACCAGATGTGCATCGGAAACTACTTCTGGACTTCCAGGGAACGATCAAAGCGTAGACTGTATGAGACACTATTCTCATGGAGGAAAGTGCGCATGGTGACTGTTGTATTCAATCCCGATGCAATTTCTGTGTTTCATCAACACTATGATAGTCCACAGAATACAAAATGCCTCCAGATGTGCATCGGAAACGACTACTGGTCATCCAGGGAACGATCACAGCGTATACTCTTTGATACATTACCCCCCTTGAGAAAGATGCTCATGGTGAGTGTTGTATTGAATCGCGATGCGATTTCTGTGTTTCATCAACACTCTGATACTCCACAGATAACAGAATGTCTCCAGAGGTGCATCGTAAACTACTACTGGTCTTCCATGGAACGATCAAAGCGTAGACTGTTTGAGACATTACTCCCATGGAGGAAAGTGCGCATGGTGTCTCTTGTATTCTATCCCGAGGCAATTTCTGTGTTTCAATCCACACTTTGAAGGTCCACAGATTACCGAATGCCTCCAGATGTGCATCGGAAACTACTACTGGTCTGCCAGGGAATGATCAAAACGTAGACTGTTTGACACACTACTCCCATGGAGGAAACTGCGCATGGTGACTGTTGTATTCAATCCCGATACAATTTCTGCGTTTCATCAACACACTGATAGTCCACAGATAACGGAATGCCTCCAGATGTGCATCAGAAACTACTACTGATCTTCCAGGAATCGATCAAGGCGTAGACTGTTTGAGACATTACTCCCATGGAGGAAAGTGCGCATGGTGACTGTTGAATTCAATACCGATGCAATTTCTGTGTTTCATCAACACTCAGTTTGTCCACAGATATCAGAATGCCTCCAGATGTGCATCGGAAACTAGTTCTGGTCTTGCAGGAAACGATCAAAGCGTAGACTGTTTGAGACACTACTCTCATATGGGAAAGTGCGCATGGTGACTGTTGTATTCAATCCCGATGCAATTTCTGTGTTTCATCAATACTCTGATAGTCCACAGATTACAAAATGCCTCCAGATGTGCATCGGAATCTACTGCTGGACTTCCAGGGAACGATCAAAGCGTAAACTCTTTGAGACATTACCCCCCATTGAGGAAGGTGCGCATGGTGACTGTTGTAATCAATCCCCATGCAATTTCTGTGTTTCATCAACACTGTGATACTCCACAGATTACAGTATGCCTCCAGATCTGCATCGGAAACTACTACTGGTCTTCCAATGAACGATCAAAGCGTAGACACTTTGAGACATTACTCCCATGGAGGAAAGTAAGCATGATGACTGTTGTATTCAATCCCGATGCAATTTCTGTGTTTCATCAACACAGATTTGAGAATATCTCCACATGTACATCGGAAACTACTACTGGCCTTCCAGGGAACGATCAAAGCGTAAACTGTTTGGGACATTACTCCCATGGAGGAAAGTGCGCATGGTGACTGTTGTACAAAATCCCGAGGCAATTTCTGTGTTTCAATCCACACTTTGAAGGACCACAGATTACAGAAAGAATCCAGATGTGCATCGGAAACTACTACTGGTCTTCCAGGGAACGATTAAAGCGTATTCTGATTGAGGATTACTCCCAAGGATGAAAGTGCGCATGGTGACTGTTGTATTCAATCCCGATGCAATTTCTGTGTTCCATCAACACTCAGTTGGTCCACAGATTTCAGAATGCTTCCAGATGTGCATCGGAAACTAGTTCTGGTCTTCCAGGGAACGATCAAAGCGTAGACTGTTTGAGACACTACTCTCATGGGGGAAAGTGCGCATGGTGACTGTTGAATTCAATCGCGATGCAATTTCTGTGTTTCATCAACACTCTGATACTCCACAGATTACAGAATGACTCCAGATGTGCATCGGAAACTACTACTGGTCTTCCAGGAAAAGATCAAAGCATAGACTGTTTGAGATATCACTCCCATGGAGGAAAGTGCGCATTGTGACTGTTGTATTCAATCCCGATACAATTTCTGCGTTTCATCAATACACTGATAGTCCACAGATAACAGAATGCCTCCAGATGTGCATCAGAAACTACTACTGATCTTCCAGGAATCGATCAAGGCGTAGACTGTTTGAGAATAACTCCCATGGAGGAAAGTGCGCATGGAGTCTGTTGTATTCAATCCCGATGCAATTTCTGTGTTTCATCAACACTCTGATAGTCCACAGATTACAGAATGCCTCCAGATGTCCTTCGGAAACTGCTACTGGTCTTCCAGGGAACGTTCAAATCGAAAAATCTTTGAGACATTATTCCCATGGAGGAAAGTGCGCATGGTGACTGTTGTATTCCATCCCGATGCATATTCTGTGTTTCATCAACACTCTGATAGCCCACAGATTACAGAATGCCTCCATATGTGCATCGTAAACTACTACTGGTCTTCCAGGGAACGATTAAAACGTATTCTGATTGTGGATTACTCCCAAGAATGAAAGTGCGCATGGTGACTGTTGTATTCAATCCCGATGCAATTTCTGTGTTTCATCAACACTCTGATAGTCCATAGATTACAGAATGCCACCAGACGTGCATCGGAAACTACTACTGGTCTTCCAGGGAACGATCAAAGCGTAGACTGTTTCAGACATTACTCCCATGGAGGAAAGTGGTCATGGTGACTCTTGCATTTAATCCCGATGCAATTTCTGTGTTTCATCAACACTCTGATAGTCCACAGATAACCGAATGCCTCCAGATGTGCATCGGAAACTACTACTAGTCTGCCAGGAAATGATCAAAGCGTAGACTGTTTGAGAAACTACTCCCATGGAGGAAAGTGCGCATGGTGACTGTTGTATTCAATCCCGATGCAATTTCTGTGTTTCATCAACACTCAGTTAGTCCACAGACTTCAGAATGCCACCAGATGTGCATCGGAAACTACTTCTGGACTTCCAGGGAACGATCAAAGCGTAGACTGTATGAGACACTATTCTCATGGAGGAAAGTGCGCATGGTGACTGTTGTATTCAATCCCGATGCAATTTCTGTGTTTCATCAACACTATGATAGTCCACAGAATACAAAATGCCTCCAGATGTGCATCGGAAACGACTACTGGTCATCCAGGGAACGATCACAGCGTATACTCTTTGATACATTACCCCCCTTGAGAAAGATGCTCATGGTGAGTGTTGTATTGAATCGCGATGCGATTTCTGTGTTTCATCAACACTCTGATACTCCACAGATAACAGAATGTCTCCAGAGGTGCATCGTAAACTACTACCGGTCTTCCATGGAACGATCAAAGCGTAGACTGTTTGAGACATTACTCCCATGGAGGAAAGTGCGCATGGTGTCTCTTGTATTCTATCCCGAGGCAATTTCTGTGTTTCAATCCACACTTTGAAGGTCCACAGATTACAGAATTAATCCAGATGTGCATCGGAAACTACTACTGGTCTTCCAGGGAATGATCAAATCGTAGACTGAGAATTACTCCCACGGAGGAAAGTGCGCATGGAGACTGTTGTATTCAATCCCGATACAATTTCTGTGTTTCATCAACACTCTGATAGTCCACAGATAACAGAATGCCTCCAGATGTACATCAGAAACTTCTACTGGTTTTCCAGGGAACGATCAAAGCGTAGACTGTTTGAGACACTACTCTCATGGAGGAAAGTGCCATGGTGACTGTTCTATTCAATCCCGATGCAATTTCTGTGTTTCATCAACACTCTGATAGTCCACAGATTACAAAATGCCTCCAGATGTGCATCGGAAACTACTACTGGTGTTCAGGGAACGATCAAAGCGTAAACTCTATGAGACATTACCCCATTGAGGAAGATGCGTATGGTGACTGTTGTATTCAATCCCGATGCAATTTCTGTGTTTCATCAACACTCTGATACTCCACAGATTACAGAATGTCTCCCGATGTGCATCGGAAACTACTACTGGTCTTCCAGGGAACAATCAAAGCGTAGACTGTTTGAGACATTACTCCCATGCAGGAAAGTGCGCATGGTGACTGTTGTACTCAATCCCGCTGCAATTTCTGTGATTCATCAACACAGAATACAGACTATCACCAGATGTGCACCAGAAACTACTACTGGTCTTCCAGGGAACGATCAATGCGTAAACTGTTTGAGACATTACTCCCATGGAGGAAAGAGCGCATGGTGACTGTTGTATCCAATCCCGAGGCAATTTCTGTGTTTCAATCCACACTTTGAAGGTCCACAGATTACAGAAGTAATCCAGATGTGCATCGGAAACTACTACTGGTCTTCCAGGGAACGATCAAAGCGTAGACTGTTTGAGAATTACTCCCATGGAGGAAAGTGCGCATGGTGACTGTCGTATTTAATCCCGATGCATTTTCTGTGTTTCATCAACACTCTGATAGTCCACAGATTACTTAATGCCTCCAGATGTTCATCGGAATCTACTACTGGTCATCCAGGGAACGATCAAAGCGTAGACTGTAGAAGACATTTCTCGCATATAGGAAAGTGCGCATGGTGGCTGTTGTATTCAATCACGATGCAATCTCTGTGTTTCATCAACACTCTGATAGTCCACAGATTATAGAATGCCACCAGATGTGCATCGGAAACTACTACTGGTCTTCCAGGGAACGATCAAAGCGTAGACGGTTTGAGACATTACTCTCGTGGAGGAAAGTGCGCATGGTGACTGTTGTATTCAATCCCGACGCAATTTCTGTGTTTCATCAACACTCTCATAGTCCACAGATTACAGAATGCCTCCAGATGTGCATCGGTATCTACTACTGGTCTTCCAGTAAACGATCAAAGCGTAGACAGAGACATTACTCCCATGGAGGAAAGTGCGCATGGTGACTGTTGTATTCAATCCCGAGGCAATTTCTATGCTTCAATCCACACTTTGAAGGTCCACAGGTCACAGAAGGAATCCGGATGTGCATCGGAAACTACTACTGGTCTTCCAGGGAACGAGCAAAGCGTAGACTGTTTGAGACATTACTCCCATGGAGGAAAGTGCGCATGGTGACTGTTGAATTCAATACCGATGCAATTTCTGTGTTTCATCAACACTCAGTTTGTCCACAGATATCAGAATGCCTCCAGATGTGCATCGGAAACTAGTTCTGGTCTTGCAGGAAACGATCAAAGCGTAGACTGTTTGAGACACTACTCTCATATGGGAAAGTGCGCATGGTGACTGTTGTATTCAATCCCGATGCAATTTCTGTGTTTCATCAATACTCTGATAGTCCACAGATTACAAAATGCCTCCAGATGTGCATCGGAATCTACTGCTGGACTTCCAGGGAACGATCAAAGCGTAAACTCTTTGAGACATTACCCCCCATTGAGGAAGGTGCGCATGGTGACTGTTGTAATCAATCCCCATGCAATTTCTGTGTTTCATCAACACTGTGATACTCCACAGATTACAGTATGCCTCCAGATCTGCATCGGAAACTACTACTGGTCTTCCAATGAACGATCAAAGCGTAGACACTTTGAGACATTACTCCCATGGAGGAAAGTAAGCATGATGACTGTTGTATTCAATCCCGATGCAATTTCTGTGTTTCATCAACACAGATTTGAGAATATCTCCACATGTACATCGGAAACTACTACTGGCCTTCCAGGGAACGATCAAAGCGTAAACTGTTTGGGACATTACTCCCATGGAGGGAAGTGCGCATGGTGACTGTTGTACAAAATCCCGAGGCAATTTCTGTGTTTCAATCCACACTTTGAAGGACCACAGATTACAGAAAGAATCCAGATGTGCATCGGAAACTACTACTGGTCTTCCAGGGAACGATTAAAGCGTATTCTGATTGAGGATTACTCCCAAGGATGAAAGTGCGCATGGTGACTGTTGTATTCAATCCCGATGCAATTTCTGTGTTCCATCAACACTCAGTTGGTCCACAGATTTCAGAATGCTTCCAGATGTGCATCGGAAACTAGTTCTGGTCTTCCAGGGAACGATCAAAGCGTAGACTGTTTGAGACACTACTCTCATGGGGGAAAGTGCGCATGGTGACTGTTGAATTCAATCGCGATGCAATTTCTGTGTTTCATCAACACTCTGATACTCCACAGATTACAGAATGACTCCAGATGTGCATCGGAAACTACTACTGGTCTTCCAGGAAAAGATCAAAGCATAGACTGTTTGAGATATCACTCCCATGGAGGAAAGTGCGCATTGTGACTGTTGTATTCAATCCCGATACAATTTCTGCGTTTCATCAATACACTGATAGTCCACAGATAACAGAATGCCTCCAGATGTGCATCAGAAACTACTACTGATCTTCCAGGAATCGATCAAGGCGTAGACTGTTTGAGAATAACTCCCATGGAGGAAAGTGCGCATGGAGTCTGTTGTATTCAATCCCGATGCAATTTCTGTGTTTCATCAACACTCTGATAGTCCACAGATTACAGAATGCCTCCAGATGTCCTTCGGAAACTGCTACTGGTCTTCCAGGGAACGTTCAAATCGAAAACTCTTTGAGACATTATTCCCATGGAGGAAAGTGCGCATGGTGACTGTTGTATTCCATCCCGATGCATATTCTGTGTTTCATCAACACTCTGATAGTCCATAGATTACAGAATGCCACCAGACGTGCATCGGAAACTACTACTGGTCTTCCAGGGAACGATCAAAGCGTAGACTGTTTCAGACATTACTCCCATGGAGGAAAGTGGTCATGGTGACTCTTGCATTTAATCCCGATGCAATTTCTGTGTTTCATCAACACTCTGATAGTCCACAGATAACCGAATGCCTCCAGATGTGCATCGGAAACTACTACTAGTCTGCCAGGAAATGATCAAAGCGTAGACTGTTTGAGAAACTACTCCCATGGAGGAAAGTGCGCATGGTGACTGTTGTATTCAATCCCGATGCAATTTCTGTGTTTCATCAACACTCAGATAGTCCACAGACTTCAGAATGCCACCAGATGTGCATCGGAAACTACTTCTGGACTTCCAGGGAACGATCAAAGCGTAGACTGTATGAGACACTATTCTCATGGAGGAAAGTGCGCATGGTGACTGTTGTATTCAATCCCGATGCAATTTCTGTGTTTCATCAACACTATGATAGTCCACAGAATACAAAATGCCTCCAGATGTGCATCGGAATCGACTACTGGTCATCCAGGGAACGATCACAGCGTATACTCTTTGATACATTACCCCCCTTGAGAAAGATGCTCATGGTGAGTGTTGTATTGAATCGCGATGCGATTTCTGTGTTTCATCAACACTCTGATACTCCACAGATAACAGAATGTCTCCAGAGGTGCATCGTAAACTACTACTGGTCTTCCATGGAACGATCAAAGCGTAGACTGTTTGAGACATTACTCCCATGGAGGAAAGTGCGCATGGTGTCTCTTGTATTCTATCCCGAGGCAATTTCTGTGTTTCAATCCACACTTTGAAGGTCCACAGATTACAGAATTAATCCAGATGTGCATCGGAAACTACTACTGGTCTTCCAGGGAATGATCAAATCGTAGACTGAGAATTACTCCCACGGAGGAAAGTGCGCATGGAGACTGTTGTATTCAATCCCGATACAATTTCTGTGTTTCATCAACACTCTGATAGTCCACAGATAACAGAATGCCTCCAGATGTACATCAGAAACTTCTACTGGTTTTCCAGGGAACGATCAAAGCGTAGACTGTTTGAGACACTACTCTCATGGAGGAAAGTGCCATGGTGACTGTTCTATTCAATCCCGATGCAATTTCTGTGTTTCATCAACACTCTGATAGTCCACAGATTACAAAATGCCTCCAGATGTGCATCGGAAACTACTACTGGTGTTCAGGGAACGATCAAAGCGTAAACTCTATGAGACATTACCCCATTGAGGAAGATGCGTATGGTGACTGTTGTATTCAATCCCGATGCAATTTCTGTGTTTCATCAACACTCTGATACTCCACAGATTACAGAATGTCTCCCGATGTGCATCGGAAACTACTACTGGTCTTCCAGGGAACAATCAAAGCGTAGACTGTTTGAGACATTACTCCCATGCAGGAAAGTGCGCATGGTGACTGTTGTACTCAATCCCGCTGCAATTTCTGTGATCCATCAACACAGAATACAGACTATCACCAGATGTGCACCAGAAACTACTACTGGTCTTCCAGGGAACGATCAATGCGTAAACTGTTTGAGACATTACTCCCATGGAGGAAAGAGCGCATGGTGACTGTTGTATCCAATCCCGAGGCAATTTCTGTGTTTCAATCCACACTTTGAAGGTCCACAGATTACAGAAGTAATCCAGATGTGCATCGGAAACTACTACTGGTCTTCCAGGGAACGATCAAAGCGTAGACTGTTTGAGAATTACTCCCATGGAGGAAAGTGCGCATGGTGACTGTTGTATTTAATCCCGATGCATTTTCTGTGTTTCATCAACACTCTGATAGTCCACAGATTACTTAATGCCTCCAGATGTTCATCGGAATCTACTACTGGGCATCCAGGGAACGATCAAAGCGTAGACTGTAGAAGACATTTCTCGCATATAGGAAAGTGCGCATGGTGGCTGTTGTATTCAATCACGATGCAATCTCTGTGTTTCATCAACACTCTGATAGTCCACAGATTATAGAATGCCACCAGATGTGCATCGGAAACTACTACTGGTCTTCCAGGGAACGATCAAAGCGTAGACGGTTTGAGACATTACTCTCGTGGAGGAAAGTGCGCATGGTGACTGTTGTATTCAATCCCGACGCAATTTCTGTGTTTCATCAACACTCTCATAGTCCACAGATTACAGAATGCCTCCAGATGTGCATCGGTATCTACTACTGGTCTTCCAGTAAACGATCAAAGCGTAGACAGAGACATTACTCCCATGGAGGAAAGTGCGCATGGTGACTGTTGTATTCAATCCCGAGGCAATTTCTATGCTTCAATCGACACTTTGAAGGTCCACAGTTTACCGAAGGAATCCAGATGTGCATCGGAAACTACTACTGGTCTTCCAGGGAACGATCAAAGCGTAAACCCTTTGAGACATCACTCCCATGCAGGAAAGTGCGCATGGTGACTGTTGTATTCAATCCCGATGCCTTTTCTGTGTTTCATGAACTGTCTGATAGTCCACAGATTACAGAATACCTCCAGATGTGCATTGGAAACTACTACCAGTCTTCCTGGGAACGATCAAAGCGTAGACTGTTTGAGACGTTACTCATATGGAGGAAAGTGCGCATAGTGACTGTTGCATTAAATCCCGATGCAATTTCTGTGTTTCATCAACACACTGATAGTCCACAGATTACAGAATGCCACCAGATGTGCATCGGAAACTACTACTGGTCTTCCAGGGAACGATCAAAGCGTAGACAGTTTGAGACATTACTCCCGTGGAGGAAAGTGCGCATGGTGACTGTTGTATTCAATCCCGATGCAATTTCTGTGTTTCATCAACACTCTGATACTCCACAGATTACAGAATGCCACCAGATGTGCATCGGAAACTACTACTGGTCTTTAAGGGAACGATCAAAGCGTAGACTGTTTGAGACATACCTCCCGTGGAGGAAAGTGCGCATGTTGACTGTTGTATTCACTCCAAATGCAATTTCTGTGTTTCATCAACACTCTGATAGTCCACAGATTACAGAATGGCACCAGATGTGCATCGGAAACTATTACTGGTCTTCCAGGGGACGATCAAAGCGTAGACTGTTTGAGAATTACTCCCATGGAGGAAAGTGCTCATGGTGACTGTTTTATTCAATCCTGATGCAATTTCTGTGTTTCATCAACACTCTGATAGTCCACAGATTACAGAATGCCCCCAGATGTGCATCGGAAACTGCTACTGGACTTCCAGGGAACGATCAAATCGTAGACTGTTTGAGACTTTACTCCCATGGAGGATAGTGCGCATGGTGACTGTTGTATTCAATCCCGATGCAGTTTCTGTGTTTCATCAACACTCTGATAGTCCACAGATTACAGAATGCCTCCAGATGTGCATCGGAAACTGCTACTGGTCTTCCTGGTAACGATTATAGCGTAGACCGTTTGAGACATTACTCCCATGGAGGAAAGTGCGCACAATGACTGTTGCATTTAATCCCGAGACAATTACTGTGATTTATCAACAATTTGATGGTCCACAGGTACAGAAAGCCTCCAGATGTGCATCGTAAACTACTACTGGCCTTCCAGGGAACGATTAAAGCGTAGACTCTTTGAGGATTACCCCCATGGAGGAAAGTGCGCATGGTGACTGTTATATTCAATCCCGAGGCAATTTCTGTGTTTTAATCCACACTTTGAGGGTCCACAGATTACAGAATTAATCCAGATGTGCCTCGGAAACTATTACTGGTCTCCCAGGGAACGATCAAAGCGTAGACTGCTTGAGAATTACTCCCATGGAGGAAAGTGCGCATGGTGACTGTTGTATTCAATCCCGACGTAATTTCTGTGTTTCATTAACACAGAATACAGAATATCTCCAGATGTGCATTGGAAACTACTACTGGTCTTCCAGGGAACGATCACAGCGTAAACTGTTTGAGACATTACTCCCATGGAGGAAAGTGCGCATGGTGACTGTTGTGTTCAATCGCGATGCATTATCTGTGTTTCATCAGCACTCTGATAGCCCACAGATTACAGAATGCCTCCAGATGTGCATCGGAAACTACTACTGGTCTTCCAGGAAACGATCAAAGCGTATACTCTTTGAGACATTACCTCCATTGAGAAAGAAGCGCATGATGACTGTTGTATTCAATCCCGATGCAATTTCTGTGTTTCATCAACACTCTGATACTCCACTGATTACAGAATGACTCCAGATGTGCATCGGAAACTACTACTGGTCTTCCAGGGAACGATCAAAGCGTAAACTCTTTGAGACATTACCCCCCATTGAGGAAGGTGCGCATGGTGAATGTTGTAATCAATCCCGATGCAATTTCTGTGTTTCATCAACACTCTGATACTCCACAGATTACAGAATGTCTCCAGATGTGCATCGGAAACTACTACTGGTCTTCCAGGAAAAGATCAAAGCGTACACTGTTTGAGATATCACTCCCACTGAGGAAAGTGCGCATTGTGACTGTTGTATTCAATCCGGATGCAATTTCTGTGTTTCATCAACACTCTGATACTCCACAGATTACAGAATGCCTCCAGATGTGCATCGGAAACTACTACTGGTCTTCCAATGAACGATCAAAGCGTAGACTCTTTGAGACATTACTCCCATGGAGGAAAGTGCGCATGGTGACTGTTGTACCCAATCCCGAGGCAATTTCTGTGTTTCAATCCACACTTTGAAGGACCACAGATTACAGAAGGAATCCAGATGTGCATCGGAAACTACTACTGGTCTTCCAGGGAACGATCAATGCGTGACTGTTTGAGAATAACTCCCATGGAGGAAAGTGCGCATGGTGTCTGTTGTATTCAATCCGGATGCAATTTCTGTGTTTCATCAACACTCTGATAGTCCACAGATTACAGAATGCCTCCAGATGTGCTTCGGAAACTTTTACTGGTCCTCCAGGGAACGATCAAAGCGTAAACTCTTTGAGATATTATTCCCATGGAGGAAAGTGCGCATGGTGACTGTTGTATTCAATCCCGATGCATTTTCTGTGTTTCATCAACACTCTGATAGCCCACAGATTACAGAATGCCTACATATGTGCATCGGAAACTACTACTGGTCTTCCTGGGGACGATCAAATCGTAGACTGTTTTAGACATTACTACCATGGAGGAAAGTGCGCATGGTGACTGTTGTATTCAATCCCGAGACAATTACTGTGTTTCATCAACACTTTGAAGGTCCACAGATTACAGAAAGAATCCAGATGTGCATCGGAAACTACTACTGGTCTTCCAGGGAACGATTAAAGCGTATTCTGATTGAGGATTTCTCCCAAGGATGAAAGTGCGCATGGTGACTGTAGTATTCAATCCCGATGCAATTTCTGTGTTTCATCAACACTCTGATAGTCCACAGATTACAGAATGCCACCAGATGTGCATCGGAAACTATTACTGGTCTTCCAGGGGACGATCAAAGCGTAGACTGTTTGAGAATTACTCCCATGGAGGAAAGTGCGCATGGTGACTGTTTTATTCAATCCTGATGCAATTTCTGTGTTTCATCAACACTCTGATAGTCCACAGATTACAGAATGCCCCCAGATGTGCATCGGAAACTGCTACTGGAATTCCAGGGAACGATCAAATCGTAGACTGTTTGAGACTTTACTCCCATGGAGGATAGTGCGCATGGTGACTGTTGTATTCAATCCCGATGCAGTTTCTGTGTTTCATCAACACTCTGATAGTCCACAGATTACAGAATGCCTCCAGATGTGCATCGGAAACTGCTACTGGTCTTCCTGGTAACGATTATAGCGTAGACCGTTTGAGACATTACTCCCATGGAGGAAAGTGCGCACAATGACTGTTGCATTCAATCCCGAGACAATTACTGTGATTTATCAACAATTTGATGGTCCACAGGTACAGAAAGCCTCCAGATGTGCATCGGAAACTACTACTGGCCTTCCAGGGAACGATTAAAGCGTAGACTCTTTGAGGATTACCCCCATGGAGGAAAGTGCGCATGGTGACTGTTATATTCAATCCCGAGGCAATTTCTGTGTTTTAATCCACACTTTGAGGGTCCACAGATTACAGAATTAATCCAGATGTGCCTCGGAAACTATTACTGGTCTCCCAGGGAACGATCAAAGCGTAGACTGCTTGAGAATTACTCCCATGGAGGAAAGTGCGCATGGTGACTGTTGTATTCAATCCCGACGTAATTTCTGTGTTTCATTAACACAGAATACAGAATATCTCCAGATGTGCATTGGAAACTACTACTGGTCTTCCAGGGAACGATCACAGCGTAAACTGTTTGAGACATTACTCCCATGGAGGAAAGTGCGCATGGTGACTGTTGTATTCAATCGCGATGCATTATCTGTGTTTCATCAGCACTCTGATAGCCCACAGATTACAGAATGCCTCCAGATGTGCATCGGAAACTACTACTGGTCTTCCAGGAAACGATCAAAGCGTATACTCTTTGAGACATTACCTCCATTGAGAAAGAAGCGCATGATGACTGTTGTATTCAATCCCGATGCAATTTCTGTGTTTCATCAACACTCTGATACTCCACTGATTACAGAATGACTCCAGATGTGCATCGGAAACTACTACTGGTCTTCCAGGGAACGATCAAAGCGTAAACTCTTTGAGACATTACCCCCCATTGAGGAAGGTGCGCATGGTGAATGTTGTAATCAATCCCGATGCAATTTCTGTGTTTCATCAACACTCTGATACTCCACAGATTACAGAATGTCTCCAGATGTGCATCGGAAACTACTACTGGTCTTCCAGGAAAAGATCAAAGCGTACACTGTTTGAGATATCACTCCCACTGAGGAAAGTGCGCATTGTGACTGTTGTATTCAATCCGGATGCAATTTCTGTGTTTCATCAACACTCTGATACTCCACAGATTACAGAATGCCTCCAGATGTGCATCGGAAACTACTACTGGTCTTCCAATGAACGATCAAAGCGTAGACTCTTTGAGACATTACTCCCATGGAGGAAAGTGCGCATGGTGACTGTTGTACCCAATCCCGAGGCAATTTCTGTGTTTCAATCCACACTTTGAAGGACCACAGATTACAGAAGGAATCCAGATGTGCATCGGAAACTACTACTGGTCTTCCAGGGAACGATCAATGCGTGACTGTTTGAGATTAACTCCCATGGAGGAAAGTGCGCATGGTGTCTGTTGTATTCAATCCGGATGCAATTTCTGTGTTTCATCAACACTCTGATAGTCCACAGATTACAGAATGCCTCCAGATGTGCTTCGGAAACTGCTACTGGTCCTCCAGGGAACGATCAAAGCGTAAACTCTTTGAGATATTATTCCCATGGAGGAAAGTGCGCATGGTGACTGTTGTATTCAATCCCGATGCATTTTCTGTGTTTCATCAACACTCTGATAGCCCACAGATTACAGAATGCCTACATATGTGCATCGGAAACTACTACTGGTCTTCCTGGGGACGATCAAATCGTAGACTGTTTTAGACATTACTACCATGGAGGAAAGTGCGCATGGTGACTGTTGTATTCAATCCCGAGACAATTACTGTGTTTCATCAACACTTTGAAGGTCCACAGATTACAGAAAGAATCCAGATGTGCATCGGAAACTACTACTGGTCTTCCAGGGAACGATTAAAGCGTATTCTGATTGAGGATTTCTCCCAAGGATGAAAGTGCGCATGGTGACTGTAGTATTCAATCCCGATGCAATTTCTGTGTTTCATCAACACTCTGATAGTCCACAGATTACAGAATGCCACCAGACGTGCATCGGAAACTACTACTGATCTTCCAGGGAACGATCAAAGCGTAGACTGTTTCAGACATTACTCCCATGGAGGAAAGTGGGCATGGTGACTGTTGCATTTAATCCCGATGCAATTTCTGTGTTTCATCAACACTCTGATAGTCCGCAGATAACCGAATGCCTCCAGATGTGAATCGGAAACTACTACTGGTCTGCCAGGGAATGATCAAAACGTAGACTGTTTGACACACTACTCCCATGGAGGAAACTGCGCATGGTGACTGTTGTATTCAATCCCGATACAATTTCTGCGTTTCATCAACACACTGATAGTCCACAGATAACGGAATGCCTCCAGATGTGCATCAGAAACTACTACTGATCTTCCAGGAATCGATCAAGGCGTAGACTGTTTGAGACATTACTCCCATGGAGGAAAGTGCGCATGGTGACTGTTGAATTCAATACCGATGCAATTTCTGTGTTTCATCAACACTCAGTTTGTCCACAGATATCAGAATGCCTCCAGATGTGCATCGGAAACTAGTTCTGGTCTTGCAGGAAACGATCAAAGCGTAGACTGTTTGAGACACTACTCTCATATGGGAAAGTGCGCATGGTGACTGTTGTATTCAATCCCGATGCAATTTCTGTGTTTCATCAATACTCTGATAGTCCACAGATTACAAAATGCCTCCAGATGTGCATCGGAATCTACTGCTGGTCTTCCAGGGAACGATCAAAGCGTAAACTCTTTGAGACATTACCCCCCATTGAGGAAGGTGCGCATGGTGACTGTTGTAATCAATCCCCATGCAATTTCTGTGTTTCATCAACACTGTGATACTCCACAGATTACAGTATGCCTCCAGATCTGCATCGGAAACTACTACTGGTCTTCCAATGAACGATCAAATCGTAGACACTTTGAGACATTACTCCCATGGAGGAAAGTAAGCATGATGACTGTTGTATTCAATCCCGATGCAATTTCTGTGTTTCATCAACACAGATTTGAGAATATCTCCACATGTACATCGGAAACTACTACTGGCCTTCCAGGGAACGATCAAAGCGTAAACTGTTTGGGACATTACTCCCATGGAGGAAAGTGCGCATGGTGACTGTTGTACAAAATCCCGAGGCAATTTCTGTGTTTCAATCCACACTTTGAAGGACCACAGATTACAGAAAGAATCCAGATGTGCATCGGAAACTACTACTGGTCTTCCAGGGAACGATTAAAGCGTATTCTGATTGAGGATTACTCCCAAGGATGAAAGTGCGCATGGTGACTGTTGTATTCAATCCCGATGCAATTTCTGTGTTCCATCAACACCCAGTTGGTCCACAGATTTCAGAATGCTTCCAGATGTGCATCGGAAACTAGTTCTGGTCTTCCAGGGAACGATCAAAGCGTAGACTGTTTGAGACACTACTCTCATGGGGGAAAGTGCGCATGGTGACTGTTGAATTCAATCGCGATGCAATTTCTGTGTTTCATCAACACTCTGATACTCTACAGATTACAGAATGACTCCAGATGTGCATCGGAAACTACTACTGGTCTTCCAGGAAAAGATCAAAGCATAGACTGTTTGAGATATCACTCCCATGGAGGAAAGTGCGCATTGTGACTGTTGTATTCAATCCCGATACAATTTCTGCGTTTCATCAATACACTGATAGTCCACAGATAACAGAATGCCTCCAGATGTGCATCAGAAACTACTACTGATCTTCCAGGAATCGATCAAGGCGTAGACTGTTTGAGAATAACTCCCATGGAGGAAAGTGCGCATGGAGTCTGTTGTATTCAATCCCGATGCAATTTCTGTGTTTCATCAACACTCTGATAGTCCACAGATTACAGAATGCCTCCAGATGTCCTTCGGAAACTGCTACTGGTCTTCCAGGGAACGTTCAAATCGAAAACTCTTTGAGACATTATTCCCATGGAGGAAAGTGCGCATGGTGACTGTTGTATTCCATCCCGATGCATATTCTGTGTTTCATCAACACTCTGATAGCCCACAGATTACAGAATGCCTCCATATGTGCATCGTAAACTACTACTGGTATTCCAGGGAACGATTAAAACGTATTCTGATTGTGGATTACTCCCAAGTATGAAAGTGCGCATGGTGACTGTTGTATTCAATCCCGATGCAATTTCTGTGTTTCATCAACACTCTGATAGTCCATAGATTACAGATTGCCACCAGACGTGCATCGGAAACTACTACTGGTCTTCCAGGGAACGATCAAAGCGTAGACTGTTTCAGACATTACTCCCATGGAGGAAAGTGGTCATGGTGACTCTTGCATTTAATCCCGATGCAATTTCTGTGTTTCATCAACACTCTGATAGTCCACAGATAACCGAATGCGCCAGATGTGCATCGGAAACTACTACTAGTCTGCCAGGAAATGATCAAAGCGTAGACTGTTTGAGAAACTACTCCCATGGAGGAAAGTGCGCATGGTGACTGTTGTATTCAATCCCGATGCAATTTCTGTGTTTCATCAACACTCAGTTAGTCCACAGACTTCAGAATGCCACCAGATGTGCATCGGAAACTACTTCTGGACTTCCAGGGAACGATCAAAGCGTAGACTGTATGAGACACTATTCTCATGGAGGAAAGTGCGCATGGTGACTGTTGTATTCAATCCCGATGCAATTTCTGTGTTTCATCAACACTATGATAGTCCACAGAATACAAAATGCCTCCAGATGTGCATCGGAAACGACTACTGGTCATCCAGGGAACGATCACAGCGTATACTCTTTGATACATTACCCCCCTTGAGAAAGATGCTCATGGTGAGTGTTGTATTGAATCGCGATGCGATTTCTGTGTTTCATCAACACTCTGATACTCCACAGATAACAGAATGTCTCCAGAGGTGCATCGTAAACTACTACTGGTCTTCCATGGAACGATCAAAGCGTAGACTGTTTGAGACATTACTCCCATGGAGGAAAGTGCGCATGGTGTCTCTTGTATTCTATCCCGAGGCAATTTCTGTGTTTCAATCCACACTTTGAAGGTCCACAGATTACAGAATTAATCCAGATGTGCATCGGAAACTACTACTGGTCTTCCAGGGAATGATCAAATCGTAGACTGAGAATTACTCCCACGGAGGAAAGTGCGCATGGAGACTGTTGTATTCAATCCCGATACAATTTCTGTGTTTCATCAACACTCTGATAGTCCACAGATAACAGAATGCCTCCAGATGTACATCAGAAACTTCTACTGGTTTTCCAGGGAACGATCAAAGCGTAGACTGTTTGAGACACTACTCTCATGGAGGAAAGTGCCATGGTGACTGTTCTATTCAATCCCGATGCAATTTATGTGTTTCATCAACACTCTGATAGTCCACAGATTACAAAATGCCTCCAGATGTGCATCGGAAACTACTACTGGTGTTCAGGGAACGATCAAAGCGTAAACTCTATGAGACATTACCCCATTGAGGAAGATGCGTATGGTGACTGTTGTATTCAATCCCGATGCAATTTCTGTGTTTCATCAACACTCTGATACTCCACAGATTACAGAATGTCTCCCGATGTGCATCGGAAACTACTACTGGTCTTCCAGGGAACAATCAAAGCGTAGACTGTTTGAGACATTACTCCCATGGAGGAAAGTGCGCATGGTGTCTTTTGTATTCAACCCCGAGGCAATTTCTGTGTTTCAATCCACACTTTGAAGGTCCACAGATTACAGAATTAATCCAGATGTGCATCGGAAACTACTACTGGTCTTCCAGGGAACGATCAAGGTGTAGACTGTTTGAGAATGACTCCCATGGGTGAATGTGCGCATGGTGACGGTTGTATTCAATCCCGATACAATTTCTGTGTTTCATGAACACTCTGATAGTCCACAGATTTCAGAATGCCTCCAGATGTGCATCGGAAACTGCTACTGGTCTTCCAGGGAACGATCAAAGCGTAAACTCTTTGACACATTACTCCCATGGAGGAAAGTGTGCATGGTGATTTTTGTATTCAATCCCAATACATATCTGTGTATCATCAACAGTCTGATAGTCCACAGATTACAGAATGCCTGCAGATGTGCATCGGTAGCTACTACTGGTCTTCCAGGGAACGATCAAAGCGTAGACTGTTTGTGACATTACTCCCATGGAGGAAAGTGCGCGTGGTGACTGTTGTATTCAAACCTGAGGCAATTTCTATGTTTCAATCCACACTTTGAAGGTCCACAGATTTCAGAACTAATTAAGATGTGCATCGGAAACTACTACTGGTCTTCCTGCAAACAATCAAAGCGTAGACCGTTTGAGAATTACTCCCATGGAGGAAAGTGCGCATGGTGACCGTTGAATTCATTCCCGATACAATTTCTGTGTTTCATCAACACTCTGATAGTCCACAGATAACAGAATGCCCCCAGATGTGCATCGGGAACTACTACTGGTCTTCCAGGGAACGATCAAGTCGTAGACTGATTGAGACATTACTCCCATGGATTAAAGTGCGCATGGTGACTGTTGTTTCCAATCCCGAAACAATATCTGTGTTTCAATCCACACTTTGAAGGTCCTCAGATTACAGAAGGAATCCAGATGTGCATCGGAAACTACTAATGGTCTTCCAGGGAACGATCAAAGCATAACTCTTTTGACATTACTCCCATGGAGGAAAGTGTGCATAGTGACTGTTGTATTCAATCCCGATGCATTTTCTGCGTCTCATCAACACTATGATAGTCCAAAGGTTACAGAATGCCTCCAGATTTGCATCCTAAACTACCACTGGTCTTCCAGGGAATGATCAAAGCGTAGACTGAGAATTACTCCCACGGAGGAAAGTGCGCATGGTGACTGTTGTATTCAATCATAATACAATTTCTGTGTTTGATCAACACTCTGATAGTACACAGATAACAGAATGCCTCCAGATGTGCATCGGAAACTACTACTAGTCTTCCAGGGAACGATCAAGGCGTATACTGTTTGAGACATTACTCCCATGGAGGAAAGTGCGCATGGTGATTGTTGTATTCAATCCCGATGCAATTTCTGTGTTTCAGCAACACTCCGAAATTCCACAGATTTCAGAATGCCTCCAGATGTGCATCGGAAACTAGTTCTGGTCTTCCAGGGAACGACCAAAGCGTAGACTGTTTGAGACACTACTCTCATGGAGGAAAGTGCGCATGGTGACTGTTGTATTCAATCCCGATGCAATTTCTGTGTTTCATCAACACTCTAATAGTCCACAGATTACAAAAAGCCTCCAGACGTACATCGGAAACTACTACTGGCCTTCCAGGGAACGTTCAAAGCGTAAACTCTTTGAGACATTACCCCCATTGAGGAAGGTGCGCATAGTGACAGTTGTAGTCAATCCCGATGCAATTTCTGTGTTTCATCAACACTCTGATAGTCCACAGATTACAGAATGCCTCCAGATGTGCATCGGAGACTACTACTGGTCTTCCAGGGATCGATCAAAGCGTAGACTGTTTGAGACATTACTCCCATGGAGGAAAGTGCACATGGTGAATGTTGTATTCAATCCCGATGCAATTTCTGTGTTTCATTAACACAGATTACAGAATATCTCCAGAAGTGCATCGGAAACTACTACTGGTCTTCCAGGGAACGGTCAAAGCGTGAATTGTTTGAGACATTATTCCCATGGAGGAAAGAGCGCATGGTGACTGTTGTATCCAATCCCGAGGCAATTTCTGTGTTTCAATCCACACTTTGAAGGTCCTCAGATTACAGAAGGAATCCAGATGTGCATCGGAAACTACTACTGGTCTTCCAGGGAACTATCACAGCGTAGACTCTTTGAGACATTACTCCCGTGGAGGAAAGTGCCCATGGGGATTGTTGTATTCAATCCCGATGCAATTTCTGTGTTTCATCAACACTCTGATAGTCCACAGATTACAGAATGTCTCCATATGTGCATCGGAAACTACTACTGGTCTTCCAGGGAACGATGAAAGGGTAGACTCTTTGTGACATTACTCCCATTGTGGAAGGTGCGCATGGTGACTATTGTATTCAATCCCGATGCTATTTCTATGTTTCATCAACACTCTGATACTCCACAGATTAGAGAATGTCTCCAGATGTGCATCGGAAACTACTACTGGTCTGTCAGGGAATGATCAAAACGTAGACTGTTTTAGACATTACTCCCATGGAGGAAATTGCGCATGGTGACCGTTGTACCCAATCCCGAGGCAATTTCTGTGTTTCAATCCACACTTTGAAGGACCACAGAGTACAGAAAGAATCCAGATGTGCATCGGAAACTACTACTGGTCTTCCAGGGAACGATTAAAGCGTATTCTGATTGAGGATTACTCCCAAGGATGAAAGTGCGCATGGTGACGGTTGTATTCAATCCCGATGCAATTTCTGTGTTTCATCAACACTCTGATAGTCCACAGAATACAGAATGCCACCAGACGTGCATCGGTAACTACTACTGGTCTTCCAGGGAACGATCAAAGTGTAGACTGTTTCAGACATTACTCACATGGAGGAAAGTGCGCATGGTGACTGTTGTATTCAATCCCGATACAATTTCTGTGTTTCATCAACACTCTGATAGTCCACAGATAACATAATGCCTCCAGATGTGCATCAGAAACTACTACTGGTCTTCCAGGAAACGATCAAGTCGTAGACTGTTTGAGACATTACTCCCTTGGAGGAAAGTGCGCATGGTGACTGTTGAATTCAATCCCGATGCAATTTCTGTGTTCCATCAACACTCAGTTAGTCCACAGATTTCAGAATGCTTCCAGATGTGCATCGGAAACTAGTTCTGGTCTTCCAGGGAACGATCAAAGCGTAGACTGTTTGAGACACTACTCTCATGGGGGAAAGTTCGCATGGTGACTGTTGTTTTCAATCGCGATGCAATTTCTGTGTTTCATCAACACTATGATAGTCCACAGAATACAAAATGCCTCCAGATGTGCATCGGAAACGACTACTGGTCATCCAGGGAACGATCACAGCGTAGACTGTTTGAGACATTACTCCCATGGAGGAAAATGCGCATGGTGTCTCTTGTTTCAATCCCGAGGCAATTTCTGTGTTTCAATCCACACTTTGAAGGTCCACAGATTACAGAATTAATCCAGATGTGCATCGGAAACTACTACTGGTCTTCCAGGGAATGATCAAATCGTAGACTGAGAATTACTCCCACGGAGGAAAGTGCGCATGGTGACTGTTGTATTCAATCCCGATACAATTTCTGTGTTTCGTCAACACTCTGATAGTCCACAGATAACAGAATGCCTCCAGATGAGCATCAGAAACTACTACTGGTTTTCCAGGGAACAATCAAGGCGTAGACTGTTTGAGACATTACTCCCATGGAGGAAAGCTCGCATGGTGAATGTTGTATTCAATCCCGATGCAATTTCTGTGTTTCATCAAGAGTCTGATAGTCCACAGATTTCAGAATGCCTCCAGATGTGCATCGGAAACTACTTCTGCTCTTCCAGGGAACGATCAAAGCGTAGACTGTTTGAGACACTACTCTCATGGAGGAAAGTGCGCATGGTGACTGTTCTATTCATTCCCGATGCAATTTCTGTGTTTCATCAACACTCTGATAGTCCACAGATTACAAAATGCCTCCAGATGTGCATCGGAAACTACTACTGGTCTTCCAGGGAACGATCAAAGCGTAGACTCTATAAGACATTACCCCATTGAGGAAGATGCGTATGGTGACTGTTGTATTCAATCCCGATGCAATTTCTGTGTTTCATCAACACTCTGATACTCCACAGATTACAGAATGTCTCCCGATGTGCATCGGAAACTACTACTGGTCTTCCAGGGAACGATCAAAGCGTAGACTGTTTGAGACATTACTCCCATGGAGGAAAGTGCGCATGGTGTCTGTTGTATTCAACCCCGAGGCAATTTCTGTGTTTCAATCCACACTTTGATGGTCCACAGATTACAGAATTAATCCAGATGTGCATCGGAAACTACTACTGGTCTTCCAGGGAACGATCAAGGTGTAGACTGTTTGAGAATGACTCCCATGGGTGAATGTGCGCATGGTGACGGTTGTATTCAATCCCGATGCAATTTCTGTGTTTCATCAACACTCTGATAGTCCACAGATTTCAGAATGCCTCCAGATGTGCATCGGAAACTGCTACTGGTCTTCCAGGGAACGATCAAAGCGTAAACTCTTTGACACATTACTCCCATGGAGGAATGTGTGCATGGTGATTTTTGTATTCAATCCCGATACATATCTGTGTATCATCAACAGTCCCATCGTCCACAGATTACAGAATGCCTGCAGATGTGCATCGGTAGCTACTACTGGCCTTCCAGGGAACGATCAAAGCGTAGACTGTTTGTGACATTACTCCCATGGAGGAAAGTGCGCGTGGTGACTGTTGTATTCAAACCTGAGGCAATTTCTATGTTTCAATCCATACTTTGAAGGTCCACAGATTTCAGAACTAATTAAGATGTGCATCGGAAACTACTACTGGTCTTCCTGCAAACAATCAAAGCGTAGACCGTTTGAGAATTACTCCCAAGGAGGAAAGTGCGCATGGTGACCGTTGAATTCAATCCCGATACAATTTCTGTGTTTCATCAACACTCTGATAGTCCACAGATAACAGAATGCCCCCAGATGTGCATCGGGAACTACTACTGGTCTTCCACGGAACGATCAAGTCGTGACTGATTGAGACATTACTCCCATGGATTAAAGTGCGCATGGTGACTGTTGTATTCAATCCCGATGCATTTTCTGCGTCTCATCAACACTATGATAGTCCAAAGGTTACAGAATGCCTCCAGATGTGCATCGGAAACTACCACTGGTCTTCCAGGGAATGATCAAAGCGTAGACTGAGAATTACTCCCACGGAGGAAAGTGCGCATGGTGACTGTTGTATTCAATCATAATACAATTTCTGTGTTTGATCAACACTCTGATAGTACACAGATATCAGAATGCCTCCAGATGTGCATCGGAAACTACTACTAGTCTTCCAGGGAACGATCAAGGCGTATACTGTTTGAGACATTACTCCCATGGAGGAAAGTGCGCATGGTGATTGTTGTATTCAATCCCGATGCAATTTCTGTGTTTCATCAACACTCCGATAGTCCACAGATTTCAGAATGCCTCCAGATGTGCATCGGAAACTAGATCTGGTCTTCCAGGGAACGACCAAAGCGTAGACTGTTTGAGACACTACTCTCATGGAGGAAAGTGCGCATGGTGACTGTTGTATTCAATCCCGATGCAATTTCTGTGTTTCATCAACACTCTGATAGTCCACAGATTACAAAAAGCCTCCAGACGTACATCGGAAACTACTACTGGCCTTCCAGGGAACGTTCAAAGCGTAAACTCTTTGAGACATTACCCCCATTGAGGAAGGTGCGCATAGTGACAGTTGTAGTCAATCCCGATGCAATTTCTGTGTTTCATCAACACTCTGATAGTCCACAGATTACAGAATGCCTCCAGATGTGCATCGGAGACTACTACTGGTCTTCCAGGGATCGATCAAAGCGTAGACTGTTTGAGACATTACTCCCATGGACGAAAGTGCACATGGTGAATATTGTATTCAATCCCGATGCAATTTCTGTGTTTCATTAACACAGATTACATAATATCTCCAGAAGTGCATCGGAAACTACTACTGGTCTTCCAGGGAACGATCAAAGCGTAAATTGTTTGAGACATTATTCCCATGGAGGAAAGTGCGCATGGTGACTGTTGTATAGAATCCCGAGGCAATTTCTGTGTTTCAATCCACACTTTGAAGGTCCTGAGATTACAGAAGGAATCCAGATGTGCATCGGAAACTACTACTGGTCTTCCAGGGAACTATCACAGCGTAGACTCTTTGAGACATTACTCCCGTGGAGGAAAGTGACCATGGGGATTGTTGTATTCAATCCCGATGCAATTTCTGTGTTTCATCAACACTCTGATAGTCCACAGATTACAGAATGTCTCCAGATGTGCATCGGAAACTACTACTGGTCTTCCAGGGAACGATCAAAGCGTAGACTGTTTGAGACATTACTCCATGGAGGAAAGTGCGCATGGTGACTGTTGTATTCAATCCCGAGGCAATTTCTGTGTTTCAATCCACACTTTGAAGGTCCACAGATTACAGAAGGAAACCAGATGTGCATCGGAAACTACTACTAGTCTTATACGGAATGATCAAAGCATGGACTGTTTTAGAATTACTCCCATGGAAGAAAGTGCGCATGGTGTCTGTTGTATTCAATCCTTATGCAATGTCTGTCTTTCATAAACACTCTGATAGTCCACAGATTACATAATGCAGCCAGATGTGCATCGGAAACTACTACTGGTCTTCGAGGAACGATCAAAGCGTAGACTGTTTGAGACATTACTCGAATGGAGGAAAGTGCGCATGGTGACTGTTGTATTTAATCCCGATGCAATTTCTGTGTTTCATCAACACTCTGATAGTCCACAGGTACAGAATGCCTCCAGATGTGCATCGGAAACTGCTACTGGTCTTCCAGGGAACGATCAAAGCGTAAACACTTTGAGACATTACTCCCATGGAGGAAAGTGCGCATGGTGACTGTTGTATTCAATCCCGAGGCAATTTCTGTGTTTCAATCCACCCTTTGAAGGTCCACAGATTAAAGAAGGAATCCAGATGTGCACGGAAACTACTACTGGTCTTCCACGGAACGATCAAAGCGTGGACTGTTTTAGAATTACTCCCACGGAGGAAAGTGCGCATGGTGACTGTATGTATTCAATCCCGAGACAATTCCTGGTTTCATCAACACTTTGAAGGTCCACAGATTACAGGAAGCCTCCAGATGTGCATCGGAAACTACTACTGGTGTTCCAGGGAACGATTAAAGGGTAGACTGTTTTAGGACTACTCCCATGGAGGAAAGTGCGCATGGTGACTGTTGTATTCAATCCCGATGCAATTTCTGTGTTTCATTAACACTCAGATAGTCCACACATTACAGAATGCCACGAGATGTGCATCGGAAACTACTACTGATCTTCCAGGGAACGATCAAAGCGGAGACTGTTTGAGACATACATCATGTGGAGGAAAGTGCGCATGGTGACCTTTGTATTCAATCCCGATGCAATTTCTGTGTTTCATCTACACTCTGATAGTCCACAGATTACAGAATGCCACCAGACGTGCATCGGAAACTACTACTGATCTTCCAGGGAACGATCAAAGCGTAGACTGTTTCAGACATTACTCCCATTGAGGAAAGTGGGCATGGTGACTGTTGCATTTAATCCCGATGCAATTTCTGTGTTTCATCAACACTCTGATAGTCCGCAGATAACCGAATGCCTCCAGATGTGCATCGGAAACTACTACTGGTCTGCCAGGGAATGATCAAAACGTAGACTGTTTGACACACTACTCCCATGGAGGAAACTGCGCATGGTGACTGTTGTATTCAATCCCGATACAATTTCTGCGTTTCATCAACACACTGATAGTCCACAGATAACAGAATGCCTCCAGATGTGCATCAGAAACTAGTACTGGTCTTCCAGGAATCGATCAAGGCGTAGACTGTTTGAGACATTACTCCCATGGAGGAAAGTGAGCATGGTGACTGTTGTATTCAATACCGATGCAATTTTTGTGTTTCATCAATACTCTGATAGTCCACAGATTACAAAATGCCTCCAGATGTGCATCGGAATCTACTACTGGTCTTCCAGGGAACGATCAAAGCGTAAACTCTTTGAGACATTACCCCCCATTGAGGAAGGTGCGCATGGTGACTGTTGTAATCAATCCCCATGCAATTTCTGTGTTTCATCAACACTCTGATACTCCACAGATTACAGTATGCCTCCAGATCTGCAGCGGAAACTACTACTGGTCTTCCAATGTTCGATCAAAGCGTAGACACTTTGAGACATTACTCCCATGGAGGAAAGTAAGCATGATGACTGTTGTATTCAATCCCGATGCAATTTCTGTGTTTCATCAACACAGATTTGAGAATATCTCCACATGTACATCGGAAACTACTACTGGCCTTCCAGGGAACGATCAAAGCGTAAACTGTTTGGGACATTACTCCCATGGAGGAAAGTTCGCATGGTGACTGTTGTACCCAATCCCGAGGCAATTTCTGTGTTTCAATCCACACTTTGAAGGACCACAGATTACAGAAAGAATCCAGATGTGCATCGGAAACTACTACTGGTCTTCCAGGGAACGATTAAAGCGTATTCTGATTGAGGATTACTCTCAAGGCTGAAAGTGCGCATGGTGACTGTTGTATTCAATCCCGATGCAATTTCTGTGTTCCATCAACACTCAGTTGGTCCACAGATTTCAGAATGCTTCCAGATGTGCATCGGAAACTAGTTCTGGTCTTCCAGGGAACGATCAAAGCGTAGACTGTTTGAGACACTACTCTCATGGGGGAAAGTGCGCATGGTGACTGTTGAATTCAATCGCGATGCAATTTCTGTGTTTCATCAACACTCTGATACTCCACAGATTACAGAATGCCTCCAGATGTGCATCGGAAACTACTACTGGTCTTCCAATGAACGATCAATGAGTAGACTCTTTGAGACATTACTTCCATGGAGGAAAGTGCGCATGGTGACTGTTGTATTCAATCCCGATGCAATTTCTGTGTTTCATCAACACAGATTAGAGAATATCTCCACATGTGCATCGGAAACTACTACTGGTCTTCCAGGGAACGATCAATGCGTAGACTGTTTGAGAATAACTCCCATGGAGGAAAGTGCGCATGGTGTCTGTTGTATTCAATCCCGATCCAATTTCTGTGTTTCATCAACACTCTGATAGTCCACAGATTACAGAATGCCTCTAGATGTCCTTCGGAAACTGCTACTGGTCTTCCAGGGAACGTTCAAAGCGTAAACTCTTTGAGACATTATTCCCATGGAGGAAAGTGCGCATGGTGACTGTTGTATTCCATCCCGATGCATATTCTGTGTTTCATCAACACTCTGATAGCCCACAGATTACAGAATGCCTCCATATGTGCATCGTAAACTACTACTGGTCTTCCAGGGAACGATTAAAACGTATTCTGATTGTGGATTACTCCCAAGAATGAAAGTGCGCATGGTGACTGTTGTATTCAATCCCGATGCAATTTCTGTGTTTCATCAACACTCTGATAGTCCATAGATTACAGAATGCCACCAGACGTGCATCGGAAACTACTACTGGTCTTCCAGGGAACGATCAAAGCGTAGACTGTTTCAGACATTACTCCCATGGAGGAAAGTGGTCATGGTGACTCTTGCATTTAATCCCGATGCAATTTCTGTGTTTCATCAACACTCTGATAGTCCACAGATAACCGAATGCCTCCAGATGTGCATCGGAAACTACAACTAGTCTGCCAGGGAATGATCAAAGCGTAGACTGTTTGAGAAACTACTCCCATGGAGGAAAGTGCGCATGGTGACTGTTGTATTCAATCCCGATGCAATTTCTGTGTTTCATCAACACTCAGTTAGTCCACAGACTTCAGAATGCCTCCAGATGTGCATCGGAAACTACTTCTGGACTTCCAGGGAACGATCAAAACGTAGACTGTATGAGACACTATTCTCATGGAGGAAAGTGCGCATGGTGACTGTTGTATTCAATCCCGATGCAATTTCTGTGTTTCATCAACACTATGATAGTCCACAGAATACAAAATGCCTCCAGATGTGCATCGGAAACGACTACTGGTCATCCAGGGAACGATCACAGCGTATACTCTTTGAGACATTACCCCCCTTGAGAAAGATGCTCATGGTGAGTGTTGTATTGAATCGCGATGCGATTTCTGTGTTTCATCAACACTCTGATACTCCACAGATAACAGAATGTCTCCAGAGGTGCATCGTAAACTACTACTGGTCTTCCATGGAACGATCAAAGCGTAGACTGTTTGAGACATTACTCCCATGGAGGAAAGTGCGCATGGTGTCTCTTGTATTCTATCCCGAGGCAATTTCTGTGTTTCAATCCACACTTTGAAGGTCCACAGATTACAGAATTAATCCAGATGTGCATCGGAAACTACTACTGGTCTTCCAGGGAATGATCAAATTGTAGACTGAGAATTACTCACACGGAGGAAAGTGCGCATGGAGACTGTTGTATTCAATCCCGATACAATTTCTGTGTTTCATCAACACTCTGATAGTCCACAGATAACAGAATGCCTCCAGATGTACATCAGAAACTTCTACTGGTTTTCCAGGGAACGATCAAAGCGTAGACTGTTTGAGACACTACTCTAATGGAGGAAAGTGCCATGGTGACTGTTCTATTCAATCCCGATGCAATTTCCGTGTTTCATCAACACTCTGATAGTCCACAGATTACAAAATGCCTCCAGATGTGCATCGATAACTACTACTGGTCTTCAGGGAACGATCAAAGCGTAAACTCTATGAGACATTACCCCATTGAGGAAGATGCGTATGGTGACTGTTGTATTCAATCCCGATGCAATTTCTGTGTTTCATCAACACTCTGATACTCCACAGATTACAGAATGTCTCCCGATGTGCATCGGAAACTACTACTGGTCTTCCAGGGAACAATCAAAGCGTAGACTGTTTGAGACATTACTCCCATGGAGGAAAGTGCGCATGGTGTCTTTTGTATTCAACCCCGAGGCAATTTCTGTGTTTCAATCCACACTTTGAAGGTCCACAGATTACAGAATTAATCCAGATGTGCATCGGAAACTACTACTGGTCTTCCAGGGAACGATCAAGGTGTAGACTGTTTGAGAATGACTCCCATGGGTGAATGTGCGCATGGTGACGGTTGTATTCAATCCCGATGCAATTTCTGTGTTTCATCAACACTCTGATAGTCCACATATTTCAGAATGCCTCCAGATGTGCATCGGAAACTGCAACTGGTCTTCCAGGGAACGATCAAAGCGTAAACTCTTTGACACATTACTCCCATGGAGGAAAGTGTGCATGGTGATTTTTGTATTCAATCCCAATACATATCTGTGTATCATCAACAGTCTGATAGTCCACAGATTACAGAATGCCTGCAGATGTGCATCGGTAGCTACTACTGGTCTTCCAGGGAACGATCAAAGCGTAGACTGTTTGTGACATTACTCCCATGGAGGAAAGTACGCGTGGTGACTGTTGTATTCAAACCTGAGGCAATTTCTATGTTTCACTCCACACTTTGAAGGTCCACAAATTTCAGAACTAATTAAGATGTGCATCGGAAACTACTACTGGTCTTCCTGCAAACAATCAAAGCGTAGACCGTTTGAGAAATTACTCCCATGGAGGAAAGTGCGCATGGTGACCGTTGAATTCAATCCCGATACAATTTCTGTGTTTCATCAACACTCTGATAGTCCACAGATAACAGAATGCCCCCAGATGTGCATCGGGAACTACTACTGGTCTTCCAGGGAACGATCAAGTCGTAGACTGATTGAGACATTACTCCCATGGATTAAAGTGGGCATGGTGACTGTTGTATCCAATCCCGAAACAATATCTGTGTTTCAATCCACACTTTGAAGGTCCTCAGATTACAGAAGGAATCCAGATGTGCATCGGAAACTACTAATGGTCTTCCAGGGAACGATCAAAGCGTAAACTCTTTTGACATTACTCCCATGGAGGAAAGTGTGCATAGTGACTGTTGTATTCAATCCCGATGCATTTTCTGCGTCTCATCAACACTATGATAGTCCAAAGGTTACAGAATGCCTCCAGATGTGCATCGGAAACTACCACTGGTCTTCCAGGGAATGATCAAAGCGTAGACTGAGAATTACTCCCACGGAGGAAAGTGCGCATGGTGACTGTTGTATTCAATCCCGATGCAATTTCTGTGTTTCATCAACACTCCGAAATTCCACAGATTTCAGAATGCCTCCAGATGTGCATCGGAAACTAGTTCTGGTCTTCCAGGGAACGACCAAAGCGTAGACTGTTTGAGACACTACTCTCATGGAGGAAAGTGCGCATGGTGACTGTTGTATTCAATCCCGATGCAATTTCTGTGTTTCATCAACACTCTAATAGTCCACAGATTACAAAAAGCCTCCAGACGTACATCGGAAACTACTACTGGCCTTCCAGGGAACGTTCAAAGCGTAAACTCTTTGAGACATTACCCCCATTGAGGAAGGTGCGCATAGTGACAGTTGTAGTCAATCCCGATGCAATTTCTGTGTTTCATCAACACTCTGATAGTCCACAGATTACAGAATGCCTCCAGATGTGCATCGGAGACTACTACTGGTCTTCCAGGGATCGATCAAAGCGTAGACTGTTTGAGACATTACTCCCATGGAGGAAAGTGCACATGGTGAATGTTGTATTCAATCCCGATGCAATTTCTGTGTTTCATTAACACAGATTACAGAATATCTCCAGAAGTGCATCGGAAACTACTACTGGTCTTCCAGGGAACGATCAAAGCGTAAATTGTTTGAGACATTATTCCCATGGAGGAAAGTGCGCATGGTGACTGTTGTATCCAATCCGGAGGCAATTTCTGTGTTTCAATCCACACTTTGAAGGTCCTCAGATTACAGAAGGAATCCAGATGTGCATCGGAAACTACTACTGGTCTTCCAGGGAACTATCACAGCGTAGACTCTTTGAGACATTACTCCCGTGGAGGAAAGTGCCCATGGGGATTGTTGTATTCAATCCCGATGCAATTTCTGTGTTTCATCAACACTCTGATAGTCCACAGATTACAGAATGTCTCCAGATGTGCATCGGAAACTACTACTGGTCTTCCAGGGAACGATGAAAGGGTAGACTCTTTGTGACATTACTCCCATTGTGGAAGGTGCGCATGGTGACTATTGTATTCAATCCCGATGCAATTTCTATGTTTCATCAACACTCTGATACTCCACAGATTACAGAATGTCTCCAGATGTGCATCGGAAACTACTACTGGTCTGTCAGGGAATGATCAAAACGTAGACTGTTTTAGACATTACTCCCATGGAGGAAATTGCGCATGGTGACCGTTGTATTCAATCCCGATGCAATTTCTGAGTTTCATCAACACTCTGATAGTCCACAGATTACAGAATGCCTCCAGATGTGCACCGGAAACTACTACTGGTCTTCCAGGAATCGATCAAGGCGTAGACTGTTTGAGACATTACTCCCATGGAGGAAAGTGCGCATGGTGACTGTTGAATTCAATACCGATGCAATTTCTGTGTTTCATCAACACAGATTTGAGAATATCTCCACATGTACATCGGAAACTACTACTGGTCTTCCAGGGAACGATCAAAGCGTAAACTGTTTGGGACATTACTCCCATGGAGGAAAGTGCGCATGGTGACTGTTGTACCCAATCCCGAGGCAATTTCTGTGTTTCAATCCACACTTTGACGGACCACAGATTACAGAAAGAATCCAGATGTGCATCGGAAACTACTACTGGTCTTCCAGGGAACGATTAAAGCGTATTCTGATTGAGGATTACTCCCAAGGATGAAAGTGCGCATGGTGACTGTTGTATTCAATCCCGATGCAATTTCTGTGTTTCATCAACACTCTGATAGTCCACAGAATACAGAATGCCACCAGACGTGCATCGGAAACTACTACTGGTCTTCCAGGGAACGATCAAAGTGTTGACTGTTTCAGACATTACTCCCATGGAGGAAAGTGCGCATGGTGACTGTTGTATTCAATCCCGATACAATTTCTGTGTTTCATCAACACTCTGATAGTCCACAGATAACATAATGCCTCCAGATGTGCATCAGAAACTACTACTGGTCTTCCAGGAAACGATCAAGTCGTAGACTGTTTGAGACATTACTCCCTTGGAGGAAAGTGCGCATGGTGACTGTTGAATTCAATCCCGATGCAATTTCTGTGTTCCATCAACACTCAGTTAGTCCACAGATTTCTGAATGCTTCCAGATGTGCATCGGAAACTAGTTCTGGTCTTCCAGGGAACGATCAAAGCGTAGACTGTTTGAGACACTACTCTCATGGGGGAAAGTTCGCATGGTGACTGTTGTATTCAATCGCGATGCAATTTCTGTGTTTCATCAACACTCTGATACTCCACAGATTACAGAATGTCTCCAGATGTGCATCGGAAACTACTACTGGTCTTCCAGGAAAAGATCAAAGCATAGACTGTTTGAGATATCACTCCCATGGAGGAAAGTGCGCATTGTGACTTTTGTATTCAATCCGGATGCAATTTCTGTGTTTCATCAACACTCTGATACTCCACAGATTACAGAATGCCTCCAGATGTGCATCGGAAACGACTACTGGTCTTCCAATGAACGATCAAAGCGTAGACTCTTTGAGACTTTACTCCCATGGAGGAAAGTGCGCATGGTGTCTGTTATATTCAATCCCGATGCAATTTCTGTGTTTCATCAACACAGATTAGAGAATATCTCCACATGTGCATCGGAAACTACTACTGGTCTTCCAGGGAACGATCAATGCGTAGACTGTTTGAGAATAACTCCCACAGAGGAAAGTGCGCATGGTGACTGTTGTATTCAATCCCGATGCATTTTCTGTGTTTCATCAACACTCTGATAGCCCACAGATTACAGAATGCCTCCATATGTGCATCGTAAACTACTACTGGTCTTCCAGGGAACGATTAAAGCGTATTCTGATTGTGGATTACTCCCAAGAAGGAATGTGCGCATGGTGACTGTTGTATTCAATCCCGATGCAATTTCTGTGTTTTATCAACACTCTGATAGTCCACAGATTACAGAATGCCACCAGACGTGCATCGGAAACTACTACTGGTCTTCCAGGGAACGATCAAAGCGTAGACTGTTTCAGACATTACTCCCATGGAGGAAAGTGGTCATGGTGACTCTTGCATTTAATCCCGATGCAATTTCTGTGTTTCATCAACACTCTGATACTCCACAGATTACAGAATGTCTCCCGATGTGCATCGGAAACTACTACTGGTCTTCCAGGGAACGATCAAAGCGTAGACTGTTTGAGACATTACTCCCATGGAGGAAAGTGCGCATGGTGTCTGTTGTATTCAACCCCGAGGCAATTTCTGTGTTTCAATCCACACTTTGATGGTCCACAGATTACAGAATTAATCCAGATGTGCATCGGAAAATACTACTGGTCTTCCAAGGAACGATCAAGGTTTAGACTGTTTGAGAATGACTCCCATGGGTGAATGTGCGCATGGTGACTGTTGTATTCAATCCCGATGCATTTTCTGCGTCTCATCAACACTATGATAGTCCAAAGGTTACAGAATGCCTCCAGATGTGCATCGGAAACTACCACTGGTCTTCCAGGGAATGATCAAAGCGTAGACTGAGAATTACTCCCACGGAGGAAAGTGCGCATGGTGACTGTTGTATTCAATCATAATACAATTTCTGTGTTTGATCAACACTCTGATAGTACACAGATATCAGAATGCCTCCAGATGTGCATCGGAAACTACTACTAGTCTTCCAGGGAACGATCAAGGCGTATACTGTTTGAGACATTACTCCCATGGAGGAAAGTGCGCATGGTGATTGTTGTATTCAATCCCGATGCAATTTCTGTGTTTCATCAACACTCCGATAGTCCACAGATTTCAGAATGCCTCCAGATGTGCATCGGAAACTAGTTCTGGTCTTCCAGGGAACGACCAAAGCGTAGACTGTTTGAGACACTACTCTCATGGAGGAAAGTGCGCATGGTGACTGTTGTATTCAATCCCGATGCAATTTCTGTGTTTCATCAACACTCTGATAGTCCACAGATTACAAAAAGCCTCCAGACGTACATCGGAAACTACTACTGGCCTTCCAGGGAACGTTCAAAGCGTAATCTCTTTGAGACATTACCCCCATTGAGGAAGGTGCGCATAGTGACAGTTGTAGTCAATCCCGATGCAATTTCTGTGTTTCATCAACACTCTGATAGTCCACAGATTACAGAATGCCTCCAGATGTGCATCGGAGACTACTACTGGTCTTCCAGGGATCGATCAAAGCGTAAACTGTTTGAGACATTACTCCCATGGACGAAAGTGCACATGGTGAATATTGTATTCAATCCCGATGCAATTTCTGTGTTTCATTAACACAGATTACAGAATATCTCCAGAAGTGCATATCAAACTACTACTGGTTTTCCAGGGAACGATCAAAGCGTAAATTGTTTGAGACATTATTCCCATGGAGGAAAGTGCGCATGGTGACTGTTGTATAGAATCCCGAGGCAATTTCGGTGTTTCAATCCACACTTTGAAGGTCCTGAGATTACAGAAGGAATCCAGATGTGCATCGGAAACTACTACTGGTCTTCCAGGGAACTATCACAGCGTAGACTCTTTGAGACATTACTCCCGTGGAGGAAAGTGCCCATGGGGATTGTTGTATTCAATCCCGATGCAATTTCTGTGTTTCATCAACACTCTGATAGTCCACAGATTACATAATGCAGCCAGATGTGCATCGGAATCTACTACTGGTCTTCCACGGAACGATCAAAGCGTGGACTGTTTTAGAATTACTCCCACGGAGGAAAGTGCGCATGGTGACTGTATGTATTCAATCCCGAGACAATTCCTGGTTTCATCAACACTTTGAAGGTCCACAGATTACAGGAAGCCTCCAGATGTGCATCGGAAACTACTACTGGTGTTCCAGGGAACGATTAAAGCGTAGACTGTTTTAGGACTACTCCCATGGAGGAAAGTGCGCATGGTGACTGTTGTATTCAATCCCGATGCAATTTCTGTGTTTCATTAACACTCAGATAGTCCACACATTACAGAATGCCACGAGATGTGCATCGGAAACTACTACTGATCTTCCAGGGAACGATCAAAGCGGAGACTGTTTGAGACATACATCATGTGGAGGAAAGTGCGCATGGTGACCTTTGTATTCAATCCCTATGCAATTTCTGTGTTTCATCTACACTCTGATGGTCCACAGTTTACAGAATGCCTCCAGATGTGCATCGGAAACTACTACTGGTCTTCCAGGGAACGATGAAAGAGTAGACGCTTTGTGACATTACTCCCATTGTGGAAGGTGCGCATGGTGACTATTGTATTCAATCCCGATGCAATTTCTATGTTTCATCAACACTCTGATACTCCACAGATTACAGAATGTCTCCAGATGTGCATCGGATACTACTACTGGTCTTCCAGGGAACGATCTAAGCGTAGACTGTTTGAGACATTACTCCCATGGAGGAAATTGCGCATGGTGACCGTTGTATTCAATCCCGATGCAATTTCTGAGTTTAATCAACACTCCGATAGTCCACAGATTACAGAATGCCTCCAGATGTGCATCGGAAACTACTACTAGTTTTCCAGGGAATGATCAAAGCGTAGACTGAGTATTACTCCCATGGAGGAAAGTGCGCATGGTGACTGTTGTATTCGATCCCGGTGCAATTTCTGTGTTTCATCAACACTCAGTTAGTCCACAGATTTCAGAATGCCTCCAGATGTGCATCGGAAACTACTACTATTCTTCCAGGGAACGATCAAAGCGTAGACTGTTTGAGAATTTACTCCCATGGAGGAAAGTGCGCATGGTGACTCTTGTATTCCATCCCGGTGCAATTTCTGTGTTTCATCAACACTCAGTTAGTCCACAGATGTCAGAATGCCTCCAGATGTGCATCGGAAACTACTACTTGTCTTCCAGGGAACGATCAAAAAGTAGACTGTTTGAGACCTTACTCCATGGAGGAAAGTGCGCATGGTGACTGATGTATTTAATCCCGATGCGATTTCTGTGTTTCATCAACACTCTGATAGTCCACAGATTACAGAATGCCTCCAGATGTGCATCGGAAACTACTACTGGTCTTCCAGGGAACGATCAAAGCGTAGACTGTTTGACACATTACTTCCATGTATTCAAGTGCGCATGGTGACTGTTGTATTCAATCCCGATGCAATTTCTGTGTTTCATCAACACTCAGTTAGGCCACAGATTTCAGATTGCCTCCAGATGTACATCGGAAACTATTACTTGTCTTCCAGGGAACGATCACAGCGTAGACTGTTTGAGACACTACTCCCATGGAGGTATGTGCGCATGGTGACTGTTGTATTCAATCCCAATGCAATTTCTGTGTTTCATTAACACTCTGATAGTCCACAGTTTAAAGAATGCCTCTAGATGTCCATCGGAAACTACTACTGGTCTTCCAGTGAACGATCAAAGCGTAAACTCTTTGAGACATTACCCCCATTGAGGAAGGTGTGCATGGTGACTGTTGTAATCAACCCCGATGCAATTTCTGTGTTTCATCAACACTCTGATACTCCACAGATTACAGAATGCCTCCAGTTGTGCATCGGAAAATACTACTGGTCTTCCAGGGAACGATCAAAGCGTAGACTGTTTGAGACATTACTCCCATGGAGGAAAGTGCACATGTTGACTGTAGTATTCAATCCCGATGCAATTTCTGTGTTTCATCAACACTCTGATACTCCACAGATTACAGAATGCCTCCGGATGTGCATCGGAAACTACTACTGCTCTTCCAGGGAATGATCAAAGCGTAGACTGAGTATTACTCCCATGGAGGAAAGTGCGCATGGTGACTGTTGTATTCAATCCCGGTGCAATTTCTGTGTTTCATCAACACTCAGTTAGTCCACAGATTTCAGAATGCCTCCAGATGTGCATCGGAAACTACTACTATTCTTCCAGGGAACGATCAAAGCGTAGACTGTTTGAGACATTACTCCCATGGAGGAAAGTGCACATGTTGACTGTAGTATTCAATTCCGATGCAATTTCTGTGTTTCATCAACACTCTGATACTCCACAGATTACAGAATGCCTCCAGATGTGCATCGGAAACTACTACTGGTCTTCCAGGGAATGATCAAAGCGTAGACTGAGTATTACTCCCATGGAGGAAAGTGCGCATGGTGACTGTTGTATTCAATCCCGGTGCAATTTCTGTGTTTCATCAACACTCAGTTAGTCCACAGATTCCAGAATGCCTCCAGATGTGCATCGGAAACTACTACTATTCCTCCAGGGAACGATCAAAGCGTAGACTGTTTGAGACATTACTCCCATGGAGGAAAGTGCGCATGGTGACTCTTGTATTCCATCCCGGTGCAATTTCTGTGTTTCATCAACACTCAGTTAGTCCACAGATGTCAGAATGCCTCCAGATGTGCATCGGAAACTACTACTTGTCTTCCAGGGAAAGATCAAAGCGTAGACTGTTTGAGACTTTACTCCCATGGAGGAAAGTGCGCATGGTGACTGTTGTATTTAATCCCGATGCGATTTCTGTGTTTCATCAACACTCTGATAGTCCACAGATTACAGAATGCCTCCAGATGTGCATCGGAAACTACTACTGGTCTTCCAGGGAACGATCAAAGCGTAGACTGTTTGAGACATTACTTCCATGTATTCAAGTGCGCATGGTGACTGTTGTATTCAATCCCGATGCAATTTCTGTGTTTCATCAACACTCAGTTAGGCCACAGATTTCAGATTGCCTTCAGATGTACATCGGAAACTATTACTTGTCTTCCAGGGAACGATCAAAGCGTAGACTGTTTGAGACACTACTCCCATGGAGGAAAGTGCGCATGGTGACTGTTGTATTTAATCCCGATGCGATTTCTGTGTTTCATCAACACTCTGATACTCCACAGATTACAGAATGCCTCCAGATGTGCATCGGAAACTACTACTGGTCTTCCAGGGAACGATCAAAGCGTAGACTGTTTGAGACATTACTCCCATGGAGGAAAGTGCACATGTTGACTGTAGTATTCAATCCCGATGCAATTTCTGTGTTTCATCAACACAGATAAGAGAATATCTCCACATGTGCATCGGAAACTTCTACTGGTCTTCCAGGGAACGATCAATGCGTAAACTGGTTGAGACATTACTAACATGGTGGAAAGTGCGCATTGTGACTGGTGTATCCAATCCCGAGGCAATTTCTGTGTTTCAATCCACACTTTGAAGGGCACAGATAACTGAAGGAATCCAGATGTGCATGGAAACTACTACTGGTCTTCCAGGAAACGATCAAAGCGTAAACTCTTTGACACATTACTCCCATGGAGGAAAGTGCGCATGGTGATTTTTGTATTGAACAGTCTGATAGTCCACAGATAACAGAATGCCCCCACATGTGCATCGGAAACTACTACTGGTCTTCGAGGGAACGATCAAGTCGTAGACTGTTTGAGACATTACTCACATGGATTTAAGTGCGCATGGTGACTGTTGTATCCAATATCGAGGCAATTTCTGTGTTTCAATCCACACTTTGAAGGTCCTCAGATTACTGAAGGAATCCAGATGTGCATCGGAGACTACTACTGGTCTTCCAGGGAACGATCTAAGCGTAGACTGTTTGAGACATTACTCCCATGGAGGAAATTGCGCATGGTGACCGTTGTATTCAATCCCGATGCAATTTCTGAGTTTAATCAACACTCCGATAGTCCACAGATTACAGAATGCCTCCAGATGTGCATCGGAAACTACTACTAGTTTTCCAGGGAATGATCAAAGCGTAGACTGAGTATTACTCCCATGGAGGAAAGTGCGCATGGTGACTGTTGTATTCGATCCCGGTGCAATTTCTGTGTTTCATCAACACTCAGTTAGTCCACAGATTTCAGAATGCCTCCAGACGTGCATCGGAAACTACTACTATTCTTCCAGGGAACGATCAAAGCGTAGACTGTTTGAGACATTACTCCCATGGAGGAAAGTGCGCATGGTGACTCTTGTATTCCATCCCGGTGCAATTTCTGTGTTTCATCAACACTCAGTTAGTCCACAGATGTCAGAATGCCTCCAGATGTGCATCGGAAACTACTACTTGTCTTCCAGGGAACGATCAAAAAGTGGACTGTTTGAGACCTTACTCCATGGAGGAAAGTGCGCATGGTGACTGTTGTATTTAATCCCGATGCGATTTCTGTGTTTCATCAACACTCTGATAGTCCACAGATTACGGAATGCCTCCAGATGTGCATCGGAAACTACTACTGGTCTTCCAGGGAACGATCAAAGCGTAGACTGTTTGAGACATTACTTCCATGTATTCAAGTGCGCATGGTGACTGTTGTATTCAATCCCGATGCAATTTCTGTGTTTCATCAACACTCTGATACTCCACAGATTACAGAATGCCTCCAGTTGTGCATCGGAAACTACTACTGGTCTTCCAGGGAACGATCAAAGCGTAGACTGTTTGAGACATTACTCCCATGGAGGAAAGTGCACATGTTGACTGTAGTATTCAATCCCGATGCAATTTCTGTGTTTCATCAACACTCTGATACTCCACAGATTACAGAATGCCTCCAGATGTGCATCGGAAACTACTACTGGTCTTCCAGGGAACGATCAAAGCGTAAACTCTATGAGACATTTCCCCATTGAGGAAGATGCGTATGGTGACTGTTATATTCAATCCCGATGCAATTTCTGTGTTTCATCAACACTCTGATACTCCACAGATTACAGAATGTCTCCCGATGTGCATCGGAAACTACTGCTGGTCTTCCAGGGAACGATCAAAGCGTAGACTGTTTGAGACATTACTCCCATGGAGGAAAGTGCGCATGGTGTCTGTTGTATTCAACCCCGAGGCAATTTCTGTGTTTCAATCCACACTTTGAAGGTCCACAGATTAAAGAATTAATCCAGATGTGCATCGGAAACTACTACTGGTCTTCCAGGGAACGATCAAGGTGTAGACTGTTTGAGAGTGACTCCCATGGGTGAATGTGCGCATGGTGACGGTTGTATTCAATCCCAATGCAATTTCTGTGTTTCATCAACACTCTGATAGTCCACAGATTACAAAATGCCTCCAGATGTGCATCGGAAACTACTACTGGTCTTCCAGGGAACGATCAAAGCGTAAACTCTATGAGACATTACCCCATTGAGGAAGATGCGTATGGTGACTGTTGTATTCAATCCCGATGCAATTTCTGTGTTTCATCAACACTCTGATACTCCACAGATTACAGAATGTCTCCCGATGTGCATCGGAAACTACTACTGGTCTTCCAGGGAACGATCAAAGCGTAGACTGTTTGAGACATTACTCCCATGGAGGAAAGTGCGCATGGTGTCTGTTGTATTCAACCCCGAGGCAATTTCTGTGTTTCAATCCACACTTTGATGGTCCACAGATTACAGAATTAATCCAGATGTGCATCGGAAAATACTACTGGTCTTCCAAGGAACGATCAAGGTTTAGACTGTTTGAGAATGACTCCCATGGGTGAATGTGCGCATGGTGACTGTTGTATTCAATCCCGATGCATTTTCTGCGTCTCATCAACACTATGATAGTCCAAAGGTTACAGAATGCCTCCAGATGTGCATCGGAAACTACCACTGGTCTTCCAGGGAATGATCAAAGCGTAGACTGAGAATTACTCCCACGGAGGAAAGTGCGCATGGTGACTGTTGTATTCAATCATAATACAATTTCTGTGTTTGATCAACACTCTGATAGTACACAGATATCAGAATGCCTCCAGATGTGCATCGGAAACTACTACTAGTCTTCCAGGGAACGATCAAGGCGTATACTGTTTGAGACATTACTCCCATGGAGGAAAGTGCGCATGGTGATTGTTGTATTCAATCCCGATGCAATTTCTGTGTTTCATCAACACTCCGATAGTCCACAGATTTCAGAATGCCTCCAGATGTGCATCGGAAACTAGTTCTGGTCTTCCAGGGAACGACCAAAGCGTAGACTGTTTGAGACACTACTCTCATGGAGGAAAGTGCGCATGGTGACTGTTGTATTCAATCCCGATGCAATTTCTGTGTTTCATCAACACTCTGATAGTCCACAGATTACAAAAAGCCTCCAGACGTACATCGGAAACTACTACTGGCCTTCCAGGGAACGTTCAAAGCGTAATCTCTTTGAGACATTACCCCCATTGAGGAAGGTGCGCATAGTGACAGTTGTAGTCAATCCCGATGCAATTTCTGTGTTTCATCAACACTCTGATAGTCCACAGATTACAGAATGCCTCCAGATGTGCATCGGAGACTACTACTGGTCTTCCAGGGATCGATCAAAGCGTAAACTGTTTGAGACATTACTCCCATGGACGAAAGTGCACATGGTGAATATTGTATTCAATCCCGATGCAATTTCTGTGTTTCATTAACACAGATTACAGAATATCTCCAGAAGTGCATATCAAACTACTACTGGTTTTCCAGGGAACGATCAAAGCGTAAATTGTTTGAGACATTATTCCCATGGAGGAAAGTGCGCATGGTGACTGTTGTATAGAATCCCGAGGCAATTTCGGTGTTTCAATCCACACTTTGAAGGTCCTGAGATTACAGAAGGAATCCAGATGTGCATCGGAAACTACTACTGGTCTTCCAGGGAACTATCACAGCGTAGACTCTTTGAGACATTACTCCCGTGGAGGAAAGTGCCCATGGGGATTGTTGTATTCAATCCCGATGCAATTTCTGTGTTTCATCAACACTCTGATAGTCCACAGATTACATAATGCAGCCAGATGTGCATCGGAATCTACTACTGGTCTTCCACGGAACGATCAAAGCGTGGACTGTTTTAGAATTACTCCCACGGAGGAAAGTGCGCATGGTGACTGTATGTATTCAATCCCGAGACAATTCCTGGTTTCATCAACTCTTTGAAGGTCCACAGATTACAGGAAGCCTCCAGATGTGCATCGGAAACTACTACTGGTGTTCCAGGGAACGATTAAAGCGTAGACTGTTTTAGGACTACTCCCATGGAGGAAAGTGCGCATGGTGACTGTTGTATTCAATCCCGATGCAATTTCTGTGTTTCATTAACACTCAGATAGTCCACACATTACAGAATGCCACGAGATGTGCATCGGAAACTACTACTGATCTTCCAGGGAACGATCAAAGCGGAGACTGTTTGAGACATACATCATGTGGAGGAAAGTGCGCATGGTGACCTTTGTATTCAATCCCTATGCAATTTCTGTGTTTCATCTACACTCTGATGGTCCACAGTTTACAGAATGCCTCCAGATGTGCATCGGAAACTACTACTGGTCTTCCAGGGAACGATGAAAGAGTAGACGCTTTGTGACATTACTCCCATTGTGGAAGGTGCGCATGGTGACTATTGTATTCAATCCCGATGCAATTTCTATGTTTCATCAACACTCTGATACTCCACAGATTACAGAATGTCTCCAGATGTGCATCGGATACTACTACTGGTCTTCCAGGGAACGATCTAAGCGTAGACTGTTTGAGACATTACTCCCATGGAGGAAATTGCGCATGGTGACCGTTGTATTCAATCCCGATGCAATTTCTGAGTTTAATCAACACTCCGATAGTCCACAGATTACAGAATGCCTCCAGATGTGCATCGGAAACTACTACTAGTTTTCCAGGGAATGATCAAAGCGTAGACTGAGTATTACTCCCATGGAGGAAAGTGCGCATGGTGACTGTTGTATTCGATCCCGGTGCAATTTCTGTGTTTCATCAACACTCAGTTAGTCCACAGATTTCAGAATGCCTCCAGATGTGCATCGGAAACTACTACTATTCTTCCAGGGAACGATCAAAGCGTAGACTGTTTGAGACATTACTCCCATGGAGGAAAGTGCGCATGGTGACTCTTGTATTCCATCCCGGTGCAATTTCTGTGTTTCATCAACACTCAGTTAGTCCACAGATGTCAGAATGCCTCCAGATGTGCATCGGAAACTACTACTTGTCTTCCAGGGAACGATCAAAAAGTAGACTGTTTGAGACCTTACTCCATGGAGGAAAGTGCGCATGGTGACTGATGTATTTAATCCCGATGCGATTTCTGTGTTTCATCAACACTCTGATAGTCCACAGATTACAGAATGCCTCCAGATGTGCATCGGAAACTACTACTGGTCTTCCAGGGAACGATCAAAGCGTAGACTGTTTGACACATTACTTCCATGTATTCAAGTGCGCATGGTGACTGTTGTATTCAATCCCGATGCAATTTCTGTGTTTCATCAACACTCAGTTAGGCCACAGATTTCAGATTGCCTCCAGATGTACATCGGAAACTATTACTTGTCTTCCAGGGAACGATCACAGCGTAGACTGTTTGAGACACTACTCCCATGGAGGTATGTGCGCATGGTGACTGTTGTATTCAATCCCAATGCAATTTCTGTGTTTCATTAACACTCTGATAGTCCACAGTTTAAAGAATGCCTCTAGATGTCCATCGGAAACTACTACTGGTCTTCCAGTGAACGATCAAAGCGTAAACTCTTTGAGACATTACCCCCATTGAGGAAGGTGTGCATGGTGACTGTTGTAATCAACCCCGATGCAATTTCTGTGTTTCATCAACACTCTGATACTCCACAGATTACAGAATGCCTCCAGTTGTGCATCGGAAAATACTACTGGTCTTCCAGGGAACGATCAAAGCGTAGACTGTTTGAGACATTACTCCCATGGAGGAAAGTGCACATGTTGACTGTAGTATTCAATCCCGATGCAATTTCTGTGTTTCATCAACACTCTGATACCCCACAGATTACAGAATGCCTCCGGATGTGCATCGGAAACTACTACTGCTCTTCCAGGGAATGATCAAAGCGTAGACTGAGTATTACTCCCATGGAGGAAAGTGCGCATGGTGACTGTTGTATTCAATCCCGGTGCAATTTCTGTGTTTCATCAACACTCAGTTAGTCCACAGATTTCAGAATGCCTCCAGATGTGCATCGGAAACTACTACTATTCTTCCAGGGAACGATCAAAGCGTAGACTGTTTGAGACATTACTCCCATGGAGGAAAGTGCACATGTTGACTGTAGTATTCAATTCCGATGCAATTTCTGTGTTTCATCAACACTCTGATACTCCACAGATTACAGAATGCCTCCAGATGTGCATCGGAAACTACTACTGGTCTTCCAGGGAATGATCAAAGCGTAGACTGAGTATTACTCCCATGGAGGAAAGTGCGCATGGTGACTGTTGTATTCAATCCCGGTGCAACTTCTGTGTTTCATCAACACTCAGTTAGTCCACAGATTCCAGAATGCCTCCAGATGTGCATCGGAAACTACTACTATTCCTCCAGGGAACGATCAAAGCGTAGACTGTTTGAGACATTACTCCCATGGAGGAAAGTGCGCATGGTGACTCTTGTATTCCATCCCGGTGCAATTTCTGTGTTTCATCAACACTCAGTTAGTCCACAGATGTCAGAATGCCTCCAGATGTGCATCGGAAACTACTACTTGTCTTCCAGGGAAACATCAAAGCGTAGACTGTTTGAGACTTTACTCCCATGGAGGAAAGTGCGCATGGTGACTGTTGTATTTAATCCCGATGCGATTTCTGTGTTTCATCAACACTCTGATAGTCCACAGATTACAGAATGCCTCCAGATGTGCATCGGAAACTACTACTGGTCTTCCAGGGAACGATCAAAGCGTAGACTGTTTGAGACATTACTTCCATGTATTCAAGTGCGCATGGTGACTGTTGTATTCAATCCCGATGCAATTTCTGTGTTTCATCAACACTCAGTTAGGCCACAGATTTCAGATTGCCTTCAGATGTACATCGGAAACTATTACTTGTCTTCCAGGGAACGATCAAAGCGTAGACTGTTTGAGACACTACTCCCATGGAGGAAAGTGCGCATGGTGACTGTTGTATTTAATCCCGATGCGATTTCTGTGTTTCATCAACACTCTGATACTCCACAGATTACAGAATGCCTCCAGATGTGCATCGGAAACTACTACTGGTCTTCCAGGGAACGATCAAAGCGTAGACTGTTTGAGACATTACTCCCATGGAGGAAAGTGCACATGTTGACTGTAGTATTCAATCCCGATGCAATTTCTGTGTTTCATCAACACAGATAAGAGAATATCTCCACATGTGCATCGGAAACTTCTACTGGTCTTCCAGGGAACGATCAATGCGTAAACTGGTTGAGACATTACTAACATGGTGGAAAGTGCGCATTGTGACTGGTGTATCCAATCCCGAGGCAATTTCTGTGTTTCAATCCACACTTTGAAGGGCACAGATAACTGAAGGAATCCAGATGTGCATGGAAACTACTACTGGTCTTCCAGGAAACGATCAAAGCGTAAACTCTTTGACACATTACTCCCATGGAGGAAAGTGCGCATGGTGATTTTTGTATTGAACAGTCTGATAGTCCACAGATAACAGAATGCCCCCACATGTGCATCGGAAACTACTACTGGTCTTCGAGGGAACGATCAAGTCGTAGACTGTTTGAGACATTACTCACATGGATTTAAGTGCGCATGGTGACTGTTGTATCCAATATCGAGGCAATTTCTGTGTTTCAATCCACACTTTGAAGGTCCTCAGATTACTGAAGGAATCCAGATGTGCATCGGAGACTACTACTGGTCTTCCAGGGAACGATCTAAGCGTAGACTGTTTGAGACATTACTCCCATGGAGGAAATTGCGCATGGTGACCGTTGTATTCAATCCCGATGCAATTTCTGAGTTTAATCAACACTCCGATAGTCCACAGATTACAGAATGCCTCCAGATGTGCATCGGAAACTACTACTAGTTTTCCAGGGAATGATCAAAGCGTAGACTGAGTATTACTCCCATGGAGGAAAGTGCGCATGGTGACTGTTGTATTCGATCCCGGTGCAATTTCTGTGTTTCATCAACACTCAGTTAGTCCACAGATTTCAGAATGCCTCCAGACGTGCATCGGAAACTACTACTATTCTTCCAGGGAACGATCAAAGCGTAGACTGTTTGAGACATTACTCCCATGGAGGAAAGTGCGCATGGTGACTCTTGTATTCCATCCCGGTGCAATTTCTGTGTTTCATCAACACTCAGTTAGTCCACAGATGTCAGAATGCCTCCAGATGTGCATCGGAAACTACTACTTGTCTTCCAGGGAACGATCAAAAAGTGGACTGTTTGAGACCTTACTCCATGGAGGAAAGTGCGCATGGTGACTGTTGTATTTAATCCCGATGCGATTTCTGTGTTTCATCAACACTCTGATAGTCCACAGATTACAGAATGCCTCCAGATGTGCATCGGAAACTACTACTGGTCTTCCAGGGAACGATCAAAGCGTAGACTGTTTGAGACATTACTTCCATGTATTCAAGTGCGCATGGTGACTGTTGTATTCAATCCCGATGCAATTTCTGTGTTTCATCAACACTCTGATACTCCACAGATTACAGAATGCCTCCAGTTGTGCATCGGAAACTACTACTGGTCTTCCAGGGAACGATCAAAGCGTAGACTGTTTGAGACATTACTCCCATGGAGGAAAGTGCACATGTTGACTGTAGTATTCAATCCCGATGCAATTTCTGTGTTTCATCAACACTCTGATACTCCACAGATTACAGAATGCCTCCAGATGTGCATCGGAAACTACTACTGGTCTTCCAGGGAATGATCAAAGCGTAGACTGAGTATTACTCCCATGGAGGAAAGTGCGCATGGTGACTGTTGTATTCAATCCCGGTGCAATTTCTGTGTTTCATCAACACTCAGTTAGTCCACAGATTCCAGAATGCCTCCAGATGTGCATCGGAAACTACTACTATTCCTCCAGGGAACGACCAAAGCGTAGACTGTTTGAGACATTACTCCCATGGAGGAAAGTGCGCATGGTGACTCTTGTATTCCATCCCGGTGCAATATCTGTGTTTCATCAACACTCAGTTAGTCCACAGATGTCAGAATGCGTCCAGATGTGCATCGGAAACTTCTACTTGTCTTCCAGGGAACGATCAAAGCGTAGACTGTTTGAGACTTTACTCCCATGGAGGAAAGTGCGCATGGTGACTGTTGTATTTAATCCCGATGCGATTTCTGTGTTTCATCAACACTCTGATAGTCCACAGATTACAGAATGCCTCCAGATGTGCATCGGAAACTACTACTGGTCTTCCAGGGAACGATCAAAGCGTAGACTGTTTGAGACATTACTTCCATGTATTCAAGTGCGCATCGTGACTGTTGTATTCAATCCCGATGCAATTTCTATGTTTCATCAACACTCAGTTAGGCCACAGATTTCAGATTGCCTCCAGATGTACATCGGAAACTATTACTTGTCTTCCAGGGAACGATCAAAGCGTAGACTGTTTGAGACACTACTCCCATGGAGTAAAGTGCGCATGGTGACTGTTGTATTTAATCCCGATGCAATTTCTGTGTTTCATTACCACTCTGATAGTCCACAGATTAAAGAATGCCTCTAGATGTCCATCGGAAACTACTACTGGTCTTCTAGTGAACGATCAAAGCGTAAACTCTTTGAGACATTACCACCATTGAGGAAGGTGCGCATGGTGACTGTTGTAATCAACCCCGATGCAATTTCTGTGTTTCATCAACACTCTGATACTCCACAGATTACAGAATGCCTCCAGATGTGCATCGGAAACTACTACTGGTCTTCCAGGGAACGATCAAAACGTAGACTGTTTGAGACATTACTCCCATGGAGGAAAGTGCACATGTTGACTGTAGTATTCAATCCCGATGCTATTTCTGTGTTTCATCAACACAGATAAGAGAATATCTCCACATGTGCATCGGAAACTTCTACTGGTCTTCCAGGGAACGATCAATGCGTAAACTGGTTGAGACATTACTAACATGGTGGAAAGTGCGCATTGTGACTGGTGTATCCAATCCCGAGGCAATTTCTGTGTTTCAATCCACACTTTGAAGGGCCACAGATTACTGAAGGAATCCAGATGTGCATGGAAACTACTACTGGTCTTCCAGGAAACGATCAAAGCGTAAACTCTTTGACACATTACTCCCATGGAGGAAAGTGCGCATGGTGATTTTTGTATTCAACAGTCTGATAGTCCACAGATAACAGAATGCCCCCAGATGTGCATCGGAAACTACTACTGGTCTTCCAGGGAACGATCAAGTCGTAGACTGTTTGAGACATTACTCCCATGGATTAAAGTGCGCATGGTGACTGTTGTATATAATATCGAGGCAATTTCTGTGTTTCAATCCACACTTTGAAGGTCCTCAGATTACTGATGGAATCCAGATGTGCATCGGAGACTACTACTGGTCTTCCAGGGAACGATCAAAGCGTAGACAGTTTGAGACATCACTCTCATGGAGGAAAGTGCGCATGGTGACTGTTGTATTCAATCCCGATGCATTTTCTATGTTTCATCAACACTCTGATACCCCACAGATTACAGAATGCCTGCAGATGTGCATCGGAAACTACTACTGGTCTTCCAGGGAACGATCAAAGCGTAAACTCTTTTGACATTACTCCCATGGAGGAAAGTGGGCATAGTGACTGTTGTATTCAATCCCGATGCATTTTCTGCGTCTCATGAACACTATGATAGTCCAAAGGTTACAGAATGCCTCCAGATGTGCATAGGAAACTACCACTGGTCTTCCAGGGAATGATCAAAGCGTAGACTGAGAATTACTCCCATGGAGGAAAGTGCGCATGGTGACTGTTGTATTCAATCCCAATACAATTTCTGTGTTTCATCAACACTCTGATAGTCCACCGATTACCGAATGCCTCCAGATGTGCATCGGAGATTACTACTGGTCTTCCAGGGACCGATCAAAGCGTAGACTGTTTGAGACATTACTCCAATGGAGGAAAGTGCACATGGTGAATGTTGTTTTCAATCCCGATGCAATTTCTGTGTTTCATTAACACAGATTACGGAATATTTCCAGATGTGCATCGGAAACTACTACTGGTCTTCCAGGGAACGATCAAAGCGTAAATTGTTTGAGACATTATTCCCATGGAGGAAAGTGCGCATGGTGACTGTTGTATCCAATCCCGAGGCAATTTCTGTGTTTCAATCCACACTTTGAAGGTCCTCAGATTACAGAAGGAATCCAGATGTGGATCGGAAACTACTACTGGTCTTCCAGGGAACGATCACAGCGTAGACTCTTTGAGACATTACTCCCGTGGAGGAAAGTGCTCATGGGGATTGTTGTATTCAATCCCAATGCAATTTCTGTGTTTCATCAACACTCTGATAGTCCACAGATTACATAATGCAGCCAGATGTGCATCGGAAACTACTCCTTGTCTTCCAGGAGCGATCAAAGCGTAGACTGTTTGAGACATTACTCGAATGGAGGAAAGTGCGCATGGTGACTGTTGTATTTAATCCCGATGCAATTTCTGTGTTTCATCAACACTCTGATAGTCCACAGGTACAGAATGCCTCCAGATGTGCATCGGAAACTGCTACTGGTCTTCCAGGGAACGATCAAAGCGTAAATACTTTGAGACATTACTCCCATGGAGGAAAGTGCGCATGGTGACTGTTGTATACAATCCCGAGGCAATTTCTGTGTTTCAGTCCACACTTTGAAGGTCCACAGATTACAGAAGGAATCCAGATGTGCATCGGAAACTACTACTGGTCTTCCACGGAACGATCAAAGCGTGGACTGTTTTAGAATTACTCCCACGGAGGAAAGTGCGCATGGTGATTGTATGTATTCAATCCCGAGACAATTCCTGGTTTCATCAACACTTTGAAGGTCCACAGATTACAGGAAGCCTCCAGATGTGCATCGGAAACTACTACTGGTCTTCCAGGGAACGATTAAAGCGTAGACTGTTATAGGATTACTCCCATAGAGGAAAGTGCTCATGGTGACTGTTGTATTCAATCCCGATGCAATTTCTGTGTTTCATCAACACTCTGATAGTCCACAGGTACAGAATGCCTCCAGATGTGCATCGGAAACTGCTACTGGTCTTCCAGGGTACGATCAAAGCGTAAACACTTTGAGACATTACTCCCATGGAGGAAAGTGCGCATGGTGACTGTTGTATTCAATCCCGAGCCAATTTCTGTGTTTCAATCCACACTTTGAAGGTCCACAGATTACAGAAGGAATCCAGATGTGCATCGGAAACTACTACTGGTCTTCCACGGAACGATCAAAGCGTGGACTGTTTTAGAATTACTCCCACGGAGGAAAGTGCGCATGGTGATTGTATGTATTCAATCGCGAGACAATTCCTGGTTTCATCAACACTTTGAAGGTCCACAGATTACAGGAAGCCTCCAGATGTGCATCGGAAACTACTACTGGTCTTCCAGGGAACGATTAAAAAGTAGACTGTTTTAGGATTCCTCCCATGGAGGAAAGTGCGCATGGTGACTGTTGTATTCAATCCCGATGCAATTTCTGTGTTTCATCAACACTCTGATAGTCCACAGATTACAGAATGCCACCAGATGTGCATCGGAAACTACTACTGGTCTTCCAGGGAACGATCAAAGCGTAGACTGTTTGAGACATTACTCCCATAGAGGAAAGTGCGCATGGTGAATGTTGTATGCAATCCCGATGCAATTTCTGTGTTTCAGTAACACTCTGATACTCCACAGATTACAGAATGTCTCCAGATGTGCATCTGAAACTACTACTGGTCTTCCAGGGAACGATCTAAGCGTAGACTGTTTTAGACATTACTCCCATGGAGGAAATTGCGCATGGTGACCGTTGTATTCAATCCCGATGCAATTTCTGTGTTTCATCAACACTCTGATAGTCCACAGATTACAGAATGCCTCCAGATGTGCATCGGAAACTACTACTGGTTTTCCAGGGAATGATCAAAGCGTAGACTGAGTATTACTCCCATGGAGGAAAGTGCGCATGGTGACTGTTGTATTCAATCCCGATGCAATTTCTGTGTTTCATCAACACTCTGATAGTCCACAGGTACAGAATGCCTCCAGATGTGCATCGGAAACTGCTACTGGTCTTCCAGGGAACGATCAAAGCGTAAACACTTTGAGACATTATTCCCATGGAGGAAAGTGCGCATGGTGACTGTTGTATCCAATCCCGAGGCAATTTCTGTGTTTCAATCCACACTTTGAAGGTCCTCAGATTACAGAAGGAATCCAGATGTGCATCGGAAACTACTACTGGTCTTCCAGGGAACGATCACTGCGTAGACTCTTTGAGACATTACTCCCGTGGAGGAATGTGCTCATGGGGATTGTTGTATTCAATCCAGATGCAATTTCTGTGTTTCATCAACACTCTGATAGTCCACAGATTACAGAATGTCTCCAGATGTGCATCGGAAACTACTACTGGTCTTCCAGGGAACGATCAAAGCGTAGACTGTTTGAGACATTACTCCCATAGAGGAAAGTGCGCATGGTGACTGTTGTCTGCAATCCCGAGGCAATTTCTGTGTTTCAATCCACACTTTGAAGGTCCACAGATTACAGAAAGAATCCAGATGTGCATCGGAAACTACTACTGGTCTTATACGGAATGATCAAAGCATGGACTGTTTTAGAATTACTCCCATGGAGGAAAGTGCGCATGGGTGTCTGTTGTATTCAATCCCGATGCAATTTCTGTGTTTCATCAACACTCAGTTAGTCCACAGATTTCAGAATGCCTCCAGATGTGCATCGGAAAGTACTTCTGGTCTTCCAGGGAACGATCAAAGCGTAAACTCTTTGAGACATTACTCCCATTGAGGAAGGTGCGAATGGTGACTGTTGTATTCAATCCCGATGCAATTTTTGTGTTTCATCAACAGTCTGATAGTCCACAGATTACAGAATGCCTCCAGATGTGCATTGGAAACTACTACTGGTCTTCCAGGGAACGATCAAAGAAGAGCCTGTTTGAGACATTACTTCCATGTATTCAAGTGCGCATGGTGACTGTTGTATTCAATCCCGATGCAATTTCTGTGTTTCATCAACACTCAGTTAGGCCACAGATTTCAGATTGCCTCCAGATGTACATTGGAAACTATTACTTGTCTTCCAGGGAACGATCAAAGCGTAGACCGTTTGAGACACTACTATCATGGAGGAAAGTGCGCATGGTGACTGTTGTATTCAATCCCGATGCAATTTCTGAGTTTCATTAACACTCTGACAGTCCACAGATTACAGAATGCCTCTAGATGTCCATCGGAAACTACTACTGGTCTTCCAGTGAACGATCAAAGCGTAAACTCGTTGAGACGCAACTCCCATGGAGGAAGGTGCGCATGGTGACTGTTGTATAATTAATCACCATCCAATTTCTGTGTTTCATCAACACTCTGATACTCCACAGATTACAGAATGCCTCCAGATGTGCATCGGAAACTACTACTGGTTTTCCAGTGAATGATCAAAGCGTAGACTGAGAATTACTCCATGGAGGAAAGTGCACATGGTGACTGTTGTATTCAATCCCGGTGCAATTTCTGTGTTTCATCAACACTCAGTTAGTCCACAGATTTCAGAATGCCTATAGATGTGCATCGGAAACTACTTCTGGTCTTCCAGGGAACGATCAAAGCGTAAGCTCTTTGAGACATTACTCCCATTGAGGATGGTGCGAATGGTGACTGTTGTATTCAATCCCGATGCAATTTCTGTGTTTCATCAACAGTCTGATAGTCCACAGATTACAGAATGCATCCAGATGTGCATCGGAAACTACTACTGGTCTTCCAGGGAACGATCAAAGCGTAGACTGTTTGAGACATTACTCCCATGGAGGCAAGTGCGCACGGTGACTGTTGTATTTAATCCCGATGCGATATCTGTGTTTCATCAACACTCTGATAGTCCACAGATTACAGAATGCCTCCAGATGTGCATCGGAAACTACTACTGGTCTTCCAGGGAACGATCAAAGCGTAGACTGTTTGAGACGTTACTTCCATGGATTCAAGTGCGCAAGGTGACTGTTGTATTCAATCCCGATGCAATTTCTGTGTTTCATCAACACTCAGTTAGGCCACAGATTTCAGATTGCCTCCAGATGTACATCGGAAACTATTACTTGTCTTCCAGGGAACAATCAAAGCGTAGACTGTTTGAGACACTACTCCCATGGAGGAAAGTGCTCATGGTGACTGTTGTATTCAATCCCGATGCAATTTCTGTGTTTCATTAACACTCTGATAGTCCACAGATTACAGAATGCCTCCAGATGTGCATCGGAAACTACTACTGGTCTTCCAGGGAACGATCAAAGATTAGACTGTTTGAGACATTACTCCCATGGAGGAAAGTGCACATGTTGACTGTAGTATTCAATCCCGATGCAATTTCTGTGTTTCATCAACACAGATAAGAGAATATCTCCACATGTGCATCGGAAACTTCTACTGGTCTTCCAGGGAACGATCAATGCGTAAACTGGTTGAGACATTACTAACATGGTGGAAAGTCCGCATTGTGACTGGTGTATCCAATCCCGAGGCAATTTCTGTGTTTCAATCCACACTTTGAAGGGCCACAGATTACTGAAGGAATCCAGATGTGCATGGAAACTACTACTGGTCTTCCAGGAAACGATCAAAGCGTAAACTATTTGACACATTACTCCCATGGAGGAAAGTGCGCATGGTGATTTTTGGATTCAATCCCGATACATATCTGTGTTTCATCAACAGTCTGATAGTCCACAGATAACAGAATGCCCCCAGATGTGCATCGGAAACTACTACTGGTCTTCCAGGGAACGATCAAGTCGTAGACTGTTTGAGACATTACTCCCATGGATTAAAGTGCGCATGGTGACTGTTGTATCCAATATCGAGGCAATTTCTGTGTTTCAATCCACTCTTTGAAGGTCCTCAGATTACAGAAGGAATCCAGATGTGCATCGGAGACTACTACTGGTCTTCCAGGGAACGATCAAAGCGTAGAGAGTTTGAGACATCACTCTCATGGAGGAAAGTGCGCATGGTGACTGTTGTATTCAATCCCGATGCATTTTCTATGTTTCATCAACACTCTGATACCCGACAGATTACAGAATGCCTGCAGATGTGCATCGGAAACTACTACTGGTCTTCCAGGGAACGATCAAAGCGTAAACTCTTTTGACATTACTCCCATGGAGGAAAGTGCGCATAGTGACTGTTGTATTCAATCCCGATGCATTTTCTGCGTCTCATCAACACTATGATAGTCCAAAGGTTACAGAATGCCTCCAGATGTGCATAGGAAACTACCACTGGTCTTCCAGGGAATGATCAAATCGTAGACTGAGAATTACTCCCATGGAGGAAAGTGCGCATGGTGACTGTTGTATTCAATCCCAATACAATTTCTGTGTTTCATCAACACTCAGATAGTACACAGATAACAGAATGCCTCCAGATGTGCATCGGAAACTACTACTGGTCTTCCAGGGAACGATCAAGGCGTATACTGTTTGAGACATTACTCCCGTGGAAGAAAGTGCGCATGGTGACTGTTGTATTCAATCCCGATGCAATTTCTGTGTTTCATCAACACTCCGATAGTCCACAGATTTCAGAATGCCTCCAGATGTGCATCGGAAACTAGTTCTGGTCTTCCAGGGAACGACCAAAACGTAGACTGAGACACTACTCTCATGGAGGAAAGTGCGCATGGTGGCAGTTGTAGTCAATCCCGATGCAATTTCTATGTTTCATCAACACTCTGATAGTCCACCGATTACAGAATGCCTCCAGATGTGCATCGGAGATTACTACTGGTCTTCCAGGGACCGATCAAAGCGTAGACTGTTTGAGACATTACTCCAATGGAGGAAAGTGCACATGGTGAATGTTGTTTTCAATCCCGATGCAATTTCTGTGTTTCATTAACACAGATTACAGAATATTTCCAGATGTGCATCGGAAACTACTACTGGTCTTCCAGGGAACGATCAAAGCGTAAATTGTTTGAGACATTATTCCCATGGAGGAAAGTGCGCATGGTGACTGTTGTATCCAATCCCGAGGCAATTTCTGTGTTTCAATCCACACTTTGAAGGTCCTCAGATTACAGAAGGAATCCAGATGTGGATCGGAAACTACTACTGGTCTTCCAGGGAATGATCACAGCGTAGACTCTTTGAGACATTACTCCCGTGGAGGAAAGTGCTCATGGGGATTGTTGTATTCAATCCCAATGCAATTTCTGTGTTTCATCAACACTCTGATAGTCCACAGATTACATAATGCAGCCAGATGTGCATCGGAAACTACTCCTTGTCTTCCAGGAACGATCAAAGCGTAGACTGTTTGAGACATTACTCGAATGGAGGAAAGTGCGCATGGTGACTGTTGTATTTAATCCCGATGCAATTTCTGTGTTTCATCAACACTCTGATAGTCCACAGGTACAGAATGCCTCCAGATGTGCATCGGAAACTGCTACTGGTCTTCCAGGGAACGATCAAAGCGTAAACACTTTGAGACATTACTCCCATGGAGGAAAGTGCGCATGGTGACTGTTGTATACAATCCCGAGGCAATTTCTGTGTTTCAGTCCACACTTTGAAGGTCCAAAGATTACAGAAGGAATCCAGATGTGCATCGGAAACTACTACTGGTCTTCCACGGAACGATCAAAGCGTGGACTGTTTTAGAATTACTCCCACGGAGGAAAGTGCGCATGGTGATTGTATGTATTCAATCCCGAGACAATTCCTGGTTTCATCAACACTTTGAAGGTCCACAGATTACAGGAAGCCTCCAGATGTGCATCGGAAACTACTACTGGTCTTCCAGGGAACGATTAAAGCGTAGACTGCTATAAGATTACTCCCATGGAGGAAAGTGCGCATGGTGAGTGTTGTATTCAATCCCGATGCAATTTCTGTGTTTCATCAACACTCTGATAGTCCACAGGTACAGAATGCCTCCAGATGTGCATCGGAAACTGCTACTGGTCTTCCAGGGAACGATCAAAGCGTAAACACTTTGAGACATTACTCCCATGGAGGAAAGTGCGCATGGTGACTGGTGTATTCAATCCCGAGCCAATTTCTGTGTTTCAATCCACACTTTGAAGGTCCACAGATTACAGAAGGAATCCAGATGTGCATCGGAAACTACTACTGGTCTTTACGGAACGATCAAAGCGTGGACTGTTTTAGAATTACTCCCACGGAGGAAAGTGCGCATGGTGATTGTATGTATTCAATCGCGAGACAATTCCTGGTTTCATCAACACTTTGAAGGTCCACAGATTACAGGAAGCCTCCAGATGTGCAGCGGAAACTACTACTGGTCTTCCAGGGAACGATTAAATAGTAGACTGTTTTAGGATTACTCCCATGGAGGAAAGTGCGCATGGTGACTGTTGTATTCAATCCCGATGCAATTTCTGTGTTTCATCAACACTCTGATAGTCCACAGATTACAGAATGCCACCAGATGTGCATCGGAAACTACTACTGGTCTTCCAGGGAACGATGAGTGGGTAGACTCTTTGAGACATTACTCCCATTGTGAAAGGTGCGCATGGTGACTATTGTATTCAATCCCGATGCAATTTCTGTGTTTCAGCAACACTCTGATACTCCACAGATTACAGAATGTCTCCAGATGTGCATCGGAAACTACTACTGGTCGTCCAGGGAACGATCTAAGCGTAGACTGTTTTAGACATTACTCCCATGGAGGAAATTGCGCATGGTGACCGTTGTATTCAATCCCGATGCAATATCTGTGTTTCATCAACACTCTGATAGTCCACAGATTACAGAATGCCTCCAGATGTGCATCGGAAACTACTACTGGTTTTCCAGGGAATGATCAAAGCGTAGACTGAGTATTACTCCCATGGAGGAAAGTGCGCATGGTGACTGTTGTATTCAGTCCCGATGCAATTTCTGTGTTTCATCAACACTCTGATAGTCCACAGGTACAGAATGCCTCCAGATGTGCATCGGAAACTGCTACTGGTCTTCCAGGGAACGATCAAAGCGTAAACACTTTGAGACATTATTCCCATGGAGGAAAGTGCGCATGGTGACTGTTGTATCCAATCCCGAGGCAATTTCTGTGTTTCAATCCACACTTTGAAGGTCCTCAGATTACAGAAGGAATCCAGATGTGCATCGGAAACTACTACTGGCCTTCCAGGGAACGATCACAGCGTAGACTCTTTGAGACATTACTCCCGTGGAGGAATGTGCTCATGGGGATTGTTGTATTCAATCCCGATGCAATTTCTGTGTTTCATCAACAATCTGATAGTCCACAGATTACAGAATGTCTCCAGATGTGCATCGGAAACTACTACTGGTATTCCAGGGAACGATCAAAGCGTAGACTGTTTGAGACATTACTCCCATAGAGGAAAGTGCGCATGGTGACTGTTGTCTGCAATCCCGAGGCAATTTCTGTGTTTCAATCCACACTTTGAAGGTCCACAGATTACAGAAAGAATCCAGATATGCATCGGAAACTACTACTGGTCTTATACGGAATAATCAAAGCATTGACTGTTTTAGAATTACTCCCATGGAGGAAAGTGCGCATGGGTGTCTGTTGTATTCAATCCCGATGCAATTTCTGTGTTTCATCAACACTCAGTTAGTCCACAGATTTCAGAATGCCTCCAGATGTGCATCGGAAAGTACTTCTGGTCTTCCAGGGAACGATCAAAGCGTAAACTCTTTGAGACATTACTCCCATTGAGGAAGGTGCGAATGGTGACTGTTGTATTCAATCCCGATGCAATTTTTGTGTTTCATCAACAGTCTGATAGTCCACAGATTACAGAATGCCTCCAGATGTGCATTGGAAACTACTACTGGTCTTCCAGGGAACGATCAAAGAGTAGCCTGTTTGAGACATTACTTCCATGTATTCAAGTGCGCATGGCGACTGTTGTATTCAATCCCGATGCAATTTCTGTGTTTCATCAACACTCAGTTAGGCCACAGATTTCAGATTGCCTCCAGATGTACATTGGAAAGTATTACTTGTCTTCCAGAGAACGATCAAAGCGTTGACTGTTTGAGACACTACTATCATTTAGGAAAGTGCGCATGGTGACTGTTGTATTTAATCACCATCCAATTTCTGTGTTTCATCAACACTCTGATACTCCACAGATTACAGAATGCCTCCAGATGTGCATCGGAAACTACTACTGGTTTTCCAGGGAATGATCAAAGCGTAGACTGAGAATTACTCCATGGAGGAAAGTGCACATGGTGACTGTTGTATTCAATCCCGATGCAATTTCTGTGTTTCATCAACACTCAGTTAGTCCACAGATTTCATAATGCCTATAGATGTGCATCGGAAACTACTTCTGGTCTTCCAGGGAACGATCAAAGCGTAAGCTCTTTGAGACATTACTCCCATTGAGGAAGGTGCGAATGGTGACTGTTGTACTCAATCCCGATGCAATTTCTGTGTTTCATCAACAGTCTGATTGTCCACAGATTACAGAATGCACCTAGATGTGCATCGGAAACTACTACTGGTCTTCCAGGGAACGATCAAAGCGTAGACTGTTTGAGACATTACTCCCATGGAGGCAAGTGCGCACGGTGACTGTTGTATTTAATCCCCATGCGATATCTGTGTTTCATCAACACTCTGATAGTCCACAGATTACAGAATGCCTCCAGATGTGCATCGGAAACTACTACTGGTCTTCCAGGGAACGATCAAAGCGTAGACTGTTTGAGACATTACTTCCATGGATTGAAGTGCGCAAGGTGACTGTTGTATTCAATCCCGATGCAATTTCTGTGTTTCATCAACACTCAGTTAGGCCACAGATTTCAGATTGCCTCCAGATGTACATCGGAAACTATTACTTGTCTTCCAGGGAACAATCAAAGCGTAGACTGTTTGAGACACTACTCCCATGGAGGAAAGTGCGCATGGTGACTGTTGTATTCAATCCCGATGCAATTTCTGTGTTTCATTAACACTCTGATAGTCCACAGATTACAGAATGCCTCCAGATGTGCATCGGAAACTACTACTGGTCTTCCAGGGAACGATCAAAGCGTAGACTGTTTGAGACTTTACTCCCATGGAGGAAAGTGCGCATGGTGACTGTTGTATTCAATCCCGATGCAATTTCTGTGTTTCATCAACAGTCTGAGAGTCCACAGATTACAGAACGCCTCCAGATGTGCATCGGAAACTACTACTGGTCTTCCAGGGAACGATTAAAGCGTAGACTGTTAGAGACATTACTCGCATGGAGGAAAGTGCGCATGGTGACTGTTGTATTCAATCCCGATGCAATTTTTGTGTTTCATCAACACTCTGATAGTCCACAGATTACAGAATGCCTCCAGATGTGCATCGGAAACTGCCACTGCTCTTCCAGGGAACGATCAAAGCGTAAACTGTTTGAGACATTACTAACATATAGGAAAGTGCGCATGGTGACTGTTGTATTCAATCCCGATGCAAATAATGTGTTTCATCAACTCTTTGAAGGTCCACAGATTACAGAATGCCTCCAGATGTGCATCGGAAACTACCACTGGTCTTCCAGGGAACGATCAAAGCGTAGACTGTTTGAGCCATTACTCCTGTGGAGGAAAGTGCGCATGGTGACTGTTGTATTCAATCCCGATGCAATATCTGTGTTTCATCAACACTCTGATAGTCCACAGATTACAGAATGCCTCCAGATGTGCATCGGAAACTACCACTGGTCCTAAAGGGAACGATCAAATCGTAGACTGTTTGAGCAATTACTCCCGTGGAGGAAAGTGCGCATGGTGCCAGTTGTATTCAATCCCGATGCAATTTCTGTGTTTCATCAACACTCTGATAGTCCACAGATTACAGAATGCCAATAGATGTCCACCATAAACTACTACTGGTCTTCCAGGGAACGAACAAAACGTTGACTGTTTGAGCCGTTACTCCCGTGGAGGAAAGTGCGCATGGTGACTGTTTGTATTCACCCCGATGTAATTTCTGTGTGTCATCAACAATCTAATAGTCCACAAATTACAGAATTTTACCAGACGTGCATCGGAAATTATTACTGGTCTTCCAGGGAACGATCAAAGCGTAGATTGTTTGAGACATTACTCCCGTTGAGGAAAGTGCTCATGGTGACTGTTGTATTCAATCCCGATGCAATTTCTGTGTTTCATCAACATTCTGATATTCCACAGATTACAGAATGCCTCCAGATGAGCATCGGAAACTACTACTGGTCTTCCAGGGAGCGATCAGAGCGTAAACTCTTTGACACATTACTGCCATGGAGGAAAGTGCGCATGGTGACTGTTGTATTCAATCCCGATGCAATATCTGTGCTTCATCAACACTCTGATAGTCCGCAGATTACAGAATGTCTCCAGATGTGCATCGGAAAGTACTAGTGGTCTTCCAGGGAACGATTAAAGCGTATACTATTAGAGACATTACTCGCATGGAGGAAAGTGCGCATGGTGACTGTTGTATTCAATCCCGATGCAATTTCTGTGTTTCATCAACGCTCTGATACTCCACAGATTACAGAATGCCTCCAGATGTGCATCGGAAACTACTACTGGTCTTCCAGGGTACGATCGAATCGTAAATTCTTTGAGACACTACTCCCATGGAGGAAGTTGCGCATGGTGACTGTTGTATTCAATCCCGATGCAATTTCTGTGTTACATCATCACCCTGATAGTCCACAGATTACAGAATGCCACCAGAGGTGCATCCGAAACTACTACTGGTCTTCCAGGGAATGATCAAATCGTAGACTGTTTGAGACATTACTCCCATGGAGGAATGTGCGCATGGTGACTGTTGTATTCAATCCCGATTCAATTTCTGTGTTTCATCAACACCCAGTTACTAAACAGATTTAGGAATGCTCCAGATGTGCATCGGAAACTACTACTGGTCTTCCAGGGAACGATCAAAGTGTAGACTGTTTGAGACATTACTCCCATGGAGGAAAGTGCGCATGGTGATTGTTGTATTCAATCCCGATGCAATTTCTGTGTTTCATCAACACTCTGATAGTCCACAGATTACAGAATGCCTCCATATGTCCATCGGAAACTACTACTGGTCTTCCAGGTAACGATCGAAGCGTAAACTCTTTGAGACACTACTCCCATGGAGGAAGGTGCGCATGGTGACTGTAGTATTCAATCCCGATGCAATTTCTGTGTTTCATCAACACTCTGATAGTCCACAGATTACAGAATGCCTCCAGATGTGCATCGGAAACTACCACTGTTCTACCAGGGAACGAACAAAGTGTAGACTGTTTCAGACATTACTCCCATGGAGGAAAGTGCGATGGTGTCTGTTGTATTTAATCCCGATGCAATTTTTGTGTTTCACCATCACTCTGATAGTCCATAGATTGCAGAAAGCCACCAGATGTGCATCGGTAACTACTACTGGTAGTAGAATGAACGATCAAAGCGTAGACTGTTTGAGACATTACTCCCATGGAGGAAAGTGCGCATGGTGACTGTTGTATTCAATAACGATGCAATTTCAGTGTTTCATCAACACTCTGATAGTCCACAGATTACAGAATGCCACCAGATGTGCATGGGAAACTACTACTAGTCTTCCAGGCAATGATCAAAAAGTAGACTGTTTGAGACATTACTCCCATGGAGGAAAGTGAGCATGGTGACTGTTGTATTCGATCCCGATGCAATTTCTGTGTTTCATCAACACTCTGATAGTCCACAGATTACCGAATACCACCAGATGTGCATCGGAAACTACTACTAGTCTTCCAGAGAACGAACAAAGTGTAGACTGTTTCAGACATTACTCCCATGGAGGAAAGTGCGATGGTGACTGTTGTATTTAACCCCGATGCAATTTCTGTGTTTCATCAACAGTCTGATTGTCCACAGATTACAGAATGCACCTAGATGTGCATCGGAAACTACTACTGGTCTTCCAGGGAACGATCAAAGCGTAGACTGTTTGAGACATTACTCCCATGGAGGCAAGTGCGCACGGTGACTGTTGTATTTAATCCCCATGCGATATCTGTGTTTCATCAACACTCTGATAGTCCACAGATTACAGAATGCCTCCAGATGTGCATCGGAAACTACTACTGGTCTTCCAGGGAACGATCAAAGCGTAGACTGTCTGAGACATTACTTCCATGGATTGAAGTGCGCAAGCTGACTGTTGTATTCAATCCCGATGCAATTTCTGTGTTTCATCAACACTCAGTTAGGCCACAGATTTCAGATTGCCTCCAGATGTACATCGGAAACTATTACTTGTCTTCCAGGGAACAATCAAAGCGTAGACTGTTTGAGACACTACTCCCATGGAGGAAAGTGCGCATGGTGACTGTTGTATTCAATCCCGATGCAATTTCTGTGTTTCATTAACACTCTGATAGTCCACAGATTACAGAATGCCTCCAGATGTGCATCGGAAACTACTACTGGTCTTCCAGGGAACGATCAAAGCGTAGACTGTTTGAGACTTTACTCCCATGGAGGAAAGTGCGCATGGTGACTGTTGTATTCAATCCCGATGCAATTTCTGTGTTTCATCAACAGTCTGAGAGTCCACAGATTACAGAACGCCTCCAGATGTGCATCGGAAACTACTACTGGTCTTCCAGGGAACGATTAAAGCGTAGACTGTTAGAGACATTACTCGCATGGAGGAAAGTGCGCATGGTGACTGTTGTATTCAATCCCGATGCAATTTTTGTGTTTCATCAACACTCTGATAGTCCACAGATTACAGAATGCCTCCAGATGTGCATCGGAAACTGCCACTGCTCTTCCAGGGAACGATCAAAGCGTAAACTGTTTGAGACATTACTAACATATAGGAAAGTGCGCATGGTGACTGTTGTATTCAATCCCGATGCAAATAATGTGTTTCATCAACTCTTTGAAGGTCCACAGATTACAGAATGCCTCCAGATGTGCATCGGAAACTACCACTGGTCTTCCAGGGAACGATCAAAGCGTAGACTTTTTGAGCCATTACTCCTGTGGAGGAAAGTGCGCATGGTGACTGTTGTATTCAATCCCGATGCAATATCTGTGTTTCATCAACACTCTGATAGTCCACAGATTACAGAATGCCTCCAGATGTGCATCGGAAACTACCACTGGCCCTAAAGGGAACGATCAAATCGTAGACTGTTTGAGCAATTACTCCCGTGGAGGAAAGTGCGCATGGTGCCAGTTGTATTCAATCCCGATGCAATTTCTGTGTTTCATCAACACTCTGATAGTCCACAGATTACAGAATGCCAATAGATGTCCACCATAAACTACTACTGGTCTTCCAGGGAACGAACAAAACGTTGACTGTTTGAGCCGTTACTCCCGTGGAGGAAAGTGCGCATGGTGACTGTTTGTATTCACCCCGATGTAATTTCTGTGTTTCATCAACAATCTAATAGTCCACAAATTACAGAATTTTACCAGACGTGCATCGGAAATTATTACTGGTCTTCCAGGGAACGATCAAAGCGTAGATTGTTTGAGACATTACTCCCGTTGAGGAAAGTGCTCATGGTGACTGTTGTATTCAATCCCGATGCAATTTCTGTGTTTCATCAACATTCTGATATTCCACAGATTACAGAATGCCTCCAGATGAGCATCGGAAACTACTACTGGTCTTCCAGGGAGCGATCAGAGCGTAAACTCTTTGACACATTACTCCCATGGAGCAAAGTGCGCATGGTGACTGTTGTATTCAATCCCGATGCAATTTCTGTGCTTCATCAACACTCTGATAGTCCGCAGATTACAGAATGTCTCCAGATGTGCATCGGAAAGTACTAGTGGTCTTCCAGGGAACGATTAAAGCGTATACTATTAGAGACATTACTCGCATGGGGGAAAGTGCGCATGGTGACTGTTGTATTCAATCCCGATGCAATTTCTGTGTTACATCATCACCCTGATAGTCCACAGATTACAGAATGCCACCAGAGGTGCATCCGAAACTACTACTGGTCTTCCAGGGAATGATCAAATCGTAGACTGTTTGAGACATTACTCCCATGGAGGAATGTGCGCATGGTGACTGTTGTATTCAATCCCGATTCAATTTCTGTGTTTCATCAACACCCAGTTACTAAACAGATTTAGGAATGCTCCAGATGTGCATCGGAAACTACTACTGGTCTTCCAGGGAACGATCAAAGTGTAGACTGTTTGAGACACTACTCCCATGGAGGAAGGTGCGCATGGTGACTGTAGTATTCAATCCCGATGCAATTTCTGTGTTTCATCAACACTCCGATAGTCCATAGATTGCAGAATGCCACCAGATGTGCATCGGTAACTACTACTGGTAGTAGAATGAACGATCAGAGCGTAGACTGTTTGAGACATTACTCCCATGGAGGAAAGTGCGCATGGTGACAGTTGTATTCAATAACGATGCAATTTCTGTGTTTCATCAACACTCAGTTAGTCCACAGATTTCAGAATGCCTCCAGATGTGCATCGGAAACTACTACTGGTCTTCCAGGGAACAATCAAAACGTAGCCTGTTTGAGACATTACTCCCATGGAGGAAAGTGCGCATGGTGACTGTTGTATTCAATCCCAATGCAATTTCTGTGTTTCATCAACACTCTGACAGTCCACAGATTACAGAATGACTCCAGATGTGCATCGGAAACTACTACTGGTCTTCCAATGAACGATCAAAGCGTAGACTGTTTGAGACACTACTCCCCAGGAAGAAAGTGCGCATGGTGACTGTTGTATTTAATCCGGATGAAATTTCTGTGTTTCATCAACACTCTGATAGTTCACAGATTACAGAATGCTTCCAGATGTCCATCGGAAACTACCACTGTTCTACCAGGGAACGATCAAAGCGTAGACTCTTTGAGACATTACTAACATGGAGGAAAGTGCGCATGGTGACTGTTGTATTCAATCCCGATGCAAATTCTGTGTTTCATCAACACTTTGAAGGTCCTCAGATTACAGAATGCCTCCAGATGTGCATCGGAAACTACCACTGGTCCTCCAGGGAACGATCAAAGCGTAGACTGTTTGAGAATTACTTCCACGGAGGAAAGTGCGCATGGTGACTGTTGTATTCAATCGGGATGCAATATCTGTGTTTCATCAACACTCTGATAGTCCACAGATTACAGAATGCCAATAGATGTGCATCGGAAACTACTACTGGTCTTCCAGAGAACAATCAAAGCGTAGATTGTTTGAGACATTACTACCGTGGAGGAAAGTGCGCATGGTGACTGTTGTATTTACCCCGATGGAATTTCTGTATTTCATCAACACTCTGATAGTCCACAAATTACAGAATATCACCAGACGAGCATCGGAAATTATTACTGCCCTTCCAGGGAACGATCAAAGCGTAGACCGTTTGAGACATTACTCCCGTGGAGGAAAGTGCGCATGGTGACTGTTGAATTCAATCCCGATGCAATTTCTGTGTTTCATCAACACTCTGATAGTCGACAGATTCCAGAACGCCCCAAGATGTGTTTCGGAAACTACTACTGGTTTTCCAGGGAACGATCAAAGCGTAGACTGTATGAGACATTACTCCCGTGGAGGAAAGTGCGCATCGTGACTGTTGTATTCAATCCCGATTTAATTTCTGTGTTTCATCAACACTCTGATTCTCCACAGATTACAGAATCCCTTCAGATGTGCATCGGAAACTACTACTGGTCTTCCAGGGAACGATCTAAGCGTAGACTGTTTGAGACATTACTCCCATGGAGGAAAGTGCGCACGGTGACTGTTGTATTCAATCCCGATGCAATTTCTGTGTTTCATCAAGAGTCTGATAGTCCACAGATTACAGAATGCCTCCCAATGTGCATCGGAAACTACTACTGGACTTCCAGGGAACGATCAAAGCGTAGACTGTTTGAGACATTACTCCCATGGAGGAAACTGCGCATGGTGTCTGTTGTATCCTTTCCCGATGCAACTTTAGGATTTCAACAACACTCTGATGCTCCACAGATTACAGAATGCCTCCAGATGTGCATCGGAAACTACTACTGGTCTTCCTGGGAACGATCAAAGCGTAGACGGTTAGAGACATTACTCTCATGGAGGAAAGTGCGCATGGTGACTGTTGTATTCAATCCCGATGCAATTTCTGTGTTTCATCAACACTCTGATACTCCACAGATTACATAATGCCAACAAATGTGCATCGCAAACTACTACAGGTCTTCCAGGGAACGATAAAAGCGTAGGCTGTTTGAGACATTACTCCCATGGAGCAAGGTGCGCATGGTGACTGTTTTATTCAATCCCGATGCAATTTCTGTGTTTCATCAACACTCTGATACTCCACAGATTACAGAATGCCTCCAGATGTGCATCGGAAACTACTACTGGTCTTCCTGGGAACGATCAAAGCGTAGACTGTTTGAGACATTACTCCCATGGAGGAAAGTGCACATGGTGACTGTTGTATTCAATCCCGATGCCATTTCTGTGTTTCATCAACACTCTGATAGTCCACAGATTACAGAATGCCTCTAGATGTGCATCGGAAAATACTACTGGTCTTCCAGGGAATGATCAAAGCGTAGACTGTTTGAGACATTACTCCCTTGGAGGAAAGTGCGCACGGTGACTCTTGTATTCAATCCCGATGCAATTTCTGTGATTCATCAACAGTCTGATAGTCCACAGATTACAGAATGCCTCCAGGTGTGCATCGGAAACTACTATTGGCCTTCCAGGGAACGATCAAAGCGTAGACTGTTTGAGACATTACTCCCATGGAGGAAACTGCGCATTGTATCTGATATATCCTTTCCCGATGCAATTTTAGGGTTTCAACAACACTCTGATAGTCCACAGATTACAGAATGCCTCCAGATGTGCATCAGACACTACTACTGGTCTTCCAGGGAACGATCAAAGCGTAGACGGTTAGAGACATTACTCTCATGGAGGAAAGTGCGCATGGTGACTGTTGTATTTAATCCCGATGAAATTTCTGTGTTTCATCAACAGTCTGATAATCCACAGATTACAGAATGCCTCCAGATGTGCATCGGAAACTACTACTGGTCTTCCAGGGAACGATCTAAGCGTAGACTGTTTGAGACATTACTCCCATGGAGGAATGTGCGCACGGTGACAGTTGTATTCAATCCCGATGCAATTTCTGTGTTTCATCAAGCGTCTGATAGTCCACAGATTACAGAATGCCTCCAGATGTCCATCGGAAACTAATATTGGTCTTACAGGGAACGATCAAAACGTAGACTGTTTGAGATATTACTAACATGGAGGAAAGTGCGCTTGATGTCTCTTGTATTCAATCCCGATGCAATGTCTGTGTTTCATCAACAATCTGATAGTCCACAGATTACAGAATGCCTCCAGGTGTGCATCGGAAACTACTATTGGCCTTCCAGGGAAAGATAAAAGCGTAGACTCTTAGAGACATTACTCCCATGGAGGAAAGTGCACATGGTGACTGTTGTATTCAATCCAGATGCAATTTTTGTGTTTCATCAACACTCTGATAGTCCACAGATTACAGAATGCCTCCAGATGTGCATCGGAAACTACTACTGGACTTCCATTGAACGATCAAAGCGTAGACTGTTTGAGACATTACTCCCATGGAGGAAACTGCGCATTGTATCTGTTATATCCTTTCCCGATGCAATTTTAGGGTTTCAACAACACTCTGATAGTCCACAGATTACAGAATGCCTCCAGATGTGCATCAGACACTACTACTGGTCTTCCAGGGAACGATCAAAGCGTAGACGGTTAGAGACATTACTCTCATGGAGGAAAGTGCGCATGGTGACTGTTGTATTTAATCCCGATGAAATTTCTGTGTTTCATCAACACACTGATAGTCCACAGATTACAGAAGGCCTCCAGATGTCTATCGGAAACTAATACTGGTCATACAGGGAACGATCAAAGCGTAGACTGTTTGAGACATTACTAACATGGAGGAATGTGCGGATGGTGACTGTTGTATTCAATCCCCATGCAATTTCTATGTTTCATCAACACTCAGACAGTCCACAGATTACAGGATTCTTCCAGATATGCATCGGAAACTACTACTGGTCTTCCAGGGAATGATCAAAACGTAGACTGTTAGAGACATTACTCTAATGGAGGAACGTGCGCATGGTGACTGTTGTATTTAATCCCGATGCAATTTCTGTGTTTCATCAATACCCTGATACTCCACAGTTTACAGAATGCCTCCAGATGTGCATCGGAAACTACTACTGGTCTTCCAGGGAACGATAAAAGCCAAGGCTGTTTGAGACATTACTTCCATGGAGGAAGGTGCGCATGGTGACTGTTTTATTCAATCCCGATGCAATTTCTGTGTTTCATCAACACACTGATAGTCTACAGATTACAGAATGCCTCCAGATTTGCATCGGAAACTACTACTGGTCTTCCAGGGAACGATTAAAGCGTAGGCTGTTTGACACATTACTCCCATGGAGGGAAGTCCGCATGGTGACTGTTGTATTCAATCCCGACGCAATTTCTGTGTTTCATCAACACTCTGATATTCCACAGATTACAGAATGCATCCAGATGTGCATCGGAAACTGCTACTGGTCTTCCAGAGAACAATCAAAGCGTAGATTGTTTGAGACATTACTCCCGTGGAGGAAAGTGCGCATGGTGACCGTTGTATTCACCCCGATGGAATTTCTGCATTTCATCAACACTCTGATAGTCACAAATTACAGAATATCACCAGACGTGCATCGGAAATTATTACCGCCCTTCCAGGGAACGATCAAAGGGTAGACCGTTTGAGACATTACTCCCGTGGAGGAAAGTGCGCATGGTGACTATTGAATTCAATCCCGATGCAATTTCTGTGTTTCATCAACACTCTGATAGTCGACAGATTACAGAACGCCCCAAGATGTGTTTCGGAAACTACTACTGGTCTTCCAGGGAACGATCAAAGCGTAGACTGTATGAGATATTACTCCCGTGGAGGAAAGTGCGCATGGTGACTGTTGTATTCAATCCCGATTTAATTTCTGTGTTTCATCAACACTCTGATTCTCCACAGATTACAGAATGCCTCCAGATGTGCATCGGAAACTACTACTGGTCTTCCAGGGAACGATCTAAGCGTAGACTGTTTGAGACATTACTCCCATGGAGGAAAGTGCGCACGGTGACTGTTGTATTCAATCCCGATGCAATTTCTGTGTTTCATCAAGAGTCTGATAGTCCACAGATTACAGAATGGCTCCCAATGTGCATCGGAAACTACTACTGGACTTCCAGGGAACGATCAAAGCGTAGACTGTTTGAGACATTACTCCCATGGAGGAAACTGCGCATGGTGTCTGCTGTATCCTTTCCCGGTGCAATTTTAGGGTTTCAACAACACTCTGATGCTCCACAGATTACAGAATGCCTCCAGATGTGCATCGGAAACTACTACTGGTCTTCCTGGGAACGATCAAAGCGTAGACGGTTAGAGACATTACTCTCATGGAGGAAAGTGCGCATGGTGACTGTTGTATCTAATCCCGATGAAGTTTCTGTGTTTCATCAACACTCTGATAGTCCACAGATTATAGAATGCCTCCAGATGTCTATCGGAAACTAATACTGGTCATACAGGGAACCATCAAAGCGTAGACTGTTTGAGACATTACTAACATGGAGGAAAGTGCGGATATTGACTGTTGTATTCAATCCCGATGCAATTTCTATGTTTCATCAACACTCAGATAGTCCACAGATTACAGAATGCCAACAAATGTGCATCGCAAACTACTACTGGTCTTCCAGGGAACGATAAAAGCGTAGGCTGTTTGAGACATTACTCCCATGGAGCAAGGTGCGCATGGTGACTGTTTTATTCAATCCCGATGCAATTTCTGTGTTTCATCAACACTCTGATACTCCACAGATTACAGGATGCCTCCAGATGTGCATCGGAAACTACTACTGGTCTTCCTGGGAACGATCAAAGCGTAGACTGTTTGAGACATTACTCCCATGGAGGAAAGTGCACATGGTGACTGTTGTATTCAATCCCGATGCCATTTCTGTGTTTCATCAACACTCTGAAAGTCCACAGATTACAGAATGCCTCCAGATGTGCATCGAAAAACTACTTCTGGTCTTCCTGGGAACGATCACAGGATAGACTGTTTGAGACGTTACTCCCATGGAGGAAAGTGCGCATGGTGACTGTAGCATTCAATCCCGATGCAATTTCTGTGTTTCATCAACAGTCTGATAGTCCACAGATTACAGAATGCCTCTAGATGTGCATCGGAAAATACTACTGGTCTTCCAGGGAATGATCAAAGCTTAGACTGTTTGAGACATTACTCCCTTGGAGGAAAGTGCGCACAGTGACTCTTGTATTCAATCCCGATGCAAATTCTGTGTTTCATCAACAGTCTGATAGTCCACAGGTTACAGAATGCATCCAGATGTGCATAGGAAAATACTACTGGACTTCCAGGGAATGATCAAAGCGTAGACTGTTTGAGACATTACTCTTATGGAGGAAAGTGCGCATAGTGACTGTTGTATTCAATTCCGATGCAATTTTAGTGTTTCATCAACACTCTGATAGTCCACAGATTACAGAATGCCTCCAGATGTGCATCGAAAACAACTATTGGCCTTCCTGGGAACGATCAAAGCGTAGACTCTTACAGACATTACTCCCATGGAGGAAAGTGAGCATGGTGACTGTTGTATTCTATCTCGATGAAATTTCTGTGTTTCATCAACAGTCTGAGAGTCCACAGATTACAGAATGCCTCCAGATGTGCATCGGAAAATACTACTGGTCTTCCCGGGCACGATCAAAGCGTAAACTGTTTGAGACATTACACCCATGGAGGAAAGTGCGCACGGTGACAGTTGTATTCAATCCCGATGCAATTTCTGTGTTTCATCAAGCGTCTGATAGTCCACAGATTACAGAATGCCTCCAGATGTCCATCGGAAACTAATATTGGGCTTACAGGGAACGATCAAAACGTAGACTGTTTGAGATATTACTGACATGGAGGAAAGTGCGCTTGATGTCTGTTGTATTCAATCCCGATGCAATGTCTGTGTTTCATCAACAATCTGATAGTCCACAGATTACAGAATGCCTCCAGATGTGCATCGGAAACTACTATTGGCCTTCCAGGGAAAGATCAAAGCGTAGACTCTTAGAGACATTACGCCCATGGAGGAAAGTGCGCATGGTGACTGATGTATTCAATCCCGATGCAATTTTTGTGTTTCATCAACACTCTGATAGTCCACAGATTACAGAATGCCTCCAGATGTGCATCGGAAACTACTACTGGACTTCCAGGGAACGATCAAAGCGTAGACTGTTTGAGACATTACTCCCATGGAGGAAACTGCGCATTGTATCTGTTGTATCCTTTCCCGATGCAATTTTAGGGTTTCAACAACACTCTGATAGTCCACAGATTACAGAATGCCTCCAGATGTGCATCAGACACTACTTCTGGTCTTCCTGGGAACGATCAAAGCCTAGACTGTTTGAGACATTACTCCCATGGAGGAAAGTGCGCATGGTGACTGTTGTATTTAATCCCGATGAAATTTCTGTGTTTCATCAACACTCTGATAGTCCACAGATTACAGAATGCCTCCAGATGTCTATCGGAAACTAATTCTGGTCATACAGGGAACGATCAAAGCGTAGACTGTTTGAGACATTACTAACATGGAGGAATGTGCGGATGGTGACTGTTGTATTCAATCCCGATGCAATTTCTATGTTTCATCAACACTCAGACAGTCCACAGAATACAGGATTCTTCCAGATATGCATCGGTAACTACTACTTGTCTTCCAGGGAATGATCAAAGCGTAGACTGTTGGAGACATTACTCTCATGGAGGAACGTGCGCATGGTGACTGTTGTATTTAATCTCGACGCAATTTCTGTGTTTCATCAATACTCTGATACTCCACAGATTACAGAATGCCTCCAGATGTGCATCGGAAACTACTACTGGTCTTCCAGGGAACGATAAAAGCGAAGGCTGTTTGAGACATTACTTCCATGGAGGAAGGTGCGCATGGTGACTGTTTTATTCAATCCCGATGCAATTTCTGTGTTTCATCAACACTCTGATAGTCTACAGCTTACAGAATGCCTAAAGATTTGCATCGGAAACTACTACTGGTCTTCCAGGGAACGATTAAAGCGTAGGCTGTTTGACACATTACTCCCATGGAAGGAAGTGCGCATGGTGACTGTTGTATTCAATCCCGATGCAATTTCTGTGTTTCATCAACACTCTGATAGACCACAGATTACAGAATGCCTCTAGATGTGCATCGGAAAATACTTCTGGTCTTCCTGGGAACGACCAAAGCGTTGGCTGTTTGAGACATTACTCACAAGGAGGAAAGTGCGCATGGTGACTGTTGTATTCAATCCCGATGCAATTTCTGTGTTTCATCAACAGTCTGATAGTCCACAGATTACAGAATGCCTCCAGATGTGCATAGGAAACTACTACTCGACTTCCAGGAAACGATCAAAGCGTAGACTGTCTGAGACATTACTCTTATGGAGGAAAGAGCGCATGGAGACTGTTGTATTCAATCGCGATGCAATTTTGGTGTTTCATCAACACTCTGATAGACCACAGATTACAGAATGCCTCCAGATGTGCATCGGAAACTACTATTGGCCTTCCAGGGAAAGATCAAAGCGTAGACTCTTAGAGACATTACTCCCAATGAGGAAAGTGCGCATGGTGACTGATGTATTCAATCCCGATGCAATTTCTGTGTTTTATCAACACTCTGATAGTCCACAGATTACAGAATGCCTCCAGATGGGCATCGGAAACTACTACTGGTCTTCCTGGGAACGATCAAAGCGTAGACTGTTTGAGGCATTACTCCCATGTAGGAAAGTGCGCATGGTGACTGTTGTATTCAATCCCAATGCAATTTCTGTGTTTCATCAAGACACTGATAGTGCGCAGATTACAGAATGCCTCCAGATGTGCATCGGAAACTACTTCTGGTCTTCCAATGAACGATCAAAGCGTAGACTTTGAGACACTACTCCCATGGAGGAAAGTCCGCATGGTGACTGTTGTATTCAATTTCGATGCAATTTCTGTGTTTCATCAACACTCTGATAGTCCACAGATTACAGAATGCCTCCAGATGTGCATCAGAAACTACTACTGGTATTCCATTGAACGATCAAAGCGTAAACTCTTTGAGACATTACTCCTATGGAGGAAAGTGCGCATTTTGACTGTTGTATTCAATCCCGATGCAATTTCTGTGTTTCATCAACACACTGATACTCCACAGATTACAGAATGCCTCCAGATGTGAATCGGAAACTACTACTGGTCTTCCTGGGAACGATCAAAGCGTAGACTCTTTGAGACATTACTCCCATGGAGGAATGTGCACATGGTGACTGTTGTATTCAATCCCGATGACATATCGGTGTTTCATCAACACTCTGAAAGTCCACAGATTACAGAATGCTTCCAGATGTGCATTGGAAACTACTACTGGACTCCCAGGGAACGATCATGGCGTAGACTGTTTGAGACATTACTCCCATAGAGGAAACTGCGCATGGTGACTTTTGTATTCTTCCCCGATACAATTTTAGTGTTTCATAAACACTCTTATAGTCGACAGATTACAGAATGCCTCCAGATGTGCATCGGAAACTACTACTGGTTTCCAGGGAAGGATCAAAGCGTAGACGATTAGAGACATTACTCGCATGAAGGAAAGTGCGTAGGGTGACTGTTGTATTTAATCCCGATGAAATTTCTGTGTTTCATCAACACTCTGATGGTCCATAGATTACAGAATGCCTCCAGATGTGCATCGGAAACTAACACTGGTCTTACAGAGAACGATCAAAGCGTAGACCGTATGAGACATTACTAACACGAAGGAAAGTGAGGATGGTGACTGTTGTATTCAATCCTGATGCAATTTCTGTGTTTCATCAACACTCTGATTGTCCACAGATTACAGAATGCCTCCCGATGTGCATCGGAAACTATTACTGGTCTTCCAGGGGACGATCAAATCGTAGACTGTTAGAGACATTACTCTCATGGAGGAAAGTGCGCATGGTGACTGTCGTATTAAATCCCGATTCAATTTCGGTGTTTCATCAACACTCTGATACTCCACAGATTACAGAATGCCTCCAGATGTGCATCGGAAACTACTACTCGTCTTCCAGTGAACGAACAAAGCGTAGACTGTTAGAGACATTTCTCCCATGGAAGTAAGTGCGCATGGTGACTGTTGTATTCAATCCCGATGCAATTTCTGTGTTTCATCAACAGTCTGAGAGTCCACAGATTACAGAACGCCTCCAGATGTGCATCGGAAACTACTACTGGTCTTCCAGGGAACGATCAAAGCGTAGACTCTTAGAGACATTACTCCCATGGAGGAAAGTGCGCATGGTGACTGTTTTATTCAATCCCGATGCAATTTCTGTGTTTCATCAACACTCTGATAGTCCACAGATTACAGAATACCTCCAGATGTGCATCGGAAACTACTACTGGTCTTCCAGGGATCGATCAAGGCGTAGACTGTTTGAGACATTACTCCCATTGAGGAAAGTGCGCATGGTGACTGTTGTATTCAATCCCGATGCAATTTCTGTGTTTCATCATCACTCTGATAGTCCACAGATTGCAGAATGCCTCCAGATGTGCATCGGAAACTACTACTGGTCTTCCAGGGAACGATCAAAGCGTAGACTGTTTGAGACACTACTCCCATGGAGGAAAGTGCGCATGGTGACTGTTGTATTCAATTCCGATGCAATTTCTGTGTTTCATCAACACTCTGATAGTCGACAGATTACAGAATGTCTCCAGATGTGCATCAGAAACTACTACTCGTATTCCAGGGAACGATCAAAGCGTAATCTCTTTGAGACATTACTCCTATAGAGGAAAGTGCGCATGGTGACTGTTGTATTCAATCCCGATGCAATTTCTGTGTTTCATCAACACTCTGAAACTCCACAGATTACAGAATGCCTCCAGATGTGCATCGGAAACTACTACTGGTCTTCCTGGGAACGATCAAAGCGTAGACTATTTGAGACATTACTCCCACGGAGGAAAGTGCACATGGTGACTGTTGTATACTATCCCGTTGCCATTTCGTGTTTCATCAACACTCTGAAAGTCCACAGATTACAGAATGCCTACAGATGTGCATCGGAAACTACTTCTGGTCTTCCTGGGAACGATCAAAGCGTAGACTGTTTGAGACGTTACTCCCATGGAGGAAAGTGCGCATGGTGACTGTAGTATTCAATCCCGATGCAATTTCTGTGTTTCATCAACAGTCTAATAGTACACATATTACAGAATGCCTCCAGATGTGCATAGGAAACTACTACTGGACTTCCAGGGAACGATCAAAGCGTAGACTATTTGAGACATTACTCTTATGGAGGAAAGTGCGCATGGCGACTGTTGTATTCAATCCCGATGCAATTTTAGTGTTTCATCATCACTCTGATAGTATACAGATTACAGAATGCCTCCAGATGTGCATCGGAAACTACTATTGGCCTTCCAGGGACGATCAAAGCGTAGACTCTTAGAGACATTACTCCCGTGGAGGAAAGTGCTCATGGTGACTGTTGTATTCAATCCCGACTCAATTTCTGTGTTTCATCAACACTCTGATAGTCCACAGATTACAGGATGCCTCTAGATATGCATCGGAAACTACTACTAGTCTTCCAGGGAATGATCAAAGCGTAGACTGTTTGAGACATTACTCCCATGGAGGACAGTGCGCATGGTGACTGTTGTATTCAATCCCGATGCAATTTCTGTGTTTCATCAACACTCTGTTCCTCCACAGATTACAGAATGCCTCCAGATGTGCATCGGAAACTACCACTCGTCTTCCAGTGAACGATCAAAGCGTAGACTGTTGGAGACATTTCTCCTATGGAGGAAAGTGCGCATGGTGACTGTTGTATTCAATCCCGATGCAATTTCTGTGTTTCAGCAACACTCTGATAGTCCACAGATTACTGAATGCCTCCAGGTGTGCATCGGAAACTAACACCGGTCTTCCAGGGAACGATCAAAGCGTAGACCGTTTGAGACAATACTAACATGGAGGGAAGTGCGCATGGTGACTGTTTCATTCAATCCCGATGCAATTTCTGTGTTTCATCAACACTTTGAATTTCTACAGATTACAGAATGTCTCCAGGTGTGCATCGGAAACTACTACTGGTCATCCAGGGAACGATCAAACCGTAGACTGTTTCAGACATTGCTCCTATGGAGGAAAGTGGACATGGTGGCTGTGGTATTCAATCCCGATGCAATTTCTGTGTTTGATCAACACTCTGATAGTCCACAGATTACAGTATGAGTCCAGATGTGCATCGGAAACTACTACTGGTCTTCCAGGGAACGATCAAAGCGTAGACTGTTTGAGACATTACTCCCATAAAGGAAAGTGCGCATGGTGACTGTTGTATTCAATCCCGATGCAATTTCTGTGTTTCATCAACACTCGGATAGTCCACAGATTACAGAATGCCAATAGATGTGCATCGGAAACTACTACTGGTCTTCCAGAGAACAATCAAAGCGTAGATTGTTTGAGACATTACTCCCGTGGAGGAAAGTGCGCATGGTGACCGTTGTATTCACCCCGATGGAATTTCTGCATTTCATCAACACTCTGATAGTCACAAATTACAGAATATCACCAGACGTGCATCGGAAATTATTACTGCCCTTCCAGGGAACGATCAAAGGGTAGACCGTTTGAGACATTACTCCCGTGGAGGAAAGTGCGCATGGTGACTGTTGTATTCAATCCCGATGCAATTTCTGTGTTTCATCAGCACTCTGATAGTTCACAGATTACAGAATGCCTCCAGATGTGCATCGGAATCTACTTCTGGTCTTCCAGGGAACTACCAAAGCGTAGACTGATTGAGACATTACTCCCATGGAGGAAAGTGCGCATGGTGACTGTTGTATTCAAACCCGATGCAATTTCTGTGTTTCATCAACACTCTGATAGTCCACAGATTACAGAATGGCTCCAGATGTGCATCGGAAGCTAACACTGGACTTCCAGGGGACGATCAATGCGTAGACTGTTTGAGACATTACTAACATGGAGGAAAGTGCGGAAGGTGACTATTGTGTTCATTCCCGATGCAATTTCTGTGTTTCATCAACACTCTGATAGTCCACAGGTTACAGAATGCCTCGAGATTTGCATCGGAAACTACGTCTGGTCTTCCAGGGAACGATCAAAGCGTTGGCTGTTTGAGACACTACTCCCATGGAGGAAAGTGCGCATGGTGACTGTTGTATTCAATCCCGTTGCAATTTCTGTGTTTCATGAACACTCTGATAGTCCACAGATTACAGAATGCCTCCAGATGTGCATCAGAAACAGCTACTGGTATTCCAGGGAACGATCAAAGCGTGAACTCATTGAGACATTACTCCTATGGACGAAAGTGGGCATGGTGACTGTTGTATTCAATCCCGATGCAATTTCTGTGTTTCATCAACACTCTGATACTCCACAGTTTACAGAATGCTTCTAGATGTGCATCGGAAACTACTACTGGTCTTCCTGGGAACGATCAAAGCGTAGACTGTTTGAGACATTACTCCCATGGAGGAAAGTGCAAATGGTGACTGTTGTATTCAATCCCAATGCCATTTCTGTGTTTCATCAACACTCTGAAAGTCCACAGATTACAGAATGCCTCCAGATGTGCATAGGAAACTGCTACTCGACTTCCAGGAAACAATCAAAGCGTAGACTGTTTGAGACATTACTCTTATGGAGGAAAGTGCTCATGGTGACTGTTGTATTCAATCCCGATGCAATTTTGGTGTTTCATCAACACTCTGATAGACCACAGATTACAGAATGCCTCCAGATGTACATCGGAAACTACTATTGGCCTTCCAGGGAAAGATCAAAGCGTAGACTGTTTGAGACATTACTCCCATGGAGGAAAGTGCGCACGGTGACTGTTGTATTCAATCGCGATGCAATTTCTGTGTTTCATCAACAGTCTGATAGTCCACAGATTACAGAATGATTCCAGATGTGCATCAGAAACTACTACTGGTATTCCATTGAACGATCAAAGCGTAAACTCTTTGAGACATTACTCCTATGGGGGAAAGTGCGCATGGTGACTCTTGTATTAAATCCCTATGCAATTTCTGTGTTTCATCAACACTCTGATACTCCACAGATTACAGAATGCCTTCAGATGTGCATCGGAAACTACTACTGGTCTTCCAGGGAACGATCAAGGCGTAGACTGTTAGAGACATTTCTCCCTTTAGGTAAGTGCGCATGGTGACTGTTGTATTCAATCCCGATGCAATTTCTGTGTTTCATCAACAGTCTGAGAGTCCACAGATTACAGAACGCCTCCAGATGTGCATCGGAAACTACTACTGGTCTTCCAGGGAACGATCAAAGCGTAGACTCTTAGAGACATTACTCCCATGGAGTAAAGTGCGCATGGTGACTGTTGTATTCAATCCCGATGCAATTTCTGTGTTTCATCAACACTCTGATAGTCCACAGATTACAGAATGCCTCCAGATGTGCATCGCAAACTACTACTCGTCTTCCAGTGAACGAACAAAGCGTAGACTGTTAGAGACATTTCTCCCATGGAGGTAAGTGCGCATGGTGACTGTTGTATTCAATCCCGATGCAATTTCTGTGTTTCATCAACAGTCTGAGAGTCCACAGATTACAGAACGCCTCCAGATGTGCATCGGAAACTACTACTGGTCTTCCAGGGAACGATCAAAGCGTAGACTCTTAGAGACATTACTCCCATGGAGGAAAGTGCGCATGGTGACTGTTGTATTCAATCCCGATGCAATTTCTGTGTTTCATCAACACTCTGATAGTCCACAGATTACAGAATACCTCCAGATGTGCATCGGAAACTACTACTGGTCCTCCAGGGAACGATCATAGCGTAGACTGTTTGAGACATTACTCCCATTGAGGAAAGTGCGCATGGTGACTGTTGTATTCAATCCCGATGCAATTTCTGTGTTTCATCATCACTCCGATCGTCCACAGATTGCAGAATGCTTCCAGATGTGCATCGGAAACTACTACTGGTCTTCCAGGGAACGATCATAGCGTGGACTGTTTGAGACACTACTCCCATGGAGGAAAGTGCGCATGGTGACTGTTGTATTCAATTCCGAGGCAATTTCTGTGTTTCATCAACACTCTGATAGTCGACAGATTACAGAATGTCTCCAGATGTGCATCAGAAACTACTATTGCTATTCCAGGGAACGATCAAAGCGTAAACTCTTTGAGACATTACTCCTATAGAGGAAAGTGCGCATGGTGACTGTTGTATTCAATCCCGATGCAATTTCTGTGTTTCATCAACACTCTGAAACTCCACAGATTACAGAATGCCTCCAGATGTGCATCGGAAACTACTACTGGTCTTCCTGGGAACGATCAAAGCGTAGACTATTTGAGACATTACTCCCATGGAGGAAAGTGCTCATGGTGACTGTTGTATTCTATCCCGTAGCCATTTCGGTGTTTCATCAACACTCTGAAAGTCCACAGATTACAGAATGCCTACAGATGTGCATCGGAAACTACCTCTGGTCTTCCTGGGAACGATCAAAGCGTAGACTGTTTGAGACATTACTCCCATGGAGGAAAGTGCGCATGGTGACTGTTGTATTCAATCCCGATACAATTTCTGTTTCTCATCAACAGTCTGATAGTCCACAGATTACAGAATGCCTCCAGATGTACATCGGAAAATACTACTGGTTTTCCAAGGAACGATCATAGCGTAGACTGTTTGTGACATACTCCCATGGAGGAAAGTGCGGATTGTGACTGTAGTATTCAATCCCGATGCAATTTCTGTGTTTCGTCAACAGTCTAATAGTCCACATATTACAGAATGCCTCCAGATGTGCATAGGAAACTACTACTATACTTCCAGGGACGATCAAAGCGTAGACTCTTAGAGACATTAATCCCGTGGAGGAAAGTGCGCATGGTGACTGATGTATTCAATCCCGACTCAATTTCTGTGTTTCATCAACACTCTGATAGTCCACAGATTACAGGATGCCTCTAGATATGCATCGGAAACTACTACTAGTCTTCCAGTGAACGATCAAAGCGTAGACTGTTGGAGACATTTCTCCTATGGAGGAAAGTGCGCATGGTGACTGTTGTATTCAATCCCGATGGAATATCTGTGTTTCAGCAACGCTCTGATAGTCCACAGATTACTGAATGCCTCCAGGTGTGAATCGGAAACTAACACCGGTCTTCCAGGGAACGATCAAAGCGTAGACCGTTTGAGACAATACTAACATGGAGGGAAGTGCGCATGGTGACTGTTTCATTCAATCCCGATGCAATTTCTGTGTTTCATCAACACTTTGAATTTCCACAGATTACAGAATGTCTCCAGGTGTGCATCGGAAACTACTACTGGTCTTCCAGGGAACGATCAAAGCGTAGGCTGTTTGACACTACTCCCATGGAGGAAAGTGCGCATGGTGACTGTTGTATTCAATCCCGATGCAATTTCTGTGTTTCATCAGCACTCTGATAGTTCACAGATTACAGAATGCCTCCAGATGTGCATCAGAAACTACTGCTGGTATTCCGGGGAACGATGAAAGCGTAATCTCTTTGAGACATTACTCCCATGGAATAAAGTGCGCATGGTGACTGTTGTATTCAATCCCGATGCAATTTCTGTGTTTCATCAACACTCTGATACTCCACAGTTTACAGAATGCCTCCAGATGTGTATCGGAAACAACTACTGGTCTTCCTGGGAACGATCAAAGCGTAAACTGTTTGAGACATTACTCCCATGGAGGAAAGTGCACATGGTGACTGTTGTACTCAATCCCGATGCAATGTCTGTGTTTCATCAACACTCTGATAGTCCACAGATTACAGAATGCCTCCAGATGTGCATCGGAATTTACTTCTGGTCTTCCAGGGAACTACCAAAGCGTTGACTGTTTGATACATTACTCCCATGGAGGAAAGTGCGCATGGTGACTGTTGTATTCAAACCCGATGCAATTTCTGTGTTTCATCAACACTCTGATAGTCCACAGATTACAGAGTGCCTCCAGATGTGCATCGGAAACTAACACTGGCCTTCCAGGGGACGATCAATGCGTAGACAGTTTGAGAATTACTCCCATGGCGGAAAGTGCGCATGGTGACTGTTGTAATCAATCCCGATGCAATTTTAGTGTTTCATCAACACTCAGATAGTCCACAGATTACAGAATGCCTCCAGATGTGCATCGGAAACTACTATTGGTCTTCAGGGAACGATCAAAGCGTAGACAGTTAGAGACATTACTCCCATGGAGGTAACTGCGCATGGTGACTGTTGTATTCAATCCCGATGCAATTTCTGTGTTTCATCAGCACACTGATACTCCACAGATTACAGAATGCCTCCAGATCTGCATCGGAAACTACTACTGGTCTTAAAGGGAACGATCAAAGCGTAGACTCTTACAGACATTACTCCCATGGAGGAAAGTGCGCATGGGGACTGTTGTATTCAATCCCGATGCAATTTCTGTGTTTCATCAACACTCTGATAGTCCACAGACTACAGAAACTACTACTGGTCTTCCAGGGAACGATCAAGGCGTAGACTGTTTGAGACATTACTCCCATGGAGGAAAGTGCGCATGGTGACTGTTGTATTCAATCCCCATGCAATTTCTGTGTTAAATCAACACTCAGTTAGTCCACAGATTTCAGAATGCCTCCAGATGTGCATCGGAAACTACTTCTGGTTTTCCAGGGAACGATCAAAGCGTAGACTGTTTGAGACACTACTCTCATGAAGGAAAGTGGGCATGGTGACTGTTGTATTCAATCCCGATGCAATATCTGTGTTTCATCATCACTCTGATAGTCCACAGATTGCAGAATGCCTCCAGATGTGCATCGGAAACTACTACTGGTCTTCCAGGGAACGATCAAATCGTAGACTGTTTGAGACACTACTTCCATGGAGGAAAGTGCGCATGGTGACTGTTGTATTTAATCCCGATGCAATTTCTGTGTTTCATCAACACTCTGATAGTGCACAGATTACAGAATGCCTCCAGATGTGCATCAGAATCTACTACTGGTACTCCAGGGGACGATCAAAGCGTAAACTCTTTGAGACATTACTCCCATGGAGGGAAGTGCGCATGGTGACTGTTGTATTCAATCCAGATGCAATTTCTGTGTTTCATCAACACTCCGATACTCCACAGATTACAGAATGCCTCCAGATGTGCATCGGAAACTAACACTGGTCTTACAGGGAACGATCAAAGCGTAGACTGTTTCAGACATTATTAACATGGAGGAAAGTGCGCATGGTGACTGTTGTATTCAATCCCGATGCCTTTTCTGTGTTTCATCAACACTTTGAAGATCCACAGATTACAGAATGCCTCCAGATGTGCATCGGAAACTACTACTGGCCTTCCAGGGAACGATCAAAACGTAGATTGTTCGAGATATTAATCCCATGGAGGAAAGTGTGCATGGTGACTGTTGTATTCAATCCCGATGCAATTTCTGTGTTTCATCAACATTCCGATAGTCCACTTATTACAGAATGCGTCCAGATGTGCATAGGAAACTACTACTGGACTTCCAGGGAACGATCAAAGCGTACACAATTTGAGACATTACTCTTATGGAGGGAAGTGCGCATGGCGACTGTTGTATTCAATCCCGATGCAATTTTAATGTTTCATCAACACTCTGATAGTCCACAGATTACAGAATGCCTATACATGTGCATCGGAAACTACTACTGGTCTTCCAGGGAACGATCAAAGCGTAGGCTGTTTGACACTACTCCCATGGAGGAAAGTGCGCATGGTGACTGTTGTATTCAATCCCGATGCAATTTCTGTGTTTCATCAGCACTCTGATAGTTCACAGATTACAGAATGCCTCCACATGTGCATCAGAAACTACTGCTGGTATTCCGGGGAACGATGAAAGCGTAAACTCTTTGAGACATTACTCCCATGGAATAAAGTGCGCATGGTGACTGTTGTATTCAATCCCGATGCAATTTCTGTGTTTCATCAACACTCTGATACTCCACAGATTACAGAATGCCTCCAGATGTGTATCGGAAACAACTACTGGTCTTCCTGGAAACGATCAAAGCGTAGACTGTTTGAGACATTACTCCCATGGAGGAAAGTGCACATGGTGACTGTTGTATTCAATCCCGATGCAATGTCTGTGTTTCATCAACACTCTGATAGTCCACAGATTACAGAATGCCTCCAGATGTGCATCGGAATTTACTTCTGGTCTTCCAGGGAACTACCAAATCGTTGACTGTTTGAGACATTACTCCCATGGAGGAAAGTGCGCATGGTGACTGTTGTATTCAAACCCGATGCAATTTCTGTGTTTCATCAACACTCTGATAGTCCACAGATTACAGAGTGCCTCCAGATGTGCATCGGAAACTAACACTGGACTTCCAGGGGACGATCAATGCGTAGACAGGTTGAGAATAACTCCCATGGCGGAAAGTGCGCATGGTGACTGTTGTAATCAATCCCGATGCAATTTTAGTGTTTCATCAACACTCAGATAGTCCACAGATTACAGAATGCCTCCAGATGTGCATCGGAAACTACTATTGGTCTTCAGGGAACGATCAAAGCGTAGACAGTTAGAGACATTACTCCCATGGAGGAAACTGCGCATGGTGACTGTTGTATTCAATCCCTATGCATTTTCTGTGTTTCATCAACGCTCAGATAGTCTACTCATTACAGAATGCCTCCAGATGTGCTTCGGAAACTACTACTGGTCTTCCAGGGAACGATCAAAGCGTAGACTGTTTGAGACATTACTCCCATAAAGGAAAGTGCGCATGGTGACTGTTGTATTCAATCCCGATGCAATTTCTGTGTTTTATCAACACTCTGATAGTCCACAGATTACAGAATGAATCCACATGTTCATCAGAAACTACTACTGGTATTCCAGGGAACGATCAAAGCGTAAACTCTTTGAGACATTACTCCCACGGAGGGAAGTGCGCATGGTGACTGTTGTATTCAATCCAGACGCAATTTCTGTGTTTCATCAACACTCTGATACTCCACAGAATACAGAGTGCCTCCAGATGTGCATCGGAAACTAACACTGGTCTTACAGGGAACGATCAAAGCGTAGACTGATTCAGACATTATTAACATGTAGGAAAGTGCGCATGGTGACTGTTGTATTCAATCCCGATGCAATTTCTGTGTTTCATCAACAGTCCGATAGTCCACTTATTACAGAATGCCTCCAGATGTGCATAGGAAACTACTACTGGACTTCCAGGGAACGATCAAAGCGTACACAATTTGAGACATTACTCTTATGGAGGGATGTGCGAATGGCGACTGTTGTATTCAATCCCGATGCAATTTCTGTGTTTCATCAACACTCTGATAGTCCACAGATTACAGAATGCCTCCACATGTGCATCGGAAACTACTGCTGGTCTTCCAGGGAACGATCAAGGCGTAGACTCTAAGAGACAATACTCCCATGGTGGGAGGAGCGCATGGTAACTGTTGTATTCAATCCCGATGCAATTTCTGTGTTTCATCAACACTCTGATAGTCCACAGGTTACTGAATGCCTCCAGGTGTGCTTCGGAAACTAACACTGGTCTTCCAGGGAACGATCAGAGCGTAGACCGTTTGAGACAATACTAACATGGAGGGAAGTGGGCATGGTGACTGTTTCATTCAATCCCGATGCAATTTCTGTGTTTCATCAACACTTTGAATTTCCACAGAATACAGAATGTCTCCAGGTGTGCATCGGAAACTACTACTGGTCTTCCAGGGAACGATCAAAGCGTAGGCTGTTTGACACTACTCCCATGGAGGAAAGTGCGCATGGTGACTGTTGTATTCAATCCCGATGCAATTTCTGTGTTTCATCAGCACTCTGATAGTTCACAGATTACAGAATGCTTCCTGATGTGCATCAGAAACTACTGCTGGTATTCCGGGGAACGATGAAAGCGTAAACTCTTTGAGACATTACTCCCATGGAATAAAGTGCGCATGGTGACTGTTGTATTCAATCCCGATGTAATTTCTGTGTTTCATCAACACTCTGATACTCCACAGATTACAGAATGCCTCCAGATGTGCATCGGAAACAACTACTGGTCTTCCAGGGAACGATCAAAGCATAGACTGTTTGAGACATTACTCCCATAAAGGAAAGTGCGCATGGTGACTTTTGTTTTCAATCCCGATGCAATTTCTGTGTTTCATCAACACTCTGATAGTCCACAGATTATAGAATGCCTCCAGATGTGCATCGGAAACTACTTCTGGTCTTCCAGGGAACGATCAAAGCGTAGGCTGTTTGACCCTACTGCCATGGAGGAAAGTGCGCATTGTGACTGTTGTATTCAATCCCGATGCAATTTCTTTGTTTCATCAGCACTCTGATAGTTCACAGATTACAGAATGCCTCCAGATGTGCATCGGAATCTACTTCTGGTCTTCCAGGGAACTACCAAAGCGTAGACTGATTGAGACATTACTCCCATGGAGGAAAGTGCGCATGGTGACTGTTGTATTCAAACCCGATGCAATGTCTGTGTTTCATCAACACTCTGATAGTCCACAGATTACAGAATGGCTCCAAATGTGCATCGGAAACTAACACTGGACTTCCAGGGGACGATCAATGCGTAGACTGTTTGAGACATTACTAACATGGAGAAAAGTGCGGAAGGTGACTATTGTATTCAATCCCGATGCAATTTCTGTGTTTCATCAACACTCTGATAGTCCACAGGTTAAAGAATGCCTCGAGATTTTCATCGGAAACTACGTCTGGTCTTCCAGGGAACGATCAAAGCGTAGGCTGTTTGAGACACTACTCCCATGGAGGAAAGTGCGCATGGTGACTGTTGTATTCAATCCCGTTGCAATTTCTGTGTTTCATCAACACTCTGATAGTCCACAGATTACAGAATGCCTCCAGATGTGCATCAGAAACAGCTACTGGTATTCCAGGGAACGATCAAAGCGTGAACTCATTGAGACATTACTCCCATGGAGGAAAGTGCAAATGGTGACTGTTGTATTCAATCCCAATGGCATTTCTGTGTTTCATCAACACTCTGAAAGTCCACAGATTACAGAATGCCTCCAGATGTGCATAGGAAACTACTACTCGTCTTCCAGGAAACGATCAAAGCGTAGACTGTTTGAGACATTACTCTTATGGAGGAAAGTGCGCATGGTGACTGTTGTAATGATTCCCGATGCAATTTTGGTGTTTCATCAACACTCTGATAGACCACAGATTACAGAACGCCTCCAGATGTGCATCGGAAACTACTATTGGCCTTCCAGGGAAAGATCAAAGCGTAGACTGTTTGAGACATTACTCCCATGGAGGAAAGTGCGCATGGTGACTGTTGTATTCAATCGCGATGCAATTTCTGTGTTTCATCAACACTCTGATACTCCACAGATTACAGAATGCCTCCAGATGTGCATCGGAAACTACTACTGGTCTTCCTTGGAGCGATCAAAGCGTAGACTGTTTGAGACATTACTCCCATGGAGGAATGTGCACATGGTGACTGTTGTATTCAATCCTGATGCCATTTCGGTGTTTCATCAACACTATGAAAGTCCACAGATTACAGAATGCCTCCAGATGTGCATCGGAAATACTTCTGGTCTTCCTGGGAACGATCAAAGCGTAGACTGTTAGAGACATTACTCTCATGGAGGAAAGTGCGCATGGTGACTGTCGTATTAAATCCCTATGCAATTTCTGTGTTTCATCAACACTCTGATACTCCACAGATTACAGAATGCCTTCAGATGTGCATCGGAAACTACTACTGGTCTTCCAGGGAACGATCAAGGCGTAGACTGTTGGAGACATTTCTCCCATGGAGGTAAGTGCGCATGGTGACTGTTGTATTCAATCCCGATGCAATTTCTGTGTTTCATCAACAGTCTGATAGTCGACAGATTACAGAATGTCTCCAGATGTGCATCAGAAACTACTACTGGTATTCCAGGGAACGATCAAAGCGTAAACTCTTTGAGACATTACTCCTATAGAGGAAAGTGCGCATGGTGACTGTTGTATTCAATCCCGATGCAATTTCTGTGTTTCATCAACACTCTGAAACTCCACAGATTACAGAATGCCTCCAGATGTGCATCGGAAACTACTACTGGTCTTCCTGGGAACGATCAAAGCGTAGACTATTTGAGACATTACTCCCATGGAGGAAAGTGCACATGGTGAATGTTGTATTCTATCCCGTTGCCATTTCGGTGTTTCATCAACTCTCTGAAAGTCCACAGATTACAGAATGCCTACAGATGTGCATCGGAAACTACTTCTGGTCTTCCTGGGAACGATCAAAGCGTAGACTGTTTGAGACATTACTCCCATAAAGGAAAGTGCGCATGGTTACTGTTGTATTCAATCTAGATGCAATTTCTGTGTTTCATCAACACTCTGATAGTCCACAGATTACAGAATGCCTCCAGATGTGCATCGGAAACTAACACTGGACTTCCAGGGGACGATCAATGCGTAGACTGTTTGAGACATTACTAACATGGAGGAAAGTGCGGAAGGTGACTATTGTATTCAATCCCGACGCAATTTCTGTGTTTCATCAACACTCTGATAGTCCACATATTACAGAATGAATCCAGATGTGCATCAGAAACTACTACTGGTATTCCATTGAACGATCAAAGCGTAAACTCTTTGAGACATTACTCCTATGGAGGAAAGTGCGCATGGTGACTGTTGTATTCAATCCCGATGCAATTTCTGTGTTTCATCAACAATCTGATAGTCCACAGATTACAGAATGATTCCAGATGTGCATCAGAATCTACTACTGGTATTCCATTGAACGATCAAAGCGTAAACTCTTTGAGACATTACTCCTATGGAGGAAAGTGCGCATGGTGACTGTTGTATTCAATCCCGATGAAATTTCTGTGTTTCATCAACACTCTGATACTCCACAGATTACAGAATGCCTCCAGATGTGCATCGGAAACTACTACTGGTCTTCCTGGGAACGATCAAAGCGTAGACTGTTTGAGACATTACTCCCATCGAGGAATGTGCACATGGTGACTGTTGTATTCAATCCCGATGCCATTTCGGTGTTTCATCAACACTCTGATAGTCCACAGATTACAGAATACCTCCAGATGTGCATCGGAAACTAACACTGGACTTCCAGGGGACGATCAATGCGTAGACTGTTTGAGACATTACTAACATGGAGGAAAGTGCGGAAGGTGACTATTGTATTCAATCCCGATGCAATTTCTGAGTTTCATCAACACTCTGATAGACCACTGGTTACAGAATGCCTCGAGATTTGCATCGGAAACTACGTCTGGTCTTCCAGGGAACGATCAAAGCGTAGGCTGTTTGAGACACTACTCCCATGGAGGAAAGTGCGCATGGTGACTGTTGTATTCAATCCCGTTGCAATTTCTGTGTTTCATCAACACTCTGATAGTCCACAGATTACAGAATGCCTCCAGATGTGCATCAGAAACTGCTACTGGTATTCCAGGGAACGATCAAAGCGTGAAATCATTGAGACATTACTCCTATGGAGGAAAGTGGGCATGGTGACTGTTGTATTCAATCCCGATGCAATTTCTGTGTTTCATCAACACTCTGATACTCCACAGATTACAGAATGCCTCTAGATGTGCATCGGAAACTCCTACTGGTCTTCCTGGGAACGATCAAAGCGTAGACTGTTTGAGACATTACTCCCATGGAGGAAAGTGCAAATGGTGACTGTTGTATTCAATCCCAATGCCATTTCTGTGTTTCATCAACACTCTGAAAGTCCACAGATTACAGAATGCCTCCAGATGTGCATAGGAAACTACTACTCGACTTCCAGGAAACGATCAAAGCGTAGACTGTTTGAGACATTAATCTTATGGAGGAAAGTGCGCATGGTGACTGTTGTATTCAATCCCGATGTAATTTTCGTGTTTCATCAACACTCTGATAGACCACAGATTACAGAATGCCTCCAGATGTGCATCGGAAACTACTATTGGACTTCCAGGGAAAGATCAAAGCGTAGACTGTTTGAGACATTACTCCCATGGAGGAAAGTGCGCACGGTGACTGTTGTATTCAATCCCGATGCAATTTCTGTGTTTCATCAACAGTCTGATAGTCCACAGATTACAGAATGAATCCAGATGTGCGTCAGAAACTACTACTGGTATTCCATTGAACGATCAAAGCGTAAACTCTTTGAGACATTACTCCTATGGAGGAAAGTGCGCATGGTGACTGTTGTATTCAATCCCGATGCAATTTCTGTGTTTCATCAACACTCTGATAGTCCACAGATTACAGAATGATTCCAGATGTGCATCAGAAACTACTACTGGTATTCCATTGAACGATCAAAGCGTAAACTCTTTGAGACATTACTCCTATGGAGGAAAGTGCGCATGGTGACTGTTGTATTCAATCCCGATGCCATTTCGGTGTTTCATCAACACTATGAAAGTCCACAGATTACAGAATACCTCCAGATGTGCATCGGAAATACTTCTGGTCTTCCTGGGAACGATCAAAGCGTAGACTGTTAGAGACATTACTCTCATGGAGGAAAGTGCGCATGGTGACTGTTGTATTAAATCCCGATGCAATTTCTGTGTTTCATCAACACTCTGATACTCCACAGATTACAGAATGCCTTCAGATGTGCATCGGTAACTATTACTGGATTTCCAGGGAACGATCAAAGCGTAGACTGTTTGAGACATTACTCCCATCGAGGGAAGTGCGCATGGTGACTGTTGTATTCAATCCCGATGCAATTTCTATGTTTCATCAGCACTCTGTTACTCCACAGATTACAGAATGCCTCCAGATCTGCATCGGAAACTACTACTGGTCTTAAAGGGAACGATCAAAGCGTAGACTCTTACAGACATTACTCCCATGGAGGAAAGTGCGCATGGTGACTGTTGTATTCAATCCCGATGCAATTTCTGTGTTTCATCAACACTCTGATAGTCCACAGATTACAGAATGCCTCCAGATGTGCATCAGAAACTACTTCTGGTCTTCCAGGGAACGATCAAAGCGTAGACTGTTTCAGACATTATTAACATGGAGGAAAGTGCGCATGGTGACTGTTGTATTTAATCCCGATGCCTTTTCTGTGTTTCATCAACACTTTGAAGATCCACAGATTACAGAATGCCTCCAGATGTGCATCGGAAACTACTACTGGCCTTCCAGGGAACGATCAAAACGTAGATTGTTCGAGATATTAATCCCATGGAGGAAAGTGCGTATGGTGACTGTTGTATTCAATCCCGATGCAATTTCTTTGTTTCATCAGCACTCTGATAGTTCACAGATTACAGAATGCCTCCAGATGTGCATCGGAATCTACTTCTGGTCTTCCAGGGAACTACCAAAGCGTAGACTGATTGAGACATTACTCCCATGGAGGAAAGTGCGCATGGTGACTGTTGTATTCAAACCCGATGCAATGTCTGTGTTTCATCAACACTCTGATAGTCCACAGATTACAGAATGCCTCCACATGTGCATCGGAAACTACTGCTGGACTTCCAGGGAACGATCAGGGCGTAGACTCTAAGAGACAATACTCCCATGGAGGAAGGAGCGCATGGTAACTGATGTATTCAATCCCGATGCAATTTCTGTGTTTCATCAACACTCTGATAGTCCACAGATTACTGAATGCCTCCAGGTGTGCATCGGAAACTAACACTGGTCTTCCAGGGAACGATCAGAGCGTAGACCGTTTGAGACAATACTAACATGGAGGGAAGTGGGCATGGTGACTGTTTCATTCAATCCCGATGCAATTTCTGTGTTTCATCAACACTTTGAATTTCCACAGATTACAGAATGTCTCCAGGTGTGCATCGGAAACTACTACTGGTCTTCCAGGGAACGATCAAAGCGTAGGCTGTTTGACACTACTCCCATGGAGGAAAGTGCGCATGGTGACTGTTGTATTCAATCCCGATGCAATTTCTGTGTTTCATCAGCACTCTGATAGTTCACAGATTACAGAATGCCTCCAGATGTGCATTAGAAACTACTGCTGGTATTCCGGGGAACGATGAAATCGTAAACTCTTTGAGACATTACTCCCATGGAATAAAGTGCGCATGGTGACTGTTGTATTCAATCCCGATGCAATTTCTGTGTTTCATCAACACTCTGATACTCCACAGATTACAGAATGCCTTCAGATGTGTATCGGAAACAACTACTGGTCTTCCTGGGAACGATCAAAGCGTAAACTGTTTGAGACATTACTCCCATGGAGGAAAGTGCACATGGTGACTGTTGTATTCAATCGCGATGCAATGTCTGTGTTTCATCAACACTCTGATAGTCCACAGATTACAGAATGCCTCCAGATGTGCATCGGAATTTACTTCTGGTCTTCCAGGGAACTACCAAAGCGTTGACTGTTTGAGACATTACTCCCATGGAGGAAAGTGCGCATGGTGACTGTTGTATTCAAACCCGATGCAATTTCTGTGTTTCATCAACACTCTGATAGTCCACAGATTACAGAGTGCCTCCAGATGTGCATCGGAAACTAACACTGGACTTCCAGGGGACGATCAATGCGTAGACAGTTTGAGAATTACTCCCATGGCGGAAAGTGCGCATGGTGACTGTTGTAATCAATCCCGATGCAATTTTAGTGTTTCATCAACACTCAGATAGTCCACAGATTACAGAATGCCTCCAGATGTGCATCGGAAACTACTATTGGTCTTCAGGGAACGATCAAAGCGTAGACAGTTAGAGACATTACTCCCATGGAGGAAACTGCGCATGGTGACTGTTGTATTCAATCCCTATGCATTTTCTGTGTTTCATCAACGCTCAGATAGTCTACTCATTACAGAATGCCTCCAGATGTGCTTCGGAAACTACTACTGGTCTTCCAGGGAACGATCAAAGCGTAGACTGTTTGAGACATTACTCCCATAAAGGAATGTGCGCATGGTGACTGTTGTATTCAATCCCGATGCAATTTCTGTGTTTCATCAACACTCTGATAGTCCACAGATTACAGAATGCCTCCACATGTTCATCAGAAACTACTACTGGTATTCCAGGGAACGATCAAAGCGTAAACTCTTTGAGACATTACTCCCATGGAGGGAAGTGCGCATGGTGACTGTTGTATTCAATCCAGACGCAATTTCTGTGTTTCATCAACACTCTGATACTCCACAGAATACAGAATGCCTCCAGATGTGCATCGGAAACTAACACTGGTCTTACAGGGAACGATCAAAGCGTAGACTGATTCAGACATTATTAACATGGAGGAAAGTGCGCATGGTGACTGTTGTATTCAATCCCGATGCAATTTCTGTGTTTCATCAACAGTCCGATAGTCCACTTATTACAGAATGCCTCCAGATGTGCATCGGAAACTACTACTGGACTTCCAGGGAACGATCAAAGCGTACACAATTTGAGACATTACTCTTATGGAGGGAAGAGCGCATGGCGACTGTTGTATTCAATCCCGATGCAATTTCTGTGTTTCAACAACACTCTGATAGTCCACAGATTACAGGATGCCTCTAGATATGCATCGGAAACTACTACTAGTCTTCCAGGGAATGATCAAAGCGTAGACTGTTTGAGACATTACTCCCATGGAGGACAGTGCGCATGGTGACTGTTGTATTCAATCCCGATGCAATTTCTGTGTTTCATCAACACTCTGATACTCCACAGATTACAGAATGCCTCCAGATGTCCATCGGAAACTACCACTCGTCTTCCAGTGAACGATCAAAGCGTAGACTGTTGGAGACATTTCTCCTATGGAGGAAAGTGCGCATGGTGACTGTTGTATTCAATCCCGATGCAATTTCTGTGTTTCAGCAACACTCTGATAGTCCACAGGTTACTGAATGCCTCCAGGTGTGCATCGGAAACTAACACCGGTCTTCCAGGGAACGATCAAAGCGTAGACCGTTTGAGACAATACTAACATGGAGGGAAGTGCGCACCGTGACTGTTTCATTCAATCCCGATGCAATTTCTGTGTTTCATCAACTCTTTGAATTTCTACAGATTACAGAATGTCTCCAGGTGTGCATCGGAAACTACTACTGGTCATCCAGGGAACGATCAAACCGTAGACTGTTTGAGACATTGCTCCTATGGAGGAAAATGGACATGGTGGCTGTGGTAATCAATCCCGATGCAATTTCTGTGTTTGATCAACACTCTGATAGTCCACAGATTACAGTATGACCCCAGATGTGCATCGGAAACTACTACTGGTCTTCCAGGGAACGATCAAAGCGTAGACTGTTTGAGATATTACTCCCATAAAGGAAAGTGCGCATGGTGACTGTTGTTTTCAATCCCGATGCAATTTCTGTGTTTCATCAACACTCTGATAGTCCACAGATTACAGAATGCCTCCAGATGTGCATCGGAAACTACTTCTGGTCTTCCAGGGAACGATCAAAGCGTAGGCTGTTTGACCCTACTGCCATGGAGGAAAGTGCGCATGGTGACTGTTGTATTCAATCCCGATGCAATTTCTTTGTTTCATCAGCACTCTGATAGTTCACAGATTACAGAATGCCTCCAGATGTGCATCGGAATCTACTTCTGGTCTTCCAGGGAACTACCAAAGCGTAGACTGATTGAGACATTACTCCCATGGAGGAAAGTGCGCATGGTGACTGTTGTATTCAAACCCGATGCAATGTCTGTGTTTCATCAACACTCTGATAGTCCACAGATTACAGAATGGCTCCAAATGTGCATCGGAAACTAACACTGGACTTCCAGGGGACGATCAATGCGTAGACTGTTTGAGACATTACTAACATGGAGAAAAGTGCGGAAGGTGACTATTGTATTCAATCCCGATGCAACATCTGTGTTTCATCAACACTCTGATAGTCCACAGGTTAAAGAATGCCTCGAGATTTTCATCGGAAACTACGTCTGGTCTTCCAGGGAACGATCAAAGCGTAGGCTGTTTGAGACACTACTCCCATGGAGGAAAGTGCGCATGGTGACTGTTGTATTCAATCCCGTTGCAATTTCTGTGTTTCATCAACACTCTGATAGTCCACAGATTACAGAATGCCTCCAGATGTGCATCAGAAACAGCTACTGGTATTCCAGGGAACGATCAAAGCGTGAACTCATTGAGACATTACTCCTATGGAGGAAAGTGGGCATGGTGACTGTTGTATTCAATCCCGATGCAATTTCTGTGTTTCATCAACACTCTGATACTCCACAGTTTACAGAATGCCTCTAGATGTGCATCGGAAACTACTACTGGTCTTCCTGGGAACGATCAAAGCGTAGACAGTTTGAGACATTACTCCCATGGAGGAAAGTGCAAATGGTGACTGTTGTATTCAATCCCAATGGCATTTCTGTGTTTCATCAACACTCTGAAAGTCCACAGATTACAGAATGCCTCCAGATGTGCATAGGAAACTACTACACGACTTCCAGGAAACGATCAAAGCGTAGACTGTTTGAGACATTACTCTTATGGAGGAAAGTGCGCATGGTGACTGTTGTAATGATTCCCGATGCAATTTTGGTGTTTCATCAACACTCTGATAGACCACAGATTACAGAACGCCTCCAGATGTGCATCGGAAACTACTATTGGCCTTCCAGGGAAAGATCAAAGCGTAGACTGTTTGAGACATTACTCCCATGGAGGAAAGTGCGCATGGTGACTGTTGTATTCAATCGCGATGCAATTTCTGTGTTTCATCAACACTCTGATACTCCACAGATTACAGAATGCCTCCAGATGTGCATCGGAAACTACTACTGGTCTTCCTTGGAGCGATCAAAGCGTAGACTGTTTGAGACATTACTCCCATGGAGGAATGTGCACATGGTGACTGTTGTATTCAATCCCGATGCCATTTCGGTGTTTCATCAACACTATGAACGTCCACAGATTACAGAATGCCTCCAGATGTGCATCGGAAATACTTCTGGTCTTCCTGGGAACGATCAAAGCGTAGACTGTTAGAGACATTACTCTCATGGAGGAAAGTGGGCATGGTGACTGTCGTATTAAATCCCTATGCAATTTCTGTGTTTCATCAACACTCTGATACTCCACAGATTACAGAATGCCTCCACATGTTCATCAGAAACTACTACTGGTATTCCAGGGAACGATCAAAGCGTAAACTCTTTGAGACATTACTCCCATGGAGGGAAGTGCGCATGGTGACTGTTGTATTCAATCCAGACGCAATTTCTGTGTTTCATCAACACTCTGATACTCCACAGAATACAGAATGCCTCCAGATGTGCATCGGAAACTAACACTGGTCTTACAGGGAACGATCAAAGCGTAGACTGATTCAGACATTATTAACATGGAGGAAAGTGCGCATGGTGACTGTTGTATTCAATCCCGATGCAATTTCTGTGTTTCATCAACAGTCCGATAGTCCACTTATTACAGAATGCCTCCAGATGTGCATCGGAAACTACTACTGGACTTCCAGGGAACGATCAAAGCGTACACAATTTGAGACATTACTCTTATGGAGGGAAGAGCGCATGGCGACTGTTGTATTCAATCCCGATGCAATTTCTGTGTTTCAACAACACTCTGATAGTCCACAGATTACAGGATGCCTCTAGATATGCATCGGAAACTACTACTAGTCTTCCAGGGAATGATCAAAGCGTAGACTGTTTGAGACATTACTCCCATGGAGGACAGTGCGCATGGTGACTGTTGTATTCAATCCCGATGCAATTTCTGTGTTTCATCAACACTCTGATACTCCACAGATTACAGAATGCCTCCAGATGTCCATCGGAAACTACCACTCGTCTTCCAGTGAACGATCAAAGCGTAGACTGTTGGAGACATTTCTCCTATGGAGGAAAGTGCGCATGGTGACTGTTGTATTCAATCCCGATGCAATTTCTGTGTTTCAGCAACACTCTGATAGTCCACAGGTTACTGAATGCCTCCAGGTGTGCATCGGAAACTAACACCGGTCTTCCAGGGAACGATCAAAGCGTAGACCGTTTGAGACAATACTAACATGGAGGGAAGTGCGCACCGTGACTGTTTCATTCAATCCCGATGCAATTTCTGTGTTTCATCAACTCTTTGAATTTCTACAGATTACAGAATGTCTCCAGGTGTGCATCGGAAACTACTACTGGTCATCCAGGGAACGATCAAACCGTAGACTGTTTGAGACATTGCTCCTATGGAGGAAAATGGACATGGTGGCTGTGGTAATCAATCCCGATGCAATTTCTGTGTTTGATCAACACTCTGATAGTCCACAGATTACAGTATGACCCCAGATGTGCATCGGAAACTACTACTGGTCTTCCAGGGAACGATCAAAGCGTAGACTGTTTGAGATATTACTCCCATAAAGGAAAGTGCGCATGGTGACTGTTGTTTTCAATCCCGATGCAATTTCTGTGTTTCATCAACACTCTGATAGTCCACAGATTACAGAATGCCTCCAGATGTGCATCGGAAACTACTTCTGGTCTTCCAGGGAACGATCAAAGCGTAGGCTGTTTGACCCTACTGCCATGGAGGAAAGTGCGCATGGTGACTGTTGTATTCAATCCCGATGCAATTTCTTTGTTTCATCAGCACTCTGATAGTTCACAGATTACAGAATGCCTCCAGATGTGCATCGGAATCTACTTCTGGTCTTCCAGGGAACTACCAAAGCGTAGACTGATTGAGACATTACTCCCATGGAGGAAAGTGCGCATGGTGACTGTTGTATTCAAACCCGATGCAATGTCTGTGTTTCATCAACACTCTGATAGTCCACAGATTACAGAATGGCTCCAAATGTGCATCGGAAACTAACACTGGACTTCCAGGGGACGATCAATGCGTAGACTGTTTGAGACATTACTAACATGGAGAAAAGTGCGGAAGGTGACTATTGTATTCAATCCCGATGCAACATCTGTGTTTCATCAACACTCTGATAGTCCACAGGTTAAAGAATGCCTCGAGATTTTCATCGGAAACTACGTCTGGTCTTCCAGGGAACGATCAAAGCGTAGGCTGTTTGAGACACTACTCCCATGGAGGAAAGTGCGCATGGTGACTGTTGTATTCAATCCCGTTGCAATTTCTGTGTTTCATCAACACTCTGATAGTCCACAGATTACAGAATGCCTCCAGATGTGCATCAGAAACAGCTACTGGTATTCCAGGGAACGATCAAAGCGTGAACTCATTGAGACATTACTCCTATGGAGGAAAGTGGGCATGGTGACTGTTGTATTCAATCCCGATGCAATTTCTGTGTTTCATCAACACTCTGATACTCCACAGTTTACAGAATGCCTCTAGATGTGCATCGGAAACTACTACTGGTCTTCCTGGGAACGATCAAAGCGTAGACAGTTTGAGACATTACTCCCATGGAGGAAAGTGCAAATGGTGACTGTTGTATTCAATCCCAATGGCATTTCTGTGTTTCATCAACACTCTGAAAGTCCACAGATTACAGAATGCCTCCAGATGTGCATAGGAAACTACTACTCGACTTCCAGGAAACGATCAAAGCGTAGACTGTTTGAGACATTACTCTTATGGAGGAAAGTGCGCATGGTGACTGTTGTAATGATTCCCGATGCAATTTTGGTGTTTCATCAACACTCTGATAGACCACAGATTACAGAACGCCTCCAGATGTGCATCGGAAACTACTATTGGCCTTCCAGGGAAAGATCAAAGCGTAGACTGTTTGAGACATTACTCCCATGGAGGAAAGTGCGCATGGTGACTGTTGTATTCAATCGCGATGCAATTTCTGTGTTTCATCAACACTCTGATACTCCACAGATTACAGAATGCCTCCAGATGTGCATCGGAAACTACTACTGGTCTTCCTTGGAGCGATCAAAGCGTAGACTGTTTGAGACATTACTCCCATGGAGGAATGTGCACATGGTGACTGTTGTATTCAATCCCGATGCCATTTCGGTGTTTCATCAACACTATGAAAGTCCACAGATTACAGAATGCCTCCAGATGTGCATCGGAAATACTTCTGGTCTTCCTGGGAACGATCAAAGCGTAGACTGTTAGAGACATTACTCTCATGGAGGAAAGTGGGCATGGTGACTGTCGTATTAAATCCCTATGCAATTTCTGTGTTTCATCAACACTCTGATACTCCACAGATTACAGAATGCCTTCAGATGTGCATCGGAAACTACTACTGGTCTTCCAGGGAACGATCAAAGCGTAGACTCTTAGAGACATTACTCCCATGGAGGGAAGTGCGCATGGTGACTGTTGTATTCAATCCCGATGCAATTTCTGTGTTTCATCAACACTCGGATAGTCCACAGATTACAGAATACCTCCAGATGTGCATCGGAAACTGCTACTGGTCTTCCAGGGAACGATCAAAGCGTAGACTGTTTGAGACACTACTCCCATGGAGAAAAGTGCGCATGGTGACGGTTGTATTCAATTCCGAAGCAATTTCTGAGTTTCATCAACACTCTGATAGTCGACAGATTACAGAATGTCTCCAGATGTGCATCAGAAACTACTACTGGTATTCCAGGGAACGATCAAAGCGTAAACTCTTTGAGACATTACTCCTATAGAGGAAAGTGCGCATGGTGACTGTTGTATTCAATCCCGATGCAATTTCTGTGTTTCATCAACACTCTGAAACTCCACAGATTACAGAATGCCTCCAGATGTGCATCGGAAACTACTACTGGTCTTCCTGGGAACGATCAAAGCGTAGACTATTTGAGACATTACTCCCATGGAGGAAAGTGCACATGGTGAATGTTGTATTCTATCCCGTTGCCATTTCGGTGTTTCATCAACTCTCTGAAAGTCCACAGATTACAGAATGCCTACAGATGTGCATCGGAAACTACTTCTGGTCTTCCTGGGAACGATCAAAGCGTAGACTGTTTGAGACATTACTCCCATAAAGGAAAGTGCGCATGGTTACTGTTGTATTCAATCTAGATGCAATTTCTGTGTTTCATCAACACTCTGATAGTCCACAGATTACAGAATGCCTCCAGATGTGCATCGGAAACTAACACTGGACTTCCAGGGGACGATCAATGCGTAGACTGTTTGAGACATTACTAACATGGAGGAAAGTGTGGAGGGTGACTATTGTATTCAATCCCGATGCAATTTCTGAGTTTCATCAACACTCTGATAGTCCACAGGTTACAGAATGCCTCGAGATTTGCATCGGAAACTACGTCTGGTCTTCCAGGGAACGATAAAAGCGTAGGCTGTTTGAGACACTACTCCCATGGAGGAAAGTGTGCATGGTGACTGTTGTATTCAATCCCGTTGAAATTTCTGTGTTTCATCAACACTCTGATAGTCCACAGATTACAGAATGCCTCCAGATGTGCATCAGAAACTGCTACTGGTATTCGAGGGAACGATCAAAGCGTGAAATCATTGAGACATTACTCCTATGGAGGAAAGTGGGCATGGTGACTGTTGTATTCAATCCCGATGCAATTTCTGTGTTTCATCAACACTCTGATACTCCACAGATTACAGAATGCCTCTAGATGTGCATCGGAAACTCCTACTGGTCTTCCTGGGAACGATCAAAGCGTAGACTGTTTGAGTCATTACTCCCATGGAGGAAAGTGCAAATGGTGACTGTTGTATTCAATCCCAATGCCATTTCTGTGTTTCATCAACACTCTGAAAGTCCACAGATTACAGAATGCCTCCAGATGTGCATAGGAAACTACTACTCGACTTCCAGGAAACGATCAAAGCGTAGACTGTTTGAGACATTACTCTTATGGAGGAAAGTGCGCATGGTGACTGTTGTATTCAATCCCGATGCAATTTTCGTGTTTCATCAACACTCTGATAGACCACAGATTACAGAATGCCTCCAGATGTGCATCGGAAACTACTATTGGACTTCCAGGGAAAGATCAAAGCGTAGACTGATTGAGACATTACTCCCATGGAGGAAAGTGCGCACGGTGACTGTTGTATTCAATCCCGATGCAATTTCTGTGTTTCATCAACAGTCTGATAGTCCACATATTACAGAATGAATCCAGATGTGCATCAGAAACTACTACTGGTATTCCATTGAACGATCAAAGCGTAAACTCTTTGAGACATTACTCCTATGGAGGAAAGTGCGCATGGTGACTGTTGTATTCAATCCCGATGCAATTTCTGTGTTTCATCAACACTCTGATAGTCCACAGATTACAGAATGATTCCAGATGTGCATCAGAAACTACTACTGGTATTCCATTGAACGATCAAAGCGTAAACTCTTTGAGACATTACTCCTATGGAGGAAAGTGCGCATGGTGACTGTTGTATTCAATCCCGATGAAATTTCTGTGTTTCATCAACACTCTGATACTCCACAGATTACAGAATGCCTCCAGATGTGCATCGGAAACTACTACTGGTCTTCCTGGGAACGATCAAAGCGTAGACTGTTTGAGACATTACTCCCATCGAGGAATGTGCACATGGTGACTGTTGTATTCAATCCCGATGCCATTTCGGTGTTTCATCAACACTCTGATAGTCCACAGATTACAGAATACCTCCAGATGTGCATCGGAAACTAACACTGGTCTTCCAGGGAACGATCAAAGCGTAGGCTGTTTGAGACACTACTCCCATGGAGGAAAGTGCGCATGGTGACTGTTGTATTCAATCCCGTTGCAATTTCTGTGTTTCATCAACACTCTGATAGTCCACAGATTACAGAATGCCTCCTGATGTGCATCAGAAACTGCTACTGGTATTCCAGGTAACGATCAAAGCGTGAAATCATTGAGACATTACTCCTATGGAGGAAAGTGGGCATGGTGACTGTTGTATTCAATCCCGATGCAATTTCTGTGTTTCATCAACACTCTGATACTCCACAGATTACAGAATGCCTCTAGATGTGCATCGGAAACTCCTACTGGTCTTCCTGGGAACGATCAAAGCGTAGACTGTTTGAGACATTACTCCCATGGAGGAAAGTGCAAATGGTGACTGTTGTATTCAATCCCAATGCCATTTCTGTGTTTCATCAACACTCTGAAAGTCCACAGATTACAGAATGCCTCCAGATGTGCATAGGAAACTACTACTCGACTTCCAGGAAACGATCAAAGCGTAGACTGTTTGAGACATTACTCTTATGGAGGAAAGTGCGCATGGTGACTGTTGTATTCAATCCCGATGCAATTTTCGTGTTTCATCAACACTCTGATAGACCACAGATTACAGAATGCCTCCAGATGTGCATCGGAAACTACTACTGGACTTCCAGGGAAAGATCAAAGCGTAGACTGTTTGAGACATTACTCCCATGGAGGAAAATGCGCACGGTGACTGTTGTATTCAATCCCGATGCAATTTCTGTGTTTCATCAACAGTCTGATAGTCCACAGATTACAGAATGAATCCAGATGTGCGTCAGAAACTACTACTGGTATTCCATTGAACGATCAAAGCGTAAACTCTTTGAGACATTACTCCTATGGAGGAAAGTGCGCATGGTGACTGTTGTATTCAATCCCGATGCAATTTCTGTGTTTCATCAACACTCTGATAGTCCACAGATTACAGAATGATTCCAGATGTGCATCAGAAACTACTACTGGTATTCCATTGAACGATCAAAGCGTAAACTCTTTGAGACATTACTCCTATGGAGGAAAGTGCGCATGGTGACTGTTGTATTCAATCCCGATGCCATTTCGGTGTTTCATCAACACTATGAAAGTCCACAGATTACAGAATACCTCCAGATGTGCATCGGAAATACTTCTGGTCTTCCTGGGAACGATCAAAGCGTAGACTGTTAGAGACATTACTCTCATGGAGGAAAGTGCGCATGGTGACTGTTGTATTAAATCCCGATGCAATTTCTGTGTTTCATCAACACTCTGATACTCCACAGATTACAGAATGCCTTCAGATGTGCATCGGTAACTATTACTGGATTTCCAGGGAACGATCAAAGCGTAGACTGTTTGAGACATTACTCCCATCGAGGGAAGTGCGCATGGTCACTGTTGTATTCAATCCCGATGCAATTTCTATGTTTCATCAGCACTCTGTTACCCCACAGATTACAGAATGCCTCCAGATCTGCATCGGAAACTACTACTGGTCTTAAAGGGAACGATCAAAGCGTAGACTCTTACAGACATTACTCCCATGGAGGAAAGTGCGCATGGTGACTGTTGTATTCAATCCCGATGCAATTTCTGTGTTTCATCAACACTCTGATAGTCCACAGATTACAGAATGCCTCCAGATGTGCATCAGGAACTACTTCTGGTCTTCCAGGGAACGATCAAAGCGTAGACTGTTTCAGACATTATTAACATGGAGGAAAGTGCGCATGGTGACTGTTGTATTTAATCCCGATGCCTTTTCTGTGTTTCATCAACACTTTGAAGATCCACAGATTACAGAATGCCTCCAGATGTGCATCGGAAACTACTACTGGCCTTCCAGGGAACGATCAAAACGTAGATTGTTCGAGATATTAATCCCATGGAGGAAAGTGCGTATGGTGACTGTTGTATTCAATCCCGATGCAATTTCTGTGTTTCATCAACACTCTGATACTCCACAGATTACAGAATGCCTCCAGATGTGCATCGGAAACTACTATTGGTCTTCAGGGAACGATCAAAGCGAAGACTGTTTGAGACATTACTCCCATAAAGGAAAGTGTGCATGGTGACTGTTGTATTCAATCCCGATGCAATTTCTGTGTTTCATCAACACTCTGATAGTCGACAGATTACAGAATGCCTCCAGATGTTCATCAGAAACTACTACTGGTATTCCAGGGAACGATCAAAGCGTAAACTCTTTGAGACATTACTCCCATGGAGGAAAGTGCGCATGGTGACTGTTGTATTCAATCCAGATGCAATTTCTGTGTTTCATCAACACTCTGATACTCCACAGAATACAGAATACCTCCAGATGTGCATCGGAAACTAACACTGGTCTTACAGGGAACGATCAAAGCGTAGACTGTTTCAGACATTATTAACATGGAGGAGAAGTGCGCATCGTGACTGTTGTATTCAATCCCGATGCAATTTCTGTGTTTCATCAACAGTCCGATAGTCCACTTATTACAGAATGCCTCCAGATGTGCATAGGAAACTACTACTGGACTTCCAGGGAACGATCAAAGCGTACACAATTTGAGACATTACTCTTATGGAGGGAAGTGCGCATGGCGACTGTTGTATTCAATCCCGATGCAATTTTAGTGTTTCATCAACACTCTGATAGTCCACAGATTACAGAATGCCTCCACATGTGCATCGGAAACTACTACTGGTCTTCCAGGGAACGATCAAGGCGTAGACTCTAAGAGACATTACTCCCATGGAGGAAGGTGCTCATGGTGACTGTTGTATTCAATCCCGATGCAATTTCTGTGTTTCATCAACACTCTGATAGTCCACAGATTACTGAATGCCTCCAGGTGTGCATCGGAAACTAACACTGGTCTTCCAGGGAACGATCAAAGCATAAACTGTTTGAGACAATACTAACATGGAGGGAAGTGCGCATGGTGACTGTTTCATTCAATCCCGATGCAATTTCTGTGTTTCATCAACACTTTGAATTTCCACAGATTACAGAATGTCTCCAGGTGTGCATCGGAAACTACTACTGGTCTTCCAGGGAACGATCAAAGCGTAGGCTGTTTGACACTACTCCCATGGAGGAAAGTGCGCATGGTGACTGTTGTATTCAATCCCGATGCAATTTCAGTGTTTCATCAGCACTATGATAGTTCACAGATTACAGAATGCCTCCAGATGTGCATCAGAAACTACTGCTGATATTCCGGGGAACGATGAAAGCGTAAACTCTTTGAGACATTACTCCCAAAGAATAAAGTGCGCATGGTGACTGTTGTATTCAATCCCGATGCAATTTCTGTGTTTCATCAACACTCTGATACTCCACAGATTACAGAATGCCTCCAGATGTGTATCGGAAACAACTACTGGTCTTCCTGGGAACGATCAAAGTGTAGACTGTTTGAGACATTACTCCCATGGAGGAAAGTGCACATGGTGACTGTTATATTCAATCCCGATGCAATGTCTGTGTTTCATCAACACTCTGATAGTCCAAAGATTACAGAATGCCTCCAGATGTGCATCGGAATCTACTTCTGGTCTTCCAGGGAACTACCAAAGCGTAGACTGTTTGAGACATTACTCGCATGGAGGAAAGTGCGCATAGTGACTGTTGTATTCAAACCCGATGCAATTTCTGTGTTTCATCAACACTCTGATAGTCCACAGATTACAGAGTGCCTCCAGATGTGCATCGGAAACTAACACTGGACTTCCAGGGGACGATCAAAGCGTAGGCTGTTTGAGAACTACTCCCATGGCGGAAAGTGCGCATGGTGACTGTTGTAATCAATCCCGATGCAATTTTAGTGTTTCATCAACACTCAGATAGTCCACAGATTACAGAATGCCTCCAGATGTGCATCGGAAACTACTATTGGTCTTCAGGGAACGATCAAAGCGTAGACAGTTAGAGACATTACTCCCATGGAGGAAACTGCGCATGCTGACTGTTGTATTCAATCCCTATGCATTTTCTGTGTTTCATCAACGCTCAGATAGTCTACTGATTACAGAATGCCTCCAGATGTTCATCAGAAACTACTACTGGTATTCCAGGGAACGATCAAAGCGTAAACTCTTTGAGACATTACTCCCATGGAGGGAAGTGCGCATGGTGACTGTTGTATTCAATCCCGATGCCTTTTCTGTGTTTCATCAACACTTTGAAGATCCACAGATTACAGAATGCCTCCAGATGTGCATCGGAAACTACTACTGGCCTTCCAGGGAACGATCAAAACGTAGAATGTTCGAGATATTAATCCCATGGAGGAAAGTGCGCATGGTGACTGTTGTATTCAATCCCGATGCAATATCTGTGTTTCATCAACAGTCCGATAGTCCACTTATTACATAATGCCTCCAGATGTGCATCGGAAACTAACACTGGACTTCCAGGTGACGATCAAAGCGTAGACTGTTTGAGACGTTACTAACATGGAGGGAAGTGCGGAAGGTGACTATTGTATTCAATCCCGATGCAATTTCTGTGTTTCATCAACACTCTGATAGTCCACAGATTACAGAATGCCTCGAGATGTGCATCGGAAATTACTTCTGGTCTTCCAGGGAACGATCAAAGCGTAGGCTGTTTGAGACACTTCTCCCATGGAGGAAAGTGAGCATGGTGACTGTTGTACTCAATCCCGATGCAATTTCTGTGTTTCATCAACACTCTGACAGTCCACAGATTACAGAATACCTCCAGATGTGCATCGGAAACTACTACTGGTCTTCCAGGGAACGATCAAGGCGTAGACTGTTTAAGACATTACTCCCATGGAGGAATGTGCGCATGGTGACTGTTGTATTCAATCCCGATGAAATTTCTGTGTTTCATCAACACTCAGCTAGTCCACAGATTTCAGAATGCCTCCAGATGTGCATCGGAAACTACTTCTGGTCTTCCAGGGAACGATCAGAGCGTAGACTGTTTGAGACATTACTCTCATGGAGGTAAGTGGGCATGGTGACTGTTGTATTCAATCCCGATGCAATTTCTGTGTTTCATCATCACTCTGATAGTCCACAGATTGCAGAATGCCTCCAGATGTGCATCGGAAACTACTACTGGTCTTCCAGGGAACGATTAAAGCGTAGACTGTTTAAGACACTACTCCCATGGAGGAAAGTGCGCATGGTGACTGTTGTATTCAATCCCGAAGCAATTTCTGTGTTTCATCAACACTCTGATAGTCCACAGATTACAGAATGCCTCCAGATGTGCATCAGAAACTACTACTGGTATTCCAGGGAACGATCAAAGCGTTAACTCTTTGAGACATTACTCCCATGGAGGGAAGTGCGCATGGTGACTGTTGTATTCAATCCAGATGCAATTTCTGTGTTTCATCAACACTCAGTTAGTCCACAGATTTCAGAATGCCTCCAGATGTGCATCGGAAACTACTACTGGTCTTCCAGGGAACGATCAAAGCGTAGACTGTTTGAGACACTACTCTCATGGAGGAACGTGCGCATGGTGACTGTTGTATTCAATCCCGATGCAATTTCTGTGTTTCATCAACGGTCCGATAGTCCACTTATTACAGAATGCCTCCAGATGTGCATTGGAAACTACTACTGGACTTCCAGGGAACGATCAAAACGTAGACAATTTGAGACATTACTTTTATGGAGGGAAGTGCGCATGGCGACTGTTGTATTCAATCACGATGCAATTTTAGTGTTTCATCAACACTCTGATAGTCCACAGATTACAGAATGCCTCCACATGTGCATCGGAAACTACTACTGGTCTTCCAGGGAACGATCAAGGCGTAGACTCTAAGAGACATTACTCCCATGGAGGAAGGTGCGCATGGTGACTGTTGTATTCAATCCCGATGCAATTTCTGTGTTTCATCAACACTCTGATAGTCCACAGATTACTGAATGCCTCCAGGTGTGCATCGGAAACTAACACTGGTCTTCCAGGGAACGATCAAATCGTAGACCGTTTGAGACAATACTAACATGGAGGGAAGTGCGCATGGTGATGGTTTATTCAATCCCGATGCAATTTCTGTGTTTCATCAACACTTTGAATTTCCACAGATTACAGAATGTCTCCAGGTGTGCATCGGAAACTACTACTGGTCTTCCAGGGAACGATCAAAGCGTAGGCTGTTTGACACTACTCCCATGGAGGAAAGTGCGCATGGTGACTGTTGTATTCAATCCCGATGCAATTTCTGTGTTTCATCAGCACTCTGATAGTTCACAGATTGTAGAATGCCTCCAGGTGTGCATCAGAAACTACTGCTGGTATTCCAGGGAACGATGAAAGCGTAAACTCTTTGAGACATTACTCCCATGTAATAAAGTGCGCATGGTGACTGTTGTATTCAATCCCGATGCAATTTCTGTGTTTCATCAACACTCTGATACTCCACAGATTACAGAATGCCTCCAGATGTGTATCGGAAAAAACTACTGGTCTTCCTGGGAACGATCAAAGCGTAGACTGTTTGAGACATTACTCCCATGGAGGGAAGTGCGCATGGTGACTGTTGTATTCAATCCAGATGCAATTTCTGTGTTTCATCAGCACTCTGATACTCCACAGATTACAGAATGCCTCCAGATGTGCATCGGAAACTAACACTGGTCTTACAGGGAACAATCAAAGCGTAGACTGTTTCAGACATTATTAACATGGAGGAAAGTGCGCATGGTGACTGTTGTATTCAATCACGATGCCTTTTCTGTGTTTCATCAACACTTTGAAGATCCACAGATTACAGAATGCTACCAGATGTGCATCGGAAACTACTACTGACCTTCCAGGGAACGATCAAAACGTAGAATGTTCGAGATTTTAATCCCATGGAGGAAAGTGCGCATTGTGACTGTTGTATTCAATCCCGATGCAATTTCTGTGTATCATCAACAGTCCGATAGTCCACTTATTACAGAATGCCTCCAGATGTGCATCGGAAACTAACACTGGACTTCCAGGTGACGATCAATGCGTAGACTGTTTGAGACGTTACTAACATGGAGGAAAGTGCGGAAGGTGAATATTGTATTCAATCCCGATGCAATTTCTGTGTTTCATCAACACTCTGATAGTCCACAGATTACAGAATGCCTCGAGATGTGCATCGGAAAGTACTTCTGGTCTTCCAGGGAACGATCAAAGCGTAGGCTGTTTGAGACACTACTCCCATGGAGAAAAGTGAGCATGGTGACTGTTGTACTCAATCCCGATGCAATTTCTGTGTTTCATCAATACTCGGATAGCCCACAAATTACAGAATGACTCCAGATGTGCATCAGAAACTACCACTGGTATTCCAGGGAACTATCAAAGTGTAAACTATTTGTGACATTACTCCGAAGGAGGAAAGTGCGCATGGTGACTGTTGTATTCAATCCCAATGCAATCTCTGTGTTTCATCAACTCTCTGATACTCCACAGATTACAGAATGCCTCTAGATGTTCATCGGAAACTACTACTGGTCTTGCAGGGAACGATCATAGCGTAGACTCTTTGATACATTACTGCCATGGAGGAAAGTGCGCATGGTGACTGTTGTATTCAATCCCGATGCAATTTTTGTGTTTCATCAACAGTCTGATAGTCCACGAATTACAGAATGCCTCCAGATGTGCATCGGAAACTACTACTGGTCTTCCAGGGAACGATCAAAGCGTAGACAGTTTGAGACATTGCTCCCATGGAGAAAAGTGCACATGGTGACTGTTGTATTTAATCCCGATGCAAAATTCTGTGTTTCATCAACACTCTGATAGTCCACAGATTACAGAATGCCTCCAGATGTGCATCGGAAACTACTACTGGCCTTCCAGGTAACGATCAAAGCGTAAACTGTTTGAGACATTACTCCCATGGAGGAAAGTGTGGAAGGTGACTATTGTATTCAATCCCGATGCAATTTCTGTGTTTCATCAACACTCTGATAGTCCACAGATTACAGAATGCCTCCAGATGTGCATCGGAAACTACTTCTGGTCTTCCAGGGAACGATCAAAGCGTAGGCTGTTTGAGACACTACTCCCATGGAGGAAACTGTGCATGGTGACAGTTGTACTCAATCGCGATGCTATTTCTGTGTTTCATCAACACTCTGATAGTCCACAAATTACAGAATGCCTCCAGAAGTGCATCAGAAACTACCACTGGTATTCCAGGGAATGATCAAAGTGTAAACTATTTGAGACATTACTCCCAAGGAGGAAAGTGCGCATGGTGACTGTTGTATTCAATCCCAATGCAATTTCTGTGTTTCATCAACTCTCTTATACTCCACAGATTACAGAATGCCTCCAGATGTTCATCGGAAACTACTACTGGTCTTCCAGGGAACGATCAGAGCGTAGACTGTTTGATACATTACTGCCATGGAGGAAAGTGCTCATCCTGACTGTTGTATTCAATCCCGATGGAATTTCTGTGTTTCATCAACAGTGTGATAGTCCACGAATTACAGAATGCCTCCAGATGTGCATCGGAAACTACTATTGGTCTTCAGGGAAGGATCAAAGAGTGGACTGTTTGAGACATTCCTCCCATGGAGGAAATTGCGCATGGTGACTGTTGTATTAAATCCCGATGCAATTTCCGTGTTTCATCAACTCTCTGGTAGTCCCCAGATTCCAGATTGCCTCCAGATGTGCATCGGAAACTACTACCGGTCTTCCTGGGAACGATCAAAGCGTAGACTGTTAGAGACATTACTCCCATGGAGGAAAGTGCTCATCCTGACTGTTGTATTTGATCCCGATGCAATTTCTATGTTTCATCAACACTTTGAAGGTCCACAGATGACAGAATGCCTCCAGATGTGCATCGGAAACTACTACTGGTCTTCCAGGGAACGATCAAATCGTAGACGTTTTGAGACATTAGTCCCCTGCAAGAAAGTGCGCATGGTGACTCTTATATTCAATCCCGATGCCATTTCTGTGTTTCATCAACACTCGGATAGTCCACAGTTTACAGAATGCCCCCAGATGTGCATCGGAAACTACATATTGTCTTCCAGGGAACGATCAAAGCGTAGACTGTTTGAGACATTAGTCCCATGGAGGAAAGTGCGCATGGTGACTGTTGTATTCATTCCCGATGCAATTTCTGTGTTTCATCAACACTCTGATAGTAAACAGATTACAGAATGCCATCAGATGTGCATCGGAAACTACTACTGGTACTCCAGGGAACGATCAAAGCGTAGACTGTTTGAGACACTACTCCTGTGGAGGAAACTGACCATGGTGGCTGTTGTATTCAATCCCGATGCAATTTCTGTGTTTCATCAACACTCTGATAGTCCACAGATTACAGAATGCCTCCTGATGTGCATCGGACACTACTACTGGTCTTTCAGCGAACGATCAAAGCGTAGACTGTTAGTGACATTATTCCCAATTAGGAAAGTGTGTATGGTGACTGTCGTATTCAATCCCGATGCAATTTCCGTGTTTCATCAACACTCTGATAGTACACAGATTACAGAATACCTCCAGATGTGCATCGGAAACTACCACTGGTCGTCCAGGGAACGATCAGAGCGTGGACTGTTTGAGACATTCCTCCCATGGTGGAAAGTGCGCATGGTGACTGTTGTATTCAATCCCGATGCAATTTCTGTGTTTCATCAACTCTCTGGTAGTCCCCAGATTACAGATTGCCTCCAGATGTGCATCGGAAACTACTACTGGTCTTCCTGGGAACGATCAAAGCGTAGACTGTTTGAGACATTACTCCCATGAGGAAATGTGTGCATGCTGACTGTTGTATTCAATCTCGATGCAATTTCTGCGTGTCATCAACACTTTGAAGGGCACAGATTACAGAATGCCTCCAGATGTGCATCGGAAACTACTACTGGTCTTCCATTAAACGATCAATGCGTAGACTGTTTCAAACATTACTCCCATGGAGGAAAAATCCGCATGGTGACTGTTGTATTCAATCCCGATGAAATTTCTGTGTTTTATGGACACTCTGATAGTCCACAGATACAGAATGCCTCTAGATGTGCATCGGAAACTACTACTGGTCTTTCAGGGAACGATCAAAGCGTAGACTGTTTGAGACATTACTCCCATGGAGGAAAGTGCGCATGGTGACTGTTGTATTCAATCTCGATGCAATATCAGTGTTTTATGGACACTCTGATAGTCCACAGATTACAGAATGCCTCCAGATGTGCATCGGAAAATACCACTGGTCGTCCAAGGAACGATCAAAGCGTAGGCTGTTTGAGACCCCATGGAGGAAAGTGCGCATGGTGACTGTTGTATTCAATCCCGATGCAATTTCTGTGTTTCATCAACACTCTGATAGTTCACAGGTACAAAATGCCTCCAGATGTTCATCAGAAACTACTACTGGTATTCCAGGGAACGATCAAAGCGTAAACTCTTTGAGACATTACTCCCATGGAGGGAAGTGCGCATGGTGACTGTTGTATTCAATCCAGATGCAATTTCTGTGTTCCATCAACACTCTGATACTCCAAAGATTACAGAATGCCTCCAGATGTGCATCGGAATCTACTTCTGGTCTTCCAGGGAACTAACAAAGCGTAGACTGTTTGAGACATTACTCCCATGGGGGAAAGTGCGCATGGTGACTGTTGTATTCAATCCCGATGCTATTTCTGTGTTTCATCTACACTCGGGTAGACCACAGATTACAGAATGCCTCCAGATGTGCATCGGAAACTACTACTGGTCTTCCACGGAACGATCCAAGCGTTGACTGTTTGAGACATTACTCCCATGGAGGAAAGTGCGCACGGTGACTGTTGTATTGAATCACGATGCAATTTCTGTGTTTCATCAACAGTCCGATAGCCCACGGATTACAGAATGCCACCAGATGTGCATCGGAAACTAACACTGGTCTTCCGGGGAACGATCAAAGCGTAGACTGTCTGAGACATTACTAACATGGAGGAAAGTGCGGATGGTGACTGTTGTATTCATTCCCGATGCAATTTCTGTGTTTCATCAACACTCTGATAGTCCACAAGTTAAAGAATGCCTCCAGATGTGCATCGGAAACTACTTCTGGTTTTCGAGGGAACGATCAAAGCGTAGGCTGTTAGAGGCACTACTCCCATGGAGGTAATTGCGCATGGTGACTGTTGTATTCAATCCCGATGCAATTTCTGTGTTTCATCAACACTCAGATAGTCCCCAAATTACAGAATGCCTCCAGTTGTGCATCAGAAACTACCACTGGTATTCCAGGGAACGATCAAAGTGTAAACTATTTGAGACTTTACTCCCATGGAGGAAAGTGCGCATGCTGACTGTTGTATTCAATCCCAATGCAATTTCTGTATTTCATCAACTCTCTGCTACTCCACAGGTTACAGAATGCCTATAGATGCGCATCGGAAACTACTACTGGTCTTCCGGGATCGATCAAATCGTAGACTGTTTGAGACATTACTCCCATGGAGGAAAGTGCGCACGGTAACTGTTGAATTCAATCCCGATTCAATTTTAGTGTTTCATCAACACTTTAAAGGTCCACAGATTACAGAATGCCTCCAGATGTGCGTCGGAAACTACTACTGGTCTTCCAGGGAACGATCAAAGCGTAGACACTTTGAGTCATGGCTTCCATGGTGGAAAGTGCACATGGTGACTGTTGTATTCAATCCCGATGCAATTTCTGTGTTTCATCAACACTCTGATAGTCCACAGATTACAGAATGCCTCCTGATGTGCATCGGAAACTAGTACTGGTCTTCCAGGGAACGATCAATGCGTAGACTGTTTGAGACATTACTCCCATGGAGGAAAGTGCGCACAGTCACTGTTGTATTCAATCCTGATGCAATTTCTGTGTTTCATCAAGAGTCTGATAGTCCACGAATTACAGAATGCCTCCACATGTGCATCGGAAACTACTACTGGACTTCCAGGGAACGATCAAAGCATAGACTGTTTGAGACATTACTCCCATGGAGGAAAGTGCGCACTGTCACTGTTGTATTCAATCCTGATGCAATTTCTGTGTTTCATCAAGAGTCTGATAGTCCGCGAATTACAGAATGCCTCCGGATGTGCATCGGAAACTACTACTGGACTTCCAGGGAACGATCAAAGAGTAGACTGTTTGAAACGTTACTCTTATGGAGGAAAGTGCGCATGGTGACTGTTGTATTCAATCCCGATGCAATTTTACTGTTTCATCAACACTCTGATAGTCCACAGTTTACATAATGCCTCCAGATGTGCATCGGAAACTACTATTGGTCGTCCAGGGAAAGATCAAAACGTAGACTGTTAAAAACATTACTCCCATGGAGGAAAGTGCGCATGGTGAATGTTGTATTCAATCCCTATGCATTTTCTGTGTTTCATGAACACTCTGATAGTCCACAGATTACAGAATACCTCCAGATGTGCATCGGAAACTAACACTGGTCTTCCAGGGAACGATCAAAGCGTAGACCGTTTGAGACATTACTAGCATGGAGGAAAGTGCGAATGTTGACTGTTGTATTAAATCCCGAGGCAATTTCTGTGTTTCATCAACACTTTGAAGGTCCACAGATTACAGAATGCCTCCAGATGTGCATCGGAAACTACTACTGGTCTTCCAGGGAACGATCAAAGCGTAGACTGTTTGAGACATTACTCCCATGGAGGAAAGTGCGCATGGTGACTGTTGTATTCAATCCCGTTGCAATTTCTGTGTTTCATCAACACTCTGATAGTCCACAGATGACAGAACGCCTCCAGATGTGCTTCGGAAACTACTACTAGTCTTCCAGGGAACTATCAAAGCGTAGAAGGTTTGAGTCACGGCTTCCATGGTGGAAAGTGCACATGGTGACTGTTGTATTCAATCCCGATGCAATTTCTGTGTTTCATCAACACTCTGATAGTCCACAGATTACAGAATACCTCCAGATGTGCATCGGAAACTAACACTGGTCTTCCAGGGAACGATCAAAACGTAGACCGTTTGAGACATTTCTAACATGGAGGAAAGTGCGAATGTTGAGTGTTGTATTCAATCCCGAGGCAATTTCTGTGTTTCATCAACACTTTGAAGGTCCACAGATTACAGAATGCCTCCAGATGTGCATCGGAAACTACTAGTGGTCTTCCTGGGAAGGATCAAAGCGTAGAATGTTTGAGACATTACTCCCATGGAGGAAAGTGCGCATGGTGACTGTTGTATTCAATCCCGATGCAATTTCTGTGTTTCATCAACAGTCTGATAGTCCACAGGTTATCGAATGCCTCCAGATGTGCATCGGAAACTACTACTGGACTTCGAGGGAACGATCAAAGCGTACACTGTTTGAGACATTACTCTTATGGAGGAAAGTGCGTATAGTGACTGTTGTATTCAATCCCGATGCAATTTTAGTGTTTCATCAACACTCTGATAGTCCACAGACTACAGAATGCCTCCAGATGTGCATCGAAATCTACTTTTGGTCTTCCAGGGAACTATCAAATAGTAGACTGATTGAAACATTACTCCCATGGGGGAAAGTGCGCATGGTGACTGTTGTATTCAATCGCGATGCAATTTCTGTGTTTCTTCAACAGTCTGATAGTCCACAGATTACAGAATTCCTCCAGATGTGCATGGGAAACTACTACTATACTTCCAGGGAACGACCAAAGCGTACACTGTTTGAGACATTACTCTTATGGAGGAAAGTGCGCATGGTGACTGTTTCATTCAATCCCGATGCAATTTCTGTGTTTCATCAACACTTTGAAGGTCCACAGATTTCAGAATGCTTCCAGATGTGCATAGGAAACTACTACTGGTCTTCCAGGGAACGATCAAAGCGTAGACTGTTTGAGACATTGCTCCCATGGAGGAAAGTGCACATGGTGACTGTTGTATTCAATCCCGATGCAATTTCTGTGTTTCATCAACACTCTGATAGTCTACAGATTACAGAATGCCTTCAGATGTGCATCGGAAACTACTACTGGTCTTCCAGTGAACGATCAAAGCGTAGACTGTTTGAGACATTACTCCCATAAAGGAAAGTGCGCATGGTGACTGTTGTGTTCAATCCCGATTCAATTTCTGTGTTTCATCAACACTTTGTAGGTCCACAGATTACAGAATGCCTCCAGATGTGCATCGGAAACTCTTACTGGTCTTCCATGTAACGATCAAAGCGTAGACTGTTTGAGTCATTGCTTCCATGAAGGAAAGTGCACATGGTGACTCTTGTATTCAATCCGGATGCAATTTCTGTGTTTTATCAACACTCTGATAGTCCACAGATTACAGAATTCCTCCAGATGTGCATCGAAAACTACTACTGGTCTTCAAGGGAACGAACAAAGCGTAGACTGTTTGAGACATTACTCCCATGGAGGAAAGTGCGCATGGTGACCGTTGTATTCAATCCCGATGCAATTTCTGTGTTTCATCAACACTCACATAGTCCACAGACTACAAAATGCCTCCAGATGTGAATCGGAAACTACTACTGGTCTTCCAGGGAACGACCAAATCGTGAACTGTTTCAGACACTACTCCCATGGTGGAAAGGGCGCATGGTGACTGTTGTATTCAATCGCGATGCAATTTCTGTGTTTCATCATCACTCTGATAGTCCACAAATTACAGAATGCCTTCAGATGTGGATCAGAAACTACCACTGTATTCCAGGGAACGATCAAAGTGTAAACTATTTGAGACATTACTCCCATGGAAGAAAGTGAGCATGGTGACTGTTGTATTCAATCCCGATGCAATTTCTGTGTTTCATCAACTCTCTGATACTCCGCAGATTACAGAATGCTTCCAGACGTGCATCGGAAACTACTACTGGTCTTCCAGGGAAGGATCAAAGCGTAGACTGTTTGAGACATTACTCCCATGGAGGAAAGTGCGCACAGTGACTGTTGTATTCAATCCTGATGCAATTTCTGTGTTTCATCAACAGTCTGATAGTCCACGAATTACAGAATGCCTCCAGATGTGCATCGGAAGCTACTACTGGACTTCCAGGGAACGATCAAAGCGTAGACTGTTTGAGACGTTACTCTTATGGAGGAAAGTGCGTATGGTGAATGTTGTATTCAATCCCTATGCATTATCTGTGTTTCATCAACACTCTGATAGTCCACAGATTACAGAATACCTCCAGATGTGCATCGGAAACTATTAATGGTCTTCCAGGGAACGATCACAGCGTAGACCGTTTGAGACATTACTAACATGGAGGAAAGTGCGAATGTTGACTGTTGTATTCAATTACGAGGCAATTTCTGTGTTTCATCAACACTTTGAAGGTCCACAGATTACAGATTGCTTCCAGATGTGCATCGGAAACTACTACTGGTCTTCCAGGGAACGATCAAAGCGTAGACTGTTTGAGTCATTGCTTCCATGGAGGAAAGTGCACATGGTGACTGTTGTATTTAATCCCGATGCAATTTCTGTGCTTCATCAACACTCTGATAGTCTACAGATTACAGAATGCCTCCAGATGTGCATCGGAAACTACTACTGGTCTTCAAGGGAACGAACAAAGCGTAGACTGTTTGAGGCATTACTCGCATGGAGGAAAGTGCGCATGGTGACCGTTGTATTCAATCCCGAGGCCATTTCTGTGTTTCATCAACACTTTGAAGGTCCACAGATTACAGAATGCCTCCAGATGTGCATCGGAAACTACTACTGGTCTTCCAGGGAAGGATCAAAGCGTAGACTGTTTGAGAATAACTAACATGGAAGGAAGTGTGCATGGTGACTGTTGTAATCACCCCGATGCAATTTCTGTGTTTCATCAACACTCAGATACTCCACAGATTACAGAATGCCTCAGAATGTGCATCGGAAACTACTACTGGTCTTGCAGGGAACGATCAAAGCGTAGACTGTTTGAGACATTACTCCCATGGAGTAAGGTTCCCATGGTGACTGTTGTATTCAATCCCGATGCAATTTCTGTGATTTATCAACAGTCTGATAGTCCACAGATTACAGAATGCCTCCAGAAGTGCATCAGAAACTACTACTGGTCTTCCTGGGAATGATCAAAGCGTAGACTGTTAGACACATTACTCCCATGGAGGTAAGTGCGCATAGTGACTGTTGTAATGAATCCCGCTGCAATGTCTGTGTTTCATCAACACTCTGATAGTCCACAGATTACAGAATGCCTCCAGATGTGCATCGGAAACTAACACTGGTCTTCCAGGGAACGATCAAAGCGTAGACTGTTTGAGACATTACCATCATGGAGGAAAGTGGGGATGGGGACTGTTGTATTCAATCCCGATGCAATTTCTTTGTTTCATCAACACTTTGAAGGTCCACAGATTACAGAATGATTCCAGATGTGCATCGGAAACTACTACTGGTCTTCCAGGGAACGATTAAAGCGTAGACTGTTTGAGACATTACTCCCATGGAGGAAAGTGCGCATGGTGACTGTTGTATTCAATCCCGATGCAATTTCTGTGTTTCATCAACAATCTGATAGTCCATAGATTACAGAATGCCTGCAGATGTGCATCGGAAACTACTACTGGTCTTCCAGGGAACGATCACATCGTAGACTCTTAGAGACATTCCTCCCATGGAGGAAAGTGCGCATGGTGACTGTTGTATTCAATCCAGATAGAATTTCTGTGTTTCATCAACACTCTGATAGTCCACAGATTACAGAATGCACCCAGATGTGCATCAGAAACTACTTCTGGTATTCCAGGTAGCGATCAAAGCGTAGACTGTTTGAGACATTGCTCCCATGGAGGAAAGTTCGCATGGTGATTGTTGTATACAATCACGATGCAATTTCTGTGTTTCGTCAAAAGTCTCATTGTCCACGAATTACAGAATGCCTCCAGATGTGCATCGGAAACTACTACTGGACTTCCAGGGAACGAACAAAGCGTAGACTGTTTGAGACATTACTCTTATGGAGGAAAGTGCCATGGTGACTGTTGTATTCAATCCCAATGCAATTTTAGTGTATCATCAACACTCTGATAGTCCACCGATTACAGAATGCCTCCAGATGTGCATCGGAAACAACTTCAGGTCTTCCAGGAAACGATCAAAGCGTAGACTGTTTGAGACATTACTCCCATGGAGGAAATTGCGCATTGTGACTGTTGTATTCAATCCCGATGCAATTTCTGTGTTTCATCAACACACTGATAGTCCACAGATTACAGAATGCCTCCAGATGTGCATCGGAAAATACTACTGGTCTTCCAGGGAATGATCAAAGCGTAGACTGTTAGAGACATTACTCCCATGGAGAAAAGTGCGCATGGTGACTGTTGTATTCAATCCCGATGCAATGTCTGTGTTTCATCAACACTCTGATAGACCACAGATTACAGAATGCCTCCAGATGTGCATCGGAAACTAACACTGGTCTTCCAGGGAACGATCAAAGCGTAGACTGTTTGAGACCTTAATATCATGGAGGAAAGTGGGGTTGGTGACTGTTGTATTCAATCCCGATGCAATTTGTTTGTTTCATCAACACTTTGAAGGTCCACAGATTACAGAATGATTCCAGATGTGCATCGGAAACTATTACTGTTCTTCCAGGGAACGATCAAAGCGTATACTGTTTGAGACATTGCTCCCATGGAGGTAAGTTCGCATGGTGACTGTTGTATACAATCACGATGCAATTTCTGTGTTTCATCAATAGTCTCATTGTCCACGGATTACAGAATGCCTCCAGATGTGCATCGGAAACTACTACTGGACTTCCAGGGAACGAACAAAGCGTAGACTGTTTGAGACATTACTCTTATGGAGGAAAGTGCCATGGTGACTGTTGTATTCAATCCCAATGCAATTTCAGTGTTTCATCAACACTCTGATAGTCCGCAGATTACAGAAGGTCTCCAGGTGTGCATCGGAAACTACTGTTGCTCTTCCAGGGAATGATCAAAGCGTAGACTGTTAGAGACATTACTCTCATGGAGGAAAGTGCGCATGGTGACTGTTGTATTCAATCCCGATGCAATTTAAGTGTTTCATCAACACTCTGATAGTCCACAGATTACAGAATGAATCCACATGTGCATCGGAAAATACTACTGGTCTTCCAGGGAACGGTCAAAGCGTAGACGGTTATAGACATTACTAACGTGAAGGAAAGTGCTGATGGTTACTGTTGTATTCAATAGCGAAGCAATTTCTGTGTTTCATCAACACTCTGATACTCCACAGATTACATAATGCCTCCAGATGTGCATCGGAAGCTACTACTGGCCTTCCAGGGAACGATTAAAGCGTAGATTGTTTGAGACATTACTCCCATGGAGGAAAGTGCGCATGGTGACTGTTGTATTCAATCCCGATGCAATTTCTGTGTTTCATCAACAGTCTGATAGTCCATAGATTACAGAATGCCTCCGGATGTGCATCGGAAACTACTACTGGTCTTCCAAGGAACGATCACATCGTAGACTCTTAGAAACATTCCTCCCATGGAGGAAAGTGCGCATGGTGACTGTTGTATTCAATCCAGATAGAATTTCTGTGTTTCATCAACACTCTGATAGTCCACAGATTAGAGAATGCATCCAGATGTGCATCAGAAACTAATTCTGGTATTCCAGGGAGCGATCAAAGCGTAGACTGTTTGAGACATTGCTCCCATGGAGGTAAGTTCGCATGGTGACTGTTGTATACAATCACGATGCAATTTCTGTGTTTCATCAACAGTCTCATTGTCCACGGATTACAGAATGCCTCCAGATGTGCATCGGAAACAACTTCAGGTCTTCCAGGAAACGATCAAAGCGTAGACTGTTTGAGACATTACTCCCATGGAGGAAATTGCGCATGGTGACTGTTGTATTCAATCCCGATGCAATTCCTGTGTTTCAGCAACACTCTGATAGTCCACAGATTACAGAATGCCTCCAGATGTGCATCGGAAAATACTACTGGTCTTCCAGGGAATGATTAAAGCGTAGACTGTTAGAGACATTACTCCCATGGAGGAAAGTGCGCATGGTGACTGTTGTATTCAATCCCGATGCAATGTCTGTGTTTCATCAACAGTCTGATAGACCACAGATTACAGAATGCCTCCAGATGTGCATCGTAAACTACTACTGGTCTTCCAGGGAACGATCAAAGCGTCGACTGTTTGAGACATTAATATCATGGAGGAAAGTGTGGTTGGTGACTGTTGTATTCAATCCCGATGCGATTTGTTTGCTTCATCAACACTTTGAAGGTCCACAGATTACAGAATGATTCCAGATGTGCATCGGAAACTATTACTGGTCTTCTAGGGAATGATCAAAGCGTAGACTGTTTGAGACATTACTCTTATGGAGGAAAGTGCCATGGTGACCGATGTATTCAATCCCAATGCAATTTTAGTGTTTCATCAACACTCTGATAGTCCACAGATTACAGAATGTCTCCAGATGTGCATCGGAAACTACTATTGGTCTTCCAGGGAATGATCAAAGCGTAGACTGTTAGAGACATTACTCTCATGGAGGAAAGTGCGAATGGTGACTGTTGAATACAAACCCGATGCAATATCTATGTTTCATCAACACTCTGATGTTCCACAGTTTACAGAATGCCTCCAGATGTCCATTAGAAACTACTACTGGTCTTCCAGGGAACGATCAAAGCGTAGACTGTTTGAGACATTACTCCCATATAGGAAAGTGCGCATGGTGACTGTTGTATTCAATCCCGATGCAATTTCTGTGTTTCAACAACACACTGATAGTCCACAGATTTCAGAATGCCTCCAGATGTGCATCGGAAACTACTACTGGTCTTCCAGGGAACGATCAAAGCGTAAACTCTTTGAGACATTACTCATATGGAGGAAAGTGTGCATTGTGACTGTTGTATTCAATCCCGATGCAATATCTGTTTTTCATCAACACTCTGATACTCCACAGATTACAGAATGCCTCCAAATGTGCGTCGGAAACTACTACTATTCTTCCTGGGAAGGTTCAAAGCGTAGACTGTTTGAGACATTACTCCCATGGAGGAAAGTGCGCATGGTGACTGTAGTATTCAATCCCGATGCCATTTCTGTGTTTCATCAACACTCTGATAGTCCACAGATTACAGAATGCCTCCAGATGTGCATCGGAAAATACTACTGGTCTTCCAAGGAACGATCAAAGCGTAGACTGTTTGAGACATTACTCCCATGGAGGAAAGTGCGCTCTGTAACTGTTGTATTCAATCCCGATGCAATTTCTGTGTCTCATCAACAGTCTGATAGTCCACAGATTATGGAATGCCTCCAGATGTGCATCGGAAACTACTACTGGAATTCCAGGGAACGATCAAAGCGTACACTGTTTGAGACATTACTCTTATTTAGGAAAGTGCGTATAGTGACTGTTGTATTCAATCCCGATGCAATTTTAGTGTTTCATCAACACTCTGATAGTCCACAGATTACAGAATGCCTCCAGATGTGCATCGGAAAATACTACTGGACTTCCAGCGAACTATCAAAGCGTAGACTGTTTGAGACATTACTCTTATGGAGGAAAGTGCGCATGGTGACTGTTGTATTCAATCCCGACGCAGTTTCTGTGTTTCATCAACAGTCTGATAGTCCACGAATTACAGAATGCCTCCAGGTGTGCATCGGAAACTGCTACTGGACTTCCAGGGAACTATCAAAGCGTAGACTGTTTGAGACATTACTCTTATGGAGGAAAGTGCGCATGGTGACTGTTGTATTCAATCCCGATGCACTTTATGTGTTTCACCAACACTCTGTTAGTCCACAGATTACAGAAAACCTCCAGAAGTGCATCGGAAACTAACACTGGTCTTCCAGGGAACGATCAAAGCGTAGACCGTTTCAGACATTACTAACATGGAGGTAAGTGCGGATGTTGACTGTTGTATTCAATCCCGATGCAATTACTGTGTTTCATCAACACTTTGAATGTCCACAGATTACAGAATGCCTCCAGATGTGCATCGGAAACTACTACTGGTCTTCCAGGGAACTATCAAAGCGTAGACTGTTTGAGACATTACTTCCATGGAGGAGAGTGCGCATGGTGACTGTTGTATTCAATCCCGATGCTATTTCTGTGTTTCATCTACACTCTGATAGTCCACAGATAACAGAATGCCTCCAGATCTGCATCGGAAACTACTACTGGCCGTCCAGGGAACGATCAAAGAGTAGACTGTTTGAGACATTACTCCCATGGAGGAAAGTGCTCACGGTGACTGTTGAATTCAATCACGATGCTATTTCTGTGTTTCATCAACACTCTGATAGTCCACAGATTACAGAATATATCTAGATGTGCATCGGATACTAACACTGGTCTTCCAGGGAACGATCTAAGCGTAGACTGTTTCAGACATTACTAACATGGAGGAAAGTGAACATGGTGAATTTTGTATTCAATCCTGATGCAATTTCTGTGATTCATGAACACTTTGAAGGTCCACAGATTGCAGAATGCCTCCAGATGTGCATCGGAACCTACTACTTTTCTTCCAGGGGTCGATCAAAGCGTAGACTGTTTGAGACATTACTCCCATGGAGGAAAGTGCGCATGGTGACTGTTGTATTCAATCCCGATGCAATTTCTGTGTTTCATCACCTCTCTGATACTCCACAGGTCACAGAATGCCTCCAGATGTGCATCGGAAACTACAACTGGTCTTCCAGGGAAAGATCAAAGCGTAGACTGATTGAGACATTACTCCCATGGAGGAAAGTGCGCACGGTGACTGTTGTATTCAATCCAGATGCAATTTCTGTGTTTCATCAACAGTCTGATAGTCCACGAATTACAGAATGCCTCCAGATGTGCATCGTAAACTACTACTGGACTTCCAGGAACGATCATATCGTAGACTGTTTGAGACATTACTCTTATGGAGGAAAGTGCGCATGGTGTATGTTGTATCCAATCCCCAGGCAATTTCTGTGTTTCATCAACACTTTGAAGGTCCACACATTACAGAACGCCTCCAGATGTGCATCGGAAACTACTACTGGTCTTCAAGGGAACGATCAATGCGTAGACTGTTTCAGAATTACTCCCATGGAGGAAAGTGCGCATGGTGACTGTTGTATTCATTCCCGATGCAATTTCTGTGTTTCATCAACACTCTGCTAGTCCACAGATTACAGAATGCCTCCAGATGTGCATCGGAAACTACTACTGGTCTTCCAAGGAACGATCTAACCGTAGACTGTTTGAGACATTACTAACATGGAGGAAAGTGCGCATGGTACCTGTTGTATCCTTTCCCGATGGAATTTAGGGTTTCAACAACACTCTGATAGTCCACAGATTACAGAATGCCTCCAGATGTGCATCGGAAACTACTTCTGGGCTTCCAGGGAACGATGAAACCGTAGGCTGTTTGAGACACTACTCCCTTGGAGGAAAGTGAGGATGGTGACTGTTGTATTCAATCCCGATGCATTTTCTGTGTTTAATCAACACTCTGCTAGTCCACAGATTACAGAATGCCTCCAGATGTGCATCGGAAACTACTAATGGTCTTCCAGGGAACAATCAAAGCGTAGACTGTTTGAGACATTACTAACATGGAGGAAAGTGCGGATGGTGTCTGTTGTATTCAATCCCAATGCATTTTCTGTATTTCATCAACACTCTGATAGTCCACAGATTACAGAATACCTCCAGATGTGCATCGGAAACTAACACTGGTCTTCCAGGGAACGATTAAAGCGTAGACTGTTTCAGACATTACTAACATGGAGAAAAGTGCGCATGGTGACTGTTGTATTGAATCCCGATGCAAATTTCTGTGTTTCATCAACACTCTGATAGTCCACAGATTACAGAATGCCTCCAGACGTGCATCGGAAACTACTACTGGTCTTCCAGGGAACGATCAAAACGTAGACAGTTTGAGACATTACTCCCATAATGGAAAGTGCGCATGGTGACTGTTGTACTCAATCCCAATGTAATTTCTGTGTTTCATCAACAGTCTGATAGTCCACAGATTACAGAATGCCTCCAGATGTGCATCGGAAACTACTACTGGTCTTCCAGGGAACGATCAAAGCGTAGACTGTTAGAGACATTACCCCCATGGATGAAAGTGCGCATGGTGACTGTTGTATTCAATCCCAATGCAATTTCTGTGTTTCATCAGCACTCTGATAGTCCACAGATTACAGAATGTCTCCAGATGTGCATCGGGAACTAATACTTGTCTTCCCGGGAACGATCAAAGCGTAGACTGTTTCAGACATTAGTAACATGGAGGAAAGTGCGCATAGTGACTGTTGTATTCAATCCCGATGCTATTTCTGTGTTTCATCAACACTCGGATAGTCCACAGATTACAGAATGCCTAAAGATGTGCATCGGAAACTCTTACTGGTCTTCCAGGGAACGATCAAAGCGTAGACTCTTTGAGAGATTACTCCCATAAAGGACAGTGCGCATGGTGACTGTTGTATTCAATCCCGATGCAATTTCTGTGTTTCATCAACAGTCTGATAGTCCACAGATTACAGAATGCCTAAAGATGTGCATCGGAACCTACTACTGGTCTTCCAGGGAACGATCAAAATGTAGACTGTTTGAGACATTACTCCCATGGAGGAAAGTGCTCATGGTGTTTGTTGTATTGAATCCCGATGCAATTTCTGTGTTTTATCAACACTCTGATCGTCCGCAGATTACAGAATGCCTCCAGATGTGCATCGAAAACTACTACTGGTCTTCAAGGGAACGAACAAAGCGTAGACTCTTTGAGACATTACTGCCATGGAGGAAAGTGCGCATGGTGACCGTTGTATTCAATCCAGATGCTATTTCTGTGTTTCATCAACACTCATATGGTCCACAGACTACAGAATGCCTCCAGATGTGCATCGGAAACTACTACTGGTCTTCCAGGGAACTATCAAAGCGTACACTGTTTGAGACACTACTCCCATGGAGGAAAGTGCGCATGGTGTATGTTGCATTCAATCCCGGGGCAATTTCTGTGTTTCATCAACACTTTGAAGGTCCACAGATTACAGAACGCCTCCAGATGTGGATCGGAAACTACTACTGGTCTTCCAGTGAACGATCAATGCGTAGACTGTTTGAGACATTACTAACATGGAGAAAAGTGCGGATGGTGACTGTTGTGTTCAATCCCGATGCAATTTCTGTGTTTTATCAACACTCTGATAGCCCACAGATTACAGAATGCCTCCAGATGTGCATCGGAAACTACTTCTGGTCTTCCAGGGAACGATCAAAGCGTAGACTTTTTGAGACATTACTCCCATGGAGGAAAGTGCTCACGGTGACTGTTGTATTCAATCACGATGCTATTTCTGTGTTTCATCAACACTCTGATCGTCCACAGATTACAGAATACCTCTAGATGTGCATCGGATACTTACACTGGTCTTCCAGGGAACGATCTAAGCGTAGACTGTTTCAGACATTACTAAGATGGAGGAAAGTGCGCATGGTGACTTTTGTATTCAATCCTGATGCAATTACTGTGATTCATAAACACTTTGAAGGTCCACAGATTGCAGAATGCCTCCAGATGTGCATCGGAACCTACTACTTTTCTTCCAGGGGTCGATCAAAGCGTAGACTGTTTGAGACGTTACTCCCATGCGGGAAAGTGCGCATGGTGACTGTTGTATTCAATCCCGATGTAATTTCTGTGTTTCATCACCTCTCTGATACTCCACCGGTTACAGAATGCCTCCAGATGTGCATCGGAAACTACAACTGGTCTTCCAGGGAACGATCAAAGCGTAGACTGTTTGAGACATTACTCCCATGGAGGAAAGAGCGCACGGTGACTGTTGTATTCAATCCCAATGCATTTTCTGTATTTCATTAACACTCTGATAGTCCACAGATTACAGAATACCTCCAGATGTGCATCGGAAACTAACACTGGTCTTCCAGGGAACGATCAAAGTGTAGACCGTTTGAGACATTACTCCCATGGAGGAAAGTGCTCATGGTGTTTGTTGTATTCAATCCCGATGCAATTTCTGTGTTTTATCAGCACTCTGATCGTCCGCAGATTACAGAATGCCTCCAGATGTGCATCGAAAACTACTACTGGTCTTCAAGGGAACGAACAAAGCGTAGACTGTTTGAGACATTACTGCCATGGAGGAAAGTGCGCATGGTGACCGTTGTATTCAATCCAGATGCAATTTCTGTGTTTCATCAACACTCTGCTAGTCCACAGATTACAGAATGCCTCCAGATGTGCATCGGAAACTACTACCGGTCTTCCCAGGAACGATCAAGGCGTAGACTGTTTGAGACATTACTAACATGGAGAAAAGTGCGGATGGTGACTGTTGTATTCAATCTCGATGCAATTTCTGTGTTTCATCAACACTCTGATAGTCCACAGATTACAGAATGCCTCAAGATGTGCATCGGAAACTACTTCTGGTCTTCTAGGGAACGATGAAAGCGTAGGCTGTTTGAGACACTACTCCCATGGAGGAAAGTGCGGATGGTGACTGTTGTATTCAATCCCGATGCAATTTCTGTGTTTCATTAACAGTCTGATAGTGCACGAATTACAGAATGCCTCCAGATGTGCATCGGAATCTACTACTGGACTTTCAGGGAACTATCAAAGCGTAGACTGTTTGAGACATTACTCTTTTGGAGGAAAGTGCGCATGGGGACTGTTGTATTCAATCCCGATGCACTTTATGTGTTTCATCAACACTCTGATAGTCCACAGATTACAGAAAACTTCCAGATGTGCATCAGAAACTAACACTGGTCTTCCAGGGAATGATCAAAGCGTAGACCGTTTCAGACATTACTAACATGGAGGAAAGTGCGGATGTTGACTGTTGTATTCAATCCCGATGCAATTTCTGTGTTTCATCAACACTTTGAAGGTCCACAGATTACAGAATGCCTCCAGATGTGCATCGGAAACTACTACTGGTCTTCCAGAGATCTATCAAAGCGTAGAATGTTTGAGACATTACTTCCATTGAGGAGAGTGCGCATGGTGACTGTTGTATTCAATCCCGATGCTATTTCTGTGTTTCATCTACACTCTGATAGTCCACAGATAACAGAATGCCTCCAGATCTGCATCGGAAACTACTACTGGCCGTCCAGGGAACGATCAAAGTGTAGACTGTTTGAGACATTACTCCCATGGAGGAAAGTGCTCACGGTGACTGTTGTATTCAATCACGATGCTATTTCTGTGTTTCATCAACACTCAGATAGTCCACAGATTACAGAAAACCTGTAGATGTGTATCGGATACTAACACTGGTCTTCCAGGGAACGATCTAAGCGTAGACTGTTTCAGACATTACTAACATGGAGGAAAGAGCGCATGGTGACTTTTGTATTCAATCCTGATGCAATTTCTGTGATTCATCAACACTTTGAAGGTCCACAGATTGCAGAGTGCCTCCAGATGTGCATCGGAACCTACTACTTTTCTTCCAGGGGTCGATCAAAGCGTAGACTGTTTGAGACATTACTCCCATGGGGGAAATTGCGCATGGTGGCTGTTGTATTCAATCCCGATGCAATTACTGTGTTTCATCACCTCTCTGATACTCCACAGGTTACAGAATGCCTCCAGATGTCCATCGGAAACTACAACTGATCTTCCAGGGAAAGATCAAAGCGTAGACTGTTTGAGACATTACTCCCATGGAGGAAAGTGTGCACGGTGACTTTTGTATTCAATCCAGATGCAATTTCTGTGTTTCATCAACAGTCTGATAGTCCACGAATTACAGAATGCCTCCAGATGTGCATCGGAAACTACTACTGGTCTTCCAGGGAACGATCTAACCGTAGACTGTTTGAGACATTACTAACATGGAGGAAAGTGCGCATGGTACCTGTTGTATCCTTTACCGATGCAATTTTAGGGTTTCAACAACACTCTGATAGTCCACAGATTACAGAATGCCTCCAGATGTGCATCGGAAACTACTACTGGTCTTCCAGGGAACAATCAAAGCGTAGACTGTTTGAGACATTACTAACATGGAGGAAAGTGCGCATGGTACCTGTTGTATCCTTTCCCGATGGAATTTAGGGTTTCAACAACACTCTGATAGTCCACAGATTACAGAATGCCTCCAGATGTGCATCGGAAACTACTTCTGGGCTTCCAGGGAACGATGAAACCGTAGGCTGTTTGAGACACTACTCCCTTGGAGGAAAGTGCGGATGGTGACTGTTGTATTCAATCCCGATGCATTTTCTGTGTTTCATCAACACTCTGCTAGTCCACAGATTACAGAATGCCTCCAGATGTGCATCGGAAACTCTTCCTGGTCTTCCAGGGAATGATCATAGCGTAGACTCTTTGAGACATTACTCCCATAAAGGAAAGTGCGCATGGTGACTGTTGTATTCAATCCCGATGCAATTTCTGTGTTTCATCAACAGTCTGATAGTCCACAGATTACAGAATGCCTAAAGATGTGCATCGGAACCTACTACTGGTCTTCCAGGGAACGATCAAAGTGTAGACTGTGTGAGACATTACTCCCATGGAGGAAAGTGCTCATGGTGTTTGTTGTATTCAATCCCGATGCAGTTTCTGTGTTTTATCAGCACTCTGATCGTCCGCAGATTACAGAATGCCTCCAGATGTGCATCGAAAACTACTACTGGTCTTCAAGGGAACGAACAAAGCGTAGACTGTTTGAGACATTACTGCCATGGAGGAAAGTGCGCATGGTGACCGTAGTATTCAATCCAGATGCAATTTCTGTGTTTCATCAACACTCTGCTAGTCCACAGATTACAGAATGCCTCCAGATGTGCATCGGAAACTACTACCTGTCTTCCCAGGAACGATCAAAGCGTAGACTGTTTGAGACATTACTAACATGGAGAAAAGTGCGGATGGTGACTGTTGTATTCAATCTCGATGCAATTTCTGTGTTTCATCAACACTCTGATAGTCCACAGATTACAGAATGCCTCAAGATGTGCATCGGAAACTACTTCTGGTCTTCCAGGGAACGATGAAAGCGTAGGCTGTTTGAGACACTACTCCCATGGAGGAAAGTGCGGATGGTGACTGTTGTATTCAATCCCGATGCAATTTCTGTGTTTCATCAACAGTCTGATAGTCCACGAATTACAGAATGCCTCCAGATGTGCATCGGAAACTACTACTGGACTTCCAGGGAACTATCAAAGCGTAGACTGTTTGAGACATTACTCTTAAGGAGGAAAGTGCGCATGGGGACTGTTGTATTCAATCCCGATGCACTTTATGTGTTTCATCAACACTCTGATAGTCCACAGATTACAGAAAACGTCCAGATGTGCATCAGAAACTAACACTGTTCTTCCAGGGAATGATCAAAGCGTAGACCGTTTCAGACATTACTAACATGGAGGAAAGTGCGGATGTTGACTGTTGTATTCAATCCCGATGCAATTTCTGTGTTTCATCAACACTTTGAAGGTCCACAGATTACAGAATGCCTCCAGATGTGCATCGGAAACTACTACTGGTCTTCCAGAGATCTATCAAAGCGTAGAATGTTTGAGACATTACTTCCATGGAGGAGAGTGCGCATGGTGACTGTTGTATTCAATCCCGATGCTATTTCTGTGTTTCATCTACACTCTGATAGTCCACAGATAACAGAATGCCTCCAGATATGCATCGGAAACTACTACTGGCCGTCCAGGGAACGATCAAAGTGTAGACTGTTTGAGACATTACTCCCATGGAGGAAAGTGCTCACGGTGATTGTTGTATTCAATCACGATGCTATTTCTGTGTTTCATCAACACTCAGATAGTCCACAGATTACAGAATACCTCTAGATGTGCATCGGATACTAACACTGGTCTTCCAGGGAATGATCAAAGCGTAGACTGTTTCAGACATTACTAACATGGAGGAAAGAGCGCATGGTGACTTTTGTATTCAATCCTGATGCAATTTCTGTGATTCATCAACACTTTGAAGGTCCACAGATTGCAGAATGCCTCCAGATGTGCATCGGAACCTACTACTTTTCTTCCAGGGGTCGATCAAAGCGTAGACTGTTTGAGACATTACTCCCATGGAGGAAATTGCGCATGGTGGCTGTTGTATTCAATCCCGATGCAATTTCTGTGTTTCATCACCTCTCTGATACTCCACAGGTTACAGAATGCCTCCAGATGTGCATCGGAAACTACAACTGATCTTCCAGGGAAAGATCAAAGCGTAGACTGTTTGAGACACTACTCCCATGGAGGAAAGTGTGCACGGTGACTTTTGTATTCAATCCAGATGCAATTTCTGTGTTTCATCAACAGTCTGATAGTCCACGAATTACAGAATGCCTCCAGATGTGCATCGGAAACTACTACTGGACTTCCAGGGAACGATCATATCGTAGACTGTTTGAGACATTACTCTTATGGAGGAAAGTGCGCATGGTGTATTTTGTATTCAATCCCCAGGCAATTTCTGTGATTCATCAACACTCTGCTAGTCCACAGATTACAGAATGCCTCCAGATGTGCATCGGAAACTACTACTGGTCTTCCAGGGAACGATCTAACCGTAGACTGTTTGAGACATTACTAACATGGAGGAAAGTGCGCATGGTACCTGTTGTATCCTTTACCGATGCAATTTTAGGGTTTCAACAACACTCTGATAGTCCACAGATTACCGAATGCCTCCAGATGTGCATCGGAAACTACTACTGGTCTTCCAGGGAACAATCAAAGCGTAGACTGTTTGAGACATTACTAACATGGAGGAAAGTGCGGATGGTGACTGTTGTATTCAATCCCAATGCATTTTCTGTATTTCATCAACACTCTGATAGTCCACAGATTACAGAATACCTCCAGATGTGCATCGGAAACTAACACTGGTCTTCCAGGGAACGATCAAAGCGTAGACTGTTTCAGACATAACTAACATGGAGGAAAGTGCGCATGGTGACTGTTGTATTCAATCGCGATGCAAAATTCTGTGTTTCATCAACACTCTGATAGTCCACAGATTACTGAATGCCTCCAGACGGGCATCGGAAACTACTACTGGTCTTCCAGGGAACGATCAAAACGTAGACTGTTTGAGACATTACTCCCATAATGGAAAGTGCGCATGGTGACTGTTGTATTCAATCCCAATGTAATTTCTGTGTTTCATCAACAGTCTGATAGTCCACAGATTACAGAATGCCTCCAAATGTGCATCGGAAACTACTACTGGTCGTCCAGGAAACGATCAAAGCGTAGACTGTTTAAAACATTACTCCCATGGAGGAATGTTCGCACGGTGACTGTTGTATTCAATCACGATGCTATTTCTGTGTTTCATCAACACTCTGATAGTCCACAGATTACAGAATAACTCTAGATGTGCATCGGATACTAACACTGGTCTTAAAGGGAACGATCTAAGCGTAGACTGTTTCAGACATAACTAACATAAAGGAAAGTGCACATGGTGACTGTTGTATTCAACCCCGATGCAAAATTCTGTGTTTCATCAACACACTGATTGTCCACGAATTACAGAATGCCTCCAGATGTGCATCGGAAACTACTACTGGACTTCCAGGGAACGATCATATCGTAGACTGTTTGAGACATTACTCTTATGGAGGAAAGTGCGCATGGTGTATTTTGTATTCAATCCCCAGGCAATTTCTGTGTTTCATCAACACTTTGAAGGTCCACAGATTACAGAACGCCTCCAGACGTGCATCGGAAACTACTACTGGTCTTCCTGGGAACGATCAATGCGTAGACTGTTTCAGAATTACTCCCATGGAGGAAAGTGCGCATGGTGACTGTTGTATTCAATCCCGATGCAATTTCTGTGTTTCATCAACACTCTGCTAGTCCACAGATTACTGAATGCCTCCAGACGTGCATCGGAAACTACTACTGGTCTTCCAGGGAACGATCAAAACGTAGACAGTTTGAGACATTACTCCCATAATGGAAAGTGCGCATGGTGACTGTTGTATTCAATCCCAATGTAATTTCTGTGTTTCATCAACAGTCTGATAGTCCACAGATTACAGAATGCCTCCAGATGTGCATCGGAAACTACTACTGGCCTTCCAGAGAACGATCAAAGCGTAGACTGTTAGAGACATTACCCCCATGGAGGAAAGTGCGCATGGTGACTGTTGTATTCAATCCCAATGCAATTTCTGTGTTTCATCAGCACTCTGATAGTCGACAGATTACAGAATGTCTCCAGATGTGCATCGGGAACTAACACTTGTCTTCCAGGTAACGATCAAAGCGTAGACTGTTTGAGACAATACTAACATGGAGGAAAGTGCGGATAGTGACTGTTTTATTCAACCCCGATGCAATTTCTGTGTTTCATCAATACTTTGGAGGTCCACAGATTACAGAATGCCTCCAGATGTGCATCGGAAACTACTACTGGTCTTCCAGGGAACTATCAAATCGTAGACTGTTTGAGACATTACTTCCATGGAGGAAAGAGCGCATGGTGACTGTTGTATTCATCCCGATGCTATTTCTGTGTTTCATCTACACTCTGATAGCCCACAGATTACAGAATGCCTCCAGATCTGCATCGGAAATACTACTGGTCGTCCAGGAAACGATCAAAGCGTAGACTGTTTAAAACATTACTCCCATGGAGGAAAGATCGCACGGTGACTGTTGTATTCAATCAGGATGCTATTTCTGTGTTTCATCAACACTCTGATAGTGCACAGATTACAGAATACCTCTAGATGTGCATCGGAAACTAACACTATTATTCCAGGGAACGATCAAAGCGTAAACTGTTTCAGACATTAGTAACATGGAGGAATGTGCGCATGGTGACTGTTGTATTCAATCCCGATGCTATTTCTGTGTTTCAACAACACTCTGATAGTCCACAGATTACAGAATGCCTAAAGATGTGCATCGGAAACTCTTACTGGTCTTAAAGGGAACGATCAAAGCGTAGACTCTTTGAGACATTACTCCCATAAAGAAAAGTGCGCATGGTGACTGTTGTATTCAATCCCGATGCAATTTCTATGTTTCATCAACAGTCTGATAGTCCACAGATTACAGAATGCCTAAAGATGTGCATCGGAACCTACTACTGGTCTTCCAGGGAACGATCAAAGTGTAGACTGTTTGAGACATTACTCCCATGGAGGAAAGTGCTCATGGTGTTTGTTGTATTGAATCCCGATGCAATTTCTGTGTTTTATCAACACTCTGATCGTCCGCAGAATACAGAATGCCTCCAGATGTGCATCGGAAACTACTACTGGTCTTCCAGGGAACGATCAAAGCGTACACTGTTTGAGACACTACTCCCTTGGAGGAAAGTGCGCATGGTGTATGTTGTATTCAATCCCGAGGCAATTTCTGTGTTTCATCAACACTTTGAAGGTCCACAGATTACAGAACGCCTCCAGATGTGCATCGGAAACTACTACTGGTCTTCCAGGGAACGATCAATGCGTAGACTGTTTGAGAATTTCTCCCATGGAGGAAAGTGCGGGTGGTGACTGTTGTATTCAATCCCGATGCAATTTCTGTGTTTCATCAACACTCTGATAGTCCACAGATTACAGAATGACTCCAGATGTGCATCGGAAACTACTTCTGGTCTTCCAGGGGACGATGAAAGCGTAGGCTGTTTGAGACACTACTGCCATGGAGGAAGGTGCGGATGGTGACTGTTGTATTCAATCCCGATGCAATTTCTGTGTTTCATCAACACTCTGCTAGTCCACAGATTACAGAATGCCTCCAGATGTGCATCGGAAACTACTACTCGTCTTCCAGGGAACGATCAAAGCGTAGACTGTTTGAGACATTACTAACATGGAGAAAAGTGCGGATGGTAACTGTTGTATTCAATCCCGATGCAATTTCTGTGTTTCATCAACACTCTGATAGTCCACAGATTACAGAATGCCTCCAGATGTGCATCAGAAACTACTTCTGGTCTTCCAGGGGACGATGAAAGCGTAGGCTGTTAGAGACACTACTCCCATGGAGGAAAGTGCGGATGGTGACAATTGTATTCAATCCCGATGCAACTTCTATGTTTCATCAATTGTCTGATAGTCCACGAATTACAGAATGCCTCCAGATGTGCATCGGAAACTACTACTGGTCTTCCAGGGAACTATCAAAGCGTAGACTGTTGGAGACATTACTCCCATTGAGGAAAGTGCGCATGGTGACTGTTGTATTCAATCCCTTTGCATTTTCTGTGTTTCATCAACACTCTGATAGTCCACAGATTACAGAAAACCTCCAGATGTGCATCGGAAACTAACACTGGTCTTCCAGGGAACGATCAAAGCGTAGACCATTTCAGACATTACTAACATGGAGGAAAGTGCGGATATTGACTGTTGTATTCAATCCCGATGCAATTTCTGTGTTTCATCGACACTTTGAAGGTCCACAGATTACAGAATTGCTCCAGGTGTGCATCGGAAACTACTACTGGTCTTCCAGGGAACTATCAAAGCGTAGACTGTTTGAGACATTACTTCCATGGAGGAAAGTGCGCATGGTGACTGTTGTATTCAATCCCGATGCAATTTCTGTGTTTCATCTACACTCTGATAGTCCACAGATAACAGAATGCCTCCAGATCTGCATCGGAAACTACTACTGGCCATCCAGGGAACGATCAAAGCGTAGACTGTTTGAGACATTACTCTCATGGAGGAAAGTGCTCACGGTGACTGTTGTATTCAATCACGATGCTATTTCTGTGATTCATCAACACTTTGAAGGTCCACAGATTGCGGAATGCCTCCAGATGTGCATCGGAACCGACTACTTTTCTTCCAGGGGTCGATCAAAGGGTAGTCTGTTTGAGACATTACTCCCATGGAGGAAAATGCGCATGGTGACTGTTGTATTCACCCCGATCCAATTTCTGTGTTTCATCACCTCTCTGATACTCCACAGGTTACAGAATGCCTCCAGATGTGCATCGGAAACTAAAACTGGTCTTCCAGGGAACGATCAAAGCTTAGACTGTTTGAGACATTACTCCCATGGAGGAAAGTGCGCACGGTGACTGTTGTATTCAATCCAGATGCAATTTCTGTGTTTCACCAACAGTCTGATAGTCTGCGAATTACAGGATGCCTCCAGATGTGCATCGGAAACTACTACTGGACTTCCAGGGAACGATCATATCGTAGACTGTTTGAGACATTACTCTTATGGAGGAAAGTGCGCATGGTGTATGTTGTATTCAATCCCCAGGATATTTCTGTGTTTCATCAACACTTTGAAGGTCCGCAGATTACAGAACGCCTCCAGATGTGCATCGGAAACTACTACTGGTCTTCCAGGGAACGATCAATGCGTAGACTGTTTCAGAATTACTCCCATGGAGGAAAGTGCGCATGGTGACTGTTGTATTCAATCCCGATGCAATTTCTGTGTTTCATCAACACTCTGCTAGTCCACAGATTACAGAATGCCTCCAGATGTGCATCGGAAACTACTACTGGTGTTCCATTGAACGATCTAACCGTAGACTGTTTGAGACATTACTAACATGGAGGAAAGTGCGCATGGTACCTGTTGAATCCTTTCCCGATGCAATTTTAGGGTTTCAACAACACTCTGATAGTCCACAGATTACAGAATGCCTCCAGATGTGCATCCGAAACTAATTCTGGGCTTCCAGGGAACGATGAAACCGTAGGCTGTTTGAGACACTACTCCCATGGAGGAAAGTGCGGATGGTGACTGTTGTATTCAATCCCGATGCAATTTCTGTGTTTCATCAACACTCTTATAGTCCACAGATTACAGAATGCCTCCAGATGTTCATCGGAAACTACTTCTGGTCTTCCAGGGAACGATGAAAGCGTAGGCTGTTTGAGACACTACTCCCATGGATGAAAGTGCGGATGGTGACTGTTGTATTCAATCCCGATGCAATTTCTGTGTTTCATCAACACTTTGATACTCCACAGATTACAGAATGCCTCCAGATGTGCATCGGAAACTACTACTGGTCTTCCAGGGAACTATCAAAGCGTAGACTGTTTGAGACATTACTTCCATGGAGGAAAGTGCGCATGGTGACTGTTGTATAAAATCCCTATGCTATTTCTGTGTTTCATCTACACTCTGATAGTCCACAGATAACAGAATGCCTCCAGATCTGCATCGGAAACTACTACTGGTCGTCCAGGGAACGATCAAAGCGTAGACTGTTTGAGACATTACTCCCATGGAGGAAAGTGCGAACGGTGACTGTTGTATTCAATCCCGATGCAATTTCTTTGTTTCATCAACAGTCTGATAGTCCACGAATTGCAGAAGGCCTAGAGATGTTCATCGGAAACTACTACTGGACTTCCAAGGAACGATCATATCTTAGACTGTTTGAGACATTATTCTTATGGTGCAAAGTGCGCATGATGTATGTTGTATTTAATCCCCAGGCAATTTCTGTGTTTCATCAACACTTTGAAGGTCCACAGATTACAGAACGCCTCCAGATGTGTATCGGAAACTACTACTGGTCATCCAGAGAACGATCAATGCGTAGACTGTTTGAGAATTACTCCCATGGAGGAAAGTGCGCATGGTCACTGTTGTATTCAATCCCGATGCAATTTCTGTGTTTCATCAACACTCTGCTAGTCCACAGATTACCGAAAGCCCCAGATGTGCATCGGAAACTACTACTGGTCTTCCAGGGAACGATCAAACCGTAGACTGTTTGAGACATTACTAACATGGAGGAAAGTGCGGATGGTGACTGTTGTATTCAATCCTGATGCAATTTCTGTGTTTCATCAACACTCTGATGGTCCACAGATTACAGAATGCCTCCAGATGTGCATCGGAAACTACTTCTGGTCTTCCAGAGAACGATGAAAGCGTACGCTGTTTGAGACACTACTCCCATGGAGGAAAGTGCGGATGGTGACTGTTGTATTCAATCCCGATGCTTTTTTGTGCTTCATCAACACTCTGCTAGTCCACAGATTACAGAATGCCTCCAGATGTGCATCGGAAACTACTACTGGTCTTCCAGTTAACGATCAAAGATTAGACTGTTTGAAACATTACTAACATGGAGGAAAGTGCGGATGGTGACTGTTGTCAATCCCGGTGCAATTTCTGTGTTTCATCAGCACTCTGATAGCCCACAGATTACAGAATGCCTCCAGATGTGCATCGGAAACTACTTCTGGTCTTCCAGGGCACTATGAAAGCGTAGACTGTTTGAAACACTACTCCCATGGAGGAAAGTGCGCATGGTGGCTGTTGTATTCAATCCCGATGCAATTTCTGTGTTTCATCAACACTCTGCTAGTCCACAGATTACAGAATGCCTCCAGATGTGCATCGGAAACTACTACTGGTGTTCCATTGAACGATCTAACCGTAGACTGTTTGAGACATTACTAACATGGAGGAAAGTGCGCATGGTACCTGTTGAATCCTTTCCCGATGCAATTTTAGGGTTTCAACAACACTCTGATAGTCCACAGATTACAGAATGCCTCCAGATGTGCATCGGAAACTACTTCTGGGCTTCCAGGGAACGATGAAACCGTAGGCTGTTTGAGACACTGCTCCCATGGAGGAAAGTGCGGATGGTGACTGTTGTATTCAATCCCGATGCAATTTCTGTGTTTCATCAACACTCTTATAGTCCACAGATTACAGAATGCCTCCAGATGTTCATCGGAAACTACTTCTGGTCTTCCAGGGAACGATGAAAGCGTAGGCTGTTTGAGACACTACTCCCATGGATGAAAGTGCGGATGGTGACTGTTGTATTCAATCCCGATGCAATTTCTGTGTTTCATCAACACTTTGATACTCCACAGATTACAGAATGCCTCCAGATGTGCATCGGAAACTACTACTGGTCTTCCAGGGAACTATCAAAGCGTAGACTGTTTGAGACATTACTTCCATGGAGGAAAGTGCGCATGGTGACTGTTGTATAAAATCCCTATGCTATTTCTGTGTTTCATCTACACTCTGATAGTCCACGGATAACAGAATGCCTCCAGATCTGCATCGGAAACTACTACTGGTCGTCCAGGGAACGATCAAAGCGTAGACTGTTTGAGACATTACTCCCATGGAGGAAAGTGCGAACGGTGACTGTTGTATTCAATCCCGATGCAATTTCTTTGTTTCATCAACAGTCTGATAGTCCACGAATTGCAGAAGGCCTCCAGATGTGCATCGGAAACTACTACTGGACTTCCAGGGAACGATCATATCTTAGACTGTTTGAGACATTATTCTTATGGTGCAAAGTGCGCATGATGTATGTTGTATTTAATCCCCAGGCAATTTCTGTGTTTCATCAACACTTTGAAGGTCCACAGATTACAGAACGCCTCCAGATGTGTATCGGAAACTACTACTGGTCATCCAGGGAACGATCAATGCGTAGACTGTTTGAGAATTACTCCCATGGAGGAAAGTGCGCATGGTGACTGTTGTATTCAATCCCGATGCAATTTCTGTGTTTCATCAACACTTTGATACTCCACAGATTACAGAATGCCTCCAGATGTGCATCGGAAACTACTACTGGTCTTCCAGGGAACTATCAAAGCGTAGACTGTTTGAGACATTACTTCCATGGAGGAAAGTGCGCATGGTGACTGTTGTATAAAATCCCTATGCTATTTCTGTGTTTCATCAACACTCTGCTTGTCCACAGATTACCGAAAGCCCCAGATGTGCATCGGAAACTACTACTGGTCTTCCAGGGAACGATCAAACCGTAGACTGTTTGAGACATTACTAACATGGAGGAAAGTGCGGATGGTGACTGTTGTATTCAATCCTGTTGCAATTTCTGTGTTTCATCAACACTCTGATAGTCCACAGATTACAGAATGCCTCCAGATGTGCATCGGAAACTACTTCTGGTCTTCCAGAGAACGATGAAAGCGTAGGCTGTTTGAGACACTACTCCCATGGAGGAAAGTGCGGATGGTGACTGTTGTATTCAATCCCGATGCTTTTTTGTGCTTCATCAACACTCTGCTAGTCCACAGATTACAGAATGCCTCCAGATGTGCATCGGAAACTACTACTGGTCTTCCAGTTAACGATCAAAGATTAGACTGTTTGAAACATTACTAACATGGAGGAAAGTGCGGATGGTGACTGTTGTCAATCCCGGTGCAATTTGTGTGTTTCATCAGCACTCTGATAGCCCACAGATTACAGAATGCCTCCAGATGTGCATCGGAAACTACTTCCGGTCTTCCAGGGCACTATGAAAGCGTAGACTGTTTGAAACACTACTCCCATGGAGGAAAGAGCGGATGGTGACTGTTGTATTCAATCCCGATGCAATTTCTGTGTTTCATCAACAGTCTGATAGTCCACGAATTACAGAATGCCTCCTGATGTGCATCGGAAACTACTACTGGACTTCCAGGGAACTATCAAAGCGAAGACTGTTTGAGTCATGACTCTTATGGACGAAAGTGCTCATGGTGACTGTTGTATTCAATCCCGAAACACTTTATGTGTTTCATCAACACTCTGATAGTCCACAGGTTACAGAATGCCTCCAGATGTGCATCGGAAACTACTATTGGTCTTCCAGGGAACGATCAAAGCGTAGACTGTTAGAGACATTACTCCAATTGATCAAAGTGCGCATGGTGACCGTTGTATTCAATCCCTATGCATTTTCTCTGCTTCATCAACACTCTGATAGTCCACAGATTACAAAAGACCTCCAGATGTGCATCGGAAACTAACACTGGTCTTCCAGGGAACGATCAAAGCGTAGACCGTTTCGGACATTAAAAACATGGAGGAAAGTGCGGATGTTGACTGTTGTACTCAATCCCGAGGCAATTTCTGTGATTCATCAACACTTTGAAGGTCCACAGATTGCAGAATGCCTCCAGATGTGCATCGGAACCTACTACTGGTCTTCCAGGGAACGATCAAAGCGTAGACTGTTTGAGACATTACTCCCATGGAGGAATGTGCGCTTGGTGACTGTTGTATTCAATCCCGATGCAATTTCTGTGTTTCATCACCTTTCTGATACTCCACACATTACAGAATGCCTCCAGATGTGCATCGGAAACTACTACTGGTCTTCCAGGGAACGATCAAAGCGTAGACAGTTTGACACATTACTCCCATGGAGGAAAGTGCGCACGGTGACTGTTGTATTCAATCCCGATGAAATTTCTGTGTTTCATCAACAGTCTGATAGTCCACAGATTACAGAGTGCCACCAGATGTGCATCGGACACTACTACTGGTCTTCCAGGGAACGATCAAATCGTAGACTGTTTGAGACATTGCTCACAATGGGGAGAGTGCGCATGGTGACTGTTGTATTCAATCCCGATGCAATCTCTGTATTTCATCAACAGTCTGATAGTCCACAGATTACAGAATGCCTCCAGATGTGCATCGGAAACTACTACTGGTGTTCCATTGAACGATCTAACCGTAGACTGTTTGGGACATTACTAACATGGAGGACAGTGCGCATGGTACCTGTTGAATCCTTTCCCGATGCAATTTTAGGGTTTCAACAACACTCAGATACTCCACAGATTACAGAATGCTTCCAGATGTGCATCGGAAACTATTACTGGTCTACCAGGGAACGATCATAGCGTAGACTGTTAGAGACATTACTCCCATGGACTAAAGTGCGCATGGTGACTGTTGTATTCAATCCCGTTGCAATTTCTGTGTTTCATCAACACTCTGATATTCCACAGATTACAGAATGCCTCCATATGTGCATCGGAAACTAACACTGGTCTTCCAAGGAACGATCAAAGCGTAGACCGTTTTGAGACATTGCTTCCATTGAGGAAAGTGCACATGGTGACTGTTGTATTCAATCCCGATGCAATTTCTGTGTTTCATCAACACACTGATAGTCCACAGATTACAGAATTACTCTAGATGTGCATCGGAAACTACTACTCGTCTTCAAGGGAACGATCAAAGCGTAGACTGTTTGAGACATTACACCCATGGAGGAAAGTGCGGATTGTGACCGTTGTATTCAATCCCGATGCAATTTCTGTTTTTCATCAACACTCAGATAGTCCACAGACTACAGAATGCCTCCAGATGTGCATCGGAAACTACTACTGGTCTTACACGGAACGATCAAATCGTAGACTCTTTGAGACATTACTCCCATCGAGGAAAGTGCGCATGGTGACCGTTGTATTCAATCCCGAGGCCATTTCTGTGTTTCATCAACACTTTGAAGGTCCACAGATAACAGAATGCCTCCAGATGTGCATCGGAAACTACTACTGGTCTTCCAGGGAACGATCAAAGAATAGACTGTTTGAGACATTATTCACATGGAGGAAAGTGCGCACGGTGACTGTTGTATTCAATCCCGATGCAATTTCTGTGTTTCATCAACAGTCTGATAGTCCACTGATTACAGAATGCCTCCAGATGTGCATCGGAAACTACTACTGGACTACCAGGGAACGATCAAAGCGCAGACTGTTTGAGACATTACTCTTATGGAGGAAAGTGCGCATGGTGACTGTTGTATTCAATCCCGATGCAATTTTAGTGTTTCATCAAAACTCTGATAGTCAACAGATTACAGAATGCCTCCAGATGTGCATCGGAAACTACTATTGGTCTTCCAGGGAAGGATCAAAGCGTAAACTGTTAGAGACATTACTCCCATGGAGGAAAGTGCGCATGGTGACTGTTGTATTCAATCCCGATGCATTTTCTGTGTTTCATCAACACTCTGATAGTCCACTGATTACAGAATACCTCCAGAAGTGCATCGGAAACTAACACTGGCCTTCCCGGGAACGATCAAAGCGTAGCCTGTTTCAGACATTACTAACATGGAAGAAAGTGCGCATGGTGACTGTAGTATTCAATCCCGATGCAATTTCTGTGTTTCATCAACACTTTGAAAGTCCACAGATTACAGAATGCCTCCAGATGTGCATTGGAATCTACTACTGGTCTTCAGGGAACGATCAAAGCGTAGACTGTTTGAGACATTACTCCCATGGAGGAAAGTGCGCACGGTGACTGTAGTATTCCATCACGATGCAATTTCTGTGTTTCATCAACAGTCTGATAGTCCAAGAATTACAGAATGCCTCCAAATATGCATCGGAAACTACTACTGGACTTCCAGGGAACGAGCAAAGCGCAGACTGTTTGAGAATTACTAATATGGAGGAAAGTGCGCATGGTGACTGTTGTATTCAATCCCGATGCAATTTCTGTGTTTCATTAACACTCAGATACTCCACAGATTACAGAATGCCTCCAGATGTGTACCGGAAACTACTACTGGTCTTCCAGGGAACGAAGAAATCGTAGACTGTTTGAGACATACTCCCATGGAGGAAGGTGCCCAAGGTGACTGTTGTTTCAATCCCGATGCAATTTCTGTGTTTCATCAACACTCAGATAGTCCACAGACTACAGAATGCCTCCAGATGTGCATCGGAAACTACTACTGGTCTTACAGGGAACGATCAAAGCGTATACTCTTTGAGACATTACTCCCATGGAGGAAAGTGCGCATGGTGTATGTTGTACTCAATCCCGAGGCAATTTCTGAGTTTCATCAACACTCAGATACTCAACAGATTACAGAATGCCTCCAGATGTGTATGGGAAACTACTAGTGGTCTTCCAGGGAACGATGAAAACGTAGACTGTTTGAGACATACTCCCATGGAGGAAGGTGCCCAAGGTGACTGTTGTAATCAATCCCGATGCAATTTCTGTGTTGTATCAACAGTCTGATAGTCCGCAGATTACAGAATGCCTCCAGATGTGCATCGGAAACTACTACTGGTGTTCCAGGGAACGATCAAAGCGTAGACTGTTAGCGACATTACTCCCATGGAGGAAAGTGCGCATGGTGACTGTTGTTTTCAATCCCGATGCAATTTCTGTGTTTCAACAACAGTCTGATAGTCCACGAATTACAGAATGCCTCCAGATGTGCATCGGAAACTACTACTGGACTTCCAGGGAACGATCATATCGTAGACTGTTTGAGACAATACTCTTATGGAGGAAAGTGCGAATGGTGACTGTTGTATTCAATCCCGATGCAATATCTGTGTTTCATCAACACTTTGAAATTACACAGATTACAGAATGCCTCCAGATGTGCATCGGAAACTATTACTGGTCTTCCAGAGAACGATCAAAGCGAAGACTGTTTGAGAATTACTAACATGGAGGAAAGTGCGCAAGGTGACTGTTGTATTCAATCCCGATGCAAGTTCTGTGATTCATCAACACTCAGATACTACACAGATTACAGAATGCTTCCAGATGTGCATCGGAAACTATTACTGGTCTTCCAGGGAACGATCAAAGCGTAGACTGTTTGAGACATTACTCCCATGGAGGAAGGTGCACATGGTGACTGTTGTATTCAATCCCGATGCAATTTCTGTGTTTTATCAACAGTATGATAGTCCACAGATTACAGAATGCCTCCAGAAGTGCATCGGAATCTACTCCTTGTCTTCCAGGGAACGATCAAAGCGTAGACTGTTAGAGACATTACTCCCATGGACTAAAGTGCGCATGGTGACTGTTGTATTCCATCCCGATGCAATTTCTGTGTTTCATCAACACTCTGATAGTCCACAGATTACAGAATGCCTCCATATGTGCATCGGAAAGTAACACTGGTCTTCCAAGGAACGATCAAAGCGTAGACTGTTTTGAGACATTGCTTCCATGGAGAAAAGTGCACATGGTGACTGTTGTATTCAATCCCGATGCAATTTCTGTGTTTCATCAACACACTGATAGTCCACAGATTACAGAATGACTCTAGATGTGCATCGGAAACTACTACTCGTCTTCAAGGGAACGATCAAAGCGTAGACTGTTTGAGACATTACTCCCATGGAGGAAAGTGTGGATGGTGACCGTTGTATTCAATCCCGATGCAATTTCTGTTTTTCATCAACACTCAGATAGTCCACAGACTACAGAATGCCTCCAGATATGCATCGGAAACTACTACTGGTCTTACACGGAACGATCAAAGCGTAGACTCTTTGAGACATTACTCCCATGGAGGAAAGTGCGCATGGTGACTGTTGTATTCAATCCCGAGGCCATTTCTGTGTTTCATCAACACTTTGAAGGTCCACAGATTACAGAATGCCTCCAGATGTGCATCGGAAACTACTACTGGTCTTCCAGGGAACGATCAAAGAATAGACTGTTTGAGACATTACTCACATGGAGGAAAGTGCGCACGGTGACTGTTGTATTCAATCCCGATGCAATTTCTGTGTTTCATCAACAGTCTGATAGTCCACTGATTACAGAATGCCTGCAGATGTGCATCGGAAACTACTACTGGACTACCAGGGAACGATCAAAGCGTAAACTGTTTGAGACATTACTCTTATGGAGGAAAGTGCGCATGGTGACTGTTGTATTCAATCCCGATGCAATTTTAGTGTTTCATCAACACTCTGATAGTCAACAGATTACAGAATGCCTCCAGATGTGCATCGGAAACTACTATTGGTCTTCCAGGGAAGGATCAAAGCGTAAACTGTTAGAGACATTACTCCCATGGAGGAAAGTGCGCATGGTGACTGTTGTATTCAGTCCCGATCCATTTTCTGTGTTTCATCAACACTCTGATAGTCCTTTGATTACAGAATACCTCCAGATGTGCATCGGAAACTAACACTGGCCTTCCAGGGAACGATCAAAGCGTGGCCTGTTTCAGACATTACTAACATGGAGGAAAGTGCGCTTGGTGACTGTTGTATTCAATCCCGATGCAATTTCTGTGTTTCATCAACACTTTGAAAGTCCACAGATTACAGAATGCCTCCAGATGTGCATCGGAAACTACTACTGGTCTTCAGGGAACGATCAAAGCGTAGACTGTTTGAGACATTACTCCCATGGAGGAAAGTGCGCACGGTGACTGTTGTATTCCATCACGATGCAATTTCTGTGTTTCATCAACAGTCTGATAGTAAAAAAATTACAGAATGCCTCCAGATATGCATCGGAAACTACTACTGGACTTCCAGGGAACGAGCAAAGCGTAGACTGTTTGAGAATTACTAATATGGTGGAAAGTGCGCATGGTGACTGTTGTATTCAATCCCGATGCAATTTCTGTGTTTCATCAACACTCAGATACTCCACAGATTACAGAATGCCTCCAGATGTGTATCGGAAACTACTACTGGTCTTCCAGGGAACGATGAAAACGTAGACTGTTTGAGACATACTCCCATGGAGGAAGGTGCCCAAGGTGACTGTTGTATTCAATCCCGATGCAATTTCTGTTTTGTATCAACAGTCTGATAGTCCGCAGATTACAGAATGCCTCCAGATGTGCATCGGAAACTACTATTGGTCTTCCAGGGAACGATCAAAGCGTAGACTGTTAGAGACATTACTCCCATGGAGGAAAGTGCGCATGGTGACTGTTGTTTTCAATCCCGATGCAATTTCTGTGTTTCATCAACACTCAGATATTCCACAGACTACAGAATGCCTCCAGATGTGCATCGGAAACTACTACTGGTCTTACAGGGAACGATCAAAGCGTATACTCTTTGAGACATTACTCCCATGGAGGAAAGTGCGCATGGTGTATGTTGTATTCAATCCCGAGGCAATTTCTGAGTTTCATCAACAATTTGAAGGTCCACAGATTACAGAATGCCTCCAGATGTGCATCGGAAACTACTACTGTTTTAGACATTACTCCCATGGAGGAAAGTGCGCATGGTGACTATTGTATTCAATCCCGAAGCAATTTCTGTGTTTCATCAACAGTCTGATAGTCCACAGATTACAGAATGCCTCCAGATGTGCATCGTACTCTACTACTGGTCTTCCAGGGAACGATCAAAGCGTAGACTGTTTGAGACATTACTCCCATGGAGGAAAGTGCGCATGGTGAAAGGTTTTTTCAATCCCGATGCAATTTCTGTGTTTCATCAACACTCTGATAGTCCACAGATTACAGAATGCCTCCAGACGTGTTATCGGAAACTAACACAGGTCTTCCAGAGAACGATCAAAGCGTAGACTGTTTGAGACATTACTAACATGGAGGAAAGTGGGGATGGTGACTGTTGTATCCAATCCCGATGCAATTTGTTTGTTTCATCAACACTTTGAAGGTCCGCAGATTACAGAATGATTCCAGATGTGCATCGGATACTACTAGTGGTCTTCCAGTCAACGATCAAATCGTAGACTGTTTGAGACATTGCTCCCATGGAGGAAAGTGCGCATGGTGACTGTTGTATTCAATACCGATGCAATTTCTGTGTTTCATCAACACTCTGATAGTCGACAGATTACTGAATGCCTCCAGATGTGCATCGGAAACTACTACTGGTCTTCCAGGGAACGATCAAAACGTAGACTGTTTGAGACATTACTCCCATAAAGGAAAGTGCGCATGGTGACTGTTGTATTCAATCCCGATGCAATTTCTGTGTTTCATCAACAGTCTGATAGTCCACAGATTACAGAATGATTCCAGCTGTGCATCGGATACTACTACTGGTCTTCCAGGGAACGATCAAAGCGTTGACTGTTTGAGACATTGCTCCCAATGAGGAAAGTGCGCATGGTGACTGTTGTATTCAATCCCGATGCAATTTCTGTGTTTCATCAAAAGTCTGATAGTCCACAGATTACAGAGTGCCACCAGATGTGCATCGGAAACTACTACTGGTCTTCCAGGGAACGATCAAAGCGTAGACTATTTGAGACATTACTCCCATGGAGGAAAGTGCGCATTGTGTATGTTGTATTCAATCCCGAGGTAATTTCTGAGTTTCATCAACAATTTGAAGGTCCACAGATTACAGAATGCCTCCAGAAGTGCATCGGAAACTACTACTGGTCTTCCAGGGAACGATCAAAGCGTAGACTCTTTGAGACATTACTCCCATGGAGGAAACTGCGCATTGTGTATGTTGTATTCAATCCCGAGGTAATTTCTGAGTTTCATCAACAATTTGAAGGTCCACAGATTACAGAATGCCTCCAGAAGTGCATCGGAAACTACTACTGGTCTTCCAGGGAACGATCAAAGCGTAGACTGTTTTAGACATTACTCCCATGGAGGAAAGTGCGCACGGTGACTATTGTATTCAATCCCGAAGCAATTTCTGTGTTTTATCAACAGTCTGATAGTCCACGAATTACGGAATGCGTCCAGATGTGCATCGGAAACTACTACTGGACTTCCTTGGAACGATCAAAGCGTAATCTGTTTGAGACATTACTCCCATGGAGGAAAGTGCGCATGGTGAACGTTGTATTCAATCCCGATGCAATTTCTGTGTTTCATCAACACTCAGATAGTCCACAGACAACAGAATGCCTCCAGATGTGCATCGGAAACTACTACTGGTCTTACAGGGGAACGATCAAAGCGTAGACTCTTTGAGACATTACTCCCATGGAGGAAAGTGCGCATGGTGTATGTTGTATTCAATCCTGATGCATTTTCTGTGTTTCATCACCTCTCTGATACTCCACAGATTACAGAATGCCTCCAGATGTGCATCGGAAAGTAAGACTGGTGTTCCAGGGAACGATCAAAGCGTAGACTCTTTGAGACATTGCTTCCATGGAGGAAAGTGCACATGGTGACTGTTGTATTCAATCCCGATGCAATTTCTGTGTTTCATCAACACTCTGATAGTCCACAGATGACAGAATGACTCTAGATGTGCATCGGAAACTACTACTGGTCTTCAAGGGAACGATCAAAGCGTAGACTGTTTGAGACATTACTCCCATGGAGAAAAGTGCGCATGGTGAACGTTGTATTCAATCCCGATGCAATTTCTGTGTTTCATCAACACTCAGATAGTCCAGAGACAACAGAATGCCTCCAGATGTGCATCGGAAACTACTACTGGTCTTACAGGGAACGATCAAAGCGTAGACTCTTTGAGACATTGCTTCCATGGAGGAAAGTGCGCATGGTGTATGTTGTATTCAATCCCGAGGCAATTTCTGAGTTTCATCAACAATTTGAAAGTCAACAGATAACAGAATGCCTCCAGATGTGCATCGGAAACTACTACTGGTCTTCCAGGGAACGATCAAAGCGTATACTGTTTTAGACATTACTCCCATAGAGAAAAGTGCGCACGGTGACTATTGTATACAATCCCAAAGCAATTTCTGTGTTTCGTCAACAGTCTGATAGTCCACGGATTACAGAATGCCTCCAGATGTGCATCGGAAACTACTACTGGACTTCCAGGGAACGATCAAAGCGTAGACTGTTTGAGACATTACTAACGTGGAAGAAAGTGCGGATAGTGACTGTTGTATTCAATCCCGATGCAATTTCTGTGTTTCATCACCTCTCAGATACTCCACAGATTACAGAATGCCTCCAGATGTGTATCGGAAACTACTACTGGTCTTCCAGGGAACGATGAAAACGTAGACTGTTTGAGACATACTCCCATGGAGTAAGGTGCCCAAGGTGACTATTGTATTCAATCCCGATGCAATTTCTGTGTTGTATCAACAGTCTGATAGTCCGCTGATTACAGAATGCCTCCAGATGTGCATCGGAAACTACTACTGGTCTTCCAGGGAACTATCAAAGCGTAGACTGTTAGAGACATTACTCCCATGGAGGAAAGTGCGCATGGTGACTCTTGTTTTCAATCCCGATGCATTCTCTGTGTTTCATCAACACTCTGATAGTCGACAGATTACAGAATGCCTCCAGATGTGCATCGAAACTACTACTGGTCTTCCAGGGAACAATCAAAACGTAGACTGTTTGAGACATTACTCCCATAAAGGAAAGTAAGCATGGTGACTGTTGTATTCAATCCCGATGCAATTTCTGTGTTTCATCAACAGTCTGATAGTCCACAGATTACAGAATGATTCCAGATGTGCATCGGAAACTACTACTGGTCTTCCAGGGAACGATCAAAGCGTAGACTGTTTGAGACAGTGCTCCCAATGAGGAAAGTGCGCATGGTGACTATTGTATTGAATCCCGATGCAATTTCTGTGTTTCATCAACAGTCTGATAGTCCACAGATTACAGAGTGCCACCAGATGTGCATCGGAAACTACTACTGGTCTTCCAGGGAACGATCAAAGCGTAGACTGTTAGAGTCATTACTCCCATGGAGGAATGTGCGCATGGTGACTGTTGTATTCAATCCGGATGCAATTTCTGTGTTTCATCAACACTCTGATAGTCCACAGATTACAGAATGCCTCCAGATGTCCATCGGAAACTAAGACTGGTGTTCCAGGGAACGATCAAATCGTAGACTCTTTGAGACATTGCGTCCATGGAGGAAAGTGCACATGGTGACTGTTGTATTCAATCCCGATGCAATTTCTGTGTTTCATCAACACTATGATAGTCCACAGATTACAGAATGACTCTAGATGTGCATCGGAAACTACTACTGGTCTTCAAGGGAACGATCAAAGCGTACACTGTTTGAGACATTACTCAAATGGAGAAAAGTGCGCATGGTGACCGTTGTATTCAATCCCGATGCAATTTCTGTGTTTCATCAACACTCAGATAGTCCACAGACTACAGAATGCCTCCAGATGTGCATCGGAAACTACTACTGGTCTTACAGGGAACGATCAAAGCGTAGACTCTTTGAGACATTACTCCCATGGAGGAAAGTGCGCATGGTGTATGTTGTATTCAATCCCGAGGCAATTTCTGAGTTTCATCAACAATTTGAAGTTCCACAGATTACGGAATGCCTCCAGATGTGAATCGGAAACTACTACTGGTCTTCCAGGGAACGATCAAAGCGTAGACAGTTTTAGACATTACTCCCATGGAGGAAAGTGCGCACGGTGATCATTGTATTCAATCCCGAAGCAATTTCTGTGTTTCATCAACAGTCTGATAGTCCACGGATTACAGAATGCCTCCAGATGTGCATCGGAAACTACTAGTGGACTTCCAGGGAACGATCAAAGCGTAGACTGTTTGAGACATTACTCCCATGGAGGAAAGTGCGCATGGTGACTGTTGTATTCAATCCCGATGCATTTTCTGTGTTTCATCACCTCTCTGATACTCCACAGATTACAGAATGCCTCCAGATGTGCATAGTACTCTACTACTGGTCTTCCAGGGAACGATCAAAGCGTAGACTGTTTGAGACATTACTCCCATGGAGGAAAGTGCGCACGGTGACTGTTGTATTCAATCCCGATGCAATTTCTGTGTTTCAACAACTGTCTGATAGTCCACAGATTACAGAGTGCCACCAGATGTGCATCGGAAACTACTACTGGTCTTCCAGAGAACGATCAAAGCGTAGACTGTTTGAGACATTACTAACATGGAGGAAAGTGGGGATGGTGACAGTTGTATCCAATCCAGATGCAATTTGTTTGTTTCATCAACACTTTGAAGGTCCACAGATTACAGAATGATTCCAGATGTGCATCGGATACTACTAGTGGTCATCCAGTCAACGATCAAAGCGTAGACTGTTAGAGACATTGCTCCCATGGAGGAAAGTGCGCATGGTGACTGTTGTATTCAATCCCGATGCAATTTCTGTGTTTCATCGCCTCTCTGATACTCCACAGATTACAGAATGCCTCCAGATGTGCATCGTACTCTACTTCTGGTCTTCCAGGGAACGATCAAAGCGTAGACTGTTTGAGACAATACTCCCATGGAGGAAAGTGCGCATGGTGACCGTTGTATTCAATCCCGATTCAATTTCTGTTTTTCATCAACACTCAGATAGTCCGCAGACTACAGAATGCCTCCAGATGTGCATCGGAAACTACTACTGGTCTTACACGGAACGGTCAAAGCGTAGACTCTTTGAGACATTACTCCCATGGAGGAAAGTGCGCATGGTGACTGTTATATTCAATCCCGAGGCCATTTCTGTGTTTCATCAACACTTTGAAGGTCCACAGATTACAGAATGCCTCCAGATGTGCATCGGAAACTACTACTGGTCTTCCAGGGAACGATCAAAAAATAGACTGTTTGAGACATTACTCCCATGGAGGAAAGTGCGCACGGTGACTGTTGTATTCAATCCCGATGCAATTTTAGTGTTTCATCAACACTCTGATAGTCCACAGATTACAGAATGCCTCCAGAAATGCATCGGAAACTACTATTGGTCTTCCAGGGAAGTATCAAAGCGTAGACTGTTAGAGACATTACTCCCATGGAAGAAAGTGCGCATGGTGACTGTTGTATTCAATCCCGATGCATTTTCTGTGTTTCATCAACACTCTGATAGTCCACAGATTACAGAATGCCTCCATATGTGCATCGGAAACTAACACTGGTCTTCCAAGGAACGATCAAAGCGTAGACTGTTTTCAGACATTGCTTCCATGGAGGAAAGTGCACATGGTGACTGTTGTATTCAATCCCGATGCAATTTCTGTGTTTCATCAACACACTGATAGTCCACAGATTACAGAATGACTCTAGATGTGCATCGGAAACTACTACTGGTCTTCAAGGGAACGATCAAAGCGTAGACTGTTTGAGACATTACTCCCATGGAGGAAAGTGCGCAAGGTGACCGTTGTATTCAATCCCGAATCAATTTCTGTTTTTCATCAACACTCAGATAGTCCGCAGACTACAGAATGCCTCCAGATGTGCATCGGAAACTACTACTGGTCTTACACGGAACGATCAAATTGTAGACTCTTTGAGACATTACTCCTATGGAGGAAAGTGCGCATGGTGTATGTTGTATTCAATCCCGAGGCAATTCCTGTGTTTCATCAACACTTTGAAGGTCCACAGATTACAGAATGCCTCCAGATGTGCATCGGAAACTACTACTGGTCTTCCAGGGAACGATCAAAGAATAGACTGTTTGAGACATTACTCCCATTGAGGAAAGTGCGCACGGTGCCTGTTGTATTCAATCCCGATGCAATTTCTGTGTTTCATCAACAGTCTGATAGTCCACTGATTACAGAATGCCTCCAGATGTGCATCGGAAACTGCTACTGGACTACAAGGGAACGATCAAAGCGTAGACTGTTTGAGACATTACTCTTATGGAGGAAAGTGCGCACGGTGACTGTCGTATTCAATCCCGATGTAATTTTAGTGTTTCATCAACACTCTGATAGTCCACAGATTACAGAATGCCTCCAGAAATGCATCGGAAACTACTATTGGTCTTCCAGGGAAGGATCAAAGCGTAGACTGTTAGAGACGTTACTCCCATGGAGGAAAGTGCGCATGGTGACTGTTGTATTCAATCCCGATGCATTTTCTGTGTTTCATCAACACTCTGATAGTCCACAGATTACAGAATACCTCCAGATGTGCATCGGAAACTAACACTGGCCTTCCAGGGAACGATCAAAGCGTAGCCTGTTTCAGACATTACTAACATGGAGGAAAGTGCACATGGTGACTGTTGTATTCAATCCCGATGCTATTTCTGTGTTTCATCAACACTCTGATAGTCCACAGATTACAGAATGCCTGCAGATGTGCATCGGAAACTACTACTGGTCTTCCAGGGAACGATCAAACCGTAGACTGTTAGAGACCTTACACCCATGGAGGAAGGTGCCCATGGTGACTGTTGTATTCAATCCCGATGCAATTTCTGTGTTTTATCAACAGTCTGATAGTCCACAGATTACAGAATTAATCCAGATGTGCATCGGAAAGTTCTACTGGACTTCCAGGGAACGATGAAACCGTAGGCTGTTTGAGACCCTACTCCCATGGAGGAAAGTGCGCATGGTGACTGTTGTATTCAATCCCGATGCAATTTCTGTGTTTCAACAACACTTTGATAGTCCACAAATTACAGAATGCATCCAGATGTGAATCAGCAACTACCACTGGTATTCCAAGGAACGATCAAAGTGTAAACTATTTGAGACACTACTCCCATGGAGGAAAGTGCGCATGGTGACTGTTGTATTCAATCCCGAAGCAATTTCTGTGTTTCATCAACTCTCTGATACACCACAGATTACAGAATGCCTCCAGATGTGCATCGGAAACTACTACTGGACTTCCAGGGAATGATCATAGCGTAGACTGTTTGAGACATTACTATTTTGGAGAAAAGTGCGTATGATAACTGTTGTACTCAATCCCGATGCAATTTCTGTGTTTCATCAACACTTTGAAGGTCCACAGATTACAGAATGCCTCCAGATGTGCATCGGAAACTATTACTGGTCTTCCAGGGAACGATCAAAGCATAGACTGTTTGAGAATTACTAACATGGAGGAAAGTGCGCATGGTGACTGTTGTATTCAATCCCGATGCAATTTCTGTGTTTCTTCAACACTCTGATACTCCACAGATTACAGAATGCCTCCAGATGTGCATCGGAAACTACTACTGGTCTTCCAGGGAACGATCAAAGCGTAGACTGTTTGAGACATTACTCCCATGGAGGAAAGTGCGCATGGTGACTGTTGTTTTCAATCCCGATGCAATTTCTGTGTTTCATCAACACTCTGATAGTCCACAGATTACAGAAGGACTCCAGATGTGCATCGGAAACTAACACAGGTCTTCCTGAGAACGATTAAAGCGTGGACTGTTTGAGACATTACCAACATGGAGGGAAGTAGGGATGGTAACTGTTGTATTCAATCCCGATGCAATTTCTTTGTTTCATCAACACTTTGAAGGTCCACAGTTACGGAATGACTCCAGATGTGCATCGGAAACTACTACTGGCCTTCCAGTCGTCGATCACAGCGTAGACTGTTTGAGACATTGCGACCATGGAGGCAAGTGCGCATGGTGACTGTTCTATTCAATACCGATGCAATTTCTGTATTTCATCAACACTCTGATAGTCCAAGAATTACAGAATGCCTCCAGATGCGCATCGGAAAACACTACTGGTCTTCCAGGGAACGATCAAAGTGTAAACTATTTGAGACACTACTCCCATGGAGGAAAGTGCGCATGGTGACTGTTGTATTCAATCTCGATGCAACTTCTGTGTTTCATCAACAGTCTGATAGTCCACAGATGACAGAGTGCCACCAGATGATCATCGGAAACTACTACTGGTCTTCCAGGGAACGATCAAAGTGTAGACTGTTAGAGACATTACTCCCATGGAGGAAAGTGCGCATGGAGACTGTTGTATTCAATCCCGATGCAAAGTCTGTGTTTCATCAACACTCTTATTGTCCACAGATTACAGAATGCCTCCAGATGTGCATCGGAAACTAACACTGGTCTTCTAGGTAAGGATCAAAGCGTAGACTGTTTGAGACATTACTAAGATGGAGGAAAGTGCGGATGGTGACTGTTGTATTCAATGCCGATGCAATTTCTGTGTTTCATCGACACCCTGATAGTCCACAGATTACAGAATGCCTTTAGATGTGCATCGGAAACTACTACTGGTCTTTAGGTAACGATCAAATCGTAGACTGTTTGAGACATTACTCCCATGGAGGAAAGTGCGAATGTTGTATGTTGTATTCAATCCCGAGGCAATTTCTGTGTTTCATCAACACTTTGAAGGTCCACAGATTACAGAATGCCTCCAGATGTGCATCGGAAACTACTACTGGTCTTACAGGTAACGATCAAACCGTAGACTGTTTGAGACATTACTCCCATGGAGGAAAGTGCGAATGTTGTATGTTGTATTCAATCCCGAGGCAATTTCTGTGTTTCATCAACACTTTGAAGGTCCACAGATTACAGAATGCCTCCTGATGTGCAGCGGAAACTACTACTGGTCTTCCAGGGATCGATCAAAGCGTTCACTGTTTGAGACATTACTCCCATGGAGGAAGGTGCCCATGGTGATTGTTGTATTCAATCCCGAAGCAATATCTGTGTTTTATCAACGCTCTCATAGTCCACAGATTACAGAATGAATCCAGATGTGCATCGGAAACTACTACTGGTCTTTCAGGGAACGATCAAACCGTAGACTGTTTGAGAATTACTAACATGGAGGAAAGGGCGCATGGTGACTTTTGTATTCAATCCCGATGCAATTTCTGTGTTTCATCAAAACTCTGATAATCCACAGATTACAGAATGCCTCCAGATGTGCATCGGAAACTACTACTGGTCTTCCAGGGATCGATCAAATCGTTGACTGTTTGAGACATTACTCCCAAGGAGGAAGGTGCCCATGGTGATTGTTGTATTCAATCCCGATGCAATTTCTGTGTTTTATCAACAGTCTGATAGTCCACAGATTACAGAATGCCTCCAGATGTGCATCGGAAACTACTACCGGTCTTCCAGGGAGCGATCAAAGCGTAGACTGTTTGAGACATTACTCCCATGGAGGAAAGTGCGCATGGTGACTGTTGTATTCAATCCCGATGCAATTTCTGTGTTTCATCAACACTCTGATATTCCCCAGATTACTGAATGCCTCCAGATGTGCATCGGAATCTACTACTGGTCTTCCAGGTAACGATCAAAGCGTAGACTGTTTGAGACATTAATCCCATGGAGGTAGGTGCGCATGGTGACTGTTGTATTCAATCCCGATGCAATTTCTGTGTTTCATCAACACTCTGATAGTCCACAGATTACAGAATGCCTCCAGATGTGTTATCGGAAACTAACACAGGTCTTCCAGAGAACGATCAAAGCGTAGACTGTTTGAGACATTACTAACATGGAGGAAAGTGGGGATGGTGACTGTTGTATTCAATCCCGAAGCAATTTCTGTGTTTCAACAACACTTTGATAGTCCACAAATTACAGAATGCATCCAGATGTGAATCAGCAACTACCACTGGTATTCCAAGGAACGATCAAAGTGTAAACTATTTGAGACACTACTCCCATGGAGGAAAGTGCGTATGGTGACTGTTGTATTCAATCCCGAAGCAATTTCTGTGTTTCATCATCTCTCTGATACTCCACAGATTACAGAATGCCTCCAGATGTGCATCGGAAACTACTACTGGTCTTCCAGGGAACGATCAAAGAGTAAACTATTTGAGACACTACTCCCATGGAGGAAAGTGCGTATGGTGACTGTTGTATTCAATCCCGAAGCAATTTCTGTGTTTCATCAACTCTCTGATACTCCACAGATTACAGAATGCCTCCAGATGTGCATCGGAAACTACTACTGGTCTTCCAGGGAACGATCAAAGAGTAGACTGTTTGAGACATTACTCCCATGGAGGAAAATGCGCACGGTGCCTGTTGTATTCCATCCCGATGCAATTTCTGTGATCTTCAACATTCTGATAGTCCAAGAATTACAGAATGCCTCCAGATGTGCATCGTAAACTACTACTGGACTTCCAGGGAATGATCATAGCGTAGACTGTTTGAGACATTACTATTTTGGAGGAAAGTGCGTATGATAACTGTTGTATTCAATCCCGATGCAATTTCTGTGTTTCATCAACACTTTGAAGATCCACAGATTACGGAATGCCTCCAGATGTGCTTCGGAAACTACTACTCGTCTTCCAGTCGACGATCAAAGCGTAGACTGTTTGAGACATTGCTCCCATGGAGGAAAGTGCGCATGGTGACTGTTGTATTCAATACCGATGCAATTTCTGTATTTCATCAACACTCTGATAGTCCAAGAATTACAGAATGCCTCCAGATGTACATCGGAAAGCACTACTGGTCTTCCAGGGAACGATCAAAGCGTAGGCTGTTGAGAAATTACTCCCATAAAGGAATGTGCGCATGGTGACTGTAGTATTCAATCCCGATGCAATTTCTGTGTTTCATCAAAAGTCTGATAGTCCACAGATTACAGAATGCCTCCAGATGTGCATCGGAAACTACTACTGGTCTTCCAGGGAGCGATCAAACCGTTGACTGTTAGAGACATTGCGCCCATGGTGGAAAGTTCGCATGGTGACTGTTGTATTCAATCCCGATTCAATTTCTGTGTTTCATCAACACTCTGATAGTCCACAAATTACAGAATGCCTCCAGATGTGCATCAGAAACTACCACTGGTATTCCAGGGAACGATCAAAGTGTAAACTCTTTGAGAGATTACTCCCATGGAGGAAAGTGCGCATGGTGACTGTTGTATTCAATCCCGATGCAATTTCTGTGTTTCATCAACTCTCTGATACTCCACAGATTACAGAATGCCTCCAGATGTGCATGGGAAACTACTACTGGTCTTTCAGGGAACGATAAAATTCTTAGACTGTTTGAGAATTACTAACATGGAGGAAAGGGCGCATGGTGACTTTTGTACTCAATCCCGATGCAATTTCTGTGTTTCATCAAAACTCTGATACTCCTCAGATTACAGAATGCCTCCAGATGTGCAGCGGAAACTACTACCGGTCTTCCAGGGAGCGATCAAACCGTAGACTGTTTGAGACATTACTCCCATGGAGGAAAGAGCGCATGGTGACTGTTGTATTCAATCCCGATGCAATTTCTGTGTTTCATCAACACTCTGATAGTCCACAGATTACAGAATGCCTCCAGATGTGCATCGTAATCTACTACTGGTCTTTCAGGTAACGATCAAAGCGTAGACTGTTTGAGACATTAATCCCATGGAGGAAGGTGCGCATGGTGACTGTTGTATTCAATCACGAAGCAATTTCTGTGTTTCTTCAACACTCTGATACTCCACAGATTACAGAATGCCTCCAGATGTGCGTCGGAAACTACTACTGGTCTTCCAGGGAACGATCAAAGCGTAGACTGTTTGAGACATTACTCCCGTGGAGGAAAGTGCGCATGGTGCCTGTTGTATTCAATCCCGATGCAATTTCTGTGTTTCATCAACACTCTGATAGTCCACAGAGTACAGCAAGTGTCCAAATATGCATCGGAAACTACAACTGGTCTTCCAGGGAACGATCAAAGCGTATACTGTTTGAAACATTACTCCCATGGAGGTAAGTGCGCATGGTGACTGTTGTATTCAATCCCGATGCAATTTCTGTGTTTCATCAACACTCTGATACGCCACAAATTACAGAATGCCTCCATATGTGCATCGGAAACTACTACTGGTCTTCCAGGTAACGATCAAAGCGTAGACTGTTTGAGACATTAATCCAATGGAGGAAGGTGCGCATGGTGACTGTTGTATTCAATCCCGAAGCAATATCTGTGTTTCTTCAACACTCTGATACTCCACAGATTACAGAATGCCTCCAGATGTGCGTCGGAAACTACTACTAGTCTTCCAGGGAACGATCAAAGCGTAGACTGTTTGAGACATTACTCCCGTGGAGGAAAGTGCGCATGGTGACTGTTGTATTCAATCCCGATGCAATTTCTGTGTTTCATCAACAGTCTGATAGTCCACAGAGTACAGCATGTGTCCAGATATGCATCGGAAACTACAACTGGTCTTCCAGGGAACGATCAAAGCGTATACTGTTTGAGACATTACTCCCATGGAGGAAAGTGCGCATGGTGACTGTTGTATTCAATCCCGATGCTATTTCTGCGTTTCATCAACAGTCTGATAGTCCACAGATTACAGAATGCCTCCAGATGTGCTTCGGAATCTACTACTGGTCTTCCAGGTAACGATCAAAGCGTAGACTGTTTGAGACATTAATCCCATGGAGGAAGGTGCGCATGGTGACTGTGGTATTCAATCCCGAAGCAATTTCTGTGTTTCTTCAACACTCTGATACTTCACAGATTACAGAATGCCTCCAGATTTGCGTCGGAAACTACTACTGGTCTGCCAGGGAACGATCAAAGCGTAGACTGTTTGAGACATTACTCCCGTGGAGGAAAGTGCGCATGGTGACTGTTGTGTTCAATCCCGATGCAATTTCTGTGTTTCTCCAACACTCTGATACTCCACAGATTACAGAATGCCTCCAGATGTGCGTCGGAAACTACTACTGGTCAGCCAGGGAACGATCAAATCGTAGACTGTTTGAGAATTACTAACATGGAGGAAAGTGCGCATGGTGACTGTTGTTTTCAATCCCGATGCAATTTCTGTGTTTCATCAACACTCTGATAGTCCACAGGTTACAGAATGACGCCAGATGTGCATCGGAAACTAACACAGGTCTTCCTGAGAACGATCAAGGCGTGGACTGTTTGAGACATTACCAACATGGAGGAAAGTAGGGATGGTGACTGTTGTATTCAATCCCGATGCAATTTCTTTGTTTCATCAACACTTTGAAGGTCCACAGATTACGGAATGACTCCAGATGTGCATCGGAAATTACTACTAGTCTTCCAGTCGACGATCAAAGCGTAGACTGTTTGAGACATTGCTCCCATGGAGGAAAGTGCGATGCAATTTCTGTATTTCATCAACACTCTGATAGTCCAAGAATTACAGAATGCCTCCAGATGTGCATCGGAAAGCACTACTGGTCTTCCATGGAACGATCAAAGCGTAGACTGTTGAGACATTACTCCCATAAAGGAATGTGCGCATGGTGACTGTTGTATTCAATCCCGATGCAATTTCTGTGTTTCATCAACACTCTGATAGTCCACAGATTACAGAATGCCTCCAGATGTGTTATCGGAAACTAACACAGGTCTTCCAGAGAACGATCAAAGCGTAGACTGTTTGAGACATTACTAACATGGAGGAAAGTGGGGATGGTGACTGTTGTATTCAATCCCGAAGCAATTTCTGTGTTTCAACAACACTTTGATAGTCCACAAATTACAGAATGCATCCAGATGTGAATCAGCAACTACCACTGGTATTCCAAGGAACGATCAAAGTGTAAACTATTTGAGACACTACTCCCATGGAGGAAAGTGCGTATGGTGACTGTTGTATTCAATCCCGAAGCAATTTCTGTGTTTCATCATCTCTCTGATACTCCACAGATTACAGAATGCCTCCAGATGTGCATCGGAAACTACTACTGGTCTTCCAGGGAACGATCAAAGAGTAAACTATTTGAGACACTACTCCCATGGAGGAAAGTGCGTATGGTGACTGTTGTATTCAATCCCGAAGCAATTTCTGTGTTTCATCAACTCTCTGATACTCCACAGATTACAGAATGCCTCCAGATGTGCATCGGAAACTACTACTGGTCTTCCAGGGAACGATCAAAAAGTAGACTGTTTGAGACATTACTCCCATGGAGGAAAATGCGCACGGTGCCTGTTGTATTCCATCCCGATGCAATTTCTGTGATCTTCAACATTCTGATAGTCCAAGAATTACAGAATGCCTCCAGATGTGCATCGTAAACTACTACTGGACTTCCAGGGAATGATCATAGCGTAGACTGTTTGAGACATTACTATTTTGGAGGAAAGTGCGTATGATAACTGTTGTATTCAATCCCGATGCAATTTCTGTGTTTCATCAACACTTTGAAGATCCACAGATTACGGAATGCCTCCAGATGTGCTTCGGAAACTACTACTCGTCTTCCAGTCGACGATCAAAGCGTAGACTGTTTGAGACATTGCTCCCATGGAGGAAAGTGCGCATGGTGACTGTTGTATTCAATACCGATGCAATTTCTGTATTTCATCAACACTCTGATAGTCCAAGAATTACAGACTGCCTCCAGATGTACATCGGAAAGCACTACTGGTCTTCCAGGGAACGATCAAAGCGTAGACTGTTGAGACATTACTCCCATAAAGGAATGTGCGCATGGTGACTGTAGTATTCAATCCCGATGCAATTTCTGTGTTTCATCAAAAGTCTGATAGTCCACAGATTACAGAATGCCTCCAGATGTGCATCGGAAACTACTACTGGTCTTCCAGGGAGCGATCAAACCGTTGACTGTTAGAGACATTGCACCCATGGTGGAAAGTTCGCATGGTGACTGTTGTATTCAATCCCGATTCAATTTCTGTGTTTCATCAACACTCTGATAGTCCACAAATTACAGAATGCCTCCAGATGTGCATCAGAAACTACCACTGGTATTCCAGGGAACGATCAAAGTGTAAACTCTTTGAGAGATTACTCCCATGGAGGAAAGTGCGCATGGTGACTGTTGTATTCAATCCCGATGCAATTTCTGTGTTTCATCAACTCTCTGATACTCCACAGATTACAGAATGCCTCCAGATGTGCATGGGAAACTACTACTGGTCTTTCAGGGAACGATAAAATTCTTAGACTGTTTGAGAATTACTAACATGGAGGAAAGGGCGCATGCTGACTTTTGTACTCAATCCCGATGCAATTTCTGTGTTTCATCAAAACTCTGATACTCCTCAGATTACAGAATGCCTCCAGATGTGCAGCGGAAACTACTACCGGTCTTCCAGGGAGCGATCAAACCGTAGACTGTTTGAGACATTACTCCCATGGAGGAAAGAGCGCATGGTGACTGTTGTATTCAATCCCGATGCAATTTCTGTGTTTCATCAATACTCTGATAGTCCACAGATTACAGAATGCCTCCAGATGTGCATCGTAATCTACTACTGGTCTTCCAGGTAACGATCAAAGCGTAGACTGTTTGAGACATTAATCCCATGGAGGAAGGTGCGCATGGTGACTGTTGTATTCAATCACGAAGCAATTTCTGTGTTTCTTCAACACTCTGATACTCCACAGATTACAGAATGCCTCCAGATGTGCGTCGGAAACTACTACTGGTCAGCCAGGGAACGATCAAATCGTAGACTGTTTGAGAATTACTAACATGGAGGAAAGTGCGCATGGTGACTTTTGTACTCAATCCCGATTAAATTTCTGAGTTTCATCAAAACTCTGATACTCCACAGATTACAGAATGCCTCCAGATGTGCATCGGAAGCTACTACTGGTGTTCCATGGATCGATCAAATCGTTGACTGTTTGAGACATTACTCCCATGGAGGAAGGTGCCCATGGTGATTGTTGTATTCAATCCCGATGTAATTTCTGTGTTTTATCAACAGTCTGATAGTCCACAGATTACAGAAATCCTCCAGATGTGCATCGGAAACTACTACTGGTCTTCCAGGGAACGATCAAAGCGTGTACTGTTTGAGACATTACTCCCATGGAGGAAAGTGCGCATAGTGACTGTTATATTCAATCCCGATGCAATATCTGTTTTTCATCAACACTTTGAAGATCCACAGATTACAGAATGCCTCCAGATGTGCATCGGAAACTCTTACTGGTCTTCCAGGGAACGATCAAAGCATAGACCTTTTGAGAATTACTAACATGGGGGAAAGTGCGCATGGTGACTGTTGTATTCAATCCCGATGCAATATCTGTGTTTCATCAACACTCAGATACTCCACAGATTACAGAATGCCTCCAGATGTGCATCGGAAACTACTACTGGTATTCCAGGGAACGATCAAAGCGTAGACTGTTAGAGATATTACTCCCATGGAGGAAAGTGCGCATGGTGACTGTTGTTTTCAATCCCGATGCAATTTCTGTGTTTCATCAACACTCTGATAGTCCACAGGTTACAGAATGACGCCAGATGTGCATCGGAAACTAACACAGGTCTTCCTGAGAACGATCAAAGCGTGGACTGTTTGAGACATTACCAACATATAGGAAAGTAGGGATGGTGACTGTTGTATTCAATCCCGATGCAATTTCTTAGTTTCATCAACACTTTGAAGGTCCACAGATTACAGAATTCCTCCAGATGTGCGTCGGAAACTACTACTGGTCTGCCAGGGAAGGATCAAATCGTAGACTGTTTGAGAATCACTAACATGGAGGAAAGTGCGCATGGTGACTTTTGTACCCAATCCCGATTAAATTTCTGAGTTTCATCAAAACTCTGATACTCCACAGATTACAGAATGCCTCCAGATGTGCATCGTAATCTACTACTGGTCTTCCAGGTAACGATCAAAGCGTAGACTGTTTGAGACATTAATCCCATGGAGGAAGGTGCGCATGGTGACCGTTGTATTCAATCACGAAGCAATTTCTGTGTTTCTTCAACACTCTGATACTCCACAGATTACAGAATGCCTCCAGATGTGCGTCGGAAACTACTACTGGTCTTCCAGGGAACGATCAAAGCGTAGACTGTTTGAGACATTACTCCCGTGGAGGAAAGTGCGCATGGTGCCTGTTGTATTCAATCCCGATGCAATTTCTGTGTTTCATCAACACTCTGATAGTCCACAGAGTACAGCAAGTGTCCAAATATGCATCGGAAACTACAACTGGTCTTCCAGGGAACGATCAAAGCGTATACTGTTTGAAACATTACTCCCATGGAGGTAAGTGCGCATGGTGACTGTTGTATTCAATCCCGATGCAATTTCTGTGTTTCATCAACACTCTGATACTCCACAAATTACAGAATGCCTCCATATGTGCATCGGAAACTACTACTGGTCTTCCAGGTAACGATCAAAGCGTAGACTGTTTGAGACATTAATCCAATGGAGGAAGGTGCGCATGGTGACTGTTGTATTCAATCCCGAAGCAATATCTGTGTTTCTTCAACACTCTGATACTCCACAGATTACAGAATGCCTCCAGATGTGCGTCGGAAACTACTACTAGTCTTCCAGGGAACTATCAAAGCGTAGACTGTTTGAGACATTACTCCCGTGGAGGAAAGTGCGCATGGTGACTGTTGTATTCAATCCCGATGCAATTTCTGTGTTTCATCAACAGACTGATAGTCCACAGAGTACAGCATGTGTCCAGATATGCATCGGAAACTACAACTGGTCTTCCAGGGAACGAACAAAGCGTATACTGTTTGAGACATTACTCCCATGGAGGAAAGTGCGCATGGTGACTGTTGTATTCAATCCCGATGCTATTTCTGCGTTTCATCAACAGTCTGATAGTCCACAGATTACAGAATGCCTCCAGATGTGCTTCGGAATCTACTACTGGTCTTCCAGGTAACGATCAAAGCGTAGACTGTTTGAGACATTAATCCCATGGAGGAAGGTGCGCATGGTGACTGTGGTATTCAATCCCGAAGCAATTTCTGTGTTTCTTCAACACTCTGATACTTCACAGATTACAGAATGCCTCCAGATTTGCGTCGGAAACTACTACTGGTCTGCCAGGGAACGATCAAAGCGTAGACTGTTTGAGACATTACTCCCGTGGAGGAAAGTGCGCATGGTGACTGTTGTATTCAATCCCGATGCAATTTCTGTGTTTCTCCAATACTCTGATACTCCACAGATTACAGAATGCCTCCAGATGTGCGTCAAAAACTACTACTGGTCAGCCAGGGAACGATCAAATCGTAGACTGTTTGAGAATTACTAACATGGAGGAAAGTGCGCATGGTGACTGTTGTTTTCAATCCCGATGCAATTTCTGTGTTTCATCAACACTCTGATAGTCCACAGGTTACAGAATGACGCCAGATGTGCATCGGAAACTAACACAGGTCTTCCTGAGAACGATCAAAGCGTGGACTGTTTGAGACATTACCAACATGGAGGAAAGTAGGGATGGTGACTGTTGTATTCAATCCCGATGCAATTTCTTTGTTTCATCAACACTTTGAAGGTCCACAGATTACGGAATGACTCCAGATGTGCATCGGAAATTACTACTGGTCTTTGAGTCGACGATCAAAGCGTAGACTGTTTGAGACATTGCTCCCATGGAGGTAAGTGCGCATGGTGACTGTTGTATTCAATATCGATGCAATTTCTGTATTTCATCAACACTCTGATAGTCCAAGAATTACAGAATGCCTCCAGATGTGCATCGGAAAGCACTACTGGTCTTCCAGGGAACGATCAAAGCGTAGACTGTTGAGACATTACTCCCATAAAGGAATGTGCGCATGGTGACTGTTGTATTCAATCCCGATGCAATTTCTGTGTTTCATCAACACTCTGATAGTCCACAGATTACAGAATGCCTCCAGATGTGTTATCGGAAACTAACACAGGTCTTCCAGAGAACGATCAAAGCGTAGACTGTTTGAGACATTACTAACATGGAGGAAAGTGGGGATGGTGACTGTTGTATTCAATCCCGAAGCAATTTCTGTGTTTCAACAACACTTTGATAGTCCACAAATTACAGAATGCATCCAGATGTGAATCAGCAACTACCACTGGTATTCCAAGGAACGATCAAAGTGTAAACCATTTGAGACACTACTCACATGGAGGAAAGTGCGTATGGTGACTGTTGTATTCAATCCCGAAGCAATTTCTGTGTTTCATCATCTCTCTGATACTCCACAGATTACAGAATGCCTCCAGATGTGCATCGGAAACTACTACTGGTCTTCCAGGGAACGATCAAAGAGTAAACTATTTGAGACACTACTCCCATGGAGGAAAGTGCGTATGGTGACTGTTGTATTCAATCCCGAAGCAATTTCTGTGTTTCATCAACTCTCTGATACTCCACAGATTACAGAATGCCTCCAGATGTGCATCGGAAACTACTACTGGTCTTCCAGGGAACGATCAAAGAGTAGACTGTTTGAGACATTACTCCCATGGAGGAAAATGCGCACGGTGCCTGTTGTATTCCATCCCGATGCAATTTCTGTGATCTTCAACATTCTGATAGTCCAAGAATTACAGAATGCCTCCAGATGTGCATCGTAAACTACTACTGGACTTCCAGGGAATGATCATAGCGTAGACTGTTAGAGACATTACTATTTTGGAGGAAAGTGCGTATGATAACTGTTGTATTCAATCCCGATGCAATTTCTGTGTTTCATCAACACTTTGAAGATCCACAGATTACGGAATGCCTCCAGATGTGCTTCGGAAACTACTACTCGTCTTCCAGTCGACGATCAAAGCGTAGACTGTTTGAGACATTGCTCCCATGGAGGAAAGTGAGCATGGTGACTGTTGTATTCAATACCGATGCAATTTCTGTATTTCATCAACACTCTGATAGTCCAAGAATTACAGACTGCCTCCAGATGTACATCGGAAAGCACTACTGGTCTTCCAGGGAACGATCAAAGCGTAGACTGTTGAGACATTACTCCCATAAAGGAATGTGAGCATGGTGACTGTAGTATTCAATCCCAATGCAATTTCTGTGTTTCATCAAAAGTCTGATAGTCCACAGATTACAGAATGCCTCCAGATGTGCATCGGAAACTACTACTGGTCTTCCAGGGAGCGATCAAACCGTTGACTGTTAGAGACATTGCACCCATGGTGGAAAGTTCGCATGGTGACTGTTGTATTCAATCCCGATTCAATTTCTGTGTTTCATCAACACTCTGATAGTCCACAAATTACAGAATTCCTCCAGATGTGCATCAGAAACTACCACTGGTATTCCAGGGAACGATCAAAGTGTAAACTCTTTGAGAGATTACGCCCATGGAGGAAAGTGCGCATGGTGACTGTTGTATTCAATCCCGATGCAATTTCTGTGTTTCATCAACTCTCTGATACTCCACAGATTACAGAATGCCTCCAGATGTGCATGGGAAACTACTACTGGTCTTTCAGGGAACGATAAAATTCTTAGACTGTTTGAGAATTACTAACATGGAGGAAAGGGCGCATGCTGACTTTTGTACTCAATCCCGATGCAATTTCTGTGTTTCATCAAAACTCTGATACTCCTCAGATTACAGAATGCCTCCAGATGTGCAGCGGAAACTACTACCGGTCTTCCAGGGAGCGATCAAACCGTAGACTGTTTGAGACATTACTCCCATGGAGGAAAGAGCGCATGGTGACTGTTGTATTCAATCCCGATGCAATTTCTGTGTTTCATCAACACTCTGATAGTCCACAGATTACAGAATGCCTCCAGATGTGCATCGTAATCTACTACTGGTCTTCCAGGTAACGATCAAAGCGTAGACTGTTTGAGACATTAATCCCATGGAGGAAGGTGCGCATGGTGACTGTTGTATTCAATCACGAAGCAATTTCTGTGTTTCTTCAACACTCTGATACTCCACAGATTACAGAATGCCTCCAGATGTGCGTCGGAAACTACTACTGGTCTTCCAGGGAACGATCAAAGCGTAGACTGTTTGAGACATTACTCCCGTGGAGGAAAGTGCGCATGGTGCCTGTTGTATTCAATCCCGATGCAATTTCTGTGTTTCATCAACAGTCTGATAGTCCACAGAGTACAGCATGTGTCCAGATATGCATCGGAAACTACAACTGGTCTTCCAGGGAACGATCAAAGCGTATACTGTTTGAGACATTACTCCCATGGAGGAAAGTGTGCTTGGTGACTGTTGTATTCAATCCCGATGCTATTTCTGCGTTTCATCAACAGTCTGATAGTCCACAGATTACAGAATGCCTCCAGATGTGCTTCGGAATCTACTACTGGTCTTCCAGGTAACGATCAAAGCGTAGACTGTTTGAGACATTAATCCCATGGAGGAAGGTGCGCATGGTGACTGTGGTATTCAATCCCGAAGCAATTTCTGTGTTTCTTCAACACTCTGATACTTCACAGATTACAGAATGCCTCCAGATTTGCGTCGGAAACTACTACTGGTCTGCCAGGGAACGATCAAAGCGTAGACTGTTTGATACATTACTCCCGTGGAGGAAAGTGCGCATGGTGACTGTTGTATTCAATCCCGATGCAATTTCTGTGTTTCTCCAACACTCTGATACTCCACAGATTACAGAATGCCTCCAGATGTGCGTCGGAAACTACTACTGGTCAGCCAGGGAACGATCAAATCGTAGACTGTTTGAGAATTACTAACATGGAGGAAAGTGCGCATGGTGACTTTTGTACTCAATCCCGATTAAATTTCTGAGTTTCATCAAAACTCTGATACTCCACAGATTACAGAATGCCTCCAGATGTGCAATAGAAACTACGACTTTTCTTCAAGGGAACGATCAGAGCGTAGACCGTTTGAGACATTACTCGGATGGAGGAAAGTGCGCATGGTGACTGTTGTACTCAATCCCGATGCAATTTCTGTGTTTCATCAACAGTCTGATAGTCCACATATTACAGAATGCCTCCAGATGTGCATCGAAAACTACTACTGGTCTTACAGGGAACGATCAAAGCGTAGAATGTTAGAGACATTACTCCCATGGAGGAAAGTGCGCATGGTGACTTTTGTATTCAATCCCGATGCAATTTCTGTGTTTCATCAACAGTCTGATACTCCACAGATTACAGAATGCCTCCAGATGTGCGTCGGAAACTACTATTGGTCTTCCAGGGAATGATCAAAACGTAGACTGTCTGAGACATGACTCACATGGAGGAAAGTGCGCAATGTGACTGTTGCATTCTATCTCGATGCAATTTCTGTGTTTCATCAACAGTCTGATAGTCCACAGATTACAGAGTGCCACCAGATGTGCATCGGAAACTACTACTGGTCTTCCAGGGAACGATCAAAGCGTAGACTGTTAGAGACATTACTCCCATGGAGGAAAGTGCGCATGGTGACTGTTGTATTCAATCCCGATGCAATTTCTGTGTTTCATCAACAGTCTGATAGTCCAGAGAGTACATAAAGTGTCCAGATATGCATCGGAAACTACAACTGGTCTTCCAGGGAACGATCAAAGCGTATACTGTTTGAGACATTACTCCCATGGAGGAAAGTGCGCATGGTGACTGTTGTATTCAATCCCGATGCAATTTCTGTGTTTCATCAACACTCTGATACTCCACAGATTACAGACTTCCTCCAGATGTGCATCGGAAACTAGTACTGGTCTTCCAGGGAACGATCAAAGCGTAGACTGTTTGAGACATTACACCCATGGAGGAAAGTGCGCATGGTGACTGTTGTATTCAATCTCGATGCAATTTCTGTGTTTCATCAACTGTCTGATAGTCCACAGATTACAGCAAGTGTCCAAATATGCATCGGAAACTACAACTGGTCTTCCAGGGAACGATCAAAGCGTATACTGTTTGAAACATTACTCCCATGGAGGGAAGTGCGCATGGTGACTGTTGTATTCAATCCCGATGCAATTTCTGTGTTTCATCAACACTCTGATACTCCACAAGTTACAGAATGCCTCCATATGTGCATCGGAAACTACTAGTGGTCTTCCAGGCAACGATCAAAGCGTAGGCTGTTTGAGACATTAATCCAATGGAGGAAGGTGCGCATGGTGACTGTTGTATTCAATCCCGAAGCAATTTCTGTGTTTCTTCAACACTCTGATACTCCACAGATTACAGAATGCCTCCAGATGTGCGTCGGAAACTACTACTGGTCTTCCAGGGAACGATCAAAGCGTAGACTGTTTGAGACATTACTCCCGTGGAGGAAAGTGTGCATGGTGACTGTTGTATTCAATCCCGAAGCAATTACTGTGTTTCATCAAAACTCTGATACTCCACAGATTACAGAATGCCTCCAGATGTGCATCGGAAGCTACTACTGGTCTTCCATGGATCGATCAAATCGTTGACTGTTTGAGACATTACTCCCATGGAGGAAAGTGCGCATAGTGACTGTTATATTCGATCCCCGATGCAATATCTGTGTTTCATCAACACTTTGAAGATCCACAGATTACAGAATGCCTCCAGATGTGCATCGGAAACTATTACTGGTCTTCCAGGGAACGATCAAAGCATAGACTGTTTGAGAATTACTAACATGGAGGAAAGTGCGCATGGTGACTGTTGTATTCAATCCCGATGCAATATCTGTGTTTCATCAACACTCAGATACTCCACAGATTACAGAATGCCTCCAGATGTGCATCGGAAACTACTACTGGTATTCCAGGGAACGATCAAAGCGTAGACTGTTAGAGATATTACTCCCATGGAGGAAAGTGCGCATGGTGACTGTTGTTTTCAATCCCGATGCAATTTCTGTGTTTCATCAACACTCTGATAGTCCACAGATTACAGAATGACGCCAGATGTGCATCGGAAACTAACACAGGTCTTCCTGAGAACGATCAAAGCGTGGACTGTTTGAGACATTACCAACATGGAGGAAAGTAGGGATGGTGACTGTTGTATTCAATCCCGATGCAATTTCTTTGTTTCATCAACACTTTGAAGGTCCATAGATTACGGAATGACTCCAGATGTGCATCGGAAACTACTACTGGTCTTCCAGTCGACGATCAAAGCGTAGACTGTTTGAGACATTGCTCCCATGGAGGAAAGTGCGCATGGTGACTGTTGTATTCAATACCGATGCAATTTCTGTATATCATCAACACTCTGATAGTCCACGAATTACAGAATGCCTCCAGATGTGCATCGGAAAGCACTACTGGTCTTCCAGGGAACGATCAAAGCGTAGACTGTTGAGACATTACTCCCATAAAGGAATGTGCGCATGGTGACTGTTGTATTCAATCCCCATGCAATTTCTGTGTTTCATCAACTCTCTGACACTCCACAGATTACAGAATGCCTCCAGATGTGCATGGGAAACTACTACTGGTCTTTCAGGGAGCGATAAAATTCTTAGACTGTTTGAGAATTACTAACATGGAGGAAAGGGCGCATGGTGACTTTTGTACTCAATCCCTATGCTATTTCTGTGTTTCATCAAAACTCTGATACTCCTCAGATTAAAGAATGCCTCCAGATGTGCAGCGGAAACTACTACCGGTCTTCCAGGGAGCGATCAAACCGTAGACTGTTTGAGACATTACTCCCATGGAGGAAAGTGCGCATGGTGAATGTTGTATTCAATCCCGATGCAATTTCTGCGTTTCATCAACAGTCTGATAGTCCACAGATTACAGAATGCCTCCAGATGTGCTTCGGAATCTACTAGTGGTCTTCCAGGTAACGATCAAAGCGTAGACTGTTTGAGACATTAATCCCATTTAGGAAGGTGCGCATGGTGACTGTGGTATTCAATCCCGAAGCAATTTCTGTGTTTCTTCAACACTCTGATACTTCACAGATTACAGAATGCCTCCAGATTTGCGTCGGAAACTACTACTGGTCTGCCAGGGAACGATCAAAGCGTAGACTGTTTGAGACATTACTCCCGTGGAGGAAAGTGCGCATGGTGCCTGTTGTATTCAATCCCGATGCAATTTCTGTGTTTCATCAACAGTCTGATAGTCCACAGAGTACAGCATGTGTCCAGATATGCATCGGAAACTACAACTGGTCTTCCAGGGAACGATCAAAGCGTATACTGTTTGAGACATTACTCCCATGGAGGAAAGTGTGCTTGGTGACTGTTGTATTCAATCCCGATGCTATTTCTGCGTTTCATCAACAGTCTGATAGTCCACAGATTACAGAATGCCTCCAGATGTGCTTCGGAATCTACTACTGGTCTTCCAGGTAACGATCAAAGCGTAGACTGTTTGAGACATTAATCCCATGGAGGAAGGTGCGCATGGTGACTGTGGTATTCAATCCCGAAGCAATTTCTGTGTTTCTTCAACACTCTGATACTTCACAGATTACAGAATGCCTCCAGATTTGCGTCGGAAACTACTACTGGTCTGCCAGGGAACGATCAAAGCGTAGACTGTTTGATACATTACTCCCGTGGAGGAAAGTGCGCATGGTGACTGTTGTATTCAATCCCGATGCAATTTCTGTGTTTCTCCAACACTCTGATACTCCACAGATTACAGAATGCCTCCAGATGTGCGTCGGAAACTACTACTGGTCAGCCAGGGAACGATCAAATCGTAGACTGTTTGAGAATTACTAACATGGAGGAAAGTGCGCATGGTGACTTTTGTACTCAATCCCGATTAAATTTCTGAGTTTCATCAAAACTCTGATACTCCACAGATTACAGAATGCCTCCAGATGTGCAATAGAAACTACGACTTTTCTTCAAGGGAACGATCAGAGCGTAGACCGTTTGAGACATTACTCGGATGGAGGAAAGTGCGCATGGTGACTGTTGTACTCAATCCCGATGCAATTTCTGTGTTTCATCAACAGTCTGATAGTCCACATATTACAGAATGCCTCCAGATGTGCATCGAAAACTACTACTGGTCTTACAGGGAACGATCAAAGCGTAGAATGTTAGAGACATTACTCCCATGGAGGAAAGTGCGCATGGTGACTTTTGTATTCAATCCCGATGCAATTTCTGTGTTTCATCAACAGTCTGATACTCCACAGATTACAGAATGCCTCCAGATGTGCGTCGGAAACTACTATTGGTCTTCCAGGGAATGATCAAAACGTAGACTGTCTGAGACATGACTCACATGGAGGAAAGTGCGCAATGTGACTGTTGCATTCTATCTCGATGCAATTTCTGTGTTTCATCAACAGTCTGATAGTCCACAGATTACAGAGTGCCACCAGATGTGCATCGGAAACTACTACTGGTCTTCCAGGGAACGATCAAAGCGTAGACTGTTAGAGACATTACTCCCATGGAGGAAAGTGCGCATGGTGACTGTTGTATTCAATCCCGATGCAATTTCTGTGTTTCATCAACAGTCTGATAGTCCAGAGAGTACATAAAGTGTCCAGATATGCATCGGAAACTACAACTGGTCTTCCAGGGAACGATCAAAGCGTATACTGTTTGAGACATTACTCCCATGGAGGAAAGTGCGCATGGTGACTGTTGTATTCAATCCCGATGCAATTTCTGTGTTTCATCAACACTCTGATACTCCACAGATTACAGACTTCCTCCAGATGTGCATCGGAAACTAGTACTGGTCTTCCAGGGAACGATCAAAGCGTAGACTGTTTGAGACATTACACCCATGGAGGAAAGTGCGCATGGTGACTGTTGTATTCAATCTCGATGCAATTTCTGTGTTTCATCAACTGTCTGATAGTCCACAGATTACAACAAGTGTCCAAATATGCATCGGAAACTACAACTGGTCTTCCAGGGAACGATCAAAGCGTATACTGTTTGAAACATTACTCCCATGGAGGGAAGTGCGCATGGTGACTGTTGTATTCAATCCCGATGCAATTTCTGTGTTTCATCAACACTCTGATACTCCACAAGTTACAGAATGCCTCCATATGTGCATCGGAAACTACTAGTGGTCTTCCAGGCAACGATCAAAGCGTAGGCTGTTTGAGACATTAATCCAATGGAGGAAGGTGCGCATGGTGACTGTTGTATTCAATCCCGAAGCAATTTCTGTGTTTCTTCAACACTCTGATACTCCACAGATTACAGAATGCCTCCAGATGTGCGTCGGAAACTACTACTGGTCTTCCAGGGAACGATCAAAGCGTAGACTGTTTGAGACATTACTCCCGTGGAGGAAAGTGTGCATGGTGACTGTTGTATTCAATCCCGAAGCAATTACTGTGTTTCATCAAAACTCTGATACTCCACAGATTACAGAATGCCTCCAGATGTGCATCGGAAGCTACTACTGGTCTTCCATGGATCGATCAAATCGTTGACTGTTTGAGACATTACTCCCATGGAGGAAAGTGCGCATAGTGACTGTTATATTCGATCCCCGATGCAATATCTGTGTTTCATCAACACTTTGAAGATCCACAGATTACAGAATGCCTCCAGATGTGCATCGGAAACTATTACTGGTCTTCCAGGGAACGATCAAAGCATAGACTGTTTGAGAATTACTAACATGGAGGAAAGTGCGCATGGTGACTGTTGTATTCAATCCCGATGCAATATCTGTGTTTCATCAACACTCAGATACTCCACAGATTACAGAATGCCTCCAGATGTGCATCGGAAACTACTACTGGTATTCCAGGGAACGATCAAAGCGTAGACTGTTAGAGATATTACTCCCATGGAGGAAAGTGCGCATGGTGACTGTTGTTTTCAATCCCGATGCAATTTCTGTGTTTCATCAACACTCTGATAGTCCACAGATTACAGAATGACGCCAGATGTGCATCGGAAACTAACACAGGTCTTCCTGAGAACGATCAAAGCGTGGACTGTTTGAGACATTACCAACATGGAGGAAAGTAGGGATGGTGACTGTTGTATTCAATCCCGATGCAATTTCTTTGTTTCATCAACACTTTGAAGGTCCATAGATTACGGAATGACTCCAGATGTGCATCGGAAACTACTACTGGTCTTCCAGTCGACGATCAAAGCGTAGACTGTTTGAGACATTGCTCCCATGGAGGAAAGTGCGCATGGTGACTGTTGTATTCAATACCGATGCAATTTCTGTATATCATCAACACTCTGATAGTCCACGAATTACAGAATGCCTCCAGATGTGCATCGGAAAGCACTACTGGTCTTCCAGGGAACGATCAAAGCGTAGACTGTTGAGACATTACTCCCATAAAGGAATGTGCGCATGGTGACTGTTGTATTCAATCCCCATGCAATTTCTGTGTTTCATCAACTCTCTGACACTCCACAGATTACAGAATGCCTCCAGATGTGCATGGGAAACTACTACTGGTCTTTCAGGGAGCGATAAAATTCTTAGACTGTTTGAGAATTACTAACATGGAGGAAAGGGCGCATGGTGACTTTTGTACTCAATCCCTATGCTATTTCTGTGTTTCATCAAAACTCTGATACTCCTCAGATTAAAGAATGCCTCCAGATGTGCAGCGGAAACTACTACCGGTCTTCCAGGGAGCGATCAAACCGTAGACTGTTTGAGACATTACTCCCATGGAGGAAAGTGCGCATGGTGAATGTTGTATTCAATCCCGATGCAATTTCTGCGTTTCATCAACAGTCTGATAGTCCACAGATTACAGAATGCCTCCAGATGTGCTTCGGAATCTACTAGTGGTCTTCCAGGTAACGATCAAAGCGTAGACTGTTTGAGACATTAATCCCATTTAGGAAGGTGCGCATGGTGACTGTGGTATTCAATCCCGAAGCAATTTCTGTGTTTCTTCAACACTCTGATACTTCACAGATTACAGAATGCCTCCAGATTTGCGTCGGAAACTACTACTGGTCTGCCAGGGAACGATCAAAGCGTAGACTGTTTGAGACATTACTCCCGTGGAGGAAAGTGCGCATGGTGACTGTTGTATTCAATCCCGATGCAATTTCTGTGTTTCTTCAACACTCTGATACTCCACAGATTACAGAATGCCTCCAGATGTGCTTCGGAAACTACTACTGGTCTGCCAGGGAACGATCAAATCGTAGACTGTTTGAGAATTACTAACATGGAGGAAAGTGCGCATGGTGACTTTTGTACTCAATCCCGATTAAATTTCTGAGTTTCATCAAAACTCTGATACTCCACAGATTACAGAATGCCTCCAGATGTGCATCGGAAGCTACTACTGGTCTTCCATGGATCGATCAAATCGTTGACTGTTTGAGACATTACTCCCATGGAGGAAGGTGCCCATGGTGATTGTTGTATTCAATCCCGATGTAATTTCTGTGTTTTATCAACAGTCTGATAGTCCACAGATTACAGAAATCCTCCAGATGTGCATCGGAAACTACTACTGGTCTTCCAGGGAACGATCAAAGCGTAGACTGTTTGAGAATTACTCCCATGGAGGAAAGTGCGCATGGTGTCTGTTGTATTCAATCCCGATGCAATATCTGTGTTTCATCAACACTCTGATACTCCACAGATTACAGAATGCCTCCAGATTTGCGTCGGAAACTACTACTGGTCTTCCAGGGAACGATCAAAGCGTGTACTGTTTGAGACATTACTCCCATGGAGGAAAGTGCGCATAGTGACTGTTATATTCGATCCCGATGCAATATCTGTGTTTCATCAACACTTTGAAGATCCACAGATTACAGAATGCCTCCAGATGTGCATCGGAAACTATTACTGGTCTTCCAGGGAACGATCAAAGCATAGACTGTTTGAGAATTACTAACATGGAGGAAAGTGCGCATGGTGACTGTTGTATTCAATCCCGATGCAATATCTGTGTTTCATCAACACTCAGATACTCCACAGATTACAGAATGCCTCCAGATGTGCATCGGAAACTACTACTGGTATTCCAGGGAACGATCAAAGCGTAGACTGTTAGAGATATTACTCCCATGGAGGAAAGTGCGCATGGTGACTGTTGTTTTCAATCCCGATGCAATTTCTGTGTTTCATCAACACTCTGATAGTCCACAGATTACAGAATGACGCCAGATGTGCATCGGAAACTAACACAGGTCTTCCTGAGAACGATCAAAGCGTGGACTGTTTGAGACATTACCAACATGGAGGAAAGTAGGGATGGTGACTGTTGTATTCAATCCCGATGCAATTTCTTTGTTTCATCAACACTTTGAAGGTACATAGATTACGGAATGACTCCAGATGTGCATCGGAAACTACTACTGGTCTTCCAGTCGACGATCAAAGCGTAGACTGTTTGAGACATTGCTCCCATGGAGGAAAGTGCGCATGGTGACTGTTGTATTCAATACCGATGCAATTTCTGTATTTCATCAACACTCTGATAGTCCACGAATTACAGAATGCCTCCAGATGTGCATCGGAAAGCACTACTGGTCTTCCAGGGAACGATCAAAGCGTAGACTGTTGAGACATTACTCCCATAAAGGAATGTGCGCATGGTGACTGTTGTATTCAATCCCCATGCAATTTCTGTGTTTCATCAACTCTCTGACACTCCACAGATTACAGAATGCCTCCAGATGTGCATGGGAAACTACTACTGGTCTTTCAGGGAGCGATAAAATTCTTAGACTGTTTGAGAATTACTAACATGGAGGAAAGGGCGCATGGTGACTTTTGTACTCAATCCCTATGCTATTTCTGTGTTTCATCAAAACTCTGATACTCCTCAGATTAAAGAATGCCTCCAGATGTGCAGCGGAAGCTACTACCGGTCTTCCAGGGAGCGATCAAACCGTAGACTGTTTGAGACATTACTCCCATGGAGGAAAGTGCGCATGGTGAATGTTGTATTCAATCCCGATGCAATTTCTGCGTTTCATCAACAGTCTGATAGTCCACAGATTACAGAATGCCTCCAGATGTGCTTCGGAATCTACTAGTGGTCTTCCAGGTAACGATCAAAGCGTAGACTGTTTGAGACATTAATCCCATTTAGGAAGGTGCGCATGGTGACTGTGGTATTCAATCCCGAAGCAATTTCTGTGTTTCTTCAACACTCTGATACTTCACAGATTACAGAATGCCTCCAGATTTGCGTCGGAAACTACTACTGGTCTGCCAGGGAACGATCAAAGCGTAGACTGTTTGAGACATTACTCCCGTGGAGGAAAGTGCGCATGGTGACTGTTGTATTCAATCCCGATGCAATTTCTGTGTTTCTTCAACACTCTGATACTCCACAGATTACAGAATGCCTCCAGATGTGCTTCGGAAACTACTACTGGTCTGCCAGGGAACGATCAAATCGTAGACTGTTTGAGAATTACTAACATGGAGGAAAGTGCGCATGGTGACTTTTGTACTCAATCCCGATTAAATTTCTGAGTTTCATCAAAACTCTGATACTCCACAGATTACAGAATGCCTCCAGATGTGCATCGGAAGCTACTACTGGTCTTCCATGGATCGATCAAATCGTTGACTGTTTGAGACATTACTCCCATGGAGGAAGGTGCCCATGGTGATTGTTGTATTCAATCCCGATGTAATTTCTGTGTTTTATCAACAGTCTGATAGTGTACAGATTACAGAAATCCTCCAGATGTGCATCGGAAACTACTACTGGTCTTCCAGGGAACGATCAAAGCGTGTACTGTTTGAGACATTACTCCCATGGAGGAAAGTGCGCATAGTGACTGTTATATTCAATCCCGATGCAATATCTGTGTTTCATCAACACTTTGAGGGATCCACAGATTACAGAATGCCTCCAGATGTGCATCGGAAACTATTACTGGTCTTCCAGGGAACGATCAAAGCATAGACTGTTTGAGAATTACTAACATGGAGGAAAGTGCGCATGGTGACTGTTGTATTCAATCCCGATGCAATATCTGTGTTTCATCAACACTCAGATACTCCACAGATTACAGAAAGCCTCCAGATGTGCATCGGAAACTACTACTGGTATTCCAGGGAACGATCAAAGCGTAGACTGTTAGAGATATTACTCCCATGGAGGAAAGTGCGCATGGTGACTGTTGTTTTCAATCCCGATGCAATTTCTGTGTTTCATCAACGCTCTGATAGTCCACAGATTACAGAATGACGCCAGATGTGCATCGGAAACTAACACAGGTCTTCCTGAGAACGATCAAAGCGTAGACTGTTGAGACATTACTCCCATAAAGGAATGTGCGCATGGTGACTGTTGTATTCAATCCCGATGCAATTTCAGTGTTTCATCAACTCTCTGATACTCCACAGATTACAGAATGCTTCCAGATGTGCATGGGAAACTACTACTGGTCTTTCAGGGAGCGATAAAATTCTTAGACTGTTTGAGAATTACTAACACGGAGGAAAGGGCGCATGGTGACTTTTGTACTCAATCCCGATGCTATTTCTGTGTTTCATCAAAACTCTGATACTCCTCAGATTAAAGAATGCCTCCAGATGTGCAGCGGAAACTACTACCGGTCTTCCGGGGAGCGATCAAACCGTAGACTGTTTGAGACATTACTCCCATGGAGGAAAGTGCGCATGGTGACTGTTGTATTCAATCCCGATGCAATTTCTGTGTTTCATCAACACTCTGATAGTCCACAGATTACAGAATGCCTCCAGATGTGCATCGTAATCTACTACTGGTCTTCCAGGTAACGATCAAAGCGTTGACTGTTTGAGACATTAATCCCATGGAGGAAGGTGCGCATGGTGACTGTTGTATTCAATCACGAAGCAATTTCTGTGTTTCTTCAACACTCTGATACTCCACAGATTACAGAATGCCTCCAGATGTGCGTCGGAAACTACTAGTGGTCTTCCAGGTAGCGATCAAAGCGTAGACTGTTTGAGACATTACTCCCATGGAGGAAAGTGCGCATTATGTCTGTTGTATTCAATCTCGATGCAATTTCTGTGATTCATCAACACTCTGATAGTCCACACATTACAGTATGCCTCCAGATGTGCATCTGAAACTACTACTGGTCTTCCAGGGAACAATCAAAGCGTAGACTGTTTGAGACATTACTCCCATGGAGGAAAGTGCGCATGGTGACTGTTGTATTCAATCCCGATGCAATTTCTGTGTTTCATCAACACTCTGAATGTCCACAGATTACAGAATGACCCCAGACGTGCAATGGAAACTACGACTTTTCTTCAAGGGAACGATCAGAGCGTAGACCGTTTGAGACATTACTTGCATGGTGACTGTTGTACTCAATCCCGATGCAATTTCTGTGTTTCATCAACAGTCTGATAGTCCACATATTACAGAATGCCTCCAGATGTGCATCGAAAACTACTACTGGTCTTACAGGGAACGATCAAAGCGTAGACTGTTAGAGACATTACTCCCATGGAGGAAAGTGCGCATGGTGACTTTTGTATTCAATCCCGATGCAATTACTGTGTTTTATCAACAGTCTGATACTCCACAGATTACAGAATGCCTCCAGATGTGCGTCGGAAACTACTACTGGTCTTCCAGGGAACGATCAAAGCGTAGACTGTTTGAGACATACTCACATGGAGGAAAGTGCGCAATGTGACTGTTGCATTCTATCTCGATGCAATTTCTGTGTTTCATCAACAGTATGATAGTCCACAGATTACAGAGTGCCACCAGATGTGCATCGGAAACTACTACTGGTCTTCCAGGGAACGATCAAAGCGTAGACTGTTAGAGACATTACTCCCATGGAGGAAAGTGCGCATGGTGACTGTTGTATTAAATCCCGATGCAATTTCTGTGTTTCATCAACAGTCTGATAGTCCAGAGAGTACATAAAGTGTCCAGATATGCATCGGAAACTACAACTGGTCTTCCAGGGAACGATCAAATCGTATACTGTTTGAAACATTTTTCCCATGGAGGAAAGTGCGCATGGTGACTGTTGTATTCAATCCCGATGCAATTTCTGTGTTTCATCAACACTCTGATACTCCACAAATTACAGAATGCCTCCATATGTGCATCGGAAACTACTAGTGGTCTTCCAGGTAACGATCAAAGCGTAGGCTGTTTGAGACATTAATCCAATGGAGGAAGGTGCGCATGGTGACTGTTGTATTCAATCCCGAAGCAATTTCTGTGTTTCTTCAACACTCTGATACTCCACAGATTACAGAATGCCTCCAGATGTGCGTCGGAAACTACTACTGGTCTTCCAGGGAACGATCAAAGCGTAGACTGTTCGAGACATTACTCCCGTGGAGGAAAGTGCGCATGGTGACTGTTGTATTCAATCCCGAAGCAATTTCTGTGTTTCATCAAAACTCTGATACTCCACAGATTACAGAAAGCCTCCAGATGTGCATCGGAAGCTACTACTGGTCTTCCATGGATCGATCAAATCGTTGACTGTTTGAGACGTTACTCCCATGGAGGAAGGTGCCCATGGTGATTGTTGTATTCAATCCCGATGTAATTTCTGTGTTTTATCAACAGTCTGATAGTCCACAGATTACAGAATGCCTCCAGATGTGCATCGGAAACTACTACTGGTCTTCCAGAGAACGATCAAAGCGTAGACTGTTTGAGACATTACTCCCATGGAGGAAAGTGCGCATGGTGACTGTTGTATTCAATCCCGATGCAATTTCTGTGTTTCATCAACAGTCTGATAGTCCACAGAGTACATAAAGTGTAAAGATATGCATCGGAAACTACAACTGGTCTTCCAGGGAACGATCAAAGCGTATACTGTTTGAGACATTACTCCCATGGAGGAAAGTGCGCATAGTGACTATTGTATTCAATCCCGATGCAATTTCTGTGTTTCATCAACACTCTGATACTCCACAGATTACAGAATGCCTCCAGATGTGCATCGGAAACTACTACTGGTCTTCCAGGGAACGATCAAAGCGTAGACTGTTTGAGACATTACTCCCATGGAGGAAAGTGCGCATGGTGACTGTTCTGTTCAATCTCGATGCAATTTCTGTGTTTCATCAACAGTCTGATAGTCCACAGATTACAGAGTGCCACCAGATGTGCATCGGAAACTACTACTGGTCTTCCAGGGAACGATCAAAGCGTAGACTGTTAGAGACATTACTATCATGGAGGTAAGTGCGGATGGTGACTGTTGTATTCAATCCCGATGCAATTTCTGTGTTTCATCAACACTTTGAAGGTCCACAGATTACAGAATGCCACCAGAAGTGCATCGTTAACTACTACTGGTCTTGCAGGAACGATCAAAGGGTACACTGCTTGAGACATTACTCCCATGGAGGAAAGTGCGTATGGTGACTGTTGTATTCAATCCCGATGCAATTTCTGTGTTTCATCAACAGTCTGATAGTCCACAGATTACGGTAAGCATCCTGATGTGCATCGGAAACTACTACTGGTCTTCCAGGGAACGATCAAAGCGTAGTCTCTTTGAGACATTACTCCCATGAAGGAAAGTGCGCATGGTGACTATTGCATTCAATCCCGATGCAATTTCTGTGTTTCATCAACACTCTGATACTCCATAGATTACAGAATACCTCCATATGTGCATCGGAAACTACTACGGGTCTTCCAGGGAACGATCAAAGCGTAGACTGTTTGAGACATTACTCCCATGGAGGAAAGTGCGCATGTTGACTGTTGTATTCAATCCCGATGCAATTTCTGTGTTTCATCAACACTCTGATAGTCCACAGATTACAGAATACATCCAGATGTGCATCGGAAACTAACACTGGTGTTCCAGGGAACGACCAAAGCGTAGACTGTTTGAGACATTACAAACATGGGGGAAAGTGCGGATGGTGACTGTTGTATATTTAATCTCGATGCAATTTCATTGTTTCATCAACACTTTGAAGGTCCACAGATTACAGAATGCCACCAGATGTGCATCGGTAACAACTACTGGTCTTCCAGGGAACGATCAATGCGTAGACTGCTTGAGACATTACTCCCATGGAGGGAAGTGCGCATGGTGTCTGTTGTATTCAATCTCGATGCAATTTCTGTGATTCATCAACACTCTGATAGTCCACACATTACAGTATGCCTCCAGATGTGCATCTGAAACTACTACTGGTCTTCCAGGGAACAATCAAAGCGTAGACTGTTTGAGACATTACTCCCAAGGAGGAAAGTGCGCATGGTGACTGTTGTATTCAATCTCGATGCAATTTCTGTGTTTCATCAACACTCTGAATGTCCACAGATTACAGAATGACCCCAGACGTGCAATGGAAACTGCGACTTTTCTTCAAGGGAACGATCAGAGCGTACACCGTTTGAGACATTACTCGCATGGAGGAAAGTGCGCATGGTGACTGTTGTACTCAATCCCGATGCAATTTCTGTGTTTCATCAACAGTCTGATAGTCCACATATTACAGAATGCCTCCAGATGAGCATCGAAAACTACTACTGGTCTTACAGGGAACGATCAAAGCGTAGACTGTTAGAGACATTACTCCCATGGAGGAAAGTGCGCATGGTGACTTTTGTATTCAATCCCGATGCAATTTCTGTGTTTCATCAACAGTCTGATACTCCACAGATTACAGAATGCCTCCAGATGTGCGTCGGAAACTACTACTGGTCTTCCAGGGAACGATCAGAGCGTAGACTGATTGAGACATTACTCACATGGAGGAAAGTGCGCAATGTGACTGTTGTATTCTATCTCGATGCAATTTCTGTGTTTCATCTACAGTCTGATAGTCCACAGATTACAGAGTGCCACCAGATGTGCATCGGAAACTACTACTGGTCTTCCAGGGAACGATCAAAGCGTAGACTGTTAGAGACATTACTCCCATGGAGGAAAGAGCGCATGGTGAATGTTGTATTCAATCCCGATGCAATTTCTGTGTTTCATCAACAGTCTGATAGTCCACAGAATACATAAAGTGTCCAGATATGCATCGGAAACTACAACTGGTCTTCCAGGGAACGATCAAAGCGTATACTGTTTGAGACATTACTCCCATGGAGGAAAGTGCGCATGGTGACTGTTGTATTCAATCTCGATGCAATTTCTGTGTTTCATCAACACTCTGATACTCCACAGATTACAGAATTCCTCCAGATGTGCATCGGAAACTAGTACGGGTCTTCCAGGGAACGATCAAATCGTAGACTGTTAGAGACATTACTCCCATGGAGGAAAGTGCGCATGATGACTGTTGTATTCAATCCCGATGCAATTTCTGTGTTTCATCAACACTCTGATAGTCCACAGATTACAGAATAGATCCAGATGTGCATCGGAAACTAAGACTGGTGTTCCGGGGAACGATCAATGCGTAGACTGTTTGAGACATTACTAACATGGAGGAAAGTGCGGATCGTGACTTTTGTATTCAATCCCGATGCAATTTCTGTGTTTCATCAACACTTTGAAGGTCCACAGATTACAGAATGCCACCAGAAGTGCATCGGTAACTACTACTGGTCTTGCAGGAACGATCAAAGCGTACACTGCTTGAGACATTACCCCCATGGAGGAAAGTGCGCATGGTGACTGTTGTATTCAATCCCGATGCAATTTCTGTGTTTCATCAACAGTCTGATAGTCCACAGATTACGGTAAGCATCCAGATGTGCATCGGAAACTACTACTGGTCTTCCAGGGAACGATCAAAGCGTAGACTCTTTGAGACGTTACTCCCATGAAGGAAAGTGCGCATGGTGACTATTGCATTCAATCCCGATGCAATTTCTGTGTTTCATCAACACTCTGATACTCCACAGATTACAGAATACCTCCATATGTGCATCGGAAACTACTACGGGTCTTCCAGGGAACGATCAAAGTGTAGACTGTTTGAGACATTACTCCCATGGAGGAAAGTGCGCATGGTGACTGCTGTATTCAATCTCGATGGAATATCTGTGTTTCATCAACAGTCTGATAGTCCACAGATTACAGAGTGCCACCAGATGTGCATTGGAGGCTACTACTGGTTTTCCAGGGAACGGATAAAGCGTAGACTATTAGAGACATTACTCCCATTGAGGAAAGTGCGCATGGTGACTGTTGTATTCAATCCCGATCCAATTTCTTTGTTTTATCAACATACTGATAGTCCACAGATGACAGAATGCCTCCAGATGTGCTTCGGAAACTACTACTGGTCTTCCAGTGAACGATCAAAGCGTAGACTGTTTGAGACATTACAATCATGGAGGAAAGTGCGCATGGTATCTGTTGTATTCAATCCCGATGCAATTTCTGTGTTTCATCAACACTCTGATAGTCCACACATTACAGTAAGCCTCCAGATGTGCATCGGAAATTACTACTGGTCTTCCAGGGAACGATCAAAGCGTAGACTGTTTGAGACATTACTCGCATGGAGGAAAGTGCGCATGGTGACTGTTGTATTCAATCCCGATGCAATTTCTGTGTTTCATCAACAGTCTGATACTCCACATATTACAGAATGCCTCCAGATGTGCATCGAAAACTACTACTGGTCTTACAGGGAACGATCAAAGCGTAGACTGTTAGAGACATTACTCCCATGGAGGAAAGTGCGCATGGTGACTTTTGTATTCAATCCCGATGCAATTTCTGTGTTTCATCAACAGTCTGATACTCCACAGATTACAGAATGCCACCAGATGTGCATCTGAAACTATTACTGGTCTTCCAGGAAACGATCTAAACGTAGACTGTTTGAGACATTACTCCCTTGGAGGAAAGTGCGCATGGTGACTGTTGTATTCAATCCCGATCCAATTTCTTTGTTTTATCAACATACTGATAGTCCACAGATGACAGAATGCCTCCAGATGTGCTTCGGAAACTACTACTGGTCTTCCAGTGAACGATCAAAGCGTAGACTGTTTGAGACATTACAATCATGGAGGAAAGTGCGCATGGTATCTGTTGTATTCAATTCCGATGCAATTTCTGTGTTTCATCAACACTCTGATAGTCCACACATTACAGTAAGCCTCCGAATGTGCATCGGAAATTACTACTGGTCTTCCAGGGAACGATCAAAGCGTAGACTGTTTGAGACATTACTCCCATGGAGAAAAGTGCGCATGCTGACTGTTGTAATCAATCCCGGTGCAATTTCTGTGTTTCATCAACACTTTGAAGGTCCACAGATTACAGAATGCCACCAGATGTGCATCGGGAACTACTACTGGTCTTCCAGTTAACGATCAAAGCGTAGACTGTTTGAGACATTACTCCCATGGAGAAAGTGCGCATGGTGTCTGTTGTATTCAATCCCGATGCAATTTCTGTGTTTCATCAACACTCTGATAGTCCACACATTACAGTAAGCCTACAGATGTGCATCGGAATCGACTACTGGTCTTCCAGGGAACGATCAAAGCGTAGACTGTTTGAGACATTTCTCCTATGGAGGTAAGTGCGCATGGTGACTGTTGTATTCAATCCCGATGCAATTTCTGTTTTTCATCAATACTCTGAAAGTCCACAGATTACAGAATGACCCCAGATGTGCATTGGAAACTACGACTTTTCTTCAAGGGAACGATCAGAGCGTAAACTGTTTGAGACATTACTCGCATGGAGGAAAGTGCGCATGGTGACTGTTGTATTCAATCCCGATCCAATTTCTGTGTTTTATCAACACTCTGATAGTCCACAGATGACAGAATGCCTCCAGATGTGCTTCGGAAACTACTACTGGTCTTCCAGTGAACGATCAAAGCGTAGACTGTTTGAGACATTACAATCATTGATTAAAGTGCGCATGGTGTCTGTTGTATTCAATCCCGATGCAATTTCTGTGTTTCATCAACACTCTGATAGTTCACACATTACAGTAAGCATCCAGATGTGCATCGGAAACTACTACTGGTCTCCCAGGGAACGATCAAAGCGTAGACTGTTTGAGACATTACTCGCATGGAGGAAAGTGCGCATGGTGACTGTTTTATTCAATCCCGTTGCAATATCTGTGTTTCATCAACAGTCTGATAGTCCACATATTACAGAATGCCTCCAGATGTGCATCGGAAACTACTACTGGTCTTCCAGGGAACGATAAAAGCGTAGACTGTTAGAGACATTACAATCATCGAGGAAAGTGCGGATGGTGACTGTTGTATTCAATCCCGATGCAATTACTGTGTTTCATCAACACTTTGAAGGTCCACAGATTACAGAATGCCACCAGAAGCGCATCGGTAACTACTACTGGTCTGCCAGGAACGATCAAAGCGTAGACTGCTGGAGACATTACTCCCATGGAGAAATGTGCGCATGGCGACTGTTGTATTCAATCCCGATGCAATTTCTGTGTTTCATCAACACTTTGAAGGTCCACAGATTACAGAATGCCACCAGATGTGCATCGGGAACTACTACTGGTCTTCCAGGGAACGATCAAAGCGTAGACTGCTTGAGACATTACTCCCATGGAGGAAAGTGCGCATGGTGTCTGTTGTATTCAATCCCGATGCAATTTCTGTGTTTCATCAACACTCTGATAGTCCACACATTTCAGTAAGCCTCCAGATGTGCATCGGAGACTACTACTGGTCTTCCAGGGAACGATCAAAGCGTAGACTGTTTGAGACATTACTCCCATGGAAGAAAGTGCGCACGGTGACTGTTGTATTCAATCCCGATGCAATTTCTGTGTTTCATCAACACTCTGATAGTCCACAGATTACAGAATGACCCCAGATTTGCATTGGAAACTACGACTTTTCTTCAAGGGAACGATCAAAGCGTAGAGTGTTAGAGACATTACTCCCATGGAGGAAAATGCGCATGGTGACTTTTGTATTCAATCCCGATGCAATTTCTGTGTTTCATCAACAGTCTGATACTCCACAGATTACAGAATGCCACCAGATGTGCATCTGAAACTACTACTGGTCTTCCAGGAAACGATCAAAGCGTAGACTGTTTGAGACATTACTCCCATGGAGAAAGTGCGCATGGTGTCTGTTGTATTCAATCCCGATGCAATTTCTGTGTTTCATCAACACTTTGAAGGTCCACAGATTACAGAATGCCACCAGAAGTGCATCGGTAACTACTACTGGTCTTCCAGGAACGATCAAAGCGTAGACTGCTGGAGACATTACTCGCATGGAGGAAAGTGCGCATGGTGACTGTTGTATTCAATCCCGATGCAATTTCTGTGTTTCATCAACACTTTGAAGGTCCACAGATTACAGAATGCCACCAGATGTGCATCGGGAACTACTACTGGTCTTCCAGTTAACGATCAAAGCGTAGACTGTTTGAGACGTTACTCCCATGGAGAAAGTGCGCATGGTGTCTGTTGTATTCAATCCCGATGCAATTTCTGTGTTTCATCAACACTCTGATAGTCCACACATTACAGTAAGCCTCCAGATGTGCATCGGAAACGACTACTGGTCTTCCAGGGAACGATCAAATCGTAGACTTTTTGAGACATTACTCCCATGGAGGTAAGTGCGCATAATGACTGTTGTATTCAATCCTGATGCAATTTCTGTGTTTCATCAATACTCTGAAAGTCCACAGATTACAGAATGACCCCAGATGTGCATTGGAAACTACGACTTTTCTTCAAGGGAACGATCAGAGCGTAAACTGTTTAAGACATTACTCGCATGGAGGAAAGTGCGCATGGTGACTGTTTTATTCAATCCCGATGCAATATCTGTGTTTCATCAACAGTCTGATAGTCCACATATTACAGAATGACTCCAGATGTGCATCGGAAACTACTACTGGTCTTCCAGGGAACGTTCAAAGCGTAGACTGTTAGAGACATTACAATCATCGAGGAAAGTGCGGATGGTGACTGGTGTATTCAATCCCGATGCAATTTCTGTGTTTCATCAATACTCTGATACTCCACAGATTACAGAAAGCCTCCATATGTGCATCGGAAACTACTACGCGTCTTCCAGGGAACGATCAATGCGTAGACTGTTTGAGACATTACTCCCGTGGAGGAAAGTGCGCATGGTGACTGTTGTATTCAATCCCGATCCAATTTCTGTGTTTTATCAACACTCTGATAGTCCACAGATGACAGAATGCCTCCAGATGTGCTTCGGAAACTACTACTGGTCTTCCAGTGAACGTTCAAAGCGTAGACTGTTTGAGACATTACAATCATGGATTAAAGTGCGCATGGTGTCTGTTGTATTCAATCCCGATGCAATTTCTGTGTTTCATCAACACTCTGATAGTTCACACATTACAGTAAGCATCCAGATGTGCATCGGAAACTACTACTGGTGTCCCAGGGAACGATCAAAGCGTAGACTGTTTGAGACATTACTCCCATGGAGGAAAGTGCGCATGGTGACTGTTGTATTCAATCCCGATGCAGTTTCTGTGATCCATCAACACTCTGATAGTCCACACATTTCAGTAGGCCTCCAGATGTGCATCGGAGACAACTACTGGTCTTCCAGGGAACGATCAAAGCGAAGACTGTTTGAGACATTACTCCCATGGAGGAAAGTGCGCATGGTGACTGTTGTATTCAATCCCGATGCAATTTCTGTGTTTCATCAATACTCTGAAATTCCACAGATTACAGAATGACCCCAGATGTGCATTGGAAACTACGACTTTTCTTCAAGGGAACGATCAGAGCGTAAACGGTTTGAGACATTACTCGCATGGAGGAAAGTGCGCATGGTGACTGTTGTATTCAATCCCGATGCAATTTCTGTGTTTCATCAACAGTCTGATAGTCCACATATTACAGAATGCCTCCAGATGTGCATCGGAAACTACTACTGGTCTTCCAGGGGACGATCAAAGCGTAGACTGTTAGAGACATTACAATCATCGAGGAATGTGCGGATGGTGACTGTTGTATTCAATCCCGATGCAATTTCTGTGTTTCATCAACACTTTGAAGGTCCACAGATTACAGAATGCCACCAGAAGTGCATCGGTAACTACTACTGGTCTTCCAGGAACGACCAAAGCGTAGACTGCTTGAGACATTACTCCCATGGAGGAAAGTGCTCATGGTGACTGTTGTATTCAATCCCGATGCAATTTCTGTGTTTCATCAACAGTCTGATAGTCCAAAGATTACAGTAAGCCTCCAAATGTGCATCGGAAACTACTACTGGTCTTTCATTGAACGATCAAAGCATAGACTTTTTGAGACATTACTCCCATGAAGGGAAGTGCGCATGGTGACTGTTGCATTCAATCCCGATTCAATTTCTGTGTTTCATCAACACTCTGACACTCCACAGATTACAGAATGCCTCCATATGTGCATCGGAAACTACTACGGGTCTTCCAGGGAACGATCAATGCGTAGACTGTTTGAGACATTACTCCTATGGAGGAAAGTGCGCATGGTGACTGTTGTATTCAATCTCGATGCAATATCTGTGTTTCATCAACAGTCTGATAGTCCACAGATTACAGAGTGCCACCAGATGTGCATCGGAAACTACTACTGGTCTTCCAGGGAACGATCAAAGCGTAGACTGTTAGAGACATTACTCCCATGGAGGAAAGTGCGCATGGTGACTGTTGTATTCAATCTCGATGCAATTTCTGTGTTTCATCAACACTCTGATAGTCCACAGATTACAGAATGACACCAGATGTGCATTGGAAACTACGACTGGACTTCAAGGGAACGATCAGAGCGTAGACTATTTGAGACATTACTCGCATGGAGGAAATTGCGCATGGTGACTGTTGTATTCAATCCCGATGCAATTTCTGTGTTTCATCAACAGTCTGATAGTCCACATATTACAGAATTCCTCCATATGTGCATCGGAAAATAATACTGGTCTTCCAGGGAACGATCAAAGCGTAGACTGTTAGAGACATTACTCCCATGGAGGAAAGTGCGAATGGTGACTATTGTATTTAATCCCGATGCAATTTCTGTGTTTCATCAACATTCTGATAGTCCACAGATTACAGAATGCCACCAGATGTGCATCGGAAACTACTACTGGTCTTCCAGGAAACGATCAAAACTTAGACTGTTTGAGACATTACTCATGTGGAGGAAAGTGCGCATGATGACTGTTGTATTCAATCCCGATCCAATTTCTGTGATTTATCAACACTCTGATAGTCCACACATTACAGTAAGCCTCCAGATGTGCATCGGAAACTACTACTAATCTTCCAGGGAACGATCAAAGCGTAGACTGTTTGAGACATTACTCCCATGGAGGAAAGTGCGCATGGTGACTGTTGTATTCAATCCCGATGCAATTTCTGTGTATCATCAACACTTTGAAGGTCCACAGATTACAGAATGCCACCAGATGTGCATCGGGAACTACTACTGGTCTTCCAGGGAACGATCAAAGCGTAGACTGCTTGAGACATTACTCCCATGGAGGAAAGTGCGCATGGTGTCTGTTGTATTCAATCCCGATGCAATTTCTGTGTTTCATCAACACTCTGATAGTCCACACATTTCAGTAAGCCTCCAGATGTGCATCGGAGCCTACTACTGGTCTTCCAGGGAACGATCAAAGCGTAGACTGTTTGAGACATTACTCCCATGGAGGAAAGTGCGCATGGTGACTGTTGTATTCAATCCCGATGCAATTTCTGTGTTTCATCAATACTCTGAAAGTCCACAGATTACAGAATGACCCCAGATGTGCATTGGAAACTACGACTTTTGTTCAAGGGAACGATCAGAACGTAAACTGTTTGAGACATTACTCGCATGGAGGAAAGTGCGCATGGTGACTGTTGTATTCAATCCCGATGCAATTTCTGTGTTTCATCAACAGTCTGATAGTCCACATATTACAGATTGCCTCCAGATGTGCATCGGAAACTACTACTGGTCTTCCAGGGAACGATCAAAGCGTAGACTGTTAGAGACCTTACTCCCATGGAGAAAAGTGCGCATGCTGACTGTTGTAATCAATCCCGGTGCAATTTCTGTGTTTCATCAACACTTTGAAGGTCCACAGATTACAGAATGCCACCAGATGTGCATCGGGAACTACTACTGGTCTTCCAGTTAACGATCAAAGCGTAGACTGTTTGAGACATTACTCCCATGGAGAAAGTGCGCATGGTGTCTGTTGTATTCAATCCCGATGCAATTTCTGTGTTTCATCAACACTCTGATAGTCCACACATTACAGTAAGCCTACAGATGTGCATCGGAATCGACTACTGGTCTTCCAGGGAACGATCAAAGCGTAGACTGTTTGAGACATTTCTCCTATGGAGGTAAGTGCGCATGGTGACTGTTGTATTCAATCCCGATGCAATTTCTGTTTTTCATCAATACTCTGAAAGTCCACAGATTACAGAATGACCCCAGATGTGCATTGGAAACTACGACTTTTCTTCAAGGGAACGATCAGAGCGTAAACTGTTTGAGACATTACTCGCATGGAGGAAAGTGCGCATGGTGACTGTTGTATTCAATCCCGATCCAATTTCTGTGTTTTATCAACACTCTGATAGTCCACAGATGACAGAATGCCTCCAGATGTGCTTCGGAAACTACTACTGGTCTTCCAGTGAACGATCAAAGCGTAGACTGTTTGAGACATTACAATCATGGATTAAAGTGCGCATGGTGTCTGTTGTATTCAATCCCGATGCAATTTCTGTGTTTCATCAACACTCTGATAGTTCACACATTACAGTAAGCCTCCAGATGTGCATCGGAAACGACTACTGGTCTTCCAGTGAACGATCAAAGCGTAGACTGTTTGAGACATTACAATCATGGAGGAAAGTGCGCATGGTATCTGTTGTATTCAATTCCGATGCAATTTCTGTGTTTCATCAACACTCTGATAGTCCACACATTACAGTAAGCCTCCGAATGTGCATCGGAAATTACTACTGGTCTTCCAGGGAACGATCAAAGCGTAGACTGTTTGAGACATTACTCCCATGGAGAAAAGTGCGCATGCTGACTGTTGTAATCAATCCCGGTGCAATTTCTGTGTTTCATCAACACTTTGAAGGTCCACAGATTACAGAATGCCACCAGATGTGCATCGGGAACTACTACTGGTCTTCCAGTTAACGATCAAAGCGTAGACTGTTTGAGACATTACTCCCATGGAGAAAGTGCGCATGGTGTCTGTTGTATTCAATCCCGATGCAATTTCTGTGTTTCATCAACACTCTGATAGTCCACACATTACAGTAAGCCTACAGATGTGCATCGGAATCGACTACTGGTCTTCCAGGGAACGATCAAAGCGTAGACTGTTTGAGACATTTCTCCTATGGAGGTAAGTGCGCATGGTGACTGTTGTATTCAATCCCGATGCAATTTCTGTTTTTCATCAATACTCTGAAAGTCCACAGATTACAGAATGAGCCCAGATGTGCATTGGAAACTACGACTTTTCTTCAAGGGAACGATCAGAGCGTAAACTGTTTGAGACATTACTCGCATGGAGGAAAGTGCGCATGGTGACTGTTGTATTCAATCCCGATCCAATTTCTGTGTTTTATCAACACTCTGATAGTCCACAGATGACAGAATGCCTCCAGATGTGCTTCGGAAACTACTACTGGTCTTCCAGTGAACGATCAAAGCGTAGACTGTTTGAGACATTACAATCATGGATTAAAGTGCGCATGGTGTCTGTTGTATTCAATCCCGATGCAATTTCTGTGTTTCATCAACACTCTGATAGTTCACACATTACAGTAAGCATCCAGATGTGCATCGGAAACTACTACTGGTCTCCCAGGGAACGATCAAAGCGTAGACTGTTTGAGACATTACTCGCATGGAGGAAAGTGCGCATGGTGACTGTTTTATTCAATCCCGTTGCAATATCTGTGTTTCATCAACAGTCTGATAGTCCACATATTACAGAATGCCTCCAGATGTGCATCGGAAACTACTACTGGTCTTCCAGGGAACGATAAAAGCGTAGACTGTTAGAGACATTACAATCATCGAGGAAAGTGCGGATGGTGACTGTTGTATTCAATCCCGATGCAATTACTGTGTTTCATCAACACTTTGAAGGTCCACAGATTACAGAATGCCACCAGAAGCGCATCGGTAACTACTACTGGTCTGCCAGGAACGATCAAAGCGTAGACTGCTGGAGACATTACTCCCATGGAGAAATGTGCGCATGGCGACTGTTGTATTCAATCCCGATGCAATTTCTGTGTTTCATCAACACTTTGAAGGTCCACAGATTACAGAATGCCACCAGATGTGCATCGGGAACTACTACTGGTCTTCCAGGGAACGATCAAAGCGTAGACTGCTTGAGACATTACTCCCATGGAGGAAAGTGCGCATGGTGTCTGTTGTATTCAATCCCGATGCAATTTCTGTGTTTCATCAACACTCTGATAGTCCACACATTTCAGTAAGCCTCCAGATGTGCATCGGAGACTACTACTGGTCTTCCAGGGAACGATCAAAGCGTAGACTGTTTGAGACATTACTCCCATGGAAGAAAGTGCGCATGGTGACTGTTGTATTCAATCCCGATGCAATTTCTGTGTTTCATCAACACTCTGATAGTCCACAGATTACAGAATGACCCCAGATTTGCATTGGAAACTACGACTTTTCTTCAAGGGAACGATCAAAGCGTAGAGTGTTAGAGACATTACTCCCATGGAGGAAAATGCGCATGGTGACTTTTGTATTCAATCCCGATGCAATTTCTGTGTTTCATCAACAGTCTGATACTCCACAGATTACAGAATGCCACCAGATGTGCATCTGAAACTACTACTGGTCTTCCAGGAAACGATCAAAGCGTAGACTGTTTGAGACATTACTCCCATGGAGAAAGTGCGCATGGTGTCTGTTGTATTCAATCCCGATGCAATTTCTGTGTTTCATCAACACTTTGAAGGTCCACAGATTACAGAATGCCACCAGAAGTGCATCGGTAACTACTACTGGTCTTCCAGGAACGATCAAAGCGTAGACTGCTGGAGACATTACTCCCATGGAGGAAAGTGCGCATGGTGACTGTTGTATTCAATCCCGATGCAATTTCTGTGTTTCATCAACACTTTGAAGGTCCACAGATTACAGAATGCCACCAGATGTGCATCGGGAACTACTACTGGTCTTCCAGTTAACGATCAAAGCGTAGACTGTTTGAGACATTACTCCCATGGAGAAAGTGCGCATGGTGTCTGTTGTATTCAATCCCGATGCAATTTCTGTGTTTCATCAACACTCTGATAGTCCACACATTACAGTAAGCCTCCAGATGTGCATCGGAAACGACTACTGGTCTTCCAGGGAACGATCAAATCGTAGACTTTTTGAGACATTACTCCCATGGAGGTAAGTGCGCATAATGACTGTTGTATTCAATCCTGATGCAATTTCTGTGTTTCATCAATACTCTGAAAGTCCACAGATTACAGAATGACCCCAGATGTGCATTGGAAACTACGACTTTTCTTCAAGGGAACGATCAGAGCGTAAACTGTTTAAGACATTACTCGCATGGAGGAAAGTGCGCATGGTGACTGTTTTATTCAATCCCGATGCAATATCTGTGTTTCATCAACAGTCTGATAGTCCACATATTACAGAATGACTCCAGATGTGCATCGGAAACTACTACTGGTCTTCCAGGGAACGTTCAAAGCGTAGACTGTTAGAGACATTACAATCATCGAGGAAAGTGCGGATGGTGACTGGTGTATTCAATCCCGATGCAATTTCTGTGTTTCATCAATACTCTGATACTCCACAGATTACAGAAAGCCTCCATATGTGCATCGGAAACTACTACGCGTCTTCCAGGGAACGATCAATGCGTAGACTGTTTGAGACATTACTCCCGTGGAGGAAAGTGCGCATGGTGACTGTTGTATTCAATCCCGATCCAATTTCTGTGTTTTATCAACACTCTGATAGTCCACAGATGACAGAATGCCTCCAGATGTGCTTCGGAAACTACTACTGGTCTTCCAGTGAACGTTCAAAGCGTAGACTGTTTGAGACATTACAATCATGGATTAAAGTGCGCATGGTGTCTGTTGTATTCAATCCCGATGCAATTTCTGTGTTTCATCAACACTCTGATAGTTCACACATTACAGTAAGCATCCAGATGTGCATCGGAAACTACTACTGGTGTCCCAGGGAACGATCAAAGCGTAGACTGTTTGAGACATTACTCCCATGGAGGAAAGTGCGCATGGTGACTGTTGTATTCAATCCCGATGCAGTTTCTGTGATCCATCAACACTCTGATAGTCCACACATTTCAGTAGGCCTCCAGATGTGCATCGGAGACAACTACTGGTCTTCCAGGGAACGATCAAAGCGAAGACTGTTTGAGACATTACTCCCATGGAGGAAAGTGCGCATGGTGACTGTTGTATTCAATCCCGATGCAATTTCTGTGTTTCATCAATACTCTGAAATTCCACAGATTACAGAATGACCCCAGATGTGCATTGGAAACTACGACTTTTCTTCAAGGGAACGATCAGAGCGTAAACGGTTTGAGACATTACTCGCATGGAGGAAAGTGCGCATGGTGACTGTTGTATTCAATCCCGATGCAATTTCTGTGTTTCATCAACAGTCTGATAGTCCACATATTACAGAATGCCTCCAGATGTGCATCGGAAACTACTACTGGTCTTCCAGGGGACGATCAAAGCGTAGACTGTTAGAGACATTACAATCATCGAGGAATGTGCGGATGGCGACTGTTGTATTCAATCCCGATGCAATTTCTGTGTTTCATCAACACTTTGAAGGTCCACAGATTACAGAATGCCACCAGAAGTGCATCGGTAACTACTACTGGTCTTCCAGGAACGACCAAAGCGTAGACTGCTTGAGACATTACTCCCATGGAGGAAAGTGCTCATGGTGACTGTTGTATTCAATCCCGATGCAATTTCTGTGTTTCATCAACAGTCTGATAGTCCAAAGATTACAGTAAGCCTCCAAATGTGCATCGGAAACTACTACTGGTCTTTCATTGAACGATCAAAGCATAGACTTTTTGAGACATTACTCCCATGAAGGGAAGTGCGCATGGTGACTGTTGCATTCAATCCCGATTCAATTTCTGTGTTTCATCAACACTCTGACACTCCACAGATTACAGAATGCCTCCATATGTGCATCGGAAACTACTACGGGTCTTCCAGGGAACGATCAATGCGTAGACTGTTTGAGACATTACTCCTATGGAGGAAAGTGCGCATGGTGACTGTTGTATTCAATCTCGATGCAATATCTGTGTTTCATCAACAGTCTGATAGTCCACAGATTACAGAGTGCCACCAGATGTGCATCGGAAACTACTACTGGTCTTCCAGGGAACGATCAAAGCGTAGACTGTTAGAGACATTACTCCCATGGAGGAAAGTGCGCATGGTGACTGTTGTATTCAATCTCGATGCAATTTCTGTGTTTCATCAACACTCTGATAGTCCACAGATTACAGAATGACACCAGATGTGCATTGGAAACTACGACTGGACTTCAAGGGAACGATCAGAGCGTAGACTATTTGAGACATTACTCGCATGGAGGAAATTGCGCATGGTGACTGTTGTATTCAATCCCGATGCAATTTCTGTGTTTCATCAACAGTCTGATAGTCCACATATTACAGAATTCCTCCATATGTGCATCGGAAAATAATACTGGTCTTCCAGGGAACGATCAAAGCGTAGACTGTTAGAGACATTACTCCCATGGAGGAAAGTGCGAATGGTGACTATTGTATTTAATCCCGATGCAATTTCTGTGTTTCATCAACATTCTGATAGTCCACAGATTACAGAATGCCACCAGATGTGCATCGGAAACTACTACTGGTCTTCCAGGAAACGATCAAAACTTAGACTGTTTGAGACATTACTCATGTGGAGGAAAGTGCGCATGATGACTGTTGTATTCAATCCCGATCCAATTTCTGTGATTTATCAACACTCTGATAGTCCACACATTACAGTAAGCCTCCAGATGTGCATCGGAAACTACTACTAATCTTCCAGGGAACGATCAAAGCGTAGACTGTTTGAGACATTACTCCCATGGAGGAAAGTGCGCATGGTGACTGTTGTATTCAATCCCGATGCAATTTCTGTGTATCATCAACACTTTGAAGGTCCACAGATTACAGAATGCCACCAGATGTGCATCGGGAACTACTACTGGTCTTCCAGGGAACGATCAAAGCGTAGACTGCTTGAGACATTACTCCCATGGAGGAAAGTGCGCATGGTGTCTGTTGTATTCAATCCCGATGCAATTTCTGTGTTTCATCAACACTCTGATAGTCCACACATTTCAGTATGCCTCCAGATGTGCATCGGAGCCTACTACTGGTCTTCCAGGGAACGATCAAAGCGTAGACTGTTTGAGACATTACTCCCATGGAGGAAAGTGCGCATGGTGACTGTTGTATTCAATCCCGATGCAATTTCTGTGTTTCATCAATACTCTGAAAGTCCACAGATTACAGAATGACCCCAGATGTGCATTGGAAACTACGACTTTTGTTCAAGGGAACGATCAGAACGTAAACTGTTTGAGACATTACTCGCATGGAGGAAAGTGCGCATGGTGACTGTTGTATTCAATCCCGATGCAATTTCTGTGTTTCATCAACAGTCTGATAGTCCACATATTACAGATTGCCTCCAGATGTGCATCGGAAACTACTACTGGTCTTCCAGGGAACGATCAAAGCGTAGACTGTTAGAGACCTTACTCCCATGGAGGAAAGTGCGCATGGTGATTTTGTAATCAATCCCGATGCAATTTCTGTGTTTCATCAACAGTCTGATACTCCACAGATTACAGAATGCCACCAGATGTGCATCTGGAACTAATACTGGTCTTCCAGGAAACGATCTAAACGTAGACTCTTTGAGACATTACTCCCGTTGAGGAAAGTTCGCATGATGACTGTTGTATTCAATCCTGATCCAATTTCTGTGTTTTATCAACACTCTGATAGTCCACAGATGACAGAATGCCTCCAGATGTGCTTCGGAAACTACTACTGGTCTTCCAGTGAACGATCAAAGCGTAGACTGTTTGAGACATTACTAAAATGGAGGAAAGTGCGGATGGTGACTGTTGTATTCAATCCCGATGCAATTTCTGTGTTTCATCAACACTGTGAAGGTCCACAGATTACAGAATGGCTCCAGAAGTGCATCGGTAACTACCGCTGGTCTTCCAGGAACGATCAAAGCGTAGACTGCTTGAGACATTACTCCCATGGAGGAAAGTGCGCATGGTGACTGTTGTATTCAATCCCGATGCAATTTCTGTGTTTCATCAACAGTCTGATAGTCCACAGATTGCAGAATTCCTCCAGATGTTCATCGGAAGCTACTACTGGTCTTCCAGGGAACGATCTAAGCAAAGACTGTTTGAGAATTACTCCCATGGAGGAAAGTTCGCATGGTGTCTGTTGAATTCAATCCCCTATGCAATATCTGTGTTTCATCAACACTCTGATACTCCACAGAGTACAGAATGCCTCCAGATGTCCATCGGAAACTACTACTGGTCTTCCAGGAAACGATCAAATAGTGGACTGTTTGAGACATTAATCCCATGGAGGAAAGTGCGCATGGTGACTGTTGTATTCTATCTCGATGCAATTTCTGTGTTTAATCAACAGTCTGATAGTCCACAGATTACAGAGTGCCACCAGATGTGCATCGGAAACTACTACTGGTCTTCCAGGGAACGATCAAAGCGTAGACTGTTACAGACATTACTCCCATGGAGGAAAGTGCGCATGGTGACTGTTGTATTCAATCCCGATGCAATTTCTGTTTTTCATCAACAGTCTGATAGTCCACAGAGTACAGAAAGTGTCCAGATATGCATGGGAAACTACAACTGGTCTTCCAGGCAACGATCAAAGCGTATACTGTTTGAGACATTACTCCCATGGAGGAAAGTGCGCATGGTGACTGTTGTATTCAATCCCGATGCAATTTCTGTGTTTCATCAACACTCTGATACTCCACAGATTACAGAATGCCTCCAGATGTGCATCGGAAACTACTACTGGTCTTCCAGGGAACGATCAAAGCGTAGACTGTTTGAGACATTACCCCCATGGAGGAAAGTGCGCATGGTGACTGTTGTATTCAATCTCGATGCAATTTCTGTGTTTCATCAACAGTCTGATAGTCCACAGATTACAGAGTGAGACCAGATGTGCATCGGAAGCTACTACAGGTCTTCCAGGAACGATCAAAGCGTAGACTGTTAGAGACATTACTCCCATGGAGGAAAGTGCGCATGGTGACTGTTGTATTCAATCCCGATGCAATTTCTGTGTTTCATCAACACTCTGATAGTCCACAGATTACAGAATACATCCAGATGTTCATCGGAAACTAACACTGGTGTTCCAGGGAACGATCAATGCGTAGACTGTTTCAGACATTACTAACATGGAGGAAAGTGCGCATGGTGACTATTGTATTCAATCCCGATGCAATTTCTGTGTTTCATCAACACTTTGAAGGTCCACAGATTACAGAATGCCACCAGAAGTGCATCGGTAACTACTACTGGTCTTACAGGAATGACCAAAGCTTACACTGTTTGAGACATTATTCCCATGGAGGAAAGTGCGCATGGTGACTGTTGTATTCAATCTCGATGCAATATCTGTGTTTCATCAACACTCTGATAGTCCACAGATTACAGAATGCCTCCATATGTGCATCGGAAACTACTACTGGTCTTCCAGGGAACGATCAAAGCGTAGACTGTTTGAGACATTACTCCCATGAAGGAAAGTGCGCATGGTGACTATTGCATTCAATCCCGATGCAATTTCTGTGTTTCATCAACACTCTGATATTCCACAGATTACAGAATGCCTCCATATGTGCATCGGAAACTACTACGGCTCTTCCAGGGAACGATCAAAGCGTAGACTGTTTGAGACATTACTCCCATGGAGGAAAGTGCGCATGGTGACTGTTGTATTCAATCTCGATGCAATATCTGTGTTTCATCAACAGTCTGATAGTCCACAGATTACAGAGTGCCACCAGATGTGAATTGGAAACTACTACTGGTCTCTTAGGGAACGATCAAAGCGTAGACTGTTGGAGACATTACTCCCATGGAGGAAAGTGCGCATGGTGACTGTTGTATTCAATCCCGATGCAATTTCTGTGTTTCATCAACACACTGATAGTCCACAGATTACAGAATACATCCAGATGTGCATCGGAAGCTAACACTGGTGTTCCAGGGAACGATCAGAGCGTAGACTGTTTGAGACATTACAAACGTGAGGGAAAGTGCGGATGGTGACTGTTGTATATTTAATCTCGATGCAATTTCATTGTTTCATCAACACTTTGAAGGTCCACAGATTACAGAATGCCACCAGATGTGCATCGGTAACAACTACTGGTCTTCCAGGGAACGATCAAAGCGTAGACTGCTTGAGACATTACTCCCATGGAGGAAAGTGCGAATGGTGTCTGTTGTATTCAATCCCGATCAATTTCTGTGTTTCATCAACACTCCGATAGTGGACACATTATAGTTAGCCTCCAGATGTGAATCGGAAACTACTACTGGTCTCCCAGGGAACGATCAAAGCGTAGACTTTTTGAGACATTACTCCCATGGAGGAAAGTGCGCATGGTGACTGTTGTATTCAATCCCGATGCAATTTCTGTGTTTCATCAACACTCTGAAAGTCCACGGATTACAGAATGACCCCAGATGTGCATTGTAAACTACGACTTTTCTTCAAGGGAACGATCAGAGCATAGACTGTTTGAGACATCACTCGCATGGAGGAAAGTGCTCATGGTGACTGTTGTATTCAATCCCGATGAAATTTCGGTGGTTCATCAACAGTCTAATAGTCCACATATTACAGAATGCCTCCGGATGTGCATCGGAAACTATTACTGGTCTTCCAGGGAACGATCAAAGCGTAGACTGTTAGAGACATTACTCCCATGGAGGAAAGTGCGCATGGTGACTTTTGTATTCAATCCCGATGCAATTTCTGTGTTTCATCAACAGTCTGATACTCCACAGATTACAGAATGCCACCAGATGTGCATCTGGAACTAATACTGGCCTTCCAGGAAACGATCTAAACGTAGACTATTTGAGACATTACTCCCGTTGAGGAAAGTGCGCATGTTGACTGTTGTATTCAATCCTGTTCCAATTTCTGTGTTTTATCAACACTCTGATAGTCCACAGATGACAGAATGCCTCCAGATGTGCTTCGGAAACTACTACTGGTCTTCCAGTGAACGATCAAAGCAGAGACTGTTTGAGACATTACTAACATGGAGGAAAGTGAGGATGGTGACTGTTGTTTTCAATCCCAATGCAATTTCTGTGTTTCACCAACACTTTGAAGGTCCACAGATTACAAAATGCCACCAGAAGTGCATCGGTAACTACTACTGGTCTTCCAGGAACGATCAAAGCGTAGACTGCTTGAGACATTACTCCCATGGAGGAAAGTGCGCATGGTGTCTGTTGTATTCAATCCCGATGCAATATCTGTGTTTCATCAAAACTCAGATACTCCACAGATTACAGAATGCCTCCAGATGTGCATCGGAAACTACTACTGGTCTTCCAGGTAACGATCAAAGCGTGGACTGTTTGAGACATTAATCCCATGGAGGAAGGTGCGCATGGTGACTGTTGTATTCAATCCCGAAGCAATTTCTGTGTTTCTTCAACACTCAGATACTCCACAGATTACAGAATGCCTCCAGATGTGCGTCGGAAACTACTACTGGTCTTCCAGGGAACGATCAAAGCGTAGACTGTTTGAGACATTACTCCCATGGAGGAAAGTGCGCATGGTGACTGTTGTATTCTATCTCGATGCAATTTCTGTATTTCATCAACAGTCTGATAGTCCACAGATTACAGAGTGCCACCAGATGTGAATCGGAAACTACTACTGGTCTTCCAGTTAACGATCAAAGCGTAGACTGTTAGAGACATTACTCCCATGGAGGAAAGTGCGCATGGTGACTGTTGTATTCAATCCCGATGCAATTTCTGTGTTTCATCAACAGTCTGATAGTCCACAGAGTACAGAAAGTGTCCAGATATGCATGGGAAACTACAACTGGTCTTCCAGGGAACGATCAAAGCGTATACTGTTTGAGACATTACTCCCATGGAGGAAAGTGCGCATGGTGACTGTTGTATTCAATCCCGATGCAATTTCTGTGTTTCATCAACACACTGATAGTCCACAGATTACAGAATACATCCAGATGTGCATCGGAAACTAACACTGGTGTTCCAGGGAACGATCAGAGCGTAGACTGTTTGAGACATTACAAACGTGAGGGAAAGTGCGGATGGTGACTGTTGTATATTTAATCTCGATGCAATTTCATTGTTTCATCAACACTTTGAAGGTCCACAGATTACAGAATGCCACCAGATGTGCATCGGTAACAACTACTGGTCTTCCCTGGAACGATCAAAGCGTAGACTGCTTGAGACATTACTCCCAGGGAGGAAAGTGCGCATGGTGTCTGTTGTATTCAATCCCGATCAATTTCTAAGTTTCATCAACACTCCGATAGTCCACACATTATAGTTAGCCTCCAGATGTGAATCGGAAACTACTACTGGTCTTCAAGGGAACGATCAAAGCGTAGACTTTTTGAGACATTACTCCCATGGAGGAAAGTGCGCATGGTGACTGTTGTATTCAATCCCGATGCAATTTCTGTGTTTCATCAACACTCTGAAAGTCCACAGATTACAGAATGACCCCAGATGTGCATTGTAAACTACGACTTTTCTTCAAGGGAACGATCAGAGCATAGACTGTTTGAGACATCACTCGCATGGAGGAAAGTGCTCATGGTTACTGTTGTATTCAATCCCGATGAAATTTCGGTGTTTCATCAACAGTCTAATAGTCCACATATTACAGAATGCCTCCAGATGTGCATCGGAAACTATTACTGGTCTTCCAGGGAACGATCAAAGCGTAGACTGTTAGAGACATTACTCCCATGGAGGAAAGTGCGCATGGTGCCTGTTGTATTCAATCCCGATGCAATATCTGTGTTTCATCAACACTCAGATACTCCACAGATTACAGAATGCTTCCAGATGTGCATCGGAAACTACTACTGGTCTTCCAGGTAACGATCAAAGCGTGGACTGTTTGAGACATTAATCCCATGGAGGAAAGGTGCGCATGGTGACTGTTGTATTCAATCCCGAAGCAATTTCTGTGTTTCTTCAACACTCAGATACTCCACAGATTACAGAATGCCTCCAGATGTGCGTCGGAAACTACTACTGGTCTTCCAGGGAACGATCAAAGCGTAGATTGTTTGAGACATTACTCCCATGGAGGAAAGTGCGCATGGTGACTGTTGTATTCTATCTCGATGCAATTTCTGTATTTCATCAACAGTCTGATAGTCCACAGATTACAGAGTGCCACCAGATGTGAATCGGAAGCTAACACTGGTGTTCCAGGGAACGATCAGAGCGTAGACTGTTTGAGACATTACAAACGTGAGCGAAAGTGCGGATGGTGACTGTTGTATATTTAATCTCGATGCAATTTCATTGTTTCATCAACACTTTGAAGGTCCACAGATTACAGAATGCCACCAGATGTGCATCGGTAACAACTACTGGTCTTCCAGGGAACGATCAAAGCGTAGACTGCTTGAGACATTACTCCCATGGAGGAAAGTGCGCATGGTGTCTGTTGTATTCAATCCCGATCAATTTCTGTGTTTCATCAACACTCCGATAGTCCACACATTATAGTTAGCCTCCAGATGTGAATCGGAAACTACTACTGGTCTTCCAGGGAACGATCAAAGCGTAGACTTTTTGAGACATTACTCCCATGGAAGAAAGTGCGCATGGTGACTGTTGTATTCAATCCCGATGCAATTTCTGTGTTTCATCAACACTCTGAAAGTCCACGGATTACAGAATGACCCCAGATGTGCATTGTAAACTACGACTTTTCTTCAAGGGAACGATCAGAGCATAGACTGTTTGAGACATCACTCGCATGGAGGAAAGTGCTCATGGTGACTGTTGTATTCAATCCCGATGAAATTTCGGTGTTTCATCAACAGTCTAATAGTCCACATATTACAGAATGCCTCCAGATGTGCATCGGAAACTATTACTGGTCTTCCAGGGAACGATCAAAGCGTAGACTGTTAGAGACATTACTCCCATGGAGGAAAGTGCGCATGGTGACTTTTGTATTCAATCCCGATGCAATTTCTGTGTTACATCAACAGTCTGACACTCCACAGATTACACAATGCCACCAGATGTGCATCTGGAACTAATACTGGTCTTCCAGGAAACGATCTAAACGTAGACTATTTGAGACATTACTCCCGTTGAGGAAAGTGCGCATGATGACTGTTGTATTCAATCCTGTTCCAATTTCTGTGTTTTATCAACACTCTGATAGTCCACAGATTACAGAATGCCTCCAGATGTGCTTCGGAAACTACTACTGGTCTTCCAGTGAACGATCAAAGCGTAGACTGTTTGAGACATTACTAACATGGAGGAAAGTGAGGATGGTGACTGTTGTTTTCAATCCCGATGCAATTTCTGTGTTTCATCAACACTTTGAAGGTCCACAGATTACAAAATGCCACCAGAATTGCATCGGTAACTACTACTGGTCTTCCAGGAACGATCAAAGCGTAGACTGCTTGAGACATTACTCCCATGGAGGAAAGTGCGCATGGTGCCTGTTGTATACAATCCCGATGCAATATCTGTGTTTCATCAACACTCAGATACTCCACAGATTACAGAATGCCTCCAGATGTGCATCGGAAACTACTACTGGTCTTCCAGGTAACGATCAAAGCGTGGACTGTTTGAGACATTAATCCCATGGAGGAAGGTGCGCATGGTGACTGTTGTATTCAATCCCGAAGCAATTTCTGTGTTTCTTCAACACTCAGATACTCCACAGATTACAGAATGCCTCCAGACGTGCGTCGGAAACTACTACTGGTCTTCCAGGGAACGATCAAAGCGTAGACTGTTTGAGACATTACTCCCATGGAGGAAAGTGCGCATGGTGACTGTTGTATTCTATCTCGATGCAATTTCTGTATTTCATCAACAGTCTGATAGTCCACAGATTACAGAGTGCCACCATATGTGAATCGGAAACTACTACTGGTCTTCCAGTTAACGATCAAAGCGTAGACTGTTAGAGACATTACTCCCATGGAAGAAAGTGCGCATGGTGACTGTTGTATTCAATCCCGATGAAATTTCGGTGTTTCATCAACAGTCTAATAGTCCACATATTACAGAATGCCTCCAGATGTGAATCGGAAACTACTACTGGTCTTCAAGGGAACGATCAAAGCGTAGACTTTTTGAGACATTACTCCCATGAAGGAAAGTGCGCATGGTGACTGTTGTATTCAATCCCGATGCAATTTCTGTGTTACATCAACAGTCTGATACTCCACAGATTACACAATGCCACCAGATGTGCATCTGGAACTAATACTGGTCTTCCAGGAAACGATCTAAACGTAGACTATTTGAGACATTACTCCCGTTGAGGAAAGTGCGCATGATGACTGTTGTATTCAATCCTGTTCCAATTTCTGTGTTTTATCAACACTCTGATAGTCCACAGATGACAGAATGCCTCCAGATGTGCTTCGGAAACTACTACTGGTCTTCCAGTGAACGATCAAAGCGTAGACTTTTTGAGACATTACTCCCATGGAGGAAAGTGCGCATGGTGACTGTTGTATTCTATCTCGATGCAATTTCTGTATTTCATCAACAGTCTGATAGTCCACAGATTACAGAGTGCCACCAGATGTGAATCGGAAACTACTACTGGTCTTCCAGTTAACGATCAAAGCGTAGACTGTTAGAGACATTACTCCCATGGAGGAAAGTGCGCATGGTGACTGTTGTATTCAATCCCGATGCAATTTCTGTGTTTCATCAACAGTCTGATAGTCCACAGAGTACAGAAAGTGTCCAGATATGCATGGGAAACTACAACTGGTCTTCCAGGGAACGATCAAAGCGTATACTGTTTGAGACATTACTCCCATGGAGGAAAGTGCGCATGGTGACTGTTGTATTCAATCCCGATGCAATTTCTGTGTTTCATCAACACTCTGATACTCCACAGATTACAGAATGCCTCCAGATGTGCATCGGAAACTACAACTGGTCTTCCAGGGAACGATCAAAGCGTAGACTGTTAGAGACATTACTCCCATGGAGGAAAGTGCGCATGGTGACTGTTGTATTCAATCTCGATGCAATTTCAGTGTTTCATCAACAGTCTGATAGTCCACAGATTACAGAGTGCCACCAGATGTGCATCGGAAACTACTACTGGTCTTCCAGGGAACGATCAAAGCGTAGACTGTTTGAGACATTACTCCCATGGAGGAAAGTGCGCATGGTGACTGTTGTATTCAATCCCGATGCAATTTCTGTGTTTCATCAACACTCTGAAAGTCCACAGATAACAGAATGACCCCAGATGTGCATTGGAAACTACGACATTTCTTCAAGGGAACGATCAGAGCATAGACTGTTTGAGACATCACTCGCATGGAGGAAAGTGCGCATGGTGACTGTTGTATTCAATCCCGATGCAATTTCGGTGTTTCATCAACAGTCTGATAGTCCACATATTACAGAATGCCTCCAGATGTGCATCGGAAACTATTACTGGTCTTCCAGGGAACGATCAAAGCGTAGACTGTTAGAGACATTACTCCCATGGAGGAAAGTGCGCATGGTGACTTTTGTATTCAATCCCGATGCAATTTCTGTGTTTCATCAACAGTCTGATACTCCACAGATTACAGAATGCCACCAGATGTGCATCTGAAACTACTAGTGGTCTTCCAGGAAACGATCTAAACGTAGACTGTTTGAGACATTACTCTCGTGGAGGAAAGTGCGCACGGTGACTGTTGTATTCAATCCCGATCCAATTTCTGTGTTTTATCAACACTCTGATAGTCCACGGATGACAGAATGCCTCCAGATGTGTTTTGGAACTACTACTGGTCTTCCAGTGAACGATCAAAGCGTAGACTGTTTGAGACATTACAATCATGGAGGAAAGTGCGGACGGTGACTGTTGTAATCAATCCCGATGCAATTTCTGTGTTTCATCAACACTTTGAAGGTCCACAGATTACAGAATGTCACCAGAAGTGCATCGGTAACTACTACTGGTCTTCCAGGAACGATCAAAGCGTAGACTGCTTGAGACATTACTCCCATGGAGGAAAGTGCGCATGGTGACTGTTGTATTCAATCCCGATGCAATTTCTGTGTTTCATCAACACTCTGATACTCCAAAGATTATAGTAAGACTCCAGATGTGCATCGGAAACTACTACTGGTCTTTCAGGGAACGATCAAAGCGTAGACTGTTTGAGACATTGCTCCCATGAAGGAAAATGCGCATGGTGACTGTTGCATTCAATCCCGATGCAATTTCTGTGTTTCATCAACACTCTGATACTCCACAGATTACAGAATGCCTCCAGATGTGCATCGGTAACTACTACTGGTCTTCCAGGTAACGATCAAAGCGTAGACTGTTTGAGACATTAATCCCATGGAGGAAGGTGCGCATGGTGACTGTTGTATTCAATCCCGAAGCAATTTGTGTGTTTCTTCAACACTCTGATTCTCCACAGATTACAGAATGCCTCCAGATGTGCGTCGCAAACTACCACTGGTCTTCCAGGGAACGATCAAAGCGTAGACTGTTTGAAACATTACTCCCATGGAGGAAAGTGTGCATGGTGACTGTTGTATTCTATCTCGATGCAATTTCTGTGTTTCATCAACAGTCTGATAGTCCACAGATTACAGAGTGCCACCAGATGTGCATCGGAAACTACAACTGGTCTTCCAGGGAACGATCAAAGCGTATACTGTTTGAGACATTACTCCCATGGAGGAAAGTGCGCATGATGACTGTTGTATTCAATCTCGATGTAATTTCAGTGTTTCATCAACAGTATGATAGTCCACGGATTACAGAGTGCCACCAGATGTGCATCGGAAACTACTACTGGTCTTCCAGGGAACTATCAAAGCGTAGATTGTTAGAGACATTACTCCCATGGAGGAAAGTGCGCATGGTGACTGTTGTATTCAATCCCGATGCAATTTCTGTGTTTCATCAACACTCTGATAGTCCACAGATTACAGAGTGCCTCCAGATGTGCATCGGAAACTAACACTGGTGTTCCAGGGAACGATCAATGCGTAGACTGTTTGAGACATTACTAACATGGAGGAGAGTGCGGATGGTGACTGTTGTATTCAATCCCGATGCAATTTCTGGGTTTCATCAACACTTTGAAGGTCCACAGATTACAGAATGCCACCAGAAGTGCATCGGTTACTACTACTGGTCTTGCAGGAACGACCAAAGCTTACACTGTTTGAGACATTACTCCCGTGGAGGAAAGTGCGCATGGTGACTGTTGTATTCAATCCCGATGCAATTTCTGTGTTTCATCAACACTCTGATAGTCCACAGATTACAGTAAGCCTCCAGATGTGCGTCGAAAACTACTACTGGTCTTCCAGGGAACGATCAAAACGTAGACTGTTTGAGACATTACTCCCATGAAGGAAAGTGCGCATGGTGACTATTGCATTCAATCCCGATACAATTTCTGTGTTTCATCAACACTCTGATACTCCACAGATTACAGAATGCCTCCATATGTGCATCGGAAACTACTACGGCTCTTCCAGGGAACGATCAAAGCGTAGACTGTTTGAGACATTACTCCCATGGAGGAAAGTGCGCATGGTGACTGTTGTATTCAATCTCGATGCAATATCTGTGTTTCATCAACAGTCTGATAGTCCACAGATTACAGAGTGCCACCAGATGTGAATTGGAAACTACTACTGGTCTTCCAGGGAACGATCAAAGCGTAGACTGTTGGAGACATTACTCCCATGGAGGAAAGTGCGCATGGTGACTGTTGTATTCAATCCCGATGCAATTTCTGTGTTTCATCAACACTCTGAAAGTCCACAGATAACAGAATGACCCCAGATGTGCATTGGAAACTACGACATTTCTTCAAGGGAACGATCAGAGCATAGACTGTTTGAGACATCACTCGCATGGAGGAAAGTGCGCATGGTGACTGTTGTATTCAATCCCGATGCAATTTCGGTGTTTCATCAACAGTCTGATAGTCCACATATTACAGAATGCCTCCAGATGTGCATCGGAAACTATTACTGGTCTTCCAGGGAACGATCAAAGCGTAGACTGTTAGAGACATTACTCCCATGGAGGAAAGTGCGCATGGTGACTTTTGTATTCAATCCCGATGCAATTTCTGTGTTTCATCAACAGTCTGATACTCCACAGATTACAGAATGCCACTAGATGTGCATCTGAAACTACTAGTGGTCTTCCAGGAAACGATCTAAACGTAGACTGTTTGAGACATTACTCCCGTGGAGGAAAGTGCGCACGGTGACTGTTGTATTCAATCCCGATCCAATTTCTGTGTTTTATCAACACTCTGATAGTCCACAGATGACAGAATGCCTCCAGATGTGTTTTGGAACTACTACTGGTCTTCCAGTGAACGATCAAAGCGTAGGCTGTTTGAGACATTACAATCATGGAGGAAAGTGCGGACGGTGACTGTTGTAATCAATCCCGATGCAATTTCTGTGTTTCATCAACACTTTGAAGGTCCACAGATTACAGAATGCCACCAGAAGTGCATCGGTAACTACTACTGGTCTTCCAGGAACGATCAAAGCGTAGACTGCTTGAGACATTACTCCCATGGAGGAAAGTGCGCATGGTGACAGTTGTATTCAATCCCAATGCAATTTCTGTGTTTCATCAACACTCTGATACTCCAAAGATTATAGTAAGACTCCAGATGTGCATCGGAAACTACTACTGGTCTTTCAGGGAACGATCAAAGCGTAGACTGTTAGAGACATTACTCCCATGAAGGAAAATGCGCATGGTGACTGTTGCATTCAATCCCGATGCAATTTCTGTGTTTCATCAACACTCTGATACTCCACAGATTACAGAATGCCTCCAGATGTGCATCGGTAACTACTACTGGTCTTCCAGGTAACGATCAAAGCGTAGACTGTTTGAGACATTAATCCCATGGAGGAAGGTGCGCATGGTGACTGTTGTATTCAATCCCGAAGCAATTTGTGTGTTTCTTCAACACTCTGATTCTCCACAGATTACAGAATGCCTCCAGATGTGCGTCGCAAACTACTACTGGTCTTCCAGGGAACGATCAAAGCGTAGACTGTTTGAAACATTACTCCCATGGAGGAAAGTGTGCATGGTGACTGTTGTATTCTATCTCGATGCAATTTCTGTGTTTCATCAACAGTCTGATAGTCCACAGATTACAGAGTGCCACCAGATGTGCATCGGAAACTACTACTGGTCTTCCAGGGAACGATCAAAGCGTAGACTGTTAGAGACATTACTCCCATGGAGGAAAGTGCGCATGGTGACTGTTGTATTCAATCCCGATGCAATTTCTGTGTTTCATCAACAGTCTGATAGTCCACAGAGTACAGAAAGTGTCCAGATATGCATCGGAAACTACAACTGGTCTTCCAGGGAACGATCAAAGCGTATACTGTTTGAGACATTACTCCCATGGAGGAAAGTGCGCATGGTGACTGTTGTATTCAATCTCGAGGCAATTTCAGTGTTTCATCAACAGTCTGATAGTCCACAGATTACAGAGTGCCACCAGATGTGCATCGGAAACTACTACTGGTCTTCCAGGGAACTATCAAAGCGTAGATTGTTAGAGACATTACTCCCATGGAGGAAAGTGCGCATGGTGACTGTTGTATTCAATCCCGATGCAATTTCTGTGTTTCATCAACACTCTGACAGTCCACAGATTACAGAGTGCCACCAGATGTGCATCGGAAACTAACACTGGTGTTCCAGGGAACGATCAATGCGTAGACTGTTTGAGACATTACTAACATGGAGGAGAGTGCGGATGGTGACTGTTGTATTCAATCCCGATGCAATTTCTGGGTTTCATCAACACTTTGAAGGTCCACAGATTACAGAATGCCACCAGAAGTGCATCGGTCACTACTACTGGTCTTGCAGGAACGACCAAAGCTTACACTGTTTGAGACATTACTCCCGTGGAGGAAAGTGCGCATGGTGACTGTTGTATTCAATCCCGATGCAATTTCTGTGTTTCATCAACACTCTGATAGTCCACAGATTACAGTAAGCCTCCAGATGTGCGTCGAAAACTACTACTGGTCTTCCAGGGAACGATCAAAACGTAGACTGTTTGAGACATTACTCCCATGAAGGAAAGTGCGCATGGTGACTATTGCATTCAATCCCGATACAATTTCTGTGTTTCATCAACACTCTGATACCCCACAGATTACAGAATGCCTCCATATGTGCATCGGAAACTACTACGGCTCTTCCAGGGAACGATCAAAGCGTAGACTGTTTCAGACATTACTCCCATGGAGGAAAGTGCGCATGGTGACTGTTGTATTCAATCTCGATGCAATATCTGTGTTTCATCAACAGTCTGATAGTCCACAGATTACAGAGTGCCACCAGATGTGAATTGGAAACTACTACTGGTCTTCCAGGGAACGATCAAAGCGTAGACTGTTGGAGACATTACTCCCATGGAGGAAAGTGCGCATGGTGACTGTTGTATTCAATCCCGATGCAATTTCTGTGTTTCATCAACACTCTGATAGTCCACAGATTACAGTATACATCCAGATGTGCATCGGAAACTAACATAGGTGTTCCAGGGAACGATCAAAGCGTAGACTGTTTGAGACATTACAAACATGGGGGAAAGTGCGGATGATGACTGTTGTATATTTAGTCTCGATGCAATTTCATTCTTTCATCAACACTTTGAAGGTCCACAGATTACAGAATGCAACCAGATGTGCATCGGTAACAACTACTGGTCTTCCAGGGAACGATCAAAGCGTAGACTGCTTGAGACATTACTCCCATGGAGGAAAGTGCGCATGGTGTCTGTTGTATTCAATCCCGATGCAATTTCGGTGTTTCATCAACACTCCGATAGTCCACACATTATAGTAAGCCTCCAGATGTGCATCGGAAACTACTACTGGTCTTCCAGGGAACGATCAAAGCGTAGACTGTTTGAGACATTACTCCCATGGAGGAAAGTGCGCATGGTGACTGTTGTATTCAATCCCGATGCAATTTCTGTGTTTCATCAGCACACTGATACTCCACAGATTACAGAATGCCACCAGATGTGCATCTGAAACTACTACTGGTCTTCCAGGAAACGATCTAAACGTAGACTGTTTGAGACATTACTCCCGTGGAGGAAAGTGCGCACGGTGACTGTTGTATTCAATCCCGATCCAATTTCTGTGTTTTATCAACACTCTGATAGTCCACAGATGACAGAATGCCTCCAGATGTGTTTCGGAACTACTACTGGTCTTCCAGTGAACGATCAAAGCGTAGACTGTTTGAGACATTACAGTCATGGAGGAAAGTGCGGACGGTGACTGTTGTAATCAATCCCGATGCAATTTCTGTGTTTCATCAACACTTTGAAGGTCCACAGATTACAGAATGCCACCAGAAGTGCATCGGTAACTACTACTGGTCTTCCAGGAACGATCAAAGCGTAGACTGCTTGAGACATTACTCCCATGGAGGAAAGTGCGCATGGTGACTGTTGTATTCAATCCCGATGCAATTTCTGTGTTTCATCAACAGTCTGATACCCCAAAGATTACAGTAAGCCTCCAGATGTGCATCGGAAACTACTACTTGTCTTTCAGGGAACGATCAAAGCGTAGACTGTTTGAGACATTACTCCCATGAAGGAAAATGCGCATGGTGACTGTTGCATTCAATCCCGATGCAATTTCTGTGTTTCATCAACACTCTGAGACTCCACAGATTACAGAATGCCTCCAGATGTGCATCGGTAACTACTACTGGTCTTCCAGGTAACGATTAAAGCGTAGACTGTTTGAGACATTAATCCCATGGAGGAAGGTGCGCATGGTGACTGTTGTATTCAATCCCGAAGCAATTTCTGTGTTTCTTCAACACAATGATTCTCCACAGATTACAGAATGCCTCCAGATGTGCGTCGCAAACTACTACTGGTCTTCCAGGGAACGATCAAAGCGCAGACTGTTTGAAACATTACTCCCATGGAGGAAAGTACGCATGGTGACTGTTGTATTCTATCTCGATGCAATTTCTGTGTTTCATCAACAGTCTGATAGTCCACAGATTACAGAGTGCCACCAGATATGCATCGGAAACTACTACTGGTCTTCCAGGGAACGATCAAAGCGTAGAGTGTTTGAGACATTGCTCCCATGGAGGAAAGTGCGCATGGTGACTGTTGTATTCAATCCAGATGCAATTTCTGTGTTTCATCAACAGTCTGATAGTCCACACAGTACAGAAAGTGTCCAGATATGCATCGGAAACTACAACTGGTCTTCCAGGGAACGATCAAAGCGTATACTGTTTGAGACATTACTCCCATGGAGGAATGTGCGCATGGTGACTGTTGTATTCAATCCCGATGCAATTTCTGTGTTTCATCAACACTCTGATAGTCCACAGATTACAGAATACATCCAGATGAGCATCGGAAACTAACACTGGTGTTCCAGGGAACGATCAATGCGTAGACTGTTTGAGACATTACTAACATGGAGGAAAGTGCGGATGGTGACTGTTGTATTCAATCCCGATGCAATTTCTGTGTTTCATCAACACTTTGAAGGTCCACAGATTACAGAATGCCACCAGAAGTGCATCGGTAACTACTACTGGTCTTGCAGGGAACGATCAAAGCGTAGACTGTTTGAGACACTATTCCCATGTAGGAAAGTGCGAATGGTGACTATTGCATTCAATCCCGATGCCATTTCTGTGTTTCATCAACACTCTGATACTCCACAAATTACAGAATGCCTCCATATGTGCATCGAAAACTACTACGGGTCTTCCAGGGAGCGATCAAAAGTAGACTGTTTGAGACATTACTCCCATGGAGGAAAGTGCGCATGGTGACTGTAGTATTCATTCCCGACGCAATTTCTGTGTTTCATCAACACTCTGATAGTAAACAGATTACCGAATGCCACCAGATGTGCATCAGAAACTACTACTGGTATTCCAGGGAACGATCAAAGCGTAGACTGTTTGAGACATTAATCCAGTGGAGAAAGGTGCGGATGGTGACTGTTGTAATCAATCCCGATGCAATTTCTGTGTTTCATCAACACTTTGAAGGTCCACGTATTACAGAATGCCACCAGAAGTGCACCGGTAACTACTACTGGTCTTCCAGGAACGATCAAAGCTTAGACTGCTTGAGACATTACTCCCATGAAGGAAAATGCGCATGGTGACTGTTGCATTCAATCCCGATGCAATTTCTGTGTTTCATCAACACTCTGATACTCCACAGATTACAGTATGCCTCCAGATGTGCATCGGAAACTACTACTGGTCTTCCAGGTAACGATCAAAGCGTAGACTGTTTGAGACATTACAGTCATGGAGGAAAGTGCGGACGGTGACTGTTGTAATCAATCCCGATGCAATTTCTGTGTTTCATCAACACTTTGAAGGTCCACAGATTACAGAATGCCACCAGAAGTGCATCGGTAACTACTACTGGTCTTCCAGGAACGATCAAAGCGTAGACTGCTTGAGACATTACTCCCATGGAGGAAAGTGCGCATGGTGACAGTTGTATTCAATCCCGATGCAATTTCTGTGTTTCATCAACAGTCTGATAATCCAAAGATTACAGTAAGCCTCCAGATGTGCATCGGAAACTACTACTGGTCTTTCAGGGCACGATCAAAGCGTAGACTGTTTGAGACATTACTCCCATGAAGAAAAATGCGCATGGTGACTGTTGCATTCAATCCCGATGCAATTTCTGTGTTTCATCAACTCTCTGATACTCCACAGATTACAGAATGCCTCCAGATGTGCATCGGTAACTACTACTGGTCTTCCAGGTAACGATCAAAGCGTAGACTGTTTGAGACATTAATCCCATGGAGGAAGGTGCGCTTCGTGACTGTTGTATTCAATCCCAAAGCAATTTCTGTGTTTCTTCAACACTCTGATTCTCCACAGATTACAGAATGCCTCCAGATGTGCGTCGCAAACTACTACTGGTCTTCCAGGGAACGACCAAAGCGTAGACTGTTTGAAACATTACTCCCATGGAGGAAAGTACGCATGGTGACTGTTGTATTCTATCTCGATGCAATTTCTGTGTTTCATCAACAGTCTGATAGTCCACAGATTACAGAGTGCCACCAGATATGCATCGGAAACTACTACTGGTCTTCCAGGGAACGATCAAAGCGTAGAGTGTTTGAGACATTACTCCCATGGAGGAAAGTGCGCATGGTGACTGTTGTATTCAATCCAGATGCAATTTCTGTGTTTCATCAACAGTCTGATAGTCCACACAGTACAGAAAGTGTCCAGATATGCATCGGAAACTACAACTGGTCTTCCAGGGAACGATCAAAGCGTATACTGTTTGAGACATTACTCCCATGGAGGAAAGTGCGCATGGTGACTGTTGTATTCAATCCCGATGCAATTTCTGTGTTTCATCAACACTCTGATACTCCACAGATTACAGAATGCCTCCAGATGTGCATCGGAAACTACTACTGGTCTTCCAGGGAACGATCAAAACGTAGACTGTTTGAGACATTACTCCCATGGAGGAAAGTGCGCATGGTGACTGTTGTATTCAATCTCGATGCAATTTCTGTGTTTCATCAACAGTCTGATAGTCCACAGATTACAGAGTGCCACCAGATGTGCATCGGAAACTACTACTGGTCTTCCAGGGAACGATCAAAACGTAGACTGTTAGAGACATTACTCCCATGGAGGAATGTGCGCATGGTGACTGTTGTAATCAATCCCGATGCAATTTCTGTGTTTCATCAACACTCTGATAGTCCACAGATTACAGAATACATCCAGATGTGCATCGGAAACTAACACTGGTGTTCCAGGGAACGATCAATGCGTAGACTGTTTGAGACATTACTAACATGGAGGAAAGTGCGGATGGTGACTGTTGTATTCAATCCCGATGCAATTTCTGTGTTTCATCAACACTTTGAAGGTCCACAGATTACAGAATGCCACCAGAAGTGCATCGGTAACTACTACTGGTCTTGCAGGGAACGATCAAAGCGTAGACTGTTTGAGACACTACTCCCATGAAGGAAAGTGCGAATGGTGACTATTGCATTCAATCCCGATGCCATTTCTGTGTTTCATCAACACTCTGATACTCCACAAATTACAGAATGCCTCCATATGTGCATCGGAAACTACTACGGGTCTTCCAGTTAACGATCAAAAGTAGACTGTTTGAGACATTACTCCCATGGAGGAAAGTGCGCATGGTGACTGTAGTATTCATTCCCGACGCAATTTCTGTGTTTCATCAACACTCTGATAGTAAACAGATTACCGAATGCCACCAGATGTGCATCAGAAACTACTACTGGTATTCCAGGGAACGATCAAAGCGTAGACTGTTTGAGACATTAATCCACTGGAGAAAGGTGCGGATGGTGACTGTTGTAATCAATCCCGATGCAATTTCTGTGTTTCATCAACACTTTGAAGGTCCACATATTACAGAATGCCACCAGAAGTGCACCGGTAACTACTACTGGTCTTCCAGGAACGATCAAAGCGTAGACTGCTTGAGACATTACTCCCATGAAGGAAAATGCGCATGGTGACTGTTGCATTCAATCCCGATGCAATTTCTGTGTTTCATCAACACTCTGATACTCCACAGATTACAGAATGTCTCCAGATGTGCATCGGAAACTACTACTGGTCTTCCAGGTAACGATCAAAGCGTAGACTGTTTGAGACATTAAGCCCATGGAGGAAGGTGCGCATGGTGACTGTTGTATTCAATCCCGAAGCAATTTCTGTGTTTCTTCAACACTCTGATTCTCCACAGATTACAGAATGCCTCCAGATGTGCGTCGGAAACTACTACTGGTCTTCCAGGGAACGATCAAAGCGTAGACTGTTAGAGACATTACTCCCATGGAGGAAAGTGCGCATGGTGACTGTTGTATTCAATCCCGATGCAATTTCTGTGTTTCATCAACAGTCTGATAGTCCACAGAGTACAGAAAGTGTCCAGATATGCGTTGGAAACTACAACTGGTCTTCCAGGGAACGATCAAATCGTATACTGTTTGAGACATTACTCCAATGGAGGAAAGTGCGCATGGTGACTGTTGTATTCAATCCCGATGCAATTTCTGTGTTTCATCAACACTCTGATACTCCACAGATTACAGAATGCCTCCAGATGTGCATCGGAAACTACTACTGGTCTTCCAGGGAACGATCAAAACGTTGACTGTTTGAGACATTACTCCCATGGAGGAAAGTGCGCATGGTGACTGTTGTATTCAATCTCGATGCAAAATTCTGTGTTCCATCAACAGTCTGATAGTCCACAGATTACAGAGTGCCACCAGATGTGCATCGGAAACTACTACTGGTCTTCCAGGGAACGATCAAAACGTAGACTGTTAGAGACATTACTCCCATGGAGGAAAGTGCGCATGGTGACTGTTGTATTCAATCCCGATGCAATTTCTGTGTTTCATCAACACTCTGATAGTCCACAGATTACAGAATACATCCAGATGTGCATCGGAAACTAACACTGGTGTTCCAGGGAACGATCAATTCGTAGACTGTTTGAGACATTACTAACATGGATTAAAGTGCGGATGGTGACTGTTGTATTCAATCCCGATGCAATTTCTGTGTTTCATCAACACTTTGAAGGTCCACAGATTACAGAATGCCACCAGAAGTGCATCGGTAACTACTACTGGTCTTTCAGGAACGATCAAAGCGTAGACTGCTTGAGACATTACTCCCATGAAGGAAAGTGCGAATGGTGACTATTGCATTCAATCCCGATGCCATTTCTGTGTTTCATCAACACTCTGATACTCCACAGATTACAGAATGCCTCCATATGTGCATCGGAAACTACTACGGGTCTTCCAGGGAACGATCAAAGCGTAGACTGTTTGAGACATTACTCCCATGGAGGAAAGTGCGCATGGTGACTGTTGTATTGAATCTCGATGCAATATCTGTGTTTCATCAACAGTCTGATAGTTCACAGATTACAGAATACATCCCGATGTGCATCGGAAACTAACACTGGTGTTCCAGGGAACGATCAAAGCGTAGACTGTTTGAGACAATAATCCCATGGAGGAAGGTGCGGATGGTGACTGTTGTAATCAATCCCGATGCAATTTCTGTGTTTCATCAACACTCTGATACTCCACAGATTACAGAATGCCTCCGGATGTGCATCGGAAACTACTACTGTCTTCCAGGTAACGATCAAAGTGTAGACTGTTTGAGACGTTAATCCCATGGAGGAAGGTGCGCATGGTGACTGTTGTATTCAATCCCGAAGCAATTTCTGTGTTTCTTCAACACTCTGATTCTCCACAGATTACAGAATGCCTCCAGATGTGCATCGGTAACTACTACTGGTCTTCCAGGAACGATCAAAGCGTAGACTGCTTGAGGCATTACTCCCATGGAGGAAAGTGCGCATGGTGACTGTTGTATTCAATCCCGATGCAATTTCTGTGTTTCATCAACAGTCTGATAGTCCAAAGATTACAGTGAGCCTCCAGATGTGCATCGGAAACTACTACTGGTCTTCCAGGGAACGATCAAAGCGTAGACGGTTTGAGACATTACTCCCATGGAGGAAAGTGCGCATGGTGACTGTTGTATTCAATCCCGATAAAATTTCTGTGTTTCATCAACAGTCTGATAGTCCACAGAGTATAGAAAGTGTCCAGATATGCATCGGAAACTACAACTGGTCTTCCAGGGAACGATCAAAGCGTATACTGCTTGAGACATTACTCCCATGAAGGAAAGTGCGAATGGTGACTATTGCATTCAATCCCGATGCCATTTCTGTGTTTCATCAACAGTCTGATAGTCCACAGATTACAGAGTGCCACCAGATGTGCATTGGAAACTACTACTGGTCTTCCAGGGAACGATCAAAGTGTAGACTGTTAGAGACATTACTCCCATGGAGGAAAGTGCGCATGGTGACTGTTGTAATCAATCCCGATGCAATTTCTGTGTTTCATCAACACTTTGAAGGTCCACTTATTACAGAATGCCACCAGAAGTGCATCGGTAACTACTACTGGTCTTCCAGGAACGATCAAAGCGTAGACTGCTTGAGGCATTACTCCCATGGAGGAAAGTGCGCATGGTGACTGTTGTATTCAATCCCGATGCAATTTCTGTGTTTCATCAACAGTCTGATAGTCCAAAGATTACAGTGAGCCTCCAGATGTGCATCGGAAACTACTACTGGTCTTTCAGGGAACGTTCAAAGCGTAGACTGTTTGAGACATTACTCCCATGAAGGAAAATGCGCATGGTGACTGTTGCATTCAATCCGGATGCAATTTCTGTGTTTCATCAACACTCTGATACTCCACAGATTACAGAATGCCTCCGGATGTGCATCGGAAACTACTACTGTCTTCCAGGTAACGATCAAAGTGTAGACTGTTTGAGACGTTAATCCCATGGAGGAAGGTGCGCATGGTGACTGTTGTATTCAATCCCGAAGCAATTTCTGTGTTTCTTCAACACTCTGATTCTCCACAGATTACAGAATGCCTCCAGATGTGCATCGGTAACTACTACTGGTCTTCCAGGAACGATCAAAGCGTAGACTGCTTGAGGCATTACTCCCATGGAGGAAAGTGCGCATGGTGACTGTTGTATTCAATCCCGATGCAATTTCTGTGTTTCATCAACAGTCTGATAGTCCAAAGATTACAGTGAGCCTCCAGATGTGCATCGGAAACTACTACTGGTCTTCCAGGGAACGATCAAAGCGTAGACGGTTTGAGACATTACTCCCTTGGAGGAAAGTGCGCACTGTGACTGTTGTATTCTATCTCGATGCAATTTCTGTGTTTCATCAACAGTCTGATAGTCCACAGATTACAGAATGCCACCAGATGTGCATCGGAAACTACTACTGGTCTTCCAGGGAACGATCAAAGCGTAGACTGTTAGAGACATTACTCCCATGGAGGAAAGTGCGCATGGTGACTGTTGTATTCAATCCCGATGCAATTTCTGTGTTTCATCAACAGTCTGATAGTCCGCAGAGTACAGAAAGTGTCCAGATATGCATCGGAAATTACAACTGGTCTTCCAGGGAACGATCAAAGCGTATACTGTTTGAGACATTACTCCCATGGAGGAAAGTGCGCATGGTGACTGTTGTATTCAATCCCGATGCAATTTCTGTGTTTCATCAACACTCTGATACTCCACAGATTACAGAATGCCTCCAGATGTGCATCGGAAACTACTACTGGTCTTCCAGGGAACGATCAAAGCGTAGACTGTTGGAGACATTACTCCCATGGAGGAAAGTGCGCATGGTGACTGTTGTATTCAATCTCGATGCAATTTCTGTGTTTCATCAACAGTCTGATATTCCACAGATTACAGAGTGCCACCAGATGTGCATCGGAAACTACTACTGGTCTTCCAGGTAACGATCAAAGCGTAGAGTGTTTATGACATTACTCCCATGGAGGAAAGTGCGCATGGTGACTGTTGTATTCAATCCCGATGCAATTTCTGTGTTTCATCAACACTCTGATAGTCCACAGATTACAGAATGCATCCAGATGTGCATCGGAAACTAACACTGGTGTTCTTGGGAACGATCAATGCGTAGACTGTTTGAGACATTACTAACATGGAGGGAAGTGCGGATGGTGACTGTTGTATTCAATCCCGATGCAATTTCTGTGTTTCATCAACACTTTGAAGGTCCACAGATTAGAGAATGCCACCAGAAGTGCATCGGTAACTACTACTGGTCTTGCAGGAACGATCAAAGCGTACACTGCTTGAGACATTACTCTCATGGAGGAAAGTGCGCATGGCGACTGTTGTATTCAATCCCGATTCAATTTCTGTGTTTCATCAACAGTCTGATAGTCCACAGATTACAGTAAGCCTCCAGATGTGCATCGGAAACTACTACTGGTCTTCCAGGGAACGATCAAAGCGTAGACTGTTTGAGACATTACTCCCATGAAGGAAAGTGCGAATGGTGACTATTGCATTCAAACTCGATACCATTTCTGTGTTTCATCAACACTCTGATACTCCACAGGTTACAGAATGCCTCCATATGTGCATCGGAAACTACTACGGGTCTTCCAGGGAACGATCACAGCTTACACTGTTTGAGACATTACTCCCATGGAGGAAAGTGCGCATGGTGACTGTTGTATTCAATCTCGATGCAATATCTGTGTTTCATCAACAGTCTGATAGTCCACAGATTACAGAGTGCCACCAGATGTGCATTGGAAACTACTACTGGTCTTCCAGGGAACGATCAAAGCGTAGACTGTTAGAGACATTACTCCCATGAAGGAAAGTGCGCATGGTGACTGTTGTATACAATCCCGAAGCAATTTCTGTGATTCATCAACACTCTGATAGTCCACAGATTACAGAATACATCCAGATGTGCATCGGAAACTAACACTGGTGTTCCAGGGAACGATCAAAGCGTAGACTGTTTGAGACATTACAAACATGTGGGAAAGTGCGGGTGGTGACTGTTGTATATTTAATCTCGATGCAATTTTATTGTTTCATCAACACTTTGAAGGTCCACAGATTACAGAATGCCACCAGATGTGCATCGGTAACAACTGCCGGTCTTCCAGGGAACGATCAAAGCGTAGACTGCTTGAGACATTACTCCCATGGAGGAAAGTGCGCATGGTGACTGTTGTATTCAATCCCGAAGCAATTTCTGTGTTTCTTCAACACTCTGATTCTCCACAGATTACAGAATGCCTCCAGATGTGCGTCGGAAACTACTACTGGTCTTCCAGGGAACGATCAAAGCGTAGACTGTTTGAGACACTACTTCCATGCAGGAAAGTGCGCATGGTGACTGTTGTATTCTATCTCGGTGCAATTTCTGTGTTTCATCAACACTCTGATAGTCCACAGATTACAGAATACATCCAGATGTGCATCGGAAACTAACACTGGTGTTCCAGGGAACGATCAAAGCGTAGACTGTTAGAGACATTACTCCCATTTAGGAAAGTGCGCATGGTGACTGTTGTATTCAATCCCGATGCAATTTCTGTGTTTCATCAACACTTTGAAGGTCCACAGATTACAGAATGCCACCAGAAGTGCATCGGTAACTACTACTGGTCTTCCAGGAACGATCAAAGCGTGGACTGCTTGAGACTTTACTCCCATGGAGAAAAGTGCGCATGGTGACTGTTGTATACAATCCCGATGCAATTTCTGTGTTTCATCAACAGTCTGATAGCCCAAAGATTACAGTAAGCCTCCAGATGTGCATCGGAAACTACTACTGGTCTTTCAGGGAACGATCAAAGCGTAGACTGTTTGAGACATTACTCCCATGAAGGGAAATGCGCATGAGGACAGTTGTATTCAATCCCGAAGCAATTTCTGTGTTTCTTCAACACTCTGATTCTCCACAGAATACAGAATGCCTCCAGATGTGCGTCGGAAACTACTACAGGTCTTCCAGGGAACGATCAAAGCGTAGACCGTTTGAGACATTACTCCCCTGGAGGAAAGTGCACATGGTGACTGTTGTATTCTATCTCGATGCAATTTCTGTGTTTCATCAACAGCCTGATAGTCCACAAATTACAGAGTGCCACCAGATGTGCATCGGAAACTACTACTGGTCTCCCTGGGAACGATCAAAGCGTAGACTGTTAGAGACATTACTCCCAATGAGGAAAGTGCGCATGGTGACTGTTGTATTCAATCCCGATGCAATTTCTGTGTTTCATCAACAGTCTGATAGTCCACAGAGTACAGAAAGTGTCCAGATATGCGTTGGAAACTACAACTGGTCTTCCAGGGAACGATCAATGCGTATACTGTTTGAGACATTACTCCCATGGAGGAAAGTGCGCATGGTGACTGTTGTATTCAATCTCGATGCAATTTCTGTGTTTCATCAACACTCTGATACTCCACAGATTACAGAATGCCTCCAGATGTGCATCGGAAACTACTACTGGTCTTCCGGGGAACGATCAAAACGTAGACTGTTTGAGACATTACTCCCATGGAGGAAAGTGAGCATGGTGACTGTTGTATTCAATCTCCATGCAAAATTCTGTGTTTCATCAACAGTCTGATAGTCCACAGATTACAGAGTGCCACCAGATGTGCATCGGAAACTACTACTGGTCTTCCAGAGAACGATCAAAACGTAGACTGTTAGAGACATTACTCCCATGGAGGAAAGTGCGCATGGTGACTGTTGTATTCAATCCCGATGCAATTTCTGTGTTTCATTAACACTCTGATAGTCCACAGATTACAGAATACATCCAGATGTGCATCGGAAACAAACACTGGTGTTCCAGGGAACGATCAATGCGTAGACTGTTTGAGACATTACTAACATGGAGGAAGGTGCGGATGGTGACTGTTGTATTCAATCCCGATGCAATTACTGTGTTTCATCAACACTTTGAAGGTCCACAGATTACAGAATGCCACCAGAAGTGCATCGGTAACTACAACTGGTCTTCCAGGAGCGATCAAAGCGTATTCTGCTTGAGACATTACTCCCATGAAGGAAAGTGCGAATGGTGACTATTGCATTCAATCCCGATGCCATTTCTGTGTTTCATCAACACTCTGATACTCCACAGATTACAGAATGCCTCCATATGTGCATCGGAAACTACTACGGGTCTTCCAGGGAACGATCAAAGCGTAGACTGTTTGAGACATTACTCCCTTGGAGGAAAGTGCGCATGGTGACTGTTGTATTCAATCTCGATGCAATTTCTGTGTTTCATCAACAGTCTGATTGTCCAAAGATTACAGTAAGCCTCCAGATGTGCATCGGAAACTACTACTGGTCTTCCAGGGAACGATCAAAGCGTAGACTGTTTGAGACATTACTCCCATGGAGGAAAAGGCGCATCGTGACTATTGTATTCAATCCCGATGCAATTTCTGTGTTTCATCAACACTCTGATAGTCCACAGATTACAGAATACATCCAGATGTGCATCGGAAACTAACACTGGTGTTCCAGGGAACGATCAAAGCGTAGACTGTTTGAGACATTAATCCCATGGAGGAAGGTGCGGATGGTGACTGTTGTAATCAATCCCGATGCAATTTCTGTGTTTCATCAACACTTTGAAGGTCCACATATTACAGAATGACACCAGAAGTGCATCGGTAACTACTACTGGTCCTCCAGGAACGATCAAAGCGTAGACTGCTTGAGGCATTACTCCCATGTAGGAAAGTGCGCATGGTGACTGTTGTATTCAATCCCGATGCAATTTCTGTGTTTCATGAACAGTCTGATAGTCCAAAGATTACAGTAAGCCTCCAGATGTGCATCGGAAACTACTACTGGTCTTTCAGGGAACGATCAAAGCGTAGACTGTTTGAGACATTACTCCCATGAAGGAAAATGCGCATGGTGACTGTTGCATTCAATCCCGATGCAATTTCTGTGTTTCATCAACACTCTGATACTCCACAGATTACTGAATGCCTCCAGATGTTCATCGGAAACTACTACTGGTCTTCCAGGTAACGATCAAAGCGTAGACTGTTTGAGACATTAATCCCATGGAGGAAGGTGCGCATGGTGACTGTTGAATTCAATCCTTAAGCAATTTCTGAGTTTCTTCAACACTCTGATTCTCCACAGATTACAGAATGCCTCCAGATGTGCGTCGGAAACTACTACTGGTCTTCCAGGGAACGATCAAAGCGTAGACTGTTTGAGACATTACTCCCATGGAGGAAAGTGCGCATGGTGACTGATGTATTCTATCTCGATGCAATTTCTGTGTTTCATCAACACTCTGATACTCCACAGATTACAGAGTGCCACCAGAAGCATCGGAAACTACTACTGGTCTTCCAGGGAACGATCAAAGAGTAGACTGCTTGAGACAATACTCCCATGAAGAAAAGTGCGAATGGTGACTATTGCATTCAATCCCGATGCCATTTCTGTGTTTCATCAACACTCTGATACTCCACAGATTACGGAATGCCTCCAGATGTGCATCGAAAACTACTACGGGTCTTCCAGGGAACGATCAAAGCGTAGACTGTTTGAGACATTAATCCCATGGAGGAAAGTGCGCATGGTGACTGTTGTATTCAATCTCGATGCAATTTCTGTGTTTCATCAACAGTCTGATAGTCCAAAGATTACAGTAAGCCTCCAGATGTGCATCGGAAACTACTACTGGTCTTCCAGGGAACGATCAAAGCGTAGACTGTTTGAGACATTACTCCCATGGAGGAAAGTGCGCATCGTGACTGTTGTATTCAATCCCGATGCAATTTCTGTGTTTCATCAACACTCTGATAGTCCGCAGATTACAGAATACATCCAGATGTGCATCGGAAACTAACACTGGTGTTCCAGGGAACGATCAAAGCGTAGACTGTTTGAGACATTAATCCCATGGAGGAAGGTGCGGATGGTGACTGTTGTAATCAATCCCGATGCAATTTCTGTGTTTCATCAACACTTTGAAGGTCCACATATTACAGAATGCCACCAGAAGTGCATCGGTAACTACTACTGGTCTTCCAGGAACGATCAAAGCGTAGACTGCTTGAGGCATTACTCCCATGTAGGAAAGTGCGCATGGTGACTGTTGTATTCAATCCCGATGCAATTTCTGTGTTTCATCAACAGTCTGATAGTCCAAAGATTACAGTAAGCCTCCAGATGTGCATCGGAAACTACTACTGGTCTTTCAGGGAACGATCAAAGCGTAGACTGTTTGAGACATTACTCCCATGAAGGAAAATGCGCATGGTGACTGTTGCATTCAATCCCGATGCAATTTCTGTGTTTCATCAACACTCTGATACTCCACAGATTACTGAATGCCTCCAGATGTGCATCGGAAACTACTACTGGTCTTCCAGGTAACGATCAAAGCGTACACTGTTTGAGACATTAATCCCATGGAGGAAGGTGCGCATGGTGAGTGTTGAATTCAATCCTTAAGCAATTTCTGAGTTTCTTCAACACTCTGATTCTCCACAGATTACAGAATGCCTCCAGATGTCCGTCGGAAACTACTACTGGTCTTCCAGGGAACGATCAAATCGTAGACTGTTAGAGACATTACTCCCATGGAGGAAAGTGCGCATGGTGACAGTTGTAATCAATCCCAATGCAATTTCTGTGTTTCATCAACACTTTGAAGGTCCTCATATTACAGAATGCCACCAGAAGTGCATCGGTAACTACTACTGGTCTTCCAGGAACGATCAAAGCGTAGACTGCTTGAGGCATTACTCCCATGGAGGAAAGTGCGCATGGTGACTGTTGTATTCAATCCCGATGCAATTTCTGTGTTTCATCAACAGTCTGATAGTCCACAGATTACAGAATACATCCAGATGTGCATCGGAAACTAACACTGGTGTTCCAGGGAACGATCAAAGCGTAGACTGTTTAAGACATTAATCCCATGGAGGAAGGTGCGGATGGTGACTGTTGTAATCAATCCCGATGCAATTTCTGTGTTTCATCAACACTTTGAAGGTCCACATATTACAGAATGCCACCAGAAGTGCATCGGTAACTACTACTCGTCTTCCAGGAACGATCAAAGCGTAGAATGCTTGAAGCATTACTCCCATGGAGGAAAGTGCGCATGGTGACTGTTGAATTCAACCCCGATGCAATTTCTGTGTTTCATCAACAGTCTGATAGTCCACAGATTACAGAGTGCCACCAGATGTGCATCGGAAACTACTACTGGTCTTCCAGGGAACGATCAAAGCGTAGACTGTTTGAGACATTACTCCCATGGAGGAAAGTGCGCATGGTGACTGTTGTATTCAATCCCGATGCAATTTCTGTGTTTCATCAACAGTCTGATAGTCCACAGAGTACAGAAAGTGTCCAGATATGCATCGGAAACTACAACTGGTCTTCCAGGGAACGATCAAAGCGTAGACTGCTTGAGACATTACTCCCATGAAGGAAAGTGCGAATGGTGACTATTGCATTCAATCCCGATGCCATTTCTGTGTTTCATCAACACTCTGATACTCCACAGATTACAGAATGCCTCCATATGTGGATCGGAAACTACTACGGGTCTTCCAGGGAACGATCAAAGCGTAGACTGTTTGAGACATTACTCCCATGGAGGAAAGTGCGCATGGTGACTTTTGTAATCAATCCCGATGCAATTTCTGTGTTTCATCAACACTTTGAAGGTCCACATATTACAGAATGCCACCAGAAGTGCATCGGTAACTACTACTGGTCTTCCAGGAACGATCAAAGCGTAGACTGCTTGAGGCATTACTCCCATGGGGGAAAGTGCGCATGGTGACTGTTGAATTCAACCCCGATGCAATTTCTGTGTTTTATCAACAGTCTGATAGTCCACAGATTACAGAGTGCCACCAGATGTGCATTGGAAACTCCTACTGGTCTTCCAGGGAACGATCAAAGCGTAGACTGTTTGAGACATTACTCCCATGGAGGAATGTGCGCATGGTGACTGTTGTATTCAATCCCGATGCAATTTCTGTGTTTCATCAACAGTCTGATAGTCCACAGAGTACAGAAAGTGTCCAGATATGCATCGGAAACTACAACTGGTCTTCCAGGGAACGATCAAAGCGTAGACTGCTTGAGACATTACTCCCATGAAGGAAAGTGCGAATGGTGACTATTGCATTCAATCCCGATGCCATTTCTGTGTTTCATCAACACTCTGATACTCCACAGATTACAGAATGCCTCCATATGTGGATCGGAATCTACTACGGGTCTTCCAGGGAACGATCAAAGCGTAGACTGTTTGAGACATTATTCCCATGGAGGAAAGTGCGCATGGTGACTGTTGTATTCAATCTCGATGCAATATCTGTGTTTCATCAACAGTCTCATAGTCCACAGATTACAGAGTGCCACCAGATGTCCATTGGAAACTACTACTGGTCTTCCAGGGAACGATCAAAGCGTAGACTGTTAGAGACATTACTCCCATGGAGGAAAGTGCGCATGGTGACTGTTGTATTCAATATCGATGCAATTTCTGTGTTTCATCAACAGTCTGATAGTCCACAGATTACAGAGTGCCACCAGATGTGCATCGGAAACTACTACTGGTCTTCCAGGGAACGATCAAAGCGTAGACTGTTTGAGACATTACTCCCATGGAGGAAAGTGCGCATGGTGACTGTTGTATTCAATCCCGATGCAATTTCTGTGTTTCATCAACAGTCTGATAGTCCACAGAGTACAGAAAGTGTCCAGATATGCATCGGAAACTACAACTGGTCTTCCAGGGAACGATCAAAGCGTAGACTGCTTGAGACATTACTCCCATGAAGGAAAGTGCGAATGGTGACTATTGCATTCAATCCCGATGTCATTTCTGTGTTTCATCAACACTCTGATACTCCACAGATTACAGAATGCCTCCATATGTGGATCGGAAACTACTACGGGTCTTCCAGGGAACGATCAAAGCGTAGACTACTTGAGACATTACTCCCATGGAGGAAAGTGCGCATGGTGACTGTTGTATTCAATCTCGATGCAATATCTGTGTTTCATCAACAGTCTCATAGTCCACAGATTACAGAGTGCCACCAGATGTTCATTGGAAACTACTACTGGTCTTCCAGGGAACGATCAAAGCGTAGACTGTTAGAGACATTACTCCCATGGAGGAAAGTGCGCATGGTGACTGTTGTATTCAATACCGATGCAATTTCTGTGTTTCATCAACACTCTGATAGTCCACAGATTACAGAATACATCCAGATGTGCATCGGAAACTAACACTGGTGTTCCAGGGAACGATCAAAGCGTAGAATGTTTGAGATATTAATCCAATGGAGGAAGGTGCGGATGGTGACTGTTGTAATCAATCCCGATGCAATTTCTGTGTTTCATCAACACTTTGAAGGTCCACATATTACAGAATCCCACCAGAAGTGCATCGGTAACTACTACTGGTCTTCCAGGAACGATCAAAGCGTAGACTGCTTGAGGCATTACTCCCATGGAGGAAAGTGCGCATGGTGACTGTTGAATTCAACCCCGATGCAATTTCTGTGTTTCATCAACAGTCTGATAGTCCACAGAGTACAGAAAGTGTCCAGATATGCATCGGAAACTACAACTGGTCTTCCAGGGAACGATCAAAGCGTAGACTGCTTGAGACATTACTCACATGGAGGAAAGTGCGAATGGTGACTATTGCATTCAATCCCGATGCCATTTCTGTGTTTCATCAACACTCTGATACTCCACAGATTACAGAATGCCTCCATATGTGGATCGAAAGCTACTACTGGTCTTCCAGGGAACGATCAAAGCGTAGACTGTTTGAGACATTACTCCCATGGAGGAAAGTGCGCATGGTGACTGTTGTATTCAATCTCTATGCAATATCTGTGTTTCATCAACAGTCTCATAGTCCACAGATTACAGAGTGCCACCAGATGTCCATTGGAAACTACTACTGGTCTTCCAGGGAACGATCAAAGCGTAGACTGTTAGAGACATTACTCCCATGGAGGAAAGTGCGCATGGTGACTGTTGTATTCAATACCGATGCAATTTCTGTGTTTCATCAACACTATGATAGTCCACAGATTACAGAATACATCCAGATGTGCATCGGAAACTAACACTGGTGTTCCAGGAAACGATCAAAGCGTAGACTGTTTGAGACATTAATCCCATGGAGGAAGGTGCGGATGGTGACTGTTGTAATCAATCCCGATGCAATTTCTGTGTTTCATCAACACTTTGAAGGTAAACATATTACAGAATGCCAAAAGAAGTGCATCGGTAACTACTACTGGTCTTCCAGGAACGATCAAAGCGTAGACTGCTTGAGGCATTACTCCCATGTAGGAAAGTGCGCATGGTGACTGTTGTATTCAATCCCGATGCAATTTCTGTGTTTCATCAACAGTCTGATAGTCCAAAGATTACAGTAAGCCTCCAGATGTGCATCGGAAACTACTACTGGTCTTTCAGGGAACGATCAAAGCGTAGACTGTTTGAGACATTACTCCCATGAAGGAAAATGCGCATGGTGACTGTTGCATTCAATCCCGATGCAATTTCTGTGTTTCATCAACACTCTGATACTCCACAGATTACTGAATGCCTCCAGATGTGCATCGGAAACTACTACTGGTCTTCCAGGTAACGATCAAAGCGTAGACTGTTTGAGACATTAATCCCATGGAGGAAGGTGCGCATGGTGACTGTTGAATTCAATCCATAAGCAATTTCTTAGTTTCTTCAACACTCTGATTCTCCACAGATTACAGAATGCCTCCAGATGTGCGTCGGAAACTACTACTGGTCTTCCAGGGAACGATCAAAGCGTAGACTGCTTGAGACAATACTCCCATGAAGAAAAGTGCGAATGGTGACTACTGCATTCAATCCCGATGCCATTTCTGTGTTTCATCAACACTCTGATACTCCACAGATTACAGAATGCCTCCATGTGTGCATCTGAAACTACTACGGGTCTTCCAGGGAACGATCAAAGCGTAGACTGTTTGAGACATTACTCCCATGGAGGAAAGTGCGCATGGTGACTGTTGTATTCAATCCCGATGCAATATCTGTGTTTCATCAACAGTCTCATAGTCCACAGATTACAGAGTGCCACCAGATGTTCATTGGAAACTACTACTGGTCTTCCAGGGAACGATCAAAGCGTAGACTGTTAGAGACATTACTCCCATGGAGGAAAGTGCGCATGGTGACTGTTGTATTCAATACCGATACAATTTCTGTGTTTCATCAACACTCTGATAGTCCACAGATTACAGAATACATCCAGATGTGCATCGGAAACTAACACTGGAGTTCCAGGGAACGATCAAAGCGTAGACTGTTTGAGACATTAATCCCATGGAGGAAGGTGCGGATGATGACTGTTGTAATCAATCCCGATGCAATTTCTGTGTTTCATCAACACTTTGAAGGTCCACATATTACAGAATGCCACCAGAAGTGCATCGGTAACTACTACTGGTCTTCCAGGAACGATCAAAGCGTAGACTGCTTGAGGCATTACTCCCATTGAGGAAAGTGCGCATGGTGACTGTTGAATTCAACCCCGATGCAATTTCTGTGTTTCATCAACAGTCTGATAGTCCACAGATTACAGAGCGCCACCAGATGTGCATCGGAAACTACTACTGGTCTTCCAGGGAACGATCAAAGCGTAGACTGTTTGAGACATTACTCCCATGGAGGAAAGTGCGCATCGTGACTGTTGTATTCAATCCCGATGCAATTTCTGTGTTTCATCAACAGTCTGATAGTCCACAGAGTACAGAAAGTGTCCAGATATGCATCGGAAACTACAACTGGTCTTCCAGGGAACGATCAAAGCTTAGACTGCTTGAGACATTACACCCATGAAGAAAGTGCGAATGGTGACTATTGCATTCAATCCCGATGCCATTTCTGTGTTTCATCAACACTCTGATACTCCACAGATTACAGAATGCCTCCATATGTGGATCGGAAACTACTACGGGTCTTCCAGGGAACGATCAAAGCGTAGACTGTTTGAGACATTACTCCCATGGAGGAAAGTGCGCATGGTGACTGTTGTATTCAATCTCGATGCAATATCTGTGTTTCATCAACAGTCTCATAGTCCACAGATTACAGAGTGCCACCAGATGTCCATTGGAAACTACTACTGGTCTTCCAGGGAACGATCAAAGCGTAGACTGTTAGAGACATTACTCCCATGGAGGAAAGTGCGCATGGTGACTGTTGTATTCAATACCGATGCAATTTCTGTGTTTCATCAACATTCTGATAGTCCACAGATTACAGAATACATCCAGATGTGCATCGGAAACTAACACTGGTGTTCCAGGAAACGATCAAAGCGTAGACTGATTGAGACATTAATCCCATGGAGGAAGGTGCGGTTGGTGACTGTTGTAATCAATCCCGATGCAATTTCTGTGTTTCATCAACACTTTGAAGGTAAACATATTACAGAATGCCAAAAGAGGTGCATCGGTAACTACTACTGGTCTTCCAGGAACGATCAAAGCGTAGACTGCTTGAGGCATTACTCCCATGTAGGAAAGTGCGCATGGTGACTGTTGTATTCAATCCCGATGCAATTTCTGTGTTTCATCAACAGTCTGATAGTCCAAAGATTACAGTAAGCCTCCAGATGTGCATCGGAAACTACTACTGGTCTTTCAGGGAACGATCAAAGCGTAGACCGTTAGAGACATTACTCCCATGGAGGAAAATGCGCATGGTGACTGTTGCATTCAATCCCGATGCAATTTCTGTGTTTTATCAACACTCTGATACTCCACAGATTACTGAATGCCTCCAGATGTGCATCGGAAACTACTACTGGTCTTCCAGGTAACGAACAAAGCGTAGACTGTTTGAGACATTAATCCCATGGAGGAAGGTGCGCATGGTGACTGTTGAATTCAATCCTTAAGCAATTTCTGAGTTTCTTCAACACTCTGATTCTCCACTGATTACAGAATGCCTCCAGATGTGCGTCGGAAACTACTACTGGTCTTCCAGGGAACGATCAAAGCGTAGACTGCTTGAGACAATACTCCTATGAAGAAAAGTGCGAATGGTGACTATTGCATTCAATGCCGATGCCATTTCTGTGTTTCATCAACACTCTGATACTCCACAAATTACAGAATGCCTCCATGTGTGCATCGGAAACTACTACGGGTCTTCCAGGGAACGATCAAAGCGTAGACTGTTTGAGACATTACTCCCATGGAGGAAATACAGAGTGCCACCAGACGTGCATCGGAAACTACTACTGGTCTTCCAGGGAACGATCAAAGCGTAGACTGCTTGAGACAATACTCCCATGAAGAAAAGTGCGAATGGTGACTATTGCATTCAATCCCGATGCCATTTCTGTGTTTCATCATCACTCTGATACTCCACAGATTACAGAATGCCTCCATGTGTGCATCGGAAACTACTACGGGTCTTCCAGGGAACGATCAAAGCGTAGACTGTTTGAGACATTACTCCCATGGAGGAAAGTGCGCATGGTGACTGTTGTATTCAATCTCGATGCAATATCTGTGTTTCATCAACAGTCTGATAGTCCACAGATTACAGAGTGCCACCAGATGTGCATTGGAAACTACTACTGGTCTTCCAGGGAACGATCAAAGCGTAGACTGTTAGAGACATTACTCCCATGTAGGAAAGTGCGCATGGTGACAGATGTAATCAATCCCGATGCAATTTCTGTGTTTCATCAACACTTTGAAGGTCCACATATTACAGAATGCCACCAGAAGTGCATCGGTAACTACTACTGGTCTTCCAGGAACGATCAAAGCGTAGACTGCTTGAGGCATTACTCCCATGGAGGAAAGTGCGCATGGTGACTGTTGAATTCAACCCCGATGCAATTTCTGTGTTTCATCAACAGTCTGATAGTCCACAGAGTACAGAAAGTGTCCAGATATGCATCGGAAACTACAACTGGTCTTCCAGGGAACGATCAAAGCGTAGACTGCTTGAGACATTACTCACATGGAGGAAAGTGCGAATGGTGACTATTGCTTTCAATCCCGATGCCATTTCTGTGTTTCATCAACACTCTGATACTCCACAGATTACAGAATGCCTCCATATGTGGATCGAAAGCTACTACTGGTCTTCCAGGGAACGATCAAAGCGTAGACTGTTTGAGACATTACTCCCATGGAGGAAAGTGCGCATGGTGACTGTTGTATTCAATCTCTATGCAATATCTGTGTTTCATCAACAGTCTCATAGTCCACAGATTACAGAGTGCCACCAGATGTCCATTGGAAACTACTACTGGTCTTCCAGGGAACGATCAAAGCGTAGACTGTTAGAGACATTACTCCCATGGAGGAAAGTGCGCATGGTGACTGTTGTATTCAATACCGATGCAATTTCTGTGTTTCATCAACACTATGATAGTCCACAGATTACAGAATACATCCAGATGTGCATCGGAAACTAACACTGGTGTTCCAGGAAACGATCAAAGCGTAGACTGTTTGAGACATTAATCCCATGGAGGAAGGTGCGGATGGTGACTGTTGTAATCAATCCCGATGCAATTTCTGTGTTTCATCAACACTTTGAAGGTAAACATATTACAGAATGCCAAAAGAAGTGCATCGGTAACTACTACTGGTCTTCCAGGAACGATCAAAGCGTAGACTGCTTGAGGCATTACTCCCATGTAGGAAAGTGCGCATGGTGACTGTTGTATTCAATCCCGATGCAATTTCTGTGTTTCATCAACAGTCTGATAGTCCAAAGATTACAGTAAGCCTCCAGATGTGCATCGGAAACTACTACTGGTCTTTCAGGGAACGATCAAAGCGTAGACTGTTTGAGACATTACTCCCATGAAGGAAAATGCGCATGGTGACTGTTGCATTCAATCCCGATGCAATTTCTGTGTTTCATCAACACTCTGATACTCCACAGATTACTGAATGCCTCCAGATGTGCATCGGAAACTACTACTGGTCTTCCAGGTAACGATCAAAGCGTAGACTGTTTGAGACATTAATCCCATGGAGGAAGGTGCGCATGGTGACTGTTGAATTCAATCCATAAGCAATTTCTTAGTTTCTTCAACACTCTGATTCTCCACAGATTACAGAATGCCTCCAGATGTGCGTCGGAAACTACTACTGGTCTTCCAGGGAACGATCAAAGCGTAGACTGCTTGAGACAATACTCCCATGAAGAAAAGTGCGAATGGTGACTACTGCATTCAATCCCGATGCCATTTCTGTGTTTCATCAACACTCTGATACTCCACAGATTACAGAATGCCTCCATGTGTGCATCTGAAACTACTACGGGTCTTCCAGGGAACGATCAAAGCGTAGACTGTTTGAGACATTACTCCCATGGAGGAAAGTGCGCATGGTGACTGTTGTATTCAATCCCGATGCAATATCTGTGTTTCATCAACAGTCTCATAGTCCACAGATTACAGAGTGCCACCAGATGTTCATTGGAAACTACTACTGGTCTTCCAGGGAACGATCAAAGCGTAGACTGTTAGAGACATTACTCCCATGGAGGAAAGTGCGCATGGTGACTGTTGTATTCAATACCGATACAATTTCTGTGTTTCATCAACACTCTGATAGTCCACAGATTACAGAATACATCCAGATGTGCATCGGAAACTAACACTGGAGTTCCAGGGAACGATCAAAGCGTAGACTGTTTGAGACATTAATCCCATGGAGGAAGGTGCGGATGATGACTGTTGTAATCAATCCCGATGCAATTTCTGTGTTTCATCAACACTTTGAAGGTCCACATATTACAGAATGCCACCAGAAGTGCATCGGTAACTACTACTGGTCTTCCAGGAACGATCAAAGCGTAGACTGCTTGAGGCATTACTCCCATTGAGGAAAGTGCGCATGGTGACTGTTGAATTCAACCCCGATGCAATTTCTGTGTTTCATCAACAGTCTGATAGTCCACAGATTACAGAGCGCCACCAGATGTGCATCGGAAACTACTACTGGTCTTCCAGGGAACGATCAAAGCGTAGACTGTTTGAGACATTACTCCCATGGAGGAAAGTGCGCATCGTGACTGTTGTATTCAATCCCGATGCAATTTCTGTGTTTCATCAACAGTCTGATAGTCCACAGAGTACAGAAAGTGTCCAGATATGCATCGGAAACTACAACTGGTCTTCCAGGGAACGATCAAAGCTTAGACTGCTTGAGACATTACACCCATGAAGAAAGTGCGAATGGTGACTATTGCATTCAATCCCGATGCCATTTCTGTGTTTCATCAACACTCTGATACTCCACAGATTACAGAATGCCTCCATATGTGGATCGGAAACTACTACGGGTCTTCCAGGGAACGATCAAAGCGTAGACTGTTTGAGACATTACTCCCATGGAGGAAAGTGCGCATGGTGACTGTTGTATTCAATCTCGATGCAATATCTGTGTTTCATCAACAGTCTCATAGTCCACAGATTACAGAGTGCCACCAGATGTCCATTGGAAACTACTACTGGTCTTCCAGGGAACGATCAAAGCGTAGACTGTTAGAGACATTACTCCCATGGAGGAAAGTGCGCATGGTGACTGTTGTATTCAATACCGATGCAATTTCTGTGTTTCATCAACATTCTGATAGTCCACAGATTACAGAATACATCCAGATGTGCATCGGAAACTAACACTGGTGTTCCAGGAAACGATCAAAGCGTAGACTGATTGAGACATTAATCCCATGGAGGAAGGTGCGGTTGGTGACTGTTGTAATCAATCCCGATGCAATTTCTGTGTTTCATCAACACTTTGAAGGTAAACATATTACAGAATGCCAAAAGAGGTGCATCGGTAACTACTACTGGTCTTCCAGGAACGATCAAAGCGTAGACTGCTTGAGGCATTACTCCCATGTAGGAAAGTGCGCATGGTGACTGTTGTATTCAATCCCGATGCAATTTCTGTGTTTCATCAACAGTCTGATAGTCCAAAGATTACAGTAAGCCTCCAGATGTGCATCGGAAACTACTACTGGTCTTTCAGGGAACGATCAAAGCGTAGACCGTTAGAGACATTACTCCCATGGAGGAAAATGCGCATGGTGACTGTTGCATTCAATCCCGATGCAATTTCTGTGTTTTATCAACACTCTGATACTCCACAGATTACTGAATGCCTCCAGATGTGCATCGGAAACTACTACTGGTCTTCCAGGTAACGAACAAAGCGTAGACTGTTTGAGACATTAATCCCATGGAGGAAGGTGCGCATGGTGACTGTTGAATTCAATCCTTAAGCAATTTCTGAGTTTCTTCAACACTCTGATTCTCCACTGATTACAGAATGCCTCCAGATGTGCGTCGGAAACTACTACTGGTCTTCCAGGGAACGATCAAAGCGTAGACTGCTTGAGACAATACTCCTATGAAGAAAAGTGCGAATGGTGACTATTGCATTCAATGCCGATGCCATTTCTGTGTTTCATCAACACTCTGATACTCCACAAATTACAGAATGCCTCCATGTGTGCATCGGAAACTACTACGGGTCTTCCAGGGAACGATCAAAGCGTAGACTGTTTGAGACATTACTCCCATGGAGGAAATACAGAGTGCCACCAGACGTGCATCGGAAACTACTACTGGTCTTCCAGGGAACGATCAAAGCGTAGACTGCTTGAGACAATACTCCCATGAAGAAAAGTGCGAATGGTGACTATTGCATTCAATCCCGATGCCATTTCTGTGTTTCATCATCACTCTGATACTCCACAGATTACAGAATGCCTCCATGTGTGCATCGGAAACTACTACGGGTCTTCCAGGGAACGATCAAAGCGTAGACTGTTTGAGACATTACTCCCATGGAGGAAAGTGCGCATGGTGACTGTTGTATTCAATCTCGATGCAATATCTGTGTTTCATCAACAGTCTGATAGTCCACAGATTACAGAGTGCCACCAGATGTGCATTGGAAACTACTACTGGTCTTCCAGGGAACGATCAAAGCGTAGACTGTTAGAGACATTACTCCCATGTAGGAAAGTGCGCATGGTGACAGTTGTAATCAATCCCGATGCAATTTCTGTGTTTCATCAACACTTTGAAGGTCCACATATTACAGAATGCCACCAGAAGTGCATCGGTAACTACTACTGGTCTTCAAGGAACGATCAAAGCGTAGACTGCTTGAGGCATTACCCCCATGGAGGAAAGTGCGCATGGTGACTGTTGTATTCAATCCCGATGCAAGTTCTGTGTTTCATCAACAGTCTGATAGTCCACAGATTACAGAATACATCCAGATGTGCATCGGAAACTAACACTGGTGTTCCAGGGAACGATCAAAGCGTAGACAGTTTGAGACATTAATCCCATGGAGGAAGGTGCGGATGGTGACTGTTGTAATCAATCCCGATGCAATTTCTGTGTTTCATCAACACTTTGAAGGTCCACATACTACAGAATGCAACCAGAAGTGCATCGGTAACTACTACTGGTCTTCCAAAAAACGATCAAAGCGTAGACTGCTTGAGGCATTACTCCCATGGAGGAAAGTGCGCATGGTGACTGTTGAATTCAATCCCGATGCAATTTCTGTGTTTCATCAACAGTCTGATAGTCCACAGATTACAGAGTGCCACCAGATGTGCATCGGAAACTACTACTGGTCTTCCAGGGAACGATCAAAGCGTAGACTGTTTGAGACATTACTCCCATGGAGGAAAGTGCGCATGGTGACTGTTGTATTCTATCCCGATAAAATTTCTGTGTTTCATCAACAGTCTGGTAGTCCACAGAGTACAGAAAGTGTCCAGATATGCATCGGAAACTACAACTGGTCTTCCAGGGAACGATCAAAGCGTAGACTGCTTGAGACATTACTCACATGAAGGAAAGTGCGAATGGTGACAATTTCATTCAATCCCGATGCCATTTCTGTGTTTCATCAACACTCTGATACTCCACAGATTACAGAATGCCTCCATATGTGCATCGGAAACTACTACGGGTCTTCCAGGGAACGATCAAAGCGTAGACTGTTTGAGACATTACTCCCATGGAGGAAAGTGCGCATGGTGACTGTTGTAATCAATCTCGATGCAATATCTGTGTTTCATCAACAGTCTGATAGTCCACAGATTACAGAGTGCCACCAGATGTCCATTGGAAACTACTACTGGTCTTCCAGGGAACGATCAAAGCGTAGACTGTTAGAGACATTACTCAAATGGAGAAAAGTGCGCATGGTGACTGTTGTATTCAATACCGATGCAATTTCTGTGTTTCATCAACACTCTGATAGTCCACAGATTACAGAATACATCCAGATGTGCATCGGAAACTAACACTGGTGTTCCAGGGAACGATCATAGCGTAGACTGTTTGAGACATTAATCCCATGGAGGAAGGTGCGGATGGTGACTGTTGTAATCAATCCCGATGCAATTTCTGTGTTTCATCAACACTTTGAAGGTAAACATATTACAGAATGCCAAAAGAAGTGCATCGGTAACTACTACAGGTCTTCCAGGAACGATCAAAGCGTAGACTGCTTGAGGCATTACTCCAATGGAGGAAAGTGCGCATGGTGACTGTTGTATTCAATCCCGATGCAATTTCTGTGTTTCATCAACAGTCTGATAGTCCAAAGATTACAGAATGCCTCCAGATGTGGATCGGAAACTACTACTGGTCTTCCAGGTAACGATCAAAGCGTAGACTGTTTGAGACATTAATCCCATGGAGGAAGGTGCGCATGGTGACTGTTGTATTCAATCCCGAAGCAATTTCTGTGTTTCTTCAACACTCTGATTCTCCACAGATTACAGAGTGCCACCAGATGTGCATCGGAAACTACTACTGGTCTTCCAGGGAACGATCAAAGCGTAGACTTTTAGAGACATTACTCCCATGCAAGAAAGTGCGCATGGTGACTGTTGTATTCAATCCCGATGCAATTTCTGTGTTTCATCAACACTCTGAATGTCCACAGATTACAGAATACATCCAGATGTGCATCGGAAACTAACACTGGTGTTCTAGGGAACGATCAATGCGTAGACTGTTTGAGACATTACTAACATGGAGGAAAGTGCAGATGGTAACTGTTGTATTCAATCCCGATGCAATTTCTGTGTTTCATCAACAGTCTGATAGTCCACAGATTACAGAGTGCCACCAGATGTGCATCGGAAACTACTACTGGTCTTCCTGGGAACGATCAAAGCGTAGACTGTTAGACACATTACTCCCATGGAGGAAAGTGCGCATGGTGACTGTTGTATTCAATCCCGATGCAATTTCGGTGTTTCATCAACAGTCTGATAGTTCACAGAGTACAGAAAGTGTCCAGATATGCGTTGGAAACTACAACTGGTCTTCCAGGGAACGATCAAAGCGTTTACTGTTTGAGACATTAATCCCATGGAGGAAAGTGCGCATGGTGACTGTTGTATTCAATCCCGATGCAATTTCTGTGTTTCATCAACACTCTGATACTCCACAGATTACAGAATGCCTCCAGATGTGCATCGGAAACTACTACTGGTCTTCCAGGGAACGATCAAAACGTAGACTGTTTGAGACATTACTCCCATGGAGGAAAGTGCGCATGAAGACTGTTGTATTCAATCTCCATGCAAAATTCTGTGTCTCATCAACAGTCTGATAGTCCACAGAATACAGAGTGCCACCAGATGTGCATCGGAAACTACTACTGGTCTTCCAGGGAACGATCAAAACGTAGACTGTTAGAGACATTACTCCCATGGAGGAAAGTGCGCATGGTGACTGTTGTATTCTATCCCGATGCAATTTCTGTGTTTCATCAACACTCTGATAGTCCACAGATTACAGAATACATCCAGATGTGCATCGGAAACTAACACTGGTGTTCCAGGGGACGATCAATGCGTAGACTGTTTGAGACATTACTAACATGGAGGAAAGTGCGGATGGTGACTGATGTGTTCAATCCCGAAGCAATTTCTGTGTTTTATCAACACTTTGAAGGTCCACATATAACAGAATGCCCCCAGAAGTGCATCGGTAACTACTACTGGTCTTCCAGGAACGATCAAAGCGTAGACTGCTTGAGGCATTACTCCCATGGAGGAAAGTGCGCATGGTGACTGTTGTATTCAATCCCGAAGCAATTTCTGAGTTTCTTCAACACTCTGATTCTCCACAGATTACAGAATGCCTCCAGATGTGCGTCGGAAACTACTACTGGTCTTCCAGGGAACGATCAAAGCGTAGACTGCTTGAGGCATTACTCCCATGGAGGAAAGTGCGCATGGTGACTGTTGCATTCAATCCCGATGCAATTTCTGTGTTTCATCAACACTCTGATACTCCACAGATTACAGAATGCCTCCAGATGTGCATCGGAAACTACTACTGGTCTTCCAGGTAACGATCAAAGCGTAGACTGTTTGAGACATTAATCCCATGGAGGAAGGTGCGCATGGTGACTGTTGTATTCAATCCCGAAGCAATTTCTGTGTTTCTTCAACACTCTGATTCTCCACAGATTACAGAATGCCTCCAGATGTGCGTCGGAAACTACTACTGGTCTTCCAGGGAACGATCAAAAGCGTAGACTGTTTGAGACGTTACTCCCATGGAGGAAAGTGCTTATGGTGACTGTTGTATTCTATCTCGATGCAATTTCTGTGTTTAATCAACAGTCTGATAGTCCACAGATTACAGAGTGCCACCAGATGTGCATCGGAAACTACTACCGGTCTACCAGGGAACGATCAAGGCGTAGACTGTTAGAGACATTACTCCCATGGAGGAAAGTGCGCATGGTGACTGTTGTATTCAATCCCGATGCAATTTCTGTGTTTCATCAACAGTCTGATAGTCCACAGAGTACTGAAAGTGTCCAAATATGCATCGGAAACTACAACTGGTCTTCCAGGGAAAGATCAAAGCGTATACTGTTTGAGACATTACTCCCATGGAGGAAAGTGCGCATGGTGACTGTTGTATTCAATCCCGATGCAATTTCTGTGTTTCATCAACACTCTGATACTCCACAGATTACAGAATGCCTCCAGATGTGCATCGGAAACTACTACTGGTCTTCCAGGGAACGATCAAAAGGTAGACTGTTTGAGACATTACTCCCATGGAGGAAAGTGAGCATATTGACTGTTGTATTCCATCTCGATGCAATTTCTGTGTTTCATCAACAGTCTGATAGACCACAGATTACAGAGTACCACCAGATGTGAATCTGAAACTACTACTGGTCTTCCAGGTAACGATGAAAGCGTAGACCGTTAGAGACATTACTCAAATGGAGGAAAGTGCGCATGGTGACTGTTGTATTCAATCCCGATGCAATTTCTGTGTTTCATCAACACTCTGATAGTCCACAGATTACAGAATACATCCAGATGTGCATCGGAAACTAACACTGGTGTTCTAGGGAACGATCATTGCGTAGACTGTTTGAGACATTCCTAACATGGAGGCAAGTGCGGATGGTGACTGTTGTATTCAATCCCGATGTAATTTCTGTGTTTCATCAACACTTTGAAGGTCCACAGATTACAGAATGCCACCAGAAGTGCTTCGGTAACTACTACTAGTCTTGCAGGAACGATCAAAGCGTACACTGCTTGAGACATTACTCTCATGGAGGAAAGTGCGCATGGTGACTGTTGTATTCAATACCGATGCCATTTCTGTGTTTCATCAACACTCTGATACTCCACAGATTACAGAATGCCTCCATATGTGCATCGGAAACTACTACGGGTCTTCCAGGGAACGATCAAAGCGTAGACTGTTTGAGACATTACTCCCATGGAGAAAGTGCGCATGGTGATTGTTGTATTCAATCTCGATGCAATATCTGTGTTTCATCAACAGTCTGATAGTCCACAGATTACAGAGTGCCACCAGATGTGCATTGGAAACTACTACTGGTCTTCCAGGGAACGATCAAAGCGTAGACTGTTAGAGACATTACTCCTATGGAGGAAAGTGCGCATGGTGACTGTTGTATTCAATCCCGATGCAATTTCTGTGTTTCATCAACACTCTGATAGTCCACAGATTACAGAATACATCCAGATGTGCATCGGAAACTAACACTGGTGTTCCAGGGAACGATCAAAGCGTAGACTGTTTGAGACATTCATCCAATGTAGGAGGGTGCGGATGGTGACTGTTGTAATCAATCCCGATGCAATTTCTGTGTTTCATCAACAGTTTGAAGGTCCACATATTACAGAATGCCACCCGAAGTGCATCGGAAACTACTACTGGCCTTTCAGGGAACGATCAAAGCGTAGACTGTTTGATACATTACTCCCATGAAGGAAAATGCGCATGGTGACTGTTGCATTCAATCCCGATGCAATTTCTGTGTTTCATCAACACTCTGATACTCCGCAGATTACTGAATGCCACCAGATGTGCATCGGAAACTACTACTGGTCTTCCAGGTATCGATCAAAGCGTAGACTGTTTGAGACATTAATCCCATGGAGGAAGGTGCGCATGGTGACTATTGTATTCAATCCCGAAGCAATTTCTGAGTTTCTTCAACACTCTGATTCTCCACAGATAACAGATTGCCTCCAGATGTGCGTCGGAAACTACTACTGGTCTTCCAGGGAACGATCAAAGCGTAGACTGTTTGAGACATTACTCCCATGGAGGAAAGTGCGAATGGTGACTGTTGTATTCAATCCCGATGCAATTCCTGTGTTTCATCAACAGTCTGATAGTCCACAGAGTACAGAAAGTGTCCAGATATGCATCGGAAACTACAACTGGTCTTCCAGGGAACGATCAAAGCGTAGACTGCTTGAGACATTACTCCCATGAAGGAAAGTGCGAATGGTGACTATTGCATTCAATCCCGATGCCATTTCTGTGTTTCATCAACACTCTGATACTCCACAGATTACAGAATGCCTACATACGTGCATCGGAAACTACTACGGGTCTTCCAGGGAACGATCAAAACGTAGACTGTTTGAGACATTACTCCCATGGAGGAAAGTGAGCATGGTGACTGTTGTATTCTATCTCGATGCAATTTCTGTGTTTCATCAACAGTCTGATAGTCCACAGATTACAGAGTGCCACCAGATGTGCATCGGAAACTACTACTGGTCTTCCAGAGAACGATCAAAGCGTAGACTGTTAGAGACATTACTCCCATGGAGGAAAGTGCGCATGGTGACTGTTGTATTCAATCCCGATGCAATTTCTGTGTTTCATCAACAGTCTGATAGTCCACAGAGTACTGAAAGTGTCCAAATATGCATCGGAAACTACAACTGGTCTTCCAGGGAAAGATAAAAGCGTATACTGTTTGAGACATTACTCCCATGGAGGAAAGTGCGCATGGTGACAGTTGTATTCAATCCCGATGCAATTTCTGTGTTTCATCAACACTCTGATACTCCACAGATTACAGAATGCCTCCAGATGTGCATCGGAAACTACTACTGGTCTTCCAGGGAACGATCAAAACGTAGACTGTTTGAGACATTACTGCCATGGAGGAAAGTGAGCATATTGACTGTTGTATTCAATCTCGATGCAATTTCTGTGTTTCATCAACAGTCTGATAGACCACAGATTACAGAGTACCACCAGATGTGAATCTGAAACTACTACTGGTCTTCCAGGTAACGATGAAAGCGTAGACCGTTAGAGACATTACTCAAATGGAGGAAAGTGCGCATGGTGACAGTTGTATTCAATCCCGATGCAATTTCTGTGTTTCATCAACACTCTGATAGTCCACAGATTACAGAATACATCCAGATGTGCATCGGAAACTAACACTGGTGTTCTAGGGAACGATCATTGCGTAGACTGTTTGAGACATTCCTAACATGGAGGCAAGTGCGGATGGTGACTGTTGTATTCAATCCCGATGTAATTTCTGTGTTTCATCAACACTTTGAAGGTCCACAGATTACAGAATGCCACCAGAAGTGCTTCGGTAACTACTACTAGTCTTGCAGGAACGATCAAAGCGTACACTGCTTGAGACATTACTCTCATGGAGGAAAGTGCGCATGGTGACTGTTGTATTCAATCCCGATGCAATTTCTGTGTTTCATCAACAGTCTGATAGTCCACAGATTACAGTAAGCCTCCAGATGTGCATCGGAAACTACTACTGGTCTTCCAGGGAACGATCAAAGCGTAGACTGTTAGAGACATTACTCCCATGAAGTAAAGTGCGAATGGTGACTATTGCATTCAATCCCGATGCCATTTCTGTGTTTCATCAACACTCTGATACTCCACAGATTACAGAATGCCTCCATATGTGCATCGGAAACTACTACGGGTCTTCCAGGGAACGATCAAAGCGTAGACTGTTTGAGACATTACTCCCATGGAGAAAGTGCGCATGGTGATTGTTGTATTCAATCCCGATGCAATTTCTGTATTTCATCAACACTCTGATAGTCCACAGATTACAGAATACATCCAGATGTGCATCGGAAACTAACACTGGTGTTCCAGGGAACGATCAAAGCGTAGACTGTTTGAGACATTCATCCAATGTAGGAGGGTGCGGATGGTGACTGTTGTAATCAATCCCGATGCAATTTCTGTGTTTCATCAACAGTTTGAAGGTCCACATATTACAGAATGCCACCCGAAGTGCATCGGTAACTACTACTGGTCTTCCAGGAACGATCAAAGCGTAGACTGCTTGAGGCATTACTCCCATGGAGGAAAGTGCGCATGGTGACTGTTGTATTCAATCCCGATGCAATTTCTGTGTTTCATCAACAGTCTGATAGTCCAAAGATTACAGTAAGCCTCCAGATGTGCATCGGAAACTACTACTGGCCTTTCAGGGAACGATCAAAGCGTAGACTGTTTGATACATTACTCCCATGAAGGAAAATGCGCATGGTGACTGTTGCATTCAATCCCGATGCAATTTCTGTGTTTCATCAACACTCTGATACTCCGCAGATTACTGAATGCCACCAGATGTGCATCGGAAACTACTACTGGTCTTCCAGGTATCGATCAAAGCGTAGACTGTTTGAGACATTAATCCCATGGAGGAAGGTGCGCATGGTGACTGTTGTATTCAATCCCGAAGCAATTTCTGAGTTTCTTCAACACTCTGATTCTCCACAGATAACAGAATGCCTCCAGATGTGCGTCGGAAACTACTACTGGTCTTCCAGGGAACGATCAAAGCGTAGACTGTTTGAGACATTACTCCCATGGAGGAAAGTGCGAATGGTGACTGTTGTATTCAATCCCGATGCAATTTCTGTGTTTCATCAACAGTCTGATAGTCCACAGAGTACAGAAAGTGTCCAGATATGCATCGGAAACTACAACTGGTCTTCCAGGGAAAGATCAAAGCGTAGACTGCTTGAGACATTACTCCCATGAAGGAAAGTGCGAATGGTGACTATTGCATTCAATCCCGATGCCATTTCTGTGTTTCATCAACACTCTGATACTCCACAGATTACAGAATGCCTACATACGTGCATCGGAAACTACTACGGGTATTCCAGGGAACGATCAAAACGTAGACTGTTTGAGACATTACTCCCTTGGAGGAAAGTGAGCATGGTGACTGTTGTATTCTATCTCGATGCAATTTCTGTGTTTCATCAACAGTCTGATAGTCCACAGATTACAGAGTGCCACCAGATGTGCATCGGAAACTACTACAGGTCTTCCAGAGAACGATCAAAGCGTAGACTGTTAGAGACATTACTCCCATGGAGGAAAGTGCGCATGGTGACTGTTGTATTCAATCTCGATGCAATTTCTGTGTTTCATCAACAGTCTGATAGTCCACAGATTACAGAGTACCACCAGATGTGCATCTGAAACTACTACTGGTCTTCCAGGGAACGATCAAAGCGTAGACTGTTTGAGACATTACTCCCATGAAGGAAAGTGCGAATGGTGACTATTGCATTCAATCCCGATGCCATTTCTGTGTTTCATCAACACTCTGATACTCCACAGATTACAGATTGCCTCCATATGTGCATCGGAAACTACTACGGGTCTTCCAGGGAACGATCTAAGCGTAGACTGTTTGAGACATTACTCCCATGGAGGAAAGTGCGCATGGTGATTGTTGTATTCAATCTCGATGCAATATCTGTGTTTCATCAACAGTCTGATAGTCCACAGATTACAGAGTGCCACCAGATGTGCATTGGAAACTACTACTGGTCTTCCAAAGAACGATCAAAGCATAGACTGTTAGAGACATTACTCCCATGGAGGAAAGTGCGCATGGTGACTGTTGTATTCAATCCCGATGCAATTTCTGTGTTTCATCAACACTCTGATAGTCCACAGATTACAGAATACATCCAGATGTGCATCGGAAACTAACACTGGTGTTCCAGGGAACGATCAAAGCGTAGACTGTTTGAGACATTAATCCCATGGAGGAAGGTGCGGATAGTGACTGTTGTAATCAATCCCGATGCAATTTCTGTGTTTCATCAACACTTTGAAGGTCCACATATTATAGAATGCCACCAGAAGTGCATCGGTAACTACTACTGGTCTTCCAGGAACGTTCAAAGCGTAGACTGCTTCAGGCATTACTCCCATGGAGGAAAGTGCGAATGGTGACTGTTGTATTCAATCCCGATGCAATTCCTGTGTTTCATCAACAGTCTGATAGTCCAAAGATTACAGTAAGCCTCCAGATGTGTATCGGAAACTACTACTGGCCTTTCAGGGAACGATCAAAGCGTAGACTGTTTGAGACATTACTCCCATGAAGGAAAATGCGCATGGTGACTGTTGCATTCAATCCCGATGCAATTTCTGTGTTTCATCAACACTCTGATACTCCACAGATTACTGAATGCCTCCAGATGTGCATCGGAAACTACTACTGGTCTTCCAGGTAACGATCAAAGCGTAGACTGTTTGAGACATTAATCCCATGGAGGAAGGTGCGCATGGTGACTGTTGTATTCAATCCCGAAGCAATTTCTGAGTTTCGTCTACACTCTGATTCTCCACAGATTACAGAATGCCTCCAGATGTGCGTCGGAAACTACTACTGGTCTTCCAGGGAACGATCAAAGCGTAGACTGTTTGAGACGTTACTCCCATGGAGGAAAGTGCGAATGGTGACTGTTGTATTCAATCCCGATGCAATTTCTGTGTTTCATCAACAGTTTGATAGTCCACAGAGTACAGAAAGTGTCCAGATATGCATCGGAAACTACAACTGGTCTTCCAGGGAACGTTCAAAGCGTAGACTGCTTGAGACATTACTCCCATGAAGGAAAGTGCGAATGGTGACTATTGCATTCAATCCCGATGCCATTTCTGTGTTTCATCAACACTCTGATACTCCACAGATTACAGAATGCCTCCATATGTGCATCGGAAACTACTACGGGTCTTCCAGGGAACGATCAAAGCGTAGACTGTTTGAGACATTACTCCCATGGAGGAAAGTGCGCATGGTGATTGTTGTATTCAATCTCGATGCAATATCTGTGTTTCATCAACAGTCTGATAGTCCACAGATTACAGAGTGCCACCAGATGTGCATTGGAAACTACTACTGGTCTTCCAGGGAACGATCAAAGCATAGACTGTTAGAGACATTACTCCCATGGAGGAAAGTGCGCATGGTGACTGTTGTATTCAATCCCGATGCAATTTCTGTGTTTCATCAACACTCTGATAGTCCACAGATTACAGAATATATCCAGATGTGCATCGGAAACTAACACTGGTGTTCCAGGGAACGATCAAAGCGTAGACTGTTTGAGACATTAATCCCATGGAGGAATGTGCGGATGGTGACTGTTGTAATCAATCCCGATGCAATTTCTGTGTTTCATCAACACTTTGAAGGTCCACATATTATAGAATGCCACCAGAAGTGCATCGGTAAATACTACTGGTCTTCCAGGAACGTTCAAAGCGTAGACTGCTTCAGGCATTACTCCCATGGAGGAAAGTGCGAATGGTGACTGTTGTATTCAATCCCGATGCAATTCCTGTGTTTCATCAACAGTCTGAAAGTCCAAAGATTACAGTAAGCCTCCAGATGTGTATCGGAAACTACTACTGGCCTTTCAGGAAACGATCAAAGCGTAGACTGTTTGAGACATTACTCCCATGAAGGAAAATGCGCATGGTGACTGTTGCATTCAATCCCGATGCGATTTCTGTGTTTCATCAACACTCTGATACTCCACAGATTACAGAATGCCTCCAGATGTGCATCGGAAACTACTACTGGTCTTCCAGGTAACGATCAAAGCGTAGACTGTTTGAGACATTAATCCCATGGAGGAAGGTGCGCATGGTGACTGTTGTATTCATTCCCGAAGCAATTTCTGAGTTTCGTCAACACTCTGATTCTCCACAGATTACAGAATGCCTCCAGATGTGCTTCGGAAACTACTACTGGTCTTCCAGGGAACGATCAAAGCGTAGACTGTTTGAGACATTATTCCCATGGAGGAAAGTGCGAATGGTGACTGTTGTATTCAATCCCGATGCAATTTCTGTGTTTCATCAACAGTTTGATAGTCCACAGAGTACAGAAAGTGTCCAGATATGCATCGGAAACTACAACTGGTCTTCCAGGGAACGTTCAAAGCGTAGACTGTTTGAGACATTACTCCCATGGAGGAAAGTGCGCATGGTGACTGTTGTATTCAATCTCGATGCAATATCTGTGTTTCATCAACAGTCTGATAGTCCACAGATTACAGAGTGCACCAGATGTGCATTGGAAACTAGTACTGGTCTTCCAGGGAACGATCAAAGCGTAGACTGTTAGAGACATTACTCCCATCGAGGAAAGTGCGCATGGTGACTGTTGTATTCAATCCCGATGCAATATCTGTGTTTCATCAACACTCTGATAGTCCATAGATTACAGAATACATCCAGATGTGCATCGGAAACTAACACTGGTGTTCCAGGGAACGATCAAAGCGTAGACTGTTTGAGACATTAATCCCATGGAGGAAGGTGCGGATGGTGACTGTTGTAATCAATCCCGATGCAATTTCTGTGTTTCATCAACACTTTGAAGGTCCACATATTATAGAATGCCACCAGAAGTGCATCGGTAACTACTACTGGTCTTCCAGGAACGTTCAAACCGTAGACTGCTTCAGGCATTACTCCCATGGAGGAAAGTGCGAATGGTGACTGTTGTATTCAATCCCGATGCAATTCCTGTGTTTCATCAACAGTCTGAAAGTCCAAAGATTACAGTAAGCCTCCAGATGTGTATCGGAAACTACTACTGGCCTTTCAGGAAACGATCAAAGCGTAGACTGTTTGAGACATTACTCCCATGAAGGAAAATGCGCATGGTGACTGTTGCATTCAATCCCGATGCGATTTCTGTGTTTCATCAACACTCTGATACTCCACAGATTACAGAATGCCTCCAGATGTGCATCGGAAACTACTACTGGTCTTCCAGGTAACGATCAAAGCGTAGACTGTTTGAGACATTAATCCCATGGAGGAAGGTGCGCATGGTGACTGTTGTATTCATTCCCGAAGCAATTTCTGAGTTTCGCCAACACTCTGATTCTCCACAGATTACAGAATGCCTCCAGATGTGCTTCGGAAACTACTACTGGTCTTCCAGGGAACGATCAAAGCGTAGACTGTTTGAGACATTATTCCCATGGAGGAAAGTGCGAATGGTGACTGTTGTATTCAATCCCGATGCAATTTCTGTGTTTCATCAACAGTTTGATAGTCCACAGAGTACAGAAAGTGTCCAGATATGCATCGGAAACTACAACTGGTCTTCCAGGGAACGTTCAAAGCGTAGACTGCTTGAGACATTACTCCCATGAAGGAAAGTGCGAATGGTGACTATTGCATTCAATCCCGATGCCATTTCTGTGTTTCATCAACACTCTGATACTCCACAGATTACAGAATGCCTCCATATGTGCATCGGAAACTACAACGGGTCTTCCAGGGAACGATCAAAGCGTAGACTGTTTGAGACATTACTCCCATGGAGGAAAGTGCGCATGGTGACTGTTGTATTCAATCTCGATGCAATATCTGTGTTTCATCAACAGTCTGATAGTCCACAGATTACAGAGTGCACCAGATGTGCATTGGAAACTAGTACTGGTCTTCCAGGGAACGATCAAAGCGTAGACTGTTAGAGACATTACTCCCATCGAGGAAAGTGCGCATGGTGACTGTTGTATTCAATCCCGATGCAATATCTGTGTTTCATCAACACTCTGATAGTCCATAGATTACAGAATACATCCAGATGTGCATCGGAAACTAACACTGGTGTTCCAGGGAACGATCAAAGCGTAGACTGTTTGAGACATTAATCCCATGGAGGAAGGTGCGGATGGTGACTGTTGTAATCAATCCCGAAGCAATTTCTGTGTTTCATCAACACTTTGAAGGTCCACATATTACAGAATGCCACCAGAAGTGCATCGGTAACTACTACTGGTCTTCCAGGAACGATCAAAACGTAGACTGCTTGAGGCATTACTCCCATGGAGGAAAGTGCGCATGGTGACTGTTGTATTCAATCCCGATGCAATTTCTGTGTTTCATCAACAGTCTGATAGTCCAAAGATTACAGTAAACCTCCAGATGTGCATCGGAAACTACTACTGGTCTTTCAGGGAACGATCAAAGCGTAGACTGTTTGAGACATTACTCCCATGAAGGAAAATGCGCATGGTGACTGTTGCATTCAATCCCGATGCAATTTCTGTGTTTCATCAACACTCTGATACTCCAGAGATTACAGAATGCCTCCAGATGTGCATCGAAAACTACTACTGGTCTTCCAGGTAACGATCAAAGCGTAGACTGTTTGTGACATTAATCCCATGGAGGAAGGTGCGCATGGTGACTGTTGTATTCAATCCCGAAGCAATTTCTGTGTTAGTTCAACACTCTGATTCTCCACAGATTACAGAATGCCTCCAGATGTGCGTCGGAAACTACTACTGGTCTTCCAGGAACGATCAAAGCGTAGACTGTTTGAGACATTACTCCCATGGAGGAAAGTGCGCATGGTAACTGTTGTATTCTATCTCGATGCAATTTCTGTGTTTCATCAACAGTATGATAGTCCACAGATTACAGAGTGCCACCAGATGTGCATCGGAAACTACAACTGGTCTTCCAGGGAACGATCAAAGCGTAGACTGTTTGAGACATTACTCCATTGGAGGAAAGTGTGCATGGTGACTGTTGTATTCAATCCCGATGCAATTTCTGTGTTTCATCAACAATCTGATACTCCACAGATTACAGAATGCCTCCAGATGTGCATCGGAAACTACTACTGGTCTTCCAGGGAACGATCAAAACGTAGACTGTTTGAGACATTACTCCCATGGAGGAAAGTGAGCATATTGACAGTTGTATTCAATCTCGATGCAATTTCTGTGTTTCATCAACAGTCTGATAGTCCAGAGATTACAGAGTGCCACCAGATGTGCATCTGAAACTACTACTGGTCTTCCAGGTAACGATCAAAGCGTAGACTGTTAGAGACACTACTCAAATGGAGGAAAGTGTGCATGGTGACAGTTGTATTCAATCCCGACGCAATTTCTGTGTTTCATCAACACTCTGATAGTCCACAGATTACAGAATACATCCAGATGTGCATCGGAAACTAACACTGGTGTTCTAGGGAACGATCAATGCGTAGACTGTTTGAGACATTACTAACATGGAGGAAAGTGCGGATGGTGACTGTTGTATTCAATCCCGATGCAATTTCTGTGTTTCATCAACACTTTGAAGGTCCACAGATTACAGAATGCCACCAGAAGTGCATCGGTAACTACTACTGGTCTTGCAGGAACGATCAAAGCGTACACTGCTTGAGACATTACTCTCATGGAGGAAAGTGCGCATGGTGACTGTTATATTCAATCCCGATGCAATTTCTGTGTTTCATCAACACTCTGATACTCCACAGATTACAGAATGCCTCCAGATGTGCATCGGAAACTACTACTGGTCTTCCAGGTAACGATCAAAGCGTAGACTGTTTGAGACATTACTCCCATGGAGGATAGTGCGAATGTTGTATGTTGTATTCAATCCCGAGGCAATTTCTGTGTTTCATCAACACTTTGAAGGTCCACAGATTACAGAATGCCTCCAGATGTGCATGGGAAACTACTGCTGGTCTTTCAGGGAACGATCAAATTCTTAGACTGTTTGAGAATTACTAACAAGGAGGAAAGGGCGCATGGTGACTGTTGTATTCTATCTCGATGCAATGTCTGTGTTTCATCAACAGTCTGATAGTCCACAGATTACAGAGTGCCACCAGATGTGCATCGGAAACTACTACTGGTCTTCCTGGGAACGATCAAAGCGTAGACTGTTAGAGACATTACTCCCATGGAGGAAAGTGCGCATGGTGACTGTTGTATTCAATCCCGATGCAATTTCTGTGTTTCATCAACAGTCTGATAGTCCACAGAGTACAGAAAGTGTCCAGATATGCGTTGGAAACTACAACTGGTCTTCCAGGGAACGATCAAAGCGTATACTGTTTGAGACATTACTCCCATGGAGGAAAGTGCGCATGGTGACTGTTGTATTCAATCCCGATGCAATTCCTGTGTTTCATCAACACTCTGATACTCCACAGATTACAGAATGCCTCCAGATGTGCATCGGAAACTACTACTGGTCTTCCAGGGAACGATCAAAACGTAGACTGTTTGAGTCATTACTCCCATGGAGGAAAGTGCGCATGAAGTCTGTTGTATTCAATCTCCATGCAAAATTCTGTGTTTCCTCAACAGTCTGATAGTCCACAGATTACAGAGTGCCACCAGATGTGCATCGGAAACTACTACTGGTCTTCCAGGGAACGATCAAATGTAGACTGTTAGAGACATTACTCCCATGGAGGAAAGTGCGCATGGTGACTGTTGTATTCAATCCCGATGCAATTTCTGTGTTTCATCAACACTCTGATAGTCCACAGATTACAGAATACATCCAGATGTGCATCGGAAACTAACACTGGTGTTCTAGGGAACGATCAATGCGTAGACTGTTTGAGACATTACTAACATGGAGGAAAGTGCGGATGGTGACTGTTGTATTCAATCCCGATGCAATTTCTGTGTTTCATCAACACTTTTAAGGTCCACAGATTACAGAATGCCACCAGAAGTGCATCGGTAACTACTACTGGTCTTGCAGGAACGATCAAAGCGTACACTGCTTGAGACATTACTCTCATGGAGGAAAGTGCGCATGGTGACTGTTATATTCAATCCCGATGCAATTTCTGTGTTTCATCAACACTCTGATACTCCACAGATTACAGAATGCCTCCAGATGTGCATCGGAAACTACTACTGGTCTTCCAGGTAACGATCAAAGCGTAGACTGTTTGAGACATTACTCCCATGGAGGATAGTGCGAATGTTGTATGTTGTATTCAATCCCGAGGCAATTTCTGTGTTTCATCAACACTTTGAAGGTCCACAGATTACAGAATGCCTCCAGATGTGCATGGGAAACTACTGCTGGTCTTTCAGGGAACGATCAAATTCTTAGACTGTTTGAGAATTACTAACAAGGAGGAAAGGGCGCATGGTGACTGTTGTATTCTATCTCGATGCAATTTCTGTGTTTCATCAACAGTCTGATAGTCCACAGATTACAGAGTGCCACCAGATGTGCATCGGAAACTACTACTGGTCTTCCTGGGAACGATCAAAGCGTAGACTGTTAGAGACATTACTCCCATGGAGGAAAGTGCGCATGGTGACTGTTGTATTCAATCCCGATGCAATTTCTGTGTTTCATCAACAGTCTGATAGTCCACAGAGTACAGAAAGTGTCCAGATATGCGTTGGAAACTACAACTGGTCTTCCAGGGAACGATCAAAGCGTATACTGTTTGAGACATTACTCCCATGGAGGAAAGTGCGCATGGTGACTGTTGTATTCAATCCCGATGCAATTCCTGTGTTTCATCAACACTCTGATACTCCACAGATTACAGAATGCCTCCAGATGTGCATCGGAAACTACTACTGGTCTTCCAGGGAACGATCAAAACGTAGACTGTTTGAGTCATTACTCCCATGGAGGAAAGTGCGCATGAAGTCTGTTGTATTCAATCTCCATGCAAAATTCTGTGTTTCCTCAACAGTCTGATAGTCCACAGATTACAGAGTGCCACCAGATGTGCATCGGAAACTACTACTGGTCTTCCAGGGAACGATCAAATGTAGACTGTTAGAGACATTACTCCCATGGAGGAAAGTGCGCATGGTGACTGTTGTATTCAATCCCGATGCAATTTCTGTGTTTCATCAACACTCTGATAGTCCACAGATTACAGAATACATCCAGATGTGCATCGGAAACTAACACTGTTGTTCCATGGGACGATCAATGCGTAGACTGTTTGAGACATTACTAACATGGAGGAAAGTGCGGATGGTGACTTTTGTATTCAATCCTGATGCAAATTCTGTGTTTCATCAACACTTTGAAGGTCCACATATAACAGACTGCCACCAGAAGTGCATCGGTAACTACTACTGGTCTTCCAGGAACGATCAAAGCGTAGACTGCTTGAGGCATTACTCCCATGGAGGAAAGTGCGCATGGTGACTGTTGTATTCAATCCCGATGCAATTTCTGTGTTTCATCAACAGTCTGATAGTCCAAAGATTACAGTCTGCCTCCAGATGTGCATCGGAAACTACTACTGGTCTTTCAGGGAACGATCAAAGCGTAGACTGTTTGAGACATTACTCCCATGAAGGAAAATGCGCATGGTGACTGTTGCATTCAATCCCGATGCAATTTCTGTGTTTCATCAACACTCTTATACTCCAAAGATTACTGAATGCCTCCAGATGTGCATCGGAAACTACTACTGGTCTTCCAGGTAACGATCAAAGCGTAGACTGTTTGAGACATTAATCCCATGGAGGAAGGTGCGCATGGTGACTGTTGTATTCAATCCCGAAGCAATTTCTGAGTTTCTTCAACACTCTGATTCTCCACAGATTACAGAATGCCTCCAGATGTGCGTCGGAAACTACTACTGGTCTTCCAGGGAACGATCAAAGCGTAGACTGTTTGAGACATTACTCCCATGGATGGAAATGCGAATGGTGACTGTTGTATTCAATCCCGATGCAATTTCTGTGTTTCATCAACAGTCTGATAGTCCACAGAGTACAGAAAGTGTCCAGATATGCATCGGAAACTACAACTGGTCTTCCAGGGAACGATCAAAGCGTATACTGTTTGAGACATTACTCCCATGGAGGAAAGTGTGCATGGTGACTGTTGTATTCAATCCCGATGCAATATCTGTGTTTCATCAACACTCTGATAGTCCACAGATTACAGTAAGCCTCCAGATGTGCATGGGAAACTATTACTGGTCTTCCAGTGAACGATCATAGCGTAGACTGTTTGAGACATTACTCCCATGAAGGAAAGTGCGAATGGTGACTATTGCATTCAATCCCGATGCCATTTCTGTGTTTCATCAACACTCTGATACTCCACAGATTACAGAATGCCTCCATATGTGCATCGGAAACTACTACGGGTCTTCCAGGGAACGATCAAAGCGTAGACTGTTTGAGACATTACTCCCATGGAGGAAAGTGCGCATGGTGACTGTTGTATTCAATCTCCATGCAATATCTGTGTTTCATCAACAGTCTGATAGTCCACAGATTACAGAGTGCCACCAGATGTGCATTGGAAACTACTACTTGTCTTCCAGGGAACGATCAAAGCGTAGACTGTTAGAGACATTACTCCCATGGCGGAAAGTGCGCATGGTGACTGTTGTATTCAATCCCGATGCAATTTCTGTGTTTCATCAACACTCTGATAGTCCACAGATTACAGAATACATCCAGATGTGCATCGGAAACTAACACTGGTGTTCTAGGGAACGATCAAAGCGTAGACTGTTTGAGACATTACTAACATGGAGGAAAGTGCGGATGGTGACTGTTGTATACAATCCCGATGCAATTTCCGTGTTTCATCAACACTTTGAAGGTCCACAGATTACAGAATGCCACCAGAAGTGCATCGGTAACTACTACTGGTCTTGCAGGAACGATCAAAGCGTACACTGCTTGAGACATTACTCTCATGGAGGAAAGTGCGCATGGTGACTGTTGTATTCAATCCCGATGCAATTTCTGTGTTTCATCAACAGTCTGATAGTCCACAGATTACAGTAAGCCTCCAGATGTGCATCGGAAACTACTACTGGTCTTCCAGGGAACGATCAAAGCGTAGACTGTTTGAGACATTACTCCCATGAAGGGAAATGCGCATGGTGACTGTTGCATTCAATCCCGATGCAATTTCTGTGTTTCATCAACACTCTGATACTCCACAGATTACAGAATGCCTCCAGATGTGCATCGGAAACTACTACTGGTCTTCCAGGTAACGATCAAAGCGTAGACTGTTTGAGACATTAAGCCCATGGAGGAAGGTGCGTATGGTGACTGTTGTATTCAATCCCGAAGCAATTTCTGTGTTTCTTCAACACTCTGATTCTCCACAGATTACAGAATGCCTCCAGATGTGCGTCGGAAACTACTACTGGTCTTCCAGGGAACGATCAAAGCGTAGACTGTTTGAGACATTACTCCCATGCAGGAAAGTGCGCATGGTGACTGTTGTATTCTATCTCGATGCAATTTTTGTGTTTCATCAACACTCTGATAGTCCACAGATTACAAAATACATCCAGATGTGCATCGGAAACTAACACTGGTGTTCCAATGAACGATCAAAGCGTAGACTGTTAGAGACATTACTCCCATGGAGGAAAGTGCGCATGGTGACTGTTGTATTCAATCCCGATGCAATTTCTGTGTTTCATCAACACTTTGAAGGTCCACATATTACAGAATGCCACCAGAAGTGCATCGGTAACTACTACTGGTCTTCCAGGAACGTTCAAAGCGTAGACTGCTTGAGACATTACTCCCATGGAGAAAAGTGCGCATGGTGACTGTTGTATTCAATCCCGATGCAATTTCTGTGTTTCATCAACAGTCTGATAGTCCAAAGATTACAGTAAGCCTCCAGATGTGCATCGGAAACTACTACTGGTCTTTCAGGGAACGATCAAAGCGTAGACTGTTTGAGACATTACTCCCATGAAGGGAAATGCGCATGGTGACTGTTGCATTCAATACCGATGCAATTTCTGTGTTTCATCAACACTCTGATACTCCACAGATTACAGAATGCCTCCAGATGTGCATCGAAAACTACTACTGGTGTTCCAGGTAACGATCAAAGCGTAGACTGTTTGAGACATTACTCCCATGGAGGAAAGTGCGAATGTTGTATGTTGTATTCAATCCCGAGGCAATTTCTGTGTTTCATCAACACTTTGAAGGTCCACAGATTACAGAATGCCTCCAGATGTGCATGGGAAACTACTACTGGTCTTTCAGGGAACGATCAAATTCTTAGACTGTTTGAGAATTACTAACATGGAGGAAAGGGCGCATGGTGACTGTTGTATTCTATCTCGATGCAATTTCTGTGTTTCATCAACAGTCTGATAGTCCACAGATTACAGAGTGCCACCAGATGTGCATCGGAAACTACTACTGGTCTTGAAGGGAACGATCGAAACGTAGACTGTTAGAGACATTACTCCCATGGAGGAAAGCGCGCATGGTGACTGTTGTATTCAATCCCGATGCAATTTCTGTGTTTCATCAACACTCTGATAGTCCACAGATTACAGAATACATCCAGATGTGCATCGGAAACTAACACTGGTGTTCCAGGGGACGATCAATGCGTAGACTGTTTGAGACATTACTAACATGGAGGAAAGTGCGGATGGTGACTTTTGTATTCAATCCCGATGCAAATTCTGTGTTTCATCAACACTTTGAAGTTCCACATATAACAGAATGCCACCAGAAGTGCATCGGTAACTATTACTGGTCTTCCAGGAACGATCAAAGCGTAGACTGCTTGAGGCATTACTCCCATGGAGGAAAAGGCGCATGGTGACTGTTGTATTCAATCCCGATGCAATATATGTGTTTCATCAACAGTCTGATAGTCCAAAGATTACAGTCAGCCCCCAGATGTGCATCGGAAACTACTACTGGTCTTTCAGGGAACGATCAAAGCGTAGACTGTTTGAGACATTACTCCCATGAAGGAAAATGCGCATGGTGACTGTTGCATTCAATCCCGAAGCAATTTCTGTGTTTCATCAACACACTGATACTCCACAGAGTACTGAATGCCTCCAGATGTGCATCGGAAACTACTACTGGTCTTCCAGGTAACGATCTAAGCGTAGACTGTTTGAGACATTAATCCCATGGAGGAAGGTGCGCATGGTGACTGTTGTATTCAATCCCGAAGCAATTTCTGAGTTTCTTCAACACTCTGATTCTCCACAGATTACAGAATGCCTCCAGATGTGCGTCGGAAACTACTACTGGTCTTCCAGGGAACGATCAAAGCGTAGACTGTTTGAGACATTACTCCCATGGAAGAAAATGCGAATAGTGACTGTTGTATTCAATCCCGATGCAATTTCTGTGTTTCATCAACAGTCTGATAGTCCACAGAGTACAGAAAGTGTCCAGATATGCATCGGAAACTACAACTGGTCTTCCAGGGAACGATCAAAGCGTAGACTGTTAGAGACATTACTCCCATGAAGGAAAGTGCGAATGGTGAATATTGCATTCAATCCCGACGCCATTTCTGTGTTTCATCAACACTCTGATACTCCACAGATTACAGAATGCCTCCATATGTGCATCGGAAACTACTACGGGTCTTCCAGGGAACGATCAAAGCGTAGACTGTTTGAGACATTACTCCCATGGAGGAAAGTGCGCATGGTGACTGTTGTATTCTATCTCGATGCAATTTCTGTGTTTCATCAACACTCTGATAGTCCACAGATTACATTAAGCCTCCAGATGTGCATGGGAAACTACTACTGGTCTTCCAGTGAACGATCATAGCGTAGACTGTTTGAGACATTACTCCCATGAAGGAAAGTGCGAATGGTGACTATTGCATTCAATCCCGATGCCATTTCTGTGTTTCATCAACACTCTGATACTCCACAGATTACAGAATGCCTCCATATGTGCATCAGAAACTACTACGGGTCTTCCAGGGAACGATCAAAGCGTAGACTGTTTGAGACATTACTCCCATGGAGGAAAGTGCGCATGGTGACTGTTGTATTCAATCTCCATGCAATGTCTGTGTTTCATCAACAGTCTGATAGTCCACAGATTACAGAGTGCCACCAGATGTGCATTGGAAACTACTACTTGTCTTCCAGGGAACGATCAAAGCGTAGACTGTTAGAGACATTACTCCCATGGAGGAAAGTGCGCATGGTGACTGTTGTATTCAATCCCGATGCAATTTCTGTGTTTCATCAACACTCTGATAGTCCACAGATTACAGAATACATCCAGATGTGCATCGGAAACTAACACTGTTGTTCTAGGGAACGATCAATGCGTAGACTGTTTGAGACATTACTAACATGGAGGAAAGTGCGGATGGTGACTGTTGTATACAATCCCGATGCAATTTCTGTGTTTCATCAACAGTCTGATAGTCCACAGATTACAGTAAGCCTCCAGATGTGCATCGTAAACTACTACTGGTCTTCCAGGGAACGATCAAAGCGTAAACTGTTTGAGACATTACTCCCATGAAGGAAAATGCGCATGGTGACTGTTGCATTCAATCCCGATGCAATTTCTGTGTTTTATCAACACTCTGATACTCCACAGATTACAGAATGCCTCCAGATGTGCATCGGAAACTACTACTGGTCTTCCAGGTAACGATCAAAGCGTAGACTGTTTGAGACATTAAGCCCATGGAGGAAGGTGCGTATGGTGACTGTTGTATTCAATCCCGAAGCAATTTCTGTGTTTCTTCAACACTCTGATTCTCCACAGATTACAGAATGCCTCCAGATGTGCGTCGGAAACTACTACTGGTCTTCCAGGGAACGATCAAAGCGTAGACTGTTTGAGACATTACTCCCATGCAGGAAAGTGCGCATGGTGACTGTTGTATTCTATCTCGATGCAATTTTTGTGTTTCATCAACACTCTGATAGTCCACAGATTACAGAATGCATCCAGATGTGCATCGGAAACTAACACTGGTGTTCCAATGAACGATCAAAGCGTAGACTGTTTGAGACATTAATCCCATGGAGGAAAGTGCGCATGGTGACTGTTGTATTCAATCCCGATGCAATTTCTGTGTTTCATCAACACTTTGAAGGTCCACATATTACAGAATGCCACCAGAAGTGCATCGGTAACTACTACTGGTCTTCCAGGAACGTTCAAAGCGTAGACTGCTTGAGACATTACTCCCATGGAGAAAAGTGCGCATGGTGACTGTTGTATTCAATCCCGATGCAATTTCTGTGTTTCATCAACAGTCTGATAGTCCAAAGATTACAGTAAGCCTCCAGATGTGCATCGGAAACTACTACTGGTCTTTCAGGGAACGATCAAAGCGTAGACTGTTTGAGACATTACTCCCATGAAGGAAAATGCGCATGGTGACTGTTGCATTCAATACCGATGCAATTTCTGTGTTTCATCAACACTCTGATACTCCACAGATTACAGAATGCCTCCAGATGTGCATCGGAAACTACTACTGGTCTTCCAGGTAACGATCAAAGCGTAGAAAGTTTGAGACATTACTCCCATGGAGGAAAGTGCGAATGTTGTATGTTGTATTCAATCCCGAGGCAATTTCTGTGTTTCATCAACACTTTGAAGGTCCACAGATTACAGAATGCCTCTAGATGTGCATGGGAAACTACTACTGGTCTTTCAGGGAACGATCAAATTCTTAGACTGTTTGAGAATTACTAACATGGAGGAAAGGGCGCATGGTGACTGTTGTATTCTATCTCGATGCAATTTCTGTGTTTCATCAACAGTCTGATAGTCCACAGATTACAGAGAGCCACCAGATGTGCATCGGAAACTACTACTGGTCTTGAAGTGAACGATCGAAACGTAGACTGTTAGAGACATTACTCCCATGGAGGAAAGCGCGCATGGTGACTGTTGTATTCAATCCCGATGCAATTTCTGTGTTTCATCAACACTCTTATAGTCCACAGATTACAGAATACATCCAGATGTGCATCGGAAACTAACACTGGTGTTCCAGGGGACGATCAATGCGTTGACTGTTTGAGACATTACTAACATGGAGGAAAGTGCGGATGGTGACTTTTGTATTCAATCCCGATGCAATTTCTGTGTTTCATCAACACTTTGAAGGTCCACATATTACAGAATGCCACCAGAAGTGCATCGGTAACTACTACTGGTCTTCCAGGAACGTTCAAAGCGTAGACTGCTTGAGACATTACTCCCATGGAGAAAAGTGCGCATGGTGACTGTTGTATTCAATCCCGATGCAATTTCTGTGTTTCATCAACAGTCTGATAGTCCAAAGATTACAGTAAGCCTCCAGATGTGCATCGGAAACTACTACTGGTCTTTCAGGGAACGATCAAAGCGTAGACTGTTTGAGACATTACTCCCATGAAGGAAAATGCGCATGGTGACTGTTGCATTCAATCCCGAAGCAATTTCTGTGTTTCATCAACTCTCTGATACTCCACAGATTACTGAATGCCTCCAGATGTGCGTCGGAAACTACTACTGGTCTTCCAGGGAACGATCAAAGCGTAGACTGTTTGTGACATTACTCCCATGGAGGAAAGTGCGAATGGTGACTGTTGTATTCAATCACGATGCAATATCTGTGTTTCATCAACAGTCTGATAGGCCACAGAGTACAGAAAGTGTCCAGATTTGCATCGGAAACTACAACTGGGCTTCCAGGAAACGATCAAAGCGTAGACTGCTTGAGACATTACTCCCATGAAGGAAAGTGCGAATGGTGAATATTGCATTCAATCCCGACGCCATTTCTGTGTTTCATCAACACTCTGATACTCCACAGATTACAGAACGCCTCCATATGTGCATCGGAAACTACTACGGGTCTTCCAGGGAACGATCAAAGCGTAGACTGTTTGAGACATTACTCCCATGGAGGAAAGTGCGCATGGTGACTGTTGTATTCAATCTCGATGCAATATCTGTGTTTCATCAACAGTCTGATAGTCCACAGATTACAGAGTGCCACCAGATGTGCATTGGAAACTACTACTGGTCTTCCAGGGAACGATCAAAGCGTAGACTGTTAGAGACATTACTCCCATGGAGGAAAGTGCGCATTTTGACTGTTGTATTCAATCCCGATGCAATTTCTGTGTTTCATCAACACTCTGATAGTCCATAGATTACAGAATACATCCAGATGTGCATCGGAAACTAACACTGGTGTTCCAGGGAACGATCAAAGCGTAGACTGTTTGAGACATTAATCCCATGGAGGAAGGTGCGGATGGTGACTGTTGTAATCAATCCCGATGCAATTTCTGTGTTTCATCAACACTTTGAAGGTCCACATATTACAGAATGCCACCAGAAGTGCATCGGTAACTACTACTGGTCTTCCAGGAACGATCAAAGCGTAGACTGCTTGAGGCATTACTCCCATGGAGGAAAGTGCGCATGGTGACTGTTGTATTCAATCCCGATGCAATTTCTCTGTTTCATCAACAGTCTGATAGTCCAAAGATTACAGTAAGCCTCCAGATGTGCATCGGAAACTACTACTGGTCTTCCTGGGAACGATCAAAGCGTAGACTGTTTGAGACATTACTCCCATGAAGGAAAATGCGCATGGTGACTGTTGCATTCAATCCCGAAGCAATTTCTGTGTTTCATCAACACTCTGATACTCCACAGATTACAGAATGCCTCCAGATGTGCATCGGAAACTACTACTGGTCTTCCAGGTAACGATCAAAGCGTAGACTGTTTGAGACATTAATCCCATGGAGGAAGGTGCGCATGGTGACTGTTGTATTCAATCCCGAAGCAATTTCTGTGTTTCTTCAACACTCTGATTCTCCACAGATTACACAATGCCTCCAGATGTGCGTCGGAAACTACTACTGGTCTTCCAGGGAACGATCAAAGCGTAGACTGTTGAGACATTACTCCCATGGAGGGAAGTGCGCATGGTGACTCTTGTATTCTATCCCGATGCAATTTCTGTGTTTCATCAACAGTCTGATAGTCCACAGAGTACAGAAAGTGTCCAGATATGCATCGGAAACTACAACTGGTCTTCCAGGGAACGATCAAAGCGTATACTGTTTGAGACATTACTCCCATGGAGGAAAGTGCGCATGGTGACTGTTGTATTCAATCCCGATGCAATTTCTGTGTTTCATCAACACTCTGATACTCCACAGATTACAGAATGCCTCCAGATGTGCATCGGAAACTACTACTGGTCTTCCAGGGAACGATCAAAGCGTAGACTGTTTGAGACATTACTCCCATGGAGGAAAGTGAGCATTTTGACTGTTGTATTCAATCTCGATGCAATTTCTGTGTTTCATCAACAGTATGATAGTCCAGAGATTACAGAGTGCCACCAGATGTGCATCTGAAACTACTACTGGTCTTCCAGGTAACGATCAAAGCGTAGACTGTTAGAAACATTACTCAAATGGAGGAAAGTGCGCATCGTGACTGTTGTATTCAATCCCGATGCAATTTCTGTGTTTCATCTACACTCTGATAGTCCACAGATTACAGAATACATCCAGATGTGCAGCGGAAACTAACACTGGTGTTCTAGGGAACGATCAATGCGTAGACTGTTTGAGACATTGCTAACATGGAGGAAAGTGCGGATGGTGAGTGTTGTATTCAATCCCGATGTAATTTCTGTGTTTCATCAACACTTTGAAGGTCCACAGATTACAGAATGCCACCAGAAGTGCATCGGTAACTACTACTGGTCTTGCAGGAACGATCAAAGCGTACATTGCTTGAGACATTACTCTCATGGAGCAAAGTGCGCATGGTGACTGTTGTATTCAATCCCGATGCAATTTCTGTGTTTCATCAACAGTCTGATAGTCCACAGATTACAGGAAGCCTCCAGATGTGCAACGGAAACTACTACTGGTCTTCCAGCGAACGATCAAAGCGTAGACTGTTTGAGACATTACTCCCATGAAGGAAAGTACGAAAGGTGACTATTGCATTCAATCCCGATGCCATTTCTGTGTTTCATCAACACTCTGATACTCCACAGATTACAGAATGCCTCCATATGTGCATCGGAAACTACTACGGGTCTTCCAGGGAACGATCAAAGCGTAGACTGTTAGAGACATTACTCCCATGGAGGAAAGTGCGCATGGTGACTGTTGTATTCAATCCCGATGCAATTTCTGTGTTTCATCAACACTCTGATAGTCCACAGATTACAGAGTACATCCAGATGTGCATCGGAAACTAACACTGGTGTTCCAGGGAACGATCAAAGCGTAGACTGTTTGAGACATTAATCCCATGGAGGAAGGTGCGGATGGTGACTGTTGTAATCAATCCCGATGCAATTTCTGTGTTTCATCAACACTTTGAAGGTCCACATATTACAGAATGCCACCAGAAGTGCATCGGTAACTACTACTGGTCTTCCAGGAACGATCAAAGCGTAGACTGCTTGAGGCATTACTCCCATGGAGGAAAGTGCGAATGGTGACTGTTGTATTCAATCCCGATGCAATTTCTGTGTTTCATCAACAGTCTGATAGTCCACAGAGTACAGAACGTGTCCAGATATGCTTCGGAAACTACAACTGGTCTTCCAGGGAACATTCAAAGCGTAGACTGCTTGAGACATTACTCCCATGAAGGAAAGTGCGAATGGTGACTATTGCATTCAATCCCGATGCCATTTCTGTGTTTCATCAACACTCTGATACTCCACAGATTACAGAATGCCTCCATATGTGCATCGGAAACTACTACGGGTCTTCCAGGGAACGATCAAAGCGTAGACTGTTTGAGACATTACTCCCATGGAGGAAAGTGCGCATGGTGACTGTTGTATTCAATCTCGATGCAATATCTGTGTTTCATCAACAGTCTCATAGTCCACAGATTACAGAGTGCCACCAGATGTGCATTGGAAACTACTACTGGCCTTCCTGGGAACGATCAAAGCGTAGACTGTTAGAGACATTACTCCCATGGAGGAAAGTGCGCATGGTGACTGTTGTATTCAATCCCGATGCAATTTCTGTGTTTCATCAACACTCTGATAGTCCATAGATTACAGAATACATCCAGATGTGCATCGGAAACTAACACTGGTGTTCCAGGGAACGATTAAAGCGTAGACTGTTTGAGACATTAATCCCATGGAGGAAGGTGCGGATGGTGACTGTTGTAATCAATCCCGATGCAATTTCTGTGTTTCATCAACAGTCTGATAGTCCAAAGATTACAGTAAGCCTCCAGATGTGCATCGGAAACTACTACTGGTCTTTCAGGGAACGATCAAAGCGTAGACTGTTTGAGACATTACTCCCATGAAGGAAAATGCGCATGGTGACTGTTGCATTCAATCCCGATGCAATTTCTGTATTTCATCAACACTCTGATACTCCACAGATTACAGAATGCCTCCAGACGTGCATCGGTAACTACTACTGGTCTTCCAGGAACGATCAAAGCGTAGACTGCTTGAGACATTACTCCCATGGAGGAAAGTGCGCATGGTGTCTGTTGTATTCAATCCCGATGCAATATCTGTGTTTCATCAAAACTCAGATACTCCACAGATTACAGAATGCCTCCAGATGTGCATCGGAAACTACTACTGGTCTTCCTGGTAACGATCAAAGCGTGGACTGTTTGAGACATTAATCCCATGGAGGAAGGTGCGCATGGTGACTGTTGTATTCAATCCCGAAGCAATTTCTGTGTTTCTTCAACACTCAGATACTCCACAGATTACAGAATGCCTCCAGATGTGCGTCGGAAACTACTACTGGTCTTCCAGGGAACGATCAAAGCGTATACTGTTAGAGACATTACTCCCATGGAGGAATGTGCTCGTGGTGACTGTTGTATTCAATCCCGATGCAATTTCTGTGTTTCATCAACAGTCTGATAGTCCACAGAGTACAGAAAGTGTCCAGATATGCACCGAAACTACAACTGGTCTTCCAGGGAACGATCAAAGCGTATACTGTTTGAGACATTACTCCCATGGAGGAAAGTGCGAATGGTGACTGTTGTATTCAATCCCGATGCAATTCCTGTGTTTCATCAACACTCTGATACTCCACAGATTACAGAATGCCTCCAGATGTGCATCGGAAACTACTACTGGTCTTCCAGGGAACGATCAAAACGTAGACTGTTTGAGACATTACTCCCATGGAGGAAAGTGAGCATATTGACTGTTGTATCCAATCTCGATGCAATTTCTGTGTTTCATCAACAGTATGATAGTCCAGAGATTACAGAGTGCCACCAGATGTGCATCTGAAACTACTACTGGTCTTCCAGGTAACGATCAAAGCGTAGACTGTTAGAGACATTACTCAAATGGAGGAAAGTGCGCATGGTGACTGTTGTATTCATTCCCGATGCAATTTCTGTGTTTCATCAACAGTCTGATAGTCCACAGATTACAGTAAGCCTCCAGATGTGCATCGGAAACTACTACTGGACTTCCAGGGAACGATCAAAACGTAGACTGTTTGAGACATTACTCCCATGAAGGAAAGTGGAATGGTGACAATTGCATTCAATCCCGATGCCATTTCTGTGTTTCATCAACCCTCTGATACTCCACAGATTACAGACTGCCTCCATATGTGCATTGGATACTACTACTGTTCTTCCAGGTAACGATCAAAGCGTGGACTGTTTGAGACATTAATCCCATGGAGTAAGGTGCGCATGGTGACTGTTGTATTCAATCCCGAAGCAATTTCTGTGTTTCTTCAACACTCAGATACTCCACAGATTACAGAATGCCTCCAGATGTGCGTCGGAAACTACTACTGGTCTTCCAGGGAACGATAAAAAAAGCGTAGACTCTTAGAGACATTACTCCCATGGAGGAATGTGCTCGTGGTGACTGTTGTATTCAATCCCGATGCAATTTCTGTGTTTCATCAACAGTCTGATAGTCCACAGAGTACAGAAAGTGTCCAGATATGCACCGGAAACTACAACTGGTCTTCCAGGGAACGATCAAAGCGTATACTGTTTGAGACATTACTCCCATGGAGGAAAGTGCGCATGGTGACTGTTGTATTCAATCCCGATGCAATCTTATTGTTTCATCAACACTTTGAAGGTCCACCGATTACAGAATGCCACCAGATGTGCATCGGTAACAACTACCGGTCTTCCAGGGAACGATCAAAGCGTAGACTGCTTGAGACATTACTCCCATGGAGGAAAGTGCGCATGGTGTCTGTTGTATTTAATCCCGATGCAATTTCTGTGTTTCATCTACACTCTGATAGTCCACACATTACAGTAAGCCTCCAGATGTGCATCGGAAACTACTACTGGTCTTCCAGGGAACGATCAAAGCGTAGACTGTTTGAGACATTACTCCCATGGAGGAAAGTGCGCATGGTGACTGTTGTATTCAATCCCGATGCAATTTCTGTGCTTCATCAACACTCTGAAAGTCCACAGATTACAGAATGACCCCAGATGTGCATTGGAAACTACGACTTTTCTTCAAGTGAACGATCAGATCGTAGACTGTTTGAGACATTACTCGCATGGAGGAAAGTGCGCATGGTGACTGTTGTATTCAATCCCGATGCAATTTCCGTGTTTCATCAACAGTCTTATAGTCCACATATTACAGAATGCCTCCAAATGTGCATCGGAAACTACTACTGGTCTTCCAGGGAACGATCAAAGCGTAGACTGTTAGAGACATTACTCCCATGGAGGAAAGTGCGCATGGTGACTTTTGTATTCAATCCCGATGCAATTTCTGTGTTTCATCAACAGTCTGGTACTCCACAGATTACAGAATGCCACCAGATGTGCATCTGAAACTACTACTGGTCTTCCAGGAAACGATCTAAACGTAGACTGTTTGAGACATTACTCCCGTGGAGGAAAGTGCGCATGGTGACTGTTGTATTCAATCCCGATCCAGTTTCTGTGTTTTATCAACACTCTGATAGTCCACAGATGACAGAATGCCTCCAGATGTGCTTCGGAAACTACTACTGGTCTTCCAGTGAACGATCAAAGCGAACACTCTTTGAGACATTACAATCATGGAGGAAAGTGCGGATGGTGACTGTTGTAATTAATCCCGATGCAATTTCTGTGTTTCATCAACACTTTGAAGGTCCACACATTACAGAATGCCACCAGAAGTGCATCGGTAACTACTACTGGTATCCAGGAACGATCAAAGCGTAGACTGCTTGAGACATTACTACCATGGAGGAAAAGTGCGCATGGTGACTGTTGTATTCAATCCCGATGCAATTTCTGTGTTTTATCAACAGTCTGATAGTCCAAAGTTTACAGTAAGCCTCCAGATGTGCATCGGAAACTACTACTGGTCTTTCAGGGAACAATCAAAGCGTAGACTGTTTGAGACATTACTCCCATGAAGGAAAGTGCGCATGGTGACTGTTGCATTCAATCCCGAAGCAATTTCTATGTTTCATCAAAACTGTGATACTCCACAGATTACAGAATGCCTCCATATGTGCATCGGAAACTACTACGGGTCTTCCAGGGAACGATCAAAGCGTAGACTGTTTGAGACATTACTCCCATGGAGGAAAGTGCGCATGGTGATTTTTGTATTTAATCCCGATGCAATTTCTGTGTTTCATCAACATTCTGATAGTCCACAGATTACAGAATGCCACCAGATGTGCATTGGAAACTACTACTGGTCTTCCAGGAAACGATCTAAACTTAGACTGTTTGAGACATTACTCCCGTGGAGGAAAGTGGGCATTATGACTGTTGTATTCAATCCCGATCCAATTTCTGTGTTTTATCAACTCTCTGATAGTCCACAGATGACAGAATGCCTCCAGATGTGCTTCGGAAACTACTACTGGTCTTCCAGGGAACGATCAAAGCGTAGACTGTTTGAGACATTACTCCCATGGAGGAAAGTGCGCATGGTGTCTGTTGTATTCATCCAGATGCAATTTCTGTGTTTCATCAACACTCTGATAGTCCACACATTACAGTAAGCCTCCAGATGTGCATCGGAAACTACTACTGGTCTTCCAGGGAACGATCAAAGCGTAGACTGTTTGAGACATTACTCCCATGGAGGAAAGTGCGCATGGTGTCTGTTGTATTCAATCCCGATGCAATTTCTGTGTTTCATCAACACTCTGTAAGTCCACAGATTACAGAATGACCCCAGATGTGCATTGGAAACTACGACTATTCTTCAAGGGAACGATCAGAGCATAGACTGTTTGAGACATTACTCGCAAGTAGGAAAGTGCGCATGGTAACTGTTGTATTCAATTCCGATGCAATTACTGTGTTTCATCAACAGTCTGATAGTCCACATATTACAGAATGCCTCCAGATGTGCATCGGAAACTACTACTGGTCTTCCAGGGAACGATCAAAGCGTAGACTGTTAGAGACATTACTCCCATGGAGGAAAGTGCGCATGGTGTCTTTTGTATTCAATCCCGATGCAATTTCTGTGTTTCATCAACAGTCTGATACTCCACAGATTACAGAATGCCAACAGATGTGCATCTGAAATTACTGCTGGTCTTCCAGGAAACGATCTAAACGTAGACTGTTTGAGATACTACTCCCGTGGAGGGAAGTGCGCATGATGACTGCTGTATTCAATCCCGATCCAATTTCTGTGTTTTATCAACACTGTGATAGTCCACAGATGACAGAATGCCTAAAGATGTGCTTCGGAAACTACTACTGGTCTTCCAGTGAACGATCAAAGCGTAGACTGTTTGAGACATTACTCCCATGGAGGAAAGTGCGCATGGTGACTGTTGTATTCAATCCCGATGCAATTTCTGTGTTTCATCAACACTCTGATAGTCCACAGATTACAGAATGACCCCAGATGTGCATTGGAAACTACGACTGGTCTTCAAGGGAACGATCAGAGCGTAGACTGTTTGAGACATTACTCGCATCGAGGAAAGTGCGCATGGTGACTGTTGTATTCAATCCCGATGCAATTTCTGTGTTTCATCAACAGTCTGATAGTCTACATATTACAGAATGATTATAGATGTGCATCGGAAACTACTACTGGTCTTCCAGGGAACACTCAAAGCGTAGACTGTTTGAGACATTACTCCCGTGGAGGAAAGTGCGCATGATGAATGTTGTATTCAATCCCGAACCAATTTCTGTGTTTTATCAATACTCTGATAGTCCACAGATGACAGAATGCCTAAAGATGTGCTTCGGAAACTACTACTGGGCTTTCAGTGAACGATCAAAGCGTAGACTGTTTGAGAAATTACTTTTATGGAGGAAAGAGCGCATGGTAACTGTTGTATTCAATCCCGATGAAATTTCTGTGTTTCATCAACACTCTGATAGACCACAATTTACAGAACGCCTCCAGATCTGCATCGGAAACTACTACTGGTCTTCCTGGGAACGATCAAAGTGTAGACTGTTTGAGACATTACTCCCATGGAGGAAAGTGCGCATGGTGACTGTTGTATTCAATCCCGATGCAATTTCTGTGTTTCATCAACACTCTGATAGTCCATAGATTACAGAATACATCCAGATGTGCATCGGAAACTAACACTGGTGTTCCAGGGAACGATCAAAGCGTAGACTGTTTGAGACATTAATCCCATGGAGGAAGGTGCGGATGGTGACTGTTGTAATCAATCCCGATGCAATTTCAGTGTTTCATCAAAACTTTGAAGGTCCACATATTACAGAATGCCACTAGAAGTGCATCGGTAACTACTACTGGTCTTCCAGGAACGATCAAAGCGTAGACTGCTTGAGGCATTACTCCCATGGAGGAAAGTGCGCATGGTGACTGTTGTATTCAATCCCGATGCAATTTCTGTGTTTCATCAACAGTCTGATAGTCCAAAGATTACAGTAAGCCTCCAGATGTGCATCGGAAACTACTACTGGTCTTTCAGGGAACGATCAAAGCGTAGACTGTTTGAGACATTACTCCCATGAAGGAAAATGCGCATGGTGTCTGTTGTATTCAATCCCGATGCAATATCTGTGTTTCATCAAAACTCAGATACTCCACAGATTACAGAATGCCTCCAGATGTGCATCGGAAACTACTATTGGTCTTCCAGGTAACGATCAAAGCGTGGACTGTTTGAGACAATAATCCCATGGAGGAAGGTGCGCATGGTGACTGTTGTATTCAATCCCGAAGCAATTTCTGTGTTTCTTCAACACTCAGATACTCCACAGATTACAGAATGCCTCCAGATGTGCGTCGGAAACTACTACTGGTCTTCCAGGGAACGATCAAAGCGTAGACTGTTTGAGACATTACTCCCATGGAGGAAAGTGCGCATGGTGTCTGTTGTATTCATCCAGATGCAATTTCTGTGTTTCATCAACACTCTGATAGTCCACGCATTACAGTAAGCCTCCAGATGTGCATCGGAAACTACTACTGGTCTTCCAGGGAACGATCAAAGCGTAGACTGTTTGAGACATTACTCCCATGGAGGAAAGTGCGCATGGTGTCTGTTGTATTCAATCCCGATGCAATTTCTGTGTTTCATCAACACTCTGTAAGTCCACAGATTACAGAATGACCCCAGATGTGCATTGGAAACTACGACTATTCTTCAAGGGAACGATCAGAGCATAGACTGTTTGAGACATTACTCGCAAGTAGGAAAGTGCGCATGGTAACTGTTGTATTCAATTCCGATGCAATTACTGTGTTTCATCAACAGTCTGATAGTCCACATATTACAGAATGCCTCCAGATGTGCATCGGAAACTACTACTGGTCTTCCAGGGAACGATCAAAGCGTAGACTGTTAGAGACATTACTCCCATGGAGGAAAGTGCGCATGGTGACTTTTGTATTCAATCCCGATGCAATTTCTGTGTTTCATCAACAGTCTGATACTCCACAGATTACAGAATGCCACCAGATGTGCATCTGAAATTACTGCTGGTCTTCCAGGAAACGATCTAAACGTAGACTGTTTGAGATACTACTCCCGTGGAGGGAAGTGCGCATGATGACTGCTGTATTCAATCCCGATCCAATTTCTGTGTTTTATCAACACTCTGATAGTCCACAGATGACAGAATGCCTAAAGATGTGCTTCGGAAACTACTACTGGTCTTCCAGTGAACGATCAAAGCGTAGACTGTTTGAGACATTACTCCCATGGAGGAAAGTGCGCATGGTGACTGTTGTATTCAATCCCGATGCAATTTCTGTGTTTCATCAACACTCTGATAGTCCACAGATTACAGAATGACCCCAGATGTGCATTGGAAACTACGACTGGTCTTCAAGGGAACGATCAGAGCGTAGACTGTTTGAGACATTACTCGCATCGAGGAAAGTGCGCATGGTGACTGTTGTATTCAATCCCGATGCAATTTCTGTGTTTCATCAACAGTCTGATAGTCCACATATTACAGAATGATTATAGATGTGCATCGGAAACTACTACTGGTCTTCCAGGGAACACTCAAAGCGTAGACTGTTTGAGACATTACTCCCGTGGAGGAAAGTGCGCATGATGAATGTTGTATTCAATCCCGAACCAATTTCTGTGTTTTATCAATACTCTGATAGTCCACAGATGACAGAATGCCTAAAGATGTGCTTCGGAAACTACTACTGGGCTTTCAGTGAACGATCAAAGCGTAGACTGTTTGAGAAATTACTTTTATGGAGGAAAGAGCGCATGGTAACTGTTGTATTCAATCCCGATGCAATTTCTGTGTTTCATCAACACTCTGATAGACCACAATTTACAGAACGCCTCCAGATCTGCATCGGAAACTACTACTGGTCTTCCTGGGAACGATCAAAGTGTAGACTGTTTGAGACATTACTCCCATGGAGGAAAGTGCGCATGGTGACTGTTGTATTCAATCCCGATGCAATTTCTGTGTTTCATCAACACTCTGATAGTCCATAGATTACAGAATACATCCAGATGTGCATCGGAAACTAACACTGGTGTTCCAGGGAACGATCAAAGCGTAGACTGTTTGAGACATTAATCCCATGGAGGAAGGTGCGGATGGTGACTTTTGTAATCAATCCCGATGCAATTTCAGTGTTTCATCAAAACTTTGAAGGTCCACATATTACAGAATGCCACTAGAAGTGCATCGGTAACTACTACTGGTCTTCCAGGAACGATCAAAGCGTAGACTGCTTGAGGCATTACTCCCATGTAGGAAAGTGCGCATGGTGACTGTTGTATTCAATCCCGATGCAATTTCTGTGTTTCATCAACAGTCTGATAGTCCAAAGATTACAGTAAGCCTCCAGATGTGCATCGGAAACTACTACTGGTCTTTCAGGGAACGATCAAAGCGTAGACTGTTTGAGACATTACTCCCATGAAGGAAAATGCGCATGGTGACTGTTGCATTCAATCCCGATGCAATTTCTGTGTTTCATCAACACTCTGATACTCCACAGATTACAGAATGCCTCCAGACGTGCATCGGTAACTACTACTGGTCTTCCAGGAACGATCAAAGCGTAGACTGCTTGAGACATTACTCCCATGGAGGAAAGTGCGCATGGTGTCTGTTGTATTCAATCCCGATGCAATATCTGTGTTTCATCAAAACTCAGATACTCCACAGATTACAGAATGCCTCCAGATGTGCATCGGAAACTACTATTGGTCTTCCAGGTAACGATCAAAGCGTGGACTGTTTGAGACATTAATCCCATGGAGGAAGGTGCGCATGGTGACTGTTGTATTCAATCCCGAAGCAATTTCTGTGTTTCTTCAACACTCAGATACTCCACAGATTACAGAATGCCTCCAGATGTGCGTCGGAAACTACTACTGGTCTTCCAGGGAACGATCAAAGCGTAGACTGTTAGAGACATAACTCCCATGGAGGAATGTGCTCGTGGTGACTGTTGTATTCAATCCCGATGCAATTTCTCTGTTTCATCAACAGTCTGATAGTCCACAGAGTACAGAAAGTGTCCAGATATGCACCGGAAACTACAACTGGTCTTCCAGGGAACGATCAAAGCGTATACTGTTTGAGACATTACTCCCATGGAGGAAAGTGCGCATGGTGACTGTTGTATTCAATCCCGATGCAATTCCTGTGTTTCATCAACACTCTGATACTCCACAGATTACAGAATGCCTCCAGATGTGCATCGGAAACTACTACTGGTCTTCCAGGGAACGATCAAAGCGTAGACTGTTAGAGACATTACTCAAATGGAGGAAAGTGCGCATGGTGACTGTTGTATTCAATCCCGATGCAATTTCTGTGTTTCATCAACAGTCTGATAGTCCACAGATTACAGTAAGCCTCAAGATGTGCATCGGAAACTACTACTGGACTTCCAGGGAACGATCAAAACGTAGACTGTTTGAGACATTACTCCCATGAAGGAAAGTGCGAATGGTGACAATTGCATTCAATCCCGATGCCATTTCTGTGTTTCATCAACCCTCTGATACTCCACAGATTACAGACTGCCTCCATATGTGCATTGGAAAATACTACGGGTCTTCCAGGGAACGATCAAAGCGTAGACTCTTTGAGACATTACTCCCATGGAGGAAAGTGCGCACGGTGACTGTTGTATTCAATCTCGATCCAATATCTGTGTTTCATCAACAGTCTGATAGTCCACAGATTACAGAGTGCCACCAGATGTGCATTGGAAACTACTACTTGTCTTCCAGGGAACGATCAAAGCGTAGACTGTTAGAGACACTACTCCCATGGAGGAAAGTGCGCATGGTGACTGTTGTATTCAATCCCGATGCAATTTCTGTGTTTCATCAACACTCTGATAGTCCACGGATTACAGAATACATCCAGATGTGCATCGGAAACTAACACTGGTGTTCCAGGGAACGATCAAAGCGTAGACTGTTTGAGACATTACAAACATCGGGGAAAGTGCGGATGGCGACTGTTGTATATTTAATCTCGATGCAATTTTATTGTTTCATCAACACTTTGAAGGTCCACCGATTACAGAATGCCACCAGATGTGCATCGGTAACAACTACCGGTCTTCCAGGGAACGATCAAAGCGTAGACTGCTTGAGACTTTACTCCCATGGAGGAAAGTGCGCATGGTGTCTGTTGTATTTAATCCCGATGCAATTTCTGTGTTTGATCTACACTCCGATAGTCCACACATTACAGTAAGCCTCCAGATGTGCATCGGAAACTACTACTGGTCTTCCAGGGAACGATCAAAGCGTAGACTGTTTGAGACATTACTCCCATGGAGGAAAGTGCGCATGGTGACTGTTGTATTCAATCCCGATGCAATTTCTGTGCTTCATCAACACTCTGAAAGTCCACAGATTACAGAATGACCCCAGATGTGCATTGGAAACTACGACTTTTCTTCAAGTGAACGATCAGATCGTAGACTGTTTGAGACATTACTCGCATGGAGGAAAGTGCGCATGGTGACTGTTGTATTCAATCCCGATGCAATTTCCGTGTTTCATCAACAGTCTGATAGTCCACATATTACAGAATGCCTCCAAATGTGCATCGGAAGCTACTACTGGTCTTCCAGGGAACGATCAAAGCGTAGACTGTTAGAGACATTACTCCCATGGAGGAAAGTGCGCATGGTGACTTTTGTATTCAATCCCGATGCAATTTCTGTGTTTCATCAACAGTCTGGTACTCCACAGATTACAGAATGCCACCAGATGTGCATCTGAAACTACTACTGGTCTTCCAGGAAACGATCTAAACGTAGACTGTTTGAGACATTACTCCTGTGGAGGAAAGTGCGCATGGTGACTGTTGTATTCAATCCCGATCCAGTTTCTGTATTTTATCAACACTCTGATAGTCCACAGATGACAGAATGCCTCCAGATGTGCTTCGGAAACTACTACTGGTCTTCCAGTGAACGATCAAAGCGAACACTGTTTGAGACATTACAATCATGGAGGAAAGTGCGGATGGTGACTGTTGTAATTAATCCCGATGCAATTTCTGTGTTTCATCAACACTTTGAAGGTCCACACATTACAGAATGCCACCAGAAGTGCATCGGTAACTACTACTGGTATCCAGGAACGATCAAAGCGTAGACTGCTTGAGACATTACTACCATGGAGGAAAGTGCGCATGGTGACTGTTGTATTCAATCCCGATGCAATTTCTGTGTTTTATCAACAGTCTGATAGTCCAAAGTTTACAGTAAGCCTCCAGATGTGCATCGGAAACTACTACTGGTCTTTCAGGGAACAATCAAAGCGTAGACTGTTTGAGACATTACTCCCATGAAGGAAAGTGCGCATGGTGACTGTTGCATTCAATCCCGAAGCAATTTCTATGTTTCATCAAAACTCTGATACTCCACAGATTACAGAATGCCTCCATATGTGCATCGGAAACTACTACGGGTCTTCCAGGGAACGATCAAAGCGTAGACTGTTTGAGACATTACTCCCATGGAGGAAAGTGCGCATGGTGATTTTTGTATTTAATCCCGATGCAATTTCTGTGTTTCATCAACATTCTGATAGTCCACAGATTACAGAATGCCACCAGATGTGCATTGGAAACTACTACTGGTCTTCCAGGAAACGATCTAAACTTAGACTGTTTGAGACATTACTCCCGTGGAGGAAAGTGCGCATTATGACTGTTGTATTCAATCCCGATCCAATTTCTGTGTTTTATCAACTCTCTGATAGTCCACAGATGACAGAATTCCTCCAGATGTGCTTCGGAAACTACTACTGGTCTTCCAGGGAACGATCAAAGCGTAGACTGTTTGAGACATTACTCCCATGGAGGAAAGTGCGCATGGTGTCTGTTGTATTCAATCCCGATGCAATTTCTGTGTTTCATCAACACTCTGTAAGTCCACAGATTACAGAATGACCCCAGATGTGCATTGGAAACTACGACTATTCTTCAAGGGAACGATCAGAGCATAGACTGTTTGAGACATTACTCGCAAGGAGGAAAGTGCGCATGGTAACTGTTGTATTCAATTCCGATGCAATTTCTGTGTTTCATCAACAGTCTGATAGTCCACATATTACAGAATGCCTCCAGATGTGCATCGGAAACTACTACTGGTCTTCCAGGGAACGATCAAAGCGTAGACTGTTAGAGACATTACTCCCATGGAGGAAAGTGCGCATGGTGACTTTTATATTCAATCCCGATGCAATTTCTGTGTTTCATCAACAGTCTGATACTCCACAGATTACAGAATGCCACCAGATGTGCATCTGAAATTACTGCTGGTCTTCCAGGAAACGATCTAAACGTAGACTGTTTGAGATACTACTCCCGTGGAGGGAAGTGCGCATGATGACTGCTGTATTCAATCCCGATCCAATTTCTGTGTTTTATCAACACTCTGATAGTCCACAGATGACAGAATGCCTAAAGATGTGGTTCGGAAACTACTACTGGTCTTCCAGTGAACGATCAAAGCGTAGACTGTTTGAGACATTACTCCCATGGAGGAAAGTGCGCATGGTGACTGTTGTATTCAATCCCGATGCAATTTCTGTGTTTCATCAACACTCTGATAGTCCACAGATTACAGAATGACCCCAGATGTGCATTGGAAACTACGACTGGTCTTCAAGGGAACGATCAGAGCGTAGACAGTTTGAGACATTACTCGCATGGAGGAAAGTGCGCATGGTGAATGTTGTATTCAATCCCGACGCAATTTCTGTGTTTCATCAACAGTCTGATAGTCCACATATTACAGAATGATTATAGATGTGCATCGGAAACTACTACTGGTCTTCCAGGGAACACTCAAAGCGTAGACTGTTTGAGACATTACTCCCGTGGAGGAAAGTGCGCATGATGAATGTTGTATTCAATCCCGAACCAATTTCTGTGTTTTATCAACACTCTGATATTCCACAGATGACAGAATGCCTAAAGATGTGCTTCGGAAACTACTACTGGGCTTTCAGTGAACGATCACAGCGTAGACAGTTTGAGAAATTACTTTTATGGAGGAAAGAGCGCATGGTAACTGTTGTATTCAATCCCGATGCAATTTCTGTGTTTCATCAACACTCTGATAGACCACAATTTACAGAATGCCTCCAGATCTGCATCGGAAACTACTACTGGTCTTCCTGGGAACGATCAAAGCGTAGACTGTTTGAGACATTACTCCCATGGAGGATAGTGCGCATGGTGGCTGTTCTATTCAATCCAACCCATGCAATTGCTGTGTTTCATCAACAATCTGATAGTCCACAGATTACAGAATGCCACCAGACGTGCATCGGACACTACTACTGGTCTTCCTGGGAACGATCAAATCGTAGACTGTTTGAGACATTACTTTTATGAAGGAAAGTGCGCATGGTGACTGTTCTATTCAATCCCGATTCAATTTCTGTGTTTCATCAACACTCTGATAGTCCACAGAGTACAGATAGCCTACTGATGTGCATCGGAAACTACTACTGGTCATCCAGGGAACGATCAACACGTAGACTGTTTCAGACATTACTCCCTTGGAGGAAAGTGCGGATGCTGACTGTTGTATTCAATCCAGATGCAATTTCTGTGTTTCATCAACACTCTGATAGTCCACAGATTACAGAATGCCTCCAGATGTGCATCGGAAACTACTACTGGTCGTCCAGGGAACGATCCAAGCGTAGACTGTTTGAGACATTACTCCCATGGAGGAAGGTGCGCATGGTGACTGTTGTATTCAATCTCGATGCAATTTCTGTGCTTCATCAACAGTCTGATAGTCCACAGATTACAGAGTGCCACCAGATGTGCATCGGAAACTACTACTGGTCTTTCATTTAACGATCAAAGCGTAGACTGTTTGAGACATTACTCCCATGGAGGGAAGTGCGCATGGTGACTTTTGTATTCAATCCCGATGCAATTTCTGTGCTTCATCAACACTCTGATAGTCCACAGATTACAGAATGACCCCAGATGTGCATCAGAAACTACTACTGGTCTTCCAGGGAACGATCAGAGCGTAGAATATTTGAGACATTACTCGCATGGAGGAAAGTGCGCATGGTGACCGTTGTATTCAATCCCGATGCAATTTCTGTGTTTCATCAACAGTCTGATAGTCCACAGATTACAGAATGCCTCCAGATGTGCATCGGAAACTACTACTGGTCTTCCAAGGAACGATCAAAGCGTAGACTGTTTGAGACATTACTCCCATGGACGAAGGTGCGCATGGTGTCTGTTGTATTCAATCCCGATGCAATTTCTGTGTTTCATCAACACTCTGATACTCCACAGATTACAGAACGACTACATATGTGCATCGGAAACTACTACTGGTCTTCCAGGGAACGATCAAAGCGTAGACTGTTTGAGACATTACTCCAATGGAGGAAAGTGCGCATGGTGACTGTTGTATTCAATCTCGATGCAATTTCTGTGTTTCATCAACAGTATGATGTCCACAGATTACAGAGTGCCACAAGATGTGCATCGGAAACTACTACTGGTCTTCCAGGGAACGATCAGAGCGTAGAATGTTTGAGACATTACTTGCATGGAGGAAAGTGCGCATGGTGACTTTTGTATTCAATCCCGATGCAATTTCTGTGTTTCATCAACAGTCTGATAGTCCACAGATTACAGAATGCCTCCATACGTGCATCGGAGACTACTACTGGTCTTCCAGGGAACGATCAAAGCGTAGACTGTTTGAGACATTACTCCCTTGGAGGAAAGTGCGGATGCTGACTGTTGTATTCAATCCAGATGCAATTTCTGTGTTTCATCAACACTCTGATAGTCCACAGATTACAGAATGCCACCAGATGTGCATCGGAACCTACTACTGGTCGTCCAGGGAACGATCAAATCGTAGACTGTTTGAAACATTACTCCCATGAGGAAGGTGCGCATGGTGACTGTTGTATTCCATCTCGATGCAATTTCTGTGCTTAATCAACAGTCTGATAGTCCACAGATTACAGAGTGCCAAGAGATGTGCATCGGAAACTACTACTGGTCTTCCAGCTAACGATCAAAGCGTAGACTGTATGAGACATTACTCCCATGGAGGGAAGTGCGCATGGTGACTTTTGTATTCAATCCCGATGCAATTTCTGTGTTTCATCAACACTCTGATAGTCCACAGATTACAGAATGACCGCAGATGTGCATCGGAAACTACTACTGGTCTTCCAGGGAACGATCAGAGCGTAGAATATTTGAGACATTACTGGCACGGAGGAAAGTGCGCATGGTGAATGTTGTATTCAATCCCGACGCAATTTCTGTGTTTCATCAACAGTCTGATAGTCCACATATTACAGAATGATTATAGATGTGCATCGGAAACTACTACTGGTCTTCCAGGGAACGATCAAAGCGTAGACTGTTAGAGACATTACTCCCATGGAGGAAAGTGCGCATGGTGACTTTTGTATTCAATCCCGATGCAATTTCTGTGTTTCATCAACAGTCTGATACTCCACAGATTACAGAATGCCACCAGATGTGCATCTGAAATTACTGCTGGTCTTCAAGGAAACGATCTAAACGTAGACTGTTTGAGATACTACTCCCGTGGAGGGAAGTGCGCATGATGACTGCTGTATTCAATCCCGATCCAATTTCTGTGTTTTATCAACACTCTGATAGTCCACAGATGACAGAATGCCTAAAGATGTGCTTCGGAAACTACTACTGGTCTTCCAGTGAACGATCAAAGCGTAGACTGTTTGAGATATTACTCCCATGGAGGAAAGTGCGCATGGTGACTGTTGTATTCAATCCCGATGCAATTTCTGTGTTTCATCAACACTCTGATAGTCCACAGATTACAGAATGACCCCAGATGTGCATTGGAAACTACGACTGGTCTTCAAGGGAACGATCAGAGCGTAGACAGTTTGAGACATTACTCGCATGGAGGAAAGTGCGCATGGTGAATGTTGTATTCAATCCCGACGCAATTTCTGTGTTTCATCAACAGTCTGATAGTCCACATATTACAGAATGATTATAGATGTGCATCGGAAACTACTACTGGTCTTCCAGGGAACACTCAAAGCGTAGACTGTTTGAGACATTACTCCCGTGGAGGAAAGTGCGCATGATGAATGTTGTATTCAATCCCGAACCAATTTCTGTGTTTTATCAACACTCTGATATTCCACAGATGACAGAATGCCTAAAGATGTGCTTCGGAAACTACTACTGGGCTTTCAGTGAACGATCACAGCGTAGACAGTTTGAGAAATTACTTTTATGGAGGAAAGAGCGCATGGTAACTGTTGTATTCAATCCTGATGCAATTTCTGTGTTTCATCAACACTCTGATAGACCACAATTTACAGAATGCCTCCAGATCTGCATCGGAAACTACTACTGGTCTTCCTGGGAACGATCAAAGCGTAGACTGTTTGAGACATTACTCCCATGGAGGATAGTGCGCATGGTGGCTGTTCTATTCAATCCAACCCATGCAATTGCTGCGTTTCATCAACAATCTGATAGTCCACAGATTACAGAATGCCACCAGACGTGCATCGGACACTACTACTGGTCTTCCTGGGAACGATCAAATCGTAGACTGTTTGAGACATTACTTTTATGAAGGAAAGTGCGCATGGTGACTGTTCTATTCAATCCCGATTCAATTTCTGTGTTTCATCAACACTCTGATAGTCCACAGAGTACAGATAGCCTACTGATGTGCATCGGAAACTACTACTGGTCATCCAGGGAACGATCAACACGTAGACTGTTTCAGACATTACTCCCTTGGAGGAAAGTGCGGATGCTGACTGTTGTATTCAATCCAGATGCAATTTCTGTGTTTCATCAACACTCTGATAGTCCACAGATTACAGAATGCCTCCAGATGTGCATCGGAAACTACTACTGGTCGTCCAGGGAACGATCCAAGCGTAGACTGTTTGAGACATTACTCCCATGGAGGAAGGTGCGCATGGTGACTGTTGTATTCAATCTCGATGCAATTTCTGTGCTTCATCAACAGTCTGATAGTCCACAGATTACAGAGTGCAACCAGATGTGCACCGGAAACTACTACTGGTCTTTCATTTAACGATCAAAGCGTAGACTGTTTGAGACATTACTCCCATGGAGGGAAGTGCGCATGGTGACTTTTGTATTCAATCCCGATGCAATTTCTGTGCTTCATCAACACTCTGATAGTCCACAGATTACAGAATGACCCCAGATGTGCATCAGAAACTACTACTGGTCTTCCAGGGAACGATCAGAGCGTAGAATATTTGAGACATTACTCGCATGGAGGAAAGTGCGCATGGTGACCGTTGTATTCAATCCCGATGCAATTTCTGTGTTTCATCAACACTCTGATACTCCACAGATTACAGAACGACTACATATGTGCATCGGAAACTACTACTGGTCTTCCAGGGAACGATCAAAGCGTAGACTGTTTGAGACATTACTCCAATGGAGGAAAGTGCGCATGGTGACTGTTGTATTCAATCTCGATGCAATTTCTGTGTTTCATCAACAGTATGATGTCCACAGATTACAGAGTGCCACAAGATGTGCATCGGAAACTACTACTGGTCTTCCAGGGAACGATCAGAGCGTAGAATGTTTGAGACACTACTTGCATGGAGTAAAGTGCGCATGGTGACTTTTGTATTCAATCCCGATGCAATTTCTGTGTTTCATCAACAGTCTGATAGTCCACAGATTACAGAATGCCTCCAGATGTACATCGGAAACTACTACTAGTCTTCCAGGGAACGATCAAAGCGTAGTCTGTTTGAGACATTACTCCCATGGAGGAAAGTGCCCATGGTGACTGTTGTATTCAATCCCGATGCAATTTCTGTGTTTCATCAACACTCTGATAGTCCACAGATAACAGAATGCCACCAGATGTGCATCGGAAACTGCTACTGGTCTTCCAGGGAACGATCAAAACGTAGTCTTTTTGAGACATTACTCCCGCGGAGGAAAGTGCGCATGATGACTGTTGTATTCAATCCCGATGCAATTTCTGTGTTTCATCAACACACTGATAGTCCACAGATTACAGAATGCCTCCAGATGTGCATCGGAAACTACTACTGGTCTTCCAGGGAACGATCAAAGCGTAGTCTGTTTGAGACATTACTCCCATGGACGAAGGTGCGCATGGTGTCCGTTGTACTCAATACTGATGCAATTTCTGTGTTTCATCAACACTCTGATACTCCACAGATTACAGAATGCCTCCATACGTGCATCGGAGACTACTACTGGTCTTCCAGGGAACGATCAAAGCGTAGACTGTTTGAGACATTACTCCCTTGGAGGAAAGTGCGGATGCTGACTGTTGTATTCAATCCAGATGCAATTTCTGTGTTTCATCAACACTCTGATAGTCCACAGATTACAGAATGCCACCAGATGTGCATCGGAACCTACTACTGGTCGTCCAGGGAAGGATCAAAGCGTAGACTGTTTGAAACATTACTCCCATGGAGGAAGGTGCGCATGGTGACTGTTGTATTCCATCTCGATGCAATTTCTGTGCTTAATCAACAGTCTGATAGTCCACAGATTACAGAGTCACAAGAGATGTGCATCGGAAACTACTACTGGTCTTCCAGCTAACGATCAAAGCGTAGACTGTATGAGACATTACTCCCATGGAGGGAAGTGCGCATGGTGACTTTTGTATTCAATCCCGATGCAATTTCTCTGTTTCATCAACACTCTGATAGTCCACAGATTACAGAATGACCGCAGATGTGCATCGGAAACTACTACTGGTCTTCCAGGGAACGATCAGAGAGTTGAATATTTGAGACATTACTCGCACGGAGGAAAGTGCGCATGGTGACTGTTGTATTTAATCCCGATGCAATTTCTGTGTTTCATCAACAGTCTGATAGTCCACAGATTACAGAATGCCACCAGATGTGCATCGGAAACTGCTACTGGTCTTCCAGGGAACAATCAAAACGTAGTCTGTTTGAGACATTACTCCCGTGGAGGAAAGTGTGCATGATGACTGTTGTATTCAATCCCGATGCAATTTCTGTGTTTCACCAACAATCTGATAGTCCACAGATTACAGAATGCCTCCAGATGTGCATCGGAAACTACTACTGGTTTTCCAGGGAACGATCAAAACGTAGCCTGTTAGAGACATTACTCAAATGGAGGAAAGTGCGCATGGTGACTGTTGTATTCAATTCGGATGCAATTTCTGTGTTTCATCAACACTCTGATAGTCCACCGATTACAGAATGCCTCCAGATGTGCATCGGAAACTACTACTGGTCTTCCAGGGAACGATCAAAGCGTAGCCTGTTTGAGACATTACTCCCATGGACGAAGGTGCGCATGGTGTCTTTTGTATTCAATCCCGATGCAATTTCTGTGTTTCATCAACACTCTGATACTCCACAGATTACAGAATTCCTCCATATGTGCATCGGAAACTACTACTGGTCTTCCATTGAACGATCAAAGCGTAGACTGTTTGAGACATTACTCCAATGGAGGAAAGTGTGCAATGGTGACTGTTGTATTCAATCTCGATGCAATTTCTGTGTTTAATCAACAGTATGATGTCCACAGATTACAGAGTGCCACCAGATGTGCATCGGAAACTACTACTGGTCTTCCAGGGAACGATCAAATCATAGACTGTTTGAGACATTACTCACATGGAGGAAAGTGCGCATGGTGACTGTTGTATTCAATCCCGATGCAATTTCTGTGTTTCATCAACACTCTGATACTCCACAGATGACAGAATGACCCCAGATGTGCATCGGAAACTACTACTGGTCTTCCAGGGAACGATCAGAGCGGAGACTGTTTGAGACATTACTCGCATGGAGGAAAGTGCGCATGGTGACTGTTGTATTCAATCCCGATGCAATTTCTGTGTTTCATCAACAGTCTGATAGTCCACAGATTACAGAATGCCTCCAGATGTGCATCGGAAACTACTACTGGTCTTCCAGGGAACGATCAAAGCGTAGACTGTTTGAGACATTACTTGCATGGAGGAAAGTGCGCATGGTGACTGTTGTATTCAATCTCGATGCAATTTCTGTGTTTCATCAACAGTATGATGTCCACAGATTACAGAGTGCCACCAGATGTGCATCGGAAACTACTACCGGTCTTCCAGGGAACGATCAGAGCGTAGAATGTTTGAGACATTACTTGCATATAGGAAAGTGCGCATGGTGACTTTTGTATTCAATCCCGATGCAATTTCTGTGTTTCATCAACAGTCTGATAGTCCACAGATTACAGAATGCCACCAGATGTACATCGGAAACTACTACTAGTCTTCCAGGGAACGATCAAAGCGTAGTCTGTTTGAGACATTACTCCCATGGAGGAAAGTGCCCATGGTGACTGTTGTATTTAATCCCGATGCAATTTCTGTGTTTCATCAACACTCTGATAGTCCACAGATAAGAGAATGCCACCAGATGTGCATCGGAAACTGCTACTGGTCTTCCAGGGAACGATCAAAACGTAGTCTGTTTGAGACATTACTCCCGTGGAGGAAAGTGCGCATGATGACTGTTGTATTCAATCCCGATGCAATTAATGTGTTTCATCAACACACTAATAGTCCACAGATTACAGAATGCCCCCAGATGTGCATCGGAAACTACTACTGGTCTTCCAGGGAACGATCAAAGCGTAGTCTGTTTGAGACATTACTCCCATGGACGAAGGTGCGCATGATGTCTGTTGTACTCAATCCCGATGCAATTTCTGTGTTTCATCAACACTCTGATACTCCACAGATTACAGAATGCCTCCATACGTGCATCGGAAACTACGACTGGTCTTCCAGGGAACGATCAAAGCGTAGACTGTTTGAGACATTACTCCCTTGGAGGAAAGTGCGGATGCTGACTGTTGTATTCAATCCAGATGCAATTTCTGTGTTTCATCAACACTCTGATAGTCCACAGATTACAGAATGCCTCCAGATGTGCATCGGAACCTACTACTGGTCGTCCAGGGAACGATCAAAGCGTAGACTGTTTGAAACATTACTCCCATGGAGGAAGGTGCGCATGGTGACTGTTGTATTCAATCTCGATGCAATTTCTGTGCTTAATCAACAGTCTGATAGTCCACAGATTACAGAGTGCCAAGAGATGTGCATCGGAAACTACTACTGGTCTTCCAGCTAACGATCAAAGCGTAGACTGTTTGAGACATTACTCCCGTGGGGGGAAAGTGCGCATGATGACTGTTGTATTCAATCCCGATGCAATTTCTGTGTTTCACCAACAATCTGATAGTCCACAGATTACAGAATGCCTCCAGATGTGCATCGGAAACTACTACTGGTTTTCCAGGAAACGATCAAAACGTAGTCTGTTTGAGACATTACTCAAATGGAGGAAAGTGCGCATGGTGACTGTTGTATTCAATTCCGATGCAATTTCTGTTTTTCATCAACACTTTGATAGTCCACAAATTACAGAATGCCTCCACATGTGCATCGGAAACTACTACTGGTCTTCCAGGGAACGATCAAAGCGTAGACTGTTTGAGACATTACTCCCATGGACGAAGGTGCGCATGGTGTCTTTTGTATTCAATCCCGATGCAATTTCTGTGTTTCATCAACACTCTGATACTCCACAGATTACAGAATTCCTCCATATGTGCATCGGAAACTACTACTGGTCTTCCATAGAACGATCAAAGCGTAGACTGTTTGAGACATTACTCCAATGGAGGAAAGTGCGCAATGGTGCCTGTTGTATTCAATCTCGATGCAATTTCTGTGTTTAATCAACAGTATGATGTCCACAGATTACAGAGTGCTAACAGATGTGCATCGGAAACTACTACTGGTCTTCCAGGGAACGATCAAATCATAGACTTTTTGAGACATTACTCACATGGAGGAAAGTGCGCATGGTAACTGTTGTATTCAATCCCGATGCAATTTCTGTGTTTCATCAACACTCTGATAGTCCACAGATTACAGAATGACCCCAGATGTGCATCGGAAACTACTACTGGTCTTCCAGGGAACGATCAGAGCGGAGACTGTTTGAGACATTACTCGCATGGAGGAAAGTGCGCATGGTGACTGTTGTATTCAATCCCGATGCAATTTCTGTGATTGAACAACACTCTGCTAGTGTAAAGATTACAGAATGCCTCCAGATGTGCATCGGAACCTACTACTGGTCTTCCAGTTAACGATAAAAGCGTAGACTGTTTGAGACATTACTCCCATGGAGGAAATTGCGCATGGTGACTTTTGTATTCAATCCCAATGCAATATCTGTGTTTCATCAACACTCCGATAGTCCAAAGCTTACAGAATGCCACCAGATGTGCAACGGAAACTACTACTGGTCTTCCAGGGAACGATCAAAACGTAGACTCTTTGAGACATTACTCCCGTGGAGGGAAGTGTGCATGATTACTGTTGTATTCAATCCCGATGCAATTTCTGTGTTTCATCAACACTCTGATAGTTCACAGATTACAGAATGCCTCAAGATGTGCATCGGAAACTACTACTGGTCTTCCAGGGAACGATCAAAGCGTAGACTGTTTGAGACATTACTCCCATGGAGGAAAGAGCACATGGTGACTGTTGTATTCAATCCCGATGCAATTTCTATGTTTCATCAACAGTCTGATAGTCCACTGATTATAGAAGGCCTCTAGATGTGCATCGGAAACTACTACTGGTCTTCCAGGGAACGATCAAAGCGTAGACTGTTTGAGACATTACTCCCATGGAGGGAAGTGCGAATGGTGATTGTTGTATTTAACCCGATGCAATTTCTGTGTTTCATCAAAACTCTGATAGTCCACAGATTACAGAATGACCCCAGATGTGCATCGGAAACTACTACTGGTCTTCCAGGGAACGATCAAAGCGTAGACTGTTTGTGACATTACTCCCATGGAGGAAAGTGCGCATGGTGACTGTTGTATTCAATCCCGATGCAATTTCTATGTTTCATCAACAGTCTGATAGTCCACAGATTATAGAAGGCCTCTAGATGTGCATCGGAAACTACTACTGGTCTTCCAGGGAACGATCAAAGCGTAGACTGTTTGAGACATTACTCCCATGGAGGGAAGTGCGAATGGTGACTGTTGTATTTAACCCGATGCAATTTCTGTGTTTCATCAAAACTCTGATAGTCCACAGAATACAGAATGACCCCAGATGTGCATCGGAAACTACTACTGGTCTTCCAGGGAACGATCAGAGCGTAGACTGTTTGAGACATTACTCACATGGAGGAAAGTGCGCATGGTGACTGTTGTATTCAATCCCGACGCAATTTCTGTGTTTCATCAACAGTCTGATAGTCCACAGATTACAGAATGTTTCCAGATGTGCATCGGAAACTACTACTGGTTTTCCAGGGAACGATCAAAACGTAGACTGTTAGAGACATTACTCAAATGGAGGAAAGTGCGCATGGTGACTGTTGCATTCAATCCCGATGCAATTTCTGTGTTTCATCAACACTCTGATAGTCCACAGATTACAGAATGCCTCCAGATGTGCATCGGAAACTACTACTGGTCTTCCAGGGAACGATCAAAGCGTAGACTGTTTGAGACATTACTCCCATGGACGAACGTGCGCATGGTGTCTGTTGTATTCAATCCCGATGCAATTTCTGTGTTTCATCAACACTCTGATACTCCACAGATTACAGAATGCCTCCATATGTGCATCGGAAACTACTACTGGTCTTCCAGGGAACGATCAAAGCGTAGACTCTTTGAGACATTACTCCAATGGAGGAAAGTGCGCATGGTGACTGTTGTATTCAATCTCGATGCAATTTCTGTGTTTCATCAACACTCTGATACTCCACAGATTACAGAGTGCCACCAGATGTGCATCGGAAACTACTACTGGTCTTCCAGGGAACGATCAGAGCGTAGACTGTTTGAGACATTACTCAAATGGAGGAAAGTGCGCATGGTGACTGTTGTATTCAATCCCGACGCAATTTCTGTGTTTCATCAACAGTCTGATAGTCCACAGATTACAGAATGCCTCCAGATGTGCATCGGAAACTACTACTGGTTTTCCAGGGAACGATCAAAACGTAGACTGTTAGAGACATTACTCAAATGGAGGAAAGTGCGCATGGTGACTGTTGTATTCAATCCCGATGCAATTTCTGTGTTTCATCAACACTCTGATAGTCCACAGATTACAGAATGCCTCCAGATGTGCATCGGAAACTACTACTGGTCTCCCAGGGAACGATCAAAGCGTAGACTGTTTGAGACATTACTCCCATGGACGAACGTGCGCATGGTGTCTGTTGTATTCAATCCCGATGCAATTTCTGTGTTTCATCAACACTCTGATAGTCCACAGATTACAGAATGCCTCCAGATGTGCATCGGAAACTACTACTGGTCTTCCAGGGAACGATCAAAGCGTAGACTGTTTGAGACATTACTCCCATGGACGAACGTGCGCATGGTGTCTGATGTATTCAATCCCGATGCAATTTCTGTGTTTCATCAACACTCTGATACTCCACAGATTACAGAGTGCCACCAGATGTGCATCGGAAACTACTACTGGTCTTCCAGGGAACGATCAAATCATAGACTGTTTGAGACATTACTCACATGGAGGAAAGTGCGCATGGTGACTGTTGTACTCAATCCCGATGCAATTTCTGTGTTTCATCAACACTCTGATAGTCCACAGATAAGAGAATGAACCCAGATGTGCATCGGAAACTACTACTGGTATTCCAGGGAACGATCAGAGCGGAGACTGTTTGAGACATTACTCGCATGGAGGAAAGTGCGCATGGTGACTGTTGTATTCAATCCCGATGCAATTTCTGTGATTGAACAACACTCTGCTAGTGTAAAGATTACAGAATACCTCTAGATATGCATCGGAACCTACTACTGGTCTTCCAGTTAACGATCAAAGCGTAGACTTTTTGAGACATTACTCCCATGGAGGAAAGTGCGCATAGTGACTTTTGTATTCAATCCCAATGCAATATCTGTGTTTCATCAACACTCCGATAGTCCAATGCTTACAGAATGCCACCAGATGTGCATCGGAAACTACTACTGGTCTTCCAGGGAACGATCAAAACGTAGACTCTTTGAGACATTACTCCCGTGGAGAGAAGTGCGCATGATTACTGTTGTATTCAATCCCGATGCAATTTCTGTGTTTCATCAACACTCTGATAGTCCACAGATGACAGAATGCCTTCAGATGTGTTTCGGAAACAACTACTGGTCTTCCAGGGAACGATCAGAGCGTAGACTGTTTGTGACATTACTCACATGGAGGAAAGTGCGCATGGTGACTGTTGTATTCAATCCCGACGCAATTTCCGTGTTTCATCAACAGTCTGATAGTCCACAGATTATAGAAGGCCTCTAGATGTGCATCGGAAGCTACTACTGGTCTTCCAGGGAACGATCAAAGCGTAGACTGTTTGAGACATTACTACCATGGAGGGAAGTGCGAATGGTGACTGTTGTATTCAACCCGATGCAATTTCAGTGTTTCATCAACACTCTGATAGTCCACAGATTACAGAATGACCCCAGATCTGCATCGGAAACTACTACTGGTCTTCGAGGGAACGATCAGAGCGTAGACTGTTTGTGACATTACTCACATGGAGGAAAGTGCGCATGGTGACTGTTGTATTCAATCCTGACGCAATTTCTGTGTTTCATCAACAGTCTGATAGTCCACAGATTCCAGAATGCCTCCAGATGTGCATCGGAAGCTACTACTGGTCTTCCAGGGAACGATCAAAGCGTAGACTGTTTGAGACATTACTCCCATGGAGGAAAGTGCGTATAATGACTGTTGTATTCAATCCCAATGCAAATTCTGTGTTTCATCAACACTCTGATAGTCCACAGATTACAGAATGCCACCAGACGTGCATCGGAAACTACTACTGGTCTTCCAGGGATCGATCAAAACGTAGACTGTTTGAGACATTACTCCCGTGGAGGAAAGTGCGCATGATGACTGTTGTATTCAATCCCGATGCAATTTCTGTGTTTCATCAACACCCTGATAGTCCACAGATTACAGAATGCCTCCAGATGTGCATCGGAAACTACTACTGGTCTTCCAGGGAACGATCAAAGCGTAGACTGTTAGAGACATTACTCAAATGGAGGAAAGGGCGCATGGTGACTGTTGTATTCAATCCCGATGCAATTACTGTGTTTCATCAACACTCTGGTAGTCCACAGATTACAGAATGCCTCCAGATGTGCATCGGAAACTACTACTGGTCTACCAGAGAACGATCAAAGCGTAGACTGTTAGAGACATTACTCAAATGGAGGAAAGTGCGCATGGTGACTGTTGTATTCAATCCCGATGCAATATCTGTGTTTCATCAACACTCTGATAGTCCACAGATCATAGAATACATCCAGATGTGCATCGGAAACTAACACTGGTGTTCCAGGGAACGATCAAAACGTAGACTGTTTGAGACATTACTAACATGGAGGAATGTGCGGATGGTGACTGTTGTATTCAATCCCGATGCAATTTCTCTGTTTCATCAACACTTTGAAGGTCCACAGATTACAGAATGCAACCAGATGTGCATCGGTAACTACTACTGGTCTTCCAGGGAGCGATCAAAGCGTAGACTGCTTCAGACATTACTCCCATTGAGGAAACTGCGCATGGTGACTTGTATTCAATCGCGATGCAATTTCTGTGTTTCATCAACAGTCTGATAGTCCACAGATTACAGTAAGCCTCCAGATGTGCATCGGAAACTACTACTGGTCTTCCAGGGAACGATCAAAGCGTAGACTGTTTGAGACATTACTCCCATGGACGAACGTGCGCATGGTGTCTGTTGTATTCAATCGCGATGCAATTTCTGTGTTTCATCAACACTCTGATACTCCACAGATTACAGAATGCCTCCATATGTGCATCGGAAACTACTACTGGTCTTCCACTGAACGATCAAAGCGTAGACTGTTTGAGACATTACTCCAATGGAGGAAAGTGCGCATGGTGACTGTTGTATTCAATCTCGATGCAATTTCTGTGTTTCATCAACAGTATGATGTCCACAGATTACAGAGTGCCACCAGATGTGCATCGGAAACTACTACTGGTCTTCCAGGGAACGATCAAAACATAGACTGTTTGAGACATTACTCACATGGAGGAAAGTGCGCATTGTGACTGTTGTATTCAATCCCGATGCAATTTCTCTGTTTCATCAACACTCTGATAGTCCACAGATTACAGAATGATCCCAGATGTGCTTCGGAAACTACTACTGGTCTTCCAGGGAACGATCAGAGCGGAGACTGTTTGAGACATTACTCGCATGGAGGAAAGTGCGCATGGTGACTTTTGTATTCAATCCCAATGCAATATCTGTGTTTCATCAACACTCTGATAGTCCACAGATGACAGAATGCCTCCAGATGTGCTTCGGAAACTACTACTGGTCTTCCAGGGAACGATCAAAGCGTAGACTGTTTGAGACATTACTTTTATGGAGGAAAGTGCGCATGATAACTGTTGTATTCAATCCCGATGCAATTTCTGTGATTGAACAACACTCTGCTAGTGCAAAGATTACAGAATGCCACCAGATGTGCATCGAAACCTACTACTGGTCTTCCAGTTAACGATCAAAGCGTAGACTGTTTGAGACATTACTCCCATGGAGGAAAGTGCGCATGGTGACTTTTGTATTCAATCGCAATGCAATATCTGTGTTTCATCAACACTCCGATAGTCCAAAGCTTACAGAATGCCACCAGATGTGCATCGGAAACTACTACTGGTCTTCCAGGGAACGATCAAAACGTAGACTCTTTGAGACATTACTCCCGTGGAGGTAAGTGCGCATGATTACTGCTGTATTCAATCCCGATGCAATTTCTGTGTTTCATCAACACTCTGATAGTCCACAGATGACAGAATGCCTCCAGATGTGCTTCGGAAACTACTACTGGTCTTCCAGGGAACGATCAAAGCGTAGACTGTTTGTGACATTACTTTTATGGAGGAAAGTGCGCATGGTAACTGTTGTATTCAATCCCGATGTAATTTCTGTGTTTCATCAACACTCTGATAGTCCACAGATTGCAGAATGCCTCAAGATGTGCATCGGAAACTACTGCTGGTCTTCCAGGGAACGATCAAAGCATAGACTGTCTGAGACATTACTCCCATGGAGGAATGTGACCATGGTGACTGTTGTATTCAATCCCGATGCAATTTCTATGTTTCATCAACAGTCTGATACTCCACAGATTATAGAAAGCCTCTAGATGTGCATCGGAAACTACTACTGGTCTTCCAGGGAACGATCAAAGCGTAGACTGTTAGAGACATTACTCAAATGGAGGGAAGTGCGCATGGTGATTGTTGTATTCAATCCCAATGCAATTTCTGTGTTTCATCAACACTCTGATAGTCCACAGATTACAGAGATGACCCCAGATGTGCATCGGAAACTACTACTGGTCTTCCAGGGAACGATCAGAGCGTAGACTGTTTGAGACATTACACGCATTGGAGGAAAGTGCGCATGGTGAATGTTGTATTCAATCCCGACGCAATTTCTGTGTTTCATCAACAGTCTGATAGTCCACAGATTATAGAAGGCCTCTAGATGTGCATCGGAAACTACTACTGGTCTTCCAGGGAACGATCAGAGCGTAGACTGTTTGAGACATTACTCACATGGAGGAATGTGCGCATGGTGACTGTTGTATTCAATCCCAATGCAATTTCTGTGTTTCATCAACACTCTGATAGTCCACAGATTAGAGAATTCCTCCAAATGTGCATCGGAAACTACTACTGGTCTTCCAGGGAACGATCAAAGCGTAGACTGTTAGAGACATTACTCAAATGGAGGAAAGCGCGCATGGTGACTGTTGTATTCAATCCCGATGCAATTACTGTGTTTCATCAACACTCTGATAGTCCAACGATTACAGAATGCCTCTAGATGTGCATCGGAAAGTACTACTGGTCTTCCAGGGAAAGATCAAAGCGTACACTGTTTGAGACATTACTCCCATGGAGGAAGGTGCGCATGATGACTGTTGTATTCAATCCCGATGCAATTTCTGTGTTTCAACAACACTTTGAAGGTCCACAGATTACAGAATGCAACCAGATGTGCATCGGTAACTACTACTGGTCTTCCAGGGAGCGATCAAAGCGTAGACTGCATCAGACATTACTCCCATGGAGGAAACTGCGCATGGTGACTTGTATTCAATCGCGATGCAATTTCTGTGTTTCATCAACAGTCTGATAGTCCACAGATTACAGTAAGCCTCCAGATGTGCATCGGAAACTACTACTGGTCTTCCAGGCAACGATCAAAGCGTACACTGTTTGAGACATTACTCCCATGGAGGAAGGTGCGCATGATGACTGTTGTATTCAATCCCGATGCAATTTCTGTGTTTCATCAACACTCTGATAGTCCACAGATGACAGAATGCCTCCAGATGTGCTGCGGAAACTACTACTGGTCTTCCAGGGAACGATCAAAGCGTAGGCTGTTTGAGACATTACTTTTATGGAGGAAACTTCGCATGGTAACTGTTGTATTCAATCCCGATGCAATTTCTGTGTTTCATCAACACTCTGATAGTCCACAGATTATAGAAAGCCTCTAGATGTGCATCGGAAACTCCTACTGGTCTTCCAGGGAACGATCAAAGCGTAGACTGTTTGAGACATTACTCCCACGGAGGAAAGTGCGCATGGTGACTGTTGTATTCAATCCCGATGCAATTTCTGTGTTTCATCAACAGTATGATGTCCACAGATTACAGAGTGCCACCAGATGTGCATCGGAAACTATTACTGGTCTTCCAGGGAACGATCAAATCATAGACTGTTTGAGACATTACTCACATGGAGGAAAGTGCGCATGGTGACTGTTGTATTCAATCCCGATGCAATTTCTGTGTTTCATCAACACTCTGATAGTCCACAGATTACAGAATGACCCCAGATGTGCATCGGAAACTACTACTGGTCTTCCAGGGAACGATCAGAGCGTAGACTGTTTGAGACATTACTCGCATGGTGGAAAGTGCGCATGGTGACTGTTGTATTCAATCCCGACGCAATTTCTGTGTTTCATCAACAGTCTGATAGTCCATAGATTACAGAATGCCTCCAGATGTGCATCGGAAACTACTACTGGTTTTTAAGGGAACGATCAAAACGTAGACTGTTAGAGACATTACTGAAATGGAGGAAAGTGCGCATGGTGACTGTTGTATTCAATCCCGATGCAATTTCTGTGTTTCATCAACAATCTGATAGTCCACAGATTACAGAATGCCTCCAGATGTGCATCGGAAACTACTACTGGTCTTTCAGGGAACGATCAAAGCGTAGACTGTTTGAGACATTACTCGCATGGACGAACGTGCGCATGGTGTCTGATGTATTCAATCCCGATGCAATTTCTGTGTTTCATCAACACTCTGATACTCCACAGATTACAGAATGCCTCCATATGTGCATCGGAAACTACTACTGGTCTTCCAGGGAGCGATCAAAGCGAAGACTGTTTGAGACATTACTCCAATGGAGGAAAGTGCGGATGGTGACTGTTGTATTCAATCTCGATGCAATTTCTGGGTTTCATCAACAGTATGATGTCCACAGATTACAGAGTGCCACCAGATGTGCATCGGAAACTACTACTTGTCTTCCAGGGAACGATCGAATCATAGACTGTTTGAGACATTACTCACATGGAGGAAAGTGGACATGGTGACTGTTGTATTCAATCCCGATGCAATTTCTGTGTTTCATCAACACTCTGATAGTCCACAGATTACAGAATGAACCCAGATGTGCATCGGAAACTACGACTGGTCTTCCAGGGAACGATCAGAGCGGAGACTGTTTGAGACATTACTCGCATGGAGGAAAGTGCGCATGGTGACTGTTGTATTCAATCCCGATGCAATTTCTGTGATTGAACAACACTCTGCTAGTGTAAAGATTACAGAATGCCTCTAGATATGCATCGGAACCTACTACTGGTCTTCCAGTTAACAATTAAAGCGTTGACTGTTTGAGACATTACTCCCATGGAGGAAAGTGCGCATAGTGACTTTTGTATTCAATCCCAATGCATTATCTGTGTTTCATCAACACTCCGATAGTCCAATGCTTACAGAATGCCACCAGATGTGTATCGGAAACTACTACTGGTCTTCCAGGGAACGATCAAAACGTAGACTCTTTGAGACATTACTCCCGTGGAGGGAAGTGCGCATGATTACTGTTGTATTCAATCCCGAAGCAATTTCTGTGTTTCATCAACACTCTGATAGTCCACAGATGACAGAATGCCTTCAGATGTGCTTCGGAAACTACTACTGGTCTTCCAGGGAACGATCAGAGCATAGACTGTTTGTGACATTACTCACATGGAGGAAAGTGCGCATGGTGACTGTTGTATTCAATCCCGACGCAATTTCTGTGTTTCATCAACAGTCTGATAGTCCACAGATTATAGAAGGCCTCTAGATGTGCATCGGAAGCTACTACTGGTCTTCCAGGGAACGATCAAAGCGTAGACTGTTTGAGACATTACTACCATGGAGGGAAGTGCGAATGGTGACTGTTGTATTCAACCCGATGCAATTTCTGTGTTTCATCAACACTCTGATAGTCCACAGATTACAGAATGGCCCCAGATGTGCATCGGAAACTACTACTGGTCTTCCAGGGAACGATCAGAGCGTAGACTGTTTGTGACATTACTCACATGGAGGAAAGTGCGCATGGTGACTGTTGTATTCAATCCCGACGCAATTTCTGTGTTTCATCAACAGTCTGATAGTCCACAGATTCCAGAATGCCTCCAGATGTGCATCGGAAGCTACTACTGGTCTTCCAGGGAACGATCAAAGCGTAGACTGTTTGAGACATTACTCCCATGGAGGCATGTGCGTATAATGACTGTTGTATTCAATCCCAATGCAATTTCTGTGTTTCATCAACACTCTGATAGTCCACAGATTACAGAATGCCACCAGACGTGAATCGGAAACTACTACTGGTCTTCCAGGGATCGATCAAAACGTAGACTGTTTGAGACATTACTCCCGTGGAGGAAAGTGCGCATGATGACTGTTGTATTCAATCCCGATGCAATTTCTGTGTTTCATCAACACCCTGATAGTCCACAGATTACAGAATGCCTCCAGATGTGCATCGGAAACTACTACTGGTCTTCCAGGGAACGATCAAAGCGTAGACTGTTAGAGACATTACTCAAATGGAGGAAAGGGCGCATGGTGACTGTTGTATTCAATCCCGATGCAATTACTGTGTTTCATCAACACTCTGGTAGTCCACAGATTACAGAATGCCTCCAGATGTGCATCGGAAACTACTACTGGTCTTCCAGAGAACGATTAAAGCGTAGACTGTTAGAGACATTACTCAAATGGAGGAAAGAGCGCATGGTGACTGTTGTATTCAATCCCGATGCAATATCTGTGTTTCATCAACACTCTGATAGTCCATAGATTAGAGAATACATCCAGATGTGCATCGGAAACTAACACTGGTGTTCCAGGGAACGATCAAAACGTAGACTGTTTGAGACATTACTAACATGGAGGAATGTGCGGATGGTGACTTTTGTATTCAATCCCGATGCAATTTCTGTGTTTCATCAACACTTTGAAGGTCCACAGATTACAGAATGCAACCAGATGTGCATCGGTAACTACTACTGGTCTTCCAGGGAGCGATCAAAGCGTAGACTGCTTCAGACATTACTCCCATTGAGGAAACTGCGCATGGTGACTTGTATTCAATCGCGATGCAATTTCTGTGTTTCATCAACAGTCTGATAGTCCACAGATTACAGTAAGCCTCCAGATGTGCATCGGAAACTACTACTGGTCTTCCAGGGAACGATCAAAGCGTAGACTGTTTGAGACATTACTCCCATGGACGAACGTGCGCATGGTGTCTGTTGTATTCAATCGCGATGCAATTTCTGTGTTTCATCAACACTCTGATACTCCACAGATTACAGAATGCCTCCATATGTGCATCGGAAACTACTACTGGTCTTCCAGGGAACGATCAAAGCGTAGACTGTTTGAGACATTACTCCAATGGAGGAAAGTGCGCATGGTGACTGTTGTATTCAATCTCGATGCAATTTCTGGGTTTCATCAACAGTATGATGTCCACAGATTACAGAGTGCCACCAGATGTGCATCGGAAACTACTACTTGTCTTCCAGGGAACGATCAGAGCGTAGACTGTTTGAGACATTACTCGCATGGAGGAAAGTGCGCATGGTGACTGTTGTATTCAATCCCGACGCAATTTCTGTGTTTCATCAACAGTCTGATAGTCCACAGATTCCAGAATGCCTCCAGATGTGCATCGGAAGCTACTAGTGGTCTTCCAGGGAACGATCAATGCGTAGACTGTTTGAGACATTACTCCCATGGAGGCATGTGCGTATAATGACTGTTGTATTCAATCCCAATGCAATTTCTGTGTTTCATCAACACCCTGATAGTCCACAGATTACAGAATGCATCCAGATGTGCATCGGAAACTACTACTGGTCTTCCAGGGAACGATCAAAGCGTAGACTGTTAGAGACATTACTCAAATGGAGGAAAGGGCGCATGGTGACTGTTGTATTCAATCCCGATGCAATTACTGTGTTTCATCAACACTCTGGTAGTCCACAGATTACAGAATGCCTCCAGATGTGCATCGGAAACTACTACTGGTCTTCCAGAGAACGATTAAAGCGTAGACTGTTAGAGACATTACTCAAATGGAGGAAAGAGCGCATGGTGACTGTTGTATTCAATCCCGATGCAATATCTGTGTTTCATCAACACTCTGATAGTCCACAGATTATAGAATACATCCAGATGTGCATCGGAAACTAACACTGGTGTTCCAGGGAGCGATCAAAGCGTAGACTGCTTCAGACATTACTCCCATTGAGGAAACTGCGCATGGTGACTTGTATTCAATTGCGATGCAATTTCTGTGTTTCATCAACATTCTGATAGTCCACAGATTACAGTAAGCCTCCAGATGTGCATCGGAAACTACTACTGGTCTTCCAGGGAACGATCAAAGCGTAGACTGTTTGAGACATTACTCCCATGGACGAACGTGCGCATGGTGTCTGTTGTATTCAATCGCGATGCAATTTCTGTGTTTCATCAACACTCTGATACTCCACAGATTACAAAATGCCTCCATATGTGCATCGGAAACTACTACTGGTCTTCCAGGGAACGATCAAAGCGTAGACTGTTTGAGACATTACTCCAATGGAGGAAAGTGCGCATGGTGACTGTTGTATTCAATCTCGATGCAATTTCTGTGTTTCATCAACAGTATGATGTCCACAGATTACAGAGTGCCACCAGATGTGCATCGGAAACTACTACTGGTCTTCCAGGGAACGATCAAAACATAGACTGTTTGAGACATTACTCACATGGAGGAAAGTGCGCATGGTGACAGTTGTATTCAATCCCGATGCAATTTCTGTGTTTCATCAACACTCTGATAGTCCACAGATTACAGAATGATCCCAGATGTGCATCGGAAACTACTACTGGTCTTCCAGGGAACGATCAGAGCGGAGACCGTTTGAGACATTACTCGCATGGAGGAAAGTGGGCATGGTGACTGTTGTATTCAATCCCGTTGCAATTTCTGTGATTGAACAACACTCTGCTAGTGTAAAGATTACAGAATGCCTCCAGATGTGCATCGAAAACTACTACTGGTCTTCCAGTTAACGATCAAAGCGTAGACTGTTTGAGACATTACTCCCATGGAGGAAAGTGCGCATGGTGACTATTGTATTCAATCCCAATGCAATATCTGTGTTTCATCAACACTCCGATAGTCCAAAGCTTACAGAATGCCACCAGATGTGCATCGGAAACTACTACTGGTCTTCCAGGGAACGATCAAAGCGTCTACTGTTTGAGACATTACTTTTATGGAGGAAAGTGCGCTTGGTAACTGTTGTATTCAATCCCGATGCAATTTCTGTGTTTCATCAACACTCTGATAGTCCACAGATTACAGAATGCCTCAAGATGTGCATCGGAAACTACTGCTGGTCTTCCAGGTAACGATCAAAGCGTAGACTGTTTGAGACATTACTCCCATGGATAAAGTGACCATGGTGACTGTTGTATTCAATCCCGATGCAATTTCTATGTTTCATCAACAGTCTGATACTCCACAGATTATAGAAAGCCTCTAGATGTGCATCGGAAACTACTACTGGTCTTCCATGGAACGATCAGAGCGTAGACTGTTTGAGACATTACTCGCATGGAGGAAAGTGCGCATGGTGAATGTTGTATTCAATCTCGACGCAATTTCTGTGTTTCATCAACAGTCTGATAGTCCACAGATTATAGAAGGCCTCTAGATGTGCATCGGAAACTACTACTGGTCTTCCAGGGAACGATCAAAACATAGACTGTTTGAGACATTACTCACATGGAGGAAAGTGCGCATGGTGACAGTTGTATTCAATCCCGATGCAATTTCTGTGTTTCATCAACACTCTGATACTCCACAGATTACAGAATGATCCCAGATGTGCATCGGAAACTACTACTGGTCTTCCAGGGAACGATCAGAGCGGAGACTGTTTGAGACATTACTCGCATGGAGGAAAGTGCGCATGGTGACTGTTGTATTCAATCCCGTTGCAATTTCTGTGATTGAACAACACTCTGCTAGTGTAAAGATTACAGAATGCCTCCAGATGTGCATCGAAAACTACTACTGGTCTTCCAGTTAACGATCAAAGCGTAGACTGTTTGAGACATTATTCCCATGGAGGAAAGTGCGCATGGTGACTTTTGTATTCAATCCCAATGCAATATCTGTGTTTCATCAACACTCCGATAGTCCAAAGCTTACAGAATGCCACCAGATGTGCATCGGAAACTACTACTGGTCTTCCAGGGAACGATCAAAGCGTAGACTGTTTGAGACATTACTCCCATGGACGAACGTGCGCATGGTGTCTGTTGTATTCAATCGCGATGCAATTTCTGTGTTTCATCAACACTCTGATACTCCACAGATTACAGAATGCCTCCATATGTGCATCGGAAACTACTACTGGTCTTCCAGGGAACGATCAAAGCGTAGACTGTTTGAGACATTACTCCAATGGAGGAAAGTGCGCATGGTGACTGTTGTATTCAATCTCGATGCCATTTCTGTGTTTCATCAACAGTATGATGTCCACAGATTACAGAATGCCTCAAGATGTGCATCGGAAACTACTGCTGGTCTTCCAGGGAACGATCAAAGCGTAGACTGTTTGAGACATTACTCCCATGGAGGAAAGTGACCATGGTGACTGTTGTATTCAATCCCGATGCAATTTCTATGTTTCATCAACAGTCTGATACTCCACAGATTATAGAAAGCCTCTAGATGTGCATCGGAAACTACTACTGGTCTTCCATGGAACGATCAGAGCGTAGACTGTTTGAGACATTACTCGCATGGAGGAAAGTGCGCATGATGAATGTTGTATTCAATCCCGACGCAATTTCTGTGTTTCATCAACAGTCTGATAGTCCACAGATTATAGAAGGCCTCTAGATGTGCATCGGAAACTACTACTGGTCTTCCAGGGAACGATCAGAGCGTAGACTGTTTGAGACATTACTCACATGGAGGAATGTGCATATGGTGACTGTTGTATTCAATCCCAATGCAATTTCTGTGTTTCATCAACACTCTGATAGTCCACAGATTACAGATTGCCTCCAAATGTGCATCGGAAACTACTACTGGTCTTCCATGGAACGATCAAAGCGTAGACTGTTTGAGACATTACTCGCATGGAGGAAAGTGCGCATGATGAATGTTGTATTCAATCCCGACGCAATTTCTGTGTTTCATCAACAGTCTGATAGTCCACAGATTATAGAAGGCCTCTAGATGTGCATCGGAAACTACTACTGGTCTTCCAGGGAACGATCAGAGCGTAGACTGTTTGAGACATTACTCACATGGAGGAATGTGCATATGGTGACTGTTGTATTCAATCCCGATGCAATTACTGTGTTTCATCAACACTCTGATAGTCCACAGATTACAGAATGCCTCCAGATGTGCATTGGTAACTAACACTGGTCTTCCAGGGAAAGATCAAAGCGTAGACTGTTAGAGACATTACTCAAATGGAGGAAAGAGCGCATGGTGACTGTTGTATTCAATCCCGATGCAATTTCTGTGTTTCATCAACACTCTGATAGTCCACAGATGACAGAATGCCTCCAGATGTGCTGCGGAAACTACTACTGGTCTTCCAGGGAACGATCAAAGCGTAGACTGTTTGAGACATTACTTTTATGGAGGAAACTTCGCATGGTAACTGTTGTATTCAATCCCGATGCAATTTCTGTGTTTCATCAACACTCTGATAGTCCACAGATTACAGAATGCCTCAAGATGTGCATCGGAAACTACTGCTGGTCTTCCAGGGAACGATCAAAGCGTAGACTGTTTGAGACATTACTCCCATGGAGGAGAGTGCCCATGGTGACTGTTGTATTCAATCCCGATGCAATTTCTATGTTTCATCAACAGTCTGATACTCCACAGGTTATAGGAAGCCTCTAGATGTGCATCGGAAGCTACTACTGGTCTTCCAGGGAACGATCAAAGCGTAGACTGTTTGAGATATTACTCCCACGGAGGAAAGTGCGCATGGTGACTGTTGTATTCAATCCCGATGCAATTTCTGTGTTTCATCAACACTCTGATAGTCCACAGATTACAGAATGACCCCAGATGTGCATCGGAAACTACTACTGGTCTTCCAGGGAACGATCAGAGCGGAGACTGTTTGAGACATTACTCGCATGGAGGAAAGTGCGCATGGTGATTGTTGTATTCAATCCCGATGCAATTTCTGTGATTGAACAACACTCTGATAGTGTAAAGATTACAGAATGGCTCCAGATGTGCATCGGAACCTACTACTGGTCTTCCAGTTAACGATCAAAGCGTAGACTGTTTGGGACATTCCTCCCATGGAGGAAAGTGCGCATGGTGACTGTTGTATTCAATCTCGATATAATTTCTGTGTTTCATCAACAGTATGATGTCCACAGATTACAGAGTGCCACCAGATGTGCATCGGAAACTATTACTGGTCTTCCAGGGAACGATCAAATCATAGACTGTATGAGACATTACTCACATGGAGGAAAGTGCGCATGGTGACTGTTGTATTCAATCCCGATGCAATTTCTGTGTTTCATCAACACTCTGATAGTCCACAGATTACAGAATGACCCCAGATGTGCATCGGAAACTACTACTGGTCTTCCAGGGAACGATCAGAACGGAGACTGTTTGAGACATTACTCGCATGGAGGAAAGTGCGCATGGTGACTGTTGTATTCAATCCCGATGCAATTTCTGTGATTGAACAACACTCTGATAGTGTAAAGATTACAGAATGGCTCCAGATGTGCATCGGAACCTACTACTGGTCTTCCAGTTAACGATCAAAGCGTAGACTGTTTGAGACATTACTCCCATGGAGGAAAGTGCGCATGGTGACTTTTGTATTCAATCCCGATGCAATACCTATGTTTCATCAACACTCCGATAGTCCAAAGCTTACAGAATGCCACCAGATGTGCATCGGAAACTACTACTGGTCTTCCAGGGAACGATCAAAACGTAGACTCTTTGAGACATTACTCCCGTGGAGGAAAGTGCGCATGATGACTGTTGTATTCAATCCCGATGCAGTTTCTGTGTTTCATCAACACTCTGATAGTCCACAGATGACAGAATGCCTCCAGATGTGCTTCGGAAACTACTACTGGTCTTCCAGGGAACGATCAAAGCGTAGACTGTTTGAGACATTACTTTTATGGAGGAAAGTGCGCATGGTAACTGTTGTATTCAATCCCGATGCAATATCTGTGTTTCATCAACACTCTGATAGTCCACAGATTACAGAATGCCTCAAGATGTGCATCGGAAACTACTGCTGGTCTTCCAGGGAACGATCAAATCGTAGACTGTTTGAGACATTACTCCCATGGAGGAAAGTGCGCATGGTGACTGTTGTATTCAATCCCGATGCAATTTCTATGTTTCATCAACAGTCTGATAGTCCACAGATTATAGAAGGCCTCTAGATGTGCATCGGAAAGTACTACTGGTCTTCCAGGGAACCATCAAAGCGTAGACTGTTTGAGATATTACTCCCATGGAGGGAAGTGCGAATGTTTACTGTTGTATTCAATCCCGATGCAATTTCTGTGTTTCATCAACACTCTGATAGTCCACAGATTACAGAATGACCCCAGATGTGCATCGGGAACTACTACTGGTCTTCCAGGGAACGATCAGAGCGTAGACTGTTTGAGACATTACTCGCATGGAGGAAAGTGCGCATGGTGACTGTTGTATTCAATCCCGATGCAATTTCTGTGTTTTATCAACATTCTGATAGTCCAGTGATTCCAGAATGCCTCCAGATGTGCATCGGAAGCTACTACTGGTCTTCCAGGGAACGATCAAAGCGTAGACTGTTCGAGAGATTACTCCCATGGAGGAAAGTGCGCATAATGACTGTTGTATTCAATCCCGATGCAATTTCTGTGTTTCATCAACACTCTGATAGTCCACAGATTACAGAATGCCTCCAGATGTGCATCGGAAACTACTACTGGTCTTCCAGGGAACGATCAAAGCGTAGACTGTTAGAGACATTACTCAAATGGAGGAAAGTGCGCATGGTGACTGTTGTATTCAATCCCAATGCAATTTCTGTGTTTCATCAACACTCTGATAGTCCACAGATTACAGAATGACCCCAGATGTGCATCGGAAACTGCTACTGGTCTTCCAGGGAACGATCAGAGCGTAGACTGTTTGAGACATTACTCGAATGGAGGAAAGTGAGCATGGTGAATGTTGTATTCAATCCCGACGCAATTTCTGTGTTTCATCGACAGTCTGATAGTCCACAGATTCCAGAATGCCTCCAGATGTGCATCGGAAGCTACTACTGGTCTTCCAGGGAACGATCAAAGCGTAGACTGTTTGAGACATTACTCCCATGGAGGAAAGTACGCATAATGACTGTTGTATTCAATCCCGATGCAATTTCTGTGTTTCATCAACACTCTGATAGTCCACAGATTACAGAATGACCCCAGATGTGCATCGGAAACTGCTACTTGTCTTCCAGGGAACGATCAGAGCGTAGACTGTTTGAGACATTACTCGAATGGAGGAAAGTGCGCATGATGACTGTTGTATTCAATCCCGATGCAATTTCTGTGTTTCACCAACACTCTGATAGTCCACAGATTACAGAATGCCTCCATATGTGCATCGGAAACTACTACTGGTCTTCCAGGGAACGATCAAAAGGTAGACTGATTGAGACATTACTCCCATGGAGGAAAGTGCGCATGGTGACTGTTGTATTCAATCTCGATGCAATTTCTGTGTTTCATCTACAGTCTGATAGTCCACAGATTACAGAGAGCAACCAGATGTGCATCAGAAACTACGACTGGTCTTCCAGGGAACGATAAAAGCGTAGACTGTTGGAGACATTACTCCCATGGAGGAAAGTGAGCATGGTGACGGTTGTATTCAATCCCGATGCAATATCTGTGTTTCATCAACACTCCGATGGTCCACAGATTATAGAATACATCCAGATGTGCATCGGAAACAAACACTGGTGTTCCAGGGAACGATAAAGCCGTAGACTGTTAGAGACATTACTCCCTTGGAGGAAAGTGCGCATGGTGACGGTAGTATTCAATCCCGATGCAATATCTATGTTTCATCAACACTCTGATAGTCCACAGATTATAGAATACATCCAGATGTGCATCGGAAACTAACACTGGTGTTCCAGGGAACGATGAAAACGTAGACTGTATGAGACATTACTAACATGGAGGAATGTGCGGATGGTGACTGTTGTATTCAATTACGATGCAATATCTGTGTTTCATCAACACTTTGAAGGTCCACAGATTACAGAATGCAACCAGATGTACATCGGTAACTACTACTGGTCTTCCAGGAAACGATCAAAGCGTAGACTGCTTGAGACATTACTCCCATGGAGGAAAGTGCGCATGGTGACTGTTGTATTCAACCCCCATGCAATTTCTGTGATTGAACAACACTCTGCTAGTGTAAAGATTACAGAATGCCTCAAGATGTGCATCGGAAACTAATACTGGTCTTCCAGTTAACGGTCAAAGCGTAGACTGTTTGAGACATTACTCCCATGGAGGAAAGTGCGTATGGTGACTGTTGTATTCAATCCCGATCCAATTTCCATGTTTCATCAACAGTCGGATAGTCCACAGATTATAGAAAGCCTCTAGATGTGCATCGGAAACTACTACTGGTCTTCCAGGGAACGATCAAAGTGTAGACTGTTTGAGACATTACTCCCATGGAGGGAAGTGCGAATGGTGACTGTTGTATTCAATCCCGATGCAATTTCTGTGTTTCAACAACACTCTGATAGTCCACAGATTACAGAATGACCCCAGATGTGCATCGGAAACTACTACTGGTCTTCCAGGGAACGATCAGAGCGTAGACTGTTTGAGACATTACTCGCATGGAGGAAAGTGCGCATGGTGACTGTTGTATTCAATCCCGACGCAATTTCTGTGTTTCATCAACAGTCTGATAGTCCACAGATTCAAGTATGCCTCCAGATGTGCATCGGAAGCTACTAATTGTCTTCCAGGGATTGATCATAGCGTAGACTGTTTGAGACATTACTCCCATGGAGGAAAGTGCGCATAATGACTGTTGTATTCAATCCCGATGCAATTTCTGTGTTTCATCAACACTCTGATGGTCCACAGATTACAGAATGCCACCAGACGTGCACCGGAAACTACTACTGGTCTTCCAGGGAACGATCAAAGCGTAGACTGTTAGGGACATTACTCAAATGGAGGAAAGTGCGCATGGTGACTGTTGTATTCAATCCCAATGCAATTTCTGTGTTTCATCAACACTCTGATACTCCACAGATTACAGAATGCCTCCATATGTGCATCGGAAACAACTACTGGTCTTCCAGGGAACGATCAAAGCGTAGACTGTTTGAGACATTACTCCAATGGAGGAAAGTGCGCATGGAGACTGATGTATTCAATCTCGATGCAATTTATGTGTTTCATCAACAGTATGATGTCCACAGATTACAGAGTGCCACCAGATGTACATCGGAAACTACTACTGGTCTTCCAGGGAACGATCAAATCATAGACTGTTTGAGACATTACTCACATGGAGCAAAGTGCGCATGGTGACTGTTGTATTCAATCCCGATGCAATTTCTGTGTTTCATCAACACTCTGATACTCCATAGATTACAGAATATCCCAGATGTGCATCGGAAACTACTACTGGTCTTCCAGGGAACGATCAGAGCGTAGACTGTTTGAGACATTACTCGCATGGAGGAAAGTGCGCATGGTGACTGTTGTATTCAATCCCGATGCAATTTCAGTGATTGAACAACACTCTGCTAGTGTAAAGATTACAGAATGCCTCCAGATGTGCATCGGAACCTACTACTGGTCTTCCAGTTAACGATCAAAGCGTAGACTGTTTGAGACATTACTCCCATGGAGGAAAGTGCGCATGGTGACTTTTGTATTCAATCCCAATGCAATATCTGTGTTTCATCAACACTCCGATAGTCCAAAGCTTACAGAATGCCACCAGATGTGCATCGGAAACTACTACTGGTCTTCCAGGGAACGATCAAAACGTAGACTCTTTGAGAAATTACTCCCGTGGAGGGAAGTGCGCATGATTACTGTTGTATTCAATCCCGATGCAATTTCTGTGATTGAACAACACTCTGCTAGTGTAAAGATTACAGAATGCCTCAAGATGTGCATCGGAAACTAATACTGGTCTTCCAGTTAACGGTCAAAGCGTAGACTGTTTGAGACATTACTCCCATGGAGGAAAGTACGCATAATGACTGTTGTATTCAATCCCGATGCAATTTCTGTGTTTCATCAACACTCTGATAGTCCACAGATTCCAGAATGCCTCCAGATGTGCATCGGAAGCTACTACTGGTCTTCCAGGGAACGATCAAAGCGTAGACTGTTTGAGACATTACTCCCATGGAGGAAAGTACGCATAATGACTGTTGTATTCAATCCCGATGCAATTTCTGTGTTTCATCAACACTCTGATAGTCCACAGATTACAGAATGACCCCAGATGTGCATCGGAAACTGCTACTGGTCTTCCAGGGAACGATCAGAGCGTAGACTGTTTGAGACATTACTCGAATGGAGGAAAGTGCGCATGATGACTGTTGTATTCAATCCCGATGCAATTTCTGTGTTTCACCAACACTCTGATAGTCCACAGATTACAGAATGCCTCCATATGTGCATCGGAAACTACTACTGGTCTTCCAGGGAACGATCAAAAGGTAGACTGATTGAGACATTACTCCCATGGAGGAAAGTGCGCATGGTGACTGTTGTATTCAATCTCGATGCAATTTCTGTGTTTCATCTACAGTCTGATAGTCCACAGATTACAGAGAGCAACCAGATGTGCATCAGAAACTACGACTGGTCTTCCAGGGAACGATAAAAGCGTAGACTGTTGGAGACATTACTCCCATGGAGGAAAGTGAGCATGGTGACGGTTGTATTCAATCCCGATGCAATATCTGTGTTTCATCAACACTCCGATGGTCCACAGATTATAGAATACATCCAGATGTGCATCGGAAACAAACACTGGTGTTCCAGGGAACGATAAAGCCGTAGACTGTTAGAGACATTACTCCCTTGGAGGAAAGTGCGCATGGTGACGGTAGTATTCAATCCCGATGCAATATCTATGTTTCATCAACACTCTGATAGTCCACAGATTATAGAATACATCCAGATGTGCATCGGAAACTAACACTGGTGTTCCAGGGAACGATGAAAACGTAGACTGTATGAGACATTACTAACATGGAGGAATGTGCGAATGGTGACTGTTGTATTCAATTACGATGCAATATCTGTGTTTCATCAACACTTTGAAGGTCCACAGATTACAGAATGCAACCAGATGTACATCGGTAACTACTACTGGTCTTCCAGGAAACGATCAAAGCGTAGACTGCTTGAGACATTACTCCCATGGAGGAAAGTGCGCATGGTGACTGTTGTATTCAACCCCCATGCAATTTCTGTGATTGAACAACACTCTGCTAGTGTAAAGATTACAGAATGCCTCAAGATGTGCATCGGAAACTAATACTGGTCTTCCAGTTAACGGTCAAAGCGTAGACTGTTTGAGACATTACTCCCATGGAGGAAAGTGCGTATGGTGACTGTTGTATTCAATCCCGATCCAATTTCCATGTTTCATCAACAGTCGGATAGTCCACAGATTATAGAAAGCCTCTAGATGTGCATCGGAAACTACTACTGGTCTTCCAGGGAACGATCAAAGTGTAGACTGTTTGAGACATTACTCCCATGGAGGGAAGTGCGAATGGTGACTGTTGTATTCAATCCCGATGCAATTTCTGTGTTTCAACAACACTCTGATAGTCCACAGATTACAGAATGACCCCAGATGTGCATCGGAAACTACTACTGGTCTTCCAGGGAACGATCAGAGCGTAGACTGTTTGAGACATTACTCGCATGGAGGAAAGTGCGCATGGTGACTGTTGTATTCAATCCCGACGCAATTTCTGTGTTTCATCAACAGTCTGATAGTCCACAGATTCAAGTATGCCTCCAGATGTGCATCGGAAGCTACTAATTGTCTTCCAGGGATTGATCATAGCGTAGACTGTTTGAGACATTACTCCCATGGAGGAAAGTGCGCATAATGACTGTTGTATTCAATCCCGATGCAATTTCTGTGTTTCATCAACACTCTGATGGTCCACAGATTACAGAATGCCACCAGACGTGCACCGGAAACTACTACTGGTCTTCCAGGGAACGATCAAAGCGTAGACTGTTAGGGACATTACTCAAATGGAGGAAAGTGCGCATGGTGACTGTTGTATTCAATCCCAATGCAATTTCTGTGTTTCATCAACACTCTGATACTCCACAGATTACAGAATGCCTCCATATGTGCATCGGAAACAACTACTGGTCTTCCAGGGAACGATCAAAGCGTAGACTGTTTGAGACATTACTCCAATGGAGGAAAGTGCGCATGGAGACTGATGTATTCAATCTCGATGCAATTTCTGTGTTTCATCAACAGTATGATGTCCACAGATTACAGAGTGCCACCAGATGTACATCGGAAACTACTACTGGTCTTCCAGGGAACGATCAAATCATAGACTGTTTGAGACATTACTCACATGGAGCAAAGTGCGCATGGTGACTGTTGTATTCAATCCCGATGCAATTTCTGTGTTTCATCAACACTCTGATACTCCATAGATTACAGAATATCCCAGATGTGCATCGGAAACTACTACTGGTCTTCCAGGGAACGATCAGAGCGTAGACTGTTTGAGACATTACTCGCATGGAGGAAAGTGCGCATGGTGACTGTTGTATTCAATCCCGATGCAATTTCAGTGATTGAACAACACTCTGCTAGTGTAAAGATTACAGAATGCCTCCAGATGTGCATCGGAACCTACTACTGGTCTTCCAGTTAACGATCAAAGCGTAGACTGTTTGAGACATTACTCCCATGGAGGAAAGTGCGCATGGTGACTTTTGTATTCAATCCCAATGCAATATCTGTGTTTCATCAACACTCCGATAGTCCAAAGCTTACAGAATGCCACCAGATGTGCATCGGAAACTACTACTGGTCTTCCAGGGAACGATCAAAACGTAGACTCTTTGAGAAATTACTCCCGTGGAGGGAAGTGCGCATGATTACTGTTGTATTCAATCCCGATGCAATTTCTGTGATTGAACAACACTCTGCTAGTGTAAAGATTACAGAATGCCTCCAGATGTGCATCGGAACCTACTACTGGTCTTCCAGTTAACGATCAAAGCGTAGACTGTTTGAGACATTACTCCCATGGAGGAAAGTGCGCATGGTGACTTTTGTATTCAATCCCAATGCAATATCTGTGTTTCATCAACACTCCGATAGTCCAAAGCTTACAGAATGCCACCAGATGTGCCTCGGAAACTACTACTGGTCTTCCAGGGAACGATCAAAGCGTAAACTGTTTGAGACATTACTTTTATGGAGGAAAGTGCGCATGGTAACTGTTGTATTTAATCCCGATGCAATTTCTGTGTTTCATCAACACTCTGATAGTCCACAGATTACAGATTGCCTCAAGATGTGCATCGGAAACTACTACTGGTCTTCCAGGGTACGATCAAAGCGTAGACTGTTTGAGACATTACTCCCATGGAGGGAAGTGCGAATGGTTACTGTTGTATTCAATCCCGATGCAATTTCTGTGTTTCATCAACACTCTGATAGTCCACAGATTACAGAATGATCCCAGATGTGCATCGGAAACTACTACTGGTCTTCCAGGGAACGATCAGAGCGGAGACTGTTTGAGACATTACTCGCATGGAGGAAAGTGCGCATGGTGACTGTTGTATTCAATCCCGATGCAATTTCTGTGATTGAACAACACTCTGCTAGTGTAAAGATTACAGAATGCCTCCAGATGTGCATCGGAACCTACTACTGGTCTTCCAGTTAACGATCATAGCGTAGACTGTTTGAGACATTACTCCCATGGAGGAAACTGCGCATGGTGACTTTGTATTCAATCCCAATGCAATATCTGTGTTTCATCAACAATCCGATAGTCCAAAGCTTACAGAATGCCACCAGATGTGCATCGGAAACTACTACTGGTCTTCCAGGGAACGATCAAAACGTAGACTCTTTGAGACATTACTCCCGTGGAGGGAAGTGCGCATGATTACTGTTGTATTCAATCCCGATGCAAGTTCTGTGTTTCATCAACACTCTGATAGTCCACAGATGACAGAATGCCTCCAGATGTGCTTCGGAAACTACTACTGGTCTTCCAGGGAACGATCAAAGCGTAGACTGTTTGAGACATTACTTTTATGGAGGAAAGTGCGCATGGTAACTGTTGTATTCAATCCCGTTGCAATTTCTGTGTTTCATCAACACTCTGATAGTTCACAGATTACAGAATGCCTCAAGATGTGCATCGGAAACTACTGCTGGTCTTCCAGGGAACGATCAAAGCGTAGACTGTTTGAGACATTACTCCCATGGAGGAAAGTGCGCATGGTGACTGTTGTATTCAATCCCGATGCAATTTCTATGTTTCATCAACAGTCTGATAGTCCACAGATTATAGAAGGCCTCTAGATGTGCATCGGAAACTACTACTGGTCTTCCAGGGAACGATCAAAGCGTAGACTGTTTGAGACATTACTCCCATGGAGGGAAGTGCGAAAGGTGATTGTTGTATTCAACCCGATGCAATTTCTGTGTTTCATCAACACTCTGATAGTCCACAGATTACAGAATGACCCCAGATGTGCATCGGAAACTACTACTGGTCTTCCAGGGAACGTTCAGAACGTAGACTGTTTGAGACATTACTCACATGGAGGAAAGTGTGCATGGTGACTGTTGTATTCAATCCCGACGCAATTTCTGTGTTTCATCAACAGTCTGATAGTCCACAGATTACAGAATGCCTCCAGATGTGCATCGGAAACTACTACTGGTCTTCCAGGGAACGATCAAAACGTAGACTCTTTGAGACATTACTCCCGTGGAGGAAAGTGCGCATGATGACTGTTGTATTCAATCCCGATGCAGTTTCTGTGTTTCATCAACACTCTGATAGTCCACAGATGACAGAATGCCTCCAGATGTGCTTCGGAAACTACTACTGGTCTTCCAGGGAACGATCAAAGCGTAGACTGTTTGAGACATTACTTTTATGGAGGAAAGTGCGCATGGTGACTGTTGTATTCAATCCCGATGCAATTTCTATGTTTCATCAACAGTCTGATAGTCCACAGATTATAGAAGGCCTCTAGATGTGGATCGGAAAGTACTACTGGTCTTCCAGGGAACGATCAAAGCGTAGACTGTTTGAGACATTTCTCCCATGGAGGGAAGTGCGAATGTTTACTGTTGTATTCAATCCCGATGCAATTTCTGTGTTTCATCAACACTCTGATAGTCCACAGATTACAGAATGACCCCAGATGTGCATCGGGAACTACTACTGGTCTTCCAGGGAACGATCAGAGCGTAGACTGTTTGAGACATTACTCGCATGGAGGAAAGTGCGCATGGTGACTGTTGTATTCAATCCCGATGCAATTACTGTGTTTTATCAACATTCTGATAGTCCAGTGATTCCAGAATGCCTCCAGATGTGCATCGGAAGCTACTACTGGTCTTCCAGGGAACGATCAAAGCGTAGACTGTTCGAGAGATTACTCCCATGGAGGAAAGTGCGCATGATGACTGTTGTATTCAATCCCGATGCAATTTCTGTGTTTCACCAACACACTGATAGTCCACAGATTACAGAATGCCTCCATATGTGCATCGGAAACTACTACTGGTCTTCCAGGGAACGATCAAAGGGTAGACTGATTGAGACATTACTCCCATGGAGGAAAGTGCGCATGGTGACTGTTGTATTCAATCTCGATGCAATTTCTGTATTTCATCTACAGTCTGATAGTCCACAGATTACAGAGAGCCACCAGATGTGCATCAGAAACTACGACTGGTCTTCCAGGGAACGATAAAAGCGTAGACTGTTGGAGACATTACTCCCATGGAGGAAAGTGAGCATGGTGACGGTTGTATTCAATCCCGATGCAATATCTGTGTTTCATCAACACTTCGATGGTCCACAGATTATAGAATACATCCAGATGTGCATCGGAAACAAACACTGGTGTTCCAGGGAACGATAAAGCCGTAGACTGTTAGAGACATTACTCCCTTGGAGGAAAGTGCGCATGGTGACGGTAGTATTCAATCCCGATGCAATATCTATGTTTTATCAACACTCTGATAGTCCACAGATTATAGAATACATCCAGATGTGCATCGGAAACTAACACTGGTGTTCCAGGGAACGATGAAAACGTAGACTGTTTGAGACATTACTAACATGGAGGAATGTGCGGATGGTGACTGTTGTATTCAATTACGATGCAATTTCTATCTTTCATCAACAGTCTGATAGTCCACAGATTATAGAAGGCCTCTAGATGTGCATCGGAAACTACTACTGGTCTTCCAGGGAACGATCAAAGCGTAGACTGTTTGAGACATTACTCCCATGGAGGGAAGTGCGAAAGGTGATTGTTGTATTCAACCCGATGCAATTTCTGTGTTTCATCAACACTCTGATAGTCCACAGATTACAGAATGACCCCAGATGTGCATCGGAAACTACTACTGGTCTTCCAAGGAACGATCAAAGCGTAGACTGTTTGAGACATTACTCCCATGGAGGGAAGTGCGAATGGTGACTGTTGTATTCAATCCCGATGCAATTTCTGTGTTTCAACAACACTCTGATAGTCCACAGATTACAGAATGCCACCAGATGTGCCTCGGAAACTACTACTGGTCTTCCAGGGAACGATCAAAGCGTAGACTGTTTGAGACATAACTTTCATGGAGGAAAGTGCGCATGGAGACTGATGTATTCAATCTCGATGCAATTTCTGTGTTTCATCAACAGTATGATGTCCACAGATTACAGAGTGCCACCAGATGTACATCGGAAACTACTACTGGTCTTCCAGGGAACGATCAAATCATAGACTGTTTGAGACATTACTCACATGGAGGAAAGTGCGCATGGTGACTGTTGTATTCAATCCCGATGCAATTTCTGTGTTTCATCAACACTCTGATACTCCATAGATTACAGAATATCCCAGATGTGCATCGGAAACTACTACTGGTCTTCCAGGGAACGATCAGAGCGTAGACTGTTTGAGACATTACTCGCATGGAGGAAAGTGCGCATGGTGACTGTTGTATTCAATCCCTATGCAATTTCAGTGATTGAACAACACTCTGCTAGTGTAAAGATTACAGAATGCCTCCAGATGTGCATCGGAACCTACTACTGGTCTTCCAGTTAACGATCAAAGCGTAGACTGTTTGAGACATTACTCCCATGGAGGAAAGTGCGCATGGTGACTTTTGTATTCAATCCCAATGCAATATCTGTGTTTCATCAACACTCCGATAGTCCAAAGCTTACAGAATGCCACCAGATGTGCATCGGAAACTACTACTGGTCTTCCAGGGAACGATCAAAACGTAGACTCTTTGAGAAATTACTCCCGTGGAGGGAAGTGCGCATGATTACTGTTGTATTCAATCCCGATGCAATTTCTGTGATTGAACAACACTCTGCTAGTGTAAAGATTACAGAATGCCTCCAGATGTGCATCGGAACCTACTACTGGTCTTCCAGTTAACGTTCAAAGCGTAGACTGTTTGAGACATTACTCCCATGGAGGAAAGTGCGCATGGTGACTTTTGTATTCAATCCCAATGCAATATCTGTGTTTCATCAACACTCCGATAGTCCAAAGCTTACAGAATGCCACCAGATGTGCCTCGGAAACTACTACTGGTCTTCCAGGGAACGATCAAAGCGTAAACTGTTTGAGACATTAATTTTATGGAGGAAAGTGCGCATGGTAACTGTTGTATTCAATCCCGATGCAATTTCTGTGTTTCATCAACACTCTGATAGTCCACAGAATACAGATTGCCTCAAGATGTGCATCGGAAACTACTGCTGGTCTTCCAGGGAACGATCAAAGCGCAGACTGTTTGCGACATTACTCCCATGGAGGAAAGTGCGCATGGTGACTGTTGTATTCAATCCCGATGCAATTTCTATGTTTCATCAACAGTCTGATAGTCCACAGATTATAGAAGGCCTCTAGATGTGCATCGGAAACTACTACTGGTCTTCCAGGGAACGATCAAAGCGTAGACTGTTTGAGACATTACTCCCATGGAGGGAAGTGCGAATGGTTACTGTTGTATTCAATCCCGATGCAATTTCTGTGTTTCATCAACACTCTGATAGTCCACAGATTACAGAATGATCCCAGATGTGCATCGGAAACTACTACTGGTCTTCCAGGGAACGATCAGAGCGGAGACTGATTGAGACATTACTCGCATGGAGGAAAGTGCGCATGGTGACTGTTGTATTCAATCCCGATGCAATTTCTGTGATTGAACAACACTCTGCTAGTGTAAAGATTACAGAATGCCTCCAGATGTGCATCGGAACCTACTACTGGTCTTCCAGTTAACGATCAAAGCGTAGACTGTTTGAGACATTACTCCCATGGAGGAAATTGCGCATGGTGACTTTGTATTGAATCGCAATGCAATATCTGTGTTTCATCAACACTCCGATAGTCCAAAGCTTACAGAATGCCACCAGATGTGCATCGGAAACTACTACTGGTCTTCCAGGGAACGATCAAAACGTAGACTCTTTGAGACATTACTCCCGTGGAGGGAAGTGCGCATGATTACTGTTGTATTCAATCCCGATGCAAGTTGTGTGTTTCATCAACACTCTGATAGTCCACAGATGACAGAATGCATCCAGATGTGCTTCGGAAACTACTACTGGTCTTCCAGGGAACGATCAAAGCGTAGACTGTTTGAGACATTACTTTTATGGAGGAAAGTGCGCATGGTAACTGTTGTATTCAATCCCGTTGCAATTTCTGTGTTTCATCAACACTCTGATAGTTCACAGATTACAGAATGCCTCAAGATGTGCATCGGAAACTACTGCTGGTCTTCCAGGGAACGATCAAAGCGTAGACTGTTTGAGACATTACTCCCATGGAGGAAAGTGCGCATGGTGACTGTTGTATTCAATCCCGATGCAATTTCTATGTTTCATCAACAGTCTGATAGTCCACAGATTATAGAAGGCCTCTAGATGTGCATCGGAAACTACTACTGGTCTTCCAGGGAACGATCAAAGCGTAGACTGTTTGAGACATTACTCCCATGGAGGGAAGTGAGAAAGGTGATTGTTGTATTCAACCCGATGCAATTTCTGTGTTTCATCAACACTCTGATAGTCCACAGATTACAGAATGACCCCAGATGTGCATCGGAAACTACTACTGGTCTTCCAGGGAACGTTCAGAACGTAGACTGTTTGAGACATTACTCACATGGAGGAAAGTGCGCATGGTGACTGTTGTATTCAATCCCGACGCAATTTCTGTGTTTCATCAACACTCTGATAGTCCACAGATTCCAGAATGCCTCCAGATGTGCATCGGAAGCTACTACTGGTCTTCCAGGGAACGATAAAAGCGTAGACTGTTTGAGACATTACTCCCGTGGAGGAAAGTGCGCATGATGACTGTTGTATTCAATCCCGATACAATTTCTGTGTTTCATCAACACTCTGATAGTCCACAGATTACAGAGTGCCTCCAATTGTGCATCGGAAACTACTACTGGTCTTCCAGGGAACGTTCAAAGCGTAGACTGTTTGAGACATTACTCCCATGGAGGCAGGTGCGCATGATGACTGTTGTATTCAATCCCGATGCAATTTCTGTGTTTCATCAACACTCTGATAGTCCACAGATTACAGAATGCCTCAAGATGTGCATCGGAAACTACTACTGGTCTTCCAGGGAACGATCAAAGCGTAGACTGTTTGAGACATTACTCCCATGGAGGAAAGTGCGCATGGTGACTGTTGTATTCAATCCCGATGCAATATCTATGTTTCATCAACACTCCGATAGTCCAAAGCTTACAGAATGCCACCAGATGTGCATCGGAAACTACTACTGGTCTTCCAGGGAACGATCAAAACGTAGACTCTTTGAGACATTACTCCCGTGGAGGAAAGTGCGCATGATGACTGTTGTATTCAATCCCGATGCTGTTTCTGTGTTTCATCAACACTCTGATAGTCCACAGATGACAGAATGCCTCCAGATGTGCTTCGGAAACTACTACTGGTCTTCCAGGGAACGATCAAAGCGTAGAATGTTTGAGACATTACTCCCATGGAAGTAAGTGCGCATGGTGACTGTTGTATTCAATCCCGATGCAATTTCTATGTTTCATCAACAGTCTGATAGTCCACAGATTATAGAAGGCCTCTAGATGTGCATCGGAAACTACTACTGGTCTTCCAGGGAACGATCAAAGCGTAGAATGTTTGAGACATTACTCCCATGGAGGGAAGTGCGAATGGTTACTGTTGTATTCAATCCCGATGCAATTTCTGTGTTTCATCAACACTCTGATAGTCCACAGATTACAGAATGACCCCAGATGTGCATTGTGAGCTACTACTGGTCTTCCAGGGAACGATCAGAGCGCAGACTGTTTGAGACATTACTCGCATGGAGGAAAGTGCGCATGGTGACTGTTGTATTCAATCCCGACGCAATTTCTGTGTTTTATCAACAGTCTGATAGTCCACAGATTCCAGAATGTCTCCAGATGTGCATCGGAAGCTACTACTGGTCTTCCAGGGAACGATCAAAGTTTAGACTGTTCGAGAGACTACTCCCATGGAGGAAAGTGCGCATAATGACTTTTGTATTCAATCCCGATGCAATTTCTGTGTTTCATCAACACTCTGATAGTCCACAGATTACAGAATGCCACCACACTTGCATCGGAAACTACTACTGGTCTTCCAGGGAACGATCAAAACGTAGACTGTTTGAGACATTACTCCTGTGGAGGAAAGTGCGCACGATGACTGTTGTATTCAATCCCGATGCAATTTCTGTGTTTCATCAACACTCTGATAGTCCACAGATTACAGAATGCCTCCAGATGTGCATCGGAAACTACCACTGGTCTTCCAGGGAACGAGCAAAGCGTAGACTGTTACAGACATTACTCAAATGGAGGGAAGTGCGCATGGTGACTGTTGTATTCAATCCCAATGCAATTTCTGTGTTTCATCAACACTCTGATAGTCCACAGATTACAGAATGCCTCCAAATGTGCATCGGAAACTACTACAGGTCTTCCAGGGAACGATCAAAGCGTAGACTGTTAGAGACATTACTCAAATGGAGGAAAGGGCGCATGGTGACTGTTGTATTCAATCCCGATGCAATTACTGTGCTTCATCAACACTCTGATAGTCCACAGATTACAGAATGCCTCCAGATGTGCATCGGAAACTACTACTGGTCTTCCAGGGAAAGATCAAATCGTAGACTGTTAGAGACATTACTCAAATGGAGGAAAGTGCGCATGGTGACTCTTGTATTCAATCCCGATGCAATTTCTGTGTTTCATCAACACTTTGAAGGTCCACAGATTACAGAATGCAACCAGATGTGCATCGGTAACTACTACTGGTCTTCCAGGGAGCGCTCAAAGCGTAGACTGCATCAGACATTACTCCCATGGAGGAAACTGCGCATGGTGACTTGTATTCAATCGCGATGCAATTTCTGTGTTTCATCAACAGTCTGATAGTCCACAGATTACAGTAAGCCTCCAGATGTGCATCGGAAACTACTACTGGTCTTCCAGGCAACGATCAAAGCGTAGACTGTTTGAGGCATTACTCCCATGGAGGAAGGTGCGCATGATGACTGTTGTATTCAATCCCGATGCAATTTCTGTGTTTCATCAACACTCTGATAGTCCACAGATGACAGAATGCCTCCAGATGTGCTGCGGAAACTACTACTGGTCTTCCAGGGAACGATCAAAGCGTAGAATGTTTGAGACATTACTTTTATGGAGGAAACTTCGCATGGTAACTGTTGTATTCAATCCCGATGCAATTTCTGTGTTTCATCAACACTCTGATAGTCCACAGATTACAGAATGCCTCCAAATGTGCATCGGAAACTACTACTGGTCTTCCAGGGAACGATCAAAGCGTAGACTGTTAGAGACATTACTCAACTGGAGGAAAGGGCGCATGGTGACTGTTGTATTCATACCCGATGCAATTACTGTGTTTCATCAACAATCTGATAGTCCACAGATTACAGAATGCCTCCAGATGTGCATCGGAAACTACTACTGGTCTTCCAGGGAAAGATCAAAGCGTAGACTGTTTGAGACATTACTCCCGTGGAGGAAAGTGCGCATGATGACTGTTGTATTCAATCCCGATGCAATTTCTGTGTTTCATCAACACTCTGATAGTCCACAGATTACAGAATGCCTCCAAATGTGCATCGGAAACTACTACTGGTCTTCCAGGGAACGATCAAAGCGTAGACTGTTTGAGACATTACTCCCATGGAGGAAGGTGCGCATGGTGACTGTTGTATTCAATCCCGATGCAATTACTGTGCTTCATCAACACTCTGATAGTCCACAGATTACAGAATGCCTCCAGATGTGCATCGGAAACTACTACTGGTCTTCCAGGGAAAGATCAAAGCGTACACTGTTAGAGACATTACTCAAATGCTGGAAAGTGCGCATGGCGACTGTTGTATTCAATCCCGATGCAATTTCTGTGTTTCATCAACACTTTGAAGGTCCACAGATTGCAGAATGCAACCAGATGTGCATCGGTACCTACTACTGGTCTTCCAGGGAGCGATCAAAGCGTAGACTGCATCAGACATTACTCCCATGGAGGAAACTGCGCATGGTGACTTGTATTCAATTGCGATGCAATTTCTGTGTTTCATCAACAGTCTGATAGTCCACAGATTACAGTAAGCCTCCAGATGTGCATCGGAAACTACTACTGGTCTTTTAGGCAACGATCAAAGCGTAGACTGTTTGAGACATTACTCCCATGGAGGAAGGTGCGCATGATGACTGTTGTATTCAATCCCGATGCAATTTATGTGTTTCATCAACACTCTGATAGTCCACAGATGACAGAATGCCTCCAGATGTGCTGCGGAAACTACTACTGGTCTTCCAGGGAACGATCAAAGCGTAGAATGTTTGAGACATTACTTTTATGGAGGAAACTTCGCATGGTAACTGTTGTATTCAATCCCGTTGCAATTTCTGTGTTTCATCAACACTCTGATAGTCCACAGATTACAGAATGCCTCAAGATGTGCATCGGAAACTACTGCTGGTCTTCCAGGGAACGATCAAAGCGTAGACTGTTTGAGACATTACTCACATGGAGGAAAGTGCGCATCGTGACTGTTGTATACAATCTCGATGCAATTTCTGTGTTTCATCAACAGTATGATGTCCACAGATTACAGAGTGCCACCAGATGTGCATCGGAAACTATTACTGGTCTTCCAGGGAACGATAAAATCATAGACTGTTTGAGACACTACTCACATGGAGGAAAGTGCGCTTGGTGACTGTTGTATTCAATCCCGATGCAATTTCTGTGTTTCATCAACACTCTGATAGTCCACAGATTACAGAATGACCCCAGATGTGCATCGGAAACTACTACTGGTCTTCCAGGGAACGATCAGAGCGGAGACTGTTTGAGACATAACTCGCATGGAGGAAAGTGCGCATTGTGACTGTTGTATTCAATCCCGATGCAATTTCTGTGATTGTACAACACTCTGCTAGTGTAAAGATTACAGAATGCCTCCAGATGTGCATCGGAACCTACTACTGGTCTTCCAGGGAAGGATCAGAGCGTAGACTGTTTGAGACATTACTCGCATGGAGGAAAGTGCGCATGGTGACTGTTGTATTCAATCCCGACGCAATTTCTGTGTTTTATCAACAGTCTGATAGTCCACAGATTCTAGAATGCCTCCAGATGTGCATCGGAAACTACTACTGGTCTTCCAGGGAACGATCAAAACGTAGACTGTTTGAGACATTACTCCCGTGGAGGAAAGTGCGCATGATGACTGTCGTATTCAATCCCGATGCAATTTCTGTGTTTCATCAACACTCTGATAGTCCACAGATTACAGAATGCCTCCAGATGTGCATCGGAAACTACTACTGGTCTTCCAGGGAACGATCAAAGCGTAGACTGTTTGAGACATTACTTTTATGGAGGAAAGTGCGCATGGTAACTGTTGTATTCAATCCCGATGCAATTTCTGTGTTTCATCAACACTCTGATAGTCCACAGATTACAGATGGCCTCAAGATGTGCATCGGAAACTACTGCTGGTCTTCCAGGGAACGATCAAAGCGTAGACTGTTTGAGACATTACTCCCATGGAGGAAAGTGCGCATGGTGACTGTTGTATTCAATCCCGATGCAATTTCTATGTTTCATCAACAGTCTGATAGTCCACAGATTATAGAAGGCCACTAGATGTTTATCGGAAACTACTACTGGTCTTCCAGGGAACGATCAGAGCGTAGACTGTTTGAGACATTACTCGCATGGAGGAAAGTGCGCATGGTGACTGTTGTATTCAATCCCGATGCAATTTCTGTGATTGAACAACACTCTGCTAGTGTAAAGATTACAGAATGCCTCCAGATGTGCATCGGAACCTACTACTGGTCTTCCAGGGAACGATCAGAGCGTAGACTGTTTGAGACATTACTCGCATGGAGGAAAGTGCGCATGGTGACTGTTGTATTCAATCCCGACGCAATTTCTGTGTTTTATCATCAGTCTGATAGTCCACAGATTCCAGAATGCCTCCAGATGTGCATCGGAAACTACTACTGGTCTTCCAGGGAACGATCAAAGCGTAGACTGTTCGAGACATTACTCCCATGGAGGAAAGTGCGCATAATGACTGTTGTATTCAATCCCGATGCAATTTCTGTGTTTCATCAACACTCTGATAGTCCACAGATTACAGAATGCCACCAGACTTGCATCGGAAACTACTACTGGTCTTCCAGGGAACGATCAAAACGTAGACTGTTTGAGACATTACTCCCGTGGAGGAAAGTGCGCAAGATGACTGTTGTATTCAATCCCGATGCAATTTCTGTGTTTCATCAACACTCTGATAGTCCACAGATTACAGAATGCCTCTAGATGTGCATCGGAAACTACTACCGGTCTTCCAGGGAACGATCAAAGCGTAGACTGTTAGAGACATTACTCAAATGGAGGAAAGTGCGCATGGTGACTGTTGTATTCAATCCCAATGCAATTTCTGTGTTTCATCAACACTCTGATAGTCCACAGATTACAGAATGACCCCAGATGTGCATCGGAAACTACTACAGGTCTTCCAGGGAACGATCAGAGCGTAGACTGTTTGAGACATTACTCGCATGGAGGAAAGTGCGCATGGTGAATATTGTATTCAATCCCGACGCAATTTCTGTGTTTCATCAACAGTCTGATAGTCCACAGATTCCAGAATGCCTCCAGATGTGCATCGGAAGCTACTACTGGTCTTCCAGGGAACGATCAAAGCGTAGACTGTTTGAGACATTACTCCCATTGAGGAAAGTGCGCATAATGACTGTTGTATTCAATCCCGATGCAATTTCTGTGTTTCATCAACACTCTGATAGTCCACAGATTACAGAATGCCACCAGACGTGCATCGGAAACTACTACTGGTCTTCCAGGGAAAGATCAAAGCGTAGACTGTTTGAGACATTACTCCCGTGGAGGAAAGTGCGCATGATGACTGTTGTATTCAATCCCGATACAATTTCTGTGTTTCATCAACACTCTGATAGTCCACAGATTACAGAGTGCCTCCAATTGTGCATCGGAAACTACTACTGGTCTTCCAGGGAACGTTCAAAGCGTAGACTGTTTGAGACATTACTCCCATGGAGGCAGGTGCGCATGATGACTGTTGTATTCAATCCCGATGCAATTTCTGTGTTTCATCAACACTCTGATAGTCCACAGATGACAGAATGCCTCCAGATGTGCTGCGGAAACTACTACTGGTCTTCCAGGGAACGTTCAAAGCGTAGACTGTTTGAGACATTACTTTTATGGAGGAAACTTCGCATGGTAACTGTTGTATTCAATCCCGATGCAATTTCTGTGTTTCATCAACACTCTGATAGTCCACAGATTACAGAATGCCTCAAGATGTGCATCGGAAACTACTACTGGTCTTCCAGGGAACGATCAAAGCGTAGACTGTTTGAGACATTACTCCCATGGAGGAAAGTGCGCATGGTGACTGTTGTATTCAATCCCGATGCAATATCTATGTTTCATCAACACTCCGATAGTCCAAAGCTTACAGAATGCCACCAGATGTGCATCGGAAACTACTACTGGTCTTCCAGGGAACGATCAAAACGTAGACTCTTTGAGACATTACTCCCGTGGAGGAAAGTGCGCATGATGACTGTTGTATTCAATCCCGATGCTGTTTCTGTGTTTCATCAACACTCTGATAGTCCACAGATGACAGAATGCCTCCAGATGTGCTTCGGAAACTACTACTGGTCTTCCAGGGAACGATCAAAGCGTAGAATGTTTGAGACATTACTTTTATGGAGGAAAGTGCGCATGGTAACTGTTGTATTCAATCCCGATGCAATTTCTGTGTTTCATCAACACTCTGATAGTCCACAGATTACAGACTGCCTCAAGATGTGCATCGGAAACTATTGCTGGTCTTCCAGGGAACGATCAAAGCGTAGACTGTTTGAGACATTACTCCCATGGAAGAAAGTGCGCATGGTGACTGTTGTATTCAATCCCGATGCAATTTCTATGTTTCATCAACAGTCTGATAGTCCACAGATTATAGAAGGCCTCTAGATGTGCATCGGAAACTACTACTGGTCTTCCAGGGAACGATCAAAGCGTAGAATGTTTGAGACATTACTCCCATGGAGGGAAGTGCGAATGGTTACTGTTGTATTCAATCCCGATGCAATTTCTGTGTTTCATCAACACTCTGATAGTCCACAGATTACAGAATGACCCCAGATGTGCATTGTGAACTACTACTGGTCTTCCAGGGAACGATCAGAGCGCAGACTGTTTGAGACATTACTCGCATGGAGGAAAGTGCGCATGGTGACTGTTGTATTCAATCCCGACGCAATTTCTGTGTTTTATCAACAGTCTGATAGTCCACAGATTCCAGAATGTCTCCAGATGTGCATCGGAAGCTACTACTGGTCTTCCAGGGAACGATCAAAGTTTAGACTGTTCGAGAGACTACTCCCATGGAGGAAAGTGCGCATAATGACTTTTGTATTCAATCCCGATGCAATTTCTGTGTTTCATCAACACTCTGATAGTCCACAGATTACAGAATGCCACCACACTTGCATCGGAAACTACTACTGGTCTTCCAGGGAACGATCAAAACGTAGACTGTTTGAGACATTACTCCTGTGGAGGAAAGTGCGCACGATGACTGTTGTATTCAATCCCGATGCAATTTCTGTGTTTCATCAACACTCTGATAGTCCACAGATTACAGAATGCCTCCAGATGTGCATCGGAAACTACCACTGGTCTTCCAGGGAACGAGCAAAGCGTAGACTGTTACAGACATTACTCAAATGGAGGGAAGTGCGCATGGTGACTGTTGTATTCAATCCCAATGCAATTTCTGTGTTTCATCAACACTCTGATAGTCCACAGATTACAGAATGCCTCCAAATGTGCATCGGAAACTACTACAGGTCTTCCAGGGAACGATCAAAGCGTAGACTGTTAGAGACATTACTCAAATGGAGGAAAGGGCGCATGGTGACTGTTGTATTCAATCCCGATGCAATTACTGTGCTTCATCAACACTCTGATAGTCCACAGATTACAGAATGCCTCCAGATGTGCATCGGAAACTACTACTGGTCTTCCAGGGAAAGATCAAATCGTAGACTGTTAGAGACATTACTCAAATGGAGGAAAGTGCGCATGGTGACTCTTGTATTCAATCCCGATGCAATTTCTGTGTTTCATCAACACTTTGAAGGTCCACAGATTACAGAATGCAACCAGATGTGCATCGGTAACTACTACTGGTCTTCCAGGGAGCGCTCAAATCGTAGACTGCATCAGACATTACTCCCATGGAGGAAACTGCGCATGGTGACTTGTATTCAATCGCGATGCAATTTCTGTGTTTCATCAACAGTCTGATAGTCCACAGATTACAGTAAGCCTCCAGATGTGCATCGGAAACTACTACTGGTCTTCCAGGCAACGATCAAAGCGTAGACTGTTTGAGGCATTACTCCCATGGAGGAAGGTGCGCATGATGACTGTTGTATTCAATCCCGATGCAGTTTCTGTGTTTCATCAACACTCTGATAGTCCACAGATGACAGAATGCCTCCAGATGTGCTGCGGAAACTACTACTGGTCTTCCAGGGAACGATCAAAGCGTAGAATGTTTGAGACATTACTTTTATGGAGGAAACTTCGCATGGTAACTGTTGTATTCAATCCCGATGCAATTTCTGTGTTTCATCAACACTCTGATAGTCCACAGATTACAGAATGCCTCCAAATGTGCATCGGAAACTACTACTGGTCTTCCAGGGAACGATCAAAGCGTAGACTGTTAGAGACATTACTCAACTGGAGGAAAGGGCGCATGGTGACTGTTGTATTCATACCCGATGCAATTACTGTGTTTCATCACAATCTGATAGTCCACAGATTACAGAATGCCTCCAGATGTGCATCGGAAACTACTACTGGTCTTCCAGGGAAAGATCAAAGCGTAGACTGTTTGAGACATTACTCCCGTGGAGGAAAGTGCGCATGATGACTGTTGTATTCAATCCCGATGCAATTTCTGTGTTTCATCAACACTCTGATAGTCCACAGATTACAGAATGCCTCCAAATGTGCATCGGAAACTACTACTGGTCTTCCAGGGAACGATCAAAGCGTAGACTGTTTGAGACATTACTCCCATGGAGGAAGGTGCGCATGGTGACTGTTGTATTCAATCCCGATGCAATTACTGTGTTTCATCAACACTCTGATAGTCCACAGATTACAGAATGCCTCCAGATGTGCATCGGAAACTACTACTGGTCTTCCAGGGAAAGATCAAAGCGTACACTGTTAGAGACATTACTCAAATGCTGGAAAGTGCGCATGGTGACTGTTGTATTCAATCCCGATGCAATTTCTGTGTTTCATCAACACTTTGAAGGTCCACAGATTGCAGAATGCAACCAGATGTGCATCGGTACCTACTACTGGTCTTCCAGGGAGCGATCAAAGCGTAGACTGCATCAGACATTACTCCCATGGAGGAAACTGCGCATGGTGACTTGTATTCAATCGCGATGCAATTTCTGTGTTTCATCAACAGTCTGATAGTCCACAGATTACAGTAAGCCTCCAGATGTGCATCGGAAACTACTACTGGTCTTTTAGGCAACGATCAAAGCGTAGACTGTTTGAGACATTACTCCCATGGAGGAAGGTGCGCATGATGACTGTTGTATTCAATCCCGATGCAATTTATGTGTTTCATCAACACTCTGATAGTCCACAGATGACAGAATACCTCCAGATGTGCTGCGGAAACTACTACTGGTCTTCCAGGGAACGATCAAAGCGTAGAATGTTTGAGACATTACTTTTATGGAGGAAACTTCGCATGGTAACTGTTGTATTCAATCCCGTTGCAATTTCTGTGTTTCATCAACACTCTGATAGTCCACAGATTACAGAATGCCTCAAGATGTGCATCGGAAACTACTGCTGGTCTTCCAGGGAACGATCAAAGCGTAGACTGTTTGAGACATTACTCCCATGGAGGAAAGTGCCCATGGTGACTGTTGTATTCAATCCCGATGCAGTTTCTATGTTTCATCAACAGTCTGATACTCCACAGATTATAGAAAGATTCTAGATGTGCATCGGAAACTACTACTGGTCTTCCAGGGAACGATCAAAGCGTAGACTGTTTGAGACAATACTCCCACGGAGGAAAGTGCGCATCGTGACTGTTGTATACAATCTCGATGCAATTTCTGTGTTTCATCAACAGTATGATGTCCACAGATTACAGAGTGCCACCAGATGTGCATCGGAAACTATTACTGGTCTTCCAGGGAACGATAAAATCATAGACTGTTTGAGACACTACTCACATGGAGGAAAGTGCGCTTGGTGACTGTTGTATTCAATCCCGATGCAATTTCTGTGTTTCATCAACACTCTGATAGTCCACAGATTACAGAATGACCCCAGATGTGCATCGGAAACTACTACTGGTCTTCCAGGGAACGATCAGAGCGGAGACTGTTTGAGACATAACTCGCATGGAGGAAAGTGGGCATTGTGACTGTTGTATTCAATCCCGATGCAATTTCTGTGATTGTACAACACTCTGCTAGTGTAAAGATTACAGAATGCCTCCAGATGTGCATCGGAACCTACTACTGGTCTTCCAGGGAAGGATCAGAGCGTAGACTGTTTGAGACATTACTCGCATGGAGGAAAGTGCGCATGGTGACTGTTGTATTCAATCCCGACGCAATTTCTGTGTTTTATCAACAGTCTGATAGTCCACAGATTCTAGAATGCCTCCAGATGTGCATCGGAAACTACTACTGGTCTTCCAGGGAACGATCAAAACGTAGACTGTTTGAGACATTACTCCCGTGGAGGAAAGTGCGCATGATGACTGTCGTATTCAATCCCGATGCAATTTCTGTGTTTCATCAACACTCTGATAGTCCACAGATTACAGAATGCCTCCAGATGTGCATCGGAAACTACTACTGGTCTTCCAGGGAACGATCAAAGCGTAGACTGTTTGAGACATTACTTTTATGGAGGAAAGTGCGCATGGTAACTGTTGTATTCAATCCCGATGCAATTTCTGTGTTTCATCAACACTCTGATAGTCCACAGATTACAGATGGCCTCAAGATGTGCATCGGAAACTACTGCTGGTCTTCCAGGGAACGATCAAAGCGTAGACTGTTTGAGACATTACTCCCATGGAGGAAAGTGCGCATGGTGACTGTTGTATTCAATCCCGATGCAATTTCTATGTTTCATCAACAGTCTGATAGTCCACAGATTATAGAAGGCCACTAGATGTTTATCGGAAACTACTACTGGTCTTCCAGGGAACGATCAGAGCGTAGACTGTTTGAGACATTACTCGCATGGAGGAAAGTGCGCATGGTGACTGTTGTATTCAATCCCGATGCAATTTCTGTGATTGAACAACACTCTGCTAGTGTAAAGATTACAGAATGCCTCCAGATGTGCATCGGAACCTACTACTGGTCTTCCAGGGAACGATCAGTGCGTAGACTGTTTGAGACATTACTCGCATGGAGGAAAGTGCGCATGGTGACTGTTGTATTCAATCCCGACGCAATTTCTGTGTTTTATCATCAGTCTGATAGTCCACAGATTCCAGAATGCCTCCAGATGTGCATCGGAAACTACTACTGGTCTTCCAGGGAACGATCAAAGCGTAGACTGTTCGAGACATTACTCCCATGGAGGAAAGTGCGCATAATGACTGTTGTATTCAATCCCGATGCAATTTCTGTGTTTCATCAACACTCTGATAATCCACAGATTACAGAGTGCCACCAGACTTGCATCGGAAACTACTACTGGTCTTCCAGGGAACGATCAAAACGTAGACTGTTTGAGACATTACTCCCGTGGAGGAAAGTGCGCATGATGACTGTTGTATTCAATCCCGATGCAATTTCTGTGTTTCATCAACACTCTGATAGTCCACAGATTACAGAATGCCTCTAGATGTGCATCGGAAACTACTACCGGTCTTCCAGGGAACGATCAAAGCGTAGACTGTTAGAGACATTACTCAAATGGAGGAAAGTGCGCATGGTGACTGTTGTATTCAATCCCAATGCAATTTCTGTGTTTCATCAACACTCTGATAGTCCACAGATTACAGAATGACCCCAGATGTGCATCGGAAACTACTACAGGTCTTCCAGGGAACGATCAGAGCGTAGACTGTTTGAGACATTACTCGCATGGAGGAAAGTGCGCATGGTGAATATTGTATTCAATCCCGACGCAATTTCTGTGTTTCATCAACAGTCTGATAGTCCACAGATTACAGAATGCCTCCAGATGTGCATCAGAAGCTACTACTGGTCTTCCAGGGAACGATCAAAGCGTAGACTGTTTGAGACATTACTCCCATTGAGGAAAGTGCGCATAATGACTGTTGTATTCAATCCCGATGCAATTTCTGTGTTTCATCAACACTCTGATAGTCCACAGATTACAGAATGCCACCAGACGTGCATCGGAAACTACTACTGGTCTTCCAGGGAAAGATCAAAGCGTACACTGTTTGAGACATTACTCCCGTGGAGTTAAGTGCGCATGATGACTGTTGTATTCAATCCCGATGCAATTTCTGTGTTTCATCAACACTCTGATAGTCCATAGATAACAGAATGCCTCCAGATGTGCATCGGAAACTACTACTGGTCTTCCAGGGAACGATCAAAGCGTAGACTGTTAGAGACATTACTCAAATGGAGGAAAGTGCGCATGGTGACTGTTGTATTCAATCCCGATGCAATTTCTGTGTTTCATCAACACTCTGATAGTCCACAGATTACAGAATGCCTCCATATGTGCATCGGAAACTACTACTGGTCTTCCAGGGAACGATCAAAGCGTAGACTGTTTGAGACATTACTCCCATGGAGGAAAGTGCGCATGGTGACTGTTGTATTCAATCCCGATGCAGTTTCTGTGATTGAACAACACTCTGCTAGTGTAAAGATTATAGAACGCCTCCAGATGTGCATCGGAACCTACTACTGGTCTTCCAGTTAACGATCAAAGCGTAGACTGTTTGAGACATTACTCCCATGGAGGAAAGTGCGCATGGTGACTTTTGTATTCAATACCGATGCAATATCTATGTTTTATCAACACTCCGATAGTCCAAAGCTTACAGAATGCCACCAGATGTGCATCGGAAACTACTACTGGTCTTCCAGGGAACGATCAAAACGTAGACTCTTTGAGACATTACTCCCGTGGAGGAAAGTGCGCATGATGACTGTTGTATTCAATCCCGATGCTGTTTCTGTGTTTCTTCAACACTCTGATAGTCCACAGATGACAGAATGCCTCCAGATGTGCTTCGGAAACTACTACTGGTCTTCCAGGGAACGATCAAAGCGTAGACTGTTTGAGACATTACTTTTATGGAGGAAAGTGCGCATGGTAACTGTTGTATTCAATCCCGATGCAATTTCTGTGTTTCATCAACACTCTGATAGTCCACAGATTACAGGTGGCCTCAAGATGTGCATCGGAAACTACTGCTGGTCTTCCAGGGAACGATCAAAGCGTAGACTGTTTGAGACATTACTCCCATGGAGGAAAGTGCGCATGGTGACTGTTGTATTCAATCCCGATGCAATTTCTATGTTTCATCAACAGTCTGATAGTCCACAGATTATAGAAGGCCACTAGATGTGCATCGGAAACTACTACTGGTCTTCCAGGGAACGATCAGAGCGTAGACTGTTTGAGACATTACTCGCATGGAGGAAAGTGCGCATGGTGACTGTTGTATTCAATCCCGACGCAATTTCTGTGTTTTACCAACAGTCTGATAGTCCACAGATTCCAGAATGCCTCCAGATGTGCATCGGAAACTACTACTGGTCTTCCAGGGAACGATCAAAGCGTAGACTGTTCCAGACATTACTCAAATGGAGGGAAGTGCGCATGGTGACTGTTGTATTCAATCCCAATGCAATTTCTGTGTTTCATCAACACTCTGATAGTCCACAGATTACAGAATGACCCCAGATGTGCATCGGAAACTACTACAGGTCTTCCTGGGAACGATCAGAGCGTAGACTGTTTGAGACATTACTCGCATGGAGAAAAGTGCGCATGGTGAATGTTGTATTCAATCCCGACGCAATTTCTGTGTTTCATCAACAGTCTGATAGTCCACAGATTATAGAAGGAATCTAGATGTGCATCGGAAACTACTACTGGTCTTCCAGGGAACGATCAGAGCGTAGACTGTTTGAGACATTACTCACATGGAGGAAAGTGCGCATGGTGACTGTTGTATTCAATCCCAATGCAATTATCTGTGTTTCATCAACACTCTGATTGTCCACAGATTACAGAATGCCTCCAAATGTGCATCGGAAACTACTACTGGTCTTCCAGGGAACGATCAAAGCGTAGACTGTTAGAGACATTACTCAAATGGAGGAAAGGGCGCATGGTGACTGTTGTATTCAATCCCGATGCAATTTCTGTGTTTCATCAACACTTTGAAGGTCCACAGATTACAGAATGCAACAAGATGTGCATCGGTAACTACTACTGGTCTTCCAGGGAGCGATCAAAGCGTAGACTGCATCAGACATTACTCCCATGGAGGAAACTGCGCATGGTGACTTGTATTCAATCGCGATGCAATTTCTGTGTTTCATCAACACTCTGATAGTCCACAGATTACAGAATGCCTCCAAATGTGCAACGGAAACTACTACTGGTATCCAGGGAACGATCAAAGCGTAGATTGTTTGAGACATTACTTTTATGGAGGAAACTTCGCATGGTAACTGTTGTATTCAATCCCGATGCAATTTCTGTGTTTCATCAACACTCTGATAGTCTACAGATTACAGAATGCCTCAAGATGTGCATCGGAAACTACTGCTGGTCTTCCAGGGAACGATCAAAGCGTAGACTGTTTGAGACATTACTCCAATGGAGGAAAGTGCCCGTGGTGACTGTTGTATTCAATCCCGATGCAATTTCTATGTTTCATGAACAGTCTGATACTCCACAGATTATAGAAAGCCTCTAGATGTGCATCGGAAACTACTACTGGTCTTCCAGGGAACGATCAGAGCGGAGACTGTTTGAGACATTACTCGCATGGAGGAAAGTGCGCATGGTGACTGTTGTATTCAATCCCGATGCAATTTCTGTGATTGAACAACACTCTGCTAGTGTAAAGATTACAGAATGCCTCCAGATGTGCATCGGAACCTACTACTGGTCTTCCAGTTAACGATCAAAGCGTAGACTGTTTGAGACATTATTCCCATGGAGGAACGTGCGCATGGTGACTTTTGTATTTTATCCCGATGCAATATCTATGTTTCATCAACACTCCGATAGTCCAAAGCTTACAGAATGCCACCAGATGTGCATCGGAAACTACTACTGGTCTTCCAGGGAACGATCAAAACGTAGACTCTTTGAGACATTACTCTCCTGGAGGAAAGTGCGCATGATGACTGTTGTATTCAATCCCGATGCAGTTTCTGTGTTTCATCAACACTCTGATAGTCCACAGATGACAGAATGCCTCCAGATGTGCTTCGGAAACTACTACTGGTCTGCCAGGGAACGATCAAAGCATAGACTGTTTGAGACATTACATTTATGGAGGAAAGTGCGCATGGTGACTGTTGTATTCAATCCCGATGCAATATCTGTGTTTCATCAACACTCTGATAGTCCACAGATTACAGAATGCCTCAAGATGTGCATCGGAAACTACTGCTGGTCTTCCAGGGAACGATCAAAGCGTAGACTGTTTGAGACATTACTCCCATGGAGGAAAGTGCGCATGGTGACTTTTGTATTCAATCCCGATGCAATTTCTATGTTTCATCAACAGTCTGATAGTCCACAGATTATAGAAGGCCTCTAGATGTGCATCGGAAACTACTACTGGTCTTCCAGGGAACGATCAAAGCGTAGACTGTTTGAGACATTACTCCCATGGAGGTAAGTGCGATTGGTTACTGTTGTATTCAATCCCGATGCAATTTCTGTGTTTCATCAACACTCTGATAGTCCACAGATTACAGAATGACCCCAGATGTGCATCGGGAACTACTACTGGTCTTCCAGGGAACGATCAGAGCGTAGACTGTTTGAGACATTACTCGCATTGGAGGAAAGTGCGCATGGTGACTGTTGTATTCAATCAAGACGCAATATCTGTGTTCTATCAACAGTCTGATAGTCCACAGATTACAGAATGCCTCCAGATGTGCATCGGAAACTACTACTGGTCTTCCAGGGAACGATCAAAGCGTAGACAGTTTGAGACATTACTCATATGGAGGAAAATGCGCATGGTGACTGTTGTATTCAATCCCGATGCTTTTTCTGTGTTTCATCAACACTTTGGTAGTCCACAGATTACAGAATGCCTCCAGATGTGCATCGGAATCTACTACTGGTCTTCCTGGGAACGATCAAAGCGTAGACTGTCTGAGACATTACTCCCATGGAGGTAAGTGCGCATTTTGGCTGTTGTTTTCAATTCCGATGCAATTTCTGTGTTTCATCAACAGTCTGATAGTCCACAGATTACAGCATGCCTCCAGATGTTCATCGGAAACTACTACTGGTCTTCCAGGGAACGATCAAAGCGTAGACAGTTTGAGACATTACTCATATGGAGGAAAATGCGCATGGTGACTGTTGTATTCAATCCCGATGCAATTTCTGTGTTCTATCAACAGTCTGATAGTCCACAGATTACAGAATGCCTCCAGATGTGCATCGGAAGCTACTACTGGTCTTCCAGGGAACGATCAAAGCGTAGACTGTTCGAGACATTACTCCCATGGAGGAAAGTGCGCATAATGACTCTTGTATTCAATCCCGATGCAATTTCTGTGTTTCATCAACACTCTGATAGTCCACAGATTACAGAATGCCACCAGACTTGCATCGGAAACTACTACTGGTCTTCCAGGGAACGATCAAAACGTAGACTGTTTGAGACATTACTCCCGTGGAGGAAAGTGCGCATGATGAATGTTGTATTCAATCCCGATGCAATTTCTGTGTTCCATCAACACTCTGATAGTCCACAGATTACAGATTGCCTCGAGATGTGCTTTGGAAACTACTACTGGTCTTCCAGGGAACGATCAAAGCGTAGACTGTTAGAGACATTACTCAAATGGAGGAAAGTGGGCATGGTGACTGTTGTATTCAATCCCAATGCAATTTCTGTGTTTCATCAACACTCTGATAGTCCACAGATTATAGAATGACCCCAGATGTGCATCGGAAACTACTACTGGTCTTCCAGGGAACGATCAGATCGTAGACTGTTTGAGACATTACTCGCATGGAGGAAAGTGTGCATGGTGAATGTTGTATTCAATCCCGACGCAATTTCTGTGTTTCATCAACAGTATGACAGTCCACAGTTTCCAGAATGCCTCCAGATGTGCATCGGAAGCTACTACTGGTCTTCCAGGGAACGATCAAAGCGTAGACTGTTTGAGACATTACTCCCATGGAGGAAAGTGCGCATAATGACTGTTGTATACAATCCCGATGCAATTTCTGTGTTTCATCAACACTCTGATAGTCCACAGATTACAGAATGCCACCAGACGTGCATCGGAAACTACTACTGGTCTTCCAGGGAACGATCAAAACGTAGACTGTTTGAGACATTACTCCCGTGGAGGAAAGTGCACATGGTGACGGTTGTATTCAATTACGATGCAATATCTGTGTTTCATCAACACTTTGAAGGTCCACAGATTACAGAATGCAACCAGATGTACATCGGTAGCTACTACTGGCCTTCCAGGGAACGATCAAAGCGTAGACTGCTTGAGACAATACTCCCATGGAGGAAACTGCACATGGTGACTGTTGTATTCAATCGCGATGCAATTTCTGTGTTTCATCAACAGTCTGATAGTCCACAGATTACAGTAAGCCTCCAGATGTGCATCGGAAACTACAACTGGTCTTCCAGGGAACGTACAAAGCGTAGACTGTATGAGACATTACTCCCATGGAGGAAAGTGCGCATGGTGACTGTTGTATTCAATTCCGATGCAATTTCTGTGTTTAATCAACACTCTGGTAGACCGCAGATTACAGAATGACCCCAGATGTGCATCGGAAACTACTACTGGTCTTCCAGGGAACGATCAGAGCGTAGACCGTTTGAGACATTACTCGCATGGAGGAAAGTGCGCATGGTGACTGTTGTATTCAATCCCGACGCAATTTCTGTGTTTCATCAACAGTCTGATAGTCCACAGATTACAGCATGCCTCCAGATGTGCATCGGAAACTACTACTGGTCTTCCAGGGAACGATCAAAGCGTAGACAGTTTGAGACATTACTCATATGGAGGAAAATGCGCATGGTGACTGTTGTATTCAATCCCGATGCAATTTCTGTGTTCTATCAACAGTCTGATAGTCCACAGATTACAGAATGCCTCCAGATGTGCATCGGAAGCTACTACTGGTCTTCCAGGGAACGATCAAAGCGTAGACTGTTCGAGACATTACTCCCATGGAGGAAAGTGCGCATAATGACTGTTGTATTCAATCCCGATGCAATTTCTGTGTTTCATCAACACTCTGATAGTCCACAGATTACAGAATGCCACCAGACTTGCATCGGAAACTACTACTGGTCTTCCAGGGAACGATCAAAACGTAGACTGTTTGAGACATTACTCCCGTGGAGGAAAGTGCGCATGATGAATGTTGTATTCAATCCCGATGCAATTTCTGTGTTCCATCAACACTCTGATAGTCCACAGATTACAGAATGCCTCGAGATGTGCTTTGGAAACTACTACTGGTCTTCCAGGGAACGATCAAACCGTAGACTGTTAGAGACATTACTCAAATGGAGGAAAGTGGGCATGGTGACTGTTGTATTCAATCCCAATGCAATTTCTGTGTTTCATCAACCCTCTGATAGTCCACAGATTATAGAATGACCCCAGATGTGCATCGGAAACTACTACTGGTCTTCCAGGGAACGATCAGATCGTAGACTGTTTGAGACATTACTCGCATGGAGGAAAGTGTGCATGGTGAATGTTGTATTCAATCCCGACGCAATTTCTGTGTTTCATCAACAGTATGACAGTCCACAGTTTCCAGAATGCCTCCAGATGTGCATCGGAAGCTACTACTGGTCTTCCAGGGAACGATCAAAGCGTAGACTGTTTGAGACATTACTCCCATGGAGGAAAGTGCGCATAATGACTGTTGTATACAATCCCGATGCAATTTCTGTGTTTCATCAACACTCTGATATTCCACAGATTACAGAATGCCACCAGACGTGCATCGGAAACTACTACTGGTCTTCCAGGGAACGATCAAAACGTAGACTGTTTGAGACATTACTCCCGTGGAGGAAAGTGCACATGGTGACGGTTGTATTCAATTACGATGCAATATCTGTGTTTCATCAACACTTTGAAGGTCCACAGATTACAGAATGCAACCAGATGTACATCGGTAGCTACTACTGGCCTTCCAGGGAACGATCAAAGCGTAGACTGCTTGAGACAATACTCCCATGGAGGAAACTGCACATGGTGACTGTTGTATTCAATCGCGATGCAATTTCTGTGATTCATCAACAGTCTGATAGTCCACAGATTACAGTAAGCCTCCAGATGTGCATCGGAAACTACAACTGGTCTTCCAGGGAACGTACAAAGCGTAGACTGTTTGAGACATTACTCCCATGGAGGAAAGTGCGCATGGTGACTGTTGTATTCAATTCCGATGCAATTTCTGTGTTTCATCAACACTCTGGTAGACCGCAGATTACAGAATGACCCCAGATGTGCATCGGAAACTACTACTGGTCTTCCAGGGAACGATCAGAGCGTAGACCGTTTGAGACATTACTCGCATGGAGGAAAGTGCGCATGGTGACTGTTGTATTCAATCCCGACGCAATTTCTGTGTTTCATCAACAGTCTGATAGTCCACAGATTCAAGAATGCCTCCAGATGTGCATCGGAAGCTACTAATCGTCTTCCAGGGAACGATCATAGCGTAGACTGTTTGAGACATTACTCCCATGGAGGAAAGTGCGCATAATGACTGTTGTATTCAATCCCGATGCAATTTCTGTGTTTCATCAACACTCTGATAGTCCACAGATTACAGAATGCCACCAGACGTGCATCGGAAACTACTACTGGTCTTCCAGGGAACGATCAAAACGTAGACTGTTTGAGACATTATTCTCGTGGAGGAAAGTGCGCATGATGACTGTTGTATTCAATCCCGATGCAATTTCTGTGTTTTATCAACACTCAGATTGTCCACAGAGTACAGAATGCCTCCAGATGTGCTTCGGAAACTACTACTGGTCTTCCAGGGAACGATCAATGCGTAGACTGTTTGCGACATTACTTTTATGGAGGAAAGTGCGCATGGTAACTGTTGTATTCAATCCCGATGCAATTTATGTGTTTCATCAACACTCTGATAGTCCGCAGATTACTGAATGCCTCCAGATGTACATCGGAAACTACTGCTGGTCTTCCAGGGAACGAGCAAAGCGTAAACTCTTTGAGACATTACTCCCATGGAGGAAAGTCGCATGGTGACTGTTGTATTCAATCCCGATGCAGTTTCTGTGTTTCATAGACACTCTGATAGTCCACTATTTACAGAATACCTACAGATGTGCATGGGAAACTACTACTGGTTTTCCTTTGAACGATCAAAGCGTAGACTATTTGAGACATTACTCCCATGGAGGAAAGTGCGCATGGTGACTGTTGTATTCAATCCCGATGCAATTTCGGTGTTTCATCAACAGTCTGATAGTCCACAGATTACAGAATGCAACCAGATGTGCATCGGTAACTACTACTGGTCTTCCAGGGAACGATCAAAGCGTGGACTGCTTGAGACATTACTCCCATGGAGGAAACTGCGCATGGTTACTGTTGTATTCAATCGCGATGCAATTTCTGTGTTTCGTCCACAGTCTGATAGTCCACAGATTACAGTAAGCCTCCAGATGTGCATCGGAAACTACTACTGGTCTTGTAGGGAACGATCAAAGCGTAGACTGTTTGAGACATTACTCCCATGGAGGAAAGTGCGCATGATGACTGTTGAAATCAATCCCCATGCAATTTCTGTGTTTGAACAACACTCTGCTAGTGTACAGATTACAGAATGCCTCCAGATGTGCATCGGAAACTACTACTGGTCTTCCAGGGAACGATCAAAGCGTAGACTGTTAGAGACATTACTCCCATGGATGAAGGTGCGCATGGTGACTGTTGAAATCAATCCCCATGCAATTTCTGTGTTTGAACAACCTCTGCTAGTGTACAGATTACAGAATGCCTCCAGATGTGCATCGGAAACTACTACTGGTCTTCCAGGGAACGATCAAAGCGTAGACTGTTTGAGACTTTACTCCCATGGAGGAAAGTGCGCATGGTGACTGTTGTATTCAATCCCGATGCAATTTCTGTGTTTCATCAACACTCTGATACTCCACAGATTACAGAATGCCTAAAGATGTGCATCGGAAACTACTACTGGTCTTCCAGGGAACGATCAAAACGTAGACTCTTTGGGACATTACTGCCATGGAGGAAAGTGCGCATGATGACTGTTGTATTCAATCTCGATGCAATTTCTGTGTTTCATCAACAGTCTGATAGTCCACAGATTACAGAGTGCCACCAGATGTGCATAGGAAACTACTGCTGGTCTTCCATTGAACGATCAAGGCGTATACTGTTAGAGACATTACTCCCATGGAGAAAAGTGCGCATGGTGACTGTTCTATCCAATCCCGATGCAATTTCCGTGTTTCATCAACCCTCTGATAGTCCACAGATTACAGAATACATCCAGATGTGCATCGGAAACTGACACTGGTGTTCCAGGGAACGATCAAAACGTAGACTGTTTGAGACATTACTAACATGGAGGAATGTGCGGATGGTGACTGTTGTATTGAATCCCGATGCAATTTCTGTGTTTCATCAGCACTCTGATAGTCCACAGATTACAGAATGACACCAGATGTGCATCGGAAACCACTACTGGTCTTCCACGGAACGATCAAGGCGTAGCCTGTTTGAGAATTACTCCCATGGACGGAAGTGCTGATGGTGACTGTTGTATTCACTCCCGATGCAATTTCTGTTCTCCATCAACACTTTGAAGGTCCACAGATTACAGAATGCCTCCAGATGTGCATCGGAAACTACTACTGGTCTTCCAGGGAACGATAAAAGCGTAGGCTGTTAGAGACATTACTCAAATGGAGGAAAGTGCGCTTGTTGAGTGTTGTATTCAATCCCGATGCAATTTCTGTGTTTCATCAACACTCTGATAGCCCACAGATTACAGAATGCCTCAAGATGTGCATCGGAAACTACTACTGGTCTTCCAGGGAACGATCAAAGCGTAGACTGTTTGAGACATTACTCCCATGGAGGAAGGTGCGCATGGTGACTGTTGTATTCAATCCCGATGCAATTTCTGTGTTTCATCAACACTCTGGTACTCCACAGATTACAGTATGCCTCCATATGTGCAACGGAAACTACTACTGGCCTTCCAGGGAACGATCAAAGCGTAGACTGTTTGAGACAATACTCCCATGGAGGAAAGTGGGCATGGTGACTGTTGTATTCAATCTCGATGCAATTTCTGTGTTTCATCAACAGTCTGATAGTCCACAGTTTACAGAGTGCCACCAGATGTGCATCGGAAACTACTACAGGTCTTCCAGGTAGCGATCAAAGCGTAGACTGATAGAGACATTACTCCCATGGAGGAAAGTGCGCATGGTGACGGTTGTTTTCAATCCCGATGCAATTTCTGTGTTTCATCAACAGTCTGATAGTCCACAGATTACAGTAAGCCTCCACATGTGCATTGGAAACTACTACTGGTCTTCCAGGGAACGATCAAAGCGTAGACTGTTTGAGACATTACACCCATGGAGGAAAGTGCGCATGGTGACTGTTGTATTCAATCCCGATGTAATTTCTATGTTTCATTAACACTCTGATAGTCCACAGATTACAGAATGACGCCAGATGTGCATCGGAAACTACTACTGGTCTTCCAGGGAACGATCAGAGCGGAGACTGTTTTAGACATTACTCGCATGGAGGAAAGTGCGCATGGTGACTGTTGAATTCAATCCCCATGCAATTTCTGTGTTTGAACAGCACTCTGCTAGTGTACAGATTACAGAATGCCTCCAGATGTGCATCGGAAACTACTACTGGTCTTCCAGGGAACGATCAAAGCGTAGACTGTTTGAGACTTTACTCCCATGGAGGAAAGTGCGCATTGTGACTTTTGTACTCAATCCCGATGCAATTTCTGTGTTTCTTCAACACTCTGTTAGTCCACAATTTACATAATGCCTCCAGATGTGCATCGGAAACTACTACTGGTTTTCCTGGGAACGATCAAAGCGTAGACTGTTTGATACATTACTCCCATGGTCGAAAGTGCGCATGGTGACTGTTGTATTTAATCCCGATGCAATTTCTGTATTTCATCAAGACTTTGAAGGTCCACAGATTACGGATGCCTCCAGATGTGCATCGGTAACTACTACTGGTCTTCCAGGGAACGATCAAAGTGTAGACTGTTTGAGACATTACTCCCATGGCGGTAAGTGCGCATGGTGACTGATGTATTCAATCCCAATGCAATTTCTGTGTTTCATCAACACTCTGATACTCCACAGATTACAGAATGACACCAGATGTGCATCGGAAACTACTACTGGTCTTCCACGGAACGATCAAAGCGTAGCCTGTTTGAGAATTACTCCCATGGACGGAAGTGCTGATGGTGACTGTTGTATTCACTCCCGATGCAATTTCTGTTCTCCATCAACACTTTGAAGGTCCACAGATTACAGAATGCCTCCAGATGTGCATCGGAAACTACTACTGGTCTTCCAGGGAACGATAAAAACGTATTCTGTTAGAGACATTACTCAAATGGAGGAAAGTGCGCTTGTTGAGTGTTGTATTCAATCCCGATGCAATTTCTGTGTTTCATCAACACTCTGATAGCCCACAGATTACAGAATGCCTCAAGATGTGCATCGGAAACTACTACTGGTCTTCCAGGGAACGATCAAAGCGTAGACTGTTTGAGACATTACTCCCATGGAGGAAGGTGCGCATGGTGAATGTTGTATTCAATCCCGATGCAATTTCTGTGTTTCATCAACACTCTGGTACTCCACAGATTACAGAATGCCTCCATATGTGCAACGGAAACTACTACTGGTCTTCCAGGGAACGATCAAAGCGTAGACTGTTTGAGACATTACTCCCATGGAGGAAAGTGGGCATGGTGACTGTTGTATTCAATCTCGATGCAATTTCTGTGTTTCATCAACAGTCTGATAGTCCACAGTTTACAGAGTGCCACCAGATGTGCATCGGAAACTACTACAGGTCTTCCAGGTAGCGATCAAACCGTAGACTGATAGAGACATTACTCCCATGGAGGAAAGTGCGCATGGTGACGGTTGTTTTCAATCCCGATGCAATTTCTGTGTTTCATCAACAGTCTGATAGTCCACAGATTACAGTAAGCCTCCACATGTGCATTGGAAACTACTACTGGTCTTCCAGGGAACGATCAAAGCGTAGACTGTTTGAGACATTACACCCATGGAGGAAAGTGCGCATGGTGACTGTTGTATTCAATCGCGATGTAATTTCTATTTTTCATCAACACTCTGATAGTCCACAGATTACAGAATGACGCCAGATGTGCATCGGAAACTACTACTGGTCTTCCAGGGAACGATCAGAGCGGAGACTGTTTTAGACATTACTCGCATGGAGGAAAGTGCGCATGGTGACTGTTGAATTCAATCCCCATGCAATTTCTGTGTTTGAACAGCACTCTGCTAGTGTACAGATTACAGAATGCCTCCAGATGTGCATCGGAAACTACTACTGGTCTTCCAGGGAACGATCAAAGCGTAGACTGTTTGAGACATTACTCCCGTGGAGGAAAGTGCGCATGATGACTGTTGTATTCAATCCCGATGCAATTTCTGTGTTTCTTCAACACTCTGATAGTCCACAATTTACATAATGCCTCCAGATGTGCATCGGAAACTACTACTGGTTTTCCTGGGAACGATCAAAGCGTAGACTGTTTGATACATTACTCCCATGGTCGAAAGTGCGCATGGTGACTGTTGTATTTAATCCCGATGCAATTTCTGTATTTCATCAAGTCTTTGAAGGTCCACAGATTACGGATGCCTCCAGATGTGCATCGGAAACTACTACTGGTCTTCCAGGGAACGATCAAAGCGTAGACTGTTAGAGACATTACTCCCATGGATGAAGGTGCGCATGGTGACTGTTGAAATCAATCCCCATGCAATTTCTGTGTTTGAACAACACTCTGCTAGTGTACAGATTACAGAATGCCTCCAGATGTGCATCGGAAACTACTACTGGTCTTCCAGGGAACGATCAAAGCGTAGACTGTTTGAGACTTTACTCCCATGGAGGAAAGTGCGCATGGTGACTGTTGTATTCAATCCCGATGCAATTTCTGTGTTTCATCAACACTCTGATACTCCACAGATTACAGAATGCCTAAAGATGTGCATCGGAAACTACTACTGGTCTTCCAGGGAACGATCAAAACGTAGACTGTTTGGGACATTACTCCCATGGAGGAAAGTGCGCATGATGACTGTTGTATTCAATCGCGATGCAATTTCTGGGTTTCATCAACAGTCTGATAGTCCACAGATTACAGAGTGCCACCAGATGTGCATAGGAAACTAGTGCTGGTCTTCCATTGAACGATCAAGGCGTATACTGTTAGAGACATTACTCCCATGGAGAAAAGTGCGCATGGTGACTGTTTTATCCAATCCCGATGCAATTTCCGTAATTCATCAACCCTCTGATAGTCCACAGATTACAGAATACATCCAGATGTGCATCGGAAACTGACACTGGTGTTCCAGGGATCGATCAAAACGTAGACTGTTTGAGACATTACTAACATGGAGGAATGTGCGGATGGTGACTGTTGTATTGAATCCCGATGCAATTTCTGTGTTTCATCAACACTCTGATAGTCCACAGATTACAGAATGACAACAGATGTGCATCGGAAACTACTACTGGTCTTCCACGGAACGATCAAAGCGTAGCCTGTTTGAGAATTACTCCCATGGACGGAAGTGCTGATGGTGACTGTTGTATTCACTCCCGATGCAATTTCTGTTCTCCATCAACACTTTGAAGGTCCACAGATTAAAGAATGCCTCCAGATGTGCATCGGAAACTACTACTGGTCTTCCAGGGAACGATAAAAACGTATTCTGTTAGAGACATTACTCAAATGGAGGAAAGTGCGCTTGTTGAGTGTTGTATTCAATCCCGATGCAATTTCTGTGTTTCATCAACACTCTGATAGCCCGCAGATTACAGAATGCCTCAAGATGTGCATCGGAAACTACTACTGGTCTTCCAGGGAACGATCAAAGCGTAGACTGTTTGAGACATTACTCCCATGGAGGAAGGTGCGCATGGTGACTGTTATATTCAATCCCGATGCAATTTCTGTGTTTCATCAACACTCTGGTACTCCACAGATTACAGAATGCCTCCATATGTGCAACGGAAACTACTACTGGTCTTCCAGGGAACGATCAAAGCGTAGACTGTTTGAGACATTACTCCCATGGAGGAAAGTGGGCATGGTGACTGTTGTATTCAATCTCGATGCAATTTCTGTGTTTCATCAACAGTCTGATAGTCCACAGTTTACAGAGTGCCACCAGATGTGCATCGGAAACTACTACAGGTCTTCCAGGTAGCGATCAAACCGTAGACTGATAGAGACATTACTCCCATGGAGGAAAGTGCGCATGGTGACGGTTGTTTTCAATCCCGATGCAATTTCTGTGTTTCATCAACAGTCTGATAGTCCACAGATTACAGTAAGCCTCCACATGTGCATTGGAAACTACTACTGGTCTTCCAGGGAACGATCAAAGCGTAGACTGTTTGAGACATTACACCCATGGAGGAAAGTGCGCATGGTGACTGTTGTATTCAATCCCGATGTAATTTCTATGTTTCATCAACACTCTGATAGTCCACAGATTACAGAATGACGCCAGATTGCATCGGACACTACTACTGGTCTTCCAGGGAACGATCAGAGCGGAGACTGTTTTAGACATTACTCGCATGGAGGAAAGTGCGCATGGTGACTGTTGAATTCAATCCCCATGCAATTTCTGTGTTTGAACAGCACTCTGCTAGTGTACAGATTACAGAATGCCTCCAGGGAACGATCAAAGCGTAGACTGTTTGAGACTTTACTCCCATGGAGGAAAGTGCGCATTGTGACTTTTGTACTCAATCCCGATGCAATTTCTGTGTTTCTTCAACACTCTGATAGTCCACAATTTACATAATGCCTCCAGATGTGCATCGGAAACTACTACTGGTTTTCCTGGGAACGATCAAAGCGTAGACTGTTTGAGACATTTCTCCCGTGGAGGAAAGTGCGCATGATGACTGTTGTTTTCAATCCCGATGCAATTTCTGTGTTTCACCAACACTCTGATAGTCCACAGATTACAGAATGCCTCCAGATGTGCATCGGAAACTACTACTGGTCTTCCAGGGAACGATCAAACCGTAGACTGTTTGAGACATTACTCCCATGGAGGAAGGTGCGCATGGTGACTGTTGTATTTAATCCCGATGCAATTTCTGTATTTCATCAAGTCTTTGAAGGTCCACAGATTACGGATGCCTCCAGATGTGCATCGGAAACTACTACTGGTCTTCCAGGGAACGATCAAACCGTAGACTGTTTGAGACATTACTCCCATGGAGGAAGGTGCGCATGGTGACTGTTGTATTAAATCCCGATGCAATTTCTGTGCTTCTTCAACACTCTGATAGTCCACAGATTACAGAATGCCACCAGACGTGCATCGGAAACTACTACTGCTCTTCCAGGGAACGATCAGAGCGTAGACTGTTTGAGACATTACTCGCATGGAGGAAACTGCGCATGGTGACTGTTGAATTCAATCCCCATGCAATTTCTGTGTTTGAACAACACTCTGCTAGTGTACAGATTACAGAATGCCTCCAGATGTGCATCGGAAACTACTACTGGTCTTCCAGGGAACGATCAAAGTGTAGACTGTTTGAGACTTTACTCCCATGGAGGAAAGTGCGCATTGTGACTGTTGTATTCAATTCCGATGCAATTTCTGTGTTTCACCAACACTCTGATAGTCCACAATTTACATAATGCCTCCAGATGTGCATCGGAAACTACTACTGGTTTTCCTGGGAACGATCAAAGCGTAGACTGTTTGAGACATTACTCCCATGGTCGAAAGTGCACATGGTGACTGTTGTATTCAATCCCGATGCAATTTCTGTATTTCATCAACACTTTGAAGGTCCACAGATACAGATGCCTCCAGATGTGAATCGGTAACTACTACTGGTCTTCCAGGGATCGATCAAAGCGTAGACTGTTTGAGACATTACTCCCATGGCGGTAAGTGCGCATGGTGACTGTTGTATTCAATCCCGATGCAATTTCTGTGTTTCTCCAACACTCTGATAGTCCACAGATAAGAGGATGCCTCCAGATGTGCATCGGAAACTAACGCTGGTGTTCCAGGGAACGATCAAAGCGTAGACTGTTTGAGACATTACTAACATGGAGGAAAGTGCGCATGGAGACTGTTGTACTGAATCCCGATGCAATTTCTGTGTTTCATCAACACTCTGATAGTCCACAGATTACAGAATACATCCAGATGAGCATCGGAAACTAACGCTGGTGTTCCAGGGAACGATCAAAGCGTAGACTGTTTGAGACATTACTAACATGGAGGAAAGTGCGAATGCTGACTGTTGTATTGAATCCCGATGCAATTTCTGTGTTTCATCAACACTCTGATAGTCCACCGATTACAGAATGCCTCCAGATGTGCATCGGAAACTACTACTGGTCTTCCAGGGAACGATCAAAGCGTAGAGTGTTTGAGACATTACTCCCATGGAGGAAAGTGCGCATCATGACTGTTGTATTCAATCCCGATGCAATTTCGGTGTTTCACCAACACTCTGATAGTCCACAGATTACAGAATGCCTCCAGATGTGCATCGGAAACTACTACTGGTCTTCCAGGGAACGATCAAAGCATAGACTGTTAGAGACATTACTCAAACAGAGGAAAGTGCGCTTGGTGACTGTTGTATTCAATCCCGTTGCAATTTCTGTGTTTCATCAACACTCTGATAGTCCACAGATTACAGAATGCCTCCAGATGTGTATCGGAAACTACTACTGGTCTTCCAGGGAACGATCAAAGCGTAGACTGTTTGAGACATTACTCCCATGGAGGAAGGTGCGCATGGTGACTGTTGTATTAAATCCCGATGCAATTTCTGTGTTTCTTCAACACTCTGATAGTCCACAGATTACAGAATGACCCCAGATGTGCATCGGAAACTACTACTGGTATTCCAGGGAACGATCAGAGCGGAGACTGTTTGAGACATTACTCCCATGGAGGAAAGTGCGCATGGCGACTGTTGTATTCAATCCCGATGCAATTTCTGTGTTTGAACAACACTCTGATAGTGTACAGATTACAGAATGCCACCAGATGTGCATCGGAAACTACTACTGGTCTTCCAGGGAACGATCAAAGCGTAGACTGTTTGAGACATTACTCCCATGGAGGAAAGTGCGCATGGTGACTTTTGTATTCAATTCCGATGCAATTTCTGTGTTTCATCAACACTCTGATGGTCCACAGATTACAGAATGACCCCAGATGTGCATCGGAAACTACTACTGGTATTCCAGGGAACGATCAGAGCGGAGACTGTTTGAGACATTACTCGCATGGAGGAAAGTGCGCATGGCGACTGTTGTATTCAATCCCGATGCAATTTCTGTGTTTGAACAACACTCTGATAGTGTACAGATTACAGAATGTCACCAGATGTGCATCGGAAACTACTACTGGTCTTCCAGGGAACGATCAAAACGTAGACTGTTTGAGACATTACTCCCGTGGAGGAAAGTGCGCATGATGACTTTTGTATTCAATCCCGATGCAATTTCTGTGTTTCATCAACACTCTGATAGTCCACGGATTACAGAATACATCCAGATGTGCATCGGAAACTAACACTAGTGTTCCAGGGAACGATCAAAGCGTAGACTGTTTGAGACATTACTAACATGGAGGAAAATGCGGTTGGTGACTGTTGTATTCAATCCTGATGCAATTTCTGTGTTTCATCAACACCTTGAAGGTCCACAGATTACAGAATGCCTCTAGATGTACATCGGAAACTACTACTGGTGTTGCAGGGAACGATCAAAGCGTAGACTGCTTCAGACATTACTCCCATGGAGGAAAGTGCGCATGGTGACTGTTATATTCAATCCCGATGCAATTTCTGTGTTTCATCAACAGTCTGATAGTCCACAGGTTACAGTAAGCCTCCACATGTGCATTGGAAACTACTACTGGTCTTCCAGGGAACGATCAAAGCGTAGACTGTTTGAGACATTACCCCCATGGAGGAAAGTGCCCATGGTGACGGTTGTATTCAATCCCGATGTAATTTCTGTGTTTCATCAACACTCTGATAGTCCACAGATTACAGAATGACCCCAGATGTGCGTCGGAAACTACTACTGGTTTTCCAGGGAACGATCAGAGCGGAGAGTGTTTGAGACTTTACTCGCATGGAGGAAAGTGCGCATGGTGACTGTTGAATTCAATCCCGATGCAATTTCTGTGTTTGAACAACACTCTGCTAGTGTACAGATTACAGAATGCCTCCAGATGTGCATTGGAAACTACTACTGGTTTTCCAGGGAACGATGAAAGCGTAGACTGTTTGAGACATTACTCCCATGGAGGAAAGTGCGCATGGTGACTTTTGTACTCAATCCCGATGCAATTTCTGAGTTTCTTCAACACTCTGATAGTCCACAGATTACAGAATGCCACCAGATGTGCATCGGAAACTACTACTGGTCTTCCAGGGAACGATCAAAATGTAGACGGTTTGAGTCATTACTCAAGTGGCGGAAAGTGCGCATGATGACTGTTGTATTCAATCCCGATGCAATTTCTGTGTTTTATCAACACTCTGATAGTCCACAATTTACCTAATGCCTCCAGATGTGCATTAGAAACTACTACTGGTCTTCCAGGGAACGATCAAAGCGTAGACTGTTTGAGACATTACTTTTTGGAGGAAAGTGCGCATGGTAACTGTTGTATTCAATCCCGATGCAATTTCTCTGTTTCATCAACACTGTGATAGTCCACAGATTACAGAATGGCTCACGATGTGTATCGGAAACTACTGCTGGTCTTCCAGGGAACGATCAAAGCGTAAACTCTTTGAGACATTACTCCCATGGAGGAAAGTCGCATGTTGACTTTTGTATTCAATCCCGATGCATTTTCTGTGTTTCATCAACACTCTGATAGTCCACAATTTACATAATGCCTCCAGATGTGCATCGGAAACTACTACTGGTTTTCCTGGGAACGATCAAAGCATAGACTGTTTGAGACATTACTCCCATGGACGATAGTGCGCATGGTGACTGTTGTATTCAATCCCGAAGAAATTTCTGTATTTCATCAACACTTTGAAGGTCCACAGATTACAGATTCCTCCAGATGTGCATCGGTAACTACTACTGGTCGTCCAGGGAACGATCAAAGCGTAGACTGTTTGAGACATTACTCCCATGGCGTTAAGTGCGCATGGTGACTGTTGTATTCTATCCCGATGCAATTTCTGTGTTTCATCAACAGTCTGATAGTCCACAGAATACAGAAAGCTTCCAGATGTGCATCGCAAACTACTTCTGGACTACCAGGGAACGATCAAAGCGTAGACTGTTTTAGACATTACTCCCATGGAGGAAAGTGCGCATGGTGACTGTTGTATTCAATTCCGATGCAATTTCTGTGTTTCATCAACACTCTGATACTCCACAGATTACAGAATGCCTCCAGATGTGCATCGGGAACTAACGCTGGTGTTCCAGTGAACGATCAAAGCGTAGACTGTTTGAGACATTACTAACATGGAGGAAAGTGCGGATGGTGACTGTTGTATTGAATCCCGATGCAATTTCTGTGTTTCATCAACACTTTGAAGGTCCACAGATTACAGAATGATACCAGATGTGCATCGGTAACTACTACTGGTCTTCCAGAGAACGATCAAAGCGTAGATTGTTTGAGACATTATTCCCATGGAATGAAGTGCGGATGGAGACTGTTGTATTCAATCCCGATGCAATTTCTGTGTTTCATCAACACTCTGATAGTCCACAGATTACAGAATGACACCAGATGTGCATCGGAAACTACTACTGGCATTCCAGGGAACTATCAGAACGTAGACTGTTTGAGACATTACTCGCATGGAGGAAAGTGGGCATGGTGACTCTTATATTCAATCGCGATGCAATTTCTGTGATTCATCAACCCTTTGAAGGTCCACAGATTACGGAATGCCTCCAGATGTGCATCGGAAACTACTACTGGTCTTCCAGTTAACGATCAAAACGTAGACTGTTTGAGACATTACCCCTTGGAAGAAAGTGCGCATGATGACTGTTGTATTCAATCCCGATGCAATTTCTGTGTTTCATCAACACTCTGATAGTACACAGATTACAGAATGCCTCCAGATGTGCATCGGAAACTACTACTGGTCTTCCAGGTAACGATCAAAGCGTAGAATGTTAGAGACATTACTCAAACGGAGGAAAGTGCGCATGGTGACTGTTGTATTCAATCCCGATGCAATTTCTGTGTTTCATCAACAGTCTGATAGTCCACAGAATACAGAAAGCGTCCAGATGTGCATCGCAAACTACTACTGGTCTTCCAGGGAACGATCAAAGCGTAGACTGTTTGTGGCATTACTCCCATGGAGGAAAGTGCGCATCATGACTGTTGTATTCAATCCCGATGCAATTTCGGTGTTTCACCAACACTCTGATAGTCCACAGATTACAGAATGCCTCCAGATGTGCATCGGAAACTACTACTGGTCTTCCAGGGAACGATCAAAGCATAGACTGTTAGAGACATTACTCAAACAGAGGAAAGTGCGCTTGGTGACTGTTGTATTCAATCCCGTTGCAATTTCTGTGTTTCATCAACACTCTGATAGTCCACAGATTACAGAATGCCTCCAGATGTGTATCGGAAACTACTACTGGTCTTCCAGGGAACGATCAAAGCGTAGACTGTTTGAGACATTACTCCCATGGAGGAAGGTGCGCATGGTGACTGTTGTATTAAATCCCGATGCAATTTCTGTGTTTCTTCAACACTCTGATAGTCCACAGATTACAGAATGACCCCAGATGTGCATCGGAAACTACTACTGGTATTCCAGGGAACGATCAGAGCGGAGACTGTTTGAGACATTACTCCCATGGAGGAAAGTGCGCATGGCGACTGTTGTATTCAATCCCGATGCAATTTCTGTGTTTGAACAACACTCTGATAGTGTACAGATTACAGAATGCCACCAGATGTGCATCGGAAACTACTACTGGTCTTCCAGGGAACGATCAAAGCGTAGACTGTTTGAGACATTACTCCCATGGAGGAAAGTGCGCATGGTGACTTTTGTATTCAATTCCGATGCAATTTCTGTGTTTCATCAACACTCTGATGGTCCACAGATTACAGAATGACCCCAGATGTGCATCGGAAACTACTACTGGTATTCCAGGGAACGATCAGAGCGGAGACTGTTTGAGACATTACTCGCATGGAGGAAAGTGCGCATGGCGACTGTTGTATTCAATCCCGATGCAATTTCTGTGTTTGAACAACACTCTGATAGTGTACAGATTACAGAATGTCACCAGATGTGCATCGGAAACTACTACTGGTCTTCCAGGGAACGATCAAAACGTAGACTGTTTGAGACATTACTCCCGTGGAGGAAAGTGCGCATGATGACTTTTGTATTCAATCCCGATGCAATTTCTGTGTTTCATCAACACTCTGATAGTCCACGGATTACAGAATACATCCAGATGTGCATCGGAAACTAACACTAGTGTTCCAGGGAACGATCAAAGCGTAGACTGTTTGAGACATTACTAACATGGAGGAAAATGCGGTTGGTGACTGTTGTATTCAATCCTGATGCAATTTCTGTGTTTCATCAACACCTTGAAGGTCCACAGATTACAGAATGCCTCTAGATGTACATCGGAAACTACTACTGGTGTTGCAGGGAACGATCAAAGCGTAGACTGCTTCAGACATTACTCCCATGGAGGAAAGTGCGCATGGTGACTGTTATATTCAATCCCGATGCAATTTCTGTGTTTCATCAACAGTCTGATAGTCCACAGGTTACAGTAAGCCTCCACATGTGCATTGGAAACTACTACTGGTCTTCCAGGGAACGATCAAAGCGTAGACTGTTTGAGACATTACCCCCATGGAGGAAAGTGCCCATGGTGACGGTTGTATTCAATCCCGATGTAATTTCTGTGTTTCATCAACACTCTGATAGTCCACAGATTACAGAATGACCCCAGATGTGCGTCGGAAACTACTACTGGTTTTCCAGGGAACGATCAGAGCGGAGAGTGTTTGAGACTTTACTCGCATGGAGGAAAGTGCGCATGGTGACTGTTGAATTCAATCCCGATGCAATTTCTGTGTTTGAACAACACTCTGCTAGTGTACAGATTACAGAATGCCTCCAGATGTGCATTGGAAACTACTACTGGTTTTCCAGGGAACGATGAAAGCGTAGACTGTTTGAGACATTACTCCCATGGAGGAAAGTGCGCATGGTGACTTTTGTACTCAATCCCGATGCAATTTCTGTGTTTCTTCAACACTCTGATAGTCCACAGATTACAGAATGCCACCAGATGTGCATCGGAAACTACTACTGGTCTTCCAGGGAACGATCAAAATGTAGACGGTTTGAGTCATTACTCAAGTGGCGGAAAGTGCGCATGATGACTGTTGTATTCAATCCCGATGCAATTTCTGTGTTTTATCAACACTCTGATAGTCCACAATTTACCTAATGCCTCCAGATGTGCATTAGAAACTACTACTGGTCTTCCAGGGAACTATCAAAGCGTAGACTGTTTGAGACATTACTTTTTGGAGGAAAGTGCGCATGGTAACTGTTGTATTCAATCCCGATGCAATTTCTCTGTTTCATCAACACTGTGATAGTCCACAGATTACAGAATGGCTCACGATGTGTATCGGAAACTACTGCTGGTCTTCCAGGGAACGATCAAAGCGTAAACTCTTTGAGACATTACTCCCATGGAGGAAAGTCGCATGTTGACTTTTGTATTCAATCCCGATGCATTTTCTGTGTTTCATCAACACTCTGATAGTCCACAATTTACATAATGCCTCCAGATGTGCATCGGAAACTACTACTGGTTTTCCTGGGAACGATCAAAGCATAGACTGTTTGAGACATTACTCCCATGGACGATAGTGCGCATGGTGACTGTTGTATTCAATCCCGAAGAAATTTCTGTATTTCATCAACACTTTGAAGGTCCACAGATTACAGATTCCTCCAGATGTGCATCGGTAACTACTACTGGTCGTCCAGGGAACGATCAAAGCGTAGACTGTTTGAGACATTACTCCCATGGCGTTAAGTGCGCATGGTGACTGTTGTATTCTATCCCGATGCAATTTCTGTGTTTCATCAACAGTCTGATAGTCCACAGAATACAGAAAGCTTCCAGATGTGCATCGCAAACTACTTCTGGACTACCAGGGAACGATCAAAGCGTAGACTGTTTTAGACATTACTCCCATGGAGGAAAGTGCGCATGGTGACTGTTGTATTCAATTCCGATGCAATTTCTGTGTTTCATCAACACTCTGATACTCCACAGATTACAGAATGCCTCCAGATGTGCATCGGGAACTAACGCTGGTGTTCCAGTGAACGATCAAAGCGTAGACTGTTTGAGACATTACTAACATGGAGGAAAGTGCGGATGGTGACTGTTGTATTGAATCCCGATGCAATTTCTGTGTTTCATCAACACTTTGAAGGTCCACAGATTACAGAATGATACCAGATGTGCATCGGTAACTACTACTGGTCTTCCAGAGAACGATCAAAGCGTAGATTGTTTGAGACATTATTCCCATGGAATGAAGTGCGGATGGAGACTGTTGTATTCAATCCCGATGCAATTTCTGTGTTTCATCAACACTCTGATAGTCCACAGATTACAGAATGACACCAGATGTGCATCGGAAACTACTACTGGCATTCCAGGGAACTATCAGAACGTAGACTGTTTGAGACATTACTCGCATGGAGGAAAGTGGGCATGGTGACTCTTATATTCAATCGCGATGCAATTTCTGTGATTCATCAACCCTTTGAAGGTCCACAGATTACGGAATGCCTCCAGATGTGCATCGGAAACTACTACTGGTCTTCCAGTTAACGATCAAAACGTAGACTGTTTGAGACATTACCCCCTTGGAAGAAAGTGCGCATGATGACTGTTGTATTCAATCCCGATGCAATTTCTGTGTTTCATCAACACTCTGATAGTACACAGATTACAGAATGCCTCCAGATGTGCATCGGAAACTACTACTGGTCTTCCAGGTAACGATCAAAGCGTAGAATGTTAGAGACATTACTCAAACGGAGGAAAGTGCGCATGGTGACTGTTGTATTCAATCCCGATGCAATTTCTGTGTTTCATCAACAGTCTGATAGTCCACAGAATACAGAAAGCGTCCAGATGTGCATCGCAAACTACTACTGGTCTTCCAGGGAACGATCAAAGCGTAGACTGTTTGTGGCATTACTCCCATGGAGGAAAGTGCGCATGGTGACTGTTGTATTCAATCTCGATGCAATTTCTGTGTTTCATCCACAGTCTTATAGTCCACAGATTACAGAGTGCCACCAGATGTGCATCGGATATTACTACTGGTCTTCCAGTTAACGATCAAATCGTAGACTGTTTGAGACATTACTCCCATGGAATGAAGTGCGGATGGTGACTGTTGTATTCAATCCCGATGCAATTTCTGTGTTTCATAAACACTCTGATAGCCAAAGATTACAGAATGACCACAGATGTGCATCGGAAACTACTACTGGTCTTCCAGGTAACGTTCAGAGCGTAGACTGTTTGAGACATTACTCGCATGGAGGAAAGTGGGTATGGTGACTGTTATATTCAATCCCGATGCAATTTCTGTGATTCATCAACCCTTTGAAGGTCCACAGATTACAGAATGCCAACAGATGTGCAAAGGAAACTACTACTGGTCTTCCAGGGAACGATCAAAGCGTAGCCTGTTTGAGATTTACTCCCATAGACGAAAGTGCGCATGATGACTGTTGTATTCAATCCCGATGCAATTTCTGTGTTTCATCAACACTCTGATTGTCCACAGATTACAGAATACCTCCAGATGTGCATCGGAAACTACTACTGGTCTTCCAGGAACGATCACAGCGTAGACTGTTAGAGACATTACTCAAACGGAGGAAAGTGCGCATGGTGACTGTTGTATTCAATCCCGATGCAATTTCTGTGTTTCATCAACACTCTGATAGTCCACAGATAACAGAATGCCTCCAGATGTGCATCGGAAACTACTACTGGTCTTCCAGGGAACGATCAAAGGGTAGACTGTTTGAGACATTACTCCCATGGAGGAAGGTGCACATGGTGACTGTTGTATTCAATCCCGATGCAATTTCTGTGTTTCTTCAACACTCTGATAGTCCACAGATTACAGAATGCCACCAGATGTGCATCGGAAACTACTACTGGTCTTCCAGGGAACGATCAAAACGTAGACGGTTTGAGACATTACTCCCGTGGCGGAAAGTGCGCATGATGACTGTTGTATACAATCCCGATGCAATTTCTGTGTTTTATCAACACTCTGATAGTCCACAATTTACAGTATGCATCCAGATGTGCATCGGAAATTACTACTGGTCTTCCAGGGAACGATCAAAGCGTAGACTGTTTGAGACATTACTTTTATGGAGGTAAGTGCGCATGGTAACTGTTGTATTCAATCCCGATGCAATTTCTGTGTTTCATCAACACTCTGATAGTCCACAGATTACAGAATGCCACCAGATGTGCATCGGTAACAACTACTGGTCTTCCAGGGAACGATCAAAGCGTAGACTGCTTGAGACATTACTCCCATGGAGGAAAGTGCGCATGGTGACTGTTGTATTCAATTCTGATGCAATTTCTGTGTTTCATCAACACTCTGATAGTCGACAGATTACAGAATGACCCCAGATGCGCATCGGAAACTACTACTGGTCTTCCAGGGAACGATCAGAGCGGAGACTGTTTGAGACATTACTCGCATGGAGAAGAGTGTGCATGGTGACTGTTGTATTCAATCCCGATGCAATTTCTGTGTTTCATCAACAGTCTGATAGTCCACAGATTACAGACTGCCACCAGTTGTGCATCGGAAACTACTACTGGTCTTCCAGGGAACGATCAGAGCGGAGACTGTTTGAGACATTACTCGCATGGAGAAGAGTGTGCATGGTGACTGTTGTATTCAATCCCGATGCAATTTCTGTGTTTCATCAACAGTCTGATAGTCCACAGATTACAGACTGCCACCAGTTGTGCATCGGAAACTACTACTGGTCTTCCAGGGAACGATCAAAGCGTAGACTGTTCGAGACATTACTCCCATGGAGGAAGTGCGCATGGTGACTGTTGTAATCAATCCCGATTAAATTTCGGTGTTTCATCAACAATCTGATAGTCCACAGATTACAGAATGCCACAAGATGTGCATCGGAAACTACTAATGGTCTTCCAGGGAACGATCAAAGCGTAGACTCTTTGAGACATTAATTCCATGGAGGAAAGTGCGCATGGTGACTGTTGTATTCACTCCCGATGCAATTTCTGTGTTTCATCAACACTTTGAAGGTCCACAGATTACAGAATGCCTCCAGATGTGCATCGGAAACTACTACTGGTTTTCCAGGGAACGATCAAAGCGTAGACAGTTACAGACATTACTCAAATGGAGGAAAGTGCGCATGGTGACTGTTGTATTCAATCCCGATGTAATTTCTGAGTTTCATCAACACTCTGACACTCCACAGATTACAGAATGCCTCAATATGTGCATCGGAAACTACTACTGGTCTTCCAGGAAACGATCAAAGCGTAGACTTTTTGAGACATTACTCCCATTGAGGAAAGTGCGCATGGTGACTGTTGTATTCAATCTCGATGCAATTTCTGTGTTTCATCAACAGTCTGAATGTCCACAGATTGCAGAGTGCCACCAGATGTGCATCTGAAACTACTACTGGTCTTCCAGTGAACGATAAAAGCGTAGACTGTTAGAGACATTACTCCAATGGAGGAAAGTGCGCATGGTGAAGGTTGTATTCAATCCCGATGCAATTTCTGTGTTTCATCAACACTCTGATAGTCCACGGATTACAGAATACATCCAGATGTGCATCGGAAACCAACACTGGTGTTCCAGGGAACGATCAGAACGTAAAATGTTTGAGACATTACTAACATGGCGGAATGTGCGGAAGGTGACTGTTGTATTCAATCCCGATGCAATTTCTGTGTTTCATCAACACTTTGAAGGTCCACAGATTACAGAATGCCACAAGATGTGCATCGGTAACTACCACTGGTCTTCCAGGGAACGATCAAAGCGTAGACTGCTTGAGACATTACTCCCATGGAGGAAAGAGCGCATGGAGACTGTTGTATTCAATCCCGATGCAATTTCTGTATTTCATCAACAGTCTGATTGTCCACAGATTACACTAAGCCTCCAGATGTACATCGGAAACTACTACTGGTCTTCCAGGGAACGATCAAAGCGTAGACTGTTAGAGACATTACGCCCATGGAGTAAAGTGCGCATGGTGACTGTTGTATTCAATCCCGATGCAATTTCTGTGTATCATCAACACTCTGATAGTCCACAGATTACAGAGTGCCACCAGATGTGCATCGGAAAGTACTACTGGTCTTCCAGGGAACGATAAAAGCGTAGACTGTGTGAGACATTACTAACATGGAGGAAAGTGCGGATGGTGACTGTTGTATTCAATCCAGATGCAATTTCTGTGTTTCATCAACACTCTGATACTCCACAGATTACAGAATGCCTCAATATGTGCATCGGAAACTACTACTGGTCTTCCAGGGGACCAACAAAGCGTAGACTTTTTGAGACATTACTGCCATTGAGGAAAGTGCGCATGGTGACTGTTGTATTCAATCTCGATGCAATTTCTGTGTTTCATCAACAGTCCGATAGTCCACAGATTACAGAGTGCCACCAGATGTGCATCGGAAACTACTACTGGTCTTCCAGGGAACGATCAAAGCGTAGACTGTTTGAGACATTACTAACATGGAGGAAAGTGCGCATGGTGACTGTTGTATTCAATCCCGTTGCAATTTCTGTGTTTCATCAACACTTTGAAGGTCCACAGATTACAGAATGCCACATGATGTGCTAAGGAAACTACTACTGGTCTTCCAGGGAACCAATTAGCGTAGCCTCTTTGAGAATTACTCCCATATATGAAAGTGCGGATGGTGACTGTTGTATTCACTCCCGATGCAATTTCTGTGTTTCATCAACACTTTGAAGGTCCACAGATTACAGAATGCCTCCAGATGTGCATCGGAAACTACTACTTTTCTTCCAGGGCACGATCAGAACGTAGACTGTTTGAGACATTACTCCCGAGGAGGAAAGTGCGCATGATGACTGTTGTATACAATCCCGATGCAATTTCTGTGTTTCATCAACATTCTAATAGTCCACAGATTACAGAATGCCACCAGATGTGCATCGGAAACTACTACTGGTTTTCCAGGGAACGATCAAAGCGTGGCCTGTTACAGACATTACTCAAATGGAGGAAAGTGTGCATGGTGACTGTTGTATTCAATCCCGATGCAATTTCTGTGTTTCATCAACACTCTGATACTCCACAGATTACAGAATGCCTCAATATGTGCATCGGAAACTACTACTGGTCTTCCAGGGAACGATCAGAGCGGAGACTGTTTGAGACATTACTCGCATGGAGGAAAGTGCGCATGATGACTGTTGTATACAATCCCGATGCAATTTCTGTGTTTCATCAACATTCTAATAGTCCACAGATTACAGAGTGCCACCAGATGTGCAACGGAAACTACTACTGGTCTTCCAGGGAACGATCAAAGCGTAGACTGTTTGAGACATTACTCCCATGGAGGAAAGTGCGCATGGTGACTGTTGTATTCAATCCCGCTGCAATTTCTGTGTATCATCAACACTCTGATAGTCCACAGATTACAGAATGCCTCCAGATGTGCATCGGAAACTACTACTGGTCTTCCAGGGAACGTTCAATGCGTAGACTCTTTGAGACATTACTCCCATGGAGGAAGGTGCGCATGATGACTGTTGTATTCAATCCCGATGCAATTTCTGTGTTTCATCAAAACTCTGATACTTCACAGATTACAGAATGCCTCCAGATGTGCATCGGAAACTACTACTGGTCTTCCAGGGAACGATCAAAGCGTAGACAGTTACAGACATTACTCAAATGGAGGAAAGTTCGCATGGTGACTGTTGTATTCAATCCCGCTGCGATTTCTGTGTTTCATCAACAGTCTGATAGCCCACAGATTACAGAATACATCCAGATGTGCATCGGAAACTACTACTGGTCTTCCAGGGAACGATCAAAGCGTAGACTGTTAGAGACATTACGCCCATGGAGGAAAGTGCGCATGGTGACTGTTGTATTCAATCCCGATGCAATTTCTGTGTATCATCAACACTCTGATAGTCCACAGATTACAGAGTGCCACCAGATGTGCATCGGAAAGTACTACTGGTCTTCCAGGGAACGATAAAAGCGTAGACTGTGTGAGACATTACTAACATGGAGGAAAGTGCGGATGGTGACTGTTGTATTCAATCCAGATGCAATTTCTGTGTTTCATCAACACTCTGATACTCCACAGATTACAGAATGCCTCAATATGTGCATCGGAAACTACTACTGGTCTTCCAGGGGACCAACAAAGCGTAGACTTTTTGAGACATTACTGCCATTGAGGAAAGTGCGCATGGTGACTGTTGTATTCAATCTCGATGCAATTTCTGTGTTTCATCAACAGTCTGATAGTCCACAGATTACAGAGTGCCACCAGATGTGCATCGGAAACTACTACTGGTCTTCCAGGGAACGATCAAAGCGTAGACTGTTTGAGACATTACTAACATGGAGGAAAGTGCGCATGGTGACTGTTGTATTCAATCCCGTTGCAATTTCTGTGTTTCATCAACACTTTGAAGGTCCACAGATTACAGAATGCCACATGATGTGCTAAGGAAACTACTACTGGTCTTCCAGGGAACCAATTAGCGTAGCCTCTTTGAGAATTACTCCCATATATGAAAGTGCGGATGGTGACTGTTGTATTCACTCCCGATGCAATTTCTGTGTTTCATCAACACTTTGAAGGTCCACAGATTACAGAATGCCTCCAGATGTGCATCGGAAACTACTACTTTTCTTCCAGGGCACGATCAGAACTTAGACTGTTTGAGACATTACTCCCGAGGAGGAAAGTGCGCATGATGACTGTTGTATACAATCCCGATGCCATTTCTGTGTTTCATCAACACTCTGATAGCCCACAGATTACAGAATGCCTCCAGATGTGCATCGGAAACTACTACTGGTTTATCAGGGAACGATCAAAGCGTAGACAGTTACAGACATTACTCAAATGGAGGAAAGTGCGCATGGTGACTGTTGTATTCAATCCCGATGCAATTTCTGTGTTTCATCAACACTCTGACACTCCACAGATTACAGAATGCCTCAATATGTGCATCGGAAACTACTACTGGTCTTCCAGGGAACGATCAAAGCGTAGACTTTTTGAGACATACTCCCATTGAGTAAAGTGCGCATGGTGACTGTTGTATTCAATCTCGATGCAATTTCTGTGTTTCATCAACAGTCTGATTGTCCACAGATTACAGAGTGCCACCAGATGTGCATCTGAAACTACTACTGGTCTTCCAGGGAACGATAAAAGCGTAGACTGTTAGAGACATTACTCCAATGGAGGAAAGTGCGCATGGTGACGGTTGTATTCAATCCCGATGCAATTTCTGTGTTTCATCAACACTCTGATAGTCCACGGATTACAGAATACATCCAGATGTGCATCGGAAACCAACACTGGTGTTCCAGGGAACGATCAGAACGTAAAATGTTTGAGACATTACTAACATGGAGGAATGTGCGGATGGTGACTATTGTATTCAATCCCGATGCAATTTCTGTGTTTCATCAACACTTTGAAGGTCCACAGATTACAGAATGCCTCCAGATGTGCATCGGAAACTACTACTTTTCTTCCAGGGCACGATCAGAACGTAGACTGTTTGAGACATTACTCCCGAGGAGGAAAGTGCGCATGATGACTGTTGTATACAATCCCGATGCAATTTCTGTGTTTCATCAACACTCTAATAGTCCACAGATTACAGAATGCCACCAGATGTGCATCGGAAACTACTACTGGTTTTCCAGGGAACGATCAAAGCGTGGCCTGTTACAGACATTACTCAAATGGAGGAAAGTGTGCATGGTGACTGTTGTATTCAATCCCGATGCAATTTCTGTCTTTCATCAACACTCTGACACTCCACAGATTACAGAATGCCTCAACATGTGCATCGGAAACTACTACTGGTCTTCCAGGGAACGATCAGAGCGGAGACTGTTTGAGACATTACTCGCATGGAGGAAAGTGCGCATGTTGACTGTTGTATTCAATCCCGATGCAATTTCTGTGTTTCATCAACAGTCTGATAGTCCACAGATTACAGAGTGCCACCAGATGTGCATCGGAAACTACTACTGGTCTTCCAGGGAACGATAAAAGCGTAGACTGTTAGAGACATTACTCCCATGGAGGAAAGTGCGCATGGTGACTGTTGTATTCAATCCCGCTGCAATTTCTGTGTATCATCAACACTCCGATAGTCCACAGATTACAGAATGCCTCCAGATGTGCATCGGAAACTACTACTGGTCTTCCAGGGAACGATCAAAGCGTAGACTCTTTGAGACATTACTCCCATGGAGGAAGGTGCGCATGGTGACTGTTTTATTCAATCCCGATGCAATTTCTGTGTTTCATCAAAACTCTGATACTTCACAGATTACAGAATGCCTCCAGATGTGCATTGGAAACTACTACTGGTCTTCCAGGGAACGATCAAAGCGTAGACAGTTACAGACATTACTCAAATGGAGGAAAGTGCGCATGGTGAATGTTGTATTCAATCCCGCTGCAATTTCTGTGTTTCATCAACACTCTGATAGCCCACAGATTACAGAATACATCCAGATGCGCATCGGAAACTACTACTGGTCTTCCAGGGAACGATCAAAGCGTAGACTGTTTGAGACATTACTAATATGGAGGAAAGTGCGGATGGTGACTGTTGTATTCACTCCCGATGCAATTTCTGTGTTTCATCAACACTTTGAAGGTCCACAGATTACAGATGGCCTCCAGATGTGCATCGGAAACTACTACTTTTCTTCCAGGGCACGATCAGAACGTAGACTCTTTGAGACATTACTCCCGAGGAGGAAAGTGCGCATGATGACTGTTGTATACAATCCCGATGCCATTTCTGTGTTTCATCAACACTCTGATAGTCCACAGATTACAGAATGCCTCCAGATGTGCATCGGAAACTACTACTGGTTTATCAGGGAACGATCAAAGCGTAGACAGTTACAGACATTACTCAAATGGAGGAAAGTGCGCATGGTGACTGTTGTATTCAATCCCGATGCAATTTCTGTGTTTCATCAACACTCTGACACTCCACAGATTACAGAATGCCTCAATATGTGCATCGGAAACTACTACTGGTCTTCCAGGGAACGATCAAAGCGTAGACTTTTTGAGACATTACTCCCATGGAGGAATGTGCCCATGGTGACGGTTGTATTCAATCCCGATGTAATATCTGTGTTTCATCAACACTCTGATAGTCCACGGATTACAGAATACATCCAGAAGTGCATCGGAAACCAACACTGGTGTTCCAGGGAACGATCAGAACGTAAAATGTTTGAGACATTACTAACATGGAGGAATGTGCGGATGGTGACTCTTGTATTCAATCCCGATGCAATTTCTGTGTTTCATCAACACTTTGAAGGTCCACAGATTACAGAATGCCACCAGATGTGCATCGGTAACAACTACTGGTCTTCCAGGGAACGATCAAAGCGTAGACTGCTTGAGACATTACTCCCATGGAGGAAAGTGCGCATGGTGACTGTTGTATTCAATTCTGATGCAATTTCTGTGTTTCATCAACACTCTGATAGTCGACAGATTACAGAATGACCCCAGATGTGCATCGGAAACTACTACTGGTCTTCCAGGGAACGATCAGAGCGGAGACTGTTTGAGACATTACTCGCATGGAGGAGAGTGCGCATGGTGACTGTTGTATTCAATCCCGATGCAATTTCTGTGTTTCATCAACAGTCTGATAGTCCACAGATTACAGACTGCCACCAGTTGTGCATCGGAAACTACTACTGGTCTTCCAGGGAACGATCAAAGCGTAGACTGTTTGAGACATTACTCCCATGGAGGAAAGTGCGCATAGTGACTGTTGTAATCAATCCCGATTCAATTTCGGTGTTTCATCAACAATCTGATAGTCCACAGATTACAGAATGCCACAAGATGTGCATCGGAAACTACTAATGGTCTTCCAGGGAACGATCAAAGCGTAGACTCTTTGAGACATTAATTCCATGGAGGAAAGTGCGCATGGTGACTGCTGTATTCAATCCCGATGCAATTATTGTGTTTCTTCAACACTCTGATAGCCCACAGATTACAGAATACATCCAGATGTGCATCGGAAACTAACACTGGTGTTCCAGGGAACGATAAGAGCGTAGACTGTTTGAGACATTAGTAACATGGAGGAAAGTGCGGATGGTGACTGTTGTATTCACTCCCGATGCAATTTCTGTGTTTCATCAACACTTTGAAGGTCCACAGATTACAGAATGCCTCCAGATGTGCATCGGAAACTACTACTTTTCTTCCAGGGCACGATCAGAACGTAGACTGTTTGAGACATTACTCCCGAGGAGGAAAGTGCGCATGATGACTGTTGTATACAATCCCGATGCCATTTCTGTGTTTCATCAACACTCTGATAGTCCACAGATTACAGAATGCCTCCAGATGTGCATCGGAAACTACTACTGGTTTTCCAGGGAACGATCAAAGCGTAGACAGTTACAGACATTACTCAAATGGAGGAAAGTGCGCATGGTGACTGTTGTATTCAATCCCGATGCAATTTCTGTGTTTCATCAACACTCTGACACTCCACAGATTACAGAATGCCTCAATATGTGCATCGGAAACTACTACTGGTCTTCCAGGGAACGATCAAAGCGTAGACTTTTTGAGACATTACTCCCATTGAGGAAAGTGCGCATGGTGACTGTTGTATTCAATCTCGATGCAATTTCTGTGTTTCATCAACAGTCTGATAGTCCACAGATTGCAGAGTGCCACCAGATGTGCATCTGAAACTACTGCTGGTCTTCCAGGGAACGATAAAAGCGTAGACTGTTAGAGACATTACACCAATGGAGGAAAGTGCGCATGGTGACGGTTGTATTCAATCCCGATGCAATTTCTGTGTTTCATCAACACTCTGATAGTCCACGGATTACAGAATACATCCAGATGTGCATCGGAAACCAACACTGGTGTTCCAGGGAACGATCAGAACGTACAATGTTTGAGACATTACTAACATGGCGGAATGTGCGGAAGGTGACTGTTGTATTCAATCCCGATGCAATTTCTGTTTTTCATCAACACTTTGAAGGTCCACAGATTACAGAATGCCACAAGATGTGCATCGGTAAGTACCACTGGTCTTCCAGGGAACGATCAAAGCGTAGACTGCTTGAGACGTTACTCCCATGGAGGAAAGAGCGCATGGAGACTGTTGTATTCAATCCCGATGCAATTTCTGTATTTCATCAACAGACTGATTGTCCACAGATTACAGTAAGCCTCCAGATGTGCATCGGAAACTACTACTGGTCTTCCAGGGAACGATCAAAGCGTAGACTGTTAGAGACATTACGCCCATGGAGGAAAGTGCGCATGGTGACTGTTGTATTCAATCCCGATGCAATTTCTGTGTATCATCAACACTCTGATAGTCCACAGATTACAGAATGACCCCAGATGTGCATCGGAAACTACTACTGGTCTTCCAGGGAACGATCAGATCGGAGACTGTTTGAGACATTACTCGCATGGAGGAAAGTGCGCATGGTGACTGTTGTATTCAATCCCGATGCAATTTCTGTGTTTGAACAACACTCTGATAGTGTACAGATTACAGAATGCCTCCAGATGTGCATCGGAAACTACTACTGGTCTTCCAGGGAACGATCAAAGCGTAGGCTGTTTGAGACATTACTCCCATGGAGGAAAGTGCGCATGGTGACTGTTGTATTCAATCCCGATGCAATTTCTGTGTTTCATCAACAGTCTGATAGTCCACAGATTACAGAGTGCCACCAGATGTGCATCGGAAACAACCACTGGTCTTCCATGGAGCGATCAAAGCGTAGACTGTTTGAGACATTACTCCCATGGAGGAAAGTGCGCATGGTGACTGTTGTATTCAATCCCGATGCAATTTCTGTGTGTCATCAACACTCTGATAGTCCACAGATTACAGAATGCCTCCAGATGTGCATCGGAAACTACTACTGGTTTTCCAGGGAACGTTCAGAGCGTAGACTCTTTGAGACATTACCCCCATGGAGGAAGGTGCGCATGGTGACTGTTGTATTCAATCCCGATGCAATTTCTGTGTTTCATCAAAACTTTGATACTTCACAGATTACAGAATGCCTCCAGATGTGCATCGAAAACTACTACTGGTCTTCCAGGGAACGATCAAAGCGTAGACTGTTTGAGACATTACTCCCATGGAGGAAAGTGCGCATTTTGACTGTTGTATTCAATCTCGATGCAATTTCTGTGTTTCATCAACAGTCTGATAGTTCACAGATTACAGAGTGCCACCAGATGTGCATCGGAAACTACTACTGGTCTTCCAGGGAACGATCAAAGCGTAGACTGTTTGAGACATTACTAACATGGAGGAAAGTGCGGATGGTGACTGTTGTATTCAATCCCGATGCAATTTCTGTGTTTCATCAACACTTTGAAGGTCCATAGATTACAGAATGCCACATAATGTGCATCGTTAACTACTACTGGTCTTCCAGGGAACGATCAAAGCGTAGACTGTTTGAGACACTACTCCCATGGAGAAAAGTGCGCATGGTGACTGTTTTATTCAATCCCGATGCAATTTCTGTGTTTCATCAACACTCTGATAGCCCACAGATTACAGAATACATCCAGATGTGCATCGGAAACTACTACTGGTCTTCCAGGGAACGATCAAAGCGTAGACTGTTTGAGACATTACTAACATGGAGGAAAGTGCGGATGGTGACTGTTGTATTTAATCCCGATGCAATTTCTGTGTTTCATCAACACTTTGAAGGTCCACAGATTACAGAATGCCACATGATGTGCTAAGGAAACTACTACTGGTCTTCCAGGGAACCATCTAAGCGTAGCCTCTTTGAGAATTACTCCCATATACGAAAGTGCGGATGGTGACTGTTGTATTCACTCCCGATGCAATTTCTGTGTTTCATCAACACTTTGAAGGTCCACAGATTACAGAATGCCTCCAGATGTGCATCGGGAACTACTACTTTTCTTCCAGGGCACGATCAGAACGTAGACTGTTTGAGACATTACTCCCGAGGAGGAAAGTGCGCATGATGACTGTTGTACACAATCCCGATGCAATTTCTGTGTTTCATCAACACTCTAATAGTCCACAGATTACAGGATGCCTCCAGATGTGCACCGGAAACTACTACTGGTTTTCCAGGGAACGATCAAAGCGTAGACTGTTACAGACATTACTCAAATGGAGGAAAGTGTGCATGGTGACTGTTGTATTCAATCCCGATGCAATTTCTGTGTTTCATCAACACTCTGATACTCCGCAGATTACAGAATGCCTCAATATGTGCATCGGAAACTACTACTGGTCTTCCAGGGAACGATCAAAGCGTAGACTTTTTGAGACATTACTGCCATTGAGGAAAGTGCGCATGGTGACTGTTGTATTCAATCTCGATGCAATTTCTGTGTTTCATCAACAGTCTGATAGTCCACAGATTACAGAGTGCCACCAGATATGCATCGGAAACTACTACTGGTCTTCCAGGGAACGATCAAAGCGTAGACTGTTTGAGACATTACTAACATGGAGGAAAGTGCGGATGGTGACTGTTGTATTCAATCCAGATGCAATTTCTGTGTTTCATCAACACTTTGAAGGTCCATAGATTACAGAATGCCACATGATGTGCATCGTTAACTACTACTGGTCTTCCAGGGAACGATCAAAGCGTAGACTGTGTGAGACATTACTCCCATGGAGGAAAGTGCACATGGTGACTGTTGTATTCAATCCCGATGCAATTTCTGTGTTTCATCAACACTCTGATACTGCACAGATTACAGAATGCCTCAAAATGTGCATCGGAAACTACTACTGGTCTTCCAGGGAACGATCAGAGCGGAGACTGTTTGAGACATTACTCGCATGGAGGAAAGTGCGCATGGTGACTGTTGTATTCAATCCCGATGCAATTTCTGTGTTTCATCAACAGTCTGATAGTCCACAGATTACAGAGTGCCACCAGATGTGCATCGGAAACTACTACTGGTCTTCCAGGGAACGATCAAAGCGTAGACTGTTTGAGACATTACTCCCATGGAGGAAAGTTCGGATGGTGACTGTTGTATTCACTCCCGATGCAATTTCTGTGTGTCATCAACACTTTGAAGGTCCACAGATTACAGAATGCCTCCAGATGTGCATCGGAAACTACTACTTTTCTTCCAGGGCACGATCAGAACGTAGACTGTTTGAGACATTACTCCCGAGGAGGAAAGTGCGCATGATGACTGTTGTATACAATCCCGATGCCATTTCTGTGTTTCATCAACACTCTGATAGTCCACAGATTACAGAATGCCTCCAGATGTGCATCGGGAACTACTACTGGTTTATCAGGGAACGATCAAAGCGTAGACAGTTACAGACATTACTCAAATGGAGGAAAGTGCGCATGATGACTGTTGTATTCAATCCCGATTCAATTTCTGTGTTTCATCAACACTCTGACACTCCACAGATTACAGAATGCCTCAATATGTGCATCGGAAACTACTACTGGTCTTCCAGGGAACGATCAAAGCGTAGACGTTTTGAGACATACTCCCATTGAGGAAAGTGCGCATGGTGACTGTTGTATTCAATCCCGATGCAATTTCTGTGTTTCATCAACAGTCTGATAGTCCACAGATTACAGAGTGCCACCAGATGTGCATCGGAAACAACCACTGGTCTTCCAGGGAACGATCAAAGCGTAGACTGTTTGAGACATTACTCCCATGGAGGAAAGTGCGCATGGTGACTGTTGTATTCAATCCCGATGCAATTTCTGTGTGTCATCAACACTCTGATAGTCCACAGATTACAGAATGCCTCCAGATGTGCATCGGAAACTACTACTGGTTTTTAAGGGAACGATCAAAGCGTAGACTCTTTGAGACATTACCCCCATGGAGGAAGGTGTGCATGGTGACTGTTGTATTCAATCCCGATGCAATTTCTGTGTTTCATCAAAACTCTGATACTTCACAGATTACAGAATGCCTCCAGATGTGCATCGGAAACTACTACTGGTCTTCCAGGGAACGATCAAAGCGTAGACTGTTTGAGACATTACTCCCATGGAGGAAAGTGCGCATTTTGACTGTTGTATTCAATCTCGATGCAATTTCTGTGTTTCATCAACAGTCTGATAGTCCACAGATTACAGAGTGCCACCAGATGTGCATCGGAAACTACTACTGGTCTTCCAGGGAACGATCAAAGCGTAGACTGTTTGAGACATTACTAACATGGAGGAAAGTGCGGATGGTGACTGTTGTATTCAATCCCGATCCAATTTCTGTGTTTCATCAACACTTTGAAGGTCCATAGATTACAGAATGCCACATGATGTGCATCGTTAACTACTACTGGTCTTCCAGGGAACGATCAAAGCGTAGACTGTTTGAGACATTACTCGTATGGAGAGAAGTGCGCATGGTGACTGTTTTATTCAATCCCGATGCAATTTCTATGTTTCATCAACACTCTGATAGCCCACAGATTACAGAATACATCCAGATGTGCATCGGAAACTACTACTAGTCTTCCAGGGAACGATCAAAGCGTAGACTGTTTGAGACATTACTAACATGGAGGAAAGTGCGGATGGTGACTGTTGTATTCAATCCCGATGCAATTTCTGTGTTTCATCAACACTTTGAAGGTCCACAGACTACAGAATGCCACATGATGTGCTAAGGAAACTACTACTGGTCTTCCAGGGAACCATCTAAGCGTAGCCTCTTTGAGAATTACTCCCATATACGAAAGTGCGGATGGTGACTGTTGTATTCACTCCTGATGCAATTTCTGTGTTTCATCAAAACTTTTAAGGTCCACAGATTACAGAATGCCTCCAGATGTGCATCGGAAACTACTACTTCTCTTCCAGGGCACGATCAGAACGTAGACTGTTTGAGACATTACTCCCGAGGAGGAAAGTGCGCATGATGACTGTTGTACACAATCCCGATGCAATTTCTGTGTTTTATCAACACTTTAATAGTCCACAGATTACAGAATGCCTATAGATGTGCATCGGAAACTACTACTGGTCTTCCAGGGAACGATCAAAGGGTAGACTGTTTGAGACATTACTCCCATGGAGGAAGGTGCACATGGTGACTGTTGTATTCAATCCCGATGCAATTTCTGTGTTTCTTCAACACTCTGATAGTCCACAGATTACAGAATGCCACCAGACGTGCATCGGAAACTACTACTGGTCTTCCAGGGAACGATCAAAACGTAGACGGTTTGAAACATTACTCCCGTGGCGGAAAGTGCGCATGATGACTGTTGTATACAATCCCGATGCAATTTCTGTGTTTTATCAACACTCTGATAGTCCACAATTTACAGTATGCCTCCAGATGTGCATCGGAAACTACTACTGGTCTTCCAGGGAACGATCAAAGCGTAGACTGTTTGAGACATTACTTTTATGGAGGTAAGTGCGCATGGTAACTGTTGTATTCAATCTCGATGCAATTTCTGTGTTTCATCAACACTCTGATAGTCCACAATTTACAGAATGCCTCCAGATGTGCATCGGAAACTACTACTGGTTTTCCTGGGAACGATCAAAGCGTAGACTGTTTGAGACATTACTCCCATGGAGGAAAGTGCGCATGGTGACTGTTGTATACAATCCCGATGCAATTTCTGTATTTCATCAACACTTTGAAGGTCCACAGATTACAGATGCCTCCAGATGTGCATTGGTAACTACTACTGGTCCTTCAGGGAACGATCAAAGCGTAGACTGTTTGAGACATTACTCACATGGAGGTAAGTGCGCATGGTGACTGTTGTATTCAATCCCGATGCAATTTCTGTGTTTCATCAACAGTCTGATAGTCCACAGAATACAGAAAGCGTCCAGATGTGCATCACAAACTACTACTGGTCTTCCAGGGAACGATCAAAGCGTAGACTGTTTGAGACATTACTCCCATGGAGGAAAGAGGGCATTGTGACAGTTGTATTCAATCTCGATGCAATTTCTGTGTTTCATCAACAGTCTTATAGTCCACAGATTACAGAGTGCCACCAGATGTGCATCGGATACTACTACTGGTCTTCCAGTGAACCATCAAAGCGTAGCCTCTTTGAGAATAACTCCCATGGACGAAAGTGCCGATTGTGACTGTTCTATTCACTCCCGATGCAATTTCTGTGTTTCATCAACACTTTGAAGGTCCACAGATTACAGAATGCCTCCAGATGTGCATCGGAAACTACTACTTTTCTTCCAGGGCACGATCAGAACGTAGACTGTTTGAGACATTACTCCCGTGGAGGAAAGTGCGCATGATGACTGTTGTATACAATCCCGATGCAATATCTGTGTTTCATCAACACTCTGATAGTCCACAGATTACAGAATGCCTCCAGATGTGCATCGGAAACTACTACTGGTCTTCCAGGGAATGATCAAAGCGTAGACTGTTTGAGACATTACTCCCGTGGAGGAAGATGCGCAGGGTGACTGTTGTATTGAATCCCGATGCAATTTCTGTGTTTCATCAACACTCTGATACTCCACAGATTACAGAATGCCTCAATATGTGCATCGGAAACTACTACTGGTCTTCCAGGGAACGATCAAAGCGTAGACTTTTTGAGACATTACTCCCATTGAGGAAAGTGGGCATGGTGACTGTTGTATTCAATCTCGATGCAATTTCTGTGTTTCATCAACAGTCCGATAGTCCACTGAATACAGAGTGCCGCCAGATGTGCATCTGAAACTACTACTGGTCTTCCAGGGAACGATAAAAGCGTAGACTGTTAGAGACATTACTCCCATGGAGGAAAGTGCGCATAGTGACGGTTGTATTCAATCCCGATGCAATATCTGTGTCTCATCAACACTCTGATAGTCCACGGATTACAGAATACATCCAGAAGTGCATCGGAAACCAACACTGGTGTTCCAGGGAACGATCAGAACGTAAAATGTTTGAGACATTACTAACATGGAGGAATGTGCGGATGGTGACTCTTGTATTCAATCCCGATGCAATTTCTGTGTTTCATCAACACTTTGAAGGTCCACAGATTACAGAATGCCACCAACTACTGGTCTTCCAGGGAACGATCAAAGCGTAGACTGCTTGAGACATTACTCCCATGGAGGAAAGTGCGCATGGTGACTGTTGTATTCAATTCTGATGCAATTTCTGTGTTTCATCAACACTCTGATAGTCGACAGATTACAGAATGACCCCAGATGTGCATCGGAAACTACTACTGGTCTTCCAGGGAACGATCAAAGCGTAGACTGTTTGAGACATTACTCCCATGGAGGAAAGTGCGCATGGTGACTGTTGTAATCAATCCCGATTCAATTTCGGTGTTTCATCAACAATCTGATAGTCCACAGATTACAGAATGCCACAAGATGTGCATCGGAAACTACTAATGGTCTTCCAGGGAACGATCAAAGCGTAGACTCTTTGAGACATTACTTCCATGGAGGAAAGTGCGCATGGTGACTGTTGTATTCAATCCCGATGCAATTATTGTGTTTCATCAACACTCTGATAGCCCACAGATTACAGAATACATCCAGATGTGCATCGGAAACTAACACTGGTGTTCCAGGGAACGATCAAAGCGTAGACTGTTTGAGACATTACTGACATGGAGGAAAGTGCGGATGGTGACTGTTGTATTCACTCCCGATGCAATTTCTGTGTTTCATCAACACTTTGAAGGTCCACAGATTACAGAATGCCTCCAGATGTGCATCGAAAACTACTACTTTTCTTCCAGGCCACGATCAGAAAGTAGACTCTTTGAGACATTACTCCCGAGGAGGAAAGTGCGCATGATGACTGTTGTATACAATCCCGATGCCATTTCTGTGTTTCATCAACACTCTGATAGTCCACAGATTACAGAATGCCTCCAGATGTGCATCGGAAACTACTACTGGTTTTCCAGGGAACGATCAAAGCGTAGACAGTTACAGACATTACTCAAATGGAGGAAAGTGCGCATGGTGACTGTTGTATTCAATCCCGATGCAATTTCTGTGTTTCATCAACACTCTGACACTCCACAGATTACAGAATGCCTCAATATGTGCATCGGAAACTACTACTGGTCTTCCAGGGAACGATCAAAGCGTAGACTTTTTGAGACATTACTCCCATTGAGGAAAGTGCGCATGGTGACTGTTGTATTCAATCTCGATGCAATTTCTGTGTTTCATCAACAGTCTGATAGTCCACAGATTGCAGAGTGCCACCAGATGTGCATCTGAAACTACTACTGGTGTTCCAGGGAACGATAAAATCGTAGACTGTTAGAGACATTACTCCAATGGAGGAAAGTGCGCATGGTGACGGTTGTATTCAATCCCGATGCAATTTCTGTGTTTCATCAACACTCTGATAGTCCACGGATTACAGAATACATCCAGATGTGCATCGGAAACCAACACTGGTGTTCCAGGGAACGATCAGAACGTAAAATGTTTGAGACATTACTAACATGGCGGAATGAGCGGAAGGTGACTGTTGTATTCAATCCCGATGCAATTTCTGTGTTTCATCAGCACTTTGAAGGTCCACAGATTACAGAATGCCACAAGATGTGTATCGGTAACTACCACTGGTCTTCCAGGGAAAGATCAAAGCGTAGACTGCTTGAGACATTACTCCCATGGAGGAAAGTGCGCATTTTGACTGTTGTATTCAATCTCGATGCAATTTCTGTGTTTCATCAACAGTCTGATAGTCCACAGATTACAGAGTGCCACCAGATGTGCATCGGAAACTACTACTGGTCTTCCAGGGAACGATCAAAGCGTAGACTGTTTGAGACATTACTAACATGGAGGAAAGTGCGGATGGTGACTGTTGTATTCAATCCCGATCCAATTTCTGTGTTTCATCAACACTTTGAAGGTCCATAGATTACAGAATGCCACATGATGTGCATCGTTAACTACTACTGGTCTTCCAGGGAACGATCAAAGCGTAGACTGTTTGAGACATTACTCGTATGGAGAGAAGTGCGCATGGTGACTGTTTTATTCAATCCCGATGCAATTTCTGTGTTTCATCAACACTCTGATAGCCCACAGATTACAGAATACATCCAGATGTGCATCGGAAACTACTACTAGTCTTCCAGGGAACGATCAAAGCGTAGACTGTTTGAGACATTACTAACATGGAGGAAAGTGCGGATGGTGACTGTTGTATTCAATCCCGATGCAATTTCTGTGTTTCATCAACACTTTGAAGGTCCACAGATTACAGAATGCCACATGATGTGCTAAGGAAACTACTACTGGTCTTCCAGGGAACCATCTAAGCGTAGCCTCTTTGAGAATTACTCCCATATACGAAAGTGCGGATGGTGACTGTTGTATTCACTCCTGATGCAATTTCTGTGTTTCATCAAAACTTTTAAGGTCCACAGATTACAGAATGCCTCCAGATGTGCATCGGAAACTACTACTTTTCTTCCAGGGCACGAGCAGAACGTAGACTGTTTGAGACATTACTCCCGAGGAGGAAAGTGCGCATGATGACTGTTGTACACAATCCCGATGCAATTTCTGTGTTTTATCAACACTTTAATAGTCCACAGATTACAGAATGCCTCCAGATGTGCATCGGAAACTACTACTGGTCTTCCAGGGAACGATCAAAGGGTAGACTGTTTGAGACATTACTCCCATGGAGGAAGGTGCACATGGTGACTGTTGTATTCAATCCCGATGCAATTTCTGTGTTTCTTCAACACTCTGATAGTCCACAGATTACAGAATGCCACCAGACGTGCATCGGAAACTACTACTGGTCTTCCAGGGAACGATCAAAACGTAGACGGTTTGAAACATTACTCCCGTGGCGGAAAGTGCGCATGATGACTGTTGTATACAATCCCGATGCAATTTCTGTGAATTATCAACACTCTGATAGTCCACAATTTACAGTATGCCTCCAGATGTGCATCGGAAACTACTACTGGTCTTCCAGGGAACGATCAAAGCGTAGACTGTTTGAGACATTACTTTTATGGAGGTAAGTGCGCATGGTAACTGTTGTATTCAATCTCGATGCAATTTCTGTGTTTCATCAACACTCTGATAGTCCACAATTTACAGAATGCCTCCAGATGTGCATCGGAAAGTACTACTGGTTTTCCTGGGAACGATCAAAGCGTAGACTGTTTGAGACATTACTCCCATGGAGGAAAGTGCGCATGGTGACTGTTGTATTCAATCCCGATGCAATTTCTGTATTTCATCAACGCTTTGAAGGTCCACAGATTACAGATACCTCCAGATGTGCATTGGTAACTACTACTGGTCCTTCAGGGAACGATCAAAGCGTAGACTGTTTGAGACATTACTCACATGGAGGTAAGTGCGCATGGTGACTGTTGTATTCAATCCCGATGCAATTTCTGTGTTTCATCAACAGTCTGATAGTCCACAGAATACAGAAAGCGTCCAGATGTGCATCACAAACTACTACTGGTCTTCCAGGGAACGATCAAAGCGTAGACTGTTTGAGACATTACTCCCATGGAGGAAAGAGGGCATTGTGACAGTTGTATTCAATCTCGATGCAATTTCTGTGTTTCATCAACAGTCTTATAGTCCACAGATTACAGAGTGCCACCAGATGTGCATCGGATACTACTACTGGTCTTCCAGTGAACCATCAAAGCGTAGCCTCTTTGAGAATAACTCCCATGGACGAAAGTGCCGATTGTGACTGTTCTATTCACTCCCGATGCAATTTCTGTGTTTCATCAACACTTTGAAGGTCCACAGATTACAGAATGCCTCCAGATGTGCATCGGAAACTACTACTTTTCTTCCAAGGCACGATCAGAACGTAGACTGTTTGAGACATTACTCCCGTGGAGGAAAGTGCGCATGATGACTGTTGTATACAATCCCGATGCAATATCTGTGTTTCATCAACACTCTGATAGTCCACAGATTACAGAATGCCTCCAGATGTGCATCGGAAACTACTACTGGTCTTCCAGGGAATGATCAAAGCGTAGACTGTTTGAGACATTACTCCCATGGAGGAAGATGCGCAGGGTTACTGTTGTATTGAATCCCGATGCAATTTCTGTGTTTCATCAACACTCTGATACTCCACAGATTACAGAATGCCTCAATATGTGCATCGGAAACTACTACTGGTCTTCCAGGGAACGATCAAAGCGTAGACTTTTTGAGACATTACTCCCATTGAGGAAAGTGGGCATGGTGACTGTTGTATTCAATCTCGATGCAATTTCTGTGTTTCATCAACAGTCTGATAGTCCACTGAATACAGAGTGCCGCCAGATGTGCATCTGAAACTACTACTGGTCTTCCAGGGAACGATAAAAGCGTAGACTGTTAGAGACATTACTCCCATGGAGGAAAGTGCGCATAGTGACGGTTGTATTCAATCCCGATGCAATATCTGTGTTTCATCAACACTCTGATAGTCCACGGATTACAGAATACATCCAGAAGTGCATCGGAAACCAACACTGGTGTTCCAGGGAACGATCAGAACGTAAAATGTTTGAGACATTACTAACATGGAGGAATGTGCGGATGGTGACTCTTGTATTCAATCCCGATGCAATTTCTGTGTTTCATCAACACTTTGAATGTCCACAGATTACAGAATGCCACCAGATGTGCATCGGTAACAACTACTGGTCTTCCAGGGAACGATCAAAGCGTAGACTGCTTGAGACATTACTCCCATGGAGGAAAGTGCGCATGGTGACTGTTGTATTCAATTCTGATGCAATTTCTGTGTTTCATCAACACTCTGATAGTCGACAGATTACAGAATGACCCCAGATGTGCATCGGAAACTACTACTGGTCTTCCAGGGAACGATCAGAGCGGAGACTGTTTGAGACATTACTCGTATGGAGGAGAGTGCGCATGGTGACTGTTGTATTCAATCCCGATGCAATTTCTGTGTTTCATCAAAGTCTGATAGTCCACAGATTACAGACTGCCACCAGATGTGCATCGGAAACTACTACTGGTCTTCCAGGGAACGATCAAAGCGTAGACTGTTTGAGACATTACTCCCATGGAGGAAAGTGCGCATGGTGACTGTTGTAATCAATCCCGATTCAATTTCGGTGTTTCATCAACAATCTGATAGTCCACAGATTACAGAATGCCACAAGATGTGCATCGGAAACTACTAATGGTCTTCCAGGGAACGATCAAAGCGTAGACTCTTTGAGACATTACTTCCATGGAGGAAAGTGCGCATGGTGACTGTTGTATTCAATCCCGATGCAATTATTGTGTTTCATCAACACTCTGATAGCCCACAGATTACAGAATACATCCAGATGTGCATCGGAAACTAACACTGGTGTTCCAGGGAACGATCAAAGCGTAGACTGTTTGAGACATTACTGACATGGAGGAAAGTGCGGATGGTGACTGTTGTATTCACTCCCGATGCAATTTCTGTGTTTCATCAACACTTTGAAGGTCCACAGATTACAGAATGCCTCCAGATGTGCATCGAAAACTACTACTTTTCTTCCAGGCCACGATCAGAAAGTAGACTCTTTGAGACATTACTCCCGAGGAGGAAAGTGCGCATGATGACTGTTGTATACAATCCCGATGCCATTTCTGTGTTTCATCAACACTCTGATAGTCCACAGATTACAGAATGCCTCCAGATGTGCATCGGAAACTACTACTGGTTTTCCAGGGAACGATCAAAGCGTAGACAGTTACAGACATTACTCAAATGGAGGAAAGTGCGCATGGTGACTGTTGTATTCAATCCCGATGCAATTTCTGTGTTTCATCAACACTCTGACACTCCACAGATTACAGAATGCCTCAATATGTGCATCGGAAACTACTACTGGTCTTCCAGGGAACGATCAAAGCGTAGACTTTTTGAGACATTACTCCCATTGAGGAAAGTGCGCATGGTGACTGTTGTATTCAATCTCGATGCAATTTCTGTGTTTCATCAACAGTCTGATAGTCCACAGATTGCAGAGTGCCACCAGATGTGCATCTGAAACTACTACTGGTGTTCCAGGGAACGATAAAATCGTAGACTGTTAGAGACATTACTCCAATGGAGGAAAGTGCGCATGGTGACGGTTGTATTCAATCCCGATGCAATTTCTGTGTTTCATCAACAGTCTGATAGTCCACAGAATACAGAAAGCGTCCAGATGTGCATCACAAACTACTACTGGTCTTCCAGGGAACGATCAAAGCGTAGACTGTTTGAGACATTACTCCCATGGAGGAAAGAGGGCATTGTGACAGTTGTATTCAATCTCGATGCAATTTCTGTGTTTCATCAACAGTCTTATAGTCCACAGATTACAGAGTGCCACCAGATGTGCATCGGATACTACTACTGGTCTTCCAGTGAACCATCAAAGCGTAGCCTCTTTGAGAATAACTCCCATGGACGAAAGTGCCGATTGTGACTGTTCTATTCACTCCCGATGCAATTTCTGTGTTTCATCAACACTTTGAAGGTCCACAGATTACAGAATGCCTCCAGATGTGCATCGGAAACTACTACTTTTCTTCCAGGGCACGATCAGAACGTAGACTGTTTGAGACATTACTCCCGTGGAGGAAAGTGCGCATGATGACTGTTGTATACAATCCCGATGCAATATCTGTGTTTCATCAACACTCTGATAGTCCACAGATTACAGAATGCCTCCAGATGTGCATCGGAAACTACTACTGGTCTTCCAGGGAATGATCAAAGCGTAGACTGTTTGAGACATTACTCCCGTGGAGGAAGATGCGCAGGGTGACTGTTGTATTGAATCCCGATGCAATTTCTGTGTTTCATCAACACTCTGATACTCCACAGATTACAGAATGCCTCAATATGTGCATCTGAAACTACTACTGGTCTTCCAGGGAACGATAGAAGCGTAGACTGTTAGAGACATTACTCCCATGGAGGAAAGTGCGCATAGTGACGGTTGTATTCAATCCCGATGCAATATCTGTGTCTCATCAACACTCTGATAGTCCACGGATTACAGAATACATCCAGAAGTGCATCGGAAACCAACACTGGTGTTCCAGGGAACGATCAGAACGTAAAATGTTTGAGACATTACTAACATGGAGGAATGTGCGGATGGTGACTCTTGTATTCAATCCCGATGCAATTTCTGTGTTTCATCAACACTTTGAAGGTCCACAGATTACAGAATGCCACCAACTACTGGTCTTCCAGGGAACGATCAAAGCGTAGACTGCTTGAGACATTACTCCCATGGAGGAAAGTGCGCATGGTGACTGTTGTATTCAATTCTGATGCAATTTCTGTGTTTCATCAACACTCTGATAGTCGACAGATTACAGAATGACCCCAGATGTGCATCGGAAACTACTACTGGTCTTCCAGGGAACGATCAAAGCGTAGACTGTTTGAGACATTACTCCCATGGAGGAAAGTGCGCATGGTGACTGTTGTAATCAATCCCGATTCAATTTCGGTGTTTCATCAACAATCTGATAGTCCACAGATTACAGAATGCCACAAGATGTGCATCGGAAACTACTAATGGTCTTCCAGGGAACGATCAAAGCGTAGACTCTTTGAGACATTACTTCCATGGAGGAAAGTGCGCATGGTGACTGTTGTATTCAATCCCGATGCAATTATTGTGTTTCATCAACACTCTGATAGCCCACAGATTACAGAATACATCCAGATGTGCATCGGAAACTAACACTGGTGTTCCAGGGAACGATCAAAGCGTAGACTGTTTGAGACATTACTGACATGGAGGAAAGTGCGGATGGTGACTGTTGTATTCACTCCCGATGCAATTTCTGTGTTTCATCAACACTTTGAAGGTCCACAGATTACAGAATGCCTCCAGATGTGCATCGAAAACTACTACTTTTCTTCCAGGCCACGATCAGAAAGTAGACTCTTTGAGACATTACTCCCGAGGAGGAAAGTGCGCATGATGACTGTTGTATACAATCCCGATGCCATTTCTGTGTTTCATCAACACTCTGATAGTCCACAGATTACAGAATGCCTCCAGATGTGCATCGGAAACTACTACTGGTTTTCCAGGGAACGATCAAAGCGTAGACAGTTACAGACATTACTCAAATGGAGGAAAGTGCGCATGGTGACTGTTGTATTCAATCCCGATGCAATTTCTGAGTTTCATCAACACTCTGACACTCCACAGATTACAGAATGCCTCAATATGTGCATCGGAAACTACTACTGGTCTTCCAGGGAACGATCAAAGCGTAGACTTTTTGAGACATTACTCCCATTGAGGAAAGTGCGCATGGTGACTGTTGTATTCAATCTCGATGCAATTTCTGTGTTTCATCAACAGTCTGATAGTCCACAGATTGCAGAGTGCCACCAGATGTGCATCTGAAACTACTACTGGTGTTCCAGGGAACGATAAAATCGTAGACTGTTAGAGACATTACTCCAATGGAGGAAAGTGCGCATGGTGACGGTTGTATTCAATCCCGATGCAATTTCTGTGTTTCATCAACACTCTGATAGTCCACGGATTACAGAATACATCCAGATGTGCATCGGAAACCAACACTGGTGTTCCAGGGAACGATCAGAACGTAAAATGTTTGAGACATTACTAACATGGCGGAATGAGCGGAAGGTGACTGTTGTATTCAATCCCGATGCAATTTCTGTGTTTCATCAGCACTTTGAAGGTCCACAGATTACAGAATGCCACAAGATGTGTATCGGTAACTACCACTGGTCTTCCAGGGAAAGATCAAAGCGTAGACTGCTTGAGACATTACTCCCATGGAGGAAAGTGCGCATTTTGACTGTTGTATTCAATCTCGATGCAATTTCTGTGTTTCATCAACAGTCTGATAGTCCACAGATTACAGAGTGCCACCAGATGTGCATCGGAAACTACTACTGGTCTTCCAGGGAACGATCAAAGCGTAGACTGTTTGAGACATTACTAACATGGAGGAAAGTGCGGATGGTGACTGTTGTATTCAATCCCGATCCAATTTCTGTGTTTCATCAACACTTTGAAGGTCCATAGATTACAGAATGCCACATGATGTGCATCGTTAACTACTACTGGTCTTCCAGGGAACGATCAAAGCGTAGACTGTTTGAGACATTACTCGTATGGAGAGAAGTGCGCATGGTGACTGTTTTATTCAATCCCGATGCAATTTCTGTGTTTCATCAACACTCTGATAGCCCACAGATTACAGAATACATCCAGATGTGCATCGGAAACTACTACTAGTCTTCCAGGGAACGATCAAAGCGTAGACTGTTTGAGACATTACTAACATGGAGGAAAGTGCGGATGGTGACTGTTGTATTCAATCCCGATGCAATTTCTGTGTTTCATCAACACTTTGAAGGTCCACAGATTACAGAATGCCACATGATGTGCTAAGGAAACTACTACTGGTCTTCCAGGGAACCATCTAAGCGTAGCCTCTTTGAGAATTACTCCCATATACGAAAGTGCGGATGGTGACTGTTGTATTCACTCCTGATGCAATTTCTGTGTTTCATCAAAACTTTTAAGGTCCACAGATTACAGAATGCCTCCAGATGTGCATCGGAAACTACTACTTTTCTTCCAGGGCACGATCAGAACGTAGACTGTTTGAGACATTACTCCCGAGGAGGAAAGTGCGCATGATGACTGTTGTACACAATCCCGATGCAATTTCTGTGTTTTATCAACACTTTAATAGTCCACAGATTACAGAATGCCTCCAGATGTGCATCGGAAACTACTACTGGTCTTCCAGGGAACGATCAAAGGGTAGACTGTTTGAGACATTACTCCCATGGAGGAAGGTGCACATGGTGACTGTTGTATTCAATCCCGATGCAATTTCTGTGTTTCTTCAACACTCTGATAGTCCACAGATTACAGAATGCCACCAGACGTGCATCGGAAACTACTACTGGTCTTCCAGGGAACGATCAAAACGTAGACGGTTTGAAACATTACTCCCGTGGCGGAAAGTGCGCATGATGACTGTTGTATACAATCCCGATGCAATTTCTGTGATTTATCAACACTCTGATAGTCCACAATTTACAGTATGCCTCCAGATGTGCATCGGAAACTACTACTGGTCTTCCAGGGAACGATCAAAGCGTAGACTGTTTGAGACATTACTTTTATGGAGGTAAGTGCGCATGGTAACTGTTGTATTCAATCTCGATGCAATTTCTGTGTTTCATCAACACTCTGATAGTCCACAATTTACAGAATGCCTCCAGATGTGCATCGGAAAGTACTACTGGTTTTCCTGGGAACGATCAAAGCGTAGACTGTTTGAGACATTACTCCCATGGAGGAAAGTGCGCATGGTGACTGTTGTATTCAATCCCGATGCAATTTCTGTATTTCATCAACGCTTTGAAGGTCCACAGATTACAGATACCTCCAGATGTGCATTGGTAACTACTACTGGTCCTTCAGGGAACGATCAAAGCGTAGACTGTTTGAGACATTACTCACATGGAGGTAAGTGCGCATGGTGACTGTTGTATTCAATCCCGATGCAATTTCTGTGTTTCATCAACAGTCTGATAGTCCACAGAATACAGAAAGCGTCCAGATGTGCATCACAAACTACTACTGGTCTTCCAGGGAACGATCAAAGCGTAGACTGTTTGAGACATTACTCCCATGGAGGAAAGAGGGCATTGTGACAGTTGTATTCAATCTCGATGCAATTTCTGTGTTTCATCAACAGTCTTATAGTCCACAGATTACAGAGTGCCACCAGATGTGCATCGGATACTACTACTGGTCTTCCAGTGAACCATCAAAGCGTAGCCTCTTTGAGAATAACTCCCATGGACGAAAGTGCCGATTGTGACTGTTCTATTCACTCCCGATGCAATTTCTGTGTTTCATCAACACTTTGAAGGTCCACAGATTACAGAATGCCTCCAGATGTGCATCGGAAACTACTACTTTTCTTCCAAGGCACGATCAGAACGTAGACTGTTTGAGACATTACTCCCGTGGAGGAAAGTGCGCATGATGACTGTTGTATACAATCCCGATGCAATATCTGTGTTTCATCAACACTCTGATAGTCCACAGATTACAGAATGCCTCCAGATGTGCATCGGAAACTACTACTGGTCTTCCAGGGAATGATCAAAGCGTAGACTGTTTGAGACATTACTCCCATGGAGGAAGATGCGCAGGGTTACTGTTGTATTGAATCCCGATGCAATTTCTGTGTTTCATCAACACTCTGATACTCCACAGATTACAGAATGCCTCAATATGTGCATCGGAAACTACTACTGGTCTTCCAGGGAACGATCAAAGCGTAGACTTTTTGAGACATTACTCCCATTGAGGAAAGTGGGCATGGTGACTGTTGTATTCAATCTCGATGCAATTTCTGTGTTTCATCAACAGTCTGATAGTCCACTGAATACAGAGTGCCGCCAGATGTGCATCTGAAACTACTACTGGTCTTCCAGGGAACGATAAAAGCGTAGACTGTTAGAGACATTACTCCCATGGAGGAAAGTGCGCATAGTGACGGTTGTATTCAATCCCGATGCAATATCTGTGTTTCATCAACACTCTGATAGTCCACGGATTACAGAATACATCCAGAAGTGCATCGGAAACCAACACTGGTGTTCCAGGGAACGATCAGAACGTAAAATGTTTGAGACATTACTAACATGGAGGAATGTGCGGATGGTGACTCTTGTATTCAATCCCGATGCAATTTCTGTGTTTCATCAACACTTTGAATGTCCACAGATTACAGAATGCCACCAGATGTGCATCGGTAACAACTACTGGTCTTCCAGGGAACGATCAAAGCGTAGACTGCTTGAGACATTACTCCCATGGAGGAAAGTGCGCATGGTGACTGTTGTATTCAATTCTGATGCAATTTCTGTGTTTCATCAACACTCTGATAGTCGACAGATTACAGAATGACCCCAGATGTGCATCGGAAACTACTACTGGTCTTCCAGGGAACGATCAGAGCGGAGACTGTTTGAGACATTACTCGTATGGAGGAGAGTGCGCATGGTGACTGTTGTATTCAATCCCGATGCAATTTCTGTGTTTCATCAAAGTCTGATAGTCCACAGATTACAGACTGCCACCAGATGTGCATCGGAAACTACTACTGGTCTTCCAGGGAACGATCAAAGCGTAGACTGTTTGAGACATTACTCCCATGGAGGAAAGTGCGCATGGTGACTGTTGTAATCAATCCCGATTCAATTTCGGTGTTTCATCAACAATCTGATAGTCCACAGATTACAGAATGCCACAAGATGTGCATCGGAAACTACTAATGGTCTTCCAGGGAACGATCAAAGCGTAGACTCTTTGAGACATTACTTCCATGGAGGAAAGTGCGCATGGTGACTGTTGTATTCAATCCCGATGCAATTATTGTGTTTCATCAACACTCTGATAGCCCACAGATTACAGAATACATCCAGATGTGCATCGGAAACTAACACTGGTGTTCCAGGGAACGATCAAAGCGTAGACTGTTTGAGACATTATTGACATGGAGGAAAGTGCGGATGGTGACTGTTGTATTCACTCCCGATGCAATTTCTGTGTTTCATCAACACTTTGAAGGTCCACAGATTACAGAATGCCTCCAGATGTGCATCGAAAACTACTACTTTTCTTCCAGGCCACGATCAGAAAGTAGACTCTTTGAGACATTACTCCCGAGGAGGAAAGTGCGCATGATGACTGTTGTATACAATCCCGATGCCATTTCTGTGTTTCATCAACACTCTGATAGTCCACAGATTACAGAATGCCTCCAGATGTGCATCGGAAACTACTACTGGTTTTCCAGGGAACGATCAAAGCGTAGACAGTTACAGACATTACTCAAATGGAGGAAAGTGCGCATGGTGACTGTTGTATTCAATCCCGATGCAATTTCTGTGTTTCATCAACACTCTGACACTCCACAGATTACAGAATGCCTCAATATGTGCATCGGAAACTACTACTGGTCTTCCAGGGAACGATCAAAGCGTAGACTTTTTGAGACATTACTCCCATTGAGGAAAGTGCGCATGGTGACTGTTGTATTCAATCTCGATGCAATTTCTGTGTTTCATCAACAGTCTGATAGTCCACAGATTGCAGAGTGCCACCAGATGTGCATCTGAAACTACTACTGGTGTTCCAGGGAACGATAAAATCGTAGACTGTTAGAGACATTACTCCAATGGAGGAAAGTGCGCATGGTGACGGTTGTATTCAATCCCGATGCAATTTCTGTGTTTCATCAACACTCTGATAGTCCACGGATTACAGAATACATCCAGATGTGCATCGGAAACCAACACTGGTGTTCCAGGGAACGATCAGAACGTAAAATGTTTGAGACATTACTAACATGGCGGAATGAGCGGAAGGTGACTGTTGTATTCAATCCCGATGCAATTTCTGTGTTTCATCAGCACTTTGAAGGTCCACAGATTACAGAATGCCACAAGATGTGTATCGGTAACTACCACTGGTCTTCCAGGGAAAGATCAAAGCGTAGACTGCTTGAGACATTACTCCCATGGAGGAAAGAGCGCATGGAGACTGTTGTATTCAATCCCGATGCAATTTCTGTATTTCATCAACAGTCTGATTGTCCACAGATTACAGTAAGCCTCCAGATGTGCATCGGAAACTACTACTGGTCTTCCAGGGAACGATCAAAGCGTAGACTGTTAGAGACATTACGCCCATGGAGGAAAGTGCGCATGGTGACTGTTGTATTCAATCCCGATGCAATTTCAGTGTATCATCAACACTCTGATAGTCCACAGATTACAGAATGACCCCAGATGTGCATCGGAAACTACTACTGGTCTTCCAGGGAACGATCAGAGCGGAGACTGTTTGAGACATTACTCGCATGGAGGAAAGTGCGCATGGTGACTGTTGTATTCAATCCCGATGCAATTTCTGTGTTTGAACAACACTCTGATAGTGTACAGATTACAGAATGCCTCCAGATGTGCATCGGAAACTACTACTGGTCTTCCAGGGAACGATCAAAGCGTAGACTGTTTGAGACATTACTTCCATGGAGGAAAGTGCGCATGGTGACTGTTGTATTCAATCCCGATGCAATTTCTGTGTTTCATCAACAGTCTGATAGTCCACAGATTACAGAGTGCCACCAGATGTGCATCGGAAACAACCACTGGTCTTCCAGGGAACGATCAAAGCGTAGACTGTTTGAGACCTTACTCCCAAGGAGGAAAGTGCGCATGGTGACTGTTGTATTCAATCCCGATGCAATTTCTGTGTGTCATCAACACTCTGATAGTCCACAGATTACAGAATGCCTCCAGATGTGCATCGGAAACTACTACTGGTTTTCCAGGGAACGATCAAATCGTAGACTCTTTGAGACATTACCCCCATGGAGGAAGGTGCGCATGGTGACTGTTGTATTCAATCCCGATGCAATTTCTGTGTTTCATCAAAACTCTGATACTTCACAGATTACAGAATGCCTCCAGATGTGCATCGGAAACTACTACTGGTCTTCCAGGGAACGATCAAAGCGTAGACTGTTTGAGACATTACTCCCATGGAAGAAAGTGCGCATTTTGACTGTTGTATTCAATCTCGATGCAATTTCTGTGTTTCATCAACAGTCTGATAGTCCACAGATTACAGAGTGCCACCAGATGTGCATCGGAAACTACTACTGGTCTTCCAGGGAACGATCTAAGCGTAGACTGTTAGAGACATTACTCCCATGGAGGAAAGTGCGCATGGTGACGGTTGTATTCAATCCCGATGCAATATCTGTGTTTCATCAACACTCTGATAGTCCACGGATTACAGAATACATCCAGAAGTGCATCGGAAACCAACACTGGTGTTCCAGGGAACGATCAGAACGTAAAATGGTTGAGATATTACTAACACTGAGGAATGTGCGGAAGGTGACTCTTGTATTCAATCCCGATGCAATTTCTGTGTTTCATCAACACTTTGAAGGTCCACAGATTACATAATGCCACCAGATGTGCATCGGTAACAACTACTGGTCTTCCAGGGAACGATCAAAGCGTAGACTGCTTGAGACATTACTCCTATGGAGGAAAGTGCGCATGGTGATTGTTGTATTCAATTCAGATGCAATTTCTGTGTTTCATCAACACTCTGATAGTCGACAGATTACAGAATGACCCCTAATGTGCATCGGAAACTACTACTGGTCTTCCAGGGAACGATCAGAGCGGAGACTGTTTGAGACATTACTCGTATGGAGGAGAGTGCGCATGGTGACTGTTGTATTCAATCCCGATGCAATTTCTGTGTTTCATCAACAGTCTGATAGTCCACAGATTACAGACTGCCACCAGATGTGCATCGGAAACTACTACTGGTCTTCCAGGGAACGATCAAAGCGTAGAGTGTTTGAGACATTACTCCCATGGAGGAAAGTGCGCATGGTGACTGTTGTAATCAATCCCGATTCAATTTCGGTGTTTCATCAACAATCTGATAGTCCACAGATTACAGAATGCCACAAGATGTGCATCGGAAACTACTAATGGTCTTCCAGGGAACGATCAAAGCGTAGACTCTTTGAGACATTACTTCCATGGAGGAAAGTGCGCATGGTGACTGTTGTATTCAATCCCGATGCAATTATTGTGTTTCATCAACACTCTGATAGCCCACAGATTACAGAATACATCCAGATGTGCATCGGAAACTAACACTGGTGTTCCAGGGAACGATCAAAGCGTAGACTGTTTGAGACATTACTGACATGGAGGAAAGTGCGGATGGTGACTGTTGTATTCACTCCCGATGCAATTTCTGTGTTTCATCAACACTTTGAAGGTCCACAGATTACAGAATGCCTCCAGATGTGCATCGAAAACTACTACTTTTCTTCCAGGCCACGATCAGAAAGTAGACTCTTTGAGACATTACTCCCGAGGAGGAAAGTGCGCATGATGACTGTTGTATACAATCCCGATGCCATTTCTGTGTTTCATCAACACTCTGATAGTCCACAGATTACAGAATGCCTCCAGATGTGCATCGGAAACTACTACTGGTTTTCCAGGGAACGATCAAAGCGTAGACAGTTACAGACATTACTCAAATGGAGGAAAGTGCGCATGGTGACTGTTGTATTCAATCCCGATGCAATTTCTGTGTTTCATCAACACTCTGACACTCCACAGATTACAGAATGCCTCAATATGTGCATCGGAAACTACTACTGGTCTTCCAGGGAACGATCAAAGCGTAGACTTTTTGAGACATTACTCCCATTGAGGAAAGTGCGCATGGTGACTGTTGTATTCAATCTCGATGCAATTTCTGTGTTTCATCAACAGTCTGATAGTCCACAGATTGCAGAGTGCCACCAGATGTGCATCTGAAACTACTACTGGTGTTCCAGGGAACGATAAAATCGTAGACTGTTAGAGACATTACTCCAATGGAGGAAAGTGCGCATGGTGACGGTTGTATTCAATCCCGATGCAATTTCTGTGTTTCATCAACACTCTGATAGTCCACGGATTACAGAATACATCCAGATGTGCATCGGAAACCAACACTGGTGTTCCAGGGAATGATCAGAACGTAAAGTGTTTGAGACATTACTAACATGGCGGAATGAGCGGAAGGTGACTGTTGTATTCAATCCCGATGCAATTTCTGTGTTTCATCAGCACTTTGAAGGGCCACAGATTACAGAATGCCACAAGATGTGTATCGGTAACTACCACTGGTCTTCCAGGGAAAGATCAAAGCGTAGACTGCTTGAGACATTACTCCCATGGAGGAAAGAGCGCATGGAGACTGTTGTATTCAATCCCGATGCAATTTCTGTATTTCATCAACAGTCTGATTGTCCACAGATTACAGTAAGCCTCCAGATGTGCATCGGAAACTACTACTGGTCTTCCAGGGAACGATCAAAGCGTAGACTGTTAGAGACATTACGCCCATGGAGGAAAGTGCGCATGGTGACTGTTGTATTCAATCCCGATGCAATTTCAGTGTATCATCAACACTCTGATAGTCCACAGATTACAGAATGACCCCAGATGTGCATCGGAAACTACTACTGGTCTTCCAGGGAACGATCAGAGCGGAGACTGTTTGAGACATTACTCGCATGGAGGAAAGTGCGCATGGTGACTGTTGTATTCAATCCCGATGCAATTTCTGTGTTTGAACAACACTCTGATAGTGTACAGATTACAGAATGCCTCCAGATGTGCATCGGAAACTACTACTGGTCTTCCAGGGAACGATCAAAGCGTAGACTGTTTGAGACATTACTTCCATGGAGGAAAGTGCGCATGGTGACTGTTGTATTCAATCCCGATGCAATTTCTGTGTTTCATCAACAGTCTGATAGTCCACAGATTACAGAGTGCCACCAGATGTGCATCGGAAACAACCACTGGTCTTCCAGGGAACGATCAAAGCGTAGACTGTTTGAGACCTTACTCCCAAGGAGGAAAGTGCGCATGTTGACTGTTGTATTCAATCCCGATGCAATTTCTGTGTGTCATCAACACTCTGATAGTCCACAGATTACAGAATGCCTCCAGATGTGCATCGGAAACTACTACTGGTTTTCCAGGGAACGATCAAAGCGTAGACTCTTTGAGACATTACTCCCATGGAAGAAAGTGCGCATTTTGACTGTTGTATTCAATCTCGATGCAATTTCTGTGTTTCATCAACAGTCTGATAGTCCACAGATTACAGAGTGCCACCAGATGTGCATCGGAAACTACTACTGGTCTTCCAGGGAACGATCTAAGCGTAGACTGTTAGAGACATTACTCCCATGGAGGAAAGTGCGCATGGTGACGGTTGTATTCAATCCCGATGCAATATCTGTGTTTCATCAACACTCTGATAGTCCACGGATTACAGAATACATCCAGAAGTGCATCGGAAACCAACACTGGTGTTCCAGGGAACGATCAGAACGTAAAATGGTTGAGATATTACTAACACTGAGGAATGTGCGGAAGGTGACTCTTGTATTCAATCCCGATGCAATTTCTGTGTTTCATCAACACTTTGAAGGTCCACAGATTACATAATGCCACCAGATGTGCATCGGTAACAACTACTGGTCTTCCAGGGAACGATCAAAGCGTAGACTGCTTGAGACATTACTCCCATGGAGGAAAGTGCGCATGGTGATTGTTGTATTCAATTCTGATGCAATTTCTGTGTTTCATCAACACTCTGATAGTCGACAGATTACAGAATGACCCCTAATGTGCATCGGAAACTACTACTGGTCTTCCAGGGAACGATCAGAGCGGAGACTGTTTGAGACATTACTCGCATGGAGGAGAGTGCGCATGGTGACTGTTGTATTCAATCCCGATGCAATTTCTGTGTTTCATCAACAGTCTGATAGTCCACAGATTACAGACTGCCACCAGATGTGCATCGGAAACTACTACTGGTCTTCCAGGGAACGATCAAAGCGTAGACTGTTTGAGACATTACTCCCATGGAGGAAAGTGCGCATGGTGACTGTTGTAATCAATCCCGATTCAATTTCTGTGTTTCATCAACAATCTGATAGTCCACAGATTACAGAATGCCACAAGATGTGCATCGGAAACTACTAATGGTCTTCCAGGGAACGATCAAAGCGTAGACTCTTTGAGACATTACTTCCATGGAGGAAAGTGCGCATGGTGACTGTTGTATTCAATCCCGATGCAATTATTGTGTTTCATCAACACTTTGATAGCCCACAGATTACAGAATACATCCAGATGTGCATCGGAAACTAGCACTGGTGTTCCAGGTAACGATCAAAGCGTAGACTGTTTGAGACATTACTAACATGGAGGAAAGTGCGGATGGTGACTGTTGTATTCACTCCCGATGCAATTTCTGTGTTTCATCAACACTTTGAAGGTCCACAGATTACAGAATGCCTCCAGATGTGCATCGGAAACTACTACTTTTCTTCCAGGGCATGATCAGAAAGTAGACTCTTTGAGACATTACTCCCGAGGAGGAAAGTGCGCATGATGAATGTTGTATACAATCCCGATGCCATTTCTGTGTTTCATCAACACTCTGATAGTCCACAGATTACAGAATGCCTCCAGATGTGCATCGGAAACTACTACTGGTTTTCCAGGGAACGATCAAAGCGTAGACAGTTACAGACATTACTCAAATGGAGGAAAGTGCGCATGGTGACTGTTGTATTCAATCCCGATGCAATTTCTGTGTTTCATCAACACTCTGACACTCCACAGATTACAGAATGCCTCAATATGTGCATCGTAAACTACTACTGGTCTTCCAGGGAACGATCAAAGCGTAGACTTTTTGAGACATTACTCCCATTGAGGAAAGTGCGCATGGTGACTGTTGTATTCAATCTCGATGCAATTTCTGTGTTTCATCAACAGTCTGATAGTCCACAGATTGCAGAGTGCCACCAGATGTGCATCTGAAACTACTACTGGTCTTCCATGGAACGATAAAAGCGTAGACTGTTAGAGACATTACTCCAATGGAGGAAAGTGCGCACGGTGACGGTTGTATTCAATCCCGATGCAATTTCTGTGTTTCATCAACACTCTGATAGTCCAAGGATTACAGAATACATCCAGATGTGCATCGGAAACCAACACTGGTGTTCCAGGGAACGATCAGAACGTAAAATGTTTGAGACATTACTAACATGGCGGAATGTGCGGAAGGTGACTGTTGTATTCAAACCCGATGCAATTTCTGTGTTTCATCATCACTTTGAAGGTCCACAGATTACAGAATGCCACAAGATGTGCATCGGTAACTACCACTGGTCTTCCAGGGAAAGATCAAAGCGTAGACTGCTTGAGACATTACTCCCATGGAGGAAAGAGCGCATGGAGACTGTTGTATTCAATCCCGATGCAATTTCTGTATTTCATCAACAGTCTGATTGTCCACAGATTACAGAATGACCCCAGATGTGCATCGGAAACTACTACTGGTCTTCCAGGGAACGATCAGAGCGGAGACTGTTTGAGACATTACTCGCATGGAGGAAAGTGCGCATGGTGACTGTTGTATTCAATCCCGATGCAATTTCTGTGTTTGAACAACACTCTGATAGTGTACAGATTACAGAATGCCTCCAGATGTGCATCGGACACTACTACTGGTCTTCCACGGAACGATCAAAGCGTAGACTGTTTGAGACATTACTCCCATGCAGGAAAGTGCGCATGGTGACTGTTGTATTCAATCCCGATGCAATTTCTGTGTTTCATCAACAGTCTGATAGTCCACAGATTACAGAGTGCCACCAGATGTGCATCGGAAACAACCACTGGTCTTCCAGGGAACGATCAAAGCGTAGACTGTTAGAGACATTACTCCCATGGAGGAAAGTGCGCATGGTGACTGTTGTATTCAATCCCGATGCAATTTCTGTGTGTCATCAACACTCTGATAGTCCACAGATTACAGAATGCCTCCAGATGTGCATCGGAAACTACTACTGGTTTTCCAGGGAACGATCAAAGCGTAGACTCTTTGAGACATTACCCCCATGGAGGAAGGTGCGCATGGTGACTGTTGTATTCAATCCCGATGCAATTTCTGTGTTTCATCAAAACTCTGATACTTCACAGATTACAGAATGCCTCCAGATGTGCATCGGAACTACTACTGGTCTTCCAGGGAACGATCAAAGCGTAGACTGTTTGAGACATTACTCCCGAGGAGGAAAGTGCTCATGATGACTGTTGTATACAATCCCGATGCCATTTCTGTGTTTCATCAACACTCTGATAGTCCACAGATTACAGAATGCCTCCAGATGTGCATCGGAAACTACTACTGGTTTATCAGGGAACGATCAAAGCGTAGACTGTTTGAGACATTACTTCCATGGAGGAAAGTGCGCATGGTGACTGTTGTATTCAATCCCGATGCAATTTCTGTGTTTGAACAACACTCTGATAGTGTACAGATTACAGAATGCCTCCAGATGTGCATCGGAAACTACTACTGGTCTTCCAGGGAACGATCAAAGCGTAGACTGTTTGAGACATTACTCCCATGCAGGAAAGTGCGCATGGTGACTGTTGTATTCAATCCCGATGCAATTTCTGTGTTTCATCAACAGTCTGATAGTCCACAGATTACAGAGTGCCACCAGATGTGCATCGGAAACAACCACTGGTCTTCCAGGGAACGATCAAAGCGTAGACTGTTTGAGACATTACTCCCATGGAGGAAAGTGCGCATGGTGACTGTTGTATTCAATCCCGATGCAATTAATGTGTGTCATCAACACTCTGATAGACCACAGATTACAGAATGCCTCCAGATGTGCATCGGAAACTACTACTGGTTTTCCAGGGAACGATCAAAGCGTAGACTCTTTGAGACATTACCCCCATGGAGGAAGGTGCGCATGGTGACTGTTGTATTCAATCCCGATGCAATTTCTGTGTTTCATCAATACTCTGATACTTCACAGATTACAGAATGCCTCCAGATGTGCATCGGAAACTACTACTCGTCTTCCAGGGAACGATCAAAGCGTAGACTGTTTGAGACATTACTCCCATGGAGGAAAGTGCGCATTTTGACTGTTGTATTCAATCTCGATGCAATTTCTGTGTTTCATCAACAGTCTGATAGTCCACAGATTACAGAGTGCCACCAGATGTGCATCGGGTACTACTACTGGTCTTCCAGGGAACGATCTAAGCGTAGACTGTTAGAGACATTACTCCCATGGAGGAAAGTGCGCATGGTGACGGTTGTATTCAATCCCGATGCAATATCTGTGTTTCATCAACACTCTGATAGTCCACAGATTACAGAATACATCCAGAAGTGCATCGGAAACCAACACTGGTGTTCCAGGGAACGATCAGAACGTAAAATGTTTGAGAAATTACTAACATGGAGGAATGTGCGGATGGTGACTCTTGTATTCAATCCCGATGCAATTTCTGTGTTTCATCAACACTTTGAAGGTCCACAGATTACATAATGCCACCAGATGTGCATCGGTAACAACTACTGGTCTTCCAGGGAACGATCAAAGCGTAGACTGCTTGAGACATTACTCCCATGGAGGAAAGTGCGCATGGTGACTGTTGTATTCAATTCTGATGCAATTTCTGTGTTTCATCAACACTCTGATAGTCCACAGATTACAGAATGACCCCTAATGTGCATCGGAAACTACTACTGGTCTTCCAGGGAACGATCAGAGCGGAGACTGTTTGAGACATTACTCGCATGGAGGAGAGTGCGCATGGTGACTGTTCTATTCAATCCCGATGCAATTTCTGTGTTTCATCAACAGTCTGATAGTCCACAGATTACAGACTGCCACCAGATGTGCATCGGAAACTACTACTGGTCTTCCAGGGAACGATCAAAGCGTAGACTGTTTGAGACATTACTCCCATGGAGGAAAGTGCGCATGGTGACTGTTGTAATCAATCCCGATTCAATTTCGGTGTTTCATCAACAATCTGATAGTCCACAGATTACAGAATGCCACAAGATGTGCATCGGAAACTACAAATTTTCTTCCAGGGAACGATCAAAGCGTAGACTCTTTGAGACATTACTTCCATGGAGGAAAGTGCGCATGGTGACTGTTGTATTCAATCCCGATGCAATTATTGTGTTTCATCAACACTCTGATAGCCCACAGATTACAGAATACATCCAGATGTGCATCGGAAACTAACACTGGTGTTCCAGGGAACGATCAAAGCGTAGACTGTTTGAGACATTACTAACATGGAGGAAAGTGCGGATGGTGACTGTTGTATTCACTCCCGATGCAATTTCTGTGTTTCATCAACACTTTGAAGGTCCACAGATTACAGAATGCCTCCAGATGTGCATCGGAAACTACTACTTTTCTTCCAGGGCACGATCAGAAAGTAGACTCTTTGAGACATTACTCCCGAGGAGGAAAGTGCGCATGATGACTGTTGTATACAATCCCGATGCCATTTCTGTGTTTCATCAACACTCTGATAGTCCACAGATTACAGAATGCCTCAATATGTGCATCGGAAACTACTACTGGTCTTCCAGGGAACGATCAAAGCGTAGACTTTTTGAGACATTACTCCCATTGAGGAAAGTGCGCATGGTGACTGTTGTATTCAATCTCGATGCAATTTCTGTGTTTCATCAACAGTCTGATAGTCCACAGATTGCAGAGTGCCACCAGATGTGCATCTGAAACTACTACTGGTCTTCCATGGAACGATAAAAGCGTAGACTGTTAGAGACATTACTCCAATGGAGGAAAGTGCGCATGGTGACGGTTGTATTCAATCCCGATGCAATTTCTGTGTTTCATCAACACTCTGATAGTCCACGGATTACAGAATACATCCAGATGTGCATCGGAAACCAACACTGGTGTTCCAGGGAACGATCAGAATGTAAAATGTTTGAGACATTACTAACATGGCGGAATGTGCGGAAGGTGACTGTTGTATTCAAACCCGATGCAATTTCTGTGTTTCATCAACACTTTGAAGGTCCACAGATTACAGAATGCCACAAGATGTGCATCGGTAACTACCACTGGTCTTCCAGGGAAAGATCAAAGCGTAGACTGCTTGAGACATTACTCCCATGGAGGAAAGAGCGCATGGAGACTGTTGTATTCAATCCCGATGCAATTTCTGTATTTCATCAACAGTCTGATTGTCCACAGATTACAGAATGACCCCAGATGTGCATCGGAAACTACTACTGGTCTTCCAGGGAACGATCAGAGCGGAGACTGTTTGAGACATTACTCGCATGGAGGAAAGTGCGCATGGTGACTGTTGTATTCAATCCCGATGCAATTTCTGTATTTGAACAACACTCTGATAGTGTACAGATTACAGAATGCCTCCAGATGTGCATCGGAAACTACTACTGGTCTTCCAGGGAACGATCAAAGCGTAGACTGTTTGAGACATTACTCCCATGGAGGAAAGTGCGCATGGTGACTGTTGTATTCAATCCCGATGCAGTTTCTGTGTTTCATCAACAGTCTGATAGTCCACAGATTACTGAGTGCCACCAGATGTGCATCGGAATCAACCACTGGTCTTCCAGGGAACGATCAAAGCGTAGACTGTTAGAGACATTACTCCCATGGAGGAAAGTGCGCATGGTGACTGTTGTATTCAATCCCGATGCAATTTCTGTGTGTCATCAACACTCTGATAGTCCACAGATTACAGAATGCCTCCAGATGTGCATCGGAAACTACTACTGGTTTTCCAGGGAACGATCAAAGCGTAGACTCTTTGAGACATTACCCCCATGGAGGAAGGTGCGCATGGTGACTGTTGTATTCAATCCCCATGCAATTTCTGTGTTTCATCAAAACTCTGATACTTCACAGATTACAGAATGCCTCCAGATGTGTATCGGAAACTACTACTGGTCTTCCAGGGAACGATCAAAGCGTAGACTGTTTGAGACATTACTCCCGAGGAGGAAAGTGCGCATGATGGCTGTTGTATACAATCCCGATGCCATTTCTGTGTTTCATCAACACTCTGATAGTCCACAGATTACAGAATGCCTCCAGATGTGCATCGGAAACTACTACTGGTTTATCAGGGAACGATCAAAGCGTAGACAGTTACAGACATTACTCAAATGGAGGAAAGTGCGCATGGTGACTGTTGTATTCAATCCCGATGCAATTTCTGTGTTTCATCAACACTCTGACACTCCACAGATTACAGAATGCCTCAATAAGTGCATCGGAAACTACTACTGGTCTTCCAGGGAACGATCAAAGCGTAGACTTTTTGAGACTTTACTCCCATTGAGGAAAGTGCGCATGGTGACGGTTGTATTCAATCCCGATGCAATTTCTGTGTTTCATCAACACTCTGATAGTCCACGGATTACAGAATACATCCAGATGTGCATCGGAAACCAACACTGGTGTTCCAGGGAACGATCAGAACGTAAAATGTTTGAGACATTACTAACATGGAGGAATGTGCGGATGCTGACTGTTGTATTCAATTCCGATGCAATTTCTGTGTTTCATCAACACTTTGAAGGTCCACAGATTACAGAATGCCACCAGATGTGCATCGGTAACTACTACTGGTCTTCCAGGGAACGATCAAAGCGTAGACTGCTTGAGACATTACTCCCATGGAGGAAAGAGCGCATGGAGACTGTTGTATTCAATCCCGATGCAATTTCTGTATTTCATCAACAGTCTGATAGTCCACAGATTACAGTAAGCCTCCAGATGTGCATCGGAAACTACTACTGGTCTTCCGGGGAACGATCAAAGCGTAGACTGTTAGAGACATTACGCCCATGGAGGAAAGTGCGCATGGTGACTGTTGTATTCAATCCCGATGCAATTTCTGTGTTTCATCAACACTCTGATAGTCCACAGATTACAGAATGACCCCAGATGTGCATCGGAAACTACTACTGGTCTTCCAGGGAACGATCAGAGCGGAGACCGTTTGAGACATTACACGCATGGAGGAAAGTGCGCATGGTGACTGTTGTATTCAATCCCGATGCAATTTCTGTGTTTGAACAACACTCTGATAGTGTACGGATTACAGAATGCCTCCAGATGTGCATCGGAAACTACTACTGGTCTTCCAATGAACGATCAAAGCGTAGACTGTTTGAGACATTACTCCCATGGAGGAAAGTGCGCATTTTGACTGTTGTATTCAATCTCGATGTAATTTCTGTGTTTCATCAACAGTCTGATAGTCCACAGAATACAGAGTGCCACCAGATGTGCATCGGAAACTACTACTGGTCTTCCAGGGAACGATCAAAGCGTAGACTGTTTGAGACATTACTAACATGGAGGAAAGTGCGGATGGTGACTGTTGTATTCAATCCCGATGCAATTTCAGTGTTTCATCAACACTTTGAAAGTCCATACATTACAGAATGCCACATGATGTGCATCGTTAACTACTACTGGTCTTCCAGGGAACGATCAAAGCGTAGACTGTTTGAGACATTACTCCCATGGAGAAAAGTGCGCATGGTGACTGTTTTATTCAATCCCGATGCAATTTCTGTGTTTCATCAACACTTTGAAGGTCCACAGATTACAGAATGCCACATGATGTGCTAAGGAAACTACTACTGGTCTTCCAGGGAACCATCTAAGCGTAGCCTCTTTGAGAATTACTCCCATATACGAAAGTGCGGATGGTGACTGTTGTATACACTCCCGATGCAATTTCTGTGTTTCATCAACACTTTGAAGGTCCACAGATTACAGAATGCCTCCAGATGTGCATCGGAAACTACTACTTTTCTTCCAGGGCACGATCAGAACGTAGACTGTTTGAGACATTACTCCCGAGGAGGAAAGTGCGCATGATGACTGTTGTATACCATCCCGATGCAATTTCTGTGTTTCATCAACACTGTAATAGTCCACAGATTACAGAATGCCTCCAGATGTGCATCGGAAACTACTACTGGTTTTCCAGGGAACGATCAAAGCGTAGACTGTTACAGACATTACTCAAATGGAGGAAAGTGTGCATGGTGACTGTTGTATTCAATCCCGATGCAATTTCTGTGTTTCATCAACACTCGGATACTCCAAGATTACAGAATGCCTCAATATGTGCATCGGAAACTACTACTTGTCTTCCAGGGAACGATCAAAACGTAGACTTTTTGAGACATTACTGCCATTGAGGAAAGTGCGCATGGTGACTGTTGTATTCAATCTCGATGCAATTTCTGTGTTTCATCAACACTCTGATAGTCCACAGATTACAGAAGCCTCCACATGTGCATCGGAAACTACTACTGGTCTTCCAGGGAACGATCAAAGCGTAGACTGTTTGAGACATTACTAACATGGAGGAAAGTGCGGATGGTGACTGTTGTATTCAATCCAGATGCAATCTCTGTATTTCATCAACACTCTGAAGGTCCATAGATTACAGAATGCCACATGATGTGCATCGTTAACTACTACTGGTCTTCCAGGGAACGATCAAAGCGTAGACTGTTTGAGACATTACTCCCATGGAGGAAAGTGCGCTTGGTGACTGTTGTATTCAATCCCGATGCAATTTCTGTGTTTCATCAACAGTCTGATAGTCCACAGATTACAGAATGCCTCCAGATGTGCATCGGAAACTACTACTGGTCTTCCAGGGAACGATCAAAGCGTAGACTGTTTGAGACATTACTCCCATGGAGGAAAGTGCGCATGGTGACTGTTGTATTCAATCCCGCTGCAATTTCTGTGTTTCATCAACACTCTGATAGCCCACAGATTACAGAATACATCCAGATGTGCATCGGAAACTACTACTTTTCTTCCAGGGCACGATCAGAACGTAGATTGTTTGAGACATTACTCCCGAGGAGGAACGTGCGCATGATGACTGTTGTATACAATCCCGATGCCATTTCTGTGTTTCATCAACACTCTGATAGTCCACAGATTACAGAATGCCTCCAGATGTGCATCGGAAACTACTACTGGTTTTTCAGGGAACGATCAAAGCGTAGACAGTTACAGACATTACTCAAATGGAGGAAAGTGCGCATGGTGACTGTTGTATTCAATCCCGATGCAATTTCTGTGTTTCATCAACACTCTGACACTCCACAGATTACAGAATGCCTCAATATGTGCATCGGAAACTACTACTGGTCTTCCAGGGATCGATCAAAGCGTAGACTGTTTGAGACATTACTCGCATGGAGGAAAGTGTTCATGGTGACTGTTGTATTCAATCCCGATGCAATCTCTGTGTTTCATCAACAGTCTGATAGTCCACAGATTACAGAATGCCTCCAGATGTGTATCGGAAACTACTACTGGTCTTCCAGGGAACGATCAAAGCGTAGACTGTTTGAGACATTACTCCCGAGGAGGAAAGTGCGCATGATGACTGTTGTATACAATCCCGATGCCATTTCTGTGTTTCATCAACACTCTGATAGTCCACAGATTACAGAATGCCTCCAGATGTGCATCGGAAACTACTACTGGTTTATCAGGGAACGATCAAAGCGTAGACAGTTACAGACATTACTCAAATGGAGGAAAGTGCGCATGGTGACTGTTGTATTCAATCCCGATGCAATTTCTGTGTTTCATCAACACTCTGACACTCCACAGATTACAGAATGCCTCAATATGTGCATCGGAAACTACTACTGGTCTTCCAGGGAACGATCAAAGCGTAGACTTTTTGAGACATTACTCCCATTGAGGAAAGTGCGCATGGTGACGGTTGTATTCAATCCCGATGCAATTTCTGTGTTTCATCAACACTCTGATAGTCCACGGATTACAGAATACATCCAGATGTGCATCGGAAACCAACACTGGTGTTCCAGGGAACGATCAGAACGTAAAATGTTTGAGACATTACTAACATGGAGGAATGTGCGGATGCTGACTGTTGTATTCAATTCCGATGCAATTTCTGTGTTTCATCAACAATTTGAAGGTCCACAGATTACAGAATGCCACCAGATGTGCATCGGTAACTACTACTGGTCTTCCAGGGAACGATCAAAGCGTAGACTGCTTGAGACATTACTCCCATGGAGGAAAGAGCGCATGGAGACTGTTGTATTCAATCCCGATGCAATTTCTGTATTTCATCAACAGTCTGATAGTCCACAGATTACAGTAAGCCTCCAGATGTGCATCGGAAACTACTACTGGTCTTCCAGGGAACGATCAAAGCGTAGACTGTTAGAGACATTACGCCCATGGAGGAAAGTGCGCATGGTGACTGTTGTATTCAATCCCGATGCAATTTCTGTGTTTCATCAACACTCTGATAGTCCACAGATTACAGAATGACCCCAGATGTGCATCGGAAACTACTACTGGTCTTCCAGGGAACGATCAGAGCGGAGACCGTTTGAGACATTACACGCATGGAGGAAAGTGCGCATGGTGACTGTTGTATTCAATCCCGATGCAATTTCTGTGTTTGAACAACACTCTGATAGTGTACGGATTACAGAATGCGTCCAGATGTGCATCGGAAACTACTACTGGTCTTCCAATGAACGATCAAAGCGTAGACTGTTTGAGACATTACTCCCATGGAGGAAAGTGCGCATTTTGACTGTTGTATTCAATCTCGATGTAATTTCTGTGTTTCATCAACAGTCTGATAGTCCACAGAATACAGAGTGCCACCAGATGTGCATCGGAAACTACTACTGGTCTTCCAGGGAACGATCAAAGCGTAGACTGTTTGAGACATTACTAACATGGAGGAAAGTGCGGATGGTGACTGTTGTATTCAATCCCGATGCAATTTCTGTGTTTCATCAACACTTTGAAAGTCCATAGATTACAGAATGCCACATGATGTGCATCGTTAACTACTACTGGTCTTCCAGTTAACGATCAAAGCGTAGACTGTTTGAGGCATTACTCCCATGGAGAAAAGTGCGCATGGTGACTGTTTTATTCAATCCCGATGCAATTTCTGTGTTTCATCAACACTTTGAAGGTCCACAGATTACAGAATGCCACATGATGTGCTAAGGAAACTACTACTGGTCTTCCAGGGAACCATCTAAGCGTAGCCTCTTTGAGAATTACTCCCATATACGAAAGTGCGGATGGTGACTGTTGTATACACTCCCGATGCAATTTCTGTGTTTCATCAACACTTTGAAGGTCCACAGATTACAGAATGCCTCCAGATGTGCATCGGAAACTACTACTTTTCTTCCAGGGCACGATCAGAACGTAGACTGTTTGAGACATTACTCCCAAGGAGGAAAGTGCGCATGATGACTGTTGTATACAATCCCGATGCAATTTCTGTGTTTCATCAACACTGTAATAGTCCACAGATTACAGAATGCCTCCAGATGTGCATCGGAAACTACTACTGGTTTTCCAGGGAACGATCAAAGCGTAGACTGTTACAGACATTACTCAAATGGAGGAAAGTGTGCATGGTGACTGTTGTATTCAATCCCGATGCAATTTCTGTGTTTCATCAACACTCTGATACTCCAAGATTACAGAATGCCTCAATATGTGCATCGGAAACTACTACTTGTCTTCCAGGGAACGATCAAACCGTAGACTGTTTGAGACATTACTCCCATGGAGGAAAGTGCGGATGGTGACTGTTGTATTCAATCCAGATGCAATCTCTGTATTTCATCAACACTCTGAAGGCCCATAGATTACAGAATGCCACATGATGTGCATCGTTAACTACTACTGGTCTTCCAGGGAACGATCAAAGCGTAGACTGTTTGAGACATTACTCCAATGGAGGAAAGTGCGCTTGGTGACTGTTGTATTCAATCCCGATGCAATTTCTGTGTTTCATCAACAGTCTGATAGTCCACAGATTACAGAATGCCTCCAGATGTGCATCGGAAACTACTACTGGTCTTCCAGGGAACGATCAAAGCGTAGACTGTTTGAGACATTACTCCCATGGAGGAAAGTGCGCATGGTGACTGTTGTATTCAATCCCGCTGCAATTTCTGTGTTTCATCAACACTCTGATAGCCCACAGATTACAGAATACATCCAGATGTGCATCGGAAACTACTACTTTTCTTCCACGGCACGATCAGAACGTAGACTGTTTGAGACATTACTCCCGAGGAGGAACGTGCGCATGATGACTGTTGTATACAATCCCGATGCCATTTCTGTGTTTCATCAACACTCTGATAGTCCACAGATTACAGAATGACCCCAGATGTGCATCGGAAACTACTACTGGTCTTCCAGGGAACGATCAGAGCGGAGACCGTTTGAGACATTACACGCATGGAGGAAAGTGCGCATGGTGACTGTTGTATTCAATCCCGATGCAATTTCAGTGTTTGAACAACACTCTGATAGTGTACGGATTACAGAATGCCTCCAGATGTGCATCGGAAACTACTACTGGTCTTCCAATGAACGATCAAAGCGTAGACTGTTTGAGACATTACTCCCATGGAGGAAAGTGCGCATTTTGACTGTTGTATTCAATCTCGATGTAATTTCTGTGTTTCATCAACAGTCTGATAGTCCACAGAATACAGAGTGCCACCAGATGTGCATCGGAAACTACTACTGGTCTTCCAGGGAACGATCAAAGCGTAGACTGTTTGAGACATTACTAACATGGAGGAAAGTGCGGATGGTGACTGTTGTATTCAATCCCGATGCAATTTCTGTGTTTCATCAACACTTTGAAAGTCCATAGATTACAGAATGCCACATGATGTGCATCGTTAACTACTACTGGTCTTCCAGGGAACGATCAAAGCGTAGACTGTTTGAGACATTACTCCCATGGAGAAAAGTGCGCATGGTGACTGTTTTATTCAATCCCGATGCAATTTCTGTGTTTCATCAACACTTTGAAGGTCCACAGATTACAGAATGCCACGTGATGTGCTAAGGAAACTACTACTGGTCTTCCAGGGAACCATCTAAGCGTAGCCTCTTTGAGAATTACTCCCATATACGAAAGTGCGGATGGTGACTGTTGTATACACTCCCGATGCAATTTCTGTGTTTCATCAACACTTTGAAGGTCCACAGATTACAGAATGCCTCCAGATGTGCATCGGAAACTACTACTTTTCTTCCAGGGCACGATCAGAACGTAGACTGTTTGAGACATTACTCCCGAGGAGGAAAGTGCGCATGATGACTGTTGTATACAATCCCGATGCAATTTCTGTGTTTCATCAACACTGTAATAGTCCACAGATTACAGAATGCCTCCAGATGTGCATCGGAAACTACTACTGGTTTTCCAGGGAACGATCAAAGCGTAGACTGTTACAGACATTACTCAAATGGAGGAAAGTGTGCATGGTGACTGTTGTATTCAATCCCGATGCAATTTCTGTGTTTCATCAACACTCTGATACTCCAAGATTACAGAATGCCTCAATATGTGCATCGGAAACTACTACTTGTCTTCCAGGGAACGATCAAAACGTAGACTTTTTGAGACATTACTGCCATTGAGGAAAGTGCGCATGGTGACTGTTGTATTCAATCTCGATGCAATTTCTGTGTTTCATCAACACTCTGATAGTCCACAGATTACAGAATGCCTCCAGATGTGCATCAGAAACTACTACTGGTCTTCCAGGGAACGATCAAAGCGTAGACTGTTTGAGACATTACTAACATGGAGGAAAGTGCGGATGGTGACTGTTGTATTCAATCCAGATGCAATCTCTGTATTTCATCAACACTCTGAAGGTCCATAGATTACAGAATGCCACATGATGTGCATCGTTAACTACTACTGGTCTTCCAGGGAACGATCAAAGCGTAGACTGTTTGAGACATTACTCCCATGGAGGAAAGTGCGCTTGGTGACTGTTGTATTCAATCCCGATGCAATTTCTGTGTTTCATCAACACTCTGACACTCCACAGATTACAGAATGCCTCAATATGTGCATCGGAAACTACTACTGGTCTTCCAGGGATCGATCAAAGCGTAGACAGTTTGAGACATTACTCGCATGGAGGAAAGTGTTCATGGTGACTGTTGTATTCAATCCCGATGCAATCTCTGTGTTTCATCAACAGTCTGATAGTCCACAGATTACAGAATGCCTCCAGATGTGCATCGGAAACTACTACTGGTCTTCCAGGGAACGATCAAAGCGTAGACTGTTTGAGAGATTACTCCCATGGAGGAAAGTGCGCATGGTGACTGTTGTATTCAATCCCGCTGCAATTTCTGTGTATCATCAACACTCTGATAGTCCACAGATTACAGAATGCCTCCAGATGTGCATCGGAAACTACTACTGGTCTTCCAGGGAACGATCAAAGCGTAGACTCTTTGAGACATTACTCCCATGGAGGAAGGTGCGCATGGTGACTGTTGTATTCAATCCCGATGCAATTTCTGTGTTTCATCAAAACTCTGATACTTCACAGATTACAGTATGCCTCCAGATGTGCATCGGAAACTACTACTGGTCTTCCAGGGAACGATCAAAGCGTAGACAGTTACAGACATTACTCAAATGGAGGAAAGTGCGCATGGTGACTGTTGTATTCAATCCCGCTGCAATTTCTGTGTTTCATCAACACTCTGATAGCCCACAGATTACAGAATACATCCAGATGTGCATCGGAAACTACTACTGGTCTTCCAGGGAACGATCAAAGCGTAGACTGTTTGAGACATTACTAACATGGAGGAAAGTGCGGATGGTGACTGTTGTATTCACTCCCGATGCAATTTCTGTGTTTCATCAACACTTTGAAGGTCCACAGATTACAGAATGCCTCCAGATGTGCATCGGAAACTACTACTTTTCTTCCAGGGCACGATCAGAACGTAGACTGTTTGAGACATTACTCCCGAGGAGGAAAGTGCGCATGATGACTGTTGTATACAATCCCGATGCCATTTCTGTGTTTCATCAACACTCTGATAGTCCACAGATTACAGAATGCCTCCAGATGTGCATCGGAAACTACTACTGGTTTTTCAGGGAACGATCAAAGCGTAGACAGTTACAGACATTACTCAAATGGAGGAAAGTGCGCATGGTGACTGTTGTATTCAATCCCGATGCAATTTCTGTGTTTCATCAACACTCTGACACTCCACAGATTACAGAATGCCTCAATATGTGCATCGGAAACTACTACTGGTCTTCCAGGGAACGATCAAAGCGTAGACTTTTTGAGACATTACTCCCATTGAGGAAAGTGCGCATGGTGACTGTTGTATTCAATCTCGATGCAATTTCTGTGTTTCATCAACAGTCTGATAGTCCACAGATTACTGAGTGCCACCAGATGTACATCTGAAACTACTACTGGTCTTCCAGGGAACGATAAAAGCGTAGACTGTTAGAGACATTACTCCAATGGAGGAAAGTCCGCAAGGTGACGGTTGTATTCAATCCCGATGCAATTTCTGTGTTTCATCAACACTCTGATAGTCCACGGATTACAGAATACATCCAGATGTGCATCGGAAACCAACACTGGTGTTCCAGGGAACGATCAGAACGTAAAATGTTTGAGGCATTACTAACATGGAGGAATGTGCGGATGGTGACTGTTGTATTCAATCCCGATGCAATTTCTGTGTTTCATCAACACTTTGAAGGTCCACAGATTACAGAATGCCACCAGTTGTGCATCGGTAACTTCTACTGGTTTTCCAGGGAACGATCAAAGCGTAGACTGCTTGAGACATTACTCCCATGGAGGAAAGAGCGCATGGAGACTGTTGTATTCAATCCCGATGCAATTTCTGTATTTCATCAACAGTCTGATAGTCCACAGATTACAGTAAGCCTCCAGATGTGCATCGGAAACTACTACTGGTCTTCCAGGGAACGATCAAAGCGTAGACTGTTAGAGACATTACGCCCATGGAGGTAAGTGCGCATGGTGACTGTTGTATTCAATCCCGATGCAATTTCTATGTTTCATCAACACTCTGATAGTCCACAGATTACAGAATGACCCCAGATGTGCATCGGAAACTACTACTGGTCTTCCAGGGAACGATCAGAGCGGAGACTGTTTGAGACATTACTCGCATGGAGGAAAGTGCTCATGGTGACTGTTGTATTCAATCCCGATGCAATTTCTGTGTTTGAACAACACTCTGATAGTGAACGGATTACAGAATGCCTCCAGATGTGCATCGGAAACTACTACTGGTCTTCCAGGGAACGATCAAAGCGTAGACTGTTTGAGACATTACTCCCATGGAGGAAAGTGCGCATGGTGACTGTTGTATTCAATCCCGATGCAATTTCTGTGTGTCATCAACACTCTGATAGTCCACAGATTACAGAATGCCTCCAGATGTGCATCGGAAACTACTACTGGTTTTCCAGGGAACGATCAAAACGTAGACTGTTACAGACATTACTCAAATGGAGGAAAGTGTGCATGGTGACTGTTGTATTCAATCCCGATGCAATTTCTGTGTTTCATCAACACTCTGATACTCCACAGATTACAGAATGCCAAATTTGTGCATCGGAAGCTACTACTGGTCTTCCAGGGAACGATCAAAGCGTAGACTTTTTGAGACATTACTGCCATTGAGGAAAGGTCGCATGGTGACTGTTGTATTCAATCTCGATGCAATTTCTGTGTTTCATCAACAGTCTGATAGTCCACAGATTACAGAGTGCCACCAGATGTGCATCGGAAACTACTACTGGTCTTCCAGGGAACGATCAAAGCGTAGACTGTTTGAGACATAACTAACATGGAGGAAAGTGCGGATGGTGACTGTTGTATTCAATCCAGATGCAATATCTGTGTTTCATCAACACTTTGAAGGTCCATAGATTACAGAATGCCACATGATGTGCTAAGGAAACTACTACTGGTCTTCCAGGGAACCATCTAAGCGTAGCCTCTTTGAAAATTACTCCCATATACGAAAGTGCGGATGGTGACTGTTGTATTCACTCCCGATGCAATTTCTGTGTTTCATCAACACTTTGAAGGTCCACAGATTACAGAATGCCTCCAGATGTGCATCGGAAACTACTACTTTTCTTCCAGGGCACGATCAGAACGTAGACTGTTTGAGACATTACTCCTGAGGAGGAAAGTGCGCATGATGACTGTTGTATACAATCCCGATGCAATTTCTGTGTTTCATCAACACTCTAATAGTCCACAGATTACAGAATGCCTCCAGATGTGCATCGGTAACTACTACTGGTTTTCCAGGGAACGATCAAAGCGTAGACTGTTACAGACATTACTCAAATGGAGGAAAGTGTGCATGGTGACTGTTGTATTCAATCCCGATGCAATTTCTGTGTTTCATCAACACTCTGATACTCCACAGATTACAGAATGCCTCAATATGTGCATCGGAAACTACTACTGGTCTTCCAGGGAACGATCAAAGCGTAGACGTTTTGAGACATTACTGCCATTGAGGAAAGTGCGCATGGTGACTGTTGTATTCAATTTCGATGCAATTTCTGTGTTTCATCAACAGTCTGATAGTCCACAGATTACAGAGTGCCGCCAGATGTGCATCTGAAACTACTACTGGTCTTCCAGGGAACGATAAAAGCGTAGACTGTTAGAGACATTACTCCCATGGAGGAAAGTGCGCATAGTGACGGTTGTATTCAATCCCGATGCAATTTCTGTGTTTCATCAACACTCTGATAGTCCACGGATGACAGAATACATCCAGATGTGCATCGGAAACCAACACTGGTGTTCCAGGGAACGATCAGAACGTAGAATGTTTGAGGCATTACTAACATGGAGGAATGTTCGTATGGTGACTGTTGTATTCAATCCCGATGCAATTTCTGTGTTTCATCAACACTTTGAAGGTCCACAGATAACAGAATGCCACCAGATGTGCATCGGTAACTACTACTGGTATTCCAGGGAACGATCAAAGCGCAGACTGCTTGAGACATTAGTCCCATGGAGGAAAGTGCGCATGGAGGATGTTGTATTCAATCCCGATGCAATTTCTGTATTTCATCAACAGTCTGATAGTCCACAGATTACAGTAAGCCTCCAGATGTGCATCGGAAACTACTACTGGTCTTCCAGGGAACGATCAAAGCGTAGACTGTTTGAGACATTACTCCCATGGAGGAAAGTGCGCATGGTGACTGTTGTATTCAATTCTGATGCAATTTCTGTGTTTCATCAAAACTCTGATAGTCCACAGATTACAGAATGACCCCAGATGTGCATCGGAAACTACTACTGGTCTTCCAGGGAACGATCAGAGCGGAGACTGTTTGCCCCATTACACGCATGGAGGAAAGTGCGAATGGTGACTGTTGTATTAAATCCCGATGCAATTTCTGTGTTTGAACAACACTCTGCTAGTGTACAGATTACAGAATGCCTCCAGATGTGCATCGGAAACTACTACTGGTCTTCCAGGGAACGATCAAAGCGTAGACTGTTTGAGACATTACTCCCATGGAGGAAAGTGCGCATGGTGACTGTTGTATTCAATCCCGATGCAATTTCTGTGTTTCATCAACAGTCGGATAGTCCACAGATTACAGAATGACCCCAGATGTGCATCGGAAACTACTACTGGTCTTCCAGGGAACGATCAGAGCGGAGACCGTTTGACCCATTACTCGCATGGAGGAAAGTGCGAATGGTGACTGTTGTATTCAATCCCGATGCAATTTCTGTGTTTGAACAACACTCTGATAGTGTACAGATTACAGAATGCCTCCAGATGTGCATCGGAAACTACTACTGGTCTTCCAGGGTACGATCAAAGCGTAGACTGTTTGAGACGTTACTCCCATGGAGGAAAGTGCGCATGGTGACTGTTGTATTCAATCCCGATGCAATTTCTGTGTTTCATCAACAGTCTGATAGTCCACAGATTACAGAGTGCCACCAGATGTGCATCGGAAACTACTACTGGTCTTCCAGGGAACGATCAAAGCGTAGACTGTTTGAGACATTACTAACATGGAGGAAAGTGCGGATGGTGACTGTTGTATTCAATCCCGATGCAATTTCTGTGTATCATCAACACTTTGAAGGTCCATAGATTACAGAATGCCACATGATGTGTATCGTTAACTACTACTGGTCTTCCAGGGAACGATCAAAGCGTAGACTGTTTGAGACATTACTCCCATGGAGGAAAGTGCGCATGGTGACTGTTTTATTCAATCCCGATGCAATTTCTGTGTTTCATCAACACTCTGATAGCCCACAGATTACAGAATACATCCAGATGTGCATCGGAAACTACTACTGGTCTTCCAGGGAACGATCAAAGCGTAGACTGTTTGAGACATTACTAACATGGAGGAAAGTGCGGATGGTGACTGTTGTATTCAATCCCGATGCAATTTCTGTGTTTCATCAACACTTTGAAGGTCCACAGATTACAGAATGCCACATGATGTGCTAAGGAAACTACTACTGGTCTTCCAGGGAACCATCTAAGCGTAGCCTCTTTGAGAATTACTCCCATATACGAAAGTGCGGATGGTGACTGTTGTATTCACTCCCGATGCAATTTCTGTGTTTCATCAACACTTTGAAGGTCCACAGATTACAGAATGCCTCCAGATGTGCATCGGAAACTACTACTTTTCTTCCAGGGCACGATCAGAACGTAGACTGTTTGAGACATTACTCCCATGGAGGAAAGAGCGCATGGTGACTGTTGTATTCACTCCCGATGCAATTTCTGTGTTTCATCAACACTTTGAAGGTCCACAGATTACAGAATGCCTCAATATGTGCATCGGAAAATACTACTGGTCTTCCAGGGAACAATCAAAGCGTAGACTTTTTGAGACATTACTGCCATTGAGGAATGTGCGCATGGTGACTGTTGTATTCAATCTCGATGCAATTTCTGTGTTTCATCAACAGTCTGATAGTCCACAGATTACAGAGTGCCGCCAGATGTGCATCTGAAACTACTACTGGTCTTCCAGGGAACGATAAAAGCGTAGACTGTTAGAGACATTACTCCCATGGAGGAAACTGCGCTTGGTGACGGTTGTATTCAGTCCCGATGCAATTTCTGTGTTTCATCAACACTCTGATAGTCCACGAATGACAGAACACATCCAGATGTGCATCGGAAACCAACACTGGTGTTCCAGGGAACGATCAGAACGTAAAATGTATGAGGCATTACTAACATGGAGGAATGTTCGTATGGTGACTGTTGTATTCAATCCCGATGCAATTTCTGTGTTTCATCAACACTTTGAAGGTCCACAGATTACAGAATGCCACCAGATGTGCATCGGTAACTACTACTGGTATTCCAGGGAACGATCAAAGCGTAGACTGCTTGAGACATTACTCCCATGGAGGAAAGTGCGCATGGAGACTGTTGTATTCAATCCCGATGCAATTTCTGTATTTCATCAACAGTCTGATAGTCCACAGATTACAGTAAGCCTCCAGATGTGCATCGGAAACTACTACTGGTCTTCCAGGGAACGATCAAAGCGTAGACTGTTTGAGACATTACTCCCATGGAGGAAAGTGCGCATGGTGACTGTTGTATTCAATTCTGATGCAATTTCTGTGTTTCATCAAAACTCTGATAGTCCACAGATTACTGAATGACACCAGATGTGCATCGGAAACTACTACTGGTCTTCCAGGGAACGATTAGAGCGGAGACTGTTTGAGACATTACTCGCATGGAGGAAAGTGCGAATGGTGACTGTTGTATTCAATCCCGAAGCAATTTCTGTGTTTGAACAACACTCTGATAGTGTACAGATTACAGAATGCCTCCAGATGTGCATCGGAAACTACTACTGGTCTTCCAGGGAACGATCAAAGCGTAGACTGTTTGAGACATTACTCCCATGGAGGAAAGTGCGCATGGTGACTGTTGTATTCAAACCCGATGCAATTTCTGTGTTTCATCAACAGTCTGATAGTCCACAGATTACAGAGTGCCACCAGATGTGCATCGGAAACTACTACTGGTCTTCCAGGGAACGATCAAAGCGTAGACTGTTTGAGACATTACTCCCATGGAGGAAAGTGCGCATGGTGACTGTTGTATTCAATTTCGATGCAATTTCTGTGTTTCATCAACACTCTGATAGTCCACAGATTACAGAATGCCTCCAGATGTGCATCGGAAACTACTACTGGTCTTCCAGGGAACGATCAAAGCGTAGACTCTTTGAGACATTACTCCCATGGAGGAAGGTGCGCATGGTGACTGTTGTATTCAATCCCGATGCAATTTCTGTGTTTCATCAAAAATCTGATACTTCACAGATTACAGAATGCCTCCAGATGTGCATCGGAAACTACTACTGGTCTTCCAGGGAACGATCGAAGCGTAGACTGTTTGAGACATTACTCCCATGGAGGAAAGTGCGCATTTTGACTGTTGTATTCAATCTCGATGCAATTTCTGTGTTTCATCAAGAGTCTGATAGTCCACAGATTACAGAGTGCCACCAGATGTGCATCGGAAACTACTACGGGTCTTCCAGGGAACGATCAAAGCGTAGACTGTTAGAGACATTACTCAAATGGAGGAAAGTGCGCATGGTGACTGTTGTATTCAATCCCGATGCAATTTCTGTGTTTCATCAACGGTCTGATAGTCCACAGATTACAGAAAGCCTCCAGATGTGCATCGGAAACTACTACTGGTCTTCCAGGGAACGATCAAAGCGTAGAATGTTTGAGTCATCTCTCCCATGGAGGAAAGTGCGCATTGTGACTGTTGTATTCAATCCCGATGCAATTCCTGTGTTTCGTCAACACTCTGATATTCCACAGATTACAGAATGACCCCAGATGTGTATCGGAAACTACTACTGGACTTCCAGGGAACGATCAGTGCGTAGACTGTTTGAGACATTACTCGCATGGAGGAAAGTGCGCATGGTGACTGTTGTATTCATTCCCGATGCAATTTCTGTGTTTCATCAACAGTCTGATAGTCCACAGATTACAGAATGCATCCAGATGTGCATCGGAAACTACTACTGGTTTTTCAGGGAACGATCAAAGCGTAGACTGTTTGAGACATTACTCCCATGGAGGAAAGTGCGCATGGTGACTGTTGTATTTAATCTCGATGCAATTTCTGTGTTTCAACAACACTCTGATAGTCCACAGATTACAGAATGCCACCAGATGTGCATATGAAGCTACTACTGGTCTTCCAGGGATCGATCTAAACGTAGACTGTTTGAGACATTAACCCATTTAGGAAAGTGCGCATGATGACTTTTGTATTCAATCCCGATGCAATTTCTGTGTTTCATCAACACTCTGATAATCCACAGATTACAGAATGCCTCCAGATGTGCATCGGAAACTATTACTGATCTTCCAGGGAACGATCAAAGCGTAGCCTGTTAGAGACATTACTCACATGGAGGAAAGTGCGCATGGTGACTGTTGTATTCAATCCCGATGCAATTTCTGTGTTTCATCAACACTCTGATAGTCCACAGATTACAGAATGCCTCCAGATGAGCATCGGAAATTACCACTGGTCTTCCAGGGAACGTTCAAAGCGTAGACTGTTTGAGACATTACTCCCATGGCGGAAGGTGCGCATGGTGGATGTTGTATTCAATTCCGATGCAATTTCTGTATTTCATCAACACTCTGATACTCCACAGAATACAGAATGCCTCCATATGTGCATCGGAAACTACTACTGGTCTTCCAGGGAACGATCAAAGAGTAGACTGTTTGAGACATTACTTTTATGGAGGAAAGTGCGCATGGTGACTGTTGTATTCAATCCCGATTCTATTTCTGTGTTTCATCGTCACTCTGAAAGTCCACAGAATACAGAATGCCTCCAGATGTGCATCGGAAACAACTACTGGTCATCCAGGGAACGATCAAAACGTAGGCTGTTTGAGACACTACTCCCATGGAGGAAAGTGCGCATGGTGACTGTTGTATACAATCCCGATGCAATTTCTGTGTTTCATCAACACTCTGATAGTCCACCGATTACTGAATGCCACCAGATGTGCAACGGATACTACTACTGGTCTTCCAGTGAACGATCAAAGCGTGGACTGTTAGAGACATTACTCAAATGGAGGAAAGTGTGCATGGTGGCTGTTGTATTCAGTAACAATGCAATTTCTGTGTTTCATCAACACTCTGATAGTCCACAGATTACAGAATGCCTCCAGATGTGCATCGGAAACTACTACTGGTCTTCCAGGGAACGATCAAATCGTAGACTCTTTGAGACATTACTCCCATGGAGGAAGGTGCGCATGGTGACTGTTGTATTCAATCCCGATGCAATTTCTGTGTTTCATCAACACTCTGATACTCCACAGATTACAGAATGCCTCCAGATGTGCATCGGAAACTACTACTGGTCTTCCAGGGAACAATCAAAGCGTAGACTGTTAGAGACATTACTCCCATGGAGGAAAGTGCGCATGGCGACTGTTGTATTCAATCCCGATGCAATTTCTGTGTTTCATCAACACTTTGAAGGTCCACAGATTACACAATGCCACCAGATGTGCATCGTTAACTACTACTGGTCATCCAGGGAACGATCAAAGCTTAGACAGCTTGAGACATTACTCCCATGGAGGAAAGTGCGCATAATGACTGTTGAATTCAATCCCGATGCAATTTCTGTGTTTCATCAACAGTCTGATAGTCCACAGATTACAGTAAGCCTCCAGATGTGCATCGGAAACTACTACTGGTCTTGCAGTTAACGATGAAATCGTTGACTGTTTGAGACATTACTCTAATGGCGGAAAGTGCGCATGGTGACTGTTGTATTCAATCCCGATGCAATTTCTGTGTTTCATCAACAGTCTGATAGTCCACAGATTACAGAATGCCACCAGATGTGAATCGAAAACTACTACTGGTCTTCCAGGGAACGATCAAAACGTAGACTGTTTGAGACGTTACTCCCGTTTAAGAATGTGCGCATGATGACTGTTATATTCAATCCCGATGCAACTTCTGTGTTTTAACAACACTCTGATAGTCCACAGATAACAGAATGCCTCCAGATGTGCTACGGAAACTACTACTGGTCTTCCAGGGAACGATCAAAGCGTAGACTGTTTGAGACATTACTCCCATGGAGGAAAGTGCGCATGGTGGCTGTTGTATTTAATCCCGATGCAATTTCTGTGTTTCACCAACACTCTGATAGTCCACAGATTACAGAATGCCGCCAGATGTGCATCGGAAACTACTACTGGTCTTCCAGGGAACGATCAAATCGTAGACTGTATGAGACATTACTCCCATGGAGGAAAGTGCGCATTTGACTGTTGTATTCAATCTTGATGCAACTTCTGTGTTTCATCAACAGTCTGATAGTCCACAGATTACAGAGTGCCACCAGATGTGCATCGGAAACTACCACTGGTCTTCCAGGGAACGATCAAAGCGTAGACTGTATGAGACATTACTCCCATGGAGGAAAGTGCGCATTTTGACTGTTGTATTCAATCTCGATGCAATGTCTGTGTTTCATCAACACTTTGAAGGTCCATAGTTTACAGAATGCCAAATGATGTGCATCGTTAACTACTACTGGTCTTCCAGGGAACGATCAAAGCGTAGACAGCTTGAGACATTACTCCCATGGAGGAAAGTGCGCATGGTGACTGTTGTATTCAATCCCGAGGCAATTTCTGTGTTTCATCAACACTCTGATAGTCCACAGATTACAGAATGCCTCCAGATGTGCATCGGAAACTACTACTGGTCTTCCAGGGAACGATCAAAGCGTAGACTATTTGAGACATTACTCAAATGGGGGAAAGTGCGCATGGTGACTGTTGTATCAATCCCGATGCAATTTCTGTGTTTCATCAACGGTCTGATAGTACACAGATTACAGAAAGCCTCCAGATGTGCATCGGAAACTACTACTGGTCATCCAGGGAACGATCAAAGCGTAGACTGTTTGAGTCATTACTCCCATGGAGGAAAGTGCGCATTGTGATTGTTGTATTCAATCCCGATGCAATTCCTGTGTTTCATCATCACTCTGATAGTCCACAGATTACGGAATGACCCCAGATGTGTATCGGAAACTACTACTGGACTTCCAGGGAACGATCAGTGCGTAGACTGTTTGAGACATTACTCGCATGGAGGAAAGTGCGCATGGTGACTGTTGTATTCATTCCCGATGATTTCTGTGTTTCATCATCAGTCTGATAGTCCACAGATTACAGAATGCATCCAGATGTGCATCGGAAACTACTACTGGTTTTCCAGGGACCGATCAAATCGTAGACTGTTTGAGACATTACTCCCATGGAGGAAAGTGCGCATGGAGACTGTTGTATTTAATCTCGATGCAATTTCTGTGTTTCATCAACTTTCTGATAGTCCACAGATTACAGAATGCCACCAGATGTGCATCGGAAGCTACTACTGGTCTTCCAGGGAACGATCAAAACGTAGACTGTTTGAGACATTAACCCATTTAGGAAAGTGCGCATGGTGACTGTTGTATTCAATCACGATGCAATTTCTGTGTTTCATCAACACTCTGATAGTCCACAGATTACAGAATGCCTCCAGATGTGCATCGGAAATTACTACTGGTCTTCCAGGGAACGTTCAAAGCGTAGACTGTTTGAGACATTACTCCCATGGAGGAAGGTGCGCATGCTGGAAGTTGTATTCAATCCCGATGCAATTTCGGTATTTCATCAACACTCTGATACTCCACAGATTACAGAATGCCTCCATATGTGCATCGGAAACTACTACTGGTCTTCCAGGGAACGATCAAAGCGTAGACTGTTTGAGACATTACTTTTATGGAGTAAAGTGCGCATGGTGACTGTTGTATTCAATCCCGATGCAATTTCTGTGTTTCATCGTCACTCTGATAGTCCACAGATTACAGAATGCCTCCAGATGTGCATCGGAAACAACTACTGGTCATCCAGGGAACGATCAAAGCGTACACTGTTTGAGACACTACTCGCATGGAGGAAAGTGCGCATGGTGACTGTTGTATACAATCCCGATGCAATTTCTGTGTTTCATCAACACTCTGATAGTCCACAGATTACAGAATGCCACCAGATGTGCATCGGATACTACTACTGGTCTTCCAGTGAACGATCAAAGCGTAGACTGTTAGAGACATTACTCAAATGGAGGAAAGTGTGCATGGTGACTGTTGTATTCAGAACAATGCAATTTCTGTGTTTCATCAACACTCTGATAGCCCACAGATTACAGAATGCCTCCAGATGTGCATCGGAAACAACTACTGGTCTTCCAGGGAACGATCAAATCGTAGAATCTTTGAGACATTACTCCCATGGAGGAAGGTGCGCATGGTGACTGTTGTATTCAATCCCGATGCAATTTCTGTGTTTCATCAACACTCTGATACTCCACAGATTACAGAATGCCTCCAGATGTGCATCGGAAACTACTACCGGTCTTCCAGGGAACGATCAAAGCGTAGACTGTTTGAGACATTACTCCCATGGAGGAAAGTGCGCATTTTGACTGTTGTATTCAATCTCGATGCAATTTCTGTGTTTCATCAACAGTCTGATAGTCCACAGATTACAGAATGCCTCCAGATGTGCATCGGAAACTACTACTGGTCTTCCAGGGAACGATCAAAGCGTAGAATGTTTGAGACGTTACTCCCGTTTAAGAATGTGCGCATGATGACTGTTATATTCAATGCCGATGCAACTTCTGTGTTTTAACAACACTCTGATAGTCCACAGATAACAGAATTCCTCCAGATGTGCTTCGGAAACTACTACTGGTCTTCCAGTGAACGATCAAAGCGTAGACTGTTTGAGACATTACTTTTATGGAGGAAAGTGCGCATGGTATCTGTTGTATTTAATCCTGATGCAATTTCTGTGTTTCATCAACACTTTGATAGTCCACAGACTACAGAATGCAGCCAGATGTGCATCGGTAACTACTACTGGTCTTCCAGGGAACGATCAAAGCGTAGACTGTATGAGACATTACTCCCATGGAGGAAAGTGCGCATGGTGACTGTTGTATTCAATGTGGATGCAATTTCTGCTTTTTAATCAATAGTCTGATAGTAAACAGATTACAGAGTGCCACCAGATGTGTATCGGTAACTACTACTGGTCTTCCAGGAAACGATCAAATCGTAAACTGCTTGAGACATTACTCCCATGGAGGAAAGGGCGCATTGTGACTGTTGTATTCAATCCCGATGCAATTTCTGTGTTTCATCAACAGTCTGATATTCCACAGATTACAGAAAGCCTCCAGATGTGCATCGGAAACTACTACTGGTCTTCCAGGGAACGATCGAAGCGTAGACTGTTTGCGTCATTACTCCCATGGAGGAAAGTGCGCATTGTGACTGATGGATTGAATCCCGATGCAATTCCTGTGTTTCATCAACACTCTTATAGTCCACAGATTACAGAATGACCCCAGATGTGTATCGGAAACTACTACTGGACTTCCAGGGAACGATCAGTGCGTAGACTGTTTGAGACTCTACTCGCATGTAAAAAGTGCGCATGGTGACTGTTGTATTCAATCCCGATGCAATTTCTGTGTTTCATCAACACTCTGATAGTCCACAGATTACAGAATGCATCCAGATGTGCATCGGAAACTACTACTGGTCTTCCAGGGAACGATCAAAACGTAGACTGTTTGAGACATTAACCCCTTCAGGAAAGTGCGCATGATGACTGTTGTATTCAATCCTGGTGCAATTTCTGTGTTTCATCAACACTCTGATAGTCCACAGATTACAGAATGCCTCCAGATATGCATCTGAAATTACTACTGGTCTTCCAGGGAACGATCAAATCGTAGACTGTATGAGACATTACTCCCATGGAGGAAAGTGCGCATTTTGACTGTTGAACTCAATCTCGATGCAATTTCTGTGTTTCATCAACAGTCTGATAGTCCACAGATTACTGAATGCCTCCCGATGTGCATCGGAAACTACTACTGGTCTTCCAGGGAACGATCAAAGCGTAGACTGTTTGAGACATTACTCCCATGGAGGAAAGTGCGCATGGTGACTGTTGTATTCAATCCCGCTGCAATTTCTGTGTATCATCAACACTCTGATAGTCCACAGATTACAGAATGCCTCCAGATGTGCATCGGAAACTACTACTGGTCTTCCAGGGAACGATCAAAGCGTAGACAGCTTGAGACATTACTCCCATGGAGGAAAGTGCGCATGGTGACTGTTGTATTCAATCCCGAGGCAATTTCTGTGTTTCATCAACACTCTGATAGTCCACAGATTACAGAATGCCTCCAGATGTGCATCGGAAACTACTACTGGTCTTCCAGGGAACGATCAAAGCGTAGACTATTTGAGACATTACTCAAATGGGGGAAAGTGCGCATGGTGACTGTTGTATCAATCCCGATGCAATTTCTGTGTTTCATCAACGGTCTGATAGTACACAGATTACACAAAGCCTCCAGATGTGCATCGGAAACTACTACTGGTCTTCCAGGGAACGATCAAAGCGTAGACTGTTTGAGTCATTACTCCCATGGAGGAAAGTGCGCATTGTGACTGTTGTATTCAATCCCGAAACAATTCCTGTGTTTCATCAACACTCTGATAGTCCACAGATTACAGAATGACCCCAGATGTGTATCGGAAACTACTACTGGACTTCCAGGGAACGATCAGTGCGTAGACTGTTTGAGACATTACTCGCATGGAGGAAAGTGCGCATGGTGACTGTTGTATTCATTCCCGATGATTTCTGTGTTTCATCATCAGTCTGATAGTCCACAGATTACAGAATGCATCCAGATGTGCATCGGAAACTACTACTGGTTTTCCAGGGAACGATCAAATCGTAGACTGTTTGAGACATTACTCCCATGGAGGAAAGTGCGCATGGAGACTGTTGTATTTAATCTCGATGCAATTTCTGTGTTTCATCAACTTTCTGATAGTCCACAGATTACAGAATGCCACCAGATGTGCATCGGAAGCTACTACTGGTCTTCCAGGGAACGATTAAAGCGTAGACTGTTTGAGACATTAACCCATTTAGGAAAGTGCGCATTGTGACTGTTGCATTCAATCACGATGCAATTTCTGTGTTTCATCAACACTCTGATAGTCCACAGATTACAGAATGCCTCCAGATGTGCATCGGAAATTACTACTGGTCTTCCAGGGAACGTTCAAAGCGTAGACTGTTTGAGACATTACTCCCATGGAGGAAGGTGCGCATGCTGGAAGTTGTATTCAATCCCGATGCAATTTCGGTATTTCATCAACACTCTGATACTCCACAGATTACAGAATGCCTCCATATGTGCATCGGAAACTACTACTGGTCTTCCAGGGAACGATCAAAGCGTAGACTGTTTGAGACATTACTTTTATGGAGTAAAGTGCGCATGGTGACTGTTGTATTCAATCCCGATGCAATTTCTGTGTTTCATCGTCACTCTGATAGTCCACAGATTACAGAATGCCTCCAGATGTGCATCGGAAACAACTACTGGTCATCCAGGGAACGATCAAAGCGTAGACTGTTTGAGACACTACTCCCATGGAGGAAAGTGCGCATGGTGACTGTTGTATACAATCCCGATGCAATTTCTGTGTTTCATCAACACTCTGATAGTCCACAGATTACAGAATGCCACCAGATGTGCATCGGATACTACTACTGGTCTTCCAGTGAACGATCAAAGCGTAGACTGTTAGAGACATTACTCAAATGGAGGAAAGTGTGCATGGTGACTGTTGTATTCAGTAACAATGCAATTTCTGTGTTTCATCAACACTCTGATAGCCCACAGATTACAGAATGCCTCCAGATGTGCATCGGAAGCTACTACTGGTCTTCCAGGGAACGATCAAATCGTAGAATCTTTGAGACATTACTCCCATGGAGGAAGGTGCGCATGGTGACTGTTGTATTCAATCCCGATGCAATTTCTGTGTTTCATCAACACTCTGATACTCCACAGATTACAGAATGCCTCCAGATGTGCATCGGAAACTACTACCGGTCTTCCAGGGAACGATCAAAGCGTAGACTGTTTGAGACATTACTCCCATGGAGGAAAGTGCGCATTTTGACTGTTGTATTCAATCTCGATGCAATTTCGGTATTTCATCAACACTCTGATAGTCCACAGATTACAGAATGCATCCAGATGTGCATCGGAAACTACTACTGGTCTTCCAGGGAACGATCAAAACGTAGACTGTTTGAGACATTAACCCCTTCAGGAAAGTGCGCATGATGACTGTTGTATTCAATCCTGGTGCAATTTCTGTGTTTCATCAACACTCTGATAGTCCACAGATTACAGAATGCCTCCAGATATGCATCTGAAATTACTACTGGTCTTCCAGGGAACGATCAAATCGTAGACTGTATGAGACATTACTCCCATGGAGGAAAGGGCGCATTTTGACTGTTGAACTCAATCTCGATGCAATTTCTGTGTTTCATCAACAGTCTGATAGTCCACAGATTACTGAATGCCTCCCGATGTGCATCGGAAACTACTACTGGTCTTCCAGGGAACGATCAAAGCGTAGACTGTTTGAGACATTACTCCCATGGAGGAAAGTGCGCATGGTGACTGTTGTATTCAATCCCGCTGCAATTTCTGTGTATCATCAACACTCTGATAGTCCACAGATTACAGAATGCCTCCAGATGTGCATCGGAAACTACTACTGGTCTTCCAGGGAACGATCAAAGCGTAGACAGCTTGAGACATTACTCCCATGGAGGAAAGTGCGCATGGTGACTGTTGTATTCAATCCCGAGGCAACTTCTGTGTTTCATCAACACTCTGATAGTCCACAGATTACAGAATGCCTCCAGATGTGCATCGGAAACTACTACTGGTCTTCCAGGGAACGATCAAAGCGTAGACTATTTGAGACATTACTCAAATGGGGGAAAGTGCGCATGGTGACTGTTGTATCAATCCCGATGCAATTTCTGTGTCTCATCAACGGTCTGATAGTACACAGATTACACAAAGCCTCCAGATGTGCATCGGAAACTACTACTGGTCTTCCAGGGAACGATCAAAGCGTAGACTGTTTGAGTCATTACTCCCATGGAGGAAAGTGCGCATTGTGACTGTTGTATTCAATCCCGAAACAATTCCTGTGTTTCATCAACACTCTGATAGTCCACAGATTACAGAATGACCCCAGATGTGTATCGGAAACTACTACTGGACTTCCAGGGAACGATCAGTGCGTAGACTGTTTGAGACATTACTCGCATGGAGGAAAGTGCGCATGGTGACTGTTGTATTCATTCCCGATGATTTCTGTGTTTCATCATCAGTCTGATAGTCCACAGATTACAGAATGCATCCAGATGTGCATCGGAAACTACTACTGGTTTTCCAGGGAACGATCAAATCGTAGACTGTTTGAGACATTACTCCCATGGAGGAAAGTGCGCATGGAGACTGTTGTATTTAATCTCGATGCAATTTCTGTGTTTCATCAACTTTCTGATAGTCCACAGATTACAGAATGCCACCAGATGTGCATCGGAAGCTACTACTGGTCTTCCAGGGAACGATTAAAGCGTAGACTGTTTGAGACATTAACCCATTTAGGAAAGTGCGCATTGTGACTGTTGCATTCAATCACGATGCAATTTCTGTGTTTCATCAACACTCTGATAGTCCACAGATTACAGAATGCCTCCAGATGTGCATCGGAAATTACTACTGGTCTTCCAGGGAACGTTCAAAGCGTAGACTGTTTGAGACATTACTCCCATGGAGGAAGGTGCGCATGCTGGAAGTTGTATTCAATCCCGATGCAATTTCGGTATTTCATCAACACTCTGATACTCCACAGATTACAGAATGCCTCCATATGTGCATCGGAAACTACTACTGGTCTTCCAGGGAACGATCAAAGCGTAGACTGTTTGAGACATTACTTTTATGGAGTAAAGTGCGCATGGTGACTGTTGTATTCAATCCCGATGCAATTTCTGTGTTTCATCGTCACTCTGATAGTCCACAGATTACAGAATGCCTCCAGATGTGCATCGGAAACAACTACTGGTCATCCAGGGAACGATCAAAGCGTAGACTGTTTGAGACACTACCCCCATGGAGGAAAGTGCGCATGGTGACTGTTGTATACAATCCCGATGCAATTTCTGTGTTTCATCAACACTCTGATAGTCCACAGATTACAGAATGCCACCAGATGTGCATCGGATACTACTACTGGTCTTCCAGTGAACGATCAAAGCGTAGACTGTTAGAGACATTACTCAAATGGAGGAAAGTGTGCATGGTGACTGTTGTATTCAGTAACAATGCAATTTCTGTGTTTCATCAACACTCTGATAGCCCACAGATTACAGAATGCCTCCAGATGTGCATCGGAAGCTACTACTGGTCTTCCAGGGAACGATCAAATCGTAGAATCTTTGAGACATTACTCCCATGGAGGAAGGTGCGCATGGTGACTGTTGTATTCAATCCCGATGCAATTTCTGTGTTTCATCAACACTCTGATACTCCACAGATTACAGAATGCCTCCAGATGTGCATCGGAAACTACTACCGGTCTTCCAGGGAACGATCAAAGCGTAGACTGTTTGAGACATTACTCCCATGGAGGAAAGTGCGCATTTTGACTGTTGTATTCAATCTCGATGCAATTTCTGTGTTTCATCAACAGTATGATAGCCCACATATTACAGAGTGCCACCAGATGTGCATCGGAAACTACTACTGGTCTTCCAGGGAACAATCAAAGCGTAGACTGTTAGAGACATTACTCCCATGTAGGAAAGTGCGCATGGCGACTGTTATATTCAATCCCGATGCAAATTCTGTGTTTCATCAACACTCTGATAGTCCACAGATTACAGAATGCCTCCAGATGTGCTTTGGAAACTACTACTGGTCTTCTAGGGAACGATCAGAGCGTAGACTGTTTGAGACATTACTCGCATGGAGGAAAGTGCGACTGGTGACTGTTGTATTTAATCCCGATGCAATTTCTGTGTTTCATCAACAGTCTGATAGTCCACAGATTACAGAATGCCTCCAGATGTGCATCGGAAACTACTACTGGTCTTCCAGGGAACGATCAAAGCGTAGACTGTTTGAGACGTTACTCCCGTTTAAGAATGTGCGCATGATGACTGTTATATTCAATCCCTTTGCAACTTCTGTGTTTTAACAACACTCTGATAGTCCACAGATAACAGAATGCCTCCAGATGTGCTTCGGAAACTACTACTGGTCTTCCAGTGAACGATCAAAGCGTAGACTGTTTGAGACATTACTTTTATGGAGCAAAGTGCGCATGGTATCTGTTGTATTTAATCCCGATGCAATTTCTGTGTTTCATCAACACTTTGATAGTCCACAGACTACAGAATGCAGCCAGATGTGCATCGGTAACTACTACTGGTCTTCCAGGGAACGATCAAAGCGTAGACTGTATGAGACATTACTCCCATGGAGGAAAGTGCGCATGGTGACTGTTGTATTCAGTGTGGATGCAATTTCTGTTTTTCATCAACAGTCTGATAGTAAACAGATTACAGAGTGCCACCAGATGTGTATCGGTAACTACTACTGGTCTTCCAGGAAACGATCAAATCGTAAACTGCTTGAGACATTACTCCCATGGAGGAAAGGGCGCATTGTGACTGTTGTATTCAATCCCGATGCAATTTCTGTGTTTCATCAACAGTCTGATATTCCACAGATTACAGAAAGCCTCCAGATGTGCATCGGAAACTACTACTGGTCTTCCAGGGAACGATCGAAGCGTAGACTGTTTGTGTCATTACTCCCATGGAGGAAAGTGCGCATTGTGACTGATGGATTGAATCCCGATGCAATTCCTGTGTTTCATCAACACTCTTATAGTCCACAGATTACAGAATGACCCCAGATGTGTATCGGAAACTACTACTGGACTTCCAGGGAACGATCAGTGCGTAGACTGTTTGAGAATCTACTCGCATGGAAAAAGTGCGCATGGTGACTGTTGTATTCAATCCCGATGCAATTTCTGTGTTTCATCAACACTCTGATAGTCCACAGATTACAGAATGCATCCAGATGTGCATCGGAAACTACTACTGGTCTTCCAGGGAACGATCAAAACGTAGACTGTTTGAGACATTAACCCCTTCAGGAAAGTGCGCATGATGACTGTTGTATTCAATCCTGGTGCAATTTCTGTGTTTCATCAACACTCTGATAGTCCACAGATTACAGAATGCCTCCAGATGTGCATCGGAAATTACTACTCTTCTTCCAGGGAACGTTCAAAGCGTAGACTGTTTGAGACATTACTCCCATGGAGGAAGGTGCGCATGGTGGCTGTTGTATTCAATCCCGATGCAATTTCTGTGTTTCATCGTCACTCTGATAGTCCACAGATTACAGAATGCCTCCAGATGTGCATCGGAAACAGCTACTGGTCATCCAGGGAACGATCAAAGCGTAGACTGTTTGAGACACTACTCCCATGGAGGAAAGTGCGCATGGTGACTGTTGTATACAATCCCGATGCAATTTCTGTGTTTCATCAACACTCTGATAGTCCACAGATTACAGAATGCCACCAGATGTGCATAGGATACTACTACTGGTCTTCCAGTGAACGATCAAAGCGTAGACTGTTAGAGACATTACTCAAATGGAGGAAAGTGTGCATGGTGACTGTTGTATTCAGTAACAATGCAATTTCTGTGTTTCATCAACACTCTGATAGCCCACAGATTACAGAATGCCTCCAAATGTGCATCGGAAACTACTACTGGTCTTCCAGGGAACGATCAAATCGTAGAATCTTTGAGACATTACTCCCATGGAGGAAGGTGCGCATGGTGGCTGTTGTATTCAATCCCGGTGCAATTTCTGTGTTTTATCAACACTCTGATTGTCCGCAGATTACAGAATGCCACCAGACGTGCATCGGAAACTACTACTGGTCTTCCAGGGAACGATCAAAGCGTAGACTGTTTGTGTCATTACTCCCATGGAGGGAAGTGCGCATTGTGACTGTTGGATACAATCCCGATGCAATTCCTGTGTTTCATCAACACTCTGATAGTCCACAGATTACAGAATCACCCCAGATGTGTATCGGAAACTACTACTGGACTTCCAGGTAACGATCAGTGCGTAGACTGTTTGAGATATTACTCGCATGGAGGAAAGTGCGCATGGTGACAGTTGTATTCAATCCCGATGCAATTTCTGTGTTTCATCAACAGTCTGATAGTCCACAGATTACAGAATGCCACCAGACGTGCATCGGAAACTACTACTGGTCTTCCAGGGAACGATCAAAGCGTAGAGTGTTTGAGACATTATTCCCATGGAGGAAAGTGCGCATGGTGGCTGTTGTATTTAATCCCGATGCAATTTCTGTGTTTCACCAACACTCTGATAGTCCGCAGATTACAGAATGCCGTGAGATGTGCATCGAATACTACTACTGGTCTTCCAGGGAACGATCAAATCGTAGACTGTTTGAAACATTAACCCCTTAAGGAAAGTGCGCATGATGACTGTTGTATTCAATCACTGTGCAATTTCTGTGTTTCATCAACACTCTGATAGTCCACAGATTACAGAATGCCTCCAAATGTGCATCGGAAATTACTACTGGTCTTCCATTGAACGTTCAAAGCGTAGACTGTTTGAGACATTACTCCCATGGAGGAAGGTGCGCATGGTGGCTGTTGTATTCAATCCCGGTGCAATTTCTGTGTTTTATCAACTCTCTGATAGTCCACAGATTACAGAATGCCACCAGACGTGCATCGGAAACTACTACTGGTCTTCCAGGGAACGATCAAAGCGTAGACTGTTTGAGACATTACTCGCATGGAGGAAAGTGCGCATGGTGACTGTTGTATTCAATCCCGATGCAATTTCTGTGTTTGAACAACACTCTGATAGTGTACAGATTTCAGAATCCTCCAGATGTGCATCGGAAACTACTACTGGTCTTCCAGGGAACGATCAAAGCGTAGACTGTTTGAGACATTACTCTCATGGAGGAAAGTGCGCATGGTGACTGTTGTATTCAATCCCGATGCAATTTCTGTGTTTCATCAACACTCTGATAGTCCACAGATTACAGAATGCCACCATTGTGCATCGGAAACTACTACTGGTCTTCCAGGGAACGATCAAAGCGTAGAGTCTTTGAGAGATTACTCACATGGAGGAAGGTGCGCATGGTGACTGTTGTATTCAATCCCGATGCAATTTCTGTGTTTCATCAAAACTCTGATACTTCACAGATTACAGAATGCCTCCAGATGTTCATCGGAAACTACTACTGGTCTTCCAGGGAACGATCAAAGCGTAGACTGTATGAGACATTACTCCCATGGAGGAAAGTGCGGATTTTGACTGTTGTATTCAATCTCGATGCAATTTCTGTATTTCATCAACAGTCTGATAGTCCACAGATTACAGAGTGCCACCAGATGTGCATCGGAAACTACTAGTGGTCTTCCAGGGAACGATCAAAGCGTAGACTGTATGAGACATTACTCCCATGGAAGAAAGTGCGCATTTTGACTGTTGTATTCAATCTCGATGCAATTTCTGTGTTTCATCAACACTTTGAAGGTCCATAGTTTACAGAATGCCACATGATGTGCATCGTTAACTACTACTGGTCTTCCAGGGAACGATCAAAGCGTAGACAGCTTGAGACATTACTCCCATGGAGGAAAGTGCGCATGGTGACTGTTGTATTCAATCCCGAGGCCATTTCTGTGTTTCATCAACAGTCTGATAGTCCACAGATTACAGAATGCCTCCAGATGTTCATCGGAAGCTACTACTGGTCTTCCAGGGAACGATCAAAGCGTAGACTGTTAGAGACATTACTCAAATGGAGGAAAGTGCGCATGGTGACTGTTGTATCAATCCCGATGCAATTTCTGTGTTTCATTAACGGTCTGATAGTACACAGATTACAGAAAGCCTCCAGATGTGCATCGGAAACTACTACTGGTCTTCCAGGGAACGATCAAAGCGTAGACTGTTTGAGTCATTACTCCCATGGAGGAAAGTGGGCATTGTGACTGTTGTATTCAATCCCGATGCAATTCCTGTGTTTCATCAACACTCTGATAGTCCACAGATTACAGAATGCCACCAGATGTGCATCGGAAGCTACTACTGGTCTTCCAGGGAACGATCAAAACGTAGACTGTTTGAGACATTAACCCATTTAGGAAAGTGCGCATGGTGACTGTTGTATTCAATCCCGATGCAATTTCTGTGTTTCATCAACACTCTGATAGTCCACAGATTACAGAATACCTCCAGATGTGCATCGGAAATTACTACTGGTCTTCCAGGGAACGTTCAAAGCGTAGACTGTTTGAGACATTACTCCCATGGAGGAAGGTGCGCATGCTGGATGTAGTATTCAATCCCGATGCAATTTCGGTATTTCATCAACACTCTGATACTCCACAGATTACAGAATGCCTCCATATGTTCATCGGAAACTACTACTGGTCTTCCAGGGAACGATCAAAGCGTAGACTGTTTGAGACATTACTTTTATGGAGGAAAGTGCGCATGGCGACTGTTGTATTCAATCCCGATGCAATTTCTGTGTTTCATCGTCACTCTGATAGTCGACAGATTACAGAATACCTCCAGATGTGCATCGGAAATTACTACTGGTCTTCCAGGGAACGATCAAAGCGTAGACTGTTTGAGACATTACTCAAATGGAGGAAAGTGTGCATGGTGACTGTTGTATTCAGTAACAATGCAATTTCTGTGTTTCATCAACACTCTGATAGTCCACAGACTACAGAATGCCTCCAGATGTGCATCGGAAACTACTACTGGTCTTCCAGGGAACGATCAAATCGTAGAATCTTTGAGACATTACTCCCATGGAGGAAGGTGCGCATGGTGACTGTTGTATTCAATCCCGATGCAATTTCTGTGTTTCATCAACACTCTGATACTCCACAGATTACAGAATGCCTAAAGATGTGCATCGGAAACTACTACCGGTCTTCCAGGGAACGATCAAAGCGTAGACTGTTTGAGACATTACTCCCATGGAGGAAAGTGCGCATTTTGACTGTTGTATTCAATCTCGATGCAATTTCTGTGTTTCATCAACAGTATGGTAGTCCACATATTACAGAGTGCCACCAGATGTGCATCGGAAACTACTACTGGTCTTCCAGGGAACAATCAAAGCGTAGACTGTTAGAGAAATTACTCCCATGTAGGAAAGTGCGCATGGCGACTGTTGTATTCAATCCCGATGCAATTTCTGTGTTTCATCAACACTCTGATAGTCCACAGATTACAGAATGCCTCCAGATGTGCTTTGGAAACTACTACTGGTCTTCTAGGGAACGATCAGATTGTAGACTGTTTGAGACATTACTCGCATGGAGGAAAGTGCGCCTGGTGACTGTTGTATTCAATCCCGATGCAATTTCTGTGTTTCATCAACAGTCTGATAGTCCACAGATTACAGAATGCCTCCAGATGTGCATCGGAAACTACTACTGGTCTTCCAGGGAACGATCAAAGCGTAGACTGTTTGAGACGTTACTCCCGTTTAAGAATGTGCGCATGATGACTGTTATATTCAATCCCGATGCAACTTCTGTGTTTTAACAACACTCTGATAGTCCACAGATAACAGATTGCCTCCAGATGTGCTTCGGAAACTACTACTGGTTTTCCAGTGAACGATCAAAGCGTAGACTGTTTGAGACATTACTTTTATGGAGGAAAGTGCGCATGGTATCTGTTGTATTTAATCCCGATGCAATTTCTGTGTTTCATCAACACTTTGATAGTCCACAGACTACAGAATGCAGCCAAATGTGCATCGGAAACTACTACTGGTCTTCCAGGGAACGATCAAAGCGTAGACTGTATGAGACATTACTCCCATGGAGGAAAGTGCGCATGGTGACTGTTGTATTCAATCTGGATGCAATTTCTTTTTTTTCATCAACAGTCTGATAGTAAACAGATTACAGAGTGCCACCAGATGTGTATCGGTAACTACTACTGGTCTTCCAGGAAACGATCAAATCGTAAACTGCTTGAGACATTACTCCCATGGAGGAAAGGGCGCATTGTGACTGTTGTATTCAATCCCGATGCAATTTCTGTGTTTCATCAACAGTCTGATATTCCACAGATTACAGAAAGCCTCCAGATGTGCATCGGAAACTACTACTGGTCTTCCAGGGAACGATCGAAGCGTAGACTGTTTGTGTCATTACTCCCATGGAGGAAAGTGCGCATTGTGACTGATGGATTAAATCCCGATGCAATTCCTGTGTTTCATCAACACTCTTATAGTCCACAGATTACAGAATGACCCCAGATGTGTATCGGAAACTACTACTGGACTTCCAGGGAACGATCAGTGCATAGACTGTTTGAGACTCTACTCGCATGGAAAAAGTGTGCATGGTGACTGTTGTATTCAATCCCGATGCAATTTCTGTGTTTCATCAACACTCTGATAGTCCACAGATTACAGAATGCATCCAGATGTGCATCGGAAACTACTACTGGTCTTCCAGGGAACGAACAAAACGTAGACTGTTTGAGACATTAACCCCTTCAGGAAAGTGCGCATGATGACTGTTGTATTCAATCCTGGTGCAATTTCTGTGTTTCATCAACACTCTGATAGTCCACAGATTACAGAATGCCTCCAGATGTGCATCGGAAATTACTACTGGTCTTCCAGGGAACGTTCAAAGCGTAGACTGTTTGAGACATTACTCCCATGGAGGAAGGTGCGCATGGTGGCTGTTGTATTCAATCCCGGTGCAATTTCTGTGTTTTATCAACACTCTGATTGTCCGCAGATTACAGAATGCCACCAGACGTGCATCGGAAACTACTACTGGTCTTCCAGGGAACGATCAAAGCGTAGACTGTTTGTGTCATTACTCCCATGGAGGGAAGTGCGCATTGTGACTGTTGGATACAATCCCGATGCAATTCCTGTGTTTCATCAACACTCTGATAGTCCACAGATTACAGAATCACCCCAGATGTGTATCGGAAACTACTACTGGACTTCCAGGTAACGATCAGTGCGTAGACTGTTTGAGATATTACTCGCATGGAGGAAAGTGCGCATGGTGACAGTTGTATTCAATCCCGATGCAATTTCTGTGTTTCATCAACAGTCTGATAGTCCACAGATTACAGAATGCCACCAGACGTGCATCGGAAACTACTACTGGTCTTCCAGGGAACGATCAAAGCGTAGAGTGTTTGAGACATTATTCCCATGGCGTTAAGTGCGCATGGTGGCTGTTGTATTTAATCCCGATGCAATTTCTGTGTTTCACCAACACTCTGATAGTCCGCAGATTACAGAATGCCGTGAGATGTGCATCGGATACTACTACTGGTCTTCCAGGGAACGATCAAATCGTAGACTCTTTGAAACATTAACCCCTTAAGGAAAGTGCGCATGATGACTGTTGTATTCAATCACTGTGCAATTTCTGTGTTTCATCAACACTCTGATAGTCCACAGATTACAGAATGCCTCCAAATGTGCTACGGAAATTACTACTGGTCTTCCATTGAACGTTCAAAGCGTAGACTGTTTGAGACATTACTCCCATGGAGGAAGGTGCGCATGGTGGCTGTTGTATTCAATCCCGGTGCAATTTCTGTGTTTTATCAACTCTCTGATAGTCCACAGATTACAGAATGCCACCAGACGTGCATCGGAAACTACTACTGGTCTTCCAGGGAACGATCAAAGCGTAGACTGTTTGAGACATTACTCGCATGGAGGAAAGTGCGCATGGTGACTGTTGTATTCAATCCCGATGCAATTTCTGTGTTTCATCAACAGTCTGATAGTCCACAGATTACAGAGTGCCAAAAGATGTGCATCGGAAACAACCACTGGTCTTCCATGGAGCGATCAAAGCGTAGAATGTTTGAGACATTACTCTCATGGAGGAAAGTGCGCATGGTGACTGTTGTATTCAATCTCGATGCAATTTCTGTATTTCATCAACAGTCTGATAGTCCACAGATTACAGAGTGCCACCAGATGTGCATCGGAAACTACTAGTGGTCTTCCAGGGAACGATCAAAGCGTAGACTGTATGAGACATTACTCCCATGGAAGAAAGTGCGCATTTTGACTGTTGTATTCAATCTCGATGCAATTTCTGTGTTTCATCAACACTTTGAAGGTCCATAGTTTACAGAATGCCACATGATGTGCATCGTTAACTACTACTGGTCTTCCAGGGAACGATCAAAGCGTAGACAGCTTGAGACATTACTCCCATGGAGGAAAGTGCGCATGGTGACTGTTGTATTCAATCCCGAGGCCATTTCTGTGTTTCATCAACACTCTGATAGTCCACAGATTACAGAATGCCTCCAGATGTGCATCGGAAGCTACTACTGGTCTTCCAGGGAACGATCAAAGCGTAGACTGTTAGAGACATTACTCAAATGGAGGAAAGTGCGCATGGTGACTGTTGTCTCAATCCCGATGCAATTTCTGTGTTTCATCAACGGTCTGATAGTACACAGATTACAGAAAGCCTCCAGATGTGCATCGGAAACTACTACTGGTGTTCCAGGGAACGATCAAAGCGTAGACTGTTTGAGTCATTACTCCCATGGAGGAAAGTGGGCATTGTGACTGTTGTATTCAATCCCGATGCAATTCCTGTGTTTCATCAACACTCTGATAGTCCACAGATTACAGAATGCCACCAGATGTGCATCGGAAGCTACTACTGGTCTTCCAGGGAACGATCAAAACGTAGACTGTTTGAGACATTAACCCATTTAGGAAAGTGCGCATGGTGACTGTTGTATTCAATCCCGATGCAATTTCTGTGTTTCATCAACACTCTGATAGTCAACAGATTACAGAATACCTCCAGATGTGCATCGGAAATTACTACTGGTCTTCCAGGGAACGTTCAAAGCGTAGACTGTTTGAGACATTACTCCCATGGAGGAAGGTGCGCATGCTGGATGTAGTATTCAATCCCGATGCAATTTCGGTATTTCATCAACACTCTGATACTCCACAGATTACAGAATGCCTCCATATGTTCATCGGAAACTACTACTGGTCTTCCAGGGAACGATCAAAGCGTAGACTGTTTGAGACATTACGTTTATGGAGGAAAGTGCGCATGGCGACTGTTGTATTCAATCCCGATGCAATTTCTGTGTTTCATCGTCACTCTGATAGTCGACAGATTACAGAATGCCTCCAGATGTGCATCGGAAACAACTACTGGTCATCCAGGGAACGATCAAAGCGTAGACTGTTTGAGACACTACTCCCATGGAGGAAAGTGCGCATGGTGACTGTTGTATACAATCCCGGTGCAATTTCTGTGTTTCATCAACTCTCTGATAGTCCACAGATTACAGAATGCCACCAGATGTGCATCGGACACTACTACTGGTCTTCCAGTGAACGATCAAAGCGTAGACTGTTAGAGACATTACTCAAATGGAGGAAAGTGTGCATGGTGACTGTAGTATTCAGTAACAATGCAATTTCTGTGTTTCATCAACACTCTGATAGTCCACAGACTACAGAATGCCTCCAGATGTGCATCGGAAACTACTACTGGTCTTCCAGGGAACGATCAAATCGTAGAATCTTTGAGACATTACTCCCATGGAGGAAGGTGCGCATGGTGACTGTTGTATTCAATCCCGATGCAATTTCTGTGTTTCATCAACACTCTGATACTCCACAGATTACAGAATGCCTAAAGATGTGCATCGGAAACTACTACCGGTCTTCCAGGGAACGATCAAAGCGTAGACTGTTTGAGACATTACTCCCATGGAGGAAAGTGCGCATTTTGACTGTTGTATTCAATCTCGATGCAATTTCTGTGTTTCATCAACAGTATGGTAGTCCACATATTACAGAGTGCCACCAGATGTGCATCGGAAACTACTACTGGTCTTCCAGGGAACAATCAAAGCGTAGACTGTTAGAGACATTACTCCCATGTAGGAAAGTGCGCATGGCGACTGTTGTATTCAATCCCGATGCAATTTCTGTGTTTCATCAACACTCTGATAGTCCACAGATTACAGAATGCCTCCAGATGTGCATTGGAAACTACTACTGGTCTTCTAGGGAACGATCAGAGCGTAGACTGTTTCAGACATTACTCGCATGGAGGAAAGTGCGCCTGGTGACTGTTGTATTCAATCGCGATGCGATTTCTGTGTTTCATCAACAGTCTGATTGTCCACAAATTACAGAATGCCTCCAGATGTGCATCGGAAACTACTACTGGTCTTCCAGGGAACGATCAAAGCGTAGACTGTTTGAGACGTTACTCCCGTTTAAGAATGTGCGCATGATGACTGTTATATTCAATCCCGATGCAACTTCTGTGTTTTAACAACACTCTGATAGTCCACAGATAACAGAATGCCTCCAGATGTGCTTCGGAAACTACTACTGGTCTTCCAGTGAACGATCAATGCGTAGACTGTTTGAGACATTACTTTTATGGAGGAAAGTGCGCATGGTATCTGTTGTGTTTAATACCGATGCAATTTCTGTGTTTCATCAACTCTTTGATAGTCCACAGACTACAGAATGCCCCCAGATGTGCATCGGAAACTACTACTGGTCTTCCAGGGAACGATCAAAGCGTAGACTGTATGAGACATTACTCCCATGGAGGAAAGTGCGCATGGTGACTGTTGTATTCCATCTGGATGCAATTTCTGTTTTTCATCAACAGTCTGATAGTCCACAGATTACAGAGTGCCACCAGATGTGTATCGGTAACTACTACTGGTCTTCCAGGGAACGATCAAATCGTAAACTGCTTGAGACATTACTCCCATGAAGGAAAGGGTGCATTGTGACTGTTGTATTCAATCCCGATGCAATTTCTGTGTTTCATCAACAGTCTGATATTCCACAGATTACAGAAAGCCTCCAGATGTAAATCGGAAACTACTACTGGTCTTCCAGGGAACGATCGAAGCGTAGACTGTTTGTGTCATTACTCCCATGGAGGAAAGTGCGCATTGTGACTGATGGATTGAATCCCGATGCAATTCCTGTGTTTCATCAACACTCTGATAGTCCACAGATTACAGAATGACCCCAGATGTGTATCGGAAACTACTACTGGACTTCCAGGGAACGATCAGTGCGTAGACTGTTTGAGACTCTACTCGCATGGAGGAAAGTGCGCATGGTGACTGTTGTATTCAATCCCGATGCAATTTCTGTGTTTCATCAACACTCTGATAGTCCACAGATCACAGAATGCATCCAGACATGCATCGGAAACTACTACTGGTCTTCCAGGGAACGATCAAAACGTAGACTGTTTGAGACATTAACCCCTTCAGGAAAGTGCGCATGATGACTGTTGTATTCAATCCCGATGCAACTTCTGTGTTTTAACAACACTCTGATAGTCCACAGATAACAGAATGCCTCCAGATGTGCTTCGGAAACTACTACTGGTCTTCCAGTGAACGATCAAAGCGTAGACTGTTTGAGACATTACTTTTATGGAGGAAAGTGCGCATGGTATCTGTTGTGTTTAATACCGATGCAATTTCTGTGTTTCATCAACTCTTTGATAGTCCACAGACTACAGAATGCCACCAGACGTGCATCGGAAACTACTACTGGTCTTCCAGGGAACGATCAAAGCATAGACTGTTTGAGACATTACTCCCATGCAGGAAAGTGCGCATGGTGACTGTTGTATTCAATCCCGATGCAATTTCTGTGTTTCATCAACACTCTGATAGTCCACAGATTACAGAATGCCTCCAGATGTGCATCGGAAACTACTACTGGTCTTCCAGGGAATGATCAAAGCGTAGACTGTTTGAGACATTACTTTTTTGGAGGAAAGTGCGGATGGTGACTGATTTATTCAATCCCGATGCAATTTCTGTGTTTCATCAACACTCTGATAGTCCACAGATTACAGAATGCCTCCAGATGTGCATCGGAAAGTACTATTGGTTTTCCTGGGAACGATCAAAGCGTAGACTGTTTGAGACATTGCTCCCATGGATGAAAGTGCGCTTGGTGTCTGTTGTGTTCAATCCCGATGCAATTTCTGTGTTTCATCAACACTCTGATAGTCCACAGATTACAGAATGCCACCAGACGTGCATCGGAAACTACTACTGGTCTTCCAGGGAACGATCAAAGCGTAGACTGTTTGAGACATTACTCCCATGGAGGAAAGTGCGCATGGTGACTGTTGTATTCAATCCCAATGAAATATCTGTGATTCATCAACACTCTGATAGTACACAGATTACAGAATGCCTCCAGATGTGCATCGGAAACTACTACTGGTCTTCCAGAGAACGATCAAAGCGTAGACTGTTTGAGACATTACTCCCATGGTTTAAAGTGCGCATGGTGGCTGTTGTATCCAATCCCTAAGCAATGTCTGTTTTTCATCAACACTTTGATAGTCCACAGATTACAGAATGGCTCCAGATGTGCATCGGAAACTACTACTGGTTTTCCAGGGAAAGATCAAAGCGTAGACTGTTTGAGACATTACTCCCATGGAGGAAAGTGCGCATGGTGACTGTTGTATTCAATCCCGAGGCAATTTCTGTGTTTCATCAACACTTGGAAGGTCCACAGATTACAGAATGCCTCCAGATGTGCATCGGAAACTACTACTGGTCTTCCAGGGATGGATCAAAACGTAGACTGTTTGAGACATTACTCCCATGGAGGAAAGTGCGCATGGTGACTGTTGTATTCAATCCGGATGCATTTTCTGTGTTTCATCAACACTCTGATAGTCGACAGATTACAGAATGACCCCAGATGTGCATTGGAAACCACTACTGGTCTTTTATCGAACGATCAGAAAGTAGACTGTTTGAAACATTACTCGCATGGAGGAAAGTGCGCATGGTGACTGTTGTATTCAATCCCGATGCAATTTCTGTGTTTCATCAACAGTCAGATAGTCCACAGATTACAGAATGCCTCCAGATGAGCATTCTAAACTACTACTGGTCTTCCAGGGAACGATCATAGCGTAGACTGTTTGAGACATTACTCCCATGGAGGAAAGTGCGCATGGTGACTGTTGTATTCAATCCCGATGCAATTTCTGTGTTTCATCAACACTCTGATAGTCCACGGATTACAGAATACATCCAGATGTGCATCGGAAACTACTACTGGTCTTCCATTGAACAATCAAAACGTAGACTGTTTGAGACATTACTTACGTGGAGGAAAGTGCGCATGATGATTGTTGTATTCAATCCCGATGCAATTTCTGTGTTTTATCAACACTCTGATAGTCCACAGATGACAGAATGCCTCCAGATGTGCTTCGGAATCTACTACTGGTCTTCCAGGGAACGATCAAAGCGTAGACTGTTTGAGACATTACTTTTATGGAGGAAAGTGCGCATGGTAACTGTTGTGTTCAATCCCGATGCAACATCTGTCTTTCATCAACACTCTGATAGTCCACAGATTACAGAATGCCTCCAGATGTGCATCGGAAACTACTGCTGGGCTTCCAGGGAACGATCAAAGCGTAAACTCGTTGAGACACTACTCTCATGGAGGAAAGTCGCATGGTGACTGTTGTATTCTATCGCGATGCATTTTCTATGTTTCATCAACACTCTGATAGTCCACAGATTACAGAATGCCTCCAGATGTGCATCGGAAACTACTGCTGGTCTTCCTGGGAACGATCAAAGCGTATACTATTTGAGACATTACTCCCATGGAGGAAAGTGCGCATGGTGACTGTTGTATTCAATCCAGATGCATTTTCTGTGTTTCATCAGCACTCTGATAGTCCACAGATTACAGAATGAATTCAGATGTGCATCCGAAACTACTACTGATCTTCCAGGGAATGATCAAAGCGTAGACTGTTAGAGATATTACTCCCATGGGGAAAAGTGAGGATGGTGAATGTTGTATTCAATTACGATGCAATTTTCGTGTTTCGTCAACACTCTGATAGTCAACAGATTACAGAAAGCCCACCAGATGTGCATCGGAAACTACTACTGGTCTTCCAGGGAACGATCAAAGCGTAGACTGTTTGAGACATTACTCCCATGGAGGAAAATGAGCATGGTGAATGTTGCATTCAATCCCGATGCAATTTCTGTGTTTCATTAACACTCTCATGTTTCACAGATTAAAAAATGCCTCCAGATGTGCATCGAAAACTACTACCGGTCTTCCAGGGAACGATCAAAGCGTAATCTCTTTGTGACATTACTCCCATGGAGGAAGGTGCGCATGGTGACTGTTGTATTCAATCCTGATGCAATTTCTGTGTTTCATCAACACTCTGATAGTCCACAGATTACAGAATGTCTCCAGATGTGCATCGGAAACTGCTACTGGTCTTCCAGGGAACGATCAAAGCGTAAACTCTTTGAGACACTAATCAAATGGTGGAAAGTGCGAATGGTCACTGTTGTATTCAATCCCGATGCAATTTCTGTGTTTCATCAACACCCTAATAGTCAATAGATTACTGAATGCAGATGTGCATCGTAAACTACTACTGGTCATCCAGGGAACGATCAAAGCGTAGACTGTTCCAGACATTACTCCCATGCAGGCTAGTGCTGACGGTGACTGTTGTATTCAATCCAGATGCAATTTCCGTGTTTCATCAGCACTCTGATAGTCCACAGATTACAGAATGCCACCAGATGTGCATCGGAAACTTCTACTGGTCTTCCAGGGAACGTACAAAGCGTAGACTGTTTGAGACATTACTCCAGCCGAGGAAAGTGCGCATGATGACTGTTGTATCATTTCCTGATGCAATTTCCATGTTTCATCAACACACTGATAGTCCACAGATTGCAGAATGTCTCCAGATGTGCATCGGAAACTACTACTGGTCTTCCAGGGAACGATCAAAGCGTAGACTGTTAGAGACATTACTCCCATGGAGGAAGATGCGCATGGTGACTGTTGCATTCAATCCCGATGCAATTTCTGTGTTTCATTAACACTCTGATAGTCCACAGATTACAGAGTGCCACCATTGTGCATCGGAAACTACTACTGGTCTTTCAGGGAACGATCAAAGCGTAAACTCTTTGTGACATTACTCACATGGAGGAAGGTACGCATGGTGACAGTTGTATGCAATCCTGATGCAATTTCTGTGTTTCATCAACACCCTGACAGTCAACAGATTACAGAATGCCACCAGATGTGCATCGGAAACTACTACTGGTCTTCCAGGGAACGATCAAAACCTAGACTGTTTGGGACATTACTCCCATGGAGGAAAGTGCGCATGGTGACTGTTGTATTCAATACCGATGCAATTTCTGTGTTTCATCAACACTTTGATAGTCCACAGATTACAGAATGGCTCCAGATGTGCATCGGAAACTACTACTGGTTTTCCAGGGAAAGATCAAAGCGTAGACTGTTTGAGACATTACTCCCATGGAGGAAAGTGCGCATGGTGACTGTTGTATTCAATCCCGAGGCAATTTCTGTGTTTCATCAACACTTGGTAGGTCCACAGATTACAGAATGCCTCCAGATGTGCATCGGAAACTACTACTGGTCTTCCAGGGATGGATCAAAACGTAGACTGTTTGAGACATTACTCCCATGGAGGAAAGTGCGCATGGTGACTGTTGTATTCAATCCGGATGCATTTTCTGTGTTTCATCAACACTCTGATAGTCGACAGATTACAGAATGACCCCAGATGTGTATTGGAAACCACTACTGGTCTTTTATCGAACGATCAGAAAGTAGACTGTTTGAAACATTACTCGCATGGAGGAAAGTGCGCATGGTGACTGTTGTATTCAATCCCGATGCAATTTCTGTGTTTGATCAACAGTCAGATAGTCCACAGATTACAGAATGCCTCCAGATGAGCATTCTAAACTACTACTGGTCTTCCAGGGAACGATCATAGCGTAGACTGTTTGAGACATTACTCCCATGGAGGAAAGTGCGCATGGTGACTGTTGTATTCAATCCCGATGCAATTTCTGTGTTTCATCAACACTCTGATAGTCCACGGATTACAGAATACATCCAGATGTGCATCGGAAACTACTACTGGTCTTCCATTGAACAATCAAAACGTAGACTGTTTGAGACATTACTTACGTGGAGGAAAGTGCGCATGATGATTGTTGTATTCAATCCCGATGCAATTTCTGTGTTTTATCAACACTCTGATAGTCCACAGATGACAGAATGCCTCCAGATGTGCTTCGGAATCTACTACTGGTCTTCCAGGGAACGATCAAAGCGTAGACTGTTTGAGACATTACTTTTATGGAGGAAAGTGCGCATGGTAACTGTTGTGTTCAATCCCGATGCAACATCTGTCTTTCATCAACACTCTGATAGTCCACAGATTACAGAATGCCTCCAGATGTGCATCGGAAACTACTGCTGGGCTTCCAGGGAACGATCAAAGCGTAAACTCGTTGAGACACTACTCTCATGGAGGAAAGTCGCATGGTGACTGTTGTATTCTATCGCGATGCATTTTCTATGTTTCATCAACACTCTGATAGTCCACAGATTACAGAATGCCTCCAGATGTGCATCGGAAACTACTGCTGGTCTTCCTGGGAACGATCAAAGCGTATACTATTTGAGACATTACTCCCATGGAGGAAAGTGCGCATGGTGACTGTTGTATTCAATCCAGATGCATTTTCTGTGTTTCATCAGCACTCTGATAGTCCACAGATTACAGAATGAATTCAGATGTGCATCCGAAACTACTACTGATCTTCCAGGGAATGATCAAAGCGTAGACTGTTAGAGATATTACTCCCATGGGGAAAAGTGAGGATGGTGAATGTTGTATTCAATTACGATGCAATTTTCGTGTTTCGTCAACACTCTGATAGTCAACAGATTACAGAAAGCCCACCAGATGTGCATCGGAAACTACTACTGGTCTTCCAGGGAACGATCAAAGCGTAGACTGTTTGAGACAATACTCCCATGGAGGAAAATGAGCATGGTGAATGTTGCATTCAATCCCGATGCAATTTCTGTGTTTCATTAACACTCTCATGTTTCACAGATTAAAAAATGCCTCCAGATGTGCATCGAAAACTACTACCGGTCTTCCAGGGAACGATCAAAGCGTAATCTCTTTGTGACATTACTCCCATGGAGGAAGGTGCGCATGGTGACTGTTGTATTCAATCCTGATGCAATTTCTGTGTTTCATCAACACTCTGATAGTCCACAGATTACAGAATGTCTCCAGATGTGCATCGGAAACTGCTACTGGTCTTCCAGGGAACGATCAAAGCGTAAACTCTTTGAGACATTAATCAAATGGTGGAAAGTGCGAATGGTCACTGTTGTATTCAATCCCGATGCAATTTCTGTGTTTCATCAACACTCTAATAGTCAATAGATTACTGAATGCAGATGTGCATCGTAAACTACTACTGGTCATCCAGGGAACGATCAAAGCGTAGACTGTTCCAGACATTACTCCCATGCAGGCTAGTGCTGATGGTGACTGTTGTATTCAATCCAGATGCAATATCCGTGTTTCATCAGCACTCTGATAGTCCACAGATTACAGAATGCCACCAGATGTGCATCGGAAACTTCTACTGGTCTTCCAGGGAACGTACAAAGCGTAGACTGTTTGAGACATTACTCCAGCCGAGGAAAGTGCGCATGATGACTGTTGTATCATTTCCTGATCCAATTTCCATGTTTCATCAACACACTGATAGTCCACAGATTGCAGAATGTCTCCAGATGTGCATCGGAAACTACTACTGGTCTTCCAGGGAACGATCAAAGCGTAGACTGTTAGAGACATTACTCCCATGGAGGAAGATGCGCATGGTGACTGTTGCATTCAATCCCGATGCAATTTCTGTGTTTCATTAACACTCTGATAGTCCACAGATTACAGAGTGCCACCATTGTGCATCGGAAACTACTACTGGTCTTTCAGGGAACGATCAAAGCGTAAACTCTTTGTGACATTACTCACATGGAGGAAGGTACGCATGGTGACTGTTGTATGCAATCCTGATGCAATTTCTGTGTTTCATCAACACCCTGACAGTCAACAGATTACAGAATGCCACCAGATGTGCATCGGAAACTACTACTGGTCTTCCAGGGAACGATCAAAACCTAGACTGTTGGGGACATTACTCCCATGGAGGAAAGTGCGCATGGTGACTGTTGTATTCAATACCGATGCAATTTCTGTGTTTCATCAACACTCTGATAGTCCACAGATTAGACAGTGCCTCCAGATGTGCATCGGAAACTACTACTTGTCTTCCAGGGAACGATCAAAGCGTAGACTGTTTGAGACATTACTCCCATGTAGGAAAATGGGCATGGTGACTGTGGTATTCAATCCCAATGCAATTTCTGTGTTTCATCAACACTCTGATAGTCCACAGATTACAGAATGCCACAAGACGTGCATCGGAAACTACTACTGGTCTTCCAGGGAACGATCACATCGTAGACTGTATGAGACATTACTCCCATGGAGGAAAGTGCGCATGGTGACTGTTGCATTCAATCCCGATGCAATTTCTGTGTTTCATCAACACTCTGATAGACCGCAGATTACAAATTCCACCAGATATGCATCGGAAACTACTACTGGTCTTCCAGGGATCGATCAAAGCGTAGACTGTTTGAGACATTACTCCCGTGGAGGAAAGTGCGCATGGTGACTGTTGTATTCAATACCGATGCAATTTCTGTGGTTCATCAACACTCTGATAGTCCACAGATTACAGAATGACCCCAGATGTGCATTGGAAACCACTACTGGTCTTTTATCGAACGATCAGAAAGTAGACTGTTTGAAACATTACTCGCATGGAGGAAAGTGCGCATGGTGACTGTTGTATTCAATCCCGATGCAATTTCTGTGTTTCATCAACAGTCAGATAGTCCACAGATTACAGAATGCCTCCAGATGAGCATTCTAAACTACTACTGGTCTTCCAGGGAACGATCATAGCGTAGACTGTTTGAGACATTACTCCCATGGAGGAAAGTGCGCATGGTGACTGTTGTATTCAATCCCGATGCAATTTCTGTGTTTCATCAACACTCTGATAGTCCACGGATTACAGAATACATCCAGATGTGCATCGGAAACTACTACTGGTCTTCCATTGAACAATCAAAACGTAGACTGTTTGAGACATTACTTACGTGGAGGAAAGTGCGCATGATGATTGTTGTATTCAATCCCGATGCAATTTCTGTGTTTTATCAACACTCTGATAGTCCACAGATGACAGAATGCCTCCAGATGTGCTTCGGAATCTACTACTGGTCTTCCAGGGAACGATCAAAGCGTAGACTGTTTGAGACATTACTTTTATGGAGGAAAGTGCGCATGGTAACTGTTGTGTTCAATCCCGATGCAACATCTGTCTTTCATCAACACTCTGATAGTCCACAGATTACAGAATGCCTCCAGATGTGCATCGGAAACTACTGCTGGGCTTCCAGGGAACGATCAAAGCGTAAACTCGTTGAGACACTACTCTCATGGAGGAAAGTCGCATGGTGACTGTTGTATTCTATCGCGATGCATTTTCTATGTTTCATCAACACTCTGATAGTCCACAGATTACAGAATGCCTCCAGATGTGCATCGGAAACTACTGCTGGTCTTCCTGGGAACGATCAAAGCGTATACTATTTGAGACATTACTCCCATGGAGGAAAGTGCGCATGGTGACTGTTGTATTCAATCCAGATGCATTTTCTGTGTTTCATCAGCACTCTGATAGTCCACAGATTACAGAATGAATTCAGATGTGCATCCGAAACTACTACTGATCTTCCAGGGAATGATCAAAGCGTAGACTGTTAGAGATATTACTCCCATGGGGAAAAGTGAGGATGGTGAATGTTGTATTCAATTACGATGCAATTTTCGTGTTTCGTCAACACTCTGATAGTCAACAGATTACAGAAAGCCCACCAGATGTGCATCGGAAACTACTACTGGTCTTCCAGGGAACGATCAAAGCGTAGACTGTTTGAGACAATACTCCCATGGAGGAAAATGAGCATGGTGAATGTTGCATTCAATCCCGATGCAATTTCTGTGTTTCATTAACACTCTCATGTTTCACAGATTAAAAAATGCCTCCAGATGTGCATCGAAAACTACTACCGGTCTTCCAGGGAACGATCAAAGCGTAATCTCTTTGTGACATTACTCCCATGGAGGAAGGTGCGCATGGTGACTGTTGTATTCAATCCTGATGCAATTTCTGTGTTTCATCAACACTCTGATAGTCCACAGATTACAGAATGTCTCCAGATGTGCATCGGAAACTGCTACTGGTCTTCCAGGGAACGATCAAAGCGTAAACTCTTTGAGACATTAATCAAATGGTGGAAAGTGCGAATGGTCACTGTTGTATTCAATCCCGATGCAATTTCTGTGTTTCATCAACACTCTAATAGTCAATAGATTACTGAATGCAGATGTGCATCGTAAACTACTACTGGTCATCCAGGGAACGATCAAAGCGTAGACTGTTCCAGACATTACTCCCATGCAGGCTAGTGCTGATGGTGACTGTTGTATTCAATCCAGATGCAATATCCGTGTTTCATCAGCACTCTGATAGTCCACAGATTACAGAATGCCACCAGATGTGCATCGGAAACTTCTACTGGTCTTCCAGGGAACGTACAAAGCGTAGACTGTTTGAGACATTACTCCAGCCGAGGAAAGTGCGCATGATGACTGTTGTATCATTTCCTGATCCAATTTCCATGTTTCATCAACACACTGATAGTCCACAGATTGCAGAATGTCTCCAGATGTGCATCGGAAACTACTACTGGTCTTCCAGGGAACGATCAAAGCGTAGACTGTTAGAGACATTACTCCCATGGAGGAAGATGCGCATGGTGACTGTTGCATTCAATCCCGATGCAATTTCTGTGTTTCATTAACACTCTGATAGTCCACAGATTACAGAGTGCCACCATTGTGCATCGGAAACTACTACTGGTCTTTCAGGGAACGATCAAAGCGTAAACTCTTTGTGACATTACTCACATGGAGGAAGGTACGCATGGTGACTGTTGTATGCAATCCTGATGCAATTTCTGTGTTTCATCAACACCCTGACAGTCAACAGATTACAGAATGCCACCAGATGTGCATCGGAAACTACTACTGGTCTTCCAGGGAACGATCAAAACCTAGACTGTTGGGGACATTACTCCCATGGAGGAAAGTGCGCATGGTGACTGTTGTATTCAATACCGATGCAATTTCTGTGTTTCATCAACACTCTGATAGTCCACAGATTAGACAGTGCCTCCAGATGTGCATCGGAAACTACTACTTGTCTTCCAGGGAACGATCAAAGCGTAGACTGTTTGAGACATTACTCCCATGTAGGAAAATGGGCATGGTGACTGTGGTATTCAATCCCAATGCAATTTCTGTGTTTCATCAACACTCTGATAGTCCACAGATTACAGAATGCCACAAGACGTGCATCGGAAACTACTACTGGTCTTCCAGGGAACGATCACATCGTAGACTGTATGAGACATTACTCCCATGGAGGAAAGTGCGCATGGTGACTGTTGCATTCAATCCCGATGCAATTTCTGTGTTTCATCAACACTCTGATAGACCGCAGATTACAAATTCCACCAGATATGCATCGGAAACTACTACTGGTCTTCCAGGGATCGATCAAAGCGTAGACTGTTTGAGACATTACTCCCGTGGAGGAAAGTGCGCATGGTGACTGTTGTATTCAATACCGATGCAATTTCTGTGGTTCATCAACACTCTGATAGTCCACAGATTACAGAATGCCACCAGACGTGCATCGGAAACTACTACTGGTATTCCAGGGAACGATCAAAACGTAGACTGTTTGAGACATAACTCCTGTGGAGGAAAGTGCGCATGGAGACTGTTGTATTCATTCCCGATGCAATTTCTGTGTTTCATCAACACTCTGATAGTCCACAGGTTACAGAATTCAACCAGATGTGCATCGGAAACTACTACTGGTCTTCCAGGGAACGATCAAAGCGTAGACTGTTTGAGACATTACTCCCGTGGAGGAAAGTGCGCATGGTGACTGTTGTATTCAATCCCGATGCAATTTCTGTGTTTCATCAACACTCTGATAGTCCACAGATTACAGAATGCCTCCAGCTGTGCATCGGGAACTACTACTGGTCTTCCAGGGAACGATCAAAGCGTAGACTGTTTGAGACATTACTCCCATGGAGGAAAGTGCGCTTGGTGTCTGTTGTATTCAATCCCGATGCAATTTCTGTGTTTCATCAACACTCTGATAGTCCACAGATTACAGAATGCCACCAGACGTGCATCGGAAACTACTACTGGTCTTCCAGGGAACGATCAAAGCGTAGACTGTTTGAGACATTACTCCCGTGGAGGAAAGTGCGCATGGTGACTGTTGTATTCAATCCCGATGCAATTTCTGTGTTTCATCAACACTCTGATAGTCCACAGATTACAGAATGCCTCCAGCTATGCATCGCGAACTACTACTGGTCTTCCAGGGAACGATCAAAGCGTAGACTGTTTGAGACATTACTCCCATGGAGGAAAGTGCGCTTGGTGTCTGTTGTATTCAATCCCGATGCAATTTCTGTGTTTCATCAACACTCTGATAGTCCACAGATTACAGAATGCCACCAGACGTGCATCGGAAACTACTACTGGTCTTCCAGGGAACGATCAAAGCGTAGACTGTTTGAGACATTACTCCCATGGAGGAAAGTGCGCATGGTGACTGTTGTATTCAATCCCAATGAAATTTCTGTGATTCATCAACACTCTGATAGTACACAGATTACAGAATGCCTCCAGATGTGCATCGGAAATTACTACTGGTCTTCCAGAGAACGATCAAAGCGTAGACTGTTTGAGACATTACTCCCATGGTGGAAAGTGCGCATGGTGGCTGTTGTATCCAATCCCTAAGCAATGTCTGTGTTTCATCAACACTTTGATAGTCAACAGATTACAGAATGGCTCCAGATGTGCATCGGAAACTACTACTGGTCTTCCAGGGAACGATCAAAACCTAGACTGTTTGAGACATTACTCCCATGGAGGAAAGTGCGCATGGTGACTGTTGTATTCAATACCGATGCAATTTCAGTGTATCATCAACACTCTGATAGTCCACAGATTACAGAATGACCCCAGATGTGCATCGGAAACTACTACTGGTCTTCCAGGGAACGATCAGAGCGGAGACTGTTTGAGACATTACTCCCATGGAGGAAAGTGCGCATGGTGACTGTTGTATTCAATCCCAATGAAATTTCTGTGATTCATCAACACTCTGATAGTACACAGATTACAGAATGCCTCCAGATGTGCATCGGAAATTACTACTGGTCTTCCAGAGAACGATCAAAGCGTAGACTGTTTGAGACATTACTCCCGTGGAGGAAAGTGCGCATGGTGACTGTTGTATTCAATCCCGATGCAATTTCTGTGTTTCATCAACACTCTGATGTCCACAGATTACACAGTGCCTCCAGATGTGCATCGGAAACTACTACAGGTCTTCCAGGGATGGATCAAAACGTAGACTGTTTGAGACATTACTCCCATGGAGGAAAGTGCGCATGGTGACTGTTGTATTCAATCCGGATGCATTTTCTGTGTTTCATCAACACTCTGATAGTCGACAGATTACAGAATGACCCCAGATGTGCATTGGAAACCACTACTGGTCTTTTATCGAACGATCAGAGAGTTTGACTGTTTGAAACATTACTCGCATGGAGGAAAGTGCGCATGGTGACTGTTGTATTCAATCCCGATGCACCTTCTGTGTTTCATCAACAGTCAGATAGACCACAGATTACAGAATGCCTCCAGATGAGCATTCTAAACTACTACTGGTCTTCCAGGGAACGATCATAGCGTAGACTGTTTGAGACATTACTCCCATGGAGGAAAGTGCGCATGGTGACTGTTGTATTCAATCCCGATGCAATTTCTGTGTTTCATCAACACTCTGATAGTCCACGGATTACAGAATACATCCAGATGTGCATCGGAAACTACTACTGGTCTTCCATTGAACATTCAAAACGTAGACTGTTTGAGACATTACTTACGTGGAGGAAAGTGCGCATGATGATTGTTGTATTCAATCCCGATGCAATTTCTGTGTTTTATCAACACTCTGATAGTCCACAGATGACAGAATGCCTCCAGATGTGCTTCAGAATCTACTACTGGTCTTCCAGGGAACGATCAAAGCGTAGACTCTTTGAGACATTACTTTTATGGAGGAAAGTGCGCATGGTAACTGTTGTGTTCAATCCCGATGCAATACCTGTCTTTCATCAACACTCTGATAGTCCACAGATTACAGAATGCCTCCAGATGTGCATCGGAAACTACTGCTGGTCTTCCAGGGAACGATCAAAGCGTAAACTCGTTGAGACACTACACTCATGGAGGAAAGTCGCATGGTGACTGTTGTATTCTATCGCGATGCATTTTCTATGTTTCATCAACACTCTGATAGTCCACAGATTACAGAATGCCTCCAGATGTGCATCGGAAACTACTGCTGGTCTTCCTGGGAACGATCAAAGCGTATACTATTTGAGACATTACTCCCATGGGGGAAAGTGCGCATGGTGACTGTTGTATTCAATCCAGATGCATTTTCTGTGTTTCATCAGAACTCTGATAGACCACAGATTACAGAATGAATTCAGATGTGCATCCGAAACTACTACTGATCTTCCAGGGAATGATCAAAGCGTAGACTGTTAGAGATATTACTCCCATGGGGAAAAGTGAGCATGGTGAATGTTGTATTCAATTACGATGCAATTTTCGTGTTTCGTCAACACTCTGATAGTCCATAGATTACTGAATGTCTCCAGATGTGCATCGGAAACTGCTACTGGTCTTCCAGGGAACGATCAAAGCGTATACTATTTGAGACATTACTCCCATGGAGGAAAATGCGCATGGTGAATGTTGCATTCAATCCCGTTGCAATTTCTGTGTTTCATTAACACTCTCATGGTTCACAGATTAAAAAATGCCTCCATATGTGCATCGAAAACTACTACCGATCTTCCAGGGAACGATCAAAGCGTAATCTCTTTGTGACATTACTCCCATGGAGGAAGGTGCGCATGGTGACTGTTGTATTCAATCCTGATGCAATTTCTGTGTTTCATCAACACTCTGATAGTCCACAGATTACAGAATGTCTCCAGATGTGCATCGGAAACTGCTACTGGTCTTCCAGGGAACGATCAAAGCGTAGACTGTTAGAGACATTACTCCCATGGATTAACGTGCGCATGGTGACTGTTGTATTCAATCCAGATGCAATTTCTGTGTTTCATCAACACTCTGATAGTCCACAGATTACAGAATGCCCGAAGATGTGCATCGGAAACTACTGCTGGTCTTCCAGGGAACGATCAAAGCGTAAACTCTTTGAGACATTAATCAAATGGTGAAAGTGCGAATGGTCACTGTTGTATTCAATCCCGATGCAATTTCTGTGTTTCATCAACACTCTAATAGTCCATAGATTACTGAATGCAGATGAGCATCGGAAACTACTACTGGTCATCCAGAGAACGATCAAAGCGTAGACTGTTCCAGACATTACTCCCATGCAGGCTAGTGCTGATGGTGACTGTTGTATTCAATCCAGATGAAATTTCCGTGTTTCATCAGCACTCTGATAGTCCACAGATTACAGAATGCCACCAGATGTGCATCGGAAACTTCTACTGGTCTTCCAGGGAACGTACAAAGCGTAGACTGTTTGAGACATTACTCCAGCCGAGGAAAGTTCGCATGATGACTGTTGTATCATTTCCTGATGCAATTTCCATGTTTCATCAACACACTGATAGTCCACAGATTGAAGAATGTCTCCAGATGTGCATCGGAAACTACTACTGGTCTTCCAGGGAACGATCAAAGCGTAGACTGTTAGAGACATTACTCCCATGGATGAAAATGCGCAAGGTGACTGTTGCATTCAATCCCGATGCAATTTCTGTGTTTCATCAACACTCTGATAGTCCACAGATTACAGAGTGCCACCATTGTGCATCGGAAACTACTACTGGTCTTCCAGGGAAAGATCTAAGCGTAGACTGTTTGAGACATACCTCCCCTGGAGGAAAGTGCGCATGGTGAATGTTGTATTCAATCCCGATGCAATTTCTGTGTTTCATCAACACACTGATAGTCCACAGATTGCAGAATGTCTCCAGATGTGCATCGGAAACTACTACTGGTCTTTCAGGGAACGATCAAAGCGTAAACTCTTTGTGACATTACTCACATGGAGGAAGGTACGCATGGTGACTGTTGTATTCAATCCTGATGCAATTTCTGTGTTTCATCAACACCCTGACAGTCAACAGATTACAGAATGCCACCAGATGTGCATCGGAAACTACTACTGGTCTTCCAGGGAACGATCAAATCCTAGACTGTTTGAGACATTACTCCCATGGAGGAAAGTGCGCATGGTGACTGTTGTATTCAATACCGATGCAATTTCTGTGTTTCATCAACACTCTGATAGTCCACAGATTACACAGTGCCTCGAGATGTGCATCGGAAACTACTACTTGTCTTCCAGGGAACGATCAAAGCGTAGACTGTTTGAGACATTACTCCCATGTAGGAAAGTGGGCATGGTGACTGTGGTATTCAATCCCAATGCAATTTCTGTGTTTCATCAACACTCTGATAGTCCACAGATTACTGAATGCCACAAGACGTGCATCGGAAACTACTACTGGTCTTCCAGGGAACGATCACATCGTAGACTGTATGAGACATTACTCCCATGGAGGAAAGTGCGCATGGTGACTGTTGCATTCAATCCCGATGCAATTTCTGTGTTTCATCAACACTCTGATAGACCGCAGATTACAAATTCCACCAGATATGCATCGGAAACTACTACTGGTCTTCCAGGGATCGATCAAAGCGTAGACTGTTTGAGACATTGCTCCCATGGAGGAAAGTGCGCATGGTGACTGTTGTATTCAATCCCGATGCATTTTCTGTGTTTCATCAACACTCTGATACTCCACAGATTACAGAATGCCTCCAGATGTACATCGGAAACTACTACTGGTCTTCCTGGGAACGAACAAAGCGTAGACTGTTTGAGACATTAGTCCCATGGAAGAAAGTCCACATGGTGACTGCTGTATTCAATCCCGATGCAATTTCTGTGTTTCATCAACACTCTGATAGTCCACAAATTACAGAATGCCACCAGACGTGCATCGGAAACTACTACTGGTATTCCAGGGAACGATCAAAACGTAGACTGTTTGAGACATTACTCCCGTGGAGGAAAGTGCGCATGGAGACTGTTGTATTCAATCCCGATGCAATTTCTGTGTTTCATCAACACTCTGTAGTCCACAGGTTACAGAATTCCACCAGATGTGCATCGGAAACTACTACTGGTCTTCCAGAGAACGATCAAAGCGTAGACTGTTTGAGACATTACTCCCGTGGAGGAAAGTGCGCTTGGTGACTGTTGTATTCAATCCCGATGCAATTTCTGTGTTTCATCAACACTCTGATAGTCCACAGATTACAGAATGCCACCAGACGTGCATCGGAAACTACTACTGGTATTCCAGGGAACGATCAAAACGTAGACTGTTTGAGACATAACTCCCGTGGAGGAAAGTGCGCATGGAGACTGTTGTATTCATTCCCGATGCAATTTCTGTGTTTCATCAACACTCTGATAGTCCACAGGTTACAGAATTCCACCAGATGTGCATCGGAAACTACTACTGGTCTTCCAGGGAACGATCAAAGCGTAGACTGTTTCAGACATTACTCCCGTGGAGGAAAGTGCGCATGGTGACTGTTGTATTCAATCCCGATGCAATTTCTGTGTTTCATCAACACTCTGATAGTCCACAGATTACAGAATGCCTCCAGCTGTGCATCGGGAACTACTACTGGTCTTCCAGGGAACGATCAAAACGTAGACTGTTTGAGACATTACTTGCATGGAGGAAAGTGACATGGTGACTGTTGTATTCCATCCCGATGCAATTTCTGTGTTTCATCAACACTCTGATAGTCCACAGACTACAGAGTGCCTCCAGATGTGCATCGGAAACTACTACTTGTCTTCCAGGGAACGATCAAAGCGTAGACTCTTTGAGACATTATTCCCATTGAGGAAAGTGCGCATGGTGACTGTTGCATTCAATCCCGATGCAATTTCTGTGTTTCATGAACACTCTGATAGACCACAGAGTACAGAATTCCACCAGATATGCATCGGAAACTACTACTGGTCTTCCAGGGATCGATCAAAGCGTAGACTGTTTGAGACATTACTCCCATGGAGGAAAGTGCGCATGGTGACTGTTGTATTAAATCCCGATGCATTTTCTGTGTTTCATCAACACTCTGATATTCCACAGATTACAGAATGCCTCCAGATGTACATCGGAAACTACTACTGGTCTTCCAGGGAACGATCAAAACATAGACTGTTTGAGACATTACTCCAGTGGAGGAAAGTGCGCATGGAGACTGTTGTATTCAACCCCGATGCAATTTCTGTGTTTCATCAACACTCTGATAGTCCACAGATTACAGAATGCCTCCAGATGTACATCGGAAACTACTACTGGTCTTCCAGGGAACGATCAAAGCGTTGACTGTTTGAGACATTACTCCCGTATAGGAAAGTGCGCATGGTGACTGTTGTATTCAATCCTGATGCAATTTCTGTGTTTCATCAACACACTGATAGTCCACAGATTGCAGAATGTCTACAGATGTGGATCGGAAACTACTACTGGTCTTCCAGGGAACGATCAAAGCGTAGACTGTTTGAGACATTACTCCATGGAGGAAAATGCGCATGGTGACTGTTGCATTCAATCCCGATGCAATTTCTGTGTTTCATCAACACTCTGATATTCCACAGATTACAGAATGCCATTAGATGTGCATCGGAATCTACTACTGGTCTTCCAGGGAATGATCAAAGCGTAGACAGTTTCAGACATTACTCCCATGGAGGAAAGTGCGCATGGTGACTGTTGTATTCAATCCCGATGCATTTTCTGTGTTTCATCAACACTCTGATAGTCCACAGATTACAGAGTGCCACCATTGTGCATCGGAAACTACTACTGGTCTTCCAGGGAACGATCAAAGCGTAGACTGTTTGAGACATACCTCCCCTGGAGGAATGTGCGCATGGTGAATGTTGTATTCAATCCCGATGCAATTTCTGTGTTTCATCAACACACTGATAGTCCACAGAGTGCAGAATGTCTCCAGATGTGCATCGGAAACTACTACTGGTCTTCCAGGGAACGATCAAAGCGTAGACTGTTTGAGACATTACTCCCATGGAGGAAAATGCGCATGGTGGCTGTTGCATTCAATCCCGATGCAATTTCTGTGTTTCATCAACACTCTGATAGTCCACAGATTACAGAGTGCCACAATTGTGCATCGGAAACTACTACTGGTCTTCCAGGGAAGGATCTAAGCGTAGACTGATTGAGACATACCTCCCCTGGAGGAAAGTGCGCATGGTGAATGTTGTATTCAATTCCGATGCAATATCTGTGTTTCATCAACACACTGATAGTCCACAGATTGCAGAATGTCTCCAGATGTGCATCGGAAACTACTACTGGTCTTTCAGGGAACGATCAAAGCGTAAACTCTTTGTGACATTACTCACATGGAGGAAGGTACGCATGGTGACTGTTGTATTCAATCCTGATGCAATTTCTGTGTTTCATCAACACCCTGAAAATCAACAGATTACAGAATGCCTCCAGATGTGCATCGGAAACTACTACTGGTCTTGCAGGGAACGATCAAAGCGTAGACTGTTTGAGACATAACTCCCATGGATGAAAGTGCGCATGGTGAATGTTTTATTCAATCCCGATGCAATTTCTGTGTTTCATCAACAGTCTGATGGTCAACAGATTACAGAGTGCCTCCAGATGTGCATCGGAAACTACTACTGGTCTTCCAGGGAACGATCAAAACGTAGACTGTTTGAGACATTACTCGCATGGAGGAAAGTGCGCATGGTGACTGTTGTATTCAATCCCGATGCAATTTCTGTGTTTGATCGACACTCTGATAGTCCACAGATTACAGAGTGCCTCCAGATGTGCATCGGAAGCTACTACTTGTTTTCCAGGGAACGATCAAAGCGTAGACTGTTTGAGACATTACTCCCATGTAGTAAAGTGGGCATGGTGAGTGTTGTATTTAATCCCAATGCCATTTCTGTGTTTCATGAACACTCTGATAGTCCACAGATTACAGAATGCCACAAGACGTGCATCGGAAACTACTACTGGTCTTCCAGGGAACGTTCAGATCGTAGACTGTATGAGACATTACTCCCATGGAGGAAAGTGCGCATGGTGACTGTTGCATTCAATCCCTATGCAATTTCTGTGTTTCATCAACACTCTGATAGACCACAGATTACAGAATTCCACCAGATATGCATCGGAAACTACTACTGGTCTTCCAGGGATCGATCAAAGCGTAGACTGTTTGAGACATTACTCCCATGGAGGAAAGTGCGCATGGTGACTGTTGTATTCAATCCCGATGCATTTTCTGTGTTTCATCAACACTCTGATAGTCCACAGATTACAGAATGCCTCCAAATGTGCATCGGAAACTACTACTGGTCTTCCAGGGAACGATCAAAGCATAGACTGTTTGAGACATTACTCCCGTGGAGGGAAGTGCGCATGGTGACTGTTGTATTCAATCCCGATGCAATTTCTGAGTTTCGTCAACACTCTGATAGTCCACAGATGACAGAATGCCACCAGATGTGCATCGGAAACTACTACTGGTCTTCCAGGGAACGATCAAAGCGTAGACTGTTTGAGACATTACTCCCATGGAAGAAAGTGCGCATGGTGACTGTTGTATTCAATCTCGATGCAATTTCTGTGTTTCACCAACAGTCTGATAGTCCACAGATTACAGAATGCCTCCAGATGTGCATCGGAAACTACTACTGGTCTTGCAGGGTACGATCAAAGCGTAGACTGTTTGAGACATTACTCCCATGGAGGAAAGTGCGCATGGTGAATGTTTTATTCAATCCCGATGCAATTTCTGTGTTTCACCAACAGTCTGATAGTCCACAGATTACAGAATGCCACCAGACGTGCATCGGAAACTACTACTGGTCTTCCAGGGAACGATCAAAACGTAGACTGTTTGAGACTTTAATCCTGTGGAGGAAAGTGCTCATGGTGACTGTTATACTCAATCCCGATGCAATTTCTGTGTTTCATCAACACTGTGATGGTCCACAGATTACAGAAAGCCTCCAAATGTGCATCGGGAACTACTACTGTTCTTCCAGGGAACGAACAGATCGTAGACTGTATGAGACATTACTCCCATGGAGGAGAGTGCGAATGTTGACTGTTGCATTCAATCCCGATGCAATTTCTGTGTTTCATCAACACTCTGATAGACCGCAGATTACAGAATTCCACCAGATATGCATCGGAAACTACTACTGGTCTTCCAGGGATCGATCAAAGCGTAGACTGTTTGAGACATTGCTCCGATGGAGGAAAGTGCGCATGGTGAGTGTTGTGTTCAATCCCGATGCATTATCTGTGTTTCATCAACACTCTGATACTCCACAGATTACAGAATGCCTCCAGTCTTACATCGGAAACTACTACTGGTCTTAGTGGGAACGATCATATCGTAGACTGTTTGAGACTTTAATCCCATGGAGGAAAGTGCTCATGGTGACTGTTATACTCAATCCAGATGCAATTTCTGTGTTTCATCAACACCCTGACAGTCAACAGATCACAGAATGCCACCAGATGTGCATCGGAAACGACTACTGGTCTTCCAGGGAGCGATCAAAACCTATACTGTTTGAGACATTACTCCCATGGAGGAAAGTGCGCATGGTGACTGTTGTATTCAATCTCGATGGAATTTCTGTGTGTCATCAACACTCTGATAGTCCACAGATTACAGAGTGCCTCCAGATGTGCATTGGAAACTACTACTGCTCTTCCAGGGAACGATCGAAACGTAGACTGTTTGAGACATTACTCGCATGGAGGAAAGTGCGCATGGTGACTGTTGTATTCAATCCCGATGCAATTTCTGTGTTTCATCAACAATCTGATAGTCCACAGATAACAGAATTCCACCAGATGTGCATCGGAAACTACTACTGGTCTTCCAGGGAACGATCAAACCGTACACTGTATAAGACATTACACCCATGGAGGAAAGTGCACATGGTGACTGTTGCATTCAATCCCGATGCAATTTCTGTGTTTCATCAACACTCTGATAGACCACAGATTACAGAATGCCTCCAGATGTACATCGGAAACTACTACTGGTCTTCCTGGGAACGATCAAAGAGTAGACTGTTTGAGACATTTGTCCCATGGAAGAAAGTGCACGTGGTGACTGTTGTATTCAATCCCGATGCAATTTCTGTGTTTCATCAACACTCTGATAGTCCACAGATTACAGAATGCCACCAGACGTGCATCGGAAACTACTACTGGTCTTCCAGTTAACGATCAAAACGTAGACTGTTTGAGACTTTACTCCCGTGGAGGAAAGTGCGCATGGTGACTGTTGTATTCAATCCCGATGCAATATCTGAGTTTCATCAACACTCTGATAGACTACAGATTACAGAATGCCACCAGATGTGCATCGGAAACGACTACTGGTCTTCCAGGGATTGACCAAAGCGTAGACTGTTTCAGACATTACTCCCATGGAGGAAAGTGCGCATGGTGACTGTTGTATTCAATCCCGATGCAATTTCTGTGTTTCATCAGCACTCTGACAGTCCACAGATTACAGAGTGCCACCATTGTGCATCGGAAACTACTACTGGACTTCCAGGGAACGATCAAAGCGTAGACTGTTTGAGACATACCTCCCCTGGAGGAAAGTGTGCATGGTGACTGTTGTTTTCAATCCCGATGCAATTTCTGTGTTTCATCAACACACTGATAGTCCACAGATTGCAGAATGTTTACAGATGTGCATCGGAAACTACTGCTGGTCTTCCAGGGAACGATCAAAGCGTAGACTGTTTGAGACATTACTCCCATGGAGGAAAATGCGCATGGTGACTGTTGCATTCAACCCCGAAGCAATTTCTGTGTTTCATCAACACTCTGATAGTCCACAGATAAAAAAATGCCTCCAGATGTGCATCGGACACTACTACTGGTCTTCCAGGGAACGATCAAAGCGTAAACTCTTTGTGACATTACTCTAATGGAGGAAGGTACGCATGGTGACTGTTGTATTCAATCCTGATGCAATTTCTGTGTTTCATCAACACCCTGACAGTCAACAGATTACAGAATGCCACCAGATGTGCATCGGAAACTACTACTGGTCTTCCAGGGAACGATCAAAGCCTAGACAGTTTGAGACATTAGTCCCATGGAGGAAAGTGCGCATGTTGACTGTTGTATTCAATCTCGATGCAATTTCTGTGTTTCATCAACAGTGTGATAGTCTAAAGGTTACAGAATGTCTCCAGATGTGCATCGGAAACTACTACTGTTCTTGCAGGGAACGATCAAAGCGTAGACTGTTTGAGATATGACTCCCATGGAGGAAAGTGCGCATGGTGAATGTTTTATTCAATCCCAATGCAATTTCTGTGTGTCATCAACACTCTGATAGTCCACAGATTACAGAGTGACTCCAGATGTGCATCGGAAACTACTACTGGTCTTCCAGGGAACGATCGAAACGTAGACTGTTTGAGACGTTACTCCCATGGAGGAAAGTGCGCATGGTGACTGTTGTATTCAATCTCGATGGAATTTCTGTGTGTCATCAACACTCTGATAGTCCACAGATTACAGAGTGCCTCCAGATGTGCATCGGAAACTACTACTGGTCTTCCAGGGAACGATCGAAACGTAGACTGTTTGAGACATTACTCGCATGGAGGAAAGTGCGCATGGTGACTGTTGTATTCAATCCCGATGCAATTTCTGTGTTTCATCAACAATCTGATAGTCCACAGATAACAGAATTCCACCAGATGTGCATCGGAAACTACTACTTGTTTTCCAGGGAACGATCAAAGCGTAGACTGTTTGAGACATTACTCCCATGTAGTAAAGTGGGCATGGTGAGTGTTGTATTTAATCCCAATGCAATTTCTGTGATTCATTAACACTCTGATAGTCCACAGATTACAGAATGCCACAAGACGTGCATCGGAAACTACTACTGGTCTTCCAGGGAACGTTCAGATCGTAGACTGTATGAGACATTACTCCCATGGAGGAAAGTGCGCATGGTGACTGTTGCATTCAATCCCTATGCAATTTCTGTGTTTCATCAACACTCTGATAGACCACAGATTACAGAATTCCACCAGATATGCATCGGAAACTACTACTGGTCTTCCAGGGATCGATCAAAGCGTAGACTGTTTGAGACATTACTCCCATGGAGGAAAGTGCGCATGGTGACTGTTGTATTCAATCCCGATGCATTTTCTGTGTTTCATCAACACTCTGATAGTCCACAGATTACAGAATGCCTCCAAATGTGCATCGGAAACTACTACTGGTCTTCCAGGGAACGATCAAAGCATAGACTGTTTGAGACATTACTCCCGTGGAGGGAAGTGCGCATGGTGACTGTTGTATTCAATCCCGATGCAATTTCTGAGTTTCGTCAACACTCTGATAGTCCACAGATGACAGAATGCCACCAGATGTGCATCGGAAACTACTACTGGTCTTCCAGGGAACGATCAAAGCGTAGACTGTTTGAGACATTACTCCCATGGAAGAAAGTGCGCATGGTGACTGTTGTATTCAATCTCGATGCAATTTCTGTGTTTCACCAACAGTCTGATAGTCCACAGATTACAGAATGCCTCCAGATGTGCATCGGAAACTACTACTGGTCTTGCAGGGTACGATCAAAGCGTAGACTGTTTGAGACATTACTCCCATGGAGGAAAGTGCGCATGGTGAATGTTTTATTCAATCCCGATGCAATTTCTGTGTTTCACCAACAGTCTGATAGTCCACAGATTACAGAATGCCACCAGACGTGCATCGGAAACTACTACTGGTCTTCCAGGGAACGATCAAAACGTAGACTGTTTGAGACTTTAATCCTGTGGAGGAAAGTGCTCATGGTGACTGTTATACTCAATCCCGATGCAATTTCTGTGTTTCATCAACACTGTGATGGTCCACAGATTACAGAAAGCCTCCAAATGTGCATCGGGAACTACTACTGTTCTTCCAGGGAACGAACAGATCGTAGACTGTATGAGACATTACTCCCATGGAGGAGAGTGCGAATGTTGACTGTTGCATTCAATCCCGATGCAATTTCTGTGTTTCATCAACACTCTGATAGACCGCAGATTACAGAATTCCACCAGATATGCATCGGAAACTATTACTGGTCTTCCAGGGATCGATCAAAGCGTAGACTGTTTGAGACATTGCTCCGATGGAGGAAAGTGCGCATGGTGAGTGTTGTGTTCAATCCCGATGCATTATCTGTGTTTCATCAACACTCTGATACTCCACAGATTACAGAATGCCTCCAGTCTTACATCGGAAACTACTACTGGTCTTAGTGGGAACGATCATATCGTAGACTGTTTGAGACTTTAATCCCATGGAGGAAAGTGCTCATGGTGACTGTTATACTCAATCCAGATGCAATTTCTGTGTTTCATCAACACCCTGACAGTCAACAGATCACAGAATGCCACCAGATGTGCATCGGAAACGACTACTGGTCTTCCAGGGAGCGATCAAAACCTATACTGTTTGAGACATTACTCCCATGGAGGAAAGTGCGCATGGTGACTGTTGTATTCAATCTCGATGGAATTTCTGTGTGTCATCAACACTCTGATAGTCCACAGATTACAGAGTGCCTCCAGATGTGCATTGGAAACTACTACTGCTCTTCCAGGGAACGATCGAAACGTAGACTGTTTGAGACATTACTCGCATGGAGGAAAGTGCGCATGGTGACTGTTGTATTCAATCCCGATGCAATTTCTGTGTTTCATCAACAATCTGATAGTCCACAGATAACAGAATTCCACCAGATGTGCATCGGAAACTACTACTGGTCTTCCAGGGAACGATCAAACCGTACACTGTATAAGACATTACACCCATGGAGGAAAGTGCACATGGTGACTGTTGCATTCAATCCCGATGCAATTTCTGTGTTTCATCAACACTCTGATAGACCACAGATTACAGAATGCCTCCAGATGTACATCGGAAACTACTACTGGTCTTCCTGGGAACGATCAAAGAGTAGACTGTTTGAGACATTTGTCCCATGGAAGAAAGTGCACGTGGTGACTGTTGTATTCAATCCCGATGCAATTTCTGTGTTTCATCAACACTCTGATAGTCCACAGATTACAGAATGCCACCAGACGTGCATCGGAAACTACTACTGGTCTTCCAGTTAACGATCAAAACGTAGACTGTTTGAGACATTACTCCCGTGGAGGAAAGTGCGCATGGTGACTGTTGTATTCAATCCCGATGCAATATCTGAGTTTCATCAACACTCTGATAGACTACAGATTACAGAATGCCACCAGATGTGCATCGGAAACGACTACTGGTCTTCCAGGGATTGACCAAAGCGTAGACTGTTTCAGACATTACTCCCATGGAGGAAAGTGCGCATGGTGACTGTTGTATTCAATCCCGATGCAATTTCTGTGTTTCATCAGCACTCTGACAGTCCACAGATTACAGAGTGCCACCATTGTGCATCGGAAACTACTACTGGACTTCCAGGGAACGATCAAAGCGTAGACTGTTTGAGACATACCTCCCCTGGAGGAAAGTGTGCATGGTGACTGTTGTATTCAATCCCGATGCAATTTCTGTGTTTCATCAACACACTGATAGTCCACAGATTGCAGAATGTTTACAGATGTGCATCGGAAACTACTGCTGGTCTTCCAGGGAACGATCAAAGCGTAGACTGTTTGAGACATTACTCCCATGGAGGAAAATGCGCATGGTGACTGTTGCATTCAACCCCGAAGCAATTTCTGTGTTTCATCAACACTCTGATAGTCCACAGATAAAAAAATGCCTCCAGATGTGCATCGGACACTACTACTGGTCTTCCAGGGAACGATCAAAGCGTAAACTCTTTGTGACATTACTCTAATGGAGGAAGGTACGCATGGTGACTGTTGTATTCAATCCTGATGCAATTTCTGTGTTTCATCAACACCCTGACAGTCAACAGATTACAGAATGCCACCAGATGTGCATCGGAAACTACTACTGGTCTTCCAGGGAACGATCAAAGCCTAGACAGTTTGAGACATTAGTCCCATGGAGGAAAGTGCGCATGTTGACTGTTGTATTCAATCTCGATGCAATTTCTGTGTTTCATCAACAGTGTGATAGTCCAAAGGTTACAGAATGTCTCCAGATGTGCATCGGAAACTACTACTGTTCTTGCAGGGAACGATCAAAGCGTAGACTGTTTGAGATATGACTCCCATGGAGGAAAGTGCGCATGGTGAATGTTTTATTCAATCCCAATGCAATTTCTGTGTGTCATCAACACTCTGATAGTCCACAGATTACAGAGTGACTCCAGATGTGCATCGGAAACTACTACTGGTCTTCCAGGGAACGATCGAAACGTAGACTGTTTGAGACATTACTCCCATGGAGGAAAGTGCGCATGGTGACTGTTGTATTCAATCTCGATGGAATTTCTGTGTGTCATCAACACTCTGATAGTCCACAGATTACACAGTGCCTCCAGATGTGCATCGGAAACTACTACTGGTCTTCCAGGGAACGATCGAAACGTAGACTGTTTGAGACATTACTCGCATGGAGGAAAGTGCGCATGGTGACTGTTGTATTCAATCCCGATGCAATTTCTGTGTTTCATCAACAATCTGATAGTCCACAGATAACAGAATTCCACCAGATGTGCATCGGAAACTACTACTGGTCTTCCAGGGAACGATCAAAGCGTACACTGTATAAGACATTACACCCATGGAGGAAAGTGCACATGGTGACTGTTGCATTCAATCCCGATGCAATTTCTGTGTTTCATCAACACTCTGATAGACCACAGATTACAGAATGCCTCCAGATGTACATCGGAAACTACTACTGGTCTTCCTGGGAACGATCAAAGAGTAGACTGTTTGAGACATTTGTCCCATGGAAGAAAGTGCACGTGGTGACTGTTGTATTCAATCCCGATGCAATTTCTGTGTTTCATCAACACTCTGATAGTCCACAGATTACAGAATGCCACCAGACGTGCATCGGAAACTACTACTGGTCTTCCAGTTAACGATCAAAACGTAGACTGTTTGAGACATTACTCCCGTGGAGGAAAGTGCGCATGGTGACTGTTGTATTCAATCCCGATGCAATATCTGTGTTTCATCAACACTCTGATAGACCACAGATCACAGAATGCCACCAGATGTGCATCGGAAACTACTACTGGTCTTCCAGGGAATGATCAAAGCGTAGACTGTTTCAGACATTACTCCCATGGAGGAAAGTGAGCATGGTGACTGTTGTATTCAATCCCGATTCATTTTCTGTGTTTCATCAACACTCTGATAGTCCACAGATTACAGAGTGCCACCATTGTGCATCGGGAACTACTACTGGTCTTCCAGGGAACGGTCAAAGCGTAGACTGTTTGAGACATTTGTCCCATGGAAGAAAGTGCACGTGGTGACTGTTGTATTCAATCCCGATGCAATTTCTGTGTTTCATCAACACTCTGATAGTCCACAGATTACAGAATGCCACCAGACGTGCATCGGAGACTACTACTGGTCTTCCAGGGAACGATCAAAGCGTAGACTGTTTAAGATATTACTCCCGTGGAGGAATGTGCGCATGGTGACTTTTGTATTAAATCCCGATGCAATTTCTGTGTTTCATCAACACTCTGATAGTCCACAGATTAAAAAATGCCTCCAGATGTACATCGGAAACTACTACTGGTCTTCCAGGGAACGATCAAAAACGTAAACTCTTTGTGACATTACACCCATGGAGGAAGGTACGCAAGGTGAATGTTGTATTCAATCCTGATGCAATTTCTGTGTTTCATCAACACCCTGACAGTCAACAGATTACAGAATGCCACCAGATGTGCATCGGAAACGACTACTGGTCTTCCAGGGAGCGATCAAAACCTAGACTGTTTGAGACATTACTCCCATGGAGGAAAGTGCGCATGGTGACTGTTGTATTCAATCTCGATGGAATTTCTGTGTGTCATCAACACTCTGATAGTCCACAGATTACAGAGTGCCTCCAGATGTGCATCGGAAACTACTACTGGTCTTCCAGGGAACGATCGAAACGTAGACTGTTTGAGACATTACTCGCATGGAGGAAAGTGCGCATGGTGACTGTTGTATTCAATCCCGATGCAATTTCTGTGTTTCATCAACAATCTGATAGTCCACAGAGAACAGAATTCCACCAGATGTGCATCGGAAACTACTACTGGTCTTCCAGGGAACGATCAAAGCGTACACTGTATAAGACATTACACCCATGGAGGAAAGTGCACATGGTGACTGTTGCATTCAATCCCGATGCAATTTCTGTGTTTCATCAACACTCTGATGGACCACAGATTACAGAATGCCTCCAGATGTACATCGGAAACTACTACTGGTCTTCCTGGGAACGATCAAAGAGTAGACTGTTTGAGACATTTGTCCCATGGAAGAAAGTGTACGTGGTGACTGTTGTATTCAATCCCGATGCAATTTCTGTGTTTCATCAACACTCTGATAGTCCACAGATTACAGAATGCCACCAGACGTGCATCGGAAACTACTACTGGTCTTCCAGTTAACGATCAAAACGTAGACTGTTTGAGACATTACTCCCGTGGAGGAAAGTGCGCATGGTGACTGTTGTATTCAATCCCGATGCAATATCTGTGTTTCATCAACACTCTGATAGACCACAGATTACAGAATGCCACCAGATGTGCATCGGAAACGACTACTGGTCTTCCAGGGAATGACCAAAGCGTAGACTGTTTCAGACATTACTCCCATGGAGGAAAGTGCGCATGGTGACTGTTGTATTCAATCCCGATGCAATTTCTGTGTTTCATCAGCACTCTGACAGTCCACAGATTACAGAGTGCCACCATTGTGCATCGGAAACTACTACTGGACTTCCAGGGAACGATCAAAGCGTAGAATGTTTGAGACATACTTCCCCTGGAGGAAAGTGTGCATGGTGACTGTTGTATTCAATCCCGATGCAATTTCTGTGTTTCATCAACACACTGATAGTCCACAGATTGCAGAATGTTTACAGATGTGCATCGGAAACTACTGCTGGTCTTCCAGGGAACGATCAAATCGTAGACTGTTTGAGACATTACTCCCATGGAGGAAAATGCGCATGGTGACTTTTGCATTCAATCCCGATGCAATTTCTGTGTTTCATCAACACTCTGATAGTCCACAGATAAGAAAATGCCTCCAGATGTGCATCGGAAACTACTACTGGTCTTCCAGGGAACGATCAAAGCGTACACTGTTTGAGACATTACTCCAATGGACGAAAATGCGCATGGTGACTGTTGCATTCAATCCCGATGCAATTTCTGTGTTTCATCAACACTCTGATAGTCCACAGATTAAAAAATTCCTCCAGATGTGCATCGGACACTACTACTGGTCTTCCAGGGAACGATCAAAGCGTAAACTCTTTGTGACATTACTCTAATGGAGGAAGGTACGCATGGTGACTGTTGTATTCAATCCTGATGCAATTTCTGTGTTTCATCAACACCCTGACAGTCAACAGATTACAGAATGCCACCAGATGTGCATCGGAAACTACTACTGGTCTTCCAGGGGACGATCAAAGCCTAGACAGTTTGAGACATTACTCCCATGGAGGAAAGTGCGCATGTTGACTGTTGTATTCAATCTCGATGCAATTTCTGTGTTTCATCAACAGTCTGATAGTCCAAAGGTTACAGAATGTCTCCAGATGTGCATCGGAAACTACTACTGTTCTTGCAGGGAACGATCAAAGCGTAGACTGTTTGAGATATGACTCCCATGGAGGAAAGTGCGCATGGTGAATGTTTTATTCAATTCCAATGCAATTTCTGTGTGTCATCAACACTCTGATAGTCCACAGATTACAGAGTGACTCCAGATGTGCATCGGAAACTACTACTGGTCTTCCAGGGAACGATCGAAACGTAGACTGTTTGAGACATTACTCACATGGAGGAAAGTGCACATGGTGACTGTTGTATTCAATCCCGATGCAATTTCTGTGTTTCATCAACACTGATAGTCCACAGATTACAGAGTGCCTCCAGATGTGCATCGGAAACTACTACTTGTCTTCCAGGGAACGATCAAAGCGTAGACTGTTTGAGACATTACTGCCATGGAGGAAAGTGCGCATGGTGACTGTTGCATTCAATTCCTATGCAATTTCTGTGTTTCATGAACAGTCTGATAGACCACATATTACAGAATGCCACCAGACGTGCATCGGAAACTACTACTGGTCTTCCATCGAACGATCAGAACGTAGACTGTTTGAGACATTACTCCCGTGGAGGAAAGTGCGCATGGAGACTGTTGTATTCAATCCCGATGCAATTTCTGTGTTTCATCAACACTCTGATAGTCCACAGATTACAGAATGCCACACGACGTGCATCGGAAACTACTACTGGTCTTCCAGGGAACGATCAGATCGTAGACTGTATAAGACATTACACCCATGGAGGAAAGTGCGCATGGTGACTGTTGCATTCAATCCCGATGCAATTTCTGTGTTTCATCAACACTCTGATAGACCACGGATTACAGAATGCCTCCAGATGTACATCGGAAACTACTACTGGTCTTCCAGGGAACGATCAAAGCGTAGACTGTTTGAGACATTACTGCCATGGAGGAAAGTGCGCATGGTGACTGTTGCATTCAATCCCTATGCAAATTCTGTGGTTCATGAACACTCTGATAGACCACAGATTACAGAATGCCACCAGACGTGCATCGGAAACTACTACTGGTCTTCAATGGACCGATCAAAACGTAGACTGTTTGAGACATTACTCCCGTGGAGGAAAGTGCGCATGGAGACTGTTGTATTCAATCCCGATGCAATTTCTGTGTTTCATCAACACTCTGATAGTCCACAGATTACAGAATGCCACACGACGTGCATCGGAAACTACTACTGGTCTTCCAGGGAACGATGAGATCGTAGACTGTATAAGACATTACACCCATGGAGGAAAGTGCGCATGGTGACTATTGCATTCAATCCCGATGCAATTTCTGTGTTTCATCAACACTCGGATAGACCACGGATTACAGAATGCCTCCAGATCTACATTGGAAACTACTACTGGTCTTCCTGCAAACGATCAAAGCGTAGACTGTGTGAGACATTTGTCCCATGGAAGAAAGTGCACGTGGTGACTGTTGTATTCAATCCCGATGCAATTTCTGTGTTTCATCAACACTCTGATAGACCACAGATTACAGAATGCCCCCAGATGTGCATCGGAAATTACTACTAGTCTTCCCGGGAACGATCAAAGCGTAGACTGTTTGAGACATTATTCCCATGGAGGAAAGTGCGCATGGTGACTGTTGTATTCAATCCCGATGCAATATCTGTGTTTCATCAACACTCTGATAGGCCACAGATTTCCGAATGCGTCCAGACGTGCATCGGAAACTACTACTGGTCTTCCAGGGAATGACCAAAGCGTAGACTGTTTCAGTCATTACTCCCATGGAGGAAAGTGCGCATGGTGACTGTTGTATTCAATTCCGATGCAATTTCTGTGTTTCATCAACACTCTGATAGTTCACAGATTACAGAGTGCCACCAGACGTGCATCGGAAACTACTACTGGTCTTCCATGGAACGATCAGAACGTAGACTGTTTGAGACATACCTCCCCTGGAGGAAAGTGCGCATGGTGACTGTTGTATTCAATCCCGATGCAATTTCTGAGTATCATCAACGCTCTGATAGTCTACAGATGACAGAATGCCACCAGAAGTGCATCGGAAACTACTACTGGTCTTTTAGGGAACCATCAAAGCGTAGACTGTTTCAGAAATTACTCCCATGGAGGAGAGTGCGGATGATGACTGTTATATTCGATCCCGAAGCAATTTCTGTGTTTCATCAACACTCTGATAGTCCACAGATTACAGAATGCCACCAGATGTGCATCGGAAACTACTACTGGTCTTCCAGGGAACGATCAATGCGTTGACTGTTTGAGACATTACTCCATTGGAGGTAAGTGCGCATGGTGACTTTTGTAATCAATCCCGATGCATTTTATGTGTTTCATCAACACTCTGATGTGCATCGGAGGCTACTACTGGACTTCCAGGGAACAATCAAAGCGCAGACTGTTTGACAATTACTCACATTTATGAAAGTGCGCATGGTGACTGTTGCATTCAATCCCGATGCAATTCCTGTGTTACATCTACAGTCTGATAGTCCACAGATTACAGAGTGCCTCCAGATGGGCTTCGGAAACTACTACCGGTCTTCCAGGGATCGATCAAAGTGTAGACTGTTTGAGACATTAATCGCATGTAGGAAAGTGCGCATGGTGACTGTTGTATTCAATCCCGATGCAATTTCTGTGTTTCATCAACAGTCTGATAGTCCACAGATTACACAATGAGCCCAGATGTGCATCGGAAACTACTACTGGTCTTCCAGGGAACGATCAAAGCGTAGACTCTTTGAGACATTACTCCCATGTAGGAAAGTGGGCATGGTGACTGTTGTATTCAATCCCAATGCAATTTCTGTGGTTCATCAACACTCTTATAGTCCACAGATTACAGAATGCCACAAGACGTGCATCGGAAACTACTACTGGTCTTCCAGGGAACGATCAAAGCGTAGACTGTTTGAGACATTACTCCCATGGAGGAAAGTGCCCATGGTGACTGTTGCATTCAATTCCTATGCAATTTCTGTGTTTCATGAACACTCTGATAGACCACATATTACAGAATGCCACCAGACGTGCATCGGAAACTACTACTGGTCTTCCATGGAACGATCAGAACGTAGACTGTTTGAGACATTACTCCCGTGGAGGAAAATGCGCATGGAGACTGTTGTATTCAATCCCGATGCAATTTCTGTGTTTCATCAACACTCTGATAGTCCACAGATTACAGAATGCCACACGACGTGCATCGGAAACTACTACTGGTCTTCCAGGGAACGATCAGATTGTAGACTGTATAAGACATTACACCCATGGAGGAAAGTGCGCATGGTGACTGTTGCATTCAATCCCTATGCAATTTCTGTGTTTCATCAACACTCTGATAGACCACGGATTACAGAATGCCTCCAGATGTACATCGGAAACTACTACTGGTCTTCCTGGGAACGATCAAAGCGTAGACTGTTTGAGACATTTGTCCCGTGGAAGAAAGTGCACGTGGTGATTGTTGTATTCAATCCCGATGCAATTTCTGTGTTTCATCAACACTCTGATAGACCACAGATTACAGAATGCCCCCAGATGTGCATCGGAAATTACTACTAGTCTTCCCGGGAACGATCAAAGCGTAGACTGTTTGAGATATTACTCCCATGGAGGAAAGTGCGCATGGTGACTGTTGTATTCAATCCCGATGCAATATCTGTGTTTCATCAACACTCTGATAGGCCACAGATTTCCGAATGCGTCCAGACGTGCATCGGAAACTACTACTGGTCTTCCAGGGAATGACCCAAGCGTAGACTGTTTCAGTCATTACTCCCATGGAGGAAAGTGCGCATGGTGACTGTTGTATTTAATTCCGATGCAATTTCTGTGTTTCATCAACACTCTGATAGTTCACAGATTACAGAGTGCCACCATTGTGCATCGGAAACTACTACTGGTCTTCCAGGGAACGATCAAAGCGTAGACTGTATGAGACATTACTCCCATGGAGGAAAGTGCGCATGGTGACTGTTGCATTCAATCCCTATGCAATTTCTGTGTTTCATGAACACTCTGATAGACCACAGATTACAGAATGCCACCAGACGTGCATCGGAAACTACTACTGGTCTTCAATGGAACGATCAAAACGTAGACTGTTTGAGACATTACTCCCGTGGAGGAAAGTGCGCATGGAGACTGTTGTGTTCAATCCCGATGCAATTTCTGTGTTTCATCAACACTCTGATAGTCCACAGATTACAGAATGCCACACGACGTGCATCGGAAACTACTACTGGTCTTCCAGGGAACGATCAGATCGTAGACTGTATAAGACATTACACCCATGGAGGAAAGTGCGCATGGTGACTGTTGCATTCAATCCCGATGCAATTTCTGTGTTTCATCAACACTCTGATAGACCACGGATTACAGAATGCCTCCAGATGTACATCGGAAACTACTACTGGTCTTCCTGCAAACGATCAAAGCGTAGACTGTTTGAGACATTTGTCCCGTGGAAGAAAGTGCACGTGGTGATTGTTGTATTCAATCCCGATGCAATTTCTGTGTTTCATCAACACTCTGATAGACCACAGATTACAGAATGCCCCCAGATGTGCATCGGAAATTACTACTAGTCTTCCCGGGAACGATCAAAGCGTAGACTGCTTGAGATATTACTCCCATGGAGGAAAGTGCGCATGGTGACTGTTGTATTCAATCCCGATGCAATATCTGTGTTTCATCAACACTCTGATAGGCCACAGATTTCCGAATGCGTCCAGACGTGCATCGGAAACTACTACTGGTCTTCCAGGGAATGACCCAAGCGTAGACTGTTTCAGTCATTACTCCCATGGAGGAAAGTGCGCATGGTGACTGTTGTATTTAATTCCGATGCAATTTCTGTGTTTCATCAACACTCTGATAGTTCACAGATTACAGAGTGCCACCAGTGTGCATCGGAAACTACTACTGGTCTTCCAGGGAACGATCAAAGCGTAGACTGTTTGAGACATACCTCCCCTGGAGGAAAGTGCGCATGGGGACTGTTGTATTCAATCCCGATGCAATTTCTGAGTATCATCAACGCTCTGATAGTCTACAGATGACAGAATGCCACCAGAAGTGCATCGGAAACTACTACTGGTCTTTTAGGGAACCATCAAAGCGTAGACTGTTTCAGAAATTACTCCCATGGAGGAGAGTGCGGATGGTGATTGTTATATTCGATCCCGAAGCAATTTCTGTGTTTCATCAACACTCTGATAGTCCACAGATTACAGAATGCCACCAGATGTGCATCGGAAACTACTACTGGTCTTCCAGGGAACGATCAATGCGTTGACTGTTTGACACATTACTCCATTGGAGGTAAGTGCGCATGGTGACTGTTGTAATCAATCCCGATGCATTTTATGTGTTTCATCAACACTCTGATGTGCATCGGAAGCTACTACTGGACTTCCAGGGAATAATCAAAGCGCAGACTGTTTGACAATTACTCACATTTATGAAAGTGCGCATGGTGACTGTTGCATTCAATCCCGAAGCAATTCCTGTGTTACATCTACAGTCTGATAGTCCACAGATTACAGAGTGCCTCCAGATGGGCATCGGAAACTACTACTGGTCTTCCAGGGAACGATCAAAGCGTAAACTGTTTGAGACATTAATCGCATGGAGGAAAGTGCGCATGGTGACTGTTGTATTCAATCCCGATGCAATTTCTGTGTTTCATCAACAGTCTGATAGCCCACAGATTACAGAGTGCCTTCAGATGGTCATCGGAAATTACTACTGGTCTTCCAGGGAACGATCAAAGCGTAGACTGTTTGAGACATTACTCCTATGGAGGAAAGTGCGCATGGTGACTGTTGTATTCAATCCCGATGCAATTTCTGTGTTTCATCAACAGTCTGATAGTCCACAGATTACACAATGAGCCCAGATGTGCATCGGAAACTACTACTGGTCTTCCAGGGGACGATCAAAGCGTAAACACTTTAAGACATTACTCCCATGGAGTAAAGTGCGCATGGTGACTGCTGTATTTAATCCCGATGCATTTTCTGTGTTTCATCAACACTCTGATAGCCTACAGATTACTGAATGCCTCCAGATGTGCATCGGAAACTACTACTGGTCTTCCAGGGAACGATCAAAGCGTAGACTGTTAGAGACATTACTCCCATGTAGAAAAGTGCGCATGGTGACTGTTGTATTCAATCCCGATGCAATTTCTGTGTTTCATCAACACTCTGATAGTCCACAGATTACAGAGTGCCACCATTGTGCATCGGAAACTACTACTGGTCTTCCAGGGAATGATCAAAGCGTAGACTGTTAGAGACATTACTCCCATGTAGGAAAGTGCGCATGGTGACTGTTGTATTCAATCCCGATGCAATTTCTGTGTTTCATCAACACTCTGATAGTCCACAGATTACAGAGTGCCACCATTGTGAATCGGAAACTACCACTGGTCTTCCAGGGAATGATCAAAGCGTAGACTGTTTCAGACATTACTCCCAAGGAGGAAAGTGAGCATGGTGACTGTTGTATTCAATCCCGATGCATTTTCTGTGTTTCATCAACACTCTGATAGTCCACAGATTAAAAAATGCCTCCAGATGTGCATCGGAAACTACTACTGTTGTTGCAGGGAACGATCAAAGCGTAGACTGTTTGAGACATGATTCCCATGGAGGAAAGTGCGCATGGTGAATGTTTTATTCAATCCCGATGCAATTTCTGTGTGTCATCAACACTCTGATAGTCCACAGATTACAGAGTGACTCCAGATGTGCATCGGAAACTACTACTGGTCTTCCAGGGAACGATCGAAACGTAGACTGTTTGAGACATTACTCGCATGGAGGAAAGTGCACATGGGGACTGTTGTATTCAATCCCGATGCAATTTCTGTGTATCATCAACACTCTGATAGTCCACAGATTAAAAAATGCCTCCAGATGTGCATCGGAAACTACTACTGGTCTTCCAGGGAACGATCAAAGCGTAAACTCTTTGTGACATTACTCTAATGGAGGATGGTACGCATGGTGACTGTTGTATTCAATCCTGATGCAATTTCTGTGTTTCATCAACACCCTGACAGTCAACAGATTACAGAATGCCACCAGATGTGCATCGGAAACAACTACTGGTCTTCCAGGGAACGATCAAAGCCTAGACAGTTTGAGAAATTACTCCCATGGAGGAAAGTGCGCATGGTGACTGTTGTATTCAATCTCGATGCAATTTCTGTGTTTCATCAACAGTCTGATAGTCCGAAGATTACAGAATGTCTCCAGATGTGCATCGGAAACTACTACTGTTCTTGCAGGGAACGATCAAAGCGTAGACTGTTTGAGACATGACTCCCATGGAGGAAAGTGCGCATGGTGAATGTTTTATTCAATCCCGATGCAATTTCTGTGTGTCATCAACACTCTGATAGTCCACAGATTACAGAGTGACTCCAGATGTGCATCGGAAACTACTACTGGTCTTCCAGGGAACGATCGAAACGTAGACTGTTTGAGACATTACTCGCATGGAGGAAAGTGCACATGGTGACTGTTGTATTCAATCCCGATGCAATTTCTGTGTTTCATCAACACTGATAGTCCACAGATTACAGAGTGCCTCCAGATGTGCATCGGAAACTACTACTTGTCTTCCAGGGAAAGATCAAAGCGTAGACTGTTTGAGACATTACTCCCATGTAGGAAAGTGGGCATGGTGACTGTTGTATTCAATCCCAATGCAATTTCTGTGGTTCATCAACACTCTGATAGTCCACAGATTACAGAATGCCACAAGACGTGCATCGGAAACTACTACTGGTCTTCCAGGGAACGATCAAAGCGTAGACTGTATGAGACATTACTCCCATGGAGGAAAGTGCGCATGGTGACTGTTGCATTCAATCCCTATGCAATTTCTGTGTTTCATGAACACTCTGATAGACCACAGATTACAGAATGCCACCAGACGTGCATCGGAAACTACTACTGGTCTTCCATGGAACGATCAAAACGTAGACTGTTTGAGACATTACTCCCGTGGAGGAAAGTGCGCATGGAGACTGTTGTATTCAATCCCGATGCAATTTCTGTGTTTCATCAACACTCTGATAGTCCACAGATTACTGAATGCCACACGACGTGCATCGGAAACTACTACTGTCTTCCAGGGAACGATCAGATCGCAGACTGTATAAGACATTACACCCATGGAGGAAAGTGCGCATGGTGACTGTTGCATTCAATCCCGATGCAATTTGTGTGTTTCATCAACACTCTGATAGACCACGGATTACAGAATGCCTCCAGATGTACATCGGAAACTACTACTGGTCTTCCTGGGAACGATCAAAGCGTAGACTGTTTGAGACATTTGTCCCGTGGAAGAAAGTGCACGTGGTGACTGTTGTATTCAATCCCGATGCAATTTCTGTGTTTCATCAACACTCTGATAGACCACAGATTACAGAATGGCCCCAGATGTGCATCGGAAATTACTATTAGTCTTCCCGGGAACGATCAAAGCGTATACTGTTTGAGATATTATTCCCATTCAGGAAAGTGCGCATGGTGACTGTTGTATTCAATCCCGATGCAATATCTGTGTTTCATCAACACTCTGATAGGCCACAGATTTCCGAATGCGTCCAGACGTGCATCGGAAACTACTACTGATCTTCCAGGGAATGACCAAAGCGTAGACTGTTTCAGTCATTACTCCCATGTAGGAAAGTGCGCATGGTGACTGTTGTATTCAATCCCGATGCAATTTCTGAGTATCATCAACGCTCTGATAGTCCACAGATTACAGAATGCCACCAGATGTGCATCGGAAACTACTACTGGTCTTCCAGGGAACGATCAAAGCGTAGACTGTTTGAGACATTAATCGCATGGAGGAAAGTGCGCATGGTGACTGTTGTATTCAATCCCGATGCAATTTCTGTGTTTCATCAACAGTCTGATAGTCCACAGATTACGCAATGAGCCCAGATGTGCATCGGAAACTACTACTGGTCTTCCAGGGGACGATCAAAGCGTAAACTCTTTAAGACATTACTCCCATGGAGTAAAGTGCGCATGGTGACTGCTGAATTTAATCCCGATGCATTTTCTGTGTTTCATCAACACTCTGATAGCCTACAGATTACTGAATGCATCCTGATGTGCATCGGAAACTACTACTGGTCTTCCAGGGAACGATCAAAGCGTAGACTGTTAGAGACATTACTCCCATGTAGGAAAGTGCGCATGGTGACTGTTGTATTCAATCCCGATGCAATTTCTGTGTTTCATCAACACTCTGATAGTCCACAGATTACAGAGTGCCACCATTGTGCATCGGAAACTACTACTGGTCTTCCAGGGAATGATCAAAGCGCAGACTGTTAGAGACATTACTCCCATGTAGGAAAGTGCGCATGGTGACTGTTGTATTCAATCCCGATGCAATTTCTGTGTTTCATCAACACTCTGATAGTCCACAGATTACAGAGTGTCACCATTGTGCATCGGAAACTACTACTGGTCTTCCAGGGAATGATCAAAGCGTAGACTGTTTCAGACATTACTCCCATGGAGGAAAGTAAGCATGGTGACTGTTGTATTCAATCCCGATGCATTTTCTGTGTTTCATCAACACTCTGATAGTCCACAGATTACAGAGTGCCACCATTGCGCATCGGAAACTACTACTGGTCTTCCAGGGAACGAGCAAAGCGTAGACTGTTTGAGACATACCTCCCCTGGAGGAAAGTGCGCATGGTGAAATTTGTATTCAATCCCGATGCAATTTCTGTGTTTCATCAACACACTGATAGTCCACAGATTGCAGAAGGCCTACAGATGTGCATCGGAAACTACTACTGGTCTTCCAGGGAACGATCAAAGCGTAGACTGTTTGAGACATTACTCCAATGGACGGAAATGCGCATGGTGACTGTTGCATTCAATCCCGATGCAATTTCTGTGTTTGATCATCACTCTGATAGTCCACAGATTAAAAAATGCCTCCAGATGTGCATCGTAAACTACTAATGGTCTTCCAGGGAACGATCAAAGCGTAAACTCTTTGTGACATTACTCTAATGGAGGATGGTACGCATGGTGACTGTTGTATTCAATCCTGATGCAATTTCTGTGTTTCATCAACACCCTGACAGTCAACAGATTACAGAATGCCACCAGATGTGCATCGGAAACTACTACTGGTCTTCCAGGGAACGATCAAAGCCTAGACAGTTTGAGACATTACTCCCATGGAGGAAAGTGCTCATGGTGACTGTTGTATTCAATCTCGATGCAATTTCTGTGTATCATCAACAGTCTGATAGTCCAAAGATTACAGAATGTCTCCAGATGTGCATCGGAAACTACTACTGTTCTTGCAGGGAACGATCAAAGCGTAGACTGTTTGAGACATGACTCCCATGGAGGAAAGTGCGCATGGTGAATGTTTTATTCAATCCCGATGCAATTTAGGTGTGTCATCAACACTCTGATAGTCCACAGATTACAGAGTGACTACAGATGTACATCGGAAACTACTACTGGTCTTCCAGGGAACGATCGAAACGTAGACTGTTTGAGACATTACTCGCATGGAGGAAAGTGCACATGGTGACTGTTGTATTCAATCCCGATGCAATTTCTGTGTTTCATCAACACTGATAGTCCACAGATTACAGAGTGCCTCCAGATGTGCATCGGAAACTACTACTTGTCTTCCAGGGAACGATCAAAGCGTAGACTGTTTGAGACATTACTCCCATGTAGGAAAGTGGGCATGGTGACTGTTGTATTCAATCCCAATGCAATTTCTGTGGTTCATCAACACTCTGATAGTCCACAGATTACAGAATGCCACAAACCGTGCATCGGAAACTACTACTGGTCTTCCAGGGAACGATCAAAGCGTAGACTGTATGAGACATTACTCCCATGGAGGAAAGTGCGCATGGTGACTGTTGCATTCAATCCCTATGCAATTTCTGTGTTTCATGAACACTCTGATAGACCACAGATTACAGAATGCCACCAGACGTGCATCGGAAACTACTACTGGTCTTCCATGGAACGATCAAAACGTAGACTGTTTGAGACATTACTCCCGTGGAGGAAAGTGCGCATGGAGACTGTTGTATTCAATCCCGATGCAATTTCTGTGTTTCATCAACACTCTGATAGTCCACAGATTACTGAATGCCACACGACGTGCATCGGAAACTACTACTGGCCTTCCAGGGAACTATCAGATCGTAGACTGTATAAGACATTACACCCATGGAGGAAAGTGCGCATGGTGACTGTTGCATTCAATCCCTATGCAATTTCTGTGTTTTATCAACACTCTGATAGACCACGGATTACAGAATGCCTCCAGATGTTCATCGGAAACTACTACTGGTCTTCCTGGGAACGATCAAAGCGTAGACTCTTTGAGACATTTGTCCCGTGGAAAAAAGTGCACATGGTGACTGTTGTTTCAATCCCGATGCAATTTCTGTGTTTCATCAACACTCTGATAGACCACTGATTACAGAATGCCCCAGATGTGCATCGGAAATTACTACTAGTCTTCCCGGGAACGATCAAAGCGTAGACTGTTTGAGATATTACTCCCATGGAGGAAAGTGCGCATGGTGACTGTTGTATTCAATCCCGATGCAATATCTGTGTTTCATCAACACTCTGATAGGCCACAGATTTTCGAATGCGTCCAGACGTGCATCGGAAACTACTACTGGTCTTCCAGGGAATGACCAAAGCGTAGACTGTTTCAGTCATTACTCCCATGGAGGAAAGTGCGCATGGTGACTGTTGTATTCAATTCCGATGCAATTTCTGTGTTTCATCAACACTCTGATAGTTCACAGATTACAGAGTGCCACCATTGTGCATCGGAAACTACTACTGGTCTTCCAGGGAACGATCAAAGCGTAGACTGTTTGAGACATACCTCCCCTGGAGGAAAGTGCGCATGGAGACTGTTGTATTCAATCCCGATGCAATTTCTGGGTTTCATCAACGCTCTGATAGTCTACAGATGACAGAATGCCACCAGAAGTGCATCGGAAACTACTACTGGTCTTTTAGGGAACCATCAAAGCGTAGACTGTTTCAGAAATTACTCCCATGGAGAAGAGTGCGGATGGTGACTGTTATATTCGATCCCGAAGCAATTTCTGTGTTTCATCAACACTCTGATGGTCCACAGATTACAGAATGCCACCAGATGTGCATCGGAGGCTACTACTGGACTTCCAGGGAACAGTCAAAGCGCAGACTGTTTGACAATTACTCACATCTATGAAAGTGCGCATGGTGACTGTTGCATTCAATCCCGATGCAATTCCTGTGTTACATCAACAGTCTGATAGTCCACAGATTACAGAGTGCCTCCAGATGGGCATCGGAAACTACTACTGGTCTTCCAGGGAACGATCAAAGCGTAGACTGTTTGAGACATCAATCGCATGGAGGAAAGTGCGCATGGTGACTGTTGTATTCAATCCCGATGCAATTTCTGTGTTTCATCAACAGCCTGATAGTCCACAGATTACAGAGTGCCTCCAGATGGTCATCGGAAATTACTACTGGTCTTCCAGGGAACGATCAAAGCGTAGACTGTTAGATACATTACTCCTATGGAGGAAAGTGCGCATGGTGACTGTTGTATTCAATCCCGATGCAATATCTGTGTTTCATCAACACTCTGATAGGCCACAGATTTTCGAATGCGTCCAGACGTGCATCGGAAACTACTACTGGTCTTCCAGGGAATGACCAAAGCGTAGACTGTTTCAGTCATTACTCCCATGGAGGAAAGTGCGCATGGTGACTGTTGTATTCAATTCCGATGCAATTTCTGTGTTTCATCAACACTCTGATAGTTCACAGATTACAGAGTGCCACCATTGTGCATCGGAAACTACTACTGGTCTTCCAGGGAACGATCAAAGCGTAGACTGTTTGAGACATACCTCCCCTGGAGGAAAGTGCGCATGGAGACTGTTGTATTCAATCCCGATGCATTTTCTGTGTTTCATCAACACTCTGATAGCCTACAGATTACTGAATGCCTCCAGATGTGCATCGGAAACTACTACTGGTCTTCCAGGGAACGATCAAAGCGTAGTCTGTTAGAGACATTACTCCCATGTAGGAAAGTGCGCATGGTAACTGTTGTATTCTATCCCGATGCAATTTCGGTGTTTCATCAACACTCTGATAGTCCACAGAGAACAGAATGCCTCCAGATGTGCATCGGTAACTACTACTGGTCTTCAAGGGAACGATCAAATCGTAGACTGTTTCAGACATTACACCCATGGAGGAAAGTGCGCATGGTGACTGTTGTATTGAATCCCGAGGCAATTTCTGTGTTTCGTCAACACTTTGAAGGTCCACAGATTACAGAATGCCTCCAGATGTGCATCGGAAACTACTACTGGTCTTCCTGGGAACGATCAAAGCGTAGACTGTCTGAGACATTACTACCATGGAGGAAAGTGCGCATGGTGCCTGTTGTATTCAATCCCAATGCAATTTCTGTGTTTCATCAAGAGTCTGATAGTCCACAGATTACAGAATGCCTCCAGATGTGCATCGTAAACTACTGATGGTCTTCCAGGGAACGATCAAAGCGTAGACTGTTTGAGACATTACTACAATGGAGGAAAGTGCGCATGGTGACTGTTGTATTTAATCCCGATGCAATTACTGTGTTTCATCAACACTCTGATAGTCCACAGATTACAGATTGTCTCCGGATGTGCATCGGAAACTACTACTGGTCTTCCAGGGAACGATCAAAGCGTAGACTGTTTGAGACATTACTCCAATGGAGGAATGTGCTCATGGTGACTGTTATATTCAATCACGATGCAATTTCTGTGTTTCATCAGCACTCTGATAGTCCACAGATTACAGAATGCCTCCAGATGTGCATCGGAAACTACTACTGGTCTTCCTGGGAACGATCAAAGCGTAGACTGCTTCAGACGTTACTCCCATTTAGGAAAGTGCGAATTTTGACTGTTGTATTCAATAACGATGCAATTTCTGTGTTTCATCAACAGTCTGATAGTCCACAGATTACAGAATGCCTCCAGATGTGCAACGGGAACTACTACTGGTCTTCCAGGGAACGATCAAAGCGTAGCCTGTTTGAGAATTACTCCGATGTAGGAAAGTGCGGATGGTTACTGTTGTATTCACTCCCGATGCAATTTCAGTGTTTCATCAACACTTTGTAGGTCAACAGATTACAGACTGACACCAGATGTGCATCGGAAACTACTACTAGTCTTCCAGGGAACGATCAAAGCGTAGATTGTTTGAGACATTACTCCCATAGAGGAAAGTGCGCATGGTGACTGTTGTACTCAATCCCGATCCATTTTCTGCGATCTTGAACACTCTGATAGTCCACAGATTACAGAATGCCTCCAGATGTGCATCGGAAACTACTACTGGTCTTCCTGGGAACGATCAAAGCGTAGACTGTGTGAGACATTACTACCATGGAGGAAAGTGCGCATGGTGACTGCTGTATTCATTCCCGATGCATTTTCTGTGTTTCATCAACACTCTGAAAGTCCACAGATTACAGAATGCCTCCAGATGTGCATCGGAAACTACTTCTGGTCATCCAGGGAACGATCAAAGCGTAGTCTGTTTGAGACACTACTCCCATGGAGGAATGTGCGCATGGTGACAGTTGTATTCAATCCCGATGCAATTACTGTGTTTCATCAACACTCTGATAGTCCACAGATTACAGAATGCCTCCAGATGTGCATCGGAAACTACTCCTGTCTTCAAGGGGGGGCGATCATAGCGTAAACGCTTTGAGACATTACTCCCATGGAGGAAAGTGCGCATGGTGAATGTTGTATTCAATCCCGATGCAATTTCTGTGTTGCATCAACACTCTGATACTCCACAGATTACAGAATGCTTCCAGATGTGCAACGGAAACTGCTACTGGTCGTCCTGTGAACGATCAAAACGTAGACTGTTTGAGACATTACTCCCATGGAGGAAAGTGCTCATGGTGAATGTTGTATTCATTCCCGATGAAATTTTAGTGTTTCATCAGCACTCTGATAGTCCACAGATTACAGAATGCCTCCTGATTTGCATCGGAAACTAACACTGGTCTTCCAGGGAACGATCAAAGCGTAGACTGTTTAAGACATTACTCCCATAGAGGAAAGTGCGCGTGGTGACTGTTGTACTCAATCCCGATCCATTTTCTGTGTTCTTCAACACTCTGATAGTCCACAGATTACAGAATGCCTCCAGATGTGCATCGGAAACTACTACTGGTCTTCCTGGGAACGATCAAAGCGTAGACTGTCTGAGACATTACTACCATGGAGGAAAGTGCGCATGGTGACTGCTGTATTCATTCCCGATGCATTTTCTGTGTTTCGTCAACACTCTGATAGTCCACAGATTACAGATTGTCTTCGGATGTGCATCGGAAACTACTACTGGTCTCCCAGGGATCGATCAAAGCGTAGACTGTTTGAGACATTACTCCCATGGAGGAATGTGCTCATGGTGACTGTTATATTCAGTCACGATGCAATTTCTGTGTTTCATCAGCACTCTGATAGTCCACAGATTACAGAATGCCTCCAGATGTGCATCGGAAACTACTACTGGTCTTCCTGGGAACGATCAAAGCGTAGACTGTTTCAGACGTTACTCCCATTGAGGAAAGTGCGAATTTTGACTGTTGTATTCAATAACGATGCAATTTCTGTGTTTCATCAACAGTCTGATAGTCCACAGATTACAGAATGCCTCCAGATGTGCAACGGAAACTACTACTGGTCTTCCAGGGAACGATCAAAGCGTAGCCTGTTTGACAATTACTCCGATGTAGGAAAGTGCGGATGGTGACTGTTGTATTCACTCCCGATGCAATTTCAGTGTTTCATCAACACTTTGTAGGTCAACAGATTACAGACTGACTCCAGATGTGCATCGGAAACTACTACTAGCCTTCCAGGGAACGAACAAAGCGTAGACTGTTTGAGACATTACTCCCATAGAGGAAAGTGCGCATGGTGACTGTTGTACTCAATCCCGATCCATTTTCTGTGTTCTTCAACACTCTGATTGTCCACAGATTACAGAATGCCTCCAGATGTGCATCGGAAACTACTACTGGTCTTGCAGGGAACGATCAAAGCGTAGACTGTTTGAGACATGACTCCCATGGAGGAAAGTGCGCATGGTGAATGTTTTATTCAATCCCGATGCAATTTAGGTGTGTCATCAACACTCTGATAGTCCACAGATTACAGAGTGACTACAGATGTACATCGGAAACTACTACTGGTCTTCCAGGGAACGATCGAAACGTAGACTGTTTGAGACATTACTCGCATGGAGGAAAGTGCACATGGTGACTGTTGTATTCAATCCCGATGCAATTTCTGTGTTTCATCAACACTGATAGTCCACAGATTACAGAGTGCCTCCAGATGTGCATCGGAAACTACTACTTGTCTTCCAGGGAACGATCAAAGCGTAGACTGTTTGAGACATTACTCCCATGTAGGAAAGTGGGCATGGTGACTGTTGTATTCAATCCCAATGCAATTTCTGTGGTTCATCAACACTCTGATAGTCCACAGATTACAGAATGCCACAAACCGTGCATCGGAAACTACTACTGGTCTTCCAGGGAACGATCAAAGCGTAGACTGTATGAGACATTACTCCCATGGAGGAAAGTGCGCATGGTGACTGTTGCATTCAATCCCTATGCAATTTCTGTGTTTCATGAACACTCTGATAGACCACAGATTACAGAATGCCACCAGACGTGCATCGGAAACTACTACTGGTCTTCCATGGAACGATCAAAACGTAGACTGTTTGAGACATTACTCCCGTGGAGGAAAGTGCGCATGGAGACTGTTGTATTCAATCCCGATGCAATTTCTGTGTTTCATCAACACTCTGATAGTCCACAGATTACTGAATGCCACACGACGTGCATCGGAAACTACTACTGGCCTTCCAGGGAACTATCAGATCGTAGACTGTATAAGACATTACACCCATGGAGGAAAGTGCGCATGGTGACTGTTGCATTCAATCCCTATGCAATTTCTGTGTTTTATCAACACTCTGATAGACCACGGATTACAGAATGCCTCCAGATGTTCATCGGAAACTACTACTGGTCTTCCTGGGAACGATCAAAGCGTAGACTCTTTGAGACATTTGTCCCGTGGAAAAAAGTGCACATGGTGACTGTTGTTTCAATCCCGATGCAATTTCTGTGTTTCATCAACACTCTGATAGACCACTGATTACAGAATGCCCCAGATGTGCATCGGAAATTACTACTAGTCTTCCCGGGAACGATCAAAGCGTAGACTGTTTGAGATATTACTCCCATGGAGGAAAGTGCGCATGGTGACTGTTGTATTCAATCCCGATGCAATATCTGTGTTTCATCAACACTCTGATAGGCCACAGATTTTCGAATGCGTCCAGACGTGCATCGGAAACTACTACTGGTCTTCCAGGGAATGACCAAAGCGTAGACTGTTTCAGTCATTACTCCCATGGAGGAAAGTGCGCATGGTGACTGTTGTATTCAATTCCGATGCAATTTCTGTGTTTCATCAACACTCTGATAGTTCACAGATTACAGAGTGCCACCATTGTGCATCGGAAACTACTACTGGTCTTCCAGGGAACGATCAAAGCGTAGACTGTTTGAGACATACCTCCCCTGGAGGAAAGTGCGCATGGAGACTGTTGTATTCAATCCCGATGCAATTTCTGGGTTTCATCAACGCTCTGATAGTCTACAGATGACAGAATGCCACCAGAAGTGCATCGGAAACTACTACTGGTCTTTTAGGGAACCATCAAAGCGTAGACTGTTTCAGAAATTACTCCCATGGAGAAGAGTGCGGATGGTGACTGTTATATTCGATCCCGAAGCAATTTCTGTGTTTCATCAACACTCTGATGGTCCACAGATTACAGAATGCCACCAGATGTGCATCGGAGGCTACTACTGGACTTCCAGGGAACAGTCAAAGCGCAGACTGTTTGACAATTACTCACATCTATGAAAGTGCGCATGGTGACTGTTGCATTCAATCCCGATGCAATTCCTGTGTTACATCAACAGTCTGATAGTCCACAGATTACAGAGTGCCTCCAGATGGGCATCGGAAACTACTACTGGTCTTCCAGGGAACGATCAAAGCGTAGACTGTTTGAGACATCAATCGCATGGAGGAAAGTGCGCATGGTGACTGTTGTATTCAATCCCGATGCAATTTCTGTGTTTCATCAACAGCCTGATAGTCCACAGATTACAGAGTGCCTCCAGATGGTCATCGGAAATTACTACTGGTCTTCCAGGGAACGATCAAAGCGTAGACTGTTAGATACATTACTCCTATGGAGGAAAGTGCGCATGGTGACTGTTGTATTCAATCCCGATGCAATATCTGTGTTTCATCAACACTCTGATAGGCCACAGATTTTCGAATGCGTCCAGACGTGCATCGGAAACTACTACTGGTCTTCCAGGGAATGACCAAAGCGTAGACTGTTTCAGTCATTACTCCCATGGAGGAAAGTGCGCATGGTGACTGTTGTATTCAATTCCGATGCAATTTCTGTGTTTCATCAACACTCTGATAGTTCACAGATTACAGAGTGCCACCATTGTGCATCGGAAACTACTACTGGTCTTCCAGGGAACGATCAAAGCGTAGACTGTTTGAGACATACCTCCCCTGGAGGAAAGTGCGCATGGAGACTGTTGTATTCAATCCCGATGCATTTTCTGTGTTTCATCAACACTCTGATAGCCTACAGATTACTGAATGCCTCCAGATGTGCATCGGAAACTACTACTGGTCTTCCAGGGAACGATCAAAGCGTAGTCTGTTAGAGACATTACTCCCATGTAGGAAAGTGCGCATGGTAACTGTTGTATTCTATCCCGATGCAATTTCGGTGTTTCATCAACACTCTGATAGTCCACAGAGAACAGAATGCCTCCAGATGTGCATCGGTAACTACTACTGGTCTTCAAGGGAACGATCAAATCGTAGACTGTTTCAGACATTACACCCATGGAGGAAAGTGCGCATGGTGACTGTTGTATTGAATCCCGAGGCAATTTCTGTGTTTCGTCAACACTTTGAAGGTCCACAGATTACAGAATGCCTCCAGATGTGCATCGGAAACTACTACTGGTCTTCCTGGGAACGATCAAAGCGTAGACTGTCTGAGACATTACTACCATGGAGGAAAGTGCGCATGGTGCCTGTTGTATTCAATCCCAATGCAATTTCTGTGTTTCATCAAGAGTCTGATAGTCCACAGATTACAGAATGCCTCCAGATGTGCATCGTAAACTACTGATGGTCTTCCAGGGAACGATCAAAGCGTAGACTGTTTGAGACATTACTACAATGGAGGAAAGTGCGCATGGTGACTGTTGTATTTAATCCCGATGCAATTACTGTGTTTCATCAACACTCTGATAGTCCACAGATTACAGATTGTCTCCGGATGTGCATCGGAAACTACTACTGGTCTTCCAGGGAACGATCAAAGCGTAGACTGTTTGAGACATTACTCCAATGGAGGAATGTGCTCATGGTGACTGTTATATTCAATCACGATGCAATTTCTGTGTTTCATCAGCACTCTGATAGTCCACAGATTACAGAATGCCTCCAGATGTGCATCGGAAACTACTACTGGTCTTCCTGGGAACGATCAAAGCGTAGACTGCTTCAGACGTTACTCCCATTTAGGAAAGTGCGAATTTTGACTGTTGTATTCAATAACGATGCAATTTCTGTGTTTCATCAACAGTCTGATAGTCCACAGATTACAGAATGCCTCCAGATGTGCAACGGGAACTACTACTGGTCTTCCAGGGAACGATCAAAGCGTAGCCTGTTTGAGAATTACTCCGATGTAGGAAAGTGCGGATGGTTACTGTTGTATTCACTCCCGATGCAATTTCAGTGTTTCATCAACACTTTGTAGGTCAACAGATTACAGACTGACACCAGATGTGCATCGGAAACTACTACTAGTCTTCCAGGGAACGATCAAAGCGTAGATTGTTTGAGACATTACTCCCATAGAGGAAAGTGCGCATGGTGACTGTTGTACTCAATCCCGATCCATTTTCTGCGATCTTGAACACTCTGATAGTCCACAGATTACAGAATGCCTCCAGATGTGCATCGGAAACTACTACTGGTCTTCCTGGGAACGATCAAAGCGTAGACTGTGTGAGACATTACTACCATGGAGGAAAGTGCGCATGGTGACTGCTGTATTCATTCCCGATGCATTTTCTGTGTTTCATCAACACTCTGAAAGTCCACAGATTACAGAATGCCTCCAGATGTGCATCGGAAACTACTTCTGGTCATCCAGGGAACGATCAAAGCGTAGTCTGTTTGAGACACTACTCCCATGGAGGAATGTGCGCATGGTGACAGTTGTATTCAATCCCGATGCAATTACTGTGTTTCATCAACACTCTGATAGTCCACAGATTACAGAATGCCTCCAGATGTGCATCGGAAACTACTCCTGTCTTCAAGGGGGGGCGATCATAGCGTAAACGCTTTGAGACATTACTCCCATGGAGGAAAGTGCGCATGGTGAATGTTGTATTCAATCCCGATGCAATTTCTGTGTTGCATCAACACTCTGATACTCCACAGATTACAGAATGCTTCCAGATGTGCAACGGAAACTGCTACTGGTCGTCCTGTGAACGATCAAAACGTAGACTGTTTGAGACATTACTCCCATGGAGGAAAGTGCTCATGGTGAATGTTGTATTCATTCCCGATGAAATTTTAGTGTTTCATCAGCACTCTGATAGTCCACAGATTACAGAATGCCTCCTGATTTGCATCGGAAACTAACACTGGTCTTCCAGGGAACGATCAAAGCGTAGACTGTTTAAGACATTACTCCCATAGAGGAAAGTGCGCGTGGTGACTGTTGTACTCAATCCCGATCCATTTTCTGTGTTCTTCAACACTCTGATAGTCCACAGATTACAGAATGCCTCCAGATGTGCATCGGAAACTACTACTGGTCTTCCTGGGAACGATCAAAGCGTAGACTGTCTGAGACATTACTACCATGGAGGAAAGTGCGCATGGTGACTGCTGTATTCATTCCCGATGCATTTTCTGTGTTTCGTCAACACTCTGATAGTCCACAGATTACAGATTGTCTCCGGATGTGCATCGGAAACTACTACTGGTCTCCCAGGGATCGATCAAAGCGTAGACTGTTTGAGACATTACTCCCATGGAGGAATGTGCTCATGGTGACTGTTATATTCAGTCACGATGCAATTTCTGTGTTTCATCAGCACTCTGATAGTCCACAGATTACAGAATGCCTCCAGATGTGCATCGGAAACTACTACTGGTCTTCCTGGGAACGATCAAAGCGTAGACTGTTTCAGACGTTACTCCCATTGAGGAAAGTGCGAATTTTGACTGTTGTATTCAATAACGATGCAATTTCTGTGTTTCATCAACAGTCTGATAGTCCACAGATTACAGAATGCCTCCAGATGTGCAACGGAAACTACTACTGGTCTTCCAGGGAACGATCAAAGCGTAGCCTGTTTGACAATTACTCCGATGTAGGAAAGTGCGGATGGTGACTGTTGTATTCACTCCCGATGCAATTTCAGTGTTTCATCAACACTTTGTAGGTCAACAGATTACAGACTGACTCCAGATGTGCATCGGAAACTACTACTAGCCTTCCAGGGAACGAACAAAGCGTAGACTGTTTGAGACATTACTCCCATAGAGGAAAGTGCGCATGGTGACTGTTGTACTCAATCCCGATCCATTTTCTGTGTTCTTCAACACTCTGATTGTCCACAGATTACAGAATGCCTCCAGATGTGCATCGGAAACTACTACTGGTCTTCCTGGGAACGATCAAAGCGTAGACTGTCTGAGACATTACTACCATGGAGGAAAGTGCGCATGATGACTGCTGTATTCATTCCCGATGCATTTTCTGTGTTTCATCAACACTCTGATAGTCCACAGATTACAGAATGCCTCCAGATGTGCATCGGAAACTACTTCTGGTCATCCAGGGAACGATCAAAGCGTAGTCTGTTTGAGACACTACTCCCATGGAGGAAAGTGCGCATGGTGACTGTTGTATTCAATCCCGATGCAATTACTGTGTTTCATCAACACTCTGATAGTCCACAGATTACAGAATGCCTCCAGATGTGCATCGGAAACTACTACTGGTCTTCAAGGGGGGGCGATCATAGCGTAAACGCTTTGAGACATTACTCCCATGGAGGAAAGTGCGCATGGTGACTGTTGTATTCAATCCCGATGCAGTTTCTGTGTTGCATCAACACTCTGATACTCCACAGATTACAGAATGCCTCCAGATGTGCAACGGAAACTGCTACTGGTAGTCCTGGGAACGATCAAACGTAGACTGTTTGAGACACTACTCCCATGGAGGAAAGTGCTCATGGTGAATGTTGTATTCATTCCCGATGAAATTTTAGTGTTTCATCAACACTCTGATAGTCCACAGATTACAGAATGCCTCCTGATTTGCATCGGAAACCAACACTGGTCTTCCAGGGAACGATCAAAGCGTAGACTGTTTGAGACATTACTCCCATAGAGGAAAGTGCGCATGGTGACTGTTGTACTCAATCCCGATCCATTTTCTGTGTTCTTCAACACTCTGATAGTCCACAGATTACAGAATGCCTCCAGATGTGCATCGGAAACTACTACTGGTCTTCCTGGGAACGATCAAAGCGTAGACTGTCTGAGACATTACTACCATGGAGGAAAGTGCGCATGGTGACTGCTGTATTCATTCCCGATGCATTTTCTGTGTTTCGTCAACACTCTGATAGTCCACAGATTACAGATTGTCTCCGGATATGCATCGGAAACTACTACTGGTTTTCCAGGAATCGATCAAAGCCTAGACTGTTTGAGACATTACTCCCATGGAGGAATGTGCTCATGGTGACTGTTATATTCAATCACGATGCAATTTCTGTGTTTCATCAGCACTCTGATAGTCCACAGATTACAGAATGCCTCCAGATGTGCATCGGAAACTACTACTGGTCTTCCTGGGAACGATCAAAGCGTAGACTGTTTCAGACGTTACTCCCATTGAGGAAAGTGCGAATTTTGACTGTTGTATTCAATAACGATGCAATTTCTGTGTTTCATCAACAGTCTGATAGTCCACAGATTACAGAATGCCTCCAGATCTGCAACGGAAACTACTACTGGTCTTCCAGGGAACGATCAAAGCGTAGTATGTTTGAGAATTACTCCGATGTAGGAAAGTGCGGATGGTGACTGTTGTATTCACTCCCGATGCAATTTCAGTGTTTCATCAACACTTTGTAGGTCAACAGATTACAGACTGACTCCAGATGTGCATCGGAAACTACTACTAGTCTTCCAGGGAACGATCAAAGCGTAGACTGTTTGAGACATTACTCCCATAGAGGAAAGTGCGCATGGTGACTGTTGTACTCAATCCCGATCCATTTTCTGTGTTCTTCAACACTCTGATTGTCCACAGATTACAGAATGCCTCCAGATGTGCATCGGAAACTACTACTGGTCTTCCTGGGAACGATCAAAGCGTAGACTGTCTGAGACATTACTACCATGGAGGAAAGTGCGCATGGTGACTGCTGTATTCATTCCCGATGCATTTTCTGTGTTTCATCAACACTCTGATAGTCCACAGATTACAGAATGCCTCCAGATGTGCATCGGAAACTACTTTTGGTCATCCAGGGAACGATCAAAGCGTAGTCTGTTTGAGACACTACTCCCATGGACGAAAGTGCGCATGGTGACTGTTGTATTCAATCCCGATGCAATTACTGTGTTTCATCAACACTCTGATAGTCCACAGATTACAGAATGCCTCCAGATGTGCATCGGAAACTACTACTGGTCTTCAAGGGGGGGGGGGGGGGGCGATCATAGCGTAAACGCTTTGAGACATTACTCCCATGGAGGAAAGTGCGCATGGTGACTGTTGTATTCAATCCCGATGCAATTTCTGTGTTGCATCAACACTCTGATAGTCCACTGATTACAGAATGCCTCCAGATGTGCATCGGAAAATATTACTTGTCTTCAAGGGAATGATCAAAGTGTAGTTTGTTTGAGACATTACTTTTATGGAGGAAAGTGTGCATGGTGACTGTTGTATTCAATCCCGATGCAATTTCTGTGTTTGATCAACTGTCTGATAGTCCACAGATTACAGAATGCCCCAAGATGTGCATCGGAAACTACTACTGGTCTTATAGGGAACGTTCAAAGCGTACACTCTTTAAGACATTACTCCCATGGAGGAAAGTGCGCATGTTGACTGCTGTATTCAATCCCTATGCATTTTCTGTGTTTCATCAACACTCGGATAGTGCACAGATTACAGAATGCCTCCAGATGTGCATCGGAAACTACTACTAGTCTTCCAGGGAACGATCAAAGCGTAGACTGTTTGAGACATTACTCCCATGGAGGAATGTGCGCATGGTGACTGTTGTATTCAATCCCGATGCCATTTCTGTGTTTCATCAACACTCTGATAGTCCACAGATTACAGAATGCCTTCAGACGTGCATTGGAAACTACTACTGGTCTTCCTGGGAACGATCAAAGCGTAGAGTGTCTGAGACATTACTCCCATGGAGGTAAGTGCGCATGGTGACTGTTGTATTCAATCCCGATGCAATTTCTGTGTTTCATCAACACTCTGATAGTCCACAGATTACAGAATGCCTCCAAATGTGCATCGGAAACTACCACTGGTCTTCCAGGGAACGGTCAAAGCGTAGACTGTTTGAGACATTACTCTCATAGAGGAAAGTGCGCATGGTGACTGTTGTACTCAATCCCGATTAATTTTCTGTGTTTCATCAACACTCTGATAGTCCACAGATTACAGAATGCCTCCAGATGTGCATAGGAAACTACTACTGGTCTTCCTGGGAACGATCAAAGCGTAGACTGTCTGAGACATTACTCCCATGGAGGAAAGTGCGCATGGTGACTGCTGTATTCATTCCCGATGCATTTTCTGTGTTTCATCAACACTCTGATAGTCCACAGATTACAGAATGCCTATAGATGTGCATCGGAAACTACTTCTGGTCATCCAGGGAACGATCAAAGCGTAGTCTGTTTGAGACACTACTCCCATTGAGGAAAGTGCGCATGGTGACTGATGTATTCAATCCCGATGCAATTTCTGTGTTTCATCAACACTCTGATAGTCCACAGATTACAGAATGCCTCCAGATGTGCATCGGAAACTACTACTGGTCTTCACGGGAGCGATCATAGCGTAAACGCCTTGAGACATTGCTCCCATGGAGGAAAGCGCGCATGGTGACTGTTGAATTCATTCCCGATGCAATTTCTGTGTTGCATCAACACTCTGATACTCATCAAATTATAGAATGCCTCCAGATGTGCAACGGAAACTACTACTGGTCGTCCTGGGAACGATCAAAACGTAGAGTGTCTGAGACATTACTCCCATGGAGGTAAGTGCGCATGGTGACTGTTGTATTCAATCCCGATGCAATTTCTGTGTTTCATCAACACTCTGATAGTCCACAGATTACAGAATGCCTCCAAATGTGCATCGGAAACTACCACTGGTCTTCCAGGGAACGGTCAAAGCGTAGACTGTTTGAGACATTACTCCCATGGAGGAAAGTGCGCATGGCGACTGTTGTATTCAATCCCGATGCAATTTCTGTGTTTCATCAACACTTTGAAGGTCCACAGATTACACAATGCCACCAGATGTGCATCGTTAACTACTACTGGTCATCCAGGGAACGATCAAAGCTTAGACAGCTTGAGACATTACTCCCATGGAGGAAAGTGCGCATAATGACTGTTGAATTCAATCCCGATGCAATTTCTGTGTTTCATCAACAGTCTGATAGTCCACAGATTACAGTAAGCCTCCAGATGTGCATCGGAAACTACTACTGGTCTTGCAGTTAACGATGAAATCGTTGACTGTTTGAGACATTACTCTAATGGCGGAAAGTGCGCATGGTGACTGTTGTATTCAATCCCGATGCAATTTCTGTGTTTCATCAACACTCTGATAGTCCACAGATTACAGAATGCCTCCAGATGTGCATCGGAAACTACTACTGGTCTTCACGGGAGCGATCATAGCGTAAACGCCTTGAGACATTGCTCCCATGGAGGAAAGCGCGCATGGTGACTGTTGAATTCATTCCCGATACAATTTCTGTGTTGCATCAACACTCTGATACTCATCAAATTATAGAATGCCTCCAGATGTGCAACGGAAACTACTACTGGTCGTCCTGGGAACGATCAAATCGTAGACTGTTTGCGACATTACTCCCATTTATCAAAGTGCTCATGGTGACTGTTGTATTCATTCCCGATGCAATTTCTGTGTTTCATCAACACTCTTATAGTCCACAGATTACAGAATGCCTCCAGATGTGCATCGGAAACTACTACTGGTCTTCCTGGGAACGATCAAAGCGTAGACTGTCTGAGACATTACTACCATGGAGGAAAGTGCGCATGGTGACTGTTGTATTCAATCCCGATGCAATTTCTGTGTTTCATCAACACTCTGATAGTCCACTGATTACAGAATGCCTCCAGATGTGCATCGGAAAATATTACTTTCTTCAAGGGAATGATCAAAGCGTAGTCTGTTTGAGACATTACTTTTATGGAGGAAAGTGCGCATGGTGACTGTTGTATTCAATCCCGATGCAATTTCTGTGTTTGATCAACTGTCTGATAGTCCACAGATTACATAATGCCCCCAGATGTGCTTCGGAAACTACTACTGGTCTTATAGGGAACGTTCAAAGCGTACACTCTTTAAGACATTACTCCCATGGAGGAAAGTGCGCATGTTGACTGCTGTATTCAATCCCGATGCATTTTCTGTGTTTCATCAACACTCGGATAGTGCACAGATTACAGAATGCCTCCCGATGTGCATCGGAAACTACTACTAGTCTTCCAGGGAACGATCAAAGCGTAGACTTTTTGAGACATTACTCCCATGGAGGAATGTGCGCATGGTGACTGTTGTATCCAATCCCGATGCCATTTCTGTGTTCATCAACACTCTGATAGTCCACAGATTACAGAACGATTCCAGATGTGCATTGGAAACTACTACTGGTCTTCCTGGGAACGATCATAGCTAAGAGTGTCTGAGACATTACTCCCATGGAGGTAAGTGCGCATGCTGACTGTTGTATTAAATCCCGATGCAATTTCTGTGGTTCATCAACACTCTGATAGGCCACAGATTACAGAATGCCTCCAGATGTGCATCGGAAACTACTACTGGTCTTCAAGGGGGGGCGATCATAGCGTAAACGCTTTGAGACATTACTCCCATGGAGGAAAGTGCGCATGGTGAATGTTGTATTCAATCCCGATGCAATTTCTGTGTTGCATCAACACTCTGATACTCCACAGATTACAGAATGCCTCCAGATGTGCAACGGAAACTGCTACTGGTCGTCCTGTGAACGATCAAAACGTAGACTGTTTGAGACATTACTCCCATGGAGGAAAGTGCTCATGGTGAATGTTGTATTCATTCCCGATGAAATTTTAGTGTTTCATCAGCACTCTGATAGTCCACAGATTACAGAATGCCTCCTGATTTGCATCGGAAACTAACACTGGTCTTCCAGGGAACGATCAAAGCGTAGACTGTTTGAGACATTACTCCCATAGAGGAAAGTGCGCATGGTGACTGTTGTACTCAATCCCGATCCATTTTCTGTGTTCTTCAACACTCTGATAGTCCACAGATTACAGAATGCCTCCACATGTGCATCGGAAACTACTACTGGTCTTCCTGGGAACGATCAAAGCGTAGACTGTCTGAGACATTACTACCATGGAGGAAAGTGCGCATGGTGACTGCTGTATTCATTCCCGATGCATTTTCTGTGTTTCATCAACACTCTGATAGTCCACAGATTACAGATTGTCTCCGGATGTGCATCGGAAACTACTACTGGTCTCCCAGGGATCGATCAAAGCGTAGACTGTTTGAGACATTACTCCCATGGAGGAATGTGCTCATGGTGACTGTTATATTCAGTCACGATGCAATTTCTGTGTTTCATCAGCACTCTGATAGTCCACAGATTACAGAATGCCTCCAGATGTGCATCGGAAACTACTACTGGTCTTCCTGGGAACGATCAAAGCGTAGACTGTTTCAGACGTTACTCCCATTGAGGAAAGTGCGAATTTTGACTGTTGTATTCAATAACGATGCAATTTCTGTGTTTCATCAACAGTCTGATAGTCCACAGATTACAGAATGCCTCCAGATGTGCAACGGAAACTACTACTGGTCTTCCAGGGAACGATCAAAGCGTAGCCTGTTTGAGAATTACTCCGATGTAGGAAAGTGCGGATGGTGACTGTTGTATTCACTCCCGATGCAATTTCAGTGTTTCATCAACACTTTGTAGGTCAACAGATTACAGACTGACTCCAGATGTGCATCGGAAACTACTACTAGCCTTCCAGGGAACGAACAAAGCGTAGACTGTTTGAGACATTACTCCCATAGAGGAAAGTGCGCATGGTGACTGTTGTACTCAATCCCGATCCATTTTCTGTGTTCTTCAACACTCTGATTGTCCACAGATTACAGAATGCCTCCAGATGTGCATCGGAAACTACTACTGGTCTTCCTGGGAACGATCAAAGCGTAGACTGTCTGAGACATTACTACCATGGAGGAAAGTGCGCATGATGACTGCTGTATTCATTCCCGATGCATTTTCTGTGTTTCATCAACACTCTGATAGTCCACAGATTACAGAATGCCTCCAGATGTGCATCGGAAACTACTTCTGGTCATCCAGGGAACGATCAAAGCGTAGACTGTTTGAGACACTACTCCCATGGAGGAAAGTGCGCATGGTGACTGTTGTATTCAATCCCGATGCAATTACTGTGTTTCATCAACACTCTGATAGTCCACAGATTACAGAATGCCTCCAGATGTGCATCGGAAACTACTACTGGTCTTCAAGGGGGGGCGATCATAGCGTAAACGCTTTGAGACATTACTCCCATGGAGGAAAGTGCGCATGGTGACTGTTGTATTCAATCCCGATGCAGTTTCTGTGTTGCATCAACACTCTGATACTCCACAGATTACAGAATGCCTCCAGATGTGCAACGGAAACTGCTACTGGTAGTCCTGGGAACGATCAAAACGTAGACTGTTTGAGACATTACTCCCATGGAGGAAAGTGCTCATGGTGAATGTTGTATTCATTCCCGATGAAATTTTAGTGTTTCATCAACACTCTGATAGTCCACAGATTACAGAATGCCTCCTGATTTGCATCGGAAACTAACACTGGTCTTCCAGGGAACGATCAAAGCGTAGACTGTTTGAGACATTACTCCCATAGAGGAAAGTGCGCATGGTGACTGTTGTACTCAATCCCGATCCATTTTCTGTGTTCTTCAACACTCTGATAGTCCACAGATTACAGAATGCCTCCAGATGTGCATCGGAAACTACTACTGGTCTTCCTGGGAACGATCAAAGCGTAGACTGTCTGAGACATTACTACCATGGAGGAAAGTGCGCATGGTGACTGCTGTATTCATTCCCGATGCATTTTCTGTGTTTCGTCAACACTCTGATAGTCCACAGATTACAGATTGTCTCCGGATATGCATCGGAAACTACTACTGGTTTTCCAGGAATCGATCAAAGCGTAGACTGTTTGAGACATTACTCCCATGGAGGAATGTGCTCATGGTGACTGTTATATTCAATCACGATGCAATTTCTGTGTTTCATCAGCACTCTGATAGTCCACAGATTACAGAATGCCTCCAGATGTGCATCGGAAACTACTACTGGTCTTCCTGGGAACGATCAAAGCGTAGACTGTTTCAGACGTTACTCCCATTGAGGAAAGTGCGAATTTTGTCTGTTGTATTCAATAACGTTGCAATTTCTGTGTTTCATCAACAGTCTGATAGTCCACAGATTACAGAATGCCTCCAGATCTGCAACGGAAACTACTACTGGTCTTCCAGGGAACGATCAAAGCGTAGCCTGTTTGAGAATTACTCCGATGTAGGAAAGTGCGGATGGTGACTGTTGTATTCACTCCCGATGCAATTTCAGTGTTTCATCAACACTTTGTAGGTCAACAGATTACAGACTGACTCCAGATGTGCATCGGAAACTACTACTAGTCTTCCAGGGAACGATCAAAGCGTAGACTGTTTGAGACATTACTCCCATAGAGGAAAGTGCGCATGGTGACTGTTGTACTCAATCCCGATCCATTTTCTGTGTTCTTCAACACTCTGATTGTCCACAGATTACAGAATGCCTCCAGATGTGCATCGGAAACTACTACTGGTCTTCCTGGGAACGATCAAAGCGTAGACTGTCTGAGACATTACTACCATGGAGGAAAGTGCGCATGGTGACTGCTGTATTCATTCCCGATGCATTTTCTGTGTTTCATCAACACTCTGATAGTCCACAGATTACAGAATGCCTCCAGATGTGCATCGGAAACTACTTTTGGTCATCCAGGGAACGATCAAAGCGTAGTCTGTTTGAGACACTACTCCCATGGAGGAAAGTGCGCATGGTGACTGTTGTATTCAATCCCGATGCAATTACTGTGTTTCATCAACACTCTGATAGTCCACAGATTACAGAATGCCTCCAGATGTGCATCGGAAACTACTACTGGTCTTCAAGGGGGGGGGGGGGGGGCGATCATAGCGTAAACGCTTTGAGACATTACTCCCATGGAGGAAAGTGCGCATGGTGACTGTTGTATTCAATCCCGATGCAATTTCTGTGTTGCATCAACACTCTGATAGTCCACTGATTACAGAATGATTCCAGATGTGCATCGGAAAATATTACTTGTCTTCAAGGGAATGATCAAAGTGTAGTTTGTTTGAGACATTACTTTTATGGAGGAAAGTGTGCATGGTGACTGTTGTATTCAATCCCGATGCAATTTCTGTGTTTGATCAACTGTCTGATAGTCCACAGATTACAGAATGCCCCAAGATGTGCATCGGAAACTACTACTGGTCTTATAGGGAACGTTCAAAGCGTACACTCTTTAAGACATTACTCCCATGGAGGAAAGTGCGCATGTTGACTGCTGTATTCAATCCCTATGCATTTTCTGTGTTTCATCAACACTCGGATAGTGCACAGATTACAGAATGCCTCCAGATGTGCATTGGAAACTACTACTAGTCTTCCAGGGAACGATCAAAGCGTAGACTGTTTGAGACATTACTCCCATGGAGGAATGTGCGCATGGTGACTGTTGTATTCAATCCCGATGCCATTTCTGTGTTTCATCAACATTCTGATAGTCCACAGATTACAGAATGCCTTCAGATGTGCATTGGAAACTACTACTGGTCTTCCTGGGAACGATCAAAGCGTAGAGTGTCTGAGACATTACTCCCATGGAGGTAAGTGCGCATGGTGACTGTTGTATTCAATCCCGATGCAATTTCTGTGTTTCATCAACACTCTGATAGTCCACAGATTACAGATTGCCTCCAAATGTGCATCGGAAACTACCACTGGTCTTCCAGGGAACGGTCAAAGCGTAGACTGTTTGAGACATTACTCCCATAGAGGAAAGTGCGCATGGTGACTGTTGTACTCAATCCCGATTAATTTTCTGTGTTTCATCAACACTCTGATAGTCCACAGATTACAGAATGCCTCCAGATATGCATAGGAAACTACTACTGGTCTTCCTGGGAACGATCAAAGCGTAGACTGTCTGAGACATTACTCCCATGGAGGAAAGTGCGCATGGTGACTGCTGTATTCATTCCCGATGCATTTTCTGTGTTTCATCAACACTCTGATAGTCCACAGATTACAGAATGCCTATAGATGTGCATCGGAAACTACTTCTGGTCATCCAGGGAACGATCAAAGCGTAGTCTGTTTGAGACACAACTCCCATTGAGGAAAGTGCGCATGGTGACTGATGTATTCCATCCCGATGCAATTTCTGTGTTTCATCAACACTCTGATAGTCCACAGATTACAGAATGCCTCCAGATGTGCATCGGAAACTACTACTGGTCTTCACGGGAGCGATCATAGCGTAAACGCCTTGAGACATTGCTCCCATGGAGGAAAGCGCGCATGGTGACTGTTGTATTCATTCCCGATGCAATTTCTGTGTTGCATCAACACTCTGATACTCATCAAATTATAGAATGCCTCCAGATGTGCAACGGAAACTACTACTGGTCGTCCTGGGAACGATCAAAACGTAGACTGTTTGCGACATTACTCCCATTTATTAAAGTGCTCATGGTGACTGTTGTATTCATTCCCGATGCAATTTCTGTGTTTCATCAACACTCTTATAGTCCACAGATTACAGAATGCCTCCAGATGTGAATCGGAAACTACTACTGGTCTTCCAGGGAACGATCAAAGCGTAGACTGTTTGAGACATTACTCCCATGGAGGAAAGTGTGCATGTTGACTGTCGTATTGAATTCCGATGCAATTCCTGTGTTTCATCAACAGTCTGATAGTCCACAGATTACAGAATGCTTCCAGGTGTGCATCGGAAACTACTACTGGACTTCCAGGGAACGATCAAAGCGTAGACTGTTTGAGACATTACTGCCATGGAGGAAAGTACGCATGGTGACTGTTGTACTCAATCCCGATGAAATTTTAGTGTTTCATCAACACTCTGATAGTCCACAGATTACAGAATGCCTCTAGATGTGCATCAGAAACTACTACTGGTCTTCCAGGGAACGATCAGATCGTAGACTGTTAGAGACATTACTCCCATGGAAGAAAGTGCGCATGGTGACTGTTGTATTCAATCCCGATGCAATTTCTGTGTTTCATCATACTCTGATAGTCCACAGATTACAGAATGCCTCCAGATGTGCATCGGAAACTACTACTAGTCATCCAGGGATGATCAAAGCGTAGACATTTAGAGAAATTACTCCCATGGAGGAAAGTGCTCATGGTGACTGTTGTATTCAATCCCGATGCAATTTCTGTGTTTCATCAACACTCTGATAGTCCACTGATTACAGAATGCCTCCAGATGTGCATCGGAAAATATTACTTTCTTCAAGGGAATGATCAAAGCGTAGTCTGTTTGAGACATTACTTTTATGGAGGAAAGTGCGCATGGTGACTGTTGTATTCAATCCCGATGCAATTTCTGTGTTTGATCAACTGTCTGATAGTCCACAGATTACAGAATGCCCCCAGATGTGCTTCGGAAACTACTACTGGTCTTATAGGGAACGTTCAAAGCGTACACTCTTTAAGACATTACTCCCATGGAGGAAAGTGCGCATGTTGACTGCTGTATTCAATCCCGATGCATTTTCTGTGTTTCATCAACACTCGGATAGTGCACAGATTACAGAATGCCTCCCGATGTGCATCGGAAACTACTACTAGTCTTCCAGGGAACGATCAAAGCGTAGACTGTTTGAGACATTACTCCCATGGAGGAATGTGCGCATGGTGACTGTTGTATCCAATCCCGATGCCATTTCTGTGTTCATCAACACTCTGATAGTCCACAGATTACAGAACGATTCCAGATGTGCATTGGAAACTACTACTGGTCTTCCTGGGAACGATCATAGCTAAGAGTGTCTGAGACATTACTCCCATGGAGGTAAGTGCGCATGGTGACTGTTGTATTAAATCCCGATGCAATTTCTGTGGTTCATCAACACTCTGATAGGCCACAGATTACAGAATGCCTCCAAATGTGCATCGGAAACTACTACTGGTCTTCCAGGGAACGATCAAGGCGAAGACTGTTAGAGGCATTACTCCCATAAAGGAAAGTGCTCATGGTGACAATTGTATGCAATCCCGATGTAATTTCTGTGTTTCATCAACACTCTGATAGTCCACAGATTACAGAATGCCTCCAGATGTGCATCGGAAACTACTACTGGTCTTCCAGGGAACGATCAAAGCGTATCATATTTGAGAATTACTCCCATGGAGGAAAGTGCGGATGGTGACTTTTGTATTCACACCCGATGCAATTTCAGTGTTTCATCAACACTATGAAGGTCCACAGATTACAGAATACCTCCAGATGTGCATCGGAAACTACTACTGGTCTTCCAGGGAACGATCAATACGTACACTGTTTGAGACATTACTCCCATGGAGGAAAGTGCCCATGGTGACTGTTGTATTCAATCCCGATGCAATTTCTGTGTTTCATCAACACTCTGATAGTCCACAGAATTCAGAATGACCCCAGTTGTGCATTGGAAACTACTACTGGTCTTCCAGGGAACGATCAAAGAGTAGACTGTTTGAGAATTACTCCCATGGAGGAAAGAGCGGATGGTGACTCTTGTATTCACTCCAGATGCAATTTCCGTGTTTCATCAACACTTTGTAGGTCCACAGATTACTAAATGACTCCAGATGTGCATCGGAAACTACTACTGGTCTTCCAGGGAACGATCAAATCGTGAACTCTTTAAGACATTACTCCCATGGAGTAAAGTGCGCATGGTGACTGCTGTACTCAATCCCGATGCATTTTCTGTGTTTCATCAACACTCTGATAGTCCACAGATTACAGAATGCCTCCAGATGTGCATCGGAAACTACTACTGGTCTTCCTGGGAACGGTCAAATCGTAGACTGTCTGAGACATTTCTCCCATGGAGGAAAGTGCGCATGGTGACTGTTGTATTCAATCCCGATGCAATTTCTGTGTTTGATCAACTGTCTGATAGTCCACAGATTACAGATTGTCTAAAGATGTGCATCGGAAACTACTACTGGTCTTCCAGGGAACGATGAAAGCGTAAACTCTTTAAGACATTACTCCAAGGGAGGAAAGTGCGCATGGTGACTGCTGTATTCAACCCCGATGCAATTTCTATGTTTCATCAACGCTCTGATAGTCCACAGATTACAGAATGCCTCCTGATGTGCATCGGAAACTACTACTGGTCTTCCTGGGAACGATCAAAGCGTAGACTGTCTGAGACATTACTCCCATGGAGAAAAGTGCGCATGGAGAATGTTGTTACTCAATCCCGATGCAATTTCTGTGTTTCATCAAAAGTCTGATTGTCCACAGATTACAGAATGCCTCCAGATATGCATCGGAAACTACTACTGTTCTTCCAGGGAACGATCAAAGCGCAGACTGTTAGAGACATTACTCCCATGGAGAAAAGTGGGTATGGTGACTTTTGTATTCAATCCCGATGCAATTTCTGTGTTTCATCGACAATCTGATATTCCACAGATTACAGAATGCCTCCAGATGTGTATCCGAAACTACTACTGGTCTTCCAGGGAACGATCAAAGCGTAGACTGTTTGAGACATTACTCCCATGCAGGAATGTGCGCATGGTGACTGTTGTATTCAATCCCGATGCTATTTCTGTGTTTCATCAACACTCTGACAGTCCACAGATTACAGAATGCCTCCACATGTGCATCCGAAACTACTACTGGTCTTCCAGGGAACGATAAAATAAAGACTATTTGAGACATTACTCCCATGGAGGAAAGTGCTCATGGTGACAATTGTATTCAATCCCGATGTAATTTCTGTGTTTCATCAACACTCTGATAGTCCACAGATTACAGAATGCCTCCAGATGTGTATCGGAAACTAATACTGGTCTTTCAGTTAACGATCAAAGCGTAGACTGTTTGAGACATTACTCCCATGGATGAAAGTGCCCGTGGTGACTGTTGTATTAAATCCCGATGCAATTTCTGTGTTTCATCAACACTATCATAGTCCACAGATTAGAGATTGTCTCCAGATGTCCATCGGAAACTTCTACTGGTCTTCCTGGGAACGATCAAAGCGTAGACTGTTTCAGACGTTATTCCCATGGAGGAAATTGGGCATGGTGACTGTTAAATTCAATCCCGATGCAATTTCTGTGATTCATCAACACTTTGAAGGACCACAGAATACAGAATGACCCCAGATGTCCATTGGAAACTACTACTGGTCTTCCAGGGAACGATCAAAACGTAGACTGTTTGAGAATTACTCCTATGGAGGAAAGTGCGGATGGTGACTGTTTTATTCACACCCGATGCAATTTCAGTGTTTAATCAACACTTTGAAGGTCCACAGATTACAGAATGCATCCAGATGTGCATCGGAAACTACTACTGGTCTTCCAGGGAACGATCAAAGCGTAGACTGTTTGAGACATTACTCCCATGGAGGAAAGTGTGCATGTTGACTGTCGTATTGAATTCCGATGCAATTCCTGTGTTTCATCAACAGTCTGATAGTCCACAGATTACAGAATGCTTCCAGGTGTGCATCGGAAACTACTACTGGACTTCCAGGGAACGATCAAAGCGTAGACTGTTTGAGACATTACTGCCATGGAGGAAAGTACGCATGGTGACTGTTGTACTCAATCCCGATGAAATTTTAGTGTTTCATCAACACTCTGATAGTCCACAGATTACAGAATGCCTCTAGATGTGCATCAGAAACTACTACTGGTCTTCCAGGGAACGATCAGATCGTAGACTGTTAGAGACATTACTCCCATGGAAGAAAGTGCGCATGGTGACTGTTGTATTCAATCCCGATGCAATTTCTGTGTTTCATCATACTCTGATAGTCCACAGATTACAGAATGCCTCCAGATGTGCATCGGAAACTACTACTAGTCATCCAGGGATGATCAAAGCGTAGACATTTAGAGAAATTACTCCCATGGAGGAAAGTGCTCATGGTGACTGTTGTATTCAATCCCGATGCAATTTCTGTGTTTCATCAACACTCTGATAGTCCACTGATTACAGAATGCCTCCAGATGTGCATCGGAAAATATTACTTTCTTCAAGGGAATGATCAAAGCGTAGTCTGTTTGAGACATTACTTTTATGGAGGAAAGTGCGCATGGTGACTGTTGTATTCAATCCCGATGCAATTTCTGTGTTTGATCAACTGTCTGATAGTCCACAGATTACAGAATGCCCCCAGATGTGCTTCGGAAACTACTACTGGTCTTATAGGGAACGTTCAAAGCGTACACTCTTTAAGACATTACTCCCATGGAGGAAAGTGCGCATGTTGACTGCTGTATTCAATCCCGATGCATTTTCTGTGTTTCATCAACACTCGGATAGTGCACAGATTACAGAATGCCTCCCGATGTGCATCGGAAACTACTACTAGTCTTCCAGGGAACGATCAAAGCGTAGACTGTTTGAGACATTACTCCCATGGAGGAATGTGCGCATGGTGACTGTTGTATCCAATCCCGATGCCATTTCTGTGTTCATCAACACTCTGATAGTCCACAGATTACAGAACGATTCCAGATGTGCATTGGAAACTACTACTGGTCTTCCTGGGAACGATCATAGCTAAGAGTGTCTGAGACATTACTCCCATGGAGGTAAGTGCGCATGGTGACTGTTGTATTAAATCCCGATGCAATTTCTGTGGTTCATCAACACTCTGATAGGCCACAGATTACAGAATGCCTCCAAATGTGCATCGGAAACTACTACTGGTCTTCCAGGGAACGATCAAGGCGAAGACTGTTAGAGGCATTACTCCCATAAAGGAAAGTGCTCATGGTGACAATTGTATGCAATCCCGATGTAATTTCTGTGTTTCATCAACACTCTGATAGTCCACAGATTACAGAATGCCTCCAGATGTGCATCGGAAACTACTACTGGTCTTCCAGGGAACGATCAAAGCGTATCATATTTGAGAATTACTCCCATGGAGGAAAGTGCGGATGGTGACTTTTGTATTCACACCCGATGCAATTTCAGTGTTTCATCAACACTATGAAGGTCCACAGATTACAGAATACCTCCAGATGTGCATCGGAAACTACTACTGGTCTTCCAGGGAACGATCAATACGTACACTGTTTGAGACATTACTCCCATGGAGGAAAGTGCCCATGGTGACTGTTGTATTCAATCCCGATGCAATTTCTGTGTTTCATCAACACTCTGATAGTCCACAGAATTCAGAATGACCCCAGTTGTGCATTGGAAACTACTACTGGTCTTCCAGGGAACGATCAAAGAGTAGACTGTTTGAGAATTACTCCCATGGAGGAAAGAGCGGATGGTGACTCTTGTATTCACTCCAGATGCAATTTCCGTGTTTCATCAACACTTTGTAGGTCCACAGATTACTAAATGACTCCAGATGTGCATCGGAAACTACTACTGGTCTTCCAGGGAACGATCAAATCGTGAACTCTTTAAGACATTACTCCCATGGAGTAAAGTGCGCATGGTGACTGCTGTACTCAATCCCGATGCATTTTCTGTGTTTCATCAACACTCTGATAGTCCACAGATTACAGAATGCCTTCAGATGTGCATCGGAAACTACTACTGGTCTTCCTGGGAACGGTCAAATCGTAGACTGTCTGAGACATTTCTCCCATGGAGGAAAGTGCGCATGGTGACTGTTGTATTCAATCCCGATGCAATTTCTGTGTTTGATCAACTGTCTGATAGTCCACAGATTACAGATTGTCTAAAGATGTGCATCGGAAACTACTACTGGTCTTCCAGGGAACGATGAAAGCGTAAACTCTTTAAGACATTACTCCAAGGGAGGAAAGTGCGCATGGTGACTGCTGTATTCAACCCCGATGCAATTTCTATGTTTCATCAACGCTCTGATAGTCCACAGATTACAGAATGCCTCCTGATGTGCATCGGAAACTACTACTGGTCTTCCTGGGAACGATCAAAGCGTAGACTGTCTGAGACATTACTCCCATGGAGAAAAGTGCGCATGGAGAATGTTGTTACTCAATCCCGATGCAATTTCTGTGTTTCATCAAAAGTCTGATTGTCCACAGATTACAGAATGCCTCCAGATATGCATCGGAAACTACTACTGTTCTTCCAGGGAACGATCAAAGCGCAGACTGTTAGAGACATTACTCCCATGGAGGAAAGTGGGTATGGTGACTTTTGTATTCAATCCCGATGCAATTTCTGTGTTTCATCGACAATCTGATATTCCACAGATTACAGAATGCCTCCAGATGTGTATCCGAAACTACTACTGGTCTTCCAGGGAACGATCAAAGCGTAGACTGTTTGAGACATTACTCCCATGCAGGAATGTGCGCATGGTGACTGTTGTATTCAATCCCGATGCTATTTCTGTGTTTCATCAACACTCTGACAGTCCACAGATTACAGAATGCCTCCACATGTGCATCCGAAACTACTACTGGTCTTCCAGGGAACGATAAAATAAAGACTATTTGAGACATTACTCCCATGGAGGAAAGTGCTCATGGTGACAATTGTATTCAATCCCGATGTAATTTCTGTGTTTCATCAACACTCTGATAGTCCACAGATTACAGAATGCCTCCAGATGTGTATCGGAAACTAATACTGGTCTTTCAGTTAACGATCAAAGCGTAGACTGTTTGAGACATTACTCCCATGGATGAAAGTGCCCGTGGTGACTGTTGTATTAAATCCCGATGCAATTTCTGTGTTTCATCAACACTATCATAGTCCACAGATTAGAGATTGTCTCCAGATGTCCATCGGAAACTTCTACTGGTCTTCCTGGGAACGATCAAAGCGTAGACTGTTTCAGACGTTATTCCCATGGAGGAAATTGGGCATGGTGACTGTTAAATTCAATCCCGATGCAATTTCTGTGATTCATCAACACTTTGAAGGACCACAGAATACAGAATGACCCCAGATGTCCATTGGAAACTACTACTGGTCTTCCAGGGAACGATCAAAACGTAGACTGTTTGAGAATTACTCCTATGGAGGAAAGTGCGGATGGTGACTGTTTTATTCACACCCGATGCAATTTCAGTGTTTAATCAACACTTTGAAGGTCCACAGATTACAGAATGCATCCAGATGTGCATCGGAAACTACTACTGGTCTTCCAGGGAACGATCAAAGCGTAAACTCTTTAAGACATTACTGCCATGGAGGAAAGTGCGCATGGTGACTGCTGTACTCAATCCCGATGCATTTTCTGTGTTTCGTCAACACTCTGATAGTCCACAGATCAAAGAATGCCTCCAGATGTGCATCGGAAACTACTACTGGTCTTCCAGGGAACGATCAATGCGTAAACTCTTTAAGACATTACTCCCATGGAGGAAAGTGTGCATGGTGACTGCTGTATTCAATCCCGATGCATTTTCTGTGTTTCATCAACACTCTGATAGTCCACAGATTACAGAATGCCTCCAGATGTGCATCGGTAACTACTAATGGTCTTCCTGGGAACGATCAAAGCGTAGACTGTCTGAGACATTACTCCCATGGAGGAAAGTGCGCATGGTGACTGTTGTATTCAATCCCGATGCAATTTCTGTGTTTCATCAACTGTCTGATAGTCCACAGATTACAGAATGCCTCCAGATGTGCATCGGAAACTACTACTGGTTTCCAGGGAACGATCAAAGCGAAGACTGTTTGAGTCATTACTCCCATGGAGGAAAGTGCGCATGGTGACTGCTGTATTCAATCCCGATGCAATTTCTATGTTTCATCAACACTCTGATAGTCCACAGATTACAGAATGCCTCAAGATGTGCATCGGAAACTACTACTGGTCTTCCTGGGAACGATAAAATCGTAGACTGTCTTAGACATTACTCCCATGGAGAAAAGTGCGCATGGTGACTGTTGTAATCAATCCCGATGCAATTTCTGTGTTTCATCAACAGTCTGATTGTCCACAGATTACAGAATGCCTCCAGATGTGCATCGGAAGCTACTACTGGTCTTCCAGGGAACAAACAACGCGTGAACTCTTTAAGACATTACTCCCATGGAGGAAAGTGTGCATGGTGACTGCTGTATTCAATCCCGATGAATTTACTGTGTTTCATCAACACTCTGATAGTCCACAGATTACGGAATGCATTTAGATGTGCATCGGTAACTACTACTGGTCTTCCTGGGAACGATCAAAGCGTAGACTTTCTGAGACATTACTCCCATGGAGGAAAGTGTGCATGGTGACTGTTGTATTCAATCCCGATGCTATTTCTGTGTTTCATCAACACTCTGATAGTCCACAGATTACAGAATGCCTCCAGATGTGCATCCGAAACTACTACTGGTCTTCCATGGAAGGATAAAAAAAAGACTGTTTGAGACATTACTCCCATGGGTGAAAGTGCTCATGGTGACTGCTGTATTCAATCCCGATGTAATTTCTGTATTTCATCAACACTCTGATAGTCCACAGAGTACTGAATGACTCCAGATGTGCATCGGAAACTTCCACTGGTCTTCCAGGGAACGATCAAAGCGTAGACTGTTTGAGACATTACTCCCATGGAGGAAAGTGCGCATGGTGACTGTTGTATTCAATCCCGATGCTATTTCTGTGTTTCATCAACACTCTGATAGTCCACAGAATACAGAATGCCTCCAGATGTGCATCGGAAACTACTACTGGTCTTCCTGGGAACGATCAAAGCGTAGACTGTCTGAGACATTACTCCCATGGAGAAAAGTGCGCATGGTGACTGTTGATACTCAATCCCGATGCAATTTCTGTGTTTCATCAAAAGTCTGATTCTCCACAGATTACAGAATGCCTCCAGATATGCATCGGAAACTACTACTGGTCTTTCAGTTAACGATCAAAGCGTAGACTGTTTGAGACATTACTCCCATGGAGGAAAGTGCCCGTGGTGACTGTTGTATTACATCCCGATGCAAATTCTGTGTTTCATCAACACTCTCATAGTCCACAGGTTACAGATTGTCTCCAGATGTGCATCGGAAACTTCTTCTGGTCTTCCTGGGAACGATCAAAGCGTAGACTGTTTCAGACGTTATTCCCATGGAGAAAATTGGGCATGGTGACTGTTAAATTCAATCCCGATGCAATTTCTGTGATTCATCAACACTTTGAAGGACCACAGATTTCAGAATGCCACCAGATGTGCATCGGAAACTACTACTGGTCTTCCAGGGAACGATTAAAGCGTAGACTGTTTCAGACATTACTCCCATGGAGGCAAGTGCGCATGGTGACTGTTGTATTCAATCCCGATGCAATTTTTGTGTTTCAACAACACTCTGATAGTCCACAGAATACAGAATGACCCCAGATGTCCATTGGAAACTACTACTAGTCTTCCAGGGAGCGATCAAAGAGTAGACTGTTTGAGAATTACTCCCATGGAGGAAAGAGCGGATGGTGACTGTTGTATTAGGTCCAGATGAAATTTCTGTGTTTCATCAACACTTTGTAGGTTCTCACATTACTAAATGACTCCAGATGTGCATCGGAAACTACTACTGGTCTTCCAGGGAACGATCAAAGCGTAAACTCTTTAAGACATTACTCCCATGGAGGAAAGTGCGCATGGTGACTGCTGTACTCAATCCCAATGCATTTTCTGTGTTTCATCAACACTCTGATAGTCCACAGATCAAAGAATGACTCCAGATGTGCTTCGGAAACTACTACTGGTCCTCCAGGGAACGATCAAAGCGTAAACTCTTTAAGACATTACTCCCATGGAGGAATGTGCGCATGGTGACTGCTGTACTCAATCCCGATGCATTTTCTGTGTTTCATCAACACTCTGATAGTCCACAGATTACAGAATGCCTCCAGATGTGCATCGGAAACTACTACTGGTCTTCCAGGCAACGATCAAATCGTAGACTCTCTGAGACATTACTCCTATGGAGAAAAGTGCGCATGGTGACTGTTGTAGTCAATCCCGATGCAATTTCTGTGTTTCATCAACAGTATGATTGTCCACAGATTACAGAATGCCTCCAGATGTGCATCGGAAGCTACTACTGGTCTTCCAGGGAACGATCAATGCGTGAACTCTTTAAGACATTACTCCCATGGAGGAAAGTGTGCATGGTGACTGCTGTATTCAATCCCGATGAATTTTCTGTGTTTCATCAACACTCTGATAGTCCACAGATTACAGAATGCATTTAGATGTGCATCGGTAACTACTACTGGTCTTCCTGGGAACGATCAAAGCGTAGACTGTCCGAGACATTACTCCCATGGAGGAAAGTGCGCATGGTGACTGTTGTATTCAATCCCGATGCTATTTCTGTGTTTCATCAACACTCTGATAGTCCACAGATTACAGAATGCCTCAAGATGTGCATCTGAAACTACTACTGGTCTTCCATGGAAGGATAAAAAAAAGACTGTTTGAGACATTACTCCCATGGAGGAATGTGCCCATGGTGACTGTTGTATTCAATCCCGATGAAATTTCTGTATTTCATCGACACTCTGATAGTCCACAGAGTACAGAATGACTCCAGATGTGCATCGGAAACTACCACTGGTCTTCCAGGGAACGATCAAAGCGTAGACTGTCTGAGACATTACTCCCATGGAGGAAAGTGCTCATGGTGACTGCTGTATTCAATCCCGATGTAATTTCTGTATTTCATCAACACTCTGATAGTCCACAGATTACAGAATGACTCCAGATGTGCATCGGAAACTACTACTGGTCTTCCAGGGAACGATCAAAGCGTAGACTGTTTGAGACATTACTCCCATGGAGGAAAGTGCGCATGGTGACTGTTGTATTCAATCCCGATGCTATTTCTGTGTTTCATCAACACTCTGATAGTCCACAAAATACAGAATGCCTCCAGATGTGCATCTGAAACTACTACTGGTCTAACAGGGAACGATCAAAGCGTACACTGTTTGAGTCATTACTCCCATGGAGGTAAGTGCGCATGGTGACTGTTGTATTCAATCCCGATGCAATTTCTGTGTTTCAACAGCACTCTGATAGTCCACAAAATACAGAATGACCCCCGATGTCCATTGGAAACTACTACTGGTCTTCCAGGGAACGATCAAAGAGTAGACCGTTTGAGAATTACTCCCATGGAGGAAAGAGCGGATGGTGACTGTTGTATTAGATCCAGATGCAATTTCTGTGTTTCAGCAACACTTTGTAGGTTCTCAGATTACTAAATGACTCCAGATGTGCATCGGAAACTACTACTGGTCTTCCAGGGAACGATCAAAGCGTAAACTCTTTAAGACATTTCTCCCAAGGAGGAAAGTGCGCATTGTGACTGCTGTACTCAATCCCGATGCATTTTCTGTGTTTCATCAACACTCTGATAGTCCACAGATCAAAGAATGCCTCCAGATGTGCATCGGAAACTACTACTGGTCTTCCAGGGAACGATCCATGCGTAAATTCTTTAAGACTTTACTCCCATGGAGGAAAGTGTGCATGGTGACTGCTGTATTCAATCCCGATGCATTTTCTGTGTTTCATCAACACTCTGATAGTCCTCAGATTACAGAATCCTTCCAGATGTGCATCGGTAACTACTACTGGTCTTCCTGGGAATGATCAAATCGTAGACTGTTTGAGACATTACTCCCATGGAGGAAAGTGCGCATGGTGACTGTTGTATTCAATCCCGATGCTATTTCTGTGTTTCATCAACACTCTGATAGTCCACAACATACAGAATGCCTCCAGATGTGCATCTGAAACTACTACTGGTCTTCCTGGGAACGATCAAAGCGTAGACTGTCTGAGACATTACTCCCATGGAGGAAAGTGCGCATGGTGACTGTTATATTCAATCCCGATGCAATTTCTGTGTTTCATCAACTGTCTGATAGTCCACAGATTACAGAATGCCACCAGATGTGCATCGGAAACTACTACTGGTCTTCCAGGGAACGAGCAAATCGTAGACTGTTTGAGTCATTACTCCCATGGAGGAAAGTGCGCATGGTGACTGTTGTATTCAATCCTGATGCAATTTCTATGTTTCATCAACACTCTGATAGTCCACAGATTACAGAATGCCTCCAGATGTGCATCGAAAACTACTACTGGTCTTCCTGGGAACGATCAAATCGTAAACTGTCTGAGACATTACTCCCATGGAGAAAAGTGCGCATGGTGACTGTTGTAATCAATCCCGATGCAATTTCTGTGTTTCATCAACAGTCTGATTGTCCACAGATTACAGAATGCCTCCAGATGTGCATCGGAAGCTACTACTGGTCTTCCAGGGAACGATCAATGCGTGAACTCTTTAAGACATTACTCCCATGGAGGAAAGTGTGCATGGTGACTGCTGTATTCAATCCCGATGAATTTTCTGTGTTTCATCAACACTCTGATAGTCCACAGATTACAGAATGCATTTAGATGTGCATCGGTAACTACTACCGGTCTTCCTGGGAACGATCAAAGCGTAGACTGTCCGAGACATTACTACCATGGAGGAAAGTGCGCATGGTGACTGTTGTATTCAATGCCGATGCTATTTCTGTGTTTCATCAACACTCTGATAGTCCACAGATTACAGAATGCCTCCAAATGTGCATCCGAAACTACTACTGGTCTTCCATGGAAGGATAAAAAAAAGACTGTTTGAGACATTACTCCCATGGAGGAAAGTGCTCATGGTGACTGTTGTATTCAATCCCGATGTAATTTCTGTATTTCATCAACACTCTGATAGTCCACAGAGTACAGAATGACTCCAGATGTGCATCGGAAACTACCACTGGTCTTCCAGGGAACGTACAAAGCGTAGACTGTTTGAGACATTACTCCCATGGAGGCAAGTGCGCATGGTGACTGTTGTATTCAATCCCGATGCTATTTCTGTGTTTCATCAACACTCTGATAGTCCACAGAATACAGAATGCCTCCAGATGTGCATCGGAAACTACTACTGGTCTTCCTGGGAACGATCAAAGCGTAGCCTGTCTGAGACATTACTCCCATGGAGGAAAGTGCGCATGGTGCCTGTTGTAATCAATCCCGATGCTATTTCTGTGTTTCATCAACACTTTGATAGTCCACAGATTACAGAATGCCTCCAGATGTGCATCCGAAACTACTACTGGTCTTCCTGGGAAGGATAAAAAAAAAGACTGTTTGAGACATTACTCCCATGCAGGAAAGTGCTCATGGTGACTGTTGTATTCAATCCCGATGAATTTTCTGTGTTTCATCAACACTCTGATAGTCCACAGATTACAGAATGCATTTAGATGTGCATCGGAAACTACTACTGGTCTTCCTGGGAACGATCAAAACGTAGACTGTCTGAGACATTACTCCCATGGAGGAAAGTGCGCATGGTGACTGTTGTATTCAATCCCGATGCTATTTCTGTGTCTTCATCAACATTCTGATAGTCCACAGATTACAGAATGCCTTCAGATGTGCATCGAAAACTACTACTGGTCTTCCAGGGAACGATCAAAGCGTAAACTCTTTAAGACATTACTCCCATGGAGGAAAGTGCGCATGGTGACTGCTGTACTCAATCCCAATGCATTTTCTGTGTTTCATCAACACTCTGATAGTCCACAGATCAAAGAATGACTCCAGATGTGCTTCGGAAACTACTACTGGTCTTCCAGGGAACGATCAAAGCGTAAACTCTTTAAGACATTACTCCCATGGAGGAATGTGCGCATGGTGACTGCTGTACTCAATCCCGATGCATTTTCTGTGTTTCATCAACACTCTGATAGTCCACAGATCGAAGAATGCCACCAGATGTGCATCGGAAACTACTACTGGTCTTCCAGGGATCGATCAATGCGTAAACTCTTTAAGACATTACTCCCATGGAGGAAAGTGTGCTTGGTGACTGCTGTATTCAATCCCGATGCATTTTCTGTGTTTCATCAACACTCTGATAGTCCACAGATTACAGAATCCCTCCAGATGTGCATCGGTAACTACTGAAGGTCTTCCTGGGAACGATCAAAGCTTAGACTGTCTGAGACATTACTCCCATGGAGGAAAGTGCGCATGGTGACTGTTATATTCAATCCCGATGCAATTTCAGTGTTTCATCAACTGTCTGATAGTCCACAGATTACAGAATGCCTCCAGATGTGCATCGGAAACTACTACTGGTCTTCCAGGGAACGATCAAATCGTAGACTCTCTGAGACATTACTCCTATGGAGAAAAGTGCGCATGGTGACTGTTGTAGTCAATCCCGATGCAATTTCTGTGTTTCATCAACAGTCTGATTGTCCACAGATTACAGAATGCCTCCAGATGTGCATCGGAAGCTACTACTGGTCTTCCAGGGAAAGATCAATGCGTGAACTCTTTAAGACATTACTCCCATGGAGGAAAGTGTGCATGGTGACTGCTGTATTCAATCCCGATGAATTTTCTGTGTTTCATCAACACTCTGATAGTCCACAGATTACAGAATGCATTTAGATGTGCATCGGTAACTACTACTGGTCTTCCTGGGAACGATCAAAGCGTAGACTGTCCGAGACATTACTCCCATAGAGGAAAGTGCGCATGGAGACTGTTGTATTCAATCCCGATGCTATTTCTGTGTTTCATCAACACTCTGATAGTCCACAGATTACAGAATGTCTCAAGATGTGCATCCGAAACTACTACTGGTCTTCCATGGAAGGATAAAAAAAAGACTGTTTGAGACATTACTCCCATGGAGGAATGTGCCCATGGTGACTGTTGTATTCAATCCCGATGAAATTTCTGTATTTCATCGACACTCTGATAGTCCACAGAGTACAGAATGACTCCAGATGTGCATCGGAAACTACCACTGGTCTTCCAGGGAACGATCAAAGCGTAGACTGTCTGAGACATTACTCCCATGGAGGAAAGTGCTCATGGTGACTGCTGTATTCAATCCCGATGTAATTTCTGTATTTCATCAACACTCTGATAGTCCACAGATTACAGAATGACTCCAGATGTGCATCGGAAACTACTACTGGTCTTCCAGGGAACGATCAAAGCGTAGACTGTTTGAGACATTACTCCCATGGAGGAAAGTGCGCATGGTGACTGTTGTATTCAATCCCGATGCTATTTCTGTGTTTCATCAACACTCTGATAGTCCACAAAATACAGAATGCCTCCAGATGTGCATCTGAAACTACTACTGGTCTAACAGGGAACGATCAAAGCGTACACTGTTTGAGACATTACTCCCATGGAGGTAAGTGCGCATGGTGACTGTTGTATTCAATCCCGATGCAATTTCTGTGTTTCAACAACACTCTGATAGTCCACAAAATACAGAATGACCCCCGATGTCCATTGGAAACTACTACTGGTCTTCCAGGGAACGATCAAAGAGTAGACCGTTTGAGAATTACTCCCATGGAGGAAAGAGCGGATGGTGACTGTTGTATTAGATCCAGATGCAATTTCTGTGTTTCAGCAACACTTTGTAGGTTCTCAGATTACTAAATGACTCCAGATGTGCATCGGAAACTACTACTGGTCTTCCAGGGAACGAGCAAATCGTAGACTGTTTGAGTCATTACTCCCATGGAGGAAAGTGCGCATGGTGACTGTTGTATTCAATCCTGATGCAATTTCTATGTTTCATCAACACTCTGATAGTCCACAGATTACAGAATGCCTCCAGATGTGCATCGAAAACTACTACTGGTCTTCCTGGGAACGATCAAATAGTAAACTGTCTGAGACATTACTCCCATGGAGAAAAGTGCGCATGGTGACTGTTGTAATCAATCCCGATGCAATTTCTGTGTTTCATCAACAGTCTGATTGTCCACAGATTACAGAATGCCTCCAGATGTGCATCGGAAGCTACTACTGGTCTTCCAGGGAACGATCAATGCGTCAACTCTTTAAGACATTACTCCCATGGAGGAAAGTGTGCATGGTGACTGCTGTATTCAATCCCGATGAATTTTCTGTGTTTTATCAACACTCTGATAGTCCACAGATTACAGAATGCATTTAGATGTGCATCGGTAACTACTACCGGTCTTCCTGGGAACGATCAAAGCGTAGACTGTCAGAGACATTACTACCATGGAGGAAAGTGCGCATGGTGACTGTTGTATTCAATCCCGATGCTATTTCTGTGTTTCATCAACACTCTGATAGTCCACAGATTACAGAATGCCTCCAAATGTGCATCCGAAACTACTACTGGTCTTCCATGGAAGGATAAAAAAAAGACTGTTTGAGACATTACTCCCATGGAGGAAAGTGCTCATGGTGACTGTTGTATTCAATCCCGATGTAATTTCTGTATTTCATCAACACTCTGATAGTCTACAGAGTACAGAATGACTCCAGATGTGCATCGGAAACTACCACTGGTCTTCCAGGGAGCGTACAAAGCGTAGACTGTTTGAGACATTACTCCCATGGAGGCAAGTGCGCATGGTGACTGTTGTATTCAATCCCGATGCTACTTCTGTGTTTCATCAACACTCTGATAGTCCACAGAATACAGAATGCCTCCAGATGTGCATCGGAAACTACTACTGGTCTTCCTGGCAACGATCAAAGCGTAGCCTGTCTGAGACATTACTCCCATGGAGGAAAGTGCGCATGGTGCCTGTTGTATTCAATCCCGATGCTATTTCTGTGTTTCATCAACACTTTGATAGTCCACAGATTACAGAATGCCTCCAGATGTGCATCCGAAACTACTACTGGTCTTCCTGGGAAGGATAAAAAAAAAGACTGTTTGAGACATTACTCCCATGCAGGAAAGTGCTCATGGTGACTGTTGTATTCAATCCCGATGTAATTTCTGTATTTCATCAACACTCTGATAGTCCACAGATTACAGAATGACTCCAGATGTGCATCGGAAACTACCACTGGTCTTCCAGGCAACGATCAAATCGTAGACTGTCTGAGTCATTACTCCCTTGGAGAAAAGTGCGCATGGTGACTGTTGTAATCAATCCCGATGCAATTTCTGTGTTTCATCAACAGTCTGATTGTCCACAGATTACAGAATGCCTCCAGATGTGCATCGGAAGCTACTACTGGTCTTCCAGGGAACGATCAATGCGTGAACTCTTTAAGACATTACTCCCATGGAGGAAAGTGTGCATGGTGACTGCTGTATTCAATCCCGATGAATTTTCTGTGTTTCATCAACACTCTGATAGTCCACAGATTACAGAATGCATTTAGATGTGCATCGGAAACTACTACTGGTCTTCCTGGGAACGATCAAAGCGTAGACTGTCTGAGACATTACTCCCATGGAGGAAAGTGCGCATGGTGACTGTTGTATTCAATCCCGATGCTATTTCTGTGTCTTCATCAACATTCTGATAGTCCACAGATTACAGAATGCCTCCAGATGTGCATCGAAAACTACTACTGGTCTTCCAGGGAACGATCAAAGCGTAAACTCTTTAAGACATTACTCCCATGGAGGAAAGTGCGCATGGTGACTGCTGTACTCAATCCCGATGCATTTTCTGTGTTTCATCAACACTCTGATAGTCCACAGATCGAAGAATGCCTCCAGATGTGCATCGGAAACTACTACTGGTCCTCCAGGGATCGATCAATGCGTAAACTCTTTAAGACATTACTCCCATGGAGGAAAGTGTGCTTGGTGACTGCTGTATTCAATCCCGATGCATTTTCTGTGTTTCATCAACACTCTGATAGTCCACATATTACAGAATCCCTCCAGATGTGCATCGGTAACTACTAATGGTCTTCCTGGGAACGATCAAAGCTTAGACTGTCTGAGACATTACTCCCATGGAGGAAAGTGCGCATGGTGACTGTTATATTCAATCCCGATGCAATTTCTGTGTTTCATCAACTGTCTGATAGTCCACAGATTACAGAATGCCTCCAGATGTGCATCGGAAACAACTACTGGTATTCCAGGGAACGATCAAATCGTAGACTGTCTGAGACATTACTCCTATGGAGAAAAGTGCGCATGGTGACTGTTGTAGTCAATCCCCATGTAATTTCTGTGTTTCATCAACAGTCTGATTGTCCACAGATTACGGAATGCCTCCAGATGTGCATCAGAAGCTACTACTGGTCTTCCAGGGAACGATCAATGCGTGAACTCTTTAAGACATTACTCCCATGGAGGAAAGTGTGCATGGTGACTGCTGTATTCAATCCCGATGAATTTTCTGTGTTTCATCAACACTCTGATAGTCCACAGATTACAGAATGCATTTAGATGTGCATCGGTAACTACTACTGGTCTTCCTGGGAACCATCAAAGCGTAGACTGTCCGAGACATTACTCCCATGGAGGAAAGTGCGAATGGTGACTGTTGTATTCAATCCCGATGCTATTTCTGTGTTTCATCAACGCTCTGATAGTCCACAGATTACAGAATGCCTCAAGATGTGCATTCGAAACTACTACTGGTCTTCCATGGAAGGATAAAAAAAAGACTGTTTGAGACATTACTCCCATGGAGGTAATGCTCATGGTGACTGTTGTATTCAATCCCGATGAAATTTCTGTATTTCATCGACACTCTGATAGTCCACAGAGTACAGAATGACTCCAGATGTGCATCGGAAACTACCACTGGTCTTCCAGGGAACGATCAAAGCGTAGACTGTCTGAGACATTACTCCCATGGAGGAAAGTGCTCATGGTGACTGCTGTATTCAATCCCGATGTAATTTCTGTATTTCATCAACACTCTGATAGTCCACAGATTACAGAATGACTCCAGATGTGCATCGGAAACTACTACTGGTCTTCCAGGGAACGATCAAAGCGTAGACTGTTTGAGACATAACTCCCATAGAGGAAAGTGCGCATGGTGACTGTTGTATTCAATCCCGATGCTATTTCTGTCTTTCATCAACACTCTGATAGTCCACAAAATACAGAATGCCTCCAGATGTGCATCTGAAACTACTACTGGTCTAACAGGGAACGATCAAAGCGTACACTGTTTGAGACATTACTCCCATGGAGGTAAGTGCGCATGGTGACTGTTGTATTCAATCCCGATGCAATTTCTGTGTTTCAACAACACTCTGATAGTCCACAAAATACAGAATGACCCCAGATGTCCATTGGAAACTACTACTGGTCTTCCAGGGAACGATCAAAGAGTAGACTGTTTGAGAATTACTCCCATGGAGGAAAGAGCGGATGGTGACTGTTGTATTAGATCCAGATGCAATTTCTGTGTTTCAGCAACACTTTGTAGGTTCTCAGATTACTAAATGACTCCAGATGTGCATCGGAAACTACTACTGGTCTTCCAGGGAACGATCAAAGCGTAAACTCTTTAAGACATTTCTCCCAAGGAGGAAAGTGCGCATTGTGACTGCTGTACTCAATCCTGATGCATTTTCTGTGTTTCATCAACACTCTGATAGTCCACAGATCAAAGAATGCCTCCAGATGTGCATCGGAAACTACTACTGGTCTTCCAGGGAACGATCAATGCGTAAACTCTTTAAGACTTTACTCCCATGGAGGAAAGTGTGCATGGTGACTGCTGTATTCAATCCCGATGCATTTTCTGTGTTTCATCAACACTCTGATAGTCCTCAGTTTACAGAATCCCTCCAGATGTGCATCGGTAACTACTACTGGTCTTCCTGGGAATGATCAAAGCGTAGACTGTTTGAGACATTACTCCCATGGAGGAAAGTGCGCATGGTGACTGTTGTATTCAATCCCGATGCTATTTCTGTGTTTCATCAACACTCTGATAGTCCACAAAATACAGAATGCCTCCAGATGTGCATCTGAAACTACTACTGGTTTTCCTGGGAACGATCAAAGCGTAGACTGTCTGAGACATTACTCCCATGGAGGAAAGTGCGCATGGTGACTGTTATATTCAATTCCCATGCAATTTCTGTGTTTCATCAACTGTCTGATAGTCCACAGATTACAGAATCCCTCCAGATGTGCATCGGTAACTACTACTGGTCTTCCTGGGAATGATCAAAGCGTAGACTGTTTGAGACATTACTCCCATGGAGGAAAGTGCGCATGGTGACTGTTGTATTCAATCCCGATGCTATTTCTGTGTTTCATCAACACTCTGATAGTCCACAAAATACAGAATGCCTCCAGATGTGCATCTGAAACTACTACTGGTCTTCCTGGGAACGATCAAAGCGTAGACTGTCTGAGACATTACTCCCATGGAGGAAAGAGCGCATGGTGACTGTTGTATTCAATCCTGATGCAATATCTATGTTTCATCAACACTCTGATAGTCCACAGATTACAGAATGCCTCCAGATGTGCATCGAAAACTACTACTGGTCTTCCTGGGAACGATCAAATCGTAGACTGTCTGAGACATTACTCCCATGGAGAAAAGTGCGCATGGTGACTGTTGTAATCAATCCCGATGCAATTTCTGTGTTTCATCAACAGTCTGATTGTCCACAGATTACAGAATGCCTCCAGATGTGCAACGGAAGCTACTACTGGTCTTCCAGGGAACGATCAATGCGTGAACTCTTTAAGACATTACTCCCATGGAGGAAAGTGAGCATGGTGACTGCTGTATTCAATCCCGATGAATTTTCTGTGTTTCATCAACACTCTGATAGTCCACAGATTACAGAATGCATTTAGATGTGCATCGGTAACTACTACCGGTCTTCCTGGGAACGATCAAAGCGTAGACTGTCCGAGACATTACTACCATGGAGGAAAGTGCGCATGGTGACTGTTGCATTCAATCCCGATGCTATTTCTGTGTTTCATCAACACTCTGATAGTCCACAGATTACAGAATGCCTCCAAATGTGCATCCGAAACTACTTCTGTTCTTCCATGGAAGGATAAAAAAAAGACTGTTTGAGACATTACTCCCATGGAGGAAAGTGCTCATGGTGACTGTTGTATTCAATCCCGATGTAATTTCTGTATTTCATCAACACTCTGATAGTCCACAGAGTACAGAATGACTCCAGATGTGCATCGGAAACTACCACTGGTCTTCCAGGGAACGATCAAAGCGTAGACTGTTTGAGACATTTCTCCCATGGAGGAAAGTGCGCATGGTGACTGTTGTATTCAATCCCGATGCTATTTCTGTGTTTCATCAACACTCTGATAGTCCACAGAATACAGAATGCCTCCAGATGTGCATCTGAAACTACTACTGGTCTTCCTGGGAACGATCAAAGCGTAGACTGTCTGAGACATTACTCCCATGGAGGAAAGTGCGCATGGTGACTGTTATATTCAATTCCGATGCAATTTCTGTGTTTCATCAACTGTCTGATAGTCCACAGATTACAGAATCCCTCCAGATGTGCATCGGTAACTACTACTGGTCTTTCTGGGAATGATCAAAGCGTAGACTGTTTGAGACATTACTCCCATGGAGGAAAGTGCGCATGGTGACTGTTGTATTCAATCCCGATGCTATTTCTGTGTTTCATCAACACTCTGATAGTCCACAAAATACAGAATGCCTCCAGATGTGCATCTGAAACTACTACTGGTCTTCCTGGGAACGATCAAAGCGTAGACTGTCTGAGACATTACTCCCATGGAGGAAAGTGCGCATGGTGACTGTTGTATTCAATCCTGATGCAATTTCTATGTTTCATCAACACTCTGATAGTCCACAGATTACAGAATGCCTCCAGATGTGCATCGAAAACTACTACTGGTCTTCCTGGGAACGATCAAATCGTAGACTGTCTGAGACATTACTCCCATGGAGAAAAGTGCGCATGGTGACTGTTGTAATCAATCCCGATGCAATTTCTGTGTTTCATCAACAGTCTGATTGTCCACAGATTACAGAATGCCTCCAGATGTGCAACGGAAGCTACTACTGGTCTTCCAGGGAACGATCAATGCGTGAACTCTTTAAGACATTACTCCCATGGAGGAAAGTGTGCATGGTGACTGCTGTATTCAATCCCGATGAATTTTCTGTGTTTCATCAACACTCTGATAGTCCACAGATTACAGAATGCATTTAGATGTGCATCGGTAACTACTACCGGTCTTCCTGGGAACGATCAAAAGCGTAGACTGTCCGAGACATTACTACCATGGAGGAAAGTGCGCATGGTGACTGTTGCATTCAATCCCGATGCTATTTCTGTGTTTCATCAACACTCTGATAGTCCACAGATTACAGAATGCCTCCAAATGTGCATCCGAAACTACTTCTGTTCTTCCATGGAAGGATAAAAAAAAGACTGTTTGAGACATTACTCCCATGGAGGAAAGTGCTCATGGTGACTGTTGTATTCAATCCCGATGTAATTTCTGTATTTCATCAACACTCTGATAGTCCACAGAGTACAGAATGACTCCAGATGTGCATCGGAAACTACCACTGGTCTTCCAGGGAACGATCAAAGCGTAGACTGTTTGAGACATTTCTCCCATGGAGGAAAGTGCGCATGGTGACTGTTGTATTCAATCCCGATGCTATTTCTGTGTTTCATCAACACTCTGATAGTCCACAGAATACAGAATGCCTCCAGATGTGCATCTGAAACTACTACTGGTCTTCCTGGGAACGATCAAAGCGTAGACTGTCTGAGACATTACTCCCATGGAGGAAAGTGCGCATGGTGACTGTTATATTCAATTCCGATGCAATTTCTGTGTTTCATCAACTGTCTGATAGTCCACAGATTACAGAATCCCTCCAGATGTGCATCGGTAACTACTACTGGTCTTTCTGGGAATGATCAAAGCGTAGACTGTTTGAGACATTACTCCCATGGAGGAAAGTGCGCATGGTGACTGTTGTATTCAATCCCGATGCTATTTCTGTGTTTCATCAACACTCTGATAGTCCACAAAATACAGAATGCCTCCAGATGTGCATCTGAAACTACTACTGGTCTTCCTGGGAACGATCAAAGCGTAGACTGTCTGAGACATTACTCCCATGGAGGAAAGTGCGCATGGTGACTGTTGTATTCAATCCTGATGCAATTTCTATGTTTCATCAACACTCTGATAGTCCACAGATTACAGAATGCCTCCAGATGTGCATCGAAAACTACTACTGGTCTTCCTGGGAACGATCAAATCGTAGACTGTCTGAGACATTACTCCCATGGAGAAAAGTGCGCATGGTGACTGTTGTAATCAATCCCGATGCAATTTCTGTGTTTCATCAACAGTCTGATTGTCCACAGATTACAGAATGCCTCCAGATGTGCAACGGAAGCTACTACTGGTCTTCCAGGGAACGATCAATGCGTGAACTCTTTAAGACATTACTCCCATGGAGGAAAGTGTGCATGGTGACTGCTGTATTCAATCCCGATGAATTTTCTGTGTTTCATCAACACTCTGATAGTCCACAGATTACAGAATGCATTTAGATGTGCATCGGAAACTACTACTGGTCTTCCTGGGAACGATCAAAGCGTAGCCTGTCTGAGACATTACTCCCATGGAGGAAAGTGCGCATGGTGCCTGTTGTATTCAATCCCGATGCTATTTCTGTGTTTCATCAACACTTTGATAGTCCACAGATTACAGAATGCCTCCAGATGTGCATCCGAAACTACTACTGGTCTTCCAGGGAAGGATAAAAAAAAAGATTGTTTGAGACATTACTCCCATGCAGGAAAGTGCTCATGGTGACTGTTATATTCAATCCCGATGTAATTTCTGTATTTCATCAACACTCTGATAGTCCACAGATTACAGAATGACTCCAGATGTGCATCGGAAACTACCACTGGTCTTCCAGGCAACGATCAAAGCGTAGACTGTTTGAGACATTACTCCCATGGAGGAAAGTGCGCATGGCGACTGTTGTATTCAATCCCGATGCTATTTCTGTGTTTCATCAACACACTGATAGTCCACAGAATACAGAATGCCTCCAGATGTGCATCGGAAACTACTACTGGTCTTCCTGGGAACGATCAAAGCGTAGACTGTCTGAGACATTACTCCCATGGAGGAAAGTGCGCATGGTGACTGTTGTATTCAATCCCGATGCTATTTCTGTGTTTCATCAACATTCTGATAGTCCACAGATTACAGAATGCCTCCAGATGTGCATCCAAAACTACTACTGATATTCCACAGAAGGATAAAAAAAAGACTGTTTGAGACATTACTCCCATGGAGGAAAGTGCTCATGGTGACTGTTGTATTCAATATCGATGCTATTTCTGTGTTTCATCAACACTCTGATAGTCCACAGATTACAGAATGCCTCCAGATGTGCATCCGAAACTACTACTGGTCTTCCATGGAAGGATAAAAAAAAGACTGTTTGAGACATTACTCCCATGGAGGAAAGTGCTCATGGTGACTGTTGTATTCAATTACGATGTAATTTCTGTATTTCATCAACACTCTGATAGTCCACAGAGTACAGAATGACTCCAGATGTGCATCGGAAACTACCACTGGTCTTCCAGGGAACGATCAAAGCGTAGTCTGTTTGAGACATTACTCCCATGGAGGAAAGTGCGCATGGTGACTGTTGTATTCAATCCCGATGCTATTTCTGTGTTTCATCAACACTCTGATAGTCCACAGAATACAGAATGCCTCCAGATGTGCATCGGAAACTACTACTGGTCTTCGTGGGAACGATCAAAGCGTAGACTGTCTGAGACATTACTCCCATGGAGGAAAGTGCGCATGGTGCCTGTTGTATTCAATCCCGATGCTATTTCTGTGTTTCATCAACACTCTGATAGTCCACAGATTACAGAATGCCTCCAGATGTGCATCCGAAACTACTACTGGTCTTCCTGGGAAGGATAAAAAAAAGACTGTTTGAGACATTACTCCCATGCAGGAAAGTGCTCATGGTGACTGTTGTATTCAATCCTGATGTAATTTCTGTATTTCATCAACACTCTGATAGTCCACAGATTACTGAATGACTCCAGATGTGCATCGGAAACTACCACTGGTCTTCCAGGCAACGATCAAAGCGTAGACTGTCTGAGACATTACTCCCATGGAGGAAAGTGCGCATGGTGCCTGTTGTATTCAATCCCGATGCTATTTCTGTGTTTTATCAACATTCTGATAGTCCACAGATTACAGAATGCCTCCACATGTGCATCCAAAACTACTACTGATATTCCACGGAAGGATAAAGAAAAGACTGTTTGAGACATTACTCCCATGGAGGAAAGTGCTCATGGTGACTGTTGTATTCAATCATGATGTAATTTCTGTATTTCATCAACACTCTGATAGTCACAGATTACAGAATGACTCCAGATGTGCATCGGAAACTACCACTGGTCTTCCAGGGAACGATCAAAGCGTAGACTAATTGAGACATTACTCCCTTTGGAGGAAAGTGCGCATGGTGACTGTTGTATTCAATCCCGATGCTATTTCTGTGTTTCATCAACACTCTGATAGTCCACAAAATACAGAATGCCTCCAGATGTGCATGGGAAACTACTACTGGTCTTCCTGGGAACGATCAAAGCGTAGACTGTCTGAGACATTACTTCCATGGAGAAAAATGCGCATGGTGACTGTTGTTACTCAATCCCGATGCAATTTCTGTGTTTCATCAAAAGTCTGATTCTCCACATATTACAGAATGCCTCCAGATATGCATCGGAAACTACTACTATTCTTCCAGGGAACGATCAAAGCGCAGACTGTTAGAGACACTACTCCCATGGAGGAAAGTGCGCATGGTGACTTTTGTATTCAATCCCGATGCAATTTCTGTGTTTCATCAACAGTCTGATATTCCACAGATTACAGAATGCCTCCAGATGTGCATCCGAAACTACTACTGGTCTTCCAGGGAACGATCAAAGCGTAGACTGTTTGAGACATTACTCCCATGCAGGAATGTGCGCATGGTGACTGTTGTATTCAATCCCGATGCTATTTCTTTGTTTCATCAACACTCTGACAGTCCACAGATTACAGAATGCCTGCACATGTGCATCCGAAACTACTACTGGTCTTCCAGGGAACGATAAAATAAAGACTATTTGAGACATTACTCCCATGGAGGAAAGTGCTCATGGTGACCATTGTATTCAATCCCGATGTAATTTCTGTGTTTCATCAACACTCTGATAGTCCGCAGATTACAGAATGCCTCCAGATGTGTATCGGAAACTACTACTGGTCTTCCAGGGAACGATCGAAGCGTAGACTGTTTGAGACATTACTCCCATGGAGGAAAGTGCCCGTGGTGACTGTTGTATTAAATCCCGATGCATTTTCTGTGTTTCATCAACACTCTGATAGTCCACAGATTACAGATTGTCTCCAGATGTGCATCGGAAACTTCTACTGGTCTTCCAGGGAACGATCGAAGCGTAGACTGTTTGAGACATTACTCCCATGGAGGAAAGTGCCCGTGGTGACTGTTGTATTAAATCCCGATGCATTTTCTGTGTTTCATCAACACTCTGATAGTCCACAGATTACAGATTGTCTCCAGATGTGCATCGGAAACTTCTACTGGTCTTCCTGGGAACGATCAAAGCGTAGACTGTTTCAGACGTTATTCCCATGGAGGAAATTGCGCATGGTGACTGTTATACTCAATCCCGATGCAATTTCTGTGATTCATCACCACTTTGAAGGACCACAGATTTTAGAATGCCACCAGATGTGCATCGGAAACTACTACTGGTCTTCCAGGGAACGATCAAAGGGTAGCCTGTTTGAGAATTACTCCTATGGAGGAAAGTTCGGATGGTGACTGTTGTATTCACACCCGATGCAATTTCAGTGTTTAATCAACACTTTGAAGGTCCACAGATTACAGAATGCATCCAGATGTGCAACGGAAACTACTACTGGTCTTCCAGGGAACGATTAAAGCGTAGACTGTTTCAGACATTACTCCTATGGAGGAAAGTGCGCATGGTGACTGTTGTATTCAATCCCGAGGCAATTTCTGTGATTCGTCAACACTTTGAAGGTCCACAGATCACAGAATGCCTCCAGATGTGCATCGGAAACTACTACTGGTCTAACAGGGAACGATCAAAACGTACACTGTTTGAGACATTACTCCCATGGAGGAAAGTGCGCATGGTGACTGTTGTATTCAATCCCGATGCAATTTCTGTGTTTCATCAACACTCTGATAGTCCACAGAATACAGAACGACCCCATATGTCCATTGGAAACTACTACTGGTCTTCCAGGGAACGATCAAAATGTAGACTGTTTGAGAATTACTCCCATGGAGGTAAGAGCGGATGGTGACTGTTGTATTCAGTCCAGATGCAATTTCTGTGTTTCATCAACACTTAGTAGGTCCACAGATTACTAAATGACTCCAGATGTGCATCGGAAACTACTACTGGTCTTCCATTGAACGATTAAAGCGTAGACTGTTTCAGACATTACTCCCATGGAGGTAAGTGCGCATGGTGACTGTTGTATTCAATCCCGAGGCAATTTCTGTGATTCATCAACACTCTGATAGTCCACAGATTACAGAATGCCTCCAGATGTGCATCGGTAACTACTACTGGTCTTCCTGGGAACGATCAAAGCGTAGACTGTCTGAGACATTACTCCCATGGAGGAAAGTGCGCATGGTGACTGTTGTATTCAATCCCGATGCTATTTCTGTGTTTCATCAGCACTCTGATAGTCCACAGATTACAGAATGCCTCCAGATGTGCATCCGAAACTACTACTGGTCTTCCAGGGAAGGATAAAAAAAAAGACTGTTTGAGACATTACTCCCATGGAGGAAAGTGCTCATGGTGACTGTTGAATTCAATCCCGATGTAATTTCTGTATTTCATCAACACTCTGATAGTCAACAGTTTACAGAATGACTCCAGATGTGCATCGGAAACTACAACTGGTCTTCCAGGGAACGATCAAAGCGTAGACTGTCCGAGACATTACTTCCATGAAGGAAAGTGCGCATGGTGACTGTTGTATTCAATCCCGATGCTATTTCTGTGTTTCATCAACACTCTGATAGTCCACAGATTACAGAATGCCTCCAGATGTGCATCCGAAACTACTACTGGTCTTCCATGGAAGGATAAAAAAAAGACTGTTTGAGACATTACTCCCATGGAGGAAAGTGCTCATGGTGACTGTTGTATTCCATCCCGATGTAATTTCTGTATTTCATCAACACTCTGATAGTCCACAGAGTACAGAATGACTCCAGATGTGCATCGGAAACTACCACTGGTCTTCCAGGGAACGATCAAAGCGTAGACTGTTTGACACATTACTCCCATGGAGGAAAGTGCGCATCGTGACTGTTGTATTCAATCCCGATGCTATTTCTGTGTTCCATCAACACTCTGATAGTCCACAGAATACAGAATGCCTCCAGATGTGCATCGGAAACTACTACTGGTCTTCCTGGGAACGATCAAAGCGTAGACTGTCTGAGACATTACTTCCATGGAGGAAAGTGCGCATGGTGCCTGTTGTATTCAATCCCGATGCTATTTCTGTGTTTCATCAACACTCTGATAGTCCACAGATTACAGAATGCCTCCAGATGTGCATCCGAAACTACTACTGGTCTTCCTGGGAAGGATAAAAAAAAGACTGTTTGAGACATTACTCCCATGCAGGAAAGTGCTCATGGTGACTGTTGTATTCAATCCCGATGTAATTTCTGTATTTCATCAACACTCTGATAGTCCACAGATTACAGAATGACTCCAGATGTGCATCGGAAACTACCACTGGTCTTCCAGGCAACGATCAAAGCGTAGACTCTTTGAGACATTACTCCCATGGAGGAAAGTGCGCGTGGCGACTGTTGTATTCAATCCCGATGCTATTTCTGTGTTTCATCAACACACTGATAGTCCACAGAATACAGAATGCCTCCAGATGTGCATCGGAAACTACTACTGGTCTTCCTGGGAACGATCAAAGCGTAGACTGTCTGAGACATTACTCCCATGGAGGAAAGTGCGCATGGTGCCTGTTGTATTCAATCCCGATGCTATTTCTGTGTTTCATCAACATTCTGATAGTCCACAGATTACAGAATGCCTCCAGAGGTGCATCCAAAAGTACTACTGATATTGCACGGAAGGATAAAAAAAAAAGACTGTTTGAGACATTACTCCCATGGAGGAAAGTGCTCATGGTGACTGTTGTATTCAATCATGATGTAATTTCTGTATTTCATCAACACTCCGATAGTCCACAGATTACAGAATGACTCCAGATGTGCATCGGAAACTACCACTGGTCTTCCAGAGAACGATCAAAGCGTAGACTGTTTGAGACATTACTCCCTTTGGAGGAAAGTGCGCATGGTGACTGTTGTATTCAATCCCGATGCTATTTCTGTGTTTCATCAACACTCTGATAGTCCACAAAATACAAAATGCCTCCAGATGTGCATGGGAAACTACTACTGGTCTTCCTGGGAACGATCAAAGCGTAGACTGTCTGAGACATTACTTCCATGGAGAAAAGTGCGCATGGTGACTGTCGTTACTCAATCCCGATGCAATTTCTGTGTTTCATCAAAAGTTTGATTCTCCACATATTACAGAATGCCTCCAGATATGCATCGGAAACTACTACTGTTCTTCCAGGGAACGATCAAAGCGCAGACTGTTAGAGACACTACTCCCATGGAGGAAAGTGCGCATGGTGACTTTTGTATTCAATCCCGATGCAATTTCTGTGTTTCATCAACAGTCTGATATTCCACAGATTACAGAATGCCTCCAGATGTGCATCCGAAACTACTACTGGTCTTCCAGGGAACGATCAAAGCGTAGACTGTTTGAGACATTACTCCCATGCAGGAATGTGCGCATGGTGACTGTTGTATTCAATCCCGATGCTATTTCTGTGTTTCATCAACACACTGATAGTCCACAGAATACAGAATGCCTCCAGATGTGCATCGGAAACTACTACTGGTCTTCCTGGGAACGATCAAAGCGTAGACTGTCTGAGACATTACTCCCATGGAGGAAAGTGCGCATGGTGCCTGTTGTATTCAATCCCGATGCTATTTCTGTGTTTCATCAACACTCTGATAGTCCACAGATTACAGAATGCCTCCAGATGTGCATCCGAAACTACTACTGGTCTTCCATGGAAGGATAAAAAAAAGACTGTTTGAGACATTACTCCCATGGAGGAAAGTGCTCATGGTGACTGTTGTATTCCATCCCGATGTAATTTCTGTATTTCATCAACACTCTGATAGTCCACAGAGTACAGAATGACTCCAGATGTGCATCGGAAACTACCACTGGTCTTCCAGGGAACGATCAAAGCGTAGACTGTTTGACACATTACTCCCATGGAGGAAAGTGCGCATCGTGACTGTTGTATTCAATCCCGATGCTATTTCTGTGTTCCATCAACACTCTGATAGTCCACAGAATACAGAATGCCTCCAGATGTGCATCGGAAACTACTACTGGTCTTCCTGGGAACGATCAAAGCGTAGACTGTCTGAGACATTACTTCCATGGAGGAAAGTGCGCATGGTGCCTGTTGTATTCAATCCCGATGCTATTTCTGTGTTTCATCAACACTCTGATAGTCCACAGATTACAGATTGTCTCCAGATGTGCATCGGAAACTTCTACTGGTCTTCCAGGGAACGATCGAAGCGTAGACTGTTTGAGACACTACTCCCATGGAGGAAAGAGCCCGTGGTGACTGTTGTATTAAATCCCGATGCATTTTCTGTGTTTCATCAACACTCTGATAGTCCACAGATTACAGATTGTCTCCAGATGTGCATCGGAAACTTCTACTGGTCTTCCTGGGAACGATCAAAGCGTAGACTGTTTCAGACGTTATTCCCATGGAGGAAATTGCGCATGGTGACTGTTATACTCAATCCCGATGCAATTTCTGTGATTCATCACCACTTTGAAGGACCACAGATTTTAGAATGCCACCAGATGTGCATCGGAAACTACTACTGGTCTTCCAGGGAACGATCAAAGGGTAGCCTGTTTGAGAATTACTCCTATGGAGGAAAGTTCGGATGGTGACTGTTGTATTCACACCCGATGCAATTTCAGTGTTTAATCAACACTTTGAAGGTCCACAGATTACAGAATGCATCCAGATGTGCAACGGAAACTACTACTGGTCTTCCAGGGAACGATTAAAGCGTAGACTGTTTCAGACATTACTCCTATGGAGGAAAGTGCGCATGGTGACTGTTGTATTCAATCCCGAGGCAATTTCTGTGATTCGTCAACACTTTGAAGGTCCACAGATCACAGAATGCCTCCAGATGTGCATCGGAAACTACTACTGGTCTAACAGGGAACGATCAAAACGTACACTGTTTGAGACATTACTCCCATGGAGGAAAGTGCGCATGGTGACTGTTGTATTCAATCCCGATGCAATTTCTGTGTTTCATCAACACTCTGATAGTCCACAGAATACAGAACGACCCCATATGTCCATTGGAAACTACTACTGGTCTTCCAGGGAACGATCAAAATGTAGACTGTTTGAGAATTACTCCCATGGAGGTAAGAGCGGATGGTGACTGTTGTATTCAGTCCAGATGCAATTTCTGTGTTTCATCAACACTTAGTAGGTCCACAGATTACTAAATGACTCCAGATGTGCATCGGAAACTACTACTGGTCTTCCATTGAACGATTAAAGCGTAGACTGTTTCAGACATTACTCCCATGGAGGTAAGTGCGCATGGTGACTGTTGTATTCAATCCCGAGGCAATTTCTGTGATTCATCAACACTCTGATAGTCCACAGATTACAGAATGCCTCCAGATGTGCATCGGTAACTACTACTGGTCTTCCTGGGAACGATCAAAGCGTAGACTGTCTGAGACATTACTTCCATGGAGGAAAGTGCGCATGGTGCCTGTTGTATTCAATCCCGATGCTATTTCTGTGTTTCATCAACACTCTGATAGTCCACAGATTACAGAATGCCTCCAGATGTGCATCCGAAACTACTACTGGTCTTCCTGGGAAGGATAAAAAAAAGACTGTTTGAGACATTACTCCCATGCAGGAAAGTGCTCATGGTGACTGTTGTATTCAATCCCGATGTAATTTCTGTATTTCATCAACACTCTGATAGTCCACAGATTACAGAATGACTCCAGATGTGCATCGGAAACTACCACTGGTCTTCCAGGCAACGATCAAAGCGTAGACTCTTTGAGACATTACTCCCATGGAGGAAAGTGCGCGTGGCGACTGTTGTATTCAATCCCGATGCTATTTCTGTGTTTCATCAACACACTGATAGTCCACAGAATACAGAATGCCTCCAGATGTGCATCGGAAACTACTACTGGTCTTCCTGGGAACGATCAAAGCGTAGACTGTCTGAGACATTACTCCCATGGAGGAAAGTGCGCATGGTGCCTGTTGTATTCAATCCCGATGCTATTTCTGTGTTTCATCAACATTCTGATAGTCCACAGATTACAGAATGCCTCCAGAGGTGCATCCAAAAGTACTACTGATATTGCACGGAAGGATAAAAAAAAAAGACTGTTTGAGACATTACTCCCATGGAGGAAAGTGCTCATGGTGACTGTTGTATTCAATCATGATGTAATTTCTGTATTTCATCAACACTCCGATAGTCCACAGATTACAGAATGACTCCAGATGTGCATCGGAAACTACCACTGGTCTTCCAGAGAACGATCAAAGCGTAGACTGTTTGAGACATTACTCCCTTTGGAGGAAAGTGCGCATGGTGACTGTTGTATTCAATCCCGATGCTATTTCTGTGTTTCATCAACACTCTGATAGTCCACAAAATACAAAATGCCTCCAGATGTGCATGGGAAACTACTACTGGTCTTCCTGGGAACGATCAAAGCGTAGACTGTCTGAGACATTACTTCCATGGAGAAAAGTGCGCATGGTGACTGTCGTTACTCAATCCCGATGCAATTTCTGTGTTTCATCAAAAGTTTGATTCTCCACATATTACAGAATGCCTCCAGATATGCATCGGAAACTACTACTGTTCTTCCAGGGAACGATCAAAGCGCAGACTGTTAGAGACACTACTCCCATGGAGGAAAGTGCGCATGGTGACTTTTGTATTCAATCCCGATGCAATTTCTGTGTTTCATCAACAGTCTGATATTCCACAGATTACAGAATGCCTCCAGATGTGCATCCGAAACTACTACTGGTCTTCCAGGGAACGATCAAAGCGTAGACTGTTTGAGACATTACTCCCATGCAGGAATGTGCGCATGGTGACTGTTGTATTCAATCCCGATGCTATTTCTGTGTTTCATCAACACACTGATAGTCCACAGAATACAGAATGCCTCCAGATGTGCATCGGAAACTACTACTGGTCTTCCTGGGAACGATCAAAGCGTAGACTGTCTGAGACATTACTCCCATGGAGGAAAGTGCGCATGGTGCCTGTTGTATTCAATCCCGATGCTATTTCTGTGTTTCATCAACACTCTGATAGTCCACAGATTACAGAATGCCTCCAGATGTGCATCCGAAACTACTACTGGTCTTCCATGGAAGGATAAAAAAAAGACTGTTTGAGACATTACTCCCATGGAGGAAAGTGCTCATGGTGACTGTTGTATTCCATCCCGATGTAATTTCTGTATTTCATCAACACTCTGATAGTCCACAGAGTACAGAATGACTCCAGATGTGCATCGGAAACTACCACTGGTCTTCCAGGGAACGATCAAAGCGTAGACTGTTTGACACATTACTCCCATGGAGGAAAGTGCGCATCGTGACTGTTGTATTCAATCCCGATGCTATTTCTGTGTTCCATCAACACTCTGATAGTCCACAGAATACAGAATGCCTCCAGATGTGCATCGGAAACTACTACTGGTCTTCCTGGGAACGATCAAAGCGTAGACTGTCTGAGACATTACTTCCATGGAGGAAAGTGCGCATGGTGCCTGTTGTATTCAATCCCGATGCTATTTCTGTGTTTCATCAACACTCTGATAGTCCACAGATTACAGATTGTCTCCAGATGTGCATCGGAAACTTCTACTGGTCTTCCAGGGAACGATCGAAGCGTAGACTGTTTGAGACACTACTCCCATGGAGGAAAGTGCCCGTGGTGACTGTTGTATTAAATCCCGATGCATTTTCTGTGTTTCATCAACACTCTGATAGTCCACAGATTACAGATTGTCTCCAGATGTGCATCGGAAACTTCTACTGGTCTTCCTGGGAACGATCAAAGCGTAGACTGTTTCAGACGTTATTCCCATGGAGGAAATTGCGCATGGTGACTGTTATACTCAATCCCGATGCAATTTCTGTGATTCATCACCACTTTGAAGGACCACAGATTTTAGAATGCCACCAGATGTGCATCGGAAACTACTACTGGTCTTCCAGGGAACGATCAAAGGGTAGCCTGTTTGAGAATTACTCCTATGGAGGAAAGTTCGGATGGTGACTGTTGTATTCACACCCGATGCAATTTCAGTGTTTAATCAACACTTTGAAGGTCCACAGATTACAGAATGCATCCAGATGTGCAACGGAAACTACTACTGGTCTTCCAGGGAACGATTAAAGCGTAGACTGTTTCAGACATTACTCCTATGGAGGAAAGTGCGCATGGTGACTGTTGTATTCAATCCCGAGGCAATTTCTGTGATTCGTCAACACTTTGAAGGTCCACAGATCACAGAATGCCTCCAGATGTGCATCGGAAACTACTACTGGTCTAACAGGGAACGATCAAAACGTACACTGTTTGAGACATTACTCCCATGGAGGAAAGTGCGCATGGTGACTGTTGTATTCAATCCCGATGCAATTTCTGTGTTTCATCAACACTCTGATAGTCCACAGAATACAGAACGACCCCATATGTCCATTGGAAACTACTACTGGTCTTCCAGGGAACGATCAAAATGTAGACTGTTTGAGAATTACTCCCATGGAGGTAAGAGCGGATGGTGACTGTTGTATTCAGTCCAGATGCAATTTCTGTGTTTCATCAACACTTAGTAGGTCCACAGATTACTAAATGACTCCAGATGTGCATCGGAAACTACTACTGGTCTTCCATTGAACGATTAAAGCGTAGACTGTTTCAGACATTACTCCCATGGAGGTAAGTGCGCATGGTGACTGTTGTATTCAATCCCGAGGCAATTTCTGTGATTCATCAACACTCTGATAGTCCACAGATTACAGAATGCCTCCAGATGTGCATCGGTAACTACTACTGGTCTTCCTGGGAACGATCAAAGCGTAGACTGTCTGAGACATTACTCCCATGGAGGAAAGTGCGCATGGTGACTGTTGTATTCAATCCCGATGCTATTTCTGTGTTTCATCAGCACTCTGATAGTCCACAGATTACAGAATGCCTCCAGATGTGCATCCGAAACTACTACTGGTCTTCCAGGGAAGGATAAAAAAAAAGACTGTTTGAGACATTACTCCCATGGAGGAAAGTGCTCATGGTGACTGTTGAATTCAATCCCGATGTAATTTCTGTATTTCATCAACACTCTGATAGTCAACAGTTTACAGAATGACTCCAGATGTGCATCGGAAACTACAACTGGTCTTCCAGGGAACGATCAAAGCGTAGACTGTCCGAGACATTACTTCCATGAAGGAAAGTGCGCATGGTGACTGTTGTATTCAATCCCGATGCTATTTCTGTGTTTCATCAACACTCTGATAGTCCACAGATTACAGAATGCCTCCAGATGTGCATCCGAAACTACTACTGGTCTTCCATGGAAGGATAAAAAAAAGACTGTTTGAGACATTACTCCCATGGAGGAAAGTGCTCATGGTGACTGTTGTATTCCATCCCGATGTAATTTCTGTATTTCATCAACACTCTGATAGTCCACAGAGTACAGAATGACTCCAGATGTGCATCGGAAACTACCACTGGTCTTCCAGGGAACGATCAAAGGGTAGACTGTTTGACACATTACTCCCATGGAGGAAAGTGCGCATCGTGACTGTTGTATTCAATCCCGATGCTATTTCTGTGTTCCATCAACACTCTGATAGTCCACAGAATACAGAATGCCTCCAGATGTGCATCGGAAACTACTACTGGTCTTCCTGGGAACGATCAAAGCGTAGACTGTCTGAGACATTACTTCCATGGAGGAAAGTGCGCATGGTGCCTGTTGTATTCAATCCCGATGCTATTTCTGTGTTTCATCAACACTCTGATAGTCCACAGATTACAGAATGCCTCCAGATGTGCATCCGAAACTACTACTGGTCTTCCTGGGAAGGATAAAAAAAAGACTGTTTGAGACATTACTCCCATGCAGGAAAGTGCTCATGGTGACTGTTGTATTCAATCCCGATGTAATTTCTGTATTTCATCAACACTCTGATAGTCCACAGATTACAGAATGACTCCAGATGTGCATCGGAAACTACCACTGGTCTTCCAGGCAACGATCAAAGCGTAGACTCTTTGAGACATTACTCCCATGGAGGAAAGTGCGCGTGGCGACTGTTGTATTCAATCCCGATGCTATTTCTGTGTTTCATCAACACACTGATAGTCCACAGAATACAGAATGCCTCCAGATGTGCATCGGAAACTACTACTGGTCTTCCTGGGAACGATCAAAGCGTAGACTGTCTGAGACATTACTCCCATGGAGGAAAGTGCGCATGGTGCCTGTTGTATTCAATCCCGATGCTATTTCTGTGTTTCATCAACATTCTGATAGTCCACAGATTACAGAATGCCTCCAGAGGTGCATCCAAAAGTACTACTGATATTGCACGGAAGGATAAAAAAAAAAGACTGTTTGAGACATTACTCCCATGGAGGAAAGTGCTCATGGTGACTGTTGTATTCAATCATGATGTAATTTCTGTATTTCATCAACACTCCGATAGTCCACAGATTACAGAATGACTCCAGATGTGCATCTGAAACTACCACTGGTCTTCCAGAGAACGATCAAAGCGTAGACTGTTTGAGACATTACTCCCTTTGGAGGAAAGTGCGCATGGTGACTGTTGTATTCAATCCCGATGCTATTTCTGTGTTTCATCAACACTCTGATAGTCCACAAAATACAAAATGCCTCCAGATGTGCATGGGAAACTACTACTGGTCTTCCTGGGAACGATCAAAGCGTAGACTGTCTGAGACATTACTTCCATGGAGAAAAGTGCGCATGGTGACTGTCGTTACTCAATCCCGATGCAATTTCTGTGTTTCATCAAAAGTTTGATTCTCCACATATTACAGAATGCCTCCAGATATGCATCGGAAACTACTACTGTTCTTCCAGGGAACGATCAAAGCGCAGACTGTTAGAGACACTACTCCCATGGAGGAAAGTGCGCATGGTGACTTTTGTATTCAATCCCGATGCAATTTCTGTGTTTCATCAACAGTCTGATATTCCACAGATTACAGAATGCCTCCAGATGTGCATCCGAAACTACTACTGGTCTTCCAGGGAACGATCAAAGCGTAGACTGTTTGAGACATTACTCCCATGCAGGAATGTGCGCATGGTGACTGTTGTATTCAATCCCGATGCTATTTCTGTGTTTCATCAACACTCTGACAGTCCACAGATTACAGAATGCCTGCACATGTGCATCCGAAACTACTACTGGTCTTCCAGGGAACGATAAAATAAAGACTATTTGAGACATTACTCCCATGGAGGAAAGTGCTCATGGTGACAATTGTATTCAATCAGGATGTAATTTCTGTGTTTCATTAACACTCTGATAGTCCGCAGATTACAGAATGCCTCCAGATGTGCATCGGAAACTACTACTGGTCTTCCATTGAACGATTAAAGCGTAGACTGTTTCAGACATTACTCCCATGGAGGTAAGTGCGCATGGTGACTGTTGTATTCAATCCCGAGGCAATTTCTGTGATTCATCAACACTCTGATAGTCCACAGATTACAGAATGCCTCCAGATGTGCATCGGTAACTACTACTGGTCTTCCTGGGAACGATCAAAGCGTAGACTGTCTGAGACATTACTCCCATGGGGAAAAGTGCGCATGTTGACTGTTGTTACTCAATCCCGATGCAATTTCTGTGTTTCATCAAAAGTCTGATTGTCCACAGATTACAGAATGCCTCGAGATATGCATCAGAAACTACTACTGTTCTTCCAGGAAACGATCAAAGCGCAGACTGTTTGAGACATTACTCCCATGGAGGAAAGTGCGCATGGTGAATTTTGTATTCAATCCCGATGCAATTTCTGTGTTTCATCAACAGTCTGATATTCCACAGATTACAGAATGCCTTTAGATGTGCATCCGAAACTACTACTGGTCTTCCAGGGAACGATCAAAGCGTAGACTGTTTGAGACATTACTCCCATGCAGGAATGTGCGCATTGTGACAGTTATATTCAATCCTGATGCTATTTCTGTGTTTCATCAACACTCTGACAGTCCACAGATTACAGAATGCCTCCACATGTGCATCCGAAACTACTACTGGTCTTCCAGGGAACGATAAAATAAAGACTATTTGAGACATTTCTCCCATGGAGGAAAGTGCTCATGGTGACAATTGTATTCAATCCCAAAGTAATTTCTGTGTTTCATCAACACTCTGATAGTCCACAGATTACAGAATGCCTCCAGATGTGTATCGGAAACTACTACTGGTCTTCCAGGGAACGATCAAAGCGTAGACTGTTTGAGACATTACTACCATGGAGGAAAGTGCCCGTGGTGACTGTTGTATTCAATCCCGATGCAATTTCTGTGTTTCATCAACACTCTGATAGTCCACAGATTACAGATTGTCTCCAGATGTGCTTCGGAAACTTCTACTGGTCTTCCTGGGAACGATCAAAGCGTAGACTGTTTCAGACGTTATTCCCATGGAGGAAATTGGGCATAGTGACTGTTATATTCAATCCCGATGCAATTTCTGTGATTCATCAACACTTTGAAGGTCCACAGATTACAGAATGCCTCCAGATGTGCATCGGAAACTACTACTGGTCTAACAGGGAACGATCAAAGCGTACACTGTTTGAGACATTACTCCCATGGAGGAAAGTGGGCATGGTGACTGTTGTATTCAATCCCGATGCAATTTCTGTGTTTCAACAACACTCTGATAGTCCACAGAATACAGAATGACCCCAGATGTCCGTTGGAAACTACTACTGGTCTTCCAGGGAACGATCAAAGGGTAGACTGTTTGAGAATTACTCCCATGGAGGAAAGAGCGGATGGTGACTGTTGTATTAGGTCCAGATGCAATTTCTGTGTTTCATCAACAGTTTGTAGGTCCTCAGATTACTAAATGACTCCAGATGTGCATCGGAAACTACTACTGGTCTTCCAGGGAACGATCAAAGCGTAAACTCTTTAAGACATTACTCCCATGGAGGAAAGTGCGCATGGTGACTGCTGTACTCAATCCCGATGCATTTTCTGTGTTTCATCAACACTCTGATAGTCCACAGATCAAAGAATGGCTCCAGATGTGCATCGGAAACTACTACTGGTCTTCCAGGGAACGATCAAAGCGTATACTGTTTGAGTCATTACTCCCATGGAGGAAAGTGCACATGGTGACTGTTGTAATCAATCCCGATGCAATTTCTGTGTTTCATCAAAAGTCTGATTGTCCACAGATTACAGAATGCCTCCATATGTGCATCGGAAGCTACTACTGGTCTTCCAGTGAACGATCAATGCGTGAACTCTTTAAGACATTACTCCCATGGAGGGAAGTGCGCATGGTGACTGTTGTATTCAATCCCGATGCAATTTCTATGTTTCATCAACACTCTGATAGTCCACAGATTACAGAATGCCTCCAGATGTGCATCGGAAACTACTACTGGTCTTAACGGGAACGATCAAATCGTAGACTGTTTGAGACATTACTCCCATGGAGGAAAGTGCGCATGGTGACTGTTGTATTCAATCCCGATGCTATTTCTGTGTTTCATCAACACTCTGATAGTCCACAGAATACAGAATGCCTCCAGATGTGCATCGGAAACTACTACTGGTCTTCCTGGGAACGATCAAAGCGTATACTGTCTGAGACATTACTCCCATGGAGGAAAGTGCGCATGGTGACTGTTGTATTCAATCCCGATGCTATTTCTGTGTTTCATCAACACTCTGATAGTCCACAAAATACAGAATGCCTCCAGATGTGCATGGGAAACTACTACTGGTCTTCCTGGGAACGATCAAAGCGTAGACTGTCTGAGACATTACTCCCATGGAGAAAAGTGCGCATGGTGACTGTTGTTACTCAATCCCGATGCAATTTCTGTGTTTCATCAAAAGTCTAATTCTCCACAGACTACAGAATGCCACCAGATGTGCATCCGGAACTACTACTGGTCTTCCAGGGAACGATAAAGGCGTAGACTGTTTGAGACATTACTCAAATGCAGGAATGTGCGCATGGTGACTGTTGTATTCAATCCCGATGCTATTTCTGTGTTTCATCAACACTCTGACAGTCCACAGATTACAGAATGCCTCCAGATATGCATCGGAAACTACTACTGTTCTTCCAGGGAACGATCAAAGCGCAGACTGTTTCAGACATTACTCCCATGGAGGAAAGTGCGCATGGTGACTTTTGTATTCCATCCCGATGCAATTTCTGTGTTTCATCAACAGTCTGATATTCCACAGATTACAGAATGCCTCCAGATGTGCATCCGAAACTACTACTGGTCTTCCAGGGAACGATCAAAGCGTAGACTGTTTGAGACATTACTCCCATGCAGTAATGTGCGCATTGTGACAGTTGTATTCAATCCTGATGCTATTTCTGTGTTTCATCAACACTCTGACAGTCCACAGATTACAGAATGCCTCCACATGTGCATCGGAAACTACTACTGGTCTAACAGGGAACGATCAAAGCGTAGCCTGTTTGAGAATTACTCCTATGTAGGAAAAATGCGCATGGTGACTGTTGTATTCAATCCCGATGCAATTTCTATGTTTCATGAACACACTGATAGTCCACAGATTTCAGAATGCCTCCAGATGTGCATCGGAAACTTCTACTGGTCTTCCTGGGAACGATCAAATCGTAGACTGTCTGAGAAATTACTCCCATGGAGAAAAGTGCGCATGGTGACTGTTGTACTCAATCCCGATGCAATTTCTGTGTTTCATCAACAGTCTGATTGTCCACAGATTACAGAATGCCTCCAGATGTGCATTAGAAACTACTACTGGTCTTCCAGGGAACGATAAAAAAAAAAGACTGTTTGAGACATTACTCCCATGGAGGAAAGTGCTCATGGTGACTGTTGTATTCAATCCCGATGTAATTTCTGTATTCATCAACACTCTGATAGTCCACAAATTACAGAATGACTCCAGATGTGCATCGGAAACTACTACTGGTCATCCTGGAACGATCAAAACGTAGCTTGTTTGAGAATTACTCCCATGGAGGAAAGTGCGGATGGTGACTGTTGTATTCACACCCGATGCAATTTCTGTGTTTCATCAACACTTTGTAGGTCCACAGATTACAGAATGCCTCCAGATGTGCATCGGAAACTACTACTGGTCTTCCTGGGAACCATCAAAGCGTAGACAGTCTGAGACATTACTCCCATGGAGGAAAGTTCGTATGGTGACTGTTGTATTCAATCCCAATGCAATTTCTGTGTTTCATCAACACTCTGATAGTCCACAGATTACAGAGTGCCTCCAGATGTGCATCGGAAACTAATACTGGTCTTCGTGGGAACGATCAAAGCGTAAACTCTTTAAGATATGACTCCCATGGAGGAAAGTGTGCATGGTGACTGCTGTACTCAATCCCGATGCAATTTCTGTGTTTCATCAACACTCTGATAGTCCACAGATTACAGAATGCCTCCAGATGTGAATCGGTAACTACTACTGGTCTTCCTGGGAACGATCAAAACGTAGACTGTCTGAGACATTACGCCCATGGAGGAAAGTGCGCATAATGACTGTTGTTTTCAATCCCAATGCAATTTCTGTGTTTCAACAACAGTCTGATAGTCCACAGATTACAGAATGCCTCCAGATGTGCATCGGAAACTACTACTGGTCTTCCAGGGAACGATCAAAGCCTAGACAGTTTGAGACATTACTCCCATGGAGGAAAATGCGCATGGTGACTGTTGTACTCAATCCCGATGCAATTTCTGTGTTTCATCAACAAAGATTACAGATTGTCCACAGATTACAGAATGATTCCAGATATGCATAGAAACTACTACTGGTCTTCCAGGGAACGATCAAAGCGTAGACTGTTTGAGACATTACTCCCATGGAGGGAAGTGGGCATGGTGAATTTTGTATTCAATCCCGATGCAATTTCTGTGTTTCATCAACAGTCTGATATGCCACAGATTACAGAATGCCTCCAGTGGTGCATCGGAATCTACTACTGGTCTTCCAGGGAACAATCAAAGCGTAGACTTTTGAGACATTACACCCATGAGGAAAGTGCGCATGGTGACTGTAGTATTCAGTCCCGATGCAATTTCTGTGATTCACCAACACTCTGATAGTCCACAGATTACATAATGCCTCCAGATGTGCATCGGAAACTATACTTGTCTTCCTGGGAACGATCAAAGCGTAGACTGTTTGAGACGTTACTCCCATGGAGGAAATTGTGCATGGTGACTGTTATATTCAATCCCGATGCAATTTCTGTGATTCATCAACACATTGACGGGCCACAGATTACAGAATGCAACCAGATGTGGATCGGAAAGTACTACTGGTCTTCCAGGGAACGATCAAAACGTAGCTTGTTTGAGAATTACTCCCATGGAGGTAAGCGCGGATGGTGCCTGTTGTATTACCACCCGATGCAATTTCTGTGTTTCATCAACACTTTGTAGGTCCACAGATTACAGAATGCCTCCAGATGTGCATCGGAAACTACTACTGGTCTTCCTGGGAACGATCAAAGCGTAGGCTGTCTGAGACATTACTCCCATGGAGGAGAGTGCGCATGGTGACTGTTGTATTCATTCCCGATGCAATTTCTGGGTTTCATCAACACTCTGATAGTCCACAGATTACAGAATTCCTCCAGATGTGCATCGGAAACTACTACTGGTCTTCCAGGGAACGATCAAAGCGTAAACTCTTTCAGATATTACTCCCATGGAGGAAAGTGTGCATGGTGACTGCTGTATTCAATCCCGATGCATTTTGTGTGTTTCATCAACACTCTGATAGTCCACAGATTACAGAATGCCTCCAGATGTGCATCGGTAACTACTACTGGTCTTCCTGGGAACGACCAAAGCATACACTGTCTGAGACATTACTCCCATGGAGGAAAGTGCGCATGGTGACTGTTGTTTTCAATCCCGATGCAATTTCTGTGTTTCATCAACACTCAGATACTCCACAGATTACAGAACGCCTCCAGATGTGCATCAGTAACTACTACTGGTCTTCCTGGGAACGATCAAAGCGTAGACTGTCTGAGACATTACTCCCATGGAGGAAAGTGCGCATGGTGACTGTTGTTTTCAATCCCGATGCAATTTCTGTGTTTCATCAACAGTCTGATAGTCCACAGATTACAGGATGGCTCCAGATAGCATCTGAAACTATTACTGGTCTTCCAGGGAATGATCAAAGCGTAGTTCGTTTGAGACGTTACTTTTATGAAGGAAAATGCGCATGGTGACTGTTGTACTCAATCCCGATGCAATTTCTGTGTTTCATTAACACTCTGATAGTCCACAGATTACAGATTGTTTCCAGATGTGCAGCGGAAACTACTACTGGTCTTCCAGGTAACGATCAAAGCGTAGACTCTTAGAGACATTACCCCCATGGAGGAAAGTGATCATTGTGACTTCTCTATTCAATCCCGATGCAATTTCTGTGTTTCATAAACACTCTGACAGTCCACAGATTACAGAATGCCTCCAGATGTGCATCGGAAACTACCACTGGTCTTCCAGGGACGATCAAAGCGTAGACTGTTTGAGACATTACTCCCATGGAGGAAAGTGCGCGTGGTGACTGTTGTATTCACACCCGATGCAATTTCCCTGTTTCATTACACTTTGTAGGTCCACAGATTACAGAATGACTCCAGATGTCTAGCGGAAACTACTACTGGTCTTCCAGGGAACGATCAAAGCGTAGACTGTTTGAGACATTACACCCATGAGGAAAGTGTGCATGGTGATTGTTGTATTCAATCCCGATGCAATTTCTGTGTTTCATCAACACTCTGATAGTCCACAGATTACAGAATGCCTCCAGATGTGCATCGGAAACTACTACTGGTCTTCCAGGTAACGATCAAAGCGTAGCCTGTTTGAGAAATACTCTTATGGAGGAAAGTGCGGATGGTGACTGTTGTATTCACACCCGATGCAATTTCTGTGTTTCATTAACACTTTGTAGGTCCACAGATTACAGAATGACTCCAGATGTGTATCGGAAACTAGTACTGGTCCTCCAGGGGACGATCAAAGCGTAAACTCTTTAAGACATTACTCCCATGGAGGAAAGTGCGCATGGTGACTGCAGTACTCAATCCCGATGCATGTTCTGTGTTTCATCAACACTCTGATAGTCCACAGATTACAGAATGCCTCCAGATGTGCATCGGAAACTAGTACTGGTCTTCCTGGGAACGATCAAAGCGTAGACTGTGTGAGACATTACTCCCATGGAGGAAAGTGCGCATGGTGACTGTTGTTTTTAATTCCGATGATATTTCTGTGTTTCATCAACAGTCTGATAGTCCACAGATTACAGAATGCCTCCAGATGTGCATCGGAAACTACTACTGGTCTTCCAGGGAACGATCAAAGCGTAGACAGTTTGAGACATTACTCCCATGGAGGAAAATGCGCATGGTGACTGTTGTATTCAATCCCGATGCAATTTCTGTGTTCCATCAACAGTCTGATAGTCCACAGATTACAGAATGCCTCCAGATGTGCATCGGAAACTACTACTGGTCTTCCAGGGAACGATCAAAGCGTAGACTGTTTGAGACATTACTCCCATGGAGGAAAGTGCGCATGGTGACTGTTATATTCAATCCCGATGCAATTTCTGTTATTCATCAACACTTTGAAGGTCCACAGATTACAGGATGCCACCAGATGTGCATCGGAAACTACTACTGGTCTTCCAGGTAACGATCAAGGCGTAGCCTGTTTGAGAATTACTCCCATGGAGGAAAGTGCGGATGGCGACTGTTGTATTCACACCCGATGCAATTTCCCTGTTTCATTACACTTTGTAGGTCCACAGATTACAGAATGACTCCAGATGTGCATCGGAAACTACTACTGGTCTTCCAGGGAACGATCAAAGCGTAGACTGTTTGAGACATTACAACCATGAGGAAAGTGCGCATAGTGACTGTTGTATTCAGTCCCGATGCAATTTCTGTGTTTCACCAACACTCTGATAGTCCAGAGATTATAGAATGCGTCCAGATGTGCATCGGAAACTACTACTGGTCTTCCTGGGAACGATCAATTGTACACTGTCTGAGACATTACACCCATTGAGGAAAGTGCGCATGGTGACTGTTGTACTCAATCCCGATGCAATTTCTGTGTTTCATCTACAGTCTGATTGTCCACAGATTACAGAATGATTCCAGGTATGCATCGTAAACTACTACTGGTCTTCGAGGGAACGATTAAAGAGTAGACTGCTTCAGACGTTACTCCCATGGAGGAAATTGGGCATGGTGACTGTTATATTCAATCCCGATGCAATTTCTGTGATTCATCAACACTTTGAAGGTCCACAGATTACAGAATGCCACCAGATTTGCATAGGAAACTACTACTGGCCTTCCAGGCAACGATCAAAGCGTAGCCTGTTTGAGAAATACTCTTATGGAGGAAAGTGCTGATGGTGACTGTTGTATTCACACCCGATGCAATTTCTGTGTTTCATTAACACTTTGTAGGTCCACAGATTACAGAATGACTCCAGATGTGCATCGGAAACTAGTACTGGTCTTCCAGGGGACGATCAAAGCGTAAACTCTTTAAGACATTACTCCCATGGAGGAAAGTGCGCATGGTGACTGCAGTACTCAATCCCGATGCATGTTCTGTGTTTCATCAACACTCTGATAGTCCACAGATTACAGAATGCCTCCAGATGTGCATCGGAAACTAGTACTGGTCTTCCTAAGAACGATCAAAGCGTAGACTGTCTGTGACATTACTCCCATGGAGGAAAGTGCGCATGGTGACTGTTGTTTTCAATTCCGATGCAATTTCTGTGTTTCATCAACAGTCTGATAGTCCACAGATTACAGAATGCCTCCAGATGTGCATCGAAAACTACTACTGGTCTTCCAGGGAACGATCAAAGCGTAGACAGTTTGAGACATTACTCATATGGAGGAAAATGCGCATGGTGTCTGTTGTATTCAATCCCGATGCAATTTCTGTGTTCCATCAACAGTCTGATAGTCCACAGATTACAGAATACCTCCAGATGTGCATCGGAAACTACTACTGGTCTTGCAGGTAACGATCAAGGCGTAGCCTGTTTGAGAATTACTCCCATGGAGGAAAGTGCGGATGGCGACTGTTGTATTCACACCCGATGCAATTTCCCTGTTTCATTAACACTTTGTAGGTCCACAGATTACAGAATGACTCCAGATGTGCATCGGAAACTACTACTGGTCTTCCAGTTAACGATCAAAGCGTAGACTGTTTGAGACATTACAGCCATGAGGAAAGTGCGCATGGTGACTGTTGTATTTAGTCCCGATGCAATTTCTGTGTTTCACCAACACTCTGATAGTCCACAGATTACAGAATGCGTCCAGATGTGCATCGGAAACTACTACTGGTCTTCCTGGGAACGATCAAAGCGTAGACTGTCTGAGACATTACACCCATTGAGGAAAGTGCGCATGGTGACTGTTGTACTCAATCCCGATGCAATTTCTGTGTTTCATCTACAGTCTGATTGTCCACAGATTACAGAATGATTCCAGATATACATCGGAAACTACTACTGGTCTTCGAGGGAACGATTAAAGAGTAGACTGTTTCAGACGTTACTCCCATGGAGGAAATTGTGCATGGTGACTGTTATATTCAATCCCGATGCAATTTCTGTGATTCATCAACACATTGAAGGGCCACAGATTACAGAATGCCACCAGATGTGCATCTGAAAGTACTACTGGTCTTCCAGGGAACGATCAAAACGTAGCTTGTTTGAGAATTACTCCCATGGAGGAAAGTGCGGATGGTGACTGTTGAATTCACACCCATGCAATTTCTGTGTTTCATCAACACTTTGTAGGTCCACAAATTACAGAATGCCTCCAGATGTGCATCGGAAACTACTACTGGTCTTTCTGGGAACGACCAAAGCGTAGACTGTCTGAGACATTACTCCCATGGAGGAAAGTGCGCATGGTGACTGTTGTATTCAATCCCGATGCAATTTCTGTGTTTCATCAACACTCTGATAGTCCACAGATTACAGAATGCCTCCAGATGTGCATCGGAAACTACTACTGGTCTTCCTGGGAACGATCAAAGCGAAGACTGTCTGAGACATTACACCCATTGAGGACAGTGCGCATGGTGACAGTTGTACTCAATCCCGATGCAATTTCTGTGTTTCATCTACAGTCTGATTGTCCACAGATTACAGAATGATTCCAGATATGCATCGGAAACTACTACTGGTCTTCGAGGGAACGATCAAAGCGTAGACTGTTTGAGACATTACTCCCATGGAGGGAAGTGCGCATGGTGACTTTTGTATTCAATCCCGATGCAATTTCTGTGTTTCATCAACAGTCTGATATGCCACAGATTACAGAATGCCTCCAGTGGTGCATCGGAAACTACTACTGGTCTTCCAGGGAACGATCAAATCGTAGACTGTTTGAGACATTACTCCCACGCCTGAAAGTACGCATGGTGACTGTTGTATTTACTCCCGATGCAATTTCTGTGTTTCATCAACACTTTGTAGGTCCACAGATTACAGAATGACTCCAAATGTGCATCCGAAACTACCACAGGTCTTCCAGGGAACGATAAAAAAAAGACTGTTTGAGACATTACTCCCATGGAGGAAAGTGCTCATGGTGACTGGTGTATTCAATCCCGATGTAATTTCTGTATTTCATCAACACTCTGATAGTCCACAGATTACAGAATGCCTCCAGATGTGCTTCGGAAACTGCTACTGCTCTTCCTGGGGACGATCAAAGCGTAGACTGTCTGAGACATTACTCCCATGGAGGAAAGTGCGCTTGGTGACTGTTGTACAGAGTCCCGATGCAATTTCTGTGTTTCATCAACAGTCTGATTGTCCACAGATTACAGAATGCCTCCAGATGTGCATCGGGAAACTACTACTGGTCTTCCACGGAACGATCAAAGCGTAGTCTGTTTGAGACATTACTCCCATGGAGGAAAGTGCTCATTGTGACTGTTGTATTGAATCCCGATGCAATTTCTGTGCTTCATCAACACTCTGATAGTCCACAGATTACAGAATGCCTCCATATGTGCATCCGAAACTACTAGTGGTCTTCCAGGGAACGATAAAAAAAAGACTGTTTGAGACATTACTCCCATGGAGGAAAGTGCTCATGGTGACTGTTGTATTCAATCCCGATGTAATATCTGTATTTCATCAACACTCTGATAGTCCACAGATTACAGAATGCGTCCAGATGTGCATCGGAAACTACTACTGGTGTTCCAGGGAACGATCAAAGCGTAGACTGTTAGAGACATTACTCCCATGGAGGAAAGTGGGCATGGTGGCTGCTGTATACAATCCTGATGCAGATTCTGTGTTTCATCAACACTCTGATAGTCCACAGATTACAGAATGCCTCCAGATGTGCATCGGAAACTACCACTGGTCTTCCAGGGAACGATCAAAGCGTAGACTGTTTCAGACGTTACTCCCATGGAGGAAATTGGGCATGGTGACTGTTATATTCAATCCCGATGCAATTTCTGTGATTCATCAACACTTCCAAGTTCCACAGATTACAGAATGCCACCAGATGTGCATCGGAAACCATTACTGGTCTTCCAGGTAACGATCACAGCGTAACCTGTGTGAGAATTACTCCCATGGAGGAAAGTGCGGATGGTGACTGTTGTATTGAATCCCGATGCAATTTCCCTGTTTCATTAACACTTTGTAGGTCCACAGATTACAGAATGACTCCAGATGTGCATCGGAAACTACTACTGGTCTTCCAGGGGACGATCAAAGCGTAAACTCTTTAAGACATTACTCCCATGGAGGAAAGTGCGCTTTGGTGAATGCAGTACTCAATCCCGATGCATGTTCTGTGTTTCATCAACACTCTGATAGTCCACAGATTTCAGAATGCCTCCAGATGTGCATCGGAAACTACTACTGGTCTTCCTGGGAACGATCAAAGCGTAGACTGTCTGAGACATTACTCCCATGGAGGAAAAAGCGCATGGTGACTGTTGTATTCAATCCCGATGCAATTTCTGTGTTTCATCAACAAACTGATAGTCCACAGATTACAGAATGCCTCCAGATGTAGATCGGAAACTACTACTGGTCTTCCAGGGAACGATCAAAGCGTAGACAATTTGAGACATTACTCCCATGGAGGAAAATGCGCATGGTGACTGTTGTATTCAATCCCGATGCAATTTCTGTGTATCATCAACAGTCTGATAGTCCACAGATTACAGAATGCCACCAGATGTGCATCGGAAACTACTACTGATCTTCCTGAGAACGATCAAAGCGTAGACTGTCTGAGACATTACACCCATTGAGGAAAGTGGGCATGGTGACTGTTGTACTCAATCCCGATGCAATTTCTGTGTTTCATCTACAGTCTGATTGTCCACAGATTACAGAATGATTCCAGATATGCATCCGAAACTACTACTGACCTTCGAGGTAACGATCAAAGCGTAGACTGTTTGAGATATTACTCCCATGGAGGGAAGTGCGCATGGTGACTTTTGTATTCAATTCCGATGCAATTTCTGGGTGTCATCAACAGTCTGATATGCCACAGATTACAGAATGCCTCCAGTGGTGCATCGGAAACTACTACTGGTCTTCCAGGGAACGATCAAAGCGTAAACTCTTTCAGATATTACTCCCATGGAGGAAAGTGTGCATGGTGACTGCTGTATTCAATCCCGATGCATTTTGTGTGTTTCATCAACACTCTGATAGTCCACAGATTACAGAATGCCTCCAGATGTGCATCGGTAACTACTACTGGTCTTCCTGGGAACGACCAAAGCATACACTGTCTGAGACATTACTCCCATGGAGGAAAGTGCGCATGGTGACTGTTGTTTTCAATCCCGATGCAATTTCTGTGTTTCATTAACACTCTGATAGTCCACAGATTACAGATTGTTTCCAGATGTGCAGCGGAAACTACTACTGGTCTTCCAGGTAACGATCAAAGCGTAGACTCTTAGAGACATTACCCCCATGGAGGAAAGTGATCATTGTGACTTCTCTATTCAATCCCGATGCAATTTCTGTGTTTCATAAACACTCTGACAGTCCACAGATTACAGAATGCCTCCAGATGTGCATCGGAAACTACCACTGGTCTTCCAGGGACGATCAAAGCGTAGACTGTTTAAGACATTACTCCCATGGAGGAAAGTGCGCGTGGTGACTGTTGTATTCACACCCGATGCAATTTCCCTGTTTCATTACACTTTGTAGGTCCACAGATTACAGAATGACTCCAGATGTCTAGCGGAAACTACTACTGGTCTTCCAGGGAACGATCAAAGCGTAGACTGTTTGAGACATTACACCCATGAGGAAAGTGTGCATGGTGATTGTTGTATTCAATCCCGATGCAATTTCTGTGTTTCATCAACACTCTGATAGTCCACAGATTACAGAATGCCTCCAGATGTGCATCGGAAACTATTACTGGTCTTCCAGGGAATGATCAAAGCGTAGTTCGTTTGAGACGTTACTTTTATGAAGGAAAATGCGCATGGTGACTGTTGTACTCAATCCCGATGCAATTTCTGTGTTTCATTAACACTCTGATAGTCCACAGATTACAGATTGTTTCCAGATGTGCAGCGGAAACTACTACTGGTCTTCCAGGTAACGATCAAAGCGTAGACTCTTAGAGACATTACCCCCATGGAGGAAAGTGATCATTGTGACTTCTCTATTCAATCCCGATGCAATTTCTGTGTTTCATAAACACTCTGACAGTCCACAGATTACAGAATGCCTCCAGATGTGCATCGGAAACTACCACTGGTCTTCCAGGGACGATCAAAGCGTAGACTGTTTAAGACATTACTCCCATGGAGGAAAGTGCGCGTGGTGACTGTTGTATTCACACCCGATGCAATTTCCCTGTTTCATTACACTTTGTAGGTCCACAGATTACAGAATGACTCCAGATGTCTAGCGGAAACTACTACTGGTCTTCCAGGGAACGATCAAAGCGTAGACTGTTTGAGACATTACACCCATGAGGAAAGTGTGCATGGTGATTGTTGTATTCAATCCCGATGCAATTTCTGTGTTTCATCAACACTCTGATAGTCCACAGATTACAGAATGCCTCCAGATGTGCATCGGAAACTACTACTGGTCTTCCAGGTAACGATCAAAGCGTAGCCTGTTTGAGAAATACTCTTATGGAGGAAAGTGCGGATGGTGACTGTTGTATTCACACCCGATGCAATTTCTGTGTTTCATTAACACTTTGTAGGTCCACAGATTACAGAATGACTCCAGATGTGTATCGGAAACTAGTACTGGTCCTCCAGGGGACGATCAAAGCGTAAACTCTTTAAGACATTACTCCCATGGAGGAAAGTGCGCATGGTGACTGCAGTACTCAATCCCGATGCATGTTCTGTGTTTCATCAACACTCTGATAGTCCACAGATTACAGAATGCCTCCAGATGTGCATCGGAAACTAGTACTGGTCTTCCTGGGAACGATCAAAGCGTAGACTGTGTGAGACATTACTCCCATAGAGGAAAGTGCGCATGGTGACTGTTGTTTTTAATTCCGATGCAATTTCTGTGTTTCATCAACAGTCTGATAGTCCACAGATTACAGAATGCCTCCAGATGTGCATCGGAAACTGCTACTGGTCTTCCAGGGAACGATCAAAGCGTAGACAGTTTGAGACATTACTCCCATGGAGGAAAATGCGCATGGTGACTGTTGTATTCAATCCCGATGCAATTTCTGTGTTCCATCAACAGTCTGATAGTCCACAGATTACAGAATGCCTCCAGATGTGCATCGGAAACTACTACTGGTCTTCCAGGGAACGATCAAAGCGTAGACTGTTTGAGACATTACTCCCATGGAGGAAAGTGCGCATGGTGACTGTTATATTCAATCCCGATGCAATTTCTGTTATTCATCAACACTTTGAAGGTCCACAGATTACAGGATGCCACCAGATGTGCATCGGAAACTACTACTGGTCTTCCAGGTAACGATCAAGGCGTAGCCTGTTTGAGAATTACTCCCATGGAGGAAAGTGCGGATGGCGACTGTTGTATTCACAACCGATGCAATTTCCCTGTTTCATTACACTTTGTAGGTCCACAGATTACAGAATGACTCCAGATGTGCATCGGAAACTACTACTGGTCTTCCTGGGAACGATCAAAGCGTAGACTGTCTGAGACATTACTCCCATGGAGGAAAAAGCGCATGGTGACTGTTGTATTCAATCCCGATGCAATTTCTGTGTTTCATCAACAAACTGATAGTCCACAGATTACAGAATGCCTCCAGATGTAGATCGGAAACTACTACTGGTCTTCCAGGGAACGATCAAAGCGTAGACAATTTGAGACATTACTCCCATGGAGGAAAATGCGCATGGTGACTGTTGTATTCAATACCGATGCAATTTCTGTGTATCATCAACAGTCTGATAGTCCACAGATTACAGAATGCCACCAGATGTGCATCGGAAACTACTACTGATCTTCCTGAGAACGATCAAAGCGTAGACTGTCTGAGACATTACACCCATTGAGGAAAGTGGGCATGGTGACTGTTGTACTCAATCCCGATGCAATTTCTGTGTTTCATCTACAGTCTGATTGTCCACAGATTACAGAATGATTCCAGATATGCATCGGAAACTACTACTGGCCTTCGAGGTAACGATCAAAGCGTAGACTGTTTGAGATATTACTCCCATGGAGGGAAGTGCGCATGGTGACTTTTGTATTCAATTCCGATGCAATTTCTGGGTGTCATCAACAGTCTGATATGCCACAGATTACAGAATGCCTCCAGTGGTGCATCGGAAACTACTACTGGTCTTCCAGGGAACGATCAAATCGTAGACTGTTTGAGACATTACTCCCACGCAGGAAAGTACACATGGTGACTGTTGTATTCAATCCCGATGCAATTTCTGTGTTTCATTAACACTCTGATAGTCCACAGATTACAGATTGTTTCCAGATGTGCATCGGAAACTACTACTGGTCTTCCAGGGAACGATCAAAGCGTAGACTATTTGAGACATTACACCCATGAGGAAAGTGCGCATGGTGATTGTTGTATTCAATCCCGATGCAATTTCTGTGTTTCATCAACAATCTGATAGTCCACAGATTACAGATTGTCTCCAGATGTGCATCGGAAACTACTACTGGTCTTCCTGGGAACGATCAAAGCGTAGACTGTTTCAGACGTTACTCCCAGGGAGGAAAGTGTGCATGGTGACTGTTGTATTCAATCCCGATGCAATTTCTGTGTTTCATCAACAGTCTAATAGTCCACAGATTACAGAAGGCCTCCAGATGTGCATCGGAAACTACTATTGGTCTTCCAGGGAACGATCAAGCGAAGCCTGTTTGAGAATTACTCCCATGGAGGAAAGTGCGCATGGTGACTGTTCTATTCACTCCCGATGCAATTTCTGTGTTTCATCAACACTTTGTAGGTCCACAGATTACAGAATGACTCCAGATGTGCATCCGAAACTACTACTGGTCTTCCAGGGAACGATAAAAAAAAAGACTGTTTGAGACATTACCCCCATGGAGGAAAGTGCTCATGGTGACTGTTGTATTCAATCCCGATGTAATTTCTGTATTTCATCAACACTCTGATAGTCCACAGATTATAGAATGCCTCCAGATGTGCATCGCAAACTACTACTGGTCTTCCACGGAACGATCAAAGCGTAGTCTGTTTGAGACATTACTCCCATGGAGGAAAGTGCGCATTGTGACTGTTGTATTGAATCCCGATGCAATTACTGTGCTTCATCAACACTCTGATAGTCCACAGATTACAGAATGCCTCCAGATGTGTATCCGAAACTACTAGTGGTCTTCCAGGGAACAATAAAAAAAAGACTGTTTGAGACATTACTCCCATGGAGGAAAGTGCTCATGGTGACTGTTGTATTCAATCCCGATGTAATTTCTGTATATCATCAACCCTCTGATAGTCCACAAATTACAGAATGCGTCCAGATGTGCATCGGAAACTACTACTGGTCTTCCAGGGAACGATCAAAGCGTAGACTGTTAGAGACATTACTCCCATAGGGGAAAGTGGGCATGGTGGCTGCTGTATACTATCCTGATGCAGATTCTGTGTTTCATCAACACTCTGATAGTCCACAGATTACAGAATGCCTCCAGATGTGCATCGGAAACTACCACTTGGTCTTCCAGGGAACGATCAAAGCGTAGACTGTTTCAGACGTTACTCCCATGGAGGAAATTGGGCATGGTGACTGTTATATTCAATCCCAATGCAATTTCTGTGATTCATCAACACTTCGAAGTTCCACAGATTACAGAATGCCACCAGATGTGCATCGGAAACTACTACTGCTCTTCCAGGTAACGATCAAAGCGTAGCCTGTTTGAGAATTACTCCCATGGAGGAAAGTGCGGATGGTGACTGTTGTATTCACACCCGATGCAATTTCCCTGTTTCATTAACTCTTTGTAGGTCCACAGATTACAGAATTACTCCAGATGTGCATCGGAAACTACTACTGGTCTACCTGGGGACGATCGAAGCGTAGACTGTCTGAGACATTACTCCCATGGTGGAAAGTGCGCATGGTGACTGTTGTACTCAATCCCGATGCAATTTCTGTGTTTCATCAACAGTCTGATTGTCCACAGATTACAGAATGATTCCAGATATGCATCGGAAACTACTACTGGTCTTCCAGGGAACGATCAAAGCGTAGACTGTTTGAGACATTACTCCCATGGAGGAAAGAGGGCCTGGTGACTGTTGTATTCAATCCCGATGCAATTTCTGTGTTTCATCAACACTCTGATAGTCCACAGATTACAGAATGCCTCCAGATGTGCATGGGAAACTACTACTGGTCTTCCTGGGAACGATCAAAGCGTAGACTGTCTGAAACATTACTCCCTTGGATGAAAGTCTTCATGGTGACTGTTGTATTCAATCCCGATGCAATTTCTGTGTTTCATCAACAGTCTGATTGTCCACAGACTACAGAATGCCTCCAGATGTGCATCGGAAACTACTACTGGTCTTCCAGGGAACAATCAAAGCGTAGACTGTTTGAGACATTACTCCCATGGAGGAAAGTTCGGATGGTGACTGTTGTATTCACACCCGATGCAATATCTGTGTTTCATCAACACTTTGAAGGTCCACAGATTACAGAATGCCTCCAGATGTGCATCGGAAACTACTACTGGTCTTCCAGGGAACGATCAAAGCATAGACTGTTTGAGAAATTACTCCCATGCAGGAATGTGCGCATGGTGACTGTTGTATTCAAACCCGATGCTATTTCTGAGTTTCATCAACACTCTGATAGTCCACAGATTACAGAATGCCTCCAGATGTGCATCCGAAACTACTACTGGTCTTCCAGGGAACGATAACAAAAAGACTGCTTGAGACATTACTCCCATGGAGGAAAGTGCTCATGGTGACAGGTGTATTCAACCCCGATGTAATTTCTGTGTTTCATCAACACTCTGATAGTCCACAGATTACAGAATGCCTCCAGATGTGCATCGGAAACTACTACTGGTCTTCCACGGAACGATCAAAGCGTAGTCTGTTTGAGACATTACTCCCATGGAGGAAAGTGCGGATGGTGACTGTTGTATTCAATCCCGATGTAATTTCTGTGTTTCATCAACAAACTGATAGTCCACAGATTACAGAATGCCTCCAGATGTGCATCGGAAACTACTACTGGTCTTCCAGGGAACGATCAAAGCGTAAATTCTTTAAGAGATTACTCCCATGGAGGAAAGTGCGCATGGTGACTGTTGTATTCAATCCCGATGCTTTTTCTGTGTTTCATCAACACTTTGGTAGTCCACAGATTACAGAATGCCTCCAGATGTGCATCGGAATCTACTACTGGTCTTCCTGGGAACGATCAAAGCGTATACTGTCTGAGCCATTACTCCCATGAATGGAAGTGCGCATGGTGGCTGTTGTTTTCAATTCCGATGCAATTTCTGTGTTTCATCAACAGTCTGATAGTCCACAGATTACAGCATGCCTCCAGATGTGCATCGGAAACTACTACTGGTCTTCCTGGGAACGATCAAAGCGTATACTGTCTGAGACATTACTCCCATGGAGGGAAGTGGGCATGGTGGCTGTTGTTTTCAATTCCGATGCAATTTCTGTGTTTCATCAACAGTCCGATAGTCCACAGATTACAGCATGCCTCCTGATGTGCATCGGAAACTACTACTGGTCTTCCAGGGATCGATCAAAGCGTAGACTGTTTGAGACATTACTCCCATGGAGGAAAGTGCGCATGGTGACTGTTGTATCAATCCCGATGCAAATTCTATGATTCATCAACACTCTGATAGTCCACAGATTTCAGAATGCCTCCAGATGTGCATCGGAAACTACTACTGGTCTTCCTGGGAACGATCAAAGCGTAGACTGTCTGAGACATTACTCCCATGGTGGAAAGTGCGCATGGTGACTGTTGTACTCAATCCCGATGCAATTTCTGTGTTTCATCAACAGTCTGATTGTCCACAGATTACAGAATGATTCCAGATATGCATCGGAAACTACTACTGGTCTTCCAGGGAACGATCAAAGCGTAGACTGTTTGAGACATTACTCCCATGGAGGAAAGAGGGCCTGGTGACTGTTGTATTCAATCCCGATGCAATTTCTGTGTTTCATCAACACTCTGATAGTCCACATATTACAGAATGCCTCCAGATGTGCATGGGAAACTACTACTGGTCTTCCTGGGAACGATCAAAGCGTAGACTGTCTGAAACATTACTCCCTTGGATGAAAGTCTTCATGGTGAATGTTGTATTCAATCCCGATGCAATTTCTGTGTTTCATCAACAGTCTGATTGTCCACAGACTACAGAATGCCTCCAGATGTGCATCGGAAACTACTACTGGTCTTCCAGGGAACAATCAAAGCGTAGACTGTTTGAGACATTACTCCCATGGAGGAAAGTTCGGATGGTGACTGTTGTATTCACACCCGATGCAATATCTGTGTTTCATCAACACTTTGAAGGTCCACAGATTACAGAATGCCTCCAGATGTGCATCGGAAACTACTACTGGTCTTCCAGGGAACGATCAAAGCATAGACTGTTTGAGAAATTACTCCCATGCAGGAATGTGCGCATGGTGACTGTTGTATTCAAACCCGATGCTATTTCTGAGTTTCATCAACACTCTGATAGTCCACAGATTACAGAATGCCTCCAGATGTGCATCCGAAACTACTACTGGTCTTCCAGGGAACGATAACAAAAAGACTGCTTGAGACATTACTCCCATGGAGGAAAGTGCTCATGGTGACAGGTGTATTCAACCCCGATGTAATTTCTGTGTTTCATCAACACTCTGATAGTCCACAGATTACAGAATGCCTCCAGATGTGCATCGGAAACTACTACTGGTCTTCCACGGAACGATCAAAGCGTAGTCTGTTTGAGACATTACTCCCATGGAGGAAAGTGCGGATGGTGACTGTTGTATTCAATCCCGATGTAATTTCTGTGTTTCATCAACAAACTGATAGTCCACAGATTACAGAATGCCTCCAGATGTGCATCGGAAACTACTACTGGTCTTCCAGGGAACGATCAAAGCGTAAATTCTTTAAGAGATTACTCCCATGGAGGAAAGTGCGCATGGTGACTGTTGTATTCAATCCCGATGCTTTTTCTGTGTTTCATCAACACTTTGGTAGTCCACAGATTACAGAATGCCTCCAGATGTGCATCGGAATCTACTACTGGTCTTCCTGGGAACGATCAAAGCGTAGACTGTCTGAGACATTACTCCCATGGTGGAAAGTGCGCATGGTGACTGTTGTACTCAATCCCGATGCAATTTCTGTGTTTCATTAACACTCTGATAGTCCACAGATTACAGATTGTTTCCAGATGTGCATCGGAAACTACTACTGGTCTTCCTGGGAACGATCAATGCGTAGACTGTCTGAAACATTACTCCCTTGGATGAAAGTCTTCATGGTGACTGTTGTATCAATCCCGATGCAATTTCTATGATTCATCAACACTCTGATAGTCCACAGATTACAGAATGCCTCCAGATGTGCATCGGAAACTACTACTGGTCTTCCTGGGAACGATCAAAGCGTAGACTGTCTGAGACATTACTCCCATGGTGGAAAGTGCGCATGGTGACTGTTGTACTCAATCCCGATGCAATTTCTGTGTTTCATCAACAGTCTGATTGTCCACAGATTACAGAATGATTCCAGATATGCATCGGAAACTACTACTGGTCTTCCAGGGAACGATCAAAGCGTAGACTGTTTGAGACATTACTCCCATGGAGGAAAGAGGGCCTGGTGACTGTTGTATTCAATCCCGATGCAATTTCTGTGTTTCATCAACACTCTGATAGTCCACAGATTACAGAATGCCTCCAGATGTGCATCGGAAACTACTACTGGTCTTCCAGGGAACAATCAAAGCGTAGACTGTTTGAGACATTACTCCCATGGAGGAAAGTTCGGATGGTGACTGTTGTATTCACACCTGATGCAATATCTGTGTTTCATCAACACTTTGAAGGTCCACAGATTACAGAATGCCTCCAGATGTGCATTGGAAACTACTACTGGTCTTCCAGGGAACGATCAAAGCATAGACTGTTTGAGAAATTACTCCCATGCAGGAATGTGCGCATGGTGACTGTTGTATTCAAACCCGATGCTATTTCTGAGTTTCATCAACACTCTGATAGTCCACAGATTACAGAATGCCTCCAGATGTGCATCGGAAACTACTACTGGTCTTCCAGGGAACGATTAAAGCGTAAATTCTTTAAGAGATTACTCCCATGGAGGAAAGTGTTCATGGTGACTGTTGTATTCAATCCCGATGCTTTTTCTGTGTTTCATCAACACTTTGGTAGTCCACAGATTACAGAATGCCTCCAGATGTGCATCGGAATCTACTACTGGTCTTCCTGGTAACGATCAAAGCGTAGACTGTCTGAGACATTACTCCCATGGAGGTAAGTGCGCATTGTGGCTGTTGTTTTCAATTCCGATGCAATTTCTGTGTTTCATCAACAGTCTGATAGTCCACAGATTACAGCATGCCTCCAGATGTGCATCGGAAACTACTAAAGGTCTTCCAGGGAACGATCAAAGCGTAGACAGTTTGAGACATTACTCATATGGAGGAAAATGCGCATGGTGACTGTTGTATTCAATCCCGATGCAATTTCTGTGTTCTATCAACAGTCTGATAGTCCACAGATTACAGAATGCCTCCAGATGTGCATCGGAAACTACTACTGGTCTTCCAGGGAACGATCAAAGCGTAGACTGTTTGAGACATTACTCCCATGGAGGAAAGTGCGCATGGTGACTGTCGTACTCAATCCCGATGCAATTTCTGTGTTTCATCAACAGTCTGATTGTCCACAGATTACAGAATGATTCCAGATATGCATCGGAAACTACTACTGGTCTTCCTGGGAACGATCAAAGCGTAGACTGTTTGAGACATTTCTCCCATGGAGGAAAGTGCGCATGCTGACTTTTGTATTCAATCCCGATGTAATTTCTGTGTTTCATCAACAGTCTGATATGCTACAGATTACAGAATGCCTCCAGTGTTGCATCGGAAACTACTACTGGTCTTCCAGGGAACGATCAAAGCGTACACTGTTTGCGACATTACTCCCACGCAGGAAAGTACGCATGGTGACTGTTGTATTCAATCCCGATGCTATTTCTGTGTTTCATCAACACTCTGATTGTCCACAGATTACAGAATGCCTCCAGATGTGCATCGGAAACTACTACTGGTCCTCAAGGAACGATCAAAGCGTAGACTGTTAGAGACATTACCCCCATGGAGGAAAGTGTTCATGGTGACTGCTGTATTCAATCCCGATGCATGTTCTGTGTTTCATCAACACTCTGATAGTCCACAGATTACAGAATGCCTCCATATGTGCATCGGAAACTACTACTGGTCTTGCAGGGGACGATCAAAGCGTAAACCCTTGAAGACATTACTCCCATGGAGGAAAGTGCGCATGGTGACTGTTGTATTCAATCCCGATGCAATTTCTGTGTTTCATCAACAAACTGATAGTCCACAGATTACAGAATGCCTCCAGATGTGCATCGGAAACTACTACTGGTCTTCCAGGGAACGATCAAAGCGTAAATTCTTTAAGAGATTACTCCCATGGAGGAAAGTGGGCATGGTGACTGCTGTATTCAATCCCGATGCTTTTTCTGTGTTTCATCAACACTCTGGTAGTCCACAGATTACAGAATGCCTCCAGATGTGCATCGGAAACTACTACTGGTCTTCCTGGGAACGATCAAAGCGTAGACTGTCTGAGACATTACTCCCATGGAGGGAAGTGCGCATGGTGGCTGTTGTTTTCAATTCCAATGCAATTTCTGTGTTTCATCAACAGTCTGATAGTCCACAGATTACAGCATGCCTCCAGATGTGCATCGGAAACTACTACTGGTCTTCCTGGGAACGATCAAAGCGTATACTGTCTGAGACATTACTCCCATGGAGGGAAGTGGGCATGGTGGCTGTTGTTTTCAATTCCGATGCAATTTCTGTGTTTCATCAACAGTCCGATAGTCCACAGATTACAGCATGCCTCCTGATGTGCATCGGAAACTACTACTGGTCTTCCAGGGAACGATCAAAGCGTAGACAGTTTGAGACATTACTCATATGGAGGAAAATGCGCATGGTGACTGTTGTATTCAATCCCGATGCAATTTCTGTGTTCCATCAACAGTCTGATAGTCCACAGAATACAGAATGCCTCCAGATGTGCATCGGAAACTACTACTGGTCTTCCAGGGAACGATCAAAGCGTAGACTGTTTGAGACATTACTCCCATGGAGGAAAGTGCGCATGGTGACTGTTGTACTCAATCCCGATGCAATTTCTGTGTTTCATCAACAGTCTGTTTGTCCACAGATTACAGAATGATTCCATATATGCATCGGAAACTACTACTGGTCTTCCAGGGAACGATCAAAGCGTAGACTGTTTGAGACATTACTCCCATGGAGGAAAGAGGGCCTGGTGACTGTTGTATTCAATCCCGATGCAATTTCTGTTTTTCATCAACACTCTGATAGTCCACAGATTACAGAATGCCTCCAGATGTGCATCGGAAACTACTACTGGTCTTTCTGGGAACGATCAAAGCGTAGACTGTCTGAAACATTACTCCCTTGGATGAAAGTCTTCATGGTGACTGTTGTATTCAATCCCGATGCAATTTCTGTGTTTCATCAACAGTCTGATTGTCCACAGATTACAGAATGCCTCCAGATGTGCATCCGAAACTACTACTGGTCTTCCAGGGAACGATCAAAGCGTAAATTCTTTAAGAGATTACTCCCATGGAGGAAAGTGCGCATGGTGACTGTTGTATTCAATCCCGATGCTTTTTCTGTGTTTCATCAACACTTTGGTAGTCCACAGATTACAGAATGCCTCCAGATGTGCATCGGAAACTACTACTGGTCTTCCACGGAACGATCAAAGCGTAGTCTGTTTGAGACATTACTCCCATGGAGGAAAGTGCGGATGGTGATTGTTGTATTCAATCCCGATGCAATTTCTGTGTTTCATCAACAAACTGATAGTCCACAGATTACAGAATGCCTCCAGATGTGCATCGGAAACTACTACTGGTCTTCCAGGGAACGATCAAAGCGTAAATTCTTTAAGAGATTACTCCCATGGAGGAAAGTGCGCATGGTGACTGTTGTATTCAATCCCGATGCTTTTTCTGTGTTTCATCAACACTTTGGTAGTCCACAGATTACAGAATGCCTCCAGATGTGCATCGGAATCTACTACTGGTCTTCCTAGGAACGATCAAAGCGTAGACTGTCTGAGACATTACTCCCATGGAGGTAAGTGCGCATTGTGGCTTTTGTTTTCAATTCCGATGCAATTTCTGTGTTTCATCAACAGTGTAATAGTCCACAGATTACAGCATGCCTCCAGATGTGCATCGGAAACTACTACTGGTCTTCCTGGGAACGATCAAAGCATATACTGTCTGAGACATTACTCCCATGGAGGGAAGTGCGCATGGTGGCTGTTGTTTTCAATTCCGACGCAATTTCTTTGTTTCATCAACAGTCCGATAGTCCACAGATTACAGCATGCCTCCAGATGTGCATCGGAAACTACTACTGGTCTTCCAGGGAACGATCAAAGCGTAGACAGTTTGAGACATTACTCATATGGAGGAAAATGCGCATGGTGACTGTTGTATTCAATCCCGATGCAATTTCTGTGTTCCATCAACAGTCTGATAGTCCACAGATTACAGAATGCCTCCAGATGTGCATCGGAAACTACTACTGGTCTTCCAGGGAGCGATCAAAGCGTAGACTGTTTGAGACATTTTTCCCATGGAGGAAAGTGCGCATGGTGACTGTTGTACTCAATCCCGATGCAATTTCTGTGTTTCATCAACAGTCTGATTGTCCACAGATTACAGAATGATTCCAGATATGCATCGGAAACTACTACTGGTCTTCCTGGGAACGATCAAAGCGTAGACTGTTTGAGACATTTCTCCCATGGAGGAAAGTGCGCATGATGACTTTTGTATTCAATCCCGATGTAATTTCTGTGTTTCATCAACAGTCTGATATGCCACAGATTACAGAATGCCTCCAGTGGTGCATCGGAAACTACTACTGGTCTTCCAGGGAACGATCAAAGCGTACACTGTTTGAGACATTACTCCCACGCAGGAAAGTACGCATGGTGACTGTTGTATTCAATCCCGATGCTATTTCTGTGTTTCATCAACAGTGTAATAGTCCACAGATTACAGCATGCCTCCAGATGTGCATCGGAAACTACTACTGGTCTTCCTGGGAACGATCAAAGCGTATACTGTCTGAGACATTACTCCCATGGAGGGAAGTGCGCATGGTGGCTGTTGTTTTCAATTCCGACGCAATTTCTTTGTTTCATCAACAGTCCGATAGTCCACAGATTACAGCATGCCTCCAGATGTGCATCGGAAACTACTACTGGTCTTCCAGGGAACGATCAAAGCGTAGACAGTTTGAGACATTACTCATATGGAGGAAAATGCGCATGGTGACTGTTGTATTCAATCCCGATGCAATTTCTGTGTTCCATCAACAGTCTGATAGTCCACAGATTACAGAATGCCTCCAGATGTGCATCGGAAACTACCACTGGTCTTCCAGGGAACGATCAAAGCGTAGACTGTTTCAGACGTTACTCCCATGGAGGAAATTGGGCATGGTGACTGTTATATTCAATCCCGATGCAATTTCTGTGATTCATCAAAACTTCGAAGGTCCACAGATTACAGAATGCCACCAGATGTGCATCGGAAACTACTACTGGTCTTCCAGGTAACGATCAAAGCGTAGCCTGTTTGAGAATTACTCCAATGGAGGGAAGTGCGGATGGTGACTGTTGTATTCACACCCTATGCAATTTCCCTGTTTCATTAACACTTTGTAGGTCCACAGATTACAGAATGACTCCAGATGTGCATCGGAAACTACTTCTGGTCTTCCAGGGGACGATCAAAGCGTAAACTCTTTAAGACATTACTCCCATGGAGGAAAGTGCGCATGGTGACTGCAGTACTCAATCCCGATGCATGTTCTGCGTTTCATCAACACTCTGATAGTCCACAGTTTACAGAATGCCTCCAGATGTGCATCGGAAACTACTAGTGGTCTTCCTGGGAACGATCAAAGCGTAGACTGTCTGAGACATTGCTCCCATGGAGGAAAGCGCGCATGGTGACTGTTGTATTCAATCCCGATGCAATTTCTGTGTTTCATCAACAAACTGATAGTCCACAGATTACAGAATGCCTCCTGATGTGCATCGGAAACTACTGCTGGTCTTCCAGGGAACGATCAAAGCGTAGACTGTTTGAGACATTACTCCCACGCAGGAAAGTACGCATGGTGTGTGTTGTATTCAATCCCGATGCAATTTCTGTGTTACATTAACACTCTGATAGTCCACAGATTACAGATTGTTTCCAGATGTGCATCGGAAACTACTACTGGTCTACCAGGGAACGATCAAAGCGTAGGCTATTTGAGACATTACACCCATGAGGAAAGTGCGCATGGTGATTGTTGTATTCAATCCCGATGCAATTTCTGTGTTTCATCAACACTCTGATAGTCCACAGATTACAGATTGTCTCCAGATGTGCATCGGAAACTACCACTGGTCTTCCTGGGAACGATCAAAGCGTAGACTGTTTCAGACGTCACTCCCAGGGAGGAAAGTGTGCTTGGTGACTGTTGTATTCAATCCCGATGCAATTTCTGTGTTTCATCAACAGTCTAATAGTCCACAGAATACAGAATGCCTCCAGATGTGCATCGGAAACTACTATTGGTCTTCCAGGGAACGATCAAAGCGAAGCCTGTTTGAGAATTACTCCCATGGAGGAAAGTGCGGATGGTGACTGTTGTATTCACTCCCGATGCAATTTCTGTGTTTCATCAACACTTTGTAGGTCCACAGATTACAGAGTGACTCCAGATGTGCATCCGAAACTACTACTGGTCTTCCAGGGAAGGATAAAAAAAAGACTGTTTGAGACATTACTCCCATGGAGGAAAGTGCTCATGGTAACTGTTGTATTCAATCCCGATGTAATTTCTGTATTTCATCAACACACTGATAGTCCTTACATTACAGAATGCCTCCAGATGTGCATCGGAAACTGCTACTGGTCTTCCTGGGAACGATCAAAGCGTAGACTGTCTGAGACATTACTCCCATGGAGGAAGGTGCGCATGGTGACAGGTGTACTGAATCCCGATGCAATTTCTGTGTTTCATCGACAGTCTGATTGTCCACAGATTACAGAATGCCTCCAGATGTGCATCGGAAACTACTACTGGTCTTCCACGGAAAGATCAAAGCGTAGTCTGTTTGAGACATTACTCCCATGGAGGAAAGTGCGCATTGTGACTGTTGTATTGAATCCCGATGCAGATTCTGTGTTTCATCAACACTCTGATAGTCCACAGATTACAGAATGCCTCCAGATGTGCATCGGAAACTACTACTGGTCTTCCTAGGAACGATCAAAGCGTAGACTGTCTGAGACATTACTCCCATGGGGGACAGTGCGTATGGTGACTGTTGTATTCAATCCCGATGCAATTTCTGTTTTTCATCAACAAACTGATAGTCCACAGATTACAGAATGCCTCCAGAAGTGCATCAGAAACTAGTACTGGTCTTCCAGGGAACGATCAAAGCGTAAATTCTTTAAGAGATTACTCCCATGGAGGAAAGTGCGCATGGTGACTGCTATATTCAATCCCGATGCTTTTTCTTGTGTTTCATCAACACTCTGGTAGTCCACAGATTACAGAATGCCTCCAGATGTGCATCGGAAACTACTACTGGTCTTCCTGGGAACGATCAAAGCGTATACTGTCTGAGACATTACTCCCATGGAGGGAAGTGCGCATGGTGGCTGTTGTTTTCAATTCCGATGCAATTTCTGTGTTTCATCAACAGTCCGATAGTCCACAGATTACAGCATGCCTCCAGATGTGCATCGGAAACTACTACTGGTCTTCCAGGGAACGATCAAAGCGTAGACAGTTTGAGACATTACTCATATGGAGGAAAATGCGCATGGTGACTGTTGTATTCAATCCCGATGCAATTTCTGTGTACCATCAACAGTCTGATAGTCCACAGATTACAGAATGCCTCCAGATGTGCATCGGAAACTACTACTGGTCTTCCAGGGAACGATCAAAGCGTAGACTGTTTGAGACATTACTCCCATGGAGGAAAGTGCGCATGGTGACTGTTGTATTCAATCCCGATGCAATTTCTATGATTCATCAACACTCTGATAGTCCACAGATTACAGAATGCCTCCAGATGTCCATCGGAAACTACTACTGGTCTTCCTGGGAACGATCAAAGCGTAGACTTTCTGAGACATTACTCCCATGGAGGAAAGTGCTCATGGTGACTGTTGTACTCAATCCCGATGCAATTTCTGGCTTCATCGACAGTCTGATTGTCCACAGATTACAGAATGATTCCAGATATGCATCGGAAACTACTACTGGTCTTCCAGGGAACGATCAAAGCGTAGACTGTTTGAGACATTACTCCCATGGAGGAAAGTGCGCATGGTCACTTTTGTATTCAATCCCGATGCAATTTCTGTGTTTCATCAACAGTCTGATATGCCACAGATTACAGAATGCCTCCAGTGGTGCATCGGAAACTAGTACTGGTCTTCCAGGGAACGATCCAAGCGTACACTGTTTGAGACATTACTCCCACGCAGGAATGTACGCATGGTGACTGTTGTATTCAATCCCGATGCTATTTCTGTGTTTCATCAACACTCTGATTGACAACAGATTACTGAATGCCTCCAGATGTGCATCGGAAACTACCACTGGTCTTCAAGGAAAGATCAAAGCGTAGACTGTTAGAGACATTACCCCCATGGAGGAAAGTGTTCATGGTGACTGCTGTATTCAATCCCGATGCAATTTCTGTGTTTCATAAACACTCTGACAGTCCACAGATTACAGAATGCCTCCAGATGTGCATCGGAAACTACCACTGGTCTTCCAGGGAACGATCAAAGCGTAGACTGTTTGAGACATTACTCCCATGGAGGAAAGAGGGCCTGGTGACTGTTGTATTCAATCCCGATGCAATTTCTGTGTTTCATCAACACTCTGATAGTCCACAGATTACAGAATGCCTCCAGATGTGCATCGGAAACTACCACTGGTCTTCCAGGGAACGATCAAAGCGTAGACTGTTTGAGACATTACTCCCATGGAGGAAAGAGGGCCTGGTGACTGTTGTATTCAATCCCGATGCAATTTCTGTGTTTCATCAACACTCTGATAGTCCACAGATTACAGAATGCCTCCAGATGTGCATCGGAAACTACCACTGGTCTTCCAGGGAACGATCAAAGCGTAGACTGTTTCAGACGTTACTCCCATGGAAGTAATTGGGCATGGTGACTGTTACATTAAATCCCGATGCAATTTCTGTGATTCATCGACACTTCGAAAGTCCACAGATTACAGAATGCCACCAGATGTGCATCGGAAACTACTACTGGTCTTCCAGGTAACGATCAAAGCGTAGCCTGTTTGAGAATTACTCCCATGGAGGGAAGTGAGGATGGTGACTGTTGTATTCACACCCGATGCAATTTCCCTGTTTCATTAACACTTTGTAGGTCCACAGATTACAGAATGACTCCAGATGTGCATCGGAAACTACTACTGGTCTTCCAGGGGACGATCAAAGCGTAAACTTTTTAAGACATTACTCCCATGGGAGAAAGTGCGCATGGTGACTGCAGTACTCAATCCCGATGCATGTTCTGTGTTTCATCAACACTCTGATAGTCCACAGATTACAGAATGAGTCCAGATGTGCATCGGAAACTACTACTGGTCTTCCTGGGAACGATCAAAGCGTAGACTGTCTGAGACATTACTCCCATGGAGGAAAGTGCTCATGGTGACTGTTGTATTCAATCTCGATGCAATTTCTGTGTTTCATCAACAAACTGATAGTCCACAGATTACAGAATGCCTCCAGATGTGCATCGGAAACTACTACTGGTCTTCCTGGGAACGTTCAAAGCGTAGACTGTTTCAGACGTTACTCCCAGGGAGGAAAGTGTGCATGGTGACTGTTGTATTCAATCCCGATGCAATTTCTGTGTTTCATGAACAGTCTAATAGTCCACAGATTACAGAATGCCTCCAGGTGTGCATCGGAAACTGCTACTGGTCTTCCTGGGAACGATCAAAGAGTAGACTATCTGTGACATTACTCCCATGGAGGAAAGTGCGCATGGCGGCTGTTGTACTGAGTCCCGATGCAATTTCTGTGTTTCATCAACAGTCTGATTGTCCACAGATTACAGAATGCCTCCAGATGTGCATCGGAAACTACAACTGGTCTTCCAAGTAGCGATCAAAGCGTAGGCTGTTTGAGACATTACTCCCATGGAGGAAAGTGCGCATTGTGACTGTTGTATTGAAGCCCGATGCAGATTCTGTGTTTCATCAACACTCTGATAGTCCACAGATTACAGAATGCCTCCATATGTGCATCGGAAACTACCACTGGTCTTCCAGGGAACGATCAAAGCGTAAACTCTTTAAGACATTACTCCCATGGAGGAAAGTGCGCATGGTGACTGCAGTACTCAATCCCGATGCAAGTTCTGTGTTTCATCAACACTCTGATAGTCCACAGATTACAGAATGCCTCCAGATGTGCATCGGAAACTACTACTGGTCTTCCTGGGAACGATCAAAGCGTAGACTGTCTGAGACATTACTCCCATGGAGGAAAGTGCGCATGGTGACTGTTGTATTCAATCCCGATTCAATTTCTGTGTTTCATCAACAAACTGTTAGTCCACAGATCACAGAGTGCCTCCAGATGTGCATCGGAAACTACTACTGGTCTTCCAGGGAACGAACAAAGCGTAAATTCTTTAAGAGATTACTCCCATGGAGGAAAGTGCGCATGGTGACTGCTGTATTCAATCCCGATGCTTTTTCTGTGTTTCATCAACACTCTGATAGTCCACAGATTACAGAATGCCTCCAGATGTGCATCGGAAACTACTACTGGTCTACCTGGGAACGATCAAAGCGTAGACTGTCTGAGACATTACTCCCATGGAGGGAAGTGCGCATGGTGGCTGATGTTTTCAATTCCGATGAAATTTCTGTGTTTCATCAACAGTCTGATAGTCCACAGATTACAGCATGCCTCCAGATGTGCATCGGAAACTACTACTGGTCTTCCTGGGAACGATCAAAGCGTATACTGTCTGAGACATTACTCCCATGGAGGGAAGTGCGCATGGTGGCTGTTGTTTTCAATTCCGATGCAATTTCTGTGTTTCATCAACAGTCCGATAGTCCACAGATTACAGCATGCCTCCAGATGTGCATCGGAAACTACTACTGGTCTTCCACGGAACGATCAAAGCGTAGACAGTTTGAGACATTACTCATATGGAGGAAAATGCGATTTGGTGACTGTTGTATTCAATCCCGATGCAATTTCTGTGTTCCATCAACAGTCTGATAGTCCACAGATTACAGAATGCCTCCAGATGTGCATCGGAAACTACTACTGGTCTTCCAGGGAACGATCAAAGCGTAGAATGTTTGAGACATTACTCCCATGGAGGAAAGTGCGCATGGTGACTGTTGTATTCAATCCCGATGCAATTTCTATGATTCATCAACACTCTGATAGTCCACAGATTACAGAATGCCTCCAGATGTGCATCGGAAACTACTACTGGTCTTCCTGGGAACGATCAAAGCGTAGACTGTCTGAGACATTACTCCCATGGAGGAAAGTGCGCATGGTGACTGTTGTACTCAATCCCGATGCAATTTCTGTGTTTCATCAACAGTCTGATTGTCCACAGATTACTGAATGATTCCAGATATGCATCGGGAACTACTACTGGTCTTCCAGGGAACGATCAAAGCGTAGACTGTTTGATACATTACTCCCATGGATTAAAGTGCGCATGGTGACTTTTGTATTCAATCCCGAAAATATTTCTGTGTCTCGTAAACACTCTGACAGTCCACAGATCACAGAATGCCTCCAGATGTGCATCGGAAACTACCACTGGTCTTCCAGGTAACGATCAAAGCGTAGACTGTTTGAGACATTACTCCCATGGAGGAAAGAGGGACTGGTGACTGTTGTATTCAATCCCGATGCAATTTCTGTGTTTTATCAACACTCTGATAGTCCACAGATTACAGAATGCCTCCAGACGTGCATCGGAAACTACTTCTGGTCTTCCTGGGAACGATCAAAGCGTAGACTGTCTGAAACATTACTCCCATGGATGAAAGTGCGCACGGTGACTGTTGTATTCAATCCCGATGCAATTTCTGTGTTTCATCAACAGTCTGATTGTCCACAGACTACAGAATGCCTCCAGATGTGCATCGGAAACTACTACTGGTCTTCCAGGGAACGATCAAAGCGTAGACTGTTTGAGACATTACTTCCATGGAGGGAAGTTCGGATGGTGACTGTTGTATTCACACCCGATGCAATTTCTGTGTTTCATCAACACTTTGAAGGCCCACAGATTACAGAATGCCTCCAGATGTGCATCGGAAACTACTACTGGTCTTCCAGGGAACGATCAAAGCATAGACTGTTTGAGAAATTACTCCCATGCTGGAATGTGCGCATGGTGACTGTTGTATTCAAACCCGATGCTATTTCTGAGTTTCATCAACACTCTGATATTCCACAGATTACAGAATACCTCCAGATGTGTATCGGAAACTACTACTGGTCTTCCAGGGAACGATCAAAGCGTAGACTGTTAGAGACATTACTCATATGGAGGAAAGTGCGCATGGCGACTGCTCAATTCAATCCCGATGTAATTTCTGTGTTTCATCAACACTCTGATAGTCCACAAATTACAGATTGCCTCCAGATGTGCATCGGAAACTACCACTGGTCTTCCAGGGAACGATCAAAGCGTAGACTGTCTAAGACATTACTCCCAAGGAGGAAAGTGCGCATGGTGACTGTTGTACTCAATCCCGATGCAATATATGTGTTTCATCAACAGTCTGATTGTCCACAGATTTCAGAATGCCTCCAGATATGCATCGGAAACAACTACTGGTCTTCCAGGGAACGATCAAAACGTAGACTGATTGAGACATTACTCAAATGGAGGAAAGTGCGGATGGTGACTGTTGTATTCACTCCCGATGCAGTTTCTGTGTTTCATCAACACTTTGAAGGTCCACCGATTACAGAATGCCTCCGGATGTGCATCGGAAACTACTACTGGTCTTCCAGGGAACGATGAAACCGTAGACAGTGTGAGACATTACTCCCACAGAGGAAAGTGCGCATGGTGACTGTTGTATTCAATCCCGAGGCAATTTCTGTGATTCATCAACACTTTGAAGGTCCACAGATTAGAGAATGCCTCCAGATGTGCATCGGAAACTACTACTGGTCTTCCAGGGAACGATCAAAGCGTAGAATGTTTGAGACATTACTCCCATGGAGGAAAGTGCGCATGGTGACTGTTGTATTCAATCCCGATGCAATTTCTATGATTCATCAACACTCTGATAGTCCACAGATTACAGAATGCCTCCAGAAGTCCATCGAAAACTACTACTGGTCTTCCTGGGAACGATCAAAGCGTAGACTTTCTGAGACATTACTCCCATGGAGGAAAGTGCTCATGGTGACTGTTGTACTCAATCCCGATGCAATTTCTGTGCTTCATCGACAGTCTGATTGTCCACAGATTACAGAATGATTCCAGATATGCATCGGAAACTACTACTGGTCTTCCAGGGAACGATCAAAGCGTAGACTGTTTGAGACATTACTCCCATGGAGGAAAGTGCGCATGGTGACTTTTGTATTCAATCCCGATGCAATTTCTGTGTTTCATCAACAGTCTGATATGCCACAGATTACAGAATGCCTCCAGTGGTGCATCGGAAACTACTACTGGTCTTCCAGAGAACGATCAAAGCGTACACTGTTTGAGACATTACTCCCACGCAGGAAAGTACGCATGGTGACTGTTGTATTCAATCCCGATGCTATTTCTGTGTTTCATCAACACTCTGATTGTCAACAGATTACTGAATGCCTCCAGATGTGCATCGGAAACTACCACTGGTCTTCAAGGAAAGATCAAAGCGTAGACTGTTAGAGACATTACCCCCATGGAGGAATGTGTTCATGGTGACTGCTGTATTCAATCCCGATGCAATTTCTGTGTTTCATAAACACTCTGATAGTCCACAGATTACAGAATGCCTTTAGATGTGCATCGGAAACTACCACTGGTCTTCCAGGGAACGATCAAAGCGTAGACTGTTTGAGACATTACTCCCATGGAGGAAAGAGGGCCTGGTGACTGCAGTACTCAATCCCGATGCATGTTCTGTGTTTCATCAACACTCTGATAGTCCACAGATTACAGAATGAGTCCAGATGTGCATCGGAAACTACTACTGGTCTTCCTGGGAACGATCAAAGCGTAGACTGTCTGAGACATTACTCCCATGGAGGAAAGTGCTCATGGTGACTGTTGTATTTAATCTCGATGCAATTTCTGTGTTTCATCAACAAACTGATAGTCCACAGATTACAGAATGCCTCCAGATGTGCATCGGAAACTACTGCTGGCCATCCAGGGAACGATCAAAACGTAGCTTGTTTGAGAATTACTCCAATGGAGGTAAGCGCGGATGGTGACTGTTGTATTCACACCCGACGCAATTTCTGTGTTTCATCAACACTTTGTAGGTCCACAGATTACAGAATGCCACCAGATGTGCATCGGAAACTACTACTGGTCTTCCTGGGAACGTTCAAAGCGTAGACTGTTTCAGACGTTCCTCCCAGGGAGGAAAGTGTGTATGGTGACTGTTGTATTCAATCCCGATGCAATTTCTGTGTTTCATGAACAGTCTAATAGTCCACAGATTACAGAATGCCGCCAGATGTGCATCGGAAACTACTATTGGTCTTCCAGTGAACGATCAAAGCGAAGCCTGTTTGAGAATTACTCCCATGGAGGAAAGTGCGGATGGTGACTGTTGTATTCACTCCCGATGCAATTTCTGTGTTTCATCAACACTTTGTAGGTCCACAGATTACAGAATGACTCCAGACGTGCATCCGAAACTGCTACTGGTCTTACAGGGAACGATAAAAAAAAGACTGTTTGAGACATTACTCCCATGGAGGAAAGTGCTCATGGTGACTGTTGTATTGAATCCCGATGTAATTTCTGTATTTCATCAACACTCTGATAGTCCACAGATTACAGAATGCCTCCAGGTGTGCATCGGAAACTGCTACTGGTCTTCCTGGGAACGATCAAAGAGTAGACTATCTGTGACATTACTCCCATGGAGGAAAGTGCGCATGGCGGCTATTGTACTGAGTCCCGATGCAATTTCTGTGTTTCATCAACAGTCTGATTGTCCACAGATTACAGAATGCCTCCATATGTGCATCGGAAACTACAACTGGTCTTTCAAGTAGCGATCAAAGCGTAGGCTGTTTGAGACATTACTCCCATGGAGGAAAGTGCGCATTGTGACTGTTGTATTGAATCCCGATGCAGATTCTGTGTTTCATCAACACTCTGATAGTCCACAGATTACAGAATGCCTCCATATGTGCATCGGAAACTACCACTGGTCTTCCAGGGAACGATCAAAGCGTAAACTCTTTAAGACATTACTCCCATGGAGGAAAGTGCGCATGGTGACTGCAGTACTCAATCCCGATGCATGTTCTGTGTTTCATCAACAGTCTGATAGTCCACAGATTACAGCATGCCTCCAGATGTGCATCGGAAACTACTACTGGTCTTCCTGGGAACGATCAAAGCGTATACTGTCTGAGACATTACTCCCATGGAGGGAAGTGCGCATGGTGGCTGTTGTTTTCAATTCCGATGCAATTTCTGTGTTTCATCAACAGTCCGATAGTCCACAGATTACAGCATGCCTCCAGATGTGCATCGGAAACTACTACTGGTCTTCCAGGGAACGATCAAAGCGTAGACAGTTTGAGACATTACTCATATGGAGGAAAATGCGATTTTGTGACTGTTGTATTCAATCCCGATGCAATTTCTGTGTTCCATCAACAGTCTGATAGTCCACAGATTACAGAATGCCTCCAGATGTGCATCGGAAACTACTACTGGTCTTCCAGGGAACGATCAAAGCGTAGACTGTTTGAGACATTACTCCCATGGAGGAAAGTGCGCATGGTGACTGTTGTATTCAATCCCGATGCAATTTCTATGATTCATCAACACTCTGATAGTCCACAGATTACAGAATGCCTCCAGATGTGCATCGGAAACTACTGCTGGTCTTCCAGGGAACGATCAAAACGTAGCTTGTTTGAGAATTACTCCCATGGAGGTAAGCGCGGATGGTGACTGTTGTATTCACACCCGATGCAATTTCTGTGTTTCATCAACACTTTGTAGGTCCACAGATTACAGAATGCCAACAGATGTGCATCGGAAACTACTACTGGTCTTCCTGGGAACGTTCAAAGCGTAGACTGTTTCAGACGTTACTCCCAGGGAGGAAAGTGTGCATGGTGACTGTTGTATTCAATCCCGATGCAATTTCTGTGTTTCATGAACAGTCTAATAGTCCACAGATTACAGAATGCCTCCAGGTGTGCATCGGAAACTGCTACTGGTCTTCCTGGGAACGATCAAAGAGTAGACTATCTGTGACATTACTCCCATGGAGGAAAGTGCGCATGGCGGCTGTTGTACTGAGTCCCGATGCAATTTCTGTGTTTCATCAACAGTCTGATTGTCCACAGATTACAGAATGCCTCCAGATGTGCATCGGAAACTACAACTGGTCTTCCAAGTAGCGATCAAAGCGTAGGCTGTTTGAGACATTACTCCCATGGAGGAAAGTGCGCATTGTGACTGTTGTATTGAAGCCCGATGCAGATTCTGTGTTTCATCAACACTCTGATAGTCCACAGATTACAGAATGCCTCCATATGTGCATCGGAAACTACCACTGGTCTTCCAGGGAACGATCAAAGCGTAAACTCTTTAAGACATTACTCCCATGGAGGAAAGTGCGCATGGTGACTGCAGTACTCAATCCCGATGCAAGTTCTGTGTTTCATCAACACTCTGATAGTCCACAGATTACAGAATGCCTCCAGATGTGCATCGGAAACTACTACTGGTCTTCCTGGGAACGATCAAAGCGTAGACTGTCTGAGACATTACTCCCATGGAGGAAAGTGCGCATGGTGACTGTTGTATTCAATCCCGATTCAATTTCTGTGTTTCATCAACAAACTGTTAGTCCACAGATCACAGAGTGCCTCCAGATGTGCATCGGAAACTACTACTGGTCTTCCAGGGAACGAACAAAGCGTAAATTCTTTAAGAGATTACTCCCATGGAGGAAAGTGCGCATGGTGACTGCTGTATTCAATCCCGATGCTTTTTCTGTGTTTCATCAACACTCTGATAGTCCACAGATTACAGAATGCCTCCAGATGTGCATCGGAAACTACTACTGGTCTTCCTGGGAACGATCAAAGCGTAGACTGTCTGAGACATTACTCCCATGGAGGGAAGTGCGCATGGTGGCTGATGTTTTCAATTCCGATGAAATTTCTGTGTTTCATCAACAGTCTGATAGTCCACAGATTACAGCATGCCTCCAGATGTGCATCGGAAACTACTACTGGTCTTCCTGGGAACGATCAAAGCGTATACTGTCTGAGACATTACTCCCATGGAGGGAAGTGCGCATGGTGGCTGTTGTTTTCAATTCCGATGCAATTTCTGTGTTTCATCAACAGTCCGATAGTCCACAGATTACAGCATGCCTCCAGATGTGCATCGGAAACTACTACTGGTCTTCCACGGAACGATCAAAGCGTAGACAGTTTGAGACATTACTCATATGGAGGAAAATGCGATTTGGTGACTGTTGTATTCAATCCCGATGCAATTTCTGTGTTCCATCAACAGTCTGATAGTCCACAGATTACAGAATGCCTCCAGATGTGCATCGGAAACTACTACTGGTCTTCCAGGGAACGATCAAAGCGTAGAATGTTTGAGACATTACTCCCATGGAGGAAAGTGCGCATGGTGACTGTTGTATTCAATCCCGATGCAATTTCTATGATTCATCAACACTCTGATAGTCCACAGATTACAGAATGCCTCCAGATGTGCATCGGAAACTACTACTGGTCTTCCTGGGAACGATCAAAGCGTAGACTGTCTGAGACATTACTCCCATGGAGGAAAGTGCGCATGGTGACTGTTGTACTCAATCCCGATGCAATTTCTGTGTTTCATCAACAGTCTGATTGTCCACAGATTACTGAATGATTCCAGATATGCATCGGGAACTACTACTGGTCTTCCAGGGAACGATCAAAGCGTAGACTGTTTGATACATTACTCCCATGGATTAAAGTGCGCATGGTGACTTTTGTATTCAATCCCGAAAATATTTCTGTGTCTCGTAAACACTCTGACAGTCCACAGATCACAGAATGCCTCCAGATGTGCATCGGAAACTACCACTGGTCTTCCAGGTAACGATCAAAGCGTAGACTGTTTGAGACATTACTCCCATGGAGGAAAGAGGGACTGGTGACTGTTGTATTCAATCCCGATGCAATTTCTGTGTTTTATCAACACTCTGATAGTCCACAGATTACAGAATGCCTCCAGACGTGCATCGGAAACTACTTCTGGTCTTCCTGGGAACGATCAAAGCGTAGACTGTCTGAAACATTACTCCCATGGATGAAAGTGCGCACGGTGACTGTTGTATTCAATCCCGATGCAATTTCTGTGTTTCATCAACAGTCTGATTGTCCACAGACTACAGAATGCCTCCAGATGTGCATCGGAAACTACTACTGGTCTTCCAGGGAACGATCAAAGCGTAGACTGTTTGAGACATTACTTCCATGGAGGGAAGTTCGGATGGTGACTGTTGTATTCACACCCGATGCAATTTCTGTGTTTCATCAACACTTTGAAGGCCCACAGATTACAGAATGCCTCCAGATGTGCATCGGAAACTACTACTGGTCTTCCAGGGAACGATCAAAGCATAGACTGTTTGAGAAATTACTCCCATGCTGGAATGTGCGCATGGTGACTGTTGTATTCAAACCCGATGCTATTTCTGAGTTTCATCAACACTCTGATATTCCACAGATTACAGAATACCTCCAGATGTGTATCGGAAACTACTACTGGTCTTCCAGGGAACGATCAAAGCGTAGACTGTTAGAGACATTACTCATATGGAGGAAAGTGCGCATGGCGACTGCTCAATTCAATCCCGATGTAATTTCTGTGTTTCATCAACACTCTGATAGTCCACAAATTACAGATTGCCTCCAGATGTGCATCGGAAACTACCACTGGTCTTCCAGGGAACGATCAAAGCGTAGACTGTCTAAGACATTACTCCCAAGGAGGAAAGTGCGCATGGTGACTGTTGTACTCAATCCCGATGCAATATATGTGTTTCATCAACAGTCTGATTGTCCACAGATTTCAGAATGCCTCCAGATATGCATCGGAAACAACTACTGGTCTTCCAGGGAACGATCAAAACGTAGACTGATTGAGACATTACTCAAATGGAGGAAAGTGCGGATGGTGACTGTTGTATTCACTCCCGATGCAGTTTCTGTGTTTCATCAACACTTTGAAGGTCCACCGATTACAGAATGCCTCCGGATGTGCATCGGAAACTACTACTGGTCTTCCAGGGAACGATGAAACCGTAGACAGTGTGAGACATTACTCCCACAGAGGAAAGTGCGCATGGTGACTGTTGTATTCAATCCCGAGGCAATTTCTGTGATTCATCAACACTTTGAAGGTCCACAGATTAGAGAATGCCTCCAGATGTGCATCGGAAACTACCACTGGTCTTCCAGGGAACGATCAAAGCGTAGACTGTCTAAGACATTACTCCCAAGGAGGAAAGTGCGCATGGTGACTGTTGTACTCAATCCCGATGCAATATATGTGTTTCATCAACAGTCTGATTGTCCACAGATTTCAGAATGCCTCCAGATATGCATCGGAAACAACTACTGGTCTTCCAGGGAACGATCAAAACGTAGACTGATTGAGACATTACTCAAATGGAGGAAAGTGCGGATGGTGACTGTTGTATTCACTCCCGATGCAGTTTCTGTGTTTCATCAACACTTTGAAGGTCCACCGATTACAGAATGCCTCCGGATGTGCATCGGAAACTACTACTGGTCTTCCAGGGAACGATGAAACCGTAGACAGTGTGAGACATTACTCCCACAGAGGAAAGTGCTCATGGTGACTGTTGTACTCAATCCCGATGCAATTTCTGTGCTTCATCGACAGTCTGATTGTCCACAGATTACAGAATGATTCCAGATATGCATCGGAAACTACTACTGGTCTTCCAGGGAACGATCAAAGCGTAGACTGTTTGAGACATTACTCCCATGGAGGAAAGTGCGCATGGTGACTTTTGTATTCAATCCCGATGCAATTTCTGTGTTTCATCAACAGTCTGATATGCCACAGATTACAGAATGCCTCCAGTGGTGCATCGGAAACTACTACTGGTCTTCCAGAGAACGATCAAAGCGTACACTGTTTGAGACATTACTCCCACGCAGGAAAGTACGCATGGTGACTGTTGTATTCAATCCCGATGCTATTTCTGTGTTTCATCAACACTCTGATTGTCAACAGATTACTGAATGCCTCCAGATGTGCATCGGAAACTACCACTGGTCTTCAAGGAAAGATCAAATCGTAGACTGTTAGAGACATTACCCCCATGGAGGAATGTGTTCATGGTGACTGCTGTATTCAATCCCGATGCAATTTCTGTGTTTCATAAACACTCTGACAGTCCACAGGTTACAGAATGCCTCCAGATGTGCATCGGAAACTACCACTGGTCTTCCAGGGAACGATCAAAGCGTAGACTGTTTGAGACATTACTCCCATGGAGGAAAGAGGGCCTGGTGACTGTTGTATTCAATCCCGATGCAATTTCTGTGTTTCATCAACACTCTGATAGTCCACAGATTACAGAATGCCTTTAGATGTGCATCGGAAACTACCACTGGTCTTCCAGGGAACGATCAAAGCGTAGACTGTTTGAGACATTACTCCCATGGAGGAAAGAGGGCCTGGTGACTGCAGTACTCAATCCCGATGCATGTTCTGTGTTTCATCAACACTCTGATAGTCCACAGATTACAGAATGAGTCCAGATGTGCATCGGAAACTACTACTGGTCTTCCTGGGAACGATCAAAGCGTAGACTGTCTGAGACATTACTCCCATGGAGGAAAGTGCTCATGGTGACTGTTGTATTCAATCTCGATGCAATTTCTGTGTTTCATCAACAAACTGATAGTCCACAGATTACAGAATGCCTCCAGATGTGCATCGGAAACTACTGCTGGCCATCCAGGGAACGATCAAAACGTAGCTTGTTTGAGAATTACTCCAATGGAGGTAAGCGCGGATGGTGACTGTTGTATTCACACCCGACGCAATTTCTGTGTTTCATCAACACTTTGTAGGTCCACAGATTACAGAATGCCACCAGATGTGCATCGGAAACTACTACTGGTCTTCCTGGGAACGTTCAAAGCGTAGACTGTTTCAGACGTTACTCCCAGGGAGGAAAGTGTGTATGGTGACTGTTGTATTCAATCCCGATGCAATTTCTGTGTTTCATGAACAGTCTAATAGTCCACAGATTACAGAATGCCGCCAGATGTGCATCGGAAACTACTATTGGTCTTCCAGTGAACGATCAAAGCGAAGCCTGTTTGAGAATTACTCCCATGGAGGAAAGTGCGGATGGTGACTGTTGTATTCACTCCCGATGCAATTTCTGTGTTTCATCAACACTTTGTAGGTCCACAGATTACAGAATGACTCCAGACGTGCATCCGAAACTGCTACTGGTCTTACAGGGAACGATAAAAAAAAGACTGTTTGAGACATTACTCCCATGGAGGAAAGTGCTCATGGTGACTGTTGTATTGAATCCCGATGTAATTTCTGTATTTCATCAACACTCTGATAGTCCACAGATTACAGAATGCCTCCAGGTGTGCATCGGAAACTGCTACTGGTCTTCCTGGGAACGATCAAAGAGTAGACTATCTGTGACATTACTCCCATGGAGGAAAGTGCGCATGGCGGCTGTTGTACTGAGTCCCGATGCAATTTCTGTGTTTCATCAACAGTCTGATTGTCCACAGATTACAGAATGCCTCCATATGTGCATCGGAAACTACAACTGGTCTTTCAAGTAGCGATCAAAGCGTAGGCTGTTTGAGACATTACTCCCATGGAGGAAAGTGCGCATTGTGACTGTTGTATTGAATCCCGATGCAGATTCTGTGTTTCATCAACACTCTGATAGTCCACAGATTACAGAATGCCTCCATATGTGCATCGGAAACTACCACTGGTCTTCCAGGGAACGATCAAAGCGTAAACTCTTTAAGACATTACTCCCATGGAGGAAAGTGCGCATGGTGACTGCAGTACTCAATCCCGATGCATGTTCTGTGTTTCATCAACACTCTGATAGTCCACAGATTACAGAATGCCAGCAGATGTGCATCGGAAACTACTACTGGTCTTCCTGGGAACGATCAAAGCGTAGACTGTCTGAGACATTACTCCCATGGAGGGAAGTGCGCATGGTGGCTGTTGTTTTCAATTCCGATGAAATTTCTGTGTTTCATCAACAGTCTGATAGTCCACAGATTACAGCATGCCTCCAGATGTGCATCGGAAACTACTACTGGTCTTCCTGGGAACGATCAAAGCGTATACTGTCTGAGACATTACTCCCATGGAGGGAAGTGCGCATGGTGGCTGTTGTTTTCAATTCCGATGCAATTTCTGTGTTTCATCAACAGTCCGATAGTCCACAGATTACAGCATGCCTCCAGATGTGCATCGGAAACTACTACTGGTCTTCCAGGGAACGATCAAAGCGTAGACAGTTTGAGACATTACTCATATGGAGGAAAATGCGATTTTGTGACTGTTGTATTCAATCCCGATGCAATTTCTGTGTTCCATCAACAGTCTGATAGTCCACAGATTACAGAATGCCTCCAGATGTGCATCGGAAACTACTACTGGTCTTCCAGGGAACGATCAAAGCGTAGACTGTTTGAGACATTACTCCCATGGAGGAAAGTGCGCATGGTGACTGTTGTATTCAATCCCGATGCAATTTCTATGATTCATCAACACTCTGATAGTCCACAGATTACAGAATGCCTCCAGATGTGCATCGGAAACTACTACTGGTCTTCCTGGGAACGATCAAAGCGTAGACTGTCTGAGACATTACTCCCATGGAGGAAAGTGCGCATGGTGACTGTTGTACTCAATCCCGATGCAATTTCTGTGTTTCATCAACAGTCTGATTGTCCACAGATTACTGAATGATTCCAGATATGCATCGGGAACTACTACTGGTCTTCCAGGGAACGATCAAAGCGTAGACTGTTTGATACATTACTCCCATGGATTAAAGTGCGCATGGTGACTTTTGTATTCAATCCCGAAAATATTTCTGTGTCTCATAAACACTCTGACAGTCCACAGATCACAGAATGCCTCCAGATGTGCATCGGAAACTACTTCTGGTCTTCCTGGGAACGATCAAAGCGTAGACTGTCTGAAACATTACTCCCATGGATGAAAGTTCGGATGGTGACTGTTGTATTCACACCCGATGCAAGTTCTGTGTTTCATCAACACTTTGAAGGCCCACAGATTACAGAATGCCTCCAGATGTGCATCGGAAACTACTACTGGTCTTCCAGGGAACGATCAAAGCATAGACTGTTTGAGAAATTACTCCCATGCTGGAATGTGCGCATGGTTACTGTTGTATTCAAACCCGATGCTATTTCTGAGTTTCATCAACACTCTGATATTCCACAGATTACAGAATACCTCCAGATGTGTATCGGAAACTACTACTGGTCTTCCAGGGAACGATCAAAGCGTAGACTGTTAGAGACATTACTCATATGGAGGAAAGTGCGCATGGCGACTGCTCAATTCAATCCCGATGTAATTTCTGTGTTTCATCAACACTCTGATAGTCCACAAATTACAGATTGCCTCCAGATGTGCATCTGAAACTACCACTGGTCTTCCAGGGAACGATCAAAGCGTAGACTGTTTGAGACATTACTCCCATGATGGAAAGTGCGCGTGGTGAATGTTGCATTCAATCCCGATGCAATTTCTGTGTTTCATCAACACTCTGATGGTCCACAGATTACAGAGTGTCTCCAGATGGGCATCGGAAACGTCTACTGGTGTTCCTGGCAACGATCAAAGCGTAGACTGTATCAGACGTTACTCCCATGGAGGAAATTGGGCATGGTGACTGTTATATTCAATCCCGATGTAATTTCTGTGATTCATCAACACTTTAAAGGTCCACATATTACAGAAAGCCACCAGATGTGCATCGGAAACTACTACTGGTCTTCCAGGGAACGATCAAAGCGTAGCCTGTTTGAGAATTACTCCCGTGGAGGAAAGTGCGGATGGTGACCGTTGTATTCAATCCCGATGCAATTTCTATGTTTCATCAACATTCTGATAGTCCACAGATTACAGAATGCCTCCAGATGTGCATCGGAATCTACTACAGGTCTTCCAGGGAACGATCAAAGCGTAGACTGTCTAAGACATTACTCCCATGGAGGAAAGTGCGCATGGTGACTGTTGTACTCAATCCCGATGCAATATATGTGTTTCATCAACAGTCTGATTGTCCACACATTTCAGAATGCCTCCAGATATGCATCGGAAACAACTACTGGTCTTCCAGGGAACGATCAAAACGTAGACTGTTTGAGACATTACTCAAATGGAGGAAAGTGCGGATGGTGACTGTTGTATTCACTCCCGATGCAGTTTCTGTGTTTCATCAACACTTTGAAGGTCCACCGATTTCAGAATGCCTCTGGATGTGCATCGGAAACTACTACTGGTCTTCCAGGGAACGATGAAACCGTAGACAGTGTGAGACATTACTCCCACAGAGGAAAGTGCGCATGGTGACTGTTGTATTCAATCCCGAGGCAATTTCTGTGATTCATCAACACTTTGAAGGTCCACAGATTAGAGAATGCCTCCAGATGTGCATTGGAAACTACTACTGGTCTTCCAGGGAACGATTAAAGCGTAGACTGTTTCAGACATTACTCCCATGGAGGAAAGTGCGCATAGCGACTGTTGTATTCAATCAAGAGGCAATTTCTGTGATTCATCAACACTTTTAAGGCCCACAGATTACAGAATGCCTCCATATGTGCATCGGAAACGACCACTGGTCTTCCAAGGAGCGATCAAAGCGTAGACTGTTAGAGACAACACTCCCATGTAGGAAAATGCGCATGGTGACTGTTGTATTCAATCCCGATGCAATTTCTGTGTTTCACCAACACTCTAATTGTCCACAGATTACAGAATGCCTCCAGATGTGCATCGGAAACTACTACTGGTCTTCCAGGGAACGATCAAACCGTAGACATTGTGAGACATTACTCCCATAGAGGAAAGTGCGCATGGTGACTGTTGTACTCAATCCCGATGCAATTTCTGTGTTTCATCAACAGTCTGATAGTCCACAGATTACAGAATGCCTCCAGATGTATATCGAAAACTACTACTGGTCTTCCAGGAAACGATCAAAGCGTAGACTGCTTGAGACATTACTCCCATTGAGGAAAGTGCGCATAGTGACTGTTGTATTCAATCCCGATGCAATTTCTGTGTTTCACCAACTCTCTAATTGTCCACAGATTACAGAATGCCTCCAGATGTGCATCGGAAACTACTACTGGTCTTCCAGGGAACGATCAAACCGTAGACATTGTGAGGCATTACTCCCATAGAGGAAAGTGCGCATGGTGACTGCAGTACTCAATCCCGATGCATGTTCTGTGTTTCATCAACACTCTGATAGTCCACAGATTACAGAATGCCTCCAGATGTGCATCGGAAACTACTACTGGTCTTCCAGGGAACGATCAAAGCATAGACTGTTTTGAAAAATTACTCCCATGCAGGAATGTGCGCATGGTGACTGTTGTATTCAAACCCGATGCTATTTCTGAGTTTCATCAACACTCTGATAGTCCACAGATTACAGAATACCTGAAGATGTGCATCCGAAACTACTACTGGTCTTCCAGGGAACGATAACAAAAAGACTGTTTGAGACATTACTCCCATGGAGGAAAGTGCTCATGGTGACAGTTGTATTCAATCCCGATGTAATTTCTGTGTTTTATCAACACTCTGATAGTCCACAGGTTACAGAATGCCTCCAGATGTGTATCGGAAACTACTACTGGTCTTCCAGGGAACGATCAAAGCGTAGACTGTTAGAGACATTACTCATATGGAGGAAAGTGGGCATGGTGGCTGCTGTATACAATCCTGCTGCAGATTCTGTGTTTCATCAACACTCTGATAGTCCATAGATTACAGAATGCCTCCAGATGTGCATCGGAAACTACCACTGGTCTTCCAGGGAACGATCAAAGCGTAGACTGTTTCAGACGTTACTCCCATGAAGGAAATTGGGCATGGTGACTGTTATATTCAATCCCGATGCAATTTCTGTGATTCATCAACACTTCGAAGGCCCACAGATTACAGAATGCCACCAGATGTGCATCGGAAACTACTACTGGTCTTCCAGGTAACGATCAAAGCGTAGCCTGTTTGAGAATTATTCCCATGGAGGAAAGTGCGGATGGTGACTGTTGAATTCACACCCGATGCAATTTCCCTGTCTCATTAACACTTCGTAGGTCCACAGATTACAGAATGACTCCAGATGTGCATCGGAAACTACTACTGGTCTTCCAGGGGACGATCAAAGCGTAAACTCTTTAAGACATTACTCCCATGGAGGAAAGTGCGCATGGTGACGGCAGTACTCAATCCCGATGCATGTTCTGTGTTTCATCAACACTCTGATAGTCCACAGATTACAGAATGCCTCCAGATATGCATCGGAAACTACTACTGGTCTTCCTGGGAACGATCAAAGCGTAGACTGTCTGAGACATTACTCCCATGGAGGAAAGTGCGCATGGTGACTGTTGTATTCAATCCCGATGCAATTTCTGTGTTTCATCAACAAACTGATAGTCCACAGATTACAGAATGCCGCCAGATGTGCATCGGAAACTAGTACTGGTCTTCCAGGGAACGATCAAAGCGTAAATTCTTTAAGAGATTACTCCCATGGAGGAAAGTGCGCATGGTGACTGCTGTATTCAATCCCGATGCTTTTTCTGTGTTTCATCAACACTCTGATAGTCCACAGATTACAGAATGCCTCCAGATGTGCATCGGAAACTACCACTGGTCTTCCTGGGAACGATCAAAGCGTAGACTGTCTGAGACAATACTCCCATGGAGGGAAGTGCGCATGGTGGCTGTTGTTTTCAATTCCGATGCAATTTCTGTGTTTCATCAACAGTCTGATAGTCCACAGATTACAGCATGCCTCCAGATGTGCATCGGAAACTACTACTGGTCTTCCTGGGAACGATCAAAGCGTATACTGTATGAGACATTACTCATATGGAGGAAAATGCGCATGGTGACTGTTGTATTCAATCCCGATGCTATTTCTGTGTTCCATCAACAGTCTGATAGTCCACAGATTACAGAATGCCTCCAGATGTGCATCGGAAACTACTACTGGTCTTCCAGGGAACGATCAAAGCGTAGACTGTTTGAGACATTACTCCCATGGAGGAAAGTGCGCATGGTGACTGTTTTATTCAATCCCGATGCAATTTCTATGATTCATCAAAACTCTGATAGTCCACAGATTACAGAATGCCTCCAGATGTGCATCGGAAACTACTACTGGTCTTCCTGGGAACGATCAAAGCGTAGACTGTCTGAGACATTACTCCCATGGAGGAAAGTGCGCATGGTGACTGTTGTATTCAATCCCGATGCAATTTCTGTGTTTCATCAACAAACTGATAGTCCACAGATTACAGAATGCCGCCAGATGTGCATCGGAAACTAGTACTGGTCTTCCAGGGAACGATCAAAGCGTAAATTCTTTAAGAGATTACTCCCATGGAGGAAAGTGCGCATGGTGACTGCTGTATTCAATCCCGATGCTTTTTCTGTGTTTCATCAACACTCTGATAGTCCACAGATTACAGAATGCCTCCAGATGTGCATCGGAAACTACCACTGGTCTTCCTGGGAACGATCAAAGCGTAGACTGTCTGAGACAATACTCCCATGGAGGGAAGTGCGCATGGTGGCTGTTGTTTTCAATTCCGATGCAATTTCTGTGTTTCATCAACAGTCTGATAGTCCACAGATTACAGCATGCCTCCAGATGTGCATCGGAAACTACTACTGGTCTTCCTGGGAACGATCAAAGCGTATACTGTATGAGACATTACTCATATGGAGGAAAATGCGCATGGTGACTGTTGTATTCAATCCCGATGCTATTTCTGTGTTCCATCAACAGTCTGATAGTCCACAGATTACAGAATGCCTCCAGATGTGCATCGGAAACTACTACTGGTCTTCCAGGGAACGATCAAAGCGTAGACTGTTTGAGACATTACTCCCATGGAGGAAAGTGCGCATGGTGACTGTTTTATTCAATCCCGATGCAATTTCTATGATTCATCAAAACTCTGATAGTCCACAGATTACAGAATGCCTCCAGATGTGCATCGGAAACTACTACTGGTCTTCCTGGGAACGATCAAAGCGTAGACTGTCTGAGACATTACTCCCATGGAGGAAAGTGCGCATGGTGACTGTTGTATTCAATCCCGATGCAATTTCTGTGTTTCATCAACAAACTGATAGTCCACAGATTACAGAATGCCGCCAGATGTGCATCGGAAACTAGTACTGGTCTTCCAGGGAACGATCAAAGCGTAAATTCTTTAAGAGATTACTCCCATGGAGGAAAGTGCGCATGGTGACTGCTGTATTCAATCCCGATGCATTTTCTGTGTTTCATCAACACTCTGATAGTCCACAGATTACAGAATGCCTTCAGATGTGCATCGGAAACTACCACTGGTCTTCCTGGGAACGATCAAAGCGTAGACTGTCTGAGACATTACTCCCATGGAGGGAAGTGCGCATGGTGGCTGTTGTTTTCAATTCCGATGCAATTTCTGTGTTTCATCAACAGTCTGATAGTCCACAGATTACAGCATGCCTCCAGATAAGCATCGGAAACTACTACTGGTCTTCCTGGGAACGATCAAAGCGTATACTGTATGAGACATTACTCCCATGGAGGGAAGTGCGCATGGTGGATGTTGTTTTCAATTCCGATGCAATTTCTGTGTTTCATCAACAGTCCGATAGTCCACAGATTACAGCATGCCTCCAGATGTGCATCGGAAAATACTACTGGTCTTCCAGGGAACGATCAAAACGTAGACAGTTTGAGACATTACTCATATGGAGGAAAATGCGCATGGTGACTGTTGTATTCAATCCCGATGCAATTTCTGTGTTCCATCAACAGTCTGATAGTCCACAGATTACAGAATGCCTCCAGATGTGCATCGGAAACTACTACTGGTCTTCCAGGGAACGATCAAAGCGTAGACTGTTTGAGACATTACTCCCATGGAGGAAAGTGCGCATGGTGACTGTTTTATTCAATCCCGATGCAATTTCTATGATTCATCAAAACTCTGATAGTCCACAGATTACAGAATGCCTCCAGATGTGCATCGGAAACTACTACTGGTCTTCCTGGGAACGATCAAAGCGTAGACTGTCTGAGACATTACTCCCATGGAGGAAAGTGCGCATGGTGACTGTTGTACTCAATCCCGATGCAATTTCTGTGTTTCCTCAACAGTCTGATTGTCCACAGATTTCAGAATGCCTCCAGATATGCATCGGAAACAACTACTGGTCTTCCAGGGAACGATCAAAACGTAGACTGTTTGAGACATTACTCTAATGGAGGAAAGTGCGGATGGTGACTGTTGTATTCACTCCCGATGCAGTTTCTGTGTTTCATCAACACTTTGAAGGTCCACCGATTACAGAGTGCCTCCGGATGTGCATCGGAAACTACCACTGGTCTTCCAGGGAACGATGAAACCTTAGACAGTGTGAGACATTACTCCAACAGAGGAAAGTGCGCATGGTGACTGTTTTATTCAATCCCGATGCAATTTCTATGATTCATCAAAACTCTGATAGTCCACAGATTACAGAATGCCTCCAGATGTGCATCGGAAACTAGTACTGGTCTTCCAGGGAACGATTAAAGCGTAGACTGTTAGAGACAATACTCCCATGTAGGAAAATGCGCATGGTGACTGTTGTATTCAATCCCGATGCAATTTCTGTGTTTCATCAACACTCTAATTGTCCACAGATTACAGAATGCCTCCAGATGTGCATCGGAAACTACTACTGGTCTTCCTGGGAACGATCAAAGCGTAGACTGTCTGAGACATTACTCCCATGGTGGAAAGTGCGCATGGTGACTGTTGTATTCAATCCCGATGCAATTTCTGTGTTGCATCAACACTCTGATTGTCCACAGATTACAGAATGCCTCCAGATGTGCATCGGAAACTACTACTGGTCTTCCAGGGAACGATGAAACCGTAGACAGTGTGAGACATTACTCCCATAGAGGAAAGTGCGCATGGTGACTGTTGTATTCAATCCCGAGGCAATTTCTGTGATTCATCAACACTTCGAAGGTCCACAGATTACAGAATGCCTCCAGATGTGCATCGGAAACTACTACTGGTCTTCCAGGGAACGATTAAAGCGTAGACTGTTTCAGACATTACTCACATGGAGGAAAGTGCGCATAGTGACTGTTGTATTCAATCGCGAGGCAATTTAAGTGATTCATCAACACTTTTAAGGTCCACAGATTACAGAATGCCTCCAGATGTTCATCGGAAACTACTACTGGTCTTCCAAGGAGCGATCAAAGCGTAGACTGTTAGAGACAATACTCCCATGTAGGAAAGTGCGCATGGTGACTGTTGTATTCAATCCCGATGCAATTTCTGTATTTCATCAACACTCTGATTGTCCACAGATTACAGAATGGCTCCAGATGTGCTTCGGAAACTACTACTGGTCTTCCAGGGAACGATCAAACCGTAGACATTGTGAGACATTACTCCCATAGAGGAAAGTGCGCATGGTGACTGTTGTACTCAATCCCGATGCAATTTCTGTGTTTCATCAACATACTGATATTCAACATATTACAGAATACCTCCAGATGTGCATCGGAAACTACTACTGGTCTTCCAGGGAACGATCAAACCGTAGACATTGTGAGACATTACTCCCATTGAGGAAAGTGCGCATGGTGACTGCAGTACTCAATCACGATGCATGTTCTGTGTTTCATCAACACTCTGATAGTCCACAGATTACAGAATGCCTCCAGATGTGCATCGGAAACTACTACTGGTCTTCCGGGGAACGATCAAAGCATACACTGTTTGACAAATTACTCCCATGCAGGAATGAGCGCATGGTGACTGTTGTATTCAAACCCGATGCTATTTCTGAGTTTCATCAACACTCTGATAGTCCACAGATTACAGAATACCTAAAGATGTGCATCCGGAACTACTACTGGTCTTCCAGGGAACGATAACAAAAAGACTGTTTGAGACATTACTCCCATGGAGGAAAGTGCTCATGGTGACAGTTGTATTCAATCCCGATGTAATTTCTGTGTTTCATCAACACTCTGATAGTCCGCAGGTTACAGAATGCCTCCAGATGTGTATCGGAAACTACTACTGGTCTTCCAGGGAACGATCAAAGCGTAGACTGTCAGAGACATTACTCATATGGAGGAAAGTGGGCATGGTGGCTGCTGTATACAATCCTGATGCAGATTCTGTGTTTCATCAACACTCTGATAGTCCACAGGTTACAGAATGCCTCCAGATGTGCATCGGAAACTACCACTGGTCTTCCAGGGAACGATCAAAGCATAGACTGTTTCAGACGTTACGCCCATGAAGGAAATTGGGCATGGTGACTGTTTTATTCAATCCCGATGCAATTTCTGTGATTCATCAACACTTCGAAGGCCCACAGATTACAGAATGCCACCAGATGTGCATCGGAAACTACTACTGGTCTTCCAGGTAACGATCAAAGCGTAGCCTGTTTGAGAATTACTCCCATGGAGGAAAGTGCGGATGGTGACTGTTGAATTCACTCCCGATACAATTTCCCTGTCTCATTAACACTTTGTAGGTCCACAGATTACAGAATGACTCCAGATGTGCATCGGAAACTACTACTGGTCTTCCAGGGGACGATCAAAGCGTAAACTCTTTAAGACATTACTCCCATGGAGGAAAGTGCGCATGGTGACTGCAGTACTCAATCCCGATGCATGTTCTGTGTTTCATCAACACTCTGATAGTCCACAGATTACAGAATGCCTCCAGATATGCATCGGAAACTACTACTGGTCTTCCTGGGAACGATCAAAGCGTAGTCTGTCTCAGACATTACTCCCATGGAGGAAAGTGCGCATGGTGACTGTTGTATTCAATCCCGATGCAATTTCTGTGTTTCATCAACAAACTGATAGTCCACAGATTACAGAATGCCGCCAGATGTGCATCGGAAACTAGTACTGGTCTTCTAGGGAACGATCAAAGCGTAAATTCTTTAAGAGATTACTCCCATGGAGGAAAGTGCGCATGGTGACTGCTGTATTCAATCCCGACGCTTTTTCTGTGTTTCATCAACACTCTGATAGTCCACAGATTACAGAATGCCTCCAGATGTGCATTGGAAACTACTACTGTTCTTCCTGGGAACGATCAAAGCGTAGACTGTCTGAGACATTACTCCCATGGAGGGAAGTGCGCATGGTGGCTGTTGTTTTCAATTCCGATGCAATTTCTGTGTTTCATCAACAGTCTGATAGTCCACAGATTACAGCATGGCTCCAGATGTGCATCGGAAACTACTACTGGTCTTCCTGGGAACGATCAAAGCGTATACTGTCTGAGACATTACTCCCATGGAGGGAAGTGCGCATGGTGGCTGTTGTTTTCAATTCCGATGCAATTTCTGTGTTTCATCAACAGTCCGATAGTCCACAGATTACAGCATGCCTCCAGATGTGCATCGGAAACTACTACTGGTCTTCCAGGGAACGATCAAAGCGTAGACAGTTTGAGACATTACTCATATATAGGAAAATGCGCATGGTGACTGTTGTATTCAATCCCGATGCAATTTCTGTGTTCCATCAACAGTCTGATAGTCCACAGATTACAGAATGCCTCCAGATGTGCATCGGAAACTACTACTGGTCTTCCAGGGAACGATCAAAGCGTAGACTGTTTGAGACATTACTCCCATGGAGGAACGTGCGCATGGTGACTGTTGTATTCAATCCCGATGCAATTTCTATGATTCATCAACACTCTGATAGTCCACAGATTACAGAATGCCTCCAGATGTGTATCGGAATCTACTACTGGTCTTCCTGGGAACGATCAAAGCGTAGACTGTCTGAGACATTACTCCCATGGAGGAAAGTGCGCATGGTGACTGTTGTACTCAATCCCGATGCAATTTCTGTGTTTCATCAACAGTCTGATTGTCCACAGATTACAGAATGATTCCAGATATGCATCGGAAACTACTACTGGTCTTCCAGGGAACGATCAAAGCGTAGACTGTTTGAGACATTACTCCCATGGAGGAAAGTGCGCATGGTGACTTTTGTATTCAATCCCGATGCAATTTCTGTGTTTCATCAACACTCTAATTGTCCACAGAATACAGAATGCCTCCAGATGTGCATCGGAAACTACTACTGGTCTTCCTGGGAACGATCAAAGCGTAGACTGTCTGAGACATTACTCCCATGGAGGAAAGTGCGCATGGTGACTGTTGTATTCAATCTCGATGCAATTTCTGTGTTGCATCAACACTCTGATTGTCCACAGATTACAGAATGCCTCCAGATGTGCATCGGAAACTAGTACTGGTCTTCCAGGGAACGATGAAACCGTAGACAGTGTGAGACATTACTCCCATAGAGGGAAGTGCGCATGGTGACTGTATTATTCAATCCCGAGGCAATTTCTGTGATTCATCAACACTTCGAAGGTCCACAGATTACAGAATGCCTCCAGATGTGCATCGGAAACTACTACTGGTCTTCCAGGGAACGATTAAATCGTAGACTGTTTCAGACATTACTCACATGGAGGAAAGTGCGCAAAGTGACTGTTGTATTCAATCCCGAGGCAATTTCAGTGATTCATCAACACTTTTAAGGTCCACAGATTACAGAATGCCTCCAGATGTTCATCGGAAACTACTACTGGTCTTCCAAGGAGCGATCAAAGCGTAGACTGTTAGAGACAATACTCCCATGTAGGAAAGTGCGCATGGTGACTGTTGTATTCAATCCCGATGCAATTTCTGTGTTTCATCAACAAACTGATAGTCCACAGATTACAGAATGCCGCCAGATGTGCATCGGAAACTAGTACTGGTCTTCTAGGGAACGATCAAAGCGTAAATTCTTTAAGAGATTACTCCCATGGAGGAAAGTGCGCATGGTGACTGCTGTATTCAATCCCGACGCTTTTTCTGTGTTTCATCAACACTCTGATAGTCCACAGATTACAGAATGCCTCCAGATGTGCATTGGAAACTACTACTGTTCTTCCTGGGAACGATCAAAGCGTAGACTGTCTGAGACATTACTCCCATGGAGGGAAGTGCGCATGGTGGCTGTTGTTTTCAATTCCGATGCAATTTCTGTGTTTCATCAACAGTCTGATAGTCCACAGATTACAGCATGGCTCCAGATGTGCATCGGAAACTACTACTGGTCTTCCTGGGAACGATCAAAGCGTATACTGTCTGAGACATTACTCCCATGGAGGGAAGTGCGCATGGTGGCTGTTGTTTTCAATTCCGATGCAATTTCTGTGTTTCATCAACAGTCCGATAGTCCACAGATTACAGCATGCCTCCAGATGTGCATCGGAAACTACTACTGGTCTTCCAGGGAACGATCAAAGCGTAGACAGTTTGAGACATTACTCATATATAGGAAAATGCGCATGGTGACTGTTGTATTCAATCCCGATGCAATTTCTGTGTTCCATCAACAGTCTGATAGTCCACAGATTACAGAATGCCTCCAGATGTGCATCGGAAACTACTACTGGTCTTCCAGGGAACGATCAAAGCGTAGACTGTTTGAGACATTACTCCCATGGAGGAACGTGCGCATGGTGACTGTTGTATTCAATCCCGATGCAATTTCTATGATTCATCAACACTCTGATAGTCCACAGATTACAGAATGCCTCCAGATGTGTATCGGAATCTACTACTGGTCTTCCTGGGAACGATCAAAGCGTAGACTGTCTGAGACATTACTCCCATGGAGGAAAGTGCGCATGGTGACTGTTGTACTCAATCCCGATGCAATTTCTGTGTTTCATCAACAGTCTGATTGTCCACAGATTACAGAATGATTCCAGATATGCATCGGAAACTACTACTGGTCTTCCAGGGAACGATCAAAGCGTAGACTGTTTGAGACATTACTCCCATGGAGGAAAGTGCGCATGGTGACTTTTGTATTCAATCCCGATGCAATTTCTGTGTTTCATCAACACTCTAATTGTCCACAGAATACAGAATGCCTCCAGATGTGCATCGGAAACTACTACTGGTCTTCCTGGGAACGATCAAAGCGTAGACTGTCTGAGACATTACTCCCATGGAGGAAAGTGCGCATGGTGACTGTTGTATTCAATCTCGATGCAATTTCTGTGTTGCATCAACACTCTGATTGTCCACAGATTACAGAATGCCTCCAGATGTGCATCGGAAACTAGTACTGGTCTTCCAGGGAACGATGAAACCGTAGACAGTGTGAGACATTACTCCCATAGAGGGAAGTGCGCATGGTGACTGTATTATTCAATCCCGAGGCAATTTCTGTGATTCATCAACACTTCGAAGGTCCACAGATTACAGAATGCCTCCAGATGTGCATCGGAAACTACTACTGGTCTTCCAGGGAACGATTAAATCGTAGACTGTTTCAGACATTACTCACATGGAGGAAAGTGCGCAAAGTGACTGTTGTATTCAATCCCGAGGCAATTTCAGTGATTCATCAACACTTTTAAGGTCCACAGATTACAGAATGCCTCCAGATGTTCATCGGAAACTACTACTGGTCTTCCAAGGAGCGATCAAAGCGTAGACTGTTAGAGACAATACTCCCATGTAGGAAAGTGCGCATGGTGACTGTTGTATTCAATCCCGATGCAATTTCTGTGTTTCATCAACACTCTGATTGTCCACAGATTACAGAATGCCTCCAGATGTATATCGAAAACTACTACTGGTCTTCCAGGGAACGATCAAACCGTAGACATTGTGAGACATTACTCCCATTGAGGAAAGTGCGCATGGTGACTGCAGTACTCAATCCCGATGCATGTTCTGTGTTTCATCAACACTCTGATAGTCCACAGACTACAGAATGCCTCCAGATGTGCATCGGAAACTACTACTGGTCTTCCGGGGAACGATCAAAGCATACACTGTTTGACAAATTACTCCCATGCAGGAATGAGCGCATGGTGACTGTTGTATTCAAACCCGATGCAATTTCTGAGTTTCATCAACACTCTGATAGTCCACAGATACAGAATACCTAAAGATGTGCATCCGAAACTACTACTGGTCTTCCAGGGAACGATAACAAAAAGACAGTTTGACACATTACTCCCATCTAGGAAAGTGCTCATGGTGACAGTTGTATTCAATCCCGATGTAATTTCTGTGTTTCATCAACACACTGATAGTCCACAGGTTACAGAATGCCTCCAGATGTGTATCGGAAACTACTACTGGTCTTCCAGGGAACGATCAAAGCGTAGACTGTTAGAGACATTACTCATATGGAGGAAAGTGGGCATGGTGGCTGCTGTATACAATCCTGATGCAGATTCTATGTTTCATCAACACTCTGATAGTCCACAGATTACAGAATGCCTCCAGATGTGCATCGGAAACTACTACTGTTCTTCCTGGGAACGATCAAAGCGTATACTGTCTGAGACATTACTCCCATGGAGGTAAGTGCGCATGGTGGCTGTTGTTTTCAATTCCGATGCAATTTCTGTGTTTCATCAACAGTCTGATAGTCCACAGATTACAGCATGCCTCCAGATGTGCATCGGAAACTACTACTGGTCTTCCTGGGAACGATCAAAGCATAAACTCTTTAAGACATTACTCCCATGGAGGAAAGTGCGCATGGTGACTGCAGTACTCAATCCCGATGCATGTTCTGTGTTTCATCAACACTCTGATAGTCCACAGATTACAGAATGCCTCAAGATATGCATCGGAAACTACTACTGGTCTTCCTGGGAACGATCAAAGCGTAGACTGTCTGAGACATTACTCCCATGGAGGAAAGTGCGCATGGTGACTGTTGTATTCAATCCCGATGCAATTTCTGTGTTTCATCAACAAACTGATAGTCCACAGATTACAGAATGCCGCCAGATGTGCATCGGAAACTAGTACTGGTCTTCCAGGGAACGATCAAAGCGTAAATTCTTTAAGAGATTACTCCCATGGAGGAAAGTGCGCATGGTGACTGCTGTATTCAATCCCGATGCTTTTTCTGTGTTTCATCAACACTCTGATAGTCCACAGATTACAGAATGCCTCCAGATGTGCATCGGAAACTACTACTGTTCTTCCTGGGAACGATCAAAGCGTAGACTGTCTGAGACATTACTCCCATGGAGGAAAGTGCGCATGGTGACTTTTGTATTCAATCCCGATGCAATTTCTGTGTTTCATCAACAGTCTGATATGCCACAGATTACAGAATGCCTCCAGTGGTGTATCGGAAACTACTACTGGTCTTCCAGGGAACGATCAAAGAGTACACTGTTTGAGACATTACTCCCACGCAGGAAAGTACGCATGGTGACTGTTGTATTCAATCCCGATGCTATTTCTGTGTTTCATCAACACTCTGATTGTCCACAGATTACGGAATGCCTCCAGATGTGCATCGGAAACTACTACTGGTCTTCAAGGAACGATCAAAACGTAGACTGTTAGAGACATTACCCCCATGTAGGAAAGTGTTCATGGTGACTGCTGTATTCAATCCCGATGCAATTTCTGTGTTTCATAAACACTCTGACAGTCCACAGATTACAGAATGCCTCCAGATGTGCATCGGAAACTACCACTGGTCTTCCAGGTAACGATCAAAGCGTAGACTGTTTGAGACATTACTCCCATGGAGGAAAGAGGGCCTGGTGACTGTTGTATTCAATCCCGATGCAATTTCTGTGTTTCATCAACAGTCTCATTGTCCACAGATTACAGAATGCCTCCAGATGTGCATCGGAAACTACTTCTGGTCTTCCTGGGAACGATCAAAGCGTAGACTGTCTGAAACATTACTCCCATGGAGGAAAGTGCTCATGGTGACAGTTGTATTCAATCCCGATGTAATTTCTGTGTTTCATCAACACTCTGATAGTCCACAGGTTACAGAATGCCTCCAGATGTGTATCGGAAACTACTACTGGTCTTCCAGGGAACGATCAAAGCGTAGACTGTTAGAGACGTTACTCATATGGAGGAAAGTGGGCATGGTGGCTGCTGTATACAATCCTGATGCAGATTCTGTGTTTCATCAACACTCTGATAGTCAACAGATTACAGAATGCCTCCAGATGTGCATCGGAAACTACTACTGGTCTTCCAGGGAACGATTAAACCGTAGACTGTGTGAGACATTACTCCCATAGAGGAAAGTGCGCATGGTGACTGTTGTATTCAATCCCGAGGCAATTTCTGTGATTCATCAACACTTTGAAGGTCCACAGATTACAGAATGCCTCCAGATGTGCATCGGAAACCACTACTGGTCTTCCAGGGAACGATTAAAGCGTAGACTATTTCAGACATTACTCACATGGAGGAAAGTGCGCATAGTGGCTGTTGTATTCAATCCCGAGGCAATTTCAGTGATTCATCAACATTTTTAAGGCCCACAGATTACAGAATGCCTCCAGATGTTCATCGGAAACTACTACTGGTCTTCCAAGGAGCGATCAAAGCGTAGACTGTTAGAGACAATACTCCAATGTAGGAAAGTGCGCATGGTGACTGTTGTATTCAATCCCGATGCAATTTCTGTGTTTCATCAACACTCTGATTGTCCACAGATTACAGAATGGCTCCAGATGTGCATCGGAAACTACTACTGGTCTTCCAGGGAACGATCAAACCGTAGACATTGTGAGACATTACTCCCATAGAGGAAAGTGCGCATGGTGACGGTTGTACTCAATCCCGATGCAATTTCTGTGTTTCATCAACAGTCTGATAGTCCACAGATTACAGAATGCCTCCAGATGTATATCGAAAACTACTACTGGTCTTCCAGGAAACGATCAAAGCGTAGACTGCTTGAGACATTACTCCCATGGAGGAAAGTGCGCATGGTGACTGTTGTATTCCATCCCGACGCAATTTCTGTGTTTCATCAACATACTGATATTCCACATATTACAGAATGCCTCCAGATGTGCATCGGAAACTACTACTGGTCTTCCAGGGAACGATCAAACCGTAGACATTGTGAGACATTACTCCCATTGAGGAAAGTGCGCATGGTGACAGCAGTACTCAATCCCGATGCATGTTCTGTGTTTCATCAACACTCTGATAGTCCACAGATCACAGAATGCCTGCAGATGTGCATCGGAAACTACTACTGGTCTTCCGGGTAACGATCAAAGCATACACTGTTTGAGAAATTACTCCCATGCAGGAATGTGCGCATGGTGACTGTTGTATTCAAACCCGATGCTATTTCTGAGTTTCATCAACACTCTGATAGTCCACAGATTACAGAATACCTAAAGATGTGCATCCGAAACTACTACTGGTCTTCCAGGGAACGATAACAAAAAGACTGTTTGAGACATTACTCCCATGGAGGAAAGTGCTCATGGTGAGAGTTGCATTCAATCCCGATGTAATTTCTGTGTTTCATCAACACTCTGATAGTCCACAGGTTACAGAATGCCTCCAGATGTGCATCGGAAACTACTACTGGTCTTCCAGGGGACGATCAAAGCGTAAACTCTTTAAGACATTACTCCCATGGAGGAAAGTGCGCATGGTGACTGCAGTACTCAATCCCGATGCATGTTCTGTGTTTCATCAACACTCTGATAGTAGACAGATTACAGAATGCCTCCAGATATGCATCGGAAACTACTACTGGTCTTCCTGGGAACGATCAAAGCGTAGACTGTCTGAGACATTACTCCCATGGAGGAAAGTGCGCATGGTGACTGTTGTATTCATCCCGATGCAATTTCTGTGTTTCATCAACAAACTGATAGTCCACAGATTACAGAATGCCGCCAGATGTGCATCGGAAACTAGTACTGGTCTTCCAGGGAACGATCAAAGCGTAAATTCTTTAAGAGATTACTCCCATGGAGGAAAGTGCGATTGGTGACTGCTGTATTCAATCCCGATGCTTTTTCTGTGTTTCATCAACACTCTGATAGTCCACAGATTACAGAATGCCTCCAGATGTGCATCGGAAACTACTACTGTACTTCCAGGGAACGATCAAAGCGTAGACAGTTTGAGACATTACTCATATATAGGAAAATGCGCATGGTGACTGTTGTATTCAATCCCGATGCAATTTCTGTGTTCCATTAACAGTCTGATAGTCCACAGATTACAGAATGCCTCCAGATGTGCATCGCAAACTACTACTGGTCTTCCAGGGAACGACCAAAGCGTAGACTGTTTGAGACATTACTCCCATGGAGGAAAGTGCGCATGGTGACTGTTGTATTCAATCCCGATGCAATTTCTATGATTCATCAACACTCTGATAGTCCACAGATTACAGAATGCCTCCAGATGTGCATCGGAAACTACTACTGGTCTTCCTGGGAACGATCAAAGCGTATACTGTCTGAGACATTACTCCCATGGAGGGAAGTGCGCATGGTGGCTGTTGTATTCAATTCCGATGCAAATTCTGTGTTTCATCAACAGTCCGATAGTCCACAGATTACAGCATGCCTCCAGATGTGCATCGGAAACTACTACTGGTCTTCCAGGGAACGATCAAAGCGTAGACTGTCTGAGACATTACTCCCATGGAGGGAAGTGCGCATGGTGGCTGTTGTTTTCAATTCCGATGCAATTTCTGTGTTTCATCAACAGTCCGATAGTCCACAGATTACAGCATGCCTCCAGATGTGCATCGGAAACTACTACTGGTCTTCCAGGGAACGATCAAAGCGTAGACAGTTTGAGACATTACTCATATGGAGGAAAATGCGCATGGTGACTGTTGTATTCAATCCCGATTCAATTTCTGTGTTCCATCAACAGTCTGATAGTCCACAGATTACAGAATGCCTCCAGATGTGAATCGGAAACTACGACTGGTCTTCCTGGGAACGATCAAAGCGTAGACTGTCTGGGACATTACTCCCATGCAGGAAAGTGCGCATGGTGACTGTTGTACTCAATCCCGATGCAATTTCTGTGTTTCATCAACAGTCTGATTGTCCACAGATTACAGAGTGATTCCAGATATGCATCGGAAACTACTACTGGCCTTCCAGGGAACGATCAAAGCGTAGACTGTTTGAGACATTACTCCCATGGAGGAAGGTGCGCATGGTGACTTTTGTATTCAATCCCGATGCAATTTCTGTGTTTCATCAACAGTCTGATATACCACAGATTACAGAATGCCTCCAGTGGTGCATCGGAAACTACTACTGGTCTTCCAGGGAACGATCAAAGAGTACACTGTTTGAGACATTACTCCCACGCAAGAAAGTACGAATGGTGACTGTTGTATTCAATCCCGATGCTATTTCTGTGTTTCATCATCACTCTGATTGTCCACAGATTACAGAATGCCTCCAGATGTGCATCGGAAACTACTACTGGTCTTCAAGGAACGATCAAAGCGTAGACTGTTAGAGACATTACCCCCATGGAGGAAAGTGTTCATGGTGACTGCTGTATTCAATCCCGATGCAATTTCTGTGTTTCATAAACACTCTGACAGTCCACAGATTACAGAATGCCTCCAGATGTGCATCGGAAACTACCACTGGTCTTCCAGGTAACGATCAAAGCGTAGACTGTTTGAGACATTACTCCCATGGAGGAAAGAGGGCCTGGTGACTGTTGTATTAAATCCCGATGCAATTTGTGTGTTTCATCAACAGTCTGATTGTCCACAGATTACAGAATGCCTCCAGATGTGCATCGGAAACTGCTTCTGGTCTTCCTGGGAACGATCAAAGCGTAGACTGTCTGAAACATTACTCCCATGGAGGAAAGTGCTCATGGTGACAGTTGTATTCAATCCCGATGTAATTTCTGTGTTTCATCAACAATCTGATAGTCCACAGGTTACAGAATGCCTCCAGATGTGTATCGGAAACTACTACTGGTCTTCCAGGGAGCGATCAAAGCGTAGACTGTTAGAGACATTACTCAAATGGAGGAAAGTGGGCATGGTGGCTGCTGTATACAATCCTGATGCAGATTCTGTGTTTCATCAACACTCTGATAGTACACAGTTTACAGAATGCCTCCAGATGTGCATCGGAAACTACCACTGGTCTTCCAGGGAACGATCAAAGCGTAGACTGTTTCAGACGTTACTCCCATGGAGCAAATTGGGCATGGTGACTGTTATATTCAATATCGATGCAATTTCTGTGATTCATCAACACTTCGAAGGTCCACAGATTACAGAATGCCACCAGATGTGCATCGGAAACTACTACTGGTCTTCCAGGTAACGATCAAAGCGTAGCCTGTTTGAGAATTACTCCCATGGAGGAAAGTGCGGATGGTGACTGTTGTATTCACACCCGATGCAATTTCCCTGTCTCATTAACACTTTGTAGGTCCACAGATTACAGAATGACTCCAAATGTGCATCGGAAACTACTACTGGTCTTCCAGGGGACGATCAAAGCGTAAACTCTTTAAGAGATTACTCCCATGGAGGAAAGTGCGCATGGTGACTGCTGTATTCAATCCCGATGCTTTATCTGTGTTTCATCAACACTCTGATAGTCCACAGATTACAGAATGCCTCCAGATGTGCATCGGAAACTACTACTGGTCTTCCTGGGAACGATCAAAGCGTAGACTGTCTGAGACATTACTCCCATGGAGGGAAGTGCGCATGGTGGCTGTTGTTTTCAATTCCTATGCAATTTTTGTGTTTCATCAATAGTCTGATAGTCCACAGATTACAGCATGCCTCCAGATGTGCATCGGAAAGTACTACTGGTCTTCCTGGGAACGATCAAAGCGTATGCTGTCTGAGACATTACTCCCATGGAGGGAAGTGAGCATGGTGGCTGTTGTTTTCAATTCCGATGCAATTTCTGTGTTTCATCAACAGTCCGATAGTCCACAGATTACAGCATGCCTCCAGATGTGCATCGGAAACTACTACTGGTCTTCCAGGGAATTATTAAAGCGTAGAAAGTTTGAGACATTACTCATATGGAGGAAAATGCGCATGGTGACTGTTGTATTCAATCCCGATGTAATTTCTGTGTTCCATCAACAGTCTGATAGTCCACAGATTACAGAATGCCTCCAGATGTGCATCGGAAACTACTACTGGTCTTCCAGGGAAAGATCAAAGCGTAGACTGTTTGAGACATTACTCCCATGGAGGAAAGTGCGCATGGTGACTGTTGTATTCAATCCCGATGCAATTTCTATGATTCATCAACACTCTGATAGTCCACAGATTACAGAATGCCTCCAGATGTGCATCGGAAACTACTACTGGTCTTCCTGGGAACGATCAAAGCGTAGACTGTCTGAGACATTACTCCCATGGAGGAAAGTGCGCATGGTGACTGTTGTACTCAATCCCGATGCAATTTCTGTGTTTCATCAACAGTCTGCTGTCCACAGATTACAGAATGATTCCAGATATGCATCGGAATCTACTACTGGTCTTCCAGGGAACGATCAAAGCGTAGACTGTTTGAGACATTTCTCCCATGGAGGAAAGTGCGCATGGTGACTTTTGTATTCAATCCCGATGCAATTTCTGTGTTTCATCATCAGTCTGATATGCCACAGATTACAGATGCCTCCAGTGGTGCATCGGAAACTACTACTGGTCTTCCAGGGAACGATCAAAGAGTACACTGTTTGAGACATTACTCCCACGCAGGAAAGTACGCATGGTGACTGTTGTATTCAATCCCGACGCTATTTCTGTGTTTCATCAAAACTCTGATTGTCCACAGATTACAGAATGCCTCCAGATGTGCATCGGAAACTACTACTGGTCTTCAAGGAACGATCAAAGCGTAGACTGTTAGAGACATTACCCAAATGGAGGAAAGTGTTCATGGTGACTGCTGTATTCAATCCCGATGCAATTTCCGTGTTTCATAAACACTCTGACAGTCCACAGATTACAGAATGCCTCCAGATGTGCATCGGAAACTACCACTGGTCTTCCCAGTAACGATCAAAGCGTAGACTGTTTGAGACATTACTCCCATGGAGGAAAGAGGGCCTGGTGACTGTTGTATTCAATCCTGATGCAATTTCTGTGCTTCATCAACACTTTGAAGGTCCACAGATTACAGAATGCCTCCAGATGTGCATCCGAAACTACTACTGGTCTTCCAGGGAACGATAACAGAAAGACTGTTTGAGACATTACTCCCATGGAGGAAAGTGCTCATGGTGGCTGTTGTATTCAATCCCGATGTAATTTCTGTGTTTCATCAACACTCTGACAGTCCACAGGTTACAGAATGCCTCCAGATGTGTATCGGAAACTACTACTGGTCTTCCAGGGAACGATCAAAGCGTAGACTGTTAGAGACATTACTCATATGGAGGAAAGTGCGCATGGCGAATGCTGTATTCAATCCCGATGTAATTTCTGTGTCTCATCAACACTCTGATAGTCCACAAATTACAGAATGCCTCCAGATGTGCATCGGAAACTACCACTGGTCTTCCAGGGAACGATCAAAGCGTAGACTGTTTGAGACATTACTCCCATGGAGGAAAGTGCGCGTGGTGAATGTTGTATTCAATCCCGATGCAGTTTCTGTGTTTCATCAACACTCTGATAGTCCACAGATTACAGAGTGTCTCCAGATGTGCATCGGAAACTTCTACTGGTCTTCCTGGGAACGATCAAAGCGTAGACTGTTTCAGACGTTACTCCCATGGAGGAAATTGGGCATGGTGACTGTTATATTCAATCCCTATGTAATTTCTGTGATCCATCAACACTTTAAAGGTCCACAGATTACAGAAAGCCACCAGATGTGCATCGGAAACTACTACTGGTCTTCCAGGGAACGATCAAAGCGTAGCCTGTTTGAGAATTACTCCCGTGGAGGAAAGTGCGCATGGTGACTGTTGTATTCAATCCCGATGCAATTTCTATGTTTCATCAACGTTCTGATTGTCCACAGATTACAGAATGCCTCCGGATGTGCATCGGAAACTACTACTGGTCTTCCAGGGAACGATGAAAACGTAGACAGTGTGAGACATTACTCCCACAGAGGAAAGTGCGCATGGTGACTGTTGTATTCAATCCCGAGGCAATTTCTGTGATTCATCAACAGTCTGATTGTCCACAGATTACAGAATGCCTCCAGATGTGCATCGGAAGCTACTACTGGTCTTCCAGGGAACGATCAATGCGTGAACTCTTTAAGACATTACTCCCATGGAGGAAAGTGCGCATGGTGACTGTTGTATTCAATCAAGAGGCAATTTCTGTGATTCATCAACACTTTTAAGGTCCACAGATTACAGAATGCCTCCAGATGTGCATCGGAAACGACTACTGGTCTTCCAAGGAGCGATCAAATCGTAGACTGTTAGAGACAATACTCCCATGTGGGAAAGTGCGCATGGTGACTGTTGTATTCAATCCCGATGCAATTTCTGTGTTTCATCAACACTCTGATTGTCCACAGATTACAGAATGCCTCCAGATGTGCATCGGAAGCTACTACTGGTCTTCCAGGGAACGATCAATGCGTGAACTCTTTAAGACATTACTCCCATGGAGGAAAGTGCGCATGGTGACTGTTGTATTCAATCAAGAGGCAATTTCTGTGATTCATCAACACTTTTAAGGTCCACAGATTACAGAATGCCTCCAGATGTGCATCGGAAACGACTACTGGTCTTCCAAGGAGCGATCAAAGCGTAGACTGTTAGAGACAATACTCCCATGTAGGAAAGTGCGCATGGTGACTGTTGTATTCCATCCCGATGCAATTTCTGTGTTTCGTCAACATACTGATATTCCACATATTACTGAATGCCTCCAGATGTGCATCGAAAACTACCACAGGTCTTCCTGGGAACGATCAAAGCGTACACTGTCTGAGACATTACTCCCATGGGGAAAAGTGCGCATGGTGACTGTTGTATTCAATCAAGATGTAAATTCTGTGTTGCATCAACACTCTGATTGTCCACAGATTACAGAATGCCTCCGGATGTGCATTGGAAACTACTACTGGTCTTCAGGGAACGATCAAACCGTAGACAGTGTGAGACATTACTCCCATAGAGGAAAGTGCGCATGGTGACTGTTGTATTCAATCCCGAGGCAATTTCTGTGATTCATCAACACTTTGAAGGTCCACAGATTACAGAATGCCTCCAGATGTGCATCGGAAACTACTACTGGTCTTCCAGGGAACGATTAAAGCGTAGACTGTTTCAGACATTACTCCCATGGAGGAAAGTGCGCATAGTGACTGTTGTATTCAATCCCGAGGCAATTTCTGTGATTCATCAACACTTTTAAGGTCCACAGACTACAGAATGCCTCCAGATGTTCATCGGAATCTACTACTGGTCTTCCAAGGAGCGATCAAAGCGTAGACTGTTAGAGACAATACTCCCATGTAGGAAAGAGCGCATGGTGACTGTTTTATTCAATCCCGATGCAATTTCTGTGTTTCATCAACACTCTGATTGTCCACTGATTACAGAATGCCTCCAGATGTGCATCGGAAACTACTACTGGCCTTCCTGGGAACGATCAAAGCGTAGACTCTCTGAGACGTTACTCCCATGGAGGAAAGTGCGCATGGTTACTGTTGTATTCAATCCCGATGCAAATTCTGTTTTGCATCAACAGTCTGACTGTCCACAGATTACAGAATGCCTCCAGATGTGCATCGGAAACTACTACTGGTCTTCCAGGGAACGATCAAACCGTAGACATTGTGAGACATTACTCCCATTGAGGAAAGTGCGCATGGTGACTGTTGTACTCAATCCCGATGCAATTTCTGTGTTTCATCAACAGTCTGATAGTCCACAGATTACAGAATGCCTCCAGATGTATATCGAAAACTACTACTGGTCTTCCAGGAAACGATCAAAGCGTAGACTGCTTGAGACATTACTCCCATAGAGGAAAGTGCGCATGGTGACTGTTGTATTCCATCCCATTGCAATTTCTGTGTTTCATCAACATACTGATATTCCACATATTACTGAATGCCTCCAGATGTGCATCGGAAACTACTACTGGTCTTCCAGGGAACGATCAAAGCGTAAACTCTTTAAGACATTACTCCCATGGAGGAAAGTGCGCATGGTGACTGTTGTATTCAATCCCGATGCAATTTCTGTGTTTCATCAACAGTCTGATAGTCCACAGATTACAGAATGTCTCCAGATGTACATCGGAAACTACTACTGGTCTTCCAGGGAACGATCAAAGCGTAGACTGTTAGAGACATTACTCCCATGTAGGAAAGTGCGCATGGTGACTGTTGTATTCAGTCCCGATGCAATTTCTGTGTTTCATCAACAATCTGACTCTCCGCAGATTACAGAATGAAACCTGATGTGCATCCGAAACTATTACTGGTCTTCCAGGGTACGATAAAAAAAAGACTGTTTAAGACATTACTCCCATGGAGGAAAGTGCTCATGGTGACTGTTGTATTCCATCCCGATGCAATTTCTGTGATTCATCAACATACTGATAGTCCACGTATTACAGAATGCCTCCAGATGTGCATCGGAAACTACTACTGGTCTTCCAGGGAACGATCAAAGCGTAAACTCTTTAAGACATTACTCCCATTGAGGAAAGTGCGCATGGTGACTGTTGTATTCAATCCCGATGCAATTTCTTTGTTTCATCAACAGTCTGATAGTCCACAGAGTACAGAATGCCTCCAGATGTGCATCGGAATCTACTACTGGTCTTCCAGGGAACGATCAAAGCGTAGACTGTTTGAGACATTTCTATCATGTTGGAAAGTGCGCATGGTGACTGTTGTATTCAATCCCGATGTGATTTCTGTGCTTCAGCAACACTCTGATAGTCCACAGATTACAGAATGACTACAGATGTGCATCGGAAACTACTACTGGTCTTCCAGGGAACGATCAAAGCGTAGACTGTTAGAGACATTACTCCCATGGAGGAAAGAGCGCATGGTGACTGCTGTATACAATCCCGATGCAATTTCTTTGTTTCATCAACAGTCTGATAGTCCACAGAGTACAGAATGCCTCCAGATGTGCATCGGAATCTACTACTGGTCTTCCAGGGAACGATCAAAGCGTAGACTGTTTGAGACATTTCTATCATGTTGGAAAGTGCGCATGGTGACTGTTGTATTCAATCCCGATGCAATTTCTGTGATTCATCAACATACTGATAGTCCACATATTACAGAATGCCTCCAGATGTGCATCGGAAACAACTACAACAATCTACAACAATCAAAGCGTAGACTGTTTGAGACATTACTCCCATTCAGGAAAGTGCGCATGGTGACTGTTGTATTCAATCCCGATGCAATTTCTGTGTTTCATCAACAGTCTGATATGCCACAGATTACAGAATGCCTCCAGATGTGCATCGGAATCTACTACTGGTCTTCCAGGGAACGATCAAAGCGTAGACTGTTTGAGACATTTCTATCATGTTGGAAAGCGAGCATGGTGACTGTTGTATTCAATCCCGATGTGATTTCTGTGCTTCAGCAACACTCTGATAGTCCACAGATTACAGAATGACTCCAGATGTGCATCGGAAACTACTACTGGTCTTCCAGGGAACGATCAAAGCGTAGACTGTTAGAGACATTACTCCCATGGAGAAAAGAGCGCATGGTGACTGCTGTATACAATCCCGATGCAGATTCTGTGTTTCATCATCACTCTGATAGTCAACAGATTACAGAATGCCTCCAGATGTGCATCGGAAACTACCACTGGTCTTCCAGGGAACGATCAAACCGTAGACAGTGTGAGACATTACTCCCATAGAGGAAAGTGCGCATGGTGACTGTTGTATTCAATCCCGATGATATTTCTGTGTTTCATCAACAGTGTGATAGTCCACAGATTACAGAATGCCTCCAGATGTATATCGGAAACTACTACTGGTCTTCCAGGAAACGATCAAAGCGTAGACTGTTTGAGACATTACTCCCATGTAGGAAAGTGCGCATGGTGACTGTTGTATTCAATCCCGATGCAATTTCTGTGTTTGAACAACACTCTGATAGTTTACAGAATACAGAATACCTCCAGATGTGCATCGGAAGCTACTACTGCTCTTCCTGGGAACGATCAAAGCGTAGACTGTCTAAGACATTACTCCCATGGAGGAAAGTGCGCATGGTGACTGTTGCATTCAATCCCGATGCAATTTCTGTGTTTCATCAACAGTCTGATTGCCCACATACTACAGAATGCCTCCAGATGTGCATCGGAAACTACTACTGGTCTTCCAGAGAACGATCAAAGCGTAGACTGTTCCAGACATTTGTCCCATGGAGGAAAGTGGGCATGGTGACTGTTATATTCAATCCCGATGCAATTTCTGTGTTTCATCAACACTCTGATAGCCCACTGATTACAGAATGCCTCCAGATGTGCATCGGAAACTACTACTGGTCTTCCAGGGAACGATGTAACCGTAGACAGTGTGAGACATTACTCCCATAGAGGAAAGTGCGCATGGTGACTGTTGTATTCAATAGCGAGGCAATTTCTGTGATTCATCAACACTTTTTAGGTCAAAAGATTACAGAATGCCTCCAGATGTGCATCGGAAACTACTACTGGCCTTCCAAGGAGCGATCAAAGCGTACACTGTTAGAGACAATACTCCCATGTAGGAAAGTGTGCATGGTGACTGTTGTATTCAATCCCGATGCAATTTCTGTGTTTCATCAACACTCTGATTGTCCACAGATTACAGAGTGCCTCCAGATGTGCATCGGAAACTACTACAACAATCTACAACAATCAAAGCGTAGACTGTTTGCGACATTACTCCATTTCAGGAAAGTGCGCATGGTGACTGTTGTATTCAATCCCGATGCAATTTCTGTGTTTCATCAACAGTCTTATATGCCACAGATTACAGAATGCCTCCAGATGTGCATCGGAATCTACTACTGGTCTTCCAGGGAACGATCAAAGCGTAGACTGTTTGAGACATTTACATCATGCAGGAAATTGCGCATGGTGACTGTTGTATTCAATCCCGACGCAATTTCTGTGATTCATCAACACTTTGAAGGTCCACAGATTACAGAATGCCTCCAGATGTGCATCGGAAACTACTACTGGTCTTCCAAGGAGCGATCAAAGCGTACGCTGTTAGAGACAATACTCCCATTAGGGGAAGTGCACATGGTGACTGTTGTATTCAATCCCGATCTGATTTCTGTGCTTCAGCAACACTCTGATAGTCCACAGATTACAGAATGCCTCCAGATGTGCATCGGAAGCTACTACTGGTCTTCCAGGGAACGATCAAAGCGTAGACTGTTAGAGACATTACTCCCATGGAGGAAAGAGCGCATGGTGACTGCTGTATACAATCCCGATGCAGATTCTGTGTTTCATCAACACTCTGATAGTCAACAGATTACAGAACGCCTCCAGATGTGCATCGGAAACTACCACTGGTCTTCCAGGGAACGATCAAACCGTAGACAGTGTGAGACATTACTCCCATAGAGGAAAGTGCGCATGGTGACTGTTGTATTCAATAGCGAGGCAATATCTGTGATTCATCAACACTTTGAAGGTCAAAAGATTACAGAAAGCCTCCAGATGTGCATCGGAAACTACTACTGGCCTTCCAAGGAGCGATCAAAGCGTACACTGTTAGAGACAATACTCCCATGTAGGAAAGTGTGCATGGTGACTGTTGTATTCAATCCCGATGCAATTTCTGTGTTTGAACAACACTCTGATAGTTTACAGAATACAGAATACCTCCAGATGTGCATCGGAAGCTACTACTGGTCTTCCTGGGAACGATCAAAGCGTAGACTGTCTAAGACATTACTCCCATGGAGGAAAGTGCGCATGGTGACTGTTGCATTCAATCCCGATGCAATTTCTGTGTTTCATCAACAGTCTGATTGTCCACATACTACAGAATGCCTCCAGATGTGCATCGGAAACTACTACTGGTCTTCCAGAGAACGATCAAAGCGTAGACTGTTTCAGACATTTGTCCCATGGAGGAAATTGGGCATGGTGACTGTTATATTCAATCCCGATGCAATTTCTGTGTTTCATCAACACTCTGATAGCCCACTGATTACAGAATGCCTCCAGATGCGCATCGGAAACTACTACTGGTCTTCCAGGGAACGATGTAACCGTAGACAGTGTGAGACATTACTCCCATAGAGGAAAGTGCGCATGGTGACTGTTGTATTCAATAGCGAGGCAATATCTGTGATTCATCAACACTTTGAAGGTCAAAAGATTACAGAAAGCCTCCAGATGTGCATCGGAAACTACTACTGGCCTTCCAAGGAGCGATCAAAGCGTACACTGTTAGAGACAATACTCCCATGTAGGAAAGCGTGCATGGTGACTGTTGTATTCAATCCCGATGCAATTTCTGTGTTTCATTAACACTCTGATTGTCCACAGATTACAGAGTGCCTCCAGATGTGCATCGGAAACTACTACTGGTCTTCCAGGAAATGATCAAAGCGTAGTTTGTTTGAGACATTACTTTTATGGAGGAAAATGCGCATGGTGACTGTTGTATTCAATCCCGATGCAATTTCTGTGTTTCATCAACATTCTGATAGTCCACAGATTACAGAATGCATACAGATGCGCATCGGAAACTACTACTGATCTTCCAGGGAACGATCAAAGCGTAAACTCTTTGAGACATTATTCCCATGGAAGAATGTGCGTATGGTGACTGCTGTATTCAATCCCGATGCATTTTCTGTGTTTCATCAACAGTCTGATAGTCCGAAGATTACGGAATGCCTCCCAATGTGCATCGGAAACTACTACTGGTCTTCCAGGGAACGATGAAACCGTAGACAGTGTGAGACATTACTCCCATAGAGGAAAGTGCGCATGGTGACTGTTGTATTCAATCCCGATGCAATTTCTGTGATTCATCAACACTTTGAAGGTCCACAAATGACTGAATGCCTCCAGATGTGCATCGGAAACTACTACTGGTCTTCCAAGGAGCGATCAAAGCGTACGCTGTTAGAGACAATACTCCCATTAGGGGAAGTGCACATGGTGACTGTTGTATTCAATCCCGATGCAATTTCTGTGTTTCATCAACACTCTGATTGTCCACAGATTACAGAATGCCTCCAGATGTGCATCGGAAACAACTACTGGTCTTCCTGGGAACGATCAAAGCGTAGACTGTCTGAGACATTACTCCCATGGAGGAAAGTGCGCATGGTGACTGTTGTATTCAATCCCGATGCAAATTCTGTGTTGCATCAACAGTCTGATTGTAAACAGATTACAGAATGCCTCCAGATGTGCATATGAAATTACTACTGGTCTTCCAGGGAACAATCAAAGCGTAGACTGTTTGAGACATTACTCAAATGGAGGAAAGTGCGCATGGTGAATGTTGTATTCAATCCCGATGCAATTTCTGTGTTTTATCAACAGTCAGATAGTCCACAGATTACAGAATGCCTCCAGATGTGCATCGGAAACTACTACTGTTCTTCCAGGGAACGATCAAACCGTAGACAGTGTGAGACATTACTCCAATAGAGGAAAGTGCGCATGGTGACTGTTGTATTCAATCCCGATGCTATTTCTGTGTTTCATCAACAGTCTGATAGTCCACAGATTACTGAATGCCTCCAGATGTATATAGGAAACTACTACTGGTCTTCCAGGAAACGATCAAAGCGTAGACTGTTTGAGACACTACTCCCATGGAGGAAAGTGCGCATGGTGACTGTTGTATTCCATCCCGATGCAATTTCTGTGTTTCATCAACATACTGATAGTCCACATATTACAGAATGCCTCCAGATGTGCATCGGAAACTACTACTGGTCTTCCAGGGAACGATCAAAGCGTAAACTCTTTAAGACATTACTCCCATGGAGGAAAGTGCGCATGGTCACTGTTGTATTCAATCCCGATGCAATTTCTTTGTTTCATCAACAGTCTGATAGTCCACGGATTACAGAATGCCTCCAGATGTGCATCGGAAACTACTACTGGCCTTCCAGGAAACGATCAAAGAGTAGACTGTTAGAGACATTACTCCCATATAGGAAAGTGCGCATAGTGACTGTTGTATTCAATATCGATGCAATTTCCTGTGTTTCATCAACATTCTGATAGTCCACAGATTACAGAATGCATCCAGATGTATATAGGAAACTACTACTGGTCTTCCAAGGAGCGATCAAAGCGTACGCTGTTAGAGACAATACTCCCATTAGGGGAAGTGCACATGGTGACTGTTGGACTGTTGTATTCAATCCCGATGCAATTTCTGTGTTTCATCAACACTCTGATTGTCCACAGATTACAGAATTCCTCCAGATGTGCTTCGGAAACAACTACTGGTCTTCCTGGGAACGATCAAAGCGTAGACTGTCTGAGACATTACTCCCATGGAGGAAAGTGCGCATGGTGACTGTTGTATTCAATCCCGATGCAAATTCTGTGTTGCATCAACAGTCTGATTGTCCACAGATTACAGAATGCCTCCAGATGTGCATCGGAAACTACTACTGTTATTCCAGGGAACAATCAAAGCGTAGACTGTTTGAGACATTACTCCCATGGAGGAAAGTGCGCATGGTGACTGTTGTATTCCATCCCGATGCAATTTCTGTGTTTCGTCAACATACTGATAGTCCACATATTACAGAATGCCTCCAGATGTGCATCGGAAACTACTACTGGTCTTCCAGGGAACGATCAAAGCGTAAACTCTTTAAGACATTACTCCCAAGGAGGAAAGTGCGCATGGTGACTGTTGTACTCAATCCCGATGGAATTTCTGTGTTTCATCAACAGTCTGATATGCCACAGATTACAGGATGCCTCAGGATGTGAATCGGAAACTACAACTGGTCTTCCAGGGAACGATCAAAGCGTAGACTGTTTGAGACACTACTCTCATGGAGGAAAGTGCTCATGGTGACTGTTGTATTCAATCCCGATGTAATTTCTGTGCTTCAGCAACACTCTGATAGTCCTCAGATTACAGAATGCCTCCAAATGTGCATCGTAAACTACTACAGGTCTTCCAGGGAACGATCAAAGCGTAAACTGTTAGAGACATTACTCCCATGGAGGAAAGAGCGCATGGTGACTGCTGTATACAATCCCGATGCAGATTCTGTGTTTCATCAACACTCTGATAGTTTACAGAATACAGAATACCTCCAGATGTGCATCGGAAGCTACTACTGGTCTTCCTGGAAACGATCAAAGCGTAGACTGTCTAAGACATTACTCCCATGGAGGAAAGTGCGCATGATGACTGTTGTATTCAATCCCTATGCTATTTCTGTGTTTCATCAGCACTCCGATAGTCCACAGATTGCAGAATGCCTCCAGATGTGCATCCGAAACTATTACTGGTCTTCCATGGAACGATAAAAAAAAGACTGTTTGAGACATTACTCCCATGGAGAAAAGTGCTCATGGTGACTGTTGTATTCAATCCCGATGTAATTTCTGTGCTTCAGCAACACTCTGATAGTCCTCAGATTACAGAATGCCTCCAAATGTGCATCGTAAACTACTACAGGTCTTCCAGGGAACGATCAAAGCGTAAACTGTTAGAGACATTACTCCCATGGAGGAAAGAGCGCATGGTGACTGCTGTATACAATCCCGATGCAGATTCTGTGTTTCATCAACACTCTGTTAGTCGACAGATTACAGAATGCCTCCAGATGTGTTCGGAAACTACCACTGGTCTTCCAGGGAACGATCAAACCGTAGACAGTGTGAGACATTACTCCCATAGAGGAAAGTGCGCATGGTGACTGTTGTATTCAATCCCGATGCAATTTCTGTGTTTCATCAACAGTGTGATAGTCCACAGATTAGAGAACGCCTCCTGATGTATATCGGAAACTACTACTGGTATTCCAGGAAACGATCAAAGCGTAGACTGTTTGAGACATTACTCCCATGTAGGAAAGTGCGCATGGTGACAGTTGTATTCAATCCCGATGCAATTTCTGTGTTTGAGCAACACTTTCATAGTTTACAGATTACAGAATACCTCCAGATGTGGATCGGAAGCTACTACTGGTCTTCCTGGGAACGATCAAAGCGTAGACTGTTTGAGACATTACTCCCATGGAGGAAAGTGTGCATGGTGACTGTTGTATTCAATCCCGATGCAATTTCTGTGTTTCATCAACACTCTGATAGTCCACAGATTACAGATTGTCTACAGATGTGCATCGGATACTACTACTAGTCTTCCTGGGAACGATCAAAGCGTAGTCTGTTTCAGACATTTCTCCCATGGAGGAAAGTGGGCATGGTGACTGTTATATTCAATCCAGATGCAATTTCTGTGTTTCATCAACACTCTGATAGCCCACTGATTACAGAATTCCACCAGATGTGCATCGGAAACTACTACTGGTCTTCCAGGGAATGATCAAAGCGTAGTTCTTTTGAGACATTACTTTTATGGAGGTAAATGCGCATGGTGACTATTGTATTCAATCCCGATGAAATTTCTGTGTTTCGTCAACATTCTGATAGTCCACAGATTACAGAATGCCTCCAGATGTGCATCGGAAACTACTACTGGTCTTCCAGGGAACGATCAAAGCGTAATCTCTTTGAGACATTACTCCCATGGAGGAATGTGCGTATGGTGACTGCTGTATTCAATCCCGATGCATTTTCTGTGTTTCATCAACACTCTGATAGTCCACAGATTACAGAATGCCTCTCGATGTGCATCGGAAAATACTACTAGTCTTCCTGGGAACGATCTAAGCGTAGACTGTATGAGACATTACTCCCATGAAGGAAAGTGCGCATGGTGACTGTTGTATTCAATCCCGATGCAATTTCTGTGTTTTATCAACAGTCTAATACTCCATAGATTACAGAATGCCTCCAGATGTGCATCGCAAGCTACTACTGGTTTTCCAGGAAACGATCAAACCGTAGACAGTGTGAGACATTACTCCCATAGAGGAAAGTGCGCATGGTGACTGTTGTAATCAATCCCGATGCAATTTCTGTGTTTCATCAACAGTCTGATAGTCCACAGATTACAGAATGCCTCCAGATGTATATCGGAAACTACTACTGGTCTTCCAGGAAACGATCAAAGCGTAGACTGTTTGAGACACTACTCCCATGGAGGAAAGAGCGCATGGTGACTGTTGTATTCCATCCCGATGCAATTTCTGTGTTTCATCAACATACTGATAGTCCACATATTACAGAATGATTCCAGATGTGCATCGGAAACTACTACTGGTCTGCCAGGGAACGATCAAAGCGTAATCTCTTTAAGACATTACTCCCATGGAGGAAAGTGCGCATGTTGACTGTTGTATTCAATCCCGATGCAATTTGTTTGTTTCATCAACAGTCTGATAGTCCACAGATTACAGAATGCCTCCAGATGTGCATCGGATACTACTACTGGTCTTCCAGGGAACGATCAAAGCGTAGACTGTTAGAGACATTACTCCCATATAGGAAAGTGCGCATGGTGACTGTTGTATTCAATCCCGATGCAATTTCTGTGTTTCATCAACACTCTGATTGTCCACAGATTACAGAATGCCTCCAGATGTGCATCGGAAACTACTATTGGTCTTCCTGGGAACGATCAAAGCGTAGACTGTCTGAGACATTACTTCAATGGAGGAAAGTGCGCATGGTGACTGTTGTGTTCAATCCCGATGCAATTTCTGTGTTTCATTAACAGTCTGATATGCCACAGATTACAGAATGCCTCCAGATGTGAATCGGAAACTACTACTGGTCTTCCAGGGAACAATCAAAGCGTAGACTGTTTGAGACATTACTCCCATGCAGGAAAGTGCGCAATTTGACTGTTGTACTCAATCCCGATGCAATTTCTGTGTTTCATCAACAGTCTGATATGCCACAGATTACAGAATGCCTCAGGATGTGCATCGGAAACTACTACTGGTCTTCCAGGGAACGATCAAAGCGTACACTGTTTGAGACTTTTCTCCCATGCAGGAAAGTGCGCATGGTGACTGTTGTATTCAATCCCTATGCTATTTCTGTGTTTCATCAACACTCCGATAGTCCACAGATTACAGAATGCCTCCAGATGTGCATCCGAAACTATTACTGGTCTTCCAGGGAACGATAAAGAAAAGACTGTTTGAGACATTACTCCCATGGAGGAAAGTGCTCGTGGTGACTGTTGTACTCAATCCCAATGTAATTTCTGTGCTTCAGCAACACTCTGATAGTCCACCGATTACTGAACGCCTCCAGAAGTGCATCGGAAACTACTACTGGTCTTCCAGGGAACGATCAAAGCGTAGACTGTTAGAGACATTACTCCCATGGAGGAAAGAGCGCATGGTGACTGCTGTATACAATCCCGATGCAGATTCTGTGTTTCATCAACACTCTGATAGTAAACAGATTACAGAATGCCTCCAGATGTGCATCGGTAACTACCACTGGTCTTCCAGGGAACGATCAAACCGTAGACAGTGTGAGACATTACTCTCATAGAGGAAAGTGCGAATGGTGACTGTTGTATTCAATCCCGATGCAATTTCTGTGTTCCATCAACAGTGTGATAGTCCACAGATTACAGAATGCCTCCAGATGTACATCGGAAACTACTACTTGTCTTCCAGGAAACGATCAAAGCGTAGACTGTTTGAGACATTACTCCCATGTAGGAAAGTGCGCATGGTGACTGTTGCATTCAATCCCGATGCAGTTTCTGTGTTTCATCAACACTCTGATAGTCCACAGATTACAGATTGTCTACAGATGTGCATCGGATACCACTACTGATCTTCCTGGGAACGATCAAAACGTAGTCTGTTTCAGACATTTCTCCCATGGAGGAAAGTGGGCATGGTGACTGTTATATTCTATCCCGATACAATTTCTGTGTTTCATCAACACTCTCATAGCCCACTGATTACAGAATGCCTCCAGATGTGCTTCGGAAACTACCACTGGTCTTCCAGGGAATGATCAAAGCGTAGTTCGTTTGAGACATTACTTTTATGGAGGAAAATGCGCATGGTGACTGTTGTATTCAATCCCGATGCAATTTCTGTGTTTCATCAACATTCTGATAGTCCACAGATTACAGAATGCCTCCAGAAGTGCATCGGAAACTACTACTGGTCTTCCAGGGAACGATCAAAGCGTAGACTGTTAGAGACATTACTCCCATATAGGAAAGTGCGCATGGTGACTGTTGTATTCAATCCCGATGCAATTCTGTGTTTCGTCAACACTCTGATTGTCCACAGATTACAGAATGCCTCCAGATGTGCATCCGAAACTATTACTGGTCTTCCAGGGAACGATAAAGAAAAGACTGTTTGAGACATTACTCCCATGGAGGAAAGTGCGCTTGGTGACTGTTGTATTCAATCCCGATGCAATTTCTGTGTTTGAACAACACTCTGATAGTTTACAGATAACAGAATACCTCCAGATGTGCATCGGAAGCTACTACTGGTCTTCCTGGGAACGATCAAAGCGTAGACTGTCTAAGACATTACTCCCATGGAGGAAAGTGCGCATGGTGACTGTTGCATTCAATCCCGATGCAGTTTCTGTGTTTCATCAACACTCTGATAGTCCACAGATTACAGATTGTCTACAGATGTGCATCGGATACTACTACTGATCTTCCTGGGAACGATCAAAACGTAGTCTGTTTCAGACATTTCTCCCATGGAGGAAAGTGGGCATGGTGACTGTTATATTCTATCCCGATACAATTTCTGTGTTTCATCAACACTCTCATAGCCCACTGATTACAGAATGCCTCCAGATGTGCTTCGGAAACTACTACTGGTCTTCCAGGGAATGATCAAAGCGTAGTTCGTTTGAGACATTACTTTTATGGAGGAAAATGCGCATGGTGACTTTTGTATTCAATCCCGATGCAATTTCTGTGTTTCATCAACATTCTGATAGTCCACAGATTACAGAATGCCTCCAGAAGTGCATCGGAAACTACTACTGGTCTTCCAGGGAACGATCAAAGCGTAGACTGTTAGAGACACTACTCCCATATAGGAAAGTGCGCATGGTGACTGTTGTATTCAATCCCGATGCAATTCTGTGTTTCATCAACACTCTGATTGTCCACAGATTACAGAATGCCTCCAGATGTGCATCGGAAACTACTATTGGTCTTCCTGGGAACGATCAAAGCGTAGACTGTCTGAGTTATTACTCCAATGGAGGAAAGTGCGCATGGTGACTGTTGTATTCAATCCCGATGCAATTTCTTTGTTTCATCAACAGTCTGATTGTCCACAGATTACAGAATGCCTCCAGATGTGCATCGGAAACTACTACTGGTCTTCCAGGGAACAATCAAAGCGTAGACTGTTTGAGACTTTTCTCCCATGCAGTAAAATGCGCATGGTGACTGTTGTATTCAATCCCTATGCTATTTCTGTGTTTCATCAACACTCCGATAGTCCACAGATTACAGAATGCCTCCAGATGTGCATCCGAAACTATTACTGGTCTTCCAGGGAACGATAAAGAAAAGACTGTTTGAGACATTACTCCCATGGAGGAAAGTGCTCGTGGTGACTGTTGTACTGAATCCCAATGTAATTTCTGTGCTTCAGCAACACTCTGATAGTCCACAGATTACTGAACGCCTCCAGAAGTGCATCGGAAACTACTACTGGTCTTCCAGGGATCGATCAAAGCGTAGACTGTTAGAGACATTACTCCCATGGAGGAAAGAGTGCATGGTGACTGCTGTATACAATCCCGATGCAGATTCTGTGTTTCAACAACACTCTGATAGTCAACAGATTACAGAATGCCTCCAGATGTGCATCGGAAACTACCACTGGTCTTCCAGGGAACGATCAAACCGTAGACAGTGTGAGACATTACTCTCATAGAGGAAAGTGCGAATGGTGACTGTTGTATTCAATCCCGATGCAATGTCTGTGTTCCATCAACAGTGTGATAGTCCACAGATTACAGAATGCCTCCAGATGTACATCGGAAACTACTACTTGTCTTCCAGGAAACGATCAAAGCGTAGACTGTTTGAGACATTACTCCCATGTAGGAAAGTGCGCATGGTGACTGTTGTAATCAATCCCGATGCAATTCCTGTGTTTGAACAACACTCTGATAGTTTACAGATAACAGAATACCTCCAGATGTGCATCGGAAGCTACTACTGGTCTTCCTGGGAACGATCAAAGCGTAGACTGTCTAAGACATTACTCCCATGGAGGAAAGTGCGCATGGTGACTGTTGCATTCAATCCCGATGCAGTTTCTGTGTTTCATCAACACTCTGATAGTCCACAGATTACAGATTGTCTACAGATGTGCATCGGATACTACTACTGATCTTCCTGGGAACGATCAAAACGTAGTCTGTTTCAGACATTTCTCCCATGGAGGAAAGTGGGCATGGTGACTGTTATATTCTATCCTGATACAATTTCTGTGTTTGATCAACACTCTCATAGCCCACTGATTACAGAACGCCTCCAGATGTGCATTGGAAACTACTACTGGTCTTCCAGGGAATCATCAAAGCGTAGTTCGTTTGAGACATTACTTTTATGGAGGAAAATGCGCATGGTGACTGTTGTATTCAATCCCGATGCAATTTCTGTGTTTCATCAACATTCTGATAGTCCACAGATTACAGAATGCTTCCAGATGTGCATCGGAAACTACTACTGGTCTTCTAGGGAACGATCAAAGCGTAGACTGTTAGAGACATTACTCCCATATAGGAAAGTGCGCATGGTGACTGTTGTATTCAATCCCGATGCAGTTTCTGTGTTTCATCAACACTCTGATTGTCCACAGATTACAGAATGCCTCCAAATGTGCATCGGAAACTACTACTGGTCTTCCAGGGAACGATCAAAGCGTAGACTGTTAGAGATATTACTCCCATGGAGGAAAGAGCGCATGGTGACTGCTGTATACAATCCCGAAGCAGATTCTGTGTTTCATCAACACTCTGATAGTCAACAGATTACAGAATGCCTCCAGATGTGCATCGGAAACTACCACTGGTCTTCCAGGGAACGATGAAACCGTAGACAGTGTGAGACATTACTCCCATAGAGGAAAGTGCGCATAGTGACTGTTGTATTCAATCCCGATGCAATTTCTGTGTTTCATCAACAGTGTGATAGTCCACAGATTACAGATTGTCTACAGATGTGCATCGGATACTACTACTGGTCTTCCTGGGAACGATCAAAGCGTAGTCTGTTTCAGACATTTCTCCCATGGAGGAAAGTGGGCATGGTGACTGTTATATTCAATCCCGATGCAATTTCTGTGTTTCATCAACACTCTGATAGCCCACTGATTACAGAATGCCTCCAGATGTGCATCGGAAACTACTACTGGTCTTCCAGGGAATGATCAAAGCGTAGTTCGTTTGACACATTACTCTTATGGAGGAAAATGTGCATGGTGACTGTTGTATTCAATCCCGATGCAATTTCAGTGTTTCATCAACATTCTGATAGTCCACAGATTACAGAATGCTTCCAGATGTGCATCGGAAACTACTACTGGTCTTCTAGGGAACGATCAAAGCGTAGACTGTTAGAGACATTACTCGTATATAGGAAAGTGCGCATGGTGACTGTTGTATTCAATCCCGATGCAATTTCTGTGTTTCATCAACACTCTGATTGTCCACAGATTACAGACTGCTTCCAGATGTGCATCGGAAACTACTACTGGTCTTCCAGGGAACAATCAAAGCGTAGACTGTTTGAGACATTACTCCCATGGAGGAAAGTGCGCATGGTGACTGTTGTACTCAATCCCGATGCAATTTCTGTGTTTCATCAACAGTCTGATATGTCACAGATTACAGAATGCCTCAGGATGTGCATCGGAAACTACTACTGGTCTTCCTGGGAACGATCAAAGCGTAGACTGTCTGAGACATTACTCCAATGGAGGAAAGTGCGCATGGTGACTGTTGTATTCAATCCCGATGCAATTTCTGTGTTTCATCAACAGTCTGATTGTCCACAGATTACAGAATGCCTCCAGATGTGCATCGGAAACTACTACTGGTCTTCCAGGGAACAATCAAAGCGTAGACTGTTTGAGACTTTTCTCCCATGCAGTAAAATGCGCATGGTGACTGTTGTATTCAATCCCTATGCTATTTCTGTGTTTCATCAACACTCCGATAGTCCACAGATTACAGAATGCCTCCAGATGTGCATCCGAAACTATTACTGGTCTTCCAGGGAACGATAAAGAAAAGACTGTTTGAGACATTACTCCCATGGAGGAAAGTGCTCGTGGTGACTGTTGTACTCAATCCCAATGTAATTTCTGTGCTTCAGCAACACTCTGATAGTCCACAGATTACTGAACGCCTCCAGAAGTGCATGGGAAACTACTACTGGTCTTCCAGGGAACGATCAAAGCGTAGACTGTTAGAGACATTACTCCCATGGAGGAAAGAGCGCATGGTGACTGCTGTATACAATCCCGATGCAGATTCTGTGTTTCATCAACACTCTGATAGTCAACAGATTACAGAATGCCTCCAGATGTGCATCGGAAACTACCACTGGTCTTCCAGGGAACGATCAAACCGTAGACAGTGTGAGACATTACTCTCATAGAGGAAAGTGCGAATGGTGACTGTTGTATTCAATCCCGATGCAATTTCTGTGTTCCATCAACAGTGTGATAGTCCACAGATTACAGAATGCCTCCAGATGTACATCGGAAACTACTACAGGTCTTCCATGGAACGATTAAAAAATGTTTGAGACATTACTCCCATGTAGGAAAGTGCGCATGGTGACTGTTGTAATCAATCCCGATGCAATTCCTGTGTTTGAACAACACTCTGATAGTTTACAGATAACAGAATACCTCCAGATGTGCATCGGAAGCTACTACTGGTCTTCCTGGGAACGATCAAAGCGTAGACTGTCTAAGACATTACTCCCATGGAGGAAAGTGCGCATGGTGACTGTTGCATTCAATCCCGATGCAGTTTCTGTGTTTCATCAACACTCTGATAGTCCACAGATTACAGATTGTCTACAGATGTGCATCGGATACTACTACTGATCTTCCTGGGAACGATCAAAACGTAGTCTGTTTCAGACATTTCTCCCATGGAGGAAAGTGGGCATGGTGACTGTTATATTCTATCCTGATACAATTTCTGTGTTTGATCAACACTCTCATAGCCCACTGATTACAGAACGCCTCCAGATGTGCATTGGAAACTACTACTGGTCTTCCAGGGAATCATCAAAGCGTAGTTCGTTTGAGACATTACTTTTATGGAGGAAAATGCGCATGGTGACTGTTGTATTCAATCCCGATGCAATTTCTGTGTTTCATCAACATTCTGATAGTCCACAGATTACAGAATGCTTCCAGATGTGCATCGGAAACTACTACTGGTCTTCTAGGGAACGATCAAAGCGTAGACTGTTAGAGACATTACTCCCATATAGGAAAGTGCGCATGGTGACTGTTGTATTCAATCCCGATGCAGTTTCTGTGTTTCATCAACACTCTGATTGTCCACAGATTACAGAATGCCTGCAAATGTGCATCGGAAACTACTACTGGTCTTCCAGGGAACGATCAAAGCGTAGACTGTTAGAGATATTACTCCCATGGAGGAAAGAGCGCATGGTGACTGCTGTATACAATCCCGAAGCAGATTCTGTGTTTCATCAACACTCTGATAGTCAACAGATTACAGAATGCCTCCAGATGTGCATCGGAAACTACCACTGGTCTTCCAGGGAACGATGAAACCGTAGACAGTGTGAGACATTACTCCCATAGAGGAAAGTGCGCATAGTGACTGTTGTATTCAATCCTGATGCAATTTCTGTGTTTCATCAACAGTGTGATAGTCCACAGATTACAGATTGTCTACAGATGTGCATCGGATACTACTACTGGTCTTCCTGGGAACGATCAAAGCGTAGTCTGTTTCAGACATTTCTCCCATGGAGGAAAGTGGGCATGGTGACTGTTATATTCAATCCCGATGCAATTTCTGTGTTTCATCAACACTCTGATAGCCCACTGATTACAGAATGCCTCCAGATGTGCATCGGAAACTACTACTGGTCTTCCAGGGAATGATCAAAGCGTAGTTCGTTTGACACATTACTCTTATGGAGGAAAATGCGCATGGTGACTGTTGTATTCAATCCCGATGCAATTTCAGTGTTTCATCAACATTCTGATAGTCCACAGATTACAGAATGCTTCCAGATGTGCATCGGAAACTACTACTGGTCTTCTAGGGAACGATCAAAGCGTAGACTGTTAGAGACATTACTCGTATATAGGAAAGTGCGCATGGTGACTGTTGTATTCAATCCCGATGCAATTTCTGTGTTTCATCAACACTCTGATTGTCCACAGATTACAGACTGCTTCCAGATGTGCATCGGAAACTACTACTGGTCTTCCAGGGAACAATCAAAGCGTAGACTGTTTGAGACATTACTCCCATGGAGGAAAGTGCGCATGGTGACTGTTGTACTCAATCCCGATGCAATTTCTGTGTTTCATCAACAGTCTGATATGTCACAGATTACAGAATGCCTCAGGATGTGCATCGGAAACTACTACTGGTCTTCTAGGGAACGATCAAAGCGTACACTGTTTGAGACATTTCTCCCATGCAGGAAAGTGCGCATGGTGACTGTTGTATTCAATCCCTATGCTATTTCTGTGTTTCATCAACACTCCGATAGTCCACAGATTACAGAATGCCTCCAGATGTGCATCCGAAACTATTACTGGTCTTCCAGGGAACGATAAAGAAAAGACTGTTTGAGACATTACTCCCATGGATGATAGTGCTCATGGTGACTGTTGTATTCAATCCCAATGTAATTTCTGTGCTTCAGCAACACTCTGATAGTCCACAGATTACAGATTGTCTACAGATGTGCATCGGATACTACTACTGATCTTCCTGGGAACGATCAAAGCGTAGTCTGTTTCAGACATTTCTCCAATGGAGGAAAGTGGGCATGGTGACTGTTATATTCAATCCCGATGCAATTTCTGTGTTTCATCAACACTCTCGTAGCCCACTGATTACAGAATGCCTCCAGATGTGCATCGGAAACTACTACTGGCCTTCCAGGGAATGATCAAAGCGTAGTCTGTTTCAGACATTTCTCCAATGGAGGAAAGTGGGCATGGTGACTGTTGTATTCAATCCCGATGCAATTTTAGTGTTTCATCAACTGTCTGTTATTCCACAGATTACAGAATGCCTCCAGATGTGCATCGGAAACTACTATTGGTCTTCCTGGGAACGATCAAAGCGTAGACTGTCTGAGACATTACTCCAATGGAGGAAAGTGCGCATGGTGACTGTTGTATTCAATCCCGATGCAATTTCTGTGTTTCATCAAAAGTCTGATTGTCCACAGATTACAGAATGCCTCCAGATGTGCATCGGAAACTACTACTGGTCTTCCAGGGAACAATCAAAGCGTAGACTGTTTGAGACATTACTCCCATGGAGGAAAGTGCGCATGGTGACTGTTGTACTCAATCCCGATGCAATTTCTGTGTTTCATCAACAGTCTGATATGCCACAGATTACAGAATGACTCAGGATGTGCATCGGAAACTACTACTGGTCTTCCAGGGAACGATCAAAGCGTACACTGTTTGAGACATTTCTCCCATGCAGGAAAGTGCGCATGGTGACTGTTGTATTCAATCCCTATGCTATTTCTGTGTTTCATCAACACTCCGATAGTCCACAGATTACAGAATGCCCCCAGATGTGCATCCGAAACTATTACTGGTCTTCCAGGGAACGATAAAGAAAAGACTGTTTGAGTCATTACTCCCATGGAGGAAAGTGCTCATGGTGAATGTTGTATTCAATCCCGATGTAATTTCTGTTCTTCAGCAACACTCTGATAGTCCACAGATTACAGAATGCCTCCAGATGTGCATCGGAAACTACTACTGATCTTCCAGGGAACGATCAAAGCGTAGACTGTTAGAGACATTACTCCCATGGAGGAAGGAGCGCATGGTGACTGCTGTATACAATCCCGATGCAGATTCTGTGTTTCATCAACACTCTGATCGTCAACAGATTACAGAATGCCTCCAGATGTGCATCGGAAACTACCACTGGTCTTCCAGGGAACGATCAAACCGTAGACAGTGTGAGACATTACTCTCATAGAGGAAAGTGCAAATGGTGACTGTTGTATTCAATCCCGATGCGATTTCTGTGTTTCATCAACAGTGTGATAGTCACCAGATTCCAGAATGCCTCCAGATGTGCATCGGAAACTACCACTGGTCTTCCAGGGAACGATCAAACCGTAGACAGTGTGAGACAATACTCCCATAGAGGAAAGTGCGAATGGTAACTGTTGCATTTAATCCCAATGCAATTTCTGTGTTTCATTAACAGTCTGATTGTCCACATACTGCAGAATGCCTCCAGATGTGCATCGGAAACTACTACTGGTCTTCCAGAGAACGATCAAAGCGTAGACTGTTTGAGACATTACTCCCATGGAGGAAAGTGCGCATGGTGACTGTTGTATTCAATTCCGATGCAATTTCTGTTTCATCAACACTCTAATAGTCCACAGATTACAGATTGTCTACAGATGTGCATCGGATACTACTACTGGTCATCCTGGGAACGATCAAAGCGTAGTCTGTTTCAGACATTTCTCCCATGGAGGAAAGTGGGCATGGTGACTGTTATATTCAATCCCGATGCAATTTCTGTGTTTCATCAACACTCTGATAGCCCATTGATTACAGAATGCCTCCAGATGTGCATCGGAAACTACTACTGGTCTTCCAGGGAATGATCAATGCGTAGTTCGTATGAGACATTACTTTTATGGAGGAAAATGCGCATGGTGACTGTTGTATTCAATCCCGATGCAGTTTCTGTGTTTCGTCAACATTCTGATAGTCCACAGATTACAGAATGCCTGTAGATGTGCATCGGAAACTACTACTGGTCTTCCAGGGAACGATCAAAGCGTAAACTCTTTGAGACAGCTGTATTCAATCCTGATGCATTTTCTGTGTTTCATCAACACTCTGATAGTCCACAGATTACAGAATGCCTCTCGATGTGCATCGGAAAATACTACTGGTCTTCCTGGGAACGATCTAAGCGTAGACTGTATGAGACATTACTCCCTTGGAGGAAAGTGCGCATGGTGACTGTTGTATTCAATCCCGATGCAATTTCTGTGTTTCATCAACAGTCTGATAGTCCACAGATTACAGAATGCCTCCAGATGAGCATCGGAAACTACTACTGGTTTTCCAGGAAACGATCAAACCGTAGACAGTGTGAGACAATACTCCCATAGAGGAAAGTGCGCATGGTGACTGTTGTATTCAATCCCGATGCAATTTCTGTGTTTCATCAACAGTCTGATAGTCCACTGATTACAGAATGCCTTCAGATGTATATCGGAAACTACTACTGGTCTTCCAGGAAACGATCAAAGCGTAGACTGTTTGAGACACTATTCCCATGGAGGAAAGTGCGCATGGTGACAGTTGTATTTCATCCCGATGCAATTTCTGTGTTTCATCAAATACTGATAATCCACATATTACAGAATGCCTCCAGATGTGCATCGGAAAATACTACTGGTCTTCCAGGGAACGATCAAAGCGTAGACTGTTAGAGACATTACTCCAACATAGGAAAGTGCGCATGGTGACTGTTGTATTCAACCCCGATGCAATTTCTGTGTTTCATCAACACTCTGATAGTTTACAGATAACAGAATACCTCCAGATGTGCATCGGAAGCTACTACTGGTCTTCCTGGGAACGATCAAAGCGTACACTGTCTAAGACATTACTCCCATGGAGGAAAGTGCGCATGGTGACTGTTGCATTCAATCCCGATGCAGTTTCTGTGTTTCATCAACACTCTGATAGTCCACAGATTACAGATTGTCTACAGATGTGCATCGGATACTACTACTGATCTTCCTGGGAACGATCAAAACGTAGTCTGTTTCAGACATTTCTCCCATGGAGGAAAGTGGGCATGGTGACTGTTATATTCTATCCTGATACAATTTCTGTGTTTGATCAACACTCTCATAGCCCACTGATTACAGAACGCCTCCAGATGTGCATTGGAAACTACTACTGGTCTTCCAGGGAATGATCAAAGCGTAGTTCGTTTGAGACATTACTTTTATGGAGGAAAATGCGCATGGTGACTGTTGTATTCAATCACGATGCAATTTCTGTGTTTCATCAACATTCAGATAGTCCACAGATTACAGAATGCTTCCAGATGTGCATCGGAAACTACTACTGGTCTTCCTGGGAACGATCAAAGCGTAGACTGTTAGAGACATTACTCCCATATAGGAAAGTGCGCATGGTGACTGTTGTATTCAACCCCGATGCAATTTCTGTGTTTCATCAACACTCTGATAGTTTACAGATAACAGAATACCTCCAGATGTGCATCGGAAGCTACTACTGGTCTTCCTGGGAACGATGAAAGCGTAGACTGTCTAAGACATTACTCCCATGGAGGAAAGTGCGCATGGTGACTGTTGCATTCAATCCCGATGCAGTTTCTGTGTTTCATCAACACTCTGATAGTCCACAGATTACAGATTGTCTACAGATGTGCATCGGATACTACTACTGATCTTCCTGGGAACGATCAAAACGTAGTCTGTTTCAGACATTTCTCACATGGAGGAAAGTGGGCATGGTGACTGTTATATTCTATCCTGATACAATTTCTGTGTTTGATCAACACTCTCATAGCCCACTGATTACAGAACGCCTCCAGATGTGCATTGGAAACTACTACTGGTCTTCCAGGGAATGATCAAAGCGTAGTTCGTTTGAGACATTACTTTTATGGAGGAAAATGCGCATGGTGACTGTTGTATTCAATCCCGATGCAATTTCTGTGTTTCATCAACATTCTGATAGTCCACAGATTACAGAATGCTTCCAGATGTGCATCGGAAACTACTACTGGTCTTCTAGGGAACGATCAAAGCGTAGACTGTTAGAGACATTACTCCCATATAGGAAAGTGCGCATGGTGACTGTTGTATTCAATCCCAATGCAGTTTCTGTGTTTCATCAACACTCTGATTGTCCACAGATTACAGAATACCTCCAAATGTGCATCGGAAACTACTACTGGTCTTCCAGGGAACGATCAAAGCGTAGACTTTTAGAGACATTACTCCCATGGAGGAAAGAGCGCATGGTGACTGCTGTATACAATCCCGAAGCAGATTCTGTGTTTCATCAACACTCTGATAGTCAACAGATTACAGAATGCCTCCAGATGTGCATCGGAAACTACCACTGGTCTTCCAGGGAACGATGAAACCGTAGACAGTGTGAGACATTACTCCCATAGAGGAAAGTGCGCATAGTGACTGTTGTATTCAATCCCGATGCAATTTCTGTGTTTCATCAACAGTGTGATAGTCCACAGATTACAGATTGTCTACAGATGTGCATCGGATACTACTACTGGTCTTCCTGGGAACGATCAAAGCGTAGTCTGTTTCAGACATTTCTCCCATGGAGGAAAGTGGGCATGGTGACTGTTATATTCAATCCCGATGCAATTTCTGTGTTTCATCAACACTCTGATAGCCCACTGATTACAGAATGCCTCCAGATGTGCATCGGAAACTACTACTGGTCTTCCAGGGAATGATCAAAGCGTAGTTCGTTTGACACATTACTCTTATGGAGGAAAATGCGCATGGTGACTGTTGTATTCAATCCCGATGCAATTTCAGTGTTTCATCAACATTCTGATAGTCCACAGATTACAGAATGCTTCCAGATGTGCATCGGAAACTACTACTGGTCTTCTAGGGAACGATCAAAGCGTAGACTTTTTCAGACATTACTCGTATATAGGAAAGTGCGCATGGTGACTGTTGTATTCAATCCCGATGCAATTTCTGTGTTTCATCAACACTCTGATTGTCCACAGATTACAGACTGCTTCCAGATGTGCATCGGAAACTACTACTGGTCTTCCAGGGAACAATCAAAGCGTAGACTGTTTGAGACATTACTCCCATGGAGGAAAGTGCGCATGGTGACTGTTGTACTCAATCCCGATGCAATTTCTGTGTTTCATCAACAGTCTGATATGTCACAGATTACAGAATGCCTCAGGATGTGCATCGGAGACTACTACTGGTCTTCTAGGGAACGATCAAAGCGTACACTGTTTGAGACATTTCTCCCATGGAGGAAGGAGCGCATGGTGACTGCTGTATACAATCCCGATGCAGATTCTGTGTTTCATCAACACTCTGATAGTCAACAGATTACAGAATGCCTCCAGATGTGCATCGGAAACTACCACTGGTCTTCCAGGGAACGATCAAACCGTAGACAGTGTGAGACATTACTCTCATAGAGGAAAGTGCGAATGGTGACTGTTTTATTCAATCCCGATGCAATTTCTGTGTTTCATCAACAGTGTGATAGTCCACAGATTACAGAATGCCTCCAGATGTACATCGGAAACTACTACTGGTCTTTCAGGAAACGATCAAAGCGTAGACTGTTTGAGACATTACTCCCATGTAGGAAAGTGCGCATGGTGACTGTTGTATTCAATCCCGATGCAATTTCTGTGTTTGAACAACACTCTGATAGTATACATATAACAGAATACCTACAGATGTGCATCGGAAGCTACTACTGGTCTTCCTGGGAACGATCAAAGCGTAGACTGTCTAAGACATTACTCCCATGGAGGAAACTGCGCATGGTGACTGTTGCATTCAATCCCGATGCAGTTTCTGTGTTTCATTAACAGTCTGATTGTCCTCATACTGCAGAATGCCTCTAGATGTGCATCGGAAACTACTACTGGTCTTCCAGAGAACGATCAAAGCGTAGACTGTTTGAGACATTACTCCCATGGAGGAAAGTGCGCATGGTGACTGTTGTATTCAATCCCGAGGCAATTTCTGTGTTTCATCAACACTCTGATAGTCCACAGATTACAGATTGTCTACAGATGTGCATCGGATACTACTACTGATCTTCCTGGGAACGATCAAAGCGTAGTCTGTTTCAGACATTTCTCCAATGGAGGAAAGTGGGCATGGTGACTGTTATATTCAATCCCGATGCAATTTCTGTGTTTCATCAACACTCTCATAGCCCACTGATTACAGAATGCCTCCAGATGTGCATCGGAAACTACTACTGGCCTTCCAGGGAATGATCAAAGCGTAGTTCGTTTGAGACATTACTTTTATGGAGGAAAATGCGCATGGTGACTGTTGTATTCAATCCCGATGCAATCAACATTCTGATAGTCCACAGATTACAGAATGCTTCCAGATGTGCATCGGAAACTACTACTGGTCTTCTAGGGAACGATCAAAGCGTAGACTGTTAGAGACATTACTCCCATATAGGAAAGTGCGCATGGTGACTGTTGTATTCAATCCCGATGCAATTTTAGTGTTTCATCAACTGTCTGTTATTCCACAGATTACAGAATGCCTCCAGATGTGCATCGGAAACTACTATTGGTCTTCCTGGGAACGATCAAAGCGTAGACTGTCTGAGACATTACTCCAATGGAGTAAAGTGCGCATGGTGACTGTTGTATTCAATCCCGATGCAATTTCTGTCTTTCATCAAAAGTCTGATTGTCCACAGATTACAGAATGCCTCCAGATGTGCATCGGAAACTACTACTGGTCTTCCAGATAACAATCAAAGCGTAGACTGTTTGAGACATTACTCCCATGGAGGAAAGTGCGCATGGTGACTGTTGTACTCAATCCCGATGCAATTTCTTTGTTTCATCAACAGTCTGATATGCCACAGATTACAGAATGCCTCAGGATGTGCATCGGAAACTACTACTGGTCTTCCAGGGAACGATCAAAGCGTACACTGTTTGAGACATTTCTCCCATGCAGGAAAGTGCGCATGGTGACTGTCGTATTCAATCCCTATGCTATTTCTGTGTTTCATCAACACTCCGATAGTCCACAGATTACAGAAAGCCCCCAGATGTGCATCCGAAACTATTACTGGTCTTCCAGGGAACGATAAAGAAAAGACTGTTTGAGACATTACTCCCATGGAGGAAAGTGCTCATGGTGACTGTTGTATTCAATCCCGATGTAATTTCTGTTCTTCAGCAACACTCTGATAGTCCACAGATTACAGAATGCCTCCAGATGTGCATCGGAAACTACTACTGATCTTCCAGGGAACGATCAAAGCGTAGACTGTTAGAGACATTACTCCCATGGAGGAAGGAGCGCATGGTGACTGCTGTATACAATCCCGATGCAGATTCTGTGTTTCATCAACACTCTGATCGTCAACAGATTACAGAATGCCTCCAGATGTGCATCGGAAACTACCACTGGTCTTCCAGGGAACGATCAAACCGTAGACAGTGTGAGACATTACTCTCATAGAGGAAAGTGCGAATGGTGACTGTTGTATTCAATCCCGATGCGATTTCTGTGTTTCATCAACAGTGTGATAGGTACCAGATTTCAGAATGCCTCCAGATGTGCATCGGAAACTACCACTGGTCTTCCAGAGAACGATCAAACCGTAGACAGTGTGAGACAATACTCCCATAGAGGAAAGTGCGAATGGTAACTGTTGCATTTAATCCCAATGCAATTTCTGTGTTTCATTAACAGTCTGATTGTCCACATACTGCAGAATGCCTCCAGATGTGCATCGGAAACTACTACTGGTCTTCCAGAGAACGATCAAAGCGTAGACTGTTTGAGACATTACTCCCATGGAGGAAAGTGCGCATGGTGACTGTTGTATTCAATTCCGATGCAATTTCTGTGTTTCATCAACACTCTAATAGTCCACAGATTACAGATTGTCTACAGATGTGCATCGGATACTACTACTGGTCATCCTGGGAACGATCAAAGCGTAGTCTGTTTCAGACATTTCTCCCATGGAGGAAAGTGGGCATGGTGACTGTTATATTCAATCCCGATGCAATTTCTGTGTTTCATCAACACTCTGATAGCCCATTGATTACAGAATGCCTCCAGATGTGCATCGGAAACTACTACTGGTCTTCCAGGGAATGATCAAAGCGTAGTTCGTATGAGACATTACTTTTATGGAGGAAAATGGGCATGGTGACTGTTGTATTCAATCCCGATGCAATTTCTGTGTTTCGTCAACATTCTGATAGTCCACAGATTACAGAATGCCTGCAGATGTGCATCGGAAACTACTACTGGTCTTCCAGGGAACGATCAAAGCGTAAACTCTTTGAGACTGCTGTATTCAATCCCGATGCATTTTCTGTGTTTCATCAACACTCTGATAGTCCACAGATTACAGAATGCCTCTCGATGTGCATCGGAAAATACTACTGGTCTTCCTGGGAACGATCTAAGCGTAGACTGTATGAGACATTACTCCCTTGGAGGAAAGTGCGCATGGTGACTGTTGTATTCAATCCCGATGCAATTTCTCTGTTTTATCAACAGTCTGATAGTCCACAGATTACAGAATGCCTCCAGATGTGCATCGGAAACTACTACTGGTTTTCCAGGAAACGATCAAACCGTAGACAGTGTGAGACAATACTCCCATAGAGGAAAGTGCGCATGGTGACTGTTGTATTTAATCCCGATGCAATTTCTGTGTTTCATCAACAGTCTAATAGTCCACTGATTACAGAATGCCTTCAGATGTATATCGGAAACTACTACTGGTCTTCCAGGAAACGATCAAAGCGTAGACTGTTTGAGACACTATTCCCATGGAGGAAAGTGCGAATGGTGACAGTTGTATTTCATCCCGATGCAATTTCTGTGTTTCATCAACATACTGATAGTCCACATATTACAGAATGCCTCCAGATGTGCATCGGAAAATACTACTGGTCTTCCAGGGAACGATCAAAGCGTAAACTCTTTAAGACATTACTCCCATGGACGAAAGTGCTCATGGTGACTGTTGTATTCAATCCCGATGCAATTTCTTTGTTTCATCAACAGTCTGATAGTCCACAGATTACAGAATGACTCCAGATGTGCATCGGATACCACTACTGGTCTTCCAGGGAACGATAAAAGCATAGACTGTTAGAGACATGACTCCCACATAGGAAAGTGCGCATGGTGACTGTTGTATTCAATCCCGATGCAATTTCTGTGTTTCATCAACATTCTGATAGTCCACAGATTACAGAATGCTTCCTGATGTGCATCGGAAACTACTACTGGTCTTCCAGGGAACGATCAAAGCGTAGACTGTTAGAGACATTACTCCCATATAGGAAAGTGCGCATGGTGACTGTTGTATTCAATCCCGATGCAATTTCTGTGTTTCATCAACACTCTGATTGTCCACTGATTACAGAAGGCCTCCAGATGTGCATCGGAAACTACTATTGGTCTTCCTGGGCACGATCAAAGCGTAGAGTGTCTGAGACATTACTCCAATGGAGGAAAGTGCGCACGGTGACTGTTGTATTCAATCCCGATGCAATTTCTGTGTTTCATCAACAGTCTGATTGTCCACAGATCACAGAATGCCTCCAGATGTGTATCGGAAACTACTACTGGTCTTCCAGGGAACAATCAAAGCGTAGACTGTTTGAGACTTTACTCCCATGGAGGAAAGTGCGCATGGTGACTGTTGTACTCAATCCCGATGCAATTTCTGTGTTTCATCAACTGTCTGATATGCCACAGATTACAGAAAGCCTCAGGATGTGCATCGGAAACTACTACTGGTCTTCCAGGGAACGATCAAAGCGTACACTGTTTGAGACGTTTCTCCCATGCAGGAAAGTGCGCATGGTGACTGTTGTATTCAATCCCTATGCTGTTTCTGTGTTTCATCAACACTCCGATAGTCAACAGATTACAGAATGCCTCCAGATGTGCATCCGAAACTATTACTGGTCTTAATGGGAACTATCTAAGCGTAGACTGTATGAGACATTACTCCCATGGAGGAAAGTGCGCATGGTGACTGTTGTATTCAATCCCGATGCAATTTCTGTGTTTTATCAACAGTCTAATAGTCCACAGATTACAGAATGCCTCCAGATGTGCATCGGAAACTACTACTGGTTTTCCAGGAAACGATCAAACCGTAGACAGTGTGAGACATTACTCCCATAGAGGAAAGTTCGCATGGTGACTGTTGTATTCAGTCCCGATGCAATTTCTGTGTTTCATCAACAGTCTGATAGTCCACAGATTACAGAATGCCTCCAGATGTATATCGGAAACTACTACTGGTCTTCCAGGAAACGATCAAAGCGTAGACTGTTTGAGACACTACTCCCATGGAGGAAAGTGCGCGTGGTGACTGTTGTATTTCATCCCGATGCAGTTTCTGTGTTTCATGAACATACTGATAGTCCACATATTACAGAATGCCTCCAGATGTTCATCGTAAACTACTACTGATCTTCCAGGGAACGATCAAAGCGTAAACTCTTTAAGACATTACTCCCATGGAGGAAAGTGCGAATGGTGACTGTTGTATTCAATCCCGATGCAATTTCTTTGTTTCATCAACAGTCTGATAGTCCACAGATTACAGAATGCCTCCAGATGTGCATCGGATACTACTACTGGTCTTCCAGGGAACGATCAAAGCGTAGACTGTTAGAGACATTACTCCAACATATGAAAGTGCGCATGGTGACTGTTGTATTCAACCCCGATGCAATTTCTGTGTTTCATCAACACTCTGATCGTCCACAGATTACAGAATGCCTCCAGATGTGCATCGGAAACTACTATTGGTCTTCCTGGGAACGATCAAAGCGTAGACTGTCTGAGACATTACTCCAATGGAGGAAAGTGCGCATGGTGACTGTTGTATTCAATCCCGATGCAATTTCTGTGTTTCTTCAACACTTTGATAGTCCACAGATTACAGATTGTCTACAGATGTGCATCGGGTACTACTACTGGTCTTCCAGGGAACAATCAAAGCGTAGACTGTTTGAGACAATACTCCCATGGAGGAAAGTGCGCATGGTGACTGTTGTACTCAATCCCGATGCAATTTCTGTGTTTCATCAACAGTCTGATTGTCCACAGATTACAGAATGCTTCCAGATGTGCATCGGAAACTACTACTGGTCTTCCAGGGAACAATCAAAGCGTAGACTGTTTGAGACATTACTCCCATGGAGGAAAGTGCGCATGGTGACTGTGGTACTCAATCCCGATGCAATTTCTGTGTTTCATCAACAGTCTGATATGCCACTGATTACAGAATGACTCCAGATGTGCATCGGAAACTACTACTGGTCTTCCAGGGAACGATCAAAGCGTAGACTGTTTGAGACATTTCTCCCATGCAGGAAAGTGCGCATGGTGACTGTTGTATTCAATCCCGATGCTATTTCTGTTTTTCATCAACACTCCGATAGTCCACAGATTACAGAATGCCTCCAGATGTGCATCCGAAACTATTACTGGTCTTCCCGGGAACGATAAAAAAAAGACTGTTTGAGACATTACTCACAAGGAGGAAAGTGCTCATGGTGACTGTTGTATTCAATCCCGATGTAATTTCTGTGCTTCATCAACATACTGATAGTCCACAGATTACAGAATGCCTCCAGATGTGCATCGGAAACTACTACTGGTCTTCTAGGGAACGATCAAAGCGTAGACTGTTAGAGACATTACTCCCATGGAGGAAAGTGGGCATGGTGACTGTTGTATTCAATCCCGATGCAATGTCTGTGTTTCATCAACACTCTGATAGCCCACTGATTACAGAATGCCTCCAGATGTGCATCGGAAACTACTACTGGTCTTCCAGGGAATGATCAAAGCGTAGTTCGTTTGAGACATTACTTTTATGGAGGAAAATGCGCATGGTGACTGTTGTATTCAATCCCGATGCAATTTCTGTGTTTCATCAACATTCTGATAGTCCACAGATTACGGAATGCCTCCAAATGTGCATCGGAAACTACTACTGGTCTTCCAGGGAACGATCAAAGCGTAAACTCTTTGAGACATTACTCCCATGGAGGAATGTGCGTATGGTGACTGCTGTTTTCAATCCCGATGCATTTTCTGTGTTTCATCAACAGTCTGATAGTCCACAGATTACAGAATGCCTCCAGATGTATATCGGAAACTACTACTGGTCTTCCAGGAAACGATCAAAGCGTAGACTGTTTAAGACATTACTCCCATGTACGAAAGAGCGCATGGTGACTGTTGTATTCAATCCCGATGCAATTTCTGTGTTTGAACAACACTCTGATAGTTTACAGATTACAGAATACCTCCATAAGTGCATCGGAAACTACTACTGGTCTTCCTGGTAACGATCAAAGCGTAGACTGTCTAAGACATTACTCCCATGGAGGAAAGTGCGCATGGTGACTGTTGTATTCAATCCCGATGCAATTTCAGTGTTTCATCAACAGTCTGATATTCCACAGATTACAGAATGCCTCTGCATCTACATCTACATCTACATCCATACTTCGCAAGCCACCTGACCGTGTGTGGCGGAGGGTACCCTGTGTACCTCTATCGGTTCTTCCTTCTATTCCAGTCTCGTATTGTACGTGGAAAGAAGGATTCTGTGTGGGCTCTAATCTCTCTGATTTTATCCTCATGGTCTCTTCGCGAGATATACGTAGGAGGGAGCAATATACTGCTTGACTCTTCGGTGAAGGTATGTTCTCGAAACTTTAACAAAAGCCCGTACCGAGCTACTGAGCGTCTCTACTGCAGTGTCTTCTACTGGAGTTTATCTATCATCTCCGTAACGCTTTCACAATTACTAAATGATCCTGTAACGAAGCGCGCTGCTCTCCGTTGGATCTTCTCTATCTCTTCTATCAACCCTACCTGGTGCGGATCCCACACTGCTGAGCAGTATTCAAGCATTGGGCGAACATGCGTACTGTAACTTACTTCCTTTGTTGTCGGATTGCATTTCTTAAGATTCTTCCAATGAATCTCAGTCTGGCATCTGCTTTAACGAAGATCAACTTTATTTGATCATTCCATTTTAAATCACTCCTAATGAGTACTACCAGATAATTTATGGAATTAACTACTTCCAGTTGCTGACCTGCTATTTTGTAGCTAAATGATAAGGGACCTATCTTTCTATGTATTCGCATCACATTACACTTGTCTACATTGAGATTCAATTGCCATTCCGTGCACCATGCGTCAATTCGCTGCAGATCCTCCTGCATTCCAGTACAATTTTCCATTGTTGCAACATCTCGATACACCACAGCATCATCTGCAAAAAGCCTCAGTGAACTTCCGATGTCATCCAGCAGGTCATTTATGTATATTGTGAATAGCAACGGTCCTATGACACTCCCCTGCGGCACACCTGAAATCACTCTTACTTCGGAAGACTTCTCTCCATTGAGAATGACATGCTGCGTTCTGTTATCTAGGAACTCCTCAATCCAACACACAATTGATCTGATAGTCCGTATGCTCTTACTTTGTTCATTAAACGACTGTGGGGAACTGTGTCAAACGCCATGCGGAAGTCAAGAAACACGGCATCTACCTGTGAACCCGTGTCTAAGGCCCTCTGAGTCTCGTGGACGAATAGCGAGAGCTGGGTTTCACACGACCGTCTTTTTCGAAACCCATGCTGATTCCTACAGAGTAGATTTCTAGTCTCCAGAAAAGACATTATACTCGAACATAATACGTGTTCCAAAATTCTACAACTGATCGACGTTAGAGATATAGGTCTATAGTTCTGCACATCTGTTTGACGTCCCTTCTTGAAAACGGGGATGACCTGAGCCCTTTTCCAATCCATTGGAACGCTTCGCTCTTCTAGAGACCTACGGTACACCGCTGCAGGAAGGGGGGCAAGTTCCTTCGCGTACTCTGTGTAAAATCGAACTGGTATTCCATCAGGACCAGCGGCCTTTCCTCTTTTGAGCGATTTTAATTGTTTCTCTATCCCTCTGTCGTCTATTTCGATATCTACCATTTTGTCAACTGTGCGACAATCTAGAGAAGGAACTACAGTGCAGTCTTCCTCTGTGAAACAGCTTTGGAAGAAGACATTTAGTAATTCGGCCTTTAGTCTGTCATCCTCTGTTTCAGTACCATTTTGGTCACAGAGTGTCTGGACATTTTGTTTTGATCCACCTACCGCTTTGACATAGGACCAAAATTTCTTACCATTTTCTGCCAAGTCAGTACATAGAACTTTACTTTCGAATTCATTGAAAGCCTCTCGCATAGCCCTCCTCACACTGCATTTCGCTTCGCGTAATTTTTGTTTGTCTGCAAGGCTTTGGCTATGTTTATGTTTGCTGTGAAGTTCCCTTTGCTTCCACAGCAGTTTTCTAACTCGGTTGTTGTACCACGGTGGCTCTTTCCCATCTCTTACGATCCTGCTTGGCACATACTCATCTAACGCATATTGTACCATGGTTTTGAACTTTGTCCACTGATCCTCAACACTGTGTGTACTTGAGACAAAACTTTTGTGTTGAGCCACCAAGTACTCTGAAATCTGCTTTTTGTCACTTTTGCTAAACAGAAAAATCATCCTACCTTTTTTAATATTTCTATTTACGGCTGAAATCATCGATGCAGTAACCGCTTTATGATCGCTGATTCCCTGTTCTGCATTAACTGATTCAAATAGTTCGGGTCTGTTTGTCACCAGAAGGTCTAATATGTTATCGCCACGAGTCGGTTTTCTGTTTAACTGCTCAAGGTAGTTTTGAGATAAAGCACTTAAAAATATTTCACTGGATTCTTTGTCCGTGCCACCCGTTATGAACGTTTGAGTCTCCCAGTCTATATCCGGCAAATTAAAATCTCCACCCAGAACTATAACATGGTGGGGAAATCTACTCGAAATATTTTCCAAATTATTCTTCAGGTGCTGAGCCACAACAGCTGCTGAGCCCGGGGGCCTATAGAGACATCCAATTACCATGTCTGAGCCTGCTTAAACCGTGACCTTCACCCAAATCATTTCACAATTCGAATCTCCGTCAATTTCCTTCGATACTATTGCACTTCTTATCGCTATAAACACGCCTGCCCCTTCACTGTCCAGCCTATCTCTGCGGTATACATTCCAATCCGAGTTTAGCATTTCATTACTGTTTACGTCTGGTTTCAGCCAACTTTCTGTTCCTAGTACTATATGGGCGTTGTGACCGTTTATTAATGATGTGCATCGGAAACTACTACTGGTCTTCCAGGGAACGATCAAAGCGTAGACTGTTTGAGACATTACTCCCTTGCAGGAAAGTGCGCATGGTGACTGTTGTATTCAATCCCGATGCTATTTCCGTGTTTCATCAACACTCTGATAGTCCACAGATTACAGAATGCCTCCAGATGTGCATTGGAAACTGCTACTGGTCTTCCAGTGAACGATTAAAAAATGTTTGAGACATTACTCCCATGGAGGAAAGTGCTCATGGTGACTGTTGTATTCAATCCCGATGTAATTTCTGTGTTTCATCAACACTCTGATAGTCCACAGATTACAGATTATCTCCAGATGTGAATCGGAAACTACCAATGGCCTTCCAGGGAACGATCAAAGCGTAGACTGTTAGAGACATTACTTCCATGGAGGAAAGTGCGCGTAATGACAGTTGTATTCAATCCCGATGCAATTTCAGTGTTTCATCAACACTCTGATTGTCCACAGATTACAGATTATCTCCAGATGTGCATCGGAAACTACTACTAGTCTTCCTGGGAACGATCAAAGCGTAGACTGTTTCAGACGTTACTCCCATGGATGAAAGTGGGCATGGTGACTGTTGTATTCAATCCCGATGCAATTTCTGTGATTCATCAACACTTTGAAGGTCCATAGAAAACAGAATGCCTCCAGATGTGCATCGGAAACTACTACTGGTCTTCCAGGGAACAATCAAAACGTAGACTGTTTGAGACATAACTCCCATGGAGGAAAGTGCGCAGGGTGACTGTTGTATTCAATCCCGATGCAATTTCAGTGTTTTGTCAACAGTCTGATATTCCACAGATAACAGAATGCCTCCAGATGTGCATCGGAAACTACCACTGGTCTTCCAGGGAACGATCAAAGCGTAGACTGTTTGAGACATTACTCCCATGGAGGAAAGTGCGCATGGTGACTGTTGTATTCAATCCCGATGCAATTTCAGTGTTTCATCAACACTCTGATAGTCCACAGGTTACAGATTGTCTACAGATGTGCATCGGAAACTACTACTGTTCTTCCTGGGAACGATCAAAGCGTAGTCTGTTTCAGACATTTCTCCCATGGAGGAAAGTGGGCATGGTGACTGTTATATTCAACCCCAACGCAATTTCTGTGTTTCATCAACAGTCTGATAGTCCACAGATTACAGAATGCCTCCAGATGTATATCGGAAACTACTACTGGTCTTCCAGGAAACGATCAAAGCGTAGACTGTTTGAGACATTACTCCAATGGAGGAAAATGCGCATGGTGACTGTTGTATTCAATCCCGATGCAATTTCTGTGTTTCATCAACAGTCTGATTGTCCACATACTACAGAATGCCTCCAGATGTGCATCGGAAACTACTACTGGTCTTCCAGGGAACGATCAAAGCGTAGACTGTTTGAGACATTACTCCCATGGAGGAAAGTGCGCATGGTGACTGTTGTATTCAATCCCGATGCAATTTTAGTGTTTCATCAACTGTCTGTTATTAGACAGATTACAGAATGCCTCCAGATGTGCATCGGAAACTACTACTGGTCTTCCAGGGAATTATCAAAGCGTAGACTGTTTGAGACATTACTCCCATGCAGGAAAGTGCGCATGGTGACTGTTGTATTCAATCCCGATACTATTTCCGTGTTTCATCAACACTCTGATATATACAGATTACAGAATGCTATAGATGTGCATTGCAAACTACTACTGGTCTTCCAGGGAACGATTAAAAAATGTTTGAGACATTACTCAAATGGAGGAAAGTGCTCATATTGACTGTTGTATTCAATCCCGATGTAATTTCTGTATTTCATCAACACTCTGATAGTCCACAGATTACAGAATGCCTCCAGATGAGCATCGGAAACTACTACTGGTCTTCCAGGGAACGATCAAAGCGTAGACTCTTTGAGACATTACTCCCATGGAGGAAAGCGCGCATGGTGACTGTTGTATTCATTCCCGATGCAAATTCAGTGTTTCATCAACAGTCTGATATTCCACAGATTACTGAATGTCTCCAGATGTGCATCGGAATCTACTACTGGTCTTCCAGGGAACGATCAAAGCGTAGACTGTTTGAGACATTACTCCCATGCAGGAAAGTGCGCATGGTGACTGTTGTATTCAATCCCGATTCTATTTCCGTGTTTCATCAACACTCTGATAGTCCACAGATTACAGATTGCCTCCAGATGTGCTTTGGAAACTACTACTGGTCTTCCATGGAACGATTAAAAAATGTTTGAGACATTACTCAAATGGAGGACAGTGCTCATGGTAACTGTTGTATTCAATCCCGATGTAATTTCTGTGTTTCATCAACACTCTGATAGTCCACAGATTACACAATGCCTCCAGATGTACATCGGAAACTACTACTGGTCTTCCTGGGAACGATCAAAGCGTAGACTGTTTCAGACGTTACTCCCATGGAGGAAAGTGGGCATGGTGACTGTTGTATTCAATCCCGATGCAATTTCTGTGATTCATCGACCCTTTGAAGGTGCACAGATTACAGAATGCCAGCAGATGAGCAAAGGAAACTACTACTGGTCTTCCAGGGAACGATCAAAGCGTAGCCTGTTTGAGAATTACTCCCATGGACGGAAGTGCGGATGGTGACTGTTGTATTCACTCCCGATGCAATTTCTGTATTTCATCAACACTTTGAAGGTCTACAGATAACAGAATGCCTCCAGATGTGCATCGGAAACTACCACTGGTCTTCAAGGGTACGATCAAAGCGTAGACTGTTTCAGACATTACTCCCATGGAGGAAAGTACGCATGGTGACTGTTGTATTCAATCCCGATGCAATTTTGGTTTCATCAACACTCAGATAGTCCACAGATTACAGAAGCCTCCAGATGTGCATCGGAAGCTACTGCTGGTCTTCCAGGAAACGATCAAAGCGTAAACTGTTTGAGACATTAATCCCATGGAGGTAAGTGCGCACGGTGACTGTTGTATTCAATCCCCATGCAATTTCTGTGTTTCATCAACACTCTGATTGTCCACAGATTACATAGTGTCTCCAGATGTGCATCGGAAACTACTACTGGTCTTCCTGGGAACGATCAAAGCGTAGACTGTTTCAGACGCTACTCCCATGGAGGAAAGTGGGCATGGTGACTGTTATATTCAATCCCGATGCAATTTCTGTGATTCATCAACACTTGCAAGTCCCACAGATTACAGAATGCCAACAGATGTGCAAAGGAAACTACTACTGGTCTTCCAGGGAACGATCAAAGCGTAGCCTGTTTGAGAATTACTCCCTTGGACGAAAGTGCGGATAGTGACTGTTGTATTCACTCCCGATGCAATTTCTGTGTTTCATCAAAACTTTGAAGAACCACAGATTACAGAATGCCTCCAGATGTGCATCGGAAACTACTACTGGTCTTCCAGGGAACGATCAAAGCGTAGACTGTTTCAGACATTACTCCCATGGAGGAAAGTACGCATGGTGACTGTTGTATTCAATCCCGATTCAATTTCTTTGATTCATCAACACTTTGAAGGTCCACAGATTACAGAATGCCTCCAGATGTGCATCGGAAACTACTACTGGTCTTCCAAGTAACGATCAAAGAGTAGACTGTTTTAGAATTACTCCTATGGAGGAAAGTGCGCATGGTGACTGTTGTATTCAATCCCGATGCTATTTCCGTGTTTCATCAACACTCTGATAGTCCACAGATTACAGAATGCCTCCAGTTGTGCTTTGGAAACTACTACTGGTCTTCCATGGAACGATTAAAAAATGTTTGAGACATTACTCAAATGGAGGAAAGTGCTCATGGTGACTGTTGTATTCAATCCCGATGTAATTTCTGTGTTTCATCAACACTCTGATAGTCCACACATTACACAATGCCTCCAGATGTGGATCGGAAACTACTACTGGCTTCCTGGGAACGATCAAAGCGTAGACTGTTTCAGACGTTACTCCCATGGAGGAAAGTGGGCATGGTGACTGTTATAATCAATCCCGATGCAATTTCTGTGATTCATCAACCCTTTGAAGGTCCACAGATTACAGAATGCCAGCAGATGAGCAAAGGGAACTACTACTGGTCTTCCAGGGAACGATCAAAGCGTAGCCTGTTTGAGAATTACTCCCATGGACGAAAGTGCGGATGGTGACTGTTGTATTCACTCCCGATGCAATTTCTGTATTTCATCAACACTTTGAAGGTCTACAGATTACAGAATGCTTCCGGATGTGCAACGGAAACTACTACTGGTCTTCCAGGGAACGATCAAAGCGTAGACTGTTTCAGACATTACTCCCATGGAGGAAAGTACGCATGGTGACTGTTGTATTCAATCCCGATGCAATTTTGATTACATCAACACTCAGATAGTCCACAGACCACAGAATGCCTCCAGATGTGCATCGGAAGCTACTACTGGTCTTCCAGGAAACGATCAAAGCGTAAATTGTTTGAGACATTAATCCCATTGAGGTAAGTGCACACGGTGACTGTTGTATTCAATCCCCATGCAATTTCTGTGTTTCATCAACACTCTGATTGTCCACAGATTACATAGTGTCTCCAGATGTGCATCGGAAACTACTACTAGTCTTCCTGGGAACGATCAAAGCGTAGACTGTTTCAGACGCTACTCCCATGGAGGAAAATGGGCATGGTGACTGTTATATTCAATCCCGATGCAATTTCTGTGATTCATCAACCCTTTGAAGGTCCACAGATTACACAATGCCAACAGATGTGCAAAGGAATCTACTACTGGTCTTCCAGGGAACGATCAAAGCGTAGCCTGTTTGAGAATTACTCCCATCGACGAAAGTGCGGATGGTGACTCTTGTATTCACTCCCGATACAATTTCTGTGTTTCATCAAAACTTTGTAGGTGCACAGATTACAGAATGCCTCCAGATGCGCATCGGAAACTACTACTGGTCGTCCAGGGAACGATCAAAACGTAGACTGCTTCAGACATTACTCCCATGGAGGAAAGTACGCAATGTGACTGTTGTATTCAATCCCGAGGCAATTTCTGTGATTCATCAACACTTTGAAGTTCCACAGATTACAGGATGCCACCAGATGTGCATCGGAAACAACTACTGGTCTTCCAGAGAACGATCAAAGAGTAGACTGTTTTAGAATTACTCCCATGTAGGAAAGTGCGAATGGTGACTGTTGTATTCAATCCCGATGCAATTTCTGTGTTCCATCAACACTCTGATAGTCTACAGATTACAGAAAGCCTCCAGATGTGCATCGGAAACTACCACTGGTCTTCCAGAAAACGATCAAAGCGTAGACTGTTAGAGACATTACTCCCATGGTGGAAAGTGCGCATGGTGACTGTTGCATTCAATCCCGAAGCAATTTCTGTATTTCATCAACAGTCTGATTGTCCACATACTACAGAATGCCTCCAGATGTGCATCGAAAACTACTACTGGTCTTCCAGGGAACGATCAAAGCGTAGACTTTTTGAGACATTACTCCCATGGAGGAAAGAGCGCATGGTGACTGTTGTATTCATTTTCGATGCAATTTCAGTTTTTCATCAACAGTCTGATATTCCACAGATTACTGAATTTCTCCAGATGTGCATCGGAAACTACTACTGGTCTTGCAGGGAACGATCAAGGCGTAGACTGTTTGAGACATTACTCCCATGCAGGAAAGTGCGCATGGTGACTGTTGTATTCAATCCCGATGCTATTTCCGTGTTTCATCAACACTCTGATAGTCCACAGATTACAGAATGCCTCAAGATGTGCTTTGGAAACTACTACTGGTCTTCCATGGAACGATTAAAAAGTGTTTGAGACATTACTCCCATGGAGGACAGTGCTCATGGTGGCTGTTGTATTCAATCCCGATGTAATTTCTGTGTTTCATCAAAACTTTGTAGGTCCACATACTACAGAATGCCTCCAGATGTGCATCGAAAACTACTACTGGTCTTCCAGTGAACGATCAAAGCGTAGACTTTTTGAGACATTACTCCCATGGAGGAAAGAGCGCATGGTGACTGTTGTATTCATTTTCGATGCAATTTCAGTTTTTCATCAACAGTCTGATATTCCACAGATTACTGAATTTCTCCAGATGTGCATCGGAAACTACTACTGGTCTTCCAGGGAACGATCAAGCCGTAGACTGTTTGAGACATTACTCCCATGCAGGAAAGTGCGCATGGTGACTGTTGTATTCAATCCCGATGCTATTTCAGTGTTTCATCAACACTCTGATAGTCCACAGATTACAGAATGCCTCAAGATGTGCTTTGGAAACTACTACTGGTCTTCCATGGAACGATTAAAAAGTGTTTGAGACATTACTCCCATGGAGGACAGTGCTCATGGTGACTGTTGTATTCAATCCCGATGTAATTTCTGTGTTTCATCAACACTCTGATAGTCCACAGATTACACAATGCCTCCAGATGTGCATCGGAAACTACTACTGGTCTTCCTGGGAACGATCAAAGCGTAGACTGTTTCAGACGTTACTCCCATGGAGGAAAGTGGGCATGGTGACTGTTATATTCAATCCCGATGCAATTTGTGTGCTTCATCAACCCTTTGAAGGTCCACACATTACAGAATGCCAGCAGATGAGCAAAGGAAACTACTACTGGTCTTCCAGGGAACGATCAAAGCGTAGCCTGTTTGAGAATTACTCCCATGGACGAAAGTGCGGATGGTGACTGTTGTATTCACTCCCGATGCAATTTCTGTATTTCATCAACACTTTGAAGGTCTACAGATTACAGAATGCCTCCAGATGTGCATCGGAAACTACCACTGGTCTTCCAGGGAACCATCAAAGCGTAGACTGTTTCAGACATTACTCCCATGGAGGAAAGTACGCAAGGTGACTGTTGTATTCAATCCCGAGGCAATTTCTGTGATTAATCAACACTTTGAAGGTCCACAGATTACAGAATGCCACCAGATGTGCATCGGAAACTACTACTGGTCTTCCAGGGAACGATCAAAGAGTAGACTGTTTTAGAATTACTCCCATGTAGGAAAGTGCGAATGGTGACTGTTGTATTCAATCCCGATGCAATTTCTGTGTTCCATCTACACTCTCATAGTCTACAGATTACAGAATGCCTCCAGATGTGGATCGGAAACTACCACTGGTCTTCCAGAAAACGATCAAAGCGTAGACTGTTAGAGACATTACTCCAATGTAGGAAAGTGCGCATGGTGACAGTTGTATTCAATCCCGATGCAATGTCTGTGTTTCATCAACACTCTGATGGTCCACAGATTACAGAATGCCTCCAGATGTGCATCGAAAACTACTACTGGTCTTCCAGGGAACGACCAAAGCGTAGACTTTTTGAGACATTACTCCCATGGAGGAAAGAGCGCATGGTGACTGTTGTATTCATTTTCGATGCAATTTCAGTTTTTCATCAACAGTCTGATATTCCACAGATTACTGAATGTCTCCACATGTGCATCGGAAACTACTACTGGTCTTCCAGGGAATGATCAAGGCGTAGACTGTTTGAGACATTACTCCCATGCAGGAAAGTGCGCATGGTGACTGTTGTATTCAATCCCGTTGCTATTTCCGTGTTTCATCAACACTCTGATAGTCCACAGATTACAGAATGCCTCAAGATGTGCTTTGGAAACTACTGCTGGTCTTCCATGGAACGATTAAAAAAGGTTTGAGACATTACTCCCATGGAGGACAGTGCTCATGGTGACTGTTGTATTCAATCCCGATGTAATTTCTGTGTTCCATCAACACTCTGATAGTCCACAGATTACACAATGCCTCCAGATGTGCATCGGAAACTACTACTGGTCTTCCTGGGAACGATCAAAGCGTAGACTGTTTCAGACGTTACTCCCATGGAGGAAAGTGGGCATGGTGACTGTTATATTCAATCCCGATGCAATTTCTGTGATTCATCAAACCTTTGAAGGTCCACAGATTACAGAATGCCAGCAGATGTGCAAAGGAAACTACTACTGGTCTTCCAGGGAACGATCAAAGCGTAGCCTGTTTGAGAATTACTCCCATGGACGAAAGTGCGGATGGTGAAAGTTGTATTCAATCCCGATGCAATTTCTGTGTTTCATCAACACTTTGTAGGTCCACAGATTACAGAATGCCTCCAGATGTGCATCGGAAACTACTACTGGTCTTCCAGGGAACGATCAAAGCGTAGACCGTTTCAGACATTACTCCCATGGAGGAAAGTACGCAAGGTGACTGTTGTATTCAATCCCGAGGCAATTTCTGTGATTCATCAACACTTTGAAGGTCCACAGATTACAGAATGCCACCAGATGTGCATCGGAAACAACTACTGGTCTTCCAGGGAACGATCAAAGAGTAGACTGTTTTCGAATTACTCCCATGTAGGAAAGTGCGAATGGTGACTGTTGTATTCAATCCCGATGCATATTCTGTGTTCCATCAACACTCTGATAGTCTACAGATTACAGAAAGCCTCCAGATGTGCATCGGAAACTACCACTGGTCTTCCAGAAAACGATCAAAGCGTAGACTGTTAGAGACATTACTCCCATGGAGGAAAGTGCGCATGGTGACTGTTGCATTCAATCCCGATGCAATTTCTGTATTTCATCAACAGTCTGATTGTCCACATACTACAGAATGCCTCCAGATGTGCATCGTAAACTACTACTGGTCTTCCAGTGAACGATCAAAGCGTAGACTTTTTGAGACATTACTCCCATGGAGGAAAGAGCGCATGGTGACTGTTGTATTCATTTTCGATGCAATTTCAGTTTTTCATCAACAGTCTGATATTCCACAGATTACTGAATTTCTCCAGATGTGCATCGGAAACTACTACTGGTCTTCCAGGGAACGATCAAGGCGTAGACTGTTTGAGACATTACTCCCATGCAGGAAAGTGCGCATGGTGACTGTTGTATTCAATCCCGATGCTATTTCCGTGTTTCATCAACACTCTGATAGTCCACAGATTACAGAATGCCTCAAGATGTGCTTTGGAAACTACTACTGGTCTTCCATGGAACGATTAAAAAGTGTTTGAGACATTACTCCCATGGAGGACAGTGCTCATGGTGACTGTTGTATTCAATCCCGATGTAATTTCTGTGTTTCATCAACACTCTGATAGTCCACAGATTACACAATGCCTCCAGATGTGCATCGGAAACTACTACTGGTCTTCCTGGGAACGATCAAAGCGTAGACTGTTTCAGACGTTACTCCCATGGAGGAAAGTGGGCATGGTGACTGTTATATTCAATCCCGATGCAATTTGTGTGCTTCATCAACCCTTTGAAGGTCCACAGATTACAGAATGCCAGCAGATGAGCAAAGGAAACTACTACTGGTCTTCCAGGGAACGATCAAAGCGTAGCCTATTTGAGAATTACTCCCATGGACGAAAGTGCGGATGGTGACTGTTGTATTCACTCCCGATGCAATTTCTGTATTTCATCAACACTTTGAAGGTCTACAGATTACAGAATGCCTCCAGATGTGAATCGGAAACTACTACTGGTCTTCCAGGGAACCATCAAAGCGTAGACTGTTTCAGACATTACTCCCATGGAGGAAAGTACGCAAGGTGACTGTTGTATTCAATTCCGAGGCAATTTCTGTGATTAATCAACACTTTGAAGGTCCACAGATTACAGAATGCCACCAGATGTGCATCGGAAACTACTACTGGTCTTCCAGGGAACGATCAAAGAGTAGACTGTTTTAGAATTACTCCCATGTAGGAAAGTGCGAATGGTGACTGTTGTATTCAATCCCGATGCAATTTCTGTGTTCCATCTACACTCTGATAGTCTACAGATTACAGAATGCCTCCAGATGTGCATCGGAAACTACCACTGGTCTTCCAGAAAACGATCAAAGCGTAGACTGTTAGAGACATTACTCCAATGTAGGAATGTGCGCATGGTGACAGTTGTATTCAATCCCGATGCAATTTCTGTGTTTCATCAACACTCTGATGGTCCACAGATTACAGAATGCCTCCAGATGTGCATCGAAAACTACAACTGGTCTTCCAGGGAACGATCAAAGCGTAGACTTTTTGAGACATTACTCCCATGGAGGAAAGAGCGCATGGTGACTGTTGTATTCATTTTCGATGCAATTTCAGTTTTTCATCAACAGTCTGATATTCCACAGATTACTGAATGTCTCCACATGTGCATCGGAAACTACTACTGGTCTTCCAGGGAACGATCAAGGCGTAGACTGTTTGAGACATTACTCCCATGCAGGAAAGTGCGCATGGTGACTGTTGTATTCAATCCCGATGCTATTTCCGTGTTTCATCAACACTCTGATAGTCCACAGATTACAGAATGCCTCAAGATGTGCTTTGGAAACTACTGCTGGTCTTCCATGGAACGATTAAAAAAGGTTTGAGACATTACTCCCATGGAGGACAGTGCTCATGGTGACTGTTGTATTCAATCCCGATGTAATTTCTGTGTTCCATCAACACTCTGATAGTCCACAGATTACACAATGCCTCCAGATGTGCATCGGAAACTACTACTGGTCTTCCTGGGAACGATCAAAGCGTAGACTGTTTCAGACGTTACTCCCATGGAGGAAAGTGGGCATGGTGACTGTTATATTCAATCCCGATGCAATTTCTGTGATTCATCAACCCTTTGAAGGTCCACAGATTACAGAATGCCAGCAGATGAGCAAAGGAAACTACTACTGGTCTTCCAGGGAACGATCAAAGCGTAGCCTGTTTGAGAATTACTCCCATGGACGAAAGTGCGGATGGTGACAGTTGTATTCAATCCCGATGCAATTTCTGTGTTTCATCAACACTCTGATGGTCCACAGATTACAGAATGCCTCCAGATGTGCATCGATAACTACTACTGGTCTTCCTGGGAACGATCAAAGCGTAGACTGTTAGAGACATTACCCCCATGGAGGAAAGAGCGCATGGTGACTGTTGTATACTATCCCGATGCAATATCTGTGTTTGAACAACACTCTGACAGTTTTCAGATTACAGAATGCCTCCAGATGTGCATCGGAAACTACTACTGGTCTTCCTGGGAACGATCAAAGCGTTGGCTGTCTAAGACATTACTCCCATGGAGGAAAGTGCGCATAATGACTGTTGCATTGAATCCCGATGCAATTTCTGTGTTTCATCAACAGTCTGATTGTCCACATACTACAGAATGCCTCCAGATGTGCATCGAAAACTACTACTGGTCTTCCAGGGAACGATCAAAGCGTAGACTCTTTGAGACATTACTCCCATGGAGGAAAGAGCGCATGGTGACTGTTGTATTCAATCCCAATGCAATTTCACTGTTTCATCAAAAGTCTGATATTCCACAGATTACTGAATGCCTCCAGATGTGCATCGGAAACTACTACTGGTCTTCCAGGGAACGATCAAAGCGTAGACTGTTTGAGACATTACTCCCATGCAGGAAAGTGCGCATGGTGACTGTTGTATTCAATCCCGATGCTATTTCCGTGCTTCATCAACACTCTGATAGTCCACAGATTACAGAATGCCTCCAGATGTGCATTGGAAACTACTACTCGTCTTCCAGGGAACGTTTGAAAAACGTTTGAGACATTCCTCCCATGGAGGAAAGTGCTCATGGTGACTGTTGTATTCAATCCCGATGTAATTTCTGTGTTTCATCAACACTCTGATAGTCCACAGATTACACAATGCCTCCAGATGTGCATCGGAAACTACTACTGGTCTTCCTGGGAACGATCAAATCGTAGACTGTTTCAGACGTTACTCCCATGGAGGAAAGTGGGCATGGTGACTGTTATATTCAATCCCGATGCAATTTCTGTGATTCATCAACCCTTTGAAGGTCCACAGATTACAGAATGCCAGCAGATGAGCAAAGGAAACTACTACTGCTCTTCCAGGGAACGATCAAAGCGTAGCCTATTTGAGAATTACTCCCATGGACGACAGTGCGGATGGTGACTCTTGTATTCACTCCCGATGCAATTTCTGCATTTCATCAACACTTTGAAGGTCTACAGATTACAAAATGCCTCCAGATGTGCATCGGAAACTACTACTGGTCTTCCAGGGAACGATCAAAGCGTAGCCTATATGAGCATTACTCACATGGAGGAAAGTGCGCATGGTGACTGCTGTATACAATCCCGAGGCAGATTCTGTGTTTCATCAACACTCTGATGGTCCACAGATTACAGAATGCCTCCAGATGTGCATCGGAAACTACCACTGGTCTTCCAGGGAACGATCAAAGCGTAGACTGTTTAAGACATTACTCCCATGGAGGAAAGTGCGCGTAGTGACCGTTGTATTCAATCCCGATGCAATTTCTGTGTTTCATCAACACTCTGATAGTCCACAGATTACAGATTGTCTACAGATGTGCAACGGAAACTGCTACTGGTCTTCCAGGGAACGATCAAATCGCAGACTGTTAGAGACATTACTCCCATGTAGGAAAGTACGCATGGTGACTGTTGTATTCAATCGCGATGCAATTTCTGTGTTTCATCAACACTCTGATAGTCCAGAGATTACAGAATGCCTACAGATGTGCATCGGTAACTACTACTGGTCTTCGAGGGAACGATCAAAGCATAGACTGTTTCAGACATTACACCCATGGAGGAAAGTGCGAATGGTGAATGTTGTATTGAATCCCGAGGCAATTTCTGTGTTTCATCTACACTTTGAAGGTCCACAGATTACAGATTGTGTCCATATGTGCATCGATAACTACTACTGGTCTTCCAGGGAACGATCAAAACGTAGACTGTTTGAGAATTACTCCCATGGAGAAAAGTGCGCATGGTGACTGTTGTATTCATTCCCGATGCAATTTCTGTGTTTCATAAACACTCTGATAGTCCACAGATTACAGAATGCCTCCAGATGTGCATCGGAAACTACTACTGGTCTTCCAGGGAACGATCAAAGCGTACACTGTTTGAGTCATTACTACCATTCAGGAAAGTGCGCATGGTGACTGTTGTATTCAATCCATATGCTATTTCTGCGTTTCATCAACACTCTGATAGTCCACAGATTACAGAATGCCTCCAGATGTGCATCGGAAACTCCTACAGGTCTTCCAGGGAACGATAAAAGAAAGACTGTTTGAGACATTACTCCCATGGAGGAAAGTGCTCATGGTGACTGTTGTATTCAATCCCGATGTAATTTCTGTGTTTCATCAACACTATGATAGTCCACAGATTGCAGAATGCCTCCAGATGTGCATCGGAAACTACTACCGGTCTTCCAGGGAACGATCAAAGCGTAGACTGTTAGAGACATTACTCCCATGGAGGACAGTGCGCATGGTGACTGCTGTATACAATCACGATGTAGATTCTGTGTTTCATCAACACTCTGATTGTCCATAGATTACAGAATGCCTCCAGATGTGCATCGGAAACCACCACTGGTCTTCCAAGGAATGATCAAATCGTAGACTGTTTCAGACATTACACCCATGTAGGAGAGTACGCATGGTTACTGTTGTATTCAATCCCGAGGCAATTTCTGTGATTCATCAACACTTTGAAGGTCCACAGATTACAGATTGTGTCCAGATGTGCATCGATAACTACTACTGGTCTTCCAGGGAAAGATCAAAACGTAGACTGTTTGAGATTTACTCCCATTGAAGAAAGTGCGCATGGTGGCTGTTGTATTCAATCCCGATGCAATTTCTGTATTTCATCAACACTCTGATAGTCCACAGATTACAGAATGCATCCAGATGTGCATCGCAAACTACTGCTGGTCTTCCAGGGAACGATCAAATCGTAGTCTGTTTGATACATTACTTTTATATAGGAAAGTGCTCATGGTGACTGTTGTATTCAATCCCGATGTAATTTCTGTGTTTCATCAACACTCTGATAGTCCACAGATTACACAATGCCTCCAGATGTGCATCGGAAACTACTACTGGTCTTACTGGGAACGATCAAAGCGTAGACTGTTTCAGACGTTACTCCCATGGAGGAAAGTGGGCATGGTGACTGTTATATTCAATCCCGATGCAATTTCTGTGATTCATCAACCCTTTGAAGGTCCACAGATTACAGAATGCCAGCAGATGAGCAAAGGAAACTACTACTGGTCTTCCAGGGAACGATCAAAGCGTAGCCTGTTTGAGAATTACTCCCATGGACGACAGTGCAGATGGTGACTCTTGTATTCACTCCCGATGCAATTTCTGTATTTCATCAACACTTTGAAGGTCTACAGATTACAGAATGCCTCCAGATGTGCATCGGAAACTACTACTGGTCTTCCAGGGAACGATCAAAGCGTAGACTCTTTGAGAATTACTCCCATGGAGAAAAGTGCGCATGGTGACTGTTGTATTCATTCCCGATGCAATTTCTGTGTTTCATCAACACTCTGATAGTCCACAGATTACAGAATGCCTCCAGATGTGCATCGGAAACTACTACTGGTCTTCCAGGGAACGATCAAAGCGTACACTGTTTGAGGCATTACTCCCATTCAGGAAAGTGCGCATGGTGACTGTTGTATTCAATCCCGATGCTATTTCTGTGTTTCATCAACACTCTGATAGTCCACAGATTACAGAATGCCTCCAGATGTGCATCCGAAACTCCTACTGGTCTTCCAGGGAACGATAAAAGAAAGACTGCTTGAGACATTACTCCCATGGAGGAAAGTGCTTATGGTGACTGTTGTATTCAATCCCGATGTAATTTCTGTGTTTCATCAACACAATGATAGTCCACAGGTTACTGAATGCCTCCAGATGTGCATCGGAAACTACTACCGGTCTTCCAGGGAACGATCAAAGCGTAGACTGTTAGAGACATTACTCCCATGGAGGACAGTGCGCATGGTGAATACTGTATACAATCCGGATGTAGATTCTGTGTTTCATCAACACTCTGATAGTCCATAGATTACAGAATGCCTCCAGATGTGCATCGGAAACCACCACTGGTCTTCCAAGGAACGATCAAAGCGTAGACTGTTTCAGACATTACACCCATGTAGGAAAGTACGCATGGTGACTGTTGTATTCAATCCCGGGGCAATTTCTGTGATTCATCATCACTTTGAAGGTCCACAGATTACAGAATGCTTCCAGATGTGCATCGGGAAATACTACTGGTTTTCCAGGGAACGATCAAACAGTAGACTGTTTGAGAATTACTCCCATGGAGGAAAGTGCGAATGGTGACTGTTGTATTCAATCCCGAGGCAATTTCTGTGTTTCATCAACACTCTGATAGTCTATAGATTACAGAATGCCTCCAGATGTGCATCGGAAACTACTACTGGTCTTCAAGGGAACGATCAAAGCGTAGACTGTTTCAGACATTACACCCATGGAGGAAAGTGCGCATGGTGACTGTTGTATTGAATACCGAGGCAATTTCTGTGTTTCATCAATACTTTGAAGGTCCACAGATTACAGATTGTGTCCAGATGTGCATCGGTAACTACTACTGGTCTTCCAGGGAAAGATCAAAACGTAGACTGTTTGAGATTTACTCCCATTGAGGAAAGGGCGCATGGTGGCTGTTGTATTCAATCCCGATGCAATTTCTGTGTTTCATCAACACTCTGACAGTCCACAGATTACAGAATGCCTCCAGATGTGCATCGCAAACTACTGCTGGTCTTCCAGGGAACGATCAAATCGTAGTCTGTTTGAGACATTACTTTTATATAGGAAAAAGGGGAAGGGTGACTGTTGTAATCAATCCCGATGCAATTTCTGTGTTTCATCCACACTCTGATAGTCCACAGATTACAGAATGCCTTCAGATGTGCATCGGTAACTACTACTGGTCTTCAAGGGAACGATCAAAGCGTAGACTGTTTCAGACATTACACCCATGGAGGAAAGTGCGCATGGTGACTGTTGTATTGAATACCGAGGCAATTTCTGTGTTTCATCAATACTTTAAAGGTCCACAGATTACAGATTGTGTCCAGATGTGCATCGATAACTACTACTGGTCTTCCAGGGAACGATCAAATCGTAGACGGTTTGAGAATTTCTCCCATGGAGGAAAGTGCGCATGGTGACTGTTGTATTCAATCCCGATGCAATTTCTGTGTTTCATCAACAGTCTGATTGTCCACATACTACAGAATGCCTCCAGATGTGCATCGAAAACTACTACTGGTCTCCCAGGGAACGATCAAAGCGTAGACTCTTTGAGACATTACTCCCATGGAGGAAAGAGCGCATGGTGACTGTTGTATTCAATCCCGATGCAATTTCTGTGTTTCATCAACACTCTGATAGTCCACAGATTACTGAATGCCTCCAGATGTGCATCGGAAACTACTACTGGTTTTCCAGGGAACGATCATAGCGTAGACTGTTTGAGACATTACTCCCATGGAGGAAAGTGCGCATGGTGACTGTTGTATTCAATCCCGATGCAATTTCTGTGTTTCATCAACTCTCTGATAGTCCACAGATTACAGATGCCTCCAGATGTGCATCGGAAACTACTACTTGTCTTCCTGGGAACGATCAAAGCGTAGACTGTCTGAGACATTACTCCCATGGAGGAAAGTGCGCATGGTGACTTTTGTATTCAATCCCGATGCAATTTCTGTGTTTCATCAACAGTCTGATAGACCACAGATTACAGAATGCCTCCAGATGTGCATCGGAAACTACTACTGGTCTTCCAGGGAACGATCAAATCGTAGACTGTTAGAGACATTACTCCCATGTAGGAAAGTACGCATGGTGACTGTTGTATTCATTCACGATGCAATTTCTGTGTTTCATCAACACTCTGATAGTCCACAGATTACAGAATGCCTCCAGATGTGCATCGGAAACTACTACTGATCTTCAAGGGAACGATCAAGGCGTAGACTGTTTCAGACATTACACCCATGGAGGAAACTGCGAATGGTGACTGTTGTATTGAATCCCGAGGCAATTTCTGTGTTTCATCAACACTTTGAAGGTCCACAGATTACAGATTGTGTCCAGATGTGCATCGATAACTACTACTGGTCTTCCAGGGAACGATCAAAACGTAGAATGTTTGAGAATTACTCCCATGGAGAAAAGTGCGCATGGTGACTGTTGTATTCATTCCCGATGCAATTTCTGTGTTTCATCAACACTCTGATAGTCCACAGATTACAGAATGCCTTTAGATGTGCATCGGAAACTAGTACTGGTCTTCCAGGGAACGCTCAAAGCGTACACTGTTTGAGGCATTACTCCCATTCAGGAAAGTGCGCATGGTGACTGTTGTATTCAATCCATATGCTATTTCTGTGTTTCATCAACACTCTGATAATCCACAGATTACAGAATGCCTCCGGATGTGCATCGGAAACAACTACTGGTCTTCCAGGGAACGACCAAAGCGTAAACTGAATGAGACATAACTCCCATGGAAGAAAGTGCGCATGGTGACTGTTGTATTCAATCCCGATGCAATTTCTGTGTTTCATCAACACTCTGATAGTCTACAGATTACAGAATGCCTCCAGATGTGCATCGCAAACTACTGCTGGTCTTCCAGGGAACGAACAAATCGTAGTCTGTTTCAGACATTACTTTTATATAGGAAAGTGCGAATGGTGACTGTTGTAATCACTGCCGATGCAATTTCTGTGTTTCATCAACACTCTGATAGTCCACAGATTACAGAATGCCTTCAGATGTGCATCGGTAACTACTACTAGGCTTCAAGGGAACGATCAAAACGTAGACTGTTTCAGACATTACACCCATGGAGGAAAGTGCGCATGGTGACTGTTGTATTGAATACCGAGGCAATTTCTGTGTTTCATCAATACTTTAAAGATCCACAGATTACAAATTGTGTCCAGATGTGCATCGATAACTACAACTGGTCTTCCAGGGAAAGATCAAAACATAGACTATTTGAGAATTACTCCCATGGAGGAAAGTGCGCATGGTGACTGTTGTATTCAATCCCGGTGCAATTTCTTTGTTTCATCAACACTCTGACAGTCCACAGTTTACAGACTGCCTCCAGATGTGCATCGGTAACTACTACTGGTCTTCAAGGAACGATCAAAGCGTAGACTGTTTCAGACATTTCACCCATGGAGGAAAGTGCGCATGGTGACTGTTGTATTGGACCCCGAGGCAATTTCTGTGTTTCATCAACACTTCGAAGGTCCACAGATTACAGATTGTGTCCAGATGTGCATCGATAACTACTACTGGTCTTCCAGGGAACGATCAAAACGTAGACGGTTTGAGAATTTCTCCCATGGAGGAAAGTGCGCATGGTGACTGTTGTATTCATTCCCGATGCAATTTCTGGGTTTCATCAACACTCTGATAGTCCACAGATCACAGAATGCCTCCAGATGTGCATCGGAAACTACTACTGGTCATCCAGGGAACGATCAAAGCGTAGACTGTCTGGGTCATTACTCCCATGGAGGAAAGTGCTTATGGTGGCTGTTATACTCAATCCCGATGCATTTCCTGTGTTTCATCAACACTCTGATAGTCCACAGATTACAGAATCCCTCCAGATGTGCATCGGAAACTACTACTGGTCTTCCTGGGAACGATCAAAGCGTAGACTGTCTGAGACATTACTCCCATGGAGGAAAGTGATCATGGTGACTGTTGTATTCAATCCCGATGCAATTTCTGTGTCTCAATAACAGTCTGATATGCCCCAGGTTACATAATGCCTCCAGATGTGCATCGGAAACTACTACTGGTCTTCCAGAGAACGATGAAAAGCGTAGACTATTTGAGACATTACTCTTATGCAGGAAAGTGCGCATTGTGACTGTTGTATTCAATCCCGATGCTATTTCCGTGTTTCATCTACACTCTGATAGTCCACAGATTACAGAATGCCTACAGATGTGCATCCGAAACTACTACTGGTCTTGTAGGTAACGATAAAAAAAAGATTGTTTGAGACATTACTCCCATGGAGAAAAGTGCTCATGGTGACTGTTGTATTCAATCCCGATGTAATTTCTGTGTTTTATCAACACTCTGATAGTCCACAGATTACAGAATGCCTCCAGATGTGCATCGGAAACTACTACTGGTCTTCCAGGGAGCGATCAAAGCGTAGACTGTTAGAGACATTACTCCAATGGAGGAAAGTGCGCATGGTGACTGCTGTATACAATCCCGATGCAGATTCTGTGTTTCATCAACACTCTGATAGTCCACAGATTACAGAATGCCTCCAGATGTGCATCGGAAACTACCACTGGTCTTCCAGGGAACGATCAAAGCCTAGACTGTTTGAGACATTACTCCCATGGAGGAAAGTGCGCTTGGTGACTGTTGTTTTCAATCCCGATGCAATTTCTGTGTTTCATCAACACTCTGATAGTCCACAGATTACAGATTGTCTACAGATGAGCATCGGAAACTACTACTGGTCTTCCTGGGAACGATCGAATCGTAGACTGTTTCAGACATCACTCCCATGGAGAAAAGTGGGCATGGTGACTGTTATATTCAATCCCGATGCAATTTCTGTGTTTCAACAACACTCTGATAGTCCACTGATTACAGAATGCCTCCAGATGTGCATCGGAAACTACTACTGGTTTTCCAGGGAATGATCAAAGCGTAGTCTGTTTGAGACATTACTTTTATGGAGGAAAGTGCGCATGGTGACTGTGGTATTCAATCCCGATGCAACTTCTGTGTTTCATCAACATTCTGATAGTCCACAGATTACAGAATGCCTCCAGATGTGCATCGGAAACTGCTACTGGTCTTCCAGGGAATGAACAAAACGTAAACTCTTTAAGACATTACTCCCATGGTGGAAAGTGCGCATGGTGACTGCTGTATTCAATCCCGATGCATTTTCTGTTTTTCATCAACACTCTGATAGTCCCCAGATTTCAGAATGCCTCCAGATGTGCATCGGAAACTACGACTGGTCTTCCTGGGAACGATCAAAGCGTAGACTGTCTGAGACATTACTCCCATTGAGGAAAGTGCGCATGGTGACTGTTGTATTCCATCCCGATGCAATTTCTGTGTTTCATCAACAGTCTGATTGTCCACATACTACATACTGCCTCCAGATGTGCATCGGAAACTACTACAGGTCTTGCAGTTAACGATCAAAGCGTAGACTGTTTGAGACATTACTCCCATGGAGGAAAGTGCGCATGGTGACTGTTATATTCAATCCCGATGCAATTTCTGTATTTCATAACAGTCTGATATTCCACAGATTACAGAATGCCTCCCGATTTGCATCGGAAACTACTACTGGTCTTCCAGGGAACGATCAAAGCTTAGACAGTTTGAGACATTACTCCCATAGAGGAAAGTGCGCATGGTGACTGTTGTATTCAATCCCGATGCAATTTCTGTGTTTCATCAACAGTCTGATAGTCCACAGATTAAAGAATGCCTTCAGATGTGCATCGGTAACTACTACTGGTCTTCAAGGGAACGATCAAAGCGTAGACTGTTTGAGACAATACTCCCATGGAGGAAAGTGCGCATGGTGACTGTTGTACTCAATCCCGATGCAATTTCTGTGTTTCATCAACAGTCTGATTGTCCACAGATTACAGAATGCCTTCAGATGTGCATCGGTAACTACTACTGGTCTTCAAGGGAACGATCAAAGCGTAGACTGTTTCAGACATTACACCCATGGAGGAAAGTGCGCATGGTGACTGTTGTATTGAATATCGAGGCAATTTCTGTGTTTCATCAATACTTTAAAGGTCCACAGATCACAGAATGCCTCCAGATGTGCATGGGAAACTACTACTGGCCTTCCAGGGAACGATCAAAGCGTAGACTGTTAGAGACATTACTCCCAAGTACGAAAGTGCGCATGGTAAATGTTGTATTCAATCCCGATGCAATTTCTTTGTTTCATCAACACTCTGACAGTCCACAGATTACAGACTGCCTCCAGATGTGCATCGGTAACTACTACTGGTCTTCAAGGGAACGATCAAAGCGTAGACTGTTTCAGACATTACACCCATGGAGGAAATTGCGCATGGTGACTGTTGTATTGGACCCCGAGGCAATTTCTGTGTTTCATCAACACTTCGAAGGTCCACAGATTACAGATTGTGTCCAGATGTGCATCGATAACTACTACAGGTCTTCCAGGGAACGATCAAATCGTAGACGGTTTGAGAATTTCTCCCATGGAGGAAAGTGCGCATGGTGACTGTTGTATTCAATCCCGATGCAATTTCTGTGTTTCATCAACAGTCTGATTGTCCACATACTACAGAATGCCTCCAGATGTGCATCGAAAACTACTACTGGTCTCCCAGGGAACGATCAAAGCGTAGACTCTTTGAGACATTACTCCCATGGAGGAAAGAGCGCATGGTGACTGTTGTATTCAATCCCGATGCAATTTCTGTGTTTCATCAACACTCTGATAGTCCACAGATTACTGAATGCCTCCAGATGTGCATCGGAAACTACTACTGGTCTTCCAGGGAACGATCATAGCGTAGACTGTTTGAGACATTACTCCCATGGAGGAAAGTGCGCATGGTGACTGTTGTATTCAATCCCGATGCAATTTCTGTGTTTCATCAACTCTCTGATAGTCCACAGATTACAGATGCCTCCAGATGTGCATCGGAAACTACTACTTGTCTTCCTGGGAACGATCAAAGCGTAGACTGTCTGAGACATTACTCCCATGGAGGAAAGTGCGCATGGTGACTTTTGTATTCAATCCCGATGCAATTTCTGTGTTTCATCAACAGTCTGATAGACCACAGATTACAGAATGCCTCCAGATGTGCATCGGAAACTACTACTGGTCTTCCAGGGAACGATCAAATCGTAGACTGTTAGAGACATTACTCCCATGTAGGAAAGTACGCATGGTGACTGTTGTATTCATTCACGATGCAATTTCTGTGTTTCATCAACACTCTGATAGTCCACAGATTACAGAATGCCTCCAGATGTGCATCGGAAACTACTACTGATCTTCAAGGGAACGATCAAGGCGTAGACTGTTTCAGACATTACACCCATGGAGGAAACTGCGAATGGTGACTGTTGTATTGAATCCCGAGGCAATTTCTGTGTTTCATCAACACTTTGAAGGTCCACAGATTACAGATTGTGTCCAGATGTGCATCGATAACGACTACTGGTCTTCCAGGGAACGATCAAAGCGTAGAATGTTTGAGAATTACTCCCATGGAGAAAAGTGCGCATGGTGACTGTTGTATTCATTCCCGATGCAATTTCTGTGTTTCATCAACACTCTGATAGTCCACAGATTACAGAATGCCTTTAGATGTGCATCGGAAACTAGTACTGGTCTTCCAGGGAACGATCAAAGCGTACACTGTTTGAGGCATTACTCCCATTCAGGAAAGTGCGCATGGTGACTGTTGTATTCAATCCATATGCTATTTCTGTGTTTCATCAACACTCTGATAGTCCACAGATTACAGAATGCCTCCGGATGTGCATCGGAAACAACTACTGGTCTTCCAGGGAACGACCAAAGCGTAAACTGAATGAGACATAACTCCCATGGAAGAAAGTGCGCATGGTGACTGTTGTATTCAATCCCGATGCAATTTCTGTGTTTCATCAACACTCTGATAGTCCACAGATTACAGAATGCCTTCAGATGTGCATCGGTAACTACTACTAGGCTTCAAGGGTACGATCAAAACGTAGACTGTTTCAGACATTACACCCATGGAGGAAAGTGCGCATGGTGACTGTTGTATTGAATACCGAGGCAATTTCTGTGTTTCATCAATACTTTAAAGATCCACAGATTACAAATTGTGTCCAGATGTGCATCGATAACTACAACTGGTCTTCCAGGGAAAGATCAAAACATAGACTATTTGAGAATTACTCCCATGGAGGAAAGTGGGCATGGTGACTGTTGTATTCAATCCCGGTGCAATTTCTTTGTTTCATCAACACTCTGACAGTCCACAGTTTACAGACTGCCTCCAGATGTGCATCGGTAACTACTACTGGTCTTCAAGGAACGATCAAAGCGTAGACTGTTTCAGACATTTCACCCATGGAGGAAAGTGCGCATGGTGACTGTTGTATTGGACCCCGAGGCAATTTCTGTGTTTCATCAACACTTCGAAGGTCCACAGATTACAGATTGTGTCCAGATGTGCATCGATAACTACTACTGGTCTTCCAGGGAACGATCAAAACGTAGACGGTTTGAGAATTTCTCCCATGGAGGAAAGTGCGCATGGTGACTGTTGTATTCATTCCCGATGCAATTTCTGGGTTTCATCAACACTCTGATAGTCCACAGATCACAGAATGCCTCCAGATGTGCATCGGAAACTACTACTGGTCATCCAGGGAACGATCAAAGCGTAGACTGTCTGGGTCATTACTCCAATGGAGGAAAGTGCTTATGGTGGCTGTTATACTCAATCCCGATGCATTTCCTGTGTTTCATCAACACTCTGATAGTCCACAGATTACAGAATCCCTCCAGATGTGCATCGGAAACTACTACTGGTCTTCCTGGGAACGATCAAAGCGTAGACTGTCTGAGACATTACTCCCATGGAGGAAAGTGATCATGGTGACTGTTGTATTCAATCCCGATGCAATTTCTGTGTCTCAATAACAGTCTGATATGCCCCAGGTTACATAATGCCTCCAGATGTGCATCGGAAACTACTACTGGTCTTCCAGAGAACGATGAAAAGCGTAGACTATTTGAGACATTACTCTTATGCAGGAAAGTGCGCATAGTGACTGTTGTATTCAATCCCGATGCTATTTCCGTGTTTCATCTACACTCTGATAGTCCACAGATTACAGAATGCCTACAGATGTGCATCCGAAACTACTACTGGTCTTGTAGGAAACGATAAAAAAAAGATTGTTTGAGACATTACTCCCATGGAGAAAAGTGCTCATGGTGACTGTTGTATTCAATCCCGATGTAATTTCTGTGTTTTATCAACACTCTGATAGTCCACAGATTACAGAATGCCTCCAGATGTGCATCGGAAACTACTACTGGTCTTCCAGGGAGCGATCAAAGCGTAGACTGTTAGAGACATTACTCCAATGGAGGAAAGTGCGCATGGTGACTGCTGTATACAATCCCGATGCAGATTCTGTGTTTCATCAACACTCTGATAGTCCACAGATTACAGAATGCCTCCAGATGTGCATCGGAAACTACCACTGGTCTTCCAGGGAACGATCAAAGCCTAGACTGTTTGAGACATTACTCCCATGGAGGAAAGTGCGCTTGGTGACTGTTGTTTTCAATCCCGATGCAATTTCTGTGTTTCATCAACACTCTGATAGTCCACAGATTACAGATTGTCTACAGATGAGCATCGGAAACTACTACTGGTCTTCCTGGGAACGATCGAATCGTAGACTGTTTCAGACATCACTCCCATGGAGAAAAGTGGGCATGGTGACTGTTATATTCAATCCCGATGCAATTTCTGTGTTTCAACAACACTCTGATAGTCCACTGATTACAGAATGCCTCCAGATGTGCATCGGAAACTACTACTGGTTTTCCAGGGAATGATCAAAGCGTAGTCTGTTTGAGACATTACTTTTATGGAGGAAAGTGCGCATGGTGACTGTGGTATTCAATCCCGATGCAACTTCTGTGTTTCATCAACATTCTGATAGTCCACAGATTACAGAATGCCTCCAGATGTGCATCGGAAACTGCTACTGGTCTTCCAGGGAATGAACAAAACGTAAACGCTTTAAGACATTACTCCCATGGTGGAAAGTGCGCATGGTGACTGCTGTATTCAATCCCGATGCATTTTCTGTTTTTCATCAACACTCTGATAGTCCCCAGATTTCAGAATGCCTCCAGATGTGCATCGGAAACTACGACTGGTCTTCCTGGGAACGATCAAAGCGTAGACTGTCTGAGACATTACTCCCATTGAGGAAAGTGCGCATGGTGACTGTTGTATTCCATCCCGATGCAATTTCTGTGTTTCATCAACAGTCTGATTGTCCACATACTACATACTGCCTCCAGATGTGCATCGGAAACTACTACAGGTCTTGCAGTTAACGATCAAAGCGTAGACTGTTTGAGACATTACTCCCATGGAGGAAAGTGCGCATGGTGACTGTTATATTCAATCCCGATGCAATTTCTGTATTTCATAACAGTCTGATATTCCACAGATTACAGAATGCCTCCCGATTTGCATCGGAAACTACTAGTGGTCTTCCAGGGAACGATCAAAGCTTAGACAGTTTGAGACATTACTCCCATAGAGGAAAGTGCGCATGGTGACTGTTGTATTCAATCCCGATGCAATTTCTGTGTTTCATCAACAGTCTGATAGTCCACAGATTACAGAATGCCTCCAGATGTATATCGGAAACTACTACTGGTCTTCCAGGGAACGATCAAAGCGTAGACTGTTTGAAACATTACTCCCATGGAGGAAAGTGCGCATGGTGACTGATGTATTCAATCCCGATGAATATTCTGTGTTTCATCAACACTCTGATACTCCACAGATTACAGAATGCCTCCAGATGTGCATCGGAAACTACTACTGCTCTTCCTGGGAACGATCAAAGCGTAGACTGTCTGAGACATTACTCCCATGGAGGAAAGTGCGCATGGTGACTGCTGTATTCAATCCCGATGCAATTTCTGTGTTTCATCAACAGTCTGATTGTCCACATACTACATACTGCCTCCAGATGTGCATCGGAAACTACTACTGGTCTTCCAGGGAACGATCAAAGCGTAGACTGTTTGAGACATTACTCCCATGGAGGAAAGTGCGCATGGTGACTGTTGTATTTAATCCCGATGCAATTTCTGTATTTCATAACAGTCTGATATTCCACAGATTACAGAATACCTCCAGATGTGCATCGGAAACAACTACTGGTCTTCCAGGGAACGATCAAAGCGTAGACTGTTTGAGACATTACTCCCACGGAGGAAAGTGCGCATGGTGACTGTTGTATTCAATCCCGATGCTATTTCTTTGTTTCATCAACACTGTGATAGTCCACAGATTACAGAATGCCTCCAGATGTACATCGGAAACTACTACTGGTCTTCCAGGGAACGATAAAAAAATGTTTGAGACATTACTCCCATGGAGGAAAGTACTCATGGTCATTGTTGTATTCAATACCGATGTAATTTCTGTGTTTCATCAACACTCTGATAGTCCACAGATTACAGAATGCCTCCAGATGTGCATCGAAAACTACTACTGGTCTTCCAGGTAACGATAAAAGCGTAGACTGTTTGAGACATTACTCCCATGGAGCAAAGTGCGCATGGTGACTGTTGTATTAAATCCCGATGCAATTTCTGTATTTCATAACAGTCTGATATTCCACAGATTACAGAATGCCTCCAGATGTGCATCGTAAACTACTACTGGTCTACCAGGGAACGATCAAATAGTACACTGTTTGAGAATTACTCCCATGGAAGAAACTGCAAATGGTGACTGTTGCATTAAATCCCGATGCAATTTCTGTATTTCATCAACACTCTGATAGTCTACAGATTACAGAATGCCTCCAGATGTGCATCGGAAACTACTACTGGTCTTCCAGGGAACGATCAAAGCGTAGACAGTTTGAGACATTACTCAAATAGAGGAAAGTGCGCATGGTGACTGTTGTATTCAATCCCGGTGCAATTTCTGTGTTTCATGAACAGTCTGATACTCCACAGATTACAGAATGCCTCCACATGTATATCGGAAAATACTACTGGTCTTCCAGGGAATGATCAAAACGTAGACTGTTTGAAACATTACTCCCACGGAGGAAAGTGCGCATGGTGACTGTTGTATACACTCCCGATGCAATTTCTGTGTTTCATCAACACTCTGATACTCCACCGATTACAGAATGCCTCCAGATGTGCATCGGAAACTACTACTGGTCTTCCTGGGAACGATCAAAGCGTAGACTGTCTGAGACATTACTCCCATGGAGGAAAGTGATCATGGTGACTGTTGTATTCAATCCCGATGCAATTTCTCTGTGTCATCAACAGTCTGATTGTCCACATACTACACACTGCCTCCAGATGTGCATCGGAAACTACTACTGGTCTTCCTGGGAACGATAAAAGCGTAGACTGTTTGAGACATTTCTCCCATGGAGCAAAGTGCGCATGGTGACTGTTGTATTGAATCCCGAGGCAATTTCTGTGTTTCATCAACACTTTGAAAGTCCACAGATTACAGATTGTGTCCAGATGTGCATCGATAACTACTACTGGTCTTCCAGGGAGCGATCAAATCGTAGACTGTTTGAGAATTACTCCCATGGGGGAAAGTGTGCATGGTGACTGTTGTATTCAATTCCGATGCAATATCTGAGTTTCATCAACACTCTGATAGTCCACAGATTGCAGAATGCCTCCAGATGTGTATCGGAAACTACTACTGGTTTTCCAGGAAACGATCAAACCGTAGTCTGTTTGAGACATTACTTCTATGGAGGAAAGTGCGCATGGCGACTGTTGTATTCAATCCCGATGCAATGTCTGTGTTTCATCAACACTCTGATAGTCCACAGATTAGAGAATGCCTCCAGATGTGCATCCGAAACTACTACTGGTCTTCCAGGGAACGATCAAAGCGAAGACTGTTTGATACATTACTCCCATGGAGGAAAGGGCGCATGGTGACTGTTGTACTCAATCCCGATGCATTTTCTGTGTTTCATCAACACTCTCATAGTCCACAGATTACAGAATGAGTCCAGATGTGCATCGGAAACTACTTCTGGTCTTCCAGGGTACGATCAAAGAATAGACTGTTTGAGACCTTACTCCCATGGAGGAAAGTTCGCATGGTGACTGTTGTATTCAATCCCGATGCAATTTCTGTGTTTCATCAACACTCTGATAGTCCACAGATTGCAGAATGCTTCCAGATGTTCATCGGAAACTACTACTTGTCTTCCAGGGAACGATCAAAGCGTAGACTGTCTGAGTCATTACTGCCATGGAGGAAAGTGCTTATGGTGACTGTTATACTCAATCCCGATGCATTTCCTGTGTTTCATCAACACTCTGATAGTCCACAGATTACAGAATCCCTCCAGATGTGCATGGGAAACTGCTACTGGTCTTCCTGGGAACGATCAAAGCGTAGACTGTCTGAGTCATTACTCCCGTGGAGGAAAGTGCGTTTGGTGACTGTTGTATTCAATATCGATGCAATTTCTGTGTTTCATGAACACTCTGTTAGTCCACAGATTACAGAATGCCTCCAGATGTGCATCGGAAACTACTACTGGTCTTCCAGGGTAGATCAAAGAACAGACTGTTTGAGACATTACTCCGATGGAGGAAAGTGCGGATGGTTACTGTTATATTCACTCCAGTGCAATTTCTGGGTTTCATCAACACTTCGTAGGTCCACTGATTACAGAATGACTCCAGATGTGCATAGGAAACTACTACTGGTCTTCCAGAAAACGATCAAAGCGTAGACTGTTTGAGATATTAATCCCATGGAGGAAAGTGCGCATGGTGACTGTTGTACTCAATCCCGATGCATTTTGTATGTTTCATCAACACTCTGATAGTCCACATATTACAGAATGCCTCCAGATGTGCATCGGAAACTACTACTGGTCTTCCTGGGAACGATCAAAGCGTAGACTGTCTGATACATTACTCCCATGGAGGAAAGTGCGCATGGTGACTGTTGTATTCAATCCCGATACAATTTCTGTGTTTCATCAACACTCTGATAGTCTACAGATTACAGAATGCCTCAAGATGTGCATCGGAAACTACTACTGGTCTTCCTGGGAACGAGCAAAGCGTAAACTCTTTAAGACATTACTCCAATGGAGGAAAGTGCGCATGGTGACTGCTGTATTCAATCCCGATGCATTTTCTGTGATTCATCAACACTCTGACAGTCCACAGATTACAGAATGCCTCCAGATGTGCATCGGTAACTACTACTGGTCTTCCTGTAAACGATCAAAGCGTAGACTGTCTGAGACATTACTCCCATGGAGGAAAGTGCGCATGGTGACTGTTGTATTTAATCCCGATGCAAATTGTGTGTTTCATCAACACTCTGATAGTCCACAGATTACAGAATGCCTCCAGATGCGCATCGGAAACTACTACTGGTCTTCCTGGGAACGATCAAAGCGTAGACTGTCTGAGACATTACTCCCATGGAGGAAAGTGATCATGGTGACTGTTGTATTCAATCCCGATGCAATTTCTGTGTTTCATCAACACTCTGATAGTCCACAGATTACAGATTGTCTACAGATGAGCATCGGAAACTACTACTGGTCTTCCTGGAAACGATCATATCGTAGACTGTTTCAGACATCACACCCATGGTGGAAAGTGCGCATGGTGACTGTTGTATTCAATCCCGATGCAATGTCTGTGTTTCATCAACAGTCTGATTGTCCACAGATTACAGAATGCCTCCAGATGTATATCGGAAACTACTACTGGTCTTCCAGGGAACGATCAAAGCGTAGACTGTTTGAAACATTACTCCCATGGAGGAAATTGCGCATGGTGACTGATGTATTCAATCCCGATGCAATTTCTGTATTTCATAACAGTCTGATATTCCACAGATTACAGAATGCCTCCAGATGTTCATCGGAAAATACTACTGCTCTTCCAGGGAACGATCAAAGCTTAGACAGTTTGAGACATTACTCCCATAGAGGAAAGTGCGCATGGTGACTGTTGTATTCAATCCCGATGCAATTTCTGTGTTTCATCAACAGTCTGATAGTCCACAGATTACAGAATGCCTCCAGATGTATATCGGAAACTACTACTGGTCTTCCAGGGAACGATCAAAGCGTAGACTGTTTGAAACATTACTCCCATGGAGGAAAGTGCGCATGGTGACTGATGTATTCAATCCCGATGAATATTCTGTGTTTCATCAACACTCTGATACTCCACAGATTACAGAATGCCTCCAGATGTGCATCGGAAACTACTACTGGTCTTCCTGGGAACGATCAAAGCGTAGACTGTCTGAGACATTACTCCCATGGAGGAAAGTGCGCATTGCGACTGTTGTATTCAATCCCGATGCAATTTCTGTGTTTCATCAACAGTCTGATTGTCCACATACTACATACTGCCTCCAGATGAGCATCGGAAACTACTACTGGTCTTCCAGGGAACGATCAAAGCGTAGACTGTTTGAGACATTACTCCCATGGAGGAATGTGCGCATGGTGAGTGTTGTATTCAGTCCCGATGCAATTTCTGTATTTTATAACAGTCTGATATTCCACAGCTTACAGAGAGCCTCCAGATGTGCATCTGAAACAACTACTGGTCTTCCAGGGAACGATCAAAGCGTAGACTGTTTGAGCCATTACTCCCACGGAGGAAAGTGCGCATGGTGACTGTTGTATTCAATCCCGATGCTATTTCTGTGTTTCATCAACACTGTGATAGTCCACAGATTACAGAATGCCTCCAGATGTGCATCGGAAACTACTACTGGTCTTCCAGGGAACGATCAAAGCGAAGACTGTTTGAGACATTACTCCCATGGAGGAAAGGGCGCATGGTGACTGTTGTACTCAATCCCGATGCATTTTCTGTGTTTCATCAACACTCTCATAGTCCACAGATTACAGAATGAGTCCAGATGTGCATCGGAAACTACTTCTGGTCTTCCAGGGTACGATCAAAGAATAGACTGTTTGAGACCTTACTCCCATGGAGAAAAGTTCGCATGGTGACTGTTGTATTCAATCCCGATGCAATTTCTGTGTTTCATCAACACTCTGCTAGTCCACAGATTACAGAATCCCTCCAGATGTGCATGGGAAACTGCTACTGGTCTTCCTGGGAACGATCAAAGCGTAGACTGTCTGAGTCATTACTCACATGGAGGAAAGTGCGTTTGGTGACTGTTGTATTCAATATCGATGCAATTTCTGTGTTTCATGAACACTCTGTTAGTCCACACATTACAGAATGCCTCCAGATGTGCATCGGAAACTACTACTGGTCTTCCAGGGAATGATCAAAACGTAAACTCTTTAAGACATTACTCCCATGGTGGAAAGTGCGCATGGTGACTGTTGTATTCAATCCCGATGCAATGTCTGTGTTTCATCAACAGTCTGATTGTCCACATACTACATACTGCCTCCAGATGTGCATCGGAAACTACTACTGGTCTTGCAGTTAACGATCAAAGCGTAGACTGTTTGAGACATTACTCCCATGGAGGAAAGTGCGCATGGTGACTGTTGTATTCAATCCCGATGCAATTTCTGTGTTTCATCAACAGTCTGATAGTCCACAGATTACAGAATGCCTCCAGATGTATATCGGAAACTACTACTGGTCTTCCAGGGAACGATCAAAGCGTAGACTGTTTGAAACATTACTCCCATGGAGGAAAGTGCGCATGGTGACTGATGTATTCAATCTCTATGAATATTCTGTGTTTCATCAACACTCTGATACTCCGCAGATTACAGAATGCCTCCAGATGTGCATCGGAAACTACTACTGGTCTTCCTGGGAACGATCAAAGCGTAGACTGTCTGAGACATTACTCCCATGGAGGAAAGTGCGCATGGTGACTGTTGTATTCAATCCCGATGCAATTTCTGTGTTTCATCAACAGTCTGATTGTCCACATACTACATACTGCCTCGAGATGTGCATCGGAAACTACTACTTTTCTTCCAGGGATCGATCAAAGCGTAGACTGTTTGAGACATTACTCCCATGGAGGAATGGGCGCATGGTGACTGTTGTATTCAATCCCGATGCAATTTCTGTATTTCATAACAGTCTGATATTCCACAGCTTACAGAGTGCCTCCAGATGTGCATCTGAAACAACTACTGGTCTTCCAGGGAACGATCAAAGCGTAGACTGTTTGAGACATTACTCCCACGGAGGAAAGTGCGCATGGTCACTGTTGTATTCAATCCCGATGCTATTTCTGTGTTTCATCAACACTGTGATAGTCCACAGATTACAGAATGCCTCCAGATGTGCATCGGAAACTACTACTGGCCTTCCAGGGAACGATAAAAAAATGTTTGAGACATTACTCCCATGGACGAAAGTACTCATGGTCATTGTTGTATTCAATCCCGATGTAATTTCTGTGTTTCTTCAACACTCAGATAGTCCACAGATTACAGTCGCCTTCAGATGTGGATCGAAAACTACTACTGGTCTTCCAGGGAACGATCAAAGCGTAGACTGTTAGAGACATTACTCATATGGATTAAAGTGCGCATGGTGACTGCTGTATACAATCCCGATGCAGATTCTGTGTTTCATCAATACTCTGATAGTATACAGTTTACAGAATGCCTCCAGATGTGCATCGGAAACTACCACTGGTATTCCAGCGAACGATCAAAGCGTAGACTGTTTCAGACATTACTCCCATGGAGGAAAGTATGCATGGTGACTGTTGTATTCAATCCCGAGGCAATTTCTGGGATCATCAACACCTTGAAGGTCTACAGATTACAGAATGCCTCCAGATGTGCATCGGAAACTACTACTGGTCTACCAGGGAACGATCAAAGCGTAGACTGTTTGAAACATTACTCCCATGGAGAAAAGTGCGCATGGTGATTGTTGTATACACTCCGGATGCAATTTCTGTGTTTCATAACAGTCTGATACTCCACAGATTACAGAATGCCTCCAGATGTGCATCGGAAACTACTACTGGTCTTCCTGGGAACGATCAAAGCGTAGACTGTCTGAGACATTACTCCCATGGAGGAAAGTGATCATGATGACTGTTGTATTCAATCCCGATGCAATTTCTCTGTGTCATCAACAGTCTGATTGTCCACATACTACATACTGCCTCCAGATGTGCATCGGAAACTACTACTGGTCTTCCAGGGATCGATCAAAGCGTAGACTGTTTGAGAATTACTCCCATGGAGGAAAGTGTGCATGGTGACTGTTGTATTCAATCCCGATGCAATATCTGAGTTTCATCAACACTCTGATAGTCCACAGATTACAGAATGCCTCCAGATGTGCATCCGAAACTACTACTGGTCTTCCAGGGAACGATCACAGCGTAGACTGTTTGAGACATTACTCCCATGGAGGAAAGTGCGCATGGTGTTTATTGTACTCAATCCCGATGCATTTCCAGGGTTTCATCAACACTCTGATAGTCCACAGATTACAGAATGCCTCCAGATGTGAATCGGAAACTACTACTGGTCTTCCAGGGAACGATCAAAGCGAAGACTGTTTGAGACATTACTCCGATGGAGGAAAGTGCTCACGGTGACTGTTGTATTCACTCCCGATGGAATTTCTGTTTTTCATCATCACTTTGAAGGTCCTCAGATTACAGAATGACTCCAGATGAGCATCGGAAACTACTACTGGTCTCGCAGAAAACGATCAAAGCGTAGACTGTTTGAGATATTACTCCCATGGAGGAAAGTGATCATGGTGACTGGTGTATTCAATCCAGATGCAATTTCTGTGTTTCATCAACAGTCTGATATGCCCCAGGTTACAGAATGCCTCCAGATGTGCATCGGAAACTACTACTGGTCTTCCAGATAACGATGAAAAGCGTAGACTATTTGAGACATTACTCATATGCAGGAAAGTGCGCATAGTGACTGTTGTATTCAATCCCGATGCTATTTCTGTGTTTCATCTACACTCTGATTTTCCACAGATTCCAGAATGCCTACAGATGTGCATCCAAAACTACTACTGGTCTTGTAGGGAACGATAAAAAAAAGACTGTTTGAGACATTACTCCCATGGAGGAAAGTGCGCATGGTGACTGTTGTATTCAATCCCGATGCGATTTCTGTGTTTCATCAACTCTCTGATAGTCCACAGATTACAGAATGTATCCAGATGTGCATCGGAAACTACTACTGCTCTTCCAGGGAACGATCAAAGCGAAGACTGTTTGAGACATTACTCCCATGGAGGAAAGTGCTCATGGTGACTGTTGTATTCACTCCCGATGGAATTTCTGTTTTTCATCGACACTTTGATGGTCCACAGATTACAGAATGACTTCAGATGTGCATCGGAAACTACTGCTGGTCTTCCAGGGAACGATCAAAGCGTAGACTGTTTGAGACATTACTCCCATGGAGGAAAGTGATCATGGTGACTGTTGTATTCAATCCCGATGCAATTTCTCTGTGTCATCAACAGTCTGATTGTCCACATACTACATACTGCCTCCAGATGTGCATCGTAAACTACTACTGGTCTTCATGGGAACGATAAAAGCGTAGACTGTTTGAGACATTACTCCCATGTAGCAAAGTGTGCATGGTGACTGTTGTATTCAATCCCGATGCAATTTCTGTATTTCATAACAGTCTGATATTCCACAGATTACAGAATGCCTCCAGATGTACATCGGAAACTACTACTTGTCTTCCAGGGAACGATCAAAGCGTCGACTGTTTGAGACATTACTCCCATGTAGGAAAGTGCGCATGGTGACGTATTCAATCCCGATGCCATAACTGTGTTTCATCAACACTCTGATAGTCCACAGATTACAGAATGCCTTCAGATGTGCATCGGAAACTACTACTGGTCTTCAAAGGATCGATCAAAGCGTAGACTGTTAGAGACATTACAGCCATGTAGGAAAGTGCGCATGGTGACGTATTCAATCCCGATGCCATAACTGTGTTTCATCAACACTCTGATAGTCCACAGATTACAGAATGCCTTCAGATGTGCATCGGAAACTACTACTGGTCTTCAAGGGATCGATCAAAGCGTAGACTGTTTCAGACATTACACCCATGGAGGAAAGTGCGCATGTTGACTGTTGTATTGAATCCCAAGGCAATTTATGTGTTTCATCAACACTTTGAAGGTCCACAGATTACAGATTGTGACCAGATGTGCATCGATAACTACTACTGGTCTTCCAGGGAGCGATCAAAACGTAGACTGTTTGAGAATTACTCCCATGGAGGAAAGTGTGCATGGTGACTGTTGTATTCAATCCCGATGCAATATCTGAGTTTCATCAAAACTCTGATAGTCCACAGATTACAGAATGCCTCCAGATGTGCATCGGAAACTACTACTGGTTTTCCAGGAAACGATCAAAGCGTAGTCTGTTTGAGACATTACTTCTATGGAGGAAAGTGCGCATGGCGACTGTTGTATTCAATCCCGATGCAATGTCTGTGTTTCATCAACACACTGATAGTCCACAGATTACAGAATGCCTCCAGATGTGCATCCGAAACTACTACTGGTCTTCCAGGGAACGATCACAGCGTAGACTGTTTGAGTCATACTTCCTTGGGAGGAAATTGCGCATGGTGTTTATTATACTCAATCCCGATGCATTTCCAGTGTTTCATCAACACTCTGATAGTCCACAGATTACAGAATGCCTCCAGATATGAATCGGAAACTACTACTGGTCTTCCTGGGAACGATCAAAGTGTAGACTATCTGAGACATTACTACCATGGTGGAAAGTGCGCATGGTGACTGTTTTACTCAATCCCGATGCAATTTATGGGTCTCATCAACACTCAGATAGTCCACAGATTACAGAATGCCTCCAGATGTGCATCGGAAACTACTTCTGGTCCTCCAGGGTAGATCTAAGAATAGACTGTTTGAGACATTACTCCCATGGAGGAAAGTGCTCATGGTGACTGTTGTATTCACTCCCGATGGAATTTCTGTTTTTTATCAACACTTTGAAGGTCCACAGATTACAGAATGACTCCAGACGTGCATCGGAAACTACTACTGGTCTTCCAGGGAACGATCAAACCGTAGACTGTTTGAGACATTACTCCCATGGAGGAAAGGGCGCATGGTGACTGTTGTACTCAATCCCGATGCTTTTTCTGTGTTTCATCAACACTCTCATAGTCCACAAATTACAGAATGCCTCCAGATGTGCATCGGAAACTACTACTGGTCTTGCTGGGAACGATCAAAGCGTAGACTGTCTGAGACATTACTCCCATGGAGAAAGTGCGCATGGTGACTGTTATATTCAATCCCGATGCAATTTCTGAGTTTCATCAACACTTTGATAGTCCACAGATAGCAGAATGCTTCCAGATGTGCAAGGGAAACTACTACTTGTCTTCCAGGGAACGTTCAAAACGTAGACTGTTTGAGACATTACTCCCATGTAGGAAAGTGCGCATGGCGACGTATTCAATCCCGATGCCATAACTGTGTTTCATCAACACTCTGATAGTCCACAGATTACAGAATGCCTTCAGATGTGCATCGGAAACTACTACTGGTCTTCAAGGGATCGATCAAAGCGTAGACTGTTAGAGACATTACAGCCATGTAGGAAAGTGCGCATGGTGACGTATTCAATCCCAATGCCATAACTGTGTTTCATCAACACTCTGATAGTCCACAGATTACAGAATGCCTTCAGATGTGCATCGGAAACTACTACTCGTCTTCAAGGGATCGATCAAAGCGTAGACTGTTTCAGACATTACACCCATGGAGGAAAGTGCGCATGTTGACTGTTGTATTGAATCCCGAGGCAATTTATGTGTTTCATCAACACTTTGAAGGTCCACAGATTACAGATTGTGACCAGATGTGCATCGATAACTACTACTGGTCTTCCAGGGAGCGATCAAAACGTAGACTGTTTGAGAATTACTCCCATGGAGGAAAGTGTGCATGGTGACTGTTGTATTCAATCCCGATGCAATATCTGAGTTTCATTAAAACTCTGAGAGACCACAGATTACAGAATGCCTCCAGATGTGCATCGGAAACTACTACTGGTTTTCCAGGAAACGATCAAAGCGTAGTCTGTTTGAGACATTACTTCTATGGAGGAAAGTGCGCATGGCGACTGTTGTATTCAATCCCGATGCAATGTCTGTGTTTCATCAACACACTGATAGTCCACAGATTACAGAATGCCTCCAGATGTGCATCCGAAACTACTACTGGTCTTCCAGGGAGCGATCACAGCGTAGACTGTTTGAGACATACTTCCCTGGGAGGAAAGTGCGCATGGCGTTTATTGTACTCAATCCCGATGCATTTCCAGTGTTTCATCAACACTCTGATAGTCCACAGATTACAGAATGCCTCCAGATATGAATCGGAAACTACTACTGGTCTTCCTGGGAACGATCAAAGTGTAGACTGTCTGAGACATTACTACCATGGTGGAAAGTGCGCATGGTGACTGTTGTATTCAATCCCGATGCAATTTATGGGTCTCATCAACACTCAGGTAGTCCACAGATTACAGAATGCCTCCAGATGTGCATCGGAAACTACTACTGGTCTTCTAGGGAACGATCAAAGCGTAGAGTGTTTAAGACATTACACCCATGAGGAAAGTGCGAATGGTGACTGTTGTATTCAGTCCCGATGCAATTTCTGTGTTTCATCAACACTCTGATAGTCCACAGATTACAGAATGCCTCCAGATGTGCATCGGTAACTACTACTGGTCTTCCAGGGAACGATCAAAGCGAAGACTGTTTGAGACATTACTCCCATTGAGGAAAGTGCTCATGGTGACTGTTGTATTCACTCCCGATGGAATTTCTGTTTTTCATAAACACTTTGAAGGTCCACAGATTACAGAATGACTCCAGACGTGCATCGGAAACTACTACTGGTCTTCCAGGGAACGATCAAACCGTAGACTGTTTGAGACATTACTCCCATGGAGGAAAGGGCGCATGGTGACTGTTGTACTCAATCCCGATGCATTTTCTGTGTTTCATCAACACTCTCATAGTCCACAGATTACAGAATGCCTCCAGATGTGCATCGGAAACTACTACTGGTCTTCCTGGGGACGATCAAAGCGTAGACTGTCTGAGACATTACTCCCATGGAGGAAAGTGCGCATGGTTACTGTTGTATTCAATCCCGATGCAATTTCTGTGTTTCGTCAACACTCTGATAGTCCACAGATTGCAGAATGCTTCCAGATGTGCATCGGAAACTACTACTGGTCTTCCAGGGAAGGATCAAAACGTAGACTGTTTGAGACATTACTCTAATGGAGGAAAGTGGGCATGGTGACAGTTGTACTCATTACCGATGCATTTCCTGTGTTTCATCAACACTCTGATAGTCCACAGATTACAGAATGCCTCCAGATGTGTCTCGGAAACTACTACTGGTCTTCCTGGGAACGATCAAAGCGTAGACTGTCTGAGACATTACTCCCATGATGGAGGAAAGTGCGCATGGTGACTGTTGTATTCAAATCCCGATGATATTTCTGTGTCTCATCAACACTCAGATAGTCCACAGATTACAGAATGCCTCCAGATGTTCATCGGAAACTAATTCTGGTCTTCCAGGGTACGATCAAAAATAGACTGTTTGAGACAATACTCCCATGGAGGTATGTGCGCATGGTGACTGTTGTATTCAGTCCCGATGCAATTTCTGTGTTTCAGCAACACTCGGATAGTCCACAGATTACAGAATGCCTCCAGATGTGCATCGGAAACTACTACTGGTCTTCAAGGGATCGATCAAAGCGTAGACTGTTTCAGACATTACACCCATGGAGGAAAGTGCGCATGGTGACTGTTGTATTGAATCCCGAGGCAATTTCTGTGTTTCATCATCACTTTGAAGGTTCACAGATTACAGATTGTGTCCAGATGTGCATCGATAACTACTACTGGTCTTCCAGGGAGCGATCAAATCGTAGACTCTTTGAGAATTTCTCCCATGGAGGAAAGTGTGCTTGGTGACTGTTGTATTCAATCCCGATGCAATATCTGAGATTCATCAACACTCTGATAGTCCACAGATTACAGGATGCCTCCAGATGTGCATCGGAAACTACTACTGGTCTTCCAGGGAACGATCACCGCCTAGACTGTTTGAGACATTACTCCCATGGAGGAAAGTGCGCATGGTGTTTATTGTACTCAATCAAGATGCATTTCCAGTGTTTCATCAACACTCTGATAGTCCACAGAATACAGAATGCCTCCAGATGTGAATCGGAAACTACTACTGGTCTCCCTGGGAACGATCAAACTGAAGACTGTCTGAGACATTACTACCATGGTGGAAAGTGCGCATGGTGACTGTTGTATTCACTCCCGATGGAATTTCTGTGTTTCATCAACACTTTGAAGGTCCACAGATTACAGAATGACTCCAGATGTGCATCGGAAACTACTACTGGTCTTCCATGGAACGATCAAAGCGTAGACTGTTTGAGACATTACTCCCATGGAGGAAAGGGCGCATGGTGACTGTTGTACTCAATCCCGATGCATTTTCTGTGTTTCATCAACACTCTGATAGTCCATAGATTACAGAATGCCTCCAGATGTGCATCGGAAACTACTTCTGGTTTCCAGGGTACGATCAAAGAATAGACTGTTTGAGACCTTACTCCCATGGAGGAAAGTTCGCATGGTGACTGTTGTATTCAATCCCGATGCAATTTCTGTGTTTCATCAACACTCTGATAGTCCACAGATTGCAGCATGCTTCCAGATGTGCATCGGAAACTACTGCTGGTCTTCCAGGGAACGATCAAAACGTAGACTGTTTGAGACATTACTCCATGGAGGAAAGTGGGCATGGTGACTGTTGTACTCAATCCCGATGCATTTCCTGTGTTTCATTAACACTCTGATAGTCCACAGATTACAGAATGCCTCCAGATGTGCATCGGAAACTACTACTGGTCTTCCTGGGGACGATCAAAGCGTAGACTGTCTGAGACATTACTCCCATGGAGAAAGTACGCATGGTGACTTTGTATTCAATCCCGATGCAATTTCTGTGTTTCATCAACACTCTGATAGTCCACAGATTACAGAATGCCTCCAGATGTGCCTCGGAAACTACTACTGGTCTTCCTGGGAACGATCAAAGCGTAGACTGTCTGAGACATTACTCCCATGGAGGAAAGTGCGAATGGTGACTGTTGTATTCGATCCCGATGCAATTTCTGTGTCTCATCAGCACTCTGATAGTCCACAGATTACAGAATGCCTCCAGATGTGCATCGGAAACTACTTCTGGTCTTCCAGGGTACGATCAAAGAATAGACTGTTTGAGTCCTTACTCCCATGAAGGAAGGTTCGCATGGTGACTGTTGTATTCAATCCCGATGCAATTTCTGTGTTTCATCAACACTCTGATAGTCCACAGATTGCAGAATGCTTCCAGATGTGCAAGGGAAACTACTACTGGTCTTCCAGGGAACGATCAAAACGTAGACTGTTTGAGACATTACTCCCATGGAGGAAAGTGGGCATGGTGACTGTTGTATTCAATCCCGATGCAATTTCTGTGTTTCATCAACACTCTGATAGTCCACAGATTACAGAATGCCTCCAGATGTGCATCGTAAACTACTTCTGGTCTTCCAGGGTACGATCAAAGAATAGACTGTTTGAGACCTTACTCCCATGGAGGAAAGCTCGCATGGTGACTGTTGTATTCAATATCGATGCAATTTCTGTGTTTCATCAACACTCTGATAGACCACAGATTACAGAATGCCTCCAGATGTGCATCGGAAACTACTGCTGGTCTTCCTGGGGACGATCAAAGCGTAGACTGTCTGAGACATTACTCCCATGGAGAAAGTGCGTATGGTGACCTTGTATTCAATCCCGATGCAATTTCTGTGTTTCATCAACACTCCGATAGTCCACAGATTGCATAATGCTTCCAGATGTGCATCGGAAACTACTACTGGTCTTCCAGGGAACGATCAAAACGTAGACTGTTTGAGACATTACTCTAATGGAGGAAAGTGGGCATGGTGACTGTTGTACTCAATATCGATGCATTTCCTGTGTTTCATCAACACTCTGATAGTCCACAGATTACAGAATGCCTCCAGATGTGCCTCGGAAACTACTACTGGTCTTGCTGGGAACGATCAAAGCGTAGACAGTCTGAGACATTACTCCCATTTAGGAAAGTGCGCATGGTGACTGTTGCATTCAATCCCGATGCAATTTCTGTGTTTCATCAACACTCCGATAGTCCACAGATTACAGAATGCCTCCAGATGTGCATCGGAAACTACTTCTGGTCTTCCAGGGTACGATCAAAGAATAGACTGTTTGAGACCTTACTCCCATGGAGGAAAGTTCGCATGGTGACTGTTGTATAAAATATCGATGCAATTTCTGTGTTTCATCAACACTCTGATAGTCCACAGATTACAGAATGCTTCCAGATGTGCATCGGAAACTACTACTGGTCTTCCAGGGAACGATCAAAACGTAGACTGTTTGAGACATTACTCTAATGGAGGAAAGTGGGCATGGTGACTGTTGTACTCAATCCCGATGCATTTCCTGTGTTTCATCAACACTCTGATAGTCCACAGATTACAGAATGCCTCCAGATGTGCCTCGGAAACTACTACTGGTCTTCCTGGGAACGATCAAAGCGTAGACTGTCTGAGACATTACTCCCATGGAGGAAAGTGCGCATGGTGACTGTTGTATTCAATCCCGATGCAATTTCTGTGTTTCATCAACACTCTGATAGTCCACAGATTACAGAATGCCTCCAGATGTGCATCGGAAACTAATTCTGGTCTTCCAGGGTACGATCAAAAATAGACTGTTTGAGATAATACTCCCATGGAGGAATGTGCGCATGGTGACTGTTGTATTCAGTCCCGATGCAATTTCTCTGTTTCAGCAACACTCGGATAGTCCACAGATTACAGAATGCCTTCAGCTGTGCATCGGAAACTACTACTGGTCTTCCAGGGAACGATCAAAGCATAGACTGTTTGAGACATTACTCCCATGGAGGAAATAGCGCCTGGTGACTGTTGTATTCAATTGCGATGCAATTTTTGTGTTTCATCAACAGTCTGATTGTCCACATACTACATACTGCCTCCAGATGTGCATCGGAAGCTACTACTGGTCTTCCAGGGAACGATCAAAGCGTAGACTGTTTGAGACATTACTCCCATTGAGGAAAGTGCGCATGGAGACTGTTGTATTCAATCCCGATGCAATTTCTGTATTTCATAACAGTCTGATATTCCACAGATTACAGAATGCCTCCATATGTGCATCGGAAACTACTACTGCTCTTCCAGGGAACGATCAAAGCATAGACTGTTTGAGACATTACTTCCATGGAGGAAATAGCGCCTGGTGACTGTTGTATTCAATCCCGATGCAATTTCTGTGTTTCATCAACAGTCTGATTGTCCACATACTACATACTGCCTCCAGATGTGCATCGGAAGCTACTACTGGTCTTCCAGGGAACGATCAAAGCGTAGACTGTTTGAGACATTACTCCCATGGAGGAAAGTGCGCATGGTGACTGTTGTATTCAATCCTGATGCAATTTCTGTGTTTCATCAACAGTCTGATGGTCCACAGAATTCAGAATGCCTCCAGATGTATATCGGAAACTACTACTTGTCTTCCAGGGAACGATCAAAGAGTAGACTGTTTGAAACATTACTCCCATGGATTAAAGTGCGCATGGTGACTGTTGTATTCAATTCCGATGCAATTTGTGTATCTCATAACAGTCTGATATTCCACAGATTACAGAATGCCTCCAGATGTGCATCGGAAACTACTACTGGTCTTCCAGGGAATGATCAAAGCGTAGACTGTTTGAGACATTACTCCCACGGAGGAAAGTGCGCATGGTGACTGTTGTATTCAATCCCGATGCTATTTCGGTGTTTCATCAACACTGTGATAGTCCACAGATTACAGAATGCCTCCAGATGTGCATCGGAAACTACTACTGGTCTTCCAGGGAACGATACAAAAATGTTTGAGACATTACTCCCATGGAGGAGAGTACTCATGGTCATTGTTGTATTCAATCCCGATGTAATTTTTGTGTTTCATCAACAGTCTGATAGTCCACAGATTACAGAATGCCTCCAGATGTGCATCGGAAACTACTACTGGTCTTCCATTGAACGATCAAAGCGTAGACTGTTAGAAACATTACTCATATGGAAGAAAGTGCGCATGGTGACTGCTGTATACAATCCCGATGCATATTCTGTGTTTCATAAACACTCTGATAGTATAAAGTTTACAGAATGCCTCCAGATGTGCATCGGAAACTAACACTGGTCTTCCAGCGAACGATCAAAGCGTACACTGTTTCAGACATTACTCCCATGATGGAAAGTTCGCATGGTGACTGTTGTATTCAATCCCGAGGCAATATCTGTGATTAATCAACTCTTTGAAGGTTTACAGATTACAGAATGCCTCCAGATGTGCATCGGAAACTACTACTGGTCTACCAGAGAACGATCAAAAAGTAGACTGTTTGAGAATTACTCCCATGGAAGAAAGTGCAAATGGTGATTGTTGTATTAAACCCCATGCAATTTCTGTGTTTCATCAACACTCTGATAGTCTACATATTACAGAATGCCTCCAGATGTGCATCGGAAACTGCTACTGGTCTTCCAGGGAACGATCAAAGCGTAGACTGTTTGAAACATTACTCCCATGGAGGAAAGAGCGCATGGTGACTGTTGTATTCACTCCCGATGCAATTTCTGTGTATCATCAACAGTCTGATTGTCCACATACTACATACTGCCTCCAGATGTGCATCGGAAACTACTACTGGTCTTCCAGGGAACGATCAAAGCGTAGACTGTTTAAGACATTACTCCCATGGAGGAAAGTGCGCATGGTGACTGTTGTATTCAATCCCGATGCAATTTCTGTATTTCATAACAGTCTGATATTCCACAGATTACAGAATGCCTCCAGATGTGCATCGGAAACTACTACTGGTCTTCCAGGGAACGATCAAACCGTAGACTGTTTGAGACATTACTACCATGGAGGAAAGTGCGCAAGGTGACTGTTGTATTCAATCCCGATGCTATTTCTGTGTTTCATCAACACTCTGATAGTCCACAGATTACAGAATGCCTTCAGATGTGCATCGGAAACTACTACTGGTCTTCCAGGGAACGATAAAAAAATGTTTGAGACATTACTCCCATGGAGGAAAGTGCTCATGGTCACTGTTGTATTCAATCCCGATGTAATTTCTGTGTTTCATCAACACTCTGATTGTCCACAGATTACAGATTATCTCCAGATGTGCATCAGAAACTACTACTGGTCTTCCTTGGAACGATCAAAGCGTAGACTGTTTCAGTCATTACTCCCATGGAGGAAAGTACGCATGGTGACTGTTGTATTCAATCCCGAGGCAATTTCTGTGATTCATCAACACTTTGAAGGTCCACAGATTACAGAATGCCTCTAGATGTGCATCGGAAACTACTACTGGTCTTGCAGGGAACGATCAAAGCGTAGTCTGTTTGAGACATTACTTCTATGGAGGAAAGTGCGCATGGCGACTGTTGTATTCAATCCCGATGCAATGTCTGTGTTTCATCAACACTCTGATAGTCCACAGATTAAAGAATTCCTCCAGATGTGCATCGTACACTACTACTAATCTTCCAGGGAACGATCAAAGCGTAGACTGTTTGAGACTTTACACCCATGGAGGAGAGTGCGCATGGTGATTGTTGTATTCAATCCCGATGCAATTTCTGTGTTTCATCAACACTCCGATAGTCCACAAATTACAGATTGTCTCCAGATGTACATCGAAAACTTCTACTGCTCTTCTAGGGAACGATCAAAGCGTAGGGTGTTTAAGACTTTACACCCATGGGGAAAGTGCGAATGGTGACTGTTGTAGTCAGTCCCGATGCAATTTCCGTGTTTCATCAACACTCTGATTGTCCACAGATTACAGAATGCCTCCAGATGTGCATCGGAAACTACTACTGGTCTTCCAGGGAACGATCAAAGCGTAGACTGTTTGAGACATTTCTCCCATGGAGGAAAGTGCTCATGGTGACTGTTGTATTCAATCCAGATGCAATTTCTGTGTTTTATCAGCACCCTGATAGTCCACAGATTACAGAATGCCTCCAGATGTGCATCGGAAACAACTACTGGTCTTCCAGGGAACGATCAAAGCGTAGACTGTTAGAGACATTACTCCCATGGAGGAAAGTGCGCATGGTGACTGCTGTATTCAATCCCGATGCAATTTCTGTGTTTCATCAACACTCTGATAGTCCACAAATTACAGAATGATTCCAGGTGTGCATCGGAAACTACCACTGCTCTTCCAGGGACGATCAAAGCGTAGACTGTTTGAGATTTACTCCCATGGAGGAAAGTGCGCATGGTGACTGTTGTATTCAATCCCGATGCAATTTCTGTGTTTCATCAACACTCTGATAGTCCACAGATTACAGATTGACTCCAGATGTGCATCGGAAACTACTACTGGTCTTCCTGGGAACGATCAAAGCGTAGACTGTTTCAGACATTACTCCCATGGAGGAAAGTGCGCAAGGTGACTGTTGTATTCAATCCCGATGCTATTTCTGTGTTTCATCAACACTCTGATAGTCCACAGATTACAGAATGCCTTCAGATGTGCATCGGAAACTACTACTGGTCTTCCAGGGAACGATAAAAAAATGTTTGAGACATTACTCCCATGGAGGAAAGTGCTCATGGTCACTGTTGTATTCAATCCCGATGTAATTTCTGTGTTTCATCAACACTCTGATTGTCCACAGATTACAGATTATCTCCAGATGTGCATCAGAAACTACTACTGGTCTTCCTTGGAACGATCAAAGCGTAGACGGTTTCAGTTATTACTCCCGTGGAGGAAAGTACGCATGGTGACTGTTGTATTCAATCCCGAGGCAATTTCTGTGATTCATCAACACTTTGAAGGTCCACAGATTACAGAATGCCTCTAGATGTGCATCGGAAACTACTACTGGTCTTGCAGGGAACGATCAAAGCGTAGACTGTTAGAGACATTACTCTCATGTAGGAAAGTGCGCATGGTGACGTATTCAATCCAAATGCCGTAACTGTGTTTCATCAACACTTTGATAGTCCACAGATTACAGAGTGCCTCCAGATGTGCATCGGAAACTACTACTGGTCTTCAAGGGATCGATCAAAGCGTAGTCTGTTTCAGACATTACACCCATGGAGGAAAGTGCGCATGGTGACTGTTGTATTCAATCCCGAGGCAATTTCTGTGTTCCATCAACACTTTAAAGGTCCACAGATTACAGATTGTGTCCAGATGTGCAACGATTACTACTACTGGTCTTCCAGGGAGCGATCAAAACGTAGAATGTTTGAGAATTACTCCCATGGAGGAAAGTGTGTATGGTGACTGTTGTACTCAATCCCGATGCAATATCTGAGTTTCATCAACACTCTGATAGTCCACAGATTCCAGAATGCCTCCCGATGTGCATCAGAAACTACTACTGGTCTTCCAGGGAACGATCAAAGCGTAGTCTGTTTCAGACATTACTTCTATGGAGGAAAGTGCGCATGGCGACTGTTGTATTCAATCCCGATGCAATGTCTGTGTTTCATCAACACTCTGATAGTCCACAGATTAAAGAATTCCTCCAGATGTGCATCGTACACTACTACTAATCTTCCAGGGAACGATCAAAGCGTAGACTGTTTGAGACTTTACACCCATGGAGGAGAGTGCGCATGGTGATTGTTGTATTCAATCCCGATGCAATTTCTGTGTTTCATCAACACTCCGATAGTCCACAGATTACAGAATGCCTCCAGATGTGCATCGGAAACAACTACTGGTCTTCCAGGGAACGATCAAAGCGTAGACTGTTAGAGACATTACTCCCATGGAGGAAAGTGCGCATGGTGACTGCTGTATTCAATCCCGATGCAATTTCTGTGTTTCTTCAACACTCTGATAGTCCACAAATTACAGAATGATTCCAGGTGTGCATCGGAAACTACCACTGCTCTTCCAGGGACGATCAAAGCGTAGACTGTTTGAGATTTACTCCCATGGAGGAAAGTGCGCATGGTGACTATTGTATTCAATCCCGATGCAATTTCTGTGTTTCATCAACACTCTGATAGTCCACAGATTACAGATTGACTCCAGATGTGCATCGGAAACTACTACTGGTCTTCCTGGGAACGATCAAAGCGTAGACTGTTTCAGACATTACTCCCATGGAGGAAAGTGCGCATGGTGACTGTTGTATTCAATCCCGATGCAATTTCTGTGTTTCATCAACAGTCTGATAGTCCACAGGTTACAGAATGCCTCCAGATGTGCATCGGAAACTAATACTGGTCTTCCAGGGAACGATCAGAGAGTAGCCTGTTTGAGAATTACCCCCATGGAGGAAAGTGCGGATGGTGATTATTGTATTCAATATCGATGGAATTTCTGTGTTTCATCAACACTTTGAAGGTCCACAGATTACAGAATGCCTACAGATGTGCATCGGAAACTACTACTCGTCTTCCTGGGAACGATCAATTCGTAGACTCTGTGAGACATTACTCCCATGGAGGAAAGTGCGGATGGTGACTGTTGTATTCAATCCCGATGCAATTTCTGTATTTCATCAACACTCTGATAGTCCACAGATTACAGATTGTCTCCAGATGTGCATGGGAAACTACTACTGGTCTTCTAGGGAACGATCAAAGCGTAGAGTGTTTAAGACCTTACACCCATGAGGAAAGTGCGAATGGTGACATTTGTATTCAGTCCCGATGCAATTTCTGTGTTTCATCAACACTCTGATAGTCCACAGATTACAGAATGCCTCCAGATGTGCATCAGAAACTACTACTGGTCTTCCAGGGAACGATCAAAGCGTAGACTGTTTGAGACATTACTCCCATAGAGGAAAGTGCTCATGGTGACTGTTGTATTCAATCCCGATGCAATTTCTGTGTTTTATCAGCACTCTGATAGTCCACAGATTACAGAATGACTCCAGATGTGCATCGGAAACTACTACTGGGCTTCCAGGGAACGATCAAAGCGCAGACTGTCTGAGACATTATTCCCATGGAGGAAAGTGCGCATGGTGACTTTGTATTCAATCCCGACGCAATTTCTGTGTTTCATCAGCACTCTGATAGTCCAAAGATTACAGAATGCCTCCAGATGTGCATCGGAAACTACTTCTGGTCTTCCAGGGTACGATCAAAGAATAGACTGTTTGAGACCTTACTCCCATGGAGGAAAGTTCGCATGGTGACTGTTGTATTCAATCCCGATGCATTTCCTGTGTTTCATCAACACTCTGATAGTCCACAGATTACAGAATGCCTACAGATGTGCATCGGAAACTACTACTAGTCTTCCTGGGAACGATCAATTCGTAGACTGTGTGAGACATTACTCCCATGGAGGAAAGTGCGGATCTTGACTGTTGTATTCAATTCCGATGCAATTTCTGTATTTCATCAACACTCTGATAGTCCAAAGATTACAGAATGCCTCCAGATGTGCATCGGAAACTAATTCTGGTCTTCCAGGGTACGATCAAAAATAGACTCTTTGAGACATTACTCCCATGGAGGAATGTGCGCATGGTGACTGTTGTATTCAGTCCCGATGCAATTTCTGTGATTCAGCAACACTCGGATAGTCCACAAATTACAGAATGCCTCCAGATGTGCATCGGAAAGTACTACTGGTCTTCCAGGGAACGATCAAAGCGTAGACTGTTTGAGACATTACTCCCATGGAGGAAACTGCGCATGGCGACTGTTGTATTCAATTCCGATGTAATGTCTGTGTTTCATCAACACTCTGATAGTCCACAGATAACAGAATGCCTCCAGATGTGCATCGGAAACTACTACTGGTCTTCCAGGGAACGATCAAAACGTAGACTGTTAGTGACATTACTCCCATGGAGGAAAGTGCGCATGGTGACTGTTGTATTCAATCCCGATGCAATTTCTGTGTGTCATCAACACTCTGATAGTCCAGAGATTACTGAATGCCTCCAGATGTGCATGGGAAACTACTTCTGGTCCTCCAGGGTAGATCAAAGAATAGACTGTTTGAAACATTACTCCCATGGAGGAAAGTGCACATGGTGCCTGTTGTATTCAATCCCGATGTAGTTTCTGTGTTTCATCAACAGTCTGATAGTCCACAGATTACAGAATGCCTCCAGATGTGCATCGGAAACTACTAGTGGTCTTCCAGGGAACGATCAAAGCGTAGACTGTTTGAGACTTCACTCCCATGGAGGAAAGTGCGCTTGGTGATTGTTGTATTCAATCCCGATGCAATTTCTGTGTTTCATCAACACTCAGATAGTCCACAGATTACAGATTGTCTCCAGATGTGCATGGGAAACTACTACTGGTCTTCTAGGGAACGATCAAAGCGTAGAGTGTTTAAGACCTTACACCCATGAGGAAAGTGCGAATGGTGACATTTGTATTCAGTCCCGATGCAATTTCTGTGTTTCATCAACACTCTGATAGTCCACAGATTACAGAATGCCTCCAGATGTGCATCAGAAACTACTACTGGTCTTCCAGGGAACGATCAAAGCGTAGACTGTTTGAGACATTACTCCCATGGAGGAAAGTGCTCATGGTGACTGTTGTATTCAATCCCGATGCAATTTCTGTGTTTTATCAGCACTCTGATAGTCCACAGATTACAGAATGCCTCCAGATGTGCATCGGAAACAACTACTGGTCTTCCAGGGAACGATCAAAGCGTAGACTGTCTGAGAATTGCTCCCAGGGCGGAAAGTGCGCATGGTGACTTTGTATTCAATCCCGATGCAATTTCTGTGTTTCATCAACACTCTGATCGTCCACAGATTACAGATTGTCTCCAGATGTGCATCGGAAACTACCACTGGTCTTCCAGGGACGATCAAAGCGTAGACTGTTTGAGACATTACTCCCATGGAGGAAAGTGCGCATGGTGACTGTTGTATTCAATCCCGATGCAATTTCTGTGTGTTATCAACAGTCTGATTGTCCACAGATTACAGAATGCCTCCAGATGTGCATCGGAAGCTACTGCTGGTCTTCCAGGGAACGATCAGAGCGTAGCCTGTTTGAGAATTACAACCATGGAGGAAAGTGCGGATAGTGACTGTTGTATTCACTCCCGATGGAATTTCTGTGTTTCATCAACACTTTGAAGGTCCACGGATTACAGAATGACTCCAGATGTGCATCGGTAACTACTACTGGTCTTCCAGGGACCGATCAAAGCGTAGACTGTTTGAGACATTACTCCCATTGAGAAAAGGGCGCATGGTGACTGTTGTACTCAATCCCGTTGCATTTTTTGTGTTTCATCAACACTCTCATAGTCCACAGATTACAGAATGCTTCCAGATGTGCATCGGAAACTACTACTGGTCTTCCAGGGATCGATCAAAGCGTATACTGTCTGAGACATTATTCCCATGGGGGAAAGTGCGCATGGTGATTTTGTATTCAATCCCGATGCAATATCTGTATTTCATCAACACTCTGATAGTCCACAGATTACAGAATGCCTCCAGATGTGCATCGGAAACTAATTCTGGTCTTCCAGGGTACGATCAAAAATAGACTGTTTGAGACATTACTCCCATGGAGGAATGTGCGCATGGTGACTGTTGTATTCAGTCCCGATGCAATTTCTGCGATTCAGCAACACTCGGATAGTCCACAAATTACAGAATGCCTCCAGATGCGCATCGGAAACTACCACTGGTCTTCCAGGGACGATCAAAGCGTAGACTGTCTGAGAATTACTCCCATGGAGGAAAGTGCGCATGGTGACTTTGTATTCAATTCCGATGCAATTTCTGTATTTCATCAACACTCTGATAGTCCACAGATTACAGAATGCCTCCAGATGTGCATCGGAAACTAATTCTGGTCTTCCAGGGTACGATCAAAAATAGACTATTTGAGACATTACTCCCATGGAGGAATGTGCGCATGGTGACTGTTGTATTCGGTCCCGATGCAATTTCTGTGATTCAGCAACACTCGGATAGTCCACAAATTACAGAATGCCTCCAGATGCGCATCGGAAACTACTACTGGTCTTCAAGGGATCGATCAAAGCGTAGACTGTTTCAGACATTACTCCCAAGGAGGAAAGTGGGCATGGCGACTGTTGTACTCAATCCCGATGCAATGTCTGTGTTTCATCAACACTCAAATAGTCCACAGATTACAGAATGCCTCCAGATGTGCATCGGAAACTACTACTGGTCTTCCAGGGAACGATCACAGCGTAGACTGTTTGAAACATTACTCCCATGGTGGAAAGTGCGCATGGTGACTGTTGTATTCAATCCCGATGCAATTTCTGTGTTTCATCAACAGTCTGATTGTCCACAGACTACAGAATGCCTCCAGATGTGCATCGGAAACTACTGCTGGTCTTCCAGGAACGATCAAAGCGTAGACTGTTAGAGACATTACTCCCATGGAGGAAAGTGCGCATGGTGACTGCTGTATTCAATTCCCGTGCAATTTCTGTGTTTCATCAACACGCTCATAGTCAACAGATTACAGAATGCCTTCACATGTGCATCGGAAACTACCACTGGTCATCCAGGGACGATCAAAGCGTAGACTGTTTAGACATTACTCCCGTGAAGGAAAGTGCGCTTGGTGATTGTTGTATTCAATCCCTATGCAATTTCTGTGTTACATCAACAGTCTGATAGTCCACAGATTACAGAATGCCTCCAGATGTGCATCGGAAACTACTGCTGGTCTTCCAGGGAACGATCAGAGCGTAGCCTGTTTGAGAATTACCCCCATGGAGGAAAGTGCGGATGGTGATTGTTGTATTCAATCCCGATGCAATTTCTGTGTTTCATCAACACTCCGATAGTCCACAGATTACAGATTGTCTCCAGATGTGCATCGGAAACTACTACTGGTCTTCTAGGGAACCTTCAAAGCGTAGAGTGTTTAAGACTTTACACCCATTAGGAAAGTGCGAATGGTGACATTTGTATTCAGTCCCGATGCAATTTCTGTGTTTCATCAACACTCTGATAGTCCACAGATTACAGAATGCCTCCAGATGTGCATCGGAAACTACTACTGGTCTTCTAGGGAACGATCAAAGCGTAGACTGTTTGAGACATTACTCCCATAGAGGAAGGTGCTCATGGTGACTGTTGTATTCAATCCCGATGCAATTTCTGTGTTTTATCAGCACTCTGATAGTCCACAGATTACAAAATGCCTCCAGATGTGCATCGGAAACAACTACTGGTCTTCCAGGGAACGATCAAAGCGTAGACTGTTAGAGACATTACTCCCATGGAGGAAAGTGCGCATGGTGACTGCTGTATTCAATCCCGATGCAATTTCTGTGTTTCTTCAACGCTCTGATAGTCCACAAATTACAGAATGCCTCCAGATGTGCATCGGAAACTACCACTGGTCTTCCAGGGACGATCAAAGCGTAGACTGTTTGAGACATTACTCCCATGGAGGAAAGTGCGCATGGTGACTGTTGTAATCAATCCCGATGCAATTTCTGTGTTTCATCAACAGTCTGATTGTCCACAGACTACAGAATGCCAACAGATGTGCATCGGAAACTACTGCTGGTCTTCCAGGAACGATCAAAGCGTAGACTGTTAGAGACATTACTCCCATGGAGGAAAGTGCGCATGGTGACTGCTGTATTCAATTCCCATGCAATTTCTGTGTTTCATCAACACGCTCATAGTCCACAGATTACAGAATGCCTTCACATGTGCATCGGAAACTACCACTGGTCATCCAGGGACGATCAAAGCGTAGACTGTTTAGACATTACTCCCATGGAGGAAAGTGCGCATGATGACTGTTGTATTCAATCCCGATGCAATTTCTGTGTATCATCAACACTTTGAAAGTCCACAGATTACAGAATGACTCCAATGTGCATCGGAAACTACTACTGGTCTTCCAGGGAACGATCAAAGCGTAGACTGTTTGAGACATTACTCCCATGGAGGAAAGGGCGCATTGTGACTGTTGTACTCAATCCCGATGAATTTTCTTTGTTTCATCAACACTCTGATACTCCACAGATTAGAGAATGAATCCAGATGTGCATCGGAAACTACTACTGGTCTTCCTGGCAACGATCAAAGTGTAGACTGTCTGAGACATTACTCCCATGGAGGAAAGTACGCATGGTGACGTTGTATTCAATCCCGATGCAACTTTGTGTTTCATCAACACTCTGATAGTCCACAGATTACAGAATGCCTCCAGATGTGCATCGGAAACTACTTCTGGTCTTCCAGGGTACGATCAAAAATAGACTGTTTGAGACCTTACTCCCATGGAGGAAAGTGCGCATGGTGACTCTTGCATTCAATCCCGATGCAATTTCTGTGTTTCATCAACAATCTGATAGTCCACAGATTACAGAATGCCTCCAGGTGTGCATCGGAAACTACTACTGGTCTTCCAGGGAACGATCAAAGCATATACTGTTTGAGACATTACTCCCATGGAGGAAAGTGCGCATGGTGACTGTTGTACTCAATCCCGATGCATTTCCTTGTTTCATCAACACTCTGATAGTCCACAGATTATATAATGCCTCCAGATGTGCATCGGAAACTACTACTGGTAATCCTGCGATCGATCAAAGCGTATACTGTCTGAGACATTACTCCCATGGAGGAAAGTGCGCATGGTGACTGTTGTATTCAATTCCCATGCAATTTCTGTGTTTCATCAACACTCTGATAGTCCACAGATTACAGAATGCCTCCAGATGTGCATCGGAAACTACCACTGTTCATCCAGGGACGATCAAAGCGTAGACTGTTTGAGACATTACTCCCATGGAGGAAAGTGCGCATGGTGACGGTTGTATTCAATCTCGATGCAATTCCTGTGTTTCATTAACACTCTGATAGTCCACAGATTACAGATTGTCTCCAGATGTGCATGGGAAACTACTACTGGTCTTCCTGGGAACGATCAAAGCGTAGACTGTTTCAGACTTTACTCCCATGGAGGAAAGTGCGCATGGTGGCTCTTGTATTCAATCCCGATGCAATATCTGTGTTTCATCAACAGTCTGATAGTCCACAGATTACAGAATGCCTCCAGATGTGCATCGGAAACTACTACTGGTCTTCCAGGGAACGATCAAAGCGTAGCCTGTTTGAGAATTACTCCCATGGAGGAAAGTGCGGATGTTGACTGTTGTATTCAATCCCGATGCAATTTCTGTGTTTCATCAACACTCTGATAGTCCACAGATTACGGAAACTATCCAGATGTGAATCGGAAACTAACACTGGTCTTCCAGGGAACGATCAAAGCGTGGACTGTTTGAGACATTACTAACATGGAGGAAAGTGCAAGTGGTGACTGTTGTATTCAATCGCGATGACATTTCTGTGTTTCATCAACAGTCTGATAGTCCACAGATTACAGAATGCCTCCAGATGTGCATCTGAAACTACTACTGGTCTTCCAGGGTACGATCAAAGAATAGACTCTTTGCGACGTTACTCCCATGGAGGAAAGTGCGCATGGTGACTGTTGTATTTAATCCCGATGCAATTTCTGTGTTTCATCAACACTCTGATAGTCCACAGATTACAGAATGCCTCCAGATGTGCATCGGAAACTACTACTGGTCTTCCAGGGAACGATCAAAGCGTAGACTGTTTGAGACATTACTCACATGGAGGAAAGTTAGCATGGTGACTGTTGTACTCAATCCCGATGGATTTCCTGTGTTTCATCAACACTCTGATAGTCCACAGATTACAGAATGCCTCAAGATGTGCATCGGAAACTACTACTGGTTTCCTGGGAACGATCAAAGCGTAGACTGTCTGAGACATTACTCCCATGGAGGAAAGTGCGCATGGTGTCAGTTGTATTCAATACTGATGCAATTTCTGTTTTTCATCACCACTCTGATAGTCCACAGATTACAGAATGCCTCCAGATGTGCATCGGAAACTACTTCTGGTCTTCCAGGGTACGATCAAAAATAGACTGTTTGAGACATTACTCCCATGGAGGAATGAGCGAATGGTGACTGTTGTATTCAGTCCCAATGCTATTTCTGTGTTTCATCAACACTCTGATAGTCCACAGATTACAGAATGCCTCCAGATGTGCATCGGAAACTACTACTGGTCTTCCAGGGAACAATCAAAGCGTAGACTGTTTGAGACATTACTCCCATGGAGGAAAATGCGCATGGTGACTGTTGTATTCAGTCCCTATGCAATTACTGTGTTTCATCAACACTCTGATAGTCCACAGATTACAGAATGCCTCCAGGTGTGCATCGGAAACTACTACTGGTCTTCCAGGGATCGATCAAATCATAGACTGTTTGAGACATTACTCCCATGGAGGAAAGTTCTCATAGTGACTGTTGTATTCAATCGCGATGCAATTTCTGTGTTTCATCAGCACTCTGATAGTACACAGATGACAGAATGCTTCCAGATGTGCATCGGAAACTACTACTGGCCTTCCAGGGAACGATCAAAGCGTAGACTGTTAGAGACATTACTTCCGTTGAAGAAAGTGCGGATGGTGCCTGTTGTATTCAATCCCGATGCAATTTCTGTGTTTCATCAGCACTCTAATAGTCCACAGATTACAGAATGCCTCTAGATTTCCATCGGAAACTACTACTCGTCTTCCAGGGAACGATCAAAGCGTAGACTGTTTGAGACATTACTCCCATGGAGGAAAGGGCGCATTGTGACTGTTGTACTCAATCCCGATGAATTTTCTTTGTTTCATCAACACTCTGATAGTCCACAGATTAGAGAATGAATCCAGATGTGCATCGGAAACTACTACTGGTCTTCCTGGGAACGATCAAAGCGTAGACTGTCTGAGACATTACTCCCATGGAGGAAAGTGCGCATGGTGACGTTGTATTCAATCCGGATGCAATTTTTGTGTTTCATCAACACTCTGATAGTCCACAGATTACAGAATGCCTCCAGATGTGCATCGGAAACTACTTCTGGTCTTCCAGGGTACGATCAAAAATAGACTGTTTGAGACATTACTCCCATGGAGGAAAGTGCGCATGGTGACTCTTGCATTCAATCCCGATGCAATTTCTGTGTTTCATCAACAATCTGATAGTCCACAGATTACAGAATGCCTCCAGGTGTGCATCGGAAACTACTACTGGTCTTCCAGGGAACGATCAAAGCAAATACTGTTTGAGACATTACTCCCATGGAGGAAAGTGCGCATGGTGACTGTTGTACTCAATCCCGATGCATTACCTTGTTTCATCAACACTCTGATAGTCCACAGATTATATAATGCCTCCAGATGTGCATCGGAAACTACTACTGGTAATCCTGCGATCGATCAAAGCGTATACTGTCTGAGACATTACTCCCATGGAGGAAAGTGCGCATGGTGACTGTTGTATTCAATTCCCATGCAATTTCTGTGTTTCATCAACACTCTGATAGTCCACAGATTACAAAATGCCTCCAGATGTGCATCGGAAACTACCACTGGTCATCCAGGGACGATCAAAGCGTAGACTGTTTGAGACATTACTCCCATGGAGGAAAGTGCGCATGGTGACTGTTGTATTCAATCTCCATGCAATTCCTGTGTTTCATTAACACTCTGATAGTCCACAGATTACAGAATGCCTCCAGATGTGCATCGGAAACTACTACTGGTCTTCCAGGGAACGATCAAAACGTAGACTGTTAGAGACATTTCTCCCATGGTGGAAAGTGGCATGGTGACTGTTATATTCAATCCCGATGCAATTTCTGTGTTTCATCAACACTCTGATAGTCCACAGATTACAGATTGTATCCACATGTGCATCGTAAACTACTACTGGTCTTCCTGGGAGCGATCAAAGGGTAGACTGTTTCAGACATTACTCCCATGGAGGAAAGTGGGCATGGTGACTGTTGTATTCAATCCCGATGCAATTTCTGTGATTCATCAACACTTTGAAAGGCCTCAGATTACAGAATGCCACCAGATGTGCATCGGAAACTACTACAGGTCTTCCAAGGAACGATCAAAGCGTAGCCTGTTTGAGAATTACTCCCATGGTGGAAAGTGCGGATGTTGACTGTTGTATTCAATCCCGATGCAATTTCTGTGTTTCATCAACACTCTGATAGTCCACAGATTACGGAAACTATCCAGATGTGAATTGGAAACTAACACTGGTCTTCCAGGGAACGATCAAAGCGTGGACTGTTTGAGACATTACTAACATGGAGGAAAGTGCAAGTGGTGACTGTTGTATTCAATCGCGATGACATTTCTGTGTTTCATCAACAGTCTGATAGTCCACAGATTACAGAATGCCTCCAGACGTGCATCTGAAACTACTACTGGTCTTCCAGGGTACGATCAAAGAATAGACTGTTTGCGACGTTACTCCCATGGAGGAAAGTGCGCATGGTGACTGTTGTATTTAATCCCGATGCAATTTCTGTGTTTCATCAACACTCTGATAGTCCACAGATTACAGAATGCCTCCAGATGTGCATCGGAAACTACTACTGGTCTTCCAGGGAACGATCAAAGCGTAGACTGTTTGAGACATTACTCACATGGAGGAAAGTTAGCATGGTGACTGTTGTACTCAATCCCGATGGATTTCCTGTGTTTCATCAACACTCTGATAGTCCACAGATTACAGAGTGCCTCAAGATGTGCATCGGAAACTACTACTGGTCTTCCTGGGAACGATCAAAGCGTAGACTGTCTGAGACATTACTCCCATGGAGGAAAGTGCGCATAGTGTCAGTTGTATTCAATACTGATGCAATTTCTGTTTTTCATCAACACTCTGATAGTCCACAGATTACAGAATGCCTCCAGATGTGCATCGGAAACTACTTCTGGTCTTCCAGGGTACGATCAAAAATAGACTGTTTGAGACATTACTCCCATGGAGGAATGAGCGAATGGTGACTGTTGTATTCAGTCCCAATGCTATTTCTGTGTTTCATCAACACTCTGATAGTCCACAGATTACAGAATGCCTCAAGATGTGCATCGGAAACTACTACTGGTCTTCCAGGGAACAATCAAAGCGTAGACTGTTTGAGACATTACTCGCATTGGAGGAAAGTGCTCATGGTGACTGTTGTATTCAATCCCGATGCAATTTCGTTGTTTCATCAACAGTCTGATTGTCCACAGATTACAGAATGCCTCCAGATGTGCATCGGAAACTACTACTGGTCTTCCACGGAACGATGAAAGCGTTGACTGTTAGAGACGTTACTCCCATGGTAGAAAGTGGGCATGGTGACTGCTGTATTCAATTCCGATGCAATTTCTGTGTTTCATCAACACTCTGATAGTCCACAGATAACAGAATGCCTCCAGATGTGCATCGAAAACTACTGCTGGTCTTCCAGGGAATAATCAAAGCGTAGCCTCTATGAGAATTACTCACATGAAGGAAAAAGCGCATGGTGACTGTTGTACTCAATCCCAATGCATTTTCTGTGTTTCATCAACACTCTGATAATCCACAGATTACTGAATGCCTCCAGATGTGCAACGGAAACTACTACTGGTCTTCCAGGGAACGATCAAAACATAGACTGTTAGAGACATTACTTCCATTTAGGAAAGTGTGCATGGCGACGGCTGTATTCATTCCCGATGCCATTTCTGTGTTTCAACAACACTCTGACAGTCCACAGATTACAGAATGCCTCCAGATGTGCATTGGAAACTACCACTGGTCTTCCAGGGGACGATCAAAGCGTAGACTGTTTGAGACATTACTCCCATGGAGGAAAATGCGCATGGTGACTGTTGTATTCAGTCCCTATGCAATTACTGTGTTTCATCAACACTCTGATAGTCCACAGATTACAGAATGCCTCCAGATGTGCATCGGAAACTACTACTGGTCTTCCAGGGATCGATCAAATCATAGACTGTTTGGGACATTACTCCCATGGAGGAAAGTTCTCATAGTGACTGTTGTATTCAATCGCGATGCAATTTCTGTGTTTCATCAGCACTCTGATAGTCCACAGATTACAGAATGCCTCTAGATTTCCATCGGAAACTACTACTCGTCTTCCAGGGAACGATCAAAGCGTAGACTGTTAGAGACATTTCTCCCATGGTGGAAAGTGCGCGTGGTGACTGTTGTATTCAATCCCGATGCAATTTCTGTATTTCATCAACACTCTGATAGTCCACAGATTACAGATTGTATCCACATGTGCATCGGAAACTACTACTGGTCTTGCTGGGAGCGATCAAAGAATAGACTGTTTCAGACATTACTCCCATAAAGGAAAGTGGGCATGGTGACTGTTGTATTCAATCCCGATGCAATTTCTGTGATTCATCAACACTTTGAAAGGCCACAGATTACAGAATGCTACCAGATGTGCATCGGAAACTACTACAGGTCTTCCAAGGAACAATCAAAGCGTAGCCTGTTTGAGAATTACTCCCATGGAGGAAACTGCGGATGTTTACTGTTGTATTCAATCCCGATGCAATTTCCGTGTTTCATCAACACTCTGAAAGTCCACAGATTACAGAATGCCTCTAGATGTGCATCGGGAACTACTACTGGTCTTCTAGGGAACGATCAAAGCTTAGACTCTTTGAGACATTATTCCCATGGAGTAAAGTTCGCATGGTGACTGTTGTACTCAATCCCGATGCATTTCCTGTGTTTCATCAACACTCCGATAGTAAACAGATTACAGAATGCCTCCAGATGTGCATTGGAAACTACTACTGGTCTTCCTGGGAACGATCAAAGCGTAGACTGTCTGAGACATTACTCCTATGGAGGAAAGTTAACATGGTGACTGTTGTGTTCAATCCCGATGCAATTTCTCTGTTTCATCAACACTCTGATAGTCCACAGATTACAGAATGCCTCCAGATGTGCATCGGACACTACTTCTGGTCTTCCAGGGTACGATCAAAAATAGACTGTTAGAGACATTACTCCCATGGAGGAAAGTGCGCATGGTGACTGCTGTATTCAATTCCGATGCAATTTCTGTGTTTCATCAACACTCTGATAGTCCACAGATTACAGAATGCCTCCAGATGTGCATCGGAAACTACTACTGGTCTTCCAGGGAATGATCAAAGCGTAGCCTGTATGAGAAATACTCCCATGGAGGAAAGTGAACATGGTGACTGTTGTACTCAATCCCGATGCATTTTATGTGTTTCATCAACACTCTGATAGTATACCGATTACAGAATGCCTTCAGATGTGCATCGGAAACTACTACTGGTCTTCCAGGGAACGACCAAAGCATATACTGTTTGAGACATTACTCCCATGAAGGAAAGTTCTCATGGTGACTGTTGTATTCAATCCCGATGCAATTTCTGTGTTTCATCAGCACTCTGATAGTCCACAGATTACAGAATGCCTCCCGATGTGCATCGGAAACTACTACTGCTCTGCCAGGGAACGACCAAAGCGTAGACTGTTAGAGACATTACTTCCATGGAGGAAAGTGCGCATGGTGCCTGTTGTATTCAATCCCGATGCAATTTCTGTGTTTCATCAACACTCTGATAGTCCACAGATTACAGAATGACCTAGATGTGCATCGGAAACTACCACTGGTCTTCCAGGGACGACCAAAGCGTAGACTGTCTGAGACATTACTCCTATGGAGGAAAGTGAACATGGTGACTGTTGTGTTCAATCCCGATGCAATTTCTCTGTTTCATCAATACTCTGATAGTCCACAGATTACAGAATGCCTCCAGATGTGCATCGGACACTACTTCTGGTCTTCCAGGGTACGATCAAAAATAGACTGTTAGAGACATTACTCCCATGGAGGAAAGTGCGCATGGTGACTGCTGTATTCAATTCCGATGCAATTTCTGTGTTTCATCAACACTCTGATAGTCCACAGATTACAGAATGCCTCCAGATGTGCATCGGAAACTACTACTGGTCTTCCAGGGAATGATCAAAGCGTAGCCTGTATGAGAATTACTCCCATGAAGAAAAAGTGAACATGGTGACTGTTGTACTAAATCCCGATGCATTTTATGTGTTTCATCAACACTCTGATAGTCCACAGATTACAGAATGCTTCCAGATGTGCATCGGAAACTACTACTGGTCTTCCAGGGAACGATCAAAGCGTAGACTGTTTGAGACATTACTCCCATGGAGGAAAGTGCGCATGGTGACTGTTGTATTCAATCCCGAGGCAATTTCTGTGTTTCATTGACACTCTGATAGTCCACAGATTACAGAATGCCTCCAGATGTGCATCGGAAACTAATACTGGTTTCCCAGGGAACGATCAAAGCGTAGACTGTTTGAGACATTACTCCTATGGGGGAAAGTGCGTATGGTGACTGTTGTATTCAATCCCGATGCAATTTCTGTGTTTCATCAACACTCTGATAGTCCACAGATTACAGAATGCCTCCAGATGTGCATCGGAAACTACTACTGGTCTTCCAGGAAACGATCAAAGCGTAGACTGTGTGAGACTTAACTCCCATGGAGGAAAGTGCGCATGGTGACTGTTGTATTCAATACCGATGCAATTTCTGTGTTTCATTAACACTCTGACAGTCCACAGATTACAGATTGTCTCCAGATGTGCATCGGAAACTACTACTGGTCTTCCTGGGAACGATCAATGCGTACCCTGTCTCAGACATTACTCCCATGAAGGAAAGTGCCCATGGTGACTATTGTATTCATTCCCGATGCATTTTTAGTGTTTCATCAACAGTCCGGTAGTCCACAGATTACAGAATGCCCCCAGATATGCATCGGAAACTACTACTGGTCTTCCCGGTAAAGAACAAAGCGTAACATGTATGAGCATGACTCACATGGAGGAAAGTGCGCATGGTGCCTGTTGCATTCAATCCCAATGCAATTTCTGTGTTTCATCAACACTCTGATAGTATACCGATTACAGAATGCCTTCAGATGTGCATCGGAAACTACTACTGGTCTTCCAGGGAACGACCAAAGCATAGACTGTTTGAGACATTACTCCCATGAAGGAAAGTTCTCATGGTGACTGTTGTATTCAATCCCGATGCAATTTCTGTGTTTCATCAGCACTCTGATAGTCCACAGATTACAGAATGCCTCCCGATGTGCATCGGAAACTACTACTGCTCTTCCAGAGAACGATCAAAGCGTAGACTGTTAGAGACATTACTTCCATGGAGGAAAGTGCGCATGGTGCCTGTTGTATTCAATCCCGATGCAATTTCTGTGTTTCATCAACACTCTGATAGTCCACAGACTACAGAATGACCTAGATGTGCATCGGAAACTACCACTGGTCTTCCAGGGACGATCAAAGTCTAGACTGTTAGAGACATTACTCCCATGGCGGAAAGTGCGTGTGGTGACTTTTGTATTCAATCCAGATCAAATTTCTAAGTTTCTTCAACACTCTGATAGTCCACAGATTACAGATTGTCTCCAGATGTGCATCGCAAACTACTACTGGTCTTCCTGGGAGCGATCAAAGCGTAGACTGTTTCAGACAATACTCCCATGAAGGAAAGTGGGCATGGTGACTGTTGTATTCAATCCCCATGCAATTTCTGTGATTCATCAACACTTTGAAGGTGCACAGATTACAGAATGCCACCAGATGTGCATCGGAAACTACTACTGGTCTTGCAAGGAACGATCAAAGCGTAGCCTGTTTGAGAATTACCCCCATGGAGGAAAGTGCGGATGGTGACTATTGTATTCAATCCCGATGGAATTTCTGTGTTTCATCAACACTTTGAAGGTCCACAGATTACAAAATGACTCCAGATGTGCATCGGAAACTACTACTGGTCTTCCAGGGAACGATCAAAGCGTAGACTGTTTGAGATTTTACTCCCATGGAGGAAAGGGCGCATGGTGACTGTTGTACTCAATCCCGATGCATTTGCTGTGTTTCATCAACACTCTCATAGTCCACAGATTACAGAATGCCTCCAGATGTGCATCGGAAACTACTACTGGTCTTCCAGGGTATGATCAAAGAATAGACTGTTTGAGACCTTACTCCCATGGAGGAAAGTTCGCATGGTGACTGTTGTATTCAATCCCGATGCAATTTCTGTGTTTCATCAACACTCTGATAGTCCACAGATTACAGAATGCTTCCAGATGTGCATCAGAAACTACTACTGGTCTTCCAGGGAACGATCAAAACGTAGACTGCTTGAGACATTACTCCATGGAAGAAAGTGGTCATGGTGACTGTTGTACTCAATCCCGATGCATTTCCTGTGTTCCATCAACACTCTGATAGTCCACAGATTACAGAATGCCTCCAGATGTGCATCGGAAACTAATTTTGGTCTTCCAGGGTACGATCAAAAATAGACTGTTTGAGACATTACTCCCAAGGAGGAATGTGCGCATGATGACTGTTGTATTCAGTCCCGATGCAATTTCTGTGATTCAGCAACACTCGGATAGTCCACAAATTACAGAATGCCGCCAGATGCGCATCGGAAACTACCACTGGTCTTCCAGGGACGATCAAAGCGTAGACTGTCTGAGAATTACTCCCATGGAGGAAAGTGCGCATGGTGACTTTGTATTCAATCCCGATGCAATTTCTGTGTTTCATCAACACTCTGATCGTCCACAGATTACAGATTCTCTCCAGATGTGCATCGGAGACTACTACTGGTGTTCCTGGGAACGATCAAAGCGTAGACTGTTTCAGACATTACTCCCATGGAGGAAAGTGCGCATTACGACTGTTGTATTCAATACCGATGCAATGTCTGTGTTTCATCAACACTCTGATAGTCCACAGATTACAGAATGCCTCCAGATGTGCTTTAGAAACTAGTACTGGTCTTCCAGGAAACGATCACAGCGTAGACTGTTTGAGACATTACTCCCATGGAGGAAAGTGCGCATGGTTGACTATTGTGCTCAATCCCGATGCATTTCCAGTGTTTCATCAACACTCTGATAGTCCACAGATTACAGAATGCCTCCAGATGTGCATCGGAAACTACTACTGGTCTTCCTGAGAACGATCAAAGCGTAGACTGTCTGAGACATTACTACCGTGGTTGAAAGTGCGCATGGTGACTGTTGTATTCAATCCCGATGCAATTTCTGTGTGTCATCAACACTCTGATAGTCCACAGATTACAGAATGCCTCCAGATGTGCATCGGAAACTACTTCTGGTCCTCCAGGGTAGATCAAAGAATAGACTGAGACATTACTCCCATGGAGGAAAGTGCGAATGGTGCCTGTTGTATTCAACCCCGATGCAATTTCTGTGTTTCATCAACAGTCTGATAGTCCACAGATTACAGAATGCCTCCAGATGTGCATCGGAAACTACTACTGGCTTCCAGGGAACGATCAAAGCATAGACTGTTTGAGACTTCACTCCCATGGAGGAAAGTGCGCTTGGTGATTGTTGTATTCAATCCCGATGCAATTTCTGTGTTTCATCAACACTCCGATAGTCCACAGATTACAGATTGTCTCCAGATGTGCATCGGAAACTACTACTGGTCTTCTAGGGAACGATCAAAGCGTAGAGTGTTTAAGTCTTTACACCCATGAGGAAAGTGCGAATGGTGACTGTTGTATTCAGTCCCGATGCAATTTCTGGGTTTAATCAACACTCTGATAGTCCACAGATTACAGAATGCCCCCAGATGTGCATCGGAAACTACTACTGGTCTTCCAGGGAACGATCAAAGCGTAGACTGTTTGAGACATTACTCCCATGGAGGAAAGTGCTCTTGGTGACTGTTGTATTCAATCCCGATGCAATTTCTGTGTTTTATCAGCACTCTGACAGTCCACAGATTACAGAATACCTCCAGATGTGCAATGGAAACAACTACTGGTCTTCCAGGGAACGATCAAAGCGTAGACTGTTAGAGACATTACTCCCATGGAGGGAAGTGCGCATGGTGACTGCTGTTTTCTATCCCGATGCAATTTCTGTGTTTCTTCAACGCTCTGATAGTCCACAAATTACAGAATGCCTCCAGATGTGCATCGGAAACTACCACTGGTCTTCCAGGGACGATCAAAGCGTAGACTGTTTGAGACATTACTCCCATGGAGGAAAGTGCGCATGGAGACTGTTGTATTCAATCATGATGCAATTTCTGTGTTTCATCAACAGTCTGATAGTCCACAGATTACAGAATGCCTCCAGATGTGCATCGGAAACTACTGCTGGTCTTCCAGGGAACGATCAGAGCGTAGCCTGTTTGAGAATTACCCCCATGGAGGAAAGTGCGGATGGTGACTGTTGTATTCACTCCCGATGGAATTTCTGTGTTTCATCAACACTTTGAAGGTCCACAGATTACAGAATGACTCCAGATGTGCATCGGAAACTACTACTGGTCTTCCAGGGAACGATCAAAGCGTAGACTGTTAGAGACATTATTCCCATTGAGGAAAGTGCGCATGGTGACTTTGTATTCAATCCCGACGCAATTTCTGTGTTTCATCAGCACTCTGATAGTCCCCAGATTACAGAATGCCTCCAGATGTGCATCTGAAACAACTACTGGTCTTCCTGGGAACGATCAGAGTGTAGACTGTCTGAGACCTTACTCCCATGGAGGAAAGTGCGCATGGTGACTGTTGTATTCAATCCCGATGCAATTTCTGTGTTTCATCAACACTCTGATAATCCACAGATTACAGAATGCCTCCAGATGTGCATCGGAAACTAATTCTGGTCTTCCAGGGTACGATCAAAAATAGACCGTTCTAGACATTACTCCCATGGAGGAATGTGCGCATGGTGACTGTTCTATTCGGTCCCGATGCAATTTCCGTGTTTCAGCAACACTCGGATAGTTCACAGATTACAGAATGCCTCCAGATGTGCATCGGAAACTACAACTTTTCTTCCAGGGAACGATCAAAGCGTAGACTGTTTGAGACATTACTCCCATGGAGGAAATAGCGCCTGGTGACTGTTGTATTCAATCCCGATGCAATTTCTGTGTTTCATCAGCACTCTGATAGTCCACAGATTACAGATTGTCTCCACATGTGCATCGAAAACTCCTACTGGTCTTCCTGTTAACGATCAAAGCGTAGACTGTTTTAGACATTACTCCCATGGAGGAAAGTGCGCATGGTGACTATTGTATTCAATCCCGATGCAATTTCTGTGTTTCATCAACACTCTGATTGTCCACAGATTACAGAATGCCTCCAGATGTGCATCGGAAACTACTACTGGTTTCCCACGAAACGATTAAAGCGTAGACTGTTTTAGACATTACTCCCATGGAGGAAAGTGCGCATGGTGACTTTGTATTCAATCCCGACGCAATTTCTGTGTTTCATCAACACTCTGATAGTCCACAGATTACAGAATGCCTTCAGATGTGCATCGGAAACTACCACTGGTCATCCAGGGACGATCAAAGCGTAGACTGTTTAGACATTACTCCCATGGAGGAAAGTGCGCATGGTGACTGTTGTATTCAACCCCGATGCAATTTCTGTGTTTCATTAAAACTCTGATTGTCCACAGATTACTGATTGTCTCCAGATGTGCATCGAAAACTACTACTGGTCTTCCAGGGAACGATCAAATCGTAGCCTGTTTGAGAATTACTCCCATGGAGGAAAGTGCGGATGGTGACTGTTGTATTCACTCCCGTTGCAATTTCTGTGTATCATCAACACTTTGAAGGTCCACATATTAGAGAATGACTTCAGATGTGCATCGGAAACTATTACTTGTCTTCCAGGGAACGATCAAAGCGTAGACTGTTTGAGAAATTACCCCCATGGAGGAAAGGGCGCATTGTGACTGTTGTACTCAATCCAGGTGCATTTTCTGTGTTTCATCAACACTCTGATAGTCAACAGATTACAGAATGCCTCCAGATGTGTATCGGAAACTACTACAGGTCTTCCAGGGAACGATCAAAGCGTAGACTGTTAGAGACATTACTCCCATGGAGGGAGGTGCCCATGGTGTCTGCTGTATACAATCCCGATGCAATTTCTGTGTTTCATCAACACTCTGATAGTCCACTGATTACAGAATGACTCCAGATGTGCATCGGAATATACCACTGGTCATCCAGGAAACGATCAAAGCGTAGACTGTTTGAGACATTACTCCCATGGAGGGAAGTGCGCATGGTGACTGTTGTATTCAATCCCGATGCAATTTCTGTGTTTCATTAACACTCTGATAGTCCACAGATTACAGATTGTCTCCAGATGTGCATCGGAAACTACTACTGGTCTTCCTGGGAACGATCAAAGCGTAGACTGTTTCAGACATTACTCCCATGGAGGAAAGTGCTCATGGTGACTGTTGTATTCAATCCCGATGTAATTACTGTGTTTCATCAACACTCTGATAGTCCACAGATTACATAATGCCTCCAGATGTGCATCGGAAACTACTACTGGTCTTCCAGGGAACGATCAAGGGGTAGCCTGTTTGAGAATTACTCCCATGGAGGAAAGTGCGGATGGTGACAGTTGTATTCACTCCCGAAGCAATTTCTGTGTTTCATCAACACTTTGAAGGTCCACAGATTACAGAATGACTCCAGATGTGCATCGGAAACTACTAATGGTCTTCCAGGCAACGATCAAAGCGTAGACTGTTTGAGACATTACTCCCATGGAGGAAAGGTCGCATGGTGACTGTTGTACTCAATCCCGATGCATTTTCTGTGTTTCATCAACACTCTGATAGTCCACAGATTACAGAATGCCTCCAGATGTGCATCGGAAACTACTACTGGTCTTCCTGGGAACGATCAAAGCGTAGACTGTCTGAGACATTACTCCCATGGAGGAAAGTGCGCATGGTGACGTTGTATTCAATCCCGATGCAATTTCTGTGTTTCATCAACACTCTGATAGTCCACAGATTACAGAATGCCTCCAGATGTGCATCGGAAACTACTTCTGGTCTTGCAGGGTACGATCAAAAATAGACTGTTTGAGATCTTACTCCCATGGAGGAAAGAGCGCATGGTGACTGTTGTATTCAATCCCGATGCAATTTCTGTGTTTCATCAACAATCTGATAGTCCACAGAAGACATAATGCCTCCAGATGTGCATCGGAAACTACTACTGGTTTTCCAGGGAACGATCAAAGCATATACTGTTTGAGACATAACTCCCATGGAGGAAAGTGCGCATGGTGACTGTTGTACTCAATCCCGATGCATTTCCTGTGTTTCATCAACACTCTGATAGTCCACAGATTATATAACGCCTCCAGATGTGCATCGGAAACTACTACTGGTAATCCTGAGATCGATCAAAGCGTATACTGTCTGAGACATTACTCCCATGGAGGAAAGTGTGCATGGTGACTGTTGTATTCAATTCCCATGCAATTTCTGTGTTTCATCAACACTCTGATAGTCCACAGATTACAGAATGCCTCCAGATGTGCATCGGAAACTACCACTGGTCATCCAGGGACGATCAAAGCGTAGACTGTTTGAGACATTTCTCCCATGGAGGAAAGGGCGCATTGTGACTGTTGTATTCAATCTCGATGCAATTCCTGTGTTTCATTAACACTCTGATAGTCCACAGATTACAGATTGTCTCCAGATGTGCATCGGAAACTACTACTGGTCTTCCTGGGAACGATCAAAGCGTAGACTGTTTGAGACATTTCTCCCATGAAGGAAAGTGCGCATTGTGACTGTTGTATTCAATCTCGATGCAATTCCTGTGTTTCATTAACACTCTGATAGTCCACAGATTACAGATTGTCTCCAGATGTGCATCGGGAACTACTACTGGTCTTCCAGGAAACGATCAAAGCGTAGACTGTGTGAGACTTAACTCCCATGGAGGAAAGTGCGCATGGTGACTGTTGTATTCAATACCGATGCAATTTCTGTGTTTCATTAACACTCTGACAGTCCACAGATTACAGATTGTCTCCAGATGTGCATCGGAAACTACTACTGGTCTTCCTGGGAACGATCAATGCGTACCCTGTCTCAGACATTACTCCCATGAAGGAAAGTGCCCATGGTGACTATTGTATTCATTCCCGATGCATTTTTAGTGTTTCATCAACAGTCCGGTAGTCCACAGATTACAGAATGCCCCCAGATATGCATCGGAAACTACTACTGGTCTTCCAGGTAAAGAACAAAGCGTAACATGTATGAGCATTACTCACATGGAGGAAAGTGCGCATGGTGCCTGTTGCATTCAATCCCAATGCAATTTCTGTGTTTCATCAACACTCTGATAGTATACCGATTACAGAATGCCTTCAGATGTGCATCGGAAACTACTACTGGTCTTCCAGGGAACGACCAAAGCGTAGACTGTTTGAGACATTACTCCCATGAAGGAAAGTGCGCATGGTGCCTGTTGCATTCAATCCCAATGCAATTTCTGTGTTTCATCAACACTCTGATAGTATACCGATTACAGAATGCCTTCAGATGTGCATCGGAAACTACTACTGGTCTTGCAAGGAACGATCAAAGCGTAGCCTGTTTGAGAATTACCCCCATGGAGGAAAGTGCGGATGGTGACTATTGTATTCAATCCCGATGGAATTTCTGTGTTTCATCAACACTTTGAAGGTCCACAGATTACAAAATGACTCCAGATGTGCATCGGAAACTACTACTGGTCTTCCAGGGAACGATCAAAGCGTAGACTGTTTGAGACTTTACTCCCATGGAGGAAAGGGCGCATGGTGACTGTTGTACTCAATCCCGATGCATTTGCTGTGTTTCATCAACACTCTCATAGTCCACAGATTACAGAATGCCTCCAGATGTGCATCGGAAACTACTACTGGTCTTCCAGGGTATGATCAAAGAATAGACTGTTTGAGACCTTACTCCCATGGAGGAAAGTTCGCATGGTGACTGTTGTATTCAATCCCGATGCAATTTCTGTGTTTCATCAACACTCTGATAGTCCACAGATTACAGAATGCTTCCAGATGTGCATCAGAAACTACTACTGGTCTTCCAGGGAACGATCAAAACGTAGACTGCTTGAGACATTACTCCATGGAAGAAAGTGGTCATGGTGACTGTTGTACTCAATCCCGATGCATTTCCTGTGTTCCATCAACACTCTGATAGTCCACAGATTACAGAATGCCTCCAGATGTGCATCGGAAACTAATTTTGGTCCTCCAGGGTACGATCAAAAATAGACTGTTTGAGACATTACTCCCAAGGAGGAATGTGCGCATGATGACTGTTGTATTCAGTCCCGATGCAATTTCTGTGATTCAGCAACACTCGGATAGTCCACAAATTACAGAATGCCGCCAGATGCGCATCGGAAACTACCACTGGTCTTCCAGGGACGATCAAAGCGTAGACTGTCTGAGAATTACTCCCACGGAGGAAAGTGCGCATGGTGACTTTGTATTCAATCCCGATGCAATTTCTGTGTTTCATCAACACTCTGATCGTCCACAGATTACAGATTCTCTCCAGATGTGCATCGGAGACTACTACTGGTGTTCCTGGGAACGATCAAAGCGTAGACTGTTTCAGACATTACTCCCATGGAGGAAAGTGCGCATTACGACTGTTGTATTCAATCCCGATGCAATGTCTGTGTTTCATCAACACTCTGATAGTCCACAGATTACAGAATGCCTCCAGATGTGCTTTGGAAACTAGTACTGGTCTTCCAGGAAACGATCACAGCGTAGACTGTTTGAGACATTACTCCCATGGAGGAAAGTGCGCATGGTTGACTATTGTGCTCAATCCCGATGCATTTCCAGTGTTTCATCAACACTCTGATAGTCCACAGATTACAGAATGCCTCCAGATGTGCATCGGAAACTACTACTGGTCTTCCTGAGAACGATCAAAGCGTAGACTGTCTGAGACATTACTACCGTGGTTGAAAGTGCGCATGGTGACTGTTGTATTCAATCCCGATGCAATTTCTGTGTGTCATCAACACTCTGATAGTCCACAGATTACAGAATGCCTCCAGATGTGCATCGGAAACTACTTCTGGTCCTCCAGGGTAGATCAAAGAATAGACTGAGACATTACTCCCATGGAGGAAAGTGCGAATGGTGCCTGTTGTATTCAACCCCGATGCAATTTCTGTGTTTCATCAACAGTCTGATAGTCCACAGATTACAGAATGCCTCCAGATGTGCATCGGAAACTACTACTGGTCTTCCAGGAAACGATCAAAGCGTAGACTGTGTGAGACTTAACTCCCATGGAGGAAAGTGCGCATGGTGACTGTTGTATTCAATACCGATGCAATTTCTGTGTTTCATTAACACTCTGACAGTCCACAGATTACAGATTGTCTCCAGATGTGCATCGGAAACTACTACTGGTCTTCCAGGAAACGATCAAAGCGTAGACTGTGTGAGACTTAACTCCCATGGAGGAAAGTGCGCATGGTGACTGTTGTATTCAATACCGATGCAATTTCTGTGTTTCATTAACACTCTGACAGTCCACAGATTACAGATTGTCTCCAGATGTGCATCGGAAACTACTACTGGTCTTCCTGGGAACGATCAATGCGTACCCTGTCTCAGACATTACTCCCATGAAGGAAAGTGCCCATGGTGACTATTGTATTCATTCCCGATGCATTTTTAGTGTTTCATCAACAGTCCGGTAGTCCACAGATTACAGAATGCCCCCAGATATGCATCGGAAACTACTACTGGTCTTCCAGGTAAAGAACAAAGCGTAACATGTATGAGCATGACTCACATGGAGGAAAGTGCGCATGGTGCCTGTTGCATTCAATCCCAATGCAATTTCTGTGTTTCATCAACACTCTGATAGTATACCGATTACAGAATGCCTTCAGATGTGCATCGGAAACTACTACTGGTCTTCCAGGGAACGACCAAAGCATAGACTGTTTGAGACATTACTCCCATGAAGGAAAGTTCTCATGGTGACTGTTGTATTCAATCCCGATGCAATTTCTGTGTTTCATCAGCACTCTGATAGTCCACAGATTACAGAATGCCTCCCGATGTGCATCGGAAACTACTACTGCTCTTCCAGAGAACGATCAAAGCGTAGACTGTTAGAGACATTACTTCCATGGAGGAAAGTGCGCATGGTGCCTGTTGTATTCAATCCCGATGCAATTTCTGTGTTTCATCAACACTCTGATAGTCCACAGACTACAGAATGACCTAGATGTGCATCGGAAACTACCACTGGTCTTCCAGGGACGATCAAAGCCTAGACTGTTAGAGACATTACTCCCATGGCGGAAAGTGCGTGTGGTGACTTTTGTATTCAATCCAGATCAAATTTCTAAGTTTCTTCAACACTCTGATAGTCCACAGATTACAGATTGTCTCCAGATGTGCATCGCAAACTACTACTGGTCTTCCTGGGAGCGATCAAAGCGTAGACTGTTTCAGACAATACTCCCATGAAGGAAAGTGGGCATGGTGACTGTTGTATTCAATCCCCATGCAATTTCTGTGATTCATCAACACTTTGAAGGTGCACAGATTACAGAATGCCACCAGATGTGCATCGGAAACTACTACTGGTCTTGCAAGGAACGATCAAAGCGTAGCCTGTTTGAGAATTACCCCCATGGAGGAAAGTGCGGATGGTGACTATTGTATTCAATCCCGATGGAATTTCTGTGTTTCATCAACACTTTGAAGGTCCACAGATTACAAAATGACTCCAGATGTGCATCGGAAACTACTACTGGTCTTCCAGGGAACGATCAAAGCGTAGACTGTTTGAGATTTTACTCCCATGGAGGAAAGGGCGCATGGTGACTGTTGTACTCAATCCCGATGCATTTGCTGTGTTTCATGAACACTCTCATAGTCCACAGATTACAGAATGCCTCCAGATGTGCATCGGAAACTACTACTGGTCTTCCAGGGTATGATCAAAGAATAGACTGTTTGAGACCTTACTCCCATGGAGGAAAGTTCGCATGGTGACTGTTGTATTCAATCCCGATGCAATTTCTGTGTTTCATCAACACTCTGATAGTCCACAGATTACAGAATGCTTCCAGATGTGCATCAGAAACTACTACTGGTCTTCCAGGGAACGATCAAAACGTAGACTGCTTGAGACATTACTCCATGGAAGAAAGTGGTCATGGTGACTGTTGTACTCAATCCCGATGCATTTCCTGTGTTCCATCAACACTCTGATAGTCCACAGATTACAGAATGCCTCCAGATGTGCATCGGAAACTAATTTTGGTCTTCCAGGGTACGATCAAAAATAGACTGTTTGAGACATTACTCCCAAGGAGGAATGTGCGCATGATGACTGTTGTATTCAGTCCCGATGCAATTTCTGTGATTCAGCAACACTCGGATAGTCCACAAATTACAGAATGCCGCCAGATGCGCATCGGAAACTACCACTGGTCTTCCAGGGACGATCAAAGCGTAGACTGTCTGAGAATTACTCCCATGGAGGAAAGTGCGCATGGTGACTTTGTATTCAATCCCGATGCAATTTCTGTGTTTCATCAACACTCTGATCGTCCACAGATTACAGATTCTCTCCAGATGTGCATCGGAGACTACTACTGGTGTTCCTGGGAACGATCAAAGCGTAGACTGTTTCAGACATTACTCCCATGGAGGAAAGTGCGCATTACGACTGTTGTATTCAATACCGATGCAATGTCTGTGTTTCATCAACACTCTGATAGTCCACAGATTACAGAATGCCTCCAGATGTGCTTTAGAAACTAGTACTGGTCTTCCAGGAAACGATCACAGCGTAGACTGTTTGAGACATTACTCCCATGGAGGAAAGTGCGCATGGTTGACTATTGTGCTCAATCCCGATGCATTTCCAGTGTTTCATCAACACTCTGATAGTCCACAGATTACAGAATGCCTCCAGATGTGCATCGGAAACTACTACTGGTCTTCCTGAGAACGATCAAAGCGTAGACTGTCTGAGACATTACTACCGTGGTTGAAAGTGCGCATGGTGACTGTTGTATTCAATCCCGATGCAATTTCTGTGTGTCATCAACACTCTGATAGTCCACAGATTACAGAATGCCTCCAGATGTGCATCGGAAACTACTTCTGGTCCTCCAGGGTAGATCAAAGAATAGACTGAGACATTACTCCCATGGAGGAAAGTGCGAATGGTGCCTGTTGTATTCAACCCCGATGCAATTTCTGTGTTTCATCAACAGTCTGATAGTCCACAGATTACAGAATGCCTCCAGATGTGCATCGGAAACTACTACTGGCCTTCCAGGGAACGATCAAAGCATAGACTGTTTGAGACTTCACTCCCATGGAGGAAAGTGCGCTTGGTGATTGTTGTATTCAATCCCGATGCAATTTCTGTGTTTCATCAACACTCCGATAGTCCACAGATTACAGATTGTCTCCAGATGTGCATCGGAAACTACTACTGGTCTTCTAGGGAACGATCAAAGCGTAGAGTGTTTAAGTCTTTACACCCATGAGGAAAGTGCGAATGGTGACTGTTGTATTCAGTCCCGATGCAATTTCTGGGTTTAATCAACACTCTGATAGTCCACAGATTACAGAATGCCCCCAGATGTGCATCGGAAACTACTACTGGTCTTCCAGGGAACGATCAAAGCGTAGACTGTTTGAGACATTACTCCCATGGAGGAAAGTGCTCTTGGTGACTGTTGTATTCAATCCCGATGCAATTTCTGTGTTTTATCAGCACTCTGACAGTCCACAGATTACAGAATGCCTCCAGATGTGCAATGGAAACAACTACTGGTCTTCCAGGGAACGATCAAAGCGTAGACTGTTAGAGACATTACTCCCATGGAGGGAAGTGCGCATGGTGACTGCTGTTTTCTATCCCGATGCAATTTCTGTGTTTCTTCAACGCTCTGATAGTCCACAAATTACAGAATGCCTCCAGATGTGCATCGGAAACTACCACTGGTCTTCCAGGGACGATCAAAGCGTAGACTGTTTGAGACATTACTCCCATGGAGGAAAGTGCGCATGGAGACTGTTGTATTCAATCATGATGCAATTTCTGTGTTTCATCAACAGTCTGATAGTCCACAGATTACAGAATGCCTCCAGATGTGCATCGGAAACTACTGCTGGTCTTCCAGGGAACGATCAGAGCGTAGCCTGTTTGAGAATTACCCCCATGGAGGAAAGTGCGGATGGTGACTGTTGTATTCACTCCCGATGGAATTTCTGTGTTTCATCAACACTTTGAAGGTCCACAGATTACAGAATGACTCCAGATGTGCATCGGAAACTACTACTGGTCTTCCAGGGAACGATCAAAGCGTAGACTGTTAGAGACATTATTCCCATTGAGGAAAGTGCGCATGGTGACTTTGTATTCAATCCCGACGCAATTTCTGTGTTTCATCAGCACTCTGATAGTCCCCAGATTACAGAATGCCTCCAGATGTGCATCTGAAACAACTACTGGTCTTCCTGGGAACGATCAGAGCGTAGACTGTCTGAGACCTTACTCCCATGGAGGAAAGTGCGCATGGTGACTGTTGTATTCAATCCCGATGCAATTTCTGTGTTTCATCAACACTCTGATAATCCACAGATTACAGAATGCCTCCAGATGTGCATCGGAAACTAATTCTGGTCTTCCAGGGTACGATCAAAAATAGACCGTTCTAGACATTACTCCCATGGAGGAATGTGCGCATGGTGACTGTTCTATTCGGTCCCGATGCAATTTCCGTGTTTCAGCAACACTCGGATAGTTCACAGATTACAGAATGCCTCCAGATGTGCATCGGAAACTACAACTTTTCTTCCAGGGAACGATCAAAGCGTAGACTGTTTGAGACATTACTCCCATGGAGGAAATAGCGCCTGGTGACTGTTGTATTCAATCCCGATGCAATTTCTGTGTTTCATCAGCACTCTGATAGTCCACAGATTACAGATTGTCTCCACATGTGCATCGAAAACTCCTACTGGTCTTCCTGTTAACGATCAAAGCGTAGACTGTTTTAGACATTACTCCCATGGAGGAAAGTGCGCATGGTGACTATTGTATTCAATCCCGATGCAATTTCTGTGTTTCATCAACACTCTGATTGTCCACAGATTACAGAATGCCTCCAGATGTGCATCGGAAACTACTACTGGTTTCCCACGAAACGATTAAAGCGTAGACTGTTTTAGACATTACTCCCATGGAGGAAAGTGCGCATGGTGACTTTGTATTCAATCCCGACGCAATTTCTGTGTTTCATCAACACTCTGATAGTCCACAGATTACAGAATGCCTTCAGATGTGCATCGGAAACTACCACTGGTCATCCAGGGACGATCAAAGCGTAGACTGTTTAGACATTACTCCCATGGAGGAAAGTGCGCATGGTGACTGTTGTATTCAACCCCGATGCAATTTCTGTGTTTCATTAAAACTCTGATTGTCCACAGATTACTGATTGTCTCCAGATGTGCATCGAAAACTACTACTGGTCTTCCAGGGAACGATCAAATCGTAGCCTGTTTGAGAATTACTCCCATGGAGGAAAGTGCGGATGGTGACTGTTGTATTCACTCCCGTTGCAATTTCTGTGTATCATCAACACTTTGAAGGTCCACATATTAGAGAATGACTTCAGATGTGCATCGGAAACTATTACTTGTCTTCCAGGGAACGATCAAAGCGTAGACTGTTTGAGAAATTACCCCCATGGAGGAAAGGGCGCATTGTGACTGTTGTACTCAATCCAGGTGCATTTTCTGTGTTTCATCAACACTCTGATAGTCAACAGATTACAGAATGCCTCCAGATGTGTATCGGAAACTACTACAGGTCTTCCAGGGAACGATCAAAGCGTAGACTGTTAGAGACATTACTCCCATGGAGGGAGGTGCCCATGGTGTCTGCTGTATACAATCCCGATGCAATTTCTGTGTTTCATCAACACTCTGATAGTCCACTGATTACAGAATGACTCCAGATGTGCATCGGAATATACCACTGGTCATCCAGGAAACGATCAAAGCGTAGACTGTTTGAGACATTACTCCCATGGAGGGAAGTGCGCATGGTGACTGTTGTATTCAATCCCGATGCAATTTCTGTGTTTCATTAACACTCTGATAGTCCACAGATTACAGATTGTCTCCAGATGTGCATCGGAAACTACTACTGGTCTTCCTGGGAACGATCAAAGCGTAGACTGTTTCAGACATTACTCCCATGGAGGAAAGTGCTCATGGTGACTGTTGTATTCAATCCCGATGTAATTACTGTGTTTCATCAACACTCTGATAGTCCACAGATTACATAATGCCTCCAGATGTGCATCGGAAACTACTACTGGTCTTCCAGGGAACGATCAAGGGGTAGCCTGTTTGAGAATTACTCCCATGGAGGAAAGTGCGGATGGTGACAGTTGTATTCACTCCCGAAGCAATTTCTGTGTTTCATCAACACTTTGAAGGTCCACAGATTACAGAATGACTCCAGATGTGCATCGGAAACTACTAATGGTCTTCCAGGCAACGATCAAAGCGTAGACTGTTTGAGACATTACTCCCATGGAGGAAAGGTCGCATGGTGACTGTTGTACTCAATCCCGATGCATTTTCTGTGTTTCATCAACACTCTGATAGTCCACAGATTACAGAATGCCTCCAGATGTGCATCGGAAACTACTACTGGTCTTCCTGGGAACGATCAAAGCGTAGACTGTCTGAGACATTACTCCCATGGAGGAAAGTGCGCATGGTGACGTTGTATTCAATCCCGATGCAATTTCTGTGTTTCATCAACACTCTGATAGTCCACAGATTACAGAATGCCTCCAGATGTGCATCGGAAACTACTTCTGGTCTTGCAGGGTACGATCAAAAATAGACTGTTTGAGATCTTACTCCCATGGAGGAAAGAGCGCATGGTGACTGTTGTATTCAATCCCGATGCAATTTCTGTGTTTCATCAACAATCTGATAGTCCACAGAAGACATAATGCCTCCAGATGTGCATCGGAAACTACTACTGGTTTTCCAGGGAACGATCAAAGCATATACTGTTTGAGACATAACTCCCATGGAGGAAAGTGCGCATGGTGACTGTTGTACTCAATCCCGATGCATTTCCTGTGTTTCATCAACACTCTGATAGTCCACAGATTATATAACGCCTCCAGATGTGCATCGGAAACTACTACTGGTAATCCTGAGATCGATCAAAGCGTATACTGTCTGAGACATTACTCCCATGGAGGAAAGTGTGCATGGTGACTGTTGTATTCAATTCCCATGCAATTTCTGTGTTTCATCAACACTCTGATAGTCCACAGATTACAGAATGCCTCCAGATGTGCATCGGAAACTACCACTGGTCATCCAGGGACGATCAAAGCGTAGACTGTTTGAGACATTTCTCCCATGGAGGAAAGGGCGCATTGTGACTGTTGTATTCAATCTCGATGCAATTCCTGTGTTTCATTAACACTCTGATAGTCCACAGATTACAGATTGTCTCCAGATGTGCATCGGAAACTACTACTGGTCTTCCTGGGAACGATCAAAGCGTAGACTGTTTGAGACATTTCTCCCATGAAGGAAAGTGCGCATTGTGACTGTTGTATTCAATCTCGATGCAATTCCTGTGTTTCATTAACACTCTGATAGTCCACAGATTACAGATTGTCTCCAGATGTGCATCGGGAACTACTACTGGTCTTCCAGGAAACGATCAAAGCGTAGACTGTGTGAGACTTAACTCCCATGGAGGAAAGTGCGCATGGTGACTGTTGTATTCAATACCGATGCAATTTCTGTGTTTCATTAACACTCTGACAGTCCACAGATTACAGATTGTCTCCAGATGTGCATCGGAAACTACTACTGGTCTTCCTGGGAACGATCAATGCGTACCCTGTCTCAGACATTACTCCCATGAAGGAAAGTGCCCATGGTGACTATTGTATTCATTCCCGATGCATTTTTAGTGTTTCATCAACAGTCCGGTAGTCCACAGATTACAGAATGCCCCCAGATATGCATCGGAAACTACTACTGGTCTTCCAGGTAAAGAACAAAGCGTAACATGTATGAGCATTACTCACATGGAGGAAAGTGCGCATGGTGCCTGTTGCATTCAATCCCAATGCAATTTCTGTGTTTCATCAACACTCTGATAGTATACCGATTACAGAATGCCTTCAGATGTGCATCGGAAACTACTACTGGTCTTCCAGGGAACGACCAAAGCGTAGACTGTTTGAGACATTACTCCCATGAAGGAAAGTGCGCATGGTGCCTGTTGCATTCAATCCCAATGCAATTTCTGTGTTTCATCAACACTCTGATAGTATACCGATTACAGAATGCCTTCAGATGTGCATCGGAAACTACTACTGGTCTTGCAAGGAACGATCAAAGCGTAGCCTGTTTGAGAATTACCCCCATGGAGGAAAGTGCGGATGGTGACTATTGTATTCAATCCCGATGGAATTTCTGTGTTTCATCAACACTTTGAAGGTCCACAGATTACAAAATGACTCCAGATGTGCATCGGAAACTACTACTGGTCTTCCAGGGAACGATCAAAGCGTAGACTGTTTGAGACTTTACTCCCATGGAGGAAAGGGCGCATGGTGACTGTTGTACTCAATCCCGATGCATTTGCTGTGTTTCATCAACACTCTCATAGTCCACAGATTACAGAATGCCTCCAGATGTGCATCGGAAACTACTACTGGTCTTCCAGGGTATGATCAAAGAATAGACTGTTTGAGACCTTACTCCCATGGAGGAAAGTTCGCATGGTGACTGTTGTATTCAATCCCGATGCAATTTCTGTGTTTCATCAACACTCTGATAGTCCACAGATTACAGAATGCTTCCAGATGTGCATCAGAAACTACTACTGGTCTTCCAGGGAAGGATCAAAACGTAGACTGCTTGAGACATTACTCCATGGAAGAAAGTGGTCATGGTGACTGTTGTACTCAATCCCGATGCATTTCCTGTGTTCCATCAACACTCTGATAGTCCACAGATTACAGAATGCCTCCAGATGTGCATCGGAAACTAATTTTGGTCCTCCAGGGTACGATCAAAAATAGACTGTTTGAGACATTACTCCCAAGGAGGAATGTGCGCATGATGACTGTTGTATTCAGTCCCGATGCAATTTCTGTGATTCAGCAACACTCGGATAGTCCACAAATTACAGAATGCCGCCAGATGCGCATCGGAAACTACCACTGGTCTTCCAGGGACGATCAAAGCGTAGACTGTCTGAGAATTACTCCCACGGAGGAAAGTGCGCATGGTGACTTTGTATTCAATCCCGATGCAATTTCTGTGTTTCATCAACACTCTGATCGTCCACAGATTACAGATTCTCTCCAGATGTGCATCGGAGACTACTACTGGTGTTCCTGGGAACGATCAAAGCGTAGACTGTTTCAGACATTACTCCCATGGAGGAAAGTGCGCATTACGACTGTTGTATTCAATCCCGATGCAATGTCTGTGTTTCATCAACACTCTGATAGTCCACAGATTACAGAATGCCTCCAGATGTGCTTTGGAAACTAGTACTGGTCTTCCAGGAAACGATCACAGCGTAGACTGTTTGAGACATTACTCCCATGGAGGAAAGTGCGCATGGTTGACTATTGTGCTCAATCCCGATGCATTTCCAGTGTTTCATCAACACTCTGATAGTCCACAGATTACAGAATGCCTCCAGATGTGCATCGGAAACTACTACTGGTCTTCCTGAGAACGATCAAAGCGTAGACTGTCTGAGACATTACTACCGTGGTTGAAAGTGCGCATGGTGACTGTTGTATTCAATCCCGATGCAATTTCTGTGTGTCATCAACACTCTGATAGTCCACAGATTACAGAATGCCTCCAGATGTGCATCGGAAACTACTTCTGGTCCTCCAGGGTAGATCAAAGAATAGACTGAGACATTACTCCCATGGAGGAAAGTGCGAATGGTGCCTGTTGTATTCAACCCCGATGCAATTTCTGTGTTTCATCAACAGTCTGATAGTCCACAGATTACAGAATGCCTCCAGATGTGCATCGGAAACTACTACTGGCCTTCCAGGGAACGATCAAAGCATAGACTGTTTGAGACTTCACTCCCATGGAGGAAAGTGCGCTTGGTGATTGTTGTATTCAATCCCGATGCAATTTCTGTGTTTCATCAACACTCCGATAGTCCACAGATTACAGATTGTCTCCAGATGTGCATCGGAAACTACTACTGGTCTTCTAGGGAACGATCAAAGCGTAGAGTGTTTAAGTCTTTACACCCATGAGGAAAGTGCGAATGGTGACTGTTGTATTCAGTCCCGATGCAATTTCTGGGTTTAATCAACACTCTGATAGTCCACAGATTACAGAATGCCCCCAGATGTGCATCGGAAACTACTACTGGTCTTCCAGGGAACGATCAAAGCGTAGACTGTTTGAGACATTACTCCCATGGAGGAAAGTGCTCTTGGTGACTGTTGTATTCAATCCCGATGCAATTTCTGTGTTTTATCAGCACTCTGACAGTCCACAGATTACAGAATGCCTCCAGATGTGCAATGGAAACAACTACTGGTCTTCCAGGGAACGATCAAAGCGTAGACTGTTAGAGACATTACTCCCATGGAGGGAAGTGCGCATGGTGACTGCTGTTTTCTATCCCGATGCAATTTCTGTGTTTCTTCACGCTCTGATAGTCCACAAATTACAGAATGCCTCCAGATGTGCATCGGAAACTACCACTGGTCTTCCAGGGACGATCAAAGCGTAGACTGTTTGAGAAATTACTCCCATGGAGGAAAGTGCGCATGGAGACTGTTGTATTCAATCATGATGCAATTTCTGTGTTTCATCAACAGTCTGATAGTCCACAGATTACAGAATGCCTCCAGATGTGCATCGGAAACTACTGCTGGTCTTCCAGGGAACGATCAGAGCGTAGCCTGTTTGAGAATTACCCCCATGGGGGAAAGTGCGGATGGTGACTGTTGTATTCACTCCCGATGGAATTTCTGTGTTTCATCAACACTTTGAAGGTCCACAGATTACAGAATGACTCCAGATCTGCATCGGAAACTACTACTGGTCTTCCAGGGAACGATCAAAGCGTAGACTGTTAGAGACATTATTCCCATTGAGGAAAGTGCGCATGGTGACTTTGTATTCAATCCCGACGCAATTTCTGTGTTTCATCAGCACTCTGATAGTCCCCAGATTACAGAATGCCTCCAGATGTGCATCTGAAACAACTACTGGTCTTCCTGGGAACGATCAAAGCGTAGACTGTCTGAGACCTTACTCCCATGGAGGAAAGTGCGCATGGTGACTGTTGTATTTAATCCCGATGCAATATCTGTGTTTCATCAACACTCTGATAATCCACAGATTACAGAATGCCTCCAGATGTGCATCGGAAACTAATTCTGGTCTTCCAGGGTACGATCAAAAATAGACCGTTTTAGACATTACTCCCATGGAGGAATGTGCGCATGGTGACTGTTCTATTCGGTCCCGATGCAATTTCCGTGTTTCAGCAACACTCGGATAGTTCACAGATTACAGAATGCCTCCAGATGTGCATCGGAAACTACAACTGGTCTTCCAGGGAACGATCAAAGCGTAGACTGTTTGAGACATTACTCCCATGGAGGAAATAGCGCCTGGTGACTGTTGTATTCAATCCCGATGCAATTTCTGTGTTTCATCAGCACTCTGATAGTCCACAGATTACAGATTGTCTCCACATGTGCATCGAAAACTCCTACTGGTCTTCCTGTTAACGATCAAAGCGTAGACTGTTTTAGACATTACTCCCATGGAGGAAAGTGCGCATGGTGACTATTGTATTCAATCCCGATGCAATTTCTGTGTTGCATCAACACTCTGATTGTCCACAGATTACAGAATGCCTCCAGATGTGCATCGGAAACTACTACTGGTTTCCCACGAAACGATTAAAGCGTAGACTGTTTTAGACATTACTCCCATGGAGGAAAGTGCGCATGGTGACTTTGTATTCAATCCCGACGCAATTTCTGTGTTTCATCAACACTCTGATAGTCCACAGATTACAGAATGCCTTCAGATGTGCATCGGAAACTACCACTGGTCATCCAGGGACGATCAAAGCGTAGACTGTTTAGACATTACTCCCATGGAGGAAAGTGCGCATGGTGACTGTTGTATTCAATCCCGATGCAATTTCTGTGTTTCATTAAAACTCTGATTGTCCACAGATTACTGATTGTCTCCAGATGTGCATCGAAAACTACTACTGGTCTTCCAGGGAACGATCAAATCGTAGCCTGTTTGAGAATTACTCCCATGGAGGAAAGTGCGGATGGTGACTGTTGTATTCACTCCCGTTGCAATTTCTGTGTATCATCAACACTTTGAAGGTCCACATATTAGAGAATGACTTCAGATGTGCATCGGAAACTATTACTTGTCTTCCAGGGAACGATCAAAGCGTAGACTGTTTGAGAAATTACCCCCATGGAGGAAAGGGCGCATTGTGACTGTTGTACTCAATCCAGGTGCATTTTCTGTGTTTCATCAACACTCTGATAGTCAACAGATTACAGAATGCCTCCAGATGTGTATCGGAAACTACTACAGGTCTTCCAGGGAACGATCAAAGCGTAGACTGTTAGAGACATTACTCCCATGGAGGGAGGTGCCCATGGTGTCTGCTGTATACAATCCCGATGCAATTTCTGTGTTTCATCAACACTCTGATAGTCCACTGATTACAGAATGACTCCAGATGTGCATCGGAATATACCACTGGTCATCCAGGAAACGATCAAAGCGTAGACTGTTTGAGACATTACTCCCATGGAGGGAAGTGCGCATGGAGACTGTTGTATTCAATCCCGATGCAATTTCTGTGTTTCATTAACACTCTGATAGTCCACAGATTACAGATTGTCTCCAGATGTGCATCGGAAACTACTACTGGTCTTCCTGGGAACGATCAAAGCGTAGACTGTTTCAGACATTACTCCCATGGAGGAAAGTGCTCATGGTGACTGTTGTATTCAATCCCGATGTAATTACTGTGTTTCATCAACACTCTGATAGTCCACAGATTACAGAATGCCTCCAGATGTGCATCGGAAACTACTACTGGTCTTCCAGGGAACGATCAAGGGGTAGCCTGTTTGAGAATTACTCCCATGGAGGAAAGTGCGGATGGTGACAGTTGTATTCACTCCCGAAGCAATTTCTGTGTTTCATCAACACTTTGAAGGTCCACAGATTACAGAATGACTCCAGATGTGCATCGGAAACTACTAATGGTCTTCCAGGCAACGATCAAAGCGTAGACTGTTTGAGACATTACTCCCATGGAGGAAAGGTCGCATGGTGACTGTTGTCCTCAATCCCGATGCATTTTCTGTGTTTCATCAACACTCTGATAGTCCACAGATTACAGAATGCCTCCAGATGTGCATCGGAAACTACTACTGGTCTTCCTGGGAACTATCAAAGCGTAGACTGTCTGAGACATTACTCCCATGGAGGAAAGTGCGCATGGTGACGTTGTATTCAATCCCGATGCAATTTCTGTGTTTCATCAACACTCTGATAGTCCACAGATTACAGAATGCCTCCAGATGTGCATCGGAAACTACTTCTGGTCTTGCAGGGTACGATCAAAAATAGACTGTTTGAGATCTTACTCCCAAGGAGGAAAGAGCGCATGGTGACTGATGTATTCAATCCCGATGCAATTTCTGTGTTTCATCAACAATCTGATAGTCCACAGAAGACATAATGCCTCCAGATGTGCATCGGAAACTACTACTGGTTTTCCAGGGAACGATCAAAGCATATACTGTTTGAGACATAACTCCCATGGAGAAAAGTGCGCATGGTGACTGTTGTACTCAATCCCGATGCATTTCCTGTGTTTCATCAACACTCTGATAGTCCACAGATTATATAATGCCTCCAGATGTGCATCGGAAACTACTACTGGTAATCCTGAGATCGATCAAAGCGTATACTGTCTGAGACATTACTCCCATGGAGGAAAGTGCGCATGGTGACTGTTGTATTCAATTCCCATGCAATTTCTGTGTTTCATCTACACTCTGATAGTCCACAGATTACAGAATGCCTCCAGATGTGCATCGGAAACTACCACTGGTCATCCAGGGACGATCAAAGCGTAGACTGTTTGAGACATTTCTCCCATGGAGGAAAGGGCGCATTGTGACTGTTGTATTCAATCTCGATGCAATTCCTGTGTTTCATTAACACTCTGATAGTCCACAGATTACAGATTGTCTCCAGATGTGCATCGGAAACTACTACTGGTCTTCCTGGGAACGATCAAAGCGTAGACTGTTTCAGACATTACTCCCATGGAGGAAAGTGCGCATGGTGACTATTGTATTCATCCCGATGCAATTTCTGTGTTTCATCAACAGTCTGATAGTCCTCAGATTACAGAGTGCCTCCAGATGTGCATCGGAAACTCTTACTGGTCTTCCAGGAAACGATCAAAGCGTAGCCAGTATGAGAATTACTCACATAGAGGAAAGTGTGCATAGTGACTGTTGTACACGATCGCGATGAACTTTCTGTGTTTCATCAACACTCTGATAGTCCACAGATTACAGAATGCCTAGAGATGTGCATCGGAAACTACTACTGGTCTTCCTGGGAACTATCAAAGCGTAGACTGTCTGTGACAATACTCCAATGAGGAAAGTGGGCATGGACACTGTTGTATTCAATCCCGATGCAATTTATTTGTTTCATCAACACTCTGATAGTCCACACATTACAGAATGCCACGAGATGTGCATCGGAAACTACTACTGGTCTTCCTGGGAACGATCAAGTCGTAGACTGTTTCAGACATTACTCCCATGAAGATAATTGCGGATGGTGACTGTTGTATTCAATCCCTATGCAATTTCGGTGTTTCATCAACACTCTGATAGTCCACAGATTACAGAATGCCTCCAGATGTGCATCTGAAACTACTTCTGCTCTTCCAGGGTACGATCAAATATAGACTGTTTGAGACCTTACTCCCATGGAGGAATGTGCACATGGTGACTGTTGTATTCAGTCCTGATGCAATTTCTGTGTTTCATCAACACTCAGATAGTCCACAGATATAAGATTGTCTCCAGATGTGCATCGGAAACTACTACTGGTCTTCCTGGGAACGATCAAAGCGTAGACTGTTTCAGACATTACTCCCATGGAGGAAAGTGTGCATGGTTACTCTTGTATTCAATCCCGATGCAATTTCTGTGTTTCATCAACACTCTGATAGTCCACAGATTACAGATTGTATCCACATGTGCATCGGAAACTACTACTGGTCTTCCTGGGATCGATCAAAGAGTAGACTGTTTCAGACATTACTCCTATGGAGTAAAGTGGGCATGGTGACTGTTGTATTCAATCCCGATGCAATTTTTGTGATTCATCAACACTTTGAAGGGCCAAAGATTACAGAATGCCACCAGATGTGCATCGTAAACTACTACAGGTCTTCCAAGGAACGATCTATGCGTAGCCTGTTTGAGAATTACTCCCATGGAGGAATGTGCGGATGTTGACTGTTGTATTCAATCCCGATGCAATTTCTGTGTTTCATCAACACTCTGATAGTCCACAGATTACAGAATGCATCCAGATGTGCATCGGAAACTACTACTGGTCTTCCAGGGTGCGATCAAAGAATAGACTGTTTGCGACGTTACTCCCATGCAGGAAAGTGCGCATGGTTACTGTTGTATTTAATCCCGATGCAATTTCTGTGTTTCATCAACACTCTGATAGTCCACAGATTACAGAATGCCTCCAGATGTGCATCGTAAACTACTACTGGTCTTCCAGGGAACGATCAAAGCGTAGAATGTTTGAGACATTACAGCCATTGAGGAAAGTGCTCATGGTGACTGTTGTATTCAATCCCGATGCAATTTTTGTGTTTCATCAGCACTCTGATAGTCCACAGATTACAGAATGCCTCCAGATGTGCATCGGAAACTACTACTGCTCTTCCAGGGAACGATCAAATCGTAGACTTTTAGAGACATTACTCCCATGGAGGGAAGTGCGCATGGTGACTGCTGTATTCAATTCCCATGCAATTTCTGTGTTTCATCAAAACTCAGATAGTCCACAGATTACAGATTGTATCCACATGTGCATCGGAAACTACTACTGGTCTTCCTGGGAGCGATCAAAGAGTAGACTGTTACAGACATTACTCCCATGGAGGAAAGTGGGCATGGTGACTGTTGTATTCAATCCCGATGCAATTTCTGTGATTCATCAACACTTTGAAGGGCCACAGATTACAGAATGCCACCAGATGTGCATCTTAAACTACTACAGGTCTTCCAAGGAACGATCAAAGCGTAGCCTGTTTGAGAATTACTCCCATGGAGGAATGTGCGGATGTTGACTTTTGTATTCAATCCCGATGCAATTTCTGTGTTTCATCAACACTCTGATAGTCCACAGATTACAGAATGCATCCAGATGTGCATCGGAAACTAACATTGGTCTTCCAGGGAACGATCAAAGCGTGGACTGTTTGAGACATTACTAACATGGAGGAAAGTGCAAGTGGTGACTGTTGTATTCAATCGCGATAAAATTTCTGTGTTTCATCAACAGTCTGATAGTCCACAGATTACAGAATGCCTCCAGATGTGCATCGGAAACTACTACTGGTCTTCCAGGGAACGATCAAAGCGTAGTCTGTTTGAGACATTACTCCCATGGAGGGAGGTGCGCAACGTGACTGTTGTACTCAATCCCGATGCATTTCCTGTGTTTCATCAACTTTCTGATAGTCCACAGATTACAGAATGCCTCCAGATGTGCATCGGAAACTACTACTGGTCTTCCAGGGTACGATCAAAAATAGACTGTTTGAGACATTACTCCCATGGAGGAATGTGCTAATGGTGACTGTTGTATTCAGTCCCAATGCAATTTCTGTGTTTCATCAACACTCTGATAGTCCACAGATTACAGAATGCCTCCAGATGAGCATCGGAAACTACTACTGGTCTTCCAGGGAACAATCAAAGCGTAGACTGTTTGAGATAATACTCCCATGGAGATAAGTGCTCATGGTGACTGTTGTATTCAATCCCGATGCAATTTCGGTGTTTCATCAACAGTCTGAGAGTCCACAGATTACAGAATGCCTCCAGATGTGCATCGGAAACTACTACTGGTCTTCCAGGGAATGATCAAAGCGTAGCCTCTATGAGAATTACTCACATGAAGGAAAGTGCGCATGGTGACTGTTGTACTAAATCACAATGCATTTTCTGTGTTTCATCAACACCCTGATATTCCACAGATTACTGAATGCCTCCAGATGTGCATCGGAAACTACTACTGGTCTTCCAGGGAACGATCAAAGCGTAGCCAGTATGAGAATTACTCACATGGAGGAATGTGCGCATGGAGACTGTTGTATTCAGTCCCGATGCCATTTCTGTGTTTCATCAACACTCTGATAGTCCACAGATTGCAGAATGCCTCCAGATGTGCATCGGAAACTACTACTGGTCTTCCAGGGAACGATCAAAGCGTAGACTGTTTGAGACTTTACTCCCATGGAGGAAAGTGCGCATGGTGACTGTTGTATTCAATACCGATGCAATTTCTGTGTTTCATTAACACTCTGACAGTCCACAGATTACAGATTGTCTCCAGATGTGCATCGGAAACTACTACTGGTCTTCCTGGGAACGATCAATGCGTAGACTGTTTCAGACATTACTCCCATGAAGGAAAGTGCCCATGGTGACTATTGTATTCAATCCCGATGCATTCTTAGTGTTTCATCAACAGTCCGGTAGTCCACAGATTACAGAATGCCTCCAGATATGCGTCGGAAACTACTACTGGTCTTCCAGGTAAAGAACAAAGCGTAACCTGTATGAGCATTACTCACATGGAGCAAAGTGCGCATGATGCAATTTCTGTGTTTCAACAACACTCTGATAGTATACCGATAACAGAATGCCTCCAGATGTGCATCGGAAACTACTACTGGTCTTCCAGGGAACGATCAAAGCATAGTCTGTTTGAGACATTACTCCCATGGAGGAAAGTGCGCATGGTGACTCTTGTATTCAATCCCGATGCAATTTCTGTGTTTCATCGGAACTCTGATAGTCCACAGTTTACAGAATGCCTCCAGATGTGCATCGGAAACTACTACTGGTCTTCCAGGTAACGATGAAACCGTAGACAGTTAGAGACATTACTCCCATGGCGGAAAGTGCGTGTGGTGACATTTGTATTCAATCCCGATCCAATTTCTGTGTTTCTTCAACACTCTGATAGTCCACAGATTACAGATTGTCTCCAGATGTGCATCGGAAACTACTACTCGTCTTCCTGGGAGCGATCAAAGCGTAGACTGTTTCAGACAATACTCCCATGAAGGAAAGTTGGCATGGTGACTGCTGTATTCAATCCCCATGCAATTTCTGTGATTCATCAACACTTTGAAAGGCCACAGATTACAGAATGCCACTAGATGTGCATCGGGAACTACTACTGGTCTTCCAGGGAATGATCAAAGCGTAGCCAGTATGAGAATTACTCCCATGGAGGAAAGTGCGCATGGTGACTGTTGTACTCAATCCCGTTGCATTTTATGTGTTTCATCAACACTCTGATAGTCCACAGATTACAGAATGCCTCTAGATGTGCATCGGAACTATTACCGGTCTTCTAGGGAACGATCAAAGCGTAGACTGTTTGAGACATTACTCCCATGGAGGAAAGTGCTCACGGTGACTGTGGTATTCAATCCCGATGCAATTTCTCTGTTTCATCAGCACTCTGATAGTACACAGATTACAGTATGCCTCCAGATGTGCATCGGAAACTACTACTGGTCTTCCAGGGAACGATCAAAGCGTAGACTGTTAGAGACATTACTCCCATGGAGGAAAGTGCGCATGGTGACTGCTGTATTCAATTCCGATGCAATTTCTGTGTTTCATCAACACTCTGATAGTCCGCAGATTACAGAATGTCTCCAGATGTGCATCGGCATCTACCACTGGTCTTCCAGCGACGATCAAAGCGTAGACTGTTACAGACATTACTCCCATGGAGGAAAGTGGGCATGGTGACTGCTGTATTCAATTCCGATGCAATTCCTGTGTTTCATCAACACTCTGATAGTCCACAGATTACAGAATGCCTCCAGATGTGCATCGGAAACTACTACTGGTCTTCCAGGGAATGATCAAAGCGTAGCCTGTATGAGAATTACTCCCATGGAGGAAAGTGCGCATTGTGACTGTTATACTCAATCCCGATGCATTTTATGTGTTTCATCAACACTCTGATAGTCCACAGATTACTGAATGAATCCAGATGTGCATCGGAAACTACTACTGGTCTTCCAGGAAACGATCAATGCGTAGACTGTTAGAGACATTTCTCCCATGGTGGAAAGTGCGACGGGTGACAGTTGTATTCAATCCCGATGCAATTTCTGTGTTTCATCAACACTCTGATAGTCCACAGATTACAGAATGCCTCCAGATGTGCATCGGAAACTACTACTGGCCTTCCAGGGAACGATCAAAGCGTAGACTGTTAGAGACATTACTCCCACGTAGGAAAGTGCGCATGGTGACTGTTGTATTCAATCCCGATGCAATTTCTATGATTCATCAACACTTTGAACGTCCACAGATTACAGAACGCCACCAGATGTGCATCGGAAACTACTACTGGTCTTCCAAGGAACCATCAAAGCGTAGACTGTTTGAGAATTACTCAAATGGAGGAAAGTGCGGATGGTGACTGTAGTATTCAATCCCGATGCAATTTCTGTGTTTCATCAACAGTCTGATAGTCCACAGATTACAGAATTCCTCCAGATGTGCATCGGAAACTACTACTGGACTTCTAGGGAACGATCAAAGCGTAGACTGTTTGAGACATTACTCCCTTGAGAAATGTGCGCATGGTGGCTGTTGTATTCAATCCCGTTGCAATTTTATTGTTTCATCAACACTCTGATAGTCCAGAGATTACAGAATGCCTCCAGATGTCCATTGGAAACTACTACTGGTCTTCCAGGGAACGATCAAATGGTAGACTGTTAGAGACATTACTCCAATGGAGGAAAGTGCGCATGGTGACTGTTGTATTCATCCCGATGCAATTTCTGTGTTTCATCATCACTTTGAAGGTCCACAGATTACAGAATGCCACCAGATGTGCATCGGAAACTACTACTGGTCCTCCAGGGAACGATCAAAGCGTAGATTGTTTCAGACATTACTCCCATGGAGGAAAGTGCGCATGGTGACTGTTGTATTCAATACCGATGCAATTTCTGTGTTTCATTGACACTTTGAAGGTCCACAGATAACAGAATGCCTCCAGACGTGCATCGGAAGCTACTACTGGTCTTCCAGGCAACGATCAAAGCGTAGACTGTTTGAAACATTGCTCCCATGGAGGAAAGGGCGCATGGTGACTGTTGTATTCAATCCCCATGCAATTTCTGTGTTTATCAACACTCTGATAGTCCACAGATTACAGCATGCCTCCAGATGTGCATCGGTAACTACTACTGGTCTTCAAGGGATCGATGAAAGCGTAGACTGTTTGAGACATTCCTCCCATGGAGGAAAGTGCGCATGGTGACTCTTGTATTCGATCCCGATGCAATTTCTGTGTTTCATCAACACTCAGAGAGTCCACAGATTACAGAATGCCTCCATATGTGCATCGGAAACTACTACAGGTCTTCCAGCGATTGATCAAAGCGTTGACTGTTAGAGACATTACTCCCATGGAGGAAAGTGCGCATGGTGACTGCTGTATTCAATTCCGATGCAATTTCTGTGTTTCATCAACACTCTGATAGTCCGCAGATTACAGAATGCCTCCAGATGTGCATCGGCATCTACCACTTGTCTTCCAGCGACGATCAAAGCGTAGACTGTTACAGACATTACTCCCATGGAGGAAAGTGCGCATGGTGACAGTTGTATTCAATCCCGAGGCAATTTCTGTGTTTCATCAACAATTTGAAGGCCCACAGAATACAGAATGCCTCCAGATGTGCATCGGAAACTACTACAGGTCTTTCAGGGAACGATCAAAGCGTAGACTGTTTGAGACATTACTCCCATAGAGGAAAGTGCTCATGGTGACTGTCGTATTCAATCCCGATGCAATTTCTGTGTTTCATCAGCACTCTGATAGTCCACAGATTACAGAATGCCTCAAGATGTGCATCGGAAACTACTAATGGTCTTCCAGGGAACGATCAAAGCGTAGACTGTTAGAGACATTACTCCCATGGAGGAAAGTGCGCATGGTGACTGCTGTATTCAATCCCGATGCAATTTCTGTGTTTCATCAACACTCTGATAGTCCACAGATTACAGAATGCCTCCTGATGTGCATCGGAAACTACTACTGGACTTCTAGGGAACGATCAAAGCGTAGACTGTTTGAGACATTACTCCCATGGAGGAAAGTGCGCATGGTGGCTGTTGTACTCAATCCCGATGCATTTTATGTGTTTCATCAACACTCTGATAGTCCACAGATTACAGAATGCCTCTAGATGTGCATCGGAACTACTACCGGTCTTCTAGGGAACGATCAAAGCGTAGACTGTTTGAGACATTACTCCCATGGAGGAAAGTTCGCATGGTGAATGTTGTACTCAATCCCGATGCATTTCCTGTGTTTCATCAACACTCCGATAGTCCACAGATTACAGAATGCCTCCAGATGTGCATCGGAAACAACTACTGGTCTTCCTGGGAACGATCAAAGCGTAGACTGTCTGAGACATTACTCCTATGGAGGAAAGTGAACATGGTGACTGATGTATTCAATCCCGATGCAATTTCTGTGTTTCATCAACACTCTGATAGTCCACAGATTACAGAATGCCTCCAGATGTGCATCGGAAACTACTTCTGGTCTTCCAGGGTACGGTCAAAAATAGACTGTTTGAGAAATTACTCCCATGGAGGAATGTGCGCATGGAGACTGTTGTATTCAGTCCCGATGCCATTTCTTTGTTTCATCAACACTCTGATAGTCCACAGATTACAGAATGCCTCCAGATGTGCATCGGAAAGTACTACTGGTCTTCCAGGGAACGATCAAAGCGTAGACTGTTTGAGACATTACTCCCATGGAGGAAAGTGCTCATGGTGACTGTTGTATTCAATCCCGATGCAATTTCTGTGTTTCATCAGCACTCTGATAGTACACAGATTACAGTATGCCTCCAGATGTGCATCGGAAACTACTACTGGTCTTCCAGGGAACGATCAAAGCGTAGACTGTTAGAGACATTTCTCCCATGGAGGAAAGTGCGCATGGTGACTGCTTTATTCAATTCAGATGCAATTTCTGTGTTTCATCAACACTCTGATAGTCCACAGATTACAGAATGCCTCCAGATGTGCATCGGAAACTACTACTGGTCTTCCAGGGAATGATCAAAGCGTAGCCTGTAAGAGAATTACTCCCATGGAGGAAAGTGCGCATTGTGACTGTTATACTCAATCCCGATGCATTTTATGTGTTTCATCAACACTCTGATAGTCCACAGATTACTGAATGCCTCCAGATGTGCATCGGAAACTACTACTGGTCTTCCAGGGAACGATCAAAGCGTAGACTGTTAGAGACATTTCTCCCATGGTGGAAAGTGCGTCGGGTGACTGTTGTATTCAATCCCGATGCAATTTCTGTGTTTCCTCAACATTCTGATACTCCACAGATTACAGAATGCCTCCAGATGTGCATCGGAAACTACTACTTGTCTTCCAGTGAACGATCAAGGCGTACAATGTTTCAGACATTACTCCCATGGAGGAAAGTGGGCATGGTGACTGTTGTATTCAATCCCATAGCAATTTCTATGATTCATCAACACTTTGAAGGTCCACAGATTACAGAATGCCACCAGATGTGCATCGGAAACTACTACAGGTCTTCCAAGGAACCATCAAAGCGTAGCCTGTTTGAGAATTACTCAAATGGAGGAAAGTGCGGATGGTGACTGTAGTATTCAATCCCGATGCAATTTCTGTGTTTCATCAACAATCTGATAGTCCACAGATTACAGAATGCCTCCAGATGTGCATCGGAAACTACTACTGGACTTCTAGGGAACGATCAAAGCGTAGACTGTTTGAGACATTACTCCCATGGAGGAAAGAGCGCATGGTGGCTGTTGTATTCAATCCCGTTGCAATTTTAGTGTTTCATCAACACTCTGATAGTCCAGAGATTACAGAATGGCTCCAGATGTCCATTGGAAACTACTACTGGTCTTCCAGGGAAAGATCAAATGGTAGACTGTTAGAGACATTACTCCCATGGAGGAAAGTGAGCATGGTGACTGTTGTATTCATCCCGATGCAATTTCTGTGTTTCATCATCACTTTGAAGGTCCACAGATTACAGAATGCCACCAGATGTGCATCGAAAACTACTACTGGTCTTCCAGGGAACGATCAAAGCGTAGATTGTTTCAGACATTACTCCCATGGAGGAAAGTGCGCATGGTGACTGTTGTATTCAATACCGATGCAATTTCTGTATTTCAATGACACTTTGAAGGTCTACAGATAACAGAATGCATCCAGATGTGCATCGGAAGCTACTACTGGTCTTCCAGGCAACGATCAAAGCGTAGACTGTTTGAAACATTGCTCCCATGGAGGAAAGGGCGCATGGTGACTGTTGTATTCAATCCCCATGCAATTTCTGTGTTTATCAACACTCTGATAGTCCACAGATTACAGCATGCCTCCAGATGTGCATCGGTAACTACTACTGGTCTTCAAGGGATCGATCAAAGCGTAGACTGTTTGAGACATTCCTCCCTTGGAGGAAAGTGCGCATGGTGACTCTTGTATTCAATCCCGATGCAATTTCTGTGTTTCATCAACACTCAGATAGTCCACAGATTACAGAATGCCTCCATATGTGCATCGGAAACTACTACAGGTCTTCCAGCAATTGATCAAAGCGTTGACTGTTAGAGACATTACTCCCATGGAAGAAAGTGCGCATGGTGACTGCTGTATTCAATTCCGATGCAATTTCTGTGTTTCATCAACACTCTTATAGTCCGCAGATTACAGAATGCCTCCAGATGTGCATCGGCATCTACCAGTGGTCTTCCAGCGACGATTAAAGCGTAGACTGTTACAGACATTACTCCCATGGAGGAAAGTGCGCATGGTGACAGTTGTATTCAATCCCGAGGCAATTTCTGTGTTTCATCAACAATTTGAAGGCCCGCAGATTACAGAATGCCTCCAGATGTGCATCGGAAACTACTACTGGACTTCTAGGGAACGATCAAAGCGTAGACTGTTTGAGACATTACTCCCATGGAGGAAAGTGCCCATGGTGGCTGTTGTATTCAATCCCGTTGCAATTTTAGTGTTTCATCATCACTTTGAGGGTCCACAGATTACAGAATGCCTCCAGATGTGCATCGGAAACTACTACTGGTCTTATAGGGAACGATCAAAGCGTAGATTGTTTCAGACATTACTCCCATGGAGGAAAGTGCGCATGGTGACTGTTGTATTTAATACCGATGCAATTTCTGTGTTTCATCGACACTTTGAAGGTCTACAGATAACAGAATGCCTCCAGATGTGCATCGGAAGCTACTACTGGTCTTCCAGGTAACGATCAAAGCGTAGAATGTTTGAAACATTGCTCCCATAGAGGAAAGGGCGCATGGTGACTGTTGTATTCAATCCCCATGCAATTTCTGTGTTTATCAACACTCTGATAGTCCACAGATTACAGCATTGCCTCCAGATGTGCATCGGTAACTAACACTGGCCTTCAAGGGAACGATCAAAGCGTAGACTGTTCGAGACATTCCTCCCATGGAGGAAAGTGCGCATGGTGACTCTTGTATTCAATTCCGATGCAATTTCTGTGTTTCATCAACACTCTGATAGTGCGCAGATTACAGAATGCTTCCAGATGTGCATCGGCATCTACCACTGGTCTTCCAGCGACGATCAAAGCGTAGACTGTTACAGACATTACTCCCATGGTGGAAAGTGCGCATGGTGACAGTTGTATTCAATCCCGAGGCAATTTCTGTGTTTCATCAACAATTTGAAGGGCCACAGATTACAGAATGCCACCAGATATGCATCGGAAACTACTACTGGTCTTCCAGGGAACGATCAAGGCGTACACTGTTTCAGACATTATTCCCATGGAGGAAAGTGGGCATGGTGACTATTGTATTCAATCCCAAAGCAATTTCTATGATTCATCAACACTTTGAAGGTTCACAGATTACAGAATGCCACCAGATGTGCATCGGAAACTACTACTGGTCTTCCACGCAACGATCAAAGAGTAGCCTGTTTGAGAATTACTCCCATGGAGGAAAGTGCGGATGGTGAATGTTGTATTCAATCCCGATGCAATTTCTGTGTTTCATCAACAGTCTGATAGTCCACAGATTACAGAATGCCTCCAGATGTGCATCGGAAACTACTACTGGACTTCTAGGGAACGATCAAGGCGTACACTGTTTCAGACATTACTCCCATGGAGGAAAGTGGGCATGGTGACTGTTGTATTCAATCCCAAAGCAATTTCTATGATTCATCAACACTTTGAAGGTTCACAGATTACAGAATGCCACCAGATGTGCATCGGAAACTACTACTGGTCTTCCACGCAACGATCAAAGAGTAGCCTGTTTGAGAATTACTCCCATGGAGGAAAGTGCGGATGGTGAATGTTGTATTCAATCCCGATGCAATTTCTGTGTTTCATCAACAGTCTGATAGTCCACAGATTACAGAATGCCTCCAGATGTGCATCGGACACTACTACTGGACTTCTAGGGAACGATCAAAGCGTAGACTGTTTGAGACATTACTCCCATGGAGGAAAGTGCGCATGGTGGCTGTTGTATTCAATCCCGTTGCAATTTTAGTGTTTCATCAACAGTCTGATAGTCCACAGATTACAGAATGCCTCCAGATGTCCATTGGAAACTACTACTGGTCTTCCAGGGAACGATCAAATGGTAGACTGTTAGAGACATTACTCCATGGAGGAAAGTGCGCATGGTGTCTGTTGTATTCATCCCGATGCAATTTCTGTGTTTCATCATCACTTTGAAGGTCCACAGATTACAGAATGCCTCCAGATGTGCATCGGAAACTACTACAGGTCTTCCAGCGATTGATCAAAGCGTAGACTGTTAGAGACATTACTCCCATGGAAAAAAGTGCGCATGGTGACTGTTGTATTCAAACCCGATGCAATTTCTGTGTTTCATCAACACTCTGATAGTCCACAGATTACAGAATGCCTCAGATGTGAATCGGTAACTACTACTGGTCTTCCAGGGAACGATCAAAGCGTAGACCGTTTGAAACATTACTACCATAGAGGAAAGTGCGCATTTTGACTGTTGTATTCAATCCCGAGGCAATTTCTGTGTTTCATTGACACTCTGATAGTCCACAGATTACAGAATGCCTCCAGATGTGCATCGGAAACTACTACTGGTTTCCCAAAGAACGATCAAAGCGTTGACTGTTTGAGACATCACTCCTATGGAGGAAAGTGCGCATGGTGACCGTTGTATTCAATCCCGATGCAATTTCTGTGTTTCATCAACACTCTGATAGTCCACCGATTACAGAATGCCTCCAGATGTGCATCGGAAACTACTACAGGTCTTCCAGGGAACGATCAAAGCGTAGACTGTTTGAGACTTTACTCCCTAGGAGGAAAGTGCGCATGGTGACTGTTGTATTCAATCCCGATTCAATTTCTGTGTTTCATTAACACTCTGATAGTCCACAGATTACAGATTGTCTCCAGATGAGCATCGGAAACTACTACTGGTCTTCCTGGGAACGATCAATGCGTAGACTGTTTCAGACAATACTCCCATGAAGGAAAGTGCCCATGGTGACTATTGTATTCAATCCCGATGCAATTTTTGTGTTTCATCAACAGTCCGGTAGTATACAGATTACAGAATGTCTCCAGATGTGCATCGGAAACTACTACTGGTCTTCCAGGTAGAGAACAAAGCGTAACCTGTATGAGCATTACTCACATGGAGGAAAGTGCGCATGGTGCCTGTTGCATTCAATCCCGATGCAATTTCTGTGTTTCATCAACAGTCTGATAGTCCACAGATTACAGAATGCCTCCAGATGTGCATCGTAAACTACTACTGGTCTTCCAGGGAACGATCAAAGCGTAGACTGTTCGAGACATTACTCCCATGGAGGAAAGAGCGCATGGTGACTGTTGTATTCAGTCCCGATGCAATTTCTGTGTTTCATCAACACTCTGATAGTCCACAGATTACAGAATGCCTCCAGATGTGCATCGTAAACTACCACTGGTCTTCCAGGGACGATCAAAGCGTAGACTGTTTGAGACATTACTCCCATGTAGGAAAGTGCGCATGGTGACTGTTGTATTCAATCCCGATGCAATTTCTGTGTTTTATCAGCACTCTGATAGTCTACAGATTACAGAATGCCCCCAGATGTGCATCGGAAGCTACTACTGGTCTTCCAGGGAACGATCAAAGCGTAGACTGTTAGAGACATTACTCCCATGGCGGAAAGTGCACGTGGTGATTTTGTATTCAATCCCGATCCAATTTCTGTGTTTCTTCAACACTCTGATAGTCCACAGACTACAGCATGCCTCCAGATGTGCATCGGTAACTACTACTGGCCTTCAAGGGATCGATCAAAGTGTAGACTGTTTGAGACATTCCTGCCATGGAGGAAAGTGCGCATGGTGACTCTTGTATTCAATCCCGATGCAATTTCTGTGTTTCATCAACACTCTGATAGTCCACATGTTACAGAATGCCTCCAGATGTGCATCGGAAACTACTACTGGTCTTCAAGGGAACGATCAAAGCGTAGACTGTTTGAGACATTACTCCCATGCAGAAAAGTGCGCATGGTGACTGTTGTGTTCAAACCCGATGCAATTTCTGTGTTTCATCAACACTCTGATAGTCCACAGATTACAGAATGCCTCCAGATGTGCATCGGTGACTACTACTGGTCTTCCAGGGAACGATCAAAGCGTAGACTGTTTGAGACATTACTACCATAGAGGAATGTGCGCATGGTGACTGTTGTATTCAATCCCGAGGCAATTTCTGTGTTTCATTGACACTCTGATAGTCCACAGATTACAGAATGCCTCCAGATGTGCATAGGAAACTACTACTGGTCTTCCAGGCAACGATCAAAGCGTAGACAGTTTGAGACATTACTCCTATGGAGGTAAGTGCGCATGGTGACTGTTGTATTCAATCCCGATGCAATTTCAGTGTTTCATCAGCACTCTGATAGCCCACAGATTACAGAATGCCTCCAGATGTGCATCGGAAACTACTACTGGTCTTCCAGGTAACGATCAAAGCGTAGACTGTTAGAGACATTTCTCCCAAGGTGGAAAGCGCGCGTGGTGACTGTTGTATTCAATTCCGATCCAATTTCTGTGTTTCATCAACACTCTGATAGTCCACAGATTACAGATTGTCTCCAGATGTGCATCGGAAACTACTACTGGTCTTCCTGGGAGCGATCAAAGCGTAGACTGTTTCAGACATTACTCCCATGGAGGAAAGTGGGCATGGTGACTTTTGTATTCGATCCCCATGCAATTTCTGTGATTCATCAACACTTTGAAAGTGCACAGATTACAGAATGCCACCAGATGTGCATCGGAAACTACTACTGGTCTTCCAAGGAACGATCAAATCGTAGCCTGTTTGAGAATTACTCCCATAGAGGAAAGTGAGGATGGTGACTGTTGTACTCAATCCCGATGCAATTTCTGTGTTTCATCAGCACTCTGATAGTCCACAGATTACAGAATGAATCCAGATGTTCATCGGAAACTAACACTGGTCTTCCAGGGAACGATCAAAGCGTAGTCTGTTTGGACATCACAAACATGGAGGAAAGTGCGGATGGTGACTGTTATATTAAATCCCGATGCAATTTCTGTGTTTCATCAACACTCTGATAGTCCACAGATTACAGCATGCCTCCTGATGTGCATCGGTAACTACTACTGGTCTTCCAGGGAACGATCAAAGCGTAGACTGTTAGAGACATTAATCCCATGGAGGAAAGTGCGCATGTGGACTGCTGTATTCAATTCCGATGCAATTTCTGTGTTTCATCAACACTCTGATAGTCCACAGATTACAGAATGACTGCAGATGTGCATCGGAAACTACCACTGGTCTTCCAGGGAACGATCAAAACGTAGACTGTTAGAGACATTACTCCTATGGAGGTAAGTGCGCATGGTGACTGCTGTATTCAATTCCGATGCAATTTCTGTGTTTCATCAACACTCTGATAGTCCACAGATTACAGAATGACTCCAGATGTGCATCGGAAACTACCACTGGTCTTCCAGGGAACGATCAAAACGTAGACTGTTAGAGACATTACTCCTATGGAGGTAAGTGCGCATGGTGACTGCTGTATTCAATTCCGGTGCAATTTCTGTGTTTCATCAACACTCTGATAGTCCACAGATTACAGAATGAATCCAGATGTGCATCGGAAACTACCACTGCTATTCCAGGGACGATCAAAGCATAGACTGTTTGAGACATTACTCCCATGGAGGAAAGTGTGCATGGTGACAGTTGTATTCAATCCCGATACAATATCTATGTTTCATTAACACTCTAATAGTCCACAGATTACAGATTGTCTCCAGATGTGCATCTGAAACTACTACTGGTCTTCCTGGGAACGATCAAAGCGTAGACTCTTTCAGACATTACTCCCATGAGAAAAAAGCGCATGGTGACTATTGTATTCAATCCCGATGCAATATCTGTGTTTCATCAACAGTCTGATAGTCCACAGATTACAGAATGCCTCCAGATGTGCATCGGAAACTATTACTGGTCTTCCAGGGATCGATCAAAGCGTAGCCTATATGAGCATTACTCACATGGAGGAAAGTGCGCATGGTGACTGTTGTACTCAATCCCGATGCATTTTCTGTGTTTCATCAACACTCTGATAGTCCATAGATTGCAGAATGCCTCCAGATGTGCATCGGAAACTACTACTGGTCTTAATGCTAACGATCAAAGCGGAGACTGTCTGAGACAATACTCCCATGGAGGAAAGTGTGCGTAGTGACTGTTGTATTCATCCCGATTCAATTTCTGTGTTTCATCAACACTTTGAAGGTCCACAGATTACAGAATGCCTCCAGATGTGCATCGGAAACTACTACTGGTGTTCTAGGGAACGATCAAATCGTAGACTGTTTCAGACATTACTCCCATGGAGGAAAGTGCGCATGGTGACTCTTGTATTCAATCCCGATGCAATTTATGTGTTTCATCAACACTCTGATTGTCCACAGATTACAGAATGCCTCCATATGTGCATCCGTAACTACTACTGGTCTTCCAGCGAACGATTAAAGCGCAGACTGTTGGAGACGTTACTACCATAGAGGAAAGTGCACATGGTGACTGTTGTATTCAATCCCGAGGCAATTTCTGTGTTTCATCAACACTCTGATAGTCCACAGATTACAGAATGACTCCAGATGTGCATCGGAAACTACTACTGGTCTTCCAGGGAACGATCAAAGCGTAGACTGTTTGAGACATTACTCCCATGGAGGAAAGTGGGCATGGTGACTGTTGTATTCAATCCCCATGCAATTTCTGTGATTAATCAACACTTTGAACGTCCACAGATTAAAGAATGCCACCAGATGTGCATCGAAAACTACTACTGGTCTTCCAAGGGACGATCAAAGCGTAGACTGTTTGAGAATTTCTCCGATGGAAGAAAGTGCGGATGGTGACTGTTGAATTCAATCCCGATGCAATTTCTGTGTTTCATCTGCACTCTGATAGTCCACAGATTACAGAATGCATCCAGATGTGCTTCGGAAACTAACACTGGTCTTCCAGGTAACGATCAAAGCGTAGTCTGTTTGAGACATTACTAACTTGGAGGAAAGTGCGGATGGTGACTGTTGTATTCAATTCCGATGCAATTTCTTTGTTTCTACAACACTTTGAAGATCCACAGGTTACAGAATTCTTCCAGATGCGCATCGGAAACTACTTCTGGTCTTCCAGGGAACGATCAAAGAATAGACTGTTTGAGACATTACTCCAATGGAGAAAAGTGCGCATGGTGACTGTTGTATTGAATCCCGAGGCAATTTCTGTGTTTCATCATTACTTTGAAGTTCCACAGATTACAGATTGTCTCCAGATGTGCATCGATAACTACTACTGGTCTTCCAGGGAACGATCAAAACGTAGTCTGTTTGAGACATTACTCCCATGGAGGAAAGTGCGGATGGTGACTGTTGTATTCAATCCCGATGCAATTTATGTGTTTCATCAACACTCTGATAGTCCACAGATTACAGAATGCCTCCAGATGGGAATCGGAAACTACTACTGGTCTTCCAGGGATCGATCATAGAGTAGACTGTTTGAGAAATTAGTCCCATGCGGAAAAGTGCGCATGGTGACTGTTGTATTCGATTCCGATGCAATTTCTGTGTTTCATCAACAGTCTGATAGTCCACAGATTACAGAATGCATCCAGATGTGCATCGGAAACTACTACTGGTGTTCTAGGGAACGATCAAATCGTAGACTGTTTCAGACATTACTCCCATGGAGGAAAGTGCGCATGGTGACTCTTGTATTCAATCCCGATGCAATTTATGTGTTTCATCAACACTCTGATTGTCCACAGATTACAGAATGCCTCCTGATGTGCATCGGTAACTACTACTGGTCTTCCAGGGAACGATCAAAGCGTAGACTGTTAGAGACATTAATCCCATGGAGGAAAGTGCGCATGTGGACTGCTGTATTCAATTCCGATGCAATTTCTGTGTTTCATCAACACTCTGATAGTCCACAGATTACAGAATGACTGCAGATGTGCATCGGAAACTACCACTGGTCTTCCAGGGAACGATCAAAACGTAGACTGTTAGAGACATTACTCCTATGGAGGTAAGTGCGCATGGTGACTGCTGTATTCAATTCCGATGCAATTTCTGTGTTTCATCAACACTCTGATAGTCCACAGATTACAGAATGACTCCAGATGTGCATCGGAAACTACCACTGGTCTTCCAGGGAACGATCAAAACGTAGACTGTTAGAGACATTACTCCTATGGAGGTAAGTGCGCATGGTGACTGCTGTATTCAATTCCGGTGCAATTTCTGTGTTTCATCAACACTCTGATAGTCCACAGATTACAGAATGAATCCAGATGTGCATCGGAAACTACCACTGCTATTCCAGGGACGATCAAAGCATAGACTGTTTGAGACATTACTCCCATGGAGGAAAGTGTGCATGGTGACAGTTGTATTCAATCCCGATACAATATCTATGTTTCATTAACACTCTAATAGTCCACAGATTACAGATTGTCTCCAGATGTGCATCTGAAACTACTACTGGTCTTCCTGGGAACGATCAAAGCGTAGACTCTTTCAGACATTACTCCCATGAGAAAAAAGCGCATGGTGACTATTGTATTCAATCCCGATGCAATATCTGTGTTTCATCAACAGTCTGATAGTCCACAGATTACAGAATGCCTCCAGATGTGCATCGGAAACTATTACTGGTCTTCCAGGGATCGATCAAAGCGTAGCCTATATGAGCATTACTCACATGGAGGAAAGTGCGCATGGTGACTGTTGTACTCAATCCCGATGCATTTTCTGTGTTTCATCAACACTCTGATAGTCCATAGATTGCAGAATGCCTCCAGATGTGCATCGGAAACTACTACTGGTCTTAATGCTAACGATCAAAGCGGAGACTGTCTGAGACAATACTCCCATGGAGGAAAGTGTGCGTAGTGACTGTTGTATTCATCCCGATTCAATTTCTGTGTTTCATCAACACTTTGAAGGTCCACAGATTACAGAATGCCTCCAGATGTGCATCGGAAACTACTACTGGTGTTCTAGGGAACGATCAAATCGTAGACTGTTTCAGACATTACTCCCATGGAGGAAAGTGCGCATGGTGACTCTTGTATTCAATCCCGATGCAATTTATGTGTTTCATCAACACTCTGATTGTCCACAGATTACAGAATGCCTCCATATGTGCATCCGTAACTACTACTGGTCTTCCAGCGAACGATTAAAGCGCAGACTGTTGGAGACGTTACTACCATAGAGGAAAGTGCACATGGTGACTGTTGTATTCAATCCCGAGGCAATTTCTGTGTTTCATCAACACTCTGATAGTCCACAGATTACAGAATGACTCCAGATGTGCATCGGAAACTACTACTGGTCTTCCAGGGAACGATCAAAGCGTAGACTGTTTGAGACATTACTCCCATGGAGGAAAGTGGGCATGGTGACTGTTGTATTCAATCCCCATGCAATTTCTGTGATTAATCAACACTTTGAACGTCCACAGATTAAAGAATGCCACCAGATGTGCATCGAAAACTACTACTGGTCTTCCAAGGGACGATCAAAGCGTAGACTGTTTGAGAATTTCTCCCATGGAAGAAAGTGCGGATGGTGACTGTTGAATTCAATCCCGATGCAATTTCTGTGTTTCATCAGCACTCTGATAGTCCACAGATTACAGAATGCATCCAGATGTGCTTCGGAAACTAACACTGGTCTTCCAGGTAACGATCAAAGCGTAGTCTGTTTGAGACATTACTAACTTGGAGGAAAGTGCGGATGGTGACTGTTGTATTCAATTCCGATGCAATTTCTTTGTTTCTACAACACTTTGAAGATCCACAGGTTACAGAATTCTTCCAGATGCGCATCGGAAACTACTTCTGGTCTTCCAGGGAACGATCAAAGAATAGACTGTTTGAGACATTACTCCAATGGAGAAAAGTGCGCATGGTGACTGTTGTATTGAATCCCGAGGCAATTTCTGTGTTTCATCATTACTTTGAAGTTCCACAGATTACAGATTGTCTCCAGATGTGCATCGATAACTACTACTGGTCTTCCAGGGAACGATCAAAACGTAGTCTGTTTGAGACATTACTCCCATGGAGGAAAGTGCGGATGGTGACTGTTGTATTCAATCCCGATGCAATTTATGTGTTTCATCAACACTCTGATAGTCCACAGATTACAGAATGCCTCCAGATGGGAATCGGAAACTACTACTGGTCTTCCAGGGATCGATCATAGAGTAGACTGTTTGAGAAATTAGTCCCATGCGGAAAAGTGCGCATGGTGACTGTTGTATTCGATTCCGATGCAATTTCTGTGTTTCATCAACAGTCTGATAGTCCACAGATTACAGAATGCATCCAGATGTGCATCGGAAACTACTACTGGTCTTCCAGGGAACGATCAAAGCGTAGACTGTTTGAGACATTACTCCCATGGAGGAAAGTGCGCATGGTGACTGTTGTATTCAATCCCCATGCAATTTCTGTGATTAATCAACACTTTGAACGTCCACAGATTAAAGAATGCCACCAGATGTGCATCGGAAACTACTACTGGTCTTCCAAGGGACGATCAAAGCGTAGACTGTTAGAGACATTACTCCCATGGAGGAAAGTGCGCATGGTGACTGCTGTATTCAATTCCGATGCAATTTCTGTGTTTCATCAACACTCCGATAGTCCACAGATTACAGAATGACTCCAGATGTGCATCGGAAACTACCACTGGTCTTCCAGGGACTATCAAAGCATAGACTGTTTGAGACATTACTGCCATGGAGTAAAGTGTGCATGGTGACTCTTGTATTTAATCCCGATACAATATCTGTGTTTCATTAACACTCTAATAGTCCACAGATTACAGATTGTCTCCAGATGTGCATCTGAAACTACTACTGGTCTTCCTGGGAACGATCAAAGCGTAGACACTTTCAGACATTACTCCCATGAGGAAAAAGCGCATGGTGACTATTGTATTCAATCCCGATGCAATTTCTGTGTTTCATCAACAGTCTGATGGTCCACAGGTAACAGAATGCCTCCAGATGTGCATCGGAAACTACTACTGGTCTTCCAGGGATCGATCAAAGCGTAGCCTATATGAGCATTACTCACATGGAGGAAAGTGCGCATGGTGACTGTTGTACTCAATCCCGATGCATTTTCTGTGTTTCATCAACACTCTGATAGTCCATAGATTACAGAATGACTCCAGATGTGCATCGTAAACTACTACTGGTCTTCCTGGGAACGATCAAAGAGTAGTCTGTTTGAGACATTACAAACATGGAGGAAAGTGCGGTTGGTGACTGTTATATTGAATCCCGATGCAATTTCTGTGTTTCATCACCACTCTGATAGTCCACAGATTACAGCATGCCTCCAGATGTGCATCGGTAACTACTACTGATCTTCAAGGGAACGATCAAAGCGTAGACTGTTTGAGACATTCCTCCCATGGAGGAAAGTGCGCATGGTGACTCTTGTATTCAATCCCGATGCAATTTCTGTGTTTCATCAACACTCAGATAGTCCACAGATTACAGAATGCCTCCAGATGTGCATCGGAAACTACAACTGGTCTTCCAGGGAACGATCAAAGAATAGACTGTTTGAGACATTACTCCCATGGAGGAAAGTGCGGATGGTGACTGTTGTATTCAATCCCGATGCAATTTATGTGTTTCATCAACACTCTGATAGTCCACAGATTACAGAATGCCTCCAGATGGGAATCGGAAACTACTACTGGTCTTCCAGGGATCAATCAAAGCGTAGACTGTTTGAGAAAATAGTCCCATGGAGAAAAGTGCGCATGGTGACTGTTGTATTCGATTCCGATGCAATTTCTGTGTTTCATCAACAGTCTGATAGTCCACAGATTACAGAATGCATCCAGATGTGCATCGGAAACTACTACTGGTCTTCCAGGGAACGATCAAAGCGTAGACTGTTTGAGACATTACTCCCATGGAGGAAAGTGGGCATGGTGACTGTTGTATTCAATCCCCATGCAATTTCTGTGATTAATCAACACTTTGAACGTCCACAGATTAAAGAATGCCACCAGATGTGCATCGGAAACTACTACTGGTCTTCCAAGGGACGATCAAAGCGTAGACTGTTAGAGACATTACTCCCATGGAGGAAAGTGCGCATGGTGACTGCTGTATTCAATTCCGATGCAATTTCTGTGTTTCATCAACACTCTGATAGTCCACAGATTACAGAATGACTCCAGATGTGCATCGGAAACTACCACTGGTCTTCCAATGACGATCAAAGCATAGACTGTTTGAGACATTACTGCCATGGAGGAAAGTGTGCATGGTGACTGTTGTATTTAATCCCGATACAATATCTGTGTTTCATTAACACTCTAATAGTCCACAGATTACAGATTGTCTCCAGATGTGCATCTGAAACTACTACTGGTCTTTCTGGGAATGATCAAAGCGTAGACTTTTTCAGACATTACTCCCATGAGGAAAAAGCGCATGGTGACTATTGTATACAATCCCGATGGAATTTCTGTGTTTCATCAACAGTCTGATAGTCCACAGATTACAGAATGCCTCCAGATGTGCATCGGAAACTACTACTGGTCTTCCAGGGATCGATCAAAGCGTAGCCTATATGAGCATTACTCACATGGAGGAAAGTGCGCATGGTGACTGTTGTACTCAATCCCGATGCATTTTCTGTGTTTCATCAACACTCTGATAGTCCATAGATTACAGAATGCCTCCAGATGTGCATCGTAAACTACTACTGGTCTTCCTGGGAACGATCAAAGCGGAGACTGTCTGAGACATTACTCCCATGGAGGAAAGTGCGGATGGTGACTGTTGTATTCAATTCCGATGCAATTTCTTTGTCTCTACAACACTTTGAAGGTCCACAGGTTACAGAATTCCTCCAGATGCGCATCGGAAACTACTTCTGGTCTTCCAGGGAACGATCAAAAAATAGACTGTTTGAGACATTACTCCCATGGAGAAAAGTGCGCATGGTGACCGTTGTACTGAATCCCAAGGCAATTTCTGTGTTTCATCATTACTTTGAAGTTCCACAGATTACAGATTGTCTCCAGATGTGCATCGATAACTACTACTGGTCTTCCAGGGGACGATCAAAACGTATTCTGTTTGAGACATTACTAACATGGAGGAAAGTGCGGATGGTGACTGTTGTATTCAATTCCGATGCAATTTCTGTGTTTCTACAACACTTTGAAAGTCCACAGGTTACAGAATGCCTCCAGATGCGAAACGGAAACTACTTCGGGTCTTCCAGGGAACGATCAAAGAATAGACTGTTTGAAACATTACTCCCATGGAGGAAAGTGCGGATGGTGACTGTTGTATTCAATCCCGATGCAATTTATGTGTTTCATCAACAGTCTGATAGTCCACAGATTACAGAATGCATCCAGATGTGCATCGGAAACTACTACTGGACTTCTAGGGAACGATCAAATCGTAGACTGTTTGAGACATTACTCCCATGGAGGAAAGTGCGCATGGTGAATGTTGTATTTAATCCCGTTGCAATTTTAGTCTTTCATCAACACTCTGATAGTCCACAGACTACAGAATGCCTCCAGATGTCCATTATAAACTACTACTGGTCCTCCATGGAACGATCAAAGGGTAGACTGTTAGAAACATTACTCCCATGGAGGAAAGTGCGCATAGTGACTGTTGTATTCATCCCGATTCAATTTCTGTGTTTCATCAACACTTTGAATGTCCACAGATTACAGAATACCTCCAGATGTGCATCGGAAACTACTACTGATCTTCCAGGGAACGATCAAATCGTAGACTGTTTCAGACATCACTCCCATGGAGGAAAGTGCGCATGGTGACTCTTGTATTTAATCCCGATGCAATTTATGTGTTTCATCAACACTCTGATTGTCCGCAGATTACAGAATGCCTCCATATGTGCATCCGTAACTACTACTGGTCTTCCAGCGAACGATCAAAGCGCAGACTGTTGGAGACATTACTACCATAGAGGAAAGTGCACATGGTGACTGTTGTATTCAATCCCGAAGCAATTTCTGTGTTTCATCAACACTCTGATAGTCTACAGATTACAGAATGACTCTAGATGTGCATCGGAAACTACTACTGGTCTTCCAGGTAACGATCAAAGCGTACACTGCTTGAAACATTGTTCCCATGGAGGAAAGTGTGCATGGTGACTGTTGTATTCAATCCCGATGCAATTTCTGTGTTTCATTGACACTCTGATTGTCCACAGATTACAGAATGCCTCCATATGTGCATCCGTAACTACTACTGGTCTTCCAGCGAACGATTAAAGCGCAGACTGTTGGAGACGTTACTACCATAGAGGAAAGTGCACATGGTGACTGTTGTATTCAATCCCGAGGCAATTTCTGTGTTTCATCAACACTCTGATAGTCCACAGATTACAGAATGACTCCAGATGTGCATCGGAAACTACTACTGGTCTTCCAGGGAACGATCAAAGCGTAGACTGTTTGAGACATTACTCCCATGGAGGAAAGTGGGCATGGTGACTGTTGTATTCAATCCCCATGCAATTTCTGTGATTAATCAACACTTTGAACGTCCACAGATTAAAGAATGCCACCAGATGTGCATCGAAAACTACTACTGGTCTTCCAAGGGACGATCAAAGCGTAGACTGTTTGAGAATTTCTCCCATGGAAGAAAGTGCGGATGGTGACTGTTGAATTCAATCCCGATGCAATTTCTGTGTTTCATCAGCACTCTGATAGTCCACAGATTACAGAATGCATCCAGATGTGCTTCGGAAACTAACACTGGTCTTCCAGGTAACGATCAAAGCGTAGTCTGTTTGAGACATTACTAACTTGGAGGAAAGTGCGGATGGTGACTGTTGTATTCAATTCCGATGCAATTTCTTTGTTTCTACAACACTTTGAAGATCCACAGGTTACAGAATTCTTCCAGATGCGCATCGGAAACTACTTCTGGTCTTCCAGGGAACGATCAAAGAATAGACTGTTTGAGACATTACTCCAATGGAGAAAAGTGCGCATGGTGACTGTTGTATTGAATCCGGAGGCAATTTCTGTGTTTCATCATTACTTTGAAGTTCCACAGATTACAGATTGTCTCCAGATGTGCATCGATAACTACTACTGGTCTTCCAGGGAACGATCAAAACGTAGTCTGTTTGAGACATTACTCCCATGGAGGAAAGTGCGCATGGTGACTGTTGTATTCAATCCCCATGCAATTTCTGTGATTAATCAACACTTTGAACGTCCACAGATTAAAGAATGCCACCAGATGTGCATCGGAAACTACTACTGGTCTTCCCAGGGACGATCAAAGCGTAGACTGTTAGAGACATTACTCCCATGGAGGAAAGTGCGCATGGTGACTGCTGTATTCAATTCCGATGCAATTTCTGTGTTTCATCAACACTCCGATAGTCCACAGATTACAGAATGACTCCAGATGTGCATCGGAAACTACCACTGGTCTTCCAGGGACTATCAAAGCATAGACTGTTTGAGACATTACTGCCATGGAGTAAAGTGTGCATGGTGACTCTTGTATTTAATCCCGATACAATATCTGTGTTTCATTAACACTCTAATAGTCCACAGATTACAGATTGTCTCCAGATGTGCATCTGAAACTACTACTGGTCTTCCTGGGAACGATCAAAGCGTAGACTCTTTCAGACATTACTCCCATGAGGAAAAAGCGCATGGTGACTATTGTATTCAATCCCGATGCAATTTCTGTGTTTCATCAACAGTCTGATGGTCCACAGGTAACAGAATGCCTCCAGATGTGCATCGGAAACTACTACTGGTCTTCCAGGGATCGATCAAAGCGTAGCCTATATGAGCATTACTCACATGGAGGAAAGTGCGCATGGTGAATGTTGTACTCAATCCCGATGCATTTTCTGTGTTTCATCAACACTCTGATAGTCCATAGATTACAGAATGACTCCAGATGTGCATCGTAAACTACTACTGGTCTTCCTGGGAACGATCAAAGAGTAGTCTGTTTGAGACATTACAAACATGGAGGAAAGTGCGGTTGGTGACTGTTATATTGAATCCCGATGCAATTTCTGTGTTTCATCACCACTCTGATAGTCCACAGATTACAGCATGCCTCCAGATGTGCATCGGTAACTACTACTGATCTTCAAGGGAACGATCAAAGCGTAGACTGTTTGAGACATTCCTCCCATGGAGGAAAGTGCGCATGGTGACTCTTGTATTCAATCCCGATGCAATTTCTGTGTTTCATCAACACTCAGATAGTCCACAGATTACAGAATGCCTCCAGATGTGCATCGGAAACTACAACTGGTCTTCCAGGGAACGATCAAAGAATAGACTGTTTGAGACATTACTCCCATGGAGGAAAGTGCGGATGGTGACTGTTGTATTCAATCCCGATGCAATTTATGTGTTTCATCAACACTCTGATAGTCCACAGATTACAGAATGCCTCCAGATGGGAATCGGAAACTACTACTGGTCTTCCAGGGATCAATCAAAGCGTAGACTGTTTGAGAAAATAGTCCCATGGAGAAAAGTGCGCATGGTGACTGTTGTATTCGATTCCGATGCAATTTCTGTGTTTCATCAACAGTCTGATAGTCCACAGATTACAGAATGCATCCAGATGTGTATCGGAAACTACTACTGGTCTTCCAGGGAACGATCAAAGCGTAGACTGTTTGAGACATTACTCCCATGGAGGAAAGTGGGCATGGTGACTGTTGTATTCAATCCCCATGCAATTTCTGTGATTAATCAACACTTTGAACGTCCACAGATTAAAGAATGCCACCAGATGTGCATCGGAAACTACTACTGGTCTTCCAAGGGACGATCAAAGCGTAGACTGTTAGAGACATTACTCCCATGGAGGAAAGTGCGCATGGTGACTGCTGTATTCAATTCCGATGCAATTTCTGTGTTTCATCAACACTCTGATAGTCCACAGATTACAGAATGACTCCAGATGTGCATCGGAAACTACCACTGGTCTTCCAATGACGATCAAAGCATAGACTGTTTGAGACATTACTGCCATGGAGGAAAGTGTGCATGGTGACTGTTGTATTTAATCCCGATACAATATCTGTGTTTCATTAACACTCTAATAGTCCACAGATTACAGATTGTCTCCAGATGTGCATCTGAAACTACTACTGGTCTTTCTGGGAATGATCAAAGCGTAGACTTTTTCAGACATTACTCCCATGAGGAAAAAGCGCATGGTGACTATTGTATACAATCCCGATGGAATTTCTGTGTTTCATCAACAGTCTGATAGTCCACAGGTTACAGAATGCCTCCAGATGTGCATCGGAAACTACTACTGGTCTTCCAGGGATCGATCAAAGCGTAGCCTATATGAGCATTACTCACATGGAGGAAAGTGCGCATGGTGACTGTTGTACTCAATCCCGATGCATTTTCTGTGTTTCATCAACACTCTGATAGTCCATAGATTACAGAATGCCTCCAGATGTGCATCGTAAACTACTACTGGTCTTCCTGGGAACGATCAAAGCGGAGACTGACTGAGACATTACTCCCATGGGGGAAAGTGCGGATGGTGACTGTTGTATTCAATTCCGATGCAATTTCTTTGTTTCTACAACACTTTGAAGGTCCACAGGTTACAGAATTCCTCCAGATGCGCATCGGAAACTACTTCTGGTCTTCCAGGGAACGATCAAAAAATAGACTGTTTGAGACATTACTCCCATGGAGAAAAGTGCGCATGGTGACCGTTGTACTGAATCCCAAGGCAATTTCTGTGTTTCATCATTACTTTGAAGTTCCACAGATTACAGATTGTCTCCAGATGTGCATCGATAACTACTACTGGTCTTCCAGGGGACGATCAAAACGTATTCTGTTTGAGACATTACTAACATGGAGGAAAGTGCGGATGGTGACTGTTGTATTCAATTCCGATGCAATTTCTGTGTTTCTACAACACTTTGAAAGTCCACAGGTTACAGAATGCCTCCAGATGCGAAACGGAAACTACTTCGGGTCTTCCAGGGAACGATCAAAGAATAGACTGTTTGAAACATTACTCCCATGGAGGAAAGTGCGGATGGTGACTGTTGTATTCAATCCCGATGCAATTTATGTGTTTCATCAACAGTCTGATAGTCCACAGATTACAGAATGCATCCAGATGTGCATCGGAAACTACTACTGGACTTCTAGGGAACGATCAAATCGTAGACTGTTTGAGACATTACTCCCATGGAGGAAAGTGCGCATGGTGAATGTTGTATTTAATCCCGTTGCAATTTTAGTCTTTCATCAACACTCTGATAGTCCACAGACTACAGAATGCCTCCAGATGTCCATTATAAACTACTACTGGTCCTCCATGGAACGATCAAAGGGTAGACTGTTAGAAACATTACTCCCATGGAGGAAAGTGCGCATAGTGACTGTTGTATTCATCCCGATTCAATTTCTGTGTTTCATCAACACTTTGAATGTCCACAGATTACAGAATACCTCCAGATGTGCATCGGAAACTACTACTGATCTTCCAGGGAACGATCAAATCGTAGACTGTTTCAGACATCACTCCCATGGAGGAAAGTGCGCATGGTGACTCTTGTATTTAATCCCGATGCAATTTATGTGTTTCATCAACACTCTGATTGTCCGCAGATTACAGAATGCCTCCATATGTGCATCCGTAACTACTACTGGTCTTCCAGCGAACGATCAAAGCGCAGACTGTTGGAGACATTACTACCATAGAGGAAAGTGCACATGGTGACTGTTGTATTCAATCCCGAAGCAATTTCTGTGTTTCATCAACACTCTGATAGTCTACAGATTACAGAATGACTCTAGATGTGCATCGGAAACTACTACTGGTCTTCCAGGTAACGATCAAAGCGTACACTGCTTGAAACATTGTTCCCATGGAGGAAAGTGTGCATGGTGACTGTTGTATTCAATCCCGATGCAATTTCTGTGTTTCATTGACACTCTGATAGTCCACAGATTACAGAATGCCTCCAGATGTGCATCGGAAACTACTACTGGTTTTCCAGGGAACGATCAAAGCGTAGTCTGTTTGAGAATTACTAACATGGAGGAAAGTGCGCATGGTGACTGTTGTATTCAATCCCGATGCAATTACTGTGTTTCATCAACACTTTGAAGGTCCACAGATTACAGAAGGCCTCCAGATGTGCATCGGAAACTACCACTGGTCTTAAAGGGACGATCAAAGAATAGACTGTTTGAGACATTACTGCCATGGAGGAAAGTGTGCATGGTGACTGTTGTATTTAATCCCGATAAAATATCTGTGTTTCATTAACACTCTAATAGTCCACAGATTACAGATTGTCTCCAGATGTGCACCTGAAACTACTACTGGTCTTCCTGGGAACGATCAAAGCGTAGACTCTTTCAGACATTACTCCCATGAGGAAAAATCGCATGGTGACTATTGTATTCAATCCCGATGCAATTTCTGTGTTTCATCAACAGTCTGATAGTCCACAGATTACAGAATGCCACCAGATGTGCATCGGAAACTACTACTGGTCTTCCAGGGATCGATCAAAGCGTAGCCTATATGAGCATTACTCACATGGAGGAAAGTGCGCATGGTGACTGTTGTACTCAATCCCGATGCATTTTCCGTGTTTCATCAACACTCTGATAGTCCATAGATTACAGAATGCCCCCAGATGTGCATCGGAAACTACTACTGGTCTTCCTGGGAACGTGGGAACGATCAAAACGGAGACTGTCTGAGACAATACTCCCATGGAGGAAAGTGCGCATGGTGACTGTTGTAATCAATCCTAATGCAATATCTGTGTTTCATCAACACTCTGATAGTCCACCGGTTACAGAATGCCTCCAGATGCGCATAGGAAACTACTTCTGGTCTTCCAGGGTACGATCAAATAATAGACTGTTTGAGACATTACTCCCATGGAGGAAAGTGAGCATGGTGCCTGTTGCATTCAATCCCGATGCCATTTCTGTGTTTCATCAACAGTCTGATAGTCCACAGATTACAGAATGCCTCCAGATGTGCATCGTAAACTACTACTGGTCTTCCAGCGAACGATCAAAGCGTAGACTGTTTGAGACATTACTCCCATGGAGGAAAGTGCGCATGGTGACTGTTGTATTCAATCCCTATGCAGTTTGTGTGTTTCATCAACACTCTGACAGTCCACAGATTACAGGTTGTCTCCAGATGTGCATCGGAAACTACTACTGGTCTTCGAGGGAACGATCAAAACGTAGTCTGTTTGAGACATTACTAACGTGGAGGAAAGTGCGGATAGTGACTGTTGTATTCAATTCCGATGCAATTTCTGTGTTTCTACAACACTTTGAAAGTCCACAGGTTACAGAATGCCTCCAGATGCGCATCGGAAACTACTTCTGGTCTTCCAGGGAACGATCAAAGAATAGACTGTTTGAGACATTACTCCCATGGAGGAAAGTGCGCATGGTGACTGTTGTATTAAATCCCGATGCAATTTATGTGTTTCATCAACACTCTGATAGTCCACAGATTACAGAATGCCTCCAGATGGGAATCGGAAACTGCTACTGGTCTTCCAGGGATCGATCAAAGCGTAGACTGTTTGAGAAATTACTCCCATGGAGAAAAGTGCGCATGGTGACTGTTGTATTCGATTCCGATGCAATTTATGTGTTTCATCAACACTCTGATAGTCCACAGATTACAGAATGCCTCCAGATGTCCATTGGAAACTACTACTGGTCCTCCATGGAACGATCAAAGGGTAGACTGTTAGAAACATTACTCCCATGGAGGAAAGTGCGCATAGTGACTGTTGTATTCATCCCGATTCAATTTCTGTGTTTCATCAACACTTTGAAGGTCCACAGATTACAGAATGCCTACAGATGTGCATCGGAAACTACTACTGGTCTTCCTCGGAACGATCAAATCGTAGACTGTTTCAGACATCACTCCCATGGAGGAAAGTGCGCATGGTGACTCTTGTATTCAATCCCGATGCAATTTATGTGTTTCATCAACACTCTGATTGTCCACAGATTACAGAATGCCTCCATATGTGCATCCGTAACTACTACTGGTCTTCCAGCGAACGATCAAAGCGCAGACTGTTGGAGACATTACTACCATAGAGGAAAGTGCACATGGTGACTGTTGTATTCAATCCCGAGGCAATTTCTGTGTTTCATCAACAATCTGATAGTCCACAGATTACAGAAAGGATCCAGATGTGCATCGGAAACTACCACTGGTCTTCCAGGGACGATCAAAGCATAGACTGTTTGAGACATTACTGCAATGGAGGAAAGTTTGCATGGTGACTGTTGTATTTAATCCCGATACAATATCTGTGTTTCATTAACACTCTAATAGTCCACAGATTACAGATTGTCTCCAGATGTGCATCTGAAACTACTACTGGTCTTCCTGGGAACGATCAAAGCGTAGACTCTTTCAGACATTACTCCCATGAGGAAAAATCGCATGGTGACTATTGTATTCAATCCCGATGCAATTTCTGTGTTTCATCAACAGTCTGATAGTCCACAGATTACAGAATGCCTCCAGATGTGCATCGGAAACTACTACTGGTCTTCCAGGGATCAATCAAAGCGTAGCCTATATGAGCATTACTCACATGGAGGAAAGTGCGCATGGTGACTGTTGTACTCAATCCCGTTGCATCTTTGTTTCATCAACACTCTGATAGTCCATAGATTACAGAATGCCCCCAGATGTGCATCGGAAACTACTACTGGTCTTCCTGGGAACGTGGGAACGATCAAAACGGAGACTGTCTGAGACAATACTCCCATGGAGGAAAGTGCGCATGGTGACTGTTGTAATCAATCCCGATGCAATATCTGTGTTTCATCAACACTCTGATAGTCCACCGGTTACAGAATGCCTCCAGATGCGCATAGGAAACTACTTCTGGTCTTCCAGGGAACGATCAAAGCGTAGACTGTTTGAGACACACCTCCCGTTGAGGAAAGTGCACATGGTGACTGTTGTATTCAATCCCGATGCAATTACTGTGTTTCATCAACACTCTGATAGTCCACAGATTACACAATGCCTCCATATGTGCATCGGTAACTACTACTGGTCTTCCAGCGAACGATCAAAGCGTAGACTGTTTGAGACATTACTACCACAGAGGAAAGTGCGCATGGAGACTGTTGTATTCAATCCTGATTCAATTTCTGTGTTTCATCTACACACTGATAGTCCACAGATTACAGAATGCCTCCATATGTGCATCGGAAACTACTACTGGTCTTCCAGGGATCGATCAAAGCGTAGCCTATATGAGCATTACTCAAATGGAGGAAAGTGCGCATTGTGACTGATGTATTTAATCCCGATGCACTTTCTGTGTTTCATCAACACTCTGATAGGCCATAGATTACAGAATGCCTCCTGATGTGCATCGGAAACTACCTACTGGTCTTCCTGGGAAAGATCAAAGCGGAGACTGTCTGAGACAATACTCCCATGGAGGAAAGTGCGCATGGTGACTGTTGTAATCAATCCCGATGCAATTTCTGTGTTTCATCAACACTCTGATAATCCACCGGTTACAGAATGCCTCCAGATGCGCATAGGAAACTACTTCTGGTCTTACAGGGTACGATCAAATAATAGACTGTTTGAGACATTACTCCCATGGAGGAAAGTGAGCATGGTGCCTGTTGCATTCAATCCCGATGCAATTTCTGTGTTTCATCAACAGTCTGATAGTCCACAGATTACAGAATGCCTCCAGATGTGCATCGGAAACTACTACTGGTCTTCCAGGTAACGATCAAAGCGTAGACTGTTTCAGACATTACTCCCATGGAGGAAAGTGGGCATGGTGACTGTTGTATTCAATCCCCATGCAGTTTCTGTGATTAATAAATACTTTGAACGTCCACAGATTAAAGAATGCCACCAGATGTGCATCGGAAACTACTACTGGTCTTCCAAGGAACGATAAAAGCGTAGCCTGTTTCAGAAAAACTCCCATGGAGGAAAGTGCGGATGTTGACTGTTGCATTCAATCCCGATGCAATTTCAGTGTTTCATCAGCACTCTGATAGTCCACAGATTACTGAATGCCTCCAGATGTACATCGGAAATTACTACTGGTCCTCCAGGAAACGATCAAAGGGTAGACTGTTTGAGACAATACTCCCTTGGAGGAAAGTGCGGATGGTGACTGTTGTATTGAACCCCAATGCAATTTCTGAGTTTCATCAACACTCTGATAGTCCACAGAATACAGAATGCCACCAGATGTGCATCGGAAACTACTACTGGTCTTCCAGGGAACGATCAAAGCGTAGACTGTTTGAGACATACCTCCCGTTGAGGAAAGTGCGCATGGTGACTGTTGTATTCAATCCCGATGCAATTACTGTGTTTCATCAACACTCTGATACTCCACAGATTACAGAATGCCTCCAGATGTGCATCGGAAACTTCTACTGGTCCTCCAGGGAACGATCAAAGCGTAGATTGTTTGAGACATTACTTTTAAGGAGGAATGTGCGCAAGGTGACTGTTGTATTCAATCCCGATGCAATTTCTGTGTTTCATCAACACTCTGATAGTCCACAGATTACAGAATTCCTCCAGATGTGCCTCGGAAACTACTTCTGGTCTTCCAAGGGACGATCAAAGCGTAGACTGTTTGAGAATTTCTCCCATGGAAGAAAGTGCGGATGGTGACTGTTGAATTCAATCCCGATGCAATTTCTGTGTTTCATCAGCACTCTGATAGTCCACAGATTACAGAATGCATCCAGATGTGCTTCTGAAACTAACACTGGTCTTCCAGGGAACGATCAAAGCGTAGTCTGTTTGAGACATTACTAACGTTTAGGAAAGTGCGGATGGTGACTGTTGTTTTCAATTCCGATGCAATTTCTGTGTTTATACAATAGTTTGAAAGTCCACAGGTTACAGAATGCCTCCAGATGCGCATCGGAAACTACTTCTGGTCTTCCAGGGAACGATCAAAGAATAGACTGTTTGAGACATTACTCCCATGGAGGAAAGTGCGCATGGTGACTGTTGTAATCAATCCCAATGCAATTTATGTGTTTCATTAACACTCTGATAGTCCACAGATTACAGAATGCCCCAGATGGGAATCGGAAACTACTGCTGGTCTTCCAGGGATGAATCAAAGCGTAGACTGTTTGAGAAATTACTCCCATGGAGAAAAGTGCGCATGGTGACTGTTGTATTCGATTCCGATGCAATTTCTGTGTTTCATCAACAGTCTGATAGTCCACAGATTACAGAATGCATCCAGATGTGCATCGGAAACTACTACTGGACTTCTAGGGAACGATCAAATCGTAGACTGTTTGAGACATTACTCCCATGGAGGAAAGTGCGCATGGTGAATGTTGTATTCAATCCCGTTGCAATTTTAGTCTTTCATCAACACTCTGATAGTCCACAGATTACAGAATGCCTCCAGATGTCCATTGGAAACTACTACTGGTCCTCCATGGAACGATCAAAGGGTAGACTGTTAGAAACATTACTCCCATAGAGGAAAGTGCGCATAGTGACTGTTGTATTCATCCCGATTCAATTTCTGTGTTTCATCAACACTTTGAAGGTCCACAGATTACAGAATGCCTCCAGATGTGCATCGGAAACTACTACTGGTCTTCCAGGGAACGATCAAATCGTAGACTGTTTCAGACATCACTCCCATGGAGGAAAGTGCGCATGGTGACTCTTGTATTCAATCCCGATGCAATTTATGTGTTTCATCAACACTCTGATTGTCCACAGATTACAGAATGCCTCCATATGTGCATCCGTAACTACTACTGGTCTTCCAGCGAACGATCAAAGCGCAGACTGTCTGAGACATTACTAACATAGAGCGAAGTGCACATGGTGACTGTTGTATTCAATCCCGAGGCAATTTCTGTGTTTCATCAACACTCTGATTGTCCACAGATTACAGAATGACTCTAGATGTGCATCGGAAACTACTACTGGTCTTCCAGGTAACGATCAAAGCGTAGACTGTTTGAAACATTGTTCCCATGGAGGAAAGTGCGCATGGTGACTGTTGTATTCAATCCCGATGCAATTTCTGTGTTTCATCAACACTCAGATAGTCCACAGATTACAGCATGCCTCCAGATGTGCATCGGAAATTAGTACTGGTCTTCCTGGGAAGGATCAAAGCGTAGACTGTTTGAATCATTACACCCATGGAGGAATGTGCGCATGGTGACTGTTGTATTCAATCCCAATGCAAATTTAGTGTTTCATCAACACTCTGATAGTTCACAGATTACAGAATGCCTCCAAATGTGCATCGGAAACTACTACTGGTCTTCCAGGGAACGATCAAAGCGTAGACTGTTTGAGACATTACTCCCATGGAGGAAAGTGCTAATGTTGACTGTTGCATTCAATTCCGATGCAATTTCTGTGTTTCATCAGCACTCTGATAGTCCACAGATTACAGAATGCCTACAGATGTGCATCGCAAACTACTACTGTTCTTCCAGGGAACGATCAAAGCGTAGACTGTTAGAGACATTACACCCATTGAGGAAAGTGCGCGTGGTGACTGTTGCATTCAATCCCGATGCAATTTCTGTGTTTCATCAACACCCTGAATGTCCACAGATTACAGATTGTCTCCAGATGTACATCGGAAACTACTACTGGTCTACCTGGGAGCTATCAAAACCGTAGACTGTTTCAGGCATTACTCCCATGGAGGAAAGTGGGCATGGTGACTGATGTATTCAATCACGATGCAATTTCTGTGTTTCATCAACACTCTGATAGTCCACAGATTACAGAATGCCTCCAGATGTGCATCGGAAACTACTACTCGTCTTCCAGGATACGATCAAAGCGTAGACTCTTTGAGACGTTACTAACATGGAGGAAAGTGCGGATGGTGATTGTTGTATTCAACCCCGATGCAATTTCTGTGTTTCATCAACACTTTGAAGGTCCACAGATTACAGAATGCCACCAGATGTGCATCAGAAACTACTACTTGTCTTCCAGGGAACGATCAAAGCGTAGCCTGATTGAGAATTACTCCCATGGAGGAAAGTGCGGATGGTGACTGTTGTATTCACTCCAGATGGAATTTCTGTGTTTCATCAACACTTTGAAGGTCCACAGATTACAGAATGCCTCCAGGTGTCCATGGGAAACTACTACTGGTCTTCCAGGGAACGATCAAACCGTAGACTTTTTCAGACATTACTCCCATGGAGGAAAGTGCGCATGGTGACAGTTGTATTCAATCCCGAAGCAATTTCTGTGATTCATCGAGACTTTGAAGGTCCACAGATTACAGAATGCCTCCAGATGTGCATCGGAAAGTACTACTGATCTTCCAGGGAACGATCAAATCGTAGACTGTTTGAGAATTACTCCCATGGAGGAAAGTGCGAATGGTGACTGTTGTATTCAATCCCGATGCAATTTCTGTGTTTCATCAACACTCTGATAGTCCACAGATTACAGAATGCCTCCAGATGTGCATCGGAAACTACTACTCGTCTTCCAGGATACGATCAAAGCGTAGACTCTTTGAGACATTACTAACATGGAGGAAAGTGCGGATGGTGATTGTTGTATTCAACCCCGATGCAATTTCTGTGTTTCATCAACACTTTGAAGGTCCACAGATTACAGAATGCCTCCAGGTTTGCATGGGAAACTACTACTGGTCTTCCAGGGAACCATCAAAGCGTAGTCTGTTTGAGAATTACTAACATGGAGGAAGTGCGCATGGTGACTGTTGTATTCAACCCCGATGCAATTACTGTGTTTCATCAACACTTTGAAGGTCCACAGATTACAGAATGCCTCCAGATGTGCATCGGAAACTACTTCTGGTCTACCAGAGAACGATCAAAGAATAGACTGTTCAAGACATTACTCCCAAGGAGGGAAGTGCGCATGGTGCCTGTTGTATTCAATCCCGATGCAATTTCTGTGTTTCATCAACAGTCTGATAGTCCACAGATTACAGAATGCCTCCAGATGTGCATCGGTAACTACTACTGGTCTTCCAGGGAACGATCAAAACGTAGTCTGTTTGAGAATTACTAACATGGAGGAAAGTGCGCATGGTGACTGTTGTATTCAATCCCGATGCAATTACTGTGTTTCATCAACACTTTGAAGGTCCACAGATTACAGAATGCCTCCAGATGTGCATCGGAAACTACTTCTGGTCTACCAGGGAACGATCAAAGAATAGACTGTTTAAGACATTACTGCCAAGGAGGAAAGTGCGCATGGTGCCTGTTGTATTCAATCCCGATGCAATTTCTGTGTTTCATCAACACTCTGATAGTCCACAGATTACAGATTGTCTATAGATGTGCATCAGAAACTACTACTGGTCTTCAAGGGAACGATCAAAGCGTAGACTGTTTGAGACATTCCTCCCATGGAGGAAAGTGCGCATGGTGACTGTTGTACTCAATCCCGATGAAATTTCTGTGTTTCATCAACACTCTGATAGTCCGCAGATTAAAGAATGCCTCCGGATGTGCATCGTAAACTACTACAGGTCTTCCAGGGAACGATCAATGCGTAGACTCTTTGAGACATTACTCCCATGGAGGAAAGTGCGCATGGTGACCGTTGTATTCAATCCCGAAGCAATTTCTGTGATTCATCGAGACTTTGAAGGTCCACAGATTACAGAATGCCTCCAGATGTGCATCGGAAAGTACTACTGATCTTCCAGGGAGTGATCAAATCGTAGACTGTTTGAGAATTACTCCCATGGAGGAAAGTGCGAATGGTGACTGTTGTATTCAATCCCGATGCAATTTCTGTGTTTCATCAACACTCTGATAGTCCACAGATTACAGAATGCCTCCAGATGTGCATCGGAAACTACTACTCGTCTTCCAGGATACGATCAAAGCGTAGACTCTTTGAGACATTACTAACATGGAGGAAAGTGCGGATGGTGATTGTTGTATTCAACCCCGATGCAATTTCTGTGTTTCATCAACACTTTGAAGGTCCACAGATTACAGAATGCCTCCAGGTTTGCATGGGAAACTACTACTGGTCTTCCAGGGAACGATCAAAGCGTAGTCTGTTTGAGAATTACTAACATGGAGGAAGTGCGCATGGTGACTGTTGTATTCAACCCCGATGCAATTACTGTGTTTCATCAACACTTTGAAGGTCCACAGATTACAGAATGCCTCCAGATGTGCATCGGAAACTACTTCTGGTCTACCAGAGAACGATCAAAGAATAGACTGTTCAAGACATTACTCCCAAGGAGGGAAGTGCGCATGGTGCCTGTTGTATTCAATCCCGATGCAATTTCTGTGTTTCATCAACAGTCTGATAGTCCACAGATTACAGAATGCCTCCAGATGAGCATCGGTAACTACTACTGGTCTTCCAGGGAACGATCAAAACGTAGTCTGTTTGAGAATTACTAACATGGAGGAAAGTGCGCATGGTGACTGTTGTATTCAATCCCGATGCAATTACTGTGTTTCATCAACACTTTGAAGGTCCACAGATTACAGAATGCCTCCAGATGTGCATCGGAAACTACTTCTGGTCTACCAGGGAACGATCAAAGAATAGACTGTTTAAGACATTACTGCCAAGGAGGGAAGTGCGCATGGTGCCTGTTGTATTCAATCCCGATGCAATTTCTGTGTTTCATCAACACTCTGATAGTCCACAGATTACAGATTGTCTATAGATGTGCATCAGAAACTACTACTGGTCTTCAAGGGAACGATCAAAGCGTAGACTGTTTGAGACATTCCTCCCATGGAGGAAAGTGCGCGTGGTGACTGTTGTATTCAATCCCGATGCAATTTCTGTGTTTCATCAACACTCTGATAGTCCACAGATTACAGATTGCCTCCAGATGTACATCGGAAAATACTACTGGTCTTCCTGGGAGCGATGAAAGCGTAGACTGTTTCAGACACTACTCCAATGGAGGAAAGTGCGCATGGTGACTGTTGTATTCAATCCCGAGGCAATTTCTGCGATTCATCAACACTTTGAAGGTCCACAGATTACAGAATGCCACCAGATGTGCATCGGAAACTACTGCTGGTCTTCCAGGGAACGGTCAAAGCGTAGCCTAATTGAGAATTACTCCCATGGAGAAAAGTGCGGATGGTGACTGTTGTATTCGCTCCAGATGCAATTTCTGTGTTTCATCATTACTTTGAAGTTCCACAGATTACAGATTGTCTCCAGATGTGCATCGATAACTACTACTGGTCTTCCAGGGAACAATCAAAACGTAGACTGTTTGAGAATTACTCCCATGGAGGAAAGTGCGCATGGTGACAGCTGTATTCAATCCCGATGCAATTTATGTGTTTCATCAACACTCTGATAGTCCACAGATTACAGAATGCCTCCAGATGTGCATCTGAAACTACTACTGGTCCTCCTGGGAACGATCAAAGCGTAGACTGTTTCAGACATTACTCCCATGGAGGAAAAAGAGCATGGTGACTATTGTATTCAATCCCGATGCTATTTCTGTGTTTCATCAACAGTCTGATAGTCCACAGATTACAGAATGCCTCCAGATGTGCATCGGAAACTACTACTGGTCTTCCAGGGAACGATCAAAGCGTAGCCTATATGAGCATTACTCACATGGAGGAAAGTGCGCATGGTGACTGTTGTACTCAATCCCGATGCATTTTCTTTGATTCATCAATACTCTGATAGTCCATAGATTACAGAATGCCTCCAGATGTGCATCGGAAACTGCTTCTGGTCTTCCAGGGAACGATCAAATAATAGACTGTTTGAGACATTACTCCCATGGAGGATTGTGAGCATGGTGCCTGTTGTATTCAATTCCGATGCAATTTCTGTGTTTCTACAACACTTTGAAAGTCCACAGGTTACAGAATGCCTCCAGATGCGCATCGGAAACTACTTCTGGTCTTCCAGGGAACGATCAAAGAATAGACTGTTTGAGACATTACTACCATGGAGGAAAGTGCGCATGGTGTCTGTTGTATTCAATCCCGATGCAATTTCTGTGTTTTTATCAACAGTCTGATAGTCCACAGATTACAGAATGCCTCCAGAAGTGCATCGAAAACTACTACTTGTTTTCCAGGGAATGATCAAAGCGTAGACTGTTAGAGACATTACTCCCATTGAGGGAAGTGCGCATGGTGACTGTAGTATTCAATCCCGATGCAATTTCTGTGTTTCTACAACACTTTGAAAGTCCACAGGTTACAGAATGCCTCCATATGCGCCTCGGAAACTACTTCTGGTCTTCCAGGGAACGATCAAAGAATAGGCTGTTTTGGACATTACTCCCATGGAGAAAAGTGCGCATGGTGACTGTTGTATTGAATCCCGAGGCAATTTCTGTGTTTCATCATTACTTTGAAGTTCCACAGATTGCAGATTGTCTCCAGATGTGCATCGATATCTACTACTGGTCTTCCAGGGTACGATCAAAACGTAGACTGTTTGAGAATTCCTCCCATGGAGGAAAGTGCGCATGGTGACAGCTGTATTCAATCCCGATGCAATTTATGTGTTTCATCAACACTCTGATAGTCCACAGATTACAGAATGCCTCCAGATGGGAACTGGAAACTACTACTGGTCTTCCAGGGATCGATCAAAGCGTAGACTGTTTGAGAAATTACTCCCATGGAGAAAAGTGCGCATGGTGACTGTTGTATTCAATTCCGATGCATTTTCTGTGTTTCATCAACAGTCTGATAGTCCACAGATTACAGAATGCCTCCAGATGTGCATCGGAAACTACTACTGGACTTCTAGGGAACGATCAAATCGTAGACTGTTTGAGACATTACTCCCATGGAGGAAAGTGCGCATGGTGAATGTTGTATTCAATCCCGTTGCAATTTTAGTCTTTCATCAACACTCTGATAGTCCACACATTACAGAATGCCTCCAGATGTCAATTGGAAACTACTACTGGTCCTCCATGGAACGATCAAAGGGTAGACTATTAGAAACATTACTCCCATGGAGGAAAGTGCGCATAGTGACTGTTGTATTCAATCCCGATGCAATTTCTGTGTTTCATCAACAGTCTGATTGTCCACAGATTACAGAATGCCTCCAGATGTACATCGGAAATTACTACTGGTCCTCCAGGGAACGATCAAAGGGTAGACTGTTTGAGACAATACTCCCATGGAGGAAAGTGCGGATGGTGACTGTTGTATTCAACCCCAATGCAATTTCTGAGTTTCATCAACACTCTGATAGTCCACAGAATACAGAATGCCACCAGATGTGCATCGGAAACTACTACTTGTCTTCCAGGGAACGATCAAAGCGTAGACAGTTTGAGACATACCTCCCGTTGAGGAAAGTGCGCATGGTGACTGTTGTATTCAATCCCGATGCAATTACTGTGTTTCATCAACACTCTGATACTCCACAGATTACAGAATGCCTCCAGATGTGCATCGGAAACTTCTACTGGTCCTCCAGGGAACGATCAAAGCGTAGATTGTTTGAGACATAACTTTTATGGAGGAATGTGCGCATGGTGACTGTTGTATTCAATCCCGATGCAATTTCTGTGTTTCATCAACACTCTGATAGTCCACAGATTACAGAATGCCTCCAGATGTGCATCGGAAACTACTACTGGTCTTCCAAGGGACGATCAAAACGTAGACTGTTTGAGAACTTCTCCCATGGAAGAAAGTGCGGATGGTGACTGTTGAATTCAATCCCGATGCAATTTCTGTGTTTCATCAGCACTCTGATAGTCCACAGATTACAGAATGCATCCAGATGTGCTTCGGAAACTAACACTGGTCTTCCAGGGAACGATCAAAGCGTAGTCTGTTTGAGACATTACTAACGTTTAGGAAAGTGCGAATGGTGACTGTTGTATTAAATTCCGATGCAATTTCTGTGTTTCTACAACACTTTGAAAGTCCACAGGTTACAGAATGCCTCCAGATGCGGATCGGAAGCTACTTCTGGTCTTCCAGGAAACGATCAAAGCGTAGACTGTTTGAGACATTACTCCCATGGAGGAAAGTGCGCATGTTGTCTGTTGTATTCGATTCCGATGCAATTTCTGTGTTTCTACAACACATTGAAAGTCCACAGGTTACAGAATGCCTCCAGATGCGCATCGGAAACTACTTCTGGTCTTCCAGGGAACGATCAAAGAATAGACTGTTTAAGACATTACTCCCATGGAGAAAAGTGCGCATGGTGACTGTTGTATTGAATCCCGAGGCACTTTCTGTGTTTCATCATTACTTTGAAGTTCCACAGATTACAGATTGTCTCCAGATGTGCATCGATAACTACTACTGGTCTTCCAGGGAACGATCAAAACGTAGTCTGTTTGAGAGATTACTAACGTGGAGAAAAGTGCGGATGGTGACAGTTGTATTCAATTCCGATGCAATTTCTGTGTTTCTACAACAGTTTGAAAGTCCACAGGTTACAGAATGCCTCCAGATGCGCATCGGAAACTACTTCTGGTCTTCCAGAGATCGATCAAATCGTAGACTGTTTGAGAAATTACTCCCATGGAGAAAAGTGCGCATGGTGACTGTTGTATTCAATTCCAAAGCAATTTCTGTGTTTCATCAACAGTCTGATAGTCCACAGATTACAGAATGCATCCAGATGTGCATCGGAAACTACTACTGGACTTCTAGGGAACGATCAAATCGTAGACTGTTTGAGACATTACTCCCATAAAGGAAAGTGCGCATGGTGAATGTTGTGTTCAATCCCGTTGCAATTTTAGTCTTTCATCAACACTCTGATAGTCCACAGATTACAGAATGCCTCCAGATGTCCATTGGAAACTACTACTGGTCCTCCATGGAACGATCAAAGGGTAGACTGTTAGAAACATTACTCCATTAGAGGAAAGTGCGCATAGTGACTGTTGTATTCATCCCGATTCAATTTCTGTGTTTCATCAACACTTTGAAGGTCCACAGATTACAGAATGCCTCCAGATGTGCATCGGAAACTACTACTGGTCTTCCAGGGAACGATCAAATCGTAGACTGTTTCAGACATCACTCCCATGGTTGAAAGTGCGCATGGTGACTCTTGTATTCAATCCCGATGCAATTTATGTGTTTCATCAACACTCTGATTGTTCACAGATTACAGAATGCCTCCATATGTGCATCCGTAACTACTACTGGTCTTCCAGGGAACGATCAAAGCGTAGACAGTTTGAGACATTACTCCCGTGGACGAAACTGCGTATGGTGACTGTTGTATTAAGTCCCGATGCAATTTCTGTGTTTCATCAACACTCTGATACTCCACAGATTACTGAATGCCTCCAGATGTACATCGGAAATTACTACTGGTCCTCCAGGGAACGATCAAAGGGTAGACAGTTTGAGAGAATACTCCCATGGAGGAAAGTGCTTATGGTGACTGTTGTATTCAATCCCGATGCAATTTCTGTGATTCATCAACACTCTGATAGTCCACAGATTACAGAATGCCTCCAGATGTGCATCGGAAATTACTACTGGTCTTCCAAGGGACGATCAAAACGTAGACTGTTTGAGAATTTCTCCCATGGAAGAAAGTGCGGATGGTGACTGTTGAATTCAATCCCGATGCAATTTCTGTGTTTCATCAGCACTCAGATAGTCCACAGATTACAGAATGCATCCAGATGTGCTTCGGAAACTAACACTGGTCTTCCAGGGAACGATCAAAGCGTAGTCTGTTTGAGACAATACTAACGTTTAGGAAAGTGCGGATGGTGACTGTTGTATTCAATTCCGATGCAATTTCTGTGTTTCTACAACACTTTGAAAGTCCACAGGTTACAGAATGCCTCCAGATGCGGATCGGAAACTACTTCTGGTCTTCCAGGAAACGATCAAAGCGTAGACTGTTTGAGACATTACTCCCATGGAGGAAAGTGCGCATGTTGTCTGTTGTATTCAATCCCGATGCAATTTCTGTGTTTCTACAACACATTGAAAGTCCACAGGTTACAGAATGCCTCCAGAAGTCCATTGGAAACTACTACTGGTCCTCCATGGAACGATCAAAGGGTAGACTGTTAGAAACATTACTCCATTAGAGGAAAGTGCGCATAGTGACTGTTGTATTCATCCCGATTCAATTTCTGTGTTTCATCAACACTTTGAAGGTCCACAGATTACAGAATGCCTCCAGATGTGCATCGGAAACTACTACTGGTCTTCCAGGGACGATCAAATCGTAGACTGTTTCAGACATCACTCCCATGGTTGAAAGTGCGCATGGTGACTCTTGTATTCAATGCCGATGCAATTTATGTGTTTCATCAACACTCTGATTGTTCACAGATTACAGAATGCCTCCATATGTGCATCCGTAACTACTACTGGTCTTCCAGCGAACGATCAAAACGCAGACTGTTTGAGACATTACTACCATAGAGGAAAGTGCACATGGTGACTGTTGTATTCAATCCCGAGGCAATTTCTGTGTTTCATCAACACTCCGATTGTCCACAGATTACAGAATGACTCCAGATGTGCATCGGAAACTACTACTGGTCTTCCAGGTAACGATCAAAGCGTAGACTGTTTGAAACATTGTTCCCATGGAGGAAAGTGCGCATGGTGACTGTTGTATTCAATCCCGATGCAATTTCTGTGTTTCATCAACACTCAGATAGTGCACAGATTACAGCATGCCTCCAGATGTTAATCGGAAACTACTACTGGTTTTCCTGGGAACGATCAAAGCGCAGACTGTTTGAATCATTACACCCATGGAGGAAAGTGCGCATGGTGACTGTTGTATTCAATCCCGATGCAATTTCTGTGTTTCATCAACACCCTGAAAGTCCACAGATTACAGAATGTCTCCAGATGTTCATCGGAAACTACTACTGGTCTACCTGGGAGGTATCAAAGCGTAGACTGTTTTAGACATTACTCCCATGGAGGAAAATGGGCATGGTGACTGTTGTATTCAATCACGATGCAATTTCTGTGTTTCATCAACACTCTGATAGTCCACAGATTACAGAATGCCACCAGATGTGCATCAGAAACTACTACTTGTCTTCCAGGGAACGATCAAAGCGTAGCCTGATTGAGAATTACTCCCATGGAGGAAAGTGCGGATGGTGACTGTTGTATTCACTCCAGATGGAATTTCTGTGTTTCATCAACACTTTGAAGGTCCACATATTACAGAATGCCTCCAGGTGTGCATGGGAAACTACTACTCGTCTTCCAGGGAACGATCAAAGCGTAGACTTTTTCAGACATTACTCCCATGGAGGAAAGTGCGCATGGTGACAGTTGTATTCAATCCCGAAGCAATTTCTGTGATTCATCGAGACTTTGAAGGTCCACAGATTACAGAATGCCTCCAGATGTGCATCGGAAAGTACTACTGATCTTCCAGGGAACGATCAAATCGTACACTGTTTGAGAATTACTCCCATGGAGGAAAGTGCGAATGGTGACTGTTGTATTCAATCCCGATGCAATTTCTTTGTTTCATCAACACTCTGATAGTCCACAGATTACAGAATACCTCCAGATGTGCATCGGAAACTACTACTCGTCTTCCAGGATACGATCAAAGCGTAGACTCTTTGAGACATTACTAACATGGAGGAAAGTGCGGATGGTTATTGTTGTATTCAACCCCGATGCAATTTCTGTGTTTCATCAACACTTTGAAGGTTTACAGATTACAGAATGCCTCCAGGTTTGCGTGGGAAACTACTACTGGTCTTCCAGGGAACGATCAAAGCGTAGACTATTTCAGACATTACTCCCATGGAGGAAAGTGTGCATGGTGCCTGTTGTATTCAATCCCGATGCAATTTCTGTGTTTCATCAACAGTCTGATAATCCACAGGTTACAGAATGCCCCCAGATGTGCATCAGAAACTACTACTGGTCTTCAAGGGAACGATCAAAGCGTAGAATGTTTGAGACTTTCCTCCCATGGAGAAAGTGCGCATGGTGACTGTTGTATTCCATCCCGATGCAATTTCTGTGTTTCATCAACACTCTGATAGTCCACAGATTACAGAATGCCTCCAGATGTGCATGGGTAACTACTACTGGTCTTCCAGGGAACGATCAAAACGTAGTCTGTTTGAGAATTACTAACATGGAGGAAGTGCGCATGCTGACTGTTGTATTCAATCCCCATGCAATTACTGTGTTTCATCTACACTTTGAAGGTCCACAGATTACAGAATGCCTCCAGATGTGCATCGGAAACTACTTCTGGTCTACCAGGGAACGATCAAAGAATAGACTGTTCAAGACATTACTCCCAAGGAGGAAAGTGCGCATGGTGCCTGTTGTATTCAATCCCGATGCAATTTCTGTGTTTCATCAACAGTCTGATAGTCCACAGATTACAGAATGAATCCAGATGTGCATCGGTAACTACTACTGGTCTTCCAGGGAACGATCAAAACGTAGTCTGTTTGAGAATTACTAACATGGAGGAAAGTGCGCATGGTGACTGTTGTATTCAATCCCGATGCAATTACTGTGTTTCATCAACACTTTGAAGGTCCACAGATTACAGAATGCCTCCAGATGTGCATCGGAAACTACTTCTGGTCTACCAGGGAACGATCAAAGAATAGACTGTTTAAGACATTACTGCCAAGGAGGAAAGTGCGCATGGTGCCTGTGGTATTCAATCCCGATGCAATTTCTGTGTTTCATCAACACTCTGATAGTCCACAGATTACAGATTGTCTATAGATGAGCATCGGAAACTACTACTGGTCTTCAAGGGAACGATCAAAGCGTAGACTCTTTGAGACATTACTCCCATGGAGGAAAGTGCGCATGGTGACTGTTGTATTCAATCCCGATGCAATTTCTGTGTTTCATCAACACTCTGATAGTCCACAGATTACAGATTGTCTCCAGATGTGCATCGGAAACTACTACTGGTCTTCCAGGGAACGATCAAAGCGTAGACTGTTTCAGACATTACTCTCATGGAGATAAGTGCGCATGGTGACTGTTGTATTCAGTCCCGATGCAACTTCTGTGTTTCATCAGCACTCTGATAGTCCACGGATTACAGAATGCCTACAGATGTGCATCGGAAACCACTTCTGGTCTTCCAGTGAACGATCAAAGCGTAGACTGTTAGAGACATTACTCCCATGGAGGAAAGTGCGCGTGGTGACTGTTGTATTCAATCCCGAAGCAATTTCTGTGTTTCATCAACACTCTGATAGTCCACAGATTACAGATTGTCTCCAGATGTACATCGGAAAATACTACTGGTCTTCCTGGGAGCGATCAAAGCGTAGACTGTTTCAGACATTACTCCAATGGAGGGAAGTGCGCATGGTGACTGTTGTATTCAATCCCGAGGCAATTTCTGTGATTCATCAACACTTTGAAGGTCCACAGATTACAGAACGCCACCAGATGTGCATCGGAAACTACTGCTGGTCATCCAGGGAACGATCAAAGCGTAGCCTGTTTGAGAATTACTCCCATGGAGGAAAGTGCGGATGGTGACTGTTGTATTCGCTCCAGATGCAATTTCTGTGTTTCATCAACACTTTGAAGGTCCACAGATTACAGAATGCCTCCAGATGTGCTTCGGAAACTAACACTGGTCTTCCAGGGAACGATCAAAGCGTAGTCTGTTTGAGACAATACTAACGTTTAGGAAAGTGCGGATGGTGACTGTTGTATTCAATTCCGATGCAATTTCTGTGTTTCTACAACACTTTGAAAGTCCACAGGTTACAGAATGCCTCCAGATGCGGATCGGAAACTACTTCTGGTCTTCCAGGAAACGATCAAAGCGTAGACTGTTTGAGACATTACTCCCATGGAGGAAAGTGCGCATGTTGTCTGTTGTATTCAATCCCGATGCAATTTCTGTGTTTCTACAACACATTGAAAGTCCACAGGTTACAGAATGCCTCCAGAAGTCCATTGGAAACTACTACTGGTCCTCCATGGAACGATCAGAGGGTAGACTGTTAGAAACATTATTCCATTAGAGGAAAGTGCGCATAGTGACTGTAGTATTCATCCCGATTCAATTTCTGTGTTTCATCAACACTTTGAAGGTCCACAGATTACAGAATGCCTCCAGATGTGCATCGGAAACTACTACTGGTCTTCCAGGGACGATCAAATCGTAGACTGTTTCAGACATCACTCCCATGGTTGAAAGTGCGCATGGTGACTCTTGTATTCAATGCCGATGCAATTTTTGTGTTTCATCAACACTCTGATTGTTCACAGATTACAGAATGCCTCCATATGTGCATCCGTAACTACTACTGGTCTTCCAGCGAACGATCAAAGCGCAGACTGTTTGAGACATTACTACCATAGAGGAAAGTGCACATGGTGACTGTTGTATTCAATCCCGAGGCAATTTCTGTGTTTCATCAACACTCTGATTGTCCACAGATTACAGAATGACTCCAGATGTGCATCGGAAACTACTACTGGTCTTCCAGGTAACGATCAAAGCGTAGACTGTTTGAAACATTGTTCCCATGGAGGAAAGTGCGCATGGTGACTGTTGTATTCAATCCCGATGCAATTTCTGTGTTTCATCAACACTCAGATAGTGCACAGATTACAGCATGCCTCCAGATGTTAATCGGAAACTACTACTGGTCTTCCTGGGAACGATCAAAGCGCAGACTGTTTGAATCATTACACCCATGGAGGAAAGTGCGCATGGTGACTGTTGTATTCAATCCCGATGCAATTTCTGTGTTTCATCAACACCCTGAAAGTCCACAGATTACAGAATTTCTCCAGATGTTCATCGGAAACTACTACTGGTCTACCTGGGAGGTATCAAAGCGTAGACTGTTTTAGACATTACTCCCATGGAGGAAAGTGGGCATGGTGACTGTTGTATTCAATCACGATGCAATTTCTGTGTTTCATCAACACTCTGATAGTCCACACATTACAGAATGCCTCCAGATGTGCATCGGAAACTACTACTCGTCGTCCAGGATACGATCAAATCGTAGACTCTTTGAGACATTACTAACATGGAGGAAAGTGCGGATGGTGATTGTTGTATTCAACCCCGATGCAATTTCTGTGTTTCATCAACACTTTGAAGGTCCACAGATTACAGAATGCCACCAGATGTGCATCAGAAACTACTACTTGTCTTCCAGGGAACGATCAAAGCGTAGCCTGATTGAGAATTACTCCCATGGGGGAAAGTGCGGATGGTGACTGTTGTATTCACTCCAGATGGAATTTCTGTGTTTCATCAACACTTTGAAGGTCCACATATTACAGAATGCCTCCAGGTGTGCATGGGAAACTACTACTCGTCTTCCAGGGAACGATCAAAGCGTAGACTTTTTCAGACATTACTCCCATGGAGGAAAGTGCGCATGGTGACAGTTGTATTCAATCCCGAAGCAATTTCTGTGATTCATCGAGACTTTGAAGGTCCACAGATTACAGAATGCCTCCAGATGTGCATCGGAAAGTACTACTGATCTTCCAGGGAACGATCAAATCGTAGACTGTTTGAGAATTACTGCCATGGAGGAAAGTGCGAATGGTGACTGTTGTATTCAATCCCGATGCAATTTCTTTGTTTCATCAACACTCTGATAGTCCACAGATTACAGAATACCTCCAGATGTGCATCGGAAACTACTACTCGTCTTCCAGGATACGATCAAAGCGTAGACTCTTTGAGACATTACTAACATGGAGGAAAGTGCGGATGGTTATTGTTGTATTCAATCCCGATGCATTTCCTGTGTTTCATCAACACTCTGATAGTCCACAGATTACAGAATGCCTCCAGATGTGCATGGGTAACTACTACTGGTCTTCCAGGGAACGATCAAAACGTAGTCTGTTTGAGAATTACTAACATGGAGGAAGTGCGCATGCTGACTGTTGTATTCAATCCCGATGCAATTACTGTGTTTCATCTACACTTTGAAGGTCCACAGATTACAGAATGCCTCCAGATGTGCATCGGAAACTACTTCTGGTCTACCAGGGAACGATCAAAGAATAGACTGTTCAAGACATTACTCCCAAGGAGGAAAGTGCGCATGGTGCCTGTTGTATTCAATCCCGATGCAATTTCTGTGTTTCATCAACAGTCTGATAGTCCACAGATTACAGAATGAATCCAGATGTGCATCGGTAACTACTACTGGTCTTCCAGGGAACGATCAAAACGTAGTCTGTTTGAGAATTACTAACATGGAGGAAAGTGCGCATGGTGACTGTTGTATTCAATCCCGATGCAATTACTGTGTTTCATCAACACTTTGAAGGTCCACAGATTACAGAATGCCTCCAGATGTGCATCGGAAACTACTTCTGGTCTACCAGGGAACGATCAAAGAATAGACTGTTTAAGACATTACTGCCAAGGAGGAAAGTGCGCATGGTGCCTGTGGTATTCAATCCCGATGCAATTTCTGTGTTTCATCAACACTCTGATAGTCCACAGATTACAGATTGTCTATAGATGAGCATCGGAAACTACTACTGGTCTTCAAGGGAACGATCAAAGCGTAGACTGTTTGAGACATGTAGGAAAGTGCGCATGGTGACTGTTGTACTCAATCCCGATGAAATTTCTGTGTTTCATCAACACTCTGATAGTCCACAGATTAAGGAATGCCTCCAGATGTGCATCGTAAACTACTACTGGTCTTCCAAGGAACGATCAAAGCGTAGACTCTTTGAGACATTACTCCCATGGAGGAAAGTGCGCATGGTGACTGATGAATTCAATCCCGATGCAATTTCTGTGTTTCATCAACACTCTGATAGTCCACAGATTACAGATTGTCTCCAGATGTACATCGGAAAATACTACTGGTCTTCCTGGGAGCGATCAAAGCGTAGACTGTTTCAGACATTACTCCAATGGAGGGAAGTGCGCATGGTGACTGTTGTATTCAATCCCGAGGCAATTTCTGTGATTCATCAACACTTTGAAGGTCCACAGATTACAGAATGCCACCAGATGTGCATCGGAAACTACTGCTGGTCTTCCAGGGAACGATCAAAGCGTAGCCTGTTTGAGAATTACTCCCATGGAGGAAAGTGCGGATGGTGACTGTTGTATTCGCTCCAGATGCAATTTCTGTGTTTCATCAACACTTTGAAGGTCCACAGATTACAGAATGCCTCCAGATGTGTATCGGAAACTACTTCTGGTCTTCCAGGGTACGATCAAAAATAGACTGTTTGAGACATTACTCCCATGGAAGAAAGTGCGCATGGTGACTGTTGTATTCAATCCCGATGCAATTTCTGTGTTTCTTCAACACTCTGATAGTCCACAGATTACAGAATGCCTCCAGATGTGCATCGGAAACTACTACTGGTCTTCCAGGGAACGATCAAAACGTAGTCTGTTTGAGACATTACTTTTATATAGGAAAGAGCGCATGGTGACTGTAGTATTCAATCCCGATGCAATTTCTGTGTTTCATCAACACTCCGACAGTCCACAGATTACAGAATGCCTCCAGGTGTGCATGGGAAACTACTACTGGTCTTCCAGGGAACGATCAAAGCGTAGACTTTTTCAGACATTACTCCCATGGAGGAAAGTGCGCATGGTGACAGTTGTATTCAATCCCGAAGCAATTTCTGTGATTCATCGAGACTTTGAAGGTCCACAGATTACAGAATGCCTCCAGATGTGCATCGGAAAGTACTACTGATCTTCCAGGGAACGATCAAATCGTAGACTGTTTGAGAATTACTCCCATGGAGGAAAGTGCGAATGGCGACTGTTGTATTCAATCCCGATGCAATTTCTGTGTTTCATCAACACTCTGATAGTCCACAGATTACAGAATGCCTCCAGATGTGCATCGGAAACTACTACTCGTCTTCCAGGATACGATCAAAGCGTAGACTCTTTGAGACATTACTAACATGGAGGAAAGTGCGGATGGTGATTGTTGTATTCAATCCCGATGCAATTACTGTGTTTCATCAACACTTTGAAGGTCCACAGATTACAGAATGCCTCCAGATGTGCATCGGAAACTACTTCTGGTCTACCAGGGAACGATCAAATAATAGACTGTTTAAGACATTACTGCCAAGGAGGAAAGTGCGCATGGTGCCTGTTGTATTCAATCCCGATGCAATTTCTGTGTTTCATCAACACTCTGATAGTCCACAGATTACAGATTGTCTATAGATGTGCATCGGAAACTACTACTGGTCTTCAAGGGAACGATCAAAGCGTAGACTGTTTGAGACATTCCTCCCATGGAGGAAAGTGCGCATGGTGACTGTTGTACTCAATCCCGATGAAATTTCTGTGTTTCATCAACACTCTGATAGTCCACAGATTAAAGAATGCCTCCAGATGTGCATCGTAAACTACTACTGCTCTTCCAGGGAACGATCAAATTGTAGACTCTTTGAGACATTACTCCCATGGAGGAAAGTGCGCATGGTGACTGTTGTATTCAATCCCGATGCAATTTCTGTGTTTCATCAACACTCTGATAGTCCACAGATTACAGATTGTCTCCAGATGTGCATCGGAAACTACTACTGGTCTTCCAGGGAACGATCAAAGCGTAGACTGTTTCAGACATTACTCTCACGGAGGAAAGTGCGCATGGTGACTGTTGTATTCAGTCCCGATGCAACTTCTGTGTTTCATCAGCACTCTGATAGTCCACGGATTACAGAATGCCTACAGATGTGCATCGGAAACCACTACTGGTCTTCCAGTGAACGATCAAAGCGTAGACTGTTAGAGACATTATTCCCATGGAGGAAAGTGCGCGTGGTGACTGTTATATTCAATCCCGATGCAATTTCTGTGTTTCATCAACACTCTGATAGTCCACAGATTACAGATTGTCTCCAGATGTACATCGGAAAATACTACTGGTCTTCCTTGGGAGCGATCAAAGCGTAGACTGTTTCAGACATTACTCCAATGGAGGAAAGTGTGCATGGTGACTGTTGTATTCAATCCCGAGGCAATTTCTGTGATTCATCAACACTTTGAAGGTCCACAGATTACAGAATGTCAACAGATGTGCATCGGAAACTACTGCTGGTCTTCCAGGGAACGATCAAAGCGTAGCCTGTTTGAGAATTACTCCCATGGAGGAAAGTGCGGATGGTGACTGTTGTATTCGCTCCAGATGCAATTTCTGTGTTTCATCAACTCTTTGAAGGTCCACAGATTACAGAATGCCTCCAGATGTGCATCGGAAACTACTTCTGGTCTTCCAGGGTACGATCAAAAATAGACTGTTTGAGACGTTACTCCCATGGAGGAAAGTGCGCATGGTGACTGTTGTATTCAATCCCGATGCAATTTCTGTGTTTCTTCAACACTCTGATAGTCCACAGATTACAGAATGCCTCCAGATGTGCATCGGAAACTACTACTGGTCTTCCAGGGAACGATCAAATCGTAGTCTGTTTGAGACATTACTTTTATATAGGAAAGTGCGCATGGTGACTGTAGTATTCAATCCCGATGCAATTTCTGTGTTTCATCAACACTCCGATAGTCCACAGATTACAGAATGCCTCCAGATGTGCATCGGAAACTAACACTGGTCTTCCAGGGAACGATCAAAGCGTAGAGTGTTTTAGACATTATTAACATGGAGTAGAGTGCGGATGGTGACAGTTGTATTCAATCCCGATGCAATTTCTGTGTTTCCTCAACACTTTGAACGTCCACAGATTACAGAATGACTCCAGATGTGCATCGGAAATTACTTCTGGTCTTCCAGGGAATGATCAAAGCGTAGACTGTTTGAGACATTACTCCCATGGAGGACAGTGCGCATGGTGACTGTTGTATACAATCCCGATGCAATTTGTGTGTTTCATCAACACTCTGACAGTCCACAGATTAGAGGTTGTCTCCAGATGTGCATCGGAAATTACTACTGGTCTTCCAGGGAACGATCAAAGCGTAGTCTGTTTGAGACATTACAATTATGGAGGAAAGTGCGGTTGGTGACTGTTGTATTGAATCAAGATGCAATTTCTGTGTTTCATCAACACTCTGATAATCCACAGATTACAGCATGCCTCCAGATGTGCATCGGTAACTACTACTGATCTTCAAGGGAACGATCAAAGCGTAGTCTGTTTGAGACATTACTCCCATTGAGGAAAGTGGGCATGGTGACTGTTGTATTCACTCCCCATGCAATTTCTGTGATTAATCAACACTTTGAACGTCCACAGATTAAAGAATGCCACCAGATGTGCATCGGAAACTACTACTGGTCTTCCAAGGAACGACAAAGCGTAGACTGTTTGAGACATTACTCCTATGGAGGAAAGAGCGCATGGTGACTGTTGTATTCAATCCCGATGCAATTTCTGTGTTTCATCAACAATCTGATAGTCCACAGATTACAGAATGCTTCCAGATGTGCATCGGAAACTACTACTGGTCTTCCAGGGAACGATCAAAGCGTAGACTGTTAGAGACATTACTCCCATGGAGGAAAGTGCGCATGGTGACTGCTGTATTCAATTCCGCTGCAATTTCTGTGTTTCATCAACACTCTGATAGTCCACAGATTACAGAATGACTCCAGATGTGCATCGGAAACTACCACTGGTCTTCCAGGGACGATCAAAGCATAGACTGTTTGAGACATTACTCCCATGGAGGAAAGTGTGCATGGTGACTGTTGTATTCAATCCCGATACAATATCTGTGTTTCATTAACACTCTAATAGTCCACAGATTACAGAATGTCTCCAGATGTGCATCTGAAACTACTACTGGTCTTCCTGTAAACGATCAAAGCGTAGACTGTGTCAGACATTACTCCCATGGAGTTAAAAGCGCATGGTGACAGTTGTATTCAATCCCGATGCTATTTCTGTGTTTCATCAACAGTCTGATAGTCCACAGATTACAGAGTGCCACCAGATGTGCATCGGAAACTACTACTGGTCTTCCAGGGAACGATCAAAGCGTAGCCTATATGAGCATTACTCACATGGAGGAAAGTGCGCATGGTGACTGTTGTACTCAATGCCGATGCATTTTCTGTGATTCATCAATACTCTGATAGTCCATAGATTACAGAATGCCTCCAGATGTGCATCGGAAACTACTTCTGGTCTTCCAGGGTATGATCAAATAATAGACTGTTTGAGACATTAATCCCATGGAGGATAGTGCGCATGGTGCCTGTTGCATTCAATCCCGATGCAATTTCTGTGTTTCATCAACAGTCTGATAGTCCACAGATAACAGAATGCCTCCAGATGTGCATCGTAAACTACTACTGGTCTTCCAGGGAACGATCAAAACATAGACTGTTTGAGACATTACTCCCATGGAGGAAAGTGCGCATGGTGACTGTTGTATTCAATCCCGATGCACTTTGTGTGTTTCATCAACACTCTGACAGTCCACAGATTACAGGTTGTATCCAGATGTGCATCGGAAACTACTACTGGTCTTCCTGGGAACGATCAAAGCGTAGACTGTTTGAGACATTACTCCCATGGAGGAGAGTGGGCATGGTGACTGTTGTATTCAATCCCCATGCAATTTCTGTGATTAATCAACACTTTGAACGTCCACACATTAAAGAATGCCACCAGATGTTCATCGGAACCTACTACTGGTCTTCCAAGGAACGATCAAAGCGTAGACTGTTTGAGAATTACTCCCATGGAGGAAAGTGCGGATGGTGACTGTTGAATTCAATCCCGATGCAATTTCTGTGTTTCATCAGCACTCTGATAGTCCACAGATTACAGAATGCATCCAGATGTGCTTCGGAAACTAACACTGGTCTTCCAGGAACGATCAAAGCGTAGTCTGTTTGAGACATTACTCCCATGGAGGAATGTGCGCATGGTGTCTGTTGTATTCAATCCCGATGCAATTTCTGTGTTTTTATCAACAGTCTGATAGTCCACAGATTACAGAATGTCTCCAGATGTGCATCGAAAACCACTACTGGTTTTCCAGGGAATGATCAAAGCGTAGACTGTTAGAGACATTACTCCCATTGAGGGAAGTGCGCATGGTGACTGTTGTATTCAATCCCGATGCAATTTCTGTGTTTCTACAACACTTTGAAAGTCCACAGGTTACAGAATGCCTCCAGATGTGCCTCGGAAACTACTTCTGGTCTTCCAGGGAACGATCAAAGAATAGACTGTTTGAGACATTACTCCCATGGAGAAAAGTGCGCATGGTGAATGTTGTATTGAATCCCGAGGCAATTTCTGTGTTTCATCATTACTTTGAAGTTCCACAGATTACAGATTGTCTCCAGATGTGCATCGATAACTACTACTGGTCTTCCAGGGAACGATCAAAACGTAGACTGTTTGAGAATTACTCCCTTGGAGGAAAGTGCGCATGGCGACAGCTGTATTCAATCCCGATGCAATTTATGTGTTTCATCAACACTCTGATTGTCCACAGATTACAGCATGCCTCCAGATGTGCATCGGTAACTACTACTGATCTTCAAGGGAACGATCAAAGCGTAGACTGTTTGAGACATTCCTCCCATGGAGGAAAGTGCGCATGGTAATTCTTGTATTCAATCCCGATACAATTTCTGTGTTTCATCAACACTCAGATAGTCCACAGATTACAGAATACCTCCAGATGTGCATCGGAAACTACTACTGGTTTTCCAGGGAACGATCAAAGCGTAGACTGTTTGAGACATTACTCTCACGGAGGAAAGTGCGCATGGTGACTGTTGTATTCAGTCCCGATGCAACTTCTGTGTTTCATCAGCACTCTGATAGGCCACGGATTACAGAATGCCTACAGATGTGCATCGGAAACATCTACTGGTCTTCCAGTGAACGATCAAAGCGTAGACTGTTAGAGACATTATTCCCATGGAGGAAAGTGCGCGTGGTGACTGTTGTATTCAATCCCGATGCAATTTTTGTGTTTCATCAACACTCTGATAGTCCACAGATTACAGATTGTCTCCAGATGTGCATCGGAAACTACTACTGGTCTTCCAGGGAACGATCAAAGCGTAGACTGTTTCAGACATTACTCTCACGGAGGAAAGTGCGCATGGTGACTGTTGTATTCAGTCCCGATGCAACTTCTGTGTTTCATCAGCACTCTGATAGTCCACGGATTACAGAATGCCTACAGATGTGCATCGGAAACCACTACTGGTCTTCCAGTGAACGATCAAAGCGTAGACTGTTAGAGACATTATTCCCATGGAGGAAAGTGCGCGTGGTGACTGTTGTATTCAATCCCGATGCAATTTCTGTGTTTCATCAACACTCTGATAGTCCACAGATTACAGATTGTCTCCAGATGTACATCGGAAAATACTACTGGTCTTCCTTGGGAGCGATCAAAGCGTAGACTGTTTCAGACATTACTCCAATGGAGGAAAGTGCGCATGGTGACTGTTGTATTCAATCCCGAGGCAATTTCTGTGATTCATCAACACTTTGAAGGTCCACAGATTACAGAATGTCAACAGATGTGCATCGGAAACTACTGCTGGTCTTCCAGGGAACGATCAAAGCGTAGCCTGTTTGAGAATTACTCCCATGGAGGAAAGTGCGGATGGTGACTGTTGTATTCGCTCCAGATGCAATTTCTGTGTTTCATCAACTCTTTGAAGGTCCACAGATTACAGAATGCCTCCAGATGTGCATCGGAAACTACTTCTGGTCTTCCAGGGTACGATCAAAAATAGACTGTTTGAGACATTACTCCCATGGAGGAAAGTGCGCATGGTGACTGTTGTATTCAATCCCGATGCAATTTCTGTGTTTCTTCAACACTCTGATAGTCCACAGATTACAGAATGCCTCCAGATGTGCATCGGAAACTACTACTGGTCTTCCAGGGAACGATCAAATCGTAGTCTGTTTGAGACATTACTTTTATATAGGAAAGTGCGCATGGTGACTGTAGTATTCAATCCCGATGCAATTTCTGTGTTCATCAACACTCCGATAGTCCACAGATTACAGAATGCCTCCAGATGTGCATCGGAAACTAACACTGGTCTTCCAGGGAACGATCAAAGCGTAGAGTGTTTTAGACATTATTAACATGGAGTAGAGTGCGGATGGTGACTGTTGTATTCAATCCCGATGCAATTTCTGTGTTTCCTCAACACTTTGAACGTCCACAGATTACAGAATGACTCCAGATGTGCATCGGAAATTACTTCTGGTCTTCCAGGGAATGATCAAAGCGTAGACTGTTTGAGACATTACTCCCATGGAGGACAGTGCGCATGGTGACTGTTGTATTCAATCCCGATGCAATTTTAGTGTTTCATCAACACTCTGATAATCCACAGATTACAGCATGCCTCCAGATGTGCATCGGTAACTACTACTGATCTTCAAGGGAACGATCAAAGCGTAGTCTGTTTGAGACATTACTCCCATTGAGGAAAGTGGGCATGGTGACTGTTGTATTCACTCCCCATGCAATTTCTGTGATTAATCAACACTTTGAACGTCCACAGATTAAAGAATGCCACCAGATGTGCATCGGAAACTACTACTGGTCTTCCAAGGAACGACAAAGCGTAGACTGTTTGAGACATTACTCCTATGGAGGAAAGTGCGCATGGTGACTGTTGTATTCAATCCCGATGCAATTTCTGTGTTTCATCAACAATCTGATAGTCCACAGATTACAGAATGCTTCCAGATGTGCATCGGAAACTACTACTGGTCTTCCAGGGAACGATCAAAGCGTAGACTGTTAGAGACATTACTCCCATGGAGGAAAGTGCGCATGGTGACTGCTGTATTCAATTCCGCTGCAATTTCTGTGTTTCATCAACACTCTGATAGTCCACAGATTACAGAATGACTCCAGATGTGCATCGGAAACTACCACTGGTCTTCCAGGGACGATCAAAGCATAGACTGTTTGAGACATTACTCCCATGGAGGAAAGTGTGCATGGTGACTGTTGTATTCAATCCCGATACAATATCTGTGTTTCATTAACACTCTAATAGTCCACAGATTACAGAATGTCTCCAGATGTGCATCTGAAACTACTACTGGTCTTCCTGGGAACGATCAAAGCGTAGACTGTTTCAGACATTACTCCCATGGAGTTAAAAGCGCATGGTGACAGTTGTATTCAATCCCGATGCTATTTCTGTGTTTCATCAACAGTCTGATAGTCCACAGATTACAGAGTGCCACCAGATGTGCATCGGAAACTACTACTGGTCTTCCAGGGAACGATCAAAGCGTAGCCTATATGAGCATTACTCACATGGAGGAAAGTGCGCATGGTGACTGTTGTACTCAATGCCGATGCATTTTCTGTGATTCATCAATACTCTGATAGTCCATAGATTACAGAATGCCTCCAGATGTGCATCGGAAACTACTTCTGGTCTTCCAGGGTATGATGAAATAATAGACTGTTTGAGACATTAATCCCATGGAGGATAGTGCGCATGGTGCCTGTTGCATTCAATCCCGATGCAATTTCTGTGTTTCATCAACAGTCTGATAGTCCACAGATAACAGAATGCCTCCAGATGTGCATCGTAAACTACTACTGGTCTTCCAGGGAACGATCAAAACATAGACTGTTTGAGACATTACTCCCATGGAGGAAAGTGCGCATGGTGACTGTTGTATTCAATCCCGATGCAATTTGTGTGTTTCATCAACACTCTGACAGTCCACAGATTACAGGTTGTATCCAGATGTGCCTCGGAAACTACTACTGGTCTTCCTGGGAACGATCAAAGCGTAGACTGTTTGAGACATTACTCCCATGGAGGAGAGTGGGCATGGTGACTGTTGTATTCAATCCCCATGCAATTTCTGTGATTAATCAACACTTTGAACGTCCACACATTAAAGAATGCCACCAGATGTGCATCGGAACCTACTACTGGTCTTCCAAGGAACGATCAAAGCGTAGACTGTTTGAGAATTACTCCCATGGCGGAAAGTGCGGATGGTGACTGTTGAATTCAATCCCGATGCAATTTCTGTGTTTCATCAGCACTCTGATAGTCCACAGATTACAGAATGCATCCAGATGTGCTTCGGAAACTAACACTGGTCTTCCAGGAACGATCAAAGCGTAGTCTGTTTGAGACATTACTCCCATGGAGGAAAGTGCGCATGGTGTCTGTTGTATTCAATCCCGATGCAATTTCTGTGTTTTTATCAACAGTCTGATAGTCCACAGATTACAGAATGTCTCCAGATGTGCATCGAAAACCACTACTGGTTTTCCAGGGAATGATCAAAGCGTAGACTGTTAGAGACATTACTCCCATTGAGGGAAGTGCGCATGGTGACTGTTGTATTCAATCCCGATGCAATTTCTGTGTTTCTACAACACTTTGAAAGTCCACAGGTTACAGAATGCCTCCAGATGCGCCTCGGAAACTACTTCTGGTCTTCCAGGGAACGATCAAAGAATAGACTGTTTGAGACATTACTCCCATGGAGAAAAGTGCGCATGGTGAATGTTGTATTGAATCCCGAGGCAATTTCTGTGTTTCATCATTACTTCGAAGTTCCACAGATTACAGATTGTCTCCAGGTGTGCATCGATAACTACTACTGGTCTTCCAGGGAACGATCAAAACGTAGACTGTTTGAGAATTACTCCCTTGGAGGAAAGTGCGCATGGCGACAGCTGTATTCAATCCCGATGCAATTTATGTGTTTCATCAACACTCTGATTGTCCACAGATTACAGCATGCCTCCAGATGTGCATCGGAAACTGCTACTGGACTTCCAGGGAACGATCAAAGCGTAGACTGTTTGAGACATTCCTCCCATGGAGGAAAGTGCGCATGGTAATTCTTGTATTCAATCCCGATACAATTTCTGTGTTTCATCAACACTCAGATAGTCCACAGATTACAGAATACCTCCAGATGTGTATCGGAAACTACTACTGGTTTTCCAGGGAACGATCAAAGCGTAGACTGTTTGAGACATTACTCCTATGGAGGAAAGTGCGCATGGTGACGGTTGTAGTCAATCCCGATGAAATTTCTGTGTTTCATCAGCACTCTGATAGTCCACAGATTACAGAATGCATCCAGATGTGCTTCGGAAACTAACACTGGTCTTCCAGGAACGATCAAAGCGTAGTCTGTTTGAGACATTACTAACGTGGAGGAAAGTGCGGATGGTGACTGTTGTATTCAATTCCGATGCATTTTCTGTGTTTCTACAACACTTTGAAAGTCCACAGGTTACAGAATGCCTCTAGATGCGCATCAGAAACTACTTCTGGTCTTCCAGGGAACGATCAACGAATAGACTGTTTCAGACATTACTCCCATGGAGGAAAGTGCGCATGGTGTCTGTTGTATTCAATCCCGATGCAATTTCTGTGTTTCATCAACACTCTGATAGTCCACAGATTACAGATTGTCTCCAGATATACATTGGAAACTACTACTGGTTTTCCAGGGATTGATCAAAGCGTAGACTGTTAGAGACATTACTCCCATTGAGGGAAGTGCTCATGGTGACTGTTGTATTCAATCCCGATGCAATTTGTGTGTTTCATCAACACTCTGACAGTCCACAGATTACAGAGTGCCACCAGATGTGCATCGGAAACTACTACTGGTCTTCCAGGGAACGATCAAAGCGTAGCCTATATGAGCATTACTCACATGGAGGAAAGTGCGCATGGTGACTGTTGTACTCAATGCCGATGCATTTTCTGTGATTCATCAATACTCTGATAGTCCATAGATTACAGAATGCCTCCAGATGTGCATCGGAAACTACTTCTGGTCTTCCAGGGTATGATGAAATAATAGACTGTTTGAGACATTAATCCCATGGAGGATAGTGCGCATGGTGCCTGTTGCATTCAATCCCGATGCAATTTCTGTGTTTCATCAACAGTCTGATAGTCCACAGATAACAGAATGCCTCCAGATGTGCATCGTAAACTACTACTGGTCTTCCAGGGAACGATCAAAACATAGACTGTTTGAGACATTACTCCCATGGAGGAAAGTGCGCATGGTGACTGTTGTATTCAATCCCGATGCAATTTGTGTGTTTCATCAACACTCTGACAGTCCACAGATTACAGGTTGTATCCAGATGTGCCTCGGAAACTACTACTGGTCTTCCTGGGAACGATCAAAGCGTAGACTGTTTGAGACATTACTCCCATGGAGGACAGTGCGCATGGTGACTGTTGTATTCAATCCCGATGCAATTTTAGTGTTTCATCAACACTCTGATAATCCACAGATTACAGCATGCCTCCAGATGTGCATCGGTAACTACTACAGATCTTCAAGGGAACGATCAAAGCGTAGTCTGTTTGAGACATTACTCCCATTGAGGAAAGTGGGCATGGTGACTGTTGTATTCACTCCCCATGCAATTTCTGTGATTAATCAACACTTTGAACGTCCACAGATTAAAGAATGCCACCAGATGTGCATCGGAAACTACTACTGGTCTTCCAAGGAACGACAAAGCGTAGACTGTTTGAGACATTACTCCTATGGAGGAAAGTGCGCATGGTGACTGTTGTATTCAATCCCGATGCAATTTCTGTGTTTCATCAACAATCTGATAGTCCACAGATTACAGAATGCTTCCAGATGTGCATCGGAAACTACTACTGGTCTTCCAGGGAACGATCAAAGCGTAGACTGTTAGAGACATTACTCCCATGGAGGAAAGTGCGCATGGTGACTGCTGTATTCAATTCCGCTGCAATTTCTGTGTTTCATCAACACTCTGATAGTCCACAGATTACAGAATGACTCCAGATGTGCATCGGAAACTACCACTGGTCTTCCAGGGACGATCAAAGCATAGACTGTTTGAGACATTACTCCCATGGAGGAAAGTGTGCATGGTGACTGTTGTATTCAATCCCGATACAATATCTGTGTTTCATTAACACTCTAATAGTCCACAGATTACAGAATGTCTCCAGATGTGCATCTGAAACTACTACTGGTCTTCCTGGGAACGATCAAAGCGTAGACTGTTTCAGACATTACTCCCATGGAGTTAAAAGCGCATGGTGACAGTTGTATTCAATCCCGATGCTATTTCTGTGTTTCATCAACAGTCTGATAGTCCACAGATTACAGAGTGCCACCAGATGTGCATCGGAAACTACTACTGGTCTTCCAGGGAACGATCAAAGCGTAGCCTATATGAGCATTACTCACATGGAGGAAAGTGCGCATGGTGACTGTTGTACTCAATGCCGATGCATTTTCTGTGATTCATCAATACTCTGATAGTCCATAGATTACAGAATGCCTCCAGATGTGCATCGGAAACTACTTCTGGTCTTCCAGGGTATGATGAAATAATAGACTGTTTGAGACATTAATCCCATGGAGGATAGTGCGCATGGTGCCTGTTGCATTCAATCCCGATGCAATTTCTGTGTTTCATCAACAGTCTGATAGTCCACAGATAACAGAATGCCTCCAGATGTGCATCGTAAACTACTACTGGTCTTCCAGGGAACGATCAAAACATAGACTGTTTGAGACATTACTCCCATGGAGGAAAGTGCGCATGGTGACTGTTGTATTCAATCCCGATGCAATTTGTGTGTTTCATCAACACTCTGACAGTCCACAGATTACAGGTTGTATCCAGATGTGCCTCGGAAACTACTACTGGTCTTCCTGGGAACGATCAAAGCGTAGACTGTTTGAGACATTACTCCCATGGAGGAGAGTGGGCATGGTGACTGTTGTATTCAATCCCCATGCAATTTCTGTGATTAATCAACACTTTGAACGTCCACACATTAAAGAATGCCACCAGATGTGCATCGGAACCTACTACTGGTCTTCCAAGGAACGATCAAAGCGTAGACTGTTTGAGAATTACTCCCATGGCGGAAAGTGCGGATGGTGACTGTTGAATTCAATCCCGATGCAATTTCTGTGTTTCATCAGCACTCTGATAGTCCACAGATTACAGAATGCATCCAGATGTGCTTCGGAAACTAACACTGGTCTTCCAGGAACGATCAAAGCGTAGTCTGTTTGAGACATTACTCCCATGGAGGAAAGTGCGCATGGTGTCTGTTGTATTCAATCCCGATGCAATTTCTGTGTTTTTATCAACAGTCTGATAGTCCACAGATTACAGAATGTCTCCAGATGTGCATCGAAAACCACTACTGGTTTTCCAGGGAATGATCAAAGCGTAGACTGTTAGAGACATTACTCCCATTGAGGGAAGTGCGCATGGTGACTGTTGTATTCAATCCCGATGCAATTTCTGTGTTTCTACAACACTTTGAAAGTCCACAGGTTACAGAATGCCTCCAGATGCGCCTCGGAAACTACTTCTGGTCTTCCAGGGAACGATCAAAGAATAGACTGTTTGAGACATTACTCCCATGGAGAAAAGTGCGCATGGTGAATGTTGTATTGAATCCCGAGGCAATTTCTGTGTTTCATCATTACTTCGAAGTTCCACAGATTACAGATTGTCTCCAGGTGTGCATCGATAACTACTACTGGTCTTCCAGGGAACGATCAAAACGTAGACTGTTTGAGAATTACTCCCTTGGAGGAAAGTGCGCATGGCGACAGCTGTATTCAATCCCGATGCAATTTATGTGTTTCATCAACACTCTGATTGTCCACAGATTACAGCATGCCTCCAGATGTGCATCGGTAACTACTACTGATCTTCAAGGGAACGATCAAAGCGTAGACTGTTTGAGACATTCCTCCCATGGAGGAAAGTGCGCATGGTAATTCTTGTATTCAATCCCGATACAATTTCTGTGTTTCATCAACACTCAGATAGTCCACAGATTACAGAATACCTCCAGATGTGTATCGGAAACTACTACTGGTTTTCCAGGGAACGATCAAAGCGTAGACTGTTTGAGACATTACTCCTATGGAGGAAAGTGCGCATGGTGACGGTTGTAGTCAATCCCGATTCAATTTCTGTGTTTCATCAACACTCTGATAGTCCACGGATTACAGAATGTCTCCATATGTGCATCGGGAACCACTACTGGTCTTCCTGGGAACGATCAAAGCGTAGCCTGTTTGAATCATTACTCCCATGGAGGAAAGTGCGCATGGAGACTGTTGTATTCAATCCCCATGCAGTTTCTGCGATTAATCAACACACGTCCACACCAGATGTGCATCGGAAACTACTACTGGTCTTCCAAGGAACGATCAAAGCGTAGACTGTTTGAGAATTACTCCTATGGAGGAAAGTGTGGATGGGGACTGTTGAATTCAATCCCGATGAAATTTCTGTGTTTCATCAGCACTCTGATAGTCCACAGATTACAGAATGCATCCAGATGTGCTTCGGAAACTAACACTGGTCTTCCAGGAACGATCAAAGCGTAGTCTGTTTGAGACATTACTAACGTGGAGGAAAGTGCGGATGGTGACTGTTGTATTCAATTCCGATGCATTTTCTGTGTTTCTACAACACTTTGAAAGTCCACAGGTTACAGAATGCCTCTAGATGCGCATCAGAAACTACTTCTGGTCTTCCAGGGAACGATCAACGAATAGACTGTTTCAGACATTACTCCCATGGAGGAAAGTGCGCATGGTGTCTGTGGTATTCAATCCCGATGCAATTTCTGTGTTTCATCAACACTCTGATAGTCCACAGATTACAGATTGTCTCCAGATATACATTGGAAACTACTACTGGTTTTCCAGGGATTGATCAAAGCGTAGACTGTTAGAGACATTACTCCCATTGAGGGAAGTGCTCATGGTGACTGTTGTATTCAATCCCGATGCAATTTGTGTGTTTCATCAACACTCTGACAGTCCACAGATTACAGGTTGTCTCCAGATGTGCATCGGAAACTACTACAGGTCTTCCTGGGAACGATCAAAGCGTAGACTGTTTAAGACATTACTCTCATGGAGGAGAGTGGGCATGGTGACTGTTGTATTCAATCCCCATGCAATTTCTGTGATTAATCAACACTTTCAACGTCCACAGATTAAAGAATGCCACCAGATGTGCATCGGAAACTACTACTGGTCTTCCAAGGAACGATCAAAGCGTAGACTGTTTGAGAATTACTCCCATGGAGGAAAGAGCGGATGATGACTGTTGAATTCAATCCCGATGCAATTTCTGTGTTTCATCAGCACTCTGATAGTCCACAGATTACAGAATGCATCCAGATGTGCTTCGGAAACTAACACTTGCCTTCCAGGAACGATCAAAGCGTAGTCTGTTTGAGACATTACTAACGTGGAGGAAAGTGCGGATGGTGGCTGTTGTATTCAATTCCGATGCAATTTCTGTGTTTCTACAACACTTTGAAAGTCCACAGGTTACAGAATGCCTCCAGATGCGCATCGGAAACTACTTCTGGTCTTCCAGGGAACGATAAAAAAATAGACTGTTTGAGACATTACTCCCATGGAGGAAAGTGCGCATGGTGTCTGTTGTATTCAATCCCGATGCAATTTCTGTGTTTTTATCAACAGTCTGATAGTCCACAGATTACTGAATGCCTCCAGATGTGCATCGGAAACTACTACTGGTTTTCCAGGGATTGATCAAAGCGTAGACTGTTAGAGACATTACTCCCATTGAGGGAACTGCTCATGGTGACTGTTGTATTCAATTCCGATGCAATTTCTGTGTTTCTACAACACTTTGAAAGTCCACAGGTTACAGAATGCCTCCAGATGCGCATCGGAAACTACTTCTGGTCTTCCAGGGAAAGATCAAAGAATAGACTGTTTGAGACATTACACCAATGGAGAAAAGTGCGCATGGTGACTGTTGTATTGAATCCCGAGGCAATTTCTGTGTTTCATCATTACTTCGAAGTTCCACAGATTACAGATTGTCTTCAGATGTGCATCGATAACTACTACTGGTCTTCCAGGGAACGATCAAAACGTAGACAGTTTGAGAATTACTACCATGGAGGAAAGTGCGCATGGTGACTGTTGTATTCAATCCCGATGCAATTTATGTGTTTCATCAACACTCTGATAGTCCACAGATTACAGAATGCATCCAGATGTGCATCGGAAACTACTACTGGACTTCTAGGGAACGATCAAATCGTAGACTGTTTGCGACATTACTCCCATGAAGGAAAGTGCGCATGGTGAATGTTATATTCAATCCCGTTGCAATTTTAGTCTTTCAATAACACTCTGATAGTCCACAGATTACAGAATGCCTCCAGATGTCCATTGGAAACTACTACTGGTCCTCCATGGAACGATCAAAGTGTAGACTGTTAGAAACATTACTCCCATGGAGGAAAGTGCGCATAGTGACTGTTGTGTTCATCCCGATTCAATTTCTGTGTTTCATCAACACTTTGAAGGTCCACAGATTACTGAATGCAACCAGATGTGCATCGGAAACTACTATTGGTCTCCCAGGCAACGATCAAAACGTAGACTGTATCAGACATCACTCCTATGGAGGAAAGTGCGCATGGTGACTCTTGTATTCAATCCCGATGCAATTTATGTGTTTCATCAACACTCTGATTGTCCACAGATTACAGAATGCCTCCATATGTGCATCCGTAACTACTACTGGTCTTCGAGCGAACGATCAAAGCGTAGACTGTTTGAGACATTACTACCATAGAGGAAAGTGCACATGGTGACTGTTGTATTCAATCCCGATGCAATTTGTGTGTTTCATCAACACTCTGACAGTCCACAGATTACAGGTTGTCTCCAGATGTGCATCGGAAACCTCTACTGGTCTTCCTGGGAACGATCAAAGCGTAGACTGTTTGAGACATTACTCCCATGGAGGAGAGTGGGCATGTTGACTGTTGTATTCAATCCCCATGCAATTTCTGTGATTAATCAACACACGTCCACACCAGATGTGCATCGGAAACTACTACTGGTCTTCCAAGGAACGATCAAAGCGTAGACTGTTTGAGAATTACTCCCATGGAGGAAAGTGCGGATGGTGACTGTTGATTTCAATCCCGATGCAATTTCTGTGTTTCATCAGTACTCTGATAGTCCACAGATTACAGAATGCATCCAGATGTGCTTCGGAAACTAACACAGGTCTTCCAGCAACGATCAAAGCGTAGTCTGTTTGAGACATTACTAACGTGGAGGAAAGTGCGGATGGTGACTGTTGTATTCATTTCCGATGCAATTTCTGTGTTTCTACAACACTTTGAAAGTCCACAGGTTACAGAATGCCTCCAGATGCGCATCGGAAACTACTTCTGGTCTTCCAGGGAACGATCAACGAATAGACTGTTTCAGACATTACTCCCATGGAGGAGAGTGCGCATGGTGTCTGTTGTATTCAATCCCGATGCAATTTCTGTGTTTCATCAACACTCTGATAGTCCACAGATTACAGATTGTCTCCAGATATACATCGGAAACTACTACTGGTTTTCAGGGGAATGATCAAAGCGTAGACTGTTACAGACATTACTCCCATTGAGGTAAGTGCGCATGGTGACTGTTGTACTCAATTCCGATGCAATTTCTGTGTTTCTACAACACTTTGAAAGTCCACAGGTTACAGAATGCCTCCAGATGCGCATAGGAAACTACTTCTGGTCTTCCAGGGAACGATAAAAAAATAGACTGTTTGAGACATTACTCCCATGGAGAAAAGTGCGCATGGTGACTGTTGTATTGAATCCCGAGGCAATTTCTGTGTTTCATCATTACTTTGAAGTTCCACAGATTACAGATTGTCTCCAGATGTGCATCGATAACTACTACTGGTCTTCCAGGAACGATCAAAACGTAGACTGTTTGAGAATTACTCCCATGGAGGAAAGTGCGCATGGTGACTGTTGTATTCAATCCCGATGCAATTTATGTGTTTCATCAACACTCTGATAGTCCACAGACTACAGATTGTCTCCAGATATACATCGGAAACTACTACTGGTTTTCAGGGGAATGATCAAAGCGTAGACTGTTTGGGACATTACTCCCATTGAGGTAAGTGCGCATGGTGACTGTTGTATTCAATTCCGATGCAATTTCTGTGTTTCTACAACACTTTGAAAGTCCACAGGTAACAGAATGCCTCCAGATGCGCATCGGAAACTACTTCTGGTCTTCCAGTGAACGATCAAAAAATAGACTGTTTGAGACATTACTCCCATGGAGGAAAGTGCGCATGGTGTCTGTTGTATTCAATCCCGATGCAATTTCTGTGTTTTTATCAACAGTCTGATAGTCCACAGATTACAGAATGCCTCCAGATGTGCATCGGAAACTACTACTGGTTTTCCAGGGAATGATCAAAGCGTAGACTGTTAGAGACATTACTCCCATTGAGGGAAGTGCTCATGGTGACTGTTGTATTCAATCCCGATGCAATTTCTGTGGTTCTACAACACTTTGAAAGTCCACAGGTTACAGAATGCCTCCAGATGCGCATCGGAAACTACTTCTGGTTTTCAAGGGAAAGATCAGAGAATAGACTGTTTGAGACATTACTCCCATGGAGAAAAGTGCGCATGGTGACTGTTGTACTCAATTCCGATGCAATTTCTGTGTTTCATCAACAGTCTGATAGTCCACAGATTACAGAATGCATCCAGATGTGCATCGGAAACTACTACTGGACTTCTAGGGAACGATCAAATCGTAGACTGTTTGCGACATTACTCCCATGGAGGAAAGTGCGCATGGTGAATGTTGTATTCATTCCCGTTGCAATTTTAGTCTTTCATCAACACTCTGATAGTCCACAGATTACAGAATGCCACCAGATGTCCATTGTAAACTACTACTGGTCCTCCATGGAACGATCAAATTGTAGACTGTTAGAAACATTACTCCCATGGAGGAATGTGCGCATAGTGACTGTTGTGTTCATCCCGATTCAATTTCTGTGTTTCATCAACACTTTGAAGGTCCACAGATTACAGAATGCAACCAGATGTGCATCGGAAACTACTACTGGTCTTCCAGGGAACGATCAAAACGTAGACTGTTTCTGACATCACTCCCATGGAGGAAAGTGCGCATGGTGACTCTTGTATTCAATCCCGATGCAATTTATGTGTTTCATCAACACTCTGATTGTCCACAGATTACAGAATGTCTCCATATATGCATCGGAAACCACTACTGGTCTTCCTGGGTACGATCAAAGCGTAGACTGTTTGAATCATTACTAACATGGAGGAAAGTGCGCATGGTGACTGTTGTATTGAATCCCGAGGCAATTTCTGTGTTTCATCATTACTTTGAAGTTCCACAGAATACAGATTGTCTCCAGATATGCATCGATAACTACTACTGGTCTTCCAGGGAACGATCAAAACGTAGACTGTTTGAGAATTACTCCCATGGAGGAAAGTGCGCATGGTGAATGTTGTATTCAATCCCGTTACAATTTTAGTCTTTCATCAACACTCTGACAGTCCACAGATTACAGAATGCCTCCAGATGTCCATTGGAAACTACTACTGGTAATCCATGGAACGATCAAAGGGTAGACTGTTAGAAACATTACTCCCATGGAGGAAAGTGCAGATAGTGACTGTTGTATTCATCCCGATTCAATTTCTGTGTTTCATCAACACTTTGAAGGTCCACAGATTACAGAATACCTCCAGATGTGCATCGGAAACTACTACTGGACTTCTAGGGAACGATCAAATCGTAGACTGTTTGAGACATTACTCCCATGGACGAAAGTGAGCATGGTGAATGTTGTATTCAATCCCGTTGCAATTTTAGTCTTTCATTAACATTCTGATAGTCCACAGATTACAGAATGCCTCCAGATGTCCATTGGAAAGTACTACTGGTCCTCCATGGAACGATCAAAGTGTAGACTGTTAGAAACATTACTCCCATGGAGGAAAGTGCGCATAGTGACTGTCGTGTTCATCCCGATTCAATTTCTGTGTTTCATCAACACTTTGGAGGTCCTCAGATTACCGAATGCCTCCAGATGTGCATCGGAAACTACTACTGATCTTCCAGGGAACTATCAAAGCGTAGACTGTTTCAGACCTCACTCCCATGGAGGAAAGTGCCATGGTGACTCTTGTATTCAATCCCAATGCTATTTATGTGTTTCATCAACACTCTGATTGTCCACAGATTACAGAATGCCTCCATATGTGCATCCGTAACTACTACTGGTCTTCCAGCGAACGATCAAAGCGTAGACTGTTTGAGACATTACTACCATAGAGGAAAGTGCACATGGTGACTGTTGTATTCAATCCCGATGCAATTTCTGTGTTTTATCAGCACTCTGATAGTCCACAGATTACAGAATGCATTAAGATGTGCTTCGGAAACTAACACTGGTCTTCCAGGAACGATCAAAGCGTAGTCTGTTTCAGACATTACTAACGTGGAGGAAAGTGCGGATGGTGACTGTTGTATTCAATTCCGATGCAATTTCTGTGTTTCTACAACACTTTGAAAGTCCACAGGTTACAGAATGCCTCCAGATGCGCATCGGAAACTACTTCTGGTCTTCCAGGGAACGATCAACGAATAGACTGTTTCAGACATTACTCCCATGGAGGAAAGTGCGCATGGTGTCTGTTGTATTCAATCCCGATGCAATTTCTGTGTTTCATCAACACTCTGATAGTCCACAGATTACAGATTGTCCCCAGATATACATCGGAAACTACCACTGGTTTTCAGGGGAATGATCAAAGCGTAGACTGTTAGAGACATTACTAACATTGGGTAAGTGCGCATGGTTGTATTCAATTCCGATGCAATTTCTGTGTTTCTACAACACTTTGAAAGTCCACAGGTTACAGAATGCCTCCAGATGCGCATCGGAAACTACTTCTGGTCTTTCAGGGAACGATCTAAGAATAGACTGTTTGAGACATTACTCCCATGGAGAAAAGTGCGCATGGTGACTGTTGTATTGAATCCCGAGGCAATTTCTGTGTTTCATCATTACTTTGAAGTTCCACAGATGACAGATTGTCTCCAGATGTGCATCGATAACTACTACTGGTCTTCCAGGGAACGATCAAAACGTAGACTGTTTGAGAATTACTCCCATGGAGGAAAGTGCGCATGGTGACTGTTGTATTCAATCCCGATGCAATTTATGTGTTTCATCAACACTCTGATAGTCCACAGACTACAGAATGCCTCCAGATGGGAATCCGAAACTACTACCGGTCTTCCAGGGATCGATCATAGCGTAGACTGTTTGAGAAATTACTCCCATGGAGAAAAGTGCGCATGGTGACTGTTGTGTTCAATTCCGATGCATTTTCTGTGTTTCATCAATAGTCTGATAGTCCACAGATTACAGAATGCATCCAGATGTGCATCGGAAACTACTACTGCACTTCTAGGGAACGATCAAATCGTAGACTGTTTGAGATATTACTCCCGTGGAGGAAAGTGCGCATGGTGAATGTTGTATTCAATCCCGTTGCAATTTTATTCTTTCATCAACACTCTGATAGTCCACAGATTACAGAATGCCTCCAGATGTAAATTGGAAACTACTACTGGTCCTCCATGGAACGATCAAAGGGTAGACTGTTAGAAACATTACTCCCATGGAGGGAAGTGCGCATAGTGACTGTTGTTTTCATCCCGATTCAAATTCTGTGTTTCATCAACATTTTGAAGGTGCACAGATTACAGAATGTCTCCAGATGTGCATCGGAATCTACTACTGGTCTTCCAGGGAGCGATCAAAGCGTAGGATGTTTCAGACATCACTCAAATGGAGGAAAGTGCGCATGGTGACTCTTGTATTCAATCCCGATGCAATTTATGTGTTTCATCAACACTCTGATTGTCCACAGATTACAGAATGCCTCCATATGTGCATCCGTAACTACTACTGGTCTTCCAGCGAACGATCAAGGCGTAGACTGTTTGAGACATTACTACCATAGAGGAAAGTACACATGGTGACTGTTGTATTCAATCCCGATGCAATTTGTGTGTTTCATCAACACTCTGACAGTCCACCGGTTACAGGTTGTCTCCAGATGTGCATCGGAAACTACTACTGGTCTTCCAGGTAACGATCAAAGCGTAGACTGTTTGAGACATTACTCCTATGGAGGAAAGTGCGCATGGTGACGGTTGTATTCATTCCCGAGGCAATTTCTGTATTTCATCAACACTCTGATAGTCCACAGATTACAGAATGCCTCCAGATGTGCATCGGAAACTAATACTGGTCTTCCAGGAACGATCAAAGTGTATACTGTTTGAGACATTACTCCTATGGAGGAAAGTGCGCATGGTGACGGTTGTAGTCAATCCCGATTCAATTTCTGTGTTACATCAACACTCTGATAGTCCACGGATTACAGAATTCCTCCAGTTCTGCATCGAAAACTACTACTGGTCTTCCAGGGAACGATCAAAGCGTAAACGCTTTGAGACATTCCTCCCATGGAGAAAGTGCACATGGTGACTGTTGTATTCATTCCCGATGCATTTTCTGTGTTTCATCAACACTCTGATAGTCCACAGATTACAGAATGCCTCCAGGTGTGCATCGGAAACCACTACTGGTCTTCCTGGGACCGATGAAAGCGTAGACTGTTTGAATCATTACTCCCATGGAGGAAAGTGCTCAAGGTGACTGTTGTATTGAATCCCGAGGCAATTTCTGTGTTTCATCATTACTTTGAAGTTCCACAGATTACAGATTGTCTCCAGATGTGCATCGATAACTACTACTGGTCTTCCAGGGAACGATCAAAACGTAGACTGTTTGAGAATTAGTCCCATGTAGGAAAGTGCGCATGGAGACTGTTGTATTCAATCCCGATGCAATTTATGTGTTTCATCAACACTCTGATAGTCCACAGATTACAGAATGCCTCCAGATGGGAATCGGAAACTACTACTGGTCTTCCAGGGATCAATTAAAGCGTAGACTGTTTGAGAAATTACTCCCATCCAGAAAAGTGCGCATGGTGACTGTTGTATTCAATACCGATGCATTTTCTGTGTTTCATCAATTGTCTGATAGTCCACAGATTACAGAATGCATCCAGATGTGCATCGGAAACTACTACTGGACTTCTAGGGAACGATCAAATCGTAGACTGTTTGAGATATTACTCCCATGGAGGAAAGTGCGCATGTTGAATGTTGTATTCAATCCCGTTGCAATTTTATTCTTTCATCAACACTCTGATAGTCCACAGATTACAGAATGCCTCCAGATGTCCATTGGAAACTACTACTGATCCTCCATGGAACGATCAAAGGGTAGACTGTTAGAAACATTACTCCCATGGAGGAAAGTGCGCATAGTGACTGTTGTTTTCATCCCGATTCAATTTCTGTGTTTCGTCAACACTTTGAAGGTCCACAGATTACAGAATGCCTCCAGATGTGCATCGGAAACTACTACTGGTCTTCCAGGGAACGATCAAAGCGTAGACTGTTTCAGACATCACTACCATGGAGGAAAGTGCGCATGTTGACTCTTGTATTCAATCCCGAAGCAATTTATGTGTTTCATCAACACTCTGATTGTCCACAGATTACAGAATGCCTTCATATGTGCATCCGTAACTACTACTGGCCTTTCAGCGAACGATCAAAGCGTAGACTGTTTGAGACATTACTACCATAGAGGAAAGTGCACATGGTGACTGTTGTATTCAATCCCGAGGCAATTTCTGTGTTTCATCAACACTCTGATAGTCCACAGATTACAGAATGCCTCCATATGTGCATCCGTAACTACTACTGGTCTTCCAGCGAACGATCAAAGCGTAGACTGTTTGAGACATTACTACCATAGAGGAAAGTGCACATGGTGACTGTTGCATTCAATCCTGATGCAATTTGTGTGTTTCATCAACACTCTGACAGTCCAGAGATTACAGGTTGTCTCCAGATGTGCATCGGAAACTACTACTGGTCTTCCAGGTAACGATCAAAGAGTAGACAGTTTGCGAGATTACTCCTATGGAGGAAAGTGCGCATGGTGACGGTTGTAGTCAACCCCGATTCAGTTTCTGTGATTCATCAACACTCTGATAGTCCACAGATTACAGAATGGCTCCAGATGTCCATTGGGAACTACTACTGGTCCTCCATGGAACGATCAAATGGTAGACTGTTAGAAACATTACTCCCATGGAGGAAAGTGCAGATTGTGACTGTTGTATTCATCCCGATTCAATTTCTGTGTTTCATCAACACTTTGAAGGTCCACAGATTAAAGAATGCCTCCAGATGTGCATCGGAAACTACTACTGGTCTTCCAGTGAACGATCAAAGCGTAGACTGTTTGAGAATTACTCCCATGGAGGAAAGTGCGGATGGTGACTGTTGAATTCAATCCCGATGCAATTTCTGTGTTCCATCAGCACTCTGATAGTCCAAAGATTACAGAATGCATCCAGATGTGCTTCGGAAACTAACACTGGTCTTCCAGGAACGATCAAAGCGTAGTCTGTTTGAGACATTACTAAAGTGAAGGAAAGTGCGGATGGTGACTGTTGTATTCAATTCCGATGCAATTTCTGTGTTTCTACAACACTTGGAAAGTCCACAGGTTACAGAATGCCTCCAGATGCGCATCGGAAACTACTTCTGGTCTTCCAGGGAACGATCAACGAATAGACTGTTTGAGACATTACTCCCATGGAGGAAAGTGCGCATGGTGTCTGTTGTATTCAATCCCGATGCAATTTCTGAGTTTTTATCAACAGTCTGATAGTCCACAGATTACAGAATGCCTCCAGATGTGCATCGGAAACTACTACTGGTTTTCCAGGGAATGATCAAAGCGTAGACTGTTACAGACATTACTCCCATTGAGGGAAGTGCGCATGGTGACTGTTGTATTCAAGCCCGATGCAATTTCTGTGTTTCTACAACACTTTGAAAGTCCACAGGTTACAGAATGCCTCCAGATTCGCATCGGAAACTACTTCTGGTCTTCCAGGGAACGATCAAAGAATAGAATGTTTGAGACATTACTCCCATGGAGAAAAGTGCGCATGGTGACTGTTGTATTGAATCCCGAGGCAATTTCTGTGTTTCATCAATACTTTGAAGTTCCACAGATTACAGATTGTCTCCAGATGTGCATCGATAACTACTACTGGTCTTCCAGGGAACGAGCAAAACGTAGACTGTTGGAGAATTACTCCCATGGAGGAAAGTGCACATGGTGACTGTTGTATTCAATCCCGATGCAATTTATGTGTTTCATCAACACTCTGATAGTCCACAGATTACAGAATGCCTCCAGATTTGAATCGGAAACTACTACTGGCCTTCCAGGGATCGTTCAAAGCGTAGACTGTTTGAGAAATTACTCCCATGGAGAAAAGTGCGCATGGTGACTGTTGTATTAAATTCCGATGCATTTTCTATGTTTCATCAATAGTCTGATAGTCCACAGATCACAGAATGCATCCAGATGTGCATCGGAAACTACTACTGGACTTCTAGGGAACGATCAAATCGTAGACTGTTTGAGACATTACTCCCATGGAGGAAAGTGCGCATGGTGAATGTTGTATTCAATCCCGTTGCAATTTTAGTCTTTCATCAACACTCTGATAGTCCACAGATTACAGAATGCCTCCAGATGTCCATTGGAAACTACTACTGGTCCTCCATGGAACGATGAAAGGGTAGACTGTTAGAAACATTACTCCCATGGTGGAAAATGCGCATAGTGACTGTTGTGTTCATCCCGATTCAATTTCTGTGTTTCATCAACACTTTGAAGGTCCACAGATTACAGAATGCCTCCAGATGTGCATCGGAAACTACTACTGGTCTTCCAGGGAACGATCAAAGCGTAGACTGTTTCAGACATCACTACCATGGAGGAAAGTGCGCATGTTGACTCTTGTATTCAATCCCGATGCAATTTATGTGTTTCATCAACACTCTGATTGTCCACAGATTACAGAATGCCTCAATATGTGCATCCGTAACTACCACTGGCCTTCCAGTGAACGATCAAAGCGTAGACTGTTTGAGACATTACAACCATAGAGGAAAGTGCACATGGTGACTGTTGTATTCAATCCCGAGGCAATTTCTGTGTTTCATCAACACTCTGATAGTCCACAGATTACAGAATGCCTCCAGATGTGCATCGGAAACTACTACTGGTCTTCCAGGTAACGATCAAAGCATAGACTGTTTGAAACATTGCTCCCATTGAGGAAAGTGCGCATGGTGACTGTTGTATTCAATCCCGATGCAACTTCTGTGAGTCATCAAAACTCAGATAGTCCACAGATTACAGCACGTCTCCAGATGTACATCGGTAACTATTACTGGTCTTCAAGGGAACGATCAAAGCGTAGACTGTTTGAGACATTATTCCCATGGAGGAAAGTGCACATGGTGACTCTTGTATTCAATCCCGATGCAATTTACGTGTTTCATCAACACTCTGATAGTCCACAGATTACAGAATGACTCCATATGTGCATCGGTAACTAATACTGGTCTTCCAGCGAACGATCAAAGCGTAGACTGTTTCAGACATTACTACCATAGAGGAAAGTGCGCATGGTGACTGTTGTATTCATTCCCGAGGCAATTTTTGTATTTCATCAACACTCTGATAGTCCACAGATTACAGAATGCCTCCAGATGTGCATCGGAAACTAATACTGGTCTTCCAGGGAACGATCAAAGTGTGGACTGTTTGGGACATTACTCCCATGGAGGAAAGTGCGCATGGTGACGGTTGTAGTCAATCCCGATTCAATTTCTGTGTTTCATCGAACACTCTGATAGTCCACGGTTTACAGAATGCCTCCAGATGTGCATCGGAAACTACTACTGGTCTTCCAGGAAACGATCAAAGCGTAAACTCTTTGAGACATTCCTCCCATGGAGAAAGTGCACATGGTGACTGTTGTATTCATTCCCGATGCATTTTCTGTGTTTCATCAACACTCTGATAGTCCACAGATTGCAGAATGCCTCCAGGTGTGCATCGGAAACCACTACTGGTCTTCCTGGGAACGATGAAAGTGTAGACTGTTTGAATCATTACTCCCATGGAGAAAGTGCGCATGGTGACTGTTGTATTGAATCCCGAGGCAATTTCTGTGTTTCATCATTACTTTGAAGTTCCACAGATTACAGATTGTCTCCAGATGTGCATCGACAACTACTACTGGTCTTCCAGGGAACAATCAAAACGTAGACTGTTTGAGAATTACTCCCATGGAGGGAAATGCGCATGGAGACTGTTGTATTCAATCCAGATGCAATTCATGTGTTTCACCAACACTCTGATAGTCCACAGATTACAGAATGCCTCCAGATGGGAATCGGAAACTATTTCTGGTCTTCCAGGGAACGATCAAAGCGTAAACTCTTTGAGACACTCCTCCCATGGAGATAAGTGCACATGGTGACTGTTATATTCATTCCCGATGCATTTTCTGTGTTTCATCAACAGTCTGATAGTCCACATATTACAGAATGCCTCCAGATGTGCATCGGAAACTACTACTGGTTTTCCAGGGAATGATCAAAGCGTAGACTGTTAGAGACATTACTCCCATTGACGGAAGTGCGCATGGTGACTGTTGTATTCAATCCCGATGCAATTTCTGTGTTTCTACAACACATTGAAAGTCCACAGGTTACAGAATGCCTCCAGATGCGCATCGGAAACTACTTCTGGTCTTCCAGGGAACGATCAAAGAATAGACTGTTTGAGACATCCATGGAGAAAAGTGCGCATCGTGGCTGTTGTATTGAATCCCGAGGCAATTTCTATGTTTCATCATTACTTTGAAGTTATACAGATTACAGATTGTCTCCAGATGTGCATCGATAACTACTACTGGTCTTCCAGGGAACGATCAAAACGTAGACTGTTTGAGAATTACTACCATGGAGGAAAGTGCACATTGTGACTGTTGTATTCAATCCCGATGCAAATTATGTGTTTCATCAACACTCTGGTAGTCCACAGATTACAGAATGCCTCCAGATGGGAATCGGAAACTACTACTGGCCTTCCAGGGAACGATCAACGAATAGACTGTTTGAGACATTACTCCCATGGAGGAAAGTGCGCATGGTGTCTGTTGTATTCAATCCCGATGCAATTTCTGAGTTTTTATCAACAGTCTGATAGTCCACAGATTACAGAATGCTTCCAGATGTGCATCGGAAACTACTACTGGTTTTCCAGGGAATGATCAAAGCGTAGACTGTTACAGACATTACTCCCATTGAGGGAAGTGCGCATGGTGACTGTTGTATTCAATCCCGATGCAATTTCTGTGTTTCTACAACACTTTGAAAGTCCACAGGTTACAGAATGCCTCCAGATTCGCATCGGAAACTACTTCTGGTCTTCCAGGGAACGATCAAAGAATAGAATGTTTGAGACATTACTCCCATGGAGAAAAGTGCGCATGGTGACTGTTGTATTGAATCCCGAGGCAATTTCTGTGTTTCATCAATACTTTGAAGTTCCACAGATTACAGATTGTCTCCAGATGTGCATCGATAACTACTACTGGTCTTCCAGGGAACGAGCAAAACGTAGACTGATGGAGAATTACTCCCATGGAGGAAAGTGCGCATGGTGACTGTTGTATTCAATCCCGATGCAATTTATGTGTTTCATCAACACTCTGATAGTCCACAGATTACAGAATGCCTCCAGATTTGAATCGGAAACTACTACTGGTCTTCCAGAGATCGATCAAAGCGTAGACTGTTTGAGAAATTACTCCCATGGAGAAAAGTGCGCATGGTGACTGTTGTATTCAATTCCGATGCATTTTCTGTGTTTCAACAATAGTCTGATAGTCCACAGATCACAGAATGCATCCAGATGGGCATCGGGAACTACTACTGGACTTCTAGGGAACGATCAAATCGTAGACTGTTTGAGACATTACTCCCATGGAGGAAAGTGCGCATGGTGAATGTTGTATTCAAACCCGTTGCAATTTTAGTCTTTCATCAACACTCTGATAGACCACAGATTACAGAATGCCTCCAGATGTCCATTGGAAACTACTACTGGTCCTCCATGGAACGATGAAAGGATAGACTGTTAGAAACATTACTCCCATGGAGGAAAATGCGCATAGTGACTGTTGTGTTCATCCCGATTCAATTTCTGTGTTTCATCAACACTTTGAAGGTCCACAGATTACAGAATGCCTCCAGATGTGCATCGGAAACTGCTACTGGTCTTCCAGGGAACGATCAAAGCGTAGACTGTTTCAGACATCACTACCATGGAGGAAAGTGCGCATGTTGACTCTTGTATTCAATCCCGATGCAATTTATGTGTTTCATCATCACTCTGATTGTCCACAGATTACAGAATGCCTCAATATGTGCATCCGTAACTACCACTGGCCTTCCAGCGAACGATCAAAGCGTAGACTGTTTGAGACATTACAACCATAGAGGAAAGTGCACATGGTGACTGTTGTATTCAATCCCGAGGCAATTTCTGTGTTTCATCAACACTCTGATAGTCCACAGTTTACAGAATGCCTCCAGATGTGCATCGGAAACTAATACTGGTCTTCCAGGGAACGATCAAAGTGTGGACTGTTTGAGACATTACTCCCATAAAGGAAAGTGCGCATGGTGACTGTTGTAATCAATCCCGATGCAATTTCTGTGTTCCATCAACACTCAGATAGTCCACAGATTACAGCACGTCTCCAGATGTACATCGGTAACTACTACTGGTCTTCAAGGGAACGATCAAAGCGTAGACTGTTTGAGACATTATTCCCATGGAGGAAAGTGCACATGGTGACTCTTGTATTCAATCCCGATGCAATTTATGTGTTTCATCAACACTCTGATAGTCCACAGATTACAGAATGCCTCCAGATGTGCATCGGAAACTAATACTGGTCTTCCAGGGAACGATCAAAGTGTGGACTGTTTGAGACATTACTCCCATAAAGGAAAGTGCGCATGGTGACGGTTGTAGTCAATCCCGATTCAATTTCTGTGTTTCATCAACACTCTGATAGTCCACGGTTTACAGAATGCCTCCAGATGTGCATCGATAACTACTACTGGTCTTCCAGGGAACGATCAAAACGTAGACTGTTTGAGAATTACTACCATGGAGGAAAGTGCACATTGTGACTGTTGTATTCAATCCCGATGCAATTTATGTGTTTCATCAACACTCTGGTAGTCCACAGATTACAGAATGCCTCCAGATGGGAATCGGAAACTACTACTGGTCTTCCAGGGATCGATCAAAGCGTAAACTCTTTGAGACATTCCTCCCATGGAGGAAAGTGCACATGGTGACTGTTATATTCATTCCCGATGCAATTTCTGTGTTTCATCAACAGTCTGATAGTCTACAGATTACAGAATGCCTCCAGATGTGCATCGGAAACTACTACTGGTTTTCCAGGGAATGATCAAAGCGTAGACTGTTAGAGACATTACTCCCATTGAGGGAAGTGCGCATGGTGACTGTTGTATTCAATCCCGATGCAGTTTCTGTGTTTCTACAACACTTTGAAAGTCCACAGGTTACAGAATGCCTCCTGATGCCCATCGGAAACTACTTCTGGTCTTCCAGGGAACGATCAAAGAATAGACTGTTTGAGACATCCATGGAGAAAAGTGCGCATCGTGACTGTTGTATTGAATCCCGAGGCAATTTCTATGTTTCATCATTACTTTGAAGTTCCACAGATTACAGATTGTCTCCAGATGTGCATCGATAACTACTACTGATCTTCCAGGGAACGATCAAAACGTAGACTGTTTGAGAATTACTACCATGGAGGAAAGTGCACATTGTGACTGTTGTATTCAATCCCGATGCAATTTATGTGTTTCATCAACACTCTGGTAGTCCACAGATTACAGAATGCCTCCAGATGGGAATCGGAAACTACTACTGGTCTTCCAGGGATCGATCAAAGCGTAAAATGTTTGAGAAATTACTCCCATGGAGAAAAGTGCACATGGCGACTGTTGTATTCAATCCCGAGGCAGTTTCTGTGTTTCATCAACACTCTGATAGTCCACAGATTACAGAATGCCTCCAGATGTGCATCGGAAACTATTACTGGTCTTCCACGTAACGATCAAAGCGTAGACTGTTTGAAACATTGCTCCCATGGAGGAAAGTGCGTATGGTGACTGTTGTATTCAATCCCGATGCAATTTCTGTGTTTCGTCAACACTCTGATAGTCAACAGATTACAGAATGCCTCCAGATGTGCATCGGTAACTACTACTGGTCTTCCACCGAACGATCAGAGCGTAGACTGTTTGAGACATTACTACCATAGAGGAAAGTGCGCATGGTGACTGTTGTATTCAAACCCGATGCAATTTCTGTGTTTCTACAACACTTTGAAAGTCCACAGGTTACAGAATGCCTCCAGATGCGCATCGGAAACTACTTCTTGTCTTCCAGGGAACGATCAAATCGTAGACTGTTTGAGACATTACTCCCATGGAGGAAAGTGCGCATGGTGAATGTTGTATTCATCCCTTTGCAATTTTAGTCTTTCATCAACACTCTGATAGTCCACAGATTACAGAATGCCTCCAGACGTCCATTGGAAACTACTACTGGTCCTCCATGGAACGATCAAAGGGTAGACTGTTAGAAACATTACTCCCATGGAGGAAAGTGCGCATAGTGACTGTTGTATTCACCCTGATTCAATTTCTGTGTTTCATCAACACTTTGAAGGTCCACAGATTACAGAATGCCTCCAGATGTGCTTCGGAAACTACTACTGGTCTTCCAGCGAACGATCAAAGCGTAGACTGTTTCAGACATCACTCCCATGGAGGAAAGTGCGCATGGTGACTCTTGTATTCAATCCCGATGCAATTTATGTGTTTCATCAAGACTCTGATTGTCCACAGATTACAGAATGCCTCCATATGTGCATCTGTAACTACTACTGGTCTTCCAGCGAACGATCAAAGCGTAGACTGTTTGAGACATTACTACCATAGAGGAAAGTGCGCATGGTGACTGTTGTATTCAATCCCGATGCAATTTATGTGTTTCATCAACCCTCTGATAGTCCACAGATTACAGAATGGCTCCAGATGGGAATCGGAAACTACTACTGGTCTTCCAGGGATCGATCAAAGCGTAGACTGTTTGAGAAATTACTCCCATGGAGAAAAGTGCGCATGGTGACTGTTGTATTCAAACCCGATGCAATTTCTGTGTTTCTACAACACTTTGAAAGTCCACAGGTTACAGAATGCCTCCAGATGCGCATCGGAAACTACTTCTGGTCTTCCAGGGAACGATGAAAGCGTAGACTGTTTGAATCAATACTCCCATGGCGGAAAGTGCGCATGGTGTCTGTTGTATTGAATCCCGAGGCAATTTCTGTGTTTCATCATTACTTTGAAGTTCCACAGATTACAGATTGTCTCCAGATGTGCATCGATAACTACTACTGGTCTTCCAGGGAACGATCAAAACGTAGACTGTTTGAGAATTACTCCCATGGAGGAAAGTGCGCATGGAGACTGTTGTATTCAATCCAGATGCAATTTATGTGTTTCACCAACACTCTGATAGTCCACAGATTACAGAATGCCTCCAGATGGGAATCGGAAACTATTTCTGGTCTTCCAGGGAACGATCAAAGCGTAAACTCTTTGAGACATTCCTCCCATGGAGGAAAGTGCACATGGTGACTGTTGTATTCATTCCCGATGCAATTTCTGTGTTACATCAACAGTCTGATAGTCCACAGATTACAGAATGCCTCCAGATGTGCATCGGAAACTACTACTGGTTTTCCAGGGAATGATCAAAGCGTAGACTGTTAGAGACATTACTCCCATTGAGGGAAGTGCGCATGGTGACTGTTGTATTCAATCCCGATGCAATTTCTGTGTTTCTACAACACTTTGAAAGTCCACAGGTTAAAGTATGCCTCCAGATGCGCATCGGAAACTACTTCTGGTCTTCCAGGGAACGATCAAAGAATAGACTGTTCGAGACATCCATGGAGAAAAGTGCGCATGGTGACTGTTGTATTGAATCCCGAGGCAATTTCTATGTTTCATCATTACTTTGAAGTTCCACAGATTACAGATTGTCTCCACATGTGCATCGATAACTACTACTGGTCTTCCAGGGAACGATCAAAACGTAGACTGTTTGAGAATTACTACCATGGAGGAAAGTGCGCATGGTGACTGTTGTATTCAATCCCGATGCAATTTATGTGTTTCATCAACACTCTGGTAGTCCACAGATTACAGAATGCCTCCAGATGGGAATCGGAAACTACTACTGGTCTTCCAGGGATCGATCAAAGCGTAGACTGTTTGAGAAATTACTCCCATGGAGAAAAGTGCGCATGGTGACTGTTGTATTCAATTCCGATGCAATTTCTGTGTTTCATCAACAGTCTGATAGTCCACAGATTACAGAATGCATCCAGATGTGCATCGGAAACTACTACTGGACTTCTAGGGAACATTCAAATCGTAGACTGTTTGAGACATTACTCCCATGGAGGAAAGTGCGCATGGTGAATGTTGTATTCATTCCCGTTGCAATTTTAGTGTTTCATCAACACTCTGATAGTCCACAGATTACAGAATGCCTCCAGATGTCCATTGGAAACTACTACTGGTCCTCCATGGAACGATCAAAGAGTAGACTGTTAGAAACGTTACTCCCATGCAGGAAAGTGCGCATAGTGACTGTTGTGTTCAACCCGATTCAATTTCTGTGTTTCATCAACACTTTGAAGGTCCACAGATTACAGAATGCCTCCAGATGTGCATCGGAAACTACTACTGGTCTTCCAGGGAACGATGAAAGCGTAGACTGTTTCAGACCTCCCTCCCATGGAGGAAAGTGCGCATGGTGACACTTGTATTCAATCCCGATGCAATTTATGTGTTTCATCAACACTCTGATAGTCCACAGATTACAGAATGCCTCCAGACGTCCATTGGAAACTACTACTGGTCCTCCATGGAACGATCAAAGGGTAGACTGTTAGAAACATTACTCCCATGGAGGAAAGTGCGCATAGTGACTGTTGTATTCACCCTGATTCAATTTCTGTGTTTCATCAACACTTTGAAGGTCCACAGATTACAGAATGCCTCCAGATGTGCTTCGGAAACTACTACTGGTCTTCCAGGGAACCATCAAAGCGTAGACTGTCTCAGACATCACTCCCATTGAGGAAAGTGCGCATGGTGACTCTTGTATTCAATCCCGATGCAATTTATGTGTTTCATCAAGACTCTGATTGTCCACAGATTACAGAATGCCTCCATATGTGCATCTGTAACTACTACTGGTCTTCCAGCGAACGATCAAAGCGTAGACTGTTTGAGACATTACTACCATAGAGGAAAGTGCGCATGGTGACTGTTGTATTCAATCCCGATGCAATTTATGTGTTTCATCAACCCTCTGATAGTCCACAGATTACAGAATGGCTCCAGATGGGATTCGGAAACTACTACTGGTCTTCCAGGGATCGATCAAAGCGTAGACTGTTTGAGAAATTACTCCCATGGAGAAAAGTGCGCATGGTGACTGTTGTATTCAAACCCGATGCAATTTCTGTGTTTCTACAACACTTTGAAAGTCCACAGGTTACAGAATGCCTCCAGATGCGCATCGGAAACTACTTCTGGTCTTCCAGGGAACGATGAAAGCGTAGACTGTTTGAATCATTACTCCCATGGAGGAAAGTGCGCATGGTGTCTGTTGTATTGAATCCCGAGGCAATTTCTGTGTTTCATCATTACTTTGAAGTTCCACAGATTACAGATTGTCTCCAGATGTGCATCGATAACTACTACTGGTCTTCCAGGGAACGATCAAAACGTAGACTGTTTGAGAATTACTCCCATGGAGGAAAGTGCGCATGGAGACTGTTGTATTCAATCCAGATGCAATTTATGTGTTTCACCAACACTCTGATAGTCCACAGATTACAGAATGCCTCCAGATGGGAATCGGAAACTATTTCTGGTCTTCCAGGGAACGATCAAAGCGTAAACTCTTTGAGACATTCCTCCCATGGAGGAAAGTGCACATGGTGACTGTTGTATTCATTCCCGATGCAATTTCTGTGTTACATCAACAGTCTGATAGTCCACAGATTACAGAATGCCTCCAGATGTGCATCGGAAACTACTACTGGTTTTCCAGGGAATGATCAAAGCGTAGACTGATAGAGACATTACTCCCATTGAGGGAAGTGCGCATGGTGACTGTTTTATTCAATCCCGATGCAATTTCTGTGTTTCTACAACACTTTGAAAGTCCACAGGTTAAAGTATGCCTCCAGATGCGCATCGGAAACTACTTCTGGTCTTCCAGGGAACGATCAAAGAATAGACTGTTTGAGACATCCATGGAGAAAAGTGCGCATGGTGACTGTTGTATTGAATCCCGAGGCAATTTCTATGTTTCATCATTACTTTGAAGTTCCACAGATTACAGATTGTCTCCACATGTGCATCGATAACTACTACTGGTCTTCCAGGGAACGATCAAAACGTAGACTGTTTGAGAATTACTACCATGGAGGAAAGTGCGCATGGTGACTGTTGTATTCAATCCCGATGCAATTTATGTGTTTCATCAACACTCTGGTAGTCCACAGATTACAGAATGCCTCCAGATGGGAATCGGAAACTACTACTGGTCTTCCAGGGATCGATCAAAGCGTAGACTGTTTGAGAAATTACTCCCATGGAGAAAAGTGCGCATGGTGACTGTTGTATTCAATCCCGATGCAATTTCTGTGTTTCATCAACAGTCTGATAGTCCACAGATTACAGAATGCATCCAGATGTGCATCGGAAACTACTACTGGACTTCTAGGGAACGATCAAATCGTAGACTGTTTGAGACATTACTCCCATGGAGGAAAGTGCGCATGGTGAATGTTGTATTCAATCCCGTTGCAATTTTAGTGTTTCATCAACACTCTGATAGTCCACAGATTACAGAATGCCTCCAGATGTCCATTGGAAACTACTACTGGTCCTCCATGGAACGTTCAAAGGGTAGACTGTTAGAAACATTACTCCCATGGAGGAAAGTGCGCATAGTGACTGTTGTATTCACCCTGATTCAATTTCTGTGTTTCATCAACACTTTGAAGGTCCACAGATTACAGAATGCCTCCAGATGTGCTTCGGAAACTACTACTGGTCTTCCAGGGAACCATCAAAGCGTAGACTGTCTCAGACATCACTCCCATTGAGGAAAGTGCGCATGGTGACTCTTGTATTCAATCCCGATGCAATTTATGTGTTTCATCAAGACTCTGATTGTCCACAGATTACAGAATGCCTCCATATGTGCATCTGTAACTACTACTGGTCTTCCAGCGAACGATCAAAGCGTAGACTGTTTGAGACATTACTACCATAGAGGAAAGTGCGCATGGTGACTGTTGTATTCAATCCCGATGCAATTTATGTGTTTCATCAACCCTCTGATAGTCCACAGATTACAGAATGGCTCCAGATGGGATTCGGAAACTACTACTGGTCTTCCAGGGATCGATCAAAGCGTAGACTGTTTGAGAAATTACTCCCATGGAGAAAAGTGCGCATGGTGACTGTTGTATTCAAACCCGATGCAATTTCTGTGTTTCTACAACACTTTGAAAGTCCACAGGTTACAGAATGCCTCCAGATGCGCATCGGAAACTACTTCTGGTCTTCCAGGGAACGATGAAAGCGTAGACTGTTTGAATCATTACTCCCATGGAGGAAAGTGCGCATGGTGTCTGTTGTATTGAATCCCGAGGCAATTTCTGTGTTTCATCATTACTTTGAAGTTCCACAGATTACAGATTGTCTCCAGATGTGCATCGATAACTACTACTGGTCTTCCAGGGAACGATCAAAACGTAGACTGTTTGAGAATTACTCCCATGGAGGAAAGTGCGCATGGAGACTGTTGTATTCAATCCAGATGCAATTTATGTGTTTCACCAACACTCTGATAGTCCACAGATTACAGAATGCCTCCAGATGGGAATCGGAAACTATTTCTGGTCTTCCAGGGAACGATCAAAGCGTATACTCTTTGAGACATTCCTCCCATGGAGGAAAGTGCACATGGTGACTGTTGTATTCATTCCCGATGCAATTTCTGTGTTACATCAACAGTCTGATAGTCCACAGATTACAGAATGCCTCCAGATGTGCATCGGAAACTACTACTGGTTTTCCAGGGAATGATCAAAGCGTAGACTGATAGAGACATTACTCCCATTGAGGGAAGTGCGCATGGTGACTGTTTTATTCAATCCCGATGCAATTTCTGTGTTTCTACAACACTTTGAAAGTCCACAGGTTAAAGTATGCCTCCAGATGCGCATCGGAAACTACTTCTGGTCTTCCAGGGAACGATCAAAGAATAGACTGTTTGAGACATCCATGGAGAAAAGTGCGCATGGTGACTGTTGTATTGAATCCCGAGGCAATTTCTATGTTTCATCATTACTTTGAAGTTCCACAGATTACAGATTGTCTCCACATGTGCATCGATAACTACTACTGGTCTTCCAGGGAACGATCAAAACGTAGACTGTTTGAGAATTACTACCATGGAGGAAAGTGCGCATGGTGACTGTTGTATTCAATCCCGATGCAATTTATGTGTTTCATCAACACTCTGGTAGTCCACAGATTACAGAATGCCTCCAGATGGGAATCGGAAACTACTACTGGTCTTCCAGGGATCGATCAAAGCGTAGACTGTTTGAGAAATTACTCCCATGGAGAAAAGTGCGCATGGTGACTGTTGTATTCAAACCCGATGCAATTTCTGTGTTTCTACAACACTTTGAAAGTCCACAGGTTACAGAATGCCTCCAGATGCGCATCGGAAACTACTTCTGGTCTTCCAGGGAACGATGAAAGCGTAGACTGTTTGAATCAATACTCCCATGGCGGAAAGTGCGCATGGTGTCTGTTGTATTGAATCCCGAGGCAATTTCTGTGTTTCATCATTACTTTGAAGTTCCACAGATTACAGATTGTCTCCAGATGTGCATCGATAACTACTACTGGTCTTCCAGGGAACGATCAAAACGTAGACTGTTTGAGAATTACTCCCATGGAGGAAAGTGCGCATGGAGACTGTTGTATTCAATCCAGATGCAATTTATGTGTTTCACCAACACTCTGATAGTCCACAGATTACAGAATGCCTCCAGATGGGAATCGGAAACTATTTCTGGTCTTCCAGGGAACGATCAAAGCGTAAACTCTTTGAGACATTCCTCCCATGGAGGAAAGTGCACATGGTGACTGTTGTATTCATTCCCGATGCAATTTCTGTGTTACATCAACAGTCTGATAGTCCACAGATTACAGAATGCCTCCAGATGTGCATCGGAAACTACTACTGGTTTTCCAGGGAATGATCAAAGCGTAGACTGTTAGAGACATTACTCCCATTGAGGGAAGTGCGCATGGTGACTGTTGTATTCAATCCCGATGCAATTTCTGTGTTTCTACAACACTTTGAAAGTCCACAGGTTAAAGTATGCCTCCAGATGCGCATCGGAAACTACTTCTGGTCTTCCAGGGAACGATCAAAGAATAGACTGTTCGAGACATCCATGGAGAAAAGTGCGCATGGTGACTGTTGTATTGAATCCCGAGGCAATTTCTATGTTTCATCATTACTTTGAAGTTCCACAGATTACAGATTGTCTCCACATGTGCATCGATAACTACTACTGGTCTTCCAGGGAACGATCAAAACGTAGACTGTTTGAGAATTACTACCATGGAGGAAAGTGCGCATGGTGACTGTTGTATTCAATCCCGATGCAATTTATGTGTTTCATCAACACTCTGGTAGTCCACAGATTACAGAATGCCTCCAGATGGGAATCGGAAACTACTACTGGTCTTCCAGGGATCGATCAAAGCGTAGACTGTTTGAGAAATTACTCCCATGGAGAAAAGTGCGCATGGTGACTGTTGTATTCAATTCCGATGCAATTTCTGTGTTTCATCAACAGTCTGATAGTCCACAGATTACAGAATGCATCCAGATGTGCATCGGAAACTACTACTGGACTTCTAGGGAACATTCAAATCGTAGACTGTTTGAGACATTACTCCCATGGAGGAAAGTGCGCATGGTGAATGTTGTATTCATTCCCGTTGCAATTTTAGTGTTTCATCAACACTCTGATAGTCCACAGATTACAGAATGCCTCCAGATGTCCATTGGAAACTACTACTGGTCCTCCATGGAACGATCAAAGAGTAGACTGTTAGAAACGTTACTCCCATGCAGGAAAGTGCGCATAGTGACTGTTGTGTTCATCCCGATTCAATTTCTGTGTTTCATCAACACTTTGAAGGTCCACAGATTACAGAATGCCTCCAGATGTGCATCGGAAACTACTACTGGTCTTCCAGGGAACGATGAAAGCGTAGACTGTTTCAGACCTCCCTCCCATGGAGGAAAGTGCGCATGGTGACACTTGTATTCAATCCCGATGCAATTTATGTGTTTCATCAACACTCTGATAGTCCACAGATTACAGAATGCCTCCAGACGTCCATTGGAAACTACTACTGGTCCTCCATGGAACGATCAAAGGGTAGACTGTTAGAAACATTACTCCCATGGAGGAAAGTGCGCATAGTGACTGTTGTATTCACCCTGATTCAATTTCTGTGTTTCATCAACACTTTGAAGGTCCACAGATTACAGAATGCCTCCAGATGTGCTTCGGAAACTACTACTGGTCTTCCAGGGAACCATCAAAGCGTAGACTGTCTCAGACATCACTCCCATTGAGGAAAGTGCGCATGGTGACTCTTGTATTCAATCCCGATGCAATTTATGTGTTTCATCAAGACTCTGATTGTCCACAGATTACAGAATGCCTCCATATGTGCATCTGTAACTACTACTGGTCTTCCAGCGAACGATCAAAGCGTAGACTGTTTGAGACATTACTACCATAGAGGAAAGTGCGCATGGTGACTGTTGTATTCAATCCCGATGCAATTTATGTGTTTCATCAACCCTCTGATAGTCCACAGATTACAGAATGGCTCCAGATGGGATTCGGAAACTACTACTGGTCTTCCAGGGATCGATCAAAGCGTAGACTGTTTGAGAAATTACTCCCATGGAGAAAAGTGCGCATGGTGACTGTTGTATTCAAACCCGATGCAATTTCTGTGTTTCTACAACACTTTGAAAGTCCACAGGTTACAGAATGCCTCCAGATGCGCATCGGAAACTACTTCTGGTCTTCCAGGGAACGATGAAAGCGTAGACTGTTTGAATCATTACTCCCATGGAGGAAAGTGCGCATGGTGTCTGTTGTATTGAATCCCGAGGCAATTTCTGTGTTTCATCATTACTTTGAAGTTCCACAGATTACAGATTGTCTCCAGATGTGCATCGATAACTACTACTGGTCTTCCAGGGAACGATCAAAACGTAGACTGTTTGAGAATTACTCCCATGGAGGAAAGTGCGCATGGAGACTGTTGTATTCAATCCAGATGCAATTTATGTGTTTCACCAACACTCTGATAGTCCACAGATTACAGAATGCCTCCAGATGGGAATCGGAAACTATTTCTGGTCTTCCAGGGAACGATCAAAGCGTAAACTCTTTGAGACATTCCTCCCATGGAGGAAAGTGCACATGGTGACTGTTGTATTCATTCCCGCTGCAATTTCTGTGTTACATCAACAGTCTGATAGTCCACAGATTACAGAATGCCTCCAGATGTGCATCGGAAACTACTACTGGTTTTCCAGGGAATGATCAAAGCGTAGACTGATAGAGACATTACTCCCATTGAGGGAAGTGCGCATGGTGACTGTTTTATTCAATCCCGATGCAATTTCTGTGTTTCTACAACACTTTGAAAGTCCACAGGTTAAAGTATGCCTCCAGATGCGCATCGGAAACTACTTCTGGTCTTCCAGGGAACGATCAAAGAATAGACTGTTTGAGACATCCATGGAGAAAAGTGCGCATGGTGACTGTTGTATTGAATCCCGAGGCAATTTCTATGTTTCATCATTACTTTGAAGTTCCACAGATTACAGATTGTCTCCACATGTGCATCGATAACTACTACTGGTCTTCCAGGGAACGATCAAAACGTAGACTGTTTGAGAATTACTACCATGGAGGAAAGTGCGCATGGTGACTGTTGTATTCAATCCCGATGCAATTTATGTGTTTCATCAACACTCTGGTAGTCCACAGATTACAGAATGCCTCCAGATGGGAATCGGAAACTACTACTGGTCTTCCAGGGATCGATCAAAGCGTAGACTGTTTGAGAAATTACTCCCATGGAGAAAAGTGCGCATGGTGACTGTTGTATTCAATCCCGATGCAATTTCTGTGTTTCATCAACAGTCTGATAGTCCACAGATTACAGAATGCATCCAGATGTGCATCGGAAACTACTACTGGACTTCTAGGGAACGATCAAATCGTAGACTGTTTGAGACATTACTCCCATGGAGGAAAGTGCGCATGGTGAATGTTGTATTCAATCCCGTTGCAATTTTAGTGTTTCATCAACACTCTGATAGTCCACAGATTACAGAATGCCTCCAGATGTCCATTGGAAACTACTACTGGTCCTCCATGGAACGATCAAAGAGTAGACTGTTAGAAACATTACTCCCATGGAGGAAAGTGCGCATAGTGACTGTTGTGTTCATCCCGATGCAATTTATGTGTTTCATCAACACTCTGATTGTCCACAGATTACAGAATGCCTCCATATGTGCATCCGTAACTACTACTGGTCTTCCAGCGAACGATCAAAGCGTAGACTGTTTGAGACATTACTACCATAGAGGAAAGTGCACATGGCGACTGTTGTATTCAATCCCGAGGCAGTTTCTGCGTTTCATCAACACTCTGATAGTCCCCAGATTGCAGAATGCCTTCAGATGCGCATCGGAAACTACTACTGGTCTTCCAGGTAACGATCAAAGCGTAGACTGTTTGAAACATTGCTCCCATGGGGGCAAGTGCGTATGGTGACTGTTGTATTCAATCCCGATGCAATTTCTGTGTTTCATCAACACTCAGATAGTCCACAGATTACAGCATGCCTCCAGATGTACATCGGTAACTACTACTGGTCTTCAAGGGAACGATCAAAGCGTAGACTCTTTGAGACATTTCTCCCATGGAGGAAAGTGCACATGGTGACTGTTGTATTCATTCCCGATGCATTTTCTGTGTTTCATCAACACTCTGATAGTCCACAGATTACAGAATGCCTCCAGATGTGCATCGGAAACCACTACTGGTCTCCTGGGAACGATCAAAGCGTAGACTCTTTGAATCTTTACTCCCATGGAGGAAAGGGCGCATGGTGACTGTTGTATTGAATCCCGAGGCAATTTCCGTGTTTTATCATTACTTTGATGTTCCACAGATTACAGATTGTCTCCAGATGTGCATCGATAACTACTACTGGTCTTCCAGGGAACGATCAAAACGTATACTGTTTGAGAATTACTCCCATGGAGGAAAGTGCGCATGGTGACTGTTGTATTCAATCCCGATGCAATTTCTGTGTTTCTTCAACACTCTGATAGTCCACAGATTACAGAATGCCTCCAGATGTGCATCCGTAACTACTACTGGTCTTCCAGCGAATGATCAAAGCGTAGACTGTTTGAGACATTACTACCATAGAGGAAAGTGCACATGGTGACTGTTGTATTCAAACCCGAGGCAATTTCTGTGTTTCATCAACACTCTGGTAGTCCACAGATTACAGAATGCCTAAAGATGTGCATCGGAAACTAATATTGGTCTTCCAGGGTACGATCAAAGCGTAGACTCTTTGACACACTACTCCTATGGAGGAAAGTGCTCATGGTGACGGTTGTAGTCAATCCCGATTCAATTTCTGTGTTTCATCAACACTCTGATAGACCACAGATTACAGAATGCCTCCAGATGTGCATCGGAAACTACTACTGGTCTTCCAGCGAACGATCAAAGCGTAGACTGTTTGAGACATTACTCCCATGGAGGAAAGTGCTAATGGTGTCTGTTGTAATCAAGTCCGATGCAATTTCTGTGTTTCATCAGCACTCTGATAGTCCACAGATTACAGAATGCCTACAGATGTGCATCGGAAACTACTTCTGGTCTTCCAGGGAACGATCAAAGCGTAGACTGTTAGAGACATTACTCCCATGGAGGAAAGTGCGCGAGGTGACTGTTGTATTCAATCCCGATGCATTTTCTGTGTTTCATCAACACCCTGATTGTCCACAGATTAAAGATTGTCTCCAGATGTACATCGGAAACTACTACTGGTCTACCTGGGACCTATCAAAGCGTAGACGGTTTCAGACATTACTCCCGTGGAGGAAAGTGGGCATGGTGACTATTGTATTCAATCACGATGCAATTTCAGTGATTCATCAACACTTTGAAGGTCCACAGATTACAGAATGCCAAAAGATGTGCATCAGAAACTACTACTTGTCTTCCAGGGAAAGGACAAAGCGTAGCCTGATTGAGAATTACTCCCATGGAGGAGAGTGCGGATGGTGACTGTTGTATTCACTCCAGATGGAATTTCTGTGTTTCATCAACACTTTGAAGGTCCACAGATTACAGAATGCCTCAAGGTGTGCATGGGAAACTACTACTGGTCTTCCAGGGAAGGATCAAAGCGTAGACTTTTTCAGACATTACTCCCATGGAGGAAAGTGCGCATGGTGACAGTTGTATTCAATCCCGAAGCAATTTCTGTGATTCATCGACACTTTGAAGGTCCACAGATTACAGAATGCCTCCAGATGTGCATCGGAAAGTACTACTGATCTTCCAGGGAACGATATAATCGTAGACTGTTTGAGAATTACTCCCATGGAGGAAAGTGAGAATGGTGAGTGTTGTATTCAATCCCGATGCAATTTCTGTGTTTCATCAACACTCTGATAGTCCACAGATTACAGAATGCCTCCAGATGTGCATCGGAAACTACTACTCGTCTTCCAGGTTACGATCAAAGCGTAGACTCTTTGAGACATTACTAACATGGAGGAAAGTGCGGATGGTGATTGTTGTATTCAACCCCGATGCAATTTCTGTGTTTCATCAACACTTTGAAGGTCCACAGATTACAGAATGCCTCCAGGTGTGCATGGGAAACTACTACTGGTCTTCCAGGGAACGATCAAAGCGTAGACTGTTTGAGAATTACTCCCATGGAGGAAAGTGTGCATGGTGCCTGTTGTATTCAATACCGATGCAATTTCTGTGTTTCATCAACAGTCTGATAATCCACAGGTTACAGAGTGCCCCGGATGTGTATCAGAAAATACTACTGGTCTTCAAGGGAACAATCAAAACGTAGAATGTTTGAGACATTCCTCCCATGGAGGAAAGTGCGCATGGTGACTGTTGTATTCAATCCCAATGCAATTTCTGTGTTTCATCAACACTCTGATAGTCCACAGATTACAGAATGCCACCAGATGTGCATCGGAAACTACTACTGTCTTCCAGGCAATGATCAAAGCGTAGACTGTTAGAGACATTTCTTCCATGGAGCAAAGTGCGCATTGTGACTGTTGTATTCAATCCTGATGCAATTTCTGTGTTTCATCAACACTCTGATAGTCAACAGATTACAGAATGCCTCCAGATGTGCATCGGTAACTACGACTGGTCTTCCAGGGAACGATCAAAACGTAGTCTGTTTGAGAATTACTAACATGGAGGAAAGTGCGCATGGTGACTGTTGTATTCAATCCCGATGCAATTACTGTGTTTCATCAACACTTTGAAGGTCCACAGAATACAGAATGCCTCCAGATGTGCATCGAAAGCTACTACTGGTCTTCCAGGGAACGATCAAAGCGTAGTCTGTTAGAGACATTACTCCCATGGAGGAAAGTGCGCGTGGTGACTGTTGTATTCAATCCCAATGCAATTTCTGTGTTTCATCAACACTCTGATAGTCCACAGATTACAGATTGTCTCCAGATGTACATCGGAAACTACTACTGGTCTTCCTGGGAGCGATCAAAGCGTAGACTGTTTCAGACAATACTCCCATGGAGGAAAGTGCGCATGGTGACTGTTGTATTCAATCCCGAGGCAATTTCTGTGATTCATCAACACTTTGAAGGTCCACAGATTACGGAATGCCACCAGATGTGCATCGGAAACTACTGCCGGTCTTCCAGGGAACGATCGAATCGTAGTCTGTTTGAGACATTACTTTCATATAGGAAAGTGCGCATGGTGACTGTTGTATTCAATCCCGATGCAATTTCTGTGTTTCATCAACACTCCGATAGTCCACAGATTACAGAATGCCACCAGATGTGCATCGGAAACTACTACTGTCTTCCAGGCAATGATCAAAGCGTAGTATGTTAGAGACATTACTCCCATGGAGGAAAGTGCGCATTGTGACTGTTGTATTCAATCCCGATGCAATTTCTGTGTTTCTTCAAGACTCTGATAGTCCACAGATTACAGAATGCCTCCAGATGTGCATCGGAAACTACTACTGGTCTTCAAGGGAACTATCAAAGCGTAGACTGTTTGAGACATTCCTCCCATGGAGGAAAGTGCGCATGGTGACTGTTATATTCAATCCCGATGCAATTTCTGTGTTTCATCAACACTCTGATAGTCCACAGATTACAGAATGCCACCAGATGTGCATCGGAAACTACTACTGGTCTTCCAGGGAACGATCAAAGCGTAGACTGTTAGAGACATTACTCCCATGGAGGAAAGTGCGCATGGTGACTGTTGTATTCAATCCCGAAGCAATTTCTGTGTTTCATCAACACTCTGATAGTCCACAGATTACAGATTGTCTCCAGATGTACATCGGAAACTACTACTGGTCTACCTGCGAGCTATCAAAGCGTAGACGGTTTCAGACAATACTCCCATGGAGGAAAGTGGGCATGGTGACTGTTGTATTCAATCACGATGCAATTTCAGTGATTCATCAACACTTTGAATGTCCACAGATTACAGAATGCCACCAGATGTGCATCAGAAACTACTTCTTGTCTTCCAGGGAACGATCAAAGCGTAGCCTGATTGAGAATTACTCCCATGGAGAAAAGTGAGGATGGTGACTGTTGTATTCACTCCAGATGGAATTTCTGTGTTTCATCAACACTTTGAAGGTCCACAGATTACAGAATGCCTCCAGGTGTGCATGGGAAATTACTACTGGTCTTCCAGGGAACGATCAAAGCGTAGACTTTTTCAGACATTACTCCCATGGAAGAAAGTGCGCATGGTGACAGTTGTATTCAATCCCGAAGCAATTTCTGTGATTCATCGACACTTTGAAGGTCCACAGATTACAGAATGCCTCCAGATGTGCATCGGAAAGTACTACTGATCTTCCAGGGAACGATCAAATCGTAGACTGTTTGAGAATTACTCCCATGGAGGAAAGTGAGAATGGTGACTGTTGTATTCAATCCCGATGCAATTTCTGTGTTTCATCAACACTCTGATAGTCCACAGATTACAGAATGCCTCCAGATGTGCATCGGAAACTACTACTCGTCTTCCAGGCAATGATCAAAGCGTAGACTCTTTGAGACATTACTAACATGGAGGTAAGTGCGGATGGTGATTGTTGTATTCAACCCCGATGCAATTTCTGTGTTTCATCAACACTTTGATGGTCCACAGATCACAGAATGCCTCCAGGTGTGCATGGGAAACTACTACTGGTTTTCCAGGGAACGATCTAATCGTAGACTTTTTCAGACATTACTCCCATGGAGGAAAGTGTGCATGGTGCCTGTTGTATTCAATCCCGATGCAATTTCTGTGTTTCATCAACACTCTGATAGTCCACAGATTACAGAATGCCACCACATGTGCATCGGAAACTACTACTGTCTTCCAGGCAATGATCAAAGCGTAGACTGTTAGAGACATTATTCCCATTGAGGAAAGTGCGCATGGTGACTGTTGTATTCAATCCCGATGCAATTTCTGTGTTTCATCAACACTCTGATAGTCCACAGATTACAGAATGCCTCCAGATGTGCATCGGTAACTACTACTGGTCTTCTAGGGAACGATCAAAACGCAGTCTGTTTGAGAATTACTAACATGGAGGAAAGTGCGCATGGTGACTGTTGTATTCAATCCCAAATGCAATTACTGTGTTTCATCAACACTTTGAAGGTCCACAGATTACGGAATGCCTCCAGATGTGCATCGGAAACTACTTCTGGTCTACCAGGGAAAGATCAAAGAATAGACTGTTTAAAACATTACTCCCAAAGAGGAATGTGCGCATGGTGCCTGTTGTATTCAATCCCGATGCAATTTCTGTGTTTCATTAACAGTCTGATAGTCCACAGATTACAGAATGCCTCCAGATGTGCATCGGTAACTACTACTTGTCTTCCAGAGAACGATCAAAACGTAGTCTGTTTGAGATTTACTAATATGGAGGAAAGTGCGCATGGTGACTGTTGTATTCAATCCCGATGCAATTACTGTGTTTCATCAACACTTTGATGGTCCACAGATTACAGAATGCCTCCAGATGTGCATCGAAAACTACTACCGGTCTTCCAGGGAACGATCAAAGCGTAGACTCTTTGAGACATTACTCCCATGGAGGAAAGTGCGCATGGTGACTGTTGTATTCAATCCCGATGCAATTTCTGTGTTTCATCAACACTATGATAGTCCACAGATTACAGAATGCCACCAGATGTGCATCGGAAACTACTACTGGTCTTCCAGCGAACGATCAAAGCGTAGACTGTTAGAGACATTACTCCCATTGAGGAAAGTGCTAATGGTTACTGTTGTATTCAATTCCGATGCAATTTCTGTGTTTCATCAGCACTCTGATAGTCCACAGATTACAGAATGCCTACAGATGTGCATCGGAAACTACTTCTTGTGTTCCATTGAACGATCAAAGCGTAGACTGTTAGAGATATTACTCCCATGGAGGAAAGTGCGCGTGGTGACTGTTGTATTCAATCCCGATGCAATTTCTGTGTTTCATCAACACCCTGATTGTCCACAGATTACAGATTGTCTCCAGATGTACATCGGAAACTACTACTGGTCTACCTGGGAGCTATCAAAGCGTAGACGGTTTCAGACAATACTCCCATGGAGGAAAGTGGGCATGGTGACTGTTGTATTCAATCACGATGCAATTTCAGTGATCCATCAACACTTTGAAGGTCCACAGACTACAGAATGCCACCAGATGTGCATCAGAAACTACTACTTGTCTTCCAGGGAACGATCAAAGCGTAGCCTGATTGAGAATTACTCCCGTGGAGAAAAGTGCGTATTGTGACTGTTGTATTCACTCCAGATGGAATTTCTGTGTTTCATCAACACTTTGAAGGTCCACAGATTACAGAATGCCTCCAGGTGTGCATGGGAAATTACTACTGGTCTTCCAGGGAACGATCAAAGCGTAGACTTTTTCAGACATTACTCCCATGGAGGAAAGTGCGCATGGTGACAGTTGTATTCAATCCCGAAGCAATTTCTGTGATTCATCGACACTTTGAAGGTCCACAGGTTACAGAATGCCTCCAGATGTGCATCGGAAAGTACTACTGATCTTCCAGGGAACGATCAAATCGTAGACTGTTTGAGAATTACTCCCATGGAGGAAAGTGAGAATGGTGACTGTTGTATTTAATCCCGATGCAATTTGTGTGTTTCATCAACACTCTGATATTCCACAGATTACAGAATGCCTCCAGATGTGCATCGGAAACTACTACTCGTCTTCCAGGCAATGATCAAGGCGTAGACTCTTTGAGACATTACTCCCATGGAGGAAAGTGCGCATGGAGACTGTTGTATTCAATCCCGATGCAATTTCTGTGTTTCATCAACACTCTGATAGTCCACAGATTACAGATTGTCTCCAGATGTGCATCGGAAACTACTACTGGTCTTCCAGTGAACGATCAAAGCGTAGACTGTTAGAGACATTACTCCCATGGAGGAAAGTGCGCGTGGTGACTGTTGTATTCAATCCCGATGCAATTTCTGTGTTTCATCAACACTCTGATAGTCCACAGATTACAGATTGTCTCCAGATGTACATCGGAAACTACTACTGGTCTTGATGGGAGCGATCAAAGCGTAGACTGTTTCAGACATTACTCCCATGGAGGAAAGTGCGCATGGTGACTGTTGTATTCAATCCCGATGCAATTTCTGTGATTCATCGACACTTTGAAGGTCCACAGATTACAGAATGCCTCCAGATGTGCATCGGAAAGTACTACTGATCTTCCAGGGAACGATCAAATCGTAGATTGTTTGAGAATTACTCCCATTGAGGAAAGTGAGAATGGTGACTGTTGTATTCAATCCCGATGCAATTTCTGTGTTTCATCAACACTCTGATAGTCCACAGATTACAGAATGCCTCCAGATGTGCATCGGAAACTACTACTCGTCTTCCAGGATACGATCAAAGCGTAGACTCTTTGAGACATTACTAACATGGAGGAAAGTGCGCATGGTGACTGTTGTATTCAATCCCTATGCAATTTCTGTGTTTCACCAACACTCTGATAGTCCACAGATTACAGAATGCCTCCAGATGTGCATCGGTAACTACTACTGGTCTTCTAGGGAACGATCAAAACGCAGTCTGTTTGAGAATTACTAACATGGAGGAAAGTGCGCATAGTGACTGTTGTATTCAATCCCAAATGCAATTATTGTGTTTCAGCAACACTTTGAAGGTCCACAGATTACAGAAAGCCTCCAGATGTGCATCGGAAACTAACACTGGTCTTCCAGGGAACGATCAAAACGTAGAGTGTTTTAGACATTATTAACAATGAGTAGAGTGCGGATGGTGACTGTTGTATTCAATCCCGTTGCAATTTCTGTGTTTCATCAACACTTTGAACGTCCACAGATTACAGAATGCCTCCAGAAGTGCATCGGAAACTACTTCTGGTCTTCCAGGGAATGATGAAAAAATAGATTTTTTAAGACATTACTCCCAAGGAGGAAAGTGCGCATGGTTCCTGTTGTATTCAATCCCGATGCAATTTCTGTGTTTCATCAACAGTCTGATAATCCACAGGTTACAGAATGCCTCCAGATGTGCATCGGAAACTACTACTGGTCTTCCAGCGAACGATCAAAGCGTAGACTGTTTGAGACATTCCTTCCATGGAGGAAAGTGCGCATGGTGACTGTTGTATTCAATCCCGATGCAATTTCTGTGTTTCATCAACACTCTGATAGTCCTCAGATTACAGAATGCCACCAGATGTGCATCGGAAACTACTACTGGTCTTCCAGGGAATAATCGAAGCGTAGACTGTTAGAGACATTACTCCCATGGAGGAAAGTGCGCATGGTGACTGTTGTATTCAATCCCGATGCAATTTCTGTGTTTCATCAACAGTCTGATAGTCCACAGATTACAGTATGCCTCCAGAATTGCATCGTAAACTTCTACTGGTCTTCCACGGAAGGATCAAAACGTAGACTCATTGAGACGTTACTCCCATGGAGGAAAGTGCTCATGGTGACTGTTGTATTCAATCCAGATGCAATTTCTGTGTTTCATCAACACTCTGATAGTCCACAGATTCCAGAATGCCACCAGATGTGCATCGGAAACTACTACTGGTCTTCCAGCGAACGATCAAAGCGTAGACTGTTTGAGACATTACTCCCATTGAGGAAAGTGCTAATGGTGACTGTTGTATTCAATTCCGATGCAATTTCTGTGTTTCATCAGCACTCTGATAGTCCACAGATTACAGAATGCCTCCAGATGTGCATCGGAAACTAACACTGGTCTTCCAGGGAACGATCAAAGCGTAGACTTTTTCAGACATTACTCCCATGGAGAAAAGTGCGCATGGTGACAGTTGTATTCAATCCCGAAGCAATTTCTGTGATTCATTGACACTTTGAAGGTCCACAGATTACACAATGCCTCCAGATGTGCATCGGAAAGTACTACTGATCTTCCAGGGAACGATCAAATCGTAGACTGTTTGAGAATTACTCCCATGGAGGAAAGTGAGAATGGTGACTGTTGTATTCAATCCCGATGCAATTTCTGTGTTTCATCAACACTCTGATAGTCCACAGATTACAGAATGCCACCACATGTGCATCGGAAACTACTACTGTCTTCCAGGCAATGATCAAAGCGTAGACTGTTAGAGACATTATTCCCATGGAGGAAAGTGCGCATGGTGACTGTTGTATTCAATCCCGATGCAAATTCTGTGTTTCATCAACACCTTGATAGTCCACAGATTACAGAATGCCTCCAGATGTGCATCGGTAACTACTACTGGTCTTCTAGGGAACGATCAAAACGCAGTCTGTTTTAGAATTACTAACATGGAGGAAAGTGCGCATGGTGACTGTTGTATTCAAACCCGATGCAATTACTGTGTTTCATCAACACTTTGATGGTCCACAGATTACAGAATGCCTCCAGATGTGCATCGAAAACTACTACCGGTCTTCCAGGGAACGTTCAAAGCGTAGACTCTTTGAGATATTACTCCCATGGAGGAAAGTGCGCATGGTGACTGTTGTATTCAATCCCGATGCAATTTCTGTGTTTCATCAACACTCTGATAGTCCACAGATTACAGATTGTCTCCAGATGTACATCGGAAACTACTACTGGTCTTCCAGTGAACGATCAAAGCGTAGACTGTTAGAGACATTACTCCCATGGAGGAAAGTGCGCGTGGTGACTGTTGTATTCAATCCCGATGCAATTTCTGTGTTTCATCAACACTCTGATAGTCCACAGATTACAGATTGTCTCCAGATGTACATCGGAAACTACTACTGGTCTTGATGGGAGCGATCAAAGCGTAGACTGTTTCAGACATTACTCCCATGGAGGAAAGTGCGCATGGTGACTGTTGTATTCAATCCCGAGGCAATTTCTGTGATTCATCAACACTTTGAAGGTCCACAGATTACAGAATGCCACCGGATGTGCATCGGAAACTACTGCTGGTCTTCCAGGGAACGATCAAAGCGTAGCCTGTTTGAGAATTACTCCCATGGAGGAAAGTGCGGATGGTGACTGTTGTATTTGCTCCAGATGCAATTTCTGTGTTTCATCAACACTTTGAAGGTCCACAGATTACAGAACGCCTCCAGATGTGCATCGGAAACTACTTCTGGTCTTCCAGGGTACGATCAAAAACAGACTGTTTGAGACATTCCTCCCATGGAGGAAAGTGCGCATTGTGACTGTTGTATTCAATCCCGATGCAATGTCTGTGTTTCATCAACACTCTGATAGTCCACAGATTACAGAATGCCACCAGATGTGCATCGGAAACTACTACTGGTCTTCCAGGGAATGATCAAAGCGTAGACTGTTAGAGACATTACTCCCATGGAGGAAAGTGCGCATGGTGACTGTTGTATTCAATCCCGATGCAATTTCTGTGTTTCATCAACAGTCTGATAGTCCACAGACTGCAGAATGCCTCCAGAATTGCATCGTAAACTACTACTGGTCTTCCACGGAAGGATCAAAGCGTAGACTCATTGAGACGTTACTCCCATGGAGGAAAGTGCTCATGGTGACTGTTGTATTCAATCCCGATACAATTTCTGTGTTTCATCAACACTCTAATAGTCCACAGATTACAGAATGCCTCCAGATGTGCATCGGAAACTAACACTGGTCTTCCAGGGAACGATCAAAGCGTAGAGTGTTTTAGACATTATTAACATGGAGTAGAGTGCGGATGGTGACTGATGTATTCAATCCCGATGCAATTTCTGTGTTTCATCAACACTTTGAACGTCCACAGATTACAGAATGCCTCCAGATGTGCATCGGAAACTACTTCTGGTCTTCCAGGGAACGATCAAAAAATAGATTTTTTTAGACATTACTCCCAAGGAGGAAAGTGCGCATGGTTCCTGTTGTATTCAATCCCGATGCAATTTCTGTGTTTCATCAACAGTCTGATAATCCACAGGTTACAGAATACCTCCAGATGTGCATCGGAAACTACTACTGGTCTTCAAGGGAACGATCAAAGCGTAGACTGTTAGAGACATTACTCCCATGGAGGAAAGTGCGCATGGTGACTGTTGTATTCAATCCCGATACAATTTCTGTGTTTCATCAACACTCTAATAGTCCACAGATTACAGAATGCCTCCAGATGTGCATCGGAAACTACTACTGGTCTTCCAGGGAACGATCAAATCGTAGTCTGTTTGAGACATTACTTTTATACAGGAAAGTGCGCATGGTGACTGTTGTATTCAATCCCGATGCAATTTCTGTGTTTCATCAACACTCCGATAGTCCACAGATTACAGAACGCCTCCAGATGTGCATCGGAAACTAACACTGGTCTTCCAGGGAACGATCAAAGCGTAGAGTGTTTTAGACATTATTAACATGGAGTAGAGTGCGGATGGTGACTGATGTATTCAATCCCGATGCAATTTCTGTGTTTCATCAACACTTTGAACGTCCACAGATTACAGAATGCCTCCAGATGTGCATCGGAAACTACTTCTGGTCTTCCAGGGAACGATCAAAAAATAGATTTTTTTAGACATTACTCCCAAGGAGGAAAGTGCGCATGGTTCCTGTTGTATTCAATCCCGATGCAATTTCTGTGTTTCATCAACAGTCTGATAATCCACAGGTTACAGAATACCTCCAGATGTGCATCGGAAACTACTACTGGTCTTCAAGGGAACGATCAAAGCGTAGACTGTTTGAGACATTCCTCCCATGGGGGAAAGAGCGCATGGTGACTGTTGCATTCAATCCCGATGCAATTTCTGTGTTTCATCAACACTCTGATAGTCCACAGATTACAGAATGCCACCAGATGTGCATCGGAAACTACTACTGGTCTTCCAGGGAATGATCAAAGCGTAGACTGTTAGAGACATTACACCCATGGAGGAAAGTGCGCATGGTGACTGTTGTATTCAATCCCGATGCAATTTCTGTGTTTCATCAACAGTCTGATAGTCCACAGATTGCAGAATGCCTCCAGAATTGCATCGTAAACTACTACTGGTCTTCCATGGAAGGATCAAAGCGTAGACTCATTGAGACGTTACTCCCATGGAGAAAAGTGCTCATGGTGACTGTTGTATTCAATCCCGATACAATATCTGTGTTTCATCAACTCTCTAATAGTCGACAGATTACAGAATGCCTACAGATGTGCATCGGAAACTACTACTGGTCTTCCAGCGAACGATCAAAGCGTAGACTGTTTGAGACATTACTCCCATGGAGGAAAGTGCTAATGGTGACTGTTGTATTCAATTCCGATGCAATTTCTGTGTTTCATCAGCACTCTGATAGTCCACAGATTACAGAATGCCTACAGATGTGCTTCGGAAACTACTTCTGGTCTTCCAGGGAACGATCAAAGCGTAGACTGTTAGAGACATAACTCCCATGAAGGAAAGTGCGCGTAATGACTGTTGTATTCAATCCCGATGCAATTTCTGTGTTTCATCAACACCCTGATTGTCAACAGATTACAGATTGTCTCCAGATGTACATCGGAAACTACTACTGGTCTACCTGGGAGCTATCAAAGCGTAGACGGTTACAGACATTACTCCCATGTAGGAAAGTGGGCATGGTGACTGTTGTATTCAATCACGATGCAATTTCAGTGATTCATCAACACTTTGAAGGTCCACAGATTACAGAATGCCACCAGATGTGCATCAGAAACCACTGCTTGTCTTCCAGGGAACGATCAAAGCGTAGCCTGATTGAGAATTTCTCCAGTGGAGGAAAGTGCGGATGGTGACTGTTGTATTCACTCCAGATGGAATTTCTGTGTTTCATCAACACTTTGAAGGTCCACAGATTACAGAATGCCTCCAGGTGTGCATCGGAAAGTACTACTAGTCTTCCAGGATACGATCAAAGCGTAGACTCTTTGAGACATTACTAACATGGAGGAAGGTGCGGATGGTGATTGTTGTATTCAACCCCGATGCAATTTCTGTGTTTCATCAACACTCCGATAGTCCACAGATTACAGAATGCCTCCAGATGTGCATCGGAAACTAACACTGGTCTTCCAGGGAACGATCAAAGCGTAGAGTGTTTTAGACATTATTATCATTTAGTAGAGTGCGGATGGTGACTGTTGTATTCAATCCCGATGCAATTTCTGTGTTTCATCAACACTTTGAACGTCCACAGATTACAGAATGCCTCCAGATGTGCATCGGAAACTACTTCTGGTCTTCGAGGGAACGATCACAAAATAGATTTTTTAAGACATTACTCCCAAGGAGGAAAGTGCGCATGGTTCCTGTTGTATTCAATCCCGATGCAATTTCTGTGTTTCATCAACAGTCTGATAATCCACAGGTTACAGAATGCCTCCAGATGTGCATCGGAAACTACTACTGGTCTTCCAGGTAACGATCAAAGCGTAGACTGTTTGAGACATTCCTCCCATGGGGGAAAGAGCGCATGGTGACTGTTGCAATCAATCCCGATGCAATTTCTGTGTTTCATCAACACTCTGATAGTCCACAGATTACAGAATGCCACCAGATGTGCATCGGAAACTACTACTGGTCTTCCAGGGAATGATCAAAGCGTAGACTGTTAGAGACATTACTCCCATGGAGGAAAGTGCGCATGGTGACTGTTGTATTCAATCCCGATGCAATTTCTGTGTTTCATCAACAGTCTGATAGTCCACAGATTGCAGAATGCCTCCAGAATTGCATCGTAAACTACTACTGGTCTTCCACGGAAGGATCAAAGCGTAGACTCATTGAGACGTTACTCCCATGGAGGAAAGTGCTCATGGTGACTGTTGTATTCAATCCCGATACAATATCTGTGTTTCATCAACTCTCTAATAGTCGACAGATTACAGAATGCCTACAGATGTGCATCGGAAACTACTACTGGTCTTCCAGCGAACGATCAAAGCGTAGACTGTTTGAGACATTACTCCCATGGAGGAAAGTGCTAATGGTGACTGTTGTATTCAATTCCGATGCAATTTCTGTGTTTCATCAGCACTCTGATAGTCCACAGATTACAGAATGCCTACAGATGTGCTTCGGAAACTACTTCTGGTCTTCCAGTGAACGATCAAAGCGTAGACTGTTAGAGACATTATTCCCATGGAGGAAAGTGCGCGTGGTGACTGTTGTATTCAATCCCGATGCAATTTCTGTGTTTCATCAACACTCTGATAGTCCACAGATTACAGATTGTCTCCAGATGTACATCGCAAACTACTACTGGTCTTGATGGGAGCGATCAAAGCGTAGCCTGTTTGAGAATTACTCCCATGGAGGAAAGTGCGGATGGTGACTGTTGTATTTGCTCCAGATGCAATTTCTGTGTTTCATCAACACTTTGAAGGTCCACAGAGTACAGAACGCCTCCATATGTGCATCGGAAACTACTTCTGGTCTTCCAGGGTACGATCAAAAACAGACTGTTTGAGACATTCCTCCCATGGAGGAAAGTGCGCATGGTGACTGTTGTATTCAATCCCGATGCAATGTCTGTGTTTCATCAACACTCTGATAGTCCACAGATTACAGAATGCCACCAGATGTGCATCGGAAACTACTACTGGTCTTCCAGGGAATGATCAAAGCGTAGACTGTTAGAGACATTACTCCCATGGAGGAAAGTGCGCATGGTGACTGTTGTATTCAATCCCGATGCAATTTCTGTGTTTCATCAACAGTCTAATAGTCCACAGACTGCAGAATGCCTCCAGAATTGCATCGTAAACTACTACTGGTCTTCCACGGAAGGATCAAAGCGTAGACTCATTGAGACGTTACTCCCATGGAGGAAAGTGCTCATGGTGACTGTTGTATTCAATCCCGATACAATTTCAGTGTTTCATCAACACTCTAATAGTCCACAGATTACAGAATGCCTCCAGATGTGCATCGGAAACTACTACTGGTCTTCCAGCGAACGATCAAAGCGTAGACTGTTTGAGACATTACTCCCATGGAGGAAAGTGCTAATGGTGACTGTTGTATTCAATTCCGATGCAATTTCTGTGTTTCATCAGCACTCTGATAGTCCACAGATTATAGAATGCCTCCAGATGTGCATCGGAAACTACTTCTGGTCTTCCAGGGTACGATCAAAAACAGACTGTTTGAGACATTACTCCCATGGAGGAAAGTGCGCATGGTGACTGTTGTATTCAATCCCGAGGCAATTTCTGTGATTCATCAACACTTTGAAGGTCCACAGATTACAGAATGCCTCCAGATGTGCATCGGAAACTACTACTGGTCTTCCAGGGAACGATCAAATCGTAGTCTGTTAGAGACATTACTTTTATACAGGAAAGTGCGCATGGTGACTGTTGTATTCAATCCCGATGCAATTTCTGTGTTTCATCAACACTCCGATAGTCCACAGATTACAGAATGCCTCCAGATGTGCATCGGAAACTAACACTGGTCTTCCAGGGAACGATCAAAGCGTAGAGTGTTTTAGACATTATTAACATGGAGTAGAGTGCGGATGGTGACTGATGTATTCAATCCCGATGCAATTTCTGTGTTTCATCAACACTTTGAACGTCCACAGATTACAGAATGCCTCCAGATGTGCATCGGAAACTACTTCTGGTCTTCCAGGGAACGATCAAAAAATAGATTTTTTTAGACATTACTCCCAAGGAGGAAAGTGCGCATGGTTCCTGTTGTATTCAATCCCGATGCAATTTCTGTGTTTCATCAACAGTCTGATAATCCACAGGTTACAGAATACCTCCAGATGTGCATCGGAAACTACTACTGGTCTTCAAGGGAACGATCAAAGCGTAGACTGTTTGAGACATTCCTCCCATGGGGGAAAGAGCGCATGGTGACTGTTGCATTCAATTCCGATGCAATTTCTGTGTTTCATCAACACTCTGATAGTCCACAGATTACAGAATGCCACCAGATGTGCATCGGATACTACTACTGGTCTTCCAGGGAATGATCAAAGCGTAGACTGTTAGAGACATTACTCCCATGGAGGAAAGTGCGCATGGTGACTGTTGTATTCAATCCCGATGCAATTTCTGTGTTTCATCAACAGTCTGATAGTCCACAGATTGCAGAATGCCTCCAGAATTGCATCGTAAACTACTACTGGTCTTCCACGGAAGGATCAAAGCGTAGACTCATTGAGACGTTACTCCCATGGAGAAAAGTGCTCATGGTGACTGTTGTATTCAATCCCGATACAATATCTGTGTTTCATCAACTCTCTAATAGTCGACAGATTACAGAATGCCTACAGATGTGCATCGGAAACTACTACTGGTCTTCCAGCGAACGATCAAAGCGTAGACTGTTTGAGACATTACTCCCATGGAGGAAAGTGCTAATGGTGACTGTTGTATTCAATTCCGATGCAATTTCTGTGTTTCATCAGCACTCTGATAGTCCACAGATTACAGAATGCCTACAGATGTGCTTCGGAAACTACTTCTGGTCTTCCAGGGAACGATCAAAGCGTAGACTGTTAGAGACATAACTCCCATGAAGGAAAGTGCGCGTGGTGACTGTTGTATTCAATCCCGATGCAATTTCTGTGTTTTATCAACACCCTGATTGTCAACAGATTACAGATTGTCTCCAGATGTACATCGGAAACTACTACTGGTCTACCTGGGAGCTATCAAAGCGTAGACGGTTACAGACATTACTCCCATGTAGGAAAGTGGGCATGGTGACTGTTGTATTCAATCACGATGCAATTTCAGTGATTCATCAACACTTTGAAGGTCCACAGATTACAGAATGCCACCAGATGTGCATCAGAAACCACTGCTTGTCTTCCAGGGAACGATCAAAGCGTAGCCTGATTGAGAATTTCTCCAGTGGAGGAAAGTGCGGATGGTGACTGTTGTATTCACTCCACATGGAATTTCTGTGTTTCATCAACACTTTGAAGGTCCACAGATTACAGAATGCCTCCAGGTGTGCATCGGAAAGTACTACTAGTCTTCCAGGATACGATCAAAGCGTAGACTCTTTGAGACATTACTAACATGGAGGAAGGTGCGGATGGTGATTGTTGTATTCAACCCCGATGCAATTTCTGTGTTTCATCAACACTCCGATAGTCCACAGATTACAGAATGCCTCCAGATGTGCATCGGAAACTAACACTGGTCTTCCAGGGAACGATCAAAGCGTAGAGTGTTTTAGACATTATTAACATTTAGTAGAGTGCGGATGGTGACTGTTGTATTCAATCCCGATGCAATTTCTGTGTTTCATCAACACTTTGAACGTCCACAGATTACAGAATGCCTCCAGATGTGCATCGGAAACTACTTCTGGTCTTCGAGGGAACGATCACAAAATAGATTTTTTAAGACATTACTCCCAAGGAGGAAAGTGCGCATGGTTCCTGTTGTATTCAATCCCGATGCAATTTCTGTGTTTCATCAACAGTCTGATAATCCACAGGTTACAGAATGCCTCCAGATGTGCATCGGAAACTACTACTGGTCTTCCAGGTAACGATCAAAGCGTAGACTGTTTGAGACATTCCTCCCATGGGGGAAAGAGCGCATGGTGACTGTTGCATTCAATCCCGATGCAATTTCTGTGTTTCATCAACACTCTGATAGTCCACAGATTACAGAATGCCACCAGATGTGCATCGGAAACTACTACTGGTCTTCCAGGGAATGATCAAAGCGTAGACTGTTAGAGACATTACTCCCATGGAGGAAAGTGCGCATGGTGACTGTTGTATTCAATCCCGATGCAATTTCTGTGTTTCATCAACAGTCTGATAGTCCACAGATTGCAGAATGCCTCCAGAATTGCATCGTAAACTACTACTGGTCTTCCACGGAAGGATCAAAGCGTAGACTCATTAAGACGTTACTCCCATGGAGGAAAGTGCTCATGGTGACTGTTGTATTCAATCCCGATACAATATCTGTGTTTCATCAACTCTCTAATAGTCGACAGATTACAGAATGCCTACAGATGTGCAGCGGAAACTACTACTGGTCTTCCAGCGAACGATCAAAGCGTAGACTGTTTGAGACATTACTCCCATGGAGGAAAGTGCTAATGGTGACTGTTGTATTCAATTCCGATGCAATTTCTGTGTTTCATCAGCACTCTGATAGTCCACAGATTACAGAATGCCTACAGATGTGCTTCGGAAACTACTTCTGGTCTTCCAGTGAACGATCAAAGCGTAGACTGTTAGAGACATTACTCCCATGGAGGAAAGTGCGCATGGTGACTGTTGCATTCAATCCCGATGCAATTTCTGTGTTTCATCAACACTCTGATAGTCCACAGATTACAGAATGCCTCCAGATGTGCATCGGAAACTAACACTGGTCTTCCAGGGAACGATCAAAGCGTAGACTGTTTGAGACATTACTAACATGGAGGAAAGTGCGGATGGTGACAGTTGTATTCAATCCCGATGCAATTTCTTTGTTTCATCAACACTCTGATAGTCCACAGATTACAGAATGCCTCCAGATGTGCCTCGGAAACTACTAATGGTTTTCCAGGGAACGATCAAAGCGTAATCTGTTTGAGACATTACTCCCATGAATGAAACTGCGGATGGTGCCTGTTGTATTCCATCCCGATGCAATTTCTGTGTTTCATCAACAGTCTGATAGTCCAAAGTTTACAGAATGCCTCCAGAATTGCATCGTAAACTACTACTGGACTTCTAGGGAACGATCAAATCGTAGACTGTTTGAGACATTACTCCCATGGACGAAAGTGAGCGTGGTGAATGTTGTATTCAATCAAGTTGCAATTTTAGTCTTTCATTAACATTCTGATAGTCCACAGATTACAGAATGCCTCCAGATGTCCATTTGAAACTACTACTGGTCCTCCATGGAACGATCAAAGTGTAGACTGTTAGAAACATTACTCCCATGGAGGAAAGTGCGCATAGTGACTGTCGTGTTCATCCCGATTCAATTTCTGTGTTTCATCAACACTTTGGAGGTCCTCAGATTACCGAATGCCTCCAGATGTGCATCGGAAACTACTACTGAACTTCCAGGGAACGATCAAAGCGTAGACTGTTTCAGACCTCACTCCCATGGAGGAAAGTGCCATGGTGACTCTTGTATTCAATCCCGATGCTATTTATGTGTTTCATCAACACTCTGATTGTCCACAGATTACAGAATGCCTCCATATGTGCATCCGTAACTACTACTGGTCTTCCAGCGAACGATCAAAGCGTAGACTGTTTGAGACATTACTACCATAGAGGAAAGTGCACATGGTGACTGTTGTATTCAATCCCGAGGCAGTTTCTGTGTTTCATCAACACTCTGATAGTCCACAGATTACAGAATGCCTCCAGATATGCATCGGAAACTACTACTGGTCTTCCAGGTAACGATCAAAGCGTAGACTGTTTGAAACATTGCTCCCATGGAGGAAAGTGCGTATGGTGACTGTTGTATTCAATCCCGATGCAATTTCTGTGTTTCATCAACACTCAGATAGTCCACAGATTACAGCATGCCTCCAGATGTACATCGGTAACTACTACTGGTCTTCAAGGGAACGATCAATGCGTAGACTCTTTGAGACATTATTCCCATGGAGGAAAGTGCGCATGAAGACTCTTGTATTCAATCCCGATGCAATTTATGTGTTTCATTAACACTCTGATAGTCGACAGATTACAGAATGCCTCCATATGTGCATCGGTAACTACTACTGGTCTTCCACCGATCGATCGAAGCGTATACTGTTTGAGACATTTCTACCATAGAGAAAAGTGCGCATGGTGACTGTTGTATTCAATTCCGATGCAATTTCTGTGTTTCATCAACACTATGATAGTCCACAGATTACAGAATGCCTCCAGATGTGCATCGGAAACTAATACTGGTCTTCCAGGGAACGATCAAAGCGTAGACTGTTTGAGACATTACTCCTATGGAGGAAAGTGCGCATGGTGACGGTTGTAGTCAATCCCGATTCAATTTCTGTGTTTCATCAACACTCTGATAGTCCACGGATTACAGAATGCCTCCAGATGTACATCGGAAACTACTACTGGTCTTCCAGGGAACGATCAAAGCGTAAACTCTTTGAGACATTCCTCCCATGGAGGAAAATGCACATGGTGACTGTTGTATTCATTCCCGATGCATTTTCTGTGTTTCATCAACACTCTGATAGTCCACAGATTACAGAATGCCTCCAGATGTGCATCGGAAACCACTACTGGTCTTCCTGGGAACGATCATAGCGTAGACTCTTTGAATCATTACTCCCATGGAGGAAAGTGCGCATGGTGACTGTTGTATTGAATCCCGAGGCAATTTCTGTGTTTCATCATTACTTTGATGTTCCACAGATTACAGATTGTCTACAGATGTGCATCGATAACTACTACTGGTCTTCCAGGGATCGATCAAAACGTAGACTGTTTGAGAATTACTCCCATGGAGGAAAGTGCGCATGGTGACTGTTGTATTCAATCCCGATGCAATTTATGTGTTTCATCAACCCTCTGATAGTCCACAGATTACAAAATGGCTCCAGATGGGAATCGGAAACTACTACTGCTCTTCCAGGGATCGATCAAAGCGTAGACTGTTTAAGAAATTACTCCCATGGAGAAAAGTGCGCATGGTGACTGTTGTATTCATCCCGTTGCAATTTTAGTCTTTCATCAACACTCTGATAGTCCACAGATTACAGAATGCCTCCAGATGTCCATTGGAAACTACTACTGGTCCTCCATGGAGCGATCAAAGGGTAGACTGTTAGAAACATTACTGCCATGGAGGAAAGTGCGCATAGTGACTGTTGTATTCACCCTGATTCAATTTCTGTGTTTCATCAAAACTTTGAAGGTCCACAGATTACAGAATGCCTCCAGATGTGCATCGGAAACTACTACTGGTCTTCCAGGGAACGATCAAAGCGTAGACTGTTTCAGACATCACTCCCATGGAGGAAAGTGCGCATGGTGACTCTTGTATTCAATCCCGATGCAATTTGTGTGTTTCATCAACACTCTGATTGTCCACAGATGACAGAATGCCTCCATATGTGCATCTGTAACTACTCCTGGTCTTCCAGCGATCGATCAAAGCGTAGACTGTTTGAGACATTACTACCATAGAGGAAAGTGCACATGGTGACTGTTGTATTCAATCGCGAGGCAATTTCTGTGTTTCATCAACACTCTGGTAGTCCACAGATTACAGAATGCCTCCAGATGTGCATCGGAAACTAATATTGGTCTTCCAGGGAACGATCAAAGCGTAGACTGTTTGAGACATTACTCCCATGGAGGAAAGTGCGCATGGTGACTGTTGTATTCAATCCCGATGCAATTTCTGTGTTTCATCAACACTCTGATAGTCCACAGATTACAGAATGCCTCCAGATGTGCATCGGAAACTACTACTGGTCTTCCAGCGAACTATCAAAGCGTAGACTGTTTGAGACATTACTCCCATGGAGGAAAGTGCTAATGGTGACTGTTGTATTCAATTCCGATGCAATTTCTGTGTTTCATCTGCACTCTGATAGTCCACAGATTACAGAATGCCTACAGATGTGCATCGGAAACTACTTCTGGTCTTCCAGGGAACGATCAAAGCGTAGACTGTTAGAGACATTACTCCCATGGAGGAAAGTGCGCGTGGGGACTGTTGTATTCAATCCCGATGCAATTTCTGTGTTTCATCAACACCCTGATTGTCCACAGATTACAGATTGTCTCCAGATGTACATCGGAAACTACTACTGGTCTACCTGGGAGCTATCAAAGTGTAGACGGTGTCAGACATTACTCCCATGGAGGAAAGTGGGCATGGTGACTGTTGTATTCAATCACGATGCAATTTCAGTGTTTCATCAACAGTCTGATAATCCACAGGTTACAGAATGCCCCGGATGTGTATCAGAAAATACTACTGGTCTTCAAGGGAACAATCAAAACGTAGAATGTTTGAGACACTCCTCCCATGGAGGATAGTGCGCATGGTGACTGTTGTATTCAATCCCGATGCAATTTCTGTGTTCCATCTGCACTCTGATAGTCCACAGATTACAGAATGCCTCCAGATGTGCATCGGAAAGTACTACTGATCTTCCAGGGAACGATCAAATCGTAGACTGTTTGAGAATTACTCCCATGGAGGAAAGTGAGAATGGTGACTGTTGTATTCTATCCCGATGCAATTTCTGTGTTTCATCAACACTCTGATAGTCCACAGATTACAGAATGCCTCCAGATGTGCATCGGAAACTACTACTCGTCTTCCAGGATACGATCAAAGCGTAGACTCTTTGAGACATTACTAACATGGAGGAAAGTGCGCGTGGTGACTGTTGTATTCAATCACGATGCAATTACTGTGTTTCATCAACACTTTGAAGGTCCACAGATTACAGAATGCCTCCAGATGTGCATCGGAAACTATTTCTGGTCTACCAGGGAACGATCAAAGCGTAAACTCTTTGAGACATTCCTCCCATGGAGGAAAGCGCACATGGTGACTGTTATATTCATTCCCGATGCAATTTCTGTGTTTCATCAACAGTCTGATAGTCCACAGATTACAGAATGCCTTCAGATGTGCATCGTAAACTAACACTGGTCTTCCAGGGAACGATCAAAGCGTAAAGTGTTTTAGACATTATTAACATGGAGTAGAGTGCGGACGGTGACTGTTGTATTCAATCCCGATGCAATTTCTGTGTTTCATCAACGCTTTGAACGTCCACAGATTACAGAATGCCTACAGATGTGCATCGGAAACTACTTCTGGTCTTCCAGGGAACGATCAAAAAATAGATTTTTTAAGACATTACTCCCAAGGAGGAAAGTGCGCATAGTTCCTGTTGTATTCAATCCCGATGCAATTTCTGTGTTTCATCAACAGTCTGATAATCCACAGGTTACAGAATGCCTCCAGATGTGCATCGGAAACTACTACTGGTCTTCCAGCGAACGATCAAAACGTAGACTGTTTGAGACATTACTACCATAGAGGAAAGTGCACATAGTGACTGTTGTATTCAATCCCGATGCAATTACTGTGTTTCATCAACACTTTGAAGGTCCACAGATTACATAATGCCTCCAGATGTGCATCGAAAACTACTTCTGGTCTTCCTGGGAACGATCAAAGCGTAGACTCTTTGAGACATTACTCCCATGGAGGAAAGTGCGCATGGTGACTGTTGTATTCAATCCCGATGCAATTTCTGTGTTTCATCAACACTCTGATAGTCCACAGATTACAGATTGTCTCCAGATGTGCATCGGAAACTACTACTGGTCTTCCAGTGAACGATCAAAGCGTAGACTGTTAGAGACATTACTCCCATGGAGGAAAGTGCGCGTGGTGACTGTTGTATTCAATCCCGATGCAATTTCTGTGTTTCATCAACACTCTGATAGTCCACAGATTACAGATTGTCTCCAGATGTACATCGGAAACTACTACTGGTCTTCCTGGGAGCGATCAAAGCGTAGACTGTTTCAGACATTACTCCCATGGAGGAAAGTGCGCATGGTGACTGTTGTATTCAATCCCGAGGCAATTTCTGTGATTCATCAACACTTTGAAGGTCCACAGATTACAGAATGCCACCAGATAAGCATCGGAAACTACTGCTGGTCTTCCAGGGAACGATCAAAGCGTAGCCTGTTTGAGAATTACTCCCATGGAGGAAAGTGCGGACGGTGACTGTTGTATTCGCTCCAGATGCAATTTCTGTGTTTCATCAACACTTTGAAGGTCCACAGATTACAGAATAGGTCCAGATGTGCATCGGAAACTACTACTGGTCTTCCAGTGAACGATCAAAGCGTAGACTGTTAGAGACATTACTCCCATGGAGGAAAGTGCGCGTGGTGACTGTTGTATTCAATCCCGATGCAATTTCTGTGTTTCATCACCACTCTGATAGTCCACAGATTACAGAATGCCTCCAGATGTGCATCGGAAACTACTGCTGGTCTTCCAGGGAACGATCAAATCGTAGTCTGTTTGAGACATTACCTTTATATAGGAAAGTGCGTATGGTGACTGTTGTATTCAATCCCGATGCAATTTCTGTGTTTCATCAACACTCCGATAGTCCACAGATTACAGAATGCCTCCAGATGTGCATCGGAAACTAACACTGGTCTTCCAGGGAACGATCAAAGCGTAAAGTGTTTTAGACATTATTAACATGGAGTAGAGTGCGGATGGTGACTGTTGTATTCAATCCCGATGCAATTTCTGTGTTTCATCAACACTTTGAACGTCCACAGATTACAGAACGCATTCAGATGTGCATCGGAAACTACTTCTGGTCTTCCAGGGAACGATCAAAAAATAGATTTTTTAAGACATTACTCCCAAGGAGGAAAGTGCGCATAGTTCCTGTTGTATTCAATCCCGATGCAATTTCTGTGTTTCATCAACAGTCTGATAATCCACACGTTACAGAATGCCTCCAGATGTGCATCGGAAACTACTACTGGTCTTCCAGCGAACGATCAAAGCGTAGACTGTTTGAGACATTACTACCATAGAGGAAAGTGCACATAGTGACTGTTGTATTCAATCCCGAGGCAGTTTCTGTGTTTCATCAACACTCTGATAGTCCACAGATTACAGAATGCCTCCAGAGGTGCATCGGAAACTACTACTGGTCTTCCAGGTAACGATCAAAGCGTAGACTGTTTGAAACATTCCTCCCATGGAGGAAAGTGCGTATGGTGACGGTTGTAGTCAATCCCGATTCAATTTCTGTGTTTCATCAACACTCTGACAGTCCACGGATTACAGAATGCCTCCAGATGTGCATCGGAAACTACTACTGGTCTTCCAGGGAACGATCAAAGCGTAAACTCTTTGAGACAATCCTCCCATGGAGGAAAGTGCACATGGTGACGGTTGTATTCATTCCCGATGCATTTTCTGTGTTTCATCAACACTCTGGTAGTCCACAGATTACAGAATGCCTCCAGATGTGCATCGGAAACCACTACTGGTCTTCCTGTGAATGATCAAAGCGCAGACTGTTTGAATCATTACTCCCATGGAGGAAAGTGCGCATGGTGACTGTTGTATTGAATCCCGAGGCAATTTCTGTGTTTCATCATTACTTTGATGTTCCACAGATTACAGATTGTCTCCAGATGTGCATCGATAACTACTACTGGTCTTCCAGGGAACGATCAAAACGTAGACTCTTTGAGAATTACTCCCATGGAGGAAAGTGCGCATGGTGACTGTTGTATGCAATCCCGATGCAATTTATGTGTTTCATCCATCCTCTGATAGTCCACAGATTACAGAATGGCTCCAGATGGGAATCGGAAACTACTACTGGACTTCCAGGGATCGATCAAAGCGTAGACTGTTTGAGAAATTACTCCCATCTAGAAAAGTGCGCATGGTGACTGTTGTATTCAATTCCGATGCAATTTCTATGTTTCATCAACACTCTGATAGTCCGCAGATTACAGAATGCATCCAGATGTGCATCGGAAACTACTACTGGACTTCTAGGGAACGATCATATCGTAGACTGTTTGAGACATTACTCTATTGGAGGAAAGTGCGCATGGTGAATGTTGTATGCAATCCCGATGCAATTTATGTGTTTCATCCACCCTCTGATAGTCCACAGATTACAGAATGGCTCCAGATGGGAATCGGAAACTACTACTGGTCTTCCAGGGATCGATCAAAGCGTAGACTGTTTGAGAAATTACTCCCATCTAGAAAAGTGCGCATGGTGACTGTTGTATTCAATCCCGTTGCAATTTTAGTCTTTCATCAACACTGTGATAGTCCACAGATTACAGAATGCCTCCAGATGTCCATTGGAAACTACTACTGGTCTTCAATGGAACGATCAAAGGGTAGACTGTTAGAAACATTACACCCATGGAGGAAAGTGCGCATAGTGACTGTTGTATTCATCCTGATTCAGTTTCTGTGTTTCATCAACACTCTCATAGTCCACAGATTACAGAATGCCTCCAGATGTGCATCGGAAACTACTACTGGTCTTCCAGGGAACGATCAAAGCGTAGACTGTGTCAGACATCACTCCCATGGAGGAAAGTGCGCATGGTGACTCTTGTATTCAATCCCGATGCAATTTATGTGTTTCATCAACACTCTGATTGTCCACAGATTACAGAATGCCGCCATATGTGCATCTGTAACTACTACTGGTCTTCCAGCGAACGATCAAAGCGTAGACTGTTTGAGACATTACTACCATAGAGGAAAGTGCACATGGTGATTGTTGTATTCAATCCCGAGGCAATTACTGTGTTTCATCAACACTCTGGTAGTCCACAGATTACAGAATGCCTCCAGATGTGCAAGGAAACTAATATTGGTCTTCCAGGGAACGATCAAAGCGTAGACTGTTTGAGACATTACTCCTATGGAGTAAAGTGCTCATGGTGACGGTTGTAGTCAATCCCGATTCAATTTCTGTGTTTCATCAACACTCTGATAGTCCACGGATTACTGAATGCCTCCAGATGTGCATCGGAAACTACTACTGGTTTTCCAGGGAATGATCAAAGCGTAGACTGTTAGAGACATTACTCCCATTGAGGGAAGTGCGCATGGTGACTGTTGTATTCAATCCCGATGCAATTACTGTGTTTCATCAACACTTTCAAGGTCCACAGATTACAGAATGCCTCCAGATGTGCATCGAAAACTACTACTGGTCTTCCTGGGAACGATCAAAGCGTAGACTCTTTGAGACATTACTCCCATGGAGGAAAGTGCGCATGGTGACTGTTGTATTCAGTCCCGATGCAATTTCTGTGTTTCATCAACACTCTGATAGTCCACAGATTACAGATTGTCTCCAGATGTGCATCGGAAACTACTACTGGTCTTCCAGTGAACGATCAAAGCGTAGACTGTTAGAGACATTACTCCCATGGAGGAAAGTGCGCGTGGTGACTGTTGTATTCAATCCCGATGCAATTTCTGTGTTTCATCAACACTCTGATAGTCCACAGATTACAGATTGTCTCCAGATGTACATCGGAAACTACTACTGGTCTTCCTGGGAGCGATCAAAGCGTAGACTGTTTCAGACATTACTCCCATGGAGGAAAGTGCGCATGGTGACTGTTGTATTCAATCCCGAGGCAATTTCTGTGATTCATCAACACTTTGAAGGTCCACAGATTACAGAATGCCACCAGATGAGCATCGGAAACTACTGCTGGTCTTCCAGGGAACGATCAAAGCGTAGCCTGTTTGAGAATTACTCCCATGGAGGAAAGTGCGGATGGTGACTGTTGTATTCGCTCCAGATGCAATTTCTGTGTTTCATCAACACTTTGAAGGTCCACAGATTACAGAATGGGTCCAGATGTGCATCGGAAACTACTTCTGGTCTTCCAGGGTACGATCAAAAACAGACTGTTTGAGACATTACTCCCATGGAGGAAAGTGCGCATGGTGACTGTTGTATTCAATCCCGATGCAATTTCTGTGTTTCATCACCACTCTGATAGTCCACAGATTACAGAATGCCTCCAGATGTACATCGGAAACTACTACTGGTCTTCCAGGGAACGATCAAATCGTAGTCTGTTTGAGACATTACTTTTATATAGGGAAGTGCGTATGGTGACTGTTGTATTCAATCCCGATGCAATTTCTGTGTTTCATCAACACTCCGATAGTCCACAGATTACAGAATGCCTCCAGATGTGCATCGGAAACTAACACTGGTCTTCCAGGGAACGATCAAAGCGTAAAGTGTTTTAGACATTGTTAACATGGAGTAGAGTGCGGATGGTGACTGTTGTATTCAATCCCGATGCAATTTCTGTGTTTCATCAACACTTTGAACGTCCACAGATTACAGAATGCCTTCAGATGTGCATCGGAAACTACTTCTGGTCTTCCAGGGAACGATCAAAAAATAGATTTTTTAAGACATTACTCCCAAGGAGGAAAGTGCGCATAGTTCCTGTTGTATTCAATCCCGATGCAATTTCTGTGTTTCATCAACAGTCTGATAATCCACAGGTTACAGAATGCCTCCAGATGTGCATCGGAAACTACTACTGGTCTTCCAGCGAACGATCAAAGCGTAGACTGTTTGAGACATTACTACCATAGAGGAAAGTGCACATAGTGACTGTTGTATTCAATCCCGAGGCAGTTTCTGTGTTTCATCAACACTCTGATAGTCCACAGATTACAGAATGCCTCCAGAGGTGCATCGGAAACTACTACTGGGCTTCCAGGTAACGATCAAAGCGTAGACTGTTTGAAACATTCCTCCCATGGAGGAAAGTACGTATGGTGACTGTTCTATTCAATCCCGATGCAATTTCGGTGTTTCATCAACACTCAGATATTCCACAGATTACAGCATGCCTCCAGATGTACATCGGTAACTACTACTGGTCTTCAAGGGAACGATCAAAGCGTAGACTCTTTGAGACATTACTACCATAGAGGAAAGTGCACATAGTGACTGTTGTATTCAATCCCGATGCAATTACTGTGTTTCATCAACACTTTGAAGGTCCACAGATTACAGAATGCCTCCAGATGTGCATCGAAAACTACTTCTGGTCTTCCTGGGAACGATCAAAGCGTAGCCTGTTTGAGAATTACTCCCATGGAGGAAAGTGCGGACGGTGACTGTTGTATTCGCTCCAGATGCAATTTCTGTGTTTCATCAACACTTTGAAGGTCCACAGATTACAGAATAGGTCCAGATGTGCATCGGAAACTACTACTGGTCTTCCAGTGAACGATCAAAGCGTAGACTGTTAGAGACATTACTCCCATGGAGGAAAGTGCGCATGGTGACTGTTGTATGCAATCCCGATGCAATTTATGTGTTTCATCCACACTCTGATAGTCCACAGATTACAGAATGGCTCCAGATGGGAATCGGAAACTACTACTGGACTTCCAGGGATCGATCAAAGCGTAGACTGTTTGAGAAATTACTCCCATCTAGAAAAGTGCGCATGGTGACTGTTGTATTCAATTCCGATGCAATTTCTGTGTTTCATCAACACTCTGATAGTCCGCAGATTACAGAATGCATCCAGATGTGCATCGGAAACTACTACTGGACTTCTAGGGAACGATCATATCGTAGACTGTTTGAGACATTACTCTATTGGAGGAAAGTGCGCATGGTGAATGTTGTATGCAATCCCGATGCAATTTATGTGTTTCATCCACCCTCTGATAGTCCACAGATTACAGAATGGCTCCAGATGGGAATCGGAAACTACTACTGGTCTTCCAGGGATCGATCAAAGCGTAGACTGTTTGAGAAATTACTCCCATCTAGAAAAGTGCGCATGGTGACTGTTGTATTCAATCCCGTTGCAATTTTAGTCTTTCATCAACACTGTGATAGTCCACAGATTACAGAATGCCTCCAGATGTCCATTGGAAACTACTACTGGTCTTCAATGGAACGATCAAAGGGTAGACTGTTAGAAACATTACACCCATGGAGGAAAGTGCGCATAGTGACTGTTGTATTCATCCTGATTCAGTTTCTGTGTTTCATCAACACTCTCATAGGCCACAGATTACAGAATGCCTCCAGATGTGCATCGGAAACTACTACTGGTCTTCCAGGGAACGATCAAAGCGTAGACTGTTTCAGACATCACTCCCATGGAGGAAAGTGCGCATGGTGACTCTTGTATTCAATCCCGATGCAATTTATGTGTTTCATCAACACTCTGATTGTCCACAGATTACAGAATGCCGCCATATGTGCATCTGTAACTACTACTGGTCTTCCAGCGAACGATCAAAGCGTAGACTGTTTGAGACATTACTACCATAGAGGAAAGTGCACATGGTGATTGTTGTATTCAATCCCGAGGCAATTACTGTGTTTCATCAACACTCTGGTAGTCCACAGATTACAGAATGCCTCCAGATGTGCAAGGAAACTAATATTGGTCTTCCAGGGAACGATCAAAGCGTAGACTGTTTGAGACATTACTCCTATGGAGTAAAGTGCTCATGGTGACGGTTGTAGTCAATCCCGATTCAATTTCTGTGTTTCATCAACACTCTGATAGTCCACGGATTACTGAATGCCTCCAGATGTGCATCGGAAACTACTACTGGTTTTCCAGGGAATGATCAAAGCGTAGACTGTTAGAGACATTACTCCCATTGAGGGAAGTGCGCATGGTGACTGTTGTATTCAATCCCGATGCAATTACTGTGTTTCATCAACACTTTCAAGGTCCACAGATTACAGAATGACTCCAGATGTGCATCGAAAACTACTACTGGTCTTCCTGGGAACGATCAAAGCGTAGACTCTTTGAGACATTACTCCCATGGAGGAAAGTGCGCATGGTGACTGTTGTATTCAATCCCGATGCAATTTCTGTGTTTCATCAACACTCTGATAGTCCACAGATTACAGATTGTCTCCAGATGTGCATCGGAAACTACTACTGGTCTTCCAGTGAACGATCAAAGCGTAGACTGTTAGAGACATTACTCCCATGGAGGAAAGTGCGCGTGGTGACTGTTGTATTCAATCCCGATGCAATTTCTGTGTTTCATCAACACTCTGATAGTCCACAGATTACAGATTGTCTCCAGATGTACATCGGAAACTACTACTGGTCTTCCTGGGAGCGATCAAAGCGTAGACTGTTTCAGACATTACTCCCATGGAGGAAAGTGCGCATGGTGACTGTTGTATTCAATCCCGAGGCAATTTCTGTGATTCATCAACACTTTGAAGGTCCACAGATTACAGAATGCCACCAGATGAGCATCGGAAACTACTGCTGGTCTTCCAGGGAACGATCAAAGCGTAGCCTGTTTGAGAATTACTCCCATGGAGGAAAGTGCGGATGGTGACTGTTGTATTCGCTCCAGATGCAATTTCTGTGTTTCATCAACACTTTGAAGGTCCACAGATTACAGAATGGGTCCAGATGTGCATCGGAAACTACTTCTGGTCTTCCAGGGTACGATCAAAAACAGACTGTTTGAGACATTACTCCCATGGAGGAAAGTGCGCATGGTGACTGTTGTATTCAATCCCGATGCAATTTCTGTGTTTCATCACCACTCTGATAGTCCACAGATTACAGAATGCCTCCAGATGTACATCGGAAACTACTACTGGTCTTCCAGGGAACGATCAAATCGTAGTCTGTTTGAGACATTACTTTTATATAGGGAAGTGCGTATGGTGACTGTTGTATTCAATCCCGATGCAATTTCTGTGTTTCATCAACACTCCGATAGTCCACAGATTACAGAATGCCTCCAGATGTGCATCGGAAACTAACACTGGTCTTCCAGGGAACGATCAAAGCGTAAAGTGTTTTAGACATTATTAACATGGAGTAGAGTGCGGATGGTGACTGTTGTATTCAATCCCGATGCAATTTCTGTGTTTCATCAACACTTTGAACGTCCACAGATTACAGAATGCCTTCAGATGTGCATCGGAAACTACTTCTGGTCTTCCAGGGAACGATCAAAAAATAGATTTTTTAAGACATTACTCCCAAGGAGGAAAGTGCGCATAGTTCCTGTTGTATTCAATCCCGATGCAATTTCTGTGTTTCATCAACAGTCTGATAATCCACAGGTTACAGAATGCCTCCAGATGTGCATCGGAAACTACTACTGGTCTTCCAGCGAACGATCAAAGCGTAGACTGTTTGAGACATTACTACCATAGAGGAAAGTGCACATAGTGACTGTTGTATTCAATCCCGAGGCAGTTTCTGTGTTTCATCAACACTCTGATAGTCCACAGATTACAGAATGCCTCCAGAGGTGCATCGGAAACTACTACTGGTCTTCCAGGTAACGATCAAAGCGTAGACTGTTTGAAACATTCCTCCCATGGAGGAAAGTGCGTATGGTGACTGTTGTATTCAATCCCGATTCAATTTCGGTGTTTCATCAACACTCAGATATTCCACAGATTACAGCATGCCTCCAGATGTACATCGGTAACTACTACTGGTCTTCAAGGGAACGATCAAAGCGTAGACTCTTTGAGACATTATTCCCATGGAGGAAAGTGCGCATGGTGACTCTTGTATTCAATCCCGATGCAATTTATGTATTTCATCAACACTCCGATAGTCCACAGATTACAGAATGCCTCCAGATGTGCATCGGAAACTAATACTGGTCTTCCAGGGAACGATCAAAGTGTAGACTGTTTGAGACATTACTCCTATGGAGGAAAGTGCGCATGGTGACGGTTGTAGTCAATCCCGATTCAATTTCTGTGTTTCATCAACACTCTGACAGTCCACGGATTACAGAATGCCTCCAGATGTGCATCGGAAACTACTACTGGTATTCCAGTGAACGATCAAAGCGTAAACTCTTTGAGACAATCCTCCCATGGAGGAAAGTGCACATGGTGACGGTTGTATTCATTCCCGATGCATTTTCTGTGTTTCATCAACACTCTGGTAGTCCACAGATTACAGAATGCCTCCAGATGTGCATCGGAAACCACTACTGGTCTTCCTGGGAACGATCAAAGCGCAGACTGTTTGAATCATTACTCCCATGGAGGAAAGTGCGCATGGTGACTGTTGTATTGAATCCCGAGGCAATTTCTGTGTTTCATCATTACTTTGATGTTCCACAGATTACAGATTGTCTCCAGATGTGCATCGATAACTACTACTGGTCTTCCAGGGAACGATCAAAACGTAGACTCTTTGAGAATTACTCCCATGGAGGAAAGTGCGCATGGTGACTGTTGTATGCAATCCCGATGCAATTTATGTGTTTCATCCACCCTCTGATAGTCCACAGATTACAGAATGGCTCCAGATGGAAATCGGAAACTACTACTGGACTTCCAGGGATCGATCAAAGCGTAGACTGTTTGAGAAATTACTCCCATCTAGAAAAGTGCGCATGGTGACTGTTGTATTCAATTCCGATGCAATTTCTGTGTTTCATCAACACTCTGATAGTCCGCAGATTACAGAATGCATCCAGATGTGCATCGGAAACTACTACTGGACTTCTAGGGAACGATCATATCGTAGACTGTTTGAGACATTACTCTATTGGAGAAAAGTGCGCATGGTGAATGTTGTATGCAATCCCGATGCAATTTATGTGTTTCATCCACCCTCTGATAGTCCACAGATTACAGAATGGCTCCAGATGGGAATCGGAAACTACTACTGGTCTTCCAGGGATCGATCAAAGCGTAGACTGTTTGAGAAATTACTCCCATCTAGAAAAGTGCGCATGGTGACTGTTGTATTCAATCCCGTTGCAATTTTAGTCTTTCATCAACACTGTGATAGTCCACAGATTACAGAATGCCTCCAGATGTCCATTGGAAACTACTACTGGTCTTCAATGGAACGATCAAAGGGTAGACTGTTAGAAACATTACACCCATGGAGGAAAGTGCGCATAGTGACTGTTGTATTCATCCTGATTCAGTTTCTGTGTTTCATCAACACTCTCATAGTCCACAGATTACAGAATGCCTCCAGATGTGCATCGGAAACTACTACTGGTCTTCCAGGGAACGATCAAAGCGTAGACTGTTTCAGATATCACTCCCATGGCGGAAAGTGCGCATGGTGACTCTTGTATTCAATCCCGATGCAATTTATGTGTTTCATCAACACTCTGATTGTCCACAGATTACAGAATGCCGCCATATGTGCATCTGTAACTACTACTGGTCTTCCAGCGAACGATCAAAGCGTAGACTGTTTGAGACATTACTACCATAGAGGAAAGTGCACATGGTTATTGTTGTATTCAATCCCGAGGCAATTACTGTGTTTCATCAACACTCTGGTAGTCCACAGATTACAGAATGCCTCCAGATGTGCAAGGAAACTAATATTGGTCTTCCAGGGAACGATCAAAGCGTAGACTGTTTGAGACATTACTCCTATGGAGTAAAGTGCTCATGGTGACGGTTGTAGTCAATCCCGATTCAATTTCTGTGTTTCATCAACACTCTGATAGTCCACGGATTACTGAATGCCTCCAGATGTGCATCGGAAACTACTACTGGTTTTCCAGGGAATGATCAAAGCGTAGACTGTTAGAGACATTACTCCCATTGAGGGAAGTGCGCATGGTGACTGTTGTATTCAATCCCGATGCAATTACTGTGTTTCATCAACACTTTGAAGGTCCACAGATTACAGAATGCCTCCAGATGTGCATCGAAAACTACTACTGGTCTTCCTGGGAACGATCAAAGCGTAGACTCTTTGAGACATAACTCCCATGGAGGAAAGTGCGCATGGTGACTGTTGTATTCAATCCCGATGCAATTTCTGTGTTTCATCAACACTCTGATAGTCCACAGATTACAGATTGTCTCCAGATGTGCATCGGAAACTACTACTGGTCTTCCAGTGAACGATCAAAGCGTAGACTGTTAGAGACATTACTCCCATGGAGGAAAGTGCGCGTGGTGACTGTTGTATTCAATCCCGATGCAATTTCTGTGTTTCATCAACACTCTGATAGTCCACAGATTACAGATTGTCTCCAGATGTACATCGGAAACTACTACTGGTCTTCCTGGGAGCGATCAAAGCGTAGACTGTTTCAGACATTACTCCCATGGAGGAAAGTGCGCATGGTGACTGTTGTATTCAATCCCGAGGCAATTTCTGTGATTCATCAACACTTTGAAGGTCCACAGATTACAGAATGCCACCAGATGAGCATCGGAAATTACTGCTGGTCTTCCAGGGAACGATCAAAGCGTAGCCTGTTTGAGAATTACTCCCATGGAGGAAAGTGCGGATGGTGACTGTTGTATTCGCTCCAGATGCAATTTCTGTGTTTCATCAACACTTTGAAGGTCCACAGATTACAGAATGGGTCCAGATGTGCATCGGAAACTACTTCTGGTCTTCCAGGGTACGATCAAAAACAGACTGTTTGAGACATTACTCCCATGGAGGAAAGTGCGCATGGTGACTGTTGTATTCAATCCCGATGCAATTTCTGTGTTTCATCACCACTCTGATAGTCCACAGATTACAGAATGCCTCCAGATGTACATCGGAAACTACTACTGGTCTTCCAGGGAACGATCAAATCGTAGTCTGTTTGAGACATTACTTTTATATAGGGAAGTGCGTATGGTGACTGTTGTATTCAATCCCGATGCAATTTCTGTGTTTCATCAACACTTTTAAGGTCCACAGATTACAGAATGGGTCCAGATGTGCATCGGAAACTACTTCTGGTCTTCCAGGGTACGATCAAAAACAGACTGTTTGAGACATTACTCCCATGGAGGAAAGTGCGCATAGTTCCTGTTGTATTCAATCCCGATGCAATTTCTGTGTTTCATCAACAGTCTGATAATCCACAGGTTACAGAATGCCTCCAGATGTGCATCGGAAACTACTACTGGTCTTCCAGCGAACAATCAAAGCGTAGACTGTTTGAGACATTACTACCATAGAGGAAAGTGCACATAGTGACTGTTGTATTCAATCCCGAGGCAGTTTCTGTGTTTCATCAACACTCTGATAGTCCACAGATTACAGAATGCCTCCAGAGGTGCATCGGAAACTACTACTGGTCTTCCAGGTAACGATCAAAGCGTAGACTGTTTGAAACATTCCTCCCATGGAGGAAAGTGCGTATGGTGACTGTTGTATTCAATCCCGATGCAATTTCGGTGTTTCATCAACACTCAGATATTCCACAGATTGCAGCATGCCTCCAGATGTACATCGGTAACTACTACTGGTCTTCAAGGGAACGATCAAAGCGTAGACTCTTTGAGACATTATTCCCATGGAGGAAAGTGCGCATGGTGACTGTTGTATTCAATCCCGATGCAATTTATGTGTTTCATCAACACTCCGATAGTCCACAGATTACAGAATGCCTCCAGATGTGCATCGGAAACTAATACTGGTCTTCCAGGGAACGATCAAAGTGTAGACTGTTTGAGACATTACTCCTATGGAGGAAAGTGCGCATGGTGACGGTTGTAGTCATCCCGATTCAATTTCTGTGTTTCATCAACACTCTCACAGTCCACGGATTACAGAATGCCTCCAGATGTGCATCGGAAACTACTACTGGTCTTCCAGGGAACGATCAAAGCGTAAACTCTTTGAGACAATCCTCCCATGGAGGAAAGTGCACATGGTGACGGTTGTATTCATTCCCGATGCATTTTCTGTGTTTCATCAACACTCTGGTAGTCCACAGATTACAGAATGCCTCCAGATGTGCATCGGAAACCACTACTGGTCTTCCTGGGAACGATCAAAGCGCAGACTGTTTGAATCATTACTCCCATGGAGGAAAGTGCGCATGGTGACTGTTGAATTGAATCCCGAGGCAATTTCTGTGTTTCATCATTACTTTGATGTTCCACAGATTACAGATTGTCTCCAGATGTGCATCGATAACGACTACTGGTCTTCCAGGGAACGATCAAAACGTAGACTCTTTGAGAATTACTCCCATGGAGGAAAGTGCGCATGGTGACTGTTGTATGCAATCCCGATGCAATTTATGTGATTCATCAACACTTTGAAGGTCCACAGATTACAGAATGCCACCAGATAAGCATCGGAAACTACTGCTGGTCTTCCAGGGAACGATCAAAGCGTAGACTGTTTGAGAAATTACTCCCATCTAGAAAAGTGCGCATGGGGACTGTTGTATTCAATCCCGTTGCAATTTTAGTCTTTCATCAACACTGTGGTAATCCACAGATTACAGAATGCCTCCAGATGTCCATTGGAAACTACTACTGGTCTTCAATGGAACGATCAAAGGGTAGACTGTTAGAAACATTACACCCATGGAGGAAAGTGCGCATAGTGACTGTTGTATTCATCCTGATTCAGTTTCTGTGTTTCATCAACACTCTGATAGTCCACAGATTACAGAATGCCTCCAGATGTGCATCGGAAACTACTACTGGTCTTCCAGGGAACGATCAAAGCGTAGACTGTTTCAGACATCACTCCCATGGAGGAAACGGCGCATGGTGACTCTTGTATTCAATCCCGATGCAATTTATGTGTTTCATCAACACTCTGATTGTCCACAGATTACAGAATGCCTCCATATGTGCATCTGTAACTACTACTCGTCTTCCAGCGAACGATCAAAGCGTAGACTGTTTGAGACATTACTACCATAGAGGAAAGTGCACATGGTGATTGTTGTATTCAATCCCGAGGCAATTACTGTGTTTCATCAACACTCTGGTAGTCCACAGATTACAAAATGCCTCCAGATGTGCAAGGAAACTAATATTGGTCTTCCAGGGAACGATCAAAGCGTAGACTGTTTGAGACATTACTCCTATGGAGGAAAGTGCTCATGGTGACGGTTGTAGTCAATCCCGATTCAATTTCTGTGTTTCATCAACACTCTGATAGTCCACAGATTACTGAATGCCTCCAGATGTGCATCGGAAACTACTACTGGTCTTCCAGGGAACGATCAAAGCGTAAACTCTTTGAGACATTCCTCCCATGGAGGAAAGTGCACATGGTGACTGTTGTATTCATTCCCGATGCATTTCTGTGTTTCATCAACACTCTGATAGTCCACAGATTGCAGAATGCCTCCATATGTGCATCGGAAACCACTACTGTTCTTCCTGGGAACGATCAAATCGTAGACTGTTTGAATCATTACTCCCATGGAGGAAAGTTCGCATGGTGACTGTTGTATTCAATCCCGATGCAAATTTAGTGTTTCATCAACACTCTGATAGTTCACAGATTACAGAATGCCTCCAAATGTGCATCGGAAACTACCACTGGTCTTCCAGTGAACGATCAAAGGGTAGACTGTTAGAGACATTACTACCATGGAGGAAAGTGCGCATGGTGCCTGTTGTATTCAATCCCGATGCAATTTCTGTGTTTCATCAACAGTCTGATAGTCCACAGATTACAGAATGCCTCCAGAATTGCATCGTAAACTACTACTGGTCTTCCACGGAAGGATCAAAGCGTAGACTCATTGAGACGTTACTCCCATGGAGGAAAGTGCTCATGGTGACTGTTGTATTCAATCCCGATGCAATTTCTGTGTTTCATTAACACTCTGATAGTCCACAGATTACAGAATGCCTCCAGATGTGCATCGGAAACTACTACTGGTCTTCCAGCGAACGATCAAAGCGTAGACTGTTTGAGACATTACTCCCATGGAGGAAAGTGCTAATGGTGACTGTTGTATTCAATTCCGATGCAATTTCTGTGTTTCATCTGCACTCTGATAGTCCACAGATTACAGAATGCCTACAGATGTGCATCGGAAACTACTTCTGGTCTTCCAGGGAACGATCAAAGCGTAGACTGTTAGAGACATTACTCCCATGGAGGAAAGTGCGCGTGGTGACTGTTGTATTCAATCCCGATGCAATTTCTGTGTTTCATCAACACCCTGATTGTCCACAGATTACAGATTGTCTCCAGATGTACATCGGAAACTACTACTGTCTACCTGGGAGCTATCAAAGCGTAGACGGTGTCAGACATTACTCCCGTGGAGGAAAGTGGGCATGGTGACTGTTGTATTCAATCCCGATGCAATTTCTGTGTTTCATCAACACTCTGATAGTCCACAGATTACAGAATGCCTCCAGATGTGCATCGGAAAGTACTACTGATCTTCCAGGGAACGATCAAATCGTAGACTGTTTGAGAAATACTCCCATGGAGGAAAGTGAGAATGGTGACTGTTGTATTCAATCCCAAAGCAATTACTGTGTTTCATCAACACTCTGATAGTCCACAGATTACAGAATGCCTCCAGATGTGCATCGGAAACTACTACTCGCCTTCCAGGATACGATCAAAGCGTAGACTCTTTGAGACATTACTAACATGGAGGAAAGTGAGGATGGTGATTGTTGTATTCAACCCTGATGCAATATCTGTGTTTCATCAACACTTTGAAGGTCCACAGATAACAGAATGCCTCCAGGTGTGCATGGGAAACTACTACTGGTCTTCCAGGGAACGATCAAAGCGTAGACTTTTTCAGACATTACTCCCATGGAGGAAAGTGTGCATGGTGGCTGTTGTATTCAATCCCGATGCAATTTCTGTGTTTCATCAACAGTCTGATAATCCACAGGTTACAGAATGCCCCGGATGTGTATCAAAAAATACTACTGGCCTTCAAGGGAACAATCAAAACGTAGAATGTTTGAGACATTCCTCCCATGGAGGAAAGTGCGCATGGTGACTGTTGTATTCAATCCCGATGCAATTTCTGTGTTTCATCAACACTCTGATAGTCCACAGATTGCAGAATGCCACCAGATGTGCATCGGAAACTACTACTGTCTTCCAGGCAATGATCAAAGCGTAGACTGTTAGAGACATTACGCCCATGGAGGAAAGTGCGCATTATGACTGTTGTATTCAATCCCGATGCAATTTCTGTGTTTCATCAACACTCTGATAGTCCACAGATTACAGAATGCCTCCAGATGTGCATCGGTAACTATTACTGGTCTTCCAGGGAACGATCAAAACGTAGTCTGTTTGAGAATTAACATCATGGAGGAAAGTGCGTATGGTGACAGTTGTATTCAATCCCGATGCAATTACTGTGTTTCATCAACACTTTGAAGGTAAACAGATTACAGAATGCCTCCAGATGTGCATCGTTAACTATTTCTGGTCTACCAGGGAAAGATCAAAGAATAGACTGTTTAAGACATTACTCCCAAGGAGGAATGTGCGCATGGTGCCTGTTGTATTCAATCCCGATGCAATTTCTGTGTTTCATCAACAGTCTGATAGTCCACAGATTACAGAATGCCTCCAGATGTGCATCGGTAACTACTACTGGTCTTCCAGGGAACGATAAAAACGTAGTCTGTTTGAGAAATACTAACATGGAGGAAAGTGCGCATGGTGACTGTTGTATTCAATCCCGATGCAATTACTGTGTTTCATCAACACTTTGAAGGTCCACAGATTACAGAATGCCTCCACATGTGCATCGAAAACAACTACTGGTCTTGCAGGGAACGATCAAAGCGTAGACTCTTTGAGACATTACTCCCATGTAGGAAAGTGCGCATGGTGACTGTTGTATTCAATCCCGAGGCAATTTCTGTGTTTCATCAACAGTCTGATAGTCCACAGATTACAGAATGCCTCCAGAATTTAATCGTAAACTACTACTGGTCTTCCATGGAAGGATCAAAGCGTAGACTCATTGAGACGTTACTCCCATGGAGGAAAGTGCTCATGGTGACTGTTGTATTCAATCCCGATGCAATTTCTGTGTTTCATCAACACTCTGATAGTCCACAGATTACAGAATGCCTCCAGATGTGCATCGGAAACTACTACTGGTCTTCCAGCGAACGATCAAAGCGTAGAGTGTTTGAGACATTACTCCCATGGAGGAAAGTGCTAATGGTGACTGTTGTATTCAATTCCGATGCAATTTCTGTGTTTCATCTGCACTCTGATAGTCCACAGAATACAGAATGCCTACAGATGTGCATCGGAAACTACTTCTGGTCTTCCAGGGAACGATCAAAGCGTAGACTGTTAGAGACATTACTCCCATGGAGGAAAGTGCGCATTGTGACTGTTGTATTCAATCCCGATGCAATTTCTGTGTTTCATCAACACTCTGATAGTCCACAGATTACAGAATGCCTCCAGATGTGCATCGGAAAGTACTACTGATCTTCCAGGGAACGATCAAATCGTAGACTGTTTGAGAATTACTCCCATGGAGGAAAGTGAGAATGGTGACTGTTGTATTCAATCCCGATGCAATTTCTGTGTTTCATCAACACTCTGATAGTCCACAGATTACAGAATGCCTCCAGATGTTCATCGGAAACTACTACTCGTCTTCCAGGATACGATCAAAGCGTAGACTCTTTGAGACATTACTAACATGGAGGAAAGTGCGGATGGTGATTGTTGTATTCAATCCCGATGCAATTTCTGTGTTTCATCAACAGTCTGATAATCCACAGGTTACAGAATGCCCCGGATGTGTATCAGAAAATACTACTGGTCTTCAAGGGAACAATCAAAACGTAGAATGTTTGAGACATTCCTCCCACGGAGGAAAGTGCGCATGGTGACTGTTGTATTCAATCCCGATGCAATTTCTGTGTTTCATCAACACTCTGATAGTCCACAGATTGCAGAATGCCACCAGATGTGCATCGGAAACTACTACTGTCTTCCAGGCAATGATCAAAGCGTAGACTGTTAGAGACATTACTCCCATGGAGGAAAGTGCGCATTATGACTGTTGTATTCAATCCCGATGCAATTACTGTGTTTCATCAACACTTTGAAGGTCAACAGATTACAGAATGCCTCCAGATGTGCGTCGTTAACTATTTCTGGTCTACCAGGGAACGATCAAAGAATAGACTGTTTAAGACATTACTCCCAAGGAGGAATGTGCGCATGGTGCCTGTTGTATTCAATCCCGATGCAATTTCTGTGTTTCATCAACAGTCTGATAGTCCACAGATTACAGAATGCCTCCAGATGTGCATCGGTAACTACTACTGGTCTTCCAGGGAACGATCAAAACGTAGTCTGTTTGAGAATTACTAGCATGGAGGAAAGTGCGCATGGTGACTGTTGTATTCAATACCGATGCAATTACTGTGTTTCATCAACACTTTGAAGGTCCACAGATTACAGCATGCCTCCAGATGTGCATCGAAAACTACTACTGGTGTTGCAGGGAACGATCAAAGCGTAGACTCTTTGAGACATTACTCCCATGGAGGAAAGTGCGCATGGTGACTGTTGTATTCAATCCCGATGCAATTTCTGTGTTTCATCAACACTCTCATAGTCCACAGATTACAGATTGTCTCCAGATGTGCATCGGAAACTACTACTGGTCTTCCAGTGAACGATCAAAGCGTAGACTGTTAGAGACATTACTCCCATGGAGGAAAGTGCGCGTGGTGACTGTTGTATTCAATCCCGATGCAATTTCTGTGTTTCATCAACACTCGGATAGTCCACAGATTACAGATTGTCTCCAGATGTACATCGGAAACTACTACTGGTCTTCCTGGGAGCGATCAAAGCGTAGACTGTTTCAGACATTACTCCCATGGAGGAAAGTGCGCATGGTGACTGTTGTATTCAATCCCGATGCAATTTCTGTGTTTCATCAACACTTTGAACGTCCACAGATTACAGAATGCCTTCAGATGTGCATTGGAAACTACTTCTGGTCTTCCAGGGAACGATCAAAAAATAGATTTTTTAAGACATTACTCCCAAGGAGGAAAGTGCGCATAGTTCCTGTTGTATTCAATCCCGATGCAATTTCTGTGTTTCATCAACAGTCTGATAATCCACAGGTTACAGAATGCCTCCAGATGTGCATCGGAAACTACTACTGGTCTTCCAGCGAACGATCAAAGCGTAGACTGTTTGAGACATTACTACCATAGAGTAAAGTGCACATAGTGACTGTTGTATTCAATCCCGAGGCAGTTTCTGTGTTTCATCAACACTCTCATAGTCCACAGATTACAGAATGCCTCCAGAGGTGCATCGGAAACTACTACTGGTCTTCCAGGTAACGATCAAAGCGTAGACTGTTTGAAACATTGCTCCCATGGAGGAAAGTGCGTATGGTGACTGTTGTATTCAATCCCGATGCAATTTCGGTGTTTCATCAACACTCAGATATTCCACAGATTACAGCATGCCTTCAGATGTACATCGGTAACTACTACTGGTCTTCAAGGGAACGATCAAAGCGTAGACTCTTTGAGACATTATTCGCATGGAGGAAAGTGCGCATGGTGACTGTTGTATTCAATCCCGATGCAATTTATGTGTTTCATCAACTCTCCGATAGTCCACAGATTACAGAATGCCTCCAGATGTGCATCGGAAGCTAATACTGGTCTTCCACCGAACGATCAAAGCGTAGACTGTTTGAGACATTACTACCATAGAGGAAAGTGCGCATGGTGACTGTTGTATTCAATCCCGAGGCAATTTCTGTGTTTCATCAACACTCCGATAGTCCACAGATTACAGAATGCCTCCAGATGTGCATCGGAAACTAATACTGGTCTTCCAGGGAACGATCAACGTGTAGACTGTTTGAGACATTACTCCTATAGAGGAAAGTGCGCATGGTGACGGTTGTAGTGAATCCCGATTCAATTTCTGTGTTTCATCAACACTCTGACAGTCCACGGATTACAGAATGCCTCCAGATGTGCATCGGAAACTACTACTGGTCTTCCAGGGAACGATCAAAGCGTAAACTCTTTGAGACATTCCTCCCATGGAGGAAAGTGCACATGGTGACTGTTGTATTCATTCCCGATGCATTTTCTGTGTTTCATCAACACTCTGGTAGTCCACAGATTACAGAATGCCTCCAGATGTGCATCGGAAACCACTACTGGTCTTCCTGGGAACGATCAAAGCGTAGATTGTTTGAATCATTACTCCCATGGAGGAAAGTGCGAATGGTGACTGTTGTATTGAATCCCGAGGCAATTTCTGTGTTTCATCATTACTTTGATGTTCCACAGATTACAGATTGTCTCCAGATGTGTATCGATAACTACTACTGGTCTTCCAGGGAACGATCAAAACGTAGACTGTTTGAGAATTACTCCCATGGAGGAAAGTGCGCATGGTGACTGTTGTATTCAATCACGATGCAATTTATGTGTTTCATCCACCCTCTGATAGTCCACAGATTACAGAATGGCTCCAGATGGGAATCGGAAACTACTACTGGTCTTCCAGGCATCGATCAAAGCGTAGACTGTTTGAGAAATTACTCCCATCTAGAAAAGTGCGCATGGTGACTGTTGTATTCAATTCCGATGCAATTTCTGTGTTTCATCAACACTCTGATAGTCCACAGATTACAGAATGCCTCCAAATGTGCATCGGAAACTACCACTGGTCTTCCAGTGAACGATCAAAGGGTAGACTGTTAGAGACATTACTACCATGGAGGAAAGTCCGCATGGTGCCTGTTGTATTCAATCCCGATGCAATTTCTGTGTTTCATCAACAGTCTGATAGTCCACAGATTACAGAATGCCTTTAGAATTGCATCGTAAACTACTACTGGTCTTCCACGGAAGGATCAAAGCGTAGACTCATTGAGACGTTACTCCCATGGAGGAAAGTGCTCATGGTGACTGTTGTATTCAATCCCGATGAAATTTCTGTGTTTCATCAACACTCTGATAGTCCACGGATTACAGAATTTCTCCAGATGTGCATCGGAAACTACTACTGGTCTTCCAGCGAACGATCAAAGCGTAGACTGTTTGAGACATTACTCCCATGGAGGAAAGTGCTAATGGTGACTGTTGTATTCAATTCCGATGCAATTTCTGTGTTTCATCAGCACTCTGATAGTCCACAGATTACAGAATGCCTACAGATGTGCATCGGAAACTACTTCTGGTCTTCCAGGGAACGATCAAAGCGTAGACTGTTAGAGACATTACTCCCATCGAGGAAAGTGTGCGTGGTGACTGTTGTATTCAATCCCGATGCAATTTCTGTGTTTCATCAACACCCTGATTGTCCACAGGTTACAGATTGTCTCCAGATGTACATCGGAAACTACTACTGGTCTACCTGGGAGCTATCAAAGCGTAGACGGTTTCAGACATTACTCCCGTGGAGGAAAGTGGGCATGGTGACTGTTGTATTCAATCACGATGCAATTTCAGTGATTCATCAACACTTTGAAGGTCCACAGATTACAGAATGCCACCAGATGTGCATCAGAAACTACTACTTGTCTTCCAGGGAACGATCAAAGCGTAGCCTGATTGAGAATTACTCCCATGGAGGAAAGTGCGGATGGTGACTGTTGTATTCACTCCAGATGGAATTTCTGTGTTTCATCAACACTTTGAAGGTCCACAGATTACAGAATGCCTCCAGGTGTGCATCGGAAACTACTACTCGTCTTCCAGGATACGATCAAATCGTAAACTCTTTGAGACATTACTAACATGGATTAAAGTGCGGATGGTGATTGTTGTATTCAACCACGATGCAATTTCTGTGTTTCATCAGCACTTTGAAGGTCCACAGATTACAGAATGCCTCCAGGTGTGCATGGGAAACTACTACTGGTCTTCCAGGGAACGATCAAAACGTAGTCTGTTTGAGAATTACTAACATGGAGGAAAGTGCGCATGGTGACTGTTGTACTCAATCCCGATGCAATTTCTGTGTTTCATCGACACTTTGAAGGTCCACAGATTACAGAATGCCTCCAGATGTGCATCGGTAACTACTACTGGTCTTCCAGGGACCAATCAAAACGTAGTCAGTTTGAGAATTACTAACATGGAGGAAAGTGCGCATGGTGACTGTTGTATTCAATCCCGATGCAATTACTGTGTTTCATGAACACTTTGAAGGCCCACAGATTACAGAATGCCTCCAGATATGCATCGGAAACTACTTCTGGACTACCAGGGAACGGTCAAAGAATAGACTGTTTAAGACATTACTCCCAAGGAGGAATGTGCGCATGGTGCCTGTTGTATTCAATCCCGATGCAATTTCTGTGTTTCATCAACAGTCTGATAGTCCACAGATTACAGAATGCCTCCAGATGTGCATCGGTAACTACTACTGGTCTTCCAGGGAACGATCAAAACGTAGTCTGTTTGAGAATTACTAACATGGAGGAAAGTGCGCATGATGACTGTTGTATTCAATCCCGATGCAATTACTGTGTTTCATCAACACTTTGAAGGTCCACAGATTACAGAATGCCTCCAGATGTGCATCGAAAACTACTACTGGTCTTCCAGGGAACGATCAAAGCGTAAACTCTTTGAGACATTACTCCCATGGAGGAAAGTGCGCATGGTGACTGTTGTATTCGATCCCGATGCACTCTGATAGTCCACAGATTACAGATTGTCTAAAGATGTGCATGGGAAACTACTACTGGTCTTCCAGTGAACGATCAAAGCGTAGACTGTTAGAGACATTACTCACATGGAGGAAAGTGCGCGTGGTGACTGTTGTACTCAATTCCGATGCAATTTCTGTGTTTCATCAACACCCTGATTGTCCACAGATTACAGATTGTCTCCAGATGTACATCGGAAACTACTACTGGTCTACCTGGGAGCTATCAAAGCGTAGATGGTTTCAGACATTACTCCCATGGAGGAAAGTGGGCATGGTGACTGTTGTATTCAATCACGATGCAATTTCAGTGATTCATCAACACTTTGAAGGTCCACAGATTACAGAATGCCACCAGATGTGCATCAGAAACTACTACTTGTCTTCCAGGGAACGATCAAATCGTAGCCTGTTTGAGAATTACTCCCATGGAGGAAAGTGCGCATGGTGACTCTTGTATTCAATCCCAATGTAATTTCTGTGTTTCATCAACAATCTGATAGTCCACAGATTACAGAATGGCACCAGATTTGCATCGGGAACTACTACTGGTCTTCCAGGGAATGATCAAAGCGTAGACTGTCAGAGACATTACTCCCATGGAGGAAAGTGCGCATGGTGACTGTTGTATTCAATCCCGATGCAATTTCTGTGTTTCATCTACATTCTGATAGTCCACAGATTACAGAATGCATCCAGATATGCATCGGTAACTACTACTGGTCTTCCAGGGAACGATCAAAACGTAGACTGTTTGAGAATTACTAACATGGAGAAAAGAGCGCATGGTGACTGTTGTATTCAATCTCTATGCAATTTCTGTGCTTTATTAACACTTTGAAGGTCAACAGATTACAGAATGCCTCCAGATGTACATCGGAAAGTACTACTGATCTTCCAGGGAACGATCAAAACGTAGACTGTTTGACAATTACTCCCATGGAGGAAAGTGCACATGGTGACTGTTGTATTCAATCCCGATGAAATTTCTGTGTTTCATCAACACTCTGATAGTCCACAGATTACAGAATGCCTCCAGATGTGCATCGGAAACTACTACTGGTCTTCCAGGGAACGATCAAAGCGTAGACTGTTAGAGACATTACTCCCATGGAGGAAAGAGCGCATAGTGACTGTTGTATTCAATCCCGATGCAATTTCTGTGTTTCAGGAACACTCTGATAGTCCACAGATTACAGAATGCCTCCAGATGTGCATCGGTAACTACTACTGGTCTTCCAGGGACCGATCAAAACGTAGTCTGTTTGAGAATTACTAACATGGAGGAAAGTGCGCATGGTGACTGTTGTATTCAATCCCGATGCAATTACTGTGTTTCATGAACACTTTGAAGGCCCACAGATTACAGAATGCCTCCAGATATGCATCGGAAACTACTTCTGGACTACCAGGGAACGGTCAAAGAATAGACTGTTTAAGACATTACTCCCAAGGAGGAATGTGCGCATGGTGCCTGTTGTATTCAATCCCGATGCAATTTCTGTGTTTCATCAACAGTCTGATAGTCCACAGATTACAGAATGCCTCCAGATGTGCATCGGTAACTACTACTGGTCTTCCAGGGAACGATCAAAACGTAGTCTGTTTGAGAATTACTAACATGGAGGAAAGTGCGCATGATGACTGTTGTATTCAATCCCGATGCAATTACTGTGTTTCATCAACACTTTGAAGGTCCACAGATTACAGAATGCCTCCAGATGTGCATCGAAAACTACTACTGGTCTTCCAGGGAACGATCAAAGCGTAAACTCTTTGAGACATTACTCCCATGGAGGAAAGTGCGCATGGTGACTGTTGTATTCGATCCCGATGCACTCTGATAGTCCACAGATTACAGATTGTCTAAAGATGTGCATGGGAAACTACTACTGGTCTTCCAGTGAACGATCAAAGCGTAGACTGTTAGAGACATTACTCACATGGAGGAAAGTGCGCGTGGTGACTGTTGTACTCAATTCCGATGCAATTTCTGTGTTTCATCAACACCCTGATTGTCCACAGATTACAGATTGTCTCCAGATGTACATCGGAAACTACTACTGGTCTACCTGGGAGCTATCAAAGCGTAGATGGTTTCAGACATTACTCCCATGGAGGAAAGTGGGCATGGTGACTGTTGTATTCAATCACGATGCAATTTCAGTGATTCATCAACACTTTGAAGGTCCACAGATTACAGAATGCCACCAGATGTGCATCAGAAACTACTACTTGTCTTCCAGGGAACGATCAAATCGTAGCCTGTTTGAGAATTACTCCCATGGAGGAAAGTGCGCATGGTGACTCTTGTATTCAATCCCAATGTAATTTCTGTGTTTCATCAACAATCTGATAGTCCACAGATTACAGAATGGCACCAGATTTGCATCGGGAACTACTACTGGTCTTCCAGGGAATGATCAAAGCGTAGACTGTCAGAGACATTACTCCCATGGAGGAAAGTGCGCATGGTGACTGTTGTATTCAATCCCGATGCAATTTCTGTGTTTCATCTACATTCTGATAGTCCACAGATTACAGAATGCATCCAGATATGCATCGGTAACTACTACTGGTCTTCCAGGGAACGATCAAAACGTAGACTGTTTGAGAATTACTAACATGGAGAAAAGAGCGCATGGTGACTGTTGTATTCAATCTCTATGCAATTTCTGTGCTTTATTAACACTTTGAAGGTCAACAGATTACAGAATGCCTCCAGATGTGCATCGGAAAGTACTACTGATCTTCCAGGGAACGATCAAAACGTAGACTGTTTGACAATTACTCCCATGGAGGAAAGTGCACATGGTGACTGTTGTATTCAATCCCGATGAAATTTCTGTGTTTCATCAACACTCTGATAGTCCACAGATTACAGAATGCCTCCAGATGTGCATCGGAAACTACTACTGGTCTTCCAGGGAACGATCAAAGCGTAGACTGTTAGAGACATTACTCCCATGGAGGAAATTGCGCATGGAGACTGTTGTATTCAATCCCGATGCAATTTCTGTGTTTCATCAACACTCTCATGGTCCACAGATTACAGAATGCCTCCAGATGTGCATCGGAAACTAACACTGGTCTTCCAGGGAACGATCAAAGCGTAGACTGTTTGAGACATTACTAACATGGAGGAAAGTGCGGATGGTGATTGTTGTATTTAATCCCGATGCAATTTCTGTGTTTCATCAACACTTTGAAGGTCCACAGATTACAGAATGCCTCCAGATGTGCATCGGAAACTACTTCTGGTCTTCCAGGGAACGATCAAAAAATAGACTGTATAAGAAGTTAGTCCCAAGGAGGAAAGTGTGCATGGTGCCTGTTGTATTCAATCCCGATGCAATTTCTGTGTTTCATCAACAGTCTGATAATCCACAGGTTACAGAATGCCCCCAGATGTGCATCAGAAACTACTACTGGTCTTCAAGGGAACGATCAAAGCGTAGACTGTTTGAGACATTCCTCCCATGGAGGAAAGTGCGCATGGTGACTGTTGTATTCAATCCCGATGCAATTTCTGTGTTTCATAAACACTGTGATAGTCCACAGGTTACAGAATGCCACCAGATGTGCATCGGAAACTATTACTGTCTTCCAGGGAATGATCAAACCGTAGACTGTTAGAGACATTACTCCCATGGAGGAAAGAGCGCATGGTGACTGTTGTACTCAATCCTGATGAAATTTCTGTGTTTCATCAACACTCTGATAGTCCACAGATTACAGAATGCCTCCAGATGTGCATCGGTAACTACTACTGGTCTTCCAGGGAACGATCAAAACGTAGCCTGTTTGAGAATTACTAACATGGACGAAAGTGCGCATGGTGACTATTGTATTCAATCCCGATGCAATTTCTGTGTTTCATCAACACTTTGAAGGTCCACAGATTACAGAATGCCTCCAGATGTGCATCGGAAACTACTTCTGGTCTACCAGGGAACGATCAGAGAATAGACTGCTTAAGACATTACTCCCAAGGAGGATAGTGCGCATGGTGCCTGTTGTATTCAATCCCGATGCAATTTCTGTGTTTCATCAACAGTCTGATAGTCCACAGGTTACAGAATGCCTCCAGATGTGCATCGGAAACTACTACTGGTCTTCGAGGGAACGATCAAAGCGTAGACTGTTTGAGACATTCCTCCCATGTAGGAAAGTTCGCATGGTGACTTTTGTATTCAATCCCGAGGCAATTTCTGTGATTCATCAACACTCTGATAGTCCACAGACTACAGAATGCCACCAGATGTGCATCGGAAACTACTACTGGTCTTCCAGGGAATGATCAAAGCGTAGCCTGTTTGAGACACTACTCCCATGGAGGAAAGTGCGCATGTTGGCTGTTGTATTCAATCCCGATGCAATTTCTTTGTTTCATCAACACTCAGATAGTCCACAGATTACAGAATGCCTCCAGATGTGCATCGGAAACTACTACTGGTCTTCAAGGGAACGATCAAAGCGTAGACTCTTTGAGTCAATCCTCCCATGGAGGAAAGTGCGCATGGTGACTATTGTATTCAATCCCGATGAAATTTATGTGTTTCATCAACACTCTGATAGTCCACAGATTACAGAATGCCTCCAGATGTGCATCGGAAACTAACACTGGTCTTCAAGGGAACGATCAAAGCGTAGACTGTTTGAGACATTCCTCCCATGGAGGAAAGTGCACATGGTGACTGTTGTATTCAATCCCGATGCAATTTCTGTGTCTCATCAACACTCTGATAGTCCACAGACTACAGAATGCCTCCAGATGTGCATCGGAAACTAACACTGGTCTTCAAGGGAACGATCAAAGCGTAGACTGTTTGAGACATTCCTCCCATGGAGGAAAGAGCGCATGGTGACTATTGTATTCAATCCCGATGCAATTTCTGTGTTTCAGGAACACTCTGATAGTCCACAGATTACAGAATGCCTCCAGATGTGCATCGGAAACTAACACTGGTCTTCCAGGGAACGATCAAAGCGTAGACTGCTTGAGACATTACTAACATTGAGGAAAGTGCGGATGGTGACAGTTGTATTCAATCCCGATGCAATTTCTTTGTTTCATCAACACTCTGATAGTCCACAGATTACAGAATGCCTCCAGATGTTCCTCTGAATCTACTACTGGTCTTCCAGGGAACGATCAAAGCGTAATCTGTGTGAGACATTACTCCCATGAATGAAACTGCGCATGGTGCCCGTTGTATTCAATCCCGATGCAATTTCTGTGTTTCATCAACAGTCTGATAGTCCACAGATTACAGAATTCCTCCAGATGTGCATCGGAAACTACTTCTGGTCATCCAGGGAACGATCAAAGCGTAGCCTGTTTGAGACACTACTCCCATGGAGGAAAGTGCGCATGTTGGCTGTTGTATTCAATCCCGATGCAATTTCTGTGTTTCATCAACACTCTGATAGTCCACAGATTACAGATTGACTCCAGATGTACATCGGAAACTACTACTGGTCTTCCTGGGAGCGATCAAAGCGTAGACTGATTTAGACATTCCTCCCATGGAGGAAAGTGCGCATGGTGACTGTTGTATTCAATCCCGATGCAATTTCTGTGTTTCATAAACACTGTGATAGTCCACAGGTTACAGAATGCCACCAGATGTGCATCGGAAACTATTACTGTCTTCCAGGGAATGATCAAACCGTAGACTGTTAGAGACATTACTCCCATGGAGGAAAGTGCGCATGGTGACTGTTGTACTCAATCCCGATGAAATTTCTGTGTTTCATCAACACTCTGATAGTCCACAGATTACAGAATGCCTCCAGATGTGGATCGGAAACTACTACTGGTCTTCCTGGGAGCGATCAAAGCGTAGACTGATTTAGACATTACTCCCATGGAGGAAAGTGCGCATGGTGACTGTTGTATTCAATCCCGATGCAATTTGTGTGTTTCATCAACACTCTGATAGTCCACAGATTACAGAATGCCTCCAGATGTGCATCGGAAACTACTACTGGTCTTCAAGGGAACGATCAAAGCGTAGACTGTTTGAGACATTCCTCCCATGGAGGCAAGTGCGCGTGGTGACTGTTGTATTCAATCCCGATGAAATTTATGTGTTTCATCAACACTCTGATAGTCCACAGATAACAGAATGCCTCCAGATGTGCATCGGAAACTAACACTGGTCTTCAAGGGAACGATCAAAGCGTAGACTGTTTGAGACATTCCTCCCATGGAGGAAAGTGCTCATGGAGACAGTTGTATTCAATCCCGATGCAATTTCTGTGTTTCATCAACACTCTGATAGTCCACAGATTACAGAATGCCACCAGATGTGCATCGGAAACTACTACTGGTCTTCCAGGGAATGATCAAAGCGTAGACTGTTAGAGACATTACTCCCATGGAGGAAAGTGCGCATGGTGAGTGTTGTGTTCAATCCCGATGCAATTTCTGTGTTTCAGCAACAATCTGATAGTCCACAGATCACAGAATGCCTCCAGATATGCATCGGTAACTACTACTGGTCTTCCAGGGAACGATCAAAACGTAGACTGTTTGAGAATTACTTACATGGAGGAAAGTGCGCATGGTGACTGTTGTATTCAATCCCGATGCAATTTCTGTGTTTCATCAACTCTCTGATAGTCCACAGATTAGAGAATGCCTCCACATGTGCATCTGAAACTACTTCAGGTCTTCCAGGGAACGATCAAAGTATAGACTGTTTAAGACGTTACTCCCAAGGAGGAAAGTGCGCATGGTGCCTGTTGAATTCAATCCCGATGCAATTTCTCTGTTTCATCAACAGTCTGATAGTCCACAGATTTCAGAATGCCTCCAGATGTGCATCGTAAACTACTACTGGTCTTCCAGGGAACGATCAGAGCGTAGAATCTTTGAGACATTACCCCCATGGAGGAAAGGGCGCATGGTGACTGTTGTATTCAATCCCGATGCAATTTCTGTGTTTCATCAACACTCTGATAGTCCACAGATTACAGATTGTCTCCAGATGTGCATCGGAAACTACTACTTGTCTTCCAGGGAATGATCAAAGCGTAGACTCTTAGAGACATAACTCCCATTGAGGAAAGTTCGCGTGGTGACTGTTGTATTCAATCCCGATGCAATTTCTGTGTTTCATCAACAATCTGATAGTCCACAGATTACAGATTGTCTCCAGATATACATCGGAAACTACTACTGGTCTTCCTGGGAGCGATCAAAGCGTAGACTGCTTCATACATTACTCCCATGGAGGAAAGTGGGCATGGTGACTGTTGTATTCAATTCCGATGCAATTTCTGTGATCCATCAACAATTTGAAGGTCCACAGATTACAGAATGCCACCAGATGTGCATCAGAAACTACTATTGGTCTTCCAGGGAACTATCAAAGCGTAGCCTGTTTGAGAATTACTCCCATGGAGGAAAGAGCGGATGGTGACTGTTGTATTCACTCCCGATGCAATTTCTGTGTTTCATCAACACTTTGAAGGTCCACAGATTACAGAATGCTTAGAGATGTGCATCGGAAACTACTACTGGTCTTCCAGGGAACGGTCAAAGCGTAGATTGTTTCAGACATTACTCCCATGGAGGGAAGTGCGCATGGTGACAGTTGTATTCAATACCGATGCAATTTCCGTGTTTCATCAACAATTTGGAGGTCCACATACTACGGAATGCCTCCAGATGTGCATCGGAAACTACTATTGACCTTCCAGGGAACGATCAAAGCGTAGACTGTTTGAGAATTACTCCCATGGAGGAAAGTGCGAATGGTGACTGTTGTGTTCAATCCCGATGCAATTTCTGTGTTTCACCAACAGTCTGATAGTCAACAGATTACAGAATTCCTCCAGATGTGCATCGGAAACTACTTCTGGTCATCCAGGGAACGATCAAAGCGTAGCCTGTTTGAGACACTACTCCCATGGAGGAAAGTGCGCATGGTGACTGTTGTATTCAGTCCTGATGCAATTTCTGTGTTTCATCAGCACTCTGATAGTCCACGGATTACAGAATGCCTCCGGATGTGCATCGGAAACTACTTCTGGTGTTCCAGGGAACGATCAAATTATAGACTGTTTAAGACATTACTCCCAAGGAGGAAAGTGCTTATGGTGCCTGTTTGTATTCAATCCCGATGCAATTGGTGTGTTTCATCAACAGTCTGATAGTAAACAGATTACAGAATGCTCCAGATGTGCGTCGTAAACTACTAGTTTTCTTCCAGGGAACGATCAAAGCGTAGACTCTTTGAGACATTACTCCCATCTAGGAAAGTGCGCATGGTGACTGTTGTATTCAATCCCGATGCAATTTCTTTGTTTCATCAACACTCTGATAGTCCACAGATTACAGATTGTCTCCAAATGTGCATCGGAAACTACTACTGGTCTTCCAGGGAATGATCAAAGCGTAGACTGTTGCACACATTACTCTCATGGAGGAAAGTGCGCATGGTGACTGTTGTATTCAATCCCGATGAAATTTCTGTGTTTCATCAACACTCTGATAGTCCACAGATTACAGAATGCCTCCAGATGTGCATCGGAAGCTAACACTGGTCTTCCAGGGAACGATCAAAACGTTGACTGTTTGAGACATTCCTCCCATGGAGTAAAGTGCGCATGGTGACTGTTGTATTCAATCCCGATGCAATTTCTGTGTTTCATCAACACTTTGAAGGGCCACAGATTACAGAATGCCTCCAGATGTGCATCGGAAACTACTTCTGGTCATCCAGGGAACGTTCAAAGCGTAGCCTGTTTGAGACACTACTCCCATGGAGGAAAGTGCGCATGTTGGCTGTTGTATTCAATCCCGATGCAATATCTGTGTTTCATCAACACTCAGATAGTCCACAGATTACAGAATGCCTCCAGATGTGCATCGGAAACTACTATTGGTCTTCAAGGGAGCGATCAAAGCGTAGACAGTTTGAGACATACCTCCCATGGAGGAAAGTGCGCATGGTGACTGTTGTATTCAATCCCGATGCAATTTCTGTGTTTCATCAACACTCTGATAGTCCACAGATTAAAGATTGTCTCCAGATGTGCATCGGAAACTACTACTGGTCTTCCAGGGAACGATCTAAGGGTAGACTGTTTCAGACGTTACTCTCATGGAGGAAAGTGCGCATGGTGACTGTTGTATTCAGTCCTGATGCAATTTCTGTATTTCATCAGCACTCTGATAGTCCACGGATTACAGAATACCTACATATGGGCATCGGAAACTACTTGTGGTCTTCCAGGGAACGATCAAAGCGTAGACTGTTTGAGACATTCCTCCCATGGAGGAAAGTGCGCATGGTGACTGTTGTATTCAATCCTGATGCAATTTCTGTGTTTCATCAACACCTTGAAGGTCCACAGATTACAGAATGCCTCCAGATGTGCATCGGAAACTACTTCTGGTCTTCCAGCGAACGATTAAAAAATAGAATTTTTGAGACATTACTCCCAAGGGGGAAAGTGCATATGGTTCATGTTGTATTCAATCCCGATGCAATTTCTGTGTTTCATCAACAGTCTGATAATCCACAGGTTACAGAATGCCTCCAGATGTGCATCCGAAACTACTACTGGTCTTCAAGGGAACGATCAAAGCGTAGACTGTTTGAGACATTCCTCACATGGAGGGAAGTGCGCATGGTGACTGTTGTATTCAGTCCCGATGCAATTTCTGTGTTTCATCAACACTCTGATAGTCCACAGATTACAGAATGCCACCAGAAGCGCATCGGAAACTACTACTGGTCTTCCAGGGAACGATCAAAACGTTGACTGTTTGAGAATTACTAACATGGAGGAAAGTGCGCATGGTGACTGTTGTATTCAATCCCGATGCAATTTCTGTGTTTCATCAACACTTTGAAGGTCCACAGATTACAGAATGCCTCCAGATGTGCATCGGAAACTACTTCGGGTCTTCCAGGGAACGATCAAAGTATAGACTGTTTAAGACATTACTCCCAAGGAGGAAAGTGCGCATGGTGCCTGTTGTATTCAATCCCGATGCAATTTCTGTGTTTCATGAACAATCTGATAGTCCACAGATTACAGAATGCATCCAGATGTGCATCGTAAACTACTAGTGGTCTTCCAGGGAACGATAAAAGCGTAGACTCTTTGAGACATTATCCCATGGAGGAAAGTGCCCATGGTGACTGTTGTATTCAATCCCGAAGTAATTTCTGTGTTACATCAACACTCCGATAGTCCACAGATTACAGATTGTCTCCAAATGTGCATCGGAAAATACTACTGGTCTTCCAGGGAATGATCAAAGCGTAGACTGTTGCAGACATTACTCTCATGGATTAAAGTGCGCATGGTGACTGTTGTATTCAATCCCGATGCGATTTGTGTGTTTCATCAACACTCTGATAGTCCACAGATTACAGAATGCCTCCAGATGTGCATCGGAAACTAACACTGGTCTTCCAGGGAACGATCAAAGCGTAGACGGTTTGAGACATTACTAACATGGAGGAAAGTGCGGATGGTGACAGTTGTATTCAATCCCGATGCAATTTCTTTGTTTCATCAACACTCTGATAGTCCACAGATTACAGATTGTCTCCAGATATACATCGGAAACTACTACTGGTCTTCCTGGGAGCGATCAAAGCGTAGACTGCTTCAGACATTACTCCCATGGAGGAAAGTGCGGATCGTGACTGTTGTATTCACTCCAGATGCAATTTCTATGTTTCATCAACACTTTGAAGGTCCACAGATTACAGAATGCTTCCAAATGTGCATCGGAAACTACTACTGGTCTTCCAGGGAACGCTCAAAGCGTAGACTGTTTCAGACATTACTCCTATGGAGGGAAGTGCGCATGGTGACAGTTGTATTCAATCCCGAGGCAATTTCTGTGTTTCACCAACAATTTGGAGGACCACAGATTACAGAATGCCTCCAGATGTGCATCGGAAACTACTACTGGTCTTCCAGGGAATGGTCAAAGCGTAGACTGTTGCAGACATTACTCTCATGGAGGGAAGTGCGCATGGTGACTGTTGTATTCAATCCCGATGCAATTTCTGTGTTTCATCAACACTCTGATAGTCCACAGATTACAGAATGCCTACAGATGTGCATCGAAAACTAACACTGGTCTTCCAGGGAACGATCAAAGCGTAGACTGTTTGAGACATTCCTCCCATGGAGGAAAGTGCGCATGTTGACTGTTGTATTCAATCCCGATGCAATTTCTGTGTTTCATCAACACTTTGAAGGTCCACAGATTACAGAATGCCTCCAGATGTGCATCGGAAACTACTTCTGGTCTTCCAGGGAACGATCAAAAAATATATTTTTTGAGACGTTACTCCCAGGGAGGAAAGTGCGCTTGGTTACTGTTGTATTCAATCCCGATGCAATTTCTGTGTTTCATCAACAGTCTGATAATCAACAGGTTACAGAATGCCTCCAGATGTGCATCGGAAACTACTACTGGTCTTCAAGGGAACGATAAAAGCGTAGACTATTTGAGACATTCCTCCCATGGAGGAAAGTGCTCATGGTGACTGTTGTATTCAATCCCGATGTAATTTCTGTGTTTCATCAACACTCTGATAGTCCACAGATTACAGAATGCCACCAGATGTGCATCGGAAACTACTACTGGTCTTCCAGGGAATGATCAAAGCGTAGACTGTTAGAGACATTACTCCCATGGAGGAAAGTGCGCATGGTGACTGTTGCATTCAATCCCGATGCAATTTCTGTGTTTCATCAACACTCTGATAGTCCACAGATTACAGAATGCCTCCAGATGTGCATCGGAAACTAACACTGGTCTTCCAGGGAACGGTCAAAGCGTAGACGGTTTGAGACATTACTAACATGGAGGAAAGTGCGGATGGTGACAGTTGTATTCAATCCCGATGCAACTTCTTTGTTTCATCAACACTCTGATAGTCCACAGATTACAGATTGTCTCCAGATATACATCGGAAACTACTACTGGTCTTCCTGGGAGCGATCAAAGCGTAGACTGCCTCAGACATTACTCCCATGGAGGAAAGTGCGGATCGTGACTGTTGTATTCACTCCAGATGCAATTTCTATGTTTCATCAACACTTTGAAGGTCCACAGATTACAGAATGCTTCCAAATGTGCATCGGAAACTACTACTGGTCTTCCAGGGAACGCTCAAAGCGTAGACTGTTTCAGACATTACTCCCATGGAGGGAAGTGCGCATGGTGACAGTTGTATTCAATCCCGAGGCAATTTCTGTGTTTCACCAACAATTTGGAGGACCACAGATTACAGAATGCCTCCAGATGTGCATCGGAAACTACTACTGGTCTTCCAGGGAGTGATCAAAGCGTAGACTGTTGCAGACATTACTCTCATGGAGGGAAGTGCGCATGGTGACTGTTGTATTCAATCCCGATGCAATTTCTGTGTTTCATCAACACTCTGATAGTCCACAGATTACAGAATGCCTCCAGATGTGCATCGAAAACTAACACTGGTCTTCCAGGGAACGATCAAAGCGTAGACTGTTTGAGACATTCCTCCCATGGAGGAAAGTGCGCATGTTGACTGTTGTATTCAATCCCGATGCAATTTCTGTGTTTCATCAACACTTTGAAGGTCCACAGATTACAGAATGCCTCCAGATGTGCATCGGAAACTACTTCTAGTCTTCCAGGGAACGATCAAAAAATAGATTTTTTGAGACGTTACTCCCAGGGAGGAAAGTGCGCTTGGTTACTGTTGTATTCAATCCCGATGCAATTTCTGTGTTTCATCAACAGTCTGATAATCAACAGGTTACAGAATGCCTCCAGATGTGCATTGGAAACTACTACTGGTCTTCAAGGGAACGATAAAAGCGTAGACTATTTGAGACATTCCTCCCATGGAGGAAAGTGCGCATGGTGACTGTTGTATTCAATCCCGATGTAATTTCTGTGTTTCATCAACACTCTGATAGTCCACAGATTACAGAATGCCACCAGATGTGCATCGGAAACTACTACTGGTCTTCCAGGGAATGATCAAAGCGTAGACTGTTAGAGACATTACTCCCATGGAGGAAAGTGCGCATGGTGACTGTTGTATTCAATCCCGATGCAATTTCTGTGTTTCATCAACACTCTGATAGTCCACAGATTACAGAATGCCACCCGAGATGCATCGGTAACTACTACTGGTCCTCCAGGGAACAATCAAATCGTAGACTGTTTGAGAATAACTAACATGGAGAAAAGTGCGCATGGTGACTGTTGTATTCAATCCCGATGCAATTTCTGTGTTTCATCAACACTTTGAAGGTCCACAGATTACAGAATGCCTCCAGATGTGCATCGGAAACTACTTCTGGTCTTCCAGGGAACTATCAAAGTATAGACCGTTTAAGACATTACTCCCAAGGAGGAAAGTGCGCATGGTGCCTGTTGTATTCAATCCCGATGCAATTTCTGTGTTTCATCAACAGTCTGATAGTCCACAGATTACAAAATGCCTCCAGATGTGCATCGTAAACTACTAGTGGTCTTCCGGGGAACGATAAAAACGTACACTCTTTGAGACATTACTACCATGGAGGGAAGTGCGCATGGTGACAGTTGTATTCAATCCCGATGCAATTTCTGTGTTTCATCAACAATTTGGAGGTCCACAGATTACAGAATGCCGCCAGATGTGCATCGGAAACTACTACTGGTCTTCAAGGGAGCGATCAAAGCGTAGACTGTTTGAGACATACCTACCATGGAGGAAAGTGCGCATGGTGCTGTTGTATTCAATCCCGAAGCAATTTCTGTGTTTCATCAACACTCTGATAGTCCACAGATTACAGATTGTCTCCAGATGTACATCGGAAACTACTACTGGTCTTCCTGGGAGCGATCAAAGCGTAGACTGTTTCAGACATTACTCCCATGGAGGTAAGTGCGCATGGTGACTGTTGTACTCAATCCCGAGGCAATTTCTGTGATTCATCAACACTTTGAAGGTCCGGAGATTACAGAATGCCTCCAGATGTGCATCGGAAACTAACACTGGTCTTCCAGGGAACGATCAAAGCGTTGCCTGTTTGAAACACTACTCCCATGGAGGAAAGTCCGCATGGTGACTGTTGTACTCAATCCCGAGGCAATTTCTGTGATTCATCAACACTTTGAAGGTCCGGAAATTACAGAATGCCACCAGATGTGCATCGGAAAATAGTACTGGTCTTCCAGGGAACGATCAAAACGTAGCCTGTTTGAGAATTACTCCGACGGAGGAGAGTGCGGATGGTGACTTTTGTATTCACACCAGATGCAATTTCTGTGTTTCATCAACACTTTGAGGGTCCACAGATTACAGAATGCCAACAGATGTTCATCGGAAACTACTACTGGTCTTCCAGGGAACGATCAAAGCGTAGACTGTTTCAGACATTACTCCCATGGAGGAAAGTGCGCATGGTGACTCTTGTATTCAATCCCGATGCAATTTCTATGTTTCATCAACACTCTGATAGTCCACGGATTACAGAATGCCTCCAGATGGGCATCGGAAACTACTACTGGTCTTCCAGGGAACGATCAAATCGTGGTCTGTTTGAGACATTACTTATATATAGGAAAGTGCGCATGGTGACTGTTGTATTCAATCCCGATGCAATTTCTGTGTTTCATCAACACTCTGATAGTCCACAGATTACAGAAAGCCTCCAGATATGCATCGGTAACTGCTACTGGTCTTCCAGGGAACGATCAAAACGTAGAGTGTTTGAGAATTACTAACATGGAGGAAAGTGCGCATGGTGACTGTTGTATTCAATCCACATGCAATTTCTGTGTTTCATCAACACTTTGAAGGTCCACAGATTACAGAATGCCTCCAGATGTGCAACGGAAACTACTTCTGGTCTTCCAGGGAACGATCAAAGTATAGACTGTTTAAGACATTACTCCCAAGGAGGAAAGTGCGCATGGTGACAGTTGTATTCAATCCCGATGCATTTTCTGTGTTTCATCAACAATTTGGAGGTCCACATACTACGGAATGCCTCCAGATGTGCATCGGAAACTACTACTGACCTTCCAGGGAACGATCAAAGCGAGACTGTTTGAGAATTACTCCCATGGAGGAAAGTGCGAATGGTGACTGTTGTGTTCAATCCCGATGCAATTTCTGTGTTTCACCAACAGTCTGATAGTCAACAGATTACAGAATTCCTCCAGATGTGAATCGGAAACAACTTCTGGTCATCCAGGGAACGATCAAAGCGTAGCCTGTTTGAGACACTACTCCCATGGAGGAAAGTGCGCATGGTGACTGTTGTATTCAGTCCTGATGCAATTTCTGTGTTTCATCAGCACTCTGATAGTCCACGGATTACAGAATGCCTCCAGATGTGCATCGGAAACTACTTCTGGTGTTCCAGGGAACGATCAAATTATAGACTGTTTAAGACATTACTCCCAAGGAGGAAAGTGCTTATGGTGCCTGTTGTATTCAATCCCGATGCAATTGCTGTGTTTCATCAACAGTCTGATAGTCCACAGATTACAGAATGCCTCCAGATGTGCATCGTAAACTACTAGTTTTCTTCCAGGGAACGATCAAAGCGTAGACTCTTTGAGACATTACTCCCATCTAGGAAAGTTCGCATGGTGACTGTTGTATTCAATCCCGATGCAATTTCTGTGTTTCATCAACACTCTGATAGTCCACAGATTACAGATTGTCTCCAAATGTGCATCGGAAACTACTACTGGTCTTCCAGGGAATGATCAAAGCGTAGACTGTTGCAGACATTACTCTCATGGAGGAAAGTGCGCATGGTGACTGTTGTATTCAATCCCGATGAAATTTCTGTGTTTCATCAACACTCTGATAGTCCACAGATTACAGAATGCCTCCAGATGTGCATCGGAAACTAACACTGGTCTTCCAGGGAACGATCAAAACGTAGACTGTTTGAGACATTCCTCCCATTGAGTAAAGTGCGCATGGTGACTGTTGTATTCAATCCCGATGCAATTTCTGTGTTTCATCAACACTTTGAAGGGCCACAGATTACAGAATGCCTCCAGATGTGCATCGGAAACTACTTCTGGTCATCCAGGGAACGTTCAAAGCGTGGCCTGTTTGAGACACTACTCCCATGGAGGAAAGTGCGCATGTTGGCTGTTGTATTCAATCCCGATGCAATTTCTGTGTTTCATCAACACTCAGATAGTCCACAGATTACAGAATGCCTCCAGATGTGCATCGGAAACTACTATTGGTCTTCAAGGGAGCGATCAAAGCGTAGACAGTTTGAGACTTACCTCCCATGGAGGAAAGTGCGCATGGTGACTGTTGTATTCAATCCCGATGCAATTTCTGTGTTTCATCAACACTCTGATAGCCCACAGATTAAAGATTGTCTCCAGATGTGCATCGGAAACTACTACTGGTCTTCCAGGGAACGATCTAAGGGTAGACTGTTTCAGACGTTACTCTCATGGAGGAAAGTGCGCATGGTGACTGTTGTATTCAGTCCTGATACAATTTCTGTGTTTCATCAGCACTCTGATAGTCCACGGATTACAGAATACCTACAGATGGGCATCGGAAACTACTTGTGGTCTTCCAGGGAACGATCAAAGCGTGGACTGTTAGAGACATTACTCCCACGGAGGAAAGTGCTCGTGGTGACTGTTGTATTCAATCCCGATGCAATTTCTGTGTTTCATCAACACTCTGATAGTCCACAGATTACAGATTGTCTCAAGATGTACATCGGAAACTACAACTGGTATTCCAGGGAACGATCAAAGCGTAGACTGTTTGAGACATTACTCGAGTGGAGGAAAGTGCGCATGGTGACTGTTGTATTCAATCCCGATGCAATTTCTGTGTTTCATCAACACTATGATAGTCCACCGATTACAGAATGCCACCAGATGTGCATCGGAAAATACTACTGGTCTTCCAGGGAACGATCAAAGCGTAGACTGTTTGAGACATTCCTCCCATGGAGGAAAGTGCGCATGGTGACTGTTGTATTCAATCCCGATGCAATTTCTGTGTTTCATCAACACTTTGAAGGTCCACAGATTACAGAATGCCTCCAGATGTGCATCGGAAACTACTTCTGGTCTTCCAGCGAACGATTAAAAAATAGATTTTTTGATACATTACTCCCAAGGGGGAAAGTGCATATGGTTCATGTTGTATTCAATCACGATGCAATTTCTGTGTTTCATCAACAGTCTGATAATCCACAGGTTACAGAATGCCTCCAGATGTGCATCCGAAACTACTACTGGTCTTCAAGGGAACGATCAAAGCGTAGACTGTTTGAGACATTCCTCACATGGAGGGAAGTGCGCATGGTGACTGTTGTATTCAATCCCGATGCAATTTCTGTGTTTCATCAACACTCTGATAGTCCACAGATTACAGAATGCCACCAGATGCGCATCGGAAACTACTACTGGTCTTCCAGGGAACGATCAAAACGTTGACTGTTTGAGAATTACTAACATGGAGGAAAGTGCGCATGGTGACTGTTGTATTCAATCCCGATGCAATTTCTGTGTTTCATCAACACTTTGAAGGTCCACAGATTACAGAATGCCTCCAGATGTGCATCGGAAACTACTTCTGGTCTTCCAGGGAACGATCAAAGTATAGACTGTTTAAGACATTACTCCCAAGGAGGAAAGTGCGCATGGTGCCTGTTGTATTCAATCCCGATGCAATTTCTGTGTTTCATCAACAATCTGATAGTCCACAGATTACAGAATGCATCCAGATGTGCATCGTAAACTACTAGTGGTCTTCCAGGGAACGATAAAAGCGTAGACTCTTTGAGACATTATCCCATGGAGGAAAGTGCCCATGGTGACTGTTGTATTCAATCCCGAAATAATTTCTGTGTTACATCAACACTCCGATAGTCCACAGATTACATATTGTCTCCAAATGTGCATCGGAAAATACTACTGGTCTTCCAGGGAATGATCAAAGCGTAGACTGTTGCAGACATTACTCTCATGGAGAAAAGTGCGCATGGTGACTGTTGTATTCAATCCCGATGCGATTTGTGTGTTTCATCAACACTCTGATAGTCCACAGATTACAGAATGCCTCCAGATGTGCATCGGAAACTAACACTGGTCTTCCAGGGAACGATCAAAGCGTAGACGGTTTGAGACATTACTAACATGGAGGAAAGTGCGGATGGTGACAGTTGTATTCAATCCCGATGCAATTTCTTTGTTTCATCAACACTCTGATAGTCCACAGATTACAGATTGTCTCCAGATATACATCGGAAACTACTACTGGTCATCCTGGGAGCGATCAAAGCGTAGACTGCTTCAGACATTACTCCCATGGAGGAAAGTGCTGATCGTGACTGTTGTATTCACTCCAGATGCAATTTCTATGTTTCATCAACACTTTGAAGGTCCACAGATTACAGAATGCTTCCAAATGTGCATCGGAAACTACTACTGGTCTTCCAGGGAACGCTCAAAGCGTAGACTGTTTCAGACATTACTCCCATGGAGGGAAGTGCGCATGGTGACAGTTGTATTCAATCCCGAGGCAATTTCTGTGTTTCACCAACTATTTGGAGGACCACAGATTAGAGAATGCCTCCAGATGTGCATCGGAAACTACTACTGGTCTTCCAGGGAATGATCAAAGCGTAGACTGTTGCAGACATTACTCTCATGGAGGGAAGTGCGCATGGTGACTGTTGTATTCAATCCCGATGCAATTTCTGTGTTTCATCAACACTCTGATAGTCCACAGATTACAGAATGCCACCAGATGTGCATCGGAAACTACTACTGGTCTTCCAGGGAATGATCAAAGCGTAGACTGTTAGAGACATTACTCCCATGGAGGAAAGTGCGCATGGTGACTGTTGTATTCAATCCCGATGCAATTTCTGTGTTTCATCAACACTCTGATAGTCCACAGATTACAGAATGCCTCCAGATGTGGATCGGAAACTAACACTGGTCTTCCAGGGAACGATCAAAGCGTAGACGGTTTGAGACATTACTAACATGGAGGAAAGTGCGGATGGTGACAGTTGTATTCAATCCCGATGCAATTTCTTTGTTTCATCAACACTCTGATAGTCCACAGATTACAGATTGTCTCCAGATATACATCGGAAACTACTACTGGTCTTCCTGGGAGCGATCAAAGCGTAGACTGCTTCAGACATTACTCCCATGGAGGAAAGTGCGGATCGTGACTGTTGTATTCACTCCAGATGCAATTTCTATGTTTCATCAACACTTTGAAGGTCCACAGATTACAGAATGCTTCCAAATGTGCATCGGAAACTACTACTGGTCTTCCAGGGAACGCTCAAAGCGTAGACTGTTTCAGACATTACTCCCATGGAGGGAAGTGCGCATGGTGACAGTAGTATTCAATCCCGAGGCAATTTCTGTGTTTCATCAGCACTCTGATAGTCCACGGATTACAGAATGCCTACATATGTGCATGGGAAACTACTTCTGGTCTTCCAGGGAACGATCAAAGCGTAGACTGTTAGAGACATTACTCCCATGGAGGAAAGTGCGCGTGGTGACTGTTGTATTCAATCCCGATGCAATTTCTGTGTTTCATCAACACTCTGATAGTCCACAGATTACAGAATGCCACCAGACGCGCATCGGAAACTACTACTGGTCTTCCAGGGAACGATCAAAACGTAGACTGTTTGAGAATTACTAACATGGAGGAAAGTGCGCATGGTGACTGTTGTATTCAATCCAGATGCAATTTCTGTGTTTCATCAACACTTTGAAGGTCCACAGATTACAGAATGCCTCCAGATGTGCAACGGAAACTACTTCTGGTCTTCCAGGGAACGATCAAAGTATAGACTGTTTAAGACATTACTCCCAAGGAGGAAAGTGCGCATGGTGCCTGTTGTATTTAATCCCGATGCAATTTCTGTGTTTCATCAACACTCTGATAGTCCACAGATTACAGAATGCCTCCAGATGTGCATCGGAAACTAACACTGGTCTTCCAGGGAACGATCAAAGCGTAGACTGTTTGAGACATTCCTCCCATGGAGGAAAGTGCGCATGGTGACTGTTGTATTCAATCCTGATTCAATTTCTGTTTTTCATCAACACTTTGAAGGTCCACAGATTACAGAATGCCTCCAGATGTGCATCGGAAGCTACTTCTGGTCTTCCAGGGAACGATCAAAAATAGATTTTTTGAGACATTACTCCCAAGGAGGAAAGTGCGCATGGTTCCTGTTGTATTCAATCCCGATGCAATTTCTGTGTTTCATCAACAGTCTGATAGTCCACAGATTACTGATTGTCTCCAGATGTGCATCGGGAACAAATACTGGTCTTCCTGGGAACGATCAAAGCGTAGACTGTTTGAGACATTCCTCCCATGGAGGAAAGTGCGCATGGTGACTGTTGTATTAAATCCCGATGCAATTTCTGTGTTTCATCAACACTTTGAAGGTCCACAGATTACAGAATGCCTCCAGATGTGCATCGGAAACTACTTCTGGTCTTCCAGGGAACGATCAAAAAATAGATTTTTTGAGACATTACTCCCAAGGAGGAAAGTGCGCTTGGTTCCTGTTGTATTCAATCCCGATGCAATTTCTGTGTTTCATCAACAGTCTGATAATCAACAGGTTACAGAATGCCTCCAGATGTGCATCGGAAACTACTACTGGTCTTCAAGGGAACGATCAAAGCGTAGACTGTTTGAGACATTCCTCCCATGGAGGAAAGTGTGCATGGTGACTGTTGTATTCAATCCCGATGCAATTTCTGTGTTTCATCAACACTCTGATAGTCCACAGATTACAGAATGCCACCAGATGTGCATCGGAAACTACTACTGGTCTTCCAGGGAATGATCAAAGCGTAGACTGATAGAGACATTACTCCCATGGAGGAAAGTGCGCATGGTGACTGTTGTATTCATCTTGATGCAATTTCTATGTTTCATCAACACTCTGATAGTCCACAGATTACAGAATGCCCCCAGATATGCATCGGTAACTACTACTGGTCTTCCAGGGAACGATCAAAACGTAGACTGTTTGAGAATTACTAACATGGAGGAAAGTGCGCATGGTGCCTCTTGTATTCAATCCCGATGCAACTTCTGTGTTTCATCAACAGTCTGATAGTCCACAGATTACAGAATGCCTCCAGATGTGCATCGGAAACTACTACTGACCTTCCAGGTGACGATCAAAACGTAGACTGTTTCAGAATTACTCCCATGGAGGAAAGTGCGAATGGTGACTGTTGTGTTCAATCCCGATGCAATTTCTGTGTTTCATCAGCAGTCTGATAGTCAACAGATTACAGAAGTCCTCCAGATGTGCATCGGAAACTACTTCTGGTCATCCAGGGAACGATCAAAGCGTAGCCTGTTTGAGACACTACTCCCATGGAGGAAAGTGCGCATGTAGGCTGTTGTATTCAATCCCGAATGCAATACCTGTGTTTCATCAACACTCAGATAGTCCACAGATTACAGAATGCCTCCAGATGTGCATCGGAAACTACTACTGGTCTTCAAGGGAGCGATCAAAGCGTAGACTGTTTGAGACATACCTCCCATGGAGGAAAGTGCGCATGGTGACTGTTGTGTTCAATCCATATGCAATTTCTGTGTTTCATCAACACTCTGATAGTCCACAGATTAAAGATTGTCTCCAGATGTGCTTCGGAAACTACTACTGGCCTTCCAGGGAACGATCTAAGCGTAGACTGTTTCAGACGTTACTCTCATGGAGGAATTTGCGCATGGTGACTGTTGTACTCAGTCCTGATGCAATTTCTGTGTTTCATCAGCACTCTGATAGTCCACGGATTACAGAATGCCTACAGATGTACATGGGAAACTACTTCTAATCTTCCAGGGAACGATCAAAGCGTAGACTGTTAGAGACATTACTCCCATGGAGGAAAGTGCGCGTGGTGACTGTTGTATTCAATCCCGATGCAATTTCTGTGTTTCATCAACACTCTCATAGTCCACAGATTACAGATTGTCTCCAGATGTACATCGGAAACTACTACTGGTCTTCCTGGGAGCGATCAAAGCGTAGACTGTTTCAGAATTTACTCCCATGGAGGAAAGTGCGCATGGTGACTGTTGTACTCAATCCCGAGGCAATTTCTGTGATTCATCAACACTTTGAAGGTCCGGAGATTACAGAATGCCTCCAGATGTGCATCGGAAACTAACACTGGTCTTCCAGGGAACGATCAAAGTGTAGACTGTTTGAGACATTCCTCCCATGGAGGAAAGTGCGCATGTTGACTGTTGTATTCAATCCCGATGCAATTTCTGTGTTTCATCAACACTTTGAAGGTCCACAGATTACAGAATGCCTCCAGATGTGCATCGGAAACTACTTCTGGTCTTCCAGGGAACGATCAAAAAATTGATTTTTTGAGACGTTACTCCCAGGGAGGAAAGTGCGCTTGGTTACTGTTGTATTCAATCCCGATGCAATTTCTGTGTTTCATCAACAGTCTGATAATCAACAGGTTACAGAATGCCTCCAGATGTGCATCGGAAACTACTACTGGTCTTCAAGGGAACGATAAAAGCGTAGACTATTTGAGACATTCCTCCCATGGAGGAAAGTGCGCATGGTGACTGTTGTATTCAATCCCGATGTAATTTCTGTGTTTCATCAACACTCTGATAGTCCACAGATTACAGAATGCCACCAGATGTGCATGGGAAACTACTTCTGGTCTTCCAGGGAACGATCAAAGCGTAGACTGTTAGAGACATTTCTCCCATGGAGGAAAGTGCGCGTGGTGACTGTTGTATTCAATCCCGATGCAATTTCTGTGTTTCATCAACACTCTGATAGTCCACAGATTACAGAATGCCACCAGATGCGCATCGGAAACTACTACTGGTCTTCCAGGGAACGATCAAAACGTAGACTGTTTGAGAATTACTAACATGGAGGAAAGTGCGCATGGTGACTGTTGTATTCAATCCAGATGCAATTTCTGTGTTTCATCAACACTTTGAAGGTCCACAGATTACAGAATGCCTCCAGATGTGCAACGGAAACTACTTCTGGTCTTCCAGGGAACGATCAAAGTATAGACTGTTTAAGACATTACTCCCAAGGAGGAAAGTGCGCATGGTGCCTGTTGTATTTAATCCCGATGCAATTTCTGTGTTTCATCAACACTCTGATAGTCCACAGATTACAGAATGCCTCCAGATGTGCATCGGAAACTAACACTGGTCTTCCAGGGAACGATCAAACCGTAGACTGTTTGAGACATTCCTCCCATGGAGGAAAGTGCGCATGGTGACTGTTGTATTCAATCCTGATTCAATTTCTGTTTTTCATCAACACTTTGAAGGTCCACAGATTACAGAATGATTCCAGATGTGCATCGGAAGCTACTTCTGGTCTTCCAGGGAACGATCAAAAATAGATTTTTTGAGACATTACTCCCAAGGAGGAAAGTGCCCATGGTTCCTGTTGTATTCAATCCCGATGCAATTTCTGTGTTTCATCAACAGTCTGATAGTCCACAGATTACTGATTGTCTCCAGATGTGCATCGGAAACTACTACTGGTCTTCAAGGGAACGATCAAAGCGTAGACTGTTTGAGACATTCCTCCCATGGAGGAAAGTGCGCATGGTGACTGTTGTATTCAATCCCGATGCAATTTCTGTGTTTCATCAACACTCTGATAGTCCACAGATTACAGAATGCCACCAGATGTGCATCGGAAACTACTACTGGTCTTCCAGGGAATGATCAAAGCGTAGACTCCCATGTAGGAAAGTGCGCATGGTGACTGTTGTATTCATCTTGATGCAATTTCTGTGTTTCATCAACACTCTGATAGTCCACAGATTACAGAATGCCCCCAGATATGCATCGGTAACTACTACTGGTCTTCCAGGGAACGATCAAAACGTAGACTGTTTGAGAATTACTAACATGGAGGAAAGTGCGCATGGTGCCTCTTGTATTCAATCCCGATGCAATTTCTGTGTTTCATCAACAGTCTGATAGTCCACAGATTACAGAATGCCTCCAGATGTGCATCGTAAACTACTAGTGGTCTTCCAGCGAACGATAAAAGCGTAGACTCCTTGAGACATTACTCCCATGGAGGGAAGTGCGCATGGTGACAGTTGTATTCAATCCCGATGCAATTTCTGTGTTTCATCAACAATTTGGAGGTCCACAGATTACAGAATGCCTCCAGATGTGCATCGGAAACTACTACTGACCTTCCAGGTGACGATCAAAACGTAGACTGTTTCAGAATTACTCCCATGGAGGAAAGTGCGAATGGTGACTGTTGTGTTCAATCCCGATGCAATTTCTGTGTTTCATCAGCAGTCTGATAGTCAACAGATTACAGAATTCCTCCAGATGTACATCGGAAACTACTTCTGGTCATCCAGGGAACAATCAAAGCGTAGCCTGTTTGAGACACTACTCCCATGGAGGAAAGTGCGCATGTAGGCTGTTGTATTCAATCCCGAATGCAATACCTGTGTTTCATCAACACTCAGATAGTCCACAGATTACAGAATGCCTCCAGATGTGCATCGGAAACTACTACTGGTCTTCAAGGGAGCGATCAAAGCGTAGACTGTTTGAGACATACCTCCCATGGAGGAAAGTGCGCATGGTGACTGTTGTGTTCAATCCATATGCAATTTCTGTGTTTCATCAACACTCTGATAGTGCACAGATTAAAGATTGTCTCCAGATGTGCTTCGGAAACTACTACTGGCCTTCCAGGGAACGATCTAAGCGTAGACTGTTTCAGACGTTACTCTCATGGAGGAATTTGCGCATGGTGACTGTTGTACTCAGTCCTGATGCAATTTCTGTGTTTCATCAGCACTCTGATAGTCCACGGATTACAGAATGCCTACAGATGTACATGGGAAACTACTTCTAATCTTCCAGGGAACGATCAAAGCGTAGACTGTTAGAGACATTACTCCCATGGAGGAAAGTGCGCGTGGTGACTGTTGTATTCAATCCCGATGCAATTTCTGTGTTTCATCAACACTCTGATAGTCCACAGATTACAGATTGTCTCCAGATGTACATCGGAAACTACTACTGGTCTTCCTGGGAGCGATCAAAGCGTAGACTGTTTCAGACATTACTCCCATGGAGGAAAGTGCGCATGGTGACTGTTGTACTCAATCCCGAGGCAATTTCTGTGATTCATCAACACTTTGAAGGTCCAGAGATTACAGAATGCCTCCAGATGTGCATCGGAAACTAACACTGATCTTCCAGGGAACGATCAAAGCGTAGACTGTTTGAGACATTCCTCCCATGGAGGAAAGTGCGCATGGTGACTGTTGTATTCAATCCCGATGCAATTTCTGTGTTTCATCAACACTTTGAAGGTCCACAGATTACAGAATGCCTCCAGATGTGCATCGTAAACTACTTCTGGTCTTCCAGGAACGATCAAAAAATAGATTTTTTGAGACATTACTCCCAAGGAGGAAAGTGCGCATGGTTCCTGTTGTATTCAATCCCGATGCAATTTCTGTGTTTCATCAACAGTCTGATAATCCACAGGTTACAGAATGCCTCCAGATGTGCATCGGAAACTACTACTGGTCTTCAAGGGAACGATCAAAACGTAGACTGTTTGAGACATTCCTCCCATGGAGGAAAGTGCGCATGGTGACTGTTGTATTCAATCCCCATGCAATTCCTGTGTTTCATCAACACTCTGATAGTCCACAGATTACAGAATGCCTCCAGATGAGCATCGGAAACTAACACTGGTCTTTCAGGGAACGATCAAAGCGTAGATTGTTTGAGACATTACTAACATGGAGGAAAGTGCGGATCGTGACAGTTGTATTCAATCCCGATGCAATTTCGTTCTTTCGTCAACACTCTGATAGTACACAGATTACAGAATGCCTCCAGATGTGCCTCGGAAACTACTACTGGTCTTCCAGGGAACGATCAAAGCGTAATCTGTTTGAGACATTACTCCCATGAATGAAACTGCGCATGGTGCCTGTTGTATTCAATCCCGATGCAATTTCTGTGTTTCATCAACAGTCTGATAGTCCAAAGATTACAGAATTCCTCCAGATGTGCATCGGAAACTACTTCTGGTCATCCAGGGAACGATCAAAGCGTAGCCTGTTTGAAACACTACTCCCATATAGGAAAGTCCGCATGGTGACTGTTGTACTCAATCCCGAGGCAATCTCTGTGATTCATCAACACTTTGAAGGTCCGGAGATTACAGAATGCCACCATATGTGCATCGGAAAATACTACTGGTCTTCCAGGGAACGATCAAAACGTAGCCTGTTTGAGAATTACTCCGATGGAGGAATGTGCGGATGGTGACTGTTGTATTCACACCAGATGCAATTTCTGTGTTTCATCAACACTTTGAGGGTCCACAGATTACAGAATGCCACCAGATGTGCATCGGAAACTACTACTGGTCTTCCAGGGAACGATCAAAGCGTAGACTGTTTGAGACATTCCTCCCATGGAGGAAAGTGCGCATGGTGACTGTTGTATTCAATCCCGATGCAATTTCTGTGTTTCATCAACACTCTGATAGTCCACAGATTACAGAATGCCACCAGATGTGCATCGGAAACTACTACTGGTCTTCCAGGGAATGATCAAAGCGTAGACTCCCATGTAGGAAAGTGCGCATGGTGACTGTTGTATTCATCTTGATGCAATTTCTGTGTTTCATCAACACTCTGATAGTCCACAGATTACAGAATGCCCCCAGATATGCATCGGTAACTACTACTGGTCTTCCAGGGAACGATCAAAACGTAGACTGTTTGAGAATTACTAACATGGAGGAAAGTGCGCATGGTGCCTCTTGTATTCAATCCCGATGCAATTTCTGTGTTTCATCAACAGTCTGATAGTCCACAGATTACAGAATGCCTCCAGATGTGCATCGTAAACTACTAGTGGTCTTCCAGCGAACGATAAAAGCGTAGACTCCTTGAGACATTACTCCCATGGAGGGAAGTGCGCATGGTGACAGTTGTATTCAATCCCGATGCAATTTCTGTGTTTCATCAACAATTTGGAGGTCCACAGATTACAGAATGCCTCCAGATGTGCATCGGAAACTACTACTGACCTTCCAGGTGACGATCAAAACGTAGACTGTTTCAGAATTACTCCCATGGAGGAAAGTGCGAATGGTGACTGTTGTGTTCAATCCCGATGCAATTTCTGTGTTTCATCAGCAGTCTGATAGTCAACAGATTACAGAATTCCTCCAGATGTACATCGGAAACTACTTCTGGTCATCCAGGGAACGATCAAAGCGTAGTCTGTTTGAGACACTACTCCCATGGAGGAAAGTGCGCATGTAGGCTGTTGTATTCAATCCCGAATGCAATACCTGTGTTTCATCAACACTCAGATAGTCCACAGATTACAGAATGCCTCCAGATGTGCATCGGAAACTACTACTGGTCTTCAAGGGAGCGATCAAAGCGTAGACTGTTTGAGACATACCTCCCATGGAGGAAAGTGCGCATGGTGACTGTTGTGTTCAATCCATATGCAATTTCTGTGTTTCATCAACACTCTGATAGTCCACAGATTAAAGATTGTCTCCAGATGTGCTTCGGAAACTACTACTGGCCTTCCAGGGAACGATCTAAGCGTAGACTGTTTCAGACGTTACTCTCATGGAGGAATTTGCGCATGGTGACTGTTGTACTCAGTCCTGATGCAATTTCTGTGTTTCATCAGCACTCTGATAGTCCACGGATTACAGAATGCCTACAGATGTACATGGGAAACTACTTCTAATCTTCCAGGGAACGATCAAAGCGTAGACTGTTATAGACATTACTCCCATGGAGGAAAGTGCGCGTGGTGACTGTTGTATTCAATCCCGATGCAATTTCTGTGTTTCATCAACACTCTGATAGTCCACAGATTACAGATTGTCTCCAGATGTACATCGGAAACTACTACTGGTCTTCCTGGGAGCGATCAAAGCGTAGACTGTTTCAGACATTACTCCCATGGAGGAAAGTGCGCATGGTGACTGTTGTACTCAATCCCGAGGCAATTTCTGTGATTCATCAACACTTTGAAGGTCCGGAGATTACAGAATGCCTCCAGATGTGCATCGGAAACTACTACTGCTCTTCAAGGGAACGATCAAAACGTAGACTGTTTGAGACATTCCTCCCATGGAGGAAAGTGCGCATGGTGACTGTTGTATTCAATCCCCATGCAATTCCTGTGTTTCATCAACACTCTGATAGTCCACAGATTACAGAATGCCTCCAGATGAGCATCGGAAACTAACACTGGTCTTTCAGGGAACGATCAAAGCGTAGATTGTTTGAGACATTACTAACATGGAGGAAAGTGCGGATCGTGACAGTTGTATTCAATCCCGATGCAATTTCGTTCTTTCGTCAACACTCTGATAGTACACAGATTACAGAATGCCTCCAGATGTGCCTCGGAAACTACTACTGGTCTTCCAGGGAACGATCAAAGCGTAATCTGTTTGAGACATTACTCCCATGAATGAAACTGCGCATGGTGCCTGTTGTATTCAATCCCGATGCAATTTCTCTGTTTCATCAACAGTCTGATAGTCCAAAGATTACAGAATTCCTCCAGATGTGCATCGGAAACTACTTCTGGTCATCCAGGGAACGATCAAAGCGTAGCCTGTTTGAAACACTACTCCCATATAGGAAAGTCCGCATGGTGACTGTTGTACTCAATCCCGAGGCAATCTCTGTGATTCATCAACACTTTGAAGGTCCGGAGATTACAGAATGCCACCATATGTGCATCGGAAAATACTACTGGTCTTCCAGGGAACGATCAAAACGTAGCCTGTTTGAGAATTACTCCGATGGAGGAATGTGCGGATGGTGACTGTTGTATTCACACCAGATGCAATTTCTGTGTTTCATCAACACTTTGAGGGTCCACAGTTTACAGAATGCCACCAGATGTGCATCGGAAACTACTACTGGTCTTCCAGGGAACGATCAAAGCGTAGACTGTTTCAGACATTACTCCCGTGGAGGAAAGTGCGCATGGTGACTGTTGTATTCAATCCCGATGCAATTTCTGTCTTTCATCAACACTTTGAATGTCCACAGATTACAGAATGCCTCCAGATGTGCATCGGACACTACTTCTGGTCTTCCAGGGAGCGATCAAAGTGTAGACTGTTTAAGACACTACTCACAAGGAGGAAAGTGCGCATGGTGCCTGTTGTATTTAATCCCGATGCAATTTCTGTGTTTCATCAACACTCTGATAGTCCACAGAATACAGATTGTCTCCAAATGTGCATCGGAAACTACTACTGGTCTTCCAGGGATCGATCAAATCGTAGACTGTTTAAGAATTACGCCCATGGAGGAAAGTGTGCATGGTGACTGTTGTATTCAATACCGATGTAATTTATGTGTTTCATCAACACTCTGATAGTCCACAGATTACAGATTGTCTCCAGATGTGCCTCGGGAACAAATACTGGTCTTCCTGGGAACGATCAAAGCGTAGACTGTTTGAGACATTCCTCCCATGGAGGAAAGTGCGCATGGTGACTGTTGTATTCAATCTTGATGCAATTTCTGTGTTTCATCATCACTCTGATAGTCCACAGATTACAGAATGCCTCCAGATGTGCGTCGGAAACTACTGCGGGTCTTCCAGGGAACGATCAAAGCGTAGACTCTTTGAGACATTACTCCCATGGAGAAAAGTGCGCTTGGTGACTGTTGTATTCAATCCCGAAGAAATTTCTGTTTTTCATCAATACTCTGATAGTCCACAGATTACAGATTGGCTCCAGATGTGCATCGGAAACTAATACTGGTCTTCCAGGGAACGATCAAAGCGTAGACTGTTTGAGACATTACTCCCATGGAGGAAAGTGCGGATCGTGACTGTTGTATTTACTCCCGATACAATTTCTGTGTGTCATCAAAACTTTGAAGGTCCACAGAGTACAGAAGCCTCCAGATGCGCATCGGAAACTACTTCTGGTCTTCCAGGGAACGATCAAAGAATAGACTGTTTAAGACATTACTCCCATGGAGGAAAGTGCGCATGGTGACAGTTGTATTGAATCCCGAGGCAATTTCTGTGTTTCCTCAACAATTTGGAGGTCCACAGATTACAGAATGCCTCCAGATGTGCATCGGAAACTACTACTGACCTTCCAGGGAACGATCAAAGCGTAGACTGTTTGAGAATTACTCCCATGGAGGAAAGTGCGAATGGTGACTGTCGTTTTCAATCCCGATGCAATTTCTGTGTTTCATCAGCAGTCCGATAGTCAACGGATTACAGAATTCCTCCAGATGTGCCCGGAAACTACTTCTGGTCATCCAGGGAACGATCAAAGCGTAGCCTCTTTGAGACACTACTCCCATGGAGGAACGTGCGCATGTTGGTTGTTGTATTCAATCCCGAATGCAATACCTGTGTTTCATCAACACTCAGATAGTCCACAGGTTACAGAATGCCTCCAGATGTGCAACGGAAACTACTACTGGTATTCAAGGGAGCGATCAAAGCGTAGACTGTTTGAGACATACCTCCCATGGAGGAAAGTGCGCATGGTGACTGTTGTATTCAATCCATATGCAATTCCTGTGTTTCATCAACACTCTGATAGTCCACAGATTAAAGATTGTCTCCAGATGTGCTTCGGAAACTACTACTGGTCTTCCAGGGAACGATCTAAGCGTAGACTGTTTCAGACGTTACTCTCATGGAGGAAAGTGCGCATGGTGACTGTTGTATTCAGTCCTGATGCAATTTCTGTGTTTCATCAGCACTCTGATAGTCCACGGATTACAGAATGCCTACATATGTGCATGGGAAACTACTTCTGGTCTTCCAGGGAACGATCAAAGCGTAGACTGTTAGAGACATTACTCCCATGGAGGAAAGTGCGCGTGGTGACTGTTGTATTCAATCCCGATGCAATTTCTGTGTTTCATCAACACTCTGATAGTCCACAGATTACAGATTGTCTCCAGATGTACATCGGAAACTACTACTGGTCTTCCTGGGAGCGATCGAAGCGTAGACTGTTTCAGACATTACTCCCATGGAGGAAAGTGCGCATGGTGACTGTTGTACTCAATCCCGGGGCAATTTCTGTGATTCATCAACACTTTGAAGGTCCACAGATTACAGAATGCCTCCAGATGTGCATCGGAAACTACTTCTGGTCTTCCAGGGAACGATCAAAAAATAGATTTTTTGACCATTACTCCCAAGGAGGAAAGTGCGCATGGTTCCTGTTGTATTCAATCCCGATGCAATTTCTGTGTTTCATCAACAGTCTGATAATCCACAGGTTACAGAATGCCTCCAGATGTGCATCGGAAAATACTACTGGTCTTCAAGGGAACGATCAAAGCGTAGACTCTTTGAGACACTCCTCCCATGGAGGAAAGTGCGCATGGTAACTGTTGTATTCAATCCCGATGCAATTTCTGTGTTTCATCAACACTCTGATAGTCCACAGATTACAGAATGCCACCAGATGTGCATCGGAATCTACTACTGGTCTTCCAGGGAATGATCAAAGCGGAGACTGTTTGAGAATTACGCCCATGGAGGAAAGTGCGCATGGTGACTGTTGTATTCAATCCCGATGCAATTTCTGTGTTTCATCAACACTCTGATAGTCCACAGATTACAGAATGTCTCCAGATATGCATCGGTAACTACTACTGGTCTTCCAGGGAACGATCAAAGCGTAGACTGTTTCAGACATTACTCCCATGGAGGAAAGTGCGCATGGTAACTGTTGTATTCAATCCCAATGCAATTTCTGTGTTTCATCAACACCCTGATAGTCCACAGATTACAGAATGCCTCCAGATGTGCATCGGAAACTACTTCTGGTCATCCAGGGAACGATCAAAGCGTAGCCTGTTTGAAACACTACTCCCATGGAGGAAAGTCCGCATGGTGACTGCTGTACTCAATCCCGATGCAATATCTATGTTTCATCAACACTCAGATAGTCCACAGATTACAGAATGCCTCCAGATGTGCATCGGAAACTACTACTGCTCTTCCAGGGACCGATAAAATCGTGGTCTGTTTGAGACATTACTTTTATATAGGAAAGTGCTCATGGTGACTGTTGTATTCAATCCCGATTCAATTTCTGTGTTTCATCAACACTCTGATAGTCCACAGACTACAGAATGCCTCCAGATGTGCATCGGAAACTAATACTGCTCTTCCAGGGACCGATAAAATCGTGGTCTGTTTGAGACATTACTTTTATTTAGGAAAGTGCTCATGGTGAATGTTGTATTCAATCCCGATTCAATTTCTGTGTTTCATCAACACTCTGATAGTCCACAGATTACAGAATGCCTCCAGATGTGCATCGGAAACTAACACTGGTCTTCCAGGGAACGATCAAAGCGTAGACTGTTTGAGACATTCCTCCCATGGAGGAAAGTGCGCATGGTGACTGTTGTATTCAATCCCGATGCAATTTCTCTGCTTCATCAACACTTTGAAGGACCACAGATTACAGAATGCCTCCAGATGTGCATCGGAATCTACTACTGGTCTTCCAGGGAACGATCAAAGCGTAGACTGTTTGAGAATTACGCCCATGGAGGAAAGTGCGCATGGTGACTGTTGTATTCAATCCCGATGCAATTTCTGTGTTTCATCAACACTCTGATAATCCACAGGTTACAGAATGCCTCCAGATGTGCATCGGAAACTACTACTGGTCTTCAAGGGAACGATCAAAGCGTAGACTCTTTGAGACATTCCTCCAATGGAGGAAAGTGCGCATGGTAACTGTTCCATTCAATCCCGATGCAATTTCTGTGTTTCATCAACACTCTGATAGTCCACAGATTACAGAATGCCACCAGATGTGCATCGGAATCTACTACTGGTCTTCCAGGGAATGATCAAAGCGGAGACTGTTTGAGACATTACTCCCATGGAGGAATGTGCGCAAGGTGACTGTTGTATTCAATCCCGATGCAATTTCTGTGTTTCATCAACACTCTGATAGTCCACAGATTACAGAATGTCTCCAGATATGCATCGGTAACTACTACTGGTCTTCCAGGGAACGATCAAAGCGTAGACTGTTTCAGACATTACTCCCATGGAGGAAAGTGCGCATGGTAACTGTTGTATTCAATCCCAATGCAATTTCTGTGTTTCATCAACACTCTGATAGTCCACAGATTACAGAATGCCTCCAGATGAGCATAGGAAACTAACACTGGTCTTTCAGGGAATGATCAAAACGTAGATTGTTTGAGACATTACTAACATGGAGGAAAGTGCGGATCGTGACAGTTGTATTCAATCCCGATGCAATTTCGTTGTTTCGTCAACACTCTGATAGTCCACAGATTACAGAATGCCTCCAGATGTGCCTCGGGAACTACTACTGGTCTTCCAGGGAACGATCAAAGTGTAATCTGTTTGAGACATTACTCCCATGAATGAAACTGCGCATGGTGCCTGTTGTATTCAATCCCGATGCAATTTCTGTGTTTCATCAACAGTCTGATAGTCCAAAGATTACAGAATTCCTCCAGATGTGCATCGGAAACTACTTCTGGTCATCCAGGGAACGATCAAAGCGTAGCCTGTTTGAAACACTACTCCCATGGAGGAAAGTCCGCATGGTGACTGCTGTACTCAATCCCGATGCAATATCTATGTTTCATCAACACTCAGATAGTCCACAGATTACAGAATGCCTCCAGATGTGCATCGGAAACTACTACTGCTCTTCCAGGGACCGATAAAATCGTGGTCTGTTTGAGACATTACTTTTATATAGGAAAGTGCTCATGGTGACTGTTGTATTCAATCCCGATTCATTTTCTGTGTTTCATCAACACTCTGATAGTCCACAGATTACAGAATGCCTCCAGATGTGCATCGGAAACTAACACTGGTCTTCCAGGGAACGATCAAAGCGTAGACTCTTTGAGACATTCCTCCCATGGAGGAAAGTGCGCATGGTGACTGTTGTATTCAATCCCGATGCAATTTCTGTGTTTCATCAACACTTTGAAGGTCCACAGATTACAGAATGCCTCCAGATGTGCATCGGAAGCTACTTCTTGTCTTCCAGGGAACGATCAAAAATAGATTTTTTGAGACATTACTCCCAAGGAGGAAAGTGCGCACGGTTCCTGTTGTATTCAATACCGATGCAATTTCTGTGTTTCATCAACACTCTGATAGTCCACAAATTACAGAGTGCCTCCAGATGTGCATCGGTAAGTACTAATGGTCTTCCAGGGAACGATCAAATCGATGACTGTTTGAGACATTACTCCCATAGAGGAAAGTGCGCATGATGACTGTTGTATTCAATCCCGAGGCAATTTCTGTGTTTCATCAACACTTTGAAGGTCCACAGATTACAGAATGCCTCCAGATGTGCATCGGAAGCTACTACTGGTTTCGAGGGAACGATCAGAGCATAAACTTTTTGAGACATTACTCCCATGGAGGAAAGTGCCCATGGAGACTTTTTTATTCAATCCCGATGTAATTTATGTGTTTCATCAACACTCTGATAGTCCACAGATTACAGATTGTCTCCAGATGTGCATCGGGAACAAATACTGGTCTTCCTGGGAACGATCAAAGCGTAGACTGTTTCAGACATTACTCCCATGGAGGAAAGTGCGTATGGTGACTGTTGTATTCAATCCCGACGCAATTTCTGTGTTTTATCAACAGTCTGATAGTCCACAGATTACAGAATGCCTCCAGATGTGCATCGGAAACTACTACTGGTCTTCCAGGGATCGATCAAATCCTAGACTCTTTGAGACATTACTCCCATGGAGGAAAGTGCCCATGGAGACTTTTGTATTCAATACCGATGTAATTTATGTGTTTCATCAATACTCTGATAGTCCAAAGATTACAGAATGCCTCCAGATGTGCATCGGAAACTACCACTGGTCGTCCAGAGAACAATCAAAGCGTAGACTGTTAGAGACATTCCTCCCATGGAGGAAAGTGCGCATGGTGACTGTTGTATTCAATCTTGATGCAATTTCTGTGTTTCATCATAACTCTGATAGTCCACAGATTACAGAATGCCTCCAGATGTGCGTCGGAAACTACTGCGGGTCTTCCAGGGAACGATCAAAGCGTAGACTCTTTGAGACATTACTCCCATGGAGAAAAGTGCGCTTGGTGACTGTTGTATTCAATCCCGATGAAATTTCTGTTTTTCATCAATACTCTGATAGTCCACAGATTACAGATTGCCTCCAGATGTTCATCGGAAACTAATACTGGTCTTCCAGGGAACGATCAAAGCGTAGTCTGTTTGAGACATTACTCCCATGGAGGAAAGTGCGGATGGTGACTGTTGTATTCACTCCCGATGCTATTTCTGTGTGTCATCAAAACTTTGAAGGTCCACAGAGTACAGAATGCCTCCAGATGCGCATCGGAAACTACTTCTGGTCTTCCAGGGAACGATCAAAGAATAGACTGTTTTAGACATTACTCCCATGGAGGAAAGTGCGCATGGTGCCTGTTGTATTCAATCCCGATGCAATTACTGTGTTTCATCAACACTCTGATAGTCCACAGATAACAGAATGCCACCAGATGTGCATCGGAAACTACTACTGGTCTTCCAGGGAATGATCAAAGCGTAGACTGTTAGAGACATTACTCCCATGGAGGAAAGTGCGCATTGTGACTGTTGTATTCAATCCCGACGCAATTTCTGTGTTTCATCAACACTCTGATTGTCCACAGATTACAGAATGCCTCCAGATGTGCATCGGAAACTAACACTGGTCTTCCAGGGAACGATCAAAGCGTAGACTGTTTGAGACATTCCTCCCATGGAGGAAAGTGCGCATGGTGACTGTTGTATTCAATCCCGATGCAATTTCTGTGTTTCATCAACACTTTGAATGTCCACAGATTACAGAATGCCTCCAGATGTGCATCGAAAACTACTTCTGGTCTTCCAGGGAACGATCAAAAAATAGATTTTTTGAGACATTACTCCCAAGGAGGTAAGTGCGCTTGGCTCCTGTTGTATTCAATCCCGATGCAATTTCTGTGTTTCATCAACAGTCTGATAATCCACAGGTTACAGAATTCCTCCAGATGTGCATCGGAAACTACTACTGGTCTTCAAGGGAACGATCAAAGCGTAGACTGTTTGAGACATTCCTCCCGTGGAGGAAAGTGCGCATGGTGACAGTTGTATTCAATCCCGAGGCAATTTCTGTGTTTCACCAAGAATTTGGAGGTCCACAGATTACAGAATGCCTCCAGATGTGCATCGGAAACTACTACTGGTCTTCCAGGGAATGATCAAAGCGTAGACTGTTGCAGACTTTACTCTCATGGAGGAAAGTGCGCATGGTGACTGTTGTATTCAATCCCGATGCAATATCTGTGTTTCATCAACACTCTGATAGTCCACAGATTACAGAATGCCTCCAGATGTGCATCGGAAACTAACACTGGTCTTCCAGGGAACGATCAAAGCGTAGACTGTTTGAGACATTCCTCCCATGGGGGAAAGTGCGCATAATGACTGTTGTATTCAATCCCGATGCAATTTCTGTGTTTCATCAACAGCCTGATAGTCCACAGATTACAGAATGCCTCCAGATGTGCATCGTTAACTACTAATGGTCTTCCAGGGAACGATAAAAGCGTAGACTGTTTGAGACATTACTACCATGGAGGGAAGTGCGCATGGTGACAGTTGTATTCAATCCCGATGCAATTTCTGTGTTTCATCAACAATTTGGTGGTCCACAGATTACAGAATGCCTCCAGATGTGCATCGGAAACTACTACTGACCTTCGAGGGAACGATCAAAGCGTAGACTTTTTGCGAATTACTCCCATTTAGGAAAGTGCGCATGTTGTCTGTTGTATTCAATCCCGAATGCAATACCTGTGTTTCATCAACACTCAGATAGTCCACAGATTACAGAATGCCTCCAGATGTGCATCGGAAACTACTACTGGTCTTCAAGGGAGCGATCAAAGCGTAGACTGTTTGAGACATACCTCCCATGGAGGAAAGTGCGCATGGAAACTGTTGTATTAAATCCATATGCAATTTCTGTGTTTCATCAACACTCTGATAGTCCACAGATTAAAGATTGTCTCCAGATGTGCTTCGGAAACTACTACTGGACTTCCAGGGAACGATCTAAGCGTAGACTGTTTCAGACGTTACTCTCATGGAGGAAAGTGCGCATGGTGACTGTTGTATTCAGTCCTGATGCAATTTCTGTGTTTCATCAGAACTCTGATAGTCCACAGATTACAGAATGCCTACAGATGTGCGTGGAAACTACTTCTGGTCTTCCAGGGAACGATCAAAGCGTAGACTGTTAGAGACATTACTCCCATGGTAGAAAGTGCGCGTGGTGACAGTTGTATTCAATCCCGATGCAATTTCTGTGTTTCATCAACACTCTGATAGTCCACAGATTACAGATTGTCTCCAGATGTACATCGGAAACTACTACTGGGCTTCCTGGGAGCGATCAAAGCGTAGACTGTTTCAGACATTACTCCCATGGAGGAAAGTGCGCATGGTGACTGTTGTACTCAATCCCGAGGCAATTTCTGTGATTCATCAACACTTTGAAGGTCCGGAGATTACAGAATGCCTCCAGATGTGCATCGGAAACTAACACTGGTCTTCCAGGGAACGATCAAAGCGTAGACTGTTTGAGACATTCCTCCCATGGAGGAAAGTGCGCATGGTGACTGTTGTATTCAATCCCGATGCAATTTCTGTGTTTCATCAACACTTTGAAGGTCCACAGATTACAGAATGCCTCCAGATGTGCATCGGAAACTACTTCTGGTCTTCCAGGGAACGATCAAAAAATAGATTTTTTGAGACATTACTTCCAAGGAGGAAAGTGCGCATGGTTCCTGTTGTATTCAATCCCGATGCAATTTCTGTGTTTCATCAACAGTCTGATAATCCACAGGTTACAGAAAGCCTCCAGATGTGCATCGGAAACTACTACTGGTCTTCAAGGGAACGATCAAAGCGTAGACTCTTTGAGACATTCCTCCCATGGAGGAAAGTGCGCATTGTGACTGTTGTATTCAATCCCGATGCAATTTCTGTCTTTCATCAGCACTCTGATAGTCCACAGATTACAGAATGCCACCAGATGTGCATCGGACACTACTACTGGTCTTCCAGGGAATGATCAAAGCGTAGACTGTTAGAGACATTACTCCCATGGAGGAATTTGCGCATGGTGACTGTTGTATTCAATCTCGATGCAATTTGTGTGTTTCATCAACACTCTGATAGTCCACAGATTACAGAATGTCTCCAGATATGCATCGGTAACTACTACTGGTCTTCCAGGGAACGATCAAAGCGTAAACGGTTTCAGACATTACTCCCATGGAGGAAAGTGCGCATGGTGACTGTTGTACTCAATCCCGAGGCAATTTCTGTGATTCATCAACACTTTGAAGGACCGGAGACTACAGAATGCCACCAGATATGCATCGGAAAATACTACTGGCCTTCCAGGGAACGATCAAAGCGTAGCCTGTTTGAGAATTACTCCGATGGAGGAAAGTGAGGATGGTGACTGTTGTATTCACACCAGATGCAATTTCTGTGTTTCATCAACACTTTGAGGGTCCACTGATTACAGAATGCCACCAGATGTGCATCGGAAACTACTACTGCTCTTTCAGGGAACGATCAAATCGTAGACTGTTTCAGACATTACTCCATGGAGGAAAGTGCGCATGGTGACTGTTGTATTCAATCCCGATGCAATTTCTGTGTTTCATCAACACTTTGAATGTCCACAGATTACAGAATGCCTCCAGATGTGCATCGGAAACTACTTCTGGTCTTCCAGGGAACGATCAAAAAATAGATTTTTTGAGACATTACTCCCAAGGAGGTAAGTGCGCTTGGTTCCTGTTGTATTCAATCCCGATGCAATTTCTGTGTTTCATCAACAGTCTGATAATCCACAGGTTACAGAATTCCTCCAGATGTGCATCGGAAACTACTACTGGTCTTCAAGGGAACGATCAAAGCGTAGACTGTTTGAGACATTCCTCCCATGGAGGAAAGTGCGCATGGTGACTGTTGTATTCAATCCCGATGCAATTTCTGTGTTTCATCAACACTCTGATAGTCCACAGATTACAGAATGCCACCAGATATACATCGGAAACTACTACTGGTCTTCCTGGGAGCGATCAAAGCGTAGACAGCTTCAGAAATTAATCCCATGGAGGAAAGTGCGGATGGTGACTGTTGTATTCACTCCAGATGCAATTTCTATGTTTCATCAACACTTTGAAGGTCCACAGATTACAGAATGCTTCCAAATGTGCATCGGAAACTACTACTGGTCTTCCAGGGAACGCTCAAAGCGTACACTGTTTCAGACATTACTCCCATGGAGGGAAGTGCGCATGGTGACAGTTGTATTCAATCCCGAGGCAATTTCTGTGTTTCACCAAGAATTTGGAGGTCCACAGATTACAGAATGCCTCCAGATGTGCATCGGAAACTACTACTGGTCTTCCAGGGAATGATCAAAGCGTAGACTGTTGCAGACTTTACTCTCATGGAGGAAAGTGCGCATGGTGACTGTTGTATTCAATCCCGATGCAATATCTGTGTTTCATCAACACTCTGATAGTCCACAGATTACAGAATGCCTCCAGATGTGCATCGGAAACTAACACTGGTCTTCCAGGGAACGATCAAAGCGTAGACTGTTTGAGACATTCCTCCCATGGGGGAAAGTGCGCATGGTGACTGTTGTATTCAATCCCGATGCAATTTCTGTGTTTCATCAACAGCCTGATAGTCCACAGATTACAGAATGCCTCCAGATGTGCATCGTAAACTACTAGTGGTGTTCCAGGGAACGATAAAAGCGTAGAGTGTTTGAGACATTACTACCATGGAGGGAAGTGCGCATGGTGATAGTTGTATTCAATCCCGATGCAATATCTGTGGTTCATCAACAATTTGGTGGTCCACAGATTACAGAATGCCTCCAGATGTGCATCGGAAACTACTACTGACCTTCCAGGGAACGATCAAAGCGTAGACTGTTTGCGAATTACTCCCATGGAGGAAAGTGCGCATGTTGGCTGTTGTATTCAATCCCGAATGCAATACCTGTGTTTCATCAACACTCAGATAGTCCACAGATTACAGAATGCCTCCAGATGTGCATCGGAAACTACTACTGGTCTTCAAGGGAGCGATCAAAGCGTAGACTGTTTGAGACATACCTCCCATGGAGGAAAGTGCGCATGGTAACTGTTGTATTCAATCCATATGCAATTTCTGTGTTTCATCAACACTCTGATAGTCCACAGATTAAAGATTGTCTCCAGATGTGCTTCGGAAACTACTACTGGTCTTCCAGGGAACGATCTAAGCGTAGACTGTTTCAGACGTTACTCTCATGGAGGAAAGTGCACATGGTGACTGTTGTATTCAGTCCTGATGCAATTTCTGTGTTTCATCAGAACTCTGATAGTCCACGGATTACAGAATGCCTACAGATGTGCATGGGAAACTACTTCTGGTCTTCCAGGGAACGATCAAAGCGTAGACTGTTAGAGACATTACTCCCATGGAGGAAAGTGCGCGTGGTGACAGTTGTATTCAATCCCGATGCAATTTCTGTGTTTCATCAACACTCTGATAGTCCACAGATTACAGATTGTCTCCAGATGTACATCGGAAACTACTACTGGTCTTCCTGGGAGCGATCAAAGCGTAGACTGTTTCAGACATTACTCCCATGGAGGAAAGTGCGCATGGTGACTGTTGTACTCAATCCCGAGGCAATTTCTGTGATTCATCAACACTTTGAAGGTCCGGAGATTACAGAATGCCTCCAGATGTGCGTCGGAAACTAACACTGGTCTTCCAGGGAACGATCAAAGCGTAGACTGTTTGAGACATTCCTCCCATGGAGGAAAGTGCGCATGGTGACTGTTGTATTCAATCCCGATGCAATTTCTGTGTTTCATCAACACTTTGAAGGTCCACAGATTACAGAATGCCTCCAGATGTGCATCGGAAACTACTTCTGGTCTTCCAGGGAACGATCAAAAAATAGATTTTTTGAGACATTACTTCTAAGGAGGAAAGTGCGCATGGTTCCTGTTGTATTCAATCCCGATGCAATTTCTGTGTTTCATCAACAGTCTGATAATCCACAGGTTACAGAAAGCCTCCAGATGTGCATCGGAAACTACTACTGGTCTTCAAGGGAACGATCAAAGCGTAGACTCTTTGAGACATTCCTCCCATGGAGGAAAGTGCGCATTGTGACTGTTGTATTCAATCCCGATGCAATTTCTGTCTTTCATCAGCACTCTGATAGTCCACAGATTACAGAATGCCACCAGATGTGCATCGGACACTACTACTGGTCTTCCAGGGAATGATCAAAGCGTAGACTGTTAGAGACACTACTCCCATGGAGGAATGTGCGCATGGTGACTGTTGTATTCAATCTCGATGCAATTTCTGTGTTTCATCAACACTCTGATAGTCCACAGATTACAGAATGTCTCCAGATATGCATCGGTAACTACTACTGGTCTTCCAGGGAACGATCTAAGCGTAAACGGTTTCAGACATTACTCCCATGGAGGAAAGTGCGCATGGTGACTGTTGTACTCAATCCCGAGGCAATTTCTGTGATTCATCAACACTTTGAAGGACCGGAGATTACAGAATGCCACCAGATGTGCATCGGAAAATACTACTGGTCTTCCAGGGAACGATCAAAGCGTAGCCTGTTTGAGAATTACTCCGATGGAGGAAAGTGAGGATGGTGACTGTTGTATTCACACCAGATGCAATTTCTGTGTTTCATCAACACTTTGAGGGACCACAGATTACAGAATGCCACCAGATGTGCATCGGAAACTACTACTGCTCTTTCAGGGAACGATCAAATCGTAGACTGTTTCAGACATTACTTCCATGGAGGAAAGTGCGCATGGTGACTGTTGTATTCAATCCCGATGCAATTTCTATGTTTCATCAACACTCTGATAGTCCACAGATTACAGAATGCCTCCAGATGAGAATCGGAAACTAACACTGGTCTTTCAGGGAACGATCAAAGCGTAGATTGTTTGAAACATTACTAACATGGAGGAAAGTGCGCATGGTGACTGTTGTATTCAATCCCGATGCAATTTCTGTGTTTCATCAACACTTTGAAGGTCCACAGATTACAGAATGCCTCCAGATGTGCATCGGAAACTACTTCTGGTCTTCCAGGGAACGATCAAAGTATAGACTGTTAAAGACATTACTCCCAAGGAGGAAAGTGCGCATGGTGACTGTTGTATTCAATCCCGATGCAATTTCTGTGTTTCATCAACACTTTGACGGTCCACAGATTACAGAATGCCTCCAGATGTGCATCGGAAGCTACTTCTGGTCTTCCAGGGAACGATCAAAAATAGATTTTTTGAGACATTACTCCCAAGGAGGAAAGAGCGCATGGTTCCTGTTGTATTCAATCCCGATGCAATTTCTGTGTTTCATCAGCACTCTGATAGTCCACAAATTACAGAGTGCCTCCAGATGTGCATCGGTAAGTACTAATGGTCTTCCAGGGAACGATCAAAGCGTTACTGTATGAGACATTACTCCCATAGAGGAAAGTGCGCATGATAAATGTTGTATTCAATCCCGAGGCAATTTCTGTGTTTCTTCAACACTTTGAAGGTCCACAGATTACAGAATGCCTCCAGATGTGCATCAGAAGCTACTACTGGTTTCGAGGGAACGATCAAAGCATAAACTCTTTGAGATATTACTCCCATGGAGGAAAGTGCCCATGGAGACTTTTGTATTCAATCCCGATGTAATTTATGTGTTTCATCAACACTCTGATAGTCCACAGATTACAGATTGTCTCCAGATGTGCATCGGGAACAAATACTGGTCTACCTGGGAACGATCAAAGCGTAGACTGTTTCAGACATTACTCCCATGGAGGAAAGTGCGTATGGTGACTGTTGTATTCAATCCCGACGCAATTTCTGTGTTTTATCAAAAGTCTGATAGTCCACAGATTACAGAATGCCTCCAGATGTTCATCGGAAACTACTACTAGTCTTCCAGGGATCGATCATATCGTAGGCTGTTTGAGAATTACGCCCATGGAGGAAAGTGCGCATGGTGACTGTTGTATTCAATACCGATGTAATTTATGTGTTTCATCAACACTCTGATAGTCCACAGATTACAGAATGTCTCCAGATGTGCATCGGGAACAAATACTGGTCGTCCTGGGAACGATCAAAGCGTAGACTGTTTCAGACATTACCCCCATTTAGGTAAGTGCGGATGGTGACTGTTGTATTCAATCCCGATGCATTTTCTGTGTGTCATCAACACTCTGATAGTCCACAGATTACAGAATGCCTCCAGATGTGAATCGTAAAGCACTACCGGTCTTCCAGGGAACAATCAAAGCGTAGACTGTTTGAGACATTACTCCCATAGAGGAAAGTGCGCATGGTGACTGTTGTATTCAATCCCGATGCAATTTCTGTGTTTCATCAACACTTTGAAGGTCCACAGATTACAGATTGCCTCCAGATGTGCGTCGGAAACTACTACTGATCTTCCTGGGAACGATCAAAACGTAGACTGTTTAAGAAATACTCCCATGGAGGAAAGAGCGCATGGTAACTGTTGTATTCATTCCCGATGCAATTTCTTTGTTTCATCATCACTCTGATAGTCCACAGATTACAAAATGCCTCCAGATGTGCATCGTAAACTACTAGTGGTCTTCCGGGGAACGATAAAAGCGTACACTCTTTGAGACATTACTACCATGGAGGGAAGTGCGCATGGTGACAGTTGTATTCAATCCCGATGCAATTTCTGTGTTTCATTAACAATTTGGAGGTCCACAGATTACAGAATGCCGCCAGATGTGCATCGGAAACTACTACTGGTCCTCAAGGGAGCGATCAAAGCGTAGACTGTTTGAGACATACCTACCATGGAGGAAAGTGCGCATGGTGCTGTTGTATTCAATCCATATGCAATTTCTGTGTTTCATCAACACTCTGATAGTCCACAGATTAAAGATTGTCTCCAGATGTGCTTCGGAAACTACTACTGGTCTTCCAGGGAACGATCTAAGCGTAGACTGTTTCAGACGTTACTCTCACGGAGGAAAGTGCGCATGGTGACTGTTGTATTCAGTCCTGATGCAATTTCTGTGTTTCATCAGCACTCTGATAGTCCACGGATTACAGAATGCCTACAGATGTGCATGGGAAACTACTTCCGGTCTTCCAGGGAACGATCAAAACGTAGACTGTTTGAGACATTACTCCCATGGAGGAAAGTGCGCGAAGTGACTGTTGTATTCAATCCCGAAGCAATTTCTGTGTTTCATCAACACTCTGATAGTCCACAGATTACAGATTGTCTCCAGATGTACATCGGAAACTACTACTGGTCTTCCTGTGAGCGATCAAAGCGTAGACTGTTTCAGACATTACTCCCATGGAGGAAAGTGCGCATGGTGACTGTTGTATTCAATCCCGATGCAATTTCTGTGTTTCATCAACACTCTGATAGTCCACAGATTACTGAATGCCTCCAGATGTGCATCGGAAACTACTACTGGTCTTCCAGGGAACGATCAAAGCGTAGACTGTTTCAGACATTACTCTCATGGAGGAAAGTGCGCATGGTGACTGTTGTATTCAATCCCGATGCAATTTCTGTGTTTCATCAACACTCTGATAGTCCACAGATTACAGAATGCCTCCAGATGTGCATCGGAAACTAACACTTGTCTTCCAGGGAACGATCAAAGCGTAGACTGTTTGAGACATTCCTCCCATGGAGGAAAGTGCGCATGGTGACTGTTGTATTCAATCCCGATGCAATTTCTGTGTTTCATCAACACTTCGAAGGTCCACAGATTACAGAATGCCTCCAGATGTGCATCGGAAGCTACTTCTTGTCTTCCAGGGAACGATCAAAAATAGATTTTTTGAGACATTACTCCCAAGGAGGAAAGTGCGCATGGTTCCTGTTGTATTCAATCCCGATGCAATTTCTGTGTTTCATCAACAGTCTGATAGTCCAAAGATTACAGAGTGCCTCCAGATATGCATCGGTAACTACTACTGGTCTTCCAGGGAACGATCAAAACGTAGACTGTTTGAGAATTACTAACTTGGAGGAAAGTGCGCATGGTGACTGTTGTATTCAATCCAGATGCAATTTCTGTGTTTCATCAACACTTTGAAGGTCCACAGATTACAGAATGCCTCCAGATGTGCAACGGAAACTACTTCTGGTCTTCCAGGGAACGATCAAAGTATAGACTGTTTAAGACATTACTCCCAAGGAGGAAAGTGCGCATGGTGCCTGTTGTATTTAATCCCGATGCAATTTCTGTGTTTCATCAATACTCTGATAGTCCACAGATTACAGAATGCCTCCAGATGTGCATCGGAAACTAACACTGGTCTTCCAGGGAACGATCAAAGCGTAGACTGTTTGAGACATTCCTCCCATGGAGGAAAGTGCGCATGGTGACTGTTGTATTCAATCCCGATTCAATTTCTGTGTTTCATCAACACTTTGAAGGTCCACAGATTACAGAATGCCTCCAGATGTGCATCGGAAGCTACTTCTGGTCTTCCAGGGAACGATCAAAAATAGATTTTTTGAGACATTACTCCCAAGGAGGAAAGTGCGCATGGTTCCTGTTGTATTCATTCCCGATGCAATTTCTGTGTTTCATCAACAGTCTCATAGTCCAAAGATTACAGAGTGCCTCCAGATGTGCATTGGTAAGTACTAATGGTCTTCCAGGAAACGATCAAAGCGTTGACTGTTTGAGACATTACTCCCATAGAGGAAAGTGCGCATGGTGACTGTTGTATTCAATCCCGAGGCAATTTCTGTGTTTCATCAACACTTTGAAGGTCCACAGATTACAGAATGCCTCCAGATGTGCATCGGAAGCTACTACTGGTTTCGAGGGAACGATCAAAGCATAAACTCTTCGAGACATTACTTCCATAGAGGAATGTGCCCATGGGGACTTTTGTATTCAATCAAGATGTAATTTATGTGTTTCATCAACACTCTGATAGTCCACAGATTACTGATTGTCTCCAGATGTGCATCGGGAGCAAATACTGGTCTTCCTGGGAACGATCAAAGCGTAGACTGTTTGAGACATTCCTCCCATGGAGGAAAGTGCGCATGGTGACTGTTGTATTCAATCCCGATGCAATTTCTGTGTTTCATCAACACTCTGATAGTCCACAGATTACAGAATGCCTCCAGATGTGCATCGGAAACTAACACTGGTCTTCCAGGGAACGATCAAAGCGTAGACTGTTTGAGACATTCCTCCCATGGAGGAAAGTGCGCATGGTGACTGTTGTATTCAATCCCGAGGCAATTTCTGTGTTTCATCAACACTTTGAAGGTCCACAGATTACAGAATGCCTCCAGATGTGCATCGGAAACTACTTCTGGTCTTCCAGGGAACGATCATAAAATAGATTTTTTGAGACATTACTCCCAAGGAGGAAAGTGCGCTTGGTTCCTGTTGTATTCAATCCCGATGCAAATTCTGTGTTTCATCAACAGTCTGATAATCAACAGGTTACAGAATGCCTCCAGATGTGCATCGGAAACTACTACTGGTCTTCAAGGGAACGATCGAAGCGTAGACTGTTTGAGACATTCCTCCCATGGAGGAAAGTGCGCATGGTGACTGTTGTATTCAATCCCGATGCAATTTCTGTGTTTCATCAACACTCTGATAGTCCACAGATTACAGAATGCCACCAGATGTGCATCGGAAACTACTACTGGTCTTCCAGGGAATGATCAAAGCGTAGACTGTTAGAGACATTACTCCCATGGGGGAAAGTGCGCATGGCGACTGTTGTATTCAATCCCGATGCAATTTCTGTGTTTCATCAACACTCTGATAGTCCACAGATTACAGAATGCCTCCAGATATGCATCGGTAACTACTACTGGTCTTCCAGGGAACGATCAAAACGTAGACTGTTTGAGAATTACTAACATGGAGGAAAGTGCGCATGGTGCCTGTTGTATTCAATCCCGGTGGAATTTCTGTGTTTCATCAACAGTCTGATAGTCCACAGATTACAGAATGCCTCCAGATGTGCATCGTAAACTACTAGTGGTTTTCTAAGGAACGATAAAAGCGTAGACTCTTTGAGACATTACTCCCATGGAGGGAAGTGCGCATGGTGACAGTTGTATTCAATCCCGATGCAATTTCTGTGTTTCATCAACAATTTGGAGGTCCACAGATTACATAATGCCTCCAGATGTGCATCGGAAACTACTACTGGTCTTCAGGGGAGCGATCAAAGCGTAGACTGTTTGAGACATACCTCCCATGGAGGAAAGTGCGCATGGTGACTGTTGTATTCAATCCATATGCAATTTCTGTGTTTCATCAACACTCTGATAGTCCACAAATTAAAGATTGTCTCCAGATGTGCTTCGGAAACTACTACTGGTCTTCCAGGGAACGATCTAAGCGTAGACTGTTTCAGACGTTACTCTCATGGAGGAATTTGCGCGTGGTGACTGTTGTATTCAGTCCTGATGCAATTTCTGTGTCTCATCAGCACTCTGATAGTCCACGGATTACAGAATGATTACAGATGTGCATGGGAAACTACTTCTGGTCTTCCAGGGATCGATCAAAGCGTAGACTGTTAGAGACATTACTCCCATGGAGGAAAGTGCTCGTGGTGACTGTTGTATTCAATCCCGATGCAATTTTTGTGTTTCATCAACACTCTGATAGTCCACAGATTACAGATTGTCTCCAGATGTACATCGGAAACTACTACTGGTCTTCCTGGGAGCGATCAAAGCGTAGACTGTTTCAGACATTACTTCCATGGAGGAAAGTGCGCATGGTGACTGTTGTACTCAATCCCGAGGCAATTTCTGTGATTCATCAACACTTTGAAGGTCCGGAGATTACAGAATGCCTCCAGATGTGCATCGGAAACTAACACTGGTCTTCCAGGGAACGATCAAAGCGTAGACTGTTTGAGACATTACTCTCATGGGGGAAAGTGGGCATGGTGACTGTTGTATTCAATCCCGATGCAATTTCTGTGTTTCATCAACACTCTGATAGTCCACAGATTACTGAATGCCTCCAGATGTGCATCGGAAACTACTTCTGGTCTTCCAGGGAATGATCAAAGCGTAGACTGTTTCAGACATTACTCTCATGGAGGAAAGTGCGCATGGTGCCTGTTGTATTTAATCCCGATGCAATTTCTGTGTTTCATCAACACTCTAATAGTCCACAGATTACAGATTGTCTCCAAAGGTGCATCGGAAACTACTACTGGTCTTCCAGGGAATGATCAAAGCGTAGACTGTTTCAGAAATTACTCTCATGGAGGAAAGTGGGCATGGTGACTGTTGTATTCAATCCCGATGCAATTTCTGTGTTTCATCAACACTCTGATAGTCCACAGATTACTGAATGCCTCCAGATGTGCATCGGAAACTACTACTGGTCTTCCAGGGAACGATCAAAGCGTAGACTGTTTCAGAAATTACTCTCATGGAGGAAAGTGCGCATGGTGACTGTTGTATTCAATCCCGATGCAATTTCTGTGTTTCATCAACACTCTGATAGTCCACAGATTACAGAATGCCTCCAGATGTGCATCGGAAACTAACACTTGTCTTCCAGGGAACGATCAAAGCGTAGACTGTTTGAGACATTCCTCCCATGGAGGACAGTGCGCATGGTGACTGTTGTATTCAATCTTGATGCAATTTCTGTGTTTCATCATCACTCTGATAGTCCACAGATTACAGATTGCCTCCAGATGTGCATCGGAAACTAATACTGGTCTTCCAGGGAACGATCAAATCGTAGACTGTTTGAGACATTACTCAAATTCAGGAAAGTGCGCATGGTGATTGTTGTATTCAATCCCGAAGCAATTTCTGTGTTTCATCAACATTCTGATAGTCCACAGATTACAGAATGCCTCCAGATGTGAATCGGAAAGCACTACTGGTCTTCCAGGGAACAATCAAAGCGTAGACTGTTAGAGACATTCCTCCCATGGAGGAAAGTGCGCCTGGTGACTGTTGTATTCAATCTTGATGCAATTTCTGTGTTTCATCATCACTCTGATAGTCCACAGATTACAGAACGCCTCCAGATATGCGTCGGAAACTACTGCGGGTCTTCCAGGGAACGATCAAAGCGTAGACCCTTTGAGACATTACTCCCATGGAGAAAAGTGCGCTTGGTGACTGTTGTATTCAATCCCGAAGAAATTTCTGTTTTTCATCAATACTCTGATAGTCCGCAGATTACAGATTGCCTCCAGATGTGCATCGGAAACTAATACTGGTCTTCCAGGGAACGATCAAAGCGTAGACTGTTTGAGACATTACTCCCATGGAGGAAAGTGCGGATCGTGACTGTTGTATTCACTCCCGATACAATTTCTGTGTGTCATCAAAACTTTGAAGGTCCACAGATTACAGAATGCCTCCAGATGTGCATCGGAAGTTACTTCTTGTCTTCCAGGGAACGATCAAAAATAGATTTTTTGAGACATTACTCCCAAGGAGGAAAGTGCGCATGGTTCCTGTTGTACTCAATCCCGATGCAATTTCTGTGTTTCATCAACAGTCTGATAGTCCAAAGATTACAGAGTGCCTCCAGATGTGCATCGGTAAGTAGTAATGGTCTTCCAGGGAACGATCAAAGCGTTGACTGTTTGAGACATTACTCCCATGGAGGAAAGTGCCCATGGAGACTTTTGTATTCAATCCCGATGTAATTTATGTGTTTCATCAACACTCTGATAGTCCACAGATTACAGATTGTCTCCAGATGTGCATCGGGAACAAATACTGTTCTTCCTGGGAACGATCAAAGCGTAGACTGTTTCAGAAATTACTCCCATGGAGGATAGTGCGCATGGTGATTGTTGTATTCAATCCCGAAGCAATTTCTGTGTTTCATCAACACTCTGATAGTCCACAGATTACAGAATGCCTCCAGATGTGCATCGGAAGCTACTACTGGTTTCCAGGGAACGATCAAAGCATAAACTCTTTGAGTCATTACTCCCATGGAGGAAAGTGCCGATGGAGACTGTTGTATTCAATCCCGAAGCAATTTCTGTTTTTCATCAATACTCTGATAGTCCACAGATTACAGATTGCCTCCAGATGTGCATCGGAAACTAATACTGGTCTTCCAGGGAACGATCAAAGCGTAGACTGTTTGAGACATTACTCCCATGGAGGAAAGTGCGGATCGTGACTGTTGTATTCACTCCCGATACAATTTCTGTGTGTCATCAAAACTTTGAAGGTCCACAGAGTACAGAATGCCTCCAGATGCGCATCGGAAACTACTTCTGGTCTTCCAGGGAACGATCAAAGAATAGACTGTTTAAGACATTACTCCCATGGAGGAAAGTGCGCATGGTGACAGTTGTATTGAATCCCGAGGCAATTTCTGTGTTTCACCAACAATTTGGAGGTCCACAGATTACAGAATGCCTCCAGATGTGCATCGGAAACTACTACTGGACTTCCAGGGAATGATCAAAGCGTAGACTGTTGCAGACATTACTCTCATGGAGGAAAGTGCGCATGGTGACTGTTGTATTCAATCCCGATGCAACTTCTGTGTTTCATCAACACTCTGATAGTCCACAGATTACAGAAGGCCTCCAGATGTGCATCGGAAACTAACACTGGTCTTCCAGGGAACGATCAAAGCGTAGACTGTTTGAGACATTTCTCCCATGGAGGAAAGTGCGCATGGAGACTGTTGTATTCAATCCCGATGCAATTTCTGTGTTTCATCAACACTTTGAAGGTCCACAGATTACAGAATGGCTCCAGATGTGCATCGGAAACTACCTCTGGTCTTCCAGGGAACTATCAAAGTATAGACTGTTTGAGACATTACTCCCAAGGAGGAAAATGCGCATGGTGCCTGTTGTATTCAATTCCGATGCAATTTCTGTGTTTCATCAACAGTCCGATAGTCCACAGATTACAGAATGAATCCAGATGTGCATCGTAAACTACTAGTGGTCTTCCAGGGAACGATAAAAGCGTAGACTCTTTGAGACATTATTCCCATGGAGGGAAGTGCGCATGGTGACAGTTGTATTCAATCCCGATGCAATTTCTGTGTTTCATCAACAATTTGGAGGTCCACAGATTACAGAATGCCTCCAGATGTGCATCGGAAACTACTAGTGCCTTCCAGGGAACGATCAAAGCGTAGACTGTTTGAGAAACTACTCAAATGGAGGAAAGTGCGCATGGTGACTGTTGTATTCAATCCATATGCAATTTCTGTGTTTCATCAACACTCTGATAGTCCACAGATTAAAGATTGTCTCCAGATGTGCTTCGGAAACTACTACTGGTCTTCCAGGGAACGATCTAAGCGTAGACTGTTTCAGACGTTACTCTCATGGAGGAAAGTGCGCATGGTGACTGTTGTATTCAGTCCTGATGCAATTTCTGTGTTTCATCAGCACTCTGATAGTCCACGGATTACAGAATGCCTACATATGTGCATGGGAAACTACTTCTCGTCTTCCAGGGAACGATCAAAGCGTAGACTGTTAGAGACATTACTCCCATGGAGGAAAGTGCGCGTGGTGACTGTTGTACTCAATCCCGATGCAATTTCTGTGTTTCATCAACACTCTGATAGTCCACAATTTACAGATTGTCTCCAGATGTACATCGGAAACTACTACTGGTCTTCCTGGGAGCGATCGATGCGTAGACTGTTTCAGACATTACTCCCATGGAGGAAAGTGCGCATGGTGACTGTTGTACTCAATCCCGAGGCAATTTCTGTGATTCATCAACACTTTGAAGGTCCACAGATTACAGAATGCCTCCAGATGTGCATCGGAAACTACTTCTGGTCTTCCAGGGAACGATCAAAAAATAGATGTTTTGAGACATTACTCCCAAGGAGGAAAGTGCGCATGGTTCCTGTTGTATTCAATCCCGATGCAATTTCTGTGTTTCATCATCAGTCTGATAATCCACAGGTTACAGAATGCCTCCAGATGTGCATCGGAAACTACTACTGGTCTTCAAGGGAACGATCAAAGCGTAGACTCTTTGAGACATTCCTCCCATGGAGGAAAGTGCGCATGGTAACTGTTGTATTCAATGCCGATGCAATTTCTGTGTTTCATCAACACTCTGATAGTCCACAGATTACAGAATGCCTCCAGATGAGCATAGGAAACTAACACTGGTCTTTCAGGGAATGATCAAAGCGTAGATTGTTTGAGACATTACTAACATGGAGGAAAGTGCGGATCGTGACAGTTGTATTCAATCCCGATGCAATTTCGTTGATTCGTCAACACTCTGATAGTCCACAGATTACAGAATGCCTCCAGATGTGCCTCGGGAACTACTACTGGTCTTCTAGGGAACGATCAAAGTGTAATCTGTTTGAGACATTACTCCCATGAATGAAACTGCGCATGGTGCCTGTTGTATTCAATCCCGATGCAATTTCTGTGTTTCATCAACAGTCTGATAGTCCAAAGATTACAGAATTCCTCCAGATGTGCATCGGAAACTACTTCTGGTCATCCAGGGAACGATCAAAGCGTAGCCTGTTTGAAACACTACTCCCATGGAGGAAAGTCCGCATGGTGACTGTTGTACTCAATCCCGATGCAATTTCTATGTTTCATCAACACTCTGATAGTCCACAGATTACAGAATGCCTCCAGATGTGCATCGGAAACCAACACTGGTCTTCCAGGGAACGATCAAAGCGTAGACTGTTTGAGACTTTCCTCCCATGGAGGAAAGTGCGCATGGTGACTGTTGTATTCAATCCCGATGCAATTTCTGTGTTTCATCAACACTTTGAAGGTCCACAGATTACAGAATGCCTCCAGATGTGCATCGGAAGTTACTTCTTGTCTTCCAGGGAACGATCAAAAATAGATTTTTTGAGACATTACTCCCAAGGAGGAAAGTGCGCATGGTTCCTGTTGTACTCAATCCCGATGCAATTTCTGTGTTTCATCAACAGTCTGATAGTCCAAAGATTACAGAGTGCCTCCAGATGTGCATCGGTAAGTAGTAATGGTCTTCCAGGGAACGATCAAAGCGTTGACTGTTTGAGACATTACTCCCATGGAGGAAAGTGCCCATGGAGACTTTTGTATTCAATCCCGATGTAATTTATGTGTTTCATCAACACTCTGATAGTCCACAGATTACAGATTGTCTCCAGATGTGCATCGGGAACAAATACTGGTCTTCCTGGGAACGATCAAAGCGTAGACTGTTTCAGAAATTACTCCCATGGAGGATAGTGCGCATGGTGATTGTTGTATTCAATCCCGATGCAATTTCTGTGTTTCATCAACACTCTGATAGTCCACAGATTACAGAATGCCTCCAGATGTGCATCGGAAGCTACTACTGGTTTCCAGGGAACGATCAAAGCATAAACTCTTTGAGTCATTACTCCCATGGAGGAAAGTGCCGATGGAGACTGTTGTATTCAATCCCGAAGCAATTTCTGTTTTTCATCAATACTCTGATAGTCCACAGATTACAGATTGCCTCCAGATGTGCATCGGAAACTAATACTGGTCTTCCAGGGAACGATCAAAGCGTAGACTGTTTGAGACATTACTCCCATGGAGGAAAGTGCGGATCGTGACTGTTGTATTCACTCCCGATACAATTTCTGTGTGTCATCAAAACTTTGAAGGTCCACAGAGTACAGAATGCCTCCAGATGCGCATCGGAAACTACTTCTGGTCTTCCAGGAACGATCAAAGAATAGACTGTTTAAGACATTACTCCCATGGAGGAAAGTGCGCATGGTGACAGTTGTATTGAATCCCGAGGCAACTTCTGTGTTTCACCAACAATTTGGAGGTCCACAGATTACAGAATGCCTCCAGATGTGCAGCGGAAACTACTACTGGACTTCCAGGGAATGATCAAAGCGTAGACTGTTGCAGACATTACTCTCATGGAGGAAAGTGCGCATGGTGACTGTTGTATTCAATCCCGATGCAATTTCTGTGTTTCATCAACACTCTGATAGTCCACAGATTACAGAAGGCCTCCAGATGTGCATCGGAAACTAACACTGGTCTTCCAGGGAACGATCAAAGCGTAGACTGTTTGAGACATTCCTCCTATGGAGGAAAGTGCGCATGGAGACTGTTGTATTCAATCCCGATGCAATTTCTGTGTTTCATCAACACTTTGAAGGTCCACAGATTACAGAATGGATCCAGATGTGCATCGGAAACTACCTCTGGTCTTCCAGGGAACTATCAAAGTATAGACTGTTTAAGACATTACTCCCAAGGAGGAAAGTGCGCATGGTGCCTGTTGTATTCAATTCCGATGCAATTTCTGTGTTTCATCAACAGTCCGATAGTCCACAGATTACAGAATGAATCCAGATGTGCATCGTAAACTACTAGTGGTCTTCCAGTAAACGATAAAAGCGTAGACTCTTTGAGACATTACTCCCATGGAGGGAAGTGCGCATGGTGACAGTTCTATTCAATCCCGATGCAATTTCTGTGTTTCATCAACAATTTGGAGGTCCACAGATTACAGAATGCCTCCAGATGTGCATCGGAAACTACTAGTGCCTTCCAGGGAACGATCAAAGCGTAGACTGTTTGAGACACTACTCCCATGGAGGAAAGTGCGCATGTTGGTTGTTGTATTCAATCCCGAATGCAATACCTGTGTTTCATCAACACTCAGATAGTCCACAGATTACAGAATGCCTCCAGATGTGCCTCGGGAACTACTACTGGTCTTCTAGGGAACGATCAAAGTGTAATCTGTTTGAGACATTACTCCCATGAATGAAACTGCGCATGGTGCCTGTTGTATTCAATCCCGATGCAATTTCTGTGTTTCATCAACAGTCTGATAGTCCAAAGATTACAGAATTCCTCCAGATGTGCATCGGAAACTACTTCTGGTCATCCAGGGAACGATCAAAGCGTAGCCTGTTTGAAACACTACTCCCATGGAGGAAAGTCCGCATGGTGACTGTTGTACTCAATCCCGATGCAATTTCTATGTTTCATCAACACTCTGATAGTCCACAGATTACAGAATGCCTCCAGATGTGCATCGGAAACTACTACTGCTCTTCCAGGGAACGATCAAATCGTGGTCTGTTTGAGACATTACTTTTATATAGGAAAGTGCTCATGGTGACTGTTGTATTCAATCCCGATTCAATTTCTGTGTTTCATCAACACTCTGATAGTCCACAGATTACAGAATGCCTCCAGATGTGCATCGGAAACCAACACTGGTCTTCCAGGGAACGATCAAAGCGTAGACTGTTTGAGACATTCCTCCCATGGAGGAAAGTGCGCATGGTGACTGTTGTATTCAATCCCGATGCAATTTCTGTGTTTCATCAACACTTTGAAGGTCCACAGATTTCAGAATGCCTCCAGATGTGCATCGGAAGCTACTTCTGGTCTTCCAGGGAACGATCAAAAATAGATTTTTTGAGACATTACTCCCAAGGAGGAAAGTGCGCATGGTTCCTGTTGTATTCAATACCGATGCAATTTCTGTGTTTCATCAACACTCTGATAGTCCACAAATTACAGAGTGCCTCCAGATGTGCATCGGTAAGTACTAATGGTCTTCCAGGGAACGATCAAATCGTTGACTGTTTGAGACATTACTCCCATAGAGGAAAGTGCGCATGATGACTGTTGTATTCAATCCCGAGGCAATTTCTGTGTTTCATCAACACTTTGAAGGTCCACAGATTACAGAATTCCTCCAGATGTGCATCGGAAGCTACTACTGGTTTCGAGAGAACGACCAGAGCATAAACTCTTTGAGACATTACTCCCATGGAGGAAAGTGCCCATGGAGACTTTTGTATTCAATCCCGATGTAATTTATGTGTTTCATCAACACTCTGATAGTCCACAGATTACAGATTGTCTCCAGATGTGCATCGGGAACAAATACTGGTCTTCCTGGGAACGATCAAAGCGTAGACTGTTTCAGACATTACTCCCATGGAGGAAAGTGCGTATGGTGACTGTTGTATTCAATCCCGACGCAATTTCTGTGTTTTATCAACAGTCTGATAGTCCACAGATTACAGAATGCCTCCAGATGTGCATCGGAAACTACTACTGGTCTTCCAGGGATCGATCAAATCGGAGACTGTTTGAGAATTACGCCCATGGAGGAAAGTGCGCATGGTGACTGTTGTATTCAATACCGATGTAATTTATGTGTTTCATCAACACTCTGATAGTCCACAGATTACAGATTGTCTCCAGATGTGCATCGTTAACAAATACTGGTCTTCCTGGGAACGATCAAATCGTAGACTGTTTCAGACATTACTCCCATTTAGGTAAGTGCGGATGGTGACTGTTGTATTCACTCCCGATGCAATTTCTGTGTTTCATCAACAATTTGGAGGTCCACAGGTTACAGAATGCCTCCAGATGTGCATCGGAAACTACTATTGGTCTTCCAGGGAACGATCAAAGCGTAGTCTGTTTGAGACTTTACTTTTATGGAGGAGAGTGTGCATGGTGACATTTGTATTCAATCGCGATGCATCTTCTGTGTTTCATCAACACTCTGATAGTCCACAGATTACAGAATGTCTCCAGATGTGCATCGGAAACTATTACTGGTCTTCCTGGGAACGATCACAGCGTAGACTCTTTGAGACATTACTCCCATGGAGGAAAGTGCGCATGGTGACTGTTGTATTCAATCCCGATGCAATTTCTGTGTTTCATCAACACTTTGAAGGTCCACAGATTACAGATTGCCTCCAGATGTGCGTCGGAAACTACTACTGATCTTCCTGTAAACGATGAAAACGTAGACTGTTTAAGAATTACTCCCATGGAGGAAAGTGCGCATGGTAACTGTTGTATTCAATCCCGATGCAATTTCTGTGTTTCAATAACACTCTGATAGTCTACAGATTACAGAATGCCTCCAGATGTGCATCGGAATCTACTACTGGTCTTCCAGCGAATGATCAAAGCGTGGACTGTTAGAGACATTACTTCCATGGAGGAAAGTGCACATGGTGACTGTTGTATTCAATCCCGATGCAATTTCTTTGTTTCATCAACACTCTGATAGTCCACAAATTACAGAATGCCTCCAGATGTGCATCGGAAACTACTTCTGGTCTTCCAGGGAACGATCAAATCGTAGACTGTTTGAGACATTACTCAAAATCAGGGAAGTGCGCATGGTGACTGTTGTATTCAATCCCGATGCAATTTCTGTGTTTCATCAATACTCTGATATTCCAAAGATTACAGAATGCCTCCAGATGTGCATAGGAAACTAACACTGGTCTTTCAGGGAATGATCAAAGCGTAGATTGTTTGAGACATTACTAACATGGAGGAAAGTGCGGATCGTGACAGTTGTATTCAATCCCGATGCAATTTCGTTGATTCGTCAACACTCTGATAGTCCACAGATTACAGAATGCCTCCAGATGTGCCTCGGGAACTACTACTGGTCTTCTAGGGAACGATCAAAGTGTAATCTGTTTGAGACATTACTCCCATGAATGAAACTGCGCATGGTGCCTGTTGTATTCAATCCCGATGCAATTTCTGTGTTTCATCAACAGTCTGATAGTCCAAAGATTACAGAATTCCTCCAGATGTGCATCGGAAACTACTTCTGGTCATCCAGGGAACGATCAAAGCGTAGCCTGTTTGAAACACTACTCCCATGGAGGAAAGTCCGCATGGTGACTGTTGTACTCAATCCCGATGCAATTTCTATGTTTCATCAACACTCTGATAGTCCACAGATTACAGAATGCCTCCAGATGTGCATCGGAAACCAACACTGGTCTTCCAGGGAACGATCAAAGCGTAGACTGTTTGAGACTTTCCTCCCATGGAGGAAAGTGCGCATGGTGACTGTTGTATTCAATCCCGATGCAATTTCTGTGTTTCATCAACACTTTGAAGGTCCACAGATTACAGAATGCCTCCAGATGTGCATCGGAAGTTACTTCTTGTCTTCCAGGGAACGATCAAAAATAGATTTTTTGAGACATTACTCCCAAGGAGGAAAGTGCGCATGGTTCCTGTTGTACTCAATCCCGATGCAATTTCTGTGTTTCATCAACAGTCTGATAGTCCAAAGATTACAGAGTGCCTCCAGATGTGCATCGGTAAGTAGTAATGGTCTTCCAGGGAACGATCAAAGCGTTGACTGTTTGAGACATTACTCCCATGGAGGAAAGTGCCCATGGAGACTTTTGTATTCAATCCCGATGTAATTTATGTGTTTCATCAACACTCTGATAGTCCACAGATTACAGATTGTCTCCAGATGTGCATCGGGAACAAATACTGGTCTTCCTGGGAACGATCAAAGCGTAGACTGTTTCAGAAATTACTCCCATGGAGGATAGTGCGCATGGTGATTGTTGTATTCAATCCCGATGCAATTTCTGTGTTTCATCAACACTCTGATAGTCCACAGATTACAGAATGCCTCCAGATGTGCATCGGAAGCTACTACTGGTTTCCAGGGAACGATCAAAGCATAAACTCTTTGAGTCATTACTCCCATGGAGGAAAGTGCCGATGGAGACTGTTGTATTCAATCCCGAAGCAATTTCTGTTTTTCATCAATACTCTGATAGTCCACAGATTACAGATTGCCTCCAGATGTGCATCGGAAACTAATACTGGTCTTCCAGGGAACGATCAAAGCGTAGACTGTTTGAGACATTACTCCCATGGAGGAAAGTGCGGATCGTGACTGTTGTATTCACTCCCGATACAATTTCTGTGTGTCATCAAAACTTTGAAGGTCCACAGAGTACAGAATGCCTCCAGATGCGCATCGGAAACTACTTCTGGTCTTCCAGGGAACGATCAAAGAATAGACTGTTTAAGACATTACTCCCATGGAGGAAAGTGCGCATGGTGACAGTTGTATTGAATCCCGAGGCAACTTCTGTGTTTCACCAACAATTTGGAGGTCCACAGATTACAGAATGCCTCCAGATGTGCAGCGGAAACTACTACTGGACTTCCAGGGAATGATCAAAGCGTAGACTGTTGCAGACATTACTCTCATGGAGGAAAGTGCGCATGGTGACTGTTGTATTCAATCCCGATGCAATTTCTGTGTTTCATCAACACTCTGATAGTCCACAGATTACAGAAGGCCTCCAGATGTGCATCGGAAACTAACACTGGTCTTCCAGGGAACGATCAAAGCGTAGACTGTTTGAGACATTCCTCCCATGGAGGAAAGTGCGCATGGAGACTGTTGTATTCAATCCCGATGCAATTTCTGTGTTTCATCAACACTTTGAAGGTCCACAGATTACAGAATGGATCCAGATGTGCATCGGAAACTACCTCTGGTCTTCCAGGGAACTATCAAAGTATAGACTGTTTAAGACATTACTCCCAAGGAGGAAAGTGCGCATGGTGCCTGTTGTATTCAATTCCGATGCAATTTCTGTGTTTCATCAACAGTCCGATAGTCCACAGATTACAGAATGAATCCAGATGTGCATCGTAAACTACTAGTGGTCTTCCAGTAAACGATAAAAGCGTAGACTCTTTGAGACATTACTCCCATGGAGGGAAGTGCGTATGGTGACAGTTCTATTCAATCCCGATGCAATTTCTGTGTTTCATCAACAATTTGGAGGTCCACAGATTACAGAATGCCTCCAGATGTGCATCGGAAACTACTAGTGCCTTCCAGGGAACGATCAAAGCGTAGACTGTTTGAGACACTACTCCCATGGAGGAAAGTGCGCATGTTGGTTGTTGTATTCAATCCCGAATGCAATACCTGTGTTTCATCAACACTCAGATAGTCCACAGATTACAGAATGCCTCCAGATGTGCCTCGGGAACTACTACTGGTCTTCTAGGGAACGATCAAAGTGTAATCTGTTTGAGACATTACTCCCATGAATGAAACTGCGCATGGTGCCTGTTGTATTCAATCCCGATGCAATTTCTGTGTTTCATCAACAGTCTGATAGTCCAAAGATTACAGAATTCCTCCAGATGTGCATCGGAAACTACTTCTGGTCATCCAGGGAACGATCAAAGCGTAGCCTGTTTGAAACACTACTCCCATGGAGGAAAGTCCGCATGGTGACTGTTGTACTCAATCCCGATGCAATTTCTATGTTTCATCAACACTCTGATAGTCCACAGATTACAGAATGCCTCCAGATGTGCATCGGAAACTACTACTGCTCTTCCAGGGAACGATCAAATCGTGGTCTGTTTGAGACATTACTTTTATATAGGAAAGTGCTCATGGTGACTGTTGTATTCAATCCCGATTCAATTTCTGTGTTTCATCAACACTCTGATAGTCCACAGATTACAGAATGCCTCCAGATGTGCATCGGAAACCAACACTGGTCTTCCAGGGAACGATCAAAGCGTAGACTGTTTGAGACATTCCTCCCATGGAGGAAAGTGCGCATGGTGACTGTTGTATTCAATCCCGATGCAATTTCTGTGTTTCATCAACACTTTGAAGGTCCACAGATTTCAGAATGCCTCCAGATGTGCATCGGAAGCTACTTCTGGTCTTCCAGGGAACGATCAAAAATAGATTTTTTGAGACATTACTCCCAAGGAGGAAAGTGCGCATGGTTCCTGTTGTATTCAATACCGATGCAATTTCTGTGTTTCATCAACACTCTGATAGTCCACAAATTACAGAGTGCCTCCAGATGTGCATCGGTAAGTACTAATGGTCTTCCAGGGAACGATCAAATCGTTGACTGTTTGAGACATTACTCCCATAGAGGAAAGTGCGCATGATGACTGTTGTATTCAATCCCGAGGCAATTTCTGTGTTTCATCAACACTTTGAAGGTCCACAGATTACAGAATTCCTCCAGATGTGCATCGGAAGCTACTACTGGTTTCGAGAGAACGACCAGAGCATAAACTCTTTGAGACATTACTCCCATGGAGGAAAGTGCCCATGGAGACTTTTGTATTCAATCCCGATGTAATTTATGTGTTTCATCAACACTCTGATAGTCCACAGATTACAGATTGTCTCCAGATGTGCATCGGGAACAAATACTGGTCTTCCTGGGAACGATCAAAGCGTAGACTGTTTCAGACATTACTCCCATGGAGGAAAGTGCGTATGGTGACTGTTGTATTCAATCCCGACGCAATTTCTGTGTTTTATCAACAGTCTGATAGTCCACAGATTACAGAATGCCTCCAGATGTGCATCGGAAACTACTACTGGTCTTCCAGGGATCGATCAAATCGGAGACTGTTTGAGAATTACGCCCATGGAGGAAAGTGCGCATGGTGACTGTTGTATTCAATACCGATGTAATTTATGTGTTTCATCAACACTCTGATAGTCCACAGATTACAGATTGTCTCCAGATGTGCATCGTTAACAAATACTGGTCTTCCTGGGAACGATCAAATCGTAGACTGTTTCAGACATTACTCCCATTTAGGTAAGTGCGGATGGTGACTGTTGTATTCACTCCCGATGCAATTTCTGTGTTTCATCAACAATTTGGAGGTCCACAGGTTACAGAATGCCTCCAGATGTGCATCGGAAACTACTATTGGTCTTCCAGGGAACGATCAAAGCGTAGTCTGTTTGAGACTTTACTTTTATGGAGGAGAGTGTGCATGGTGACATTTGTATTCAATCGCGATGCATCTTCTGTGTTTCATCAACACTCTGATAGTCCACAGATTACAGAATGTCTCCAGATGTGCATCGGAAACTATTACTGGTCTTCCTGGGAACGATCACAGCGTAGACTCTTTGAGACATTACTCCCATGGAGGAAAGTGCGCATGGTGACTGTTGTATTCAATCCCGATGCAATTTCTGTGTTTCATCAACACTTTGAAGGTCCACAGATTACAGATTGCCTCCAGATGTGCGTCGGAAACTACTACTGATCTTCCTGTAAACGATGAAAACGTAGACTGTTTAAGAATTACTCCCATGGAGGAAAGTGCGCATGGTAACTGTTGTATTCAATCCCGATGCAATTTCTGTGTTTCAATAACACTCTGATAGTCTACAGATTACAGAATGCCTCCAGATGTGCATCGGAATCTACTACTGGTCTTCCAGCGAATGATCAAAGCGTGGACTGTTAGAGACATTACTTCCATGGAGGAAAGTGCACATGGTGACTGTTGTATTCAATCCCGATGCAATTTCTTTGTTTCATCAACACTCTGATAGTCCACAAATTACAGAATGCCTCCAGATGTGCATCGGAAACTACTTCTGGTCTTCCAGGGAACGATCAAATCGTAGACTGTTTGAGACATTACTCAAAATCAGGGAAGTGCGCATGGTGACTGTTGTATTCAATCCCGATGCAATTTCTGTGTTTCATCAATACTCTGATATTCCAAAGATTACAGAATGCCTCCAGATGTGCATCGGAAACTACCACTGGTCGTCCAGAGAACAATCAAAGCGTAGACTGTTAGAGACATTCCTCCCATGGAGGAAAGTGCGCATGGTGACTGTTGTATTCAATCCCGATGCAATTTCTGTGTTTCATCAACACTCTGATAGTCCACAGATTACAGAATGCCACCAGATATACATCGGAAACTACTACTGGTCTTCCTGGGAGCGATCAAAGCGTAGACTGCTTCAGACATTACTCCCATGGAGGAAAGTGCGGATGGTGACTGTTGTATTCACTCCAGATGCAATTTCTATGTTTCATCAACACTTTGAAGGTTCACAGATTACAGAATGCTTCCAAATGTGCATCGGAAACTACTACTGGTCTTCCAGGGAACGCTCAAAGCGTACACTGTTTCAGACATTACTCCCATGGAGGGAAGTGCGCATGGTAACAGTTGTATTCAATCCCGAGGCAATTTCTGTGTTTCACCATCAATTTGGAGGTCCACAGATTACAGAATGCCTCCAGATGTGCATCGGAAACTACTACTGGTCTTCCAGGGAATGATCAAAGCGTAGACTGTTGCAGACTTTACTCTCATGGAGGAAAGTGCGCATGGTGACTGTTGTATTCAATCCCGATGCAATATCTGTGTTTCATCAACACTCTGATAGTCCACAGATTACAGAATGCCTCCAGATGTGCATCGGAAACTAACACTGGTCTTCCAGGGAACGATCAAAGCGTAGACTGTTTGAGACATTAGTCCCATGGAGGAAAGTGCGCATGGTGACTGTTGTATTCAATCCCGATGCAATTTCTGTGTTTCATCAACACTTTGAAATTCCACAGATTACAGAATGCCTCCAGACGTGCATCGGAAACTACTTCTGGTCTTCCAGGGAACGATCAAAAAATAGATTTTTTGAGACATTACTCCCAAGGAGGAAAGTGCGCTTGGTTCCTGTTGTATTAAATCCCGATGCAATTTCTGTGTTTCATCAACACTCTGATAATCCACAGGTTACAGAATGCCTCCACATGTGCATCGGAAACTACTACTGGTCTTCAAGGGAACGATCAAAGCGTAGACTGTTTGAGACATTCCTCCCATGGAGGAAAGTGCGCATGGTGTCTGTTGTAATCAATCCCGATGCAATTTCTGTGTTTAATCAACACTCTGATAGTCCACAGATTACAGAATGCCACCAGATGTGCATCGGAAACTGCTACTGGTCTTCCAGGGAATGATCAAAGCGTAGACTGGTAGAGACATTACTCCCATGGAGGAAAGTGCGCATGGTGACTGTTGTATTCAATCCCGATGCAATTTCTGTGTTTCATCAACACTCTGATAGTCCACAGATTACAGTGTGCCTCCAGATATGCATCGGTAACTACTACTGGTCTTCCAGGAACGATCAAAACGTAGACTGTTTGAGAATTACTAACATGGAGGAAAGTGCGCATGGTGACTGTTGTATTCAATCCCGATGCAATAACTGTGTTTCATCAACACTTTGAACGTCCACAGATTACAGAATGCCTCCAGATGTGCATCGGAAACTACTTCTGCTCTTCCAGGGAACTATCAAAGTATAGACTGTTTAAGACATTACTCCCAAGGAGGAAAGTGCGCATGGTGGCTGTTGTATTCAATCCCGATGCAATTTCTGTGTTTCATCAACAGCCTGATAGTCAACAGATTACAGAATGCCTCCAGATGTGCATCGTAAACTACTAGTGGTCTTCCAGGGAACGATCAAAGCGTAAACGGTTTCAGACATTACTCCCATGGAGGAAAGTGCGCATGGTGACTGTTGTACTCAATCCCGAGGCAATTTCTGTGATTCATCAACACTTTGAAGGACCGGAGATTACAGAATGCCACCAGATGTGCATCGGAAAATACTACTGGTCTTCCAGGGAACGATCAAAGCGTAGCCTGTTTGAGAATTACTCCGATGGAGGAAAGTGCGGATGGTGACTCTTGTATTCACACCAGATGCAATTTCTGTGTTTCATCAACACTTTGAAGGTCCACAGATTACAGAATGCCACCAGATGTGCATCGGAAACTACTACTGCTCTTCCAGGGAACGATCAAATCGTAGACTCTTTCAGACATTACTTCCATGGAGGAAAGTGCGCATGGTGACTGTTGTATTCAATCCCGATGCAATTTCTATGTTTCATCAACACTCTGATAGTTCATAGATTACAGAATGCCTCCAGGTGAGCATCGGAAACTAACACTGGTATTTCAGGGAACGATCAAAGCGTAGATTGTTTGAGACATTACTAACATGGAGGAAAGTGCGCATGGTGACTGTTGTATTCAATCCCGATGCAATTTCTGTGTTTCATCAACACTTTGAAGGTCCACAGATTACAGAATGCCTCCAGATGTGCATCGGAAACTACTTCCGGTCTTCCAGGGAACGATCAAAGTATAGACTGTTTAAGACATTACTCCCAAGGAGGAAAGTGCGCATGGTGACTGTTGTATTCAATCCCGATGCAATTTCTGTGTTTCATCAACACTTTGAAGGTCCACAGATTACAGAATGCCTCCAGATGTGCATCGGAAGTTACTTCTGGTCTTCCAGGGAACGATCAAAAATAGATTTTTTGACACATTACTCCCAAGGAGGAAAGTGCGCATGGTTCCTGTTGTATTCAATCCCGATGCAATTTCTGTGTTTCATCAACACTCTGATAGTCCACAAATTACAGAGTGCCTCCAGATGTGCATCGGTAAGTACTAATGGTCTTCCAGGGAACGATCAAAGCGTTGACTGTTTGAGACATTACTCCCATAGAGGAAAGTGCGCATGATAAATGTTGTATTCAATCCCGAGGCAATTTCTGTGTTTCATCAACACTTTGAAGGTCCACAGATTACAGAATGCCTCCAGATGTGCATCGGAAGCTACTACTGGTTTCGAGGGAACGATCAAAGCGTAAACTCTTTGAGATATTACTCCCATGGAGGAAAGTGCCCATGGAGACTTTTGTATTCAATCCCGATGTAATTCATGTGTTTCATCAACACTCTGATAGTCCACAGATTACAGATTGTCTCCAGATGTGCATCGGGAACAAATACTGGTCTTCCTGGGAACGATCAAAGCGTAGACTGTTTCAGACATTACTCCCATGGAGGAAAGTGCGTATGGTGACTGTTGTATTCAATCCCGACGCAATTTCTGTGTTTTATCAAAAGTCTGATAGTCCACAGATTACAGAATGCCTCCAGATGTGCATCGGAAACTACTACTGGTCTTCCAGGGAACGATCAAAGCGTAGACTGTTTCAGAAATTACTCCCATGGAGGAAAGTGTGCATGGTGACTGTTGTATTCAATACCGAGGCAATTTCTGTGTTTCATCAACACTTTCAAGGACCACAGATTACAGAATGCCTCCAGATGTGCATCGGAATCTACTACTGGTCTTCCAGGGAACGATCAAAGCGTAGACTGTTTGAGAATTACGCCCATGGAGGAAAGTGCGCATGGTGATTGTTGTATTCAATCCCGAAGCAATTTCTGTGTTTCATCAACACTCTGATAGTCCACAGATTACAGAATGCCTCCAGATGTGCATCGGAAGCTACTACTGGTTTCCAGGGAACGATCAAAGCATAAACTCTTTGAGACATTACTCCCATGGAGGAAAGTGCCCATGGAGACTGTTGTATTCAATCCCGATGTAATTTCTGTGTGTCATCAACACTCTGATAGTCCACAGATTACAGAATGCCTCCAGATGTGAATCGGAAAGCACTACTGGTCTTCCAGGGAACAATCAAAGCGTAGACTGTTTGAGACATTACTCCCATAGAGGAAAGTGCGCATGGTGACTGTTGTATTCAATCCCGATGCAATTTCTGTGTTTCATCAACACTTTGAATGTCCACAGATTACAGATTGCCTCCAGATGTGCGTCGGAAACTACTACTGATCTTCCTGGGAACGATCAAAACGTAGACTGTTTAAGAAATACTCCCATGGAGGAAAGAGCGCATGGTAACTGTTGTATTCATTCCCGGTGCAATTTCTTTGTTTCATCATCACTCTGATAGTCCACAGATTACAGAATGCCTCCAGATGTGCATCGGAAACTAACACTGGTCTTCCAGGGAACGATCATAGCGTAGACTGTTTGAGACATTACTAAGATCGAGGTAAGTGCGGATGGTGACTGTTGCATTCAATCCCGATGCAATTTCTGTGTTTCATCAACAATTTGGAGCTCCACAGATTACAGAATGCCTCCAGATGTGCATCGGAAACTACTATTGGTCTTCCAGGGAACATTCAAAGCGTAGTCTGTTTGAGACATTACTTTTATGGAGGAAAGTGTGCATGGTGACATTTGCATTCAATCGCGATGCATCTTCTGTGTTTCATCAACACTCTGATAGTCCACATTTTACAGAATGCCTCCAGATGTGCATCGGAAACTACTACTGGTCTTCCAGGGAACGATCAAATCGTAGCCTGTTTGAGAAATACTCCCATGGAGGAATGAGCGCATGGTAACTGTTGTATTCAATCCCGATGCTATTTCTGTGTTTCATCAACACTCTGATAATCTACAGATTACAGAATGCCTCCAGATGTCCATCGGTTCTACTACTGGTCTTCCAGCGAATGATCAAAGCGTGGACTGTTAGAGACATTACTTCCATGGAGGAAAGTGCACATGGTGACTGTTGTATTCAATCCCGATGCAATTTCTTTGTTTCATCAACACTCTGATAGTCCACAAATTACAGAATGCCTCCAGATGTGCATCGGAAACTACTTCTGGTCTTCCAGGGAACGATCAAATCGTAGACTGTTTGAGACATTACTCAAATTCAGGAAAGTGCGCATGGTGACTGTTGTATTCAATCCCGATGCAATTTCTGTGTTTCATCAATATTCTGATAGTCCACAGATTACAGAATGCCTCCAGATGTGCATCGGAAACTACCACTGGTCGTCCAGAGAACAATCAAAACGTAGACTGTTAGAGACATTCCTCCCATGGAGGAAAGTGCGCATGGTGACTGTTGTATTCAATCTTAATGCAATTTCTGTGTTTAATCATCACTCTGATAGTCCACAGATTACAGAATGCCTCCAGATGTGCGTCGGAAACTACTGCGGGTCTTCCAGTGAACGATCAAAGCGTAGACTCTTTGAGACGTTACTCCCATGGAGAAAAGTGCGCTTAGTGACTGTTGTATTCAATCCCGATAAAATTTCTGTTTTTCATCAATACTCTGATAGTCCTCAGATTACAGATTGCCTCCAGATGTGCATCGGAAACTAATACTGGTCCTCCAGGGAACTATCAAAGCGTAGACTGTTTGAGACATTACTCCCATGGAGGAAAGTGTGAATGGTGACTGTTGTATTCACTCCCGATGCAATTTCTGTGTGTCATCAAAACTTTGAAGGTCCACAGAGTACAGAATGCCTTCAGATGCGCATCGAAACTACTTCTGGTCTTCCAGGGGACGATCAAAGAATAGACTGTTAAAGACATTACTCCCATGGAGGAAAGTGCGCATGGTGCCTGTTGTGTTCAATCCCGATGCAATTACTGTGATTCATCAACACTCTGATAGTCCACAGATAACAGAATGCCACCAGATGTGCATCGGAAACTACTACTGGTCTTCCAGGGTATGATCAAATCGTAGACTGTTAGAGACATTACTCCCATGGAGGAAAGTGCGCATTGTGACTGTTGTATTCAATCCTGACGCAATTTCTGTGTTTCATCAACACTCTGATAGTCAACAGATTACAGAATGCCTCCAGATGTGCATCGGTAACTACTACTGGTCTTCCAGGGAATAATCAAAACGTATACTGTTTGAGAATTACTAACATGGGGGAAAGTGCGCATGGTGATTGTTGTATTCATTCACAATGCAATTTCTGTGTTTCATCAACACTCTGATAGTCCACAGATTACAGAATGCCTCCAGATGTGCATCGGAAACTACTACTGGTCTTCCAGGGAACGATCAAAGCGTAGTCTGTTTGAGACTTTACTTTTATGGAGGAAAGTGTGCATGGTGACATTTGTATTCAATCGCGATGCAACTTCTGTGTTTCACCAACACTCTGATAGTCCACAGATTACAGAATGATTCCAGATGTGTATCGGAATCTACTACTGGTCTTCCAGGGAACGATAAAAGCGTAGACTGTCTGAGACATTACTCTTATGGAGGAAAGTGCGCATGGTGACCGTTGTATTCAATCCCGATGCATTTTCTGTGATTCATCAACACTCTGATAGTCCACAAATTACGGAATGCCTCCAGATGTGCATCGGAAGCTACTACTGGTCTTCCAGGGAACGATCAAATCGTAAACTCTTTGAGACATTACTCCCATCGAGGAAAGTGCCCATGGAGACTGTTGTATTCAATCCCGATGCATTTTCTGTGTTTCATCAACACTCTGATAGTACTCAGTTTACAGAATGCCTAAAGATGTGCATCGGAAACTACTACTGGTCTTCCTGGGAATGATCACAGCGAAGACTGTTTGAGACATTACTCCCATGGAGGGAAGTGCGCATGGTGACTGTTGTATTCAATCCCATTGCAATATCAGTGTTTCATCAACAACCTGTACGTCCAAAGATTACTGAGTTCCTCTAGATGTGCTTCGGAAACTACTACTGGTCTCTCGGAATCGATCAAAACGTTGACAGTTTGAGACATTACTCCGATGGTGAAAAGCCTGCATGGTGCCTGTTGTATTCAAAACCGATGCAATTTCTGTGTTTCATCAACACTCTGTAGGTCCACAGATTATAGAATGCCTCCAGATGTGCTTCTTAAACTACTACAGGTCTTTTAGGAACAATCAAAGCGTAGACTGTTTGAGACATTACTCCCATGGAGAAAAGTCCGCATCGTGACTCTTGTATTCAATCCCATTGCAATATCAGTGTTTCATCAACAACCTGAACGTCCAAAGATTACTGAGTTCCTCCAGATGTACTTCGGAAACTACTACTGGTCTCCCAGGAATCGATAAAAGCGTAGACACTTTGAGACATTAATCCTATTGAGCAAAGTCGGCATGGTGCCTGTAGTATTCTATCCCGATGCAATTTCTGTGTTTCAACACTCAGAAGGTCCACAGATTATAGAATGCCTCCATCAGTGCTTTGGAAAAAACTACTGGTCTCCCAGGAATCGATCAAATCGTAGACATTATTCACGTGGAGAAATATCCGCATGGTGCCTGTTGTACTCAATCCCGATGCAATTTCTGTGTTTCATCGACCCTCTGAAGGTCCACAGATTACAGAACGCCTCCAGATGTGCTTCGGAACCTACTACTGGTCTCCCAGGAATCTATCAAATCGTACTCATTTGAGGACATTACTCCCATGGAGAAATGCTCGCATAGTGCCTGTTGTATTCAATCCCGATGCAAATTCTGTGATTCATCAACACTCTGAAGGTCCACAGATTATAGAATGCCTCCAGATGTGCTTCGCATACTCCTACTGGTCTCCCAGGAATCGATCAAAGCGTAGACAGTTTTTAACATTATTCCCGTGCAGAAAAGTTCGCATGGTGCCTGTTGTATTCAATACCGATGCACCTCGCGTGTTTCATCAACATTCTGAAGGTCCACAGATTATAGAAGGCCTACAGATGTGCTTCGGAAACTACTAGTGGTCACCCAGGAATCGAATAAAGCGTAGACAGTGTGAGACATTACTCCCATTGAGCAAAGTCTGCATGGTGGCTGTTGTATTCAATCCCGATGCAATTTCTGTGTTTCATCAACATTCTGAAGGTCCACAGATTACAGGATGCCTCAAGATGCGCTTCGGAAACTACTACTGGTTTCCCAGGGTACAATCAAAGCGTAGACAGTTTGAGACATTACTCGCATTGAGAAAAATCCGTATGGTCACTGTTGTATTCAATCCCGATGCCATTTCTGTGTTTCATCATCACCCTGAAGGTCCACAGATTATAGAATGCCTCTAGATGTGCTTCAGAAACTTCTACTGGTCTCCCAGGAAGCGATCAAAGCGTAGACAGTTTGAGACATAATTATTGTGGAGAAAAGTCCGCATGGTGCCTGTTGTATTCAATCCTGATGGACTTTCTGTGTTTCATCAGCACTCTGAAAGTCCACAGATTACAGGATGCCTCCAGATGTCCTTCGGAAACTACTACTGGTCCACCACGAATCGATCAAAGCGTAGACAGTTTGAGACATTACTCCCATGGAGAAAAGTCAGCATGGTGCCTTTTGTAAACAATGCCGATGCAATTTATGTGTTTCATCAATACAATGAACATACACAGATTACAGGAAGCCTACCAAATGACGATCTAAGCGTAGACAGCTTGTAAAATTACTATCATAGAGAAAAGTGGACAAGGTGCCTGTTCAATTCAATCCCGATGCAATTTTTGTGTTTCATCAACATTCCGAAAGTCGACAGATTACAGGATGTCTCCAGATGTGCTTCGGAAACTACTATGGTCTCCCAGGGAACAATCAAACCGTAGGTAGTTTGAGACATTACTCCCATGGAAAAAAGTCCGCATGGTGACTGTTGTATTCAAACACGATGCAATTTCTGTGTTTCATCATTACTCTGAACGTCCACAGATTACAGAATGCCTCCATATGTGCTTCGGAAAGTACTACTGGTCCCCCTGGAATCGATCAAGGCGTAGACAGTTTGAGACATAACTCCCATGGAGAAAAATCCGAATGGTGCCTGTTGTATTCAATCCCGATGCAATTTCTGTGTTTCATCAACACTCTGGACGTACATAGATTACAGGAAGCCTCCAGATGTGCTTCGGAAACTACTACTGGTCTCCCACGGAACGATCAAAGCAAAGACGGTTTGAGACATTACTCCCATGGAGAAAAGTCCGCATGGTGCCTGTTGTATTCAATCCCGATGCAATTTCTGTGTTTCATCAACACTCTGAAGGTCCACAGATTACAGAATGCCTTCAGATGTGCGTCGAAAACTGCTACTGGTCTCCCAGGATTCGATCAAAGCGTAAACTGTTTGAGACATTACTCCCAAGGTGAAAAGTCTGCAAGTTTCCCATTGTTTTCAGTTCCGATTCAATCTCTGTGTTTCATCAATATTCTAAACGTCCACAGATTACAGGAAACCTCCAGATGTGCTTCGGAAACTACTACTGGTATCCCAGGTATCGATCAAAGCGTGGACACTTTGTGACTTTATTCCCATGGCAAAAAGTCCGCATCATGACTGTTGCATTCAATCCCGATGCAATTTCTGTGTTTCATCATCACTCTGAACGTCCACAGATTACAGAATGCCTCCATATGTGCTTCGGAAAGTACTACTGGTCTCCCAGGAATCGATCAAAGCGTAGACAGTTTGAGACATTATTCCCATGGAGAAATGTCCGAATAGTGCCTGTTGTATTCAATCCCGATGAATTATCTTTGTTTCATCAACATACAGAACGTCCATATATTACATAATGCCCCAGATATGCTTTGGAAACTACTACTGGTCTTCCAGGATTCGATTAAAGCATGGAGAGTTTGTGACTTTACTCCTATGACAAAAGTCTTCATGGTGTCTGTTGTATTCAATCCCGATGTAATCTCTGTGTTTCACAAACACTCTGAACGTGCACAGATTACAGGAAGCTTCGAGATGTGCTGCGAAAACTACTACTGGTCTTCGAGGAATCGATCAAAGCGTAGACAGTTTGAGACATTACTCCCATTTAGAAATATCCGCATAGTGCTTGTATTCATTCCCGATGCAATTTCCGTGTTTCATCAACACTCTGAATGACCACAGACTACAGGATGCCTCCAGATGTGCTTGGGAAGGTACTACTGGTCTCCCAGGAATCGAACAAAGCGTAGACAATTTGAGACATTACTCCCATGGAGAAAAGTCCGCATGGTGCCTGTTATATTCAATCCAGATTCAATTTCTGTGTTTCATCAACACTCTGAAAGTCCACAGATTACAGGAAGCCTTCAGATGTGTTTCGGAAGCTACTACTGGTTTCCCAGGGAACGATAAAAGTGTAGACAGTTTGAGACATTTTTCCCATGGAGAAAAGTCCGCATTGTGCCTGTTGTATTCAATCCCGATGCAATTTCTGTGATTAATTATCACTCTGAACGTCCATAGATTTTATGAAGCCTCCAGAAGTGCTTCGGAAACTACTGCTGGTCTCCCAGGAATCTATCAAAGCGTAGACAGTTTCGGACATTACTCCCATGCAGAAATTTCCGCATGGTGCCTGTTGTATTCAATCCCGATGCAATTTCTGAGTTTCATCAACATTCTGGACGTCCACAGATTACAGGAAGTCTTCAGCTGTGCTTTGGAAACTACTACTGGTGTCCCAGGGAACGATCAAAGCATAGACAGAATGAGATTTTCACTCTGCAGCGGATTGTGCGCTGATATGAATTCTCCTGGCAGGTTACAACTGTGTGCCCGACAGAGACTCGTACTAGGGACATTTGGCTTTTGCGGGCAAGTGCTCTACCATCTGAGGTACCGAAACACGACTCTCGCCCGGTACTCACAGCTTTACTTCTGCCAGAATCTCGTTTCCTACCTTCCAAACTTTACAGAAGCTCTAATTCCTTAAACATCCCCCACGCTGTGACTAAGCCATGTCTCGGCTATATCCTTCCTTTCAGGGGTGCTAGATTTGCAAGTTTCTCTTTAGAGCTTCTGTAAAGTTTGGAAGGTAGGAGACGAGATACTGGCAGAAATAGAGCAATGAGTACCGATCGTGAGTTGTGCTTCGGTGGCTCAGGTGGTAGAGCACTTTCCCGCGAAAGGCAAAGGTCCCGAGATCAAGTTTCGGTCAGGCAAACAGTTTTAATCTGCCAGGAAGTTTCCAAGTGTAGACAGTTTGAGACTTCATTCCCGTGGAGGATAGTCCGCATGGTGACTGTTGTATTCAATCCCGATGCAATTTTTGGGTTTCATCAACACTCTGAAAGTCGACAGATTACAGGATGCCTCCAGATTTGCTTCAGAAACTACTACTGGTCTCAAAGGGAACAATCAAAGCGTAGACAGTTTGAGACATAACTCCCATGGAGAAAAGTCCGCATGGTGCCTGTTGTATTCAATCCCGATGCAATTTCGGTGTATTATCAACACTCTGAACGTCCACAGACTACAGGAAGCCTCCCGATGTGCTTTGGAAACTTCAACTGGTCTCCCAAATGACGATCTAAGCGCAGACAGTTTGTGACATTACTCCGATAGGGAAAAGTTCGCATGGTGCCTATTCTATTCAATTCCGATGCAAGTTTTGTGTTTCATCAACACTCTGAACGTCGACAGATTACAGGATGCATCCAGATTTGCTTCAGAAACTACTACTGGTCTCAAAGGGAACAATCAAAGCGTGTACAGTTTGAGACATTACTGCCATGGAGAAAAGTCCCCATTGTGCTTGTTGTATTCAATCGCGATGCAATTTCTGTGTTTCATCAACACTCTTTAGGTCCACAGATTACAGCATGCCTCCAGATGTGCTTCGAAAACTACTACTGGTCTCCCACGAATCGATCAAACCGTAGACTGTTTGAGACATTACTCCCATGGAGAAAAGTCCGCATTTGGCCCTTTGTTTTCAATCCCGATTCAATTTCTGTGTTTCATCAATATTCTAAACGTCCATAGATTACAGGAAGCCTCCAGATGTGCTTTGGAAACTACTACTGGTCTCCCAGGTATCGATCAAAGCGTAGACAGTTTGAGACATTACTCCCATGGAGAAAAGACTGCATGGTGCCTGTTGTATTCAATCCCGATGCAATTTCTCTCTTTCATCAATACTGTGAAAGTCCACATATCACAGGAAGCCTCCAGATGTGCTTCGGAAACTACTACTGGTCTCCCCGTGGACGATCGAAGCGTAGACAGTTTGAGACATTACTACCATGGAGAAAAGTCCGCATTTGGCGTGTTGTATTCAATCCCGATGCAATCTCTGTGTTTCATAAACACTCTGAATGGCCACAGATTACAGAATGCCTCCACATGTGCTTCGGAAAATAGTAATGGTCTCCCAGGAATCGACCAAAGTGTAGACAGTTTGAGACATAACTCCCATTGAGAGAAGACTGCATAGTGCCTGTTGTATTCAATCCCGATGCAATATCTGTGTTTCATCAACACACTGAATGTCCATATATTACAGAATGCCTCCAGATATGCTTCGGAAACTACTGTAAGTAGGCTGTTTACGTTTTCTTATTGGTGACGCCACGTAGAGCTCTGTATGAAAAATCACTTGCTGCTGTGCGCAGTCTGTTGCTAGTTTGCATTGTTGTCTGCCATTCTAGTGTTGGGCAGCGGCAGCTGGATGCTAACAGCGCGTAGCGTTGCGCAGTTGGAGGTGAGCCGCCAGCAGTGGTGGACGTGGGGAGAGAGATGGCAGAGTTTTGAAATTTGTAAGAATTGGTGTCATGAACTGCTATATATATATTATGACTAGTGAGGTAAATACATTGTTTGTTCTCATTTAAGATCTTTTATTTGCTAACTATGCCTATCAGTAGTTAGTGCATTCAGTAGTTTGAAACTTTTATTTAGCTGGCAGTAGTGGCGCTCGCTGTATTGCAGTAGCTTGAGTAACGAAGATTTTTGTGAGGTAAGTGATTTGTGAAACGTATAGGTTAATGCTAGTCAGGGCCATCCTTTCGTAGGGATTTTTGGAAGTCAGATTGCGTTGCGCTAAATATATTGTGTGTCAGCTTATGCACAGTCGTGTATAATTGTTCATAGAGGACGTTTGACATAGACCAGTCTTGTATAATTTTTCTAAGGGGACGTTTCATATGGCGACTACACGATTATATCACGACGCTACTAATGAGTGACAATTTACAATGTTGCTTTTGCGGTGTATTTGATTTATATCTGCAGTTTCTCTGAATAATTCTGGAAAGTAAAACATGTTTTACTAGTAACTTTTGTGGTATAGCGACAATGAGACAGCCTTTTCTCTAGCACAAAAATACGTACAGTACAGTACTTACTTCATCACGGCAATAAGCGTAATAACTAAGATATCTATACGCAAAGCATTTCAATTTCGTTTATCATGAGGTAAGTACATTGACTTCTGCAGAACTTAGCTTTTGGAGGACAATAACTACGACACTTCCACAGAGTTTGTCTTACAGCAAGACGCACATTTAGCGCTACAGGACACGCATTAAACTATTTATTTTTCAACATATTTGAAATACAAAGAAAGTTTTCCGTGATACATTTCATTCCATTGCTGTAATCTGTAACACCTGAGGATACAATTACATTAATCCTCAGGGGGGTACACGCCTACTTTGTGTATCATGTGTTTGGCAAGCACAAGGAGCCCTAGCTAATATGGTATTTGCTTATACAACTCTACACATTGGTACCATATTTCTCTAACACAGAATTACACAGCTATGTGATCACTTAACTGAGAGAGACATACATTTTTTTTTTACTACGTCAGTGACAGATGTTTACGCAATTACACAGCTGGATAACTTCACACTTATGAAATTGTATTTTGTCTGTACTTTGTGAACTGTTCATATTGTTTCAGAGGCATTGTGATACTATGAGAGCTTTGAATGATGTATTTGGTATGGGGTCATGATTTTTAAAGTACGTTTGAAGTAGATGATACTTTTGACATGAGCACAGAATTTTTTTTTAGGTTTTGACATAGGAAGCCACGACGATTTTGAGATTTGGCTGAGGTTTTATGATGTTATGATGACGATGTGTGTTACGCTGTTGTGGTATGTTTATGATCAACAGGCTGATGATATGTGAGGAATTTGATTATACTATGTATTTCTTATGATTAAATATTGAAGAAGTGTCGACAAATATGTATATGTGTAATAAAGCAAGGAATAATGAGTAGTGGTTAGGGACTCTGGTTTGTGAAATAGGTTGTTGGAAACCAAGAATCGTACTTTAAGAGTTATGAAATGTATGTAAATGTGTGAATGTATTACAATGCCGACGAAAATTTTTTGGACACTCTTATATTTATAGGATTTTATTTTCTACACATTTATAACGCAAATTCTCAACCTGTGAAAATATTTTTATAAGAGACTGTCACTGTAGCGGAAACTGCTGTCGTAAATTTTTTAGTAAGAAAGGTAAGTGACCACCTGCACGTAATGCGTCGTGGGCACCCAGCTGCGCGACAGGCGCCTGGAAAAAAAGCCTTTAGTGTGTGCCTGTCAGAGGCACAGGTGGAAAAAAGAGGTCATTAACCTCGCTATTGACATTCCTTTGTAGAAAGCATCGTAAATATGACACTCTCAAACTTGAAAACATGATTACACTGTAGAGTTCTTAATTTATGATATTTACTGAAATGAAATGATGAGAAACGTTTCATGTCTATTGTCTTGCTAGCTGTAAGATTGTTTACTGCATTATGAAATGCCTTATGGCTAGCTAATGACGTTTCACGCCTTGCTTTGCCTATTTTGTTTAATATCTAGTTTCTTGTTGCAATGCATCATTGTTTAAATTAAAATTTAATACATGTACTAATATAACTACTTTCTGTTTACAGACCCAGTAAAGAATCATTTTATGATGTACTTCCTTAGAAAAGAGAGCACAAATAGACATTTCCCTTCCCAGGACTTACAAATATAATTTTTTTTACGGTTTGGTAACTTATCTGCTAGCGTATGTTCTAGTGATGCATCACTCTAGTGTTAAGATGTGACATAGGTATTTCACATTCTTACATATTTTTTCTGTTTCAGCTTTGTCATGTTTAGAAATAAATTATTACATTTATTGCTGCTCGCTATGCTTACTTGCATTTTTTTTCATTTCTGTTTGTGTTAATTGTTTTGTGCTGCTGCATTGCCTCGTCCCTTAGTTTAGCATCAGAGCTCAGTAGATTTTAAGTTAGCTTAGGAGGGGGTAGACTATATAAGAAAATAACTATGATGAATTGGAAGAAATGCATTGAGAAGCTATAAGAAAATGGTTTGGCCAAAAAAGTAGTGTATAGTGAAGAAAAACTATTTTTGAAAGAGGATGTGAGCATAATACAGAAAGCAGGCTTCGATATGACTTTTTGGAAATAATGAAGAATGAAGGGAGGTCTCCGAGAAGTAAAGAAAGTTTTGTTTGCAAAATACTGCAGTAAAACAAACCCTATCCTTTCCTTGTGTTATCCCACTATGTGTTTGTATACCCTTGTGTATTTATGTTCGTCCTGTCTTTATATGTTTATCTGATAAGACTTATGTTGCAGAATTTTTCTAATATTCAGCTACATGAACTAAGATGAGGAATACTGTTATCCTCAAATATAATTTGCATTAATAACATGTTATTTACTTTGTAAAGATGTTTACACATTATTTATTCTGTTTTGTTCTAATGCTCATGTGTGAAGTTGATGTTTCAAAAGTTATTCTGATCTTTCATGTATGTACTTATGTCGTAATTTTTGTAACACTGATGTATTTGCTATTTCGATTCTTTTGTAAAGCCTGTACTACTACAAATGTTATCTGTATTGTTATGTTCTTTAAAGATGTATTTTGTACCTTTGTTATTGTATTCTTATGTTATAAAATTGTAATTGACACCAGTTCATCAAACTAAGTAACTTGTAAATTACATTTCACTGCACACATTTCTGTTGGTCATAGTATATGGACAATATGTGAGAAGTAGGGACTGATAGTGTTTGCACGTGTGTTAATAACTCAGTAAGGGACTGGATAACAGCATTGCTGGTTCTAAGGACATTTCAAAAACAATTTTTCTGAGTGCACAAATGGTTGATATGGACTTGCTGTATTCTCTGCAAGACTCTTCGATGGTGATTGTGCACCTGGCAGTCGCAACAGATGGCTGCTGGCCATCTCTACAAGGACTACAGTGGGTCTGCATCTTTGATGGCCCATCAATACCATTATTTCTACAAGGACTGCAGTGGGTCTGCATCTCTGGTGGCCCACCAATACCCTAATCTCTACCAGGACTACAATGGGTCTGCTCTGTGATGACCTAAGTACCAATAGTCTTCAACTTCGACTGACTCTGCTATGGGTTTGCTCTGTTGTGGCCCATTACCTGTCTGCATGTCAGGAGTCAGCACTGTCTTTCCGTTGGAAGGACAACACTACTTCTTCAAGACTGCATGGAAATCCACTACTTCCGTGTGCATTTTCTTTTACTACTCAGACTTTGAGAAAAACACTGCAATTTTACTTTGATGAATGATCAGGACTGTTTTTATGAACTGTGAGAAAATTTTAGCTTTTGACCAACATTGTATCGATAAGTGTGTGCATTTCATTTCTTTGTCATCGTAATTATGAAAAAATTTTTCAAATCTGTATTGGCCACTGCACAAAACAATTTGTAAATTTTTTGTGGGGAGCATGGGGGCTATGTAAGTAAGCTGTTTACGTTTTCTTATTGGTAACGCCACGTAGAGCTCTGTATGAAAAATCACTGGCTGCTGTGCGCAGTCTGTGGCTAGTTTGCATTGTTGTCTGCCATTGTAGCGTTGGGCAGCGGCAGCTGGATGCTAACAGCGCGTAGCGTTGCGCAGTTGGAGGTGAGCCGCCAGCAGTGGTGGACGTGGGGAGAGAGATGGCAGAGTTTTGAAATTTGTAAGAATTGGTGTCATGAACTGCTATATATATATTATGACTAGTGAGGTAAATCCATTGTTTGTTCTCATTTAAAATCTTTCATTTGCTAACTATGTCTATCAGTAGTTAGTGCCTTCAGTAGTTTGAATCTTTTATTTAGCTGGCAGTAGTGACGCTCGCTGTATTGCAGTAGCTTGAGTAACGAAGATTTTTGTGAGATAAGTGATTTGTGAAACGTATAGGTTAATGCTAGTCAGGGCCATTCTTTAGGGATTTTTGGAAGTCAGATTGCGTTGCGCTAAAAATATTGTGTGTCAGCTTAAGCACAGTCGTGTATAATTGTTCAAAGAGGACGTTTCACATAGACCAGTCTTGTACAATTTTTCTAAGGGGACGTTTCACTACTACTGGTCTCCCAGGAATCGATTAAAGTGTAGAGAGTTTGTGACTTTACTCCCTATGACAAAAGTCTTCATTGTGTCTGTTGTATTCAATCCCGATGCAATCTCTGTGTTTCATCAACACTCTGAACGTGCACAGATTACAGGAAGCTTCAAGAGTTGGTGCGGAAACTACTACTGGTCTTCCAGGAATCGATCAAAGCGTAGACAGTTTGAGACGTTACTCCCATTTAGAAATATCCGCATAGTGCTTGTATTCAATCCCGAGGCAACTTCAGTGTTTCATTAACACTCTGAACGTCCATAGATTACATAAAGCCTCCAGATGGGCTTCGGAAACTACTACTGGTCTCCCAGTGAACAATAAAAGCGTAGACAGTTTGAGACATTACTGCCATGGAGAAAAGACTGCATGGTTCCAGATGTATTCAATCCCGATGCAATGTCTGTGTTTCATCAACACTCTGAACGTCTACTGATTACAGAAAGCCTTCAGATGTGCTCCAGAAGCTACTACTGGTCTTCCAGGGAACGATCAATGAGTAGACAGTTTGAGACATTACTACCACGGAGAAAAGTCAGCATGGTGCCTGTTGTATTGAATCCCGATGAAATTCCTGTGATTAATTAACACTCTGAACGTCCATAGATTACATGAAGCCTCCGAGTGTGCTTCGGAAACAACTGCTGGTCTCCCAGAAATCTATCAAAGCGTAGACAGTTTGGGACATTACTCCCATGCTGAAATTTCCGCATGGTGCCTGTTGTATTCAATCCCGATGCAATTTCTGTGTTTTATCAACATTCTGAACATCCAGAGATTACATGAAGCCACCAGAACTCCTACGGAAAGTAATACTGGTCTCCCATGGAACGATCAAAGCGTAGTCAGTTTGAGACATTACTCCCATGGAGAAAAGACTGCATGGTGCTTGTTGCATTCAATCCCGATGCAATTTCTGTGCTTCGTCAACACTCTGAACGTCCACAAATTACAGGAAGCTTTTAGATGTGCTTAGGAAACTACTACTGCTCTCCCAGGGAACGATCAATGCGTAGACAGAATGAAATTTACACTCTGCAGCGGAGTGTGCGCTGATATTAATCTTCCTGGCAGATTACAACTGTGTGCAAGAACGAGACACGAAGTAGGGACATTTGCCTTTTGCGGGCAACTGCTCTACCATCTGAGCTACCGAAGCACGACTCTCGCCCGGTACTCACAACTTTACTTCTGCCAGTATCTCGTCTCCTACCTTCCAAACTTTACAGAAGCTCTAATTCTTTAAACATCCCCCAGGCTGTGGCTAAGCCATGTCTCAGCTATATCCTTTCCTTCAGGGGTGCTAGATCTGCAAGTTTCGCATTAGAGCTTCTGTAAAGTTTGGAAGGTAGGAGACGAGATACTGGCAGAAGTAAAGCAATGAGTACCGGGCGTGAGTCGTACATCGGTAGCTCAGATGGTAGAGCACATGCCCGCGAAAGGCAAAAGTCCCGAGTTCGAGTTTCGGTCGGGCACACAGTTTTAATCTGCCAGGAAATTTCAAAGCGTAGACAGTTTGAGACTTAATTCCCGTGGAGGATAGTCCGCATGGTGACTGTTGTATTCAATCCCTGTTGTATTCAATCCCGATGCTATTTCTGTGTTTCATCTACACTCTGAACGTCCACAGATTACAGAATGCCTCCATATGTGCTTCTGAAACTACTACTGGTCTCCCAGGAATCGATCAAAGCTTAGACAGTTTGAGACATTACTCACATGGAGAAATGTCCGCGTAGTGACTGTTGTATTCAATGCCGATGCAATTTCTGTGTTTCATCACAATTCTGAACGCCCACAGATTACAGGAAGCCTTCAGATGTGCTTTGGAAACTACTACTGGTCTCCCAGGGAACGATCAAAGCGTAGACAGAATGAGATTTTCACTCTGCAGCGGATTGTGCGCTGATATGAATTTTCTTGGCGGATTACAATTGTGTGCCCGACCGAGAGTCGAACTAGGGAAATTTGCCTTTTGCGGGCAAGTGCTCTACCATCTGAGCTACCGAAGCACGACTCTCGCCCGGTACTCACAGCTTTACTTCTGCCAGTATCTCGTCTCCTACCTTCCAAACCTTACAGAAGCTCTAATTCTGGAAACTTCCCCCCAGGCTGTGGCTAAGCCATGTCTGCGCTATATCCTTTCTTTCAGGGGTGCTAGATCTGCAAGTTGCGCATTAGAGCTTCTGTAAAGTTTGGAAGGTAGGAGGCGAGATAGTGGCAGAAGTTAAGATGTGAGTACTGTGCGGGAGTCGCGCTTCGGTAGCTCATATGGTAGAGCACTCGCCCGCGAAAGGCAAATGTTCCGAGTTCGAGTTTCGATCGAACACAAAGTTTTAATCTGCCAAGAAGTTTCAAAGCTTAGACAGTTTGAGACCTTATTCCGTGGAGAAAAGTCATCTAGGTGCCTGTTGTTTTCAATCCCGATGCAATTTCTGTGTTTCATCTACACTCTGAACGTCCACAGATTACAGAATGCCTCCATATGTGCTTCGGAAACTACTACTGGTCTCCCAGGAATCGATCAAAGCTTAGACAGTTGGAGAAATTACTCCCATGGAGAAATGTCCGCATAGTGGCTGTTGTATTCAATGACGGTGCAATTTCTGTGTTTCATCAACACTCTGAAGGTCCACAGATTACAGGATGCCTCCAGATGTGCTTCGGAACCTACTACTGATCTCCCAGGAATCGATCAAATCGTAGACAGTTTGAGACATTACTCCCATGGATAAAAGTCCGCATGGTGCCTGTTCTATTCAATCCCGTTGCCATTTTTGAGTTTCATCAACACTCTGAACATCGACAGATTACAGGATGCTTCCAGATGTGCTTCGGAAAGTACTACTGGTCTCCCAGGGAACGATCAAAGCGCAGACAGAAAGAAATTTTGACTCTGCAGCAGAGTTTGCGCTGATATTACTCTTCCTTGCAGATTACAACTGTGTGCCCGACCGAGACTCGAACTAGGGACATTTGCCTTTTGCGGGCAAGTGCTCTACCATCTGAGCTACCGAAGCACGACTCTCGCCCGGTAGTCCCAGCTTTACTTCTGCCAGTACCTCGTCTCTTACCTCCCAAACTTTACAGAAACTCTAATACTTTAAACATCCCCCAGGCTGTGGCTAAGCCATGTCTCAGCTATATCCTGTCTTTTAGGGGTGCTAGATCTGCAAGTTTCGCATTAGAGCTTCTGTAAAGTTTGGAAGGTAGGAGGCGAGATACTGGCAGAAGTAAATCAATGAGTACCGGGCGTGAGTCGTGCATCGGTTGCTCAGATGGTAGCGCACTTGCCCGCGAACGGCAAAGGTCACGAGTTCGAGTTTCGGTCGGGCACACAGTTTTAATCTGCCAGGAAGTTTCAAAGTGTAGACAGTTTGAGACTTTATTCCCGTGGAGGATAGTCCGCATGGTGACTGTTATATTCAATCCCGATGCAATTTCTGTGTTTCATCTACACTCTGAACGTCCATAGATTACAGAATGCCTCCATATGTGCTTCGGAAACTACTACTGGTCTCCCAGGAATCAATCAAAGCTTAGACAGTTTGAGACATTACTCCAATGGAGAAATGTCCGCATAGTGACTGTTGTATTCAATCCCGATGCAATTTCAGTGTTTCATCAACACTCTGAAGGTCCACAGATTAGAGGATGTCTCCAGATGTTCTTCGGAACCTACTACCGATCTCCAAGGAATCGATCATATCGTAGACAGTTTGAGACATTACTCCCATTGAGAAAAGTCCGCATGGTGCCTGTTGTATTCAATCCCGATTCAATGTCTGTGATTCATCAACACTCTGATCCTCCACAGATTACATGAAGCCTCCAGTTGTTCTTCGGAAACTACTACTGGTCTAACAGGAATCGACCAAAGTGTAGAAAGTTTGAGACATAACTCCCACTGAGAAAAGTCCGCATGGTGCCTGTTGTATTCAATCCCGATGCAATATCTATGTTTCATCAGCACACTGAACGTCCATATATTACAGAATGATTCCAGATATGCTTCGGAAACTAATACTGGTCTCCCAGGAATCGATTAAAGCGTAGAGAGTTTGAGACATTACTCCATCTGACAAGAGTCTTCATGGTGTCTGTTGTATTCAATCCCGATGCAATTTCTTTGTTTCATCAACACTCTGAACGTCCACAGATTACAGAAAGCTTCGAAATGTGCTGCGGAAACAACTGCTGGTCTCCCAGGAATTGATCAAAGCGTAGACAGTTTGAAACATTACTCCTATTTCGAAATATCCGCATAGTGCTTGTATTCAATCCCGATGCAATTTCTGTGTTTCATCAACACTCTGAAGGGCCACAGATTACAGGATGCCTCCAGATGTGCTTGGGAGCGTACTACTGGTCTCGCAGGAATCGAACAAAGCACAGGCAATTTGAGACATTACTCCCACGGATAAAGGTCCCCATGGTGCCTGTTGTATTCAATCCCGATTCAATTTCTGTGTTTCATCAACACTCTGAACGTACACAGATTACAAGAAGCTTTCAGATGTGCTTTGGAAACTACTACTGGTCTCCGAGGGAACGATCAAAGTGTAAACAGTTAGACACATTATTCCCATGGAGAAAAGTCCGCATGGTGCCTGTTGTATTCAATCCCCATTCAATTTCTGTGCTTCATCAATGCTCTGATCGTCCACAGATTACATGAAGCCTCCAGTTGTGCTTCGGAAACTACTACTGGTATCCCAGGCGTCGATCAAATCGTAGACAGTTTGAGACATTACTCCCATGGAGAAAAGTCCGCATGGTAACTGTTGTAATCAATGCCGTTGCAATTTCTGTGTTTCATCAACACTCTGAATGTCCACAGATTACAGAATGCCTCCAGGTGTGCTTCGTAACCTACTAATGGTCTCCCAGGAATCGACCAAAGTGTAGAAAGTTTGAGACATAACTCCCACTGAGAAAAGTCAGCGTAGTGCCTGTTGTTTTCAATACCGATGCAATTTCTGTGTTTATCAACACACTGAACGTTCATAGAATACAGAATGCCTCCAGATGTTCTTCGGAAACTACTACTGGTCTCCCAGGGAACAATCAAAGCGTAGGCAGTTTGAGACATTACTCCCATGGAGTAAAGTCCGCATGGGGACTGTTGTATTCAATCCCGTTGCAATATCTGTGTTTCATCAACACTCTAAACGTCGACAGATTACAGAATGCCCCAAGATGTGCTTCGGAAACTACTACTGGTCTCCCAGGAATCGCTCAAAGCGTAGACAGTTGAGACATTACTCCCATTGAGCAAGGACCGCATGGTGCTGTTGTATTCATTCCCAATGCAATTTCTGTGTTTTATCAACACTCTGAAGGTCCACAGATTACAGATTGCCTCCAGATGTGCTTCGGAAACTAGTACTGGTCTCCCAGTAAACGATCAAAGCGTAGACAGTTTGAAACATTACTCCAATGGAGAAAAGTCTGCATTTGGCGTGTTGTATTTAATCCCGATGCAATTTCAGTTGTTCATGAACACCCTGAATGTCCACAGATTACAGAATGATTCCAGTTGTGCTTCGGAACCTACTAGTGGTCTCCCAGGAATCGACCAAAGTGTAGACAGTTTGAGACATAACTCCCAATGGTAAAAGTCCACATGGTGCCTGTTGTATTCAATCAAGATGCAATTTCTGTGTTTCATCAACACTCTAAATGTCCACAGATTACAGAATGCCTCCAGATGTGCTTCGGAAACTACTACTGGTCTCCCAGGAATCTATCAAAGCGTAGACAGTTTGAGACATTACTCCTATGTAAAGAAGTCCTCATGATGCCTGTTGTATTCAATCCCGATGCAATTTTTGTGTTTCATCAACACTCTGAATGTCCATAGATTACATGAAGCCTCCAGATATGCTTCGGAAACTACTACTGGTCTCCCAGGAATCGATCAAAGCGTAGACAGTTTGAGACATTACTCCCATGGAGAAAATTCCGCATGGTGCCTGTTCTATTCAATCCAGTTGCCATTTTTGAGTTTCATCAATACTCTGAACGTCGACAGATTACAAGATGCTTCCAGATGTGCTTCGGAAAGTACTACTGGTCTCCCAGGGAACGATCAAAGAGTAGACAGAATGAAATGTTCACTCTGCAGCAGAGTTTGCGCTGATATTAATCTTCCTGGCAGATTACAACTGTGTGCCCGACCGAGACTCGAACTAGGGACATTTTCCTTTTGCGAGCAACTGCTCTACCATCTGAGCTACCGAAGCACGACTCTCGCCCGGTAGTCACAGCTTTACTTCTGCCAGTACCTCGTCTCCTACTTTCCAAACTTTACAGAAACTCTAATTCATTAAACATCCCCCAGGCTGTGGCTAAGCCATGTCTCAGCTATATCCTGTCTTTTAGGGGTGCTAGATCTGCAAGTTTCGCATTAGAGCTTCTGTAAAGTTTGGAAGGTAGGAGGCGAGATACTGGCAGAAGTAAAGCAATGAGTACCGGGCGTGAGTCGTGCATCGGTAGCTCAGATAGTAGAGCACTTGCCCGCGAACGGCAAAGGTCACGAGTTCGAGTTTCGGTCGGGCACACAGTTTTAATCTGCCAGGAATTTCAAAGTGTAGACAGTTTGAGACTTTATTCATGAGGAGGATAGCCCGCATGGTGACTGTTGTATTCAATCCCGATGCAATTTCTGTGTTTCATTACCACTCTGAAGGTCCACAGATTACAGGATGTCTCCAGAAGTTCTTCGGAACCTACTACCGATCTCCAAGGAATCGATCGTATTGTAGACAGTTTAAGACATTACTCCCATGCAGAAAAGTCCGCATGGTGCCTGTTGTATTCAATCCCCATTCAATTTCTGTGCTTCATCAACGCTCTGATCGTCCACAGATTACATGAAGCCTCCAGATGTGCTTCGGAAACTACTACTGGTATCTCAGGCGTCGATCAAATCGTAGACAGTTTGAGACATTACTCCCATGGAGAAAAGTCCGCATGGTGACTGTTGTAATCAATGCCGATGCAATTTCTGTGTTTCGTCAACACTCTGAATGTCCACAGATTACAGAATGCCTCCAGGTGTGCTTCGTAACCTACTAATGGTCTCCCAGGAATCGACCAAAGTGTAGAAAGTTTGAGACATAACTCCCACTGAGAAAAGTCAGCATAGTGCCTGTTGTATTCAATACCGATGCAATTTCTGTGTTTATCAACACACTGAACGTTCATAGAATACAGAATGCCTCCAGATGTTTTTCGGAAACTACTACTGGTCTCCCAGGGAACAATCAAAGCGTAGGCAGTTTGAGACATTACTCCCATTGAGCAAAGAACGCATGGTGCTGTTGTATTCATTCCCAATGCAATTTCTGTGTTTCATCAACACTCTGAAGGTCCACAGATTACAATTTGCCTCCAGATGTGCTTCGGAAACTACTACTGGTCTCCCAGGAATCTATCAAAGCTTAGACAGTTTGAGACATTACTCCCATGGAGAAATGTCCGCATAGTGGCTGTTGTATTCAATGCCAGTGCAATTTCTGTGTTTCATCAACACTCTGAAGGTCCACAGATTACAGGATGCCTCCAGATGTGCTTCGGAAACTTCTACTGATCTCCCAGGAATCGATCAAATCGTAGAGAGTTTGAGACATTACTCCCATGGAGAAAAGTCCGCATGGTGCCTGTTGTATTCAATCCCGATTCAATTTCTGTGCTTCATGAACGCTCTGATCGTCCACAGGTTACATGAAGCCTCCAGGTTGCTTCGGAAACAACTACTGGTATCTCAGGATTCTATCAAATCGTAGACAGTTTGAGACATTAATCCCCAAGACAAAAGTCTTCTTGGTGACTGTTGTATTCAATCCCGATTAAATTTCTGTGTTTCATCAACACTCAGAACGTCTACAAATTACAATAAGCTTCCAGATATGCTGCGGAAACTACTACTGGTCTCCCAGGAATCGATCAAAGCGTAGACAGTTTGAGACATTACTCCTATGTACAGAAGTCCTCATGATGCCTATTGTATTCAATCCCGATGCAATTTTTGTGTTTCATCAACACTCTGAATGTCCATAGATTACATGAAGCCTCCAGATATGCTTCGGAAACTACTACTGGTCTCCCAGGAATCGATCAAAGCGTAGATAGTTTGAGACATTACTCCCATGGAGAAAATTCCGCATGGTACCTGTTCTATTCAATCCCGTTGCAATTTTTGAGTTTCATCAACACTCTGAACGTCGACAGATTACAGGATGCTTCCAGATGTGCTTCGGAAAGTCCTACATGTCTCCCAGGGAACGATCAAAGCGTAGACAGAATGAAATTTTCACTCTGCAGCAGAGTTTGCGCTGATATTAATCTTCCTGGCAGATTACAACTGTGTGCCCGACCGAGACTCGAACTAGGGACATTTGCCTTTTGCGGGCAAGTGCTCTACCATCTGAGCTACGTAAGCACGTCTCTCGCCCGGTAGTCACAGCTTTACTTCTGCCAGTACCTCGTCCCTACTTTCCAAACTTTACAGAAACTCTAATTCTTTAAACATCCCCCAGGCTGTGGCTAAGCCATGTCTCAGCTATATCCTGTCTTTTAGGGGTGCTAGATCTGCAAGTTTCACATTAGAGCTTCTGTAAGGTTTGGAAGGTCGGAGGCGAGATAGTGGCAGAAGTAAAGCAATGAGTACCGGGCGTGAGTCGTGCATCAGTAGCTCAGATGGTAGAACACTTGCCCGCGAACGACAAATGTCACGAGTTCGAGTTTCGGACGGGCACACAGTTTTAATCTGCCAGGAATTTCAAAGTGTAGACAGTTTGAGACTTTATTCCCGTGGAGGATAGACCGCATGGTGACTGTTGTATTCAATCCCGATGCAATTTCTGTGTTTCATCTACACTCTGAAGGTCCACAGATTACAGAATGCCTCCATATGTGCTTCGGAAACTACTACTGGTCTCCCAGGAATCAATCAAAACTTACACAGTTTGAGACATTACTCCCATGGAGAAATGTCCGCATAGTGACTGTTGCATTCAATCCCGATGCAATTTCTGTGTTTCATCAACACTCTGAAGGTACACAGATTACAGGATGTCTCCAGATGTTCTTATGAACCTACTACCGATCTATAAGGAATCGATCATATCGTAGACAGTTTGAGACATTACTCCCATGGAGAACAGTCTGCATTAGGCCTGTTGTATTCAATCCCGATGCAATTTCTGTATTTCATCAACTCTCTGAACGTCCACAGATTACAGCAAGCCCCCAGATGTGTTACTTAAAATACCATTGGTCTCCCAGTGTACGATCAAAGCGTAGACAGTTTGAGACATTACTCCAAATTTGAAATGTCCGCATAGTGCTTGTATTTAATCCCGATTCAATTTCTGTGTTTCATGAACACTCTGAAGGTCCACAGATTACAGGATGTCTCCAGATGTTCTTCGGAACCTACTACCGATCTCCAAGGAATCGATCATATCGTAGACAGTTTGAGTCATTACTCCCGTGGAGAAAAGTCCGCATTAAGCCTGTTGTATTCAATCCCGATGCAATTTCTGTGTTTCATCAACACTCTGAATGTCCACAGATTACAGAATGCCTCCAGGTGTGCTTCGTAACCTACTAATGGTCTCCCAGGAATCGACCAAAGTGTAGAAAGTTTGAGATATAACTCCCACTAAGAAAAGTCAGCATAGTGCCTGTTGTATTCAATACCGATGCAATTTCTGTGTTTATCAACACACTGAACGTTCATAGAATACAGAATGCCTCCAGATGTTCTTCGGAAAGTACTACTGGTCTCCCAGGGAACAATCAAAGCGTAGGCAGTTTGAGACATTACTCCCATGGAGTAAAGTCCGCATGGTCACTGTTGTATTCAATCCCGTTGCAATATCTGTGGTTCATCAACACTCTAAACGTCCACAGATTACAGAATGCCCCAAGATGTGCTTCGGAAACTACTACTGGTCTCCCAGGAATCGTTCAAAGCGTAGACTGTTTGAGACATTACTCCCATTGAGCAAAGACCTCATGGTGCTGTTGTATTCATTCCCAATGCAATTTCTGTGTTTCATCAACACTCTGAAGGTCCACAGATTACAGATTGCCTCCAGATGTGCTTCAGAAACTAGTACTGGTCTCCCAGTAAACGATCAAAGCGTAACAGTTTGAGACATTACTCCAATGGAGAAAAGTCTGCATTTGGCGTGTTGTATTTAATCCCGATGCAATTTCAGTGGTTCATGAACACTCTGAATGTCCACAGATTACAGAATGATTCCAGTTGTGCTTCGGAACCTACTACTGGTCTCCCAGGTATCGACCAAAGTGTAGACAGTTTGAGACATAACTCCCAATGGGAAAAGTCCACATGGTGCCTGTTTTATTCAATCAAGATGCAATTTCTGTGTTTCATCAACACTCTGAACGTCCATAGATTACATGAAATCTCCAGATGTGCTTCGGAAACTGCTACTGGTCTCCCAGGATTCTATCAAAGCGTAGACAGTTTGGGACATTACTGCTATGCAGAAATTTCCTCATGGTACCTGTTGTATTCAATCCCGATGCAAGTTCTGTGCTTCATCAACACTCTGAACGTCCATAGATTACAGGAAGCCTTCAGATGTGCTTTGGAAACTACTACTGGTCTCCCAGGGAACGATCAAAGCGTAGACAGAATGAGATTTTCACTCTGCAGCGGAGTGTGCGTTGATATGAATCTCGTGGCGGATTACAACTGTGTGCCCGACCGAGACTCGAACTAGGGACATTTGCCTTTTGCGTGCAAGTGCTCTACCATCTGAGCTACCGAAGCACGACTCACGCCCGGTACTCAAAGCTTTACTCCAGCCAGTATCTAGTCTCCTACCTTCCAAACTTTACAGATGCTCTAATTCTGGAAACTTCCCCCAGGCTGTGGCCAAGCCAATTCTCCGCTATATTCTTTCTTTCAGGGGTGCTAGATCTGCAAGTTTCGCATTAGAGCTTCTGTAAAGTTTGGAAGGTAGGAGACGAGATCCTGGCAGAAGTTAAGATCTGAGTACTGAGCAAGAGTCGTGGTTCGGTAGCTCATATGGTAGAGCACTCGCCCGCGAAAGGCAAAGGTTCCGAGTTCCAATTTCCATCGAGCACACAGTTTTAATCTGCCAAGAAGTTTCAAAGCGTAGACAGTTTGAGACATTACTCCCATGGAGAAATGTCCGCAGAGTGACTGTTGTATTCAATGCCGGTGTAATTTCTGTGTTTCATCAACACTCGGAAGGTCCACAGATTACAGGATGCCACCAGATGTGCTTCGGAACCTACTACTGATCTCCTAGGCATCGACCAAATCGTACACAGTTTGAAACATTACTCCCATGGAGAAAAGTCCGCATTTGCCCTGTTGTATTCAGTCCCGTTGCAATCTCTGTGTTTCATCAACACTCTGAACATCTACAGATTACAGCAAGCCTCCGTATGTGTTTCTTAAAATACTACTGGTCTCCCAGGGTACGATCAAAGCCTAGACAGTTTGAGACATTACTCCCATTTAGAAATGTCCGCATAGTGCTTCTATTCGATCGCGATGCAATTTATGTGTTTCATCAACACTGTGAACGTCCACTGATTACAGAATGCCTCCAGATGTGCTTGGGAAACTACTACTGGTCTCCCAGGAATGGATCAAAGCGTAGACCGTTTGAGACATTACTCCCATATATAAATGTCCGTATAGTGCTTCTATTCAATCCTGGTGCAATTCCTGTTTCTTATCAACACTGAGAAGGACCACAGATTACAGGATGCCTCCAGATGTGCTTGGGAAGATGCTACTGGTCTCCCATTAATCGATCAAAGCGTAGACAGTTTGAGACATTACTCCCATGGAGTAAAGTACGCATGGTGGCTGTTGTATTCAATCCAGATTCAATTTCTGTGCTTCATGAACGCTCTGATCGTCCACAGATTACATGAAGCCACCAGTTGTGCTTCGGAAACAACTACTGGTATCCCATTAGTCGATCAAATCGTAGACAGTTTGAGACATTACTCCCATGGAGTAAAGTCCGCATGGTGATTGTTGTATTCAATCCCGATGCAATTTCTGTGTTTTATCAACACTCTGAATGTCCACAGATTACAGAATGCCCCCCAGATGTGCTTCGGAAACTATTACTGGTCTCCCAGGAATCGATCAAATCGTAGACAGTTTGAGGCATTACTCCCATGGAGAAAAGTCCGCATTTGCGCTGTTGTATTCAATCCCGATGCAATCTCTGTGTTTCATCAACACTCTGAACATCTACAGATTACAGCAAGCCTCCAGACGTGTTTCTTAAAATACTACTGTTCTACCAGGGTACGATCAAAGCGTAGACAGTTTGAGACATTACTCCCATTTAGAAATGTCCACATAGTGCTTCTATTCAATCCCGATGCAATTTACGTGTTTCATCAACACTATGAACGTTCACTGATTACAGAATGCCTAAAGATGTGCTTGGGAAACTGCTACATGTCTCCCAGGAATCGATCAAAGGGTAGACAGTGTGAGACATTAGTCCCATGGAGAATAAGTCCGCATGGTGCCTGTTGTATTCAATCCCGATGCAATTTCTGTGTTTCATCAACACTCTGAACGTCCACAGATTACAGAAAGCCTCCACATGTGCATCGGAAACTACTACTGGTCTCCCAGTAATCGATTAAACGGTAGAGAGTTTCAGAAATTACTCCCTATGACAAAAGTCTTCTTGGTGTCTGTTGTATTCAATCCCGGTTATATATCTGTGCTTTATCAACACTCAGATTACAGGAACCTTTCATATGTGCTTCGGAAACTACTACTGGTCTTCCAGGGAACGATCAAAGCATAGGCAGTTAGAGACATTACTCCAATGGAGAAAAGTCCGCTAGGTGCCTGTTTTATTCAATCCCGATGGAATTTTGTGTTTCATCAACACTCTGAACATCCACAGATTACAGAAAACCTTCATATGTGCTTCGGAAACTACTACTGGTCTCCGAGAGAACGATCAAATCGTAGACAGCTTGAGACATTACTCCCATGGAGATAAGTCCGCATTTGGCGTGTTGTATTGAATCCCGATGCAATTTCAGTGTTTCATCAACATTCTGAATGTCCATAGATTACAAAGTGATTCCATTTCTCCTTCGGAGCCTACTACTGCTCTCCCAGGATTCGACCAAAGTCTAGAAAGTTGAGACATAACTCCCCATGAGAAAAGTCCGCATGGTGCCTGTTGTATTCAATCCAGATGCAATTTCTGTGCTTCGTCAACGCTCTGATCGTCCACAGATTATATGAAGCTTCAAGTTGTGCTTCGGAAACTACTACTGGTCTTCCAGGGAACTATCAAAGCGTAGGCAGTTAGAGACATTACTCCCATGGAGATATGTCCGCTAGGTGCTTGTTGTATTCAATCCCGGGTCAATTTCTGTGTTTCATCAACACTCTGAACCTCCACAGATTACAGAATGCCTCCAGATGTGCTGTGGAAACTACTACTGGTCTCCCAGGAGTCGATCAAAGCGTAGACACTTTGAGACATTACTCCCATGGAGTAAAGTCCGCATTTGGCGTGTTGTATTGAATCCCGATGCAATTTCAGTGTTTCATCAACACTCTGAATGTCCATAGATTACAAAATGATTCCATTTCTCCTTCGGAACCTACTACTGCTCTCCCAGGATTCGACCTAAGTCTAGAAAGTTGAGACATAACTCCCCATGAGAAAAGTCCGCATGGTGCCTGTTGTATTCAGTCCCGATGCAATTTCTGTGTTTCTTCAACACTCTGAACGTCCACAGATTACAGAAAGCCTTCAGATTTACTTCGGAAACTACTACTGGTCTCCCAGGGAACGATCAAATCGTAGACAGTTTGAGACATTACTCCCATAGTGAAAAGTTCGCATGGAGCCTTTTGTATTCAATCCCGATGCAATTTCTGTGTGTCATCAACACTCTGAAGGTCCACAGATTACAGAAAGCCTTCAGATTTAATTCGTAAACTACTACTGGTCTGCCAGGAAGCGATCAAAGCGTAGACAGTTTGAGACATTACTCCCATGGAGAAAAGTCCGCATGGTACCTTGTGTATTAATCGCGATGCAATTTCCGTGTTTCATCAACACTGAACATCCACAATTACAGGAAGACACCAGATGTGCTTCGGAAACTACTCTGGTCTCCCAGGCATCGATCAAAGCGTAGACAGTTAGAGACATTACTTTCATGGAGAAAAGTCCGCATGGTGCCTGTTTTATTCAATCCCGATGCCATTTCTGTGTTTCATCAACACTCTGAACGTCCACAGATTACAGAATGCCTCCAGATGTGCTGTGGAAACTACTACTGGATTCCCAGGAATCGATCAAAGCGTAGAGAGTTTGAGACCTTACTCCCTATGACTAAAGTTTTCATGGTGCCTGTTATATTCAATCCCGATGCAATTTCAGTGCTTCATTAACACTCTGAACGTCCACAGATTACAGGAAGCCTCCAGATGTGCTTCGGATTCCACTACCGGTCTCCCAGGGTACGATCAAAGCGTAGATAGCTTGAGACATTACTCCCATTGAGAAAAGTCCGCATGGTGCCTGTTGTAAACAATGCCGATGCAATTTCTGTGTTTCATCAACACTCTGAATGTCCACAGATTACAGAATTCCTCCAGATGTGCTTCGGAACCTACTAATGAACTCCCAGGAATCGACCAAAGTGTCGAAAGTTTGAGACATAACTCCAGTGGTGAAAAGTCAGCATGGTGACTGTTGTATTCAACCCCGATGCAATGTCTGTGTTTCATCAACACTCTAAACGTCCACAGATTACAGAATGCCCAAAGATGTTCTTCGGAAACTACTACTGGTCTCCCATTGATCGATCAAACCGTAGACAGTTTGAGACATTACTCCCATTGAGCAAAGTCCGCATGGTGCTTCTGTATTCAATCTTAATGCAATTTTTGTGTTTCATCAACACTCTGAAGATCCACAGATTACAGAATGCCTCCAGATGTGCTTCGGAAACTACTACTGGTCTCCCAGTAAACGATCAAAGCGTGGACAGTTTGAGACATTACTCCCTATGACAAAAGCCTTTTTGGTGTCTGTTGTATTCAATCCCGATTAAATTTCTGTGTTTCATCAACACTCAAAACGTCCACAGATTACAGGAAGTCTCCAGATGTGGTTCGGAAACTACTACTGGTCCCCCAGTAGTCGATCAAAGCGTAGACAGTTTGAGACATTAATCCCATGGAGAAAAGTCCGCATGGTGCCTGTTGTATTCAATCCCGATGAAATTTCTGTGTTTCATGAACACTCTGAACGTCCACAGATTACATGAAGTCCCCAGAAGTCCTACTTAAACCACTACTGGTCTCTCAGGGAAGGATCAAAGTGTACACTTTGAGAAATAACTCCCTTGGAGAAAAGTCCGCATGGTGCCTGTTGCATTCAATCAAGATGCAATTTCTGTGTTTCATCAACACTCTGAACGTCCACAGATTACAAGAAGCCTCCAGATGTGCTTCAGATACTACTACTGGTCTCTACGGAATCGATCAAAGCGTAAAGTTTGATACATTACTCCCATGGAGAAAAGTCCGCATGGTGCCTGTTGTATTCAATCCCGATGAAATTTCTGTGTTTCATCAACGCTCTGAACGTCCACAGATTACAGGAAGCCTCCAGATGTGCTTCGTAAACTACTACTGGTCTCCCAGGTATCGATCAAATCGTAGACAGTATGAGACATTACTCCCATGGAGAAAAGTCCGCATGGTGCTTTTTGCATTCAATGAAAAAGCAATATCTGTGTTTCATCAACATTCTGAACGTCCACAGATTACAGGAAGCCTCCGGATGTGGTCGGAAACTACTACTGGTCGCCCAGGAATCGATCAAAGCGTAGACTGTTTTTCAGACATTACTCCCATGGAGAAAAGTCAGCATTTGCACCTTTGTTTTCAATCCCTATGCAATTTCTGTGTTTCTTCAATATTCTAAACGTCCACAGATTACATGAAGCCTCCAGAAGTCCTTCGGACACTACTACTGGTCTCGTAGTGTTCAATCAAGGCGTAACAGTTTGAGACATTACTCCCATTGAGAAAAGTCCGCATGGTGCTTGTTGAATTCAATCCCTATGCAATTTCTGTGTTTCATCAACAGTCTGAACGTCCACAGATTACAGGAAGCCTTCAGATGTGCTTTGGAAACTACTACTGGTCTCCCAGGGAACGATCAAAGCGTATACAGTTTTAGACATTGCTCCCATGTAGAGAAGTCTGCATAGTGCCTGTTGTATTCAATCCCGATGCAAGTTCAGTGTTTCATCAACACTCTGAACGTCCACAGATTACAGAATGCCTCCAGATGTGCATTGGAAACTACTACTGGTCTCCCAGGAAGCGAATGAAAGGTAGAGAATTTGACACATTACTCCCCATGACAAATGTTCTCATATTGCCTGTTGTATTCAATCCCGATGCAATTTCAGTGTTTCAATATCACTCTGAACGGCCACAGATTACAGGAAGCCTCCAGATGTACTTCGGATTCCACTACTGGTCTCCCAGGGAACGATCAAAGCGTAGACAGTTTGAGATATTACTCCCATGGAAAAAAGTTTGCATGGTGCCTGTTGTAATCAATGCCGATTCAATTTCTGTGTTTAATCAACGCTCTGAATGTCCACAGATTACAGAATGCCTCCAGATGTGCTTCGGAACCTACTAATGGTCTCCCAGGAATCGACCAAATTGTAGAAAGTTTGAGAAATAACTCCCACAGAGAAACGTCCGCATGGTGACTGTTATATTCAATCCCGATACAATTTCTGTGTTTCATCAACACACTGAACGTGCATAGAATACAGAATGCTTCCAGATGGTCTTCGGAAACTACTACTGGTCTCCCAGGGAACAATCAAAGCGTAGACAATTTGAGACATTACTCCCATGGAGAATAGTCCGCATGGTGACTGTTGTATTCAATCCCGATGCAATATCTGTGTTTCATCAACACCATGAACGTCGACAGATTACAGGATGCCTCCAGATGTGCTTCGGAAACTACTACTGGTCTCCCAGGGAACGATCAAAGCGTAGACCGTTTGAGACATTACTCCCATGGAGAAAAGTCCGAATGGTGCCTGTTGTATTCAATCCCGATGCAATTTCTCTGTTTCATCAACACTCTGAATGTCCACAGATTTCAGAATGCCTCCAGATGTGCTGCGGAACCCACTATTGGACTCCCAGGAATCGACCGAAGTGTAGGATATTTGATACATAACTCCCATTGAGAAAAGTCCGCATGGTGACTGTTGTATTCAATCCCGATGCAATATCAGTGTTTCATCAACACTCTAAACGTCCACAGATTACAGAATTCCCCAAGATGTGCTTCGGAAACTGCTACAGGTCTCCTGGGAATCGATCAGAGCGTAGACAGTTTGACTCATTACTCCCATCGAGCAAAGTCCGCATGGTTTTGTATTAAATCGTAATGCAATTTCTGAGTTTCATCAACACTGTGAAGATCCACAGATTACAGATTGTCTCCAGATGTGTTTCGGAAACAACTACTGGTCTCCCAGTAAACGATCAAAGCGTAGACAGTTTGAGACATTACTCCCATGGAGAAAAGTCCGCATTTGGCCTGTTGTGCTACGGAATCTACTAGTGATCTCCCAGGAATCGACCAAAGTGTAGACAGTTTGAGACATAAGTTTAATTGAGAGAAGTCCGCATGGTGCCTGTTGTATTCAATCCCGATTAAATTTCTGTGTTTCATCAACACTCTGAACGTCCACAGATTACAGGAAGCCTCCAGATGTGCTGTAGAAACTACTACTGGTCTCACCAGGAATCGATCAAAGCGGAGAGAGTTTGAGACATTACTCCCCATGACAAACGTTCTCATGGTGCCTGTTGTATTCAATCGCGATGCAATTTCAGTGTTTCAATAACACTCTGAACGGCCACAGATTACAGGAAGCCTCCAGATGTGCTTCGGATTCCACAACTGGTCTCCCAGGGAACGATCAAAGCGTAGACAGTTTGAGATATTACTCCCATGGAGAAAAGTCTGCATGGTGCCTGTTGTAATCAATGCCGATGCAATTTCTGTGTTTAATCAACGCTCTGAATGTCGACAGATTACAGAATGCCTCCAGATGTGCTTCGGAACAAACGAATGATCTCCGAGGAATCGACCAAAGTGTAGGATATTTGATACATAACTCCCATTGAGAAAAGTCCGCATGGTTCTTGTTGTATTCAATCCTGATGCAATTTCTGTGTTTCCTCAACACACTAAACGTCCACAGATTACAGGAAGACTCCAGATGTGCTTCGGAGACTACTAGTGGTCTCCCAAAGAACAATCAAAGCGTAGACAGCTTGAGACATTACTCCCACGGAGAAAAGTCCGCATGGTGACTGTTGTAATTCAATCCCGATGCAATTTCAGTGTTTCATCAATACTCTGAATGTCCACAGATTACAGAACGATTCCAGTTGTGCTACGGAACCTACTACTGATCTCCCAGGAATCGACCAAATTGTAGACAGTTTGAGACATAAGTCCCATTGAGAGAAGTCCGCATGGTGCCTGTTGTATTCAATCCCGATGCAATTTCTGTGTTTCATCAACACACTGAACGTCCAAAGATTACAGAATGCCTCCAGATGTTCATTGGTAACTACTACTGGTCTCCCAGGAATCGATTAAATGGTAGGGAATTTTAGACATTACTCCCAATGACAAAAGTCTTCATGGTGTCTGTTGTATTCAATCCCGATTAAATTTCTGTGTTTCATCAACACTCTGAACGTCCACAGATTACTGGAAGCTTCCAGATGTGCTGCGGAAACTAATACTGGTCTCCCAGGAATCGATCAAAGCGTTGACAGTTTGAGAAATAACTCCCATGGAGAAAATTCCGCATGGTGCCTATTATATTCAATCCCGATGCAAGTTTTGTGTTTCATCAAGGCTCCGAACGTCGACAGACTACAGGATGCCTTTAGATGTGCTTCGGAAACTACTACTGGTCTCCTAGGGAACAATCAAAGCGTACAAAGTTTGAGACATTACTCCCATGTAGAGAAGTCGCCATGGTGCCTGTTTTATTCAATCCCGATGCAATTTCTGTGTTTCTTTAACACTCTGAACGTCCATGGAATACATGAAGCCTCCAGATGTGCTTCGGAAACTACTACTGGTCTCCCAGGGAACAATCAAATCGTAGTCAGTTTGACACATTACTCCCATGGAGAAAAGCCCGCATGGTGCCTATTATATTCAATCCTGATACAATATCTGTGTTTCATCAAGACTCTGAACGTCCACAGACTACAGAATGCCTCCAGATGTGCATTGGGAACTACCACTGGTCTCCCAGGAAGCGAATAAATGGTAGAGAATTTGAGACATTACTCCCAATGACAAAAGTCTTCATGGTGTGTGTTGTATTCAATCCCGATTAAATTTCTCTGTTTCATTAACACTCTGAACGTCCAAAGATTACAGGAAGCTTCCAGATGTGCTGTGGAAACTACTACTGGTCTCACCAATAATCGATCAAAGCGTAGAGAGTTTGAGACATTATTCCCCATGACAAACGTTCTCATGGTGCCTGTTGTATTCAATCCCGATGCAATTTCAGTGTTTCAATAACACCCTGAACGGCCACAGATTAAAGGAAGCCTCCAGATGTGCTTCGGATTACACTACTGGTCTCCCAGGGAACGATAAATCTTAGACAGTATGAGATATTACTCCCATAGAGAAAAGTCCGCTTGGTGCCTGTTGTAATCAATGCCGATGCAATTTCTGTATTTCATCAACACTCTGAATGTCCACAGATTACAGAATGCGTCCAGATGTGCTTCGGAACCTACTAATGGTCTCCCAGGAGTCGACCAAAGTGTAGAATGTTTGAGACATTACTCCCTATGACAAAAGTCTTCTTGGTGTCTGTTGTATTCAATCCCGATTAAATTTCTGTGTTTCGTCAACACTCAGAACGTTCACAGATTACAGGAAGCTTCCAGATGTGCTGCGGAATCTACTACAGGTCTCCCTAGAATCGATCAAAGCGTAGACAGTTTGGGACATAGTTCCCATGCTGAAACTTCCGCATGTTGCCTGTTGTATTCAATCCCGATGCAATTTTTGTGTTTCATCAACACTCTGAAGGTCCACAGATTACAGAAAGCCTTCAGATGTGCTTCGGAAACTTCTACTAGTCTCCCAGGGAACTATCAAATCGTAGACAGTTTGAGACATTACTCCCATAGAGAAAACTCCGCTTGGTGCCTGTTGTAATCAATGCCGATGCAATTTCTGTGTTTCATCAACACTATAAATGTCCACAGATTTCAGAATGCCTCCAGATGTGCTTCGGAACCCACCAATGATCTCCCAGGAATCGTCCAAAGTGTAGGATATTTGATACATAACCCCCATTGAGAAAAGTCCGCATGGTTCTTGTTGTATTCAATCCTGATGCAATTTCTGTGTTTCATCAACACACCAAACGTCCACAGATTACAGGAAGACTCCAGATGTGCTTCGGAGACTACTAGTGGTCTCCCAAAGAACAATCAAAGCGTAGACAGCTTGAGACATTACTCCCACGGAGAAAAATCCGCATGGTGACTGTTGTATTCAATCTCGATGCAATATCTGTGTTTCATCAACACTCTAAACGTCCACAGATTACAGAATGCCTCCAGATGTTCATTGGTAACTACTACTGGTCTCCCAGGAATCGATCAGAGCGTAGACAGTTTGAGACATTACTCCCATTGAGCAAAGTCCGCATGGTGCTGTTGTATTAAATCCCAATGCAATTTCGGTGTTTCATCAACACTGTGAAGATCCACAGATTACAGATTTTCTCGAGATGTGCTTCGGAAACTACTACTGGTCTCCCAGTAAACGATCAAAGCGTAGACAGTTTGAGACATTACTCCCAGTTGTGCTACGGAACCTACTAGTGATCTCTCAGGATTCGACCAAATTGTAGACAGTTTGAGACATAAGTCCCATTGAGAGAAGTCCGCATGGTGCATGTTGTATTCAATCCCGATGCAATTTCTGTGTTTCATCAACACACTGAACGTATAAAGATTACAGAATGCCTCCAGATGTTCATTGGTAACTACTACTGGTCTCCCAGGAATCGATTAAATGGTAGAGAATTTGAGACATTACTCCCAATGACAAAAGTCTTCATGGAGTCTGTTGTATTAAATCCCGATTAAATTTCTGTGTTTCATCAACACTCTGAACGTCCACAGATTACAGGAAGCTTCCAGATGTGCTGCGGAAACTAATAGTGGTCTCCCAGGAATCGATCAAAGCGTTGACAATTTGAGAAATAACTCCCATGGAGAAAATTCCGCATGGTGCCAACTATATTCAATCCCGATGCAAGTTTTATGTTTCATCAAGGCTCTGAACGTCGACAGACTACAGGATGCCTTTAGATGTGCTTCGGAAACTACTACTGGTCTCCCAGGGAAAAATCAAATCGTAGTCAGTTTGACACATTACTCCCATGGAGAAAAGACCGCATGGTGCCTATTATATTCAATCCCGATACAAAATCTGTGTTTCATCAAGACTCTGAACGTCCACAGATTACAGGAAGCTTCCAGATGTGCTGCGGAAACTATTACTGGTTTCTCAAGAATCGATCAAAGCGTAGACAGTTTGAGACATTACTACGATGTAGAGAAGTTCTCATGGTGACTGTTGATTTCAATCCCGTTGCAATTTCTGTGTTTCATTAACACTCTGAACGTCCATAGATTACATGAAGCGTCCAGATGTGCTTCAGAAACTGCTACTGGTCTCCCAGGAATATATCAAAGCGTAGACAGTTTGGGACATTACTCCAAATACAGAAATTTTCGCATGGTGCCTGTTGTATTCAATCCCGATGCAATTTCGGTGTTTCATCGACACTCTGAACGTGTACAGATTACATGAAGCCTCCAGATGTGCTTCGGAAACTACTACTCGTCTCCCAGGAATCGATCAATGTGTATACAGTTTGAGACATAACTCCCATGGAGAATATTCCGCATGGGCCTATTATATTCAATCCAGATGCAATTTTTGTGTTTCATCAACGCTCTGAACGTCGATAGATTACAGGACGCCTCCAGTTTCTCTTCGGAAACTACTACTGGTCTCCCAGGGAGCAATCAAAGCGTAGACAGTTTGAGAGATTACTCCCAGGGACAAAAGTCCGCATGGTGCCTTGTGTATTCAATCCCGATGCAATTTCTGTGTTTCATCAACACTCGGAACGTCCACAGATTACATGAAGCCTCCAGATGTGCTTCGGAAACTACTACTGGTTTCCCAGGATTCGATCGAAGCATAGACAGTTTGAGACATTACTCCCATAGAGAAGAGTCCGCATGGTGCCTGTTGTATTCAATCCCGATGTAATTTCTGTGTGTCATCAACACTCTGAACGTCCACAGATTACAGGAAGACTCCATATATGCTTCGGAAACTACTACTGGTCTCCCAGGAATCGACCAATGCGTAGACAGTTTGAGACATTACTCCCATTGAGAAAAGTCCGCTGGGTGCCTGTTGTAATCAATGCCGATGCAATTTCTGTGTTTTATCAACACTCTGAATGTCCACAGATTACAGAATGCCTCCAGATGTGCTTTGGAACCTACTAATGGTCTCCCAGGAATCGACCAAAGTGAAGAATGTTTGAGACATTACTCCCTATGACAAAAGTTTTCTTGGTGTCTGTTGTATTCAATCCCGATTAAATTTCTGTGTTTCATCAACACTCAGAACGTCCACAGATTACAGGAAGCTTCCAAATGTGCTGCGGAAACTACTACTGGTCTCCCAGGAATCGTTCAAACCGTTGACAGTTTGGGACATTACTCCCATTCCAAAACTTCCGCATGTTGCCTGTTGTATTCAATCCCGATGCAATGTCTGTGTTTCATCAACGCTCTGAACGTCTACAGATTACATGAGGCCTCCAGATGTGCTTCGGGAACTACTACTGGTCTCCCGTGATTCGATCAAAGCATAGACAGTTTGAGACATTACTCCCATAGAGAAGAGTCCGCATGGTGACTGTTGTATTCAATCCTGATGTAATTTCAGTGTTTCATCAACACTCAGAACGTCCACACATTACAGGAAAACTCCAGATTTGCTCCGGAAACTACTACTGGTCTCCCAGGGACGATCAAAGCGAAGACAGTTAGAGACATTACTCCCATGGAGAAAAGTTCGCATGGCGCCTGTTGTATTCAATCCCGATGCAATTTCTGTGTTTGATCAACACTCTGAACGTCCACAGATTACAGGAAGTCTTCAGATCTGCATCGGAAACTACTACTGGTCTCTCAGGATTCGATCAAAGCGTAGACAGTTAGAGACATTACTCCCATGGAGAAAAGTCCGCATGGTGAGTGTTGCATTCAATCCCGATGCAATTTCTGTGTTTCATCAACACTCTGAACGTAAGCAGATTACAGGAAGCCTTCAGATCGGCTTCGGAAAGTACTACTGGTCTCCCAGGGACGATCAAAGCGTAGACAGTTAGACATATTACTCCCATGGAGAAAAGTCCGCATGGTGCCTGTTGCATTCAATCCCGATGCAATTTCTGTGTTTCATCAACACTCTGAACGTAAACAGATTACAGGAAGCCTTTAGATGTGCTTCGGAAACTACTACTGGTCTCCCAGGGACGATCAAAGCGTAGACAGTTTGAGACATTACTCCCATGGAGAAAAGTCCGCATGGTGCCTGTTGTAATCAATGCCGATGCAATTTCAGTGTTTCATCAACACTCTGAATGTCCACAGATTACAGAATGCCTCCAGACGTGCTTCGGAACCTACTAATGGTCTCCCAGGAATCGACCAAAGTGTAGAATGTTTGAGACATGACTCCCATTGAGAAAAGTCTGCATGGTGGCTGTTGTATTCAATCCTGATGCAATTTCTGTGTTTCATCAACACACTGAACGTCCACAGATTACAGGAAGACTCCAGATGTGCTTCGGAAACTGCTAGTGGTCTCCCAGAGAGCAATCAAAGCGTAGACAGTTTGAGACATTACTCCCATGGACAAAAGTCCGCATGGTGACTGTTTTATTCAATCCCGATGAAATTTTTGTGTTTCATCAACACTCTGAACGTCGACAGATTACATGATGCCTCCATATGTGCTTCGGAACCTACTACTGGTCTCCCAGGAATCGACCAAAGTGTAGACAGTTTGAGACATAACTCCCATTGAGAAAAGTCCGCATGCTGCCTGTTGTATTCAATCCCGATGCAATTTCTGTGTTTCATCAACACACTGAACATCCATAGATTACAGAATGCCTTCAGATGTGCATCGGTAATTACTACTGGTCTCCCAGGAATCGATTAAAGGGTAGAGAGTTAGAGACATTACTCCCTATGACAAAAGCCTTTTTGGGGTCTGTTGTATTCAATCCCGATTAAATTTCTGTGTTTCATCAACACTCAGAACGTCCACAGATTACAGGAAGCTTCCAGATGTGCTGCGGAAACTATTACTGGTTTCTCAAGAATCGATCAAAGCGTAGACAGTTTGAGACATTACTACGATGTAGAGAAGTCCTCATGGTGACTGTTGATTTCAATCCCGTTGCAATTTCTGTGTTTCATTAACACTCTGAACGTCCATAGATTACATGAAGCGTCCAGATGTGCTTCAGAAACTGCTACTGGTCTCCCAGGAATATATCAAATCGTAGACAGTTTGGGACATTACTCCCAATACAGAAATTTTCGCATGGTGCCAGTTGTATTCAATCCCGATGCAATTTCGGTGTTTCATCGACACTCTGAACGTGTACAGATTACATGAAGCCTCCAGATGTGCTTCGGAAACTACTACTCGTCTCCCAGGTATCGATCAATGTGTAAACAGTTTGAGACATAACTCCCATGGAGAATATTCCGCATGGAGCCTATTATATTCAATCCCGATGCAATTTTTGTGTTTCATCAACGCTCTGAACGTCGATAGATTACAGGACGCCTCCAGTTTCTCTTCGGAAACTACTACTGGTCTCCCAGGGAACAATCAAAGCGTAGACAGTTTGAGAGATTACTCCCAGGGACAAAAGTCCCCATGGTGCCTGTTGCATTCAATCCCGATGCAATTTCTGTGTTTCATCAACACTCGGAACGTCCACAGATTACATGAAGCCTTGATATATGCTTCGAAAACTACTACTGGTCTCCCAGGGACGATCAAAGCATAGACAGTTAGAGACATTACTCCCATGGAGAAAAGTCCGCATGGTGCCTGTTGTATTCAATCAGGATGCAATTTCTGTGTTTCATCAACACTCTGAACATAAACAGATTGCAGGAAGACTCCAGATATGCTTCGGAAACTACTTCTGGTCTCCCAGGTATCGATCAAAAAGTAGACACTTTGAGACATTACTCCCATGGATAAAAGTAAGCATGGTGCCTGTTGTATTCAATCCCGATACAATTTCTGTGTTTGATCAACACTCTGAACGTCCACAGATTACAGGAAGCCTTGATATCTGCTTCGAAAACTACTACTGGTCTCCCAGGGACGATCAAAGCATAGACAGTTAGAGACATTACTCCCATGGAGAAAAGTCCGCATGGTGCCTGTTGTATTCAATCCCGATGCAATTTCTGTGTTTCATCAACACTCTGAACATAAACAGATTGCAGGAAGCCATGAGATGTGCTTCGAAAACTAATACTGGTCTCACAGGGACGATCAAAGAGTAGACAGTTAGAGACATTACTCCCATGTAGAGAAGTAAGCATGGTGCCTGTTGTATTCATTCCCGATTCAATTTCTGTGTTTCATGCACACTCTGGACGTCATAGATTACATGAAGCCTCCAGATGTGCTTCGGAACCTACTAATGGTCTCCCAGGAATCGACCAAAGTGTAGAATGTTTGAGACATTACTCCCTATGACAAAAGTCTTCTTGGTGTCTGTTGTATTCAATCCCGATTTAATTTCTGTGTTTCATCAACACTCAGAACGTCCACAGATTACAGGAAGCTTCCAGATGTGCTGCGGAAACTTCTGCTGGTCTCCCAGGAATCGTTCAAACCGTTGACAGTTTGGGACATTACTCCCATGCTAAAACTTCCGCATGTTGCCTGTTGTATTCAATCCCGATGCAATGTCTGTGTTTCATCAACGCTCTGAACGTCTACAGATTACAGGATGCCTCCAGATGGGCTTCGGAAACTACTACTGGTCTCCCAGGGAACGATCAAAGCGTAGACAGTTAGGGACATTACTCCCATGGAGAAAAGTGCGCATGGTGCATGTTGTATTCAATCCCGATGCAATTTCTGTGTTTCGTCAACACACTGAATGTCCATAGATTACAGAATGCCTCCATATGTGCTTCGGAAACTACTACTGCTCTTCCAGGAATCGATTAAAAGGTAGAGAGTTTGAGACATTACTCTCTATGACAAGAGTCTTCTTGGTGTCTGTTGTATTCAATCCCGATGCAATTTCTGTGTTTCATCAACACACTGAACATCCAAAGATTACTTGAAGCCTCCAGATGTGGTTCGTAAACTACGACTTGTCTCCCAGGAATCTATCAATGCGTAGACCGATTGGGACATTACTCCCATGCAGAAATTTCCGCATGGTGCCTGTTGTATTCAATCCCGATGCAATTTCTGTGTTTCATCAACACTCTGAATGTCCACAGATTACAGAATGCCTCCAGATGTGCTTCGGAATCTACTAATGGTCTCCCAGGAATCGACCAAAGTGTAGAATGTTTGAGACATGACTCCCATTGAGAAAAATCCGCATGGTGGCTGTTGTATTCAATCCTGATGCAATTTCTGTGTTTCATCAACACACTGAACGTCCACAGATTACAGGAAGACTCCAGATGTGCTTCGGAAACTACTAGTGGTCTCCCAGAGAACAATCAAAGCGTAGACAGTTTGAGACATTACTCCCATGGACAAAAGTCCGCATGGTGACTGTTGTATTCAATCCCGATGCAATTTCTGTGTTTCATTAACACTCTGAACGTCCATAGATTACATGAAGGCTCCATATGTGCTTCGGAAACTACTACTGGTCTCCCAGGAATCGACCAATGCGTAGACAGTTTGAGACATTACTCCCATGGAGAAAAGTCCGAATGGTGCCTGTTTTATTCAATCCCGATGAAATTTTTGTGTTTCATCAACACTCTGAACGTCGACAGATTACATGATGCCTCCATATGTGCTTCGGAACCTACTACTGGCCTCCCAGGAATCGACCAAAGTGTAGACAGTTTGAGACATAACTCCCATTGAGAAAAGTCCGCATGCTGCCTGTTGTATTCAATCCCGATGCAATTTCTGTGTTTCATCAACACACTGAACGTCCATAGATTACAGAATGCCTTCAGATGTTTATCGGTAATTACTACTGGTCTCCCAGGAATCGATTAAAATGTAGAGAGTTTGAGACATTACTCCCTATGACAAAAGCCTTTTTGGTGTCTGTTGTATTCAATCCCGATTAAATTTCTGTGTTTCATCAACACTCAGAACGTCCACAGATTACAGGAAGCTTCCAGATGTGCTGCGGAAACTATTACTGGTTTCTCAAGAATCGATCAAAGCGTAGACAGTTTGAGACATTACTACGATGTAGAGAAGACCTCATGGTGACTGTTGATTTCAATCCCGTTGCAATTTCTGTGTTTCATTAACACTCTGAACGTCCATAGATTACATGAAGCGTCCAGATGTGCTTCAGAAACTGCTACTGGTCTCCCAGGAATATATCAAAACGTAGACAGTTTGGGACATTACTCCCAATACAGAAATTTTCGCATGGTGCCAGTTGTATTCAATCCCGATGCAATTTCGGTGTTTCATCGACACTCTGAACGTGTACAGATTACATGAAGCCTCCAGATGTGCTTCGGAAACTACTACTCGTCTCCCAGGTATCGATCAATGTGTATACAGTTTGAGACATAACTCCCATGGAGAATATTCCGCATGGAGCCTATTATATTCAATCCCGATGCAATTTTTGTGTTTCATCAACGCTCTGAACGTCGATAGATTACAGGACGCCTCCAGTTTCTCTTCGGAAACTACTACTGGTCTCCCAGGGAACAATCAAAGCGTAGACAGTTTGAGAGATTACTCCCAGGGACAAAAGTCCGCATGGTGCCTTTTGCATTCAATCCCGATGCAATTTCTGTGTTTCATCAACACTCGGAACGTCCACAGATTACATGAAGCCTCCAGATGTGCTTCGGAAACTACTACTGGTTTCCCAGGATTCGATCAAAGCATAGACAGTTTGAGACATTACTCCCATGTAGAAGAGTCCGCATGGTGCCTGTTGTATTCAATCCCGATGTAATTCCTGTGTTTCATTAACACTCTGAACGTCCACAGATTACAGGAAGACTCCAGATATGCTTCGGAAACTACTTCTGGCCTCCCAGGTATCGATCAAAAAGTAGACACTTTGAGACATTACTCCCATGGATAAAAGTAAGCATGGTGCCTGTTGTATTCAATCCCGATACAATTTCTGTGTTTGATCAACACTCTGAACGTCCACAGATTACAGGAAGCCTTGATATCTGCTTCGAAAACTACTACTGGTCTCCCAGGGACGATCAAAGCATAGACAGTTAGAGACATTACTCCCATGGAGAAAAGTCCGCATGGTGCCTGTTGTATTCAATCCCGATGCAATTTCTGTGTTTCATCAACACTCTGAACATAAACAGATTGCAGGAAGCCATGAGATGTGCTTCGAAAACTACTACTGGTCTCACAGGGACGATCAAAGAGTAGACAGTTAGAGACATTACTCCCATGTAGAGAAGTAAGCATGGTGCCTGTTGTATTCATTCCCGATTCAATTTCTGTGTTTCATGCACACTCTGGACGTCATAGATTACATGAAGCCTCCATATGTGCTTCGGAAACTACTACTGGTCTCCCAGGAATCGACCAATGCGTAGACAGCTTGAGACATTACTCCCATGGAGAAAATTCCGAATGGTGCCTGTTTTATTGAATCCCGATGAAATTTTTTTGTTTCATCAATACACTGAACGTCGACAGATTACATGATGCCTCCAGATGTGCTTCGGAAACTACTACTGGTCTCCCAGGGAACGATCAAAACGTAGGCAGTTGGAGACATTACTCCCATGGAGAAAAGTCCGCATGGTGCCTGTTGTATTCAATCCCGATGCAATTTCTGTGTTTCATCAACACACTGAACCTCCATAGATTACAGAGTGCCTCCAGATGTGTTCGGAAACTATTACTGCTCTCCGAGGAATCGATTAAAAGGTAGAGAATTTGAGACATTACTCTCTACGACAAGAGTCTTCTTGGTGTCTGTTGTATTCAATCCCGATGCAATATCTGTGTTTCATCAACACTCGGAACGTCCACAGATTTTATGAGGCCTCCAGATGTGCTTCGGGAACTACTACTGGTCTCCCGTGATTCGATCAAAGCATAGACAGTTTGAGACATTACTCCCATAGAGAAGAGTCCGCATGGTGCCTGTTGTATTCAATCCTGATGTAATTTCAGTGTTTCATCAACACTCAGAACGTCCACAGATTACAGGAAAACTCCAGATTTGCTCTGGAAACTACTACTGGTCTCCCAGGGACGATCAAAGCGAAGACAGTTAGAGACATTACTCCCATGGAGAAAAGTTCGCATGGCGCCTGTTGTATTCAATCCCGATGCAATTTCTGTGTTTGATCAACACTCAGAACGTCCACAGATTACAGGAAGTCTTCAGATCTGCTTCGGAAACTACTACTGGTCTCTCAGGATTCGATCAAAGCGTAGACAGTTAGAGACATTACTCCCATGGAGAAAAGTCCGCATGGTGAGTGTTGCATTCAATCCCGATGCAATTTCTGTGTTTCATCAACACTCTGAACGTAAGCAGATTACAGGAAGCCTTCAGATCGGCTTCGGAAAGTACTACTGGTCTCCCAGGGACGATCAATGCGTAGACAGTTAGAGATGTTACTCCCATGGAGAAAACTCCGAATGGTGCCTGTTTTATTCAGTCCCGATGAAATTTTTGTGTTTCATCAACACTCTGAACGTCGACAGATTACATGATGCCTCCATATGTGCTTCTGAACCTACTACTGGTCTCCCAGGATTCGACCAAAGTGTAGACAGTTTGAGACATAACTCCCAATGAGAAAAGTCCGCATGCTGCCTGTTGTATTCAATCCCGATGCAATTTCTGTGTTTCATCAACACACTGAACGTCCATAGATTACAGAATGCCTTCAGATGTGCATCGGTAATTACTACTGGTCTCCCAGGAATCGATTAAAGGGTAGAGAGTTTGAGACATTACTCCCTATGACAAAAGCCTTTTTGGTGTCTGTTGTATTCAATCCCGATTAAATTGCTGTGTTTAATCAACACTCAGAACGTCCACAGATTACAGGAAGCTTCCAGATGTGCTCCGGAAACTATTACTGGTTTCTCAATAATCGATCAAAGCGTAGACAGTTTGAGACATTACTACGATGTAGAGAAGTCCTCATGGTGACTGTTGATTTCAATCCCGTTGCAATTTCTGTGTTTCATTAACACTCTGAACGTCCATAGATTACATGAAGCGTCCAGATGTGCTTCAGAAACTGCTACTGGTCTCCCAGGAATATATCAAATCGTAGACAGTTTGGGACATTACTCCCAATACAGAAATTTTCGCATGGTGCCAGTTGTATTCAATCCCGTTGCAATTTCTGTGTTTCATTAACACTCTGAACGTCCATAGATTACATGAAGCGTCCAGATGTGCTTCGGAAACTACTACTCGTCTCCCAGGTATCGATCAATGTGTAAACAGTTTGAGACATAACTCCCATGGAGAATATTCCGCATGGAGCCTATTATATTCAATCCCGATGCAATCTTTGTGTTTCATCAACGCTCTGAACGTCGATAGATTACAGGACGCCTCCAGTTTCTCTTCGGAAACTACTACTGGTCTCCCAGGGAACAATCAAAGCGTAGACAGTTTGAGAGATTACTCCCAGGGACAAAAGTCCCCATGGTGCCTGTTGCATTCAATCCCGATGCAATTTCTGTGTTTCATCAACACTCGGAACGTCCACAGATTACATGAAGCCTTGATATATGATTCGAAAACTACTACTGGTCTCCCAGGGACGATCAAAGCATAGACAGTTAGAGACATTACTCCCATGGAGAAAAGTCCGCATGGTGCCTGTTGTATTCAATCCCGATGCAATTTCTGTGTTTCATCAACACTCTGAACTTCCACAGATTACAGAAAGCCTTCAGATGTGCTTCGGAAACTACTACTGGTCTCCCAGGAAACGATCAAATCGTAGACAGTTTGAGACATTACTCCCATAGAGAAAAGTCCGCTGGGTGCCTGTTGTATTCAATCCCGATGCAATTTCTGTGTTTCATCAACACACTGAACCTCCATAGATTACAGAGTGCCTCCAGATGTGTTCGGAAACTATTACTGCTCTCCCAGGAATCGATTAAAAGGTAGAGAGTTTGAGACATTACTCTCTACGACAAGAGTCTTCTTGGTGTCTGTTGTATTCAATCCCGATGCAATATCTGTGTTTCATCAACACTCTGAACGTCGACAGATTACTTGAAGCCTCCAGATGTGGTTCGTAAACTACTACTTGTCTCCCAGGAATCTATCAATGCGTAGACCGATTGGGACATTACTCCCATGCAGAAATTTCCGCATGGTGCCTGTTGTATTCAATCCCGATGCAAAATCTGTGTTTCATCAACACTCGGAACGTCCACAGATTACATGAGGCCTCCAGATTTGCTTCGGAACCTACTACTGGTCTCCCGTGATTCGATCAAAGCATAGACAGTTTGAGACATTACTCACATAGAGAAGAGTTGCATGTTGCCTGTTGTATTCAATCCCGATGTAATTGCAGTGTTTCATCAACACTCAGAACGTCCACAGATTACAGGAAGTCTCCAGATTTGCTTAGGAAACTACTACTGGTCTCCCAGGGACGATCAAAGCGAAGACAGTTAGAGAAATAACTCCCATGGAGAAAAGTCCGCATGGTGCCTGTTGTATTGAATCCCGATGCGATTTCTGTTTTTCATCAACACACTGAACCTCCATAGATTACAGAGTGCCTCCAGATGTGTTCGGAAACTACTACTGCTCTCCCAGGAATCGATTAAAATGTAGAGAGTTTGAGCCATTACTCTCTACGACAAGAGTCTTCTTGGTGCCTGTTGTATTCAATCCCGATGCAATGTCTGTGTTTCATCAACACACAGAAAGTCCATAGAATACAGAATGCCTCCAGATGTGCTGTGGAAACTACTACTGGTCTCTCAGGATTCGATCATAGCGTAGATAGTTAGAGACATTACTCCCATGGAGAAAAGTCCGCATGGTGAGTGTTGCATTCAATCCCGATGCAATTTCTGTGTTTCATCAACACTCTGAACGTAAGAAGATTACAGGAAGCCTTCAGATCTGCTTCGGAAAGTACTACTGGTCTCCCAGGGACGATCAAAGCGTAGACAGTTAGTGATATTACTCCCATGGAGAAAAGTCCGCATGGTGCCTGTTGCATTCAATCCCGCTGCAATTTCTGTGTTTCATCAACACTCTGAACGTAAACAGATTACAGGAAGCCTTTAGATGTGCTTCGGAAACTACTACAGGTCTCCCAGGGACGATCAAAGCGTAGACAGTTTGAGACATTACTCCCATGGAGAAAAGTCCGCATGGTGCCTGTTGTAATCAATGCCGATGCAATTTCAGTGTTTCATCAAACTCTGAATGTCCACAGATTACAGGAAGCCTCCAGATGTGCTTCTGAAGCTACTACTGTCTCCCAGGGAACGATCAAAGCGTTGACAATTTGAGACATTACTCCCATGGAGAAAAGTCCGCATGGTGGCTGTTGTATTCAATCCTGATGTAATTTCTGTGTTTCTTTAACACACTGAACGTCCACAGATTACAGGAAGACTCCAGATGTGCTTCGGAAACTACTAGTGGTCTCCCAGAGAACAATCAAAGCGTAGACAGTTTGAGACATTACTCCCATGGACAAAAGTCCGCATGGCGACTGTTGTATTCAATCCCGATGCAATTTCTCTGTTTCATTAACACTCTGAACGTCCATAGATTACATGAAGGCTCCATATGTGCTTCGGAAACTACTACTGGTCTCCCAGGAATCGACCAATGCGTAGACAGTTTGAGACATTACTCCCATGGATAAAAGTCCGAATGGTGCCTGTTTTATTCAATCCCGATGAAATTTTTGTGTTTCATCAACACTCTGAACGTCGACAGATTACATGATGCCTCCAGATTTGCTTCGGAAACTACTACTGGTCTCCCAGGGAACGATCAAAGCGTAGACAGTTTGAGACATTACTCCCATGGAGAAAGCTTCGAATGGTGCCTGTTTTATTCAATCCCGATGAAATTTTTGTGTTTCATCAACACTCTGAACGTCGACAGATTACATGATACCTCCATATGTGCTTCGGAACCTACTACTGGTCTCCCAGGAATCGACCAAAGTGTAGACAGTTTGAGACATAACTCCCATTGAGAAAGGTCCGCATGCTGCCTGTTGTATTCAATCCCGATGCAATTTCTGTGTTTCATCAACACACTGAACGTCCATAGATTACAGAATGCCTTCAGATGTGCATCGGTAATTACTACTGGTCTCCCAGGAATCGATTAAAGGGTAGAGAGTTTGAGACATTACTCCCTATGACAAAAGCCTTTTTGGTGTCTGTTGTATTCAATCCCGATTAAATTTCTGTGTTTCATCAACACTCAGAACGTCCACAGATTACAGGAAGCTTCCAGATGTGCTGCGGAAACTATTACTGGTTTCTCAAGTATCGATCAAAGCGTAGACAGTTTGAGACATTACTACGATGTAGAGAAGTCCTCATGGTGACTGTTGATTTCAATCCCGTTGCAATTTCTGTGTTTCATTAACACTCTGAACGTCCATAGATTACATGAAGCGTCCAGATGTGCTTCAGAAACTGCTACTGGTCTCCCAGGAATATATCAAAGCGTAGACAGTTTGGGACATTATTCCCAATACAGAAATTTTCGCATGGTGCCAGTTGTATTCAATCCCGATGCAATTTCGGTGTTTCATCGACACTCTGAACGTGTACAGATTACATGAAGCCTCCAGATGTGCTTCGGAAACTGCTACTCGTTTCCCAGGTATCGATCAATGTGTATACAGTTTGAGACATAACTCCCATGGAGAATATTCCGCATGGAGCCTATTATATTCAATCCCGATGCAATTTTTGTGTTTCATCAACGCTCTGAACGTCGATAGATTACAGGACGCCTCCAGTTTCTCTTCGGAAACTACTACTGGTCTCCCAGGGAACAATCAAAGCGTAGACAGTTTGATAGATTACTCCCAGGGACAAAAGTCCGCATGGTGCCTGTTGCATTCAATCCCGATGCAATTTCTGTGTTTCATCAACACTCGGAAGGTCCACAGATTACATGAAGCCTCCAGATGTGCTTCGGAAACTACTACTGGTTTCCCAGGATTCGATCAAAGCATAGACAGTTTGAGACATTACTCCCATGTAGAAGAGTCCGCATGGTGCCTGTTGTATTCAATCCCGATGTAATTCCTGTGTTTCATCAACACTCAGAACGTCCACAGATTACAGGAAGCTTCCAGATGTGCTGCGGAAACTATTACTGGTTTCTCAAGTATCGATCAAAGCGTAGACAGTTTGAGACATTACTACGATGTAGAGAAGTCCTCATGGTGACTGTTGATTTCAATCCCGTTGCAATTTCTGTGTTTCATTAACACTCTGAACGTCCATAGATTACATGAAGCGTCCAGATGTGCTTCAGAAACTGCTACTGGTCTCCCAGGAATATATCAAAGCGTAGACAGTTTGGGACATTATTCCCAATACAGAAATTTTCGCATGGTGCCAGTTGTATTCAATCCCGATGCAATTTCGGTGTTTCATCGACACTCTGAACGTGTACAGATTACATGAAGCCTCCAGATGTGCTTCGGAAACTGCTACTCGTTTCCCAGGTATCGATCAATGTGTATACAGTTTGAGACATAACTCCCATGGAGAATATTCCGCATGGAGCCTATTATATTCAATCCCGATGCAATTTTTGTGTTTCATCAACGCTCTGAACGTCGATAGATTACAGGACGCCTCCAGTTTCTCTTCGGAAACTACTACTGGTCTCCCAGGGAACAATCAAAGCGTAGACAGTTTGATAGATTACTCCCAGGGACAAAAGTCCGCATGGTGCCTGTTGCATTCAATCCCGATGCAATTTCTGTGTTTCATCAACACTCGGAAGGTCCACAGATTACATGAAGCCTCCAGATGTGCTTCGGAAACTACTACTGGTTTCCCAGGATTCGATCAAAGCATAGACAGTTTGAGACATTACTCCCATGTAGAAGAGTCCGCATGGTGCCTGTTGTATTCAATCCCGATGTAATTCCTGTGTTTCATCAACACTCTGAACGTCCACAGATTACAGGAAGACTCCAGATATGCTTCGGAAACTACTTCTGGTCTCCCAGGTATCGATCAAAAAGTAGACACTTTGAGACATTACTCAAATGGATAAAAGTAAGCATGGTGCCTGTTGTATTCAATCCCGATACAATTTCTGTGTTTGATCAACACTCTGAAAGTCCACAGATTACAGGAAGCCTTGATATCTGCTTCGAAAACTACTACTGGTCTCCCAGGGACGATCAAAGCATAGACAGTTAGAGACATCACTCCCATGGAGAAAAGTCGTCATGGTGCCTGTTGTATTCAATCCCGATGCAATTTCTGTGTTTCATCAACACTCTGAACATAAACAGATTGCAGGAAGCCATGAGATGTGCTTCGAAAACTACTACTGGTCTCACAGGGACGATCAAAGAGTAGACAGTTAGAGACATAACTCCCATGTAGAGAAGTAAGCATGGTGCCTGTTGTATTCATTCCCGATTCAATTTCTGTGTTTCATGCACACTCTGGACGTCATAGATTACATGAAGCCTCCATATGTGCTTCGGAAACTACTACTGGTCTCCCAGGAATCGACCAATGCGTAGACAGTTTGAGACATTACTCCCATGGAGAAAATTCCGAATGGTGCCTGTTTTATTGAATCCCGATGAAATTTTTTGTTTCATCAATACACTGAACGTCGACAGATTACATGATGCCTCCAGATGTGCTTCGGAAACTACTACTGGTCTCCCAGGGAACGATCAAAGCGTAGACAGTTGGAGACATTACTCCCATGGAGAAAAGTCCGCATGGTGCCTGTTGTATTCAATCCCGATGCAATTTCTGTGTTTCATCAACACTCTGAACTTCCACAGATTACTGAAAGCCTTCAGATGTGCTTCGGAAACTACTACTGGTCTCCCAGGAAACGATCAAATCGTAGACAGTTTGAGACATTACTCCCATAGAGAAAAGTCCGCTGGGTGCCTGTTGTATTCGATTCCGATGCAATTTCTGTGTTTCATCAACACACTGAACCTCCATAGATTACAGAGTGCCTCCAGATGTGTTCGGAAACTATTACTGCTCTCCCAGGAATCGATTAAAAGGTAGAGAGTTTGAGACATTACTCTCTACGACAAGAGTCTTCTTGGTGTCTGTTGTATTCAATCCCGATGCAATATCTGTGTTTCATCAACACTCTGAACGTCCACAAATTAATTGAAGCCTCCAGATGTGGTTCGTAAACTACTACTTGTCTCCCAGGAATCTATCAATGCGTAGACCGATTGGGACATTACTCCCAATGCAGAAATTTCCGCATAGTGCCTGTAGTATTCAATCCCGATGCAAAATCTGTGTTTCATCAACACTCGGAACGTCTACAGATTACATGAGGCCTCCAGATGTGCTTCGGAACCTACTACTGGTCTCCCGTGATTCGATCAAAGCATAGACAGTATGAGACATTACTCCCATAGAGAAGAGTCCGCATGGTGCCTGTTGTATTCAATCCCGATGTAATTGCAGTGTTTCATCAACACTCAGAACGTCCACAGATTACAGGAAGTCTCCAGATTTGCTTAGGAAACTACTACTGGTCTCCAAGGGACGATCAAAGCGAAGACTGTTAGAGAAATAACTCCCATGGAGAAAAGTCCGCATGGTGCCTGTTGTATTCAATCCCGATGCGATTTCTGTGTTTCATCAACACACTGAACCTCCATAGATTACAGAGTGCCTCCAGATGTGTTCGGAAACTACTACTGCTCTCCCAGGAATCGATTAAAATGTAGAGAGTTTGAGACATTACTCTCTACGACAAGAGTCTTCTTGGTGGCTGTTGTATTCAATACCGATGCAATTTCTGTGTTTCATCAACACATAGAACTTCCATAGATTACAGAATGCCTCCAGATGTGCTTCGGAATCTACTAATGGTCTCCCAGGAATCGACCAAAGTGTAGAAAATTTTGGAAATAACTCACATTGAGAAAAATCCGCGTGGTGCCTGTTGTATTCTATCCCGATGCAATTTCTGTGTTTCATCAACACCCTGAAAGTCCATAGAATACAGAATGAATCCAGATGTTCTTCGGAAACTACTACTGGTCTCCTAGGGAACAATCAAATCGTAGACAGTTTGAGACATTACTCCCATGGAGAATAGTCCGCATGGTGACTGTTGTATTCAATCCCGATGCAATACCTGTGTTTCATCAACACTCTAAACGTCCACAGATTACAGAATGCCCCACGATGTGCTTCGGAACCTACTACTGGTCTCCCAGAAATCGATCAAAGCGTAGACAGTTTGGAACATTATTCCCATGCAGAAACTTCCGCATGTTGTCTGTTGTATTCAATCCCGATACAATTATTGTGTTTCATCAACGTTCTGAACGTCGACAGATTACAGGATGCCTCCCGATGTGCTTCGGAAACTACTAGTGGTCTCCCAGGGAACGATCATAGCGTAAAAAGTTAGAGACATTACTCCCATGGAGAAAAGTCCGCATGGTGGCTGTTGTATTCAATCCCGATGCAATTTCTGTGTTTCATCAACACACTGAACGTCCACAGATTACAGGAAGACTCCAGATGTGCTTCGGAAACTACTACTGGTCTCCCAGGATTCGATCAAAAAGTAGACACTTTGAGACATTACTCCCATGGATAAAAGTAAGCATGGTGTCTGTTGTATTCAATCCCGATACAATTCCTGTGTTTGATCAACACTTTGAACGTCCACAGATTACAGGAAGCCTTCAGATCTGCTTCGAAAACTACTACTGGTCTCCCAGAGATGATCAAAGCGTAGACAGTTAGAGACATTACTCCCATGGAGAAAAGTCCGCATGGTGCCTGTTATATTCAATCCGGATGCAATTTCTGTGTTTCATCAACACTCTGAACGTAAACAGATTGCAGGAAGCCTTCAGATGTGCATCGAAAACTACTACTTTTCTCCCAGGGACGATCAAAGCGTAGACAGTTAGAGACATTACTCCCATGTAGAGAAGTAAGCATGGTGCCTGTTGTATTCATTCCCGATGCAATTTCTGTGTTTCATGCACACTCTGGACGTCATAGATTGCATGAAGCCTCCAGATGTGCTTCGGAACCTACTAATGGTCTCCCAGGAATCGACCAAAGTGTAGAATGTTTGAGACATTACTCCCTATGACAAAAGTATTCTTGGTGTCTGTTGTATTCAATCCCGATTAAATTTCTGTGTTTCATCAACACTCAGAACGTCCACAGATTACAGGAAGCTTCCAGATGTGCTGCAGAAAGTACTAATGGTCTCCCAGGAATCGTTCAAACCGTTGACAGTTTGGGACATTACTCCCATGCTAAAACTTCCGCATGTTGCCTGTTGTATTCAATCCCGATGCAATGTCTGTGTTTCATCAACGCTCTGAACGTCTACAGATTACAGGATGCCTCCAGATGGGCTTCGGAAACTACTACTGGTCTCCCAGGGAACGATCAAAGCGTAGACAGTTAGAGACATTACTCCCACGGAGAAAAGTCCGCATGGTGCCTGTTGTATTCAATCCCGATGCAATTTCTGTGTTTCGTCAACACACTCAATGTCCATAGATTACAGAATGCCTCCATATGTGCTTCGGAAACTACTACTGCTCTTCCAGGAATCGATTAAGAGGTAGAGAGTTTGAGACATTACTCTCTATGACAAGAGTCTTCTTGGTGTCTGTTGTATTCAATCCCGATGCAATTTCTGTGTTTCATCAACACACTGAACGTCCACAGATTACAGGAAGTCTCCAGATGTGCTTCGGAAACTACTAGTGGTCTCCCAGAGAACAATCAAAGCGTAGACAGTTTGAGACATTACTCCCATGGAGAAAAATCAGCATGGTGACTGTTGTATTCAATCCCGAAGCAATTTCTGTGTTTATTTAACACTCTGAACGCCCACAGACTACTTGAAGCCTCCAGATGTGGTTCGTAAACTACTACTGGTCTCCCAGGAATCTATCAATGCGTAGACCGATTGGGACATTACTCCCATGCATAAATTTCCGCATGGTGCCTGTTGTATTCAATCCCGATGCAATTTCTGTGTTTCACCAACACTCGGAACGTCCACAGATTTTATGAGGCCTCCAGATGTGCTTCGGGAACTACTACTGGTCTCCCGTGATTCGATCAAAGCATAGACAGTTTGAGACATTACTCCCATAGAGAAGAGTCCGCATGGTGCCTGTTGTATTCAATCCTGATGTGATTTCAGTGTTTCATCAACACTCAGAACGTCCACAGATTACAGGAAGTCTCCAGATTTGCTTTGGAAACTACTACTGGTCTCCCAGGGACGATCAAAGCGAAGACAGTTAGAGACATTACTCCCATGGAGAAAAGTCCGCATGGCGCCTGTTGTATTCAATCCCGATGCAATTTCTGTGTTTGATCAACCCTCTGAACGTCCACAGATTACAGGAAGTCTTCAGATCTGCTTCGGAAACAACTACTGGTCTCTCAGGATTCTATCAAAGCGTAGACAGTTAGAGACATTACTCCCATGGAGAAAACTCCGCATGCTGCCTGTTGCAATCAATCCCGATGCAATTTCTGTGTTTCAACAACACTCTGAACGTAAACAGATTTACAGGAAGCCTTTAGATGTGCTTCGGAAACTACTACTGGTCTCCCAGGGACGATCAAAGCGTAGACAGTTTGAGACATTACTCCCATGTCGAAAAGTCCGCATGGTGCCTGTTGTAATCAATGCCGATGCAATTTCAGTGTTTCATCAACACTCTGAATGTCCACAGATTACAGAATGCTTCCAGATGTGCTTCGGAACCTACTAATGGTCTCCCAGGAATCGACCAAAGTGTAAAGTGTTTGAGACATTACTCCCTATGACAAAAGTCTTCTTGGTGTCTGTTGTATTCAATCCCGATTAAATTTCTGTGTTTCATGAACACTCAGAAGGTCCACAGATTACAGGAAGACTCCAGATGTGCTTCGGAAACTACTACTGGTCTCCCAGGGACGATCAAAGCGAAGACAGTTAGAGACATTACTCCCATGGAGAAAAGTCCGCATGGCGCCTGTTGTATTCAATCCCGATGCAATTTCTGTGTTTGATCAACCCTCTGAACGTCCACAGATTACAGGAAGTCTTCAGATCTGCTTCGGAAACAACTACTGGTCTCTCAGGATTCTATCAAAGCGTAGACAGTTAGAGACATTACTCCCATGGAGAAAAATCAGCATGGTGACTGTTGTATTCAATCCCGATGCAATTTCTGTGTTTCATTAACACTCTGAAAGTCCACAGATTACTTGAAGCCTCCATTTGTGGTTCGTAAACTACTACTTGTCTCCCAGGAATCTATCAATGCGTAGATTGATTGGGACATTACTCCCATACAGAAATTTCCGCATGGTGCCTGTTGTATTCAATCCCGATGCAATTTCTGTGTTTCATCAACACTCGGAACGTCCACAGATTACATGAGGAATCCAGATGTGCTTCGGAAACTACTACTGGTCTCCCGTGATTCGATCAAAGCATAGACAGTTTGAGACATTACTCCCATAGAGAAGAGTCCGCATGGTGCCTGTTGTATTCAATCCGGATGTAATTTCAGTGTTTCATCAACACTCAGAACGCCCACAGATTACAGGAAGACTCCAGATTTGCTTCGGAAACTACTACTGGTCTCCCAGGGACGATCAAAGCGAAGACAGTTACAGACATTACTCCCATGGAGAAAAGTCCGCATGGTGCCTGTTGTATACAATCCCGATGCAATTTCTGTGTTTGATCAACACTCTGAACGTCCACAGATTACAGGAAGCCTTCAGATCTGCTTCAGAAACTACTACTGGTCTCCCAGGGACGATCAAAGCGTAGACAGTTAGAGACATTACTCCCATGGAGAAATGTCCGCATGGTGCCTGTTGTATTCAATCCCGATGCAATTTCTGAGTTTCATCAACACAGAATGTCCACTGAGTACTGGAAGCTTCCAGATATGCTGCATAAACTACTACTGCTCTCCCAGGAATCGACCAAAGCGTAGACAGTTTGAGACATTACTCCCATGTAGAGAAGTAAGCATGGTGCCTGTTGTATTCATTCCCGATGCCATTTCTGTGTTTCATTCACACTCTGGACGTCATAGATTACATGTAGCCTCCATATGTGCTTCGGAAACTACTACTGGTCTCCCAGGAATCGACCATTGCGTAGAGAGTTTGAGATATTACTCCCATGGAGAAAATTCGGAATGGTGTCTGTTTTATTCAATCCCGATGAGATATTTGTGTTTCATCAACACTCTGAACGTTGACAGATTACATGATGCCTTCAGATGTGCTTCGGAAACTACTACTGGTCTCCCAGGGAACGATCAAAACGTAGACAGTTAGAGACATTACTCCCATGGAGAAAAGTCCGCATGGTGCCTGTTGTAATCAATGCCGATGCAATTTCTGTGTTTCATCAACACTCTGAATGGTCACAGATTACAGAATGCCTCCAGATGTGCTTCGGAACCTACTAATGGTCTCCCAGGAATCGAACAAAGTGTAGAATGTTTGAGACATGACTGCCATTGAGAAAGATCCGCATGGTGGCTGTTGTATTCAATCCCGATGCAATTTCTGTGTTTCATCAACACACTGAACGTCCACAGATTACGGGAAGACTCCAGATGTGCTTCGGAAACTGCTAGTGGTCTCCCAGAGAACAATCAAAGCGTAGACAGTTTGAGACATTACTCCCACGGACAAAAGTCCGCATGGTGACTGTTGTATTCAATCCCGATACAATTTCTGTGTTTCATTAACACTCTGAACGTCCATAGATTACATGAAGCCTCCAGATGTGGTTCGAAAACTACTACTGGTCTCCCAGCAATCTATCAAAGCGTAGACAGATTGGGACATTACTCCCATGCAGAAATTTCAGCATGGTGCCTGTTGTATTCAATCCCGATGCAATTTCTGTGTTTCATCAACACACTGAACGTCCACAGATTACAGGAAGACTCCAGACATGCTTCGGAAACTACTAGTGGTCTCCCAGAGAGCAATCAAAGCGTAGACAGGTAGAGACATTACTCCCATGGAGAAAAGTCCGCATGGTGTCTGTTGTATTCAATCCCGATGCAATTGCTGTGTTTCATCAACACTCTGAACGTTACAGATTACAGAAAGCCTTCAGATGTGCTTCGGTAACTACAACTGGTCTCCCACTGAACGAACAAATCGTAGACAGTTTTAGACAATACTCCCATAGAGAAAAGTCCGCTTGGTGCCTGTTGTAATCAATGCCGATGCAATTTCTGTGTTTTATCAACACTCTGAATGTCCACAGATTACAGAATGCCTATAGAAGTGCTTTGGAACCTACTAATGGTCTACCAGGAATCGACCGAAGTGTAGAGTGTTTGAGACATTACTCCCTATGACAAAAGTCTTCTTGGTGTCTGTTGTATTCAATCGCGATTAAATTTCTGTGTTTCATCAACACTCAGAACGTCCACAGATTACAGGAAGCTTCCAGATGTGCTGCGGAAACTACTACTGGTCTCCCAGGAATCGATCAAACCGTTGACAGTTTGGGACATTAGTCCCATGTTAAACTTCCGCATTTTGCCTGTTGTATTCAATCCCGTTGCAATGTCTGTGTTTCATCAACGCTCTGAACGTCTACAGATTACAGGATGCCTCCAGATGGGCTTCGGAAACTACTACTGGTCTCCCAGGGAACGATCAAAGCGTAGACAGATAGAGACATTACTCCCATGGAGAAAAGTCCGCATGGTGCCTGTTGTATTCAATCCCGATGCAATTTCTGTGTTTCATCAACACACTGAACGTCCATAGATTACAGAATGCCTCCAGATGTGCTTCGGAAACTACAACTGCTCTCCCAGGAATCGATTAAAAGGTAGAGAGTTTGAGACATTACTCTCTATGACAAGAGTCTTCTTGGTGTCTGTTGTATTCAATCCCGATGCAATTTCTTTGTTTCATCAACACACTGAACGTCCACAGATTACAGGAAGACTCCAGATGTGCTTCGGAAACTACTAGTGGTCTCCCAGAGAACAATCAAAGCGTAGGCAGTTTGAGACATTACTCCCACGGAGAAAAATTAGTATGGTGATTGTTGTATTAAATCCCGATGCAATTTCTGTGTTTCATTAACACTCTGAACGTCCACAGATTACTTGAAGCCTCCATTTGTGGTTCGTAAACTACTACTTGTCTCCCAGGAATCTATCAATGCGTAGACCGATTGGGACATTACTGCCATGCAGCAATTTCCGCATGGTGCCTGTTGTATTCAATCCCGATGAAATTTCTGTGTTTCATCAACACTCCGAACGTCCACAGATTACATGAGGAATCCAGATGTGCTTCGGAAACTACTACTGGTCTCCCGTGATTCGATCAAAGCATAGACAGTTTGAGACATTACTCCCATAGAGAAGAGTCCGCATGGTGCCTGTTGTATTCAATCCCGATGTATTTTCAGTGTTTCATCAACACTCAGAACATCCACAGATTACAGGAAGTCTCCAGATTTCCTTCGGAAACTACTACTGGTCTCCCAGGGACGATGAAAGCGAAGACAGTTTGAGACATTACTCCCATAGAGAAGAGTCCGCATGGCGCCTGTTGTATTCAATCCCGATGCAATTTCTGAGTTTCATCAACACAGAATGTCCACAGATTACAGGAAGCTTTCAGATATGCTGCAGAAACTACTACTGGTCTCCCAGGAATCGACCAAAGCGTAGACAGTTTGAGACATTACTCCCATGTAGAGAAGTAAGCATGGTGCCTGTTGTATTCATTCCCGATGCCATTTCTGTGTTTCATTCACACTCTGGACGTCATAGATTACATGTAGCCTCCATATGTGCTTCGGAAACTGCTACTGGTCTCCCAGGAATCGACCATTGCGTAGGGAGTTTGAGATTTTACTCCCATGGAAAAAATTCGGAATGATGCCTGTTTTATTCAATCCCGATGAGATTTTTGTGTTTCATCAACACTCTGAACGTCGACAGGTCACCTGCTGCCTCCAGATGTGCTTCGGAAACTACTACTGGTCTCCCAGGGAACGATCAAAGAGTAGACAGTTTGAGACATTACTCCCATGGACAAAAGTCCGTATGGTGGCTGTTGTATTCAATCCCGATGCAATTTCTGTGTTTCATTAACACTCTGAACGTCCATAGATTACATGAAGCCTACAGATGAGGTTCGAAAACTACTACTGGTCTCCCAGGAATCTATCAAACCGTACACAGATTGGGACATTACTCCCATCCAGAAATTTCAGCATGGTGCCTGTTGTATTCAATCCCGATGCATTTCTGTGTTTCATCAACACTCTGAATGTCCACAGATTACAAAATGCCTCCAGATGTGCTTCGGAACCTGCTAATGGTCTCCCAGGAATCGACCAAAGTGTAGAATGTTTGAAACATGACTCCCATTGAGAAAAGTCCGCATGGTGCCTGTTGTATTCAATCCTGATGCAATTTCTGTGTTTCATTAACACTCTGAACGTCCACAGATTACAGAAAGCCTTCAGATGTGCTTAGGAAACTGCTACTGGTCTCCCAGGGAACGATCAAATCGTAGACAGTTTGAGACATTACTCCCATAGAGAAAAGTCCGCTTGCTGCCTGTTGTATTCAATCCCGATGAAATTTCTGTGTTTCATCTACACTCAGAACGTCCACAGATTACAGGAAGCTTCCAGATGTGCTGCGGAAACTACTACTGGTCTCCCAGGAATCGTTCAAACCGTTGACAGTTCGGGACATTACTCCCATGCTAAAACTTCCGCATGTTGCCTGTTGTATTCAATCCCGATGCAATGTCTGTGTTTCATCAATGCTCTGAACGTCTACAGATTACAGGATGCCTCCAGATAGGCTTCGGAAGCTACTACTGGTCTCCCAGGGAACGATCAAAGCGTAGACATTTAGAGACATTACTCCCATGGAGAAAAGTCCGCATGGTGCCTGTTGTATTCAATCCCGATCCAATTTCTGTGTTTCATCAACACTCTGAACGTAAACAGATAACAGGAAGCCTTTAGATGTGCATCGGAAACTACTACTGGTCTCCCAGGGACGATCAAAGCGTAGACAGTTTGAGACATTACTCCCATAGAGAAGAGTCCGCATGGTGCCTGTTGTATTCAATCCCGATGTAATTTCAGTGTTTCATCAACACTCAGAACGCCCACAGATTACAGGAAGTCTCCAGATTTGCTTCGGAAACTACTACTGGTCTCCCAGGGACGATCAAAGCGAAGACAGTTAGAGACATTACTCCCATGGAGAAAAGTCCGCATGGTGCCTGTTGTATACAATCCCGATGCAATTTCTGTGTTTGATCCACACTCTGAACGTCCACAGATTACAGGAAGCCTTCAGATCTGCTTCAGAAACTACTACTGGTCTCCCAGGGACGATCAAAGCGTAGACAGTTAGAGACATTTCTCCCATGGAGAAATGTCCGCATGGTGCCTGTTGTATTCAATCCCGATGCAATTTCTGAGTTTCATCAACACAGAATGTCCACAGATTACTGGAAGCTTCCAGATATGCTGCATAAACTACTACTGCTCTCCCAGGAATCGACCAAAGCGTAGACAGTTTGAGACATTACTCCCATGTAGAGAAGTAAGCATGGTGCCTGTTGTATTCATTCCCGATGCCATTTCTGTGTTTCATTCACACTCTGGATGTCATAGATTACATGTAGCCTCCATATGTGCTTCGGAAACTACTACTGGTCTCCCAGGAATCGACCATTGCGTAGAGAGTTTGAGATATTACTCCCATGGAGAAAATTCGGAATTGTGTCTGTTTTATTCAATCCCGATGAGATTTTTGTGTTTCATCAACACTCTGAACGTCGACAGATTACATGATGCATCCAGATGTGCTTCGGAAACTACTACTGGTCTCCCAGGGAACGATCAAAGCGTAGACAGTTAGAGACATTACTCCCATGGAGAAAAGTCCGCATGGTGCCAGTTGTAATCAATGCCGATGCAATTTCTGTGTTTCATCAACACTCTGAATGTCCACAGATTACAGAATGCCTCCAGATGTGCTTCGGAACCTACTAATGGTCTCCCAGGAATCGAACAAAGTGTAGAATGTTTGAGACATGACTCCCATTGAGAAAGATCCGCATGGTGGCTGTTGTATTCAATCCCGATGCAATTTCTGTGTTTCATCAACACACTGAACGTCCACAGATTACAGGAAGACTCCAGATGTGCTTCGGAAACTGCTAGTGGTCTCCCAGAGAACAATCAAAGCGTAGACAGTTTGAGACATTACTCCCATGGACAAAAGTCCGCATGGTGACTGTTGTATTCAATCCCGATGCAATTTCTGTGTTTCATTAACACTCTGAACGTCCATAGATTACATGAAGCCTCCAGATGTGGTTCGAAAACTACTACTGTTCTCCCAGGAATCTATCAAAGCGTAGACAGATTGGGACATTACTCCCATGCAGAAATTTCAGCATGGTGCCTGTTGTATTCAATCCCGATGCAATTTCTGTGTTTCATCAACACACTGAACGTCCACAGATTACAGGAAGACTCCAGATATGCTTCGGAAACTACTAGTGGTCTCCCAGAGAGCAATCAAAGCGTAGACAGGTAGAGACATTACTCCCATGGAGAAAAGTCCGCATGGTGTCTGTTGTATTCAATCCCGATGCAATTGCTGTGTTTCATCAACACTCTGAACGTTACAGATTACAGAAAGCCTTCAGATGTGCTTCGGTAACTACAACTGGTCTCCCACTGAACGAAAATATCGGAGACAGTTTTAGACAATACTCCCATAGAGAAAAGTCCGCTTGGTGCCTGTTGTAATCAATGCCGATGCAATTTCTGTGTTTTATCAACACTCTGAATGTCCACAGATTACAGAATGCCTATAGAAGTGCTTTGGAACCTACTAATAGTCTACCAGGAATCGACCGAAGTGTAGAGTGTTTGAGACATTACTCCCTATGACAAAAGTCTTCTTGGTGTCTGTTGTATTCAATCGCGATTAAATTTCTGTGTTTCATCAACACTCAGAACGTCCACAGATTACAGGAAGCTTCCAGATGTGCTGCGGAAACTACTACTGGTCTCCCAGGAATCGATCAAACCGTTGACAGTTTGGGACATTACTCCCATGTTAAACTTCCGCATTTTGCCTGTTGTATTCAATCCCGTTGCAATGTCTGTGTTTCATCAACGCTCTGAACGTCTACAGATTACAGGATGCCTCCAGATGGGCTTCGGAAACTACTACTGGTCTCCCAGGGAACGATCAAAGCGTCGACAGATAGAGACATTACTCCCATGGAGAAAAGTCCGCATGGTGCCTGTTGTATTCAATCCCGATGCAATTTCTGTGTTTCATCAACACACTGAACGTCCATAGATTACAGAATGCCTCCAGATGTGCTTCGGAAACTACAACTGCTCTCCCAGGAATCGATTAAAAGGTAGAGAGTTTGAGACATTACTCTCTATGACAAGAGTCTTCTTGGTGTCTGTTGTATTCAATCCCGATGCAATTTCTTTGTTTCATCAACACACTGAACGTCCACAAATTACAGGAAGACTCCAGATGTGCTTCGGAAACTACTAGTGGTCTCCCAGAGAACAATCAAAGCGTAGGCAGTTTGAGACATTACTCCCATGGAGAAAAATTAGTATGGTGACTGTTGTATTCAATCCCGATGCAATATCTGTGTTTCATTAACACTCTGAACGTCCACAGATTATTTGAAGCCTCCATTTGTGGTTCGTAAACTACTACTTGTCTCCCAGGAATCTATCAATGCGTAGACCGATTGGGACATTACTCCCATGCAGCAATTTCCGCATGGTGCCTGTTGTATTCAATCCCGATGAAATTTCTGTGTTTCATCAACACTCCGAACGTCCACAGATTACATGAGGAATCCAGATGTGCTTCGGAAACTACTACTGGTCTCCCGTGATTCGATCAAAGCATAGACAGTTTGAGACATTACTCCCATAGAGAAGAGTCCGCATGGTGCCTGTTGTATTCAATCCCGATGTCATTTCAGTGTTTCATCAACACTCAGAACGCCCACAAATTAAAGTCTCCAGATTTGCTTCGGAAACTACTAGTGGTCCCCCAGGGACGATCAAAGCGAAGAAAGTTTGAGACATTACTCCCATAGAGAAGAGTCCGCATGGTGCCTGTTGTATTCAATCCCGATGCAATTTCTGAGTTTCATCAACACAGAATGTCCACAGATTACAGGAAGCTTCCAGATATGCTGCAGAAACTACTACTGGTCTCCCAGGAATCGACCAAAGCGTAGACAGTTTGAGACATTACTCCCATGTAGAGAAGTAAGCATGGTGCCTGTTGTATTCATTCCCGATGCCATTTCTGTGTTTCATTCACACTCTGGACGTCATAGATTACATGTAGCCTCCATATGTGCTTCGGAAACTGCTACTGGTCTCCCAGGAATCGACCATTGCGTAGGGACTTTGAGATATTACTCCCATGGAAAACATTCGGAATGGTGCCTGTTTTATTCAATCCCGATGAGATTTTTGTGTTTCATCAACACTCTGAACGTCGACAGATCACCTGATGCCTCCAGATGTGCTTCGGAAACTACTACTGGTCTCCCAGGGAACGATCAAAGCGTAGACAGTTTGAGATATTACTCCCATGGACAAAAGTCCGCATGGTGGCTGTTGTATTCAATCCCGATGCAATTTCTGTGTTTCATTAACACTCTGAACGTCCATAGATTACATGAAGCCTACAGATATGGTTCGAAAACTACTACTGGTCTCCCAGGAATCTATCAAACCGTACACAGATTGGGACATTACTCTCATCCAGAAATTTCAGCATGGTGCCTGTTGTATTCAATCCCGATGCAATTTCTGTGTTTCATCAACACTCTGAATGTCCACAGATTACAAAATGCCTCCAGATGTGCTTCGGAACCTGCTAATGGTCTCCGAGGAATCGACCAAAGTGTAGAATGTTTGAAGCATGACTCCCATTGAGAAAAGTCCGCATGGTGCCTGTTGTATTCAATCCTGATGCAATTTCTGTGTTTCATTAACACTCTGAACGTCCACAGATTACAGAAAGCCTTCAGATGTGCTTCGGAAACTGCTGCTGGTCTCCCAGGGAACGATCAAATCGTAGACAGTTTGAACATTACTCCCATAGAGAAAAGTCCGCTTGGTGCCTGTTGTATTCAATCCCGATGAAATTTCTGTGTTTCATCTACACTCAGAACGTCCACAGATTACAGGAAGCTTCCAGATGTGCTGCGGAAACTACTACTGGTCTCCCAGGAATCGTTCAAACCGTTGACAGTTTGGGACATTACTCCCATGCTAAAACTTCCGCATATTGCCTGTTGTATTCAATCCCGATGCAATGTCTGTGTTTCATCAACGCTCTGAACGTCTACAGATTACAGGATGCCTCCAGATAGGCTTCGGAAACTACTACTGGTCTCCCAGGGAACGATCAAAGCGTAGACATTTAGAGACATTACTCCCATGGAGAAAAGTCCGCATGGTGCCTGTTGTATTCAATCCCGATGCAATTTCTGTGTTTCGTCAACACACTGAACGTCCATACATTACAGAATGCCTCCAGATGTGCTTCGGAAACTACTACTGCTCTCCCAGGAATCGATTAAAAGGTAGAGAGTTTGAGACATTGCTCTGTATGACAAGAGTCGTCTTGGTGTCTGTTGTATTCAATCCCGATGCAATTTCTGTGTTTCATCAACACACTGAACGTCCACAGATTACAGGAAGACTCCAGATGTGCTTCGCAAACTACTAGTGGTCTCCTGTGATTCGATCAAAGCATAGACAGTTTGAGACATTACTCCCATAGAGAAAAGTCCGCATGGTGCCTGTTGTATTCAATCCCGATGCAATTTCTGTGTTTCATTAACACTCTGAACGTCCACAGATTACATGAGGCCTCCAGATGTGCTTTGGAAACTACTACTGGTCTCCCGTGATTCGATCAAAGCATAGACAGTTTCAGACGTAACTCCCATAGAGAAGAGTCCGCATTGTGCCTGTTGTATTCAATCCCGATGTAATTTCAGTGTTTCATCAACACTCAGAACGTCCACAGATTACAGGAGGTCTCCAGAATTGCTTCGGAAACTACTACTGGTCTCCCAGGGACGATCAAAGCGAAGACAGTTAGAGACATTACTCCCATGGAGAAAAGTCCGCATGGTGAGTGTTGCATTCAATCCCTATGCAATTTCTGCGTTTCATCAACACTCTGAACGTAAACAGATTACAGGAAGCCTTCAGATCTGCTTCGGAAACTACTACTGGTCTCCCAGGGACGATCAAAGCGTAGACAGTTAGAGACATTACTCCCATTGAGAATAGTCCACATGGTGCCTGTTGCATTCAATCCCGATGCAATTTCTGTGTTTCATCGACACTCTGAACGTAAACAGATTACAGGAAGCCTTTAGATGTGCTTCGGAAACTACTACTGGTCTCCCAGGGACGATCAAAACGTAGACAGTTTGAGACATTACACCCATGGAGAAAAGTCCGCATGGTGACTGTTGTATTTAATCCCGATGCAATTTCTGTGTTTCATTAACACTCTGAACGTCCATAGATTACATGAAGCCTCCAGATGTGGTTCGAAAGCTACTACTGGTCTCCCAGGAATCTATCAAAGCGTAGACAGATTCGGACATTACTCCCATGCAGAAATTTCAGCATGGTGCCTGTTGTATTCAATCCCGATGCAATTTCTGTGTTTCATCAACACTCTGAACGTTAACAGATTACAGGAAGCCTTCAGATGTGCTTCGAAAACTACTACTGGTCTCCCAGGGGCGATCAAAGCGTAGACAGTTAGAGACATCACTCCCATGTTGAGAAGTAAGCATGGTGCCTGTTGTATTCATTCCCGATGCAATTTCTGTGTTTCATGCACACTCTAGACGTCATAGATTACATGAAGCCTCCAGATGTGCTTCGGAACCTCCAAATGGTCTCCCAGGAATCGACCGAAGTGTAGAATGTTTGAAAGATGACTCTCATTGAGAAAAGTCCGCATGGTGCCTGTTGTATTCAATCACGATGCAATTTCTGTGTTTCATCAACACACTGAACGTCCACAGATTACAGGAAGACTCCAGATGTGCTTCGGAAACTACTAGTGGTCTCCCAGAGAGCAATCAAAACGTAGGCATTTAGAGACATTACTCCCATGGAGAAAAGTCCGCATGGTACCTGTTGTATTCATTCCCGATGCAATTTCTGTGTTTCATTAACACTCTGAACGTCCACAGATTAAAGGAAGCCTTCAGATCTGCTTCGGAAACTACTACTGGTCTCCCAGGGACGATCAAAGCGTAGACAGTTAGAGACATTACTCCCATGGAGAAAAGTCCGAAAGGTGAGTGTTGCATTCAATCCCGTTGCAATTTCTGTGTTTCATCAACACTCTGAACGTAAACAGATTACAGGAAGCCTTGAGATCTGCTTCGGAAACTACTACTGGTCTCCCAGGGACGATCAAAGCGTAGACAGTTAGAGACATTACTCCCATGGAGAAAAGTCCGCATGGTGCCTGTTGCATTCAATCCCGATGCAATTTCAGTGTTTCATCAACACTCTGAATGTCCACAGATTACAGAATGCCTCCAGATGTGCTTCGGAACCTCCTAATGGTCTCCCAGGAATCGACCAAAGTGTAGAATGTTTGAGACATGACTCCAATTGAGAAAAGTCCGCATGGTGGCTTGTTGTATTCAATCTCGATGCAATTTCTGTGTTTCATCAACACACTGAACGTCCACAGATTACAGGAAGACTCCAGATGTGCTTCGGAAACTACTAGTGGTCTCCCAGAGAACAATCAAATCGTAGACAGTTTGAGACATTACTCCCATGGACAAAAGTCCGCATGGTGACTGTTGTATTCAATCCCGATGCAATTTCTGTGTTTCATTAACACTCTGAACGTCCATAGATTACATGAAGCCTCCAGATGTGGTTCGAAACCTCTTACTGGTCTCCCAGGGACGATCAATGCGTAGACAGTTAGAGACATTACTCCCATGTAGAGAAGTAAGCATGGTGCCTGTTGTATTCATTCCCGATGCAATTTCTGTGTTTCATGCACACTCTGGACGTCATAGATTACATGACGCCTCCATATGTGCTTCGGAAACTACTACTGGTCTCCCAGGAATCGACCAATGCGTAGACAGTTTGAGACATTACTCCCATTGAGAAAATTCCAAATGGTGCTTGTTTTATTCAATCCCGATGAAATTTTTGTGTTTCATCAACACTCTGAACGTCGACAGATTACATGATGCCTCCAGATGTGCTTCGGAAACTACTACTGGTCTCCCAGGGAACGATCAAAGCGTAGACAGTTTTAGACATAACTCCCATGGAGAAAAGTCCGCATGGTGCCTATTGTAATCAATGCCGATGTAATTTCAGTGTTTCATCAACACTCTGAATGTCCACAGATTACAAAATGCCTCCAGATCTGCTTCGGAACCTACTAATGGTCTCCCAGGAATCGACCAAAGTGTAGAATGTTTGAGACATGACTCCCATTGAGAAAAGTCCGCATGGTGCATGTTGTATTCAATCCCGTTGCAATGTCTGTGTTTCATCAACGCTCTGAACGTCTACAGATTACAGGATGCCTCCAGATGGGCTTCGGAAACTACTATTGGGCTCCCAGGGAACGATCAAAGCGTAGACAGTTAGAGACATTACTCCCATGGAGAAAAGGCCACATGGTGCCTGTTGTATTCAATCCCGATGCAATTTCTGTGTTTCATCAACATTCTGAACGTCCACAGATTACAGAAAGACTCAGATGTGCTTCGGAAACTACTACTGGTCTACCAGGGAACGAACAAATCGTAGACAGTTTGAGTCATTACCCCCATAGAGAAAAGTCCGCTTGGTGCCTGTTGTAATCAATGCCGATGCAAGTTCTGTGTTTTATCAACACTCTGAATGTCCACAGATTACAGAATGCCTATAGAAGTGCTTTGGAACCTACTAATGGTCTCCCAGGAATCGACCAAAGTGTAGAGTGTTTGAGACATTACTCCCTATGACAAAAGTCTTCTTGGTGTCTGTTGTATTCAATCCCGATTAAATTTCTGTGTTTCATCAACACTCAGAACGTCCACAGATTACAGGAAGCTTCCAGATGTGCTGCGGAAACTACTACTGGTCTCCCAGGAATCGATCAAACCGTTGACAGTTTGGGACATTACTCCCATGCTAAAACATCCGCATGTTGCCTGTTGTATTCAATCCCGTTGCAATGTCTGTGTTCCATCAACGCTCTGAACGTCCACAGATTACAGGTAGCCCCAGGATGTCCTTCAGAAACTACATCTTGACTCCCAGGGAACGATCAACGCGTAGACAGTTCAAGACATTACTCCTATGGAGAAAAGTCCACATTGTGCCTGTTGTATTCAATCCCGATGCTATTTCTGTGTTTCATTAACACTCTGAACGTCCACAGATTACAGGAAGCTTTCAGATGTGCTTCGGAAACTACTACTGCTCTCCCAGGAGTCGATTAAAAGGTAGAGAGTTTGAGACATTACTCTCCATGACAAGAGTCTTCTTGGTGTCTGTTGTATTCAATCCCGATGCCATTTCTTTGTTTCATCAACACACTGAACGTCCACAGATTACAGGAAGACTCCAGATGTGCTTCGGAAACTACTAGTGGTCTCCCAGAGAGCCATCAAAGCGTAGACAGTTAGAGATATTACTCCTATGGAGAAAAGTCCGCATGGTGCCTGTTGTATTCAATCCCGATGCAATTTCTGTGTTTCGTCAACACACTGAACGTCCATAGATTACAGAATGCCTCCAGATGTCCTTCGGAAACTACTACTGCTCTCCCAGGAATCGATTAGAAGGTAGAGAGTTTGAGACATTACTCTTTATGACAAGAGACTTCTTGGTGTCTGTTGTATTCAATCCCGATGCAATTTCTGTGTTTCATCAACACTCGGAACGTCCACAGATTACATGAGGAATCCAGATGTGCTTCGGAAACTACTACTGGTCTCCCGTGATTCGATCAAAGCATAGGCAGGTTGAGACATTACTCCCATAGAGAAGAGTCCGCATGGTGCCTGTTGTATTCAATCCCGATGTAATTTCTGTGTTTCATCAACACTCAGAACGTCCACAGATTACAGGAAGTCTCCAGATTTGCTTCGGAAACTACTACTGGTCTCCCAGGGAACGAACAAATCGTAGACAGTTTTAGACATTACCCCCATAGAGAAAAGTCCGCTTGGTGCCTATTGTAATCAATGCCGATGCAAGTTCTGTGTTTTATCAACACTCTGAATGTCCACAGATTACAGAATGCCTATAGAAGTGCTTTGGAACCTACTAATGGTCTCCCAGGAATCGACCAAAGTGTAGAGTGTTTGAGACATTACTCCCTATGAAAAAAGTCTTCTTGGTGTCTGTTGTATTCAATCCCGATTAAATTTCTGTGTTTCATCAACACTCAGAACGTCCACAGATTACAGGAAGCTTCCAGATGTGCTGCGGAAACTACTACTGGTCTCCCAGGAATCGATCAAACCGTTGACAGTTTGGGACATTACTCCCATGCAAAAACATCCGCATTTTGCCTGTTGTATTCAATCCCGTTGCAATGTCTGTGTTTCATCAACGCTCTGAACGTCAACAGATTACAGGATGCCTCCAGATGGGCTTCGGAAACTACTACTGGTCTACCAGGGAGCGAACAAATCGTAGACAGTTTTAGACATTACTCCCATAGAGAAAAGTCCGCATGGTGCCTGTTGTATTCTATCCCGATGCAATTTCTGTGTTTGATAAACACTCGAAACATCCACAGGTTACAGGAAGCCTTCAGATCTGCTTCAGAAACTACTACTGGTCTCCCAGGGACGATCAAAGCGTAGACAGTTAGAGACATTACTCCCATGGAGAAATGTCCGCATGGTGCCTGTTGTTTTCAATCCCGATGCAACTTCTGAGTTTCATCAACACAGAATGTCCACAGATTACAGGAAGCTTCCAGATATGATGCAGAAACTACTACTGGTCTCCCAGGAATAGACCAAAGCGTAGACAGTTTGAGACATTACTGCCATGGAGAAAAGTCCGCATGGTGCCTGTTGTAATCAATGCCGATGCAATTTCAGTGTTTCATCAACACTCTGAATGTCCACAGATTACAGAATGCCTCCAGATGTGCTTCGGAACCTACTAATGGTCTCACAGGAATCGACCAATGTGTAGAATGTTTGAGACATGACTCCCATTGAGAGAAGTCCGCATGGTGGCTGTTGTATTCAATCCCGATGCAATTTCTGTGTTTCATCAACACACTGAACGTCCACAGATTACAGGAAGACTCCAGATGTGCTTCTGAAACTACTAGTGGTCTCCCAGAGAACAATCAAAGCGTAGACAGTTTGAGACATTACTCCCATGGACAAAAGTCCGCATGGTGACTGTTGTATTCAATCCCGATGCAATTTCTGTGTTTCATTAACACTCTGAACGTCCATAGATTACAGGAAGCCTCCAGAAGTGGTTCGAAAACTACTACTGGTCTCCCAGGAATCTATCAAAGCGTAGACAGATTGGGACATTACTCCCATGCAAAAATTTCCGCATGGTGCCTGTTGTATTCAATCCCGATGCAATTTCTGTGTTTCATCAACACTCTGAACGTAAACAGATTACAGGAAGCCTTCAGATGTGCTTCGAAAACTACTACTGGTCTCCCAGGGACGATCAAAGCGTAGACAGTTAGAGACATTACTCCCATGTAAAGAAGTAAGCATGGTGCCTGTTGTATTCATTCCCGATGCAATTTCTGTGTTTCATGCACTCTCTGGACGTCATAGATTACATGAAGCCTCCATATGTGCTTCGGAAACTACTACTGGTCTCCCAGGAATCGACCAATGCGTAGACAGTTTGAGACATTACTCCCATATAGAAAATTCCGAATGATGCCTGTTTTATTCAATCCCGATGAAATTTTTGTGTTTCATCGACAGTCTGAACGTCGACAGATTACATGATGCCTCCAGATGTGCATCGGAAACTACTACTGGTCTCCCAGGGAACGATCAAAGCGTAGACAGTTTGACACATTACTCCCATGAAGAAAAGTCAGCATGGTGCCTATTGTAATCAATTCCGATGCAATTTCTGTGTTTCATCAACACTCTGAATGTCCACAGACTACAAAATGCCTCCAGATGTGCTTCGGAACCTACTAATGGTCTCCCAGGAATCGACCAAAGTGTAGAATGTTTGAGACATTACTCCCTATGTCAAAAGTCTCCTTGGTGTCTGTTGTATTCAATCCCGATTAAATTTCTGTGTTTCATCAACATCCAGAACGTCCACAGATTACAGGAAGGTTCCATATGTGCTGCGGAAACTACTACTGGTCTCCCAGGAATCGATCAAACCGTTGACAGTATCGGACATTACTCCCATGCTAAAACTTCCGCATTTTGCCTGTTGTATTCAATCCCGTTGCAATGTCTGTGTTTCATCAAAGCTCCAAACGTCTACAGATTACAAAAAGTCTAAAGATTTGCTTCGGAAACTACTACTGGTCTCCCAGGGACGATCAAAGCGAAGACAGTTAGAGACATTACTCCCATGGAGAAAAGTCCGCATGGTGCTGTTGTATTCAATCCCGATGCAATTTCTGTGTTTCATCAACACTCTGAACGTCCACAGATTACAGGAAGCCTTCAGATCTGCTTCAGATACAACTACTGGTCTCCCAGTGACGATCAAAGCGTAGACAGTTAGAGACATTACTCCCATGTAGAAATGTCCGCATGGTGCCTGTTGTATTCAATCCCGATGCAATTTCTGAGTTTCATCAACACAGAATGTCCACAGATTACAGGAAGCTTCCAGATATGATGCAGAAACTACTACTGGTCTCCCAGGAATAGACCAAAGCGTAGACAGTTTGAGACATTACTGCCATGGAGAAAAGTCCGCATGGTGCCTGTTGTAATCAATGCCGATGCAATTTCAGTGTTTCATCAACACTCTGAATGTCCACAGATTACAGAATGCCTCCAGATGTGCTTCGGAACCTACTAATGGTCTCACAGGAATCGACCAATGTGTAGAATGTTTGAGACATGACTCCCATTGAGAGAAGTCCGCATGGTGGCTGTTGTATTCAATCCCGATGCAATTTCTGTGTTTCATCAACACACTGAACGTCCACAGATTACAGGAAGACACTCTGAATGTCCACAGATTACAGAATGCCTCCAGATGTGCTTCGGAACCTACTAATGGTCTCACAGGAATCGACCAATGTGTAGAATGTTTGAGACATGACTCCCATTGAGAGAAGTCCGCATGGTGGCTGTTGTATTCAATCCAGATGCAATTTCTGTGTTTCATCAACACACTGAACGTCCACAGATTACAGGAAGACTCCAGATGTGTTTCTAAAACTACTACTGGTCTCCCAGAGAACAATCAAAGCGTAGACAGTTTGAGACATTACTCCCATGGACAAAAGTCCGCATGGTGACTGTTGTATTCAATCCCGATGCAATTTATGTGTTTCATTAACACTCTGAACGTCCATAGATTACAGGAAGCCTCCAGAAGTGGTTCGAAAACTACTACTGGTCTCCCAGGAATCTATCAAAGCGTAGACAGATTGGGACATTACTCCCATGCAAAAATTTCCGCATGGTGCCTGTTGTATTCAATCCCGATGCAATTTCTGTGTTTCATCAACACTCTGAACGTCGACAGATTACATGATGCCTCCAGATGTGCTTCGGAAACTACTACTGGTCTCCCAGGAATCTATCAAAGCGTAGACAGATTGGGACATTACTCCCATGCAGAAATTTCAGCATGGTGCCTGTTGTATTCAATCCCGATGCAATTTCTGTGTTTCATTTACACTCTGAAGGTCCACAGATTACAAAATGCCTCCAGATGTGCTTCGGAACCTACTAATGGTCTCCCAGGAATCGACCAAAGTGTAGAATGTTTGAGACATGACTCCCATTGAGAAAAGTCCGCATGGTGCCTGTTGTATTCAATCCCGATGCAATTTCTGTGTTTCATCACCACACTGAACGTCCACAGATTACAGGATGCCTCCAGATGGGCTTCGGAAACTACTACTGGTCTCCCAGGAATCGATTAAAATGTAGAGAGTATGAGACATTATTCTCTATGACAAGAGTCTTCTTGGTGTCTGTTGTATTCAATCCCGATGCAATTTCTTTGTTTCATCAACACACTGAACTTCCACAGATTACAGAAAGACTCCAGATGTGCTTCGGAAACTACTAGTTGTCTCCCAGAAAACAATCAAAGCGTAGGCAGTTTGAGACATTACTCCCATGGAGAAAAATCAGCATGGTGACTGTTGTATTCAATCCCGATGCAATGTCTGTGTTTGATCAACACTCTGAACGTTTACAGATTTCAGAAAGTTTCCAGATGTGCTTCGGAAACTACAACTGGTCTCCCAGGAATCTATCAATGCGTAGACCGATTTGGACATTACTCCCATGCAGAAATTTCCTCATGGTGCCCGTTATATTCAATCCCGATGCAATTTCTGTGTTTCATCAACAATCGGAAAATCCACAGATTACATGAGGACTCCAGATGTGCTTCGGAAACTACTACTGGTCTACCAGGGAGCGAACAAATCGTAGACAGTTTTAGACATTACTCCCATAGAGAAAAGTCCGCATGGTGCCTGTTGTATTCTATCCCGATGCAATTTCTGTGTTTGATAAACACTCGAAACATCCACAGGTTACAGGAAGCCTTCAGATCTGCTTCAGAAACTACTACTGGTCTCCCAGGGACGATCAAAGCGTAGACAGTTAGAGACATTACTCCCATGGAGAAATGTCCGCATGGTGCCTGTTGTTTTCAATCCCGATGCAACTTCTGAGTTCCATCAACACAGAATGTCCACAGATTACAGGAAGCTTCCAGATATGATGCAGAAACTACTACTGGTCTCCCAGGAATAGACCAAAGCGTAGACAGTTTGAGACATTACTGCCATGGAGAAAAGTCCGCATGGTGCCTGTTGTAATCAATGCCGATGCAATTTCAGTGTTTCATCAACACTCTGAATGTCCACAGATTACAGAATGCCTCCAGATGTGCTTCGGAACCTACTAATGGTCTCACAGGAATCGACCAATGTGTAGAATGTTTGAGACATGGCTCCCATTGAGAGAAGTCCGCATGGTGGCTGTTGTATTCAATCCCGATGCAATTTCTGTGTTTCATCAACACACTGAACGTCCACAGATTACAGGAAGACTCCAGATGTGCTTCTGAAACTACTAGTGGTCTCCCAGAGAACAATCAAAGCGTAGACAGTTTGAGACATTACTCCCATGGACAAAAGTCCGCATGGTGACTGTTGTATTCAATCCCGATGCAATTTCTGTGTTTCATTAACACTCTGAACGTCCATAGATTACAGGAAGCCTCCAGAAGTGGTTCGAAAACTACTACTGGTCTCCCAGGAATCTATCAAAGCGTAGACAGATTGGGACATTACTCCCATGCAAAAATTTCCGCATGGTGCCTGTTGTATTCAATCCCGATGCAATTTCTGTGTTTCATCAACACTCTGAACGTAAACAGATTACAGGAAGCCTTCAGATGTGCTTCGAAAACTACTACTGGTCTCCCAGGGACGATCAAAGCGTAGACAGTTAGAGACATTACTCCCATGTAAAGAAGTAAGCATGGTGCCTGTTGTATTCATTCCCGATGCAATTTCTGTGTTTCATGCACTCTCTGGACGTCATAGATTACATGAAGCCTCCATATGTGCTTCGGAAACTACTACTGGTCTCCCAGGAATCGACCAATGCGTAGACAGTTTGAGAGATTACTCCCATATAGAAAATTCCGAATGATGCCTGTTTTATTCAATCCCGATGAAATTTTTGTGTTTCATCGACAGTCTGAACGTCGACAGATTACATGATGCCTCCAGATGTGCATCGGAAACTACTACTGGTCTCCCAGGGAACGATCAAAGCGTAGACAGTTTGAGACATTACTCCCATGAAGAAAAGTCAGCATGGTGCCTATTGTAATCAATTCCGATGCAATTTCTGTGTTTCATCAACACTCTGAATGTCCACAGACTACAAAATGCCTCCAGATGTGCTTCGGAACCTACTAATGGTCTCCCAGGAATCGACCAAAGTGTAGAATGTTTGAGACATTACTCCCTATGTCAAAAGTCTCCTTGGTGTCTGTTGTATTCAATCCCGATTAAATTTCTGTGTTTCATCAACATCCAGAACGTCCACAGATTACAGGAAGGTTCCATATGTGCTGCGGAAACTACTACTGGTCTCCCAGGAATCGATCAAACCGTTGACAGTATCGGACATTACTCCCATGCTAAAACTTCCGCATTTTGCCTGTTGTATTCAATCCCGTTGCAATGTCTGTGTTTCATCAAAGCTCCAAACGTCTACAGATTACAAAAAGTCTAAAGATTTGCTTCGGAAACTACTACTGGTCTCCCAGGGACGATCAAAGCGAAGACAGTTAGAGACATTACTCCCATGGAGAAAAGTCCGCATGGTGCTGTTGTATTCAATCCCGATGCAATTTCTGTGTTTCATCAACACTCTGAACGTCCACAGATTACAGGAAGCCTTCAGATCTGCTTCAGATACAACTACTGGTCTCCCAGTGACGATCAAAGCGTAGACAGTTAGAGACATTACTCCCATGTAGAAATGTCCGCATGGTGCCTGTTGTATTCAATCCCGATGCAATTTCTGAGTTTCATCAACACAGAATGTCCACAGATTACAGGAAGCTTCCAGATATGATGCAGAAACTACTACTGGTCTCCCAGGAAGAGACCAAAGCGTAGACAGTTTGAGACATTACTGCCATGGAGAAAAGTCCGCATGGTGCCTGTTGTAATCAATGCCGATGCAATTTCAGTGTTTCATCAACACTCTGAATGTCCACAGATTACAGAATGCCTCCAGATGTGCTTCGGAACCTACTAATGGTCTCACAGGAATCGACCAATGTGTAGAATGTTTGAGACATGACTCCCATTGAGAGAAGTCCGCATGGTGGCTGTTGTATTCAATCCCGATGCAATTTCTGTGTTTCATCAACACACTGAACGTCCACAGATTACAGGAAGACACTCTGAATGTCCACAGATTACAGAATGCCTCCAGATGTGCTTCGGAACCTACTAATGGTCTCACAGGAATCGACCAATGTGTAGAATGTTTGAGACATGACTCCCATTGAGAGAAGTCCGCATGGTGGCTGTTGTATTCAATCCCGATGCAATTTCTGTGTTTCATCAACACACTGAACGTCCACAGATTACAGGAAGACTCCAGATGTGTTTCTAAAACTACTACTGGTCTCCCAGAGAACAATCAAAGCGTAGACAGTTTGAGACATTACTCCCATGGACAAAAGTCCGCATGGTGACTGTTGTATTCAATCCCGATGCAATTTATGTGTTTCATTAACACTCTGAACGTCCATAGATTACAGGAAGCCTCCAGAAGTGGTTCGAAAACTACTACTGGTCTCCCAGGAATCTATCAAAGCATAGACAGATTGGGACATTACTCCCATGCAAAAATTTCCGCATCGTGCCTGTTGTATTCAATCCCGATGCAATTTCTGTGTTTCATCAACACTCTGAACGTCGACAGATTACATGATGCCTCCAGATGTGCTTCGGAAACTACTACTGGTCTCCCAGGAATCTATCAAAGCGTAGACAGATTGGGACATTACTCCCATGCAGAAATTTCAGCATGGTGCCTGTTGTATTCAATCCCGATGCAATTTCTGTGTTTCATTTACACTCTGAAGGTCCACAGATTACAAAATGCCTCCAGATGTGCTTCGGAACCTACTAATGGTCTCCCAGGAATCGACCAAAGTGTAGAATGTTTGAGACATGACTCCCATTGAGAAAAGTCCGCATGGTGCCTGTTGTATTCAATCCCGATGCAATTTCTGTGTTTCATCACCACACTGAACGTCCACAGATTACAGGATGCCTCCAGATGGGCTTCGGAAACTACTACTGGTCTCCCAGGAATCGATTAAAATGTAGAGAGTATGAGACATTATTCTCTATGACAAGAGTCTTCTTGGTGTCTGTTGTATTCAATCCCGATGCAATTTCTTTGTTTCATCAACACACTGAACTTCCACAGATTACAGAAAGACTCCAGATGTGCTTCGGAAACTACTAGTTGTCTCCCAGAAAACAATCAAAGCGTAGGCAGTTTGAGACATTACTCCAATGGAGAAAAATCAGCATGGTGACTGTTGTATTCAATCCCGATGCAATGTCTGTGTTTGATCAACACTCTGAACGTTTACAGATTTCAGAAAGTTTCCAGATGTGCTTCGGAAACTACAACTGGTCTCCCAGGAATCTATCAATGCGTAGACCGATTTGGACATTACTCCCATGCAGAAATTTCCTCATGGTGCCCGTTATATTCAATCCCGATGCAATTTCTGTGTTTCATCAACAATCGGAAAATCCACAGATTACATGAGGACTCCAGATGTGCTTCGGAAACTACTACTGGTCTCCCAGGGACGATCAAAGCGAAGACAGTTAGAGACATTACTCCCATGGAGAAAAGTCCGCATGGTGCCTGTTGTATTCAATCCCGATGCAATTTCGGTGTTTGATCAACACTCTGACCGTCCACAGATTACACGAAGCCTTCAGATCTGCTTCGGCACCTACTACTGGTCTCCCAGGGACGATCAAAGCGTAGACAGTTAGAGACATTACTCCCATGGAGAAAAGTTCGCATGGTGCCTGTTGTATTCATTCCGGATGCAATTTCTGTGTTTCATCAACACTCTGAACGTCCACAGATTACAGGAAGCCTTCAGATCTGCTTCAGAAACTACTACTGGTCTCCCAGGGACGATCAAAGCGTAGACAGTTAGAGACGTTACTCCCATGGAGAAATGTCCGCATGGTGCCTGTTGTATTCAATCCCGATGCAATTTCTGAGTTTCATCAACACAGAATGTCCACAGATTACAGGAAGCTTCCAGATATGCTGCAGAAACTACTACTGGTCTCCCAGGAATCGACCAAAGCGTAGACAGTTTGAGACATTACTCCCATGTAGAGAAGTAAGCATGATGCCTGTTGTATTCATTCTCGATGCCATTTCTGTGTTTCATTCACACTCTGGACGTCATAGATTACATGAAGCCTCCATATGTGCATCGGAAACTACTACTGGTCTCCCAGGAATCGACCATTGCGTAGAGAGTTTGAGATATTACTCTCATGGAGAAAATTCGGAATGGTGCCTGTTTTATTCAATCCCGATGAGATTTTTGTGTTTCATCAACACTCTGAATGTCGATAGATTACATGATGCCTCCAGATGTGCTTCGGAAACTAGTACTGGTCTCCCAAGGAACGATCAAAGCGTAGACAGTTTGAGACATTACTCCCATGGAGAAAAGTCCGCATGGTGCCTGTTGTAATCAATTCCGATGCAATTTCTGTGTTTCATCAACACTCTGAATGTCCACAGATTACAGAATGCCTCCAGATGTGCTTCGGAACCTACTAATGGTCTCCCAGGAATCGACCAAAGTGTAGAATGTTTGAGACAGGACTCCCGTTGAGAAAAGTCCGCATGGTGGCTGTTGTATTCAATCCCGATGCAATTTCTGTGTTTCATCAACACACTGAACGTCCACAGATTAGAGGAAGACTCCAGATGTGCTTCGGAAACTACTAGTGGTCTCCCAGAGAACAATCAAAGCGTAGACAGTTTGAGACATTACTCCCATTGACAAAAGTCCGCATGGTGACTGTTGTATTCAATCCAGATGCAATTTCTGTGTTTCATTCTCTCTGAACGTCCATATATTTCATGAAGCCTCCAGATGTGGTTCGAAAACTACTACTGGTCTCCCAGGAATCTATCAAAGCGTAGACAGATTGGGACATTACTCACATGCAGAAATTTCAGCATGGTGCCTGTTGGATTCAATCCTGATGCAATTTCTGTGTTTCATTTACACTCTGAACGTAAACAGATTACAGGAAGCCTCCAGATGTGCTTCGAAAACTACTACTGGTCTCCCAGGGACGATCAAAGCGTAGACAGTTAGAGACATTACTCCCATGTAGAGAAGTAAGCATGGTGCCTGTTGTATTCATTCCCGATGCAATTTCTGTGTTTCATGCACACTCTGGACGTCATAGATTACATGAAGCCTCCATATGTGCTTCGGAAACTACTACTGGTCTCCCAGGAATCGACCGATGCGTAGACAGTTTGAGACATTACTCCCATGGAGAAAATTCCGACTGGTGCCTGTTTTATTCAATCCCGATGAAATTTTTGTGTTTCATCAACACTCTGAACGTCGACAGATTACATGATACCTCCAGATGTACTTCAGAAACTACTACTGGTCTCCCAGGCAACGATCAAAGCGTAGACAGTTTGAGAGATTGCTCCCAAGGAGAAAAGTCCGCATGGTGCCTATTGTAATCAATGCCGATTCAAGTTCTGTGTTTCATGAACACTCTGAATGTCCACAGATTACAAAATGCCTCCAGATGTGCTTCGGAACCTCCTAATGGTCTCCCAGGAATCGACCAAAGTGTAGAATGTTTGCGACATGACTCCCATTGAGAAAAGTCCGCATGGTGGCTGTTGTATTCAATCCCGATGCAATTTCTGTGTTTCATCAACACACTGATCGTCCACAGATTACAGGAAGACTCCAGATGCTGTTCGAAAACTACTAGTGGTCTCCCAGAGAGCAATCAAATCAAAGACAGTTAGAGACATTACTCCCATGGAGAAAAGTCCGCATGGTGCCTGTTTTAATCAATCCCGTTGCAAATTTCTGTGTTTCATCAACACTCGGAACGTCCACAGATTACATGAAGCCTCCAGATGTGCTTCGGAAACTACTACTCGTCTCCCATGATTCGATCAAAGCATAGACAGTTTGAGACATTACTCCCATAGAGAAGAGTCCGCATGGTGCCTGTTGTATTCAATCCCGATGTAATTTCTGTGTTTCATCATTACTCAGAACGTCCACAGATTACAGGAAGTCTCCAGATTTGCTTTGGAAACTACTTCTGGTCTCCCAGGTATCGATCAAAAAGTAGACAGTTTGAGACATTACTCCCATGGAGAAAAGTCCGCATGGTGCCAGTTGTATTCAATCCCGATGCAATTTCTGTGTTTGATCAACACTCTGAACGTCCACAGATTACAGGAAGCCTTCAGATCTGCATCGGAAACTACTACTGCTCTCCCAGGGACGATCAAAGCGTAGACACTTAGAGACATTACTCCCATGGAGAAAAGTCCGCATGGTACCAGTTGTATTCAATCCCGATGCAATTTCTGTGTTTCATCAACACTCTGAACGTCCACAGATTACAGGAAGCCTACAGATGTGCTTCGGAAACTACTACTGTTCTCCCACATACGATCAAAGCGTAGAGAGTTTGAGACATTACTCCCATGGAGAAAAGTCGGCATGGTTCCTGTTGTATTCAATCTCGAAGCAATTTCTGTGTTTCATCAACACTCTGATCGTCCACAGATTACAGGAAGCCTTCAGATCTGCTTCAGAAACTACTACTGGTCTCCCAGGGACGATCAAAGCGTAGACAGTTAGAGACATTACTCCCATGGAGAAATGTCCGCATGGTGCCTGTTGTATTCAATCCCGATGCAATTTCGGTGTTTGATCAACACTCTGACCGTCCACAGATTACACGAAGCCTTCAGATCTGCTTCGGCACCTACTACTGGTCTCCCAGGGACGATCAAAGCGTAGACAGTTAGAGACATTACTCCCATGGAGAAAAGTTCGCATGGTGCCTGTTGTATTCATTCCGGATGCAATTTCTGTGTTTCATCAACACTCTGAACGTCCACAGATTACAGGAAGCCTTCAGATCTGCTTCAGAAACTACTACTGGTCTCCCAGGGACGATCAAAGCGTAGACAGTTAGAGACGTTACTCCCATGGAGAAATGTCCGCATGGTGCCTGTTGTATTCAATCCCGATGCAATTTCTGAGTTTCATCAACACAGAATGTCCACAGATTACAGGAAGCTTCCAGATATGCTGCAGAAACTACTACTGGTCTCCCAGGAATCGACCAAAGCGTAGACAGTTTGAGACATTACTCCCATGTAGAGAAGTAAGCATGATGCCTGTTGTATTCATTCTCGATGCCATTTCTGTGTTTCATTCACACTCTGGACGTCATAGATTACATGAAGCCTCCATATGTGCATCGGAAACTACTACTGGTCTCCCAGGAATCGACCATTGCGTAGAGAGTTTGAGATATTACTCTCATGGAGAAAATTCGGAATGGTGCCTGTTTTATTCAATCCCGATGAGATTTTTGTGTTTCATCAACACTCTGAATGTCGATAGATTACATGATGCCTCCAGATGTGCTTCGGAAACTAGTACTGGTCTCCCAAGGAACGATCAAAGCGTAGACAGTTTGAGACATTACTCCCATGGAGAAAAGTCCGCATGGTGCCTGTTGTAATCAATTCCGATGCAATTTCTGTGTTTCATCAACACTCTGAATGTCCACAGATTACAGAATGCCTCCAGATGTGCTTCGGAACCTACTAATGGTCTCCCAGGAATCGACCAAAGTGTAGAATGTTTGAGACAGGTCTCCCGTTGAGAAAAGTCCGCATGGTGGCTGTTGTATTCAATCCCGATGCAATTTCTGTGTTTCATCAACACACTGAACGTCCACAGATTAGAGGAAGACTCCAGATGTGCTTCGGAAACTACTAGTGGTCTCCCAGAGAACAATCAAAGCGTAGACAGTTTGAGACATTACTCCCATTGACAAAAGTCCGCATGGTGACTGTTGTATTCAATCCAGATGCAATTTCTGTGTTTCATTCTCTCTGAACGTCCATATATTTCATGAAGCCTCCAGATGTGGTTCGAAAACTACTACTGGTCTCCCAGGAATCTATCAAAGCGTAGACAGATTGGGACATTACTCACATGCAGAAATTTCAGCATGGTGCCTGTTGGATTCAATCCTGATGCAATTTCTGTGTTTCATTTACACTCTGAACGTAAACAGATTACAGGAAGCCTCCAGATGTGCTTCGAAAACTACTACTGGTCTCCCAGGGACGATCAAAGCGTAGACAGTTAGAGACATTACTCCCATGTAGAGAAGTAAGCATGGTGCCTGTTGTATTCATTCCCGATGCAATTTCTGTGTTTCATGCACACTCTGGACGTCATAGATTACATGAAGCCTCCATATGTGCTTCGGAAACTACTACTGGTCTCCCAGGAATCGACCGATGCGTAGACAGTTTGAGACATTACTCCCATGGAGAAAATTCCGACTGGTGCCTGTTTTATTCAATCCCGATGAAATTTTTGTGTTTCATCAACACTCTGAACGTCGACAGATTACATGATACCTCCAGATGTACTTCAGAAACTACTACTGGTCTCCCAGGCAACGATCAAAGCGTAGACAGTTTGAGAGATTGCTCCCAAGGAGAAAAGTCCGCATGGTGCCTATTGTAATCAATGCCGATTCAAGTTCTGTGTTTCATGAACACTCTGAATGTCCACAGATTACAAAATGCCTCCAGATGTGCTTCGGAACCTCCTAATGGTCTCCCAGGAATCGACCAAAGTGTAGAATGTTTGCGACATGACTCCCATTGAGAAAAGTCCGCATGGTGGCTGTTGTATTCAATCCCGATGCAATTTCTGTGTTTCATCAACACACTGATCGTCCACAGATTACAGGAAGACTCCAGATGCTGTTCGAAAACTACTAGTGGTCTCCCAGAGAGCAATCAAATCAAAGACAGTTAGAGACATTACTCCCATGGAGAAAAGTCCGCATGGTGCCTGTTTTAATCAATCCCGTTGCAAATTTCTGTGTTTCATCAACACTCGGAACGTCCACAGATTACATGAAGCCTCCAGATGTGCTTCGGAAACTACTACTCGTCTCCCATGATTCGATCAAAGCATAGACAGTTTGAGACATTACTCCCATAGAGAAGAGTCCGCATGGTGCCTGTTGTATTCAATCCCGATGTAATTTCTGTGTTTCATCATTACTCAGAACGTCCACAGATTACAGGAAGTCTCCAGATTTGCTTTGGAAACTACTTCTGGTCTCCCAGGTATCGATCAAAAAGTAGACAGTTTGAGACATTACTCCCATGGAGAAAAGTCCGCATGGTGCCAGTTGTATTCAATCCCGATGCAATTTCTGTGTTTGATCAACACTCTGAACGTCCACAGATTACAGGAAGCCTTCAGATCTGCATCGGAAACTACTACTGCTCTCCCAGGGACGATCAAAGCGTAGACACTTAGAGACATTACTCCCATGGAGAAAAGTCCGCATGGTACCAGTTGTATTCAATCCCGATGCAATTTCTGTGTTTCATCAACACTCTGAACGTCCACAGATTACAGGAAGCCTACAGATGTGCTTCGGAAACTACTACTGTTCTCCCACATACGATCAAAGCGTAGAGAGTTTGAGACATTACTCCCATGGAGAAAAGTCGGCATGGTTCCTGTTGTATTCAATCTCGAAGCAATTTCTGTGTTTCATCAACACTCTGATCGTCCACAGATTACAGGAAGCCTTCAGATCTGCTTCAGAAACTACTACTGGTCTCCCAGGGACGATCAAAGCGTAGACAGTTAGAGACATTACTCCCATGGAGAAATGTCCGCATGGTGCCTGTTGTATTCAATCCCGATGCAATTTCTGAGTTTCATCAACACAGAATGTCCACAGATTACAGGAAGCTTCTAGATATCCTGCAGAAACTACTACTGGTCCCCAGGAATCGACCAAAGCGTAGACAGATTGAGACATTACTCCCATGTAGAGAAGAAAGCATGATGCCTGTTGTATTCATTCTCGATGCCATTTCTGTGTTTCATTCACACTCTGGACGTCATAGATTACATGAAGCCTCCATATGTGCATCGGAAACTACTACTGGTCTCCCAGGAATCGACCATTGCGTAGAGAGTTTGAGATATTACTCTCATGGAGAAAATTCGGAATGGTGCCTGTTTTATTCAATCCCGATGAGATTTTTGTGTTTCATCAACACTCTGAATGTCGACAGATTACATGATGCCTCCAGATGTGCTTCGGAAACTAGTACTGGTCTCCCAAGGAACGATCAAAGCGTAGACAGTTTGAGACATTACTCCCATGGAGAAAAGTCCGCATGGTGCCTGTTGTAATCAATGCCGATGCAATTTCTGTGTTTCATCAACACTCTAAATGTCCACAGATTACAGAATGCCTCCAGATGTGCTTCGGAACCTACTAATGGTCTCCCAGGAATCGACCAAAGTGTAGAATGTTTGAGACACGTCTCCCGTTGAGAAAAGTCCGCATGGTGGCTGTTGTATTCAATCCCGATGCAATTTCTGTGTTTCATCAACACACTGAACGTCCACAGATTAGAGGAAGACTCCAGATGTGCTTCGGAAACTACTAGTGGTCTCCCAGAGAACAATCAAAGCGTAGACAGTTTGAGACATTACTCCCATTGACAAAAGTCCGCATGGTGACTGTTGTATTCAATCCAGATGCAATTTCTGTGTTTCATTAACACTCTGAACGTCCATATATTTCATGAAGCCTCCAGATGTGTTAGAAAACTACTACTGGTCTCCCAGGAATCTATCAAAGCGTAGACAGATTGGGACATTACTCCCATGCAGAAATTTCAGCATGGTGCCTGTTGTATTCAATCCTGATGCAATTTCTGTGTTTCATTTACACTCTGAACGTAAACAGATTACAGGAAGCCTCCAGATGTGCTTCGAAAACTACTACTGGTCTCCCAGGGACGATCAAAGCGTAGACAGTTAGAGACATTACTCCCATGTAGAGAAGTAAGCATGGTGCCTGTTGTATTCATTCCCGATGCAATTTCTGTGTCTCATGCACACTCTGGACGTCATAGATTACATGAAGCCTCCATATGTGCTTCGGAAACTACTACTGGTCTCCCAGGAATCGACCGATGCGTAGACAGTTTGAGACATTAGTCCCATGGAGAAAATTCCGAATGGTGACTGTTTTATTCAATCCCGATGAAATTTTTGTGTTTGATCAACACTCTGAACGTCCATTGATTACAGGAAGCCTTCCGATCTGCTTCAGAACCTACTACTGGTCTCCCAGGGACGATCAAAGCGTAGACAGTTAGAGACGTTACTCCCATGGAGAAAAGTCCGCATGGTGCCTGTTGTATTCAATCCGGATGCAATTTCTGTGTTTCATCAACACTCTGAACGTCCACAGATTACAGGAAGCCTTCAGATCTGCTTCAGAAACTACTACTGGTCTCCCAGGGACGATCAAAGCGTAGACAGTTAGAGACGTTACTCCCATGGAGAAATGTCCGCATGGTGCCTGTTGTATTCAATCCCGATGCAATTTCTGAGTTTCATCAACACAGAATGTCCACAGATTACAGGAAGCTTCCAGATATCCTGCAGAAACTACTACTGGTCTCCCAGGAATCGACCAAAGCGTAGACAGTTTGAGACATTACTTCCATGTAGAGAAGTAAGCAAGATGCCTGTTGTATTCATTCTCGATGCCATTTCTGTGTTTCATTCACAGTCTGGATGTCATAGATTACATGAAGCCTCCATATGTGCATCGGAAACTACTACTGGTCTCCCAGGAATCGACCATTGCGTAGAGAGTTTGAGATATTACTCTCATGGAGAAAATTCGGAATGGTGCCTGTTTTATTCAATCCCGATGAGATTTTTGTATTTCATCAACACTCTGAATGTCGATAGATTACATGATGCCTCCAGATGTGCTTCGGAAACTAGTACTGGTCTCCCAAGGAACGATCAAAGCGTAGACAGTTTGAGACATTACTCCCATGGAGAAAAGTCCGCATGGTGCCTGTTGTAATCAATGCCGATGCAATTTCTGTGTTTCATCAACACTCTGAATGTCCACAGATTACAGAATGCCTCCAGATGTGCTTCGGAACCTACTAATGGTCTCCCAGGAATCGACCAAAGTGTAGAATGTTTGAGACACGACTCCCGTTGAGAAAAGTCCGCATGGTGGCTGTTGTATTCAATCCCGATGCAATTTCTGTGTTTCATCAACACACTGAACGTCCACAGATTAGAGGAAGACTCCAGATGTGCTTCGGAAACTACTAGTGGTCTCCCAGAGAACAATCAAAGCGTAGACAGTTTGAGACATTACTCCCATTGACAAAAGTCCGCATGGTGACTGTTGTATTCAATCCAGATGCAATTTCTGTGTTTCATTAACACTCTGAACGTCCATATATTTCATGAAGCCTCCAGATGTGGTTCGAAAACTACTACTGGTCTCCCAGGAATCTATCAAAGCGTAGACAAATTGGGACATTACTCACATGCAGAAATTTCAGCATGGTTCCTGTTGTATTCAATCCTGATGCAATTTCTGTGTTTCATTTACACTCTGAACGTAAACAGATTACAGGAAGCCTCCAGATGTGCTTCGAAAACTACTACTGATCTCCCAGGGACGATCAAAGCGTAGACAGTTAGAGACATTACTCCCATGTAGAGAAGTTAGCATGGTGCCTGTTGTATTCATTCCCGATGCAATTTCTGTGTTTCATGCACACTCTGGACGTCATAGATTACATGAAGCCTCCATATGTGCTTCGGAAACTACTACTGGTCTCCCAGGAATCGACCGATGCGTAGACAGTTTGAGACATTACTCCCATGGAGAAAATTCCGACTGGTGCCTGTTTTATTCAATCCCGATGAAATTTTTGTGTTTCATCAACACTCTGAACGTCGACGGATTACATGATACCTCCAGATGTACTTCAGAAACTACTACTGGTCTCCCAGACAGTTTGAGACATTGCTCCCATGGAGAAAAGTCCGCATGCTGCCTATTGTAATCAATGCCGATTCAAGTTCTGTGTTTCATGAACACTCTGAATGTCCACAGATTACAAAATGCCTCCAGATGTGCTTCGGAACCTACTAATGGTCTTCCAGGAATCGACCAAAGTGTAGAATGTTTGCGACATGACTCCCATTGAGAAAAGTCAGCATGGTGGCTGTTGTATTCAATCCCGATGCAATTTCTGTGTTTCATCAACACACTGATCGTCCACAGATTACAGGGAGACTCCAGATGCGCTCCGAAAACTACTAGTGGTCTCCCAGAGAGCAATCAAATCAAAGACAGTTAGAGACATTACTCCCATGGAGAAAAGTCCGCATGGTGCCTGTTTTAATCAATCCCGTTGCAATTTCTGTGTTTCATCAACACTTGGAACGTCCACAGATTACATGAAGCCTCCAGATGTGCTTCGGAAACTACTACTCGTCTCCCGTGATTCGATCAAAGCATAGACAGTTTGAGACATTACTCCCATAGAGAAGAGTCCGCATGGTGCCTGTTGTATTCAATCCCGATGTAATTTCTGTGTTTCATCATTACTCAGAACGTCCACAGATTACAGGAAGTCTCCAGATTTGCTTTGGAAACTACTTCTGGTCTCCCAGGTATCGATCAAAAAGTAGACAGTTTGAGACATTACTCCCATGGAGAAAAGTCCGCATGGTGCCAGTTGTATTCAATCCCGATGCAATTTCTGTGTTTCATCAACACTCTGAACGTCCACAGATTACAGAAAGCCTACAGATGTGCTTCGGAAACTACTACTGTTCTCCCACATACGATCAAAGCGTAGAGAGTTTGAGACATTACTCCCATGGGGAAAAGTCGGCATGGTTCCTGTTGTATTCAATCCCGAAGCAATTTCTGTGTTTCATCAACACTCTGAACGTCGACAGATTACAGGAAGCCTTCAGATGTGCTTCGGAAACTACTACTGGTCTCAATGATACGATCAAAGCGTAGACAGTTAGAGACATTCCTCCCATGGAGAAAAGTCTGCAAGGTGCCTGTTGTTTTCAAACCCGATGCAATTTCTGTGTTTCATCAACACTCAGAACGTCCACAGATTACAAGAAGCTTCCACATGTGCTGCAGAAACTACTACTGGTCTCCCAGGAATCGACCAAAGCGTAGACAGTTTGAGACATTACTCCCATGTAGAGAAGTTAGCAGGGTGCCTGTTGTATTCATTCCCGATGCAATTTCTGTGTTTCATTAACACTCTGGACGTCCATAGATTACATGAAGCCTCTAGTTGTGCTTCGGAAACTACTAGTAGTCTCCCTGGACTCGACCAATGCGTAGACATTACTCCCGTGGAGAAAATTCCGAATGGTGCCTGTTTTATTCAATACCGATGCAATTTTTGTGTTTCATCAACGCTCTGAACGTCGACTGATTACATGATGCCTCCAGATGTGCTTCGGAAACTACTACTGGTCTCCCAGCTAAATATCAAAGTGCAGTCAGTTTAAGCCATTTCTCCCATGGAGAAAAGTCCGCATGGTGCCTGTTATATTCAATCCCGATGCAATTTTTGTGTTTCATCAACGCTCTGAACGTCGACTGATTACAGGATGCCCTCAGATGTGCTTCGTAAACTACTACTGGTCTCCCATTGAACAATCAAAGCGTAGATAGTTTGAGACATTACTCATATGGAGAAAATTCTTCATGGTGCCTGTTGCATTCAATCCTAAAGCGATATCTGTGTTTCATCAAAGCTCTGAACGTCCACAGATTACAGAAAGCCTCCAGATGTGCATCGGAAACTACTACTGGTCTCACAGGAATCGATTAAATGGTAGGGAGTTTGAGACATTACTCCCTACGACGAAAGTCTTCTTGTTGTCTGTTGTATTCAATCCCGATTAAATTTCTGTGTTTCATCAACACTCAATACGTCCACAGATTACATGAAAAATCCAGATGTGCTACGGAAAGTACTACTGGTCTCCCAGGAATCAATCAATGCGTAGAGAGTTTGAGAAATAACTCCTATGGAGAAAATTCCGCATTGTGCCAATTATATTCCATCCCGATGCAATTTTTGTGTTTCATCAACGCTCTGAACGTCGACAGATTACAGGATGCCTCCAGATGTGCTTCGGAAACTACTACTGGTCTCCCAGGGAACAATCAAAGCGTAGACAGTTTGAGACATTACTTCCATGTAGAGAAGTCGGCATGGTGCCTGTTGTATTCAATCCCTATCCAATTTCTGTGTTTCATTAACACTCTGAACGTCCATAGATTACACGAAGCCTCCAGATGTGCTTCGGAAACTACTACTGGTCTCCCAGGGAAAAAATTAAAGCGTAGTCAGTTTGAGACATTACTCCCATGGAGAAAAGTCCGCATGCTGCCTACTATATTCAATCCCAATGCAATTTTTGTGGTCATCAACGCTCTGAATGTCGACAGATTACAGGATGCCTCCAGATCTGCTTCGGAAACAAATACTGGTCTCCCAGGGAACAATCAAAGCGTAGACAGTTTGAGATATTACTCCCATGAAGAAAAGTCAACATGGAGCCTTGTGTATTCAATCCCGATGCTATTTTTGTGTTTCATCAACACTCTGAACGTCGACAGATTACATGATACCTCCAGATGTACTTCAGAAACTACTACTGGTCTCCCAGGGAACGATCAAACCGTAGACAGTTAGAGACGTTACTCCCATGGAGAAATGTCCGCATGGTGCCTATTGTAATCAATGCCGATTCAATTTCTGTGTTTCATGAACACTCTGAGTGTCCACAGATTACAAAATGCCTCCAGATGTGCTTCGGAACCTACTAATGGTCTCCCAGGAATCGACCAAAGTGTAGAATGTTAGCGACATGACACCCATTGAGAAAAGTCCGCATGGTGGCTGTTGTATTCAATCCCGATGCAATTTCTGTGTTTCATCAACACACTGATCGTCCACAGATTACAGGAAGACTCCAGATGCGCTTCGAAAACTACTAGTGGTCTCCCTGAGAGCAATCAAATCAAAGACAGTTAGAGACATTAGTCCCATGGAGAAAAGTCCGCATGGTGCCTGTTTTAATCAATCCCGATGCAATTTCTGTGTTTCATCAACACTCGGAACGTCCACAGATTACATGAAGCCTCCAGATGTGCTTCGGAAACTACTACTCGTCTATCGTGATTCGATCAAAGCATAGACAGTTTGAGACATTACTCCCATAGAGAAGAGTCCGCATGGTGCCTGTTGTATTCAATCCCGATGTAATTTCTGTGTTTCATCAACACTCTGAACGTCCACCGATTACAGGAAGACTCCAGATGCGCTTCGGAAACTACTTCTGGTCTCCCAGGTATCGATCAAAAAGTAGACAGTTTGAGACATTACGCCGATGGAGAAAATTCCGCATGGTGCCAGTTGTATTCAATCCCGATGCAATTTCTGTGTTTGATCAACACTCTGAACGTCCACAGATTACAGGAAGCCTTCAGATCTGCATCGGAAACTACTACTGCTCTCCCAGGGACGATCAAAGCGTAGACACTTAGAGACATTACTCCCATGGAGAAAAGTCCGCATGGTACCAGTTGTATTCAATCCCGATGCAATTTCTGTGTTTCATCAACACTCTGAACGTCCACAGATTACAGGAAGCCTTCAGATGTGCTTCGGAAACTACTACTGGTCTCCCTGATACGATCAAAGCGTAGACAGTTAGAGACATTACTCCCATGGAGAAAAGTCCGCATGGTGACATGTGTATTCAATCCCAACGCAATTTCTGTGTTTCATCAACACTCGGAACGTCCACAGATTACATGAAACCCCCAGATGTGCTTCGGAAACTACTACTGGTCTCCAAGGATTCGATCAAATCATAGACAGTTTGAGACATTACTCCCATAGAGAAGAGTCCGATGGTGCATGTTGTATTCAATCCCGATGTAATTTCTGTGTTTCATCAACACTCTGAACGTCCACCGATTACAGGAAGACTCCAGATGCGCTTCGGAAACTACTTCTGGTCTCCCAGGTATCGATCAAAAAGTAGACAGTTTGAGACATTACGCCGATGGAGAAAAGTCCGCATGGTGACTGTTGTATTCAATCCCGATGCAATTTCTGTGTTTGATCAACACTCTGAACGTCCACAGATTACAGGAAGCCTTCCGATCTGCTTCGGAAACTACTACTGGTCTCCCAGGGACGATCAAAGCGTAGACAGTTAGAGACATTACTCCCATGGAGAAAAGTCCGCATGGTGCCTGTTGTATTCAATCCGGATGCAATTTCTGTGTTTCATCAACACTCTGAACGTCCACAGATTACAGGAAGCCTTCAGATGTGCTTCGGAAACTACTACTGGTCTCCCAGGGACGATCAAAGCGTAGACAGTTAGAGACATTCCTCCCATGGAGAAAAGTCTGCATGGTGCCTGTTGTATTCAAACCCGATGCAATTTCTGTGTTTCATCAACACTCAGAACGTCCACAGATTACAGGAAGCTTCCAGATGTGCTGCAGAAACTACTACTGGTCTCCCAGGAATCGACCAAAGCGTAGACAGTTTGAGACATTACTCCCATGTAGAGAAGTTAGCAGGGTGCCTGTTGTATTCATTCCCGATGCAATTTCTGTGTTTCATTAACACTCTGGACGTCCATAGATTACATGAAGCCTCCAGATGGTTTTCGGAAACTACTAGTAGTCTCCCTGGACTCGACCAATGCGTAGACATTACTCCCGTGGAGAAAATTCCGAATGGTGCCTGTTTTATTCAATACCGATGCAATTTTTGTGTTTCATCAACGCTCTGAACGTCGACTGATTACATGATGCCTCCAGATGTGCTTCGGAAACTACTACTGGTCTCCCAGCTAAATATCAAAGTGCAGTCAGTTTAAGCCATTTCTCCCATGGAGAAAAGTCCGCATGGTGCCTGTTACGAGGGTCAGTCAAAAAGTAATGCCTCCTATTTTTTTTTCTACGTTTAATTGTCAGGAAATTTAAATGCAATTACATAGGTTGAAAACCACAACATTGAGGATCATTTTGTCATTTTTCAATGTAATCTCCGCCCATCTCTACAGTTTTGGTCCATCTTTGAACAAGGACATGTATCCCAGCACGGTACAAGTCACAGCTCTGCTTCCTAAGCCATTGACGCACGGATGTTTTGACGGCCTCCTCATCTTCAAAATGAATCCCACGATGAGCTTCTTTTAGTGGCCCGAACAGATGGAAGTCTGATGGTGCCAGGTCAGGGCTGTATGGGGGATGAGGCAAAACTTCCCATCCAATTTTGACAATCTTGTCAGAGGTGTGACGACTGGTGTGTGGTCTTGCATTGTCATGCAAAAGAAGAACATCTGCCATTGATTTTGTTGGGCGAACTCGCTGAAGACGTGCTTTAAGTTTTTTGAGGGTTGTGACGTATTGAACAGAATTTATTGTGCATCCCTGCTCCAAAAAATCAACCAGAATCACACCCTCTGTATCCCAGAAAACTGTTGCCATAACTTTCCCTGCCGATCGCACAGTTTTGAATTTTTTCTTCCTCGGCGAACTTGTGTGACGCCACTCCATTGACTGCCTCTGATTCGGGTTCAAAAAAATGCACCCATGTTTCGTCCCCGGTCACAATTTTCTTCAGAAACTCATCTCCCTCCAAACGGAAGCGCTGCAAGTGTTGGGAGGCTATTGTTTTCCTTGCCTCTTTATTCTGATCGGTTAACATTCTTGGAACCCACCGTGCACAAACTTTTGAGTACCCCAATTGTTTAATAATCGTGATCACACTGCCTTTACTAAGAGAAATAATGCGACACACTTCATCTGCAGTCACCCGACGGTCACCACGAATGATGTCATCAACGTGCTGAATGTTGTGTGGAGTCACTGCACTCACCGGCCTGCCGCTCCGCTTTTCGTCAGTCAACGGTGTTTGCCGTTCAGCTTCCTTACAACGACGAACCCATCGTCTAACAGTGCTGACATCCACTGTCACAACACCATACACCTTCTTCAGTCTTTCATGAATGCGTATGGGCGTTTCACCTTCTGCATTCAAGAATTCAATCACACAACGCTGTCTCAAACGAACATCGATGTCGGCCATCTTACAAACTTCTGCTGTGCTGCCACCTGTTGACACAGAAAGTTACTACTGCAGTGGATTGCAGAAGAAGGTTTGAGGAATGGCGCCAAATTCAAATTTTTCACTTAACTTAATTTTTTAAGTACAAAAAAAAATGGGAGGCATTACTTTTTGACCGACCCTCGTATATTCAATCCCGATGCAATTTTTGTGTTTCATCAACGCTCTGAAAGTCGACTGATTACAGGATGCCCTCAGATGTGCTTCGTAAACTACTACTGGTCTCCCATTGAAAATCAAAGCGTAGATAGTTTGAGACATTACTCATATGGAGAAAATTCTTCATGGTGCCTGTTGCATTCAATCCTAAAGCGATATCTGTGTTTCATCAACGCTCTGAACGTCCACAGATTACAGAAAGCCTCCAGATGTGCATCGGAAACTACTACTGGTCTCACAGGAATCGATTAAAGGGTAGGGAGTTTGAGACATTACTCCCTATGACGAAAGTCTTCTTGTTGTCTGTTGTATTCAATCCCGATTAAATTTCTGTGTTTCATCAACACTCAGAACGTCCACAGATTACATGAAGAATCCAGATGTGCTACGAAAAGTACTACTGGTCTCCCAGGAATCAATCAATGCGTAGAGAGTTTGAGAAATAACTCCTATGGAGAAAATTCCGCATTGTGCCAATTATATTCCATCCCGATGCAATTTTTGTGTTTCATCAACGCTCTGAACGTCGACAGATTACAGGATGCCTCCAGATGTGCTTCGGAAACTACTACTGGTCTCCCAGGGAACAATCAAAGCGTAGACAGTTTGGGACATTACTTCCATGTAGAGAAGTCGGCATGGTGCCTGTTGTATTCAATCCCTATCCAATTTCTGTGTTTCATTAACACTCTGAACGTCCATGGATTACACGAAGCCTCCAGATGTGCTTCGGAAACTACTACTGGTCTCCCAGGGAAAAAATTAAAGCGTAGTCAGTTTAAGACATTACTCCCATGGAGAAAAGTCCGCATGCTGCCTACTATATTCAATCCCAATGCAATTTTTGTGGTCATCAACACTCTGAATGTCGACAGATTACAGGATGCCTCCAGATCTGCTTCGGAAACAAATACTGGTCTCCCAGGGCACAATCAAAGCGTAGACAGTTTGCGATATTACTCCCATGAAGAAAAGTCAACATGGAGCCTTGTGTATTCAATCCCGATGCTATTTCTGTGTTTCATCAACACTCGGAACGTCCGCAGATTTTATGAATCCTCCAGATGTGCTTCGGAAACTACTACTGGTCTCCCAGGATTCGATCAAAGCATAGACAGATTGAGACATTACTCCCATGGAGAAATGTCCGCTTGGTGCCTGTTGTATACAATCCCCATGCAATTTTTGTGTTTTATCAACACTCTGAACGTCCACAGATTACAGAATGCCTCCAGATGTGCTGTGGAAACTACTACTGGTCTCCCAGGAATCGATCAAAGCGTAGAGAGTTTGAGATATTATTCTCTATGACAAACGTTTTCATGGTGCCTGTTGTATTAAATCCCGATGCAATTTCAGTGTTTCAATTACACTCTGAACGCCACAGATTACAGGAAGCCTCTACATGTGCTTCGGATTCCACTGCTGGTCTCCCAGGGAATGATCAAAGCGTAGACAGTTTGAGACATTACTCTCATGGAGAAAAGTCTGCATGGTGCCTGTTGTAATCAATGCCGACGCAATTTCTGTGTTTCATCAACACTCTGAATGTCCACAGATTACAGAATGCCTCCAATTGTGCTTCGGAACCTACTAATGGCCTCCCAGGAATCGACCAAAGTGTAGAATGTTTGAGACATAACTCCCATTGAGAAAAGTCCGTATTCAATCCGGATGCAATTTCTGTGTTTCATCAACACACTTAATGTCCATAGAAAACAGAATGCCCCCAGATGTTCTTCGGAAACTACTAGCGGTCTCCCAGAGCACAATCAAAGCGTAGACAGTTTGAGACATTACTCCCATGGAGAAAAGTCCGCATGGTGAATGTTGTATTCAATCCCGAAGCAATTCCTGTGTTTCATTAACACTCTGAACGTCCATAGATTACATGAAGCCTGTAGATGTGTTTCGGAAACTACTACTGGTCTCCCAGGGAACAATCAAAGCGTAGTCAGTTTGAGATATTACTCCCATGAAGAAAAGTCCGCATGGTGCCTATTATATTGAATCCCGGTGCAATTCTTGTGATTCATCAACGCTCTGAACGTCGACAGATTACAGGATGCCTCCAGATGTGCTTCGGAAACTAATACTGGTCTCCCAAGAAACAATCAAAACGTAGACAGTTTTAGACATTACTCCCATGGAGAATAGTCCGCATGATGCCTTGTGTATTCAATCCCGATGCAATTTCTGTGTTTCATCAACACTAGGAACGTCCGCAGATTACGTGAAGCCTCCAGATGTGCTTCTGAAACTCCTACTGGTCTCCCAGGATTCGATCAAATCATAGACAGTTTGAGACATTACTCCTATAGAGAAGAGTCCGCATGGTGCCTGTTGTATTCAATCAAGATGTAATTTCTGTGTTTCATCAACACTCTGAATGTCCACAGATTACAGGAAGACTCCAGATGTGTTTCGGAAATTACTTCTGGTGTCCCAGGTATCGATCAAAGCGTAGACAGTTTGAGACCTTACTCCCATGGAGAATAGTCCGCATGGTGCATTGTGTATTCAATCCCGATGCAATTTCTGTGTTTCATCAAACTCTCGGAACGTCCACAAATTACATGAAGCCTCCAGATGTGCTTCGGAAACTACTACTGGTTTCCCAGGATTCGATCAAAGGATAGACAGTTTGAGACATCCATAGAGAAAAGTCCGCATGGTGCCGGTTGTATTCAATCCCGATGTAATTTCTGTGTTTCATCAACACTCTGAACGTCCACAGATTACAGGAAGACTCCATATGTGCTTCGGAAACTACTTCTGGTCTCTCAGGTATCGATCGAAGCGTAGCAGTTTGAGACATTACTCCCATGGAGAAAAGTCTTCATGGTGCCTGTTGCATTCAATCCCAAAGAAATATCTGTGTTTCATCAACACTCTGAACGTCCACAGATTACAGATAGCCTCTAGATGTGCATCGGAAACTGCTACTGGTCTCCCAGGAATCGATCAATGTGTAGACAGTTTGAGAAATAACTCCCATGGAGAAAATTCTGCATGGTGCCTATGATATTCAATCCCGATGCAATTTTTGTGTATCATCAACGCTCTGAACGTCGACAGATTACAGGATGCCTCCAGATGTGCTTCGGAAACTACTACTTTTCTCCAAGGGAACAATCAAAGCGTAGACAGTTAGAGACATTACTCCCATGGGTAAAAGTCCGCATGGTGCCTATTATATTCTATCCCGATGCAATTTTTGTGTTTCATCAACACTAGGAACGTCCGCAGATTACATGAAGCCTCCAGATGTGCTTCGGAAACTACTACTGGTCTCCCAGGATTCGATCAAAGCATAGACAGTTTGAGAAACTACTCCCTTGGAGAGATGTCCGCTTGGTGCCTGTTGTATTCAATCCCGATGCAATTTCTGTGTTTGATCAACATTCTGAACGTCCAGAGATTACAGAATGCCTCTAGATGTGCTGTGGCAACTACTACTGGTCTCCCAGGATTCGATCAAAGCATAGACAGTTTGAGACATTACTCCTATAGAGAAGAGTCCGAATGGTGCCTGTTGCATTCAATCCCGATGTAATTTCTGTGTTTCATCAGCTCTCTTAATGCCCACAGATTACAGGAAGACTCCAGATGTGTTTCGGAAACTACTTCTGGTCTCCCAGGTATCGATCAAAGCGTAGACAGTTTGAGACCGTACTCCCATGGAGAAAAGTCCGCATGGTGCCTGTTGTATTCAATCCCGATGCAATTTCTGTGTTTCATCAACACTCCGAACGTCCACAGATTACAGGAAGCCTTCAGACGTGCTTCGGAAACTACTACTGGTCTCCGAGGGACGATCAAAGCGTAGACAGTTAGAGACATTACTCCCATGGAGAAAAGTCCGCATGGTGCTGTTGTATTCAATCCCGATGCAATTTCTGTGTTTCATAAACACTCAGAACGTCCACAGAATACAGGAAGCTTCCAGATGTGCTCTGGAAACTACTACTTTTCTCCCAGGAATCGATCAAAGCGTAGACAGTTTGAGATATTACTCCCATGTGGAGAAGTCCTTATGGTGCCTGTTGTAATCAATCCCGATGCAATTTCTGTGTTTCATTAACACTCTGAACGTCCATAGGTTACATGAAGCCTCCAGATGTGCTTCGGAAACTCCTACTGGTCTCCAAGGAATCTATCAAAGCGTAGACAGTTTGGGACATTACTCCCATGCAGAAATTTCCGCATGGTGCCTGTTGTATTCAATCCCGATGCAATTTCTACATCTACATCTACATCCATACTCCGCAAGCCACCTGACGGTGTGTGGCGGAGGGTACCCTGAGTACCTCTATGGGTTCTCCCTTCTATTTCAGTCTCGTATTGTACGTGGAAAGAAGGATTGTCGGTATGCTTCCTTGTGGGCTCTAATCTCTCTGATTTTATCCTCATGGTCTCTTCGCGAGATATACGTAGGAGGAAGCAATATACTGCTTGACTCTTCGGTGAAGGTATGTTCTCGAATCCTTAACAAAAGCTCGTACCGAGCTACTGAGCGTCTCTCCTGCAGAGTCTTCCACTGGAGTTTATCTATCATCTCCTTAACGCTTTCGCAATTACTAAATGATCCTGTAACGAATCGCGCTGCTCTCCGTTGGATCTTCTCTATCTCTTTTATGAACCCTACCTGGTGTGGATCCCACACTGCTGAGCAGTATTCAAGCATTGGGCGAACAAGCGTACTGTAACCTACTTCCTTTGTTGTCGGATTGCATTTCCTTAGGATTCTTCCAATGAATCTCAGTCTGGCATCTGCTTTACCGACGATCAACTTTATATGATCATTCCATTTTAAATCACTCTTAATGAGTACTCCCAGATAATTTATGGAATTATTTCTTCCAGTTGCTGACCTGCTATTTTGTAGCTAAATGATAAGGGACCTATCTTTCTTTGTATTCGCATCACATTACTCTTGTCTACATTGAGATTCAATTGCCATTCCGTTGCACCATGCGTCAATTCGCTGCAGATCCTCCTGCATTTCAGTACAATTTTCAATTGTTGCAACCTCTCGATACACCACAGCATCATCTGCAAAAAGCCTCAGTGAACTTCCGATGTCATCCACCAGGTCATTTATGTATATTGTGAATAGCAACGGTCCTATGACACTCCCCTGCGGCACACCTGAAATCACTCTTACTTCGGAAGACTTCTCTCCATTGAGAATGACATTCTGCGTTCTGTTATCTAGGAACTCCTCAATCCAATCACACAATTGATCTGATAGTCCGTATGCTCTTACTTTGTTCATTAAACGACTGTGGGGAACTGTGTCAAACGCCTTGCGGTAGTCAAGAAACACGGCATCTACCTGTGAACCCGTGTCTAAGGCCCTCTGAGTCTCGTGGACGAATAGCGCGAGCTGGGTTTCACACGACCGTCTTTTTCGAAAGCCATGCTGCTTCCTACAGAGTAGATTTCTAGTCTCCAGAAAAGACATTATATTCGAACATAATACATCTTCCAAAATTCTACAACTGATCGACGTTAGAGATATAGGTCTATAGTTCTGCACGTCTGTTCGACGTCCCTTCTTGAAAACGGGGATGACCTGTGCCCTTTTCCAATCCTTTGGAACGCTTCGCTCTTCTAGAGACCTACGGTACACCGCTGCAAGAAGGGGGGCAAGTTCCTTCGCGTACTCTGTGTAAAATCGAACTGGTATTCCATCAGGACCAGCGGCCTTTCCTCTTTTGAGCGATTTTAATTGTTTCTCTATCCCTCTGTCGTCTACTTCGATATCTACCATTTTGTCAACTGTGCGACAATCTAGAGAAGGAAGCACAGTGCAGTCTTCCTCTGTGAAACAGCTTTGGAAGAACACATTTAGTAATTCGGCCTTTAGTCTGTCATCCTCTGTTTCAGTACCATTTTGGTCACAGAGTGTCTGGACATTTTGTTTTGATCCACCTACCGCTTTGACATAAGACGAAAATTTCTTAGGATTTTCTGCCAAGTCAGTACATAGAACTTTACTTTCGAATTCATTGAAAGCCTCTCGCATAGCCCTCCTCACACTGCATTTCGCTTCAAGTAATTTTTGTTTGTGTGCAAGGCTTTGGCTATGTTTATGTTTGCTGTGAAGTTCCCTTTGCTTCCGCAGCAGTTTTCTAACTCGGTTGTTGTACCACGGTGGCTCTTTCCCATCTCTTACGATCTTGCTTGGCACATACTCATCTAACGCATATTGTACCATGGTTTTGAACTTTGTCCACTGATCCTCAACAGTGTCTGTACTTGAGACAAAACTTTTGTGTTGAGCCACCAAGTACTCTGAAATCTGATTTTTGTCTTCCTACCTTTTTTAATATTTCTATTTACGGCTGAAATCATCGATGCAGTAACCGCTTTATATTCGCTGATTCCCTGTTCTGCATTAACTGATTCAAATAGTTCGGGTCTGTTTGTCACCAGAAGGTCTAATATGTTATCGCCACGAGTCGGTTTTCTGTTTAACTGCTCAAGGTAGTTTTGAGATAAAGCACTTAAAAATATTTCACTGGATTCTTTGTCCGTGCCACCCGTTATGAACGTTTGAGTCTCCCAGTCTATATCCGGCAAATTAAAATCTCCAGCCAGAACTATAACATGGTGGGGAAATCTACTCGAAATATTTTCCAAATTATTCTTCAGGTGCTGAGCCACAACAGCTGCTGAGCCCGGGGGCCTATAGAGACATCCAATTACCATGTCTGAGCCTGCTTTAACCGTGACCTTCACCCAAATCATTTCACAATTTGAATCTCCGTCAATTTCCTTCGATACTGTTGCACTTCTTATCGCTATAAACACGCCTCCCCCTTCACTGTCCAGCCTATCTCTGCGGTATACATTCGAATCCGAGTTTAGGATTTCATTACTGTTTACGTCTGGTTTCAGCCAACTTCCTGTTCCTAGTACTATGTGGGCGTTGTGCCCGTTTATTAATGAGAGCAGTTCTGGGACCTTTCTATAGACGCTCCTGCAGTTTACTATAAGCACATTAATATATTTATTCCTTGTTGCATTTTGCCTACTCCTGCCTTGCCGCGTCTCAGGAGGCGTCTTGCCGGGCCTAGGAAGGGAATTCTCTAACCTAAAAAAAACCCATGTGCACTCCACACGTACTCCTCAAACCTCGTCGCCGCTTCCGGCGTGTAGTGCACGCCTAACCTATTCAGGGGGACCCTACATTTCTCCACCCGATAGCGGAGGTCGAGAAATTTGCACCCCAGCTCTCCGCAGAATCGTCTGAGCCTCTGGTGTAAGCCTTCCACTCGGCTCAAAACCAGAGGACCGCCATCGGTTCTGGGAACGATACTACAAATAGTTAGCTCTGATACAACCCCGCGAGCGAGGCTTTCCGCCTTCATCAACTCCGCCAACCGCCTGTACGAACTGAGGATGACCTCTGAACCCAGAGGGCAGGAGTCATTGGTGCCGACATGAGCAACAATTTGCAGTCGGGTGCACCCAATGCTCTCTATCGCCGCCGGTAGGGCCTCCTCCACATCTCGAATGAGACCCCCCGGCAAGCAGACAAAGTGAACACAGGCCATCTTCCCCGACCTTTCCGCTATTTCCCTAAGGGGCTCCATCACCCGCCTAACGTTGGAGCTCCCAATAACTAATAAACCCCTCCCCCCGTGTGCCTGCTCGGACCTTGCTGAAGGAGCGGCCACATGTCCACTCACAGGCAGAGCGGGCGATGCCACACGGCCAGCCTCCACATTGACCCTCCGCCTCGTGCGCCGCGAAAGCCGCTGAACCCGCCACTCCCCTTGGGGAGAGGGTGGCCCAACCGCGCCCGGTACCCGCGAAGATGTCTCGACAGCAGGGACAGTGGGTGAAGCATGTAACACCTAGGGTGTACCTTGCGTGTTTCATCAACACTGTGAACGTCCACAGATTACAGAAAGCCTCCGGATGTGCTTCGGAGACTGCTACTGGTCTCCCAGGAATCGATCAAAGCGTAGACAGTTTGATAGATTACTCCCATGGAGTAAAGTCCGCAAGGTGCCTGTAGTATTCAATCCCGATGAAATTTCTGTGTTTCGTCAACGCTCTGAAGGTCCACAGATTTCAGGAAGCCTCCAGATGTGCTTCGGGAACTACTACTGGTCTCCCAGGAATCAATCAATGCGTAGACAGTTTGATACATAACTCACATGGTGAAAATTCCGCATGGTGTATATTATATTCAATCCCGATGCAATTTGTGTGTTTCATCAACGCTCTGAACGTCGACAGATTATAGCATGCCTCCAGATTTGCTTCGGAAACTACTACTGGCCTCCCAGGAACAATCAAAGCGTAGACAGTTTGAGACATTACTCCCATGGAGAAAAGCCCACATGGTGCCTGTTGTATTCAATCCCGATGCAATTTCTGTGTTTCATCAACATGCTGAACGTCCACAGATTACAGAAAGCCTTCAGATATGGTTCGGAAACTATTACTGGTCTCCCAGGGAACGATCAAATCGTAGACAGTTTGAGACATAACTCCCAATGAGAAAAGTCTGCATCCTTCCTGCTGTATTCAATCCCGATGCAATTTCTGTGTTTCATCAACACACTGAACGTCCATAGAATACAGAATGCCTCCAGAAGTTCTTCAGAAACTACTAGTGGTCTCCCAGGGAACAATCAAATTGTAGACAGTTTGAGACATAACTCCCATGGAGAAAAGTCCACATGGTGACTGTTGTATTCAATCCCGATGCAATATCTGCGTTTCATCAACACTCTCAACGTCCACAGATTACAGAATGCCCCAAGATGTGCTTCGGAAACTACTACTGGTCTCAAAGGAATCGATCAAAGTGTGGCAGTTTGAGACATTACTCGAATTGAGCAAAGTCCGCATGGTGCTGTTGTATTAAATCCCAATTCAATTTCTGTGTTTCATCAACACTCTGAATGTTCACAGATTACAGAATCCCTCCAGATGTGCTTCGAAAAGTACTACTGGTCTCCGAGTAAACGATCAAAGCGTAGGCAGTTTAAGACATTACTCCCATGGAGAAAAGTCCGCATTTGGCTTGTTGTATTGAATACAGATGAAATTTCAGTCTTTCATCAACACTCTGAATGTCCACAGATTACAGAATGATTCCAGTTGTGCTTCGGAACCTACTTCTGGACTAACAGGAATCGACCAAAGTGTAGACAGTTTGAGACATAACTCCCATTGAGAAAAGTCCGCATGGTGCCTGTTGTATTCAATCCCGATGCAAATTCTGTGTTTCATCAACACACTGAACGTCCATAGATTACAGAATTAATCCAGATGTGCTTCGGAAACTACTACTGGTCTCCCAGGAATCGATCAATGCGTAGACAGTTTGAGACGTAACACCCATGGAGAAAATTCCGCATGGTGCCTGTTTTATTCAATCCCGATGCAATTTTTGTGTTTCATTAACACCCTGAACGTCGACAGATTACAAGATGCCATCAGATGTGCTTCGGAAACTACTGCTGGTCTCCCAGGGAACAATCAAAGCTTAGTCAGTTTGAGACATTTCTCCCATGGAGAAAAGTCCGCATGGTGCCTGTTATATTCAATCCCGATGCAATTTCTGTGTTTCATCAACGCTCTGAACGTCGACAGATTACAGGATGCATCCAGATGTGCTTCGGAAACTACTACTGGTCTCCCAGGGAACAATCAAAGCGTAGACAGTTTGAGACATTACTCCCAAGGACAAAAGTCCGCATGGTGCATTGTGTATTCAATCCCGATGCAATTTCTGTGTTGCATCAACACTCTGATCGTCCACGGATTACATGAAGCCTCCAGATGTGCTTCTGAAACTACTACTGGTCTCCCAGGATTCGATCAAAGCATAGACAGTTTGAGACATTACTATCATAGAGAAAAGTCCGCATGCTGCCGGTTGTATTCCATCCCGATGTAAATACTGTGTTTCATCAACACTCTGAACGTCCACAGTTTATAGGAAGACTCCAGATGTGCTTCGAACACTACTTCTGGTCTCCCAGGTATCGATCAAAGCGTAGACATTATGAGACATTACTCCCATGGACAAAAGTCTGCATGGTGCCTTTTGCATTCAATCCTAAAGCAATATCTCTGTTTCATCAAAACTCTGAACGCCCACAGATTACAGGATGCCTCCGGATGTGCTTCGGAAACTACTACTGGTCTCCCAGGATTCGATCAAAGCGTAGACTGTTTTTCAAACATTACTCCCATGGAGAAAAGTCAGCATTTGGCCCTTTGTTTTCAATCCCGATGCAATTTCTGTGTTTCATCAATATTATAAATGTCCACAGATTACAGGAAGATTTCAGATGTGTTTCGGAAACTACTACTGGTCTCCCAGGGACGATCAAAGCGTTGACAGTTAGAGACATTTCTCCCATGGAGAAAAAACCGCATGGTGCCTGTTATATTCAATCCCGATGCAATTTCTGTGTTTCATCAACACTCACAACGTCCACAGATTACAGCAAGCCTTCAAATGTGCTTCGGAACTATTACTGGTCTCCTAGGGAACGATCAAATCGTAGACTGTTTGAGACATTACACCCATAGAGAAAAGTCCGCTTGGTGCCTCTTGTATTCAATCCCGATGCAATTTCTGTGTGTCATCAACACTCTGAACGTCCACAGATTACAGAATGCCACCAGATGTGCTGTAGAAACTACTACTGGTCTCCCAGGAATCGATCAAATTGTAGAGAGTTTGAGACATTATTCTCTATGACAAAAGTTTTCATGATGCCTGTTGTATTCAATCCCGATGCAATTTCAGTGTTTCATTAACACTCTGAACGTCCACAGATTACAGGAAGCCTCCAGATGTGCTTCAGATTCATCTACTGGACTCCCAGGGAACGATCAAAGCGTAGACAGTTTGAGACATTATTCCCATGGAGAAAAGTCTGCATGGTGCTCGTTGTAATCAATGCCGATGCAATTTCTGTGTTTCATCAACACTCTGAATGTCCACAGATTACAGAATGCCTCCAGATGTGCTTCGGAACCTGCTAATGGTCTCCCAGGAATCGACCGAAGTGTAGAATGTTTGAGACATGACTCCCATTGAGAAAAGTCCGCATGGTGGCTGTTGTATTCAATCCCGATGCAATTTCTGTGTTTCATCAACACACTAAACGTCCACAGATTACAGGAAGACTCCAGATGTGCTTCGGAAACTACTAGTGGTCTCCCAGAGAACAATCAAAGCTTAGACAGTTTGAGACATAACTCCCAATGAGAAAAGTCAGCCTGGTTCCTGCTGTATTCAATCCCGATGCAATTTGTGTGTTTCATCAACACACTGAACATCCATAGAATTCAGAATGCCTCCAGATGTCCTTCAGAAACGACTAAAGCTCTCCCAGGGATCAATCAAATTGTAGACAGTTTGAGACATTACTCAAATGGAGTAAAAGTCTGCATGGTGCTGGTTGTATTTAATCCCGATGCAATTTCTGTGTTTCATCAACTCTCTGATGGTTCACAGATTACAGAATGCCTCCAGATGTGCTTCGGAAACTACTACTGGTCTCCCAGTAAACGATCAAAGCGTAGACAGTTTAAGACATTACTCCCCTGGAGAAAAGTCCGCATTTGGCTTGTTGTATTGAATCGAGATGCAATTTCAGTGTTTCATCAATACTCTGGATGTCCACAGATTACAGAATGATTCCAGTTGTGCTTCGGAACCTACTACTGGACTAACAGGAATCGACCAAAGTGTAGACAGTTTGAGACATAACTCCCATTGAGAGAAGTCCGCATGGTGCCTGTTGTATTGAATCAAGATGCAGTTTCTGTGTTTCATCAACACACTGAACGTCCATAGATTACAGAATACCTCCAGTTGTGCATCGGAAACTACTACTGGTCTCCCAGGAATCGATTAAAGGGTAGAGAGTTTGAGACATTACTCCGTATGACAAAAGTCATCTTGGTGTTTGTTGTAATCAATCCCTATTACGTTTCTGTGTTTCATCAACACTCAGAACGTCCACAGGTTACAGGAAGGTTCCAGATGTGCTGCGGAAACTACTACCCGTCTCCCAGGAATCGATCAAATCGTAGACAGTTTGAGACATTACCCCCATGTAGAGAAGTCCGCATGGTGCCTGTTGTATTCGATCCCGATGCAATTCCTGTGTTTCAATAACACTCTGAACGTCCATAGATTACATGAAGCCTCCAGATGTGCTTCAGAAACTACTACTGGTCTCCCAGGAATCTATCAAAGTGTAGACAGTTTGGGACATTATTCCCATGCAGAAATCTCCGCATGGTGCCTGTTGTATTAAATCCCGATGCAATTTCTGTGTTTCATCAACATTCTGAACGTCCACAGAATACATGAAGCCTCCAGATGTGCTTCGGAAACTACTACTGGATTCCCAGGAATCGATCAATGTGTAGACAGTTTGAGACGTAACACCCATGGAGAAAAAAATCCCGCATGGTGCCTGTTTTATTCAATCCCGATGCAATTTTTGTGTTTCATCAACACTCTGAACGTCGACAGATTACTGGATGCCTCCAGATGTGCTTCGGAAACTACTACAGGTCTCCCAGGGAACAATCAAAGCGTAGTCAGGTTGACACATTTCTCCCAAATAGAAAAGTAAGCATGGTGCCTGTTATATTCAATCCCGATGCAATTTTTGTGTTTCATCAACGCTCTGAACGTCGACAGATTACAGGATGCCTCTAGATTTGCTTCGGAAACTACTACTGGTCTCCCAGGGAACAATCAAAGCGTAGACAGTTCGAGACATTACTCCCATGGAGAAAAGTCCGCTTGGTGCATTGTGTATTCAATCCCGATGCAATTTCTGTGTTTCATCAACACTCGGAACGTCCACAGATTACATGAAGCCTCCAGATGTGCTTCGGGAACTACTACTGGTCTCCCAGGATTCGATCAAAGCATAGACAGTTTGAGACATTACTCCCATAGAGAAAAGTCCGCATGCTGCCGGTTGTATTCAATCCCGATGTAAATACTGTGTTTCATCAACACTCTGAACGTCCACAGATTACAGGAAGACTGCAGATGTGCGTCGAACACTACTTCTGGTCTTCCAGGTATCGATCAAAGCGTAGACAATTTGAGACCTTACTCCCATGGAGAAAAGTCCCTCTCGTGCCTGTTGCATTCAATCCCATAGAAATATCTTTGTTTCATCAACACTCTGAATGTCCACAGATTACAGGATGCCTGCGGATGTGCTTCGGAACCTAGTAATGGTCTCCCAGGAATAGTCCAAAGTGTAGAATGTTTGAGACATAACTCCAATTGAGAAAAGACCGCATGGTGCCTGTTGTAGTCAATCCCGATGTAATTTGTGTGTTTCATCAACACACTGAACGTCCATAGAATACAGAATGCCTCCCGATGTTCTTCGGAAACTACTAGTGGTCTCCCAGGGAACAATCAAATCGTGACAGTTTGAGACATTACTCCCACGGAGAAAAGTCCGCATGATGCCTGTTGTATTCAATCCCGATGCAATTTCTGTGTTTCATTAACACACTGAACGTCCATAGATTACATGAAGCCTCCACATGTGCTTCGGAAACTACTACTGGTCTCCCAGGAATCTATCAGAGCGTAGACAGATTGGGAGACTACTCCCATGCAGAAATTTCCGCATGGTGCCTTTTGTATTCAATACCGATGCAATTTTTGTGTTTCATCAACACTTTAAAAGTCCACAGATTACATGAAGCCTGCAGATGTGCTTCGGAAAGTACTACTGGTCTCCCGGGAATCGATTAATTCGTAGACAGTTTGAGAGGTAACTCCAAAGGAGAAAATTCCGCATGGTGAATGTTTTTCTCAATCCCGATGCAATTTTCGTGTTTCATCAACACTCTGAACGTCGACAGATTACACGATACCTCCAGATGTGCTTCGGAACCTACTACTGGTATCCCAGGAAACAATCAAAGCGTGGAGAGTTTGAGACATTACTCCCATGGAGAAATGCCCGCATGGTGCATTGTCTATTCAATCCCGATGCAATTTCTGTGTTTCGTCAACACTTGGAACGTCCACAGATTACATTAAGCCTCTAGATGTGCTTCATAAACTACTACTGGTCTCATAGGGACGATCAAAGCGTAGACAGTTTGAGACATTACTCCCAATGACAAAAGTCTCCTTGGTGTCTGTTGTAATCAATCCCGATTAAATTTCTGTGTTTCATCAACACTCAAAACTTCCACAGGTTACAGGAAGCTTCCAGATGTGCTGCGGAAACTACTACACGTCTCTCAGGATTCAATCAAATCGTAGACAGTTTGAGACATTACTCCCATGTAGAGAAGTCCGCATGATGCCTGTTGTATTCAATCCCGATGCAATTTCAGTGTTTCATTAACACTCTGAACGTCCACAGATTACAGGAAGCCTCCAGATGTGCTTCAGATTCATCTACTGGACTCCCAGGGAACGATCAAAGCGTAGACAGTTTGAGACATTATTCCCATGGAGAAAAGTCTGCATGGTGCTCGTTGTAATCAATGCCGATGCAATTTCTGTGTTTCATCAACACTCTGAATGTCCACAGATTACAGAATGCCTCCAGATGTGCTTCGGAACCTGCTAATGGTCTCCCAGGAATCGACCGAAGTGTAGAATGTTTGAGACATGACTCCCATTGAGAAAAGTCCGCATGGTGGCTGTTGTATTCAATCCCGATGCAATTTCTGTGTTTCATCAACACACTAAACGTCCACAGATTACAGGAAGACTCCAGATGTGCTTCGGAAACTACTAGTGGTCTCCCAGAGAACAATCAAAGCTTAGACAGTTTGAGACATAACTCCCAATGAGAAAAGTCAGCCTGGTTCCTGCTGTATTCAATCCCCATGCAATTTGTGTGTTTCATCAACACACTGAACATCCATAGAATTCAGAATGCCTCCAGATGTCCTTCAGAAACGACTAAAGCTCTCCCAGGGATCAATCAAATTGTAGACAGTTTGAGACATTACTCAAATGGAGTAAAAGTCTGCATGGTGCTGGTTGTATTTAATCCCGATGCAATTTCTGTGTTTCATCAACTCTCTGATGGTTCACAGATTACAGAATGCCTCCAGATGTGCTTCGGAAACTACTACTGGTCTCCCAGTAAACGATCAAAGCGTAGACAGTTTAAGACATTACTCCCCTGGAGAAAAGTCCGCATTTGGCTTGTTGTATTGAATCGAGATGCAATTTCAGTGTTTCATCAATACTCTGGATGTCCACAGATTACAGAATGATTCCAGTTGTGCTTCGGAACCTACTACTGGACTAACAGGAATCGACCAAAGTGTAGACAGTTTGAGACATAACTCCCATTGAGAGAAGTCCGCATGGTGCCTGTTGTATTGAATCAAGATGCAGTTTCTGTGTTTCATCAACACACTGAACGTCCATAGATTACAGAGTACCTCCAGTTGTGCATCGGAAACTACTACTGGTCTCCCAGGAATCGATTAAAGGGTAGAGAGTTTGAGACATTACTCCGTATGACAAAAGTCATCTTGGTGTTTGTTGTAATCAATCCCTATTACGTTTCTGTGTTTCATCAACACTCAGAACGTCCACAGGTTACAGGAAGGTTCCAGATGTGCTGCGGAAACTACTACCCGTCTCCCAGGAATCGATCAAATCGTAGACAGTTTGAGACATTACCCCCATGTAGAGAAGTCCGCATGGTGCCTGTTGTATTCGATCCCGATGCAATTCCTGTGTTTCAATAACACTCTGAACGTCCATAGATTACATGAAGCCTCCAGATGTGCTTCAGAAACTACTACTGGTCTCCCAGGAATCTATCAAAGTGTAGACAGTTTGGGACATTATTCCCATGCAGAAATCTCCGCATGGTGCCTGTTGTATTAAATCCCGATGCAATTTCTGTGTTTCATCAACATTCTGAACGTCCACAGAATACATGAAGCCTCCAGATGTGCTTCGGAAACTACTACTGGATTCCCAGGAATCGATCAATGTGTAGACAGTTTGAGACGTAACACCCATGGAGAAAAAAATCCCGCATGGTGCCTGTTTTATTCAATCCCGATGCAATTTTTGTGTTTCATCAACACTCTGAACGTCGACAGATTACTGGATGCCTCCAGATGTGCTTCGGAAACTACTACTGGTCTCCCAGGGAACAATCAAAGCGTAGTCAGGTTGACACATTTCTCCCAAATAGAAAAGTAAGCATGGTGCCTGTTATATTCAATCCCGATGCAATTTTTGTGTTTCATCAACGCTCTGAACGTCGACAGATTACAGGATGCCTCTAGATTTGCTTCGGAAACTACTACTGGTCTCCCAGGGAACAATCAAAGCGTAGACAGTTCGAGACATTACTCCCATGGAGAAAAGTCCGCTTGGTGCATTGTGTATTCAATCCCGATGCAATTTCTGTGTTTCATCAACACTCGGAACGTCCACAGATTACATGAAGCCTCCAGATGTGCTTCGGGAACTACTACTGGTCTCCCAGGATTCGATCAAAGCATAGACAGTTTGAGACATTACTCCCATAGAGAAAAGTCCGCATGCTGCCGGTTGTATTCAATCCCGATGTAAATACTGTGTTTCATCAACACTCTGAACGTCCACAGATTACAGGAAGACTGCAGATGTGCGTCGAACACTACTTCTGGTCTTCCAGGTATCGATCAAAGCGTAGACAATTTGAGACCTTACTCCCATGGAGAAAAGTCCCTCTCGTGCCTGTTGCATTCAATCCCATAGAAATATCTTTGTTTCATCAACACTCTGAATGTCCACAGATTACAGGATGCCTGCGGATGTGCTTCGGAACCTAGTAATGGTCTCCCAGGAATAGTCCAAAGTGTAGAATGTTTGAGACATAACTCCAATTGAGAAAAGACCGCATGGTGCCTGTTGTAGTCAATCCCGATGTAATTTGTGTGTTTCATCAACACACTGAACGTCCATAGAATACAGAATGCCTCCCGATGTTCTTCGGAAACTACTAGTGGTCTCCCAGGGAACAATCAAATCGTGACAGTTTGAGACATTACTCCCACGGAGAAAAGTCCGCATGATGCCTGTTGTATTCAATCCCGATGCAATTTCTGTGTTTCATTAACACACTGAACGTCCATAGATTACATGAAGCCTCCACATGTGCTTCGGAAACTACTACTGGTCTCCCAGGAATCTATCAGAGCGTAGACAGATTGGGAGACTACTCCCATGCAGAAATTTCCGCATGGTGCCTTTTGTATTCAATACCGATGCAATTTTTGTGTTTCATCAACACTTTAAAAGTCCACAGATTACATGAAGCCTGCAGATGTGCTTCGGAAAGTACTACTGGTCTCCCGGGAATCGATTAATTCGTAGACAGTTTGAGAGGTAACTCCAAAGGAGAAAATTCCGCATGGTGAATGTTTTATTCAATCCCGATGCAATTTTCGTGTTTCATCAACACTCTGAACGTCGACAGATTACACGATACCTCCAGATGTGCTTCGGAACCTACTACTGGTATCCCAGGAAACAATCAAAGCGTGGAGAGTTTGAGACATTACTCCCATGGAGAAATGCCCGCATGGTGCATTGTGTATTCAATCCCGATGCAATTTCTGTGTTTCGTCAACACTTGGAACGTCCACAGATTACATTAAGCCTCTAGATGTGCTTCATAAACTACTACTGGTCTCATAGGGACGATCAAAGCGTAGACAGTTTGAGACATTACTCCCAATGACAAAAGTCTCCTTGGTGTCTGTTGTAATCAATCCCGATTAAATTTCTGTGTTTCATCAACACTCAAAACTTCCACAGGTTACAGGAAGCTTCCAGATGTGCTGCGGAAACTACTACACGTCTCTCAGGATTCAATCAAATCGTAGACAGTTTGAGACATTACTCCCATGTAGAGAAGTCCGCATGGTGCCTGTTGTATTCAATCCCGATGCAATTTCTGTGTTTCATCAACACACTGAACGTCCACAGATTACATGAAGCCTCCAGATGTGCTTCGGAAACTACTACTGCTCTCCCAGGAATCGATCAATGCGTAGTCAGTTTCAGACGTAACACCCATGGAGAAATTTCCGCATATTGCCTGTTTTATTTAATCCCGATGCAGTTTTTGTGTTTCATCAAAACTCTGAACGTCGACAGATTACAGGATGCCTCCGGATGTACTTCGGAAACTACTACTGGTCTCCCAGGAATGGATCAAAGCGTAGACAGTTTGAGGCATTACTCCCATGTAGAGAAGTCCGCATGATGCCTGTTGTATTCAATCCCGATGCAATTTCTGTGTTTCATTAACACTCTGAACGTCCATTGATTACAGAATGCCTCCAGATGGGCATCGGTAACTTCTACTGGTCTCCCAGGAATCGATTAAATGTTAGAGAGTTTGTGACATTACTCCTATCACAAAAGTCTTCTTGGTGTCTGTTTTAATCAATCCCGATTAAATTTCTGTGTTTCATCAACACTCACAACGTATACAGATTACTGGAAGCTTCCAGATGTGCTGCGGAAACTACTACTGGTCTGCCAGGAATCGATCAAAGCGTAGACAGTTTGAGGCATTACTCCCATGTAGAGAAGTCCGCATGATGCCTGTTGTATTCAATCCCGATGCAATTTCTGTGTTTCATTAACACTCTGAACGTCCATACATTACATGAAGCCTCCAGATGTGCTTCGGAAACTACTACTGGTCTCCCAGGAATCTATCAAAGCGTAGACAGATTGGGAGATTACTCCCATGCAGAAATTTCCGCATGGCGCCTGTTGTATTCAATCCCGAAGCAATTTCTGTGTTTCATCAACACTCTGAACGTCCACAGATTACATGAAGCATCCAGATGTGCTTCGGAAACTACTACTGGTCTCCCAGGAATCGATCAATGCGTAGACAGTTTGAGACGTAACTCCCAAGGAGAAAATTCCGCATGGTGCATGTTTTATTCAATCCCGATGCAAGTTTTGTGTTTCATCAACAGTCTGAACGTCAACAGATCACAGGATGCCTCCAGATGTGCTTCGGAAACTACTACTGGTATCCAAGGGAACAATCAAAGCGTGGAGCGTTTGAGACATTACTACCATGGAGAAAAGCCCGCATGGTGCATTGTGTATTCAATCCCGATGCAATTTCGGTGTTTCATCAACACTCGGAACGTCCACAGATTACAGGAAGCCTCCAGATGTGCTTCAGATTCCATTACTGGTCTCCCAGTGAACGATCAAAGCGTAGACAGTTTTAGACATTACACCCATGGAGGAAAGTCCGCATTGGTGCCTGTTGTAGTCAATGCCGATGCAATTTCTGTGTTTCATCAACACTCTGAATGTCCACAGATTACAGAATGCCTCCAGATGTGCTTCGGAACCTACTACTGGACTAACAGGAATCGACCAAACTGTAGACAGTTTGAGACATAACTCCCATTGAGAAAAGTCCGCATGGTGCCTGTTGTATTCATCCCGATTCAATTTCTGTGTTTCATCAACACACTGAACGTCCATAGATTACAGAATGCCTCCAGATGTGCATCGGAAACTACTACTGGTCTCCCAGGAATCGACTAAATGGTAGAGAGTTTGAGACATTACTCCTCTGACAAAAGTCTTCTTGGTATCTGTTGTAATCAATCCCGATTAAATTTCTGTGTTTCATCAACACTCAGAACGTCTACAGATTACAGGGAGCTTCCAGATGTGCTGCGGAGACTACTACTGGTCTCCCAGGAATCGATCAAAGCGTAGACAGTTTGAGACATTACTCCCATGTAGAGAAGTCCGCATGATGCCTGTTGTATTCAATCCCGATGAAATTTCTGTGTTTCATTAACACTCTGAACGTCCATAGATTACATGAAGCCTCCAGATGTGCTTCGGAAACTACTACTGGTCTCCCAGGAATCTATCAAAGCGTAGTTAGATTGGGAGACTACTCCCATGCAGAAATTTCCGCATGGTGCTTGCTGTATTCAATCCCGATGCAATTTCTGTGTTTCATCAACACTCGGAACGTCTACATATTACATGAAGCCTCCAGAAGTCTTTCGGAAACTACTTACTACTGGTCTCCCCGGGAACGATCAAAGATTAGACAGTTCGAGACATTAATCCCATGGTGAAAAGTCCGCATGGTGCCTGTTGCATTTAATACCGATGCAATATCTGTGTTTCATCAACACTCTGAACTTCCACAGATTAAAGAAAGCATCCAGATGTGCTTCGGTAACTACTACGGGTCCCCCAGGAATCGATGAAAGCGTAGACAGTTTTATGCATTACTCCCTTGGAGAGAAGTCAGCATAGTGCCTGTTGTATTCAAATCCGATGAAATTTCTGTGTTTCATCAACGCTCTGAACGTCCACAGATTACAGGAAGCTTCCGGATGTGCTTCTTAAACTACTACTGGTCTCCCAGGGTACGATCAAAGCGTAGACAGTTTGAGACATTACTCCCATTGAGAAAAGTCCGCATGGTGCCTGTAGAATTCAATCCCGGTGTAATTTCTGTGTTTCATCAACAGTCTTAGTGTCCACAGATTACAGGAAGCCTTCGGATGTGCCATGGAAACTACTACTGGTCTCCCAGGGGACGATCAAACATTAGACAGTTTGAGACATTACTCCCATGTAGAGAAGTCGGCATTGTGCCTGTTGTATTCAATCCCGATGCAATTTATGTGTTTCATTAACAGTCTGAACGTCCATAGATTACACGATGCCTCCAGATGTGCATCAGAAACTACTACTGGTCTCCCAGAAATCGATCAAATCGTAGACTGTTTGAGACATTACTCCCGTGTAGAGAAGTCCGCATGGTGACTGTTTTATTCAATCCCGATGCAATTTCTGTGTTTCATTAACACTCTGAACGTCCACAGATTACATGAAGCCTCCAGATGTGCTTCGGATACTATTACTGGTCTCCCAGGGAACAATCAAAGCGTAGTCAGTTTGAGACATTTCTCCCATGGAGAAAAGTACGCATGGTGCCTGTTATATTCAATCCCGATGAATTTTTTGTGTTTCATCAACGCTCTGAACAGCGACAGATTACAGGATGCCTCCAGATGTGCTTCGGAAACTACCACTGGTCTCCCAGGGAACAATCAAAGCGTAGACAGTTTAAGACATTACTCCCATGGAGAAAAGTCCGCATGGTGCATTGTGTATTCAATCCCGATCCCATTTCTGTGTTTGATCAACACTCTGAACGTCCACAGATTACAGGAAGCCTCCGGATGTGCTTCGGAACCTACTACTGGTCACGCTGGAATCGATCAAAGCATAGACTGTTTTTCAGACATTACTACCATGGAGAAAGTTCGGCATTTGGCCCTTTGTATTCATCCCGATGCAATTTCTGTGTTTCATCAATATTCTAAACGTCCAGAGATTACAGGAAGCTACCGGATGTGCTTCAGAAACTATTACAGGTTCCCCAGGAATCGATCAAAGCGTAGATAATATGATACTTTACTCCAATGGAGAAAAGTCCGCTAGGTGCTTTTGTATTCAATCTTGATGAAATTTCTGTGTTTCATCAACACTCTGAACCTCCACAGGTTACAGGAAGCCTGCAGATGTGCTTCGGAAACTACTACTGGTCTCCCAGGAATCGATCATAGCGTAGACACTTTGAGACATAACTCCCATGGAGAAACTTCCGCATGGTGCCTGTTGTATTCAATCCCGATGCAATTTTTGTGTTTCATCAACACTCTGAACGTCGACAGATTACAGGATGCCTCCAGATGTGCTTCGGAAACTACTACTGGTCTCTCAGGGATTAATCAAAGCGTAGACAGTTTGAGATATTACTCCCATAAAGAATAGTCCGCATGGTGCCTGTTATATACAATCCCGATGCAATTTTTGTGTTTCATCAACGCTCTGAACGTCCACAGATTACAAGAAGCCTCCGGATGTGCTTCTTAAACTACAACTGGTCTCCTAGGGAACGATCAAAACGTAGACAGTTTGACACATTGCTCCCATTGAGAAAAGTCCGCATGGTGCCTGTTGCATTCAATCCCAAAGCAATATCTGTGTTTCATCAACACTCTGAACGTCCACATATTACAGGAAGCCTCCGGATGTGCTTCGGAAACTACCACTGGTCTCCCAGGAATCGATCGAAGCGTAGACTGTTTTTCAGACATTACTGAAATGGAGAAAAGTCAGCATTTGGCCCTTTGTCTTCAATCCCGATGCAATTTCTGTGTTTCATCAATATTCTAAACGTCCACATATTACATGAGGCCTCCAGAAGTCCTTCGGAAACTACTTACTACTGGTCTCCCAGGGAACGATCAAAGATTAGCCAAATTGAGACATTACTCCCATGTAGAGATGTCGGCATTGTGCCTGTTGTATTCAATCCCGATGCAACTTATGTGTTTCATTAACACTCTGAAAGTCCATAGATTACATGAAGCCTCCAGACGTGCATCAGAAACTACTACTGGTCTCATAGGAATCGATTGAAGTGTAGAGAGTTTGAGACATTACTCCCTATGACAAAAGTCTTCTTGTTGTCTGTTGTAATTAATCCCGATTTAATTTCTGTGTTTCATCAACACTCAGAACGTCCACAGATTACAGGAAGCTTCCAGATGTGCTGCGGAAACTGCTACTGGTCTCCCAGGAATCGATCAAATCGTAGACAGTTGAGACTTTACTCCCATGTAGAGAAGTCCGCATGGTGCCTGTTGTATTCAATCCCGATGCAATTTCTGTGTTTCATTAACACTCTGAACGTCCACAGATTACATGAAGCCTCCAGATGTGCTTCGGAAACTACTACTGGTCTCCCAGGAACCGATCAATGCGTAGACAGTTTGATACATAACTCCCATGGAGAAAATTCGTCAAGGTGCCTGTTTAACTCAATCCCGATGCAATTTCTGTGTTTCATAAACACTCTGAACGTCGACAGATTGCAGGATGCCTCCAGATGTGCTTCGGAAACTACTACTGGTCTCCCAGGGAACAATCAAAGCGTAGTCAGTTTGAGACATTTCTCCCATGGAGAAAAGTCCGCATGGTGCCTGTTATATTCAATCCCGATGCTATTTTTGTGTTTCATCAACGCTCTGAACAGCGACAGATTACAGGATGCCTGCAGGTGTGCTGCGGAAACTACTACTGGTCTCCCAGGGAACAATCAAAGCGTAGACAGTTTAAGACATTACTAACATGGAGAAATGTCCGCATGGTGCATTGTGTATTAAATCCCGATGCAATTTCTGTGTTTCATCAACACTCGGTACGTCCATAGATTACATGAAGTCTCCAGATGTGCTTCGGAAACTGCTACTGGTCTCCCAGTATTCGATCAAGGCATAGACAGTTTGAAAATTACTCCCATAGAGAAACGTCCGCATGGTGCCGGTTGTATTCATTCCCGATGTAATTTCTGTGTTTCATCAACACTCGGAACGTCCACAGATTACATGAAGCCTCCAGATGTGTTTTGGAAACTACTACTGGTCTCCCAGGATTCGATCAAAGCATAGACTGTTTGAGACATTACTCCCATAGATAAAAGTCCGCATGGTGCCTGTAGTATTCAATCCCGATGTAATTTCTGTGTTTCATCAACACTCTGAACGTCCACAGATTACAAGAAGCCTCCGGATGTGCTTCTTAAACTACAGCTGGTCTCCTAGGGAACGATCAAATCGTAGACAGTTTGACACATTGCTCCCATTGAGAAAAGTCCGCATGGTGCCTGTTGCATTCAATCCCAAAGCAATATCTGTGTTTCATCAACACTCTGAACGTCCACATATTACAGGAAGCCTCCGGATGTGCTTCGGAAACTACCACTGGTCTCCCAGGAATCGATCGAAGCGTAGACTGTTTTTCAGACATTACTGAAATGGAGAAAAGTCAGCATTTGGCCGTTTGTCTTCAATCCCGATGCAATTTCTGTGTTTCATCAATATTCTAAACGTCCACATATTACATGAGGCCTCCAGAAGTCCTTCGGAAACTACTTACTACTGGTCTCCCAGGGAACGATCAAAGATTAGACAAATTGAGACATTACTCCCATGTAGAGATGTCGGCATTGTGCCTGTTGTATTCAATCCCGATGCAATTTCTGTGTTTCATCAACACTCTGAACGTCCACAGATTACATGAAGCATCCAGATGTGCTTCGGAAACTACTACTGGTCTCCCAGGAATCGATCAATGCGTAGACAGTTTGAGACGTAACTCCCAAGGAGAAAATTCCGCATGGTGAATGTTTTATTCAATCCCGATGCAAGTTTTGTGTTTCATCAACAGTCTGAACGTCAACAGATCACAGGATGCCTCCAGATGTGCTTCGGAAACTACTACTGGTATCCAAGGGAACAATCAAAGCGTGGAGCGTTTGAGACATTACTACCATGGAGAAAAGCCCGCATGGTGCATTGTGTATTCAATCCCGATGCAATTTCGGTGTTTCATCAACACTCGGAACGTCCACAGATTACAGGAAGCCTCCAGATGTGCTTCAGATTCCATTACTGGTCTCCCAGGGAACGATCAAAGCGTAGACAGTTTGAGACATTACACCCATGGAGGAAAGTCCGCATTGGTGCCTGTTGTAGTCAATGCCGATGCAATTTCTGTGTTTCATCAACACTCTGAATGTCCACAGATTACAGAATGCCTCCAGATGTGCTGCGGAGACTACTACTGGTCTCCCAGGAATCGATCAAAGCGTAGACAGTTTGAGACATTACTCCCATGTAGAGAAGTCCGCATGATGCCTGTTGTATTCAATCCCGATGAAATTTCTGTGTTTCATTAACACTCTGAACGTCCATAGATTACATGAAGCCTCCAGATGTGCTTCGGAAACTACTACTGGTCTCCCAGGAATCTATCAAAGCGTAGTTAGATTGGGAGACTACTCCCATGCAGAAATTTCCGCATGGTGCTTGCTGTATTCAATCCCAATGCAATTTCTGTGTTTCATCAACACTCGGAACGTCTACATATTACATGAAGCCTCCAGAAGTCTTTCGGAAACTACTTACTACTGGTCTCCCCGGGAACGATCAAAGATTAGACAGTTTGAGACATTAATCCCATGGTGAAAAGTCCGCATGGTGCATGTTGCATTTAATACCGATGCAATATCTGTGTTTCATCAACACTCTGAACGTCCACAGATTAAAGAAAGCATCCAGATGTGCTTCGGTAACTACTACGGGTCCCCCAGGAATCGATGAAAGCGTAGACAGTTTGAGACATTACTCCCACTGAGAAAAGTCCGCAAGGTGCCTGTTGAATTCAATCCCGGTGGAATTTCTGTGTTTCATCAACAGTCTTAGTGTCCACAGATTACAGGAAGCCTTCGGATATGCCATGGAAAGTACTACTGGTCTCCCAGGGGACGATCAAACATTAGACAGTTTGAGACATTACTCCCATGTAGAGAAGTCGGCATTGTGCCTGTTGTATTCAATCCCGATGCAATTTATGTGTTTCATTAACACTCTGAACGTCCATAGATTACATGATGCCTCCAGATGTGCATCAGAAACTACTACTGGTCTCCCAGAAATCGATCAAATCGTAGACTGTTTGAGACATTACTCCCGTGTAGAGAAGTCCGCATGGTGACTGTTTTATTCAATCCCGATGCAATTTCTGTGTTTCATTAACACTCTGAACGTCCACAGATTACATGAAGCCTCCAGATGTGCTTCGGATACTATTACTGGTCTCCCAGGGAACAATCAAAGCGTAGTCAGTTTGAGACATTTCTCCCATGGAGAAAAGTAGGCATGGTGCCTGTTATATTCAATCCCGATGAATTTTTTGTGTTTCATCAACGCTCTGAACAGCGACAGATTACAGGATGCCTCCAGATGTGCTTCGGAAACTACCACTGGTCTCCCAGGGAACAATCAAAGCGTAGACAGTTTAAGACATTACTCCCATGGAGAAAAGTCCGCATGGTGCATTGTGTATTCAATCCCGATGCCATTTCTGTGTTTCATCAACACTCTGAACGTCCGCAGATTACAGGAAGCCTCCGGATGTGCTTCGGAACCTACTACTGGTCACGCAGGAATCGATCAAAGCATAGACTGTTTTTCAGACATTACTACCATGGAGAAAGTTCGGCATTTGGCCCTTTGTATTCATCCCGATGCAATTTCTGTGTTTCAACAATATTCTAAACGTCCACAGATTACAGGAAGCTTCCGGATGTGCTTCAGAAACTATTACAGGTTCCCCAGGAATCGATCAAAGCGTAGATAATATGATACTTTACTCCAATGGAGAAAAGTCCGCTAGGTGCTTTTGTATTCAATCTTGATGACATTTCTGTGTTTCATCAACACTCTGAACCTCCACAGGTTACAGGAAGCCTGCAGATGTGCTTCGGAAACTACTACTGGTCTCCCAGGAATCGATCATAGCGTAGACACTTAGAGATATTACTCCCATGGAGAAACTTCCGCATGGTGCCTGTTGTATTCAATCCCGATGCAATTTTTGTGTTTCATCAACACTCTGAACGTCGACAGATTACAGGATGCCTCCAGATGTGCTTCGGAAACTACTACTGGTCTCTCAGGGATTAATCAAAGATTAGACAGTTTGAGATATTACTCCCATAAAGAATAGTCCGCATGGTGCCTGTTATATACAATCCCGATGCAATTTTTGTGTTTCATCAACGCTCTGAACGTCGACAGATTACAGGATGCCTCCAGATGTGCTTCGGAAACTACTACTGGTCTCCCAGGGAACAATCAAAGCGTAGACAGTTTGAGACATTACTCCCATGGAGAAAAGTCCGCATGGTGCATTGTGTATTCCATCCCGATGAAATTTCTGTGTTTCATCAACACTCGGAACGTCCACAGATTACATGAAGCCTCCAGATGTGTTTTGGAAACTACTACTGGTCTCCCAGGATTCGATCAAAGCATAGACTGTTTGAGACATTACTCCCATAGATAAAAGTCCGCATGGTGCCTGTAGTATTCAATCCCGATGTAATTTCTGTGTTTCATCAACACTCTGAACGTCCACAGATTACAAGAAGCCTCCGGATGTGCTTCTTAAACTACAACTGGTATCCTAGGGAACGATCAAAACGTAGACAGTTTGACACATTGCTCCCATTGAGAAAAGTCCGCATGGTGCCTGTTGCATTCAATCCCAAAGCAATATCTGTGTTTCATCAACACTCTGAACGTCCACATATTACAGGAAGCCTCCGGATGTGCTTCAGAAACTACCACTGGTCTCCCAGGAGTCGATCGAAGCGTAGACTGTTTTTCAGACATTACTGAAATGGAGAAAAGTCAGCATTTGGCCCTTTGTCTTCAATCCCGATGCAATTTCTGTGTTTCATCAATATTCTAAACGTCCACATATTACATGAGGCCTCCAGAAGTCCTTCGGAAACTACTTACTACTGGTCTCCCAGGGAACGATCAAAGATTAGACAAATTGAGACATTACTCCCATGTGGAGATGTCGGCATTGTGCCTGTTGTATTCAATCCCGATGCAACTTATGTGTTTCATTAACACTCTGAAAGTCCATAGATTACATGAAGCCTCCAGACGTGCATCAGAAACTACTACTGGTCTCATAGGAATCGATTGAAGTGTAGAGAGTTTGAGACATTACTCCCTATGACAAAAGTCTTCTTGTTGTCTGTTGTAATTAATCCCGATTTAATTTCTGTGTTTCATCAACACTCAGAACGTCCACAGGTTACAGGAAGCTTCCAGATGTGCTGCGGAAACTGCTACTGGTCTCCCAGGAATCGATCAAATCGTAGACAGTTGAGACATTACTCCCATGTAGAGAAGTCCGCATGGTGCCTGTTGTATTCAATCCCGATGCAATTTCTGTGTTTCATTAACACTCTGAACGTCCACAGATTACATGAAGCCTCCAGATGTGCTTCGGAAACTACTACTGGTCTCCCAGGAACCGATCAATGCGTAGACAGTTTGATACATAACTCCCATGGAGAAAATTCGTCAAGGTGCCTGTTTAACTCAATCCCGATGCAATTTCTGTGTTTCATAAACACTCTGAACGTCGACAGATTACAGGATGCCTCCAGATGTGCTTCGGAAACTACTACTGGTCTCCCAGGGAACAATCAAAGCGTAGTCAGTTTGAGACATTTCTCCCATGGAGAAAAATCCGCATGGTGCCTGTTATATTCAATCCCGATGCAATTTTTGTGTTTCATCAACGCTCTGAACAGCGACAGATTACAGGATGCCTGCAGGTGTGCTGCGGAAACTACTACTGGTCTCCCAGGGAACAATCAAAGCGTAGACAGTTTAAGACATTACTAACATGGAGAAATGTCCGCATGGTGCATTGTGTATTCAATCCCGATGTAATTTCTGTGTTTCATCAACACTCTGAACGTCCACAGATTACAGGATGCCTCCAGATGTGCTTCGGAAACTACTACTGGTCTCTCAGGGATTAATCAAAGCGTAGACAGTTTGAGATATTACTCCCATAAAGAATAGTCCGCATGGTGCCTGTTATATACAATCCCGATGCAATTTTTGTGTTTCATCAACGCTCTGAACGTCGACAGATTACAGGATGCCTCCAGATGTGCTTCGGAAACTACTACTGGTCTCCCAGGGAACAATCAAAGCGTAGACAGTTTGAGACATTACTCCCATGGAAAAAAGTCCGCATGGTGCATTGTGTATTCCATCCCGATGAAATTGCTGTGTTTCATCAACACTCGGAACGTCCACAGATTACATGAAGCCTCCAGATGTGTTTTGGAAACTACTACTGGTCTCCCAGTATTCGATCAAAGCATAGACTGTTTGAGACATTACTCCCATAGATATAAGTCCGCATGGTGCCTGTAGTATTCAATCCCGATGTAATTTCTGTGTTTCATCAACACTCTGAACGTCCACAGATTACAAGAAGCCTCCGGATGTGCTTCTTAAACTACAACTGGTATCCTAGGGAACGATCAAAACGTAGACAGTTTGACACATTGCTCCCATTGAGAAAAGTCCGCATGGTGCCTGTTGCATTCAATCCCAAAGCAATATCTGTGTTTCATCAACACTCTGAACGTCCACATATTACAGGAAGCCTCCGGATGTGCTTCAGAAACTACCACTGGTCTCCCAGGAATCGATCGAAGCGTAGACTGTTTTTCAGACATTACTGAAATGGAGAAAAGTCAGCATTTGGCCCTTTGTCTTCAATCCCGATGCAATTTCTGTGTTTCATCAATATTCTAAACGTCCACATATTACATGAGGCCTCCAGAAGTCCGTCGGAAACTACTTACTACTGGTCTCCCAGGGAACGATCAAAGATTAGACAAATTGAGACATTACTCCCATGTGGAGATGTCGGCATTGTGCCTGTTGTATTCAATCCCGATGCAACTTATGTGTTTCATTAACACTCTGAAAGTCCATAGATTACATGAAGCCTCCAGACGTGCATCAGAAACTACTACTGGTCTCATAGGAATCGATTGAAGTGTAGAGAGTTTGAGACATTACTCCCTATGACAAAAGTCTTCTTGTTGTCTGTTGTAATTAATCCCGATTTAATTTCTGTGTTTCATCAACACTCAGAACGTCCACAGGTTACAGGAAGCTTCCAGATGTGCTGCGGAAACTGCTACTGGTCTCCCAGGAATCGATCAAATCGTAGACAGTTGAGACATTTCTCCCATGTAGAGAAGTCCGCATGGTGCCTGTTGTATTCAATCCCGATGCAATTTCTGTGTTTCATAAACACTCTGAACGTCGACAGATTACAGGATGCCTCCAGATGTGCTTCGGAAACTACTACTGGTCTCCCAGGGAACAATCAAAGCGTAGTCAGTTTGAGACATTTCTCCCATGGAGAAAAATCCGCATGGTGCCTGTTATATTCAATCCCGATGCAATTTTTGTGTTTCATCAACGCTCTGAACAGCGACAGATTACAGGATGCCTGCAGGTGTGCTGCGGAAACTACTACTGGTCTCCCAGGGAACAATCAAAGCGTAGACAGTTTAAGACATTACTAACATGGAGAAATGTCCGCATGGTGCATTGTGTATTCAATCCCGATGTAATTTCTGTGTTTCATCAACACTCTGAACGTCCACAGATTACAGGATGCCTCCAGATGTGCTTCGGAAACTACTACTGGTCTCTCAGGGATTAATCAAAGCGTAGACAGTTTGAGATATTACTCCCATAAAGAATAGTCCGCATGGTGCCTGTTATATACAATCCCGATGCAATTTTTGTGTTTCATCAACGCTCTGAACGTCGACAGATTACAGGATGCCTCCAGATGTGCTTCGGAAACTACTACTGGTCTCCCAGGGAACAATCAAAGCGTAGACAGTTTGAGACATTACTCCCATGGAAAAAAGTCCGCATGGTGCATTGTGTATTCCATCCCGATGAAATTGCTGTGTTTCATCAACACTCGGAACGTCCACAGATTACATGAAGCCTCCAGATGTGTTTTGGAAACTACTACTGGTCTCCCAGTATTCGATCAAAGCATAGACTGTTTGAGACATTACTCCCATAGATATAAGTCCGCATGGTGCCTGTAGTATTCAATCCCGATGTAATTTCTGTGTTTCATCAACACTCTGAACGTCCACAGATTACAAGAAGCCTCCGGATGTCCTTCTTAAACTACAACTGGTCTCCTAGGGAACGATCAAAACGTAGACAGTTTGACACATTGCTCCCATTGAGAAAAGTCCGCATGGTGCCTGTTGCATTCAATCCCAAAGCAATATCTGTGTTTCATCAACACTCGGAACGTACACAGATTACATGAAGCCTCCAGATGTGCTTCGGAAACTACTTGTCGTCTCCCAGGTATCGATCGAAGCGTAGACAGTTTGAGACATTACTCTCATGGAGAAAAGTCCGCATGGTGCCTGTTGCATTCAATCCCAAAGCAGTATCTGTGTTTCATCAACACTCTGAACTTCCACAGATTACAGGAAGCCTCCGGATGTGCTTCAGAAACTACTAATGGTCTCCCGGGAATCGATCAAAGTGTAGACTGTTTTTCAGACATTACTCAAATTTAGAAAAGTCAACATTTGGCCCTTTGTTTTCAATCCCGATGCAATTTCTGTGTTTCATCAATACTCTAAACATCCACAGATTACATGAAGCCTCCAGAGGTCCTTCGGAAGCTACTGCTGGTCTCCCAGGGAACGATAAAAGCACAGACAGTTTGAGACATTACTCCCATGGAGAAAAGTCCGCATGGTGCCTAATGCATTCAATACCGATACAATATCTGTGTTTCATCAACACTATGAACGTCGACAGATTACAGGAAGCTTCCGGATGTGCTTCGGAAACTACTACTGGTCTCCCAGGGTACGATCAAAGCGTAGACAGTTTGACACATTACTCCCATTGCGAAAAGTCCGCATGGTGCCTGTTGCATTCAATCCCAAAGCAATTTCTGTGTTTCATCAACACTCTGAACGTCCACAGATTACAGGAAGCCTCCGGATATGCTTCGGAAACTACTACTGGTCTCCCAGGGAACGATCAAAGCGTAGACAGTTTGAGACATTACTCCCATGCAGAGAAGGCGCATTGGGCCTGTTGTATTCAATCCCGACGCAATTTCTGTGTTTCATCAACACACTGAACGTCCATAGAATACAGAATGCCTCCACATGTGCATCGGAAACTACTACTGGTCTCCCGGAATCGATTAAAGTGTAGAGAGTTTGAGACATTACTCCCTATGACAAAAGTCTTCTTGGTGTCTGTTGTAATCAATCCCGATTAGATTTCTGTGTCTCATCAACACTCAGAGCGTCTACAGATTACAGGAAGCTTCCAGATGTGCTGCGGAAACTACTACTGGACTCCCAGGAATCAATCAAAGCGTAGACTGTTTTTCAGACATTACTCAAATTTAGAAAAGTCAGCATTTGGCTCTTTTCAATACCGACGCAATTTCTGTGTTTCATCAATATTCTAAACGTCCACAGATTACAGGAAGCCTCCGGATGTGCTTCGGAAACTACTACTGGCCCCCAGGAATCGATCAAAGCTTAGACAGTTTGAGACATTACTCCCATGGAAAAATTCCGCATGGTGCCTGTAGTATTCAATCCCAAAGTAATTTCTGTGTTTCATCAACACTCTGAACGTCCACAGATTACAAGAAGCCTCCGGATGTGCTTCTTAAACTACAACTGGTCTCCTAGGGAACGATCAAAACGTAGACAGTTTGACACATTGCTCCCATTGAGAAAAGTCCGCATGGTGCCTGTTGCATTCAATCCCAAAGCAATATCTGTGTTTCATCAACACTCTGAACGTCCACATATTACAGGAAGCCTCCGGATGTGCTTCGGAAACTACCACTGGTCTCCCAGGAATCGATCGAAGCGTAGACTGTTTTTCAGACATTACTGAAATGGAGAAAAGTCAGCATTTGGCCCTTTGTCTTCAATCCCGATGCAATTTCTGTGTTTCATCAATATTCTTAACGTCCACATACTACATGAGGCCTCCAGAAGTCCTTCGGAAACTACTTACTACTGGTCTCCCAGGGAACGATCAAAGATTAGACAAATTGAGACATTACTCCCATGTAGAGATGTCGGCATTGTGCCTGTTGTATTCAATCCCGATGCAATTTATGTGTTTCATTAACACTCTGAAAGTCCATAGATTACAGGACGACTACAGATGTGCTTCGGAAACTACTTCTTGTCTAGCAGGTATCGATCAAAGCGTAAACAGTTTGAGACATTACTCCCATTTAGAAAAGTCCGCATGGTGCCTGTTGCATTCAATCCCAAAGCAGTATCTGTGTTTCATCAAGACTCTGAACGTCCACAGATTACAGGAAGCCTCCGGATGTGCTTCGGAAACTACTACTGGTCTCCCAGGAATCGATCAAAGCGTAGTCTGTTTTTCAGACATTACTCAAATTTAGAAAAGTCAGCATTTGGCCCTTTGTTTTCAATCCCGATGCAATTTCTGTGTTTCATCAATCTTCTAAACGTCCACAGATTACAGGAAGCCTCCGGATGTGCTTCGGAAACTACTACTGGTCCCCCAGGAATCGATCAAAGCGTAGACACTTTGAGACATTACTCCCATGGAAAAAATTCCGCATGGTGCCTGTTGTATTCAATCCCGATGCAATTTCTGTGTTTCATCAACACTCTGAACGTCCACAGATTTCAGGAAGCCTCTGGATGTGCTTCGGAAACTACTACTGGTCTCCCAGGAATCGATCAAAGTGTAGACCTTTTCTCAGACATTACTCAAATTTAGAAAAGTCAGCATTTGGCCCTTTGTTTTCAATCCCGATGCAATTTCTGTGTTGCATCAAAATTATAAACGTCCACAGATTACATGAAGCCTCCAGATGTGCTTCAGAAACTACTACTGCTGTCTCAGGGAACAATCAAAGCGTAGACAGTTTGAGACATTACTCCCATGGAGAAAAGTAGGCATGGTGCATTGTGTATTCAATCCCGATGCAATTTCTGTGTTTCATCAACACTCGGAACGTACACAGATTACAAGAAGCCTCCAGATGTGCTTTGGAAACTACTTGTTGTCTCCCAGGTATCGATCAAAGCGTAGACAGTTTGAGACATTACTCTCATGGAGAAAAGTCCGCATGGTGCCTGTTGCATTCAATCCCAAAGCAGTATCTGTGTTTCATCAACACTCTGAACTTCCACAGATTACAGGAAGCCTCCGGATGTGCTTCAGAAACTACTAATGGTCTCCCGGGAATCGATCAAAGTGTAGACTGTTTTTCAGACATTACTCAAATTTAGAAAAGTCAACATTTGGCCCTTTGTTTTCAATCCCGATGCAATTTCTGTGTTTCATCAATACTCTAAACATCCACAGATTACATGAAGCCTCCAGAGGTCCTTCGGAAGCTACTGCTGGTCTCCCAGGGAACGATCAAAGCATAGACAGTTTGAGACATTACTCCCATGGAGAAAAGTCTGCATGGTGCCTAATGCATTCAATACCGATACAATATATGTGTTTCATCAACACTATGAACGTCGACAGATTACAGGAAGCTTCCGGATGTGCTTCGGAAACTACTACTGGTCTCCCAGGGTACGATCAAAGCGTAGACAGTTTGACACATTACTCCCATTGCGAAAAGTCCGCATGGTGCCTGTTGCATTCAATCAAAAAGCAATTTCTGTGTTTCATCAACACTCTGAACGTCCACAGATTACAGGAAGCCTCCGAATATGCTTCGGAAACTACTACTGGTCTCCCAGGGAACGATCAAAGCGTAGACAGTTTGAGACATTACTCCCATGCAGAGAAGGCGCATTGGGCCTGTTGTATTCAATCCCGACGCAATTTCTGTGTTTCATCAACACTCTGAACGTCCACAGTTAATAGGAAGCCTCCAGATGTGCTTCGGATACTACTACTAGTCTCCAGGAATCGATCAAAGCGTAGACAGTTTGAGACATTACTCCCATGGAAAAAATTCCGCATGGTGCCTGTTGTATTCAATCCCGATGCAATTTCTGTGTTTCATCAACACTCGAAACGTCCTCAGATTACATGAAGCCCCCAGATGTGATTCGGGAACGACTACTGGTCTCCCAGGAATCGATCAAAGCGTAGACAGTTTGATACTTTACTCCAATGGAGAAAAGTCCGCAAGGTGCTGTTGTATTCAATCCTGATGAAATTTCTGTATTTCATAAACACTCTGAACGACCACAGATTTCAGGTAGCCTCCAGATGTGCTACGGAAACTACTACTGGTCTCCCAGGAATCGATCAAAGCGTAGACATTTTGAGATATTACTCCAGTGGAGAGAAGTCCGCATAGTGCCTGTTGTATTCTATCCCGATGAAATTAATATGTTTCATCAACGCTCTGAACGTCCACAGATTACATGATGCCTCCAGAAGTCCTTCGGAAACTACTACTGGTGTCCCAGGCAACGATCAAAGCGTAGACAATTTGAGACATTACTCCCAAGTAAAGAAGTCGGCATTGTGCCTGTTGTATTCAATCCCGACGCCATTTCTGTGTTTCATTAACGCTCTGAACGTCCATAGATTTCATGAAGCCTCCAGATGTGCTTCGGAAACTACTACTGGTCTAACAGGAATCGACCAAAGTGTAGACAGTTTGAGACATAACTCCCATTGAGAAAAGTCCGCATGGTGCCTGTTGTATTCAATCCCGATATAATTTCTGTGTTTCATCAACACACTGAACGTCCATAGATTACAGAATGCCTCCAGATGTGCATCGGAAACTACTACTGGTCTCCCAGGAATCGATTAAAGTGTAGAGAGTTTGAGACATTACTCCCTATGACAAAAGTTTTCTTGGTGTCTGTTGTAATCAATCCCGATTAAATTTCCGTGTTTCATCAACACTCAGAGCGTCTACAGATTACAGGAAGCTTCCAGATGAGCTGCGGAAACTACTACTGGTCTCCCAGGAATCGATCAAAGCGTAGAAAGTTTGAGACATTACTCCCATGTAGAGAAGTTCGCATGGTGCCTGTTGTATTCAATCCCGATGCAATTTCTGTGTTTCATTAACACTCTGAACGTCCACAGATTACATGAAGCCACCAGATGTGCTTCAGAAACTACTACTGCTGTCTCAGGGAACAATCAAAGCGTAGACAGTTTGAGATATTACTCCCATGAAGAAAAGTCCGCATAGTGCCTGTTGTATTCAATCCCGATGAAATTTCTATGTTTCATCAACGCTCTCAACGTCCACAGATTACAGGGAGCTTCGTGATGTGCTTCGGAAACTTCAACTGGTCTTAGAGGGAACGATCAAAGCGTAGAGAGTTTGAGACATTACTCCCATGGAGAAAAGTCCGCATGGTGCCTAATGCATTCAATACCGATACAATATCTGTGTTTCATCAACACTATGAACATCGACAGATTACAGGAAGCCTCCAAATGTGCTTCGGAAACTACTACTGGTCCCCCAGGAAACGATCAAAGCGTATACAGTTTGATACATTACTAAAGTGGAGAGAAGTCCGCATAGTGCCTGTTGTATTCAATCCCGATGAATTTTCTGTGTTTCATCAACGCTCTGAACGTCCACAGATTACAGGAAGCTTCCGGATGTGCTTCTTAAACTACTACTGGTCTCCCAGGGTACGATCAAAGCGTAGACAGTTTGACACATTGCTCAAATTGAGAAAAGTCCGCATGGTGCCTGTTGCATTCAATCCCAAAGCAATTTCTGTGTTTCATCAACACTCTGAACGTCCACAGATTACAGGAAGCCTCCGGATAAAATTCGGAAACTACTACTGGTCTCCCAGGGAACGATCAAAGCGTAGACAGTTTGAGACATTACTCCCATGCAGAGAAGGCGCATTGGGCCTGTTGTATTCAATCCCGACGCAATTTCTGTGTTTCATCAACACACTGAACGTCCATAGATTACAGAATGCCTCCAGATGTGCATCGTAAACTACTACTGTTCTCCCAGGTATCGATTAAAGTGCAGAGAGTTTGAGACATTACTCCCTATGACAAAAGTCTTCTTGGTGTCTGTCGTGATCAATCCCGATTAGATTTCTGTGTCTCATCAACACTCAGAGCGTCTACAGATTACAGGAAGCTTCCAGATGTGCTGCGGAAACTACTATTGGACTCCCAGGAATCAATCAAAGCGTAGACTGTTTTTCAGACATTTCTCAAATTTAGAAAAGTCAGCATTTGGCTCTTTTCAATACCGATGCAATTTCTGTGTCATCAATATTCTATACGTCCACAGATTACAGGAAGCCTCCGGATATGCTTCGGAAACTACTACTGGTCCCCCAGGAATCGATCAAAGCTTAGGCAGTTTGAGACATTACTCCCATGGAAAAATTCCGCATGGTGCCTGTTGTATTAAATCCCGATGCAATTTTTGTGTTTCATCAACACTCTGAACGTCGAAAGACTACAGGATGATACCAGATGTGCTTCAGAAACTACTACTGGTCTCTCAGGGAACAATCAAAGCGTAGACAGTTTGAGATATTACTCCCATGGAGAAAAGTCCGCATGGTGCATTGTGTATTCAATCCCGATGCAATTTCTGTGTTTCATCAACACTCGGAACGTCCACAGATTACATGAAGCCTCCAGATGTGCTTCGGAAACTACTACTGGTCTCCCAGGATTCGATTAAAGCATAGACTGTTTGAGACATTACTCCCATTGATAAAAGTCCGCATGGTGCCTGTTGTATTCAATCCCGATGTAATTTCTGTGTTTCATCAACACTCTGAAAGTCCACAGATTACTGGAAGACTCCAGATGTGCTTCGGAAACTACTTCTTGTCTCCCAGGTATCGAACAAAGTGTAGACAGTTCGAGACATTACTCCCATAGAGAAAAGTCCGCATGGTACCTGTTGCATTCAATCCCAAGCAGTATCTGTGTTTCATCAACACACTGAACGTCCAAAGATTACAGGAAGCCTCCGGATGTGCTTCGGAAACTACTACTGGCCTCCCAGGAATCGATCAAAGCGTCGACTGTTTTTCAGACATTACTCAAATTTAGAAAAGTCAGCATTTGGCCATTTGTTTTCAATCCCGATGCAATTTCTGTGTTTCATCAATATTCTAAACGTCCACAGATTACAGGAAGCCTCCGGATGTGCTTCGGAAACTACTACTGGTCCCCCAGGAATCGATCAAAGCGTAGACAGTTTGAGACATTACTCCCATGGAAAAAAATTCCCCATGGTGCCTGTTGTATTCAATCCCGATGCAATTTCTGTGTTTCATCAACACTCGGTACGTCCTCAGATTACATGAAGCCCCCAGATGTGATTCGGGATCGACTACTGGTCTCCCAGGAATCGATCAAAGCGTAGACAGTTTGATACTTTACTCCAATTTAGAAAAGTCCGCAAGGTGCTGTTGTATTCAATCCCGATGAAATTTCTGTGTTTCATCAACACTCTGAACGTCCACAGTTAATAGGAAGCCTCCAGATGTGCTTCGGATACTACTACTAGTCTCCAGGAATCGATCAAAGCGTAGACAGTTTGAGACATTACTCCCATGGAAAAAATTCCGCATGGTGCCTGTTGTATTCAATCCCGATGCAATTTCTGTGTTTCATCAACACTCGGAACGTCCTCAGATTACATGAAGCCCCCAGATGTGATTCGGGAACGACTACTGGTCTCCCAGGAATCGATCAAAGCGTAGACAGTTTGATACTTTACTCCAATGGAGAAAAGTCCGCAAGGTGCTGTTGTATTCAATCCTGATGAAATTTCTGTGTTTCATAAACACTCTGAACGACCACAGATTTCAGGTAGCCTCCAGATGTGCTACGGAAACTACTACTGGTCTCCCAGGAATCGATCGAAGCGTAGACAGTTTGAGATATTACTCCAGTGGAGAGAAGTCCGCATAGTGCCTGTTGTATTCTATCCCGATGAAATTAATGTGTTTCATCAACGCTCTGAACGTCCACAGATTACATGATGCCTCCAGAAGTCCTTCGGAAACTACTACTGGTGTCCCAGGCAACGATCAAAGCGTAGACAATTTGAGACATTACTCCCAAGTAGAGAAGTCGGCATTGTGCCTGTTGTATTCAATCCCGACGCCATTTCTGTGTTTCATTAACGCTCTGAACGTTCATAGATTACATGAAGCCTCCAGATGTGCTTCGGAAACTACTACTGGTCTAACAGGAGTCGACCAAAGTGTAGACAGTTTGAGACATAACTCCCATTGAGAAAAGTCCGCATGGTGCCTGTTGTATTCAATCCCGATATAATTTCTGTGTTTCATCAACACACTGAACGTCCATAGATTACAGAATGCCTCCAGATGTGCATCGGAAACTACTACTGGTCTCCCAGGAATCGATTAAAGTGTAGAGAGTTTGAGACATTACTCCCTATGACAAAAGTCTTCTTGGTGTCTGTTGTAATCAATCCCGATTAAATTTCTGTGTTTCATCAACACTCAGAGCGTCTACAGATTACAGGAAGCTTCCAGATGAGCTGCGGAAACTACTACTGGTCTCCCAGGAATCGATCAAAGCGTAGAAAGTTTGAGACATTACTCCCATGTAGAGAAGTTCGCATGGTGCCTGTTGTATTCAATCCCGATGCAATTTCTGTGTTTCATTAACACTCTGAACGTCCACAGATTCCATGAAGCCACCAGATGTGCTGCAGAAACTACTACTGCTGTCTCAGGGAACAATCAAAGCGTAGACAGTTTGAGATATTACTCCCATGAAGAAAAGTCCGCATGGTGCCTGTTATATACAATCCCGATGCAATTTTTGTGTTTCATCAACGCTCTGAACGTCGACACATTACAGGATGCCTCCTGATGTGCTTCCGAAACTACTACTGGTCTCCCAGGGAAAAATCAAAGCGTAGACAGTTTGAGACATTACTCCCATGGAGAAAAGTAGGAATGGTGCATTGTGTATTCAATCCCGATGCAATTTCTGTGTTTCATCAACACTCGGAACGTACACAGATTACATGAAGCCTCCAGAGGTCCTTCGGAAGCTACTGCTGGTCTCTCAGGGAACGATCAAAGCATAGACAGTTTGAGACATTACTCCCATGGAGAAAAGTCCGCATGGTGCCTAATGCATTCAATACCGATACAATATCTGTGTTTCATCAACACTATGAACATCGACAGATTACAGGAAGCCTCCAAATGTGCTTCGGAAACTACTACTGGTCCCCCAGGAAACGATCAAAGCGTATACAGTTTGATACATTACTAAAGTGGAGAGAAGTCCGCATAGTGCCTGTTGTATTCAATCCCGATGAATTTTCTGTGTTTCATCAACGCTCTGAACGTCCACAGATTACAGGAAGCTTCCGGATGTGCTTCTTAAACTACTACTGGTCTCCCAGGGTACGATCAAAGCGTAGACAGTTTGACACATTGCTCAAATTGAGAAAAGTCCGCATGGTGCCTGTTGCATTCAATCCCAAAGCAATTTCTGTGTTTCATCAACACTCTGAACGTCCACAGATTACAGGAAGCCTCCGGATAAACTTCGGAAACTACTACTGGTCTCCCAGGGAACGATCAAAGCGTAGACAGTTTGAGACATTACTCCCATGCAGAGAAGGCGCATTGGGCCTGTTGTATTCAATCCCGACGCAATTTCTGTGTTTCATCAACACACTGAACGTCCATAGATTACAGAATGCCTCCAGATGTGCATCGTAAACTACTACTGTTCTCCCAGGTATCGATTAAAGTGCAGAGAGTTTGAGACATTACTCCCTATGACAAAAGTCTTCTTGGTGTCTGTCGTGATCAATCCCGATTAGATTTCTGTGTCTCATCAACACTCAGAGCGTCTACAGATTACAGGAAGCTTCCAGATGTGCTGCGGAAACTACTACTGGACTCCCAGGAATCAATCAAAGCGTAGACTGTTTTTCAGACATTTCTCAAATTTAGAAAAGTCAGCATTTGGCTCTTTTCAATACCGATGCAATTTCTGTGTCATCAATATTCTAAACGTCCACAGATTACAGGAAGCCTCCGGATATGCTTCGGAAACTACTACTGGTCCCCCAGGAATCGATCAAAGCTTAGACCGTTTGAGACATTACTCCCATGGAAAAATTCCGCATGGTGCCTGTTGTATTAAATCCCGATGCAATTTTTGTGTTTCATCAACACTCTGAACGTCGAAAGACTACAGGATGATACCAGATGTGCTTCAGAAACTACTACTGGTCTCTCAGGGAACAATCAAAGCGTAGACAGTTTGAGATATTACTCCCATGGAGAAAAGTCCGCATGGTGCATTGTGTATTCAATCCCGATGCAATTTCTGTGTTTCATCAACACTCGGAACGTCCACAGATTACATGAAGCCTCCAGATGTGCTTCGGAAACTACTACTGGTCTCCCAGGATTCGATTAAAGCATAGACTGTTTGAGACATTACTCCCATTGATAAAAGTCCGCATGGTGCCTGTTGTATTCAATCCCGATGTAATTTCTGTGTTTCATCAACACTCTGAAAGTCCACAGATTACTGGAAGACTCCAGATGTGCTTCGGAAACTACTTCTTGTCTCCCAGGTATCGAACAAAGTGTAGACAGTTCGAGACATTACTCCCATAGAGAAAAGTCCGCATGGTGCCTGTTGCATTCAATCCCAAGCAGTATCTGTGTTTCATCAACACACTGAACGTCCAAAGATCACAGGAAGCCTCCGGATGTGCTTCGGAAACTACTACTGGCCTCCCAGGAATCGATCAAAGCGTCGACTGTTTTTCAGACATTACTCAAATTTAGAAAAGTCAGCATTTGGCCCTTTGTTTTCAATCCCGATGCAATTTCTGTGTTTCATCAATATTCTAAACGTCCACAGAATACAGGAAGCCTCCGGATGTGCTTCGGAAACTACTACTGGTCCCCCAGGAATCGATCAAAGCGTAGACAGTTTGAGACATTACTCCCATGGAAAAAAATTCCCCATGGTGCCTGTTGTATTCAATCCCGATGCAATTTCTGTAATTCATCAACACTCGGTACGTCCTCAGATTACATGAAGCCCCCAGATGTGATTCGGGATCGACTACTGGTCTCCCAGGAATCGATCAAAGCGTAGACAGTTTGATACTTTACTCCAATTTAGAAAAGTCCGCAAGGTGCTGTTGTATTCAATCCCGATGAAATTTCTGTGTTTCATCAACACTCTGAACGTCCACAGTTAATAGGAATCCTCCAGATGTGCTTCGGATACTACTACTAGTCTCCAGGAATCGATCAAAGCGTAGACAGTTTGAGACATTACTCCCATGGAAAAAATTCCGCATGGTGCCTGTTGTATTCAATCCCGATGCAATTTCTGTGTTTCATCAACACTCGGAACGTCCTCAGATTGCATGAAGCCCCCAGATGTGATTCGGGAACGACTACTGGTCTCCCAGGAATCGATCAAAGCGTAGACAGTTTGATACTTTACTCCAATGGAGAAAAGTCCGCAAGGTGCTGTTGTATTCAATCCTGATGAAATTTCTGTGTTTCATAAACACTCTGAACGACCACAGATTTCAGGTAGCCTCCAGATGTGCTACGGAAACTACTACTGGTCTCCCAGGAATCGATCAAAGCGTAGACAGTTTGAGATATTACTCCAGTGGAGAGAAGTCCGCATAGTGCCTATTGTATTCTATCCCGATGAAATTAATGTGTTTCATCAACGCTCTGAACGTCCACAGATTACATGATGCCTCCAGAAGTCCTTCGGAAACTACTACTGGTGTCCCAGGCAACGATCAAAGCGTAGAAAATTTGAGACATTACTCCCAAGTAGAGAAGTCGGCATTGTGCCTGTTGTATTCAATCCCGACGCCATTTCTGTGTTTCATTAACGCTCTGAACGTCCATAGATTACATGAAGCCTCCAGATGTGCTTCGGAAACTACTACTGGTCTAACAGGAATCGACCAAAGTGTAGACAGTTTGAGACATAACTCCCATTGAGAAAAGTCCGCATGGTGCCTGTTGTATTCAATCCCGATATAATTTCTGTGTTTCATCAACACACTGAACGTCCATAGATTACAGAATGCCTCCAGATGTGCATCGGAAACTACTACTGGTCTCCCAGGAATCGATTAAAGTGTAGAGAGTTTGAGACATTACTCCCTATGACAAAAGTCTTCTTGGTGTCTGTTGTAATCAATCCCGATTAAATTTCTGTGTTTCATCAACACTCAGAGCGTCTACAGATTACAGGAAGCTTCCAGATGAGCTGCGGAAACTACTACTGGTCTCCCAGGAATCGATCAAAGCGTAGAAAATTTGAGACATTACTCCCATGTGGAGAAGTTCGCATGGTGCCTGTTGTATTCAATCCCGATGCAATTTCTGTGTTTCATTAACACTCTGAACGTCCACAGATTACATGAAGCCACCAGATGTGCTTCAGAAACTACTACTGCTGTCTCAGGGAACAATCAAAGCGTAGACAGTTTGAGATATTACTCCCATGAAGAAAAGTCCGCATGGTGCCTGTTATATACAATCCCGATGCAATTTTTGTGTTTCATCAACGCTCTGAACGTCGACACATTACAGGATGCCTCCTGATGTGCTTCCGAAACTACTACTGGTCTCCCAGGGAACAATCAAAGCGTAGACAGTTTGAGACATTACTCCCATGGAGAAAAGTAGGCATGGTGCATTGTGTATTCAATCCCGATGCAATTTCTGTGTTTCATCAACACACTGAACGTCCATAGATTACAGAATGCCTCCAGATGTGCATCGTAAACTACTACTGTTCTCCCAGGGTACGATCAAAGCGTAGACAGTTTGACACATTGCTCAAATTGAGAAAAGTCCGCATGGTGCCTGTTGCATTCAATCACAAAGCAATTTCTGTGTTTCATCAACACTCTGAACGTCCACAGATTACAGGAAGCCTCCGGATAATCTTCGGAAACTACTACTGGTCTCCCAGGGAACGATCAAAGCGTAGACAGTTTGAGACATTACTCCCATGCAGAGAAGGCGCATTGGGCCTGTTGTATTCAATCCCGACGCAATTTCTGTGTTTCATCAACACACTGAACGTCCATAGATTACAGAATGCCTCCAGATGTGCATCGTAAACTACTACTGTTCTCCCAGGTATCGATTAAAGTGCAGAGAGTTTGAGACATTACTCCCTATGACAAAAGTCTTCTTGGTGTCTGTCGTGATCAATCCCGATTAGATTTCTGTGTCTCATCAACACTCAGAGCGTCTACAGATTACAGGAAGCTTCCAGATGTGCTGCGGAAACTACTACTGGACTCCCAGGAATCAATCAAAGCGTAGACTGTTTTTCAGACATTTCTCAAATTTAGAAAAGTCAGCATTTGGCTCTTTTCAATACCGATGCAATTTCTGTGTCATCAATATTCTAAACGTCCACAGATTACAGGAAGCCTCCGGATATGCTTCGGAAACTACTACTGGTCCCCCAGGAATCGATCAAAGCTTAGACAGTTTGAGACATTACTCCCATGGAAAAATTCCGCATGGTGCCTGTTGTATTAAATCCCGATGCAATTTTTGTGTTTCATCAACACTCTGAACGTCGAAAGACTACAGGATGATACCAGATGTGCTTCAGAAACTACTACTGGTCTCTCAGGGAACAATCAAAGCGTAGACAGTTTGAGATATTACTCCCATGGAGAAAAGTCCGCATGGTGCATTGTGTATTCAATCCCGATGCAATTTCTGTGTTTCATCAACACTCGGAACGTCCACAGATTACATGAAGCCTCCAGATGTGCTTCGGAAACTACTTCTTGTCTCCCAGGTATCGAACAAAGTGTAGACAGTTCGAGACATTACTCCCATGGAGAAAAGTCCGCATGGTGCCTGTTGCATTCAATCCCAAGCAGTATCTGTGTTTCATCAACACACTGAACGTCCAAAGATTACAGGAAGCCTCCGGATGTGCTTCGGAAACTACTACTGGCCTCCCAGGAATCGATCAAAGCGTCGACTGTTTTTCAGACATTACTCAAATTTAGAAAAGTCAGCATTTGGCCCTTTGTTTTCAATCCCGATGCAATTTCTGTGTTTCATCAATATTCTAAACGTCCACAGATTACAGGAAGCCTCCGGATGTGCTTCGGAAACTACTACTGGTCCCCCAGGAATCGATCAAAGCGTAGACAGTTTGAGACATTACTCCCATGGAAAAAAATTCCCCATGGTGCCTGTTGTATTCAATCCCGATGCAATTTCTGTGTTTCATCAACACTCGGTACGTCCTCAGATTACATGAAGCCCCCAGATGTGATTCGGGATCGACTACTGGTCTCCCAGGAATCGATCAAAGCGTAGACAGTTTGATACTTTACTCCAATTTAGAAAAGTCCGCAAGGTGCTGTTGTATTCAATCCCGATGAAATTTCTGTGTTTCATCAACACTCGGAACGTCCTCAGATTACATGAAGCCCCCAGATGTGATTCGGGATCGACTACTGGTCTCCCAGGAATCGATCAAAGCGTAGACAGTTTGATACTTTACTCCAATTTAGAAAAGTCCGCAAGGTGCTGTTGTATTCAATCCCGATGAAATTTCTGTGTTTCATCAACACTCTGAACGTCCACAGATTTCAGGTAGCCTCCAGATGTGCTTCGGAAACTACTACTAGTCTCCCAGGAATCGATCAAATCGTAGACAGTTTGATACATTACTCCCATGGAGAAAATTCCGCATGGTGCCTGTTGTATTCAATCATGATGCAATTTTTGTGTTTCATCAACACTCTGAACGTCGACAGATTACAGGATGCCTCCAGATGTGCTTCAGAAACTACTACTGGTCTCTCAGGGAACAATCAAAGCGTAGAGAGTTTGAGATATTACTCCCATGAAGAAAAGTCCGCATGGTGACTGTTATATACAATCCCGATGCAATTTTTGTGTTTCATCAATGCTCTGAACGTCGACAGATTACAGGATGCCTCCAGATGTGCTTCGGAAACTACTACTGGTCTCCCAGGGAACAATCAAAGCGTAGACAGTTTGAGACATTACTCCCATGGAGAAAAGCCCGCATGGTGCATTGTGTATTCAATCCCGATGCAATTTCTGTGTTTCATCAACACTCGGAACGTCCACAGATTACAAGAAGCCTCCGGATGTGCTTCGGAAAGTACTACTGGTCCCCCAGGAATCGATCAAAGCTTATACCGTTTGAGACATTACTCAAATGGAAAAAATTCCGCATAGTGCCTGTTGTATTCAATCCCGATGCAATTTCTATGTTTCATCAACACTCGGAACGTCCTCAGATTACATGAAGCCTTCAGATGTGCTTCGGGAACGACTACTGGTCTCCCAGGAATCGATCAAAGCGTAGACAGTTTGATACTTTACTCCCATGGAGAAAATTCCGCATGCTGCCTGTTGTATTCAATCCCGATGTAATTTCTGTGTTTCATCAACACTCTGAAAGTCCACAGATTACAGGAAGTCACCAGATGTGCTTCGGAAACTACTTCTTGTCTCCCGGGTATCGATCAAAGCGTAGACAGTTCGAGACATTACTCCCATGGAGAAAAGTCAGCAAGGTGCCTGTTGCATTCAATCCCAAAGCAGTATCTGTGTTTCACCAACACACTGAACGTCCACAGATTACAGGAAGCCTCCGGATGTGCTTCGGAAACTACTACTGGTTTCCCAGGAATCGATCAAAGCGTAGACTGTTTTTCAGACATTACTCAAATTTAGAAAAGTCAGCATTTGGCCCTTTGTTTTCAATCCCGATGCAATTTCTGTGTTTCATCAATATTCTAAACGTCCACAGATTACAGGATGCCTCCGGATGTGCTTCGGAAACGACTGCTGGTCCCCCAGGAATCGATCAAAGCGAAGACAGTTTGAGACATTACTCCCATGGAAAAAATTCCGCATGGTGCCTGTTGTATTCAATCCCGATGCAATTTCATCAACACTCGGAACGTCCTCAGATTACATGAAGCCTCCAAATGTGCTTCGGGGACGACTACTGGTCTCCCAGTAATCGATCAAAGCGTAGACAGTTAGATACTTTACTCCAATGGAGAAATGTTCGCAAGGTGCTGTTGTATTCAATCCCGATGAAATTTCTGTGTTTCATCAACGCTCTGAACGTCCACAGATTACAGGAAGCCTCCGGATGTGCTTCTTAAACTACTACTGCTCTCCCAGGGTACGATCAAAGCATTAACAGTTTGACACATTACTCCAATGGAGAAAAGTCCTTATGGTGCCTGTTATAGTAAATCCCGATGCAATTTTTGTGTTTCATCAACGCTCTGAACGTACACAGATTACAGGATGCCTCCAGATGTGCTTCGGAAGCTACTACTGCTCTCCCAGTATTCGATCAAGGCATAGACACTTTGAGACATTACTACCTTAGAGAAAAGTCCGCATGGTGACGGTTGTATTGATCCCGATGCAATTTCTGTGTTTCATCAATAATCTAAACGTCCACAGATTACAGGAAGCCTCCGGATGTGCTTCGGAAACTACTACTGGTCTCCCAGGGAACAATCAAAGTGTAGTCAGTTTGAGACATTACTCCCATGGAGAAAAGTCCGCAAGGTGCCGTTGTATTCAATCCCGATGAAATTTCTGTGCTTCATCAACACTCTGAACGTCCACAGATTACAGGAAGCCTCCAGATGTGCTTCGGAAACTACTACTGGTTTCCCAGGAATCGATCAAAGCGTAGACAGTTTGAGACATTAGTCCCATGGAGAAATTTTCCACATGGTGCCTGTTGTATTCAATCCCGATGCAATTTTTGTGTTTCATCAATACTCTGAACGTCGACAGATCACATGAAGCCTCCAGATGTGCTTCGGAAACTACTACTGGTCTCCCAGAGAACAATCAAAGCGTAGTCAGTTTGAGACATTACTCCCATGGAGAAAATTCCGCATGGTGCCTGTTATATACAATCCCGATGCAATTATTGGTTTCATCAACGCTCTGAACGTCGACAGATTACAGGATGCCTCCAGATGTGCTTCGGAAACTACTACTGGTCTCCCAGGGAACAATCAAAGCGTAGACAGTTCGAGACATTACTCTCATGGAGAAAAGTCCGCATGGTGCCTGTTGCATTCAATCCCAAAGCAGTATCTGTGTTTCATCAACACTCGGAACGTCCACAGATTACAGGAAGCCTCCGGATGTGCTTCGGAAACTACTACTGGACTCCCAGGAATCGATCAAAGCGTAGACTGTTTTTCAGACATTACTCAAATTTAGAAAAGTCAGCATTTGGCCCTTTGTTTTCAATCCCGAAGCAATTTCTGTGTTTCATCAATATTCTAAACGTCCTCTGATTACAGGAAGCCTCCGGATGTGCTTCGCAAACTACTACTGGTCCCCCAGGAATCGATCAAAGCTTATACCGTTTGAGACATTACTCCCATGGAAAAAATTCCGCATAGTGACTGTTGTATTCAATCCCGATGCAATTTCTGTGTTTCATCAATATTCTAAACGTCCACAGATTACAGGATGCCTCCGGATATGCTTCGGAAACGACTACTGGTCCCCCAGGAATCGATCAAAGCGAAGACAGTTTGAGACATTACTCCAATTTAGAAAAGTCCGCAAGGTGCTGTTGTATTCAATCCCGATGAAATTTCTGTGTTTCATCAACACTCGGAACGTCCTCAGATTACATGAAGCCCCCAGATGTGATTCGGGATCGACTACTGGTCTCCCAGGAATCGATCAAAGCGTATACAGTTTAATACTTTACTCCAATTTAGAAAAGTCCGCAAGGTGCAGTTGTATTCAATCCCGATGAAATTTCTGTGTTTCATCAACACTCTGAACGTCCACAGATTTCAGGTAGCCTCCAGATGTGCTTCGGAAACTACTACTAGTCTCCCAGGAATCGATCAAATCGTAGACAGTTTGATACATTACTCCCATGGAGAAAATTCCGCATGGTGCCTGTTGTATTCAATCATGATGCAATTTTTTTGTTTCATCAACACTCTGAACGTCGACAGATTACAGGATGCCTCCAGATGTGCTTCAGAAACTACTAGTGGTCTCTCAGGGAACAATCAAAGCGTAGAGAGTTTGAGATATTACTCCCATGAAGAAAAGTCCGCATGGTGACTGTTATATACAATCCCGATGCGATTTTTGTGTTTCATCAACGCTCTGAACGTCGACAGATTACAGGATGCCTCCAGATGTGCTTCGGAAACTACTACTGGTCTCCCAGGGAACAATCAAAGCGTAGACAGTTTGAGACATTACTCCCATGGAGAAAAGCCCGCATGGTGCATTGTGTATTCAATCCCGATGCAATTTCTGTGTTTCATCAACACTCGGAACGTCCACAGATTACAGGAAGCCTCCGGATGTGCTTCGGAACTACTACTGGACTCCCAGGAATCGATCAAAGCGTAGACTGTTATTCAGACATTACTCAAATTTAGAAAAGTCAGCATTTGGCCCTTTGTTTTCAATCCCGATGCAATTTCTATGTTTCATCAATATTCTAAACGTCCTCAGATTACAGGAAGCCTCCGGATGTGCTTCGGAAAGTACTACTGGTCCCCCAGGAATCGATCAAAGCTTATACCGTTTGAGACATTTCTCCCATGGAAAAAATTCCGCATAGTGCCTGTTGTATTCAATCCCGATGCAATTTCTGTGTTTCATCAACTCTCGGAACGTCCTCAGATTACATGAAGCCTTCAGATGTGCTTCGGGAACGACTACTGGTCTCCCAGGAATCGATCAAAGCGTAGACAGTTTGATACTTTACTCCCATGGAGAAAATTCCGCATGCTGCCTGTTGTATTCAATCCCGATGTAATTTCTGTGTTTCATCAACACTCTGAAAGTCCACAGATTACAGGAAGTCACCAGATGTGCTTCGGAAACTACTTCTTGTCTCCCGGGTATCGATCAAAGCGTAGACAGTTCGAGACATTACTCCCATGGGGAAAAGTCAGCAAGGTGCCTGTTGCATTCAATCCCAAAGCAGTATCTGTGTTTCACCAACACACTGAACGTCCACAGATTACAGGAAGCCTCCGGATGTGCTTCGGAAACTACTACTGGTTTCCCAGGAATCGATCAAAGCGTAGACTGTATTTCAGACATTACTCAAATTTAGAAAAGTCAGCATTTGGCCCTTTGTTTTCAATCCCGATGCAATTTCTGTGTTTCATCAATATTCTAAACGTCCACAGATTACAGGATGCCTCCGGATGTGCTTCGGAAACGACTGCTGGTCCCCCAGGAATCGATCAAAGCGAAGACAGTTTGAGACATTACTCCCATGGAAAAAAATCCGCATGGTTCCTGTTGTATTCAATCCCGATGCAATTTCATCAACACTCGGAACGTCCTCAGATTACATGAAGCCTCCAGATGTGCTTCGGGGACGACTACTGGTCTCCCAGGAATCGATCAAAGCGTAGACAGTTAGATACTTTACTCCAATGGAGAAAAGTTCGCAAGGTGCTGTTGTATTCAATCCCGATGAAATTTCTGTGTTTCATCAACGCTCTGAAAGTCCACAGATTACAGGAAGCCTCCGGATGTGCTTCTTAAACTACTACTGCTCTCCCAGGGTACGATCAAAGCATTAACAGTTTGACACATTACTCCAATGGAGAAAAGTCCTTATGGTGCCTGTTATAGTAAATCCCGATGCAATTTTTGTGTTTCATCAACGCTCTGAACGTACACAGATTACAGGATGCCTCCAGATGTGCTTCGGAAGCTACTACTGCACTCCCAGTATTCGATCAAGGCATAGACACTTTGAGACATTACTACCTTAGAGAAAAGTCCGCATGGTGACGGTTGTATTGATCCCGATGCAATTTCTGTGTTTCATCAATAATCTAAACGTCCACAGATTACAGGAAGCCTCCGGATGTGCTTCGGAAACTACTACTGGTCTCCCAGGGAACAATCAAAGTGTAGTCAGTTTGAGACATTACTCCCATGGAGAAAAGTCCGCAAGGTGCCGTTGTATTCAATCCCGATGAAATTGCTGTGCTTCATCAACACTCTGAACGTCCACAGATTACAGGAAGCCTCCAGATGTGCTTCAGAAACTACTACTGGTTTCCCAGGAATCGATCAAAGCGTAGACAGTTTGAGACATTAATCCCATGGAGAAATTTTCCGCATGGTGCCTGTTGTATTCAATCCCGATGCAATTTTTGTGTTTCATCAATACTCTGAACGTCGACAGATCACATGAAGCCTCCAGATGTGCTTCGGAAACTACTACTGGTCTCCCAGAGAACAATCAAAGCGTAGTCAGTTTGAGACATTACTCCCATGGAGAAAATTCCGCATGGTGCCTGTTATATACAATCCCGATGCAATTATTGGTTTCATCAAAGCTCTGAACGTCGACAGAATACAGGATGCCTCCAGATGTGCTTCGGAAACTACTACTGGTCTCCCAGGGAACAATCAAAGCGTAGACAGTTCGAGACATTACTCTCATGGAGAAAAGTCCGCATGGTGCCTGTTGCATTCAATCTGAAATGCAGTATCTGTGTTTCATCAACACTCGGAACGTCCACAGATTACAGGAAGCCTCCGGATGTGCTTCGGAAACTACTACTGGACTCCCAGGAATCGATCAAAGCGTAGACTGTTTTTAAGACATTACTCAAATTTAGAAAAGTCAGCATTTGGCCCTTTGTTTTCAATCCCGAAGCAATTTCTGTGTTTCATCAATATTCTAAACGTCCTCTGATTACAGGAAGCCTCCGGATGTGCTTCGCAAACTACTACTGGTCCCCCAGGAATCGATCAAAGCTTATACCGTTTGAGACATTACTCCCATGGAAAAAATTCCGCATAGTGACTGTTGTATTCAATCCCGATGCAATTTCTGTGCTTCATCAATATTCTAAACGTCCACAGATTACAGGACGCCTCCGGATGTGCTTCGGAAACGACTACTGGTCCCCCAGGAATCGATCAAAGCGAAGACAGTTTGAGACATTACTCCCATGGAAAAAATTCCGCATGGTGCCTGTTGTATTCAATCCCGATGCAATTTCTGTGTTTCATCAACACTCGGAACGTCCTCAGATTACATGAAGCCTCCAGGTGTGCTTCGGGGACGACTACTGGTCTCCCAGGAATCGTTCAAAGCGTAGACAGTTTGATACTTTACTCCAATGGAGAAAAGTTCGCAAGGTGCTGTTGTATTCAATCCCGCTGAAATTTCTGTGTTTCATCGACACTCTGAACTTCCACAGATTTCAGGAAGCCTCCAGATGTGTTTCTTAAACTACTACTGGTCTCCCAGGAATCGATCAAAGCGTAGACAGTTTGAGACATTACTCCCATGGAGAAAAGTCCGCATGGTGCCTGTTGTATTCAATCCCGATGAAATTTCTGTGTTTCATCAACGCTCTGAACATCCACAGATTACAAGAAGCCACCGGATGTGCTTCTTAAACTACTACTGGTCTCCCAGGGTACGATCAAAGCATTAACAGTTTGACACATTACTCCAATGGAGAAAAGTCCGCATGGTGCCTGTTATAGTCAATCCCGATGCAATTTTTGTGTTTCATCATCGCTCTGAACGGCGACAGATTACAGGATGCCTCCAGATGTGCTTCGGAAGGTACTACTGCTCTCCCAGTATTCGATCAAGGCATAGACACTTTAAGACATTACTACCATAGAAAAAAGTCCGCATGGTGACGGTTGTATTCAATCCCGATGCAATTTCTGTATTTCATCAATAATCTAAACGTCCACAGATTACAGAAAGCCTCCGGATGTGCTTCAGAAACTACTACTGGTCTCCCAGGGAACAATCAAAGCGTAGTCAGTTTGAGACATTACTCCCATGGAGAAAATTCGTCATGGTGCCTGTCGTATTCAATCCCGATGCAATTTCTGTGTTTCAACAACACTCTGAACGTCCTCAGATTACATGAAGCCTCCAGATGTGCTTCGGGATCTTATACTGGTCTCCCAGGAATCGTTCAAAGCGTAGACAGTTTGATACTTTACTCCAATGGAGAAAAGTCCGCAAGGTGCCGTTGTATTCAATCCCGATGAAATTTCTGTGCTTCATCAACACTCTGATCGTCCACAGATTACAGGAAGCCTCCAGATATGCTTCGGAAACTACTACTGGTTTCCCAGGAATCGATCAAAGCGTAGACAGTTTGAGACATTACTCCCATGGAGAAATTTTCCGCATGGTGCCTGTTGTATTCAATACCGATGCAATTTTTGTGTTTCATCAACACTCTGAACGTCGACAGATCACATGAAGCCTCCAGATGTGCTTCGGAAACTACTACTGGTCTCCCAGAGAACAATCAAAAGCGTAGTCAGTTTGAGACATTACTCCCATTGAGAAAATTCCGCATGGTGCCTGTTATATACAATCCCGATGCAATTTTTGGTTTCATCAACGCTCTGAACGTCGACAGTCTATAGGATGCCTCCAGATGTGATTCGGAAATTACTACTGGTCTCCCAGGGAACAATCAAAGCGTAGACGGTTCGAGACATTACTCCCATGGAGAAAAGTCCGCATGGTGCCTGTTGCATTCAATCCCAAAGCAGTATCTGTGTTTCATCAACACTCTGAACGTTCACAGATTACAGGAAGCCTCCAGATGTGCTTCGGGAACGACTACTGGTCTCCCAGGAATCGATCAAGGCGTAGACTGTTTTTCAGACATTACTCCCATGGAGAAAAATCATCATTTGGCCCTTTGTTTTCAATCCCGATGTAATTTCTGTGTTTCATCAACACTCTGAACGTCCATAGATTACAGGAAGCCTCCGGATGTGCTTCTTAAACTTCTACTGGTTTCCCAGGACTCGATCAAAGCATAGACAGTTTGAGACATTACTCCCAATTGAGAAAAGTCCGCATGGTGCTTGTTGTATTCAATCCCGATGTAATTTCTGTGTTTCATCAACACTCTGAACGTCCACCGATATCAGGAAGCCTCCAGATGTACTTCGTAAACTATTACTGGTCTCCCAGTGTACGCTCAAAGCGTAGACAGTTTGAGACATTACTCCCATTGAGAAAAGTCAGCATGGTGCCTGTTGTATTCAATCCCGATGCAATTTCTCTGTTTCATCAACACTCTGAAGGTCCACAGATCACAGGAAGCCACCAGATGTGCTTCCGGAACTATTACTGGTCTCCCCTGGGAACGATCAAAGAGTAGACAGTTTGAGACATTACTCCCTTGGAGAGAAATCCACATGGTGTCTGTTGTATTCATTACCGATGGAATTTCTGTGTTTCATTAATATTCTAAAATTAGACAGATTACAGGAAGCCTCCACATATGCTTCGGAAACCACTACTGGTCTCCCAGGTATCGATCAAAGCGTAGTCAGTTTGCCACATTACTCCCTATGACAAAAGTCTTCATGGTGCCTGTTGTATTCAATTCCGATGAAATATCTGTATGTCATCAACACTCTGAACGTCCACAGATTACAAAATGCCTCCAGATATGCTTCGGAAAGTACTACTGATCTCCCAATAGTCGCTCCAAGCGTAGAGTGTTTGAGACATTACTCCCTATGTCAAAAGTCTTGATGGTGCCTGTTCTATTCATCCCGATGCAATTTCTGTGTTTCATTAACACTCAGAACGTCCACAGATTACAGAGAGCCTCCAGATGTGCTTCGGAATATTCTAGTGGTCTCCCAGGGAACGATCAAAGTGTTGACAGTTTGTGACATTACTCCCATGTAGAGAAGTCCGCATGGTTCCTGTTGTATTCAATGCCGATGGAGTTTCTGTCTTTCATCAACACTCTGAAGGTCCACAGATTACTTAATGGCTCCAGATGAGCTTCGAAAACTACTACTGGTCACAGAGGAATCGATCAAAGGGTAGACTGTTTGGGACATTACTCCCATCGAGAAAAGTCCGCATGGTGCCAGTTGTATTCAATTCCGATGCAATTTCTGTTTTTCATCAACACTCTGAACGTCCACCGATTACAGGAAGCCTCCAGTTGTCTTTCGGAAACTAATACTGTTCTCCCAGATAACGATCAAAGCGTAGACAGTTTGTGACATTACTGCCATGGAGATAAGTCCCCATGGTGTCTGTTGTATTCAATTCCGATGCAACTTCTGTGTTTCATCAACACTCTGAATGTCGACGATTACAAGATGCCTCCAGATGTGCTTCGGAAACTACAACTGGTCTCCCAGGAATCGCTCAAAGCGTAGAGTGTTTGAGACATTACTCCCTATGACAAAAGTCTTCATGGTGCTTGTCGTATTCAATCCCGATGGAATATCTGTGCTTCATCAACACTCTGAATGTCCACAGTTTACAGAATACCTCCAGATGTGCTTCGGAAACTAACACTGGTCTCCCAGGAATCGCTCAAATCGTAGAGTGTTTGAGACATTACCCCCTATGATAAAAGTCTTCATGGATACTGTTGAATTAATCCCGATGCAATTTCTCTGTTTCCTCAACACTCTGAAAGTCAACAGATCACAGGAAACGTTCAGATGTGCTTCCGAAACTACTATTGGTCTCCCAGGGAACGATCAAAGCGTAGACAATTTTGACATTACTCCCATGGAGAAAATTCCGCATGGTGCCTTCTGTAGTCAATCCCGATGCAATTTCTGTGTTTCATCAACACTCGTAGCGTCCACAGATTACATGAAGCCTCCAGATGTGCTTTGGAAACTACTACTGGTCTCCCAGGAATTGATCGAAGCGTAGACAGTTTGAGACATTACTCCCATAGAGAAAAGTCCGCATGGTGCCTGTTGTATTCAATCCCGATGTAAATTCTATGTTTCATCAACACTCTGAACATCCACAGATTACAGGAAGACTCCAGATGTGCTTCAGAAACTACTACTGGTCTCCCAGGTATCGATCAAAGCGTAGATAGTTCGAGACATTACTCCCATGGAGAAAAGTCCGCATGGTGCCTGTTGCATTCAATCCCGATGCAATATCTGTGTTTCATCAACACTCGGAACGTCCACAGATTAGAGGTAGCCTCCAGATGTGCTTCGGAAACTACTACTGGTCCCCCAGGAATCGATCAAAGCGTAGACTGTTTGAGACATTACTCAAATTGAGAAAAGTCAGCATATGGCCTTTTTTCAATCCCGACGCAATTTCTGTGTTTCATCAATATTCTAAAGGTCCTTCATCAAAACTCTGAACGTCCACAGATTACAGAATACCTATAGATGTGCTTCGGAAACTACTACTGGTCCCCCAGGAATCGATCAAAGCGTAGGCAGTTTGAGACATTACTCCCTTGGAGAGAACTCCACATGGTGTTTTTTGTATTCAAACCTGCTGGAATTTCTGTGTTTCATCAACACTCTGAAGGTATACAGATTACGGAATACCTCCTGAAACTCCTTCGGAAACTACTACTGGTCTCCCAGGAATCGATCAGAGTGTGGACAGTTTGAGGCATGGTGCCTGTTGTACCGCATCCCGATGCAATTTCTGTGTTTCATCGACACTCTGAACGTCTACAGTTTACAGGATGTCTTCAGATGTGCTTCGGAAACTACTACTGTTCTCCCAGGGAACGATCAAATCGTAGACAAATACACACATTACTCCCGTGGAGAAAAGTCCGCATGGTGCCTGTTGTATTCTATCCCGATGCAATTTCTGTGTTTCATTAACACTCTGAACGTCCACAGATTACATTAAGCCTCCAGATGTGCTTCTTAAACTACTACTGGTCTCCCTGGGTACGATCAAAGCGTAGGCAGTTTAAGACATTACTCCCTTGGAGAGAACTCCACATGGTGTTTTTTGTATTCAAACCCGATGGAATTTCTGTGTTTCATCAACACTCTGAAGGTATACAGATTACGGAATACCTCCTGAAACTCCTTCGGAAACTACTACTGGTCTCCCAGGAATTTGATCAGAGTGTGGACAGTTTGAGGCATGGTGCCTGTTGTATCGCATCCCGATGCAATTTCTGTGTTTCATCAACACTCTGAACAACTACAGTTTACAGGAAGTCTTCAGATGTGCTTCGGAAACTACTACTGTTCACCCAAGGAACGATCAAGTCGTAGAGAAATACACACATTACTCCCGTGGAGAAAAGTCCGCATGGTGCCTGTTGTATTCAATCCCGATGCAATATCTGTGTTTCATCAACACTCTGAACGTTCACAGATTACAGAATGCCACCATATGTGCTACGGAAACTATCACTGGTCTCCCAGGAATCGATCAAAGCGTAGACAGTTTAAGACATTACTCCCATGCAGAAATTTCCGAGTGGTGCCTGTTTTATTCAATCACGATGCAATTTCTGTGCCATATCAACACTCTGAACGTCCACAGATTACAGGAAGCCTCCAGATGTGCTTCTTAAACTACTACTGGTCTCCCTGGGTACGATCAAAGCGTAGGCAGTTTGAGACATTACTCCCTTGGAGAGAAGTCCACATGGTGTCTGTTTTCATGAATCCCGATGCAATTTCTGTGCCACATCAAGACTCTGCACGTCCACAGATTGCAGGAAGCCTTCAGATGTGTTTCGAAAACTACTACTGGTCTCCCAGGGAACGATCAAAGCGTAGACAGTTTGAGACATTAATCCCTATGACACCAGTCCGCATTGTGCCTGTTGTATTCAATCCCGATGGAATTTCTGTGTTTCATCAACACTCTGAAGGTCCACTGATTACAGAATCCTCCAGATGTGCTTCGGAAACTACTACTGGTCTCCCAGGAATCGATCAGAGCGTAGACAGTTTGAGACAATACACACATTGAGAAATGTCCGCATGGTGCCAGTTGTATTCAATCCCGATGCAATTTCTGTGTTTCATCAACACTCCGAACGTCCACAGATTACAGGAAGCCTTCAGATGTGCTTCGGAAACTACTACTGGTCTCCCAGGGAACGATCAAAGAATAGACAGTTTGAGACATTACTCCTTATGACAGAGGTCCGCATGGTGCCTGTTGTATTCAATTTCGGTGCAATTTCCTTGTTTCATCAATACTCTGAACGTCCACAGATTACAGGAAGTCTTCAGATGTGCTTCGGAAACTAGTACTGGTCTCCAAGGGAACGATCAAAACGTAGACAGTTAGAGTCATTACTCCCATGGAGAAAAGTCCGCATGGTGACTGTTGTATTCAATCCCGATGCAAAATCTGAGTTTCATCAACACTCTGAATGTCCACAGATTATATAATGCATTCAGATGTGCTTCGGAAACTACTACTGGTCTCTCAGGGAACGATCAAAGCGTAGACACTTTGAGACATTACTCCCATAGAGAAAAGTCCGCATTTGGCCTGTTGTATTTAATCCCGATGCTATATCTGTATTTTATCAACACACTGAGTGTCCACTGATTGCAGAATGCCTCCAGATGTGCTTCGTAAACTACTACTGGTCTCCCAGGAATCGATCAAAGCGTAGACATTTTGAGACATTACCCCCATGGAGCAAAGTCTGCATGGTGCCTTTTGTGTTCAATGCCAATGCATATTCTGTGTTTGATCAAAACTCTGAACGTAAACAGATTACGTAATGCTTTCAGATGTGCTTCGGAAAGTACTACTGGTCTCCCAGGAATCGATCAAAGCGTAGACAGTTACAGACATTACTCCCATCGAGCAAAGACCGCATGGTGTCTGTTGCATTCAATTCCGATGCAATTTCTGTGCTTCATTAACCCTCTGAACCTCCACAAATTACGGGAAGCCTTCAGATGTGCTTCGGAAAACACTGCTGGTTTCCCAGTTAATGATCAAAGCGTAGACAGAATGAGATTTTAACTCGGCAGCCGAGTGTGCGCTGATATGAAATTAATGGCAGATTAGAACTGTGTTCCCGACCGAGACTTGAACTCGGGACCTTTGCATTTCGTGGGCAAGTGCTCTACCATCACAGATACCGAAGCAAGACTCACGGCCGGTACTCACAGCTTTACTTCTGCCAGTATCTCGTCTCCTACCTTCCAAACTTTACAGAAACTCTAATTCTGGAAACATCCCCCAGGCTGTGGCTAAGCCATGTCTCCGCTATATCCCCCAGGCTGTGGCTAAGCCATGTCTCCGCTATATCCTTTCTTTTAGGAGTGCTGGACCTGCAAGTTTCGCATTAAATCTTCTGTAAAGTTTGGAAGGTAGGAGACGAGATACTGGCAGAAATAAAGATGTGGGTACCGGGCGTGAATTGTGCTTTGGTAGCTCAGTTGGAAGAGCACTTGCCCGCGAAAGGCAAATCTCCCGATTACCAGTGTCGGTCGGGCACATAGTTTTAATCTGCCAGGATGTTTCAAAGCGTAGACAGTTTGAGACATTATTCCCGTTTAGAGAAGTCCGCATGGTGCCTGTTGAATTCAATCCCGATGCAATTTCTGTGTTTCATCAACACTCTGAACGTCCACAGATTACAGGAATCCTCCAGATGTGCTTCATAAACTACTACTGGTCTCCCAGGGTACGATCAAAGCGTAGCAAATTTGAGACATTACTCCCTTGGAGAGAAGTCGACATGGTGTCGGTTTTAATGAATCCCGATGCAATTTCTGTGCCACATCAAGGCTCTGCACGTCCAAAGATTACAGGAAGCCTTCAGATGTGTTTCGAAAACTATTACTGGTCTCCCAGGGAACGATCAAAGCGTAGACAGTTTGAGACATTACTCCCTATGACACGAGTCCGCAATGTGCCTGTTGTATTCAATCCCTATGGAATTTCTGTGTTTCATCAACACTCTGGAGGTCCACTGATTACAGAATCCTCCAGATGTGCTTCGGAAACTACTACTGGTCTCCCAGGAATCTATCAGAGCGTAGACATTTTGAGACAATACACACATTGAGAAATGACCGCATGGTGACTGTTGTATTCAATCCCGATGCAATTTCTGTGTTTCATCAACACTCCGAACGTCCACAGATTACAGGAAGCCTTCAGATGTGTTTCGGAAACTCCTACTGGTCTCCCAGGGAACGATCAAAGAGTAGACAGTTTGAGACATTACTCCCTATGACAGAGGTCCGCATGGTGCCAGTTGTATTCAATACGGTGCAATTTCCTTGTTTCATCAATACTCTGAACGTCCACAGATTACAGGAAGTCTTCAGATGTGCTTCGGAAACTAGTACTGGTCTCCAAGGGAACGATCAAAACGTAGACAGTTAGAGTCATTACTCCCATGGATAAAAGTCCGCATGGTGACTGTTGTATTCAATCCCGATGCAAAATCTGTGTTTCATCAACACTCTGAATGTCCACAGATTATATAATGCATTCAGATGTGCTTCGGAAACTACTACTGGTCTCTCAGGGAACGATCAAAGCGTAGACACTTTGAGACATTACTCCCATAGAGAAAAGTCCGCATTTGGCCTGTTGTATTTAATCCCGATGCTATATCTGTGTTTCATCAACACACTGAGTGTGCACTGATTGCAGAATGCCTCCAGATGTGCTTCGTAAACTACTACTGGTCCCCCACGAATCGATCAGATCGTAGACAGTCTGAGACAAAACACCCATTGAGAAAAGTCCGCATGGTGCCTGTTGTATTCAATCCCGATTCAATTTCTTTGTTTCATCAACACTCTGGACGTCCACAGATTACAGGAAACCTTTAGATGTGCTTCGGAAACTACTACTGGTCTCCCAGGAATCGATCAAAGCGTAGACATTTTGAGACTTTACCCCCATTGAGCAAAGTCTGCATGGTGCCTGTTGTATTCATTGCCGATGCAATTTCTGTGTTTGAACAAAACTCTGAACGTAAACAGATTACATACTGCTTTCAGATGTGCTTCGGAAAGTACTACTGGTCTCCCAGGAATCGATCAAAGAGTAGACAGTTACAGACATTACTCACATCGAGCAAAGACTGCATGGTGTCTGTTGCATTCAATTCCGATGCAATTTCTGTGTTTCATCAACCCTCTGAACGTCCACATATTACGGGAAGCCTTCAGATGTGCATCGGAAACCACTACTGGTTTCCCAGGGAATGATCAAAGCGTAGACAGAATGAGATTTCCACTCGGCAGCCGAGTGTGCGCTGATATGAAACTTAATGGCAAATTAGAACTGTTTTACCGACCGAGACTCGAACTCGGGACCTTTGCATTTCGTGGGCAAGTGCTCTACCATCACAGTTACCGAAGCAAGACTCACGGCCGGCACTCACAGCTTTACTTCTGCCAGTATCTCGTCTCCTACCTTCCAAACTTTACAGAAGCTCTAATTCTGGAAACATCCCACAGGCTGTAGCTAAGCCACGTCTCCGCTATATCCTTTCTCTTAGGAGTGCTAGACCTGCAAGTTTCGCATTAAATCTTCTGTAAAGTTTGGAAGGTAGGAGACGAGATACTGGCAGAAGTAAAGATGTGGGTACCGGGCGTGAATCGTGCTTTGGTAGCTCAGTTGGAAGAGCACTTGCCCGCGAAAGGCAAATCTCCCGATTTCCAGTCTCGGTCGGGCACATAGTTTTAATCTGCCAGGATGTTTCAAAGCGTAGACAGTTTGAGACATTATTCCCGTTTAGAGAAGTCCGCATGGTGCCTGTTGAATTCAATCCCGATACAATTTCTGTGTTTCATCAACACTCTGAACGTCCACAGATTACAGGAAGCCTCCAGATGTGCTTCATAAACTACTACTGGTCTCCCAGAGTACGATCAAAGCGTAGCAAATTTGAGACATTACTCCCTTGGAGAGAAGTCCACATGGTGTCTGGTTTAATGAATCCCGATACAATTTCTGTGCCACATCAAGAGACTGCACGTCCACAGATTACAGGAAGCCTTCAGATGTGTTTCGAAAACTACTACAGGTCTCCCAGGGAACGATCAAAGCGTAGACAGTTTGAGACATTACTCCCTATGACACGAGTCCGCATTGTGCCTGTTGTATTCAATCCCGATTCAATTTCTGTGTTTCATCAACACTCCGAAGGTCCACTGATTACAGAATCCTCCAGATGTGCTTCGGAAACTACTACTGGTCTCCCAGGGAACGATCAAAGCGTAGACACTTTGAGACATTACTCCCATAGAGAAACGTCCGCATTTGGCCTGTTGTATTTAATCCCGATGCTATATCTGTGTTTCATCAACACACTGAGTGTCCACTGATTGCAGAATGCCTCCAGATGTGCTTCGTAAACTACTACTGGTCTCCCAGGAATCGATCAAAGCGTAGACATTTTGAGACATTACCAACATGGAGCAACGTCTGCATGGTGAATTTTGTATAAAATGCCAATGCAATTTCTGTGTTTGATCAAAACTCTGAACGTAAACAGATTACACGAAGCCTCCAGATGTTCTACGGAAACTACTACTGGTCTCTCAAGGAAAGATCAAAGCGTAGACAGTTTGAGACATTACTCACCATGGAGAAAAGTCCGCATGGTGACTGTTGTATTCAATCCCGATGTAATATCTGTGTTTCATGAACACTCCGAACGTCCACAGATTACAGAATGCCTCCAGATGTGCTTCGAAAACTACTAATGGTCTCCCAGGAATCGATCAAAGAGTAGACAGTTACAGACATTACTCACATCGAGCAAAGACTGCATGGTGTCTGTTGCATTCAATTCCGATGCAATTTCTGTGTTTCATCAACCCTCTGAACGTCCACATATTACAGGAAGCCTTCAGATGTGTTTCGAAAACTACTACAGGTCTCCCAGGGAACGATCAAAGCGTAGACAGTTTGAGACATTACTCCCTATGACACGAGTCCGCATTGTGCCTGTTGTATTCAATCCCGATTCAATTTCTGTGTTTCATCAACACTCCGAAGGTCCACTGATTACAGAATCCTCCAGATGTGCTTCGGAAACTACTACTGGTCTCCCAGGAATCGATCAGAGCGTAGACACTTTGAGACAATACACACATTGAGAAATGTCCGCATGGTGCCTGTTGTATTCAATCCCGATGCAATTTCTGTGTTTCATCAACACTCCGAACGTCCACACATTACAGGAAGCCTTCAGATGTGCTTCGGAAACTACTACTGGTCTCCCAGGGAACGATCAAAGAGTAGACAGTTTGAGACATTACTCCTTATGACAGAAGTCCTCATGGGGCCTGTTGTATTCAATTTCGGTGCAATTTCCTTGTTTCATCAATACTCTGAACGTCCACAGATTACAGGAAGTCTTCGGATGTGCTTCGGAAACTAGTAGTGGTCTCCAAGGGAACGATCAAAACGTAGACAGTTAGAGTCATTACTCCCATGGAGAAAAGTCCGCATGGTGACTGTTGTATTCAATCCCGATGCAAAATCTGTGTTTCATCAACACTCTGAATGTCCACAATAATGCATTCAGATGTGCTTCGGAAACTACTACTGGTCTCTCAGGGAACGATCAAAGCGTAGACACTTTGAGACATTACTCCCATAGAGAAAAGTCCGCATTTGGCCTGTTGTATTTAATCCCGATGCTATATCTGTGTTTCATTAACACACTGAGTGTCCACTGATTGCAGAATGCCTCCAGATGTGCTTCGTAAACTACTACTGGTCTCCCAGGAATCGATCAAAGCGTAGACATTTTGAGACATTACCCCATGGAGCAAAGTCTGCATGGTGCCTTTTGTATTCAATGCCAATGCAATTTCTGTGTTTGATCAAAACTCTGAACGTAAACAGATTACATACTGCTTTCAGATGTGCTTCGGAAAGTACTACTGGTCTCCCAGGAAACGATCAAAGCGTAGACAGTTACAGACATTACTCCCGTCAAGCAAAGACCGCATGGTGTCTGTTGCATTCAATTCCGATGCAATTCCTGTGCTTCATTAACCCTCTGAAGGTCCACAAATTACGGGAAGACTTCAGATGTGCTTCGGAAAACACCACTGGTTTCCCAGTTAATGATCAAAGGATAGACAGAATGAGATTTTAACTCGGCAGCCGTGTGTGCGCTGATATGAAACTTAATGGCAGATTAGAACTGTGTTCCCGACCGAGACTCGAACTCGGGACCTTTGCATTTCGTGGGCAAGTGCTCTACCATCACTGTTACCGAAGCAAGACTCACTGCCGGTACTCACAGCTTTACTTCTGCCAGTATCTCGTCTCCTACCTTCCAAACTTTACAGAAACTCTAATTCTGGAAACATCCCCCCGGCTGTGTCTATGCCATGTCTCCGCTATATCCTTTCTTTCAGGGGTGCTAGACCTGCAAGTTTCGCATTAAAACTTCTGTAAGGTTTGGAAGGTAGGAGACGAGATACTGGCAAAAGTAAAGATGTGGGTACCGGGCGTGAATCGTGCTTTGGTAGCTCAGTTGGAAGAGCACTTGCCCGCGAAAGGCAAATCTCCCGATTTCCAGTCTCGGTCGGGCACATAGTTTTAATCTGCCAGGATGTTTCAAAGCGTAGACAGTTTGAGACATTATTCCCGTTTAGAAAAGTCCGCATGGTGCCTGTTTAATTCAATCCCGATGCAATTTCTGTGTTTCATCAACACTCTGAACGTCCACAGATTACAGGTAGCCTCCAGATGTGCTTCTTAAACTACTACTGGTCTCCCTTGGTACGATCAAAGCGTAGGCAGTTTGAGACATTACTCCCTTGGAGAGGATTCCACATGGTGTTTTTTGTATTCAAACCCGATGGAATTTCTGTGTTTCATCAACACTCTGAAGGTCCACAGGTTACGCAATACCTCCTGATGTGCTTCGGAAACTACTACTGGTGTCGCAGGAACCGATCAGAGTGTAGACAGTTTGAGACAATACGCCCATTGAGAAAAGTCCGCATGGTGCCTGTTGTATCGCATCCCGATGCAATTTCTGTGTTTCATCAACACTCTGAACGTCCACAGATTACAGGAAGCTTCCAGATGTGCTTCATAAACTACTACTGGTCTCCCAGGGTAGGATCAAAGCGTAGCAAATTTGAGACATTACTCCCTTGGAGAGAAGTCCACATGGTGTCTGTTTTAATGAATCCCGATGCAATTTCTGTGCCACATCAAGACTCTGCACGTCCACAGATTACACGAAGCCTTCATATGTGTTTCGAAAACTACTACTGGTCTCCCAGGGAACGATCAAAGCGTAGACAGTTTGAGACATTACTCCCCATGACACGAGTCCGCATTGTGCCTGTTGTATTCAATCCCGATGGAATTTCTGTGTTTCGTCAACACTCTGAAGGTCCACTGATTACAGAATCCTCCAGATGTGCTTCGGAAACTACTACTGGTCTCCTAGGAATCGATCAGAGCGTAGACACTTTGAGACAATACACACATTGAGAAATGTCCGCATGGTGCCTGTTGTATTCAATCCCGATGCAATTTCAGTGTTTCATCAACACTCCGAACGTCCACAGATTACAGGAAGCCTTCAGATGTGCTTCGGAAACTACTACTGGTCTCCCAGTGAACGATCAAAGAGTAGACAGGTTGAGATATTACTCCCTATGACAGAAGTCCGCATGGTGCCTGTTGTATTCAATTTCGGTGCAATTTCCTTGTTTCATCAATACTCTGAACGTCCACAGATTACAGGAAGTCTTCAGATGTGCTTCGGAAACTAGTACTGGTCTCCAAGGGAACGATCAAATCGTAGACAGTTAGAGTCATTACTCCCATGGAGAAAAGTCCGCATGGTGACTGTTGTATTCAATCCCGATGCAAAATCTGTGTTTCATCAACACTCTGAATGTCCACAGATTATATAATGCATTCAGATGTGGTTCGGAAACTACTACTGGTCTCCCAGGAAACGATCAAGTCGTAGACAGTTTGAGACATTACTCCCTATGACAAAAATCCGCATTGTGCATGTTGTATTAAATCCCGATGCAACTTCTGTGTTTCATCAACACTCTGAATTTCCACAGATTACAGGAAGTCTCCAGATGTGCTTTGGAATCTACTACTTTACTCTCAGATAACGATCGAAGCGTAGTCAGTTTGAGACATTACTCCCATGGAAAAAACTGCGCATGGTGACTGTTGTATATAATCCCGATGCAATATCTGTGTTTCGTCAACCCTCTGAAGGTCCACAGATTAGAGAATGCCTCCTGATGTGCTTCGGAAACTACTACTGGCCTCCAGGGGAACGATCAAAAAGTAGACGGTTCGTGACATTACTCCCATGGAGAAAAGTCCGCATGGTGCCTGTTGTATTCAATGCCGATGCAATATCTGTGTTTCATCAACACTCTGAACGTCCACAGATTATAAGTAGCCTCCATATCTGCTTCAGAAACTACAACTTGACTCCCAGGGATCGATCAAAGCGTAGACAGTTCGACACATTACTCCCATTGAGAAAAGTCCGCATGGTGCCTGTTGTATTCAATGCGGATGCAATTTCTGTGTTTCATCAACACTCTGAACGTCCACAGATTACAGGATGGCTCCAGATGTACTTTGGAAACTACTGCTTTACTCTCAGATAACGATCAAAGTTTAGACAGTTTGAGACATTACTCCCATGGAGAAAAGTGGGCATGGTGAATGTTGTATGCAATGAAGATGCAAAATCTGTGTTTTATCAACACTCTGAATGTCCACAGATTATATAATGCTTTCAGATGTGCTTCGGAAACTACTACTGTTCAACCAGGAATCGATCAGAGTGTGGACAGTTTGAGACAATACACCCATTGAGAAAAGTCCGCATGGTACCTGTTGTATCGCATCCCGATGCAATTTCTGTGTTTCATCAACACTCTGAACGTCCTCAGATTACAGGAAGTTCTCAGATGTGCTTCGGAAACAACTACTGTTCTCCCAGGGAACGATCAAATCGTAGAAAATTTAACAAATTACTCCCGAGGAGAAAAGTCCGCATGACGCCTGTTGTATTCAATCCCAATGGAGAAAAGCCCACATGGTGCCTGTTGTAATCAATCAACATGCAATTTCTGTGTTTGATCAACACTCTGAACGTCAACAGATTACAGGAAGCTTCCAGATGTGCTTCGTAAACTACTACTGGTCTCCCAGGGAACAATCAAACCGTAGAGAGCTTGACACATTACTCCCATGGAGAGAAGTCCGCATGGTGCCTGATGTATTCAATCCCGATGCAATTTATGTGTTTCATTAACACTCTGAACGTCCACAGATTACAGGAAGACTCCAGATGTGATTTGGAAACTACTACTGGTCTCTCAGGAAACAATCAAAGCGTAGACAGTTTGAGATATTACTCCCATGAAGAAAATTCCGCATCGTGCCTGGTATATACAATCCCGATGCAATTTCCGTGTTTCATCAACACTGAAAGTCCACAGATTACAGGTAGCCTCCAGATGTGCTTCGGGTATTACTACTGGTCTCCCAGAGATCGATCAAAGCGTAGACTGTTTGAGACATTACTCCCATGGAGAAAAGCCCTCATGGTGCCTGTTGTATTCAATCCCGATGCAATTTCTGTGTTTCATCAACACTCTGAAGGCCCACAGATTACAGGAATTCTCCAGATGCGCTTCGGAAACTACTACTGGCCTCCCAGGGAACAATCAAAGCGTAGACAGTTTGAGACATTTCTCCCATTGAGCAAATTACGCATGGTGCCTGTTGTATTCAATCCCGATGCAATTTCTGTTTTTTATCAACACTTTGAACGTCAGCAGATTACAGGAAGCTTCCAGATGTGCTTCGTAAACTACTACTGGTCTCCTAGGGAACAATCAAAGCGTAGACAGCTTGAGACTGTACTCCGATGGAGAAAAGTGCGCATGGTGCCTGTTGTATTCAATCCCGATGCAAATTCTATGTTTCATCAACACTCTGAACGTCCACAGATTACAAGAAGACTCCAGATGTGTTTTGGATACTACTACTTTACTCTCAGATAACGATCAAAACGTAGACACTTTGAGACATTACTTCCATGTAGAAAAGTCTGCATGGTGACTGTTGTATTCAATCCCCATGCAATATCTGTGTTTCATCAACACTCTGAACGTCCACAGATTATAGAATGCCTACAGATGTGCTTCGGAAACTACTACTGGTCTCCCAGAGAGCGATCAAAGCGTAGACAGGTTTACACTTTACTACCATGGAGAAATCTCCACATGGTGCCTGTTGTATTCAATCCCGATGCAATATCTGTGATTCATCAACACTCTGAAGGTCCACAGATTGCAGAATGCCTCCAGATGTACTTCGGAAACTACTACTGGTCTCCCAGGAATAGATCAAAGCGTAGACAGTTTGAGGCGTTACTTCCATGGAGAGAAGTACGCATGGTGCCTGTTGTATTCAATGCAGATGCAGTTTCTGTGTTTCATCAACACTCTGAACGTCCACAGATTACAGGAAGCGTACAAATGTGCTTTGGAAACTACTACTGGTCGCCCAGGGAACGATCAAAACTTAGACAGTTTGAGACGTCAATCCCATGGAGAAAAGTGCGTATGGTGCGTGTTGTATTCTATCCTGATGCAATTTTTGTGTTTCATCAACACTCTGAACTTCCACAGATTACAGGAAGTCTCCAGATGTGCGTCTAAAGCTACTACTGTCTACCAGGGAAAGATCAAAGGGTTGACAATTTGAGACATTACTCCCATGGAGAAAAGTCCGCATTTTGCCTGTTGTATTATAGACCGATTGGGACATTACTCCCTATGACAAAAGACCGCATCGTGCCTCTTCTATTCAATTCCGATGCAATTTCTGTGTTTCATCAACACTCTTAACGTCCACAGATTACAGGAAGCCGCCACATGTGCTTCGGAAACTACCACTGGTTTCCCAGGGATCGATCAAATCGTACACTGTTTGAGACATTACTCCCATGGAGAAATGTACGGATGGTGCCTTTTGTATTCAACCCCAATGCAATTTCGGTGTTTCATCAACACTCTGAAGGTCCACAGATTACAGAATGCCTCCAGATGTGCTTCAAAAACTACTACTGGTCTCCACTGGAACGATCAAAACGTAGACCGTTTGTGTCATTACTCCCATGGAGAAAAGTCTGCATGGTGACTGTTGTATTCAATACCGATGCAATATCTGTGTTTCTTCAACACTCTGAACGTCCACAGATTACAGGTAACCCCCAGATGTGATTCAGAAACTACAACTTCACTCCCAGGGAACGATCAAGGCGTAGATAATTTGAGACATTACTAACTATGACAAAAGATCGCATGGTGCCTGTTGTATTCAATGCCGATGCAATTTCTGAGTCATCAACACTCTGAACGTCTGCAGATTACAGGATGCTTCCAGATGTGCATCGGAAACCTCAACTTTTCTCCCAGGAATCGATCAAAGCGTAGACAGTTTGAGACATTACTCCAATGGAGAAACGTCCGCATGGTGCCTGTTGTATACAATCCTGAGGCAATTTCTGTGTTTCATCAACACTCTGAACGTCCACAGATAACGGAAAGACTCCATATGTGCTTCTTAAACAGCTACAGGTCTCCAATGGAAAGATCAAAGGGTAGACAGTTCGAGACATTACACCCATGGAGAAAAGACCTCATGGTGCAAGTTGTATTCAATCCCAATTGAATTTTTGTGTTTCATCAACACTCTGAACGTCCACAGACTACAGAATGGCTCCAGATGTGCTCGGAAACCACTACTGGTCTCCCAGGAACGATGAAATAATAAAAGGTTTGAGACATTACTCCCATGGAGAAAAGTCCGCATGGTGCCTGTTGTATTCAATGCTGATGCAATTTCTGTGTTTCATCAACACTCTGAACGTCCACAGATTCCAGGAAGCCTCCAGATGTGCTTCGGAAACTAGTACTGGTCTACCAAGAACGATCAAAGCGTGGACGGTTTGAGATATTACACCTATGGAGAAAAGTAGGCATGGTGCCTGTTGTATTCAAAGCCGATGCAATTTCTGTCTTTCATCAACACTCTGAACGTCCAGAGATTACAGGAAGCCTCTGGATGTGCTTCAGAAACTGCTACTGGTCTCCCAGGGAACGATCAAAGCGTAGATAGTTTGAGACATTACACCATATGACAAAAGTAAGCATGGTGCCTTTGGTGTTCAGACCGATGCAGTTTCTGAGATTCATCAACACTCTGAACGTCAACAGATTACAGGAAGCCTCCAAATGTGCTTCGGAAACTACTACCGGTGTCCCAGGGAACGATCAATGCGTAGACAGTATAAGACATTACTCCAATGGAGAAAAGTCTGACCTGTGCATGTTGTATTCAATCCCGATGCTATTTCAGTGTTTCATCAACACTCTAAACGTAGACAGATTACAAGAAGCCTCCAGATGTGCTTCGGAAACTACTACTGGTCTCCCAGGGACAGATCAAAGCGCGTGACAGTTTCAGACATTACTCTCTCGGAGAAAAGTCCGCATGGTGCCTGTTGTATTCAATGCTGATGCAATTTCTGTGTTTCATCAACACTCTGAACGTCCACAGATTCCAGGAAGCCTCCAGATGTGCTTCGGAAACTAGTACTGGTCTACTAAGAACGATCAAAGCGTGGACGGTTTGAGATATTACACCTATGGAGAAAAGTAGGCATTGTGCCTGTTGTATTCAATCCCGATACAATTTCTATGTTTCATCAACACTCTGAACTTCCACAGATTACAGGAAGCCTCCAGATGTGCTTCGAAAACTACTACTGGTATCCCAGGAATCGATCAAAGCGTAGACAGTTTGAGACATTACTCCCAACGAGCAAAGTCTGCGTGGTGCCAGTTAAAACCAATGCCGATGCAATTTCTCTGTTTGATCAACACTCTGAACTTCCACAGATTACAGGAAGCCTCCTGATGTGCTTCGGAAACTACAACTGGTATCCCAGGGAACGAGCAAAGCGTAGACAGTTTTTCACATTACTCCCATAGAGAAAACTCCGCATGGTGCCTGTTGTATTCAATCCCGATGCAATTTCAGTGATTCATCAACACCCTGATGGTCCACAGATTGCAGAATGCCTCCAGATGTACTTCCGGAACTACTACTGGACTCCCAGGAATCGATCAAATCGTAGACAGTTTGAGACATTACTCACATGGAGAAAAGTCCGTATGGTGCCTGTTGTATTCAATGCCGATGCAATTTCCGTGTTTCATCAACACTCAGAATGTCCATAGATAATAGGAAGCGTACAAATGTGTTTCGAAAACTACTACTGGTCTCCCAGGGAACGATCAAAACGTAGACAGTTTGAGACGTCAATCCCATGGAGAAAAGTCCATATGGTGCGTGTTGTATTCAATCCCGATGCAATTTCTGTGTTTCATCAACACTCTGAACGTCCATAGATTACAGGAAGCCTCCAGATGTGCTTCTGAAGCTACTACTGTCTCCCAGGGAACGATCGAAGCGTTGACAATTTGAGACATTACTCCCATGGAGAAAAGTCCGCATGGTGCCTGTTGTATTCAATGCCGATGCAATTTCTGTGTTTCATCAACACTCTGAACGTCCACAGATTACAGGTAGCCCCAGGATGTGCTTCAGAAACTACAACTTGACTCCCAGGGAACGATCAATGCGTAGACAGTTCGAGACATTACTCCTATGGAGAAAAGTCCGCATTGTGCCTGTTGTATTCAATCCCGATGCAATTTCTGTGTTTCATTAACACTCTGAATGTCCAAAGATTACAGGAAGCTTTCAGATGTGCTTCGGAAACTACTACTGCTCTCCCAGGAATCGATCAATGCGTAGACAGTTTGAGACATTACTCCCATGGAGAAAAGTCCACATGGTGCCTGTTGTATTCAATACCGATGCAATATCAGTGTTTCATCAACACTTTGAATGTCCACAGATTACATAATGATATCAGATGTGCTTCGGAAACTACTACTGGTTTCCAAGGAATCGATCAAAGCGTAGACTGTTTGAGACATTACTCCCATGGAGAAAAGTATGCATGATGCCTGTTGTACTTAATCCCGATGCAATCTCTGTGTGTCACCAACACTCTGAAAGTCCACAGATAACAGAATGCCTCCAGATGTACTTCGAAAACTACTACTGGATTCCCAGGAATCGATCAAAGCGTAGACTGTTTGATACATTACTCATTTGGAGAAAAGTCCGCATGGTGCCTGTTGTATACAATCCCGATGCAATTTCTGTGTTTCATCAACACTCTGAACTTCCACAGATTAGAGGAAGCCTCCAGATGTCCTTCGGAAACTACTACCGGTGTCCCAGGGAACGATCAAAGCGTAGACAGTATGAGACATTCCTCCAATGGAGAAAAGTCCGAACTGTGCATGTTGTATTCAATCTCGATGCAATTTCAGTGTTTCATCAACACTCTAAACGTCCACATATTACAAGAAGCCTCCAGATGTGCTTCGGGAACTACTACTGGTCTCCCAGGGAACGGTCAATGCGTAGACAGTTTGAGACATTACTCCCATGGAGAAAAATCCACATGGTGCCTGTTGTATTAAATCCCGATAGAATTTTTGTGTATCATCAACACTCTGAACGTCCACAGGTTACAGAATGATGCCAGATGTGGTTCAGAAACTACTACTAGTCTCCCAGGGAACGTTCAAAATGTAGACGGTTTGCGACATTAGTCCCAAGGAGAAAAGTCCACATGGTGATTGTTGTATTCAATGTCGATGCAATTTCTGTGTTTCATAAACACTCTGAACGTCCACAGGTTACTAATGTTTTCAGATGTGCTTCGGAATCTACTACTGGTCTCGCAGGAATAGATCAAAGCTTAGACAGATTGGGAAATTACTCCCAATGACAAATGACTGAATCGTGCCTGTTCTATTCAATCCCATTGCAATTTCTGTGTTTCATCAACACTCTGAACACTCACAGAATACAGGATGCCTCTAAATGTGCTTCGGAAACTACAACTGGTCTCCCAGGGAACGATTAATGCGTAGACTGTTTTACACATTTCTCCCATTGAGCAAAGTCCGCACGGTGAATGTTGTATTCAATCTCGATGCAATTTTTGTGTTTCATCAACACTCTGATCGTCCACAGATTACAGGAAGCCTCCAGATGTGCTTCGGAAACTACTACTGATGTCCCAGGGAACGATCAAAGCGTAGACAGTATGAGACATTACTCCCATGGCGAAGAGTCCACATGGTGCCTGTTGTACTCAACATCGATACAATTTCTGTGTTTCATCAACACTCAAGAGTTCCACATATTACAGAATTCCTCCAGATGTGCTACGGAAACTACTACTGGTCTCCCAGGAATCGATTAAAACGTAGACTGTTTGAGACATTACTCCCATGAAAAAAAGGATGCATGGTGGCTGTTGTATTCAATCCCGATGCAATTTCTGTGTTTCATTAACACTCTGAATGTCCATAGATTACAGGAAAATTATAGATGTGCTTCGGAAACTACTACTGCTCTCCCAGGAATCGATCAATGCGTAGACAGTTTGAGACATTACTCCCATGGAGAAAATTCCACATGGTGCCTGTTGTACTCAATATCGATGCAATTTCTGTGTTTCATCTACACTCAGCAGGTCCACATATTACAGAATGCCTCCAGATGTGCTACGGAAGCTACTACTGGTCTCCCAGGAATCGATCAAATCGTAGACAGTTTGAGACATTACTCCCATGGAGAAAAGTCCGCATAGTGCGTGTTGTATTCAATGCCGATGCAATTTCTGTGTTTCATCAACACTATTAACGTCCATGGATTACAGGAAGCTTCGTGATGTGCTTCGGAAACTACAACTGGTCTTCCAGGGAACGATCAAAGCGTAGACAGTTTGAGTCATTACTCCCATGGAGCAAAGTCCGCATGGTGCCTGTTGTATTCAATCCCGACGCAATTTCTGTGTTTCATTAACACTCTGAAAGTCTTCCGATTACAGGAAGTCTCCAGATGTGCTTCGGAAACTACTACTGGTCTCCCAAGAACGATCAAAGCGTGGACGGTTTGAGACATTACTCCTATGGAGAAAAGTAAGCATGGTGCCTGTTGTATTCAAAGCCGATGCAATTCCTGTGTTTCACAACACTCTGAACGTCCAGTGATTACAGGAAGCCTCTGGATTTGCTTCGGAAAGTACTGCTGGTCTCCCAGGGAACGATCAAAGCGTAGATAGTTTGAGACATTACTCCCTATGACGGAAAATACTACTGGTCTCCCAGGAATCGATCAAATCGTAGATAGTTTGAGACATTACTCCCAAGGAGAAATGTCCGCATGGTGCCTGTTTTATTCAATGCCGATTCAATTTCTGTGTTTCCTCAACACTCTGAACGTCCACAGATTACAGGGAGCCTCTGTATGTGCTTCGAAAACTACTACTGGTCTCCCAGCGAACGATCAAAGCGTAGACAGTATGAGTCATTACTCCCATGGAGAAAGGTCAGAACTGTGCATGTTGTATTCAATCCCGATGCAATTACTATGTTTCATCAACACTCTGAACGTCCACATATTCCAGAATGGTTCCAGATGTGCTTCGGAAACTACTACGGGTCTCCCAGGGAACGATCAGAGCGTATACAGTATGAGACATTACTCCCATGGCGAAAAGTCCGAAATGTGCATGTTGTATTCAATCCCTAAGCAATTTCAGTGTTTCATCAACACTCTAAACATCCACAGATTACAGGAAGCCTACAGATGCGCTTCGGAAACTAGTACTGGTCTCCCAGGGTACGATTAAAGCGTAGACAGTTTAATACATTACTCCCTTTGAACAAAGTCAGCATGGTGCCTTTTGTATTCAATCCCAATGCAATTTCTGTGTTTCATTAACAATCTGAATGTCCAAAGATTACAGGAAGCTTTCAGATGAGCTTCAGAATCTACTACTGCTCTCCCAGGAATCGATCAATGCGTAGACAGTTTGAGACATTACAACCCTGGAGAAAAGTCCACATGGTGCCTGTTGTACTCAATATCGATGCAATTTCTGTGTTTCATCAACACTCAGAAGGTCCACATATTACAGAATGAATCCAGATGTGCTTCAGAAACTACTACTGCTCTCCCAGGAATCGATTAAAACGTAGACTGTTTGAGACACTACTCCCATGGAAAAAAGGCCGCATGGTGCCTGTTGTATTCAATACCGATGCAATATCAGTGTTCATCAACACTTTGAATGTCCACAGATTACATAATGATTTCTGATGTGCTTCGGAAACTACTACTGGTTTCCAAGGAATCGATCAAAGCGTAGACAGATTGAGACATTACTCAAATGGAGAAAAGTCCGCATGGTGCCTCTTGTATTAAATACTGATGCAATTTCTGCGTTTTATAAACACTCTTAACGTCCACAGAATACAGGAAGCCTCCAGATGTGCTTCAGAAACTACTACTGGTCTCCTAGGAAACGACCAATGCGTAGACACTTTGAGACATTACTCCCATGGAGAAAAGTCCTCATGGTGCTTGTTGTATTCAATCCCGATAGAATTTTTGTGTTTCATCAACACTCTGAACTTCCACAGATTACAGAATGATTCCCGATGTGCTTCGGAAACTACTACTGGTCTCCCAGGGAACGTTCAAAGCCTAGACGGTTTGAGACATTACTCCCATGGAGAAAGGTCCGAATGGTGCCTGTTTATTCAATGTCGCTGCTATTTCTGTGTTTCATCAACACTCTGAACGTCCACAGATTACAGGGAGCCTCTGGATGGGCTTCGGAAACTACTACTGGTCGCACAGGAATCGATCAAACCGTAGACTGTTTGAGACACTACTCCCATGGAGAAAAGTATACATGATGCCTGTTGTACTTAATCCCGATGCAATCTCTGTGTTTCAACAACACTCTGAACGTCAACAGATTACAGGAAGCCTCCAGATGTGCTTCGGAAACTACTACCGGTCTCCCAGGGAACGATCAAAACGTGGACAGTTTGAGACCTCAATCACATGGAGAAAAGTCCGTATGGTATGTGTTGAATTCAATACCGAAGCAATTTCTGTGTTTCATCAATACTCTGAACGTCCACAGATTACAGGAAGCCTCCAGATGCGCATCGGAAACTACTACTGGTCTACCAGGGAACAATCAAATCGTAGACAGTTTAAGACATTACTCCCATGGAGAAATGTGGGCATTTGGCGTCTTGTATTATATCGCGACTCAATTTCTGTGTTTCATCAACACTGTGAACGACGACAGGTTAGAGGAAACTTCCAAATGTGCTTTAAAAACTACTACAGGTCTCGCAGGTTTCGATCAAAGCGTAGACTCTTTGAGACATTACTCACATGGAGAAATTCCGCATGGTAACTGTTGATTTCAATCCCGATGCAATTTCTGTGTTTCATTAACACTCTGAAGGTCCACATATTATAGAATGCCTCCACATGTGCTTCGGAAAATACTACTGGTCTCCCAGGGAACAATGAAAGCGTAGACAGTTTGAGACATTACTCCCATTGAGCATAGTCCGCATGGTGCCTGATGTATTCAATCCCGATGCAATTTATGTGTTTCATTAACACTCTGAACGTCCACAGATTACAGGAAGACTCCAGATGTGATTTGGAAACTACTACTGGTCTCTCAGGAAACAATCAAAGCGTAGACAGTTTGAGATATTACTCCCATGAGGATAATTCAACATCGTGCCTGTTATATACAATCCCGATGCAATTTCCGTGTTTCATCAACACTCTGAATGTCCACAGATTACAGGTAGACTCCAGATGTGCTTCGGGTACTACTACTGGTCTCCCAGAGATCGATCAAAGCGTAGATTGTTTGAGACATTACTCCCATGGAGAAAAGTCCTTATGGTGCCTGTTGTATTCAATCCCGATGCAATTTCTGTGTTTCATCAACACTCTGAAGGCACACAGATTACAGGAATTCTCCAGATGCCCTTCGGAAACTACTACTGGGCTCCCAGGGAACAATCAAAGCGTAGACAGTTTGAGACATTTCTCCCATTGAGCAAAGTCCGCATGGTGCCTGTTGTATTCAATCCCGATGCAATTTCTTTTTTTTATCAACACTCTGAACGTCAGCAGATTACAGGAAGCTTCCAGATGTGCTTCGTAAACTACTACTGGTCTCCTAGGGAACAATCAAAGCGTAGACAGCTTGAGACTGTACTCCGATGGAGAAAAGTGCGCATGGAGCCTTTTGTATTCAATCCCGATGCAAATTCTATGTTTCATCAACACTCTGAACGTCCACAGATTACAAGAAGACTCCAGATGTGCTTTGGATACTACTACTTTACTCTCAGATAACGATCAAAACGTAGACACTTTGAGACATTACTTCCATGTAGAAAAGTCTGCATGGTGACTGTTGTATTCAATCCCCATGCAATATCTGTGTTTCATCAACTCTCTGAACGTCCACAGATTATAGAATGCCTACAGATGTGCTTCGGAAACTACTACTGGTCTCCCAGAGAGCGATCAAAGCGTAGACAGGTTTACACTTTACTACCATGGAGAAATCTCCACATGGTGCCTGTTGTATTCAATCCTGATGCAATTTCTGTGATTCATCAACACTATGAAGGTCCGCAGATTGCAGAATGCCTCCAGATGTACTTCGGAAACTACTACTGGTCTCGCAGGAAGAGATCAAAGCGTAGACAGTTTGAGACATTACTTCCATGGAGAGAAGTCCGCATGGTGAATGTTGTATTCAATGCAGATGCAATTTCTGTGTTTCATCAACACTCTGAACGTCCACAGATTACAGGAAGCGTTCAAATGTGCTTCGGAAACTACTACTGGTCGCCCAGGGAACGATCAAAACTTAGACAGTTTGAGACGTCAATCCCATGGAGAAAAGTACGTATGGTGCGTGTTGTATTCTATCCTGATGCAATTTTTGTGTTTCATCAACACTCTGAACTTCCACAGATTACAGAATGCCTCCAGATGTGCATCGGAAACGGCTACTGGTCTACCAGGGAACGATCAAATCGTAGACAGTTTAAGACATTACTCCCATGGAGAAAAGTGGGCATTTGGCGTCTTGTATTATAGACAGATTGGGACATTACTCCCTATGACAAAAAGACCGCATCGTGCCTCTTCTATTCAATTCCGATGCAATTTCTGTGTTTCATCAACACTCTTAACGTCCACAGATTACAGGAAGCCGCCACATGTGCTTCGGAAACTACCACTGGTTTCCCAGGGATCGATCAAATCGTACACTGTTTGACACATTACTCCCATGGAGAAATGTACGGATGGCGCCTTTTGTATTCAACCCCAATGCAATTTCTGTGTTTCATCAACACTCTGAAGGTCCACAGATTACAGAATGCCTCCAGATGTGCTTCAAAAACTACTCCAGGTCTCCACTGGAACGATCAAAACGTAGACCGTTTGTGTCATTACTCCCATGGAGAAAAGTCTGCATGGTGACTGTTGTATTCAATCCCGATGCAATATCTGTGTTTCGTCAACATTCTGAACGTCCACAGATTACAGGTAGCCCCCAGATGTGATTCAGAAACTACAACTTCACTCTCACTGAACGATGAAGGCGTAGATAATTTGAGACATTACTCCCAATGACAAAAGATCGCATGGTGCCTGTTGTATTCAATCCCGATGCAATTTCTGAGTCATCAACACTGTGAACGTTTGCAGATTACAGGATGCTTCCAGATGTGCATCGGAAACCTCAACTTTTCTCCCAGGAATCGATCAAAGCGTAGACAGTTTGAGACATTACTCCCATGGAGAAAAGTCCGCATGGTGCCAATTGTACTCAATCCCAATGCAATTTCTGTGTTTCATCAACACTCTGACGGTCCACAGATTACAGGTTGCCTCCACACGTGCTTCGGGAACTACTACTGGTCTCCGAGGAATCGATCAAAGCGTAGACTCTTTGAGACATTACTCTCATGGAGAAACGTCCGCATGGTGCCTGTTGTATACAATCCTGAAGCAATTTTTGTGTTTCATCAACACTCTGAACGTCCACAGATAACGGAAAGACTCCATATGTGCTTCTTAAACAGCTACAGGTCTCCAATGGAAAGATCAAAGAGTAGACAGTTCGAGACATTACACCCATGGAGAAAAGACCTCATGGTGCAAGGTGTATTCAATCGCAATTGAATTTTTGTGTTTCATCAACACTCTGAACGTCCACAGACTACAGAATGGCTCCAGATGTGCTCGGAAACCACTACTGGTCTCCCAGGAACGATGAAATAATAAAAGGTTTGCGACATTACTCCCATGGAGAAAAGTCCGCATGGTGCCTGTTGTATTCAGTGCTGATGCAATTTCTGTGTTTCATCAACACTCTGAACGTCCACAGATTCCAGGAAGCCTCCAGATGTGCTTCGGAAACTAGTACTGGTCTACTAAGAACGATCAAAGCGTGGACGGTTTGAGATATTACTCCTACGGAGAAAAGTAGGCATGGTGCCTGTTGTATTCAAAGCCGATGCAATTTCTGTCTTTCATCAACACTCTGAACGTCCAGAGATTACAGGAAGCCTCTGGATGTGCTTCAGAAACTGCTACTGGTCTCCCAGGGAAGGATCAAAGCGTAGATAGTTTGACACATTACACCATATGACAAAAGTTCGCATGGTGCCTTTGGTATTCAATCCCGATTCTATTTCTGTGTTTCATCAACACTCTGAACGTCCAGAGATTAAAGGAAGCCTCTGGATGTGCTTCGGAAACTACTACTGGTCTCCCATGGAACGATCAAAGCGTAGATAGTTTGAGACAATACTCCCTATGAAAAAAGTTCGCATGGTGCCTTCTGTATTCAATCCCGATGCTACTTCAGTGCTTCATCAACACTCTGAAGGTCCACAGATTACATGAAGGCTCCAGATGTGCTTCGGAAAGTAAAAATGGTCTTCCAGGAATCGACCATAGAGTAGACAAATTGGGACATTTCTCCCCTGGAGAAAATTCCGCATGGTGCCTGTTATATTCAGTCCCGATGCAGTTTCTGAGATTCATCAACACTCTGACGTCAACAGATTACAGGAAGCCTCCAAATGTGCTTCGGAAACTACTACCGGTGTCCCAGGGAACGATCAATGCGTAGACAGTATAAGACATTACTCCAATGGAGAAAAGTCCGAACTGTGCATGTTGTATTCAATCCCGATGCTATTTCAGTGTTTCATCAACACTCTAAACGTAGACAGATTACAAGAAGCCTCCAGATGTGCTTCGGAAACTACTACTGGTCTCCCAGGGAACGATCAAAGCGCGTGACAGTTTCAGACATTACTCTCTCGGAGAAAAGTCCGCATTGTGCCTGTTGTATTCAATCCCGATACAATTTCTATGTTTCATCAACACTCTGAACGTCCACAGATTACAGGAAGCCTCCAGATGTGCTTCGAAAACTACTACTGGTCTCCCAGGAATCGATCAAAGCGTAGACAGTTTGAGACATTACTCCCAACGAGCAAAGTCTGCGTGGTGCCAGTTGTAACCAATGCCGATGCAATTTTTCTGTTTGATCAACACTCTGAACTTCCACAGATTACAGGAAGCCTCCTGATGTGCTTCGGAAACTACAACTGGTATCCCAGGGAACGAGCAAAGCGTAGACAGTTTTTCACATTAATCCCATAGAGAAAACTCCGCATGGTGCCTGTTGTATTCAATCCCGATGCAATTTCAGTGATTCATCAACACCCTGATGGTCCACAGATTGCAGAATGCCTCCAGATGTACTTCCGAAACTACTACTGGACTCCCAGGAATCGATGAAATCGTAGACAGTTTGAGACATTACTCACAAGGAGAAAAGTCCGTATGGTGCCTGTTGTATTCAATGCCGATGCAATTTCCGTGTTTCATCAACACTCAGAATGTCCATAGATAATAGGAAGCGTACAAATGTGTTTCGAAAACTACTACTGGTCTCCCAGGGAACGATCAAAACGTAGACAGTTTGAGACGTCAATCCCATGGAGAAAAGTCCATATCGTGCGTGTTGTATTCAATCCCGATGCAATTTCTGTGTTTCATCAACACTCTGAACGTCCATAGATTACAGGAAGCCTCCAGATGTGCTTCTGAAGCTACTACTGTCTCCCAGGGAACGATCAAAGCGTTGACAATTTGAGACATTACTCCCATGGAGAAAAGTCCGCATGGTGCCTGTTGTATTCAATGCCGATGCAATTTCTGTGTTTCATCAACACTCTGAACGTCCACAGATTACAGGTAGCCCCAGGATGTGCTTCAGAAACTACAACTTGACTCCCAGGGAACGATCAATGCGTAGACAGTTCGAGACATTACTCCTATGGAGAAAAGTCCGCATTGTGCCTGTTGTATTCAATCCCGATGCAATTTCTGTGTTTCATTAACACTCTGAACGTCCACAGGTTACAGAATGATGCCAGATGTGCTTCAGAAACTACTACTAGTCTCCCAGGGAACGTTCAAAATGTAGACGGTTTGCGACATTAGTCCCAAGGAGAAAAGTCCACATGGTTATTGTTGTATTCAATGTCGATGCAATTTCTGTGTTTCATAAACACTCTGAACGTCCACAGGTTACTAATGTTTTCAGATGTGCTTCGGAATCTACTACTGATCTCGCAGGAATAGATCAAAGCGTAGACAGATTGGGACATTACTCCCATGGAGAAGAGTCCACATGGTGCCTGTTGTACTCAATATCGATACAATTTCTGTGTTTCATCAACACTCAAGAGTTCCACATATTACAGAATTCCTCCAGATGTGTTACGGAAACTACTACTGGTCTCCCAGGAATCGATTAAAACGTAGACTGTTTGAGACATTACTCCCATGAAAAAAAGGATGCATGGTGGCTGTTGTATTCAATCCCGATGCAATTTCTGTGTTTCATTAACACTCTGAATGTCCACAGATTACAGGAAAATTATATATGTGCTTCGGAAACTACTACTGCTCTCCCAGGAATCGATCAATGCGTAGACAGTTTGAGACATTACTCCCATGGAGAAGAGTCCACATGGTGCCTGTTGTACTCAATATCGATACAATTTCTGTGTTTCATCAACACTCAAGAGTTCCACATATTACAGAATTCCTCCAGATGTGTTACGGAAACTACTACTGGTCTCCCAGGAATCGATTAAAACGTAGACTGTTTGAGACATTACTCCCATGAAAAAAAGGATGCATGGTGGCTGTTGTATTCAATCCCGATGCAATTTCTGTGTTTCATTAACACTCTGAATGTCCACAGATTACAGGAAAATTATACATGTGCTTCGGAAACTACTACTGCTCTCCCAGGAATCGATCAATGCGTAGACAGTTTGAGACATTACTCCCATGGAGAAGAGTCCACATGGTGCCTGTTGTACTCAATATCGATACAATTTCTGCGTTTCATCAACACTCAAGAGTTCCACATATTACAGAATTCCTCCAGATGTGCTACGGTAGCTACTACTGGTCTCCCAGGAATCGATCAAATCGTAGACAGTTTGAGACATTACTCCCATGGAGAAAAGTCCCCATAGTGCGTGTTGTATTCAATGCAGATGCAATTTCTGTGTTTCATCAACACTATTAACGTCCACGGATATCAGGAAGCTTCGTGATGTGCTTCGGAAACTACAACTGGTCTTCCAGGGAACGATCAAAGCGTAGACAGTTTGAGTCATTACTCCCATGGAGCAAAGTCCGCATGGTGCCTGTTGTATTCAGTCCCGACGCAATTTCTGTGTTTCATTAACACTCTGAAAGTCTTCCGATTACCGGAAGTCTCCAGATGTGCTTCGGAAACTACTACTGGTCTCCCAAGAACGATCAAAGCATGGACGGTTTGAGACATTACTCCTATGGAGAAAAGTAAGCATGGTGCCTGTTGTATTCAAAGCCGATGCAATTCCTGTGTTTCCAAACACTCTGAACGGCCAGTGATTACAGGAAGCCTCTGGATTTGCTTCGGAAGCTACTGCTGGTCTCCCAGGGAACGATCAAAGCGTAGATAGTTTGAGACATTACTCCCTATGACGGAAACTACTACTGGTCTCCCAGGAATCGATCAAATCGTAGATAGTTTGAGACATTACTCCCAAGGAGAAATGTCCGCATGGTGCCTGTTTTATTCAATGCCGATTCAATTTCTGTGTTTCATCAACACTCTAAATGTCCACAGATTACAGGAAGCCTACAGATGCGCTTCGGAAACTAGTACTGGTCTCCCAGGGTACGATTAAAGCGTAGACAGTTTAATACATTACTCCCTTTGAACAAAGTCAGCATGGTGCCTTTTGTATTCAATCCCAATGCAATTTCTGTGTTTCATTAACAATCTGAATGTCCAAAGATTACAGGAAGCTTTCAGATGTGCTTCAGAAACTACTACTGCTCTCCCAGGAATCGATCAATGCGTAGACAGTTTGAGACATTACACCCCTGGTGAAAAGTCCACATGGTGCCTGTTGTACTCAATATCGATGCAATTTCTGTGTTTCATCAACACTCAGAAGGTCCACATATTACAGAATGAATCCAGGTGTGCTTCGGAAACTACTACTGGTCTCCCAGGCAACGTTCAAAGCCTAGACGGTTTGAGACATTACTCCCATGGAGAAAAGTCCGAATGGTGCCTGTTTATTCAATGTCGCTGCTATTTCTGTGTTTCATCAACACTCTGAACGTCCACAGATTACAGGGAGCCTCTGGATGGGCTTCGGAAACTACTACTGGTCACACAGGAATCGATCAAACCGTAGACTGTTTGAGACATTACTCCCATGGAGAAAAGTATGCATGATGCCTGTTGTACTTAATCCCGATGCAATCCCTGTGTTTCAACAACACTCTGAAGGTCCACAGATTACAGAATGCCTCCAGATGTACTTCGAAAACTACTACTGGATTCGCAGGAATCGATCAAAAAGTAGACTGTTTGAGACATTACTCCCATGGAGAAGAGTCCACATGGTGCCTGTTGTACTCAATATCGATACAATTTCTGCGTTTCATCAACACTCAAGAGTTCCACATATTACAGAATTCCTCCAGATGTGCTACGGTAGCTACTACTGGTCTCCCAGGAATCGATCAAATCGTAGACAGTTTGAGACATTACTCCCATGGAGAAAAGTCCCCATAGTGCGTGTTGTATTCAATGCAGATGCAATTTCTGTGTTTCATCAACACTATTAACGTCCACGGATATCAGGAAGCTTCGTGATGTGCTTCGGAAACTACAACTGGTCTTCCAGGGAACGATCAAAGCGTAGACAGTTTGAGTCATTACTCCCATGGAGCAAAGTCCGCATGGTGCCTGTTGTATTCAGTCCCGACGCAATTTCTGTGTTTCATTAACACTCTGAAAGTCTTCCGATTACCGGAAGTCTCCAGATGTGCTTCGGAAACTACTACTGGTCTCCCAAGAACGATCAAAGCATGGACGGTTTGAGACATTACTCCTATGGAGAAAAGTAAGCATGGTGCCTGTTGTATTCAAAGCCGATGCAATTCCTGTGTTTCCAAACACTCTGAACGGCCAGTGATTACAGGAAGCCTCTGGATTTGCTTCGGAAGCTACTGCTGGTCTCCCAGGGAACGATCAAAGCGTAGATAGTTTGAGACATTACTCCCTATGACGGAAACTACTACTGGTCTCCCAGGAATCGATCAAATCGTAGATAGTTTGAGACATTACTCCCAAGGAGAAATGTCCGCATGGTGCCTGTTTTATTCAATGCCGATTCAATTTCTGTGTTTCATCAACACTCTAAATGTCCACAGATTACAGGAAGCCTACAGATGCGCTTCGGAAACTAGTACTGGTCTCCCAGGGTACGATTAAAGCGTAGACAGTTTAATACATTACTCCCTTTGAACAAAGTCAGCATGGTGCCTTTTGTATTCAATCCCAATGCAATTTCTGTGTTTCATTAACAATCTGAATGTCCAAAGATTACAGGAAGCTTTCAGATGTGCTTCAGAAACTACTACTGCTCTCCCAGGAATCGATCAATGCGTAGACAGTTTGAGACATTACACCCCTGGTGAAAAGTCCACATGGTGCCTGTTGTACTCAATATCGATGCAATTTCTGTGTTTCATCAACACTCAGAAGGTCCACATATTACAGAATGAATCCAGGTGTGCTTCGGAAACTACTACTGGTCTCCCAGGCAACGTTCAAAGCCTAGACGGTTTGAGACATTACTCCCATGGAGAAAAGTCCGAATGGTGCCTGTTTATTCAATGTCGCTGCTATTTCTGTGTTTCATCAACACTCTGAACGTCCACAGATTACAGGGAGCCTCTGGATGGGCTTCGGAAACTACTACTGGTCACACAGGAATCGATCAAACCGTAGACTGTTTGAGACATTACTCCCATGGAGAAAAGTATGCATGATGCCTGTTGTACTTAATCCCGATGCAATCCCTGTGTTTCAACAACACTCTGAAGGTCCACAGATTACAGAATGCCTCCAGATGTACTTCGAAAACTACTACTGGATTCGCAGGAATCGATCAAAAAGTAGACTGTTTGAGACATTACTCATATGGAGGAAAGTCCGCATGGTGCCTTTTGCATACAATCCCGATGCAATTTCTGTGTTTCATCAACACTCTGAACTTCCACAGATTAGAGGAAGCCTCTAGATGTCCTTCGGAAACTACTACCGGTGTCCCAGGGAACGATCAAAACGTAGACAGTATGAGACATTCCTCCAATGGAGAAAAGTCCGAACTGTGCATGTTGTATTCAATCTCGATGCAATTTCAGTGTTTCATCAACACTCTAAACGTCCACAGATTACAAGAAGCCTCCAATGTGCTTCGGGAACTACTACTGGTCTCCCAGGGAACGGTCAATGCGTAGACAGTTTGAGACACTACTCCCATGGAGAAAAGCCCTCATGGCGCCTGTTGTATTAAATCCCGATAGAATTTTTGTGTTTCATCAACACTCGGAACGTCCACAGGTTACAGAATGATGCCAGATGTGCTTCAGAAACTACTACTGGTCTCCCAGGGAACGTTCAAAATGTAGACGTTTTGCGACATTAGTCCCAAGGAGAAAGACCACATGGTGCCTATTGTATTCAATGTCGATGCAATTTCTGTATTTCATAAACACTCTGAACGTCCACAGGTTACTAATGCTTTCAGATGTGCTTCGGAATCTACTACTGGTCTCGCTGGAATAGATCAAAGCGTAGACAGTTTTAGACCTTAATCCCATTGAGCATAGTCCGCATGGTGCCTCTTGTATTCAATCTCGATGCTTATCTGTGTTTCATCCACGCTCTGAACGTCCACAGATTACAGGAAGCTTCCAAATGTGCTTCGGAAACTACAACTGGTCTCCCTGGGAACGATTAATGCGTAGACTGTTTTACACATTTCTCCCATTGAGCAAAGTCCGCACGGTGCCTGTTGTATTCAATCTCGATGCAATTTCTGCGTTTCATCAACATTCTGAACGTCCACAGATTACAGGAAGCCTCCAGATGTGCTTCGGAAACTACTACTGACGTCCCAGGGAACGATCAAAGCGTAGACAGTATGAGACATTACTCCCATGGCGAAGAGTCCACATAATGCCTGTTGTACTCATTATCGATTCAATTTCTGTGTTTCATCAACACTCAAGAGTTCCACATATTACAGAATTCCTCCAGATGTGCCACGGAACTACTACGGGTCTCCCAGGAATCGATTAAAACGTAGACTGTTTGATACGTTACTCCCATGGAAAAAAGGATGCATGGTGCCAGTTGTATTCAATCCCGATGCAATTTTTGTGTTTTTTTAACACTTTGAATGTCCAAAGAATACAGGAAAATTATGGATGTGCTTCGGAAACTACTACTGCTCTCCTAGGAATCGATCAATGCGTAGACAGCTTGAGACATTACTACCATGGAGAAAAGTCCACATGGTTCCTGTTTATTCAATGTCGATGCAATTTCTGAGTTTCATCAACACTCTGAACGTCCACAGATTACATGGTGCCTCTGGATGGGCTACAGAAAATACTACTGGTCTCACAGGAATCGATCAGACCGAGACTATTTGAGACATTACTCCCATGGAGAAAAGTATGCATGGTGCCTGTTTATTCAATGTCGAAGCAATTTCTGTGTTTCATCAACACTCTGAACGTCCACAGATTACAGGGTGCCTCTGGATGGGCTTCGGATACTACTACTGGTCTCACAGGAATCGATCAAACCGTAGACTGTTTGAGACATTACTCCCATGGAGCAAAGTATGCATGGTGCCTGTTGTACTTAATCCCGATGCAATCTCTGTGTTTCATCAACACTCTGAAGGTCCACACAATACAGAATGCCTCCAAATTTGCTTCGGAAAACACTACAGGTCTCCCAGGATCGATCAAAGCGTAGACTCTTTGAGACAATACTCATATGGAGAAAAGTCCGCATGGTGCCTTTTGTATACAATCCCGACGCAATTTCTGTGTTTCATCAACACTCTGAACTTCCACAGATTAGAGGAAGCCTCTAGATGTCTTTCGGAAACTACTACCGGTGTCCCAGGGAACGATCAAAGCGTAGACAGTATGAGACATTCCTCCAATGGAGAAAAGTCCGAACTGTGCATGTTGTATTCGATCTCGATGCAATTTCAGTGTTTCATCAACACTCTAAACGTCCACAGATTACAAGAAGCCTCCAGATGTGCTTCGGGAACTACTACTGGTCTCCCAGGGAACGGTCAATTTGTAGACAGTTTGAGACACTACTCAAATGGAGAAAAGTCCTCATGGCGCCTGTTGTATTAATTCCCGATACAATTTCTATGTTTCATCAACACTCTGACTGTCCACAGATTACAGGAAGCCTTCAGATACGCTTCGGAAGCTATTACTGGTCTCCCAGGGAACGATCAATGCGTAGATAGTTTGAGACATTACTCCCATGGAGAAAAGTCCTCATGGTGCTTGTTGTATTCAATCCCCAGACAATTTTTGTGTTTCATCAACACTCTGAAAGTCCACAGGTTACAGAATGATTCAAGATGTGCTTCAGAAACTACTACTGGTCTCCCAGGGAACGTTCAAAATGTATACGGTTTGAGACATTACTCCAAGGAGAAAGGTCCACATGGTGCCTGTTGTATTCAATGTCGATGCAATTTCTGTGTTTCATAAACACTCTGAACGTCCACAAGTCACTAGTGCTTTCAGATGTGCTTCGGAATCTACTACTGGTCTCGCAGGATTCGATCATAGCGTAGACAGATTGGGACATTACTCCCAATGACCAATGACTGCATCGTGCCTGTTCTATTCAATCCCGATGCAATTTCTGTGTTTCATCAACACTCTGATCGTCCACAGATTACAGGAAGCTTGCAGACGTGCTTCGTAAACTACTACTGGTCTCCTAGGAATCGATCAAAGCGTAGACAGATTGGGACAATACTCCCATGGAGAAAATTCCGCATAGTGCCTGTTGTATTCAGTTGCGATGCAAATTCTGTGTTTCATCAACATTCTGAACGTCCACAGATTACAGAAAGCCTCCAGATGTGCTTCGGAAACTACTACTGCTGTCCCAGGGAACGATCAAAGCGTAGACAGTATGAGACATTACTCCCATTGCGAAGAGTCCACATGGTGAATGTTGTACTCAATATCGATACAATTTCTGTGTTTCATCAACACTCAGGAGGTCCACATATTACAGAATGCCTCCAGATGTGCTACGGAAACTACTACTGGTCTCCCAGGAATCGATTAAAACGTAGATTGTTTGAGACATTACTCCCATGGAAAAAAGGATGCATAGTGCCTGTTGTATTCAGTTGCGATGCAAATTCTGTGTTTCATTAACACTCTGAATGTCCAAAGATTAAAGGAAGCTTACAGATGTGCTTCGGAAACTACTACTGGTCTCCCAGGAATCAATCAAAGCGTAGACGGTTTGAGACATTACTCCTATGCAGAAAAGTCCGCGTGGTGCCGGTTGTATTCAATGCAGATGCAATTTAAGTGTTTCATCAAAACTCTGGACGTCCACAGATCACAGGGTGCCTCTGGATGGGCTTCGGAAACTACAACTTGTCTCCCAGAGAACGATCAAAGCGTTGACAGTTTGAGACAGTACACTCACGAGAAAAGTCCGCATTGTGCTTGTTGTATTCAGTCCCGATGCAGTTTCTGTGTTTTATCAACACTCTGAACGTCCACAGATTACAGGAAGCCTCCAGATGTGCTTCTCAAACTACTACTGGATTCCCAGGAATCGATCAAAGCGTAGATTGTTTGAGACATTACTCACATGGTGAAAAGTCCGCATGGTGCCTGTTGTATACAATCTCGATATAATTTCTGCGTTTCATCAAAACTCTGAACGTCCACACATTACAGGAAGCTTGCAGATGAGCTTCGGAAACTACTACTGGTCTCCAAGGAATCGATCAAAGCGTAGACTCTATGAGACATTACTTCCATGGAGTAAAGTCCGCATGGTGCCTGTTCTATTAAATCCCAATTCAATTTCTGTGTTTCAACAACACTCTGAAGGTCCTCTGATTACAGAATGCCTCCAGATGTGCTTCGGAAACTACTACAGGTCTCAAAGGAAGCGATAATTCGAAGACAGTTTGAGACATTACTCACATGGAGAAAAGTCTGCGTGGTGCCTGTTGTATCAATCCAGTTACAATTTCTGTGTTTCACCAACACTCTGAAGGTCCACAGACTATAGTATGCCTCCAGATGTGCTTCGGAAACTACTACTGGTCGACCAAGAATCGATCAAATCGTACACAGTTTGAGACATTACTCCCATGGAGAAAAGTCCGCATGGTTCATTTTGTATTCAATGCCGATGCAATTTCTTTGTTTCATCAACACTCTTAACGTCCACAGATTACAGGGAGCTTCGTGATGTGCTTCGGAAACCTCAACTGGTCTTAGAGGGAACGATCAAAGCGTAGACAGTTTGAGACATTACTCCCATGGAGAAAATTCCGCATGGTGCCTGTTGTATTCAGTCCCGATGCAATTTCTGTGTTTCATCAACATTCTGAACGTCCACACATTACAGGAAGCCTCCAGATGTGCTTCGGATACTACTACTGGTGTCCCAGGGAACGATCAAAGCGTAGACAGTATGAGACATGACTCCCATGGAGAAAAGTCCTCATGGTGCCTGTTGTATTCACTCCCGATAGAATTTTTGTGTTTCATTAACAATCTGAACGTCCACAGGTTACAGAATGATTCCAGATGTGCTTCGGAAACTACTACTGGTCTCCCAGGGAACGTTCAAAGCGTAGGCGGTTTGAGACATTACTCCCATGGAGAAAAGTCCGCATGGTGCCTGTTTATTCAATGTCGATGCAATTTCTGTGTTTCATCAACACTCTGAACGTCCACAGATTACAGGGTGCCTCTGGATGGGCTTCGGAAACTACAACTTGTCTCCCAGAGAACGATCAAAGCGTTGACAGTTTGAGACAGTACACTCACGAGAAAAGTCCGCATTGTGCTTGTTGTATTCAGTCCCGATGCAGTTTCTGTGTTTTATCAACACTCTGAACGTCCACAGATTACAGGAAGCCTCCAGATGTGCTTCTCAAACTACTACTGGATTCCCAGGAATCGATCAAAGCGTAGATTGTTTGAGACATTACTCACATGGTGAAAAGTCCGCATGGTGCCTGTTGTATACAATCTCGATATAATTTCTGCGTTTCATCAAAACTCTGAACGTCCACACATTACAGGAAGCTTGCAGATGAGCTTCGGAAACTACTACTGGTCTCCAAGGAATCGATCAAAGCGTAGACTCTATGAGACATTACTTCCATGGAGTAAAGTCCGCATGGTGCCTGTTCTATTAAATCCCAATTCAATTTCTGTGTTTCAACAACACTCTGAAGGTCCTCTGATTACAGAATGCCTCCAGATGTGCTTCGGAAACTACTACAGGTCTCAAAGGAAGCGATAATTCGAAGACAGTTTGAGACATTACTCACATGGAGAAAAGTCTGCGTGGTGCCTGTTGTATCAATCCAGTTACAATTTCTGTGTTTCACCAACACTCTGAAGGTCCACAGACTATAGTATGCCTCCAGATGTGCTTCGGAAACTACTACTGGTCGACCAAGAATCGATCAAATCGTACACAGTTTGAGACATTACTCCCATGGAGAAAAGTCCGCATGGTTCATTTTGTATTCAATGCCGATGCAATTTCTTTGTTTCATCAACACTCTTAACGTCCACAGATTACAGGGAGCTTCGTGATGTGCTTCGGAAACCTCAACTGGTCTTAGAGGGAACGATCAAAGCGTAGACAGTTTGAGACATTACTCCCATGGAGAAAATTCCGCATGGTGCCTGTTGTATTCAGTCCCGATGCAATTTCTGTGTTTCATCAACATTCTGAACGTCCACACATTACAGGAAGCCTCCAGATGTGCTTCGGATACTACTACTGGTGTCCCAGGGAACGATCAAAGCGTAGACAGTATGAGACATTACTCCCATGGAGAAAAGTCCTCATGGTGCCTGTTGTATTCACTCCCGATAGAATTTTTGTGTTTCATTAACAATCTGAACGTCCACAGGTTACAGAATGATTCCAGATGTGCTTCGGAAACTACTACTGGTCTCCCAGGGAACGTTGAAAGCGTAGGCGGTTTGAGACATTACTCCCATGGAGAAAAGTCCGCATGGTGCCTGTTTATTCAATGTCGATGCAATTTCTGTGTTTCATCAACACTCTGAACGTCCACAGATTACAGGGTGCCTCTGGATGGGCTTCGGATACTACTACTGGTCTCACAGGAATCGATCAAACCGTAGACTGTTTGAGACATTACTCCCATGGAGGAAAGTATGCATGGTGCCTGTTGTACTTAATCCCGATGCAATCTCTGTGTTTCATCAACACTCTGAAGGTCCACAGAATACAGAATGCCTCCAAATGTGCTTCGGAAAACACTACTGGTCTCCCAGGATCGATCAAAGCGTAGACTCTTTGAGACAATACTCAAATGGGGTAAAGTCCGCATGGTGCCTGTTGTATTCAATCCCGATTCAATATCTGTGTTTCATCAACCATCTGAAGGTCCTCTGATTACAGAATGCCTCCAGATGTGCTTCGGAAACTACTACAGGTCTCAAAGGAATCTATAAAAGCGAAGACAGTTTGAGACATTACTCACATGGAGAAAAGTCTGCATGGTGCCTGTTGTATTCTATCCCGTTGCAGTTTCTGTGTTTCACCAACACTCTGAAGGTCCACAGACTATAGAATGCTCCAGATGTGCTTCGGAAACTACTACTGGTTTCCCAGGAATCGATCAAAGCGTAGACTGCTTGAGACATTACTCACATGGAGAAAAGTCCGCATGGTCCCTGTTGTATTCAATCCCGATGCAATTTCTGTGTTTCATCAACACTCTGAACTTCCACAGATTACAGGAAGCCTCCAGATGGCCTTCGGAAACTACTACTGGTCTCCCAGGGAACGATCAAAGCGTAGACGGTTTGAGACATTACTCCTATGCAGAAAAGTCTGCATTGTGCCGGTTGTATTCAATGCCGATACAATATCTGTGTTTCATCAACACTCTGAACGTCCACAGATGAAAGGGAGCCTCTGGATGGGCTTCTTAAACTACTACTAGTCTCTCAGGGAACGACAAAGCGTTGACAGTTTGAGATAGTACTCTCACGAGAAAAGTCCGCATTGTTCTTGTTTTATTCAGTCCCGATGCAGTTTATGTGTTTCTTAAACACTCTGAACGTCCACAGATTACAGGAAGGCTCCAGATGTGCTTCGAAAACTACTACTGGTTTCAAGGGGATCGATCAAAGCGTAGACTGTTTGAGACATTACTCACATGGAGAAAAGTCCGCATGGTGCCTGTTTTAATCAATCCAGATGCAATTTCTGTGTTTCATTAACTCTCTGAATGTCAAAAGGTTACAGGAAGCTTACAGATGTGCTTCGGAAACTACTACTGGTCTCCCAGGAATCAATCTAAGCGTAGTCAGTTTGAGACATTACTCCCATTGAGCAAAGTCCGCATTGTGAATGTTGTATTTAATCTCGATATAATTTCTACGTTTCATCAACACTCTGAATGTCCACAGATTACAGGAAGCTCGCAGATGTGCTTCGGAAACTACTACTGCTCTGCAAGGAATCGATCAATGCGTAGACAGTTTGAGACATTACTCCCATGGAGTAAAGTCCACATGGTGCTGTTGTACTCAATATCGATGCAATTTCTTTGTTTCATCAACATTTAGCAGGTCCACATATTACAGAATTGTCTCCAGATGTGCTACGGAAACTACTACTGGTCTCCAAGGAATCGATTATAACGTAGACTGTTTGAGACATTACTCCCATTGAGTAAAGTCCGCATGGTGCCTGTTGTATACAATCTCGATATAATTTCTGCGTTTCATCAAAACTCTGAAAGTCCACAGATTACAGGAAGATTGCAGATGTGCTTCGGAAACTACTACTAGTCTCCAAGGAATCGATCAAAGCGTAGACACATTGAGACATTACTCCCATGGAGAAAAGTCCTCATGGTGCCTGTTGTATTCAATCCCGATAAAATTTTTGTGTTTCATGAACACTCTGAACGTCCACAGGTTACAGAATGATTCCAGATGTGCTTCGGAAACTACTACTGGTCTCCCAGGGAACGTTCAAAGCGTAGACGGTTTGAGACAATACTCCTATGGAGAAAAGTCCGCATGGTGCCTGTTTATTCAATGTCAATGCAATTTCTGCGTTACATCAAAACTCTGAACGTCCACAGATTACAGTGTGCCTCTGGATGGACTTCGGAAACTACTACTGGTCTCACAGGAATCGATCAAACCGTAGACTGTTTGAGACATTACTCATATGGAGAAAAGTATGTATGGTGCCTGTTGTACTTAATCCCGATGCAATCTCTGTGTTTCATTAACACCCTGAATGTCCACAGAATACAGAATGCCTCCAAATGTGCGTCGGAAAATACTACTGCTCTCCCAGGATCGATCAAAGCGTAGACTCTTTGAGACATTACTTAAATGGAGTAAAGTCCGCATGGTGCCTGTTCTATTCAATCCCGATTAAATTTCTGTGTTTCAACAACACTCCGAAGGTCCACTGATTACAGAATGCCTCCAGATGTGCTTCGGAAACTACTACAGGTCTCAAAGGAAGCGATAAAAGCGAAGACAGTTTGAGACATTACTCACATGGAGAAAAGTCTGCGTGGTTCCTGTTGTATCAATCCAGTTACAATTTCTGTGTTTCACCAACACTCTGAAGGTCCACAGACTATAGTATGCCTCCAGATGTGCTTCGGAAACTACTACTGGTCGACCAAGAATCGATCAAATCGTACACAGTTTGAGACATTACTCCCATGGATAAAAGTCCGCATGGTTCGTGTTGTATTCAATGCCGATGCAATTACTTTGTTTCATCAACACTCTTAACGTCCACAGATTACAGGGAGCTTCGTGATGTGCTTGGGAAACCTCAACTGGTCTTAGAGGGAACGATCAAAGCGTAGACAGTTTGACACATTACTCCCATGGAGAAAATTACGCATGGTGCCTGTTGTATTCAGTCCCGATGCAATTTCTGTGTTTCATCAACATTCTGAACGTCCACACATTACAGGAAGCCTCCAGATGTGCTTCGGATACTACTACTGGTGTCCCAGGGAACGATCAAAGCGTAGACAGTTTGAGACATTACTCCCATGGAGAAAAGTCTGCATGGTGCCTGTTGTATTCTATCCCGTTGCAATTTCTGTGTTTCACCAACACTCTGAAGGTCCACAGACTATAGAATGCTCCAGATGTGCTTCGGAAACTACTACTGGTCGACCAAGACTCGATCAAATCGTAGACAGTTTGAGACATTACTCCCATGGAGAAAAGTCCGCATGGTGCTTGTTGTATTGAATCCCGATTGCAATTTCTGTCTTTCATCAACACTCTGAAGGTCCACAGATTACAGCATGCCTCCAGATGTGCTTCGAAAACTACTACTCGTTTCCCAGGAATCGATCAAAGCGTAGACTGTTTGAGACAATACTCACATGGAGAAAAGTCCGCATGGTGCCTGTTGTATTCAATCCTGATGCAATTTCTGTGTTTCATCAACACTCTGAACTTCCACAGATTACAGGAAGACTCCAGATGGCCTTCGGAAACTGCTACTGGTCTCCCAGGGAACGATCAAACCGTAGACGGTTTGAGACATTACTCCTATGCAGAAAAGTCTGCATTGTGCCGGTTGTATTCAATGCCGATGCAATTTCTGTGTTTCATCAACACTCTGAACGTCCACAGATGAAAGGGAGCCTCTGGATGGGCTTCTTAAACTACTACTTGTCTCCCAGGGAACGATCAAAGCGTTGACAGTTTGAGATAGTACTCTCACGAGAAAAGTCCGCATTTTGCTTGTTTTATTCAGTCCCGATGCAGTTTATGTGTTTCTTAAACACTCTGACCGTCCACAGATTACAGGAAGCCTTCAGATGTGCTTCAAAAACTACTACTGGTTTCAAGGGGATCGATCAAAGCGTAGACTGTTTGAGACATTACTCACATGGAGAAAAGTCCGCCTGGTGCCTGTTTTAATCAATCCAGATGCACTTTCTGTGTTTCATTAACTCTCTGAATGTCCAAAGGTTACAGGAAGCCTACAGGTGTGCTTCGGAAACTACTACTGGTCTCCCAGGAATCAATCAAAGCGTAGACAGTTTGAGACATTACTCCCATTGAGCAAAGTCCGCATTGTGAATGTTGTATTCAATCGCGATAGAATTTTTGTGTTTCATCAACACTCTGAACGTCCACAGGTTACAGAATGATTCCAGATGTGCTTTGGAAACTACTACTGGTCTCCCAAGGAACGTTCAAAGCGTAGGCGGTTTGAGACATTACTCCCATGGAGAAAAGTCCGCATGGTGCCTGTTTCTTCAATGTCGATGCAATTTCTGTGTTTCGTCAACTCTCCGAACGTCCACAGATTACAGGAAGCTTCGTGATGTGCTTCGGAAACTTCAACTGGTCTTCCAGGGAACGATCAAAGCATAGACAGTTTGAGACATTACTCCCATGGAGAAAAGTCCGCATGGTGCTTGTTGTATTCAATCCCGATTGCAATATCTGTCTTTCATCAACACTCTGAGTGTCTACAGATTACAATATGCCTAAAGATGTGCTTCGAAAACTACTACTGGTTTCCCAGGAATCGATCAAAGCGTAGACTGTTTGAGACAATACTCACATGGAGAAAAGTCCTCATGGTGCCTTTTGTATTCAATCGCGATATAAATTCTGCGTTTCATCAACCCTCTGAATGTCCACAGATTACAGGAAGCTTGCAGATGTTCTTTGGAAACTACTGCGGGTCTCCAAGGAATCGATAAAAGCGTAGACACATTGAGACTCTACTCCCATGGAGAAAAGTCCGCATGGTGCCTCTTGTATTAAGTACTGATGCAATTTCTGTGTTTTATCAACACTCTTAACGTCCACAGAATACAGTAAGCCTCCCGATGTGCTTCAGAAACTACTACTGGTCTCCTAGGGAACGATCAATGCGTAGACACTTTGAGACATTGCTCCCATGGAGAGAAGTCCTCATGGTGCCTTTTGTATTCAATCGCGATAGCATTTATGTGTTTCATCAACACTCTGAACGTCTACAGGTTACAGAATGATTCCAGATGAGCTTTGGAAACTACTACTGGTCTCACAGGGAACGTTCAAAGCGTAGGCGGTTTGAGACATTACTCCCATGGAGAAAAGTCCGCATGGTGCCGGTAGTATTCAATCCCGATGCAATTTCTGTGTTTCATCAACACTCTGAAATTCCACAGATTACAGGAAGCCTCTGGATGGGCTTCGGAAACTACTACTGGTCTCCCAGGGAACGATCAAAGCGTTGACAGTTTGAGACAGTACACTCACGAGAAAAGTCCGCATTGTGCTTGTTGTATTCAGTCCCGATGCAGTTTCTGTGTTTCATCAACACTCTGAACGTCCACAGGTTACAGGAAGCTTCCAGATGTGCTTCGGAAACTACTACCGGTGTCCCGGGAACGATCAATGCGTAGACAGTATGAGACATTACTCCAATGGAGAAAAGTCCGAACTGTGCATGTTGTATTCAATCCCGATGAAATTTCTGTGTTTCATCAACACTCTAAACGTCCACAGATTACAAGAATTCTCCACATGCGCCTCGGAAACTACTACTGGTCTCCCAGGGAACGATCAAAGCGTAGACAGTTTGAGACATTACTCTCACGGAGAAAAGTCCGCATTGTGCCTAATGTATTCAATCCCGATACAATTTCTATGTTTCATCAACACTCTGAACGTCCACAGATTACAGGAAACCTTCAGATACGCTTCGGAAACTACTACTGTTCTCTCAGGGAACGATCAATGCGTAGAAAATTTGAGACATTACTCCCATGGAGAAAAGAAGTCATGGTGCCTGTTGTATTCAATCCCGATAGAATTTTTGTGTTTCATCAACACTCTGAACGTCCACAGGTTTCACAATGATTCCAGATGTGTTTCGGAAACTACTACTGGTGTCCCAGGGATCGTTCAAAGCGTAGACGGTTTAAGACATTACTCCCGTGGAGAAAAGTCCACATGGTGCCTGTTGTATTCAACGTCGATGCAATTTCTGTGTTTCATAAATACTCTGAACGTCTACAGGTTACTAATGCTTTCAGATGTGCTTCGGAATCTACTACTCGTCTCGCAGGAATAGATCAAAGCGTAGACAGTTTTAGAACTTACTCCCATTGAGCATAGTCCGCATCGTGCCTGTTGTATTCAATCTCGATGCAATTTCTGTGTTTCATCAACACTGTGATCGTCCACAGATTACAGGAAGCCTGCAGACGTGCAACTACTACTGGTCTCAAAGGAATATATCAAAGCGTAGACAAATTGAGACATAACTCCCATGGATAAAATTCCGTATGGTGCCTGTTGTATTCAGTCCCGATGCAATTTCTATGTTTCATCAACACTCTGAACGTCCACAGATTACAGGAAGCCTCCAGACGTGCTTTGGAAACTACTACTGGTCTCCCAGGGAACGATTAAAGCGTAGACAGTTTCAGACATTACTCCCATTGAACAAAGTCCGCATGGTGCTTGCTGTATTCAATCCCGATGCAATTTCTTTGTTTCATTAACACTCTGAACGTCCAAAGATTACAGGAATTTTCCAGATGTGCTTCCAGTCCTCATGGTGCCTCTTGAATCAATCGCGATGGAATTTCTTTGTTTCATCAACACACTGAACGTCCACAGATTACAGAATGCCACCAGATGCGCATCAAAAACTACTACTGGTCTCCCAGGTATCGATCAAAGCGTAGACGGTTTGAGACATTACTTCTATGGAGGAAAGTCCAAATGGTGCCTTTTGTATTCAATTCCGATGCAATTTCTGTGTTTTATCAAGACTCTGAACGTCCACAGATTACAGTAAGCTTCCGAATGTGCTCCGGAAACTACTACTAGTCTCCCAGGAATCGATCAAAGCGTAGACATATTGAGACATTACTCCCATGGAGAGAAGCCCGAACTGTTCATATTGTATTCAATGCCGATGCAATTACTGTGTTTCATCAACACTCTGAACGGCCACCGATTACAGAATGATTCCAGATGTGCTTCGGAAACTACTACTGGTCTCCCAGGAATCGATCATAGCGTAGGCACTTTGGGACATTACTCCCTATGACAAAAGACCGCATCGTGCCTGTTCTATTCAATCCAGATGTAATTTCTGTGTTTCATCAACACTCTGAACGTCCACCGATCACAGAATGCTTCCAGATGTGCTTCGGAAACTACAACTGGTCTCCCAGGAATCGATCATAGCGTAGACAGATTGGGACATTTCTCCCTATGACAAAAAACTGCATCGTGCCTGTTCTATTTAGTCCCGATGCAATTTCTGTGTTTCATCATCACTCTCAACGTTCACAGATTACAGAATGCCACCAGATGTGCTTCGGAAACTACTACTGGTGTCCCAGGGAACGATCAAAGCGAAGACGGTTTGATACATTACTCACATGGAGAAAAGTCCTCATGGTGTCTGTTCTGTTCAATCCCGATGCAATATCTGTGTTTCATCAACACTCTGAACGTCCGCAGATTACAGAAAGTTTCCATATGTGCTTCGAAAACTACAACTGGTCTCCCAGGGAACGATCAAAGCGTAGACTGTTTTACACATTACTCCAATTGAGCAAAGTCCGCATGGTGCCTGTTGTATTCAATCTCGATGCAATCTCTGTGTTTCATCAACACTGTGATCGTCCACAGATTACAAGAAGCCTGCAGACGTGCTTCGGAAACTACTACTGGTCTCAAAGGAATATATCAAAGCGTAGACAAATTGAGACATAACTCCCATGGATAAAATTCCGCATGGTGCCTGTTGTATTCAGTCCCTATGCAATTTCTATGTTTCATCAACACTCTGAACGTCCACAGATTACAGGAAGCCTCCAGACTTGCTTCGGAAACTACTACTGGGGTCCCAGTGAACGATCAAAGCGTAGACAGTATGAGACATTACTCCCATGGAGAAAAGTCCGAACTGTGCATGTTGTATTCAATCCAAATGCAATTTCAGTGTTTCATCAACACTCTGAACGTTCTCAGATTCCAGGAAGTCACCAAATGTGCTTCGGAAACTACTACTGGTCTCCCATTGAACGATCAAAGCGTAGACGGTTTAAGACATTACTGCTATGGAGGAAAGTCCACATGGTGCCTGTTGTATTCAATCCTGATATAATTTCCGTGTTTCATTAACACTCTGATCGTCCAAAGGTTACATCAAGATTCCAGATGTTCTTCGGATACCACTACTGCTCTCCCAGGAATCCATTAAAGCGTAGACAGTTTGAGACATTACACCCATGGATAAAAGTCCTCATGGTGCCTGTTGTATTATATCTCGATGGAATTTCTTTGTTTCATCAACACGCTGAACGTCGACAGATTACAGAATGCCACCAGATGTGCTTCGGAATCTACTACTGGTCTCCCAGGAATCGATCAAAGCGTAGACAGTATGAGACATTACTCCCATGGAGAAAAGTCCGTACTGTTCATATTGTATTCAATCCCGATGCAATTACTGTGTTTTATCAACACTCTGAACGTCCACCGATTACAGAATGATTCCAGATGTCCATCGGAAACTACTACTGGTCTCCCTGGAATCGAACATAGCGTAGACAGATTGTGACATTGCTCCCTATGACAAAAGACCGCATCGTGTTTGTTCTATTCAATCCCGATGCAATATTTGTATTTCGTCAACACTTTGAACGTCCACAGATTACAGAATGCCTCCACATGTCCTTCGGAAACTACTACTGGTCTCCCAATAATCGATCAAAGCGTAGACTGTTTGAGACATTACTCGCAATGAGCAAAGTCTGCTTCTTGCCTGTTGTATTCAATGCCGATGCAATTTCTCTGTCTCATCAACACTCTGAACGTCCACAGATTACAGGAAGCCTCCAGATGTGCTTCGGAAACTACTACTGGTCTCCCAGGGAACGATCAATGCGTAGACAGTTTGAGACATTACTCCCATGGAGAAAATTCCGCATGTTCACTGTTGTATTCAATCCCAATTCAATTTCTGTGTTTCATCAACACTATGATCGTCCACAGATTACACAATGCTTTCAGTTGTGCTTCAGAAACTACTATTGGTCTCCCAAGAATAGATCAAAGCGTAGACAGTTTGAGATATTACTGCCATGGAGAAAAGTCCACATAGTAAATGTTGTATTCAATCCCGATGAAATTTCGGTGTTTCATCAACACTCTGCAATTCCACAGATTACAGGAAGTCTCCACATGTGCCTCGGAAACTACTACTGCTCTCCCAGGAATCCATTAAAGCGTAGACAGTATGAGACATTACTCCCATGGAGAAAAGTCTGCATGGTGCCTGTTGTATTCAATCCCGATGCAATTTCTGTGTTTCATCAACGCTCTGAACGTCCACAGATTACTGGAAGCCTCCAAATGTGCTTCGGAAACTACTACTGGTGTCCCAGGGAACGATCTAAACGTATACAGTTTGAGACATTACTCCCATGGAGAAAAGTCTGCATGGTGCCTATTGTATTCAAACCCGATGCAATTTCTGTGTTTCATTAACGCTCTGAACGTCCGAAGATTTCAGGAAACTTCCAGATGTGCTTCGGAAACTACTACTGGTCTCCCAACAATCGATCATAGAGTAGACAGATTGGGACATTACTCCCTATGACAAAAGACCGCATCGTGCCTGTTCTATTCAGTCCCGATGCAATTTCTGTGTTTCATCATCACTCTGAACGTTCACAGATTAGAGGAAGCCTGCAGATGTGCCTCGGAAACTACTACTGGTCTCCCAGGAGTCGATCAAAGTGTAGACATATTGAGACATTACTCCCAATGAGCAAATTCCTCATGGTGCCTGTTGTATTTAATCCCGATAGAATTCTTGTGTTTCATCAACATTCTGAACGTCCACAGATTACAGAATGATTCCAGATATGCTTCGGAAACTACTACTGGTCTCCCAAGGAACGTTTAAAGCGTAGACAGTTTGGGACATTACTCCCATGGAGAAGAGTCCGCATGGTGCCTGTTGTATTCAATGTAGATGCAATTACTGTGTTTTATAACCACTCTGAACGTTTACAGGTTACATAATGATTTCAGATGTGCTTCGGAAACTACTTCTGGTCTCGCAGGAATAGATCAAATCGTAGACAGTTTGAGACATTACTCCCATTAAGTAAAGTCCGCATAGTGCCTGTTGTATTCAATCCCGATGCAATTACTCCCTATGACAAAATACCGCATCGTGCCTGTTCTATTCAATCCCGATGCAATTTCTGTGTTTCATCATCACTCTGAACGTTCACAGATTAGAGAAAGCCTGCAGATGTGCCTCGGAAACAACTACTGGTCTCCCAGGAGTCGATCAAAGTGTAGACATATTGAGACATTACTCCCATGGAGAAAATTCCGCATCTTGCCTGTTGTATTCAGTCCCGGTGCAATTTCTGTGTTTCATCAACACTCTGAACGTCCACAGATTACAGAATGCCATCAGATGTGCTTCGGAAACTACTACTTTTCTCCCAGGGAACGATCAAAGCGAAGACGGTTTGAGACATTACTCACATGGAAAAAAGTCCGAATTGTGCATGTTGTATTTAATCACGATAGAATTTCTATGTTTCATCAACACTCTGAACGTCCACAGATTACAGGAATCCTCCAGATGTTCTTCAGAAACTTCAACTGGTCTCCCAGTGAACGATCAAAGTGTAGACAGTTTGAGACATTACTCCCATGAAGAAATATCCGCATTTGGTCTGTTGTATTCAATCCCGATGCAATTTCTGTGTTTCATCAACACTGTGAACGTCGAAAGATTACAGGAAGCTTCCAGATGTGCTTCGGAAACTACTACTGCTCTCCCAGGTATCGATCAAAGCGTAGACAGTTTGAGACATTACTCTGATGGAGAAATATCCGCATTTGGTCTGTTGTATTCAATCCCGATGCAATTTCTGTGTTTCATCAACACTGTGAACGTCCACAGATTACAGGAAGCATCCAGATGGGCTTCGAAACTACTATTGGTCTCCCAGGGAACGATCAAAATGTTGACAGTTTAAGGCATTACTCCTATGGAGAAAAGTTTGCATGGTGACTGTGGTATTCAATACCGGTGAAATATCTGTCTTTCATCAACACTTTGAACGTCCACAGATTACATAATGCTTTCATCTTTGCTTCGGAAACTACTATTGTCTCCCATTAATCGATCAAGCGTAGACGGTTTGAGACATAACTACCATTGAGCAAAGACCGCATGGTGCCTTTTGTATTCAATCTCGATGCAATTTCTCTGTTTCATCAACAACTGATGGTCCACAGATTACAGAATGCCCCCAGATGTTCTTCGGAAACTACTATTGGTCTCCCAGAGAACGATCTAAACGTAGACAGTTTGAGACATTACTCCCATGGAGAAAAGTCCGCATGGTGCCTGTTGTATTCAATCCCGATGGAATTTCTGTGCTTCATTAACACTCTGAACGGCCAAAGATTTCGGGAAACTTCCAGATGTGCTTCGGAAACTACTACTGGTCTCCCAGCAATCGAACATAACGTAGACAGATTGGGACATTACTCCCTATGACAAAAGACAGCATCGTGCCTCTTCTATTCAATCCCGATGCAATTTCTGTGTTTCATCAACACTCTGAACGTTCACAGATTACAGGAAGCTTGCAGACGTGCTTCGGAAACTACTACTGGTCTCCCAGGAATCAATCAAAATGTAGACAGATTGAGATATTACTCCCATGGAGAAAATTGCGCATGGTGCCTGTTGTATTGAGTCCCGATGCAATTTCTGTGTTTTATCAACACTCCGAACGACCGCAGCTTTCGGAAAGACTCCAGATGTGCTTCATAAACAACTACTGGTCTCCCAGGGAACGATTAAAGCGTAGACAGTTTGAGACATTACACCCATGGAGAAAAGACCTCATGGTGACTGTTGTATTCAATTGCGATGGAATTTCTTTGTTTTATCAAAACTCTGAACGCCCACAGATTACAGAAAGTCACCAGATGTGCTTCGGAAACTACTACTGGTCTCCCAGTTAACGATAAAAACGTAGACGGGTTGAGACATTACTCCTATGCAGAAAAGGCCGCATGGTGCCTGTTGTATTCAATCCCGGTGCAATATCTGTGTTTCATCAACACTCAGAACGTCCTCATATTACATAACGCTATCACATGTGCTTCGGAAACTACTATTGGCCTCCCAATGAACGATCAAAGCATAGACAATTTGAGACATTACTCCCACTGGGAAATATCCGCATGGTGCCTGTTGTATTCAATCAAGATGCAATTTCTGTGTTTCATCAACACTCTGAACGTCCACAGATTACAGGAAGCGTCCAGAAGTGCTTCGGAAACTACTATTGGTTGTCCCATGGAACGATCAAAGCGTTGCAGTTTGAGACATTACTCTCAATGATAGAAGACCGCATTGTGCCTGTTGTATTTAATCACGATAGAATTTCTATGTTTCATCAACACTCTGAACGTCCACAGATTACAGGAAGCCTCCAGATGATCTTCAGAAACTTCAACTGGTCTCCCAGGGAACAATCAAAGCGTAGACAGTTCGAGACATTACTCCCATGGAGAAAAGTCCTCATTCTCCGTGCTGTATTCAATGCCGATGCAATTTCTGTGTTTCATCAACACTCTGAACGTCCACAGATTACAGGAAGCCTCCAGATGTTCTTCGGAAACTTCAACTGGTCTCCCAGTGAACGATCAAAGTGTAGACAGTTTGAGACATTACTCCTGTGGGGAAAATTCCGCAAGGTCACTGTTGTATTCAATGCCGACGCAATTTCTGTGTTTCTTTAACACTCTGAACGTTCAAAGGTTACAGGAAGCCTCCAGATGTGCTTCGCAAACTACTACTGCTCTCCCAGGAATCGATCAAAGCGTAGACGGTTTAAGACATTACTCCCATAAAGAAATATCCGCATTTGGTCTGTTGTATTCAATCCCGATGCAATTTCTGTGTTTCATCAACACTCTGAACGTCCACAGATTGCAGGAAGCATCTAGATGTGCTTCGGAATCTACTACAGGTGTCCAAGGGAACGATCTAAACGTAGACAGTTTGAGACATTACTCCGATGGAGAAAAGTCCGCATGGTTTTTGTTGTATTCAATCCCGATGGAATATCTGTGATTCATCAACACTCGGAATGTCCACAGATTACACAATGCTTTAGGTTGTGCTTCGGAAACTACTATTGGTCTCCCAGGAGTCGATCAAAGCGTAGACAGTTTGAGACATTACTCCCAATGAGAAAAATCCGCATTTGGCCTGTTGTATTCAATCCCGATGCAATTTCTGTGTTTCATCACCACTCTGAACGTCCACCGATTACAGAATGCGTCCAGATGTGCTTCGGAAACTACTACTGGTCTCCCAGCAATCGATCATAGCGTAGACAGATTGGGACATTACTCCCTATGACAGAAGACCGCATCGTGCCTGTTCTATTCAATCCCGATGCAATTTCTGTGTTTCATTAACACTCTGAACGTTTACAGATTACAGGAAGCTTGCAGACGTGCTTCGGAAACTACTACTGGTCTCCCACGAATCGATCAAAGTGTAGGCAGATTGAGACATTACTCCCATGGAGGAAATTCCGCATCGTTCCTGTTGTATTGAGTCCCGATGCAATTTCAGTGTTTCATCAACACTCAAAACATCCACAGATTACGGAAAGACTCCAGATGTGCTTCGGAAACTACTACAGGTTGTCCCAGGGATCGATTAAAGCGTTGCAGTTTGAGACACTACTCTCACTGAGAAAAGAACGCATTGGGCCTGTTTTATTCAATCACGATTCAATTTCTGTGTTTCATCAACACTCTGAACGACCACAGATAACAGGAAGCCTACAGATGTGCTTCGGAAACTACTACTGGTTTCCCAGGGAAAGATCAAAGCATAGACAGTTCGAGACATTACTCGCATGGAGAAAAGTTCGCATTCTCCTTGTTGTATTCAATGCCGATGCAATTTCTGTGTTTCATCAACACTCTGGACGTCCACAGATTACAAGAAGCATCCAGATGTTCTTCGGAAACTTCAACTGGTCTCCCAGTGAACGATAAAAGTGTAGACAGTTTGAGACATTAATCCTATGTAGATAATTCCTCATGGTCACTGTTGTATTCAATCCCGATGCAATTTTTGTGTTTCATTAACACTCCGAACGTCCAAAAATTACAGCAATCTTCCAGATGTGCTTCGGAAACTACTACACCTCTCCCAGGACTCGATCAAAGCGTAGAAAGTGGAGAGATTACCCCCATGAAGAAATAACCGCATTTGGCCTGTTATATTCAATCCCAATGCAATTTCTGTGTTTCATCAACACTCTGAACATCCACAGATTACAGGAAGCATCCAGATGTGCTTCGGAAACTACTACTTGTCTCCCAGGGAACGATCAAAGCGTAGACAGTTTCAGATTATTACACACATGGAGAAGAGTCCTCATGGTGCCTGTTGTATTCAATCCCGATGGAATGTCTGTGTTTCATCAACACTCTGAACGGCCACAGATAACGGAATGATTCCAGATGTGCATCTCAAACTACTACTGTTATCCTGCGAAACGATCAAAGCGTAGACAGATTGAGACATTACACCCATGGAGAGAAGACCTCATGGTGCCTGTTGTATTAAATCCCGATGGAATTTCTGTGTTTCATCAACACGCTGAAAGTCCACAGATTACAGGAAGACTCCAGATGTCCTTCGGAAACTACTACTGGTGTCCCAAAGAACGATCTAAACGTAGAGAGTTTGAGACATTACTCCCATGGAGAAAAGTCCGTATGGTGCTTGTTGTATTCAAAGCCGTTCCAATTTCTGTGTTTTATCAAAACTCTGAACGTCCACAGATTACAGGAAGCATCCAGAAATGCTTCGTAAACTACTACTGGTCTCCCAGGGAACGATCAAAGCGTAGACAGGATGAGACATTACTCCCATGAGGAAAAGTTTGCACGGTGACTGTTGTATTCAATACCGGTGAAATATGTGTGTTTTACCAACACTTTGAACTTCCACAGATTACAGAATGCCTCCAGATGAGCTTCGGAAACTACTACTGGTCTCCCAGGAATCCACAAAGCGTAAACAATTTGAGACATTACTCCCAATGAGGAAAGAATGCTTGGTGCCTGTTGTATTCACTGCCGATGCAATTTCTATGTTTGATCAGCACTATGAATGTCCAGAGATTACAGGAAGCCCTCAGATGTGCTTCGGGAACTACTACTGGTCTCCCAGGGAACGATCAAAGCGTTGACAGTTTAAGACATTACTCCCATGGAGAAAAATCAGCATTTGGCCTGTTGTACTCAATCCCGATGCAATTTCTGTGTTTCATCAACACTCGGAAGGTCCACAGCTCACAGAATACCTCCAGATCTGCTTTGGAAACTACTACTGGTCTCCCCGGAATAGATCAAAGCGTAGACAGTTTGAGACATTACTCCCATGGAGAAAAGTAAGCATGGTGCCTGTTGTATTCATTCCCTATGCAATTTCTGTGTTTCATGCACACTCTGGACGTCATAGATTACATGAAGCCTCCATATGTGCTTCGGAAACTACTACTGGTCTCCCAGGAATCGACCAATGCGTAGACAGTTTGAGACATTACTCCCATGGAGAAAAATCCGCATTTGGCCTGTTGTATTCGATCCCGATGGAAATTCTGTGTTTCATCAACACCTTGAACGTCCACAGATTACAGAACGCTTTCAGATGTGCTTCGGAAACTATTATTGGTCTCCCAGGAATCGATTCAACCGTAGATAGTTTGAGACATTACTCCCATTGAGCAAAGTCCGCATAGTGCTTGCATTTAAGCCCGGTGCAATTTCTGTGTTTCATCAACACTCTGAACGTGCACAGATTACAGAATGCCACCAGATGTGCTTTGGAAACTACTACTGGTCTCCCAGGGAACGATCAAAGCGTAGACGGTTTGTGACATTACTCACATGGAGAAAAGTCCGCATGGTCCCTGTTGTATTCAATCCCGATGCAATATCTGTGTTTCATCAACACTCTGAACGTCCACAGATTACAGGAAGCCTCCAGATGTCCTTCGGAAACTACTACTGGTCTCCCAGGGAACGATCAAAGCGTAGGTGGTTTGAGACATTACTCCTATGCAGAAAAGTTCCGCATGGTGCCTGTTGTATTCAGTGCCGATGCAATTTCTGTGTTTCATCAACACTCTGAACGTCGACAGATTTTAGGAAGCCTCCAGATGTGCTTCGGAAACTAATACTGGTTTCCTAGGGAACAATCAAAGCGTAAACAGTGTGACAAATTACTCCCATGGAGAAAAATTCGGATGGTGACTGTTGTATTCAATCCCGATGCAATATCTGTATTTCGTCAACACTCTGAACGTCCACAGATTACAGAATACCTCCACATGTCCTTCGGAAACTACTACTGGTCTCCCAATAATCGATCAAAGCGTAGACAGTTTGAGACATTACTCGCAATGAGCAAAGTCTGGATGGTGCCTGTTGTAATCAATGCCGATGCAATGTCTGCGTTTGATTAACACTCTGAACGTCCACAGATTACGAAAAGACTCCAGATGTGCTTCTTAAAATACTACTGGTCCCCCAGGGAATGATTAAAGCGTATACAGCTTGAGACATTACACCCATGGAGAAAAGTCCTCATGGTGCCTGTTGTATTCAATCCCGATGCAATATCTGTATTTCGTCAATACTCTGAACGTCCACAGATTACAGAATGCCTCCACATATCCTTCGGAAACTACTACTGGTCTCCAAATAATCGATCAAAGCGTAGACAGTTTCAGACATTACTCCACATTGAGCAAAGTCCACATGGAGCCTGTTGTATTCAATCTCTATGCAATTTCTGTGTTTGATCAACACTCTGAACGTCCACAGATTACGAAAAGACTCCAGATGTGCTTCTTAAAATACTACTGGTCCTCCAGGGAATGATTAAAGCGTATACAGATAGAGACAGTACACCCGTGGAGAAAAGTCCTCATGGTGCCTGTTGTATTCAATCCCGATGCAATATCTGTATTTCGTCAACACTCTGAACGTCCACAGATTACAGACTGCCTCCACATGTCGTTCGGAAACTACTACTGGTCTCCCAATACTCGATCAAAGCGTAGACAGTTTGAGACATTACTCACATGGAGAAAAGTCCGCAAGGTGCCTGTTGTATTACATCCCAATGCTATATCTGTGTTTCATCAACACTCTGAACGTCGACAGATTACTGGAAGAGTACAGATGTCCTTCGGAAACTACTACTGGACTCCCAGGGAACGATCAAAGCGTAGATGCTTTGAGACATTAATCCTATGCAGAAAAGTCCGCATGGTGCCTGTTGAATTCAATGCCGATGCATTTTCTGTGTTTCATCATCACTCTGAACGTTCACAGATTACAGGAAGCCTGCAGATGTGCTTCGGAAACTACTACTGGTCTCCCAGGAGTCGATCTAAGTGTAGACATAGTGAGACATTACTCCCATGGAGAAAATTCCGCATGTTGCCTGTTGTATTCAGTCCCGGTGCAATTTCTGTGTTTCATCAACACTCTGAACGTCCACAGATTACATAATGCCCATAGATGTGCTTCGGAAACTACTACTGGTCTCCTAGGGAACGATCAAAACGAAGACGGTTTGAGACATTACTCCCATTGAGAAAAGTCCGCATAGTGAATGTTGTCTTCAATCCCGATTCAATTTCTGTGTTTCATCAACACTCTGCAATTCCACAGATTACAGGATGTCACCAGATGTGCTTCGGAAACTACTACAGGTCTCCCAGGAATCGATAAAAGCGTAGACAGTTTGAAACATTACTCCCATGGAGAAAAGTCTGCATGGTGCCTTTTGTATTCAATCCCGATGCAGTTTCTGTGTTTCATCAACACTCTGCAATTCCACAGCTTACAAGAAGTCTCCAGATGTTCTTCGGAAACTACTACAGGTCTCCCAGGAATCGATAAAAGCGTAGACAGTTTGAGACATTACTCCCATGGAGAAAAGTCTGCATGGTGCCTGTTGTATTCCTTCCCGATGCAATTTCTATATTTCAACAACACTCTGAACGTCCACAGGTTACTGGAATCCTCCAGATGTGCTTCGGAAACTACTGCTGGTGTCCCAGGGAACGGTCTAAAGGTAGACAGTTTGAGACATTACTCCCATGGTGAAAAGTCCGCATGCTGCCTGTTGTATTCACTCTCGCAATTTCTGTGTTTCATCAACACTCTGAGCGTCCACAGATTACGGAAAGATTCCAGGTGTCCTTTTCAAACTACTACTGTTATCCTGCGAAACGATCAAAGCGTAGACAGATTGAGACATTACACCCATGGAGAGAAGACCTCATAGTGCCTGTTGTATTAAATCCCGATGGAATTTCTGTGTTTCATCAACACTCTGAACGTCGACAGATTTTAGGAAGCCTCCAGATGTGCTTCGGAAACTACTACTGGTTTCCTAGGGAACAATCAAAACGTAAACAGTGTGAGACATTAGTCCCATGGAAAAAAATTCGGATGGTGACTGTTGTATTCATTCCCGATGCAATCTCTGTATTTCGTCAACACTCTGAACGTCCACAGATTACAGAATGCCTCCACATGTCCTTCGGAAACTACTACTGGTCTCCCAATAATCGATCAAAGCGTAGACAGTTTGAGACATTACTCGCAATGAGCAAAGTCTGCATGGTGCCTGTTGTATTCAATGCCGATGCAATGTCTGTGTTTCATCTCCACTCTGAACGTCCACCGATTACAGAATGCGTCCAGATGTGCTTCGGAAACTACTACTGGTCTCCCAGCAATCGATCATAGCGTAGACAGATTGGGACATTACTCCCTTTGACAAAAGACCGCATCGTGCCTGTTCTATTCAATCCCGATGCAATTTCTGTGTTTCATCAACACTCTGAACGATCACAGATTACAGGAAGCTTGCAGACGTGCTTCGGAAACTACTACTGCTCTCCCACGAATCGATCAAAGTGTAGGCAGATTGAGACATTACTCCCATGGAGGAAATTTCACATCGTTCCTGTTGTATTGAGTCCCGATGCAATTTCTGTGTTTCATCAACACTCTGAACATCCACAGATTACGGAAAAACTCCAGATGTGCTTCGGAAACTACTACAGGTTGTCCAAGGGAACGATTAAAGCGTAGACAGTTTAAAACATTACTCCCATGGAGAAAAATCAGCATTTGGCCTGTTGTATTCAATCCCGATGCAATTTCTGTGTTTCATCAACTCTCTGAACGTCCACAGATAACACAATGCTTTCAGTTGTGATTCGGATACTAGTATTGGTCTCCCAGGAATCGATCAAAGCGTAGACGGTTGAGCCATTACTCCCATTGAGCAATATCCGCATGGTGCCTGTTGTATTCAATCTCGATTCAATTTCTGTGTTTCATCAACACTCTGAAGGTCCACAGCTTACAGAATGCCTCCAGATCTGCTTTGGAAACTACTACTGGTCTCCAGGGAATAGATCAAAGCGTAGACAGTTTGAGACATTACTCCCATGGAGAAAAGTCTGCTTGGTGCCTGTTGCATTCAATCCCGATGCAATTACTGTGTTTCATCAACACTCTGAAAGTCCACAGATTACAGGAAGACTACAGATGTGCTTCGGAAACTACTACTGGTGTCCCAAAGAACGAACTAAACGTAGACAGTTTGAGACATTACTCCCATGGAGAAAAGTCCGCATGGTGAATGTTGTAATCAATCCCAATGCAATATCTGTTTTTCATCAACACTATGAAGCTCCACAGATTACAGAATGCCTCCAGATGTGCTTCCGAAACTACTACTGGTCTCCCAGGAATCTATCAAAGCGTAGACAGATTGGGACATTACTCCAATGCAAAAATTTCCGCATGGTGCCTGTTGTATTCAATCCCGATGCAATTTCTGTGTTTCATCAACACTCTGAACGTAAACAGATTACAGGAAGTCTTCAGATGTGCTTCGAAAACTACTACTGGTCTCCCAGGGACGATCAAAGCGTAGACCGTTAGAGACATTACTCCCATGTAGAGAAGTAAGCATGGTGCCTGTTGTATTCATTCCCGATGCAATTTCTGTGTTTCATGCACACTCTGGACGTCATAGATTACATGAAGCCTCCATATGTGCTTCGGAAACTACTACTGGTCTCCCAGGAATCGACCAATGCGTAGACAGTTTGAGACATTACTCCCATGGAGAAAAATCAGCATTTGGCCTGTTGTATTCAATCCCGATGGAAACTCTGTGTTTCAACAACACCTTGAACGTCCACAAATTACACAACGCTTTCAGATGTGCTTCGGAAACTATTATTGGTCTCCCAGGAATCGATTAAACCGTAGACAGTTTGAGACATTACTCCCATTGAGCAAAGTCCGCATAGTGCTTGCATTCAAGCCCGGTGCAATTTCTGTGTTTCATCAACACTCTGAAGGTCCACAGGTTACAGGATGATTCCAGATGTGCTTCGGTAACTACTACTGGTCTAACAGGAATCGCTCAAATTGTAGAGAGTATGAGACATTACTCCCTATGACAAAAGTATGCTTGGAGCTTGTTGTATTCAATCCGGATGCAACTACTGTGGTTCATCAACACTCTGAACGTCCATAGATTACGAAAAGACTCAAGATGTCCTTCTTAAAATACTACTGGTCTTCCAGGGAACGATTAAAGCGTATACAGCTTGAGACATTACACCCATGGATAAAAGTCCTCATGGTGCCTGTTGTATTATATCTCGAAGGAATTTCTGTGTTTCATCAACACTCTGAACGTCCACCGATTACAGAATGATTCCAGATGTCCTTCGGAAAGTACTACTGGTCTCCCAGGAATCGATCATAGTGTAGACAGATTGGGACATTGCTCCCTATGACAAAAGACCGCATCGTGCCTGTTCTATTCAATCCCGATGCAATTTCTGAGTTTCATCAACACTCTGAACGTCCACAGATTACAGAATGCCACCAGATGTGCTTCGGAAACTACTACTGGTCTCCCAGGGAACGATCAAAGCGTAGACGGTTTGTGACATTACTCACATGGAGAAAAGTCCGCATGGTGCCTGTTGTATTCAATCCCGATGCAATATCTGTGTTTCATCAACACTCTGAACGTCCACAGATTACAGGATGCCTCCAGATGTCCTTCGGAAGCTACTACTGGTCTCCCGGGGAACGATCAAAGCGTAGGTGGTTTGAGACATTACTCCTATGCAGAAAATTTCCGCATGGCGTATGTTGTATTCAATGCCGATGCAATTTCTGTGTTTCATCAACACTCTGAACGTCTACAGATTTTAGGAAGCCTCCAGATGTGCTTCGGAAACTACTACTGGTTTCCTAGGGAACAATCAAAGCGTAAACAGTGTGAGACATTAGTCCCATGGAGAAAAATTCGGATTGTGACTGTTGTATTCAATCCCGATGCAATATCTGTATTTCGTCAACACTCTGAACGTCCACAGATTACATAATGCCTCCACATGTCCTTCGGAAACTACTACTGGTCTCCCAATAATCGATCAAAGCGTAGACAGTTTGAGACATTACTCGCAATTAGCAAAGTCTGCAAGGTGCCTGTTGTATTCAATACCGATGCAATGTCTGTGTTTCATCTCCACTCTGAACGTCCACCGATTACAGAATGCGTCCAGATGTGCTTTGGAAACTACTACTGGTCTCCCAGCAATCGATCATAGCGTAGACAGATTGGGACATTACTCCCTATGACAAAAGACCGCATCGTGCCAGTTCTATTCAATCCCGATGCAATTTCTGTGTTTCATCAACACTCTGAACGATCACAGATTACAGGAAGCTTGCAGACGTGCTTCGGAAACTACTACTGCTCTCCCACGAATCGATCAAAGTGTAGGCAGATTGAGACATTACTCCCATGGAGGAAATTCCACATCGTTCCTGTTGTATTGAGTCCCGATGCAATTTCTGTGTTACATCAACACTCCGAACATCCACAGATTACGGAAAAACTCCAGATGTGCTTCGGAAACTACTACAGGTTGTCCCAGGGAACGATTAAAGCGTTGCAGTTTGAGACACTACTCTCACTGAGAAAAGGCCGCATTGAGCCTGTTTTATTCAATCACGATTCAATTTCTATGTCTCATCAACACTCTGAACGACCACAGATAACAGGAAGCCTCCAGATGTGCTTCGGAAACTACTACTGGTTTCCCAGGGAAAGATCAAAGCGTAGACTATTCAAGACATTACTCCCATGGAGAAGAGTCCGCATTCTCCTTGTTGTATTCAATGCCGATGCAATTTCTGTGTTTCATCAACACTCTGGACGTCCACAGATTACAAGAAGCATCCAGATGTTCTTCGGAAACTTCAACTGGTCTCCCAGTGAACGATCAAAGTGTAGACAGTTTGAGACATTACTCCTATGTAGATAATTCCTCATGGTAACTGTTGTATTCAATCCCGATGCAATTTTTGTGTCTCATTAACACTCCGAACGTCCAAAAATTACAGCAAGCTTCCAGATGTGCTTCGGAAACTACTACTGCTCTCCCAGGACTCGATCAAAGCGTAGACAGTTGAGAAATTACCCCCATGAAGAAATAACCGAATTTGGCCTGTTATATTCAATCCCAATGCAATTTCTGTGTTTCATCAACACTCTGAACATCCACAGAATGCAGGAAGCATCCAGATCTGCTTCGGAAACTACTACTGGTCTCCCAGGGAACGATCAAAACGGAGACATTTTGAGACATTACTCCTATGGAGAAAAGTGTGCATGGTTTCTGTGGTTTTCAATACCAGTGAAATATCTGTGTTTCATCAACACTTTGAACGTCCACAGATTACAGAATTAATAAAGATGAGCTTCGGAAACTAGTACTCGTCTCACAGGAATCCATCAAAGCGTAAACAGTTTAAGACATTACTCCAAATGAGGAATGTCTGCTTGTTGCCTGTTGTACTCAATGCCGATGCAATTTCTATGTTTGAACAACACTCTGAACGTTCACAGATTAAAGGGAGCCTCCAGATGTGCTTCGGAAACTACTACTTGTCTCCCAGGGAACGATCAAAGCGTAGACAGTTTCAGATTATTACACACATGGAGAAAAGTCCTCATGGTGCCTGTTGTATTCAATCCCGATGGAATGTCTGTGTTTCATCAACACTCTGAACGTCAAAATATTACTGAATGCCTTCAGATGTGCTTCGGAAACTACTACTTGTCTCCCAGGGAACGAACAAAGCGTAGACAGTTTGAGACATTATTCCCATGGAGAAAAAACCGCATAGTGAATGTTGTATTCAATCCCGATGCAATTTCTGTGTTTCATCAACACTCTGCAATTCCACAGATTACAGGATGTCACCAGATGTGCTTCGGAAACTACTACAGGTCCCCCAGGAATCGATAAAAGCGTAGACAGTTTGAAACATTACTCCAATGGAGAAAAGTCAGCATGGTGCCTTTTGTATTCAATCCCGATGCAATTTCTGTGTTTCATTAACACTCTGAACGTTCACAGATTACAGAATGCCTCCAGATGTGCTTCGGAAACTACTACTGTTCTCCCCGGAATACATCAAAGCGTAGACAGTTTGAGACATTACTCCAATGGAGAAAAGTCTGCATGGTGCCTGTTGTATTCAATCACGATGCAATTTCTGTGTTTCATCAACACTCTGCAATTCCACAGCTTACAAGAAGTCTCCAGATGTTCTTCGGAAACTACTACAGGTCTCCCAGGAATCGATAAAAGCGTAGACAGTTTGAGACATTACTCCCATGGAGAAAAGTCTGCATGGTGCCTGTTGTATTCCTTCCCGATGCAATTTCTATATTTCAACAACACTCTGAACGTCCACAGATTACTGGAATCCTCCAGATGTGCTTCGGAAACTACTGATGGTGTCCCAGGGAACGGTCTAAAGGTAGACAGTTTGAGACATTACTCCCATGGAGAAAAGTCCGCATGCTGCCTGTTGTATTCACTCGCGCAATTTCTGTGTTTCATCAACACTCTGAGCGTCCACAGATTACGGAAAGATTCCAGATGTCCTTCTAAAACTACTACTGTTATCCTGCGAAACGATCAAAGCGTAGACAGATTGAGACATTACACCCATGGAGAGAAGACCTCATAGTGCCTGTTGTATTATATCCCGATCGAATTTCTGTGTTTCATCAACACTCTGAACGTCCACAGATTACAGAATGCCACCAGATGTGCATCGGAAACTACTACTGGTCGCCCAGGGAACGATCAAAGCGTAGACAGTTTGAGACAATATTCCCATGGAGAAAAGTCCGCATGGTGCCTGTTGTATTCAAAGCCGTTCCAATTTCTGTGTTTCATGAAAAAGTCTGAAAGTCCACAGATTACAGGAAGCATCCAGAAATGCTTCGTAAACTACTACTGGTCTCCCAGGGAACGATCAAAGCGTAGACAGTTTGAGATATTACTCCCATGAGGAAAAGTTTGCACGGTGACTGTTGTATTCAATACCGGTGAAATATCTGTGTTTCATCAACACTTTGAACTTCCACAGATTACAGAATGCCTCCAGATGAGCTTCGGAAACTACTACTGGTCTCCCAGGAATCCACAAAGCGTAAACAATTTGAAACATTACTCCCAATAACGAAAGTATGCTTGGTGCCTGTTGTATTCACTGACGATGCAATTTCTATGTTTGATCAGCACTATGAATGTCCAGAGATTACAGGAAGCCCTCAGATGTGCTTCGGAAACTACTACTGGTCTCCCAGGGAACAATCAAAGCGTAGACGGTTTGTGGCATTACTCACATGGAGAAAAGTCCGCATGGTGCCTGTTGTATTCAATCTCGATGCATTTTCTGTGTTTCATCAACATCTGAACGTCCACAGATTACAGAATGCCTCCAGATGTGCTTCGGAAACTACTACTGTTCTCCCCGGAATACATCAAAGCGTAGACAGTTTGAGACATTACTCCAATGGAGAAAAGTCTGCATGGTGCCTGTTGTATTCAATCAGGATGCAATTTCTGTGTTTCATCAACACTCTGCAATTCCACAGCTTACAAGATGTCTCCAGATGTTCTTCGGAAACTACTACAGGTCTCCCAGGAATCGATAAAAGCGTAGACAGTTTGAGACATTAATCCCATGGAGAAAAGTCTGCATGGTGCCTGTTGTATTCCTTCCCGATGCAATTTCTATATTTCAACAACACTCTGAACGTCCACAGATTACTGGAATCCTCCAGATGTGCTTCGGAAACTACTGATGGTGTCCCAGGGAACGGTCTAAAGGTAGACAGTTTGAGACATTACTCCCATGGAGAAAAGTCCGCATGCTGCCTGTTGTATTCACTCTCGCAATTTCTGTGTTTCATCAACACTCTGAGCGTCCACAGATTACGGAAAGATTCCAGATGTCCTTCTCAAACTACTACTGTTGTCCTGCGAAACGATCAAAGCGTAGACAGATTGAGACATTACACACATGGAGAGAAGACCTCGTAGTGCCTGTTGTATTAAATCCCGATCGAATTTCTGCGTTTCATCAACACTCTGAACGTCCACAGATTACAGAATGCCACCAGATGTGCATCGGAAACTACTACTGGTCGCCCAGGGAACGATCAAAGCGTAGACAGTTTGAGACAATATTCCCATGGAGAAAAGTCCGCATGGTGCCTGTTGTATTCAAAGCCGTTCCAATTTCTGTGTTTCATGAAAAAGTCTGAAAGTCCACAGATTACAGGAAGCATCCAGAAATGCTTCGTAAACTACTACTGGTCTCCCAGGGAACGATCAAAGCGTAGACAGTTTGAGACATTACTCCCATGAGGAAAAGTTTGCACGGTGACTGTTGTATTCAATACCGGTGAAATATCTGTGTTTCATCAACACTTTGAACTTCCACAGATTACAGAATGCCTCCAGATGAGCTTCGGAAACTACTACTGGTCTCCCAGGAATCCACAAAGCGTAAACAATTTGAAACATTACTCCCAATAAGGAAACTATGCTTGGTGCCTCTTGTATTCACTGACGATGCAATTTCTATGTTTGATCAGCACTATGAATGTCCAGAGATTACAGGAAGCCCTCAGATGTGCTTCGGAAACTACTACTGGTCTCCCAGGGAACGATCAAAGCGTAGACGGTTTGTGGCATTACTCACATGGAGAAAAGTCCGCATGGTGCCTGTTGTATTCAATCCCGATGCAATATCTGTGTTTCATCAACAACCTGAACGTCCACAGATTACAGGAAGCCTCCAGATGTCCTTCGGAAACTACTACTGGTCTCCCAGGGAACGATCAAAGCGTAGGTGGTTTGAGACATTACTCCTATGCAGAAAAGTTCCGCATGGTGCCTGTTGTATTCAATACCGATGCAATTTCTGTGTTTCATCAACACTCTGAACGTCGACAGATTTTAGGAAGCCTCCAGATGTGCTTCGGAAACTACTACTGGTTTCCTAGGGAACAATCAAAGCGTAAACAGTGTGAGACATTACTCCCATGGAGAAAAATTCGGATGGTGACTGTTGTATTCAATCCCGATGCAATATCTGTATTTCGTCAACACTCTGAAAGTCCACAGATTACAGAATGCCTCCACATGTCCTTCGGAAACTACTACTTGTCTCCCAATAATCTATCAAAGCGTAGACAGTTTGAGACATTATTCGCAATGAGCAAAGTCTGCATGGTGCCTGTTGTATTCAATGCCGATGCAATGTCTGTGTTTGATCAACACTCTGAACGTTCACAGATTACGAAAAGACTCCACATGTGCTTCTAAAAATACTACTGGTCCCCCAGGGAATGATTAAAGCGTATACAGCTTGAGACATTACACCCGTGGAGAAAAGTCCTCATGGTGCCTGTTGTATTCAATCCCGATGCAATATCTGTATTTCGTCAACACTCTGAACGTCCACAGATTACAGAATGCCTCCACATGTCCTTCGGAAACTACTACTGGTCTCCCAATAATCGATCAAAGCGTAGACAGTTTCAGACATTACTCCACATTGAGCAAAGTCCACATGGTGCCTGTTGTATTCAATCTCTATGCAATTTCTGTGTTTGATCAACACTCTGAACGTCCACAGATTACGAAAAGACTCCAGATGTGCTTCTTAAAATACTACTGGTCCCCCAGGGAATGATTAAAGCGTATACAGCTTGAGACAGTACACCCATGGAGAAAAGTCCTCATGGTGCCTGTTGTATTCAATCCCGATGCAATATCTGTATTTCGTCAACACTCTGAACGTCCACAGATTACAGGAAGCTTCCAAATGTGCTCCGGAAACTACTACTGGTCTCCCAGGAATCGATCAAAGCGTAGAAAGATTGAGACATTACTCCCATGGAGAAAAGTCCGAACTGTTCATATGGTATTCAATCCCGATGCAATTACTGTTTCATCAACACTCTGAACGTCCACCGATTACAGAATGATTCCAGATTTGCTTCGGAAACTATTACTGGTCTCCCAGGAATCGATCATAGCGTAGGCAGTTTGGGACATTACTCCCTATGACAAGAGACCGCATCGTGCCTGTTCTATTCAATCCCGGTGCAATTTCTGTGTTTCATCAACACTCTGAACGTCCACCGATTACAGAATGCCACCAGATGTGCTTCGGAAACTACTACTGGTCTCCCAGGGAACGATCAAAGCGAAGACGGTTTGAGACATTACTCACATGGAGAAAAGTCCGCATGGTGCCTGTTGTATTCAATCCCGATGCAATATCTGTGTTTCATCAACACTCTGAACGTCGACAGATTACTGGAAGAGTACTGATGTCCTTCGGAAACAACTACTGGACTCCCAGGGAACGATCAAAGCGTAGATGCTTTGAGACATTAATCCTATGCAGAAAAGTCCGCATGGTGCCTGTTGAATTCAATGCCGATGCATTTTCTGTGTTTCATCATCACTCTGAACGTTCACAGATTAGAGGAAGCCTGCAGATGTGCTTCGGAAATTACTACTGGTCTCCCAGGAGTCGATCAAAGTGTAGACATAGTGAGACATTATTCCCATGGAGAAAATTCCGTATGTTGCCTGTTGTATTCAGTCCCGGTACAATTTCTGTGTTTCATCAACACTCTGAACGTACACAGATTACAGAACGCCACCAGATGTGCTTCGGAAACTACTACTGGTCTCCCAGGGAACGATCAAAGCGAAGACGGTTTGAGACATTACTCACATGGAGAAAAGTCCGCATGGTGCCTGTTGTATTCAATCCCGATGCAATATCTATGTTTCATCAACACTCTGAACGTCGACAGATTACTGGAACAGTACAGATGTCCTTCGGAAACAACTACTGGACTCCCAGGGAACGATCAAAGCGTAGATGCTTTGAGACATTAATCCTATGCAGAAAAGTCCGCATGGTGCCTGTTGAATTCAATGCCGATGCATTTTCTGTGTTTCATCATCACTCTGAACGTTCACAGATTAGAGGAAGCCTGCAGATGTGCTTCGGAAATTACTACTGGTCTCCCAGGAGTCGATCAAAGTGTAGACATAGTGAGACATTATTCCCATGGAGAAAATTCCGTATGTTGCCTGTTGTATTCAGTCCCGGTACAATTTCTGTGTTTCATCAACACTCTGAACGTTCACAGATTACAGAATGCCACCAGATGTGCTTCGGAAACTACTACTGGTCTCCCAGGGAACGATCAAATCGAAGACGGTTTGAGACATTACTCCCATGGAGAAAGTCCGCATAGTGAATGTTGTATTCAATCCTGATTCAATTTCTGTGTTTCATCAACACTCAGCAATTCCACAGATTACAGGATGTCACCAGATGTGCTTCGGAAACTACTACAGGTCTCCCAGGAATCGATAAAAGCGTAGACAGTTTGAAACATTACTCCCATGGAGAAAAGTCTGCATGGTGCCTTTTGTATTCAATCCCGATGCAATTTCTGTCTTTAATTAACACTCTGAACGTCCACAGATTACAGGAAGAATCCAGACGTGCTTCGCAAACTACTACTGGTGTCCCAGGGAACGATCTAAACGTACACAGTTTGAGACATTACTCCCATGGGGAAATGTCCTCATGGTGCCTGATGTATTCAATCCCGATGCAATATCGGTTTTTTATCAACACTCTGAACGTCCACAGATTACATAATGCTTTCAGATGTGCTTCCGAAACTACTATTTTGTCTCCCAGGAATCGATCAAAGCGTAGACAGTTTGAGACATAACTCCCATTGAGCAAAGTCCGCATGGTGCCTGTTGTATTCAATCTCGATGCAATTTCTGTGTTTCATCAACATCTGAACGTCCACAGATTACAGAATGCCTCCAGATGTGCTTCGGAAACTACTACTGTTCTCCCCGGAATACATCAAAGCGTAGACAGTTTGAGACATTACTCCAATGGAGAAAAGTCTGCATGGTGCCTGTTGTATTCAATCACGATGCAATTTCTGTGTTTCATCAACACTCTGCAATTCCACAGCTTACAGGAAGTCTCCAGATGTTCTTCGGAAACTACTACAGGTTTCCCAGGAATCGATAAAAGCGTAGACAGTTTGAGACATTACTCCCATGGAGAAAAGTCTGCATGGTGCCTGTTGTATTCCTTCTCGATGCAATTTCTATATTTTAACAACACTCTGAACGTCCACAGATTACTGGAATCCTCCAGATGTGCTTCGGAAACTACTGCTGGTGTCCCAGGGAACGATCTAAAGGTAGACAGTTTGAGACATTGCTCCCATGGAGAAAAGTCCGCATGCTGCCTGTTGTATTCACTCTCGCAATTTCTGTGTTTCATCAACACTCTGAGCGTCCACAGATTACGGAAAGATTCCAGATGTCCTTCTCAAACTACTACTGTTATCCTGCGAAACGATCAAAGCGTAGACAGATTGAGACATTACACCCATGGAGAAAAGACCTCATAGTGCCTGTTGTATTAAATCCCGATGGAATTTCTGTGTTTCATCAACACTCTGAACGTCCACAGATTACAGAATGCCACCAGATGTGCATCGGAAACTACTACTGGTCGCCCAGGGAACGATCAAAGCGTAGACAGTTTGAGACAATATTCCCATGGAGAAAAGTCCGCATGGTGCCTGTTGTATTCAAAGCCGTTCCAATTTCTGTGTTACATGAAAAAGTCTGAACGTCCACAGATTACAGGAAGCATCCAGAAATGCTTCGTAAACTACTACTGGTCTCCCAGGGAACGATCAAAGCGTAGACAGTTTGAGACATTACTCCCATGAGGAAAAGTTTGCACGGTGACTCTTGTATTCAATACCGGAGAAATATCTGTGTTTCATCAACACTTTGAACTTCCACAGATTACAGTATGCCTCCAAATGAGCTTCGGAAACTACTACTGGTCTCCCAGGAATCCACAAGGCGTAAACAATTTGAGACATTACTCCCAATGAGGAAAGTATGCTTGGTGCCTGTTGTATTCACTCACGATGCAATTTCTATGTTTGATCAGCACTATGAATGTCCAGAGATTAAAGGAAGCCCTCAGATGTGCTTCGGAAACTACTACTGGTCTCCCAGGGAACGATCAAAGCGTAGACGGTTTGTGACATTACTCCACATTGAACAAAGTCCACATGGTGCCTGTTGTATTCAATCTCGATGCAATTTCTGTGTTTGATCAACACTCTGAACGTCCACAGATTACGAAAAGACTCCAGATGTGCTTCTTAAAATACTACTGGTCCCCCAGGGAATGATTAAAGCGTATACAGTTTGAGTCATTACACCCATGGAGAAAAGTCCTCATGGTGCCTTTTGTATTCAATCCTGATGCAATATCTGTATTTCGTCAACACTCTGAACGTCCACAGATTACAGAATGCCTCCACATGTCCTTCGGAAACTACTACTGGTCTCCCAAATATCGATCAAAGCGTAGACAGTTTGAGCCATTACTCCACATTGAGCAAAGTCCACATGGTGCCTGTTGTATTCAATCTCGATGCAATTTCTGTGTTTCATCAACACTCTGAACGTCCACCGATTACAGAATGATTCCAGATGTGCTTCGGAAACTACTACTGGTCTCCCAGGAATCGATAAGAGCGTAGGCAGTTTGGGACATTACTCCCTATTACAAGAGACCGCATCGTGTCTGTTCTATTCAATCCCGATGCAATTTCTGTGTTTCATCAACACTCTGAACGTCCATCGATTACAGAATGCTTCCAGATGTGCTTCGGAAACTACTACTGGTCTCCCAGGAATCGATCATAGCGTAGACAGATTGGGACATTTCTCCCTATGACAAAAGACCGCATCGTGCCTGTTCTATTCAATCCCGATGCATTTTCTGTGTTTCATCATCACTCTGAACGTTCACAGATTAGAGGAAGCCTGCAGATGTGCTTCGGAAACTACTACTGGTCTCCCAGGAGTCGATTAAAGTGTAGAAATATTGAGACATTACTCCCATGGAGAAAATTCCGCATGTTGCCTGTTGTATTCAGTCCCGGTGCAATTTCTGTGTTTCATCAACACTCTGAACGTCCACAGATTACAGAATGCCACCAGATGTGCTTCGGAAACTACTACTGGTCTCCCAGGGAACGATCAAAACGAAGACGGTTTGAGACATTACTCCCATGGAGAAAAGTCTGCATGGTGCCTGTAGTATTCAATGTAGATGCAATTACTGTGTTTTATAACCACTCTGAACGTCCTCATGTTACTTAATGATTTCAGATGTGCTTCGGAACCTACTACTGGTCTCCCAGGAATAGATCAAATCGTAGACAGTTTGAGACATTACTCCCATTAAGTACAGTACGCATAGTGCCTGTTGTATTCAATCCCGATGCAATTACTGTGTTTCATCAACACTATGAACGTCCACCTATTACAGAATGCTTCCAGATGTGCTGCGGAAACTACTTCTGGTCTCCCAGCTATCAATCATAGCGTAGACAGATTGGGACATTACTCCCTATGACAAAATACCGCATCGTGCCTGTTCTATTCAATCCCGATGCAATTTCTGTGTTTCAACAACACTCTGAAAGTTCACAGATTACAGGAAGCTTGCAGACGTGCTTCGGAAACTACTACTGGTCTCCAAGGAATCGATCAAAGTGTAGACAGATTGAGACATTACTCCCATGGAGAAAATTTCGCATGGTGCCTGTTGTATTGAGTCCTGATGCAATTTCTGTGTTTCATCAACACTCTGAACGTCCACAGTTTACGGAAGGACTCCAGATGTGCTTCTTAAACTACTACTGGTCTCCCAAGGAACGATTAAAGCGTAGACAGTTGAGTCATTACAATCATGGAAAAAAGTCCTCATGGTTCCTGTTGTATTCAATCGCGATGGAATTTCTTTGTTTGATCAACACTCTGAACGTCCACAGATTACAGAATGTCACCAGATGTGCTTCGGAAACTACTACTGGTCTCCCAGGGAACGATCAAAGCGTAGACGGTTTGAGACATTACTCCTTTGCAGAAAAGGCCGCATAGTGCCTGTTGTATTCAAGTCCGGTGCAATATCTGTGTTTCATCAACACTCAGAACGTCCACAGATTACGTAATGCTATCACATGTGCTTCGGAAACTACTATTGTCCTCCCAAAGAACGATGAAAGCGTAGACAATTTGAGACATTCCTATCATTGAGAAAAGTCCGCATTCTCCGTGTTGTATTCAATGACGATGCAATTTCTGTGTTTCATCAACACTCCGAAGTCCACAGATTGCAGGAAGCCTCCAGATGTTCTTCAGAAACTTCAACTGGTCTCCCAGTGAACGATCAAAATGTAGACAGTTTGAGACATTACTCCAATGGGAAAATTCCGCATGGTCACTGTTGTATTCAATCCCGATGCAATTTCTGTGTTTCATCAACACTCTGAACGTTCACAGATTACAGGAAGCTTGCAGACGTGCTTCGAAAACTACTACTGGTCTCCCAGGGATCGTCAAAGTGTAGACAGATTGAGACATTACTCCCATGGAGAAAATTCCGCATGGTTCCTGTTGTATTGAGTCACGATGCAATTTCAGTGTTTCATCAACACTCTGAACGTCCACAGATTACAGGAAGCATCCAGATGTGCTTCGGAAACTACTACTGGTCTCCTAGGGAACGATCAAAACGTTGACAGTTTGAGACATTACTCCTATGGAGAAAAGTTTGCATGGTGACTGTGGTATTCAATACCGGTGATAAATCTGTGTTTCATCAACACTTTGAACGTCCACAGATTACAGAATGCCTAAAGACGAGATTCGGAAACTACTACTGGTCTCCCAGGAATCCATCAAAGCGTAAACAGTTTAAGACATTACTCCCATTGAGGAAAGTCTGCTTCTTGCCTGTTGTATTCAATGCCGATGCAATTTCTATGATTGATCAACACTCTGAACGTCCACAGATTACAGGAAGCCTAAAGATGTGCTTCGGAAGCTACTACTGGTCTCCCACCGAACGATCAAAGCGTAGACGTTTTGAGACATTACTCCTATGCAGAAAAGGTAGCATGGTGCCTGTTGTATTCATTCCTGGTGCAATATCTTTGTTTCATCAACACTCAGAACGTCAACAGATTACATAATGCTATCACATGTGCTTCGGAAACTACTATTGGTCTCCCAAAGAACGATGAAAGCTTAGAGAATTTGAGACATTCCTCCCATTGAGAAAAGTCCGCATGTTCACTGTTGTATTCAATCCCGATGCAATTTCAGTGTTTCATCAACACTCTGAACGTCCACAGATTACAGGAAGCATCCAGATGTGCCTCAGAAACTACTACAGGTCTCCCAGGAATCCATAAAAACGTGTACAGTTTGAGACATTACTCCCAAGGAGAAAAGTCTGCATGGTGCCTGCTGTATTCAATCCCGATGCAATTTCTGTGTTTCATCAATGCTCTGAACGTCCACAGATTACTGGAAGCCTCCAAATGTGCTTCGGAAACTACTACTGGTCTCCCAGGAATCGATCAAAGCGTAGACAGATTGAGACATTACTCCCATGGAGAAAAGTCCGAACTGTTCATATGGTATTCAATCCCGATGCAATTACTGTGTTTCATCAACACTCTGAACGTCCACCGATTACAGAATGATTCCAGATGTGCTTCGGAAACTACTACTAGTCTCCCAGGAATCGATCACAGCGTAGGAAGTTTGGGACATTACTCCCTATGACAAGAGACCACATCGTGTCTGTTCTATTCAATCCCGATGCAATTTCTGTGTTTCATCAACACTCTGAACGTCCATCGATTACAGAATGCTTCCAGATGTGCTTCGGAACCTACTACTGGTCTCCCAGGAATCGATCATAGCGTAGACAGATTGGGACATTTCTCCCTATGACAAAAGACCGCATCGTGCCTGTTCTATTCAATCCCGATGCATTTTCTGTGTTTCATCATCACTCTGAACGTTCACAGATTAGAGGAAGCCTGCAGATGTGCTTCGGAAACTACTACTGGTCTCCCAGGAATAGATCAAATCGTTGACAGTTTGAGACATTACTCCCATTAAGTATAGTCCGCATAGTGCCTGTTGTATTCAATCCCGATGCAATTACTGTGTTTCATCAACACTATGAACGTCCACCGATTACAGAATGCTTCCAGATGTGCTGCGGAAACTACTTCTGGTCTCCCAGCTATCGATCATAGCGTAGACAGATTGGGACATTACTCCCTATGACAAAATACCGCATCGTGCCTGTTCTATTCAATCCCGATGCAATTTCTGTGTTTCAACAACACTCTGAACGTTCACAGATTACAGGAAGCTTGCAGACGTGCTTCGGAAACTACTACTGGTCTCCAAGGAATCGATCAAAGTGTAGACAGATTGAGACATTACTCCCATGGAGAAAATTTCGCATGGTGCCTGTTGTATTGAGTCCTGATGCAATTTCTGTGTTTCATCAACACTCTGAACGTCCACAGATTACGGAAGGACTCCAGATGTGCTTCTTAAACTACTACTGGTCTCCCAAGGAACGATTAAAGCGTAGACAGTTGAGTCATTACAATCATGGAAAAAAGTCCTCATGGTTCCTGTTGTATTCAATCGCGATGGAATTTCTTTGTTTGATCAACACTCTGAACGTCCACAGATTACAGAATGTCACCAGATGTGCTTCGGAAACTATTACTGGTCTCCCAGGGAACGATCAAAGCGTAGACGGTTTGAGACATTACTCCTTTGCAGAAAAGGCCGCATAGTGCCTGTTGTATACAAGTCCGGTGCAATATCTGTGTTTCATCAAAACTCAGAACGTCCACAGATTACGTAATGCTATCACATGTGCTTCGGAAACTACTATTGTTCTCCCAAAGAACGATGAAAGCGTAGACAATTTGAGACATTCCTATCATTGAGAAAAGTCCGCATTCTGTGTGTTATATTCAATGACGATGCAATTTCTGTGTTTCATCAACACTCCGAAGTCCACAGATTGCAGGAAGCCTCCAGATGTTCTTCAGAAACTTCAACTGGTCTCCCAGTGAACGATCAAAATGTAGACAGTTTGAGACATTACTCCAATGGGAAAATTCCGCATGGTCACTGTTGTATTCAATCCCGATGCAATTTCTGTGTTTCATCAACACTCTGAACGTTCACAGATTACAGGAAGCTTGCAGACGTGCTTCGAAAACTACTACTGGTCTCCCAGGGATCGTCAAAGTGTAGACAGATTGAGACATTACTCCCATGGAGAAAATTCCGCATGGTTCCTGTTGTATTGAGTCACGATGCAATTTCAGTGTTTCATCAACACTCTGAACGTCCACAGATTACAGGAAGCATCCAGATGTGCTTCGGAAACTACTACTGGTCTCCTAGGTAACGATCAAAACGTTGACAGTTTGAGACATTACTCCTATGGAGAAAAGTTTGCATGGTGACTGTGGTATTCAATACCGGTGATAAATCTGTGTTTCATCAACACTTTGAACGTCCACAGATTACAGAATGCCTAAAGACGAGATTCGGAAACTACTACTGGTCTCCCAGGAATCCATCAAAGCGTAAACAGTTTAAGACATTACTCCCATTGAGGAAAGTCTGCTTCTTGCCAGTTGTATTCAATGCCGATGCAATTTCTATGATTGATCAACACTCTGAACGTCCACAGATTACAGGAAGCCTAAAGATGTGCTTCGGAAGCTACTACTGGTCTCCCACCGAACGATCAAAGCGTAGACGTTTTGAGACATTACTCCTATGCAGAAAAGGTAGAATGGTGCCTGTTGTATTCAATCCTGGTGCAATATCTTTGTTTCATCAACACTCAGAACGTCCACAGATTACATAATGCTATCACATGTGCTTCGGAAACTACTATTGGTCTCCCAAAGAACGATGAAAGCGTAGAGAATTTGAGACATTCCTCCCATTGAGAAAAGTCCGCATGTTCACTGTTGTATTCAATCCCGATGCAATTTCTGTGTTTCATCAACACTCTGAACGTCCACAGATTACAGGAAGTCTCCACATGTGCCTCAGAAACTACTACAGGTCTCCCAGGAATCCATAAAAACGTGTACAGTTTGAGACATTACTCCCAAGGAGAAAAGTCTGCATGGTGCCTGCTGTATTCAATCCCGATGCAATTTCTGTGTTTCATCAATGCTCTGAACGTCCACAGATTACTGGAAGCCTCCAAATGTGCTTCGGAAACTACTACTGGTCTCCCAGGAATCGATCAAAGCGTAGACAGATTGAGACATTACTCCCATGGAGAAAAGTCCGAACTGTTCATATGGTATTCAATCCCGATGCAATTACTGTGTTTCATCAACACTCTGAACGTCCACCGATTACAGAATGATTCCAGATGTGCTTCGGAAACTACTACTAGTCTCCCAGGAATCGATCACAGCGTAGGAAGTTTGGGACATTACTCCCTATGACAAGAGACCACATCGTGTCTGTTCTATTCAATCCCGATGCAATTTCTGTGTTTCATCAACACTCTGAACGTCCACCTATTACAGAATGCTTCCAGATGTGCTGCGGAAACTACTTCTGGTCTCCCAGCTATCAATCATAGCGTAGACAGATTGGGACATTACTCCCTATGACAAAATACCGCATCGTGCCTGTTCTATTCAATCCCGATGCAATTTCTGTGTTTCAACAACACTCTGAAAGTTCACAGATTACAGGAAGCTTGCAGACGTGCTTCGGAAACTACTACTGGTCTCCAAGGAATCGATCAAAGTGTAGACAGATTGAGACATTACTCCCATGGAGAAAATTTCGCATGGTGCCTGTTGTATTGAGTCCTGATGCAATTTCTGTGTTTCATCAACACTCTGAACGTCCACAGATTACGGAAGGACTCCAGATGTGCTTCTTAAACTACTACTGGTCTCCCAAGGAACGATTAAAGCGTAGACAGTTGAGTCATTACAATCATGGAAAAAAGTCCTCATGGTTCCTGTTGTATTCAATCGCGATGGAATTTCTTTGTTTGATCAACACTCTGAACGTCCACAGATTACAGAATGTCACCAGATGTGCTTCGGAAACTACTACTGGTCTCCCAGGGAACGATCAAAGCGTAGACGGTTTGAGACATTACTCCTTTGCAGAAAAGGCCGCATAGTGCCTGTTGTATTCAAGTCCGGTGCAATATCTGTGTTTCATCAACACTCAAAACGTCCACAGATTACGTAATGCTATCACATGTGCTTCGGAAACTACTATTGTTCTCCCAAAGAACGATGGAAGCGTAGACAATTTGAGACATTCCTATCATTGAGAAAAGTCCGCATTCTCCGTGTTGTATTCAATGACGATGCAATTTCTGTGTTTCATCAACACTCCGAAGTCCACAGATTGCAGGAAGCCTCCAGATGTTCTTCAGAAACTTCAACTGGTCTCCCAGTGAACGATCAAAATGTAGACAGTTTGAGACATTACTCCAATGGGAAAATTCCGCATGGTCACTGTTGTATTCAATCCCGATGCAATTTCTGTGTTTCATCAACACTCTGAACGTTCACAGATTACAGGAAGCTTGCAGACGTGCTTCGAAAACTACTACTGGTCTCCCAGGGATCGTCAAAGTGTAGACAGATTGAGACATTACTCCCATGGAGAAAATTCCGCATGGTTCCTGTTGTATTGAGTCACGATGCAATTTCAGTGTTTCATCAACACTCTGAACGTCCACAGATTACAGGAAGCATCCAGATGTGCTTCGGAAACTACTACTGGTCTCCTAGGGAACGATCAAAACGTTGACAGTTTGAGACATTACTCCTATGGAGAAAAGTTTGCATGGTGACTGTGGTATTCAATACCGGTGATAAATCTGTGTTTCATCAACACTTTGAACGTCCACAGATTACAGAATGCCTAAAGACGAGATTCGGAAACTACTACTGGTCTCCCAGGAATCCATCAAAGCGTAAACAGTTTAAGACATTACTCCCATTGAGGAAAGTCTGCTTCTTGCCTGTTGTATTCAATGCCGATGCAATTTCTATGATTGATCAACACTCTGAACGTCCACAGATTACAGGAAGCCTAAAGATGTGCTTCGGAAGCTACTACTGGTCTCCCACCGAACGATCAAAGCGTAGACGTTTTGAGACATTACTCCTATGCAGAAAAGGTAGCATGGTGCCTGTTGTATTCATTCCTGGTGCAATATCTTTGTTTCATCAACACTCAGAACGTCCACAGATTACATAATGCTATCACATGTGCTTCGGAAACTACTATTGGTCTCCCAAAGAACGATGAAAGCTTAGAGAATTTGAGACATTCCTCCCATTGAGAAAAGTCCGCATGTTCACTGTTGTATTCAATCCCGATGCAATTTCAGTGTTTCATCAACACTCTGAACGTCCACAGATTACAGGAAGCATCCAGATGTGCCTCAGAAACTACTACAGGTCTCCCAGGAATCCATAAAAACGTGTACAGTTTGAGACATTACTCCCAAGGAGAAAAGTCTGCATGGTGCCTGCTGTATTCAATCCCGATGCAATTTCTGTGTTTCATCAATGCTCTGAACGTCCACAGATTACTGGAAGCCTCCAAATGTGCTTCGGAAACTACTACTGGTCTCCCAGGAATCGATCAAAGCGTAGACAGATTGAGACATTACTCCCATGGAGAAAAGTCCGAACTGTTCATATGGTATTCAATCCCGATGCAATTACTGTGTTTCATCAACACTCTGAACGTCCACCGATTACAGAATGATTCCAGATGTGCTTCGGAAACTACTACTAGTCTCCCAGGAATCGATCACAGCGTAGGAAGTTTGGGACATTACTCCCTATGACAAGAGACCACATCGTGTCTGTTCTATTCAATCCCGATGCAATTTCTGTGTTTCATCAACACTCTGAACGTCCATCGATTACAGAATGCTTCCAGATGTGCTTCGGAACCTACTACTGGTCTCCCAGGAATCGATCATAGCGTAGACAGATTGGGACATTTCTCCCTATGACAAAAGACCGCATCGTGCCTGTTCTATTCAATCCCGATGCATTTTCTGTGTTTCATCATCACTCTGAACGTTCACAGATTAGAGGAAGCCTGCAGATGTGCTTCGGAAACTACTACTGGTCTCCCAGGAATAGATCAAATCGTTGACAGTTTGAGACATTACTCCCATTAAGTATAGTCCGCATAGTGCCTGTTGTATTCAATCCCGATGCAATTACTGTGTTTCATCAACACTATGAACGTCCACCGATTACAGAATGCTTCCAGATGTGCTGCGGAAACTACTTCTGGTCTCCCAGCTATCGATCATAGCGTAGACAGATTGGGACATTACTCCCTATGACAAAATACCGCATCGTGCCTGTTCTATTCAATCCCGATGCAATTTCTGTGTTTCAACAACACTCTGAACGTTCACAGATTACAGGAAGCTTGCAGACGTGCTTCGGAAACTACTACTGGTCTCCAAGGAATCGATCAAAGTGTAGACAGATTGAGACATTACTCCCATGGAGAAAATTTCGCATGGTGCCTGTTGTATTGAGTCCTGATGCAATTTCTGTGTTTCATCAACACTCTGAACGTCCACAGATTACGGAAGGACTCCAGATGTGCTTCTTAAACTACTACTGGTCTCCCAAGGAACGATTAAAGCGTAGACAGTTGAGTCATTACAATCATGGAAAAAAGTCCTCATGGTTCCTGTTGTATTCAATCGCGATGGAATTTCTTTGTTTGATCAACACTCTGAACGTCCACAGATTACAGAATGTCACCAGATGTGCTTCGGAAACTACTACTGGTCTCCCAGGGAACGATCAAAGCGTAGACGGTTTGAGACATTACTCCTTTGCAGAAAAGGCCGCATAGTGCCTGTTGTATACAAGTCCGGTGCAATATCTGTGTTTCATCAACACTCAGAACGTCCACAGATTACGTAATGCTATCACATGTGCTTCGGAAACTACTATTGTTCTCCCAAAGAACAATGAAAGCGTAGACAATTTGAGACATTCCTATCATTGAGAAAAGTCCGCATTCTCCGTGTTGAATTCAATGTCGATGCAATTTCTGTGTTTCATCAACACTCCGAAGTGCACAGATTGCAGGAAGCCTCCAGATGTTCTTCAGAAACTTCAACTGGTCTCAAAGTGAACGATCAAAATGTAGACAGTTTGAGACATTACTCCTATGGGAAAATTCCGCATGGTCACTGTTGTATTCAATCCCGATGCAATTTCTGTGTTTGATCAACACTCTGAACGTTCACAGATTACAGGAAGGTTGCAGACGTGCTTCGAAAACTACTACTGGTCTCCCAGGGATCGTCAAAGTGTAGACAGATTGAGACATTACTCCCATGGAGAAAATTCCGCATGGTGCCTGTTGTATTGAGTCACGATGCAATTTCAGTGTTTCATCAACATGTTGAACGTCCACAGATTACAGGAAGCATCCAGATGTGCTTCGGAAACTACTACTGGTCTCCTAGGGAACGATCAAAACGTTGACAGTTTGAGACATTACTCCTATGGAGAAAAGTTTGCATGGTGACTGTGGTATTCAATACCGGTGAAATATCTGTGTTTCATCAACACGTTGAACGTCCACAGATTACAGAATGCCTAAAGACGAGATTCGGAAACTACTACTGGTCTCCCAGGAATCCATCAAAGCGTAAACAGTTTAAGACATTACTCCCATTGAGGAAAGTCTGCTTCTTGCCTGTTGTATTCAATGCCGATGCAATTTCTATGATTGATCAACACTCTGAACGTCCACAGATTACAGGAAGCCTAAAGATGTGCTTCGGAAGCTACTACTGGTCTCCCACCGAACGATCAAAGCGTAGACGTTTTGAGACATTACTCCTATGCAGAAAAGGCAGCATGGTGCCTGTTGTATTCAATCCCGGTGCAATATCTTTGTTTCATCAACACTCAGAACGTCCACAGATTACATAATGCTATCACATGTGCTTCGGAAACTACTATTGGTCTCCCAAAGAACGATGAAAGCGTAGAGAATTTGAGACATTCCTCCCATTGAGAAAAGTCCGCATGTTCACTGTTGTATTCAATCCCAATGCAATTTCTGTGTTTCATCAACACTCTGAACGTCCACAGATTACACAATGCTTTCAGTTGTGCTTCGGAAACTACTATTGGTCTCCCAGGAATAGATCAAAGCGTAGACAGTTTGAGACATTACTGCCATGGAGAAAAGTCCACATAGTAAATGTTGTATTCATTCCCGATGAAATTTCTGTGTTTCATCAACATTCTGCAATTCCACAGATTACAGGAAGTCTCCACAAGTGCCTCGGAAACTACTACAGGTCTCCCAGGAATCCATAAAAACGTGTACAGTTTGAGACATTACTCCCAAGGAGAAAAGTCTGCATGGTGCCTGTTGTATTCAATCCCGATGCAACTACTGTGTTTCATCAACACTATGAACGTCCACACATAACAGGAAGCCTCCAGATGTGCTTCGAAAGCTACTACTCGTCTCCCAGGGAACGATCAAAGCGTAGACAGTTTGAGACATTATTCCCATGGAGAAAAGTCCGCATTCTCCGTGTTGTATTCAATACCGATGAAATTTCTGTGTTTCATCAACACTCTGTATGTCCACAGATTACAGAATGCATCCAGATGTGGTTCGGAAACTACTACTGGTCTCCCAGCAATCGATCAAAGCGTACACAGTTTGGGACATTACTCCCATTTAGAGAAATCCGCATAGTGCCTGTATTCAATCCTGATGCAATTTCTGTGTTTCATCAATATTCTGAAGGTCCACAGATTACAGGAAGCCTCCAGATGTGCTTCGGAAACTACTACTGGTCTCCCAGGAATCAAACAAGACGTAGACAGTTTGAGACATTACTCCTATTGACAAAACTCCCCACGGTGCCTGTTGCATTCAATCCTGATGCACTTTCTGTGTTCCATCAACACTCTGCAATTCTACAGATCACTGGAAGTCTCCAGTCGTGCTTCGGAAACTACAACTGGTCTCCCGTGAATCGATTAAATCGTAGACAGTTTGAGAAATTACCCCCATGGAGAAAAAACGGAATCAACACTCTGAACGTCCACAGATTACATAATGATTTCAGATGTGCTTCGGAAACTACTACTGGTCTCCCAATAATCGATCGAAGCGTAGACAGTTTGATACATTTCTCCCATGGAGAAAAGTCCGTTTGGTGCCTGTTGTATTCAATCCCGATGGAATTTCTGTGTATCATCGACTCTCTGCAATTCCAAAGTTTACAGGAAAGTTCCACATGTGCTTCGGAAACTACTACTGCTCTCCCAGGAATCGATCAAAGCGTAGACAGTTTGAGAAATTACTCCCATGGAGAATAGTCGTAATGGTGACTGTTGTACTCAATCCCGATGCAATTTCTGTGTTTCATCACACTCTGAAGGTCCACAGATAACAGGATGCTTCCAGATGTGCTTCGGAAACTACTACTGGACACCCAGGAATCGATCAAATCCTAGACAGTTTGAGACATTACTCGCATGGAGAAAAATCCGCATTTGGCCTGTTGTATTCAATCCCGATGGAATTTCTGTGCTTCATCACCACTCTGAACGTCCACAGATTACGGAAGGAATCCAGATGTGCTTCTTAAACTACTACTGGTCTCCCAGGGAACGATCAAAGCGTAGACAATTTTAGACATTACACCGATGGAGAAAAGTCCGCATGGTGCCTGTTGTATACAATGCCGTTGCAATTTCTGTGTTTCATTAACACTCTGAACGTCCACAGATTACAGGAAGCATCCAGATGTGCTTTGTAAACTGCTACTTGTCTCCCAGGGAAATATCAAAGCGTAGACAGTTTGAGACATTACACCCATGGATAAAAGTCCGCATGGTGCCTGTTGTATTCAATCCCGATCCAATTTCTGTGTTTCATCAACACTCTGCAATTCCACAGATTACAGGGAGTCTCCAGATGTGCTACGGAAACTACTACAGGTCTCCCAGTAATCGATAAAAGCGTAGACAGTTTGAGACTTAACTCCCATGGAGAAAAGTCTGCACAGTGCCACTTGTATTCAATCCCGATGCAATTCCTGTGTTTCATCAACACTCTGAACGGCCACGGATAACACAATGCTTTCAGATGGGCTTCGGAAACTACTACTGGTCTCCCAGGGAACAATCAAAGCGTCGATAGTTTGAGACATTACTCCCAGTAAGCAAATGACGCATGGTGCATGTTGTACTCAATTCCGATTCAATTTCTAGGTTTCATCAACACTCTGAACGTCCACAGATAACAGAATGCTTCCAGATGTGTTTCGGAATCCTCTACTGGTCTCCCAGAATTCGATCAAAGCGTAGACTGTTTGAGGCAGAATTCCCATTTAGAAAAGTCAGCATGGTGCCTGTTGTATTCAATCCCGATGGAATTTCTGTGTTTCATCAAATATCTGAACGTCCACATATTACAAAATGCCTCTAGATGTGCTTCGGGAACTACTACTGGTCTCCCAGGGAACGATCAAAGCGTAGACGGTTTGAGACATTACTCCCATTGAGAAAAGTCTGCATGGTGCCTGTTGTATTCAATGCCGATTCAATTTCTGTGTTTCATCAACACTGTGATCGTCTACACATTACAGAATGCCTTCAGATGTGCTTCGGAATCTTCTATTGGTCCCACAGGAATCGATCAAAGCGTAGACAGTTGGAGACATTACTCCCATGGAGAAAAGTCAACATGGTGAAAGCTGTATACAATCCCGATGCATTTATGTGTTTTATCATCACTCTGAACGTCCACAGATTACAGGAAGCCTCCAGATGTGCTTTTGGATTTACAACTGGTCTCCCAGGGAACGATCAAATCGTAGACAGTTTGAACATTACTCCCATGGAGAAAAGTCTGCATGGTGCCTGTTGCATTCAACCCCGATGCAATTTGCGCGTTTCATCAACACTCTGAAAGTCCACAGATTGCAGGAAGTCTCCAGATGTGCTTCGTAAACTACTACTGGTCTCCCAGGGAACAATAAAATCGTAGACAGTTTGAGACATTACTCCCATTAAGCAAAGTGCGAATGGTGCCTGTTGTATTCAATCCCGATGCTATTTCTGTGTTTCATAAACACTCTGAACATCCACAGACTACAGGAAGCCTACAGATGTGCTTCGGAAACTACTACTGGTCTCCCAGGGAACGATCAAAGCGTAGACAGTTTGAGATATTAATCCCATGGAGAAAAGTCCCCATTTGGCATGTTGTATTCAATCACGATGCAATTTCTGTGTTTCATCAACACTCTGAACGTCCACACATTACAGAATGCCTTCAAATGTGCTTCGGAAGCTACTACTGGTATCCCAGGAATCGATCAAAGCATAGACAGTTTGAGACATTACTCCCATGCAGAAAAGTCAACATGGTGCCTGTTGTATTCAATCCCGATGGAATTTCTGTGTTTCATCAACACTCTGAAAGTCCACAGATTACAGGATGTCTCCAGATGTGCTTCGGTAACTTCTACTGGTCTCTCAGGGACCAATCAAACCGTAGACAGTTTGAGACATTACTCCCTATGACAAAAGTCTGCATGGTGCCAGTTGTATTCAATCTCGATGCAATTCCTGGCATTCATCAACACTCTGAACGTCCACAGATTACAGGAAGCCTCCAGAGTTGCTTCGGAAACTACAACTAGACTCCCAGCAAACGATCAAATCGAGACAGTTTGAGACATTACTCCCGTGGAGCAAAATCCAATTTGGCGTGTTGTATTTATTCCCGATGCAATTTCTCTGTTTCATCAACACTCTGAACGTCCACAGATTACGGAAAGACTCCAGATGTGCTTCTTAGACTACTACTGGTCAACTAGGGAACGATCAAATCTTAGACAGTTTGAGACATTACACTCATGGAAAATGTCCTCACGGTGCTTTGGTATTCAATCCCGATGGAATTTTTGTGTTTCATCAACACTCTGAACGTCCTCATGTTACAGAATGCCTCCAGATGTGCTTCGGAAACTACTACTGGTCTTTCAGGGAAGGATCAAAGCGTAGACGGTTTGAGACATTACTCCCATGGAGAAAAGTCCGCATGGTGCCTGTTGTATTCAATGCCGATGCAAATCCTGTGTTTCATAGACACTCTGAACGTAGACAGATTACAGAATGCCTTCATATGTGCTTCGGAAATTACTACTGGTCTCCAAGTAATCGATCAAAGCGTAGACAGTTTAAGACATTACTCCCATGGAGGAAAGTCCGCATTTGGCATGTTGTGTTCAATCCCGATTCAATTTCTGTGTTTCATCAATATTCTGAATGTCCACACATTACAGAATGCCTCTAGATGTGCTTCGGAATCTTTTACTGGTCTCCCAAGAATCGATCAAAGCGTAGACAGTTTGAGACATTACTCCCCTGAAGAAAAGTCAACACGGTGCCTGTTGTATTCAATCCCGAACCAATCTCTGTGTTTTATCAACACTCTGAACGCCCACAGATTACAGGAAGCTTCCAGATGTGCTTCGGAAACTACTACTGGTCTCACAGGAATCGATCAAAGCGTAGACTGTTTGAGACATTACACCCATGGAGAAAAGTCAGCATGGTGCCTGTTGTATTTAATCGCGATGCAATTTCTCTGTTTCATCAACACTCTGAACGTCCACAAATTACGGAAAGACTCCAGATGTGCTTCTTAGACTACTACTGGTCAACTAGGGAACAATCAAATCTTAGACAGTTTGAGACATTACACCCATGGAAAATGTCCTCATGGTGCTGTTGTATTCAATCCCGATGGAATTTTTGTGTTTCATCAACACTCTGAAAGTCCACATATTACAGAATGCCTCCAGATGTGCTTCGGAAACTACTACTGGACTTTAGGCGTAGATCAAAGCGTAGACGGTTTGATACATTACTCCCATGGAGAAAAGTCCGCACGGTGCCTGTTGTATTCAATGCCGATGCAAATCCTGTGTTTCATGAACACTCTGAACGTCCACAGATTACAGAATGCCTCCATATGTGCTTCGGAAATTACTACTGGTCTCCTAGGAATCGATCAAAGCGAAGACAGTTTAAGACATTACTCCCATAGAAAGAAGTCCGCATGGTGACTGTTGTATTCAATCCCGATGCAATTTCTGTGTTTCATCAACACTCCGAAAGTCCACAGATTACAGAATGCCTCCAGATGTGCTTCGGAAACTACTGCATGTCTGCCAGGAATCGATCACAACGCAGACATTATCAGATATTACTCCCATGGAGAAAAGTCCGCATGGAGCCCGTTGTATTCAATCCCGATACAATTACTATGTTTCATCAACACTCTGAACGTCCACAGATTACAGCAAGCCTCGAGATGTGCTTCCGAAGCTACTACTGGTCTCCTAGGAATCGTTCAAACCGTAGACAGTTTGGGACATTACCCTTATTGAGACAAGTCCGCATGGTGCCTGGTGTATTCAATTCCGATGCAATATCTTGTTTCATCAACACTATGAACATCTACAGATTTCAGGAAGCCTCCAGATGTGCTTCGAAAACTACTACTGGTCTCCCAGGTATCGATCAACGCGTAGACTGTTTGAGACATACTCCCATGGAGAAAAGTCGGCATTTCGCCCTTTGTATTCAATCCCGATGCAATTTCTGTGTTTCATCAACACCCTAAACGTCCAAGATTACAGGAAGCTTCCAAATGTGCTTGGAAACTACTACTGGTCGCCTAGGTATCGATCAAAGCGTTGACAGTTTGAGACAATACACCCGTCGAGAAAAGTCCGCATGGTGACTTTTGTATTCATTCCCGATGCAATTTCTGTGTATCATCAACTGTCTGAACGTCCACAGATTACAGAATGCCTCCAGATGTGCTTCTTAAATTACTACTGGTCTTCCAGGAATCGTCAACGCGTAGAAAGTTTGAAACATTACTCCCATGGAGAAAAGTCGTCATGGTGCCTGTTGTATTCAATCCCGATGCTATTTCTGTGTTTCATCAACAATCTGAACATCCACAGATTACAGAATGCCTCCAGCTGTGCCTCGGAAACTACTACTGGTCTCCCAGGAATCGATCAAAGCGTAGACAGTTTGAGACATTACTCCCATGGAGTAAAGTCCGCCTGGTTCCTGTTGTATTTATTCCCGATGCTATTTCTGTGTTTCATCAAGACTCTGAGAGTCCACAGATTACAGTAATCCTCCAGATGCGCTTCGGAAACTACTACTGGTCTCCCATCGATCGATCAAAGCGTAGACAATTTGACACATTACTCCGCCTGGTTCCTGTTGTATTGAATCCCGATGCAATTTCTGGTTTCATCAACACTATGAACATCCACAGATTACAGGAAGCCTCCAGATGTGCTTCGAAAAGTACTACTGGTCTCCCAGGTATCGATCAACGCGTAGACTGTTTGAGACATACTCCCATGGAGAAAAGTCGGCATTTCGCCCTTTGTATTCAATCCCGATGCAATTTCTGTGTTTCATCAACACCTTAAACGTCCACAGATTACAGGAAGCCTCCAAATGTGCTTCGCAAACTACTACTGGTCTCCCAGGTATCGATCAAAGCGTAGACAGTTTGAGACATTACACCCGTCGAGAAAAGTCCGCATGGTGACTGTTGTATTCAATCCCGATGCAATTTCTGTGTATCATCAACAGTCTGAACGTCCACAGATTACAGAATGCCTCCAGATGTGCTTCCTAAACTACAACTGGTCTTCCACTAATCGATCAAAGCGTAGAAAGTTTGAAACATTACTCCCATGGAGAAAAGTCGTCATGGTGCCTGTTGTATTCAATCCCGATGCAATTTCTGTGTTTCATCAACAATCTGAACGTCCACAGATTACAGAATGCCGCCAGCTGTGCTTCGGAAACTACTACTGGTCTCCCAGGAATCGATCAAAGCGTAGACAGTTTGAGACATTACTCCCATCGACAAAACTCCGCATGGTGCCTGTTGTATTCAATCCCGATGCTATTTCTGTGTTTCATCAACACTCTTAGAGTCCACAGATTACAGTAATCCTCCAGATGCGCTTCGGAAACTACTACTGGTCTCCCAAGGAACGATCAAAGCGTAGACAGTTTGAGACACTACTCCCACGGAGAAAAGTCCGCATTTGGCCTGTTGTATTCAATCCCTATGCAATTTATGCAAAAATTTATCAACACTCTAAACGTCCACAGATTACAGGTAGCCTCCAGATGTCTTGCGCTGCTATATGCTAAGCCAGTAAATGCATAATAGTAGAACACAGAAGAAGCTTCTAAATTGATGTAATCGGCCAGTAAGAAGCTTTACATTTTAGGTTGACTTGGACATGAGCTAGGATCTTAAGACTTTGCATTAAACGAGGTCTGTCAGCCACGTTACACGGGAGGATGTGAAAAGTGTTGAAAAGTAGTAGAATCCCGAGAAATCCGGCCGTTTTCGTCATTTGCTATCGAATCGACTTAATGCCAGATCGTCACATTTTTCGCTTTCCTCTCTGCAACGGTTACATTTATCGTCTGCAAAACTATGTCGTGTGCTGCGGTAATGCGGAGACACTAAACGCACCATAGTAAAACACAGACAAATTTCTAAGTTCATGTAATCGACCAGTAAGAAGCATTACAGTTCAAGTTTTCGTTATCGATTATTGACTTAATAGCCGGGTTTGGTGCCTTGGACATGAGCTAGGACCTTAGGATTTTGCATCAAACGAGGTCTTTCAGCCACGTTGCGCGGGAGAATGTGAAAAGTATTCATATGTTGTAAAATCCTGAGAAATCTAGCCGTTTTTGTCATTTGTTATCGAATCGACTTAATGCAAGATCGTCACATTGGCCACTTTTCTCTCTGCAACGGTTACATTTATCGTTTGCAAAGCTATGTTCCGTGCTGCGGTATGCGGAGACACTAAAAGCACCATAGTAGAGCACAGAAGAAGCTTCTAAGTTGTAATCATAGGCCAGTAAGTACCACTACAACTCAAGTACTACTTATCGGTATTGAATTGTTAGCCGGCTTTGGTGCCTTTGACATGAGCTATGACCTTAATATTTTGTATAAAACGAGGTATGTCACCCACGTTGCACGGAAGAATGTGAAAAGTGTTCAATGTAGTAAAAACCTGAGAAATCCGCCCGTTTTCGTCATTTTCTATCGTATCGTCTTAATGACAGATCGTCACATTGACCGCTTTTCCCTTTGCAACGGTTACATTTATCGTCTGCAAAGCTATGTCGTGTGCTGCGGTAATGCGGAGACACTAAATGCTACGTAGTGAAACACAGAAGAAGCTTATAAGTTAATGTAACTGGGTAGTAAGGAGCACTACAATTCAAGTTTTAGTTATCGATTATTGACTTATGAATCCTTTTTTATTGCCTTGGCCATGAGCTAAAACCTTACGATTTTGCATGAAACGAGGTGTGTCAGCCACGTTGAACGAGAGAATGTGATAACTGTTCACATGTAGTAAAAACCTGAGAAATCCGCTAGTTTTCGTCATTTGCTATCGAATCGACTTCATGCCAGATCGTTACATTGGCAGATCTTCTCTCTGAAACAGTTACATTTATCGTGTGCAAAGCTATGTAACATACTGCGGTTTGCGGAGACACTAAGTGCACCATTGTAAAAGACAGAAGAAGCTTCTAAGTTGATGTAATCGCACAGAAAGTGCCACTCCAGCTCAAGTTTTAGTTATCGATTATTGACTCTTTAGCCAGCTTTGGTGCTTTGGACATGAGATGGGACCTTAAGATTTGGCATGAAACGAGGTCTGTCAACCACGTTGCACGGGAGAATGTGAAAGTTGTCCATATGTAGTAAAAACCCGAGAAATCCGCCAGTTTTCGTCATTTGCTACGAATCGACTTAATGCCAGATCGTCACATTGGCCGCTTTTCTCCCTGCAGCAGATACAGTTATCGTCTGCAAAGCTATGTCGTGTGCTGCGGTAATGCGGAGACACCAAGAGCACCATATTAAAACACAGAGGAAGCTTCTAAGTTGATGTAATCGGCCAGTAAGACGCACTATAATTCAAGTTTTAGCTATCGATTATTAATTTATTAGCCGGGTTTGGTGCCTTGGACATGAGCTAGGTCCTTAAGATTTTGCATCAAACGAGGTCTGTCAGCCACTTTGCACGAGAGAATGTGAAAAGTGTTCATATGTAGCAAAAATACGCCCGTTTTCGTCATTTGCTATCGAATCGAATTAATGCCAGTTCGTTATACTGACCGCTTTTCTCTCTGCAACAGTTACATTTATCGTCTGCAAAATTATGTCGTGTGCTGCGGTAATGCGGAGACACTAGATGCACCGTATTAAAACACAGAAGTAGCTTATAAGTTGATGTAATCCGCCAGTAAGAAGCACTATTAACCAAGTTTTAGATATCGATTAACACTAGATCGCGTGTTTCGATGCCTTGAACATGAGCTAGGACCTTAGGATTTCGCATGAAGCGAGGTGTGTCAGCCACGTTGCATGGGAAAATGTGAAAAGTATTCATATGTAGTAAAAACCTGAGAAATCCGCCCGTTTTCGTCATTTCCTATCGATTCGACTTAATGCCAGATCGTCACATTGACCGCTTTTCTCTCTGCAACGGCTACATTTACCGTCTGCAAAGCTATGTCGTGTGCTGCGGTAATGCGGAGACACTAAAAGCACCATAGTAAAACACTGAAGAAGCTTCTAAGTTGATGTAATCGGCCAGTAAGAAGCACTACAGTTCAAGTTTTAATTTTCGATTATTGAATTAATAGCCGGCTTTGGTGCCTTAGACATGGGCTAGGATCTTGAGATATTGCATTAAATGAGGTCCGTCAGCCACGTTGCACGGGAGGAAGTGAAAAATGTTCATATGTAGCAAAAACCTGATAAATCCGCCCGTTTTCGTCATTTGCTATCGAATCGAATTAATGCCAGATCGTCACATTGGCCGCTTTTCTCTGTGAAACGGTTACATTTATCGTCTGTAAAGCTAAGTCGCGTACAGCAGTATGGGGAGACACTAAAAGCATCACAGCAGAACATAGAAGAAGTTTCTAAGAAGATGTAATCGGCCAGTAAGAAGCTGTACAATTCAAATTTAGTTAATTTTCGATTACTGACTTATTAGCCGGCTTTGGTTCCTTGGACATGAGCTAACACCTTGCGATTTTGCATGAAACGAGGTCTGGACGCCGCGTTGCACGGGAGAATGTGAAAAGTGTTCATTTGTAGCTAGGACCTTAGGATTTAGCATGAAGCGAGGTGTGTCAGCCACGTTGCATGGGAGAATGTGAAAAGTATTCATATGTAGTAAAAACCTGAGAAATACGCCAGTTTTAGTCATTGGCAATTGAATCGACTTAATGCCAGATCGTCACATTGGACGCTTTTCTCTCTTAAACGGTCTCATTTATCGTCTACAAAGTTATGTCGCATGCTGCGGTATGCGGTGACACTAAATGCAACACAGTAGAACACAGAGGAAGCTTGTAAGTTGATGTAATCGGCCAGTAAGGAGCAGTACAATTCAAGTTTTAGCTATCAATTATTGATTTATTAGCTGGCTTTGGTGCGTTGGATATGACCGAGGCCCTTAAGATTTGGCATTGAACGAGGTCTGACAGCCACGTTACTCGAGAGAATCTGAAAAGTGTTCATATGTAGTAAAATTCTAAGAAAACCTTTCGTTTTCGTCATTTGCTATCGAATCGACGTAATACCAGATCGTCACATTGGCCGCTTTTCTCTCTGAAACTGTTACATTTATCGTCTGCTAGCTTATGTCTTGTGCTGCGGTATGCGAAGACACTAAAAGCAACACAGTATAAAACAGATGAAGCTTCTAATTTGATGTAATCGGCCAGAAAGAACCAGTACAATTCAAGTTTTGGTTATCGATTATTGACTTATTAGCCGGCTTTGGTGCCTTGGACATGATCGTGGACCTTAAGCTTTTGCATCAAATGAGGTCTGGCCGCCACGTTGCACGGGGAAATGTGAAACGTGTTAATATGTAGTATAAATGTAAGAAAACCTTTCGCATTTATTTAAGTTCCGTTAGTACAATTCAAGTTTTTGTTATCGATTATTGACTTATTAGCCGGCTTTGGTGCCTTGGACATGATCGTGGACCTTAAGCTTTTGCATCAAATGAGGTCTGGCCGCCACGTTGCACGGGGAAATGTGAAACTGACTACAATAATCATAATCTTGCTCTACAAGGGAAGTAACTACTATTATTAACAGTATTTATCAACAGCAAATATAACAAAATACCAAACAGAAAGATAATCAAACGTCTAATGACACAGTAACGAAACTGAAAACAGTTGCGAAAATTTCTTTTGAAATTATTTCACCAGAAGACAACAAGAACACCGGACGAAGACTACTAAAGTTCCAAAATAAACCACTATACACAAACAAGTGATTAGTACTTAGCCTTGGATGCGCCGCTACATCTGCAACTGATCAGCGCGGAATGTAAACACAGGTAAGAAGTTAAGTTGCTCGATACGAAACACTCACAAAGATCAGGGTACAACACAAGAAAGGCGGAGGTGAATGAAGAAACCACTAATAAGTTACTTATATAGTAAATATCACAAAAACCGTTAAAATATGTATCTGAAACCTAAAAATTTATGAAAACTTAGAGAGCGATCTCACACGCACTCACCCGCCTAATCGTAATGGCAGATCGTCGCAGTGGCAGCTTCGCTCACGGAAATGTTTACATATACATCTGGAAACTTACGTCATGCGCTGAGGTATGCGGTGGCACCACAACCAACAAAATAGGAGCTTCTAAGTTGTTGCAATAGGTAGGTAAGAAGTAGTACTACTCAAGATTTAGGTATCGAAAATTAAACTGTAGGCCGGTTTTGGTGCCTTGCATTTGACCGAGGACCTTACGATTTTGCATGAACCGAGGTCTGGCAGCCACATTACACGAGAAAATGCGAAAGGTGATAATATGAAGTAAAAAACTAAGAAAACCTCACGATTTCGTCTTTTTCTTTCGTAATCACGTAATGGCATCTCGTCACATTGACCCCTTTTTTTCCGGAAATGTTTACATTTATCGTCTGAAAACTTCTCTCGCCTGCTGATGTATGTGGTGGCACCACAAGAAACAAAATAGAACCTTCTAAGTTGATGTAATAGGCAAGTAAGACATATTATAATTCTAGTTTAGTAATAGAAAATTCAGTTATTGGCCGGTTCTGGTGTCTTGCAGTTGATAGAGTATCTTGGAACATATCTGTCTATCTACCACCCCCCCTCGTAAGATGACTGCCTACGTACAACCCCCCCCCCCCCCTTCGTAAGATGTCTGTCTACCTACTTCCCCCTCAGAAGATGTCTCTTTACTTATCCCCTCAACCAGAAAACGTCAGTTTTCCAAACACCCCTCCCCCCTCAGAACATGTCTTTCTTCGTAGACACCCTTGGAAGATACCTGTCTACCTACCTCCCCCCCTTCCCCCCGGAAGATGTCTGCCTATCTACCTAGGTACCGCCATTTAGAAGGTGTCTGCATACCTACCCCGACTTCAAAAGATGTTTAACTGCCTACCCCACCTCTGAAGATCTCTGTCAAACCCTCCCCCCATCCCTGGTGGATGTCTGTGTACATACCCCCCTCTTGGAAGTCATTTGACAAACGAAAAAACCGCTTTGGAAGATGTATGACTTCCTATCACTACCCTCGGAAGGTGTATGTCTACCTAGGACCCACCTAGAAGATGTCTGTCTATCTAACGAACCTCGGTATATGCCTGTCTCACCCCCTCAGAATATGTCTGTCTACGTACCCCACATGGAAGATGTCTGTCTACCTACCCCCACCTCCCCTTGGAAGGTGTTTGTCTACCTAGCCAATCTCGGAAGATTTCTGCCCACATAAACACCCCCTCGGAATATGTATGACCAGCTACCACTCCCCTCGAAAGATATATGTCTACCTACCCCACTCCCGGACACGTCTGTCTACCTACGCCCCCACTCGTAAGTTGTCTGTCTACCAACCAACCATTTGAAGATGTCTGTCAACCTGGCCCTCCGTCGGAAGATGTCTGTCTACCTGCCCACCTTGGAATATTTATGTCTACCAAAACCCGGAGGATGTCTGTTTACCCAACCCCCCCTCAGAAGATGATTGTCTACCTACCCCCAGAAGATGTCAGTCTACCTGCCCCTCCACACTTTGGAAGATGTCTGTCAACCCACTCCTCCAACAGAAAACGTCTGTCTACCTACCGCCCCTCAAAAGTTGTATGTCTCCCACCCCTCCTCGGAAGATGTCTGTCTACCTATCCCCCTTCAGAAGATGTCTGTCTACCTACCCCCTTCGGAAGATGTCTGTCTACCTACCCCCTCGGTAAATGCCTGTCTACCCAACCCCCTCTCGGCAAATGTATGTCTACCTATCCCCGCTTGGAAGATGGCTGTCTACCTACCACCTCTCTCGGAATATGTCTGTATACCCAACCCGAACTCAGAATATGATTTTCCACCTACCGCATGGGAGATGTCAGTCCACCTGCACCCCACTTTGTAAAATGCCTGTCTACCTTCCACCCCTCTGGAAGATATCTATCATCCCACCTCAGAAGATGTCTGTCTACCTACCCCCCTCGGAACATGATTGTCTACCGAACTACACCTCACAAGATGATTGTGTACTGGTGACCCAGAAAATGGAAGCCTACCTGCCCCCTCCAACTACAACAGAAGATGACTATCCATCTAACCCCATTGGTGGATGTCCGTTTATCTCCCCCCCTTGGAGGACTTTGTCTTCCTACTCCCTCGGAACATGTATGTCTTCCAGTCCCCCCTCAGAAAAGGTCTATCTTCCTACCCCCCTCAAAATATTTTTGTCTACCTACCCTGCCCTGGTATATGTATGTCTTCCTGCAACCCCTCATACGATGCTGCCTACCTACCCCCCTCGGAAGAAGTCTATCATCTCTCAGTTGGAAAATTTCTGTCTACCTACCCCCCCCCCCCCCTCGGAAGATATATGTTTTTATATCCTCTACCCTTGGTGTCTACATACTCAACCTCAGAAGATGTCTACCTACCTACCCCCCCTCATAAGATATTTTTCTACCTACCCCCCCTCATAATATTTATGTCTACCTACCTCCTGGAGGATGTCTGTCTACTTGCCCCCACCCCCCCCCCTCGGAAAATCTCTGACTATATACCCCAGTTGGAAAGATGTCTATCATCCCACTCTCAGAAGGTGTCTGTCTACCTATCCTCCCACTCTGAAGATGTCTGTGTACCTTCCCTCCCCCAGAAGTTGTCTGTCTACCTGCCCCCTCAGAAAATGTCAGTCTACCTACCCCCCCCCCCCCCCTTGGAAGATTTCTGTCTACCTATAACCCCTCTTGGAAAATATCTGTCTACCAACCCTCTCTCAGAAGATGTCTGTCTACCTACCCCCCCCCCCCCCAGAAGTAGTATATCTATCTACCCTACCCTTGAAACATGTCTGTCTACCTACACTCCCCCCCCCAGTCAGCAGACATCTGTCTATCACCTTCATAAGTTGTCTACCTACACCCCCTCAGAAGATGTCTGTCTAATACACCACCCTCAGAAGATGTCTGTCCTACCACTCTCGAAAATGTTAGTCTACCTACACCCCAGATAATGAATGTCTACGAACCCCACCTCGGAAGATGTTTGTCTACCTACCCCATGGGAGATGTGTTTACCTACCACCACTCATAGTATGTGTGTCTATCTACCCCCATGGGAAAATATTGGTCTACTTACCGCCCTGGAAGATGTATGCCTACTTACCCAACACCCTCGGAAGATGTCTGTCTACCTAGCTCCCCCTCACGAAGATATCTGCCTTCATACCCACTTCCCTGGAAGATGTCTGTCGACATACCCAAATGCTGAAAACGTCTGCCTACCTACCCCACCTCAGAAGATGTCTGTCTACCAAGCCCCCCTCGGAATATGTATCTCTACCTACACTCATTCGGAATATGGCTTTCTACCACCCCTGCCTCTAAAGATGTCTATCTACCTACCTCCCTCAGAACATGTCTGTCTACCAACATCCCCCACCTCCTAAGAATCTCTCACTACCCCTCCTTCGAAAGTGACACTCTACCTACCATCCTCAGGAGATGTCAGACTTCTTACTCCCCATACCTCAGAAGGTGTGTCTAACTATCCCCATGGACAATGTCTGTCTACATACCCCTAGCCTCAGAAAATACCTGTCTAACTACACCCCCTCAGATGATTTCTGTCTACCTACAACCCACTCTCGGATAATGTCTGTCTACCTACCACCCTCACTAACTGTATTTCTACCTACGCCACCTTAGAAGATGTCTGTCTACATATCCCTCATCCTCTGAAGCTGTATGTCTACATACATCTGCTCAGAAGAAGTCTGACTACTTAATACCCCATCAAAAGATGTCTGTCTACCCATCACCCATCCTTTGAAGAAGTCTGTCTACCAATCCCTCCTATCGGAAGATGTCTGTCTACCACCCCCCCCCCCCCCAGTAGATGTTTGTCTATCTATCCCTCCTTGGAACATGTCTGTCTAACAACCCCCCCCCCCCCCCCCGAGTTGTCTCTCTACCTATCCCCTTGAAGATGTCTGTCTACCTACCACCCACAAAATGTCTGTGTACCCATCTTCCCCTCAGAAAATGATAGTCTACCTACCCCTGTATGTGAGATGTTTCACTACCTACCCCTCCCTCCCCCCTTCGGGAAAAGTCTGTCTATCTACCCAATCCACTCATGAAAGATGCTTATCTAACCACCTTGGAAGATGCCTTTCTACCCCAGCTCAGATATTGTCTATCTACTCCCTCGTCAGAAGATGTCGGCCAACATACCGCCCCCTCAGAAAATGTCTATCTATCACCTTTGGAAGATGTATGTCTGTCTACCCCCTCAAAGATATATGTCTATCTGCCCAACTCGGAAAATGTCTGTCATCGTGCCCCCCTTTGGAATATGTCTAACAGCACCAAGCTCAGTAGATGTGTGTCTATGTGTCCTGCCCCCTCGGAAAATGTCTATATTTCCCGCCTCCCTTGGAAGAAGTATGTTTACCAACCCTCCATCAGGAGAATTCTGTCAAACTACCCCCAACAAGGTCTCTGTCTACCTACCACCCCCCCCCCCCCCCCATTGAATATATCTGTCTACCCAACCCATCCTTGGAAGATGATTGGCTACCTACCCTATGGAAGATGTCAGGCAATCTGCCCCCTCACTTAGGAAGATGCCTACCTCCCCCTTGGAAGTTGTCTACTTTCCACCACTCAGAAGATGTCTAACTAACCCCCCTCCCAATACATATGTCTATCAAATCCACACAAATGATGTCTGCTTACCCACTCCCGTAAGATGTCTATCATCCCCTTCAGAAGGTATCTTCCTATATACCCCCTCCCCTTGGAAGATGCCTGTCTACATACGCAAACTAAGATGATGTCTGCCAACCTACTACCGCACAGAAGATGTCTGTCTATCTACCACCCTTGGAATATCTATGTCTTTCTACCCCCCAGAAGATGTCTGTCAGTCTGCCCAACTTGGAAAATGTCTGTCTACATGCCCTCCTTCGTAAGATTTCTATCATTCCCAGCCTCAGAAGAATTGTGTCTATCTGTCCTGCACCAACAGTAGATGTTTGTGTACCTACACCCCTTCAGAAGAAGTCTGTTTACCAACCCCCCATCAGGAGATGTCTCTCAAACTACCCACCAAGGAAGTCTCTGTCTACCTACCCCCCTTTGGAAGATATCTGTCTACCTATAACACAACTCGGAAAATGTCTGTCTACCTACCCTTCAGAAGATGTCTGTTTATCCACACCTCCACAGATAATGTCTATCTACCTACCCCCCCATCCTCTGAGGATGTCTGTCTACCTACCCCCTCGGAAGATGTCTGCCTACCTACCGCCCCCCAACCCCCGCTTGGAAGATGTTGGTCTGCTTACCCCTCTAGAAGGTGTCTGTCTAAGTACGCCCCTCGGAAGTTGGCTGTCTACCAACACACCAATGGGAGATGTCTGTCTACCTACCCCCCTCGGAAGGTGCCTTTCTGCCTACCCCCTCAGAAGATTGTCTACCTACAAACACTCAGAAAATATATGTATACCTACCCCCCCTCGGAAGAAGTCTGTCTAATTATTCCCCACCCCTTGGTAATTTCTCTCTACATATCACTCCCTTGCAAGATGTCTGTCTACCTGCTCCCTCTCGAAAGTTATCTGTTTATCTACATCTATTGTGGGGAGGTAGGAAGACACACATCTTCTGCGAGGGGTAGGTAGACAGACATATTCCGAACCTGGGTATGTGGTCAGACATCTTCTGAGGGGTGGTAGGTACACAGACATCTTCCAAGAGGGGGAAGGGAGTTGACATCTTCTGTGGTGATAATGGTAGACAAACAATTCCGAGGAGGGGTAGATAGACAGACATCTTCTGAGGGGTTGTTTCTTAGACAGACGTCTTCTAGGAGGGAGCTTGGTAGACAGACATTTTCCAAGGGGGTAGACATTTTTCGATTGGGGCCAGATAGGTAAACAAATATCCTTCGAGAGAGAGGGTAGACATTTTCCGGGGGGGGGGGGGGGGGGGGGGTGTAGATATTTTCGAGAAGTAGATTGACATCTTCTGGGAGGGGGGAGATAGTATTCTTCCATGGGGGGAGGTGAGTAGTCAGACATCTTCAAAGGGGAAGGGGGGTAGACAGACATCTTCCAAGAAAGGTCGGTAAGTAGACAGACATCTTCTGTGGGGAGTTATGGTATGTACACTTACATCCTCCGATGGGTTCGTGTAATAAACAGGCATCTTCCATGAAGGGGGGATAGAGCTCCTCGAAGATGGGGTGTAGATATCTTTAGCGAGGAGGGTAGATATACACCTTCCGAGAGGGGGTTAGATAGATTTCTTCCATAGTGGGGGATAGATAGACTTGTCCCGAGTTTGTGAGGAAGACAGACATACAGACATCTTCCTAGAATTTGGAGGTAGACAGACATCATCAGAATGGGCGGCAGACACATTCCAAGTGTAGCGAAGCTGTAGAAATCTTTTGAGTGTAGGATAAACATCCTCTGAGGGGCTAGATGGAAATCTTCACAGGGGTGGGGTGGTAGACAGACATATTCCGAGAGGACGGGGTTGGTAGACAGGCATCTTTCATGAGGTAGGTTATAGACATCCTCCTGGGGGATATACATCTTCTGAGGTGGGAATAGGTATCTTCCAGAGGGTGTAGATAGACGTCATCTGAGGGTGGGGTAGATAGACATCTTCCGAGCTGTTGGTTGATTGTCACCTTCCGAGTGGAGGGATATATAGATATTTTCCGCATGGGCTGGGTAGATTGACATCTTCCGAAGGGAGGTAGATATCTTCCAAGGGGGTAGAGAGACAGCTTCCAAGGGGGGTAGATAGACATTTTCCAAGATTGGGGATAGATACAAGTCTTCTGAAGGGTGTAGATAGACCTCTTCCGAGGAGGGAGATTGGCATTTTTGGAGGGAATGGATAGATAATCTTATGAGGTGGGTGTGGGTAGGCATCAAACGAAGGGGGCGAGATCGGCATCTTCTGATGTGGAAGGGGTTAGGTAGGCATTTTTAGAGGGAGGGATATCTTCCTAGGGGTTTAGATAGGCATCTTCCAAGGGGATGTAGAAAGACATCTCAGAGAGGGGGTAGACAAAATCTTCCGAGAGGGGGTAGGTAGACAGGCATCTTTGGTTGGGAGAGTAGGTAAGCAGACATCTTTTGAGTGGGGTTGGTAAACTGACATCTTCCAAAGGGACAAGGTAGACAGACAGTTTCTGAGGGTGGGGCATAAGTAGACTGACACTTTCCGAGGTGTGGTAAGTAGAATTACATCTTCTGAGCTGATGGTGTAGGTAGACAGACATTTTCCGAAGGGGTGTAGGTATACAAAAAAAATGGTTCAAATGTCTCTGAGCATTATAGGACTCAACTGCTGTGGTCATCAGTCCCCTAGAACTTAGAACTACTTAAACCTATCTAACCTAAGGACATCACACACATCCATGCCCGAGGCAGGATTCGAACCTGCGACCGTAGCAGTCGCACGGTTTCGGACTGCGCACCTAGAACCGCAAGACCAACGCGGCCGGCTATAGGTATACAGACATATACCTAGGGGGGAATGTAGACGGATACGTCCCGAGTGGGGGTAGGTAGACAGCCATCTTCCAGGTGGGTACGTACACAGACATCATCCGAGGGGGTTAGAAGGACAGACACTTTCCATGTGAGGGTTGGTAGATACACATCATCTGATGGGGAAGAGACATCTTTCGAGGGGAGGGTACATAGACAGTCATCTTCAGAGAGGAGGTAGTCATCCTCCGAGAGGGAGATAGTCATCCTCCGAGAGGGGGAGTAGATGTCTTCCGAGATGTGAGGTAGTTGTACATCATCCACTGGTCTTAGGTAGGCAGACATCTTCTGAAGGAGGGTATGTAGACAGACATCTTCTGAAGAGGATAACGTCGACAGTCATCTTCTGATGGGGGTGGGTAGGTAGACAGACATCTTCCGAGTGGTGGTAGGTATGGAGACATCTTCTGAGGCTGGGTTCAGTAAACAGACATCTTCCAAGGTGGGGGGGGGGGGGGGGGGTGTTGGAAGACAGACATCTTCCAAGGGGTGGGAAGCACCTTCTAAAGGATGTAGTTTGGTAGACAGACATCCTCCGAGAGGGGGTGTAGACATTCTCAGATGGGGAGTGTATATCTTCTGAGAGGAGTGGTAGTTTGACATCTTCCGAGAGGGGGGAGATACTTTTCTTCCATGGTGGCAATAGATAGATATCTTTAGAGAGGAGGTACATAGATAGACATCTTCAAATGTGTGGTTAATGTAGAGAGACAACTTTCGAGAAGTTGGGTAGGTATACAGACACCCTCAGAGGGGGTGGGTAGGGAGACAGACATCTTCCGAGATAGGTATAAGATAGACACAAATCATTCGAGCTGGGGTAGGTAAATATACAGCTTCTGAGGTGTTCAGGTAGACATTCATATTATGAGGGGTTGTGGGTGTAGGTAGACAGGAACCATCTGAGGAGGGGTATTTAGGCAGATAACGTCTGAGAAGGGGTTAGGTAGACTGACATCTTCTGAGGGGTTGTAGAAAGTCAGATATCTTCCAAGTGGAAGGTTGGTAGACAGACATCTTCAGAGGTGGGGTGGGGTAGGTAGACAGACATCTTCCAATAGGGGGTTGGTTGGCAGACATCTTCTGTGAGGGGATGGTAGTAGACAGCCTTCTTCTGATGGGTGGGTGGGTAGACAGACATCTTCCACGATGGGGCATAGGTAGAGAGACATTGTCCGAGATAGGGTGACTATAGACATTTTTCGAGAGAGGGGGTAGGTAGACAGACTTCTTCTGGGGGTTTTAGGTTGTAGGTTGTAGGTTGGTGTAGAATGACATTTGCCAAGAGGGGATCGGTAAAGAGACATATTCCGATGGTGGTAAGTAGACACCATCTTCTGATGGGTGTAGGTAGACACTCATCTTCTGTGGGGGATGTGTAGGTAGACAGACATCTTCAGATGAGGGGGTAATTAGACAATCATCTTCTGGGGGGTAGATAGACAGACATATTCCGAGGTATGGGTTGGTAGACAATATTTTATGACTGGGGCTACGTAGAGAGACATCTTCCAAGGGGTGTAAGTAGGTAGACAGACCTCTTCTGTTGTAAGATTTGTAGGAAGGCAGACATCTTCCGAGGCAGAGGGGTTGGTAAATAGACATCTATTGTGCAAATGGTTAGGTAGGCAGACATCTTCCGGGTGAAATTTTGTAGACAGGCATCTTCCAAGGAGGGGTTAGGTAGACTGACACCTTCTGAAGCAGGGTAGGTAGATAGTCATCTTCGGAGGGGTGTTTGGTATACAGCCATCTTGCGAACGGGTGTAGGTATACAGACATATACCTAAGGGGGAGGTAGACAGACATCATGGGAGTAGACAGACAGGTGGGTAGGTACACAGACATCTTCCGAGGGGATTAGGAGGACAGACATTTTCCATTTGAGGGTTGATAGACTTACATCATCTGGCGGAGGAGAGATACCTTTCGAGAGGAGGGTACGTAGACAGATATCTTCAGAGAGGGGGTAGACATCCTCCGAGAGGGAGGTAGTCATCCTCCAAGACAGGGGTAGATATCTTCCAAGAGGGGTGTAAATAAATATCTTCCAAGATGGGAGAAGATGGACCTCTTCCAAGGGTTTTAGGTAGGCACACATGTTCCGAGGGGTGGTATGTAGACATACACCTTCTGAGGGGAATAAGGTAGACAGTCATCATCTTATGGGGAATTGGGTAGGTAGACAGACATATTCCAAGGGGGGGGGGGGGGGGGTAAGTAAGGAGGAGACATATTCTGAGGGTGAGTTCAGTAGACATACATCTTCTGAGGGGTGTCCTTGGTAGACAGACATCTTTCAAGGGGGGGGGGGGGGGAGGAGACATCTTTCAAAGTATGCGTTTTGGTAGACAGACCAAGAGGGGTGTAGACATTCTCTGATGTGGGAGTAGATATCTTCCGAGAGGAGTGGTAGTTTGACATCTTCTGAGAGGTGGGGTAGGTAGACAGATATCCTCAGAGGTAGGGGTAGGGAGACAGACATCTCCCACAGGAGGGATAAAATCGAATCATTTGAAGGGGGGTAGATAGGCATACATCTTCTGAGGGGCTTAGGTAGACATTCATGTTATTACGGGGGAGGGGGGTAGGTAGACAGATCATGTGGGGGGGGGGGGGTATGTAGAGAGATATCTTACAAGACGGGGGTTGGTAGGCCGACGTATTGTGAAGAGTTGTAGGAGGATAGACATCTTCCAAGGGGGTAGGTAGACAGGTTTCTTCAGATGGCGGTTAGGTAGACAGTCATCATCAGAGGGTTACAGGTAGACAGACATCCTCTAAGGGGGTTGGTAGACCGACATTTCCTGAGGGGGTGGGCACGTAGACAAACTTCTTCCAAGTGTGGGTGGGTATGTAGACAGACACCTTCTGAAAGGAATTGTAGGTGGACAGACATCCTTCGTGATAGAGGGTAGGTAGGCAGAAATATTCTGAAGGAAGGGTTGGAAAACATACATCTTCCAAGGGGAGGGGTAGGTAGTCATACATCTTCTGAGAGGTGGGTTTAGGTAGATAGAGATCTTTCCGAGGGAGGGCAGGTAAGTAGACAGACATATCCTCAGTTGGGGGGATGAGAGAGAGACATTTTCCGAGGGAGAGAGGTAGGTAAACAGACATCTTCCGATGGTTGGGTAGGTAGGCAGACATCTTCTGGGGTGGATAGCTAATCGGACATGTTTTGAGCGAGCTTAGGTAGACAGACATTTCCGATGGGGTGTGTAGGTAGACAGACATATTCCAAGGGTGGGGAGATGAGACAGACATTTTCTGATGTGGGGATAGGTAGACAGACATCTTCTGAGGGCGGTTTTAGGTAGACAGACATCTTCCAAGCGGGAGCTGTAGGTAGACAGACATCTTCAGAGGGCGATTGTAGGTTGATGGACATCTTTTGTGCTGATAATGACAGATAAACAAATTCCAAGGGGTGGTAGTTTAACAGACATCTTCCCAGGGGGGCTGAGTAGATAGACAGACAGACATCATCCAACGTGAGTAGACAGACATATTCCAGGGGGAGTAGACATCCTCCAAGGGGGTAGACATCTTCGAATGGTGGTGAGGGTAGGTAGACAGACATCGCCTGAAGGGCTGGAAGACACCTTCTGAAGTTTGGAGGTCTCTAGACATCTTCCGAGACAGGGGTAAACAACTTCCAAGAGGGGGGCTGAATGGGGGTTGGGACAGGTAGACAGACATATTCCGAGAGGGCAGGTAGGTAGATAGACATCTGCTTAGCGACGGGGAGGGGGGGGGGGTTTGAGAGACATCTTCAGGGTGATAGACATCTTACGATGTGGGGAGAAAGTTTTTCTGGGAGATGTAGATAGACATCTTCAGAGGGTGAGGTAGGTGGACAAACGTCTTCCTTAGGGGGGGTGAGGTAGGCAGACATCTGCCGAGGGGATTAAGTAGATAGACGTCTTACACGGGGCAGGTAGACAGACATCTCCTGTGGGGGGTTATGTAGACTGACATTTTCTGAGGAGGCAAGTAGGTAGAATGACATATTAGGTGGTGGGGCGATGAGAGACAGACAGTTTTCGATGAGGGAGAGGTAGAATGACATCTTCCGATGTGGGAGGTGTAGGTAGATATCTTCAGAGAGGGGTAGGTACACAGACATCTCCCGAGGGGTGGGGTAGGTAGACATACATATTCCGAGGGGAGTGGTAGGTAGTCATACATATTCTGAGGGAGGGGGGGGGGGTTAGGTAGACAGACATCTTCCAAGGGTGTGGGTAGGTACACAGACATCATCTGTGGGGGTGAGGCGGTAGATGCAGGTTGACATAGATCTTCCAAGGAGGGGTAGGTAGACAGATATCTTCTGAGTGGGGGTAGCTAGGCAGATATCTTCTGAGGGGGATAGATAGGCATATTTCGAGGGTGGGCTGGATAGCACCTTCTCAGGGCGGGGGGGGGCGGGGGGGGCAGATCATCATGGGTGTGACGTCACATGAGCTGCACTGCTGTTGAAATAGCTTGTTAATGTTTTATAAATTTTAGACTTCATTTACGTATTTTAAAGTTTGTTTGTGTTATTATTTTTGCCGTAAAAGCAACTTATTAGTGGATATTCATTTATCTCCGTCTTTCTTCCTGTTGTATTGACTCGAGTGGTCTATTATTTGTGAGTGTGCTTTCGTGGTTCGTCTAAGCCTCGCGCCTCATCAGTTTGTTTACATTCTGCGGCGTGCACTGCATCTGTAGCGGTTATAAGCTAAGTACTGACTAACTTGTTTGAGCTCTGTAATACAGTTATTAAATTGAATGGATTGCAGTGGTGTTGCTTGCCGTTTGTGGCGAAGTAATGACTTAATAAACTTTTGTAATCGTTTGCTCGCTGTGTTTTATAGAGTTTTCAGTAAATTTCGTGCTTTAGTTTTGAACTGGCGTTTAGTTTTAATTTTTTGGTTTTAGCCAATAATTTTGTGAAGTTTTGCTGGTATTGGTATCGACTGTGTTGTAGTAGTATTAATACAAGTAGCTGCTTTCTTAGTAGGTAGAGAATTTCGAGACCATAGTTGTTAGCTGCTTTTGTAACTGAACTTTGGTAACGTAGACGTATAGTTTTTTTTAGTAACTGTAAAATTTTATCATGAGTGAGAAGTGTGGGCTCTGTCGTAGGTTTGTGAGTAGTGGATTACGCTGTGGGATTTGTTCAAAGTATTTTCATTGGCGGGAATGCATTGGGGAAGCCAGTGGTAATTTTAGGGTGATCCTGTCCTGGGAATGTAGAATCTGTAGTAGAAACAAGTTAATAGAGGAGCAGGAGTGTAAGATCTGTGCCCTTCAGGTGCAGTTACAATGCGCAAAGGAGGAACTAGATAAGTTGAGGAGGGTGAAGGGTGCTGGGGAATGGGAACTGGCAGTTGGCAAGATGATAGCTATGAAAAGGAGGTAGTCAGACAGTTTTACTTTGCATACATGCAATAGATACGACAAACTGTCAGAGTTGAGCGGAGAGGAGCCTCGTGAAGCTGTATATGTAGGTAACTTGCAGCAGTCCTCAGCAATTAGGAGGCCTAGGTTCTGCTGCTAGGTAGTTCCCATGGTAGAGGTGTGGGCCAGCATTTGCTGGAAGTTTTGTGGAGTGAGTACCAGGTCACAAGCATTGTGAAGCCTAGTGCAGGGTTGGCTCCGGTGGCTGAAAGCGTAGGGGAGGTATGTAAGAATTTTACAAAGGAGGATCAGGTAGTGATAGTGGTTGGAGCTGGGAGCAGTCGCAATAGGGACAGGGGGTATGATGTCAGTGGTGACTTGGTTAAGATAGCTACTCAAACTGGTGGCACTAATGTGCTTTTCGTGAAACTGTTTCAGCATCGTGATCGGCCACACCTTAATGCTGCTGTTAGGCGCGTTAATGTGGGGCTGGGGAGTGCACTGATGGCAGAGGGCATGGATCACATCTCAGTGGTACCAGTTGGGTCTATCAGTAGATTGGGTTTCACTAGGCATGGCCTGCACCTCAATAGGTATGCGAAGGGGAGGCTACCTAAGCTTATAGGTGACAGAGTAGTGAGTGCTGGTGGCGGTAGTTGTGTCACTCATGGAAAAATTCCTCTAGTGGTTGGTGTTAGAGCTGAACCTTTTTAATACTGAAGTCAGCTGATAGGTATACCTGCTTAAAGGAAGTGTCTTTAAGGGCTCTCCTCCAGAGGATGTAATGTTTCCAAGTAGAGAAGGAATTAGCATATTTCATCAAAATATAAGAGTTATTAGAGATAAAGTTAGTGAACTGCTAATAGATCTTAAAGCTGAAATTATTGGCACATCAGAGCACCACTTCAATAAATTGATAATTTATAGGCTTGCTTTACCAGGCTACAGATTAGCTGGCTGTTTCTCAAGGAGTTCCTTGTGGGGTGGGGAAGTGTCTCTGTACATAAAAAACAGTATGTTATTTGAGTCCATAGACTTGTCGCGACACTGCACTGAACAGATATTTGAAAGTTGTGCAGCATTTGTTGAATTTAGTGCAGTTAAATTTCTAATTGCTGTTGTTTATAGGGCCTCTAACTCCAACTTCAGAGCATTTTTGCTTAAGCTAGAGAGGGTCCTTGATTCACTTTGTAGGAAGTACCAGAAAGTAGTTATATGTGGGGACTTCAATATTAATTTTGTATATGATTGTGCAAGAAAAAGGGGGATTGGGTTGTTTGGGGAAGGAGACCACACAGCGAGGTCATTGGTCTCGTCGTACTAGGGAAGGATGGGGAAGGAAGTCGTCCATGCCCTTTGAGAGGAACTAACCCGGCATTTGCCTGAAGTGATTTAGGGAAATCGCGGAAAACCTAAATCAGGATGGCTGAACGCGGGACTGAATCGTCGTCCTCCCGGATGTGAGTCCAGTGTCTTAACCACTGCGCCACCTCGTTCGGTCCCAAGAAAAATGATGTTGGTAGATCTCCTAAATTCATATGATCTGATGCAAACTGTGTTTTTTTTCAACTAGGTTGCAGGGGAACAGTAGCACAGTCATAGACCATATTTTTATTCGTTCTTCATTACTAGATGGGCATTCTGTTAGTAAAAGAGTGAATGGCCTTTCAGACCATAATGCACAAATTTTAACACTAAAAGGTTTTTGTACTCCAACCAATGTCATGTTTAGTTACATAGAACGTAGGAAAGCCAATCCAACAGCAATAGAGAGTTTTTTTAAACTTGTCAACGAACAAGAGTGGCAAGATGTTTATAGTGCCAATAATACAGATGATAAATGCAATGCTTTCCATAACACATTTCTTATGCTCTTTGAGAGTTGTTTTCCATTAGAACATTCTAAATGGTGTACTAGCAGTAATGGACAGCCCGGTTGGCTGATTAGTAGGATAAGGATATCATGTAGAACATAGCGGGAATTACATCAAAATGTTAGAAGTAGTCACATTCAAGCTACCATAGCCCCTTACAAACAGGATTATAAGGTGCCTAAAAATGTTATTAGCAAGGCAAAAAGTATGCAAATAGAATAGCTTATTCACAGGATAAAATTACAGACATATGGTTAGTTGTGAAGGGAGTGACTGGTCATCAGCACAAGGTCTATGATATAAAGTTAGTTCTAAGTAATAATATTTTCGTTAGTGATAAATCAGATATATGTACGGTATTTAACAATCACTTTCTGAGCATTGCTGGCAAGCTAAATAAAAATTTAGTTTCAACAGGAAATCATACAAATTTCTTAGCAAATACCTTTCTGAGATTGATGTCTGAAATACTCCTCTGTGATACAGACAAGAGGGAGATTGAGTCAATAATTAAATCACTGAATACTAAGGACTCTCATGGTTATGATGGAGTGTCTTGCAGAATATTAAAGTACTGTGCTGCACATGTTAGCCCTGTATTCAGCCATATTTGTAATTTTTCCTTTAGGAATGGTCAGTTTCCTGAGCGATTAAAGTACTCAGCAGTAAAGCCGCTTTATGAAAAGGGAGACAGGTATCATGTAGAAAATTTTAGACCTATTTCTATGCCATCAGTGTTTGCAAAAGTTACCGAAAAGGCTGTGCATGTAAGGTTACTTGATCATTTTATATCACACAATTTGCTATCAAATGCGCAGTTCGGTTTTAGAAGTAGTTTGACAACTGAAAATGCTATATTCTCTTTTCTCTGTGAATTACTGGATGGGCTAAACAAAAAGGTAGAGAGAACCTTACGAGGGGAGGTAAGCAGACAGACATCTTCCAAGTGTAGGGTAGGTAGACAGACATCTTCCCAGGGGGGTAGGTAGACAGACATGTTCCGAGGGGTGGGTAGGCAGACATACATCTTCATAGAGAGTGAGTATGTAGACAGATATCTTCCAAGTGGGGTAGGTAGACAGACATCTTCCAAGGGTGCTGATAGGTAGACGGACATCTTCAGATGGGAGGTAGGTAGACAGATATCCTCTGAAGGGGGTAGGTAGACAGACATCTTCCGAGAGTAGGTAGACATCTTCCGAGTGGTGGTAGACATCTTCCGAGGGGGTTAGACACCTTCTGAGAGGGTGGTAGATAGACATATTCAGAGAGGGGGGAGACATCTTCCGACAGTTGGTTAGATAGTCTTCTTCCTAGGGGTGGTAGGTAGAGTGAAATCCTCCAAGACGGGAGGGGTAGATAGACACACATCTTCCAAAGCGGTGTGTAGGGTAGAAAGACATCTTCCGAGTGAGGGATAAGGTCGACAGACATCTTCTGTGGGGAGGGTTGGCAGACAGACATTTTCTGAGGGGGAGTAGGAAGACATGCTCCAAGAGGGGGTAGACAGACATATTCCAAGGGGGGGGGGGATAGACACATCCTGGCATGGGGTTGGTAGACAGACATCTTCCAAGGGGGGTATATACACAAACATCTTCCGATTGGGTGGGTGGGTAAACGAACATCTCTGGAAAAGGGGAGGTCGACAGACATCTTCTGATGGGGGGGAGGTAGAGTGACATATTCCATGGAGGGGAGTAGGTAGACAAATGTCTTCCAATGGGTGTGGTAGGTAGAGAGAGATCTTCCAAGGGGTGGTAGGTAGGTTGACCTAATACGAGGGTAGCGGTAGCGGAAGAGCGATAGGTAGACAGAAATCTTCTGTGCGGGAGGGGAGAGGGGACGGGGAAGTAGACAGATAAGTTCCCAGGTCCTCAATCAACTTCAAGACACCAAAACTGGCCAATAATTGAAATTCCGTAACCGAAACTTGTCTTGTACTACTTCTTACTAGTCAATTGCAACAACTTAGAAGCTTCTATTTTGTTCCTTGTGTTACCACTGGATACCTCAGCACGCGACATTGGTTTCCAGACCATAAATGTAAACGTTTCCAAGAGAAAAGATACCTATGTGACTATCTAGCAATACGTCATAAGGCAAGTGACGCAAACGGGTGGTCTTCTAAAGTTTTTTAATACATATTAAAACTTTTCACATTTTTTCGTTTAACGTGGCTGCCTGACCTCGGCTCATGCAAAAGCGTAGGGTCCTCGGTCACATGCAAGGCAATAAAAGCCGGCCAATAATTCACCAATCAATAACAAAAATCTCACTTATACTACTTCTTACTGGCTGATTGCATCAACTAAGAAGCTCTTATTTTGTTGCTTGTAGTGTCACCCCACACCGCAGCAAGCGAAATAAGTTTGCAGACGATAAATGTAAACGTTTCAGAGAGAATAGGGGCCAATGTGACGATATGGCTTTACGTCGATTCGATAGCAAAAGGCGAAACCGGGTGGATTTCTCAAGTTTTACCATATATGAACACTTTTCACATTCTTCCGTGCAACGTGGCGTCCAGACGTCGTTTCATGCCAAATCGCAAGGTATTACCTCATGATCAAGGCACCAAAGCCGGCAAATAAGTCAATAAATGATAACTAAAACTTAAACTGTACTGCTTCTTACTGGCCGATTACATCGATTTAGAAGCTTCTGTGTTCTACTGTGGTGTTTTAGTGTCTCCACATACCGCAGCACGCCACACAAGTTTGCAGACGATAAATGTAACCGTTTGAGAGGAAAAAGCGGCCAATGTGACGATCTGGCATTCCATCGATACGATTCCAAATGACGAAAACGGTGCGATTTCTCAGATTTTTACTACATATGGACACTTTTCACATTCTCTCGACTAACGTGGCTGGCAGTCGTTGTTTCATGCTAAATCTTAAGGTTGTCGGTCATTGCCAAGACACTAAAGCCTTCTAATTAGTCATTAATCGATAACTAAAACTTGAATTGTACTGCTTCTTACTGGCCGATTACATTGAATTAGAAGCTTCATCTGGGTTCTACTGTGGTGCTTTTAGTGTCTCCGAATACCGCAGCACGCCACTAAATGTTGAAGACTATACATGTAGAAGTTTAAGGGAGAAAAGCGTCCAATGTGACGATCTTGCATTACGTAGATACGATAGCAGATGACGAAAATGGTGCGATCTATCACGTTTTACTACATATAGACACTCTTCACATTCTCTCGTGCAACGTGTCTGCCATATTTCGTTTCATGCAAAATCTTAAGGTCGTCCGTCCAGTCCAAGGCACAAATGCCAGCTAATAAGTAAATAATCGATAACTAAAAGTTGAACTATACTCCTTCTTACTGGCCGATTACATCAACTTAGAAGTTTCTTCTGTGTTCTACTGTGGTGCTTTTAATGTCTGCGCATACCGCAGTACGCGACATAACTTTGCCGACGATAAATGTAACCGTTTGAGAGAGAAACGCGGCCAAAGTGACGATCTGGCATTACGTCGATAAGATAGCAAATGACGAAAACGGTGCGATTTCCCAGGTTCTTACTACATATGTACACTTTTCACATTGTCTCGTGTAACGTGGCTGCCAGTCGTTGTTTCATGCAAAATCTTAAGGTCGTCGGTCATCTCCAATGCACCAAAGCCGGCTAATTATTCAATAATCGACAGCTAAAACTTGAATTGTACTGCTTCTTACTGGACGATTACATCAACTTAGAAACTTCTTCTATGTTCGACTGGGGTGCTTTTAGTGTCTCCGCATACCGCAGCACGCGACATAGCTTTGCACACAATAAATGAAACCGTTTCAGAGAGAGGAGCGGCCAATGTGACGATGTGGCATTAAGTCTATTCGATAGCAAATGACGAAAACGGGCGGATTTCTCCGGTTTTTACTACATATGAACACTTTTCACATTCTCCGGTGCAACGTGGCTGCTACACCTCCCTTCATGCAAAATCGTAGGATCCTAGCTCACGTCCAAGGTACCAAAACAGGCTAAAAAATCAATAATCGATAACTACAACTTAAATTGTACTGCTTCTTACTGGCTATTACATCAATTTGGAAACTTCTTCTGTGTTCTACTGCGTTGCTTTTAGTGTCTCCGCTTTCCGCAGCACGCCACATAAGTTTGCAGACGGTACATGTAACCGTTTGAGAGAGAAAAGCTGCCAATGTGATGATCTGGCATTACGTCGATACGAAAGCAAATGATCGATAACGGTGCGATTTCTCAGGTTTTTACTACATATGGACACGTTTCACATTCCCTCGTGCAACGAGGCTGCCAGTCGTTGTTGGTTGCAAAATCTTAAGGTCCTCAGTCAAGTCCAAAACATCCAAAGCCAGCTGATAAGTCAATAATCGATAACTAAAACTTGAATTGTACTGCTTCCTACTGGCTATTACATCAACTTACAAGCTTCTTCTGGGTTCTACTATGGTGCTTTTAGTGTCTCCGCATACCGCAGCACGCGACATAGCTTTGCCCACGATAAATGTAATCGTTTGAGTGAGAAGAGCGGCCAATTTGACGATCTCCCATTACGTCGATACGATAGCAAATGACGAAAACGGGCGGATTTCTCAGGTTTTTGCTACTACTGAACACTTTTCACTTTCTCTCGTGTAACGTAGCTGCCAGTCGTTGTTTCATAAAAAATCATAAGGTCGTCGGTCATGTCCAAGGCACCAAAGCTACCTAATAAGTCAATAATCGATAACTAAAACTTGAATTGTACTGCGTCTTACTGTCCGATAAGATCAACTTAGAAGCTTCTTGTGTGTTCTACTGTGGTGCTTTTAGTGTCTCCGCATTCCGCAGCACGCCACATAAGTTTGCACACGACAAATATTTCGTTTTGAGAGGAAAAAGCGATCAATATAACGATCTCGCATTATGTCGATACGATAGCAAATGACGAAAACCGCGCGATTTCTCAGGTTTCTACCACATATGGACACGTTTCACATTCTCTCCCGCTACGTGTCTGCCATTCGTTGTTTCATGCAATATCTTAAGGTCGTCATGTCTAAGGCATCAAAGCCAATTAATACGTCAATAATCGATAACTAAAACTCGAATTGTACTGCTCCTTACTGGCCGATTACATCAACTTAGGAGCATCTTCTATGTTCTACTATGGTATTTGTAGTGTCTCCACATACTGCAGCACGCCACATAGGTTTGCAGACGATATATGTAACCGTTTGAGAGAGAAAAGCTTCAAATATGACGATCTGCATTCCGTCGATACGATAGCAAATGACGAAACCGGAGGGATTTCACAGGTTTTTACTATATATGGATACTTTTCACATTCTAACGTGTAACATGGCTGCCAGCCGTTGTTTCATGCGAAATCTTAAGGCCGTCGGTCATGTCCAAGGCACCAAAGCCACGTAATAAGTCAATATTCGATAACTGATACTTGAATTGTACTGCTTCTTACTTTCCGATTACATCAACTTAGAAGTTTCTTCTGTGTTCCACTGCGGTGCTTTTTGTGTCTCCGCATTCCGCAGCACGCCACATAAGTTTGCAGACGATAAATGTAACCGTTTGAGAGAGAAAAGCGGCCAATGTGACGATACGGCATTCCGTCGATACGATAGCAAATGACGAAAACGGTGCGATTTCTCAGGTTTTTACTACTTATTGACACGTTTCACTCTCTCTCATGCAACGTGGCTGCCTGTCGTTGTTTCATGCAAAATCTTAAGGTCGACGGTCATGTCCAAGGCACCAAAGCTACCTAATAAGTCAATCATCGATAACTTAAACTTGAATTGTACTGTTTCTTACTGTCCGATAACATCAACTTAGAAGCTTCTTCATTGTTCTACTGTGGTGCTTTTAGTGTCTCCGCATTCCGCAGCACGCCACATTAGTTTGCAGACGATAAATGTATCCGTTTGAGAGAGAAACGCGGCCAAATTTACGATCTCGCATTACGTCGATGCGATAGCAAATGACGAAAACGGTGCGATTTCTCAGGTTTTTACTACGCATGGACACGTTTCATATTCTCTCGTGCAACGTGGCTGCCAGTCGTTGTTTCATGAAAAATCGTAATTTCGTCGGTCATGTCCAAGGCACCAAAGCTACCTAATATGTCAATAATCGATAACTAAAACTTGAATTGTACTGCTTCTTAATGTCCGATAACATCAACTTAGAAATTTTTCTGTTTTCTACTTCTGTGCTTTTAATGTCTCTGCATTCCGCAGCACGCTACATAAGTTTGCAGACGATAAATGTATCCTTTTGAGAGAGAAAAGCGGCCAATTTGACGATCTCGCATTACGTCGATACGATAGGAAGTGAAAGAAACGGTGCGATTTCTCACTTTTTTACTACTTATGGACGCTTTTCACATTCTCTCGTGTAACGTGGCCACCTGACGTTGTTTCACACAAAATCTTAAGATCGTCGGTCACGTCCAAGGCACTAAAGCCACCTAGTAAGTCAATAATCGATAACTGGAACTTGAATTGTACTGCGTCTTACTGTCCGATAACATCAACTTAGAAGCTTCTTGTGTGTTCTACTGCGGTGTTTTTAGTGTCTCCGCATACCGCAGCACCCCACAAAGGTTTGCAGACGATAAATGTAACCGTTTGAGAGAGAAAAGCTTCAAATATGACGATCTGCATTCCGTCGATACGATAGCAAATGACGAAACCGGAGGGATTTCACAGGTTTTTACTACATATGGATACTTTTCACATTCTAACGTGTAACGTGGCTGCCAGCCGTTGTTTCATGCGAAATCTTAAGGCCGTCGGTCATGTCCAAGGCACTAAAGCCACCTAGTAAGTCAATAATCTATAACTGAAACTTGAATTGTACTGCTTCTTACTGGCCGATTACATCAACTTAGAAGCTTCTTTTGTGTTCTACTATGGTACACTCCTGGAAATGGAAGAAAGAACACATTGACACCGGTGTGTCAGACCAACCATACTTGCTCCGGACACAGCGAGAGGGCTGTACAAGCAATGATCACACGCACGGCACAGCGGACACACCAGGAACCGCGGTGTTGGCCGTCGAATGGCGCTAGCTGCGCAGCATTTGTGCACCGCCGCCGTCAGTGTCAGCCAGTTTGCCGTGGCATACGGAGCTCCAGCGCAGTCTTTAACACTGGTAGCATGCCGCGACAGCGTGAACGTGAACCGTATGTGCAGTTGACGGACTATGAGCGAGGGCGTATAGTGGGCATGCGGGAGGCCGGGTGGACGGACCGCCGAATTGCTCAACACGTTGGGCGTGAGGTCTCCACTGTACATCGATGTTGTTGTCGCCAGTGGTCGGCGGAAGGTGCACGTGCTCGTCGACCTGGGACCGGACCGCAGCGACGCACGGATGCACGCCAAGACCGTAGGATCCTACGCAGTGCCGTAGGGGACCCCACCGCCACTTCCCAGCAAATTAGGGACACTGTTGCTTCTGGGGTATCGGCGAGGACCATTCGCAACCGTCTCCATGAAGCTGGACTACGGTCCCGCACACCGTTAGGCCGTCTTCCGCTCACGCCCCAACATCGTGCAACCCGCCTCCAGTGGTGTCGCGACAGGCGTGAATGGAGGGACGAATGGAGACGTGTCGTCTTCAGCGATGAGAGTCGCTTCTGCCTTGGTGCCAGTGATGGTCGTATGCGTGTTTGGCGTCGTACAGGTGAGCGCCACAATCAGGACTGCATACGACCGAGGCACACAGGGCCAACACCAGGCATCATGGTGTGGGGAGCGATCTCCTACACTGGCTGTACACCTCTGGTGATCGTCGAGGGGACACTGAATAGTGCACGGTACATCCAAACCGTCATCAAACCCATCGTTCTACCATTCCTATATCGGCAAGGGAACTTGCTGTTCCAACAGGACAATGCACGTCCGCATGTATCCCGTGCCTCCCAAAGTGCTCTAGAAGGTGTAAGTCAACTACCCTGGCCAGTAAGATCTCCGGATCTGTCCCCCATTGAGCATGTTTGGGACTGGATGAAGCGTCGTCTCACGCGGTCTGCACGTCCAGCACGAACGCTGGTCCAACTGAGGCGCCAGGTGGAAATGGCATGGCAAGCCGTTCCACAGGACTACATCCAGCATCTCTACGATCGTCTCCATGGGAGAATAGCAGCCTGCATTGCTGCGAAAGGTGGATATACACTGTACTAGTGCCGACATTGTGCATGCTCTGTTGCCTGTATCTATGTGCCTGTGGTTTTGTCAGTGTGATCATGTGATGTATCTGACCCCAGGAATGTGTCAATAAAGTTTCCCCTTCCTGGGACAATGAATTCACGGTGTTCTTATTTCAATGTCCAGGAGTGTATTTTTTGTGTGTCCACCTACCGCAGCACGCCACATAGGTTTGCAGACTATATATGTAACCGTTTGAGAGAGAAAAAGCTTCCAATGTGACGATCTGGCATTCCGTCGATACGACAGCAATTGACGAAAAGGTGCGATTTCTCAGGGTTTTACTACATATGAACACTTTTCACATTATCGCGTGCAACGTGGCTACCAGTCGTTGTTTCATGCAAAATCATAAGGTCGTCGGTCATGTCCAAGGCACCAAAGCGACCTAATAAGTCAATAATCGATAACTAAAACTTGAATTGTACTGCTTCTTACTGTCCGATAACATCAACTTAGAAGTTTCTTCTGTGTTCTACTGCTGTCCTTTTAATATCTCCGCATTCCGCAGCACGCCACATAAGTTTGCAGACGATAAATGTAACCGTTTGAGAGAGAAAAGCGGCCAATGTGACGATCTTGCATTACGTCGATACGATAGCAAATGACGAAAACGGTGCGATTTCTCACTTTTTTTACTACTTATGGACGCTTTTCACATTCTCGCGTGTAACATGGCTGCCAGCCGTCGTTAGATACAAAATCGTATGGTCCTCGGTCATGTCCAAGGCACCAAAGCCGGCTAATGAGCCAACAATCTATAAGTAAAACTTGAATTGTACTGCTTCTTACTGTCCGATAACATCAACTTAGAAGCTTCTTGTGTGTTCTACTGTGTTGCTTTTAGTGTCTCCGCATACCGCAGCACGCGACATAGCTTTGCAGACGATGTAGGTAACCGTTTCAGAGAGAAATGAAAAATTCTGTGTCATATTGTTTAAAGCAGGTTGCTCTAAATGCCCAGTGGATCTGATTCCCTTGATACATTTTAAACAAACTCGGAATGGGAAAGACCAAGTTCTGCTTATTCTTATAGTCTGGAAAGTTGATATATCTTACACAGTAAAATATGATGGTTAAAGATGTCCACTGAGTATTTCCATATACACTGAAATTAGCTTTGAACAACAAATTATTAATAGGCCACCTACTCATGACTCAATAGCTACTGAGCTCTTTCACTGGTGAAGGAGGTGACGACGTTGTTACGTCCATTAGAGGCTTCAGTAGTTTGCTGAGGATGATGTGAAGTAATTGTGCCACGTGATTTTCTGTGGAGTTCAGAGTAAGTTCTATTCTGGTGCAGGACATTCATTCCTGCTGTTCTCATTCGAGGCAATCTTGGATTCTGAATCTCAAGCTCCGGAAGATTAGAAACAGCAATACAACCTCTGTCTTCCTGGCTGTGCACTATTTCAAAGTGCTGAGGTTGACAGTCTCTTCTCATTGTGCAGAACTTGTAGATTATTGTAAATAGATTAATCTGTTATATTTAGAACATCTCATTCTAAACTTTCTAAAGAATGGGACTTTTCTGTCATAACCACTTTTTGTGTGAGGTGATAAATACCAGAAATTTGGTTGCATTTTGAGAAGCTAATGGTGACTGAGATTAGTGTCTGTGTAAATTAATGGAACTGGATTTTTCCCGAGGTCGGCGGTTTTCCGAAGTTCGGCGTTTTTCCCGAGGTCGGCGTTTTCCCCGAGGTCGTCGTTTTTCCCGAGGTCGTCGTTTTTCCTTAGGTCGACATTTTTCCCTGAGGTCGGCGTTTTTCCCCGAGGTCTGCGTTTTTCCCCGATGTCGGCGTTTTTCCCCCGAGGTCTGCGTTTTTCCCCTGAGGTCGGCGTTTTTTCACGAGGTCTGCGTTTTTGCCCCAAGGTCAGATCGGCTTTTTGTTTCCTGAGGTCTAGAAATCTATCGATATATTGAAAATCGAAAGTATTTTCATGTATATCGAACTATACTGATATGTCTTGTCATCTTGAAACATATATCCGACCACTAGATATCGTTATTCATCGAGTTAACGATATATTTCGATATATTTATTTATTTCGAGAAATGTTTTCTTAGAGGTCAGATTTACATTGAGACATCTATACATTTCAAACAATCGATTCATTTCTATATATCGATTTGTATCGAGGCTCAAATTTATACCGAGAAGTCGATTTACTTAGATATATCTGTCTATATCGAGTAGTCGAGTAGTCGAAGTATCCGTTTATGTCGACATATCGATATATTTTGATATACCGACACAATACGAGTTGTCTATATATTTCGAGGTATCTATAGCGATTTATTTCGAGATATCGATATATTTCGAGATATCACTATAGCTCAAGTAAACCATAAATTTCTAGATACCGCTTTTTTTAGAGAATTTTTATATTTTGAGGTATCGATATATTTCGAGATATCGATGTTCCTAGAACACGATCTATGTCGGTACCTCGAATTACTACGAGGTATCGATACATTTCGCTTGTCGAAATGCGCATAGATGTCGATACATTTCGTTATTTCGAATCGTTTCGATGTGTCAGTTGATTTGGATGTGTCGATTTACTTCGAGGTTTCGATTTATCTCCGGGTCTCGATATATTTCGTGGTTTCGATTTATTTCGAGGTGTTGATTTATTTCGAGGTGTCGATGTATTTCGAGGTGACAATATATTTCGAAATTACTTGTCGACTGCATCAGCTTAGAACCTATTTCGTACAGAGTGGTGCGACTGCATACCTCAGCACGCGACATTAATTGCCAGACAATAAATGTAAACGTTTCCGAGAGAAAAGCGTCCATTCTGACGATATCCCATTTCGTCATTAGGAAAACAAATGTAGAAAACGTAAGGTTTTCTTCGCTTTTTACTACACATTAACACTCCTCGCATTTTCCCGTGTGGTGTGGCTACCGGACCTCGGTCGTTCAAAATCGCAAGGTCCTATGTCAACTACAAGGCAGCAAATAAGGCCTATAATTGAATTTTCAATATCTAAAACAAGACAGACACTGCTCCTTACTTGTCGACTCCATCAACTTAAGCTTCTATTTCGTACAGAGTGGTGCCACTGCATACCTCAGCAGGCGACACTGATTGCCAGACGATGAATGTAAACGTTTCCGAGTGAAAAGCGTCCGATGTGACGAACTGGCACTACGTCAAACAAATGACGAAAACGTTAGGTTTTCTTCGGTTTTTCTGCCACTCAAAGTGCTGCCAAGTTTCACCCCACCCCCTCCGAACCCTCCCCAGTCGCGGCTATCAGCTGGTGTGATAGAAATGGACACAGGAAAGTAATAACGTTCCATGAAATCCGATTCAAGGGACGTTAAAGGGAAAATGTTCCAGGCGGTTTATTTCCATTAAGACACGCATACTGGGCATCTACAGTGCCACATCTGCCAGATCGTTTCTATTGTCAGCAGTGGAAAACAAAACTGTACTGAAGACGCCATAGTGAGAGGCGGTTTTTGGTAGACGAAATAATATGCAGCTTAAGCTTCATATCAGCGCACACTCCGCTGCAGAATGAAAATCTCATTCCGGAAACATAAAATTTATCTGCCATTGACGTAAAATCTATTTTTCAGCGCACTGTAATAAAGCCTCACTTCAGATGATTGGACAATTAAAGAGAACTCAAACCGTTGTTTTAATAGTATTCGTAGGTCCAATGCAGCATTTACCGTGGACAGTCCCTGAGCCTAGACTGTCCGTTTTATGTAGGCAGTACTACTTTAAAAAAAACACTCCGTCTTCAGGCCACAAGTGGCCAATCAGGACCATCCGACCGCCACATCATCCTCACTGAGGGTGGAGGAGGAGCTGGCTCTCCCACTCTTTGTAGTAGTTTCCTTTGACTGGAGCCGCTACTATTCGGTCGAGTAGTTCCTCAATTGGCATCGCAAGGCTGAGTGCAACCCGAAAAATGGCAACAGCGCATGGCGGCCCGGATGGTCACCCATCCATGTGCCGACCACGCCCGACAGTGCTAAACTTCAGTGATCTGACGGGAACCGGTGTATCCACTGCGGCAAGGCCGTGGCCCCTACCACATTTACATGATATTTTTGATCGTAGATCAGGTCCGATGGATCGAAAGAATGGACGTTTACCATGTTATGCACATTTATATTTTCACTACGTCGACACAGCTGGTCCAATTTCGACCACAGGTGATGGTAGCCATAATGATCGTGCCAAGCATCCCGTGTACATTAGTTGCACCCAAGTGTGTGGGCATCACAGCATTCATGACATTTAAATTTGTTACTTCTTTGCTACTATATTCGCAATAAATTTCGCAGACAGTATCCGCATATGACGCTGAATGTACCTACAAAATTATATCATTGTACGACACATGTTTCAGGAGATAGGTCATAAAACTCAGGACAAGGCCAGACGCTGCATAGTACGGGCGTGGACGCACAGCTGTATATAAATGCCTGGTCAACGCCAAGCTTTTCCGCTAGTTATCTATAAAGATAAAAAATCCCCAATATTGTCCACCAGCGTATTTTTCAAAAACCTTTATTTCGTAATCCATTATTTTCCTGTAAAAAGCGAAAATACCGTCCATCATTGTGTTTTTAAAAATCGTCTCTTATTGTCATCTATTTTTATGTATTTTAAGCCATCTATCGCTTGTGTAACATGTGGCTACAAGTCCATTCCCTTTATGGGGGAATCGAAATAATACACAACGGAAAAATGTGTGGGTCAATTTCTTCCTCATTTTTCGGAACTTCTGATAATAGTAAATCGTTGGCTTTTTGAGAGCGTGGTAGGTAGATACAAGAGATTAGTGTAAGATTAGAATTTGGGTCAGATACAGTGCCAGAAACTTCTGTTTCTATCTGGCTAGCTTCAGAGTATTTCACCATCTACTAAGTGATGCTTTTCAATGTGAATGGTGTGTTCTGTCCTAGGTCTACCCTTTACTGCACAATGCTGTTCCTTCGATGCTATTAAAACCAGGATGTTATCAAAATATATGCACAGTGGCAGACTGGAGTCTGCAGAAATATTTCCAGTGGAGGGGAGTGCGGGAGGAGCGTCGGGGCTGGAGTGCATGATTCTGAAACTGGCACTCTGTGTACAAATCAGCTGGTCAGTTACGAGATGCAACAAGCAGCAAGACACTAACTCTATAAGCCCTACAACTGATCAAAGCTAAGGTTTAGCAGTATTGTGGAGAAGTCTTATCTGGAAGAGTATGAGTATACTGTAACGAATAAAAACTCTTTACTCCAGATTCCAGGGAGGGTTGGGGGCGATGGGTGAAAGTGCCCCTTTGCCTCTCCTCCCCTCCCCACCTCCTCCCCTCCCCCTCCCCCTCGAGGACGACAATGGCTGGCCCGTTCATTTTGAGAACATCAGAGCTGCAGTAACCTTTCTGAGAAACTGTTCTAGATGTGAAACTTCCTGGCAGATTAAAACTGTGTGCCCGACCGCGACTCGAACTCGGGACCTTTGCCTTTCGCGGGCAAGTGCTCTACCAACTGAGCTACCGAAGCACGACTCTCGCCCGGTACTCACAGCTTTACTTCTGCCAGTATCCGTCTCCTACCTTCCAAACTTTACAGAAGCTCTTCTGCGAAACATGCAGAACTAGCACTCCTGAAAGAAAGGATATTGTGGAGACATGGCTTAGCCAGAGCCTGGGGGATGTTTCCAGAATGAGATTTTCACTCTGCAGCGGAGTGTGCGCTGATATGAAACTTCCTGGCAGATGTCCTTGCCCGTCAATCTTACCACGCAGAACTCCAGTGGAAATGTCGGTTATCGCTGAAACAACTGGTTTTCGGCTCACTTTAACCTAATTTTTAAAGCCCGTCACAATTCCACTTCTTGTAATAACCGATTTTCAGCCTTTTATTTACATTATTTCCTCTAGTAAACGTAGGAATCAAACAAAGAATTAAAAATTTGACTTTCTCAGTTTCTTGATAAATGGAATCAACACGTTAAATTAAATACTTTTATGATGACCGGCAGCCGTCCAGAACGAAATTAGAATTATATTAATACCGTCAGCTGCTCACGGGTGTCGATATATATCAACGGGGACAGGTGACAATATGTGCCCCGTCTGGGACTAAAGCCCGGGATCTCCTGTTTACATGGCAGACGCTCTGTCCATCTGAGCCACCGAGGGCACAGACGATAGAGTGACTGCAGGGACTATCTCGCGCACGCCTCCCGCGAGACTCACATGCTCACCTTGTATGTCCACACACTACATTCGTAGTGTCCCACACCAGCACACTCATTACTCGTGGAAGACATTCTTACCAAGTCCCGTAACAGTTCAGGGAATACGTGTGCATCTTCACAGAAGAAGGTCGTGGCTGGTATTGCCAGAACCATATACGTATATGGATATGGTGTCTGTTCTTTCGGACATAATTTAAATTAAATAGTCAAATAAAACTTTGTCCGCTGTTCGCTGCTTCTCTCAAAATATGGCGAGTGCTTCTGTACTACAGAAAACTGCCAGTATTCTCCTACTGATTTTAGTTTTTAGAAGCTCTGCTCAGAAATTATATTGTAATCGGTTATCACAGCACTATGCGGGGGTTACGTATAGTCCAGCGATAAAGGGTGAAAACTTCGGCTGGAGAACTCTCTTTTTCGTTTTAATTTCTCTGTTTTCAAGGGCTACAAGCAGATAACGGCATACTCCGTAGACACAGGCAGCAGATCAGGCACTTTCTATTTTTATCCCGAAAATTTTAACTTTTTTCTTTGTATGATGTCGCAAGTCGACCAAATCAACCATTGTGCTTCACTCGTACCGCATATCGTAAAATACTTCCAGATGGTGCCATTCTGTGTTACAACTGACGTTCGACAACAGCGAGAAACTGCGTCCAGTCTCGCGGACTGCTTGTATAACAAGAACAATATTGTCTCGGCAATGCTGGACCAATCCATTTGTTGCTCGTTTCTGTCAGCAGTGTTATTAAAGTGGCATACATCACTTTTCCCATTTTTTCTGTAATAACGCAGTATTTCAGAGCTATGGAAATCTTACGAATAAAAATTACTCGTCTTTTTTAAAAAAGGATTACTTGAAAACTAAAAATTTTACTACGGCTGCTGTGGCTAATTGATATATCTGTTTTTACGTGGTTATCAGGAAAAAATAAAAAGATACTTGTTATAACCGAGAGCAAAGAAATACCGAAAGACATCGGTTATTCAGAACTAAAATACCCATATTGTTTTAACTGATCGGTTTTTCTATCTCTAAACTGCAGTGTCGCCATAGAAAAGTGTGTCGTTCCATCATTGTCCATAGCAACTTTGAGATATGTAAGTGTTTATGCGCAATATCGACAAATGGAAACACGAAGAGGTAATAAGCACCTGAGCGATAGAATTTATTTCACGGTCAGAAAAGTCGAGTGACAGACAAGACTAAATCACTGTAATAGAAATTATATGAAAAGCTGTGTAAAGGAAAATTTCCAGTTTTTTCGTGGATTCCAAAATTGAAGCAAATTTCGGGACATCAAGGTGACATAGTCTTATACGGATAGTATTCCATGACTAACGTAATTGGCCCACATACTGTACTGATATACGGATAATATTACACGACTAACGTAATTTACCTGAAATAATTTACAAACATGTTACTATAACATTCGCTACTACTCATTGCGCTAATTCACCTTCAGCCATTAAGCGCAAGCGCAGATCTCAGTTATGATACGTGCGCCATCCAAAAATTTATCAAGTTAGTAACTCAACACAACTACAAACGATCATTGTGTGCAAAATAAACCTCATAAGAAGAACATGACGGGTTTGAATCATTCCCACCGCATAGGATGAAAAATTCAGGCTCGCACACAAGACCACTTGATAACTAACCAGAAATTCAGATTAGTTGTAGCTTCGGTGACAATCGCGTTTTTTACATTTTCCCCGTAACCTAGATAATTATGAAACGTTAGCAACTACTCTAAAATATCTGCGGCAATGGCCTTGCCCCGGAGGTTGCATCGGTTCACGTGAGATCACCGAAGTTAAGTGCGTTGTCGGGCGTGGTCGGCACTTGAATGGGTGGTCATCCAGGCCGCCATGCGCTCTTGCCATATTTCGGGGTGCACTCAGCCTCGTGGTGCCAATCGAGGAGCTACTCGACCGAATAGTAGCGGCTCCGGTCAAAGAAAACCACCATAACAACTGGGAGAGCAGTGTGCTGACCCCACGCCCCTCCTGTTCGCATCCTCCACGGATGATGACACAGCGGTCGGATGGTCCCGTCCCAGTAGGCCACTCGTGGCCTGAAGACGGAGTGCTTACAAAGCAGCTACTCTCCAGTGCATGGCCGTACTACTGAGACCTTGATGCCTGGCATCAACAACAGATGGCAGCACCCGAGGTTGGCTTACGCCTACTGCCGAATTTGGCGATCTGTCGTAAGCCTGCGTTAGCACGTGGGGCCTTCCGTCTTAAGTGCAAGCATATCCATTGCGTGTTCTGCCGTGCGACTTGAGTGGAATGTTTCATTATTTCTGAAATTTTATAGAAATGTTTTTCGTTGTATATCCTCTCCATCGGTACTTAATTTACTGTAAAATTACTTGCTCACTTTTCGGAAATTCCGTTCATGGTAAATCGATACTATTTGAAGCCGTGGTAGACACGAGTCTAGTGTGCTTCACCTTCAGCATCTTCTGTGTCAGTCTCGGTTCCTATGTCGCTGATTTCACAACGAACAGTTCGTTGTCTACTGAGTATACTGTCTGTTGCACGACACTATCCCTCCTACACTGCAAGGGGGAGACACAGGAAATTATAAGATTTTTGAAACATGTAGCTATTAAGGTAATTTTGAAGCTAGGCATACGAAAATTTGTATCTAGTTTCTAGGTCAGAAATAAAGAAATATGTGTTCCATTATTATTGGGAATGAAGTGAAATAGTGGGTGAACATTTTAAGATAAATAAATTATGGAAGAACTATGAAAGTATTTTTAAGGCTACATCTACGAAAATTGGTATTTGACTTCAAGGTTACAAATAAGAAAATACGTGTTTTGGTGTTTTTGGAAGTTCAACCCCTAAGGGGATGAAATAGAGCGAGCTGGTGCGTTTCTGGCGCCAGTTTCCATCGATCGTTGTTTCGATCTTTGAGTCCCGGTCCAGAGGACACTGCTCCCTAAGCGACTGTAGTAGTTCTCTGTGCGTCCCCACATCGGGCTTACCGCGCTTCCACTGGACACAGTTGCCAACAAATTGCCTGACATCGCGATATAGGTTGGGCCAAAACGTGTTCCCGAACTCGGTTCTAGGTCTTGTATAACGCCAAATGACCCCCGACCACCGAATCGTGGATATATCATGCTAACTCGTTCCTCTGGAATACAGACCTTCACTTCACCACAGTTGTCTCCCCCGAAGGCAACAGCCAGTACCGACGTCGCCATCCGCCTATTGCTGCCTATTCGGTCCCCACCTGGGGTCCACAGCCTGTTTGCCGGCTGAGTCGCAGAAGAAACCGGGTGTCTCGGAGAGAAGGAAATTCGCCCCAAGATCCGGCTCCACGTGGCCCTTGCCTTCCCCAGACTCTCCCGCGACATACGGCTAAGAGCGTCGCCAATTCATTGTCTCTGCCCCTAATATGCCGAACCTGGAGATAAATCTTGTCATCTTAACTTCGGCATGACTTTTAGCGAACTTATTAATCAAAGTTTAAGGGCTGGGACTGGCCAAGTAACTCACGGAGGCTCATTTGTTTCAGTTCAGTTGTAATGCTCACCTATTCTCCAGATAAGGTTGTGTAGTATATGTCACAGAAAACTGTCTGCCCTTGATGTGTGTTGTGTTAGAGATAATTGGCAGAGGTCGACGCTAGAATACTGGGAGCACAGCACCACGGAGACAGAGAGATATTTAAGGCCATGTCCTCTCCTTTACATCTTGGGTTATGTTGTCACTTTTGCGTGATTCCATCTTTCCGGTGGAGAACTATAGCATCCAAAGTTCAATTGCATTGCCAAGTTGAGTATATTTCTATGTCACTCCCTGTCTCGTGGATCTCTCGTATTGATTTGAATCCTTGTTCTGCTCGCGTCTATCGCCAATTCACACGAAATATTGAAGCAACCTTATTTTAAGGGTATTGTCATATGGTCATGTTCTAGTTGTAATCATTCTAAGAATATTGTTGATTAATCAACTGAGTAAGTAAATTTGAAGGTCGGTTTGGTCAAAATTAAAGCACCTCCTTAATTGCTTTAATCATTTGTATATAGTTTTGTTTAGGAAAGTTGGCTAGCCAAACGTTAAAAAATCTGTTTATTAGGCTTAATCTGTTTCTCTGCTGATTGGAAGTAATGAGAGTTCTGCTGCACATTCTATGGACATTTGTACTATTTAAGTAAAGCCTTACCTAAGTATATTTACCTAGTCATATTAAAATTTGAAGTTTAACGGATCTTGTTTCACGTAAAGAAATTTATTTACTATTTGTCCAAAAGATCTGGCCTTATAAGGCAATCTCTTGTATTTTTGTGATTGTGATTTTATAATGCTTTTGATTGTAATAAAATATATAGCAACTACAACGGATTACTATTGTGATTTTGGTGTGTCACTACCACAATCCCATTACATAGAGGATGAAATGTTTCATGAAATATTTAATTATGAAAGCATATTTAAAGCTAAATATATTTACACCTGAATTTGGCTTCTCGGTTGAAGTAAAAATAAAAAAAAATTACATGTCTCACTGTTTTTGATACATTCAATTCATAAGGAGGTGGAATATACGATGAAATGTTTTATGAAAATAATTCAGTGTGAAAGAATTTTTAAAGCTAAATCTATGAAAATTCTGTTATTGAAAAATACGTGTTTCACTGATTTTGAAACTACAACCTCCAAGGAGTTGCGATAGGGGCACATGTATTCATTCACTCATCGCCTTCCAGCCCAACCTGCAAAGTATACGGACTTGAAATTTGATGAAGGTGTAAATATTACGCTGAAAGAACCATTTGAGAAGAAATTTTTCGAAATTCCACTCCTAAGGGGGTGAAATATGGGTTGAAAAGTTTTTTTGAAAAAAAATATGTCCCTATGTTACTGTTGAAGCTAGAACTACAAAACTACGGAAATTGACATTTGGTTTCTCAGCCAGAAACAAAAAAAATCTTTATTAAAGAACTAATAAAGCATTTTTAAAGCTACATCTATGAAAATAGGTATTTGACTTCTCAGTTGGATGTAAAAAAAATGTGTTTCGTTGCTTTTGGAAATTTAACTCATTAATAGAGTGAAATAGGGGATGAAAAGTTTTATGAAATATTTCACTATGAAAGCACTTTTAGAATTAAATGGATGAAGATTTGAATTTGGCTCCTTGGTTCTAAATAGAAGAATACATGTTCAATTGTTTTTGAAAACCTAACTCCTAAAGGGTGTGAGATATTTCTGAAAATGTTTCATTATGAAAGCATTACTAAATATATCTGACAATTCGCATTCGGCTCCTCTGTTAGAATTTTTAAAAACTATATGTTTCAGTGATTTTGGAACTTCGATACTAAGTGGATGAAAATTTTAATGAAATATTTATTGCGTTATATTAAAATATTTTAAGTCTGCATCTATGAAAACCTGTATTTCACTTCTCAATTATATAAAAGAAATATGAGTTGCGGAATGAAAGATTCTATGGAGATATCACCACAAGAATACAAACGGTTTGATTAACAAAAACCTTCGACTCCAGCTGTCGGCATAGCTTTTTGGTCATTCAGTAAAAGACCATACTTCAATGGCGTTAAGTTTAGAAAGTGTTGCAGTTTATAAAAGACATAAAAAAACGATTAAAGAAAAAAATTCTTTGCAGACCATAAACGGTCTATGCAAGTAAAGAAGCGGATGATAAGCTAGCTCTTTATGCAAATGAGTTGGTCAGTTTCAGTGTCATGCAGCAGGAACCAAATCCTATAGTTGGTACGATTGGCTAAAGGAAAAGTTTTCAGAATCACGGGAAATAACTTCTGCAAGTGGCTGAGAATCTCGTAATGAATAAAAGTTATGTATCATCCTTCTTTCCCTACAGCAAATAAAAAAAAAAAAAAAACCTAGAGAAATTTCCGCTGTGAAACTATTTGCAAACAAGAGAACGGCTCTTGAAATTTAACGCTTCAAAGTTTTAAGCCCTGCTCATTCCGGATATTGATTAGGAAGTGTTAATCCACATGTGAAAGCTGAGTACATAATCCCTGTGACATTTTATCAACGGTATTCCATAGGGACAGGTTCTCATTCAAAAAGTGTCACGACTGCCATGGGCCGCGCCGGGTATCCGCCATGTCTCAAACGCCTTGTCACTGTTTGCGCGGCTCCCCCCGTTGGAGGTTCGAGTCCTCCCTCGGGCATCGTTGTGTGTGTTTGTTGTCCTTAGCATAAGTTAATGTAAGTAGTGCATAAGCATAGAGACTGATGGTTCAAATGGCTCTGAGCACTACGGGACTTAACATCGGAGGTCATCAATCCCCTAGAACTTAGAACGACTTAAACCTAAGTAACCTAAGGACATCACACACATCCATTCTCGAGGCAGGATTTGAACCTGCGAACGTAGCGGTCGCGCGGCTCCCGACTGAAGCGCATAGAACTTCTCGGCCACATAGGCCGATCTATCATGTATTCTAGAGAAGCTGCCCGGTCGTCAGTGGCGCCTGTTCTTTCGAGAACAGTTACTATGTTCATATATATGGTTAAACGCTACCCAGCCATTGAGCTTCGTCTGTGCGAATGCGCACAGGTTGCCCGAAATCTTACGGGAATCGTCACCTTAGTGTGGGCCAGTATTGAGTGGATGGGCAAATACCTATTACGTACATTACGTTTGTGGATTGTGGACAGTTGGGAATGTGAGTCTCACGGGAAGCGTGGAAGGGATAAATGCCTGCAGTCGCGGTATTCATCTGTGTTCTCGGTGGCTCAAATGGATAGAGCGTCTGCCATGTAAGCAGGAGATCCCGGGTTCGAGTCCCAGTCGGTGCACACATTTTCAGCTGTCCCCATCGAAGTATATCAACAACACCTGTCGGCAGCTGAGGGTTTCAATTAACTATCAATTGTGAAGGGAATTCGAAGAACCCTTTGCCAGGCACTTAAATGTGATTTGCAGAGTATCCATATAGATGTAGATCAAAGCTCATCCCGTGACGCACGTGCACAAAATGATTCATACTGCACAATGCATGCAAACATACTAGCCGAAAACACTGACGAATAACGAGTGCTGCATATCCAGGTTAGACAGATCGGTTTTTCCTGCCAAGAAGAACAGGGAGTTGCTATCTAGGAACAATTCCAGTTAGAGGAAGGGTTGATAAGTGCTCCTTGGATTGCACACTAAACGTAAATAACGAAAATGCATTTTTGGTAAAAATTGGTCAAAACATAATCCTGTGCTCTCCGTATTGCATTAGCCGTTTTGAATATTGAAAATCTGACTGCAGATTCGTGTTCAGCGACAATAAAAATATATATGTAACACTCAGTTCTTGCAAATCGAAGTAATAATATAACTAAAAGGTTTCCCTAGACGTTGAACTTTTTTGAAGAAACGATGTTCTCAGAACGGCATGCAGCATTAACTAAAAATGGTTCAATCTCTTAACTTCTACCTCTGATCCAGAAAAGTAAACACTTTTCTTAGGAGCTTATACCTATAATATATGACACTGATTAATATTAACTAATTTTTGTGAAGGCATAAGGAGTGAAATAAACCCCTAAAAAATCTAACTCAGAGTTCGAATTAGCTCCGTATCGCTAAATTTACGGTTGTTTCATTGCGGTTAGGTATGCGCTCCCATAAATTTTATGTAATATCGACTGATGTTTTCCATTTTTAATTTCAGAGAAGTAATTTAGTATCAACTAATTTTATCCATTTTTTATTTCAGGTAACATCTGAGGGGCCACACTGCACGCAGTCTGCGTGATCAAATCATAATTGCGGGCGCCATTTTTTTTACTGAAAATCTAAAATAAAGGTCATAGTATGATCACTCGTAATTCCCAAAAAGATCCTTCAAATGTATTTTCACTGTCTCAAAAAAAAAAGTACCATTTTTTGCTCATTTGAATGAGAACCTAGCCGTAACGCCGGAATATAATCACGAGATTTTTTTCGGAGACGCTGTACGTTCGCCAGAAGAATTTCGTTCTGCGCGTGTCGATGGACTTAGACAGATATTACTGTGTGTGTGTGTGTGTGTGTGTGTGTGTGTGTGTGTGTGTGTGTGTGTGTGTACTACTCAGTCGTGCCATTCGAGTGTACATCTTTGCATAGTTTTCCTTTGACGATGTAAGCAGTGTTAGGCTCAGTTGCTAACTGGCCAGTGAGTGGTTCCGAAGGTGTCGGATGTGCGGTGCGTTCTGTCTGCTAGGACAACAACAGACTGGCGTGGTGCGATGGCAGATGCAGACACTGAGGGAGCTAGCTGCTGGGACGCCAGCAAACAATGTATGCCAAGTAAGACGACGAGGACTATTCTAAAATTATGAGCCGCCTCAATAGTGTTTATCATTAGTAAATCTTGTAGTTGAGGCTGACAATCAATCTACAATAACTGACAGTTTTGCCTAGAGAGAGATTAGTGAGAAATACAGGAAATCCCCCACACACTGAAATTTTGGTTGTGATGACAGGCCGATGGGCAGTGTAGCCCGAGATCTAAGTTAGGTTGGAAGGGGGTAATTTGATTTAGAGATGTTTACGCCAACGATTATGAATGCCGAGTAAACGTTGTGTGAGCAGATTTCCCTGTAGCGTAGCCTAGTGTTTCCGTCCGCGCCATATTTAACACATTTTCTCTGGCGGTGTACAAAAGTCGCACAACAGCGACGAAAACTACGTTTCTGGTGGGGGGAGGGGAGAGTTCACTATGTAACTTTCACTACAAATTTTAGTAGCCACCGAAACTAGCCGAATTAGAAGCGTAATTTTAACTATATTTCCGTTTGTGGGAAAATAGTGATTCTTCTCTTTCGGCAGCAACTATAATACGTAGGCGACATATTTTTTTTTTTTTTAACTCTGAATCATGATCTCAGTAGACGCAGTGCTGTTTACGTTACTTGATTCGTGGTCGATAGTAAACAATGCAATGTATTGGTAAATTCTTTGAAGTGTGACGTGTGTTGCATAGACGGCGTCTGCAATGTTCGTAAGGCCAAGTTTGTATATATTCTGTGTATGTTTAATTAAGGCGAGGAGGATAATGTTCAAGGAGCACTGCATTAGCGGTCTATGGAGAAATTTAGAATTTGGATCTGACGAACGGCATGCTCGGGCAGTTTGTGCTATTATGTCGACCACTGCGTAATTCGGACACAGTGATCATTGCCTCTCCCTAGTAACCAGGAGACTCGGGTGGTAATCCTGGTCTGGCACAAATTTTCAACAGTGCCTAATGTCAGATAATTTTATTAGTTGTTTCGGTCTTAAATTGTGTTTTGTCAACAAAACGTCGTTTAGCTCTTTCTTGGATGACAGCTTTGGAAAGCGTACAGTCTGTACAGGTTACATTGATATTCACTCGTCGTTAGTCCAAGGCAACTATAGCTATTTTTAAACACAGTTGTAGCGCATATTAAGCCTACATACGTATTTGTGTCCTGTGTTTCTTTACCAAGAACTTCTTCTTAGGTAGTTTCCCTGTAGTGGTATTTTGTTTTGGTATTTATAGACTGTAGGCTTGGATGAAATATGAAACACATATCCGAAGTTTCTGTTGATGCTGTAGATCCAGTTTTATCCGTACTAGGGGCACAAACACTTCATCTAATACTGGAGAACAAAATTTGTCTCGAGATTTAGCAATTTTTCGTAATGTAGGCCTAGCTTCGATATATTTTTCTCTAATTCTTGTTTGGATTTAATCTTAAAACACACTAACTTTTCCACCAATTATTCTATATGTGGTTTCATCCCTTTCGTAGCATAGAGTTCCTACACGGTCGATAATATTAATAATTTCCTTTCTCACTTTGATTTTCTGTAGAATCTCGTGTTTATGGTTATTGCTAACCTGTTTCACATTCTCACTTTTATTATTTTTATTTTGCTAGTTTTGTGACTGGTAGCCAAATTTTCTTTGAATTCAGTTTTTAATTCTGAAATAGTAACAGTTAAAGGTCAAGTGAAGATTGTGATCTATTTGAGGAGAATTGTTCGGAGATCTTTTATATTAGACGTACACAGGTCATTGAGATCCTTATCTATATAAAATTACTTCGAGTTTGATGTAGCCCATTCTCTTGTCATGATGTCGGCTGTATCGTAGCGCATTGTGTCGATTAGGATGGAGATTTTGGTTGAGAGTTGCCGAAGTCGACGAAAGTGTTTACGAAGTTAAGACTGTACTAACAGAATGATCTGTAGCGTAGTCCAAAACGCTCTTTCCGTCCTTTTAAGATGTCTTTTAATTAAAAATAACTAAAGCTGCAAGATACAATCACAAAAACTGTGTTACGTAATACAGAAATCCCAGACTATTGTGGTGTATGTTGTGTATGTACACCAATTTTTTGTCACTGAATATATATTTTTTACTCATTTGCTGGAAAAAACCTTTCCCTGCGAAGGGCCCAATAGCATGTCGGTTATATTTGTGACTTTACCGACGGTCAGTAATTTCATGATAGTCTATCCACCGGCGTCATTGTTAACATCGAATATAGATTTAAGTATTAGGAAGGCTAATATGAACCTAACGCATGAGTAGGTCTAATGATGAATAAAAAAAATTCGAATGCGGGTTAGCTACTACAAGCAGCATAGTGAACGCGTTATTGTGGCCAAGATAGACACGAAGCCCACACCTACCACAGTCTTAAAAGTAGTCCGCAGATGAGGAAGAAATTGATGAAATGTGTGATGAGATAAAAGAAATTATTCAGTGAAGGAAGATGAAAATTCAATAGTCACAAGTGATTGGAATTTGATAGTAGAAAAAGGAAGAAAAGGAAACGTAGTAGGTGAATATGGAATGGTGGTAAGAAATGAAAGAGGAAGCCGCCTGGTAGGTTTTCGCCCAGAGCATAACTTAATCATAGCTAACTATTGGTTCAAGAATCGTGAAAGAACGTTGTATACGTGGAAGAGACCTGGAGATAATGCAAGAATTTAGATAGATTATATAATGGTGAGACAGAGATTTAGAAACCAGGTATTAAATTGTGAGACATTTCCAGGGGCAAATGTGTACTCTGACCACAATCTATTGGTTATGAACTGTAGATTAAAACTGAAGAAACTGCAGAAATGTGGGAAATTAAGGAGATGGGACCTGGATAAACTGAAAGAACCAGAGGTTGTACAGTGTTTCAGGGAGAGCATAAGGGAACAATTGACAGAAATGGGGGAAAGAAATACAGTAGAAGAAGAATGGGTAGCTTTGAGGGATGAAGTAGTGAAGGCAGCAGAGGATCAAGTAGGTAAAAAGACGAGGGCTAGTAGGAATCCTTGGGTAACAGAAGAAATATTGAATTCAATTGATGAAAGGAGAAAATATAAAAATGAGATCGACATGAAGTGCAAAATGGCTAAGCAGGGATGGCTAGTGGACAAATGTAAGGATGTAGAGGCGCAAATCACCATGGATAAGATAGACACCGCCTACAGGAAAATTAAAGTGACAGCATTGATAGGGGTGGTGGGATCACTCATGGGAAAATTCCTGCAGTAGTGGATGTTAGAGCTGCACCGTTTTTAGATTGAAGTCATCTGATAGGTATTCCTGCTTAGGGGAAGTCTCTCTAACAAAAGATCCACTTTTAACGAAGCTTAAGTATCCAAGTAATGAGAGAATTAGTATATTTCATCAAAATATACAAGATGTTAGAGATAAAGTTAGTGAACTGCTTATAGATGTTGACTCTGAAATTATTGGTATATTTGAGCACTTCTTAAATAAGGAGATAATTCAGAGGCTTCCTTTACTAGGATACAGGTTGGCTGACAGCTTTTCTATTAGCTCTTTTCGGTGTGGGGGAGTAACCATGTATGTGAAAAACAGCATCCCATTAGAGTCAATTGATGTTTCAAAGTACTGCACTGAAAAGGTGTTAGAATGTTGTGAAGGTATGGTTAAATTTAATGGAGCTAAATTTCTAATTGTTATTTATAGAGCTCCAGACGCCAATTTCACAACACTTTTGCTAAAGCTAGAGGAGGTTTTTGGTACACTTTGTAGGAAATACAAAAAATTATTTATATGTGGTGATTTCAATATTAATTGTAAAGTAAGTGTGCAAGTAAAAGGATGCTGGTAGATCTCCTTAATTCATATAATCATATGCTAACTGGTATGGCAAAGTGGTATGCAGATAGAATAGCTAAGTCTCAGGATAAAATTAAAACCATATGGTCAGTCGTAAAGGAAGTGGCTGGTCTGCAGAGACAGGTCGACGATATGGAATCAGTGCGTAGTGGGAATGTTCGTGTTGCTGATAAGTCGCTTATATGTACAGTATTTAATAATCACTTTCTGAATGTAGCAGATGAACTAAATAGAAACATAGCCCCAACAGGGAATCATATAGCGCTCTTAGAAAAAAGTGTTCCGAGACTGTTACCTGAAATGGTCCTCCATGATGATGACAAGAGGGAGATTGATTTAATAATTAAATCACTAAAGACCAAGAACTCTCATGGATATGACGGGGTATCTAGCAGAATACTGAAGTATTGTTCTGTGTATGTTGGCCCAGTACTTAGCCATATCTGTAACTTTTCCTTTAGCAGTGGTCGGTTCCCTGACCGATTAAAGTACTCTCTAGTGAAGCCACTTTATAAAAAGGGAGACAAGGATAATGTTGACAACTTTAGACCTATTTCCATGCCATCGGTGTTTGCTAAAGTTATCGAGAAAGTTGTATACACAAGGTTACTGGAGCATTTAAATTCACATAATTTGCTGTCAAATGTACAGTTTGGTTTTAGAAATGGTTTAACAACTGAAAATGCTATATTATCTTTTCTCTGTGAGATTTTGGACGGATAAAATAAAAGGTTGCGAACACTAGGTGTTTTCTTTGACTTAACGAAGGCTTTTGAGTGTGTTGACCACAAAATATTACTGCACAAGTTGGACCATTATGGAGTAAGGGAGTAGCATACAGTTGGTTCGCCTCTTACTTTAAGAACAGAAAGCAGAAGGTAATTCTCCGCAATATTGAGAGTGGTAGTGATAATCATTCGCAATGGGGCTCTGTTAAGAGGGCATTCCCCAAGGGTCGGTTCTGGGGCCACTGCTGTTTCTTACTTATATAAATGATATGCCTTCTAGTATTACAGGTGATTCAAAAATGTTTCTGTTTGCTCATGACACCAACTTGGCAGTGAAGGGTCTTGTGTGTAATATTGAAACAGTATCAAATAATGTAGTTCATGAAATAAGTTTGTGGCTTGTGGATAACAATTTGATGCTAAATCACACTAAGACTCAGTTTTTACAGTTTCTAATTCACAATTCAACAAGGACCGATATTTTGATCAGACAGAATGGGCATGTTATAAGCGAGACGAAACAGTTCAAGTTCCTAGGCGATCGGATAGATAGTAAGCCGTTGTGGAAAGCCCATGTCCAGGATCTTGTTCAGAAACTAAATGCTGCTTTAGTTACCATTAGAACAATATCTGAAATAAGTGACAGTTGAACATGGAAAATAGTCTACTTCGCATATTTTCATACGCTTATGTCGTATGGTATTATTTTTTTGGGGTAATTCTTCTGATTCAAAAATGGTATTTTTCCCTCAAAACGGACTGTTCGAGCTATGTGGGGTGTAAGTTCGAGAACCTCTTGTTGGCCCCTATTCAATAGTCTGGGAATTCTGACATTGCCCTCACAGCATATATTTTCTTTAATGTTGTTTGTTGTTAGTAGTATTAGCGTATTCCCAACAGTTAGCAGCTTTCAGTCAGTTAATACTAGGCACAAATCATATCTGTATGTGGAATTCACTTCCTTGACTCTTGTGCAGAAAGGAGTGCAGTATTCTGCTGCATCCATATTCAATAAGCTACCACAAGAACTCAAAAATCTTAGCAGTAGCCCAAAATCTTTTAAGTCTAAACTGAAGAGTTTCCTCATGGCTCACTCCTTCTATTCTGTCGAGGAGCTCCTGGAAGAGCTAAAAAATTAAGCAAATTTCAGTGTTACATTGTTGATTTTCTTTATTTTAACTTAAGACTTGTCGCCTGACTATGTTTTAATATTTCATTTTATCTGTTTCTACTATCGTGTTATAATTTCAAGTATTGACTCGTTCTATGACCATGAAGATTTCTCCTTAATTTGGTCCCACGGAACAATAAATAAATAAAAATGAAAAAAACTTTGGAGAAAAGAGATCCACTTGAATGCATATCAAGAGCTCAGATGGAAACAGTGATATAAGCGAAGAAGGGAAGGCAGAAAGGTGGAGGAGTATATAGAAAATCTATACAAGGGCAATGTACTTGAAGACAGAATATGGAAATGCAAGAGCATGTAGATGAAGATGAAATAAGAGATTATATACTCCGTGAAGAGTTTGGCAGCGCAGTGAAAGACCTAAGCCGAAACAAGGCCCCGGGAGTAGACAACATTCCATTATAACTACTGACACCCGTGGGAGAGCCAGCCCTGACAAAACTCTACCATCTGATGAGCAAGATGTATGAGACAGGCGAAATACCATCAGACTTCAAGAAGAATATAATAATTCCAATCTCTAAGAAAGCAGTTGTTGACAGATGTGAAAATGACCGAACTATTTGTTTAGTTAGTCACAGGCGCAAAATACTAACGCCAATTCATTACAGACGAATGGAAAAACTGGTAGAAGCCGACCTCGGGGAATACCAGTTTGGATTCCGTAGAAATACTGGAACACATGAGGCAATACTGACCCTACGACTTCTCTTAAGAGCTAGATTAAGGAAAGGCACACCTACGTTTCTAGCATTTGTAGACTTAGAGAAATCTTTTGACAATGTTGACTGGAATACTCTTTCAAAGTCTGAAGGTGGCAGAGGCAAAATGCAGGGAGCGAAAGGCCATTTATAATTTGTACAGATATTAGAATGGAGTTACAAGAGTCAAGGGGCATGAAAGGGGAGCAGTGTTTGGGAAGGGAGTGAGAAGGGGTTCTAGTCTATCGCCGATGTTATTCAATCTGTTTATTGAGCAAGCAGTAAAGGAGAAAAAGAAAAAGAAATCGAAGTAGGAATTAAAATCTGTGGAGAAGAAATTAAAACCTTGAGGTTCGCTCATGACATTATACTTCTGTCAGAGACAGCAAAGGACCTGGAAGAGCAGCTGAATGGAATGGAGTGTCCTGAAAGAATGATATAAGATGATCATCAATAAAAGCAAAACGAGGATAATGGAATGTAATCGAATCATGTTTGGTGATGCTGAAGGAATTAGATTAGGAACTGAGGCACTTAAAGTAGTAAAGGAGTTTTGCTATTTGGGGAGCAAAATAACTGATGACGGTCGAAGTAGAGAGGATATAAATTGTATACTGGCAATGGCAAGGAAAGTGTTTCTGAAGGAGAAAAACTTGTTAACATCGAGTATAGCTTTAGGTATCAGGAAGTGTCTTATCCGAGTATTTGTATGTCGTGTAGCCATGTATGGAAGTGAATCATGAACGATAAAGAGTTTGGTTAAGAAGAGAATAGAGGCATTAGAAATATGGTGCTACAGAAGAATGCTGAAGATCAGATGGTTAGATCACTTAACTAATGATGAGGTATTAAATAGTATTGGGGAGAAGAGAACTTTGTGGCACAACTATACAAGAAGGAATCGGTTGGTAGGACACGTTCTGAGGCATCAGGGGGTCACCAATTTAGTATTGGAGGGCAACGCGGAGGGTAAAGGTCGAGGAGAGAGACCAGGAGATGAATACACTAAGCAGATTCAGAAGGATGTAGGTTGCAGTGGGTATTGGGAGACGAAGCTTGCACATGATACAGTAGCATGGAGAGCTGCATTAAACCAGTCTCTGGACTGAAGACCACAACAACAACAATAAGAAGGCATCTGTCTCATTTGTACCTTTCAACAGAAATGGGACAGACAAGAGGGTTAGATTAGACTATATGTAGTTTCCGTTGCAATTGATCCATAATGAGGAGATGCTCAGTGGGAAACTAATATGTTAATTTACCTTCCACAGATCGCAAGTGGACTGATCATGGACGTGAAATGAGGGATGAAAATTTAGACGTACTTCTGATCGTACTCGTATTATTTGACCCCCCCCCCCTCTCTCTCTCTCTCTCTCTCTCTCTCTCTCTCTCTCTCTCTCTCTCTCTCTCTCTCTCTCTCTCTTTCTCACTCACTCACTCACCACTCACTGTCAATCGCGCACGCCCTAGTTCTACTAAAAAATTCAATTCATTAATGGTGTCGGAGGAGATGGTGAAATAAATCCTTTAGGCTGCTCTTAAACTGAATTTTGTCAGTAGTAAAGCTTTTATGGCTGCTGACAATTTATTGAAAATTCGTTTTCCTGAATGATGGAGACTTTCTTGCACCAAAGTAATTAACTTCCAAATTTTTGTGGAGATTATTCATGTTTCTAGTAATTAGTGCATGCAATGAGCTGTTGATTTGAAAATATTCATTTGTTTTTGAAGACAAATTTCACGGGGAGAAGCTATCTTCTATCTCCACCTTTTTAAATTGATCTATTTCCACGTCCCTAATCTCAAGCTGTGTTATATTAACGGTAAACACAAAACATTTCTTACATGCATTTCCACTGTTTTCCAACAAGTTGACTATTTTTCATGAATAATATATTAATAGTGAAATTTTTGAAAAAGTTTTGAAAGACATGTTTTGTGGGCAAATTTCAAAAATAAAAAGACCACAGAGTTCTTTATAATAAAGCTTCTCCATGGATTTTAATTCCTACTCTGAATTTTTCTTTTGGTTCCTTTACTGCTTGATCAACAAACAGAGTGAATAACATCGGGGATAGACTATAACCCTGCCTCACTCCTTTCCCAACCACTGCTCGCCTTTCATGCCCCTCGACTCTGCATGCCCTCGAGTAAGACAACTGACTGTTAGAATTCCATGGTGCTGGGACAAATGGTTTGAGAGGAAAGGTACATTTAGTTAGAAAAGTTACGGAAAATTTAAAGTTGTATTGCACTTAACGACGTACATGCACTCATTTAAATTCATAGGTTCTTTCACTGCATGTGTCATAGATTTCTCTCTCGAGTATTGAAAGCAGTGCACTGTAAAGTTTATTTTTAGTTTTTTACATGGCTTGTAAAGCTTTTCGTTCCTTTCCAATAGTATGCATGCCGTACAAAAACAAAAATTTGTTTCATGATATTCACTATTTTATTTCTTGCAAGCCTTCTAGAACTTCTCTGGAAAACTTTGTGGGTATATCTTGGCCTTTGTTTTGTTCAGAAACAAAAAACACCCCTGATACGTTTTTACCATAGCAAACAAATGACTACAAGACAAGAAACAATGTAGTCAATAGGTGAAATCTCAAAGCAACGGGAAAAAATGTCCCTTGGCTTATCATCTCAAAGAACAGCTGTCACAGAGAAACAAGTGGGCATGTGTCACATAGCAAGCTGCCATTTAGGACTTTGAAATAAGGATTTGGACTAAAATGCTTTTATATTCGCACTGAGTGTAAATCAAACAGGTACAATGACCAATAGAAAAAATCTTATTTTAATTCTGCTCTTGGGAATAAATATATTGCGAATCAGTGGTTCCCCAAACAGGAGAGGACTAGAAACTTTCGAAGTGTGGTGGTGTAGAAGAATGCTAAAACAGTTTAGATCGAATAGCTGATGGGGAGATACGAAATCAGATTAGAGAGCAGAGAAATTAATGGCACAACTTGACAGGAAGAAGCGATCAGCTGTGACCCAAGCGTTCAGCATGTTTGCGTTTCGAAGGATATCTGTGGCCTTATTAAATGTCACCTGTTATTGTCTTCGTTTCTAGTGCCATTTGTAACGTTCGTTAACTATGATTTGTTTTCGGAATATGTCGTGATGAACGATGGGAGGAACCCGAGAGCACAGCTTAAATTGTCGTTAAAGAAACGAGTAGCGATTGTATTTTTATCTTTCTTATCCGACACATAGGGGAACCCGGGTAGAATGGGGTACAAAGTTGAAAACTTTGATTAAATGTATGAAAGTGATAAATAAGAGAGTAACCAATTTTTATATGAACACATTATGATGTATTAATCACAAATATACAAGAACATTGCCATAAAATAAAATAACAATATTTTTTCACTCAAAAATAGAAATGTATGTCATTTGCCCCATTCAGCCCTGTGCACGTGGCAGAATGGGGTGGTAAGTAAAAGTGATTACAAAAACGTATAAAATTATCGCAAATGCAGAAAATATTGCCTTGCTCGGTATTTGTTTAGTTTAAAGTGAATATTAATGTCAAACTACAGTTTTCATGTATTGTATCCTTTTCTTAAGGCTGTTTACAAAATTCACACACGAGGAGATACTCACAATCTTAGCTAGCTATTCCTGCAAAAGAATCGTGTGTCCATTTTTTGCACGTGGATAAGCGACCCAACCTTCAACTAATTTTGAATATAACCCATCACAATCTAAACATTCACAGTCGGAACTTTCCTCATAATTACTCTCGTTAGTATTGTATTCTCTCTACTTTTTTCCATTTATCATTAGGGCCTTTGTTTCTTTTTTGACTTCTTAATCATATTCTCTTTCGCAAATAGTTTTTTCTTTGCACTTTCTTCTTTGGCAAAGTTCTTTTTCTATTTTTCCTTAATATTGGCTTCTAACTTTGTTTTTGTACGGCGAATCAGTTAAAACAACAGTCTTCCCCCTCTTCCTTTTCGCTCTTTTCTTTCGGCAATGGCATCAGAATTTCAAGTAAAATATGAAATGAGGAGGTGTTGTCAGTTGTCATCCAAGAGCACCCAAGATTAGAACAATTAGCCTCAATAACATTGTCATTCTTAGGCGGCAGTTCATTGTTACAATTCGCTGAAACCCCTTCCGCTTGATTATCCAGCCTGTTGGAGTCGTATATTTTAGCTGGTGTGCTAGGTGGAGGCAATTCCAATTGTTCAGATATAATAACCTCTTTATCTGACGGCCTATCTAGTCCGCTGTCAGTTGTGTCTGCCGGGAGGAAGTTTGCGTCGTGAATTTGGATATGTCCGTGGGCCAGTAGCTTCGAAACATTTAATAGGGGTTTTCATTGTTGCACTTTAGACGAAAGCTGAACCAAAAAAAGCATTGAATTTTGAAAGATAGTTACGACTCTCCCTGAGTGGCTTCGTAGCCATTTTCGAAGCTCATCACTATAACGAAGTCTTAAAGTCTTCATAAAACAAACAACAAGCGGCTCAAGTCTGTGAGAGCAATGTGGTGGTAAAGAAACGCCACTCTCCCTCGCGTAGTCCATAACGTCAGTGTTCGTGGTATGTGCTGAGTGGCCATCTAATTTAAAGAGAACTGGGAAGTCCTTTTATGCCTTAGAAAATTCCAAAACTTTCCGAAACCATACAAAGAATGACTCTGTGGCCATACATGCGGTGCTGTGGACCTTAGCGCAACCTCCTGCTGCCAGCCCTAACTCAAATTCTTTCTGCTTCTTCTTTCGTGGAAAAATAAGCGTAGGAGGAATGTCAGCTCCGCTTGCTGACGTACTAATGAAGCTGGTTACAGTTTCGCCCCTTTCTGCAGAGGTTAACGATCCTACTGGACGTTTCCCTTTGCAATCTGTGATCTTCTATTGGTTTTTAGGATTAACCGAAACGCCTGTTTCATCACAAATAGTTATTTGAGAAGTTCTTAGTGTGTGTTTGTCAGTTACATTTGTTAGCAACGAAGAAGACCTATCGACAGCTACTTTATTAAAACCTATGACTCTTGCACCAGATGCTGCTTCGGGTTTGCGAGTAAACCCGCATTGGCTTCTTCATTGTTTCATGATATAATTTCGACTCGTTTTGCTCGAAATTTTCGAAAAAGTATGTGAGAAACGTGCAAAAATTGAAAGGCAAAACTGTGCACCTGCCGAAATACGAGTGCGTATACTCATTTGAAAAAATTTTCCTAAACCGCTTCTGATACGCTAGAAGTTACAGCTCAGTTAACAGCAATTGTAGTTGACCGTTTGCCTGGATTGTATAATGTACAACAAGTAACATATTTTTGTAGGGAGGACACAGCATCTCATCTTGAATGGAGGTTCATCTGTACGTGTAAAAGTAGCCACGTGTGTCACAGGGAAGTGTGTTGGGAGCCTTACTGTTCATGTTGTATATTAACATTACAGATAATATAAGTTAGCTCACATATTTCGAGAATGGTGCAGATATCGACATTGAGGTAACAACGTTCGTGGGAAGAGATATGCACATACAGGGGATAGGAAAAATAATGTGACCACCTATACTTGCATCTACATGGATACTCTGCAAATCATATTTAAGTGCCTGGCAGAGGGGTCTTCGAAACACCTTCACAAGTCTTTATTATTCCGATCTCGTATAGCACCCGGAATGAATGATCACCTGTATCTTTCCATACGAGCTCTGACTTCCCTTATTTTATCGTGGTGATCGTTCCTCTCTACGTAGATCGGTGACAACAAAATATTTTTGCATTCGGAGGGAAAAGTTGGTGATTGGAATTTCGTGAGAAGATTCCGTCGCAACGAAAAACGCTTTTCTTTTAATGATGTCCAGTCCAAATCCTGTATAATTTGTGTGAGACTCTCTCCCATATTTCGCGATAATAGAAAACGTGGTGCCTTTCTTTGAACTTTTTCCATGTACTCCGTCAGTCCTATCTGGTAAGGATCCCACATCTCCCAGCACTATTCTAAAAGAGGACGGGCAAGCGTAGTGTAGGCAGTTTCCTTTGTAGGTCTGTTACGTTTTCTAAGATTCTTGCCAATAAAACGCAGTGTTTGGTTATCCTTCTCCACAACATTCTCTATGTGTTCCTTCCAATTTAACTTGTTCGTTATTGTAATACGTAGGTATTTAGTTGAATTTACGGCCTTTACGTTAGACTACAACTTCTCTGATTGTGATTCGTTTATTCTGCTTCGCCAGGGATTTTTCGGGGTCAGTAACGACCTGATTTGCGGATATTGAGGGCGTACCTTAACTGACTTCTGTCTTCATTGATTAGCGGCTACCTTTGAAATGGTTGTACCACTCCTTATGCCGTGTAGTACCCATGACTTCGTCCACAAATACACGATGGTTTCAACTTGAGAATCGCCAAGCTTGAAGCCAAATGTGATGCAACGTCGTCGTTTTGCTCACATTACTAAATCCAACGTGTACCATTTACAAGTGTTCCGAAATATTGGAGGAAATCAGGTATTTGTGCTATGTATGCCTGAAAACATGAGCCCACGAACGCCCTGATACCATTGTCGATTTCAACAATTAAAAAAGGTCGGATAATTTTTGAACAGCTATCGTTTATAGGCCGTCGCCAGTGATGTCGGAAGAGCAGGATACCCATAGCTGCGCCAGTTGTATTAGGTAGTTCGAATGGAGCGGTCTATTGTCCGACGAATCTCCATAGCAGCTCCGAGCCGCATACCCCAAAGTTCGTCCTTCGCGTTAGGAATCAAGCTGAGCTCACGAGGGCGTAGGTCCTGGGTATGTGGAGTGTGGTGCGTGGTGCGGCCCTTCCCATCCCCATATACCGATCAAATCAGTCACGACTTTAACCAATCGTGCCCGAACATTGTCCTGCAAAATGATGGCCGCGTGCTGCAGAAAGTGACGCCGCTTCTTTCACTCAGTTGTTTTTCTTCTTTGTAGCACAGTCTGTTTCGCTTTCGAGTCGAAACCGCTTAACAGATATTGTTCAAATTTGACATGGCGACCGTTTGAACCCTTAGAAAGAACAAAGCCCACTTCAGAAGGCAATAAACTTTTTTGTTTAAGTCAGTAAACGTAAACTAAATTAAAACTTACTTATGTTGGTGTATAACTTATGAATTCTATAATGCATAAGTACTTCAGTAGTCTCCTCGCGGGATAGTCTTTCAAATGAAATTGCTCCCACGTCCGAGGCCTTTCAATATCACTTCTCCCATTCCGCTCGTAGTTCAGAATATTTTGGGGAAGTCTGGGACTTAGCATTCTCACCAGTCTTTACGATATTTTTGAATTTTTTAGTTTATGTTGAAAATACTTAATTTTTCTCTAGTATCTACATTTCCAATCATTTCTTGTTCTGCAGCCTTTCGAATTTCTTAGGAACCTCATCTCTGCCGTCTGAATGTTATTTGTTTTAACCATGTTTTCGCTTTCACAGCATAACACAGGAACCGCGACCACGTTATAGAATTTCGGGACAATCTCTTTTTGTACTTTATTGCCCAATGTTCGGATAATGGTGCCACAGACAGCTTACAATTTGTGTAATTTATTTTCAGTATGAGAGTAAAAATCAGATCTTACAGCGTAGCCTAAATGAAAGGTAAGAGACCTGTTCTAAAGCAGGTTTATCCAAAACTAGTTTTAAACTGACTGAATATTTTCCTCGAAGTGCACTTATTTACGGTTTATTACTAGAAATTTTAAAGTTGTATTCGTTGCATATTTCGTTCAGGTGGTACATAGATCTTTGGAGGTCATTTCATTCACTTGAATCATGTCATCTACAAACAGAAGCACAATGAGGTGTTTCTCGTGATTCTTAAGTTTCTCCCGGCGTATTTGATAGTCAGAATATCCACGGGGCTACTGCCGGTCTACAGTGTCCAACGTGCACAATATTTCGGCGATCTTACATGTCGCCATCATCAGGTGAACTGACGGACTGAGCTCCTGTGAGCGTGCCGGCACGGAGATCCGTACGCTATGGCTGCTCAGAGGGAACTGGGTTCGGTCGCTGACGCTAGACATACAGGCCTGATCACTGGCCCGAGGTATGGAGTCTACGCTTGGTGCAGCTATTCCTCCAAGATCCTCATTTGTTGGGATGGTGTTCCCTCTCGTTCGGGTTGGTCCTTGGGTGTTGCCTGGTCGTAGATCCTGGTTGCCAGCAAGCAGGCATGCTGGCGGTGTCGGTGGATGTTCCTCCAGCTCGGGTGTGAGGTTCCTCGCGCCATCTCCAACTTCTTTCCTCAGCCGCGCGACCGCGTCTTCCAAGATGAAGCCCCAGTGAAGATCGGGTTGGAGTTTATGGTGCGGAGGTCCTTCTTCGTGACGAATTTTCGGTCGCGGCGGCGGCCGTTTTAAATACCCTCCGCCCGCATCGCGCTCCCTCCGCTGTCCGCGCCCCACGTCACGGTCGCGTGGTAGAACAGATTGCGGCGGCGTCTGAGAAGACGTCGGTGTGATGGCTCTGTCCGCCGTGGTCGTCTCAGCTACACGTTTGCTCGGTTTACTCTCGATTAACCCAATCGCTGGTTCCCAAGGCTTACTAAGATTATAGCCACAGTCACGGTTTATGAGGTCGTCATTGGTGCGTATTTCGATGGCCTCTCTAACAACGCTGTCCCTGTATCTCGACATCTATACCAGGATCCACCGATCTCCGTGCCGGAACGTTCACAGTAGCTCAGTCCGTCAGTTCACCTGATGATGGCAACATCAATGATCGCCGAAATATTGTGCCCTTTGGAGCCTGTAGACCGACAGTACACCTGTGGATATTTTGACTAGATATTTCTCATTCGTTATCCCAATTCCTTTGTGTGCTCGTAGTTCATGCTTTTATTTATGAAGAATGAAGTCAATGTAAATACTAAAAATGCTGATATAACCTACTCATTTAAATGTATACCGAGCGAGCTGGCGCAGTGGTTAGTACACTGTATGATGATGATGATGATGATGATGATTGGTTTGTTGGGCGCTCAACTGCGCGGTTATCAGTGCCTGTTCAAAGCCCTAATCTTTACACAGTCCAATCTCGCCACCTTCACGAATGATGACGAAATGATAAGGACAACTCACACATGTAGTCCCCGGGTGGAGAAAGTCCTCAACCCTGCCGGGAATCTAACCCGGAATCCCACGATCCAGAGCAGAAACTCCCATTGGGGAGGACGACGGTTTAAATCCGCGTCTGGCCAACCTCATTTATGTTTTCCGTTATTTTCCTGAATCGCTCCAAGCAAATGCTGGGATGGTTCCTTTGAAAGGGCACGGCGGACTTCTTTTTCCCTTCCCTGACGCAGTGCCAGCTCCTGCTCCTTCTCTAATGCCCTCGACATCGATGGCACATTAAATACAATCCTCCTTCTGTTCTTCACTTAAAGGCATAGGTTTAACGCAATAAGTCGGGAGTTAAAAGTTAAAAACTGCGTACTCGCCTAAGGCAGCATATTTTCATGGCGCGAAAATTATCGAGACTATATACACCGAGCATTTGTGAATGGCAGCACGTGGCGACTTACAACAAACTTCACACTTAATCTTGAAACTTTGCGAAACTTTTTTCCCTCTGACATCCCTGACAGAATGATGAAAGGAAAAAAGACTTTCATCACTTCTACATTTTAGCTGTTCATGCAGTAAGGCGTCAGCATCAGTCATGAATTTTGAATTGATTACTTCTTTACTACTCACTCTATTCGGAATACATTTGTCAAACAGTATTCACACATATCGTTGAACGTACCTGAAAAATTATAGCAACACCTAGTTCAGGACATAAACATTGAGATGTTTTCGAAAAACTAGCGTCTCTTAAAACAGAGCGTCTTCAACTGAAAAGGATTATGCTTCTTCAGGTCAAGTTTTTAACACATTAACTGATACGGAAAGTAAACGAACTTCTGAAAGTGGTTTACATATGGGACTTCCAGTTTTCAGATAGCGATTTGGAGGGGAGAAGGGGGCGGTGGTTACGCGGTCTATTTGAAACTTCAGTCTTTCCGCTAATGATGCAGTTGTCTGTAATGAAGTACTGTCCGAAAGAAGCCACGCCCTCATAAGATTTTAGTGTAGTGCAAAGACTGGCAACTTGGTTTACATTTCCCGAAATGTAAAAATGTTCTGTTCACAAAACTAAATAACCTTATCCTACGAGTATAGTGTCAGCGAGTCAAATTCGCAATCGCTCAACCCACACGAATACCTGGGTGTAAAAATTTCTAGAGATTTGAAATGGAACCGAGTCGCAGTCCTAGGGAAAGACGGTGACTGCCTGGAATTCATTGGTAGAATTCTAGGAAAATACAATCAGTGTACAAAAGAAATTGCTTAGAAATCACTCGTGCACACATCCCCCAATATTGCTCGAGATTCTTGATCCTAGTCAGATACGACTGCCAGGGGATACTGAATGTACACAGAGAAGGGCGGCACGAATGATCACAGGTTTTTTTGACCCGTTGGAGAGTGTCACAGAGTTTCTGATCAAACTGAACTGGCAGGCGCCAGGAAACAAACGCAAAATGTCCGAAGAAAGTCTACTTGGAATATTTCCGGAGGAATATAGGCGAATGGTAGTCAATAGAGGGAATGACTGCGAATGCTCGTTCGATTTGCGCTCTCTTCCCAAGGCTGCGATGCAAACTAAGCCTGATAATATTCCCGGTGCGAGATGTAGTTGGCAGCTCTGTAAATGCTCACCCGTGAGTTGCTTAAAGCCCAGGCAAAATTAATCTTGGAGGGACACATCACACTCTCAACCGACTGAGCATATCGCGTAAGGATGTTCTAGATTCTGAGACTAGTGTATTGAATATAAATACGGAAAACTGGAACAACTCACTCTTTGAAATACTTTTAATTCCATTAACTAGTTTTGTAACCTTTACAGACTCATCTTCAAATGTGGCACACAGAATTTCCGTCTTTATTTCGGTAGAGTGATGCCGGGTACTGGCTCTCTGACAGGGAGACAGAGAACTCTTTTAATGTATCGCCACGAGCGACAGTTACATGGCGACATGTGTCGGAAAGCCAATACTTCCACTTAGCTTGACAATGTGGGTGGTATCGCAGTTAATATCCACCTGGCAACTGCCGTTGTCATTGTGTATTGGCCACAGATTAATCGTCTTTCAATGTAAATATAAATAAGAAATTTCACCATCACCATAAGGTTTACTACTAATGTACATTACAAAGATGTTCAATTGAAAGAATAGCATACTTTGCTCGGAAACAGTCTTTTGATTCTTGTGCACATAACACGAGGGCGTGCTGAGGAGTAGTGACTCCAAATGTTTGATTTGAAAACTGAAAACTTTCCAATTAAAAAACGTTAGCAAAATTCTACATGTTTATTCCACGAATCTGCAGTCCTCTGCTGCTAGAGGGCTCCGATTTGTACCGTGTAACATAGCAGTGTGTGACGTAACTATGTCCGTGCTTGTGAAACAGCTCAAAAAAATTGAAAGTACGAATTGGAAGAGTTGGTTCGCACGTGGAACACCCTCCTCTTCAGCATTGCGACGCCAAACTGCAGCCGAGTGGTGCGACGTCTGGAGCACTCCGATGCCGTTCGTTCACTGCCGTCGATTGACCTCCACACGGACCCGACTTGGTCCCATCCGATTTTCATCTGTCTCCAAAACTTGCAGAACACATTCAAGGACTTTTATAGTTCGAAGCCGTGCAAGCAGAGGTGAGGTTGAGGCTCTGTTAGCACAGTCAAATATTCTACTGTGACGGTATCGACTAAATCAACATTTTACAAAATGTGACTACGTAGTCCAATGACTACAGCTGCAATTTTTTAACTCGTGTAAATACTTGAGTGTATAAATTTGTAGTGGTATGAAATGGAACTATCACATAAGCACATTAGTAGATAAAGCGCGTGCGGTTCATTTGGACAATACTGGAGAATTGCAATTAGTACCAGATAGGAAGAACAGGGGATATTGAACTTATACAGAGAAGGGCAGTAAAGATTGCTCAAGGTTTGTTTGACCCATAGGAGAATGTCAGGAAGGTGTTCAAAGAACTGAACTAACGCACAGTTGATGATAGACACAGATTATACCGCGAAAGAGCAAAGTATCGCGAGGAGACCTACTTAGAAAGTTTCTAGAACTGACGTTACGTGATGAATGTAGGAATATGCTGAAACCGCCTACGTATGGTAACTGTAGGAAGCGTGAAGACCAGATTAGACTAAGCACAGCACGCACAGAGGCTTTTAAGCAGTCATATTTCGCACGCTCCATACATCAGTTAAGTGGGAATAAGTCATAATAACTAGTATAGTGGCAAGTTCCATCTGCCATGCAATTCACGGTCGTTTGTAGAGTACAAATTATAAGCTGCCTAATTTTTGTTTGAATTTGGATTACAAGAAAATGGTGCGTCTTGCAAAATGTCCTAAATAAGTCTCCTCTTCATCGTCACCACCATGAGTGTTCCGCCCTAGGGCAGGTCTTCACATGTCCCTCTCCATGCAGTCCCATCATTCGTTACCCTCTTGTCTTCTCACAACTGTTTTCTGTCCCTACACTGTCCATCATCTAGTATGTTCTGCGTCGTGTTCCACTTCCATTCACTATTTCCTCCATACCATAAATAAACAATCCCTTCTCATTCAGTGTCCATGCTAACTGTGTTTCCTCATCCTGCTACCTTTAAATTTTCTCTCTGTTCTCCCACTCAACACCACCTCATTTCTCACTATGCCTGCCTACTTTATCCCCTATCAACGCACCCACATAAAAGCATCCTGTTATGAAACTTCTCGTTGGCAATTGCTATACGTGTTTTCACCTCCTTATTACTTCCAATGTCGTCCATAATAGCGCGTCGCAGTTATCTAAATGGTTCAAATGGCTCTGAGCACTATGTCACTTACCATCTGTGGTCATCAGTCCCCTAGAACCTAGAACTACTTAAACCTAACTAACCTAAGGACATCATATACATTCATGCCCGAGGCAGGATTCGAACATGCGACCATAGCTGTCACGTGGTTCAAGGCTGAAACGCCTAGACCGCACGGCCACACTGGCCGGCAGTTATCTAAAAACACTAATTTGTTCTGTATCTTCCTGCCTAACATTTTAGTTGTGCTTAGTTTTCTTGCACTTATCACCGGACATTTTGCCTTTTTCTTATTATTTCTCATTGAAATTTACTCATATGTTGTTTAATTCTTTTAACATTTCAGTCATACCTTTTTCGCTCTCTGCCAACACCATATGATCCGCGAGTCTAATACATTCTGCACTCCTAACAACAACCAGCTCCCTTCTATTTCGTTTCATAAGTTTTTGAATGACCTGCTACGAATATATTTACACACTAAGGAAAATTAACGTATCCCGGAGGAATTACCCCCGTGCGTTGGAAATAGATACATGTGATGTATATGTAGGGACAAATGAATGACTAGAGTTGCAGAAAAAGTATATGATTAATTCAAGAGAAAGAGCTTCACAAATTGATAAGTCGATGACGTGTTGGTCCACCTCTGGCCTTTACGCGGGCAGTTATTCGGCTTGACATTGACTGATAGAGATAGTGGATGTCCTCCTGACGGATGTCTTACCAAATTCAGTTCAGTTGGTTCGTTACATCGTCAAAATCGCGACGTGGTTTAAAGAACCTGCCCATTGTGTTCCAAACGTTCAAAACTGGTGACAGACATGGTAGTCTTGCTGAGCACGTAAATACTATCTCCGTGTGTAGTGCGTAAATTGCCGGCAGGCACCTCATTTAGTGTCCCGAGCAGAGTCCAAGACGCCAGAGAGACAAAGGGTGGACACACTGCATATTAAAGTCCACTAATAGGTGTCTGTACACTACTGATAGGATACTGTATTTCGAAATGTTAGCAGGGGCCAGAAGTTGGAGCATTTGTCTTTCCGCTTAAAGCTTACGTGGGGCGAGTCGTAGTATCTCTAAAAAGAGACACCTCTGACAACACTAGTTAAAAGTGGCCTTCAAACTAGCCGTGCTGCGCTCTCTAACTCCGGTTATTCTCGTGGCCGCCAGAGCTGCCGTAGCCAAGGCGCCCCCTGGGTAAACGCTGCGGACGTCTGCACTCGCAGATACCAATCGTAATACGACAACGGCTATACAATTTACTGGAAACGTACAGGATGTTCCGAAATTGCCGTCACTAAGTGCTAGAACTTGTAGAGGGGACTGAGTACATAATACTCGTATTTTAAATTTGTAACCCGCCTCCGGATACGTATCGTGTGCTACAACCATTTGGAAAAATGTTGGTAACGCTGTCACTTTGACAAGTAATTTGTTACACTGAAGAGCCAAAGAAATACCGTGTAGGGCCACCGCGAGCACGCAGAAGTGCCTCAACACTGCGTGGCATGGAATCGACTAATGGCTGAAGTCGCGCAGGAGGGAACTGACATCAGGAACCTTGCAGAGCTGCCCATAAATCCGTAAGAGTACGATGGGGTAGAGATCTCCTCTTATCAACACGTTGCAAGGCATCCCAGATATGCTCGATAATGCTATACAATGTACTAGAAACGTACAGGATGTTTGGTGGCCAGCGGAAGTGTTTAACCGCGGAAGAGTGTTCCTGCAGCCTCTCTGTAGCAATTGTGGTTGTGTGGGGCGTCGCATTGTCCTGATGGAATTACCTACTTCCGTCGGAATTCACAATGGACACGAATGGATGCAGGTGATCAGACAGGATGTATCTAGACTTATCAGGGGTCCCACATCACTCCGAATGCACACGCCATACAACGTCACAGAGCCTCCACCAGCTTCAACAGTCCCCAGCTGACATGCAGGGTCCATGGATTCGTGAGGTTGTCTTCATACCCGTACACATCCATACTCTATATACATTTTGAAATGAGACTCGTCCAACCAGGTAATATGTTTCCAGTCATCAACAGTCCAGTGTTCGTACCGATGGGCCCAAATGAGGCGTAAAGCTTTGTGCTGTACGGTCAGCAAGGGTACACGAGCGGGCCATCGGCTCTGAAAGCCCATATAGATGATGTTTCGTTGAATGGTTCGCATGCTGACACTTGTTGATGGTAAAGCATTGAAATTTTATGTAATTTGCGGAATGGTTGCACTTTCGTCACGATGAACGATTCTCTTAAGTTTCCATTCTTGCAGGATCTTTTTCCGGCAGCAGCGATAACTGAGATTTGTTGTTTTACTGGATTGCTGATATTTGCGGTGCCCTCGTGAAATGGTCGTACCGGAAAATCCCCACTTCATCGCTACCTCGGAGATGCTGTGTCCCATCGGTGTTGCGCCGAGTATAATACCACGTTCAAAGTCATTTAAATCTAAATAACCTGCCATTGTAGCAACAGTATGCGATCTAACAACTACGCCAGGCACAGGTCGTACACAGGCGTTGCCGGCGGCATCACCATATCTTTCCTGTTTACATATCTCTGTGTTTCAGTAGGCATTATTATACCAGTTTCTTTGGCATTTCAGTGTAGATGTTACCCAGTACATCTACAGTTTCACTCGTTGATAACCAAGCAGCTGAATGTATTAATATCATTCTAATTTCGAACTGGAAAGGGCCCTCCTGTAAAAACAGTTTCTATGAAGACCGATTGTTTTGTCATTCAGCTGATGATGGGCGTTGATATACATCAACGAAGACAGGTGAAAATGTGTGCCTCGACCGGGAATCGAACCAGGGATCTCCTGCTTACATGGCAGTTGCTCTATCAATCTGAGCCACCGAGGGCACAGAGGATAGTGAGACTATAGCGACTATCTCGCGCACGCCTCCTGCGAGACCCACATTCTCACTTTGTATGTCCACACACTACATTCGTAGTATCCTTTCGGACATGTCCGAAAGAACAGACACCATATCCATATAAATATATTTTCCAATTCGCTTGCGCTGCGTCTCCACGACGCACCTGCTGACGGTGAATGCACCCTTTCTCGAAGACGTTGTGCAATGGTAACGAAAAGCGTGTGGGGAGGAGTCAGATGTTTTGGACAACGATCTTGATAAAGGCGACCAGCAGCTCTTCCAGTACTGTGAGCTTTCGCCACACATAATTCTCGTGTCGGTGTATTCGGCAAAAGTGTACTTAGCAGTGTTTCTCGAACACTCACAGACACATGGACGAGACTCGAACCAGGTCAGAGAGGAGACAGCCGTCAAACGACGTCATACGATCCGACGTAAGTAACCCACCTCCAGTGACGATTACCCAGTTGCATACCACATTAGCGAAGGTGTATTTATACGGCTGTAGCATGGATATACCTTTCCATACATGGGCTCCTCTTCAAAATATCGTAACTCAGTTCCCTAGAAGTTTTAACGGGAATTTTGGAACATCCTGTATCTCTCCAGTAACTATACAGCTGTTTCCAGAATTAGTTCCCTCTGCAGTTGAGTGTGCGACGATATGAAACTTCCTGGCTGATTAAAACTGTGTGCGGGACCGAGACTCGAACTCGGGGCCTTTGCCTTTCACGGGCGAGTGCTCCACTATTCGAGCTACCCAAACACGACTCATGCCCCGTCCACACAGCTTTACTTCTGCTGTACCTCGTCTCCTTCCTACAGCCGTTGTACCACATTCGAAATATACGGATGTATTTCAGGATTTCGGCGTTATGCAACTTCGCAGAAACATGGCTGAAGTTTACTGTATATTGTTATCAGTAAACCCTAGCACCGTTTCTGTCTCCATATAAAAAAGTATTAGTTACTATTTTCATAATTTCTTGCACTATTAAAGTTGCTAGGTGTAGGAAAAAAATACTAGTATCATACTGAAAATATCGGTAAGAAGCGATAGAATTCCTATAAATAACTTGAAGAAAATCATTTTGGGTACTAGGCCATGTCATTATAAAACAGTGAAACAACTAAAATAACGACATTTCGACCATCGTTTGAACGATCCTCTTCAGAGCGGATAAATGCCACAAAATTCAAATCAGCACCAGCGAAATGAAAGTTCGATTTGGAAACAATTTCTATTTCTTCTTTCTTATCCTCGATTAATTTCCCAAATATCTCGTTCGTTTCGTAAGTTGCTTTCTTTATACAAGGTGTTTCACATTTCTAGAGCTTGCAATTTTACCTACTAACTCATGTCTGCAAACGTCATCTAACGAGGCTACGGAGCATCAAGAAACAGGCGCCAGCTCCGGCAGATGTATGTAAATAGAGTATGATGCCGTGATTATGTATCAGTTTGAGGTAATGGCAACAGTACTGGAAACGAATGAGTCGAAAGTTACAAGGGAAAATCGTTATCATACCTCTGACGGCGGAATACAAGTTCTGGTACAGTTGTTGATAACTTTCAAAGGTGGTAGTACGGATCAAAGTAAGAAAAAATGTCCGTTAAACATGGGATACAAAATGCATACATGAGGAGCTATGAGCACATGTTCAGTAGTGGAGATATGTTTTATGCCAGCGAAGATGAACAAGTCCTCGCAGCTCTTAAGGTATGCATTTTACACCCCATGTGTACTGGACATGGTTTTCTTCTTTCGGTCCATACTACCACCTCTGAAAGTTTCCTGCCCTACATTTTAGCTACAACACTACCGGTACATACTGTCACACATATCAGGGATGCCTTCTCTTCTAATTTTCCATTATAGGGACATAACCTCAAATTGATACATTTATCCATTATCATAGAAAATTGGTAATATCTTCATTGGATCTCGCTGTTTACACACATTTTACAGACTCCAGAGCTTGTAACTTTGATACTCTGTAGCGTTGCTGGATGACGTTTCCAGATATCGATTCCTATGTAAAATTTCATCAGCTAGGTCCCCTCTACAGACTCGATGAGTGTGTAGCATGACGTGTGAAACATTCTGTATGTAAAGTGAATAACATGGAAGAAGGACCTAGAACCCCCCCCCCCCCCCCCCCTCTCTCTCTCTCTCTCTCTCTCTCTCTCTCTCTCTCTCTCTCTCTCTCTCTCTCTCTCTCTCTCCCTTCTCAACTATCAAGTACCAGCTTCCTTATAAGTCTTCCAACTGCTGTCTGATTTCTGGCCGAGTTCTAGATAACATGCCGCTCATTGTGTTTTATCGCTGGTTGCATCTAAAATTCAAACTGTATATTCTGGTCAAAACTGTCAAAAGTTATTTTGTACATCAATTGATGTCATAACTATAGGTTGAATTTCTTCAACTGATCTCTAGCGGCTAGTGTATTCTCTCAAAATTGATTTCCCTGTAGCTCGTCTTCTCTAATGTGTTCCATTCCTGCGTAAATATTTCGGATCAGTATTTTCAGCCACGACGTATGAAAGTGATGGTTCAGTAGTATTCGCACTTATCACTATTTGCCTTATTTGGTACTGGTGTTATTTTTTTTTTTTTTTAGTTTAGTCTGAAGATTTAGCAGTGACGTAAGCTAGCATAGATGTTAAGGAGTGAAGCAGCAAACGCCGACAGAGAGAGTCCTCGCTGTTGTTGATAGAGCCCTCTGGTGGCGAAGCCCTGCACTAGAGACAACTGAGTGTGTGAGGTACTACCAGTGACACCTAGCAGCGAAGTGATGAACCGCAAAATGGCCGCGAAAACTGAGTGACTTAAATGTCTAGTTGCTGTTTATTTCTTCCTTTACACTATTATTACAAAACAGACTGTGGCATCACTGCTTTGTTTGTCTGTTACCGTATTTTTGTGTATTTCACACGTTACCGGCCGCGGTGGTCTCGCGGTTCTAGGCGCGCAGTCCGGAACCGTGCGACTGCTACGGTCGCAGGTTCGAATCCTGCCTCGGGCATGAATGTATATGATGTCCTTAGGTTAGTTAGGTTTAAGTAGTTCTAGGTTCTAGGGGACTAATGACCACAGCAGTTGAGTCCCATAGTGCTCAGAGCCATTTGAACGTTACAAAATAATTTTGTTCTCGTAACATATAATGCAAACTACATATCCAGTGACATTAATGTACGCAGCATGTTACATTCATCATTCCCTCTTCGTAATTTAGTATTACTAAAAGTTTTGTCCACACTTTTAAAGATTAAAAATGGATATGAGGCTCGGAATTTAATAGCAAAGGAAACTACCATACTAGCTGACTGTCTCTCTCTCTCATTAACAAAAATACGAAATGTAGGTTCAATTTCCTCCGTGCAGTGAGGTGTCGGGGCTACTGTTGCATAATGGCGCGGTATTGCGGGTTAAAGAATTTTGAAGAGCAAGGGCAACTGTAAGTTTCTTGCAAGGAAACGTTAGTGATATAATTGTACAACAATAATAGACGTTTGACATCCCTTTTCCTTATTTTACAGTTTCGCTCATTACTTATGGCAAACGCTTTGCCGAGAAGGTAACATTCTGCATCTTTGGCTATGGCCTTTACAATTTCTTTCATTCAACCAGACATAACCTGTAGAGGTAATAATATAATTTCTTTTCTATTCCACAAGATACTTTTACATAAAGTAGAGGCAGAGAGGTTGTCATATAACTATTAATTTAAATATTATATGAAATATACGGAACTGTTAGTAAAATCGCCAAGAAATTCCACTTATTAATGTTAAGTGTTATCTGTTTGATTCAGCATTCAGCTCACATAAAACCACGAGAAATATAGTTTTTCATAGAAAAAAAAGAGTTAGTGACATGTGTCCCATAAAACCTCTCATTTTGACGATAGAATAATTTGAGAAAAAAGAAGGCCTGTGTTCGTTTTGGAAAATGCAATTAGTGAAAACATGGTATTTTTAAAAGGTATTGTCAACTGTTACGAAACGATTTCTCATACAGAATTTATTTATCACATAGTCAATCATGATACTAAAAAGAACACATTGTTGGCTTGTGTGTTGCTATTCATATATTTTCCTTTTTCTTATGACTGAAATAATTTATCCTGTTTTGTCACTGAGAATGTGCGAAGTACAACAGGTAATATATATGTCAGTTTTTATAGCCAAATTTTTTTTCAAATACCGATATTTAAGTACAAGAAAATGAAATATGTTTTGGTATTTATCTTAGCATCATTTAGTACACCAAGGAAAAGTTTTCTTTAGTAAGGATTTTATTTCATTGTTGTAGAAAGTACCTCGAAAATATATGTAGATGTGGTCTGGTGAAGAAAGTGTGCGTATTAAAATTTAAAGTGTTTGCAGCAGCATAATCAGGTTTAGTTTGCAGTGTGGGAGTGAACTCCACGTGGGATCCGAAGCACGGACCCCACCGGGGTCCCCGGCATGCGCCACATGCCAGGGCAGAAGTGGAGGCTAGTGTTCGGAAGTCTGAAAATTCCAGCGCCGGCCAGGGATAGAACCCCGGCCCGGCTGGGGCTATTCGCCCCAGCCGAGGCGCTGGAACGTTCCAGACCCCTTACCACTAGACCACCGAGGACCCCGGCCGTTTCCTTCTCTGGAGTCCAGCTAGTGGTCGTAGAGCTCTTCTTGCTGTCCTCCGTGTTTACACCGAGGCTGCAGTGGCGTGGTGTAACAGGAAGTGTTTACCTGCGTCCGCTGGATGTCCACTTAGTGTGCGGCTTATTTACCCGGCTGACGTTCGTGTCGTTATAATGTCCTTAGTTGCGTCACAATTATTTGCAGGGACCAAAAATCTGCCTAAGCAGTTACACGCAGTCGCACCTCACTATTTGAACCTCTGTGATTCGATCATGTTATCAATACCCATGTAAAAACTTCTGTTTATCGAAGAAACCTCCTGTGTGCAGTACATTCCATAAACGGAAGCGATTCGCATAACAGATAGCCCCGTAAACGTTTTCTAACGAAGTGTCGGCCGGTACGTAATACTCGATATCTGGAATGGTTTTATCCGTTATTAAGATAATCCTTTCACCCCTATACACTTCGAAAACTTTCCGTGTTTTCTCAATAACGCATAAGCACAGTACATAAATCCGTCGCGAAAATGACATCGAAGAAGTACAAGTGTTCGAATGCCACAGAAAAGAAGTGGGTCCTTGAAGGTGTGGAACGGAGAGCAGAACTAAAATAAGATGTAACGTCGATGTAGACACTCCAGAAGCAGGAAGATCAGTTTGATGACGTCCCATGAGGAGCGAGGAATAAATTCACTCTCAAATAACTACTGTACGAGATGACTCGCTGCCTCTTGAAGGGTGTCATGGGCTTCTGCGACCGTGGACTCGGCGACCCGTGAGTCAACGCGGTGTTTCTGGCCACATACATTTTAGCTGCGGGTTCCCTCGACCTGCAAAGGAAGCCGCGACAATGGGGAGGCTCTGCCTGTCGTTCTGTAATAAGAACGCCGCTCCACATTTTATATAGGCTTAAGACAGTCTATGCACATAGTACATAGCTGGGTTTTAAAAATTATTTTTTTTTACCTTTTCCATTCTAGAACATTACTTCCTGTCTTATTTTACGAACTTTTCGTAGGAATGACGTAAATCTTAAACGTGTTAAATCCACCGAGTCATTATGTATTCTTAAAATATCTTTAAACTCTTTTTCAACACATATGTATCTTTTATCTCTTTCACTGACCACCGGATTATTTTTTTTTTTTAATTTCAGGTATTGATTTTATTACCTTCTCCTTTAGCGTATTGATCAGAAATTGTAGGTTCAGATACCTTTGTCTTATTGAGTATCGTTTGCTATGCCAAACTTCGACAGCATTCATGGTCCTTTGCATCGAATTGATGACGGTAGATAGCTGACCGAAATCACTTCGAAATAAATTTTCTGAACGCAGATAACTTTGATACAGTTGTATTAGGTATCGAGGTATTACCTAACGAAACTGAAACCAAGTTAAGAGTGAATTTATTTCGAAACAATTTCTGTTGACTGTCTGTTTTCACCAATTCCACATTTCAAATGGTGTACAAGGATTTTCCATCTATGGACTGACCATATAGTGTACGAATTCATGATATTTTCGCCACTGGGCATTTGCTACGCTGTTACCTTCCATGCGTCATCAAGGCAGTCCGGTGGAAGATGTGCTCTGCAGCATACATTCGGCAAGATAATCGAAGTACTTCTTCATCCCTGTATTTCTCCACAAATTCCAGTTCTTGTATGTCTTCCAGAGACATTGCTTGAAATGAAAATTACAACTGGAAATAGATGTCTAGGGTAACACTGTTTACATAGCTTAATTTGCAGCCATTTCGAAGTAAACCAATGCAGTTTTAAATGACCACCCAGTTATGACATTACTCGGTCCAGAATAAAATATTTCACAATTATTTCGACTTTCCCCTGGTAGAAAAGCTAGTCTTCCGCGCTTCAGATATCAATATGCAATGCTGTACAGTTGCTCTGAAATGTCCCTCCATAAGAAGAGATTTATTTTCACACATTTTCTCCCCTTCTTCGCAACTGATCAGCCGGATTCATTTGTCGGAAACAGGTTTACTATCAATTTTCTAAAAAACTTTAGTCAGTTTCAAAATCTCTTCGCGCAGCTGAATCCCTGAACTAGTGCCATGGTTATAGGGCTTCTAGTAGCTTCCCTTACACAGTGCAGTGTTTCTCATAATTCGTCATACTTGCGACGTAATCTCGCAAATCTTGAAATTGCTTTTTGACTTTGGGGAAACAGGCATGTATCGGGAGACCAAACCTGCTACTTACCGTGACAGCGTGGGCGGTATTGCAGTTATTATCCATCTGGCAACTTGCGTTTTAGTTGTCTGTTGGCCACTGGTCAATCTCTTTCCATTGTAAATATAAATACGAATTGTCACCATATATCACCAGCATAACTCGGTCTGTTTTATTTGATGTAGTCAGTAACATTGTACATCTTTACTATGGATATCTGCAGCCCTCTGCTTTGTACCGCGTAACATAGCGGTGTGTGAGGTGACTATGTAGGTGGGTGAGAAAGAGCTCACAAAACTAAAAGCACGAATTCGAAGACTTCGTCCGCATGTGGACACACTCTTCTTAAGCACGGCAGTGCCAAACTACACACGAGCGCTGCGACATCTGCAGCAAACCGACATCCTTGGTTCACTGCCGTCGATCATCCTACACACAGTCTCCATTTTCGTCTTTGTGCAAAACTAAGAAAAACTTCTAGCACTTCAATTGTTTCAAGTGGTGCAAGCAGAGGTAAGGTTGTGGCTCTGTTAACATAGTCAAACAATATATTGTGACGGTATCAACAAAATAGTATCTAGTTGGGGAAATTGTTCTGGTTCCCGGGATGAGTGTGTTGAGAGATAAATTTATAGACGTGAAGAATACAGATGCAGAATGTTAATGAAATTTGTTTTATTTAAAAAGCGTTGCGAGTTTTCACATAAAACATCTGTCGACATTACATTTCAGTGCGTCCTCGTACGGTGGATGTCTGAGAAAATACGTACATTGATCAAAATAAGTGGTGACATGAGTGCTGTTAACAGCACTACGTTTAAAACATTTTAACTGTATGGCAATTGCAGATTAATTTTATTTGCAGGTTGCGCGATTATATGAGTGGAGGAGTATTAAATTTAATGGTGAGCATTTATGTAAGTTTTAAGCATTGTCTGTATTGCCTCGTCCTCCAATAACGCTGCCGATCGGTAGCATGACCTGTTGTCCGTCCATGGTGTTTCAGAACATCGATTCAGTGCTGAACCGAAGCTGCTGGCTTGAGTTATTAAGCCAGGATAATCCTGTGCGTCGTGGGTCACGCATGCCATTAATATTTAAAAAAAAAAAGAAAAAATGGTTCGATTGGCTCTGAGCACAACGGGACTTAACATCTGAGGTGATCAGTCCCCTCGAACTTAGAACTACTTAAACCTAACTAACCTAAGGACATCACACACCTATGCCCGGGGCAGGATTCGAACCTGCGACCACAGCGGTCGCGCTTTTCCAGACTGAAGCGCCTAGAACCGCTCGTCCACACTGGCCGGCCACTAATGTTTCTTTGAATTATTAATTTCAACAGGTTTTATTTATTGTTGCGGAATTGCGCTACCAAAATAATGGAGTTTTGCTCTCTGGATGCTGTTGAGAATTTCTGCGTCTTCGTACCGCGATATTTTTGACTATATCTGTCGATGGTATCCTTAATATTTTTCGATACGACCCCTTTCCAAATGCCTCAAGTTTTTTGCCTGATACAGTCCATGACTCAGCTCCATAGAGTAGGATACCGAACGTGTAACTTCGAAGTAGTCGAGTAGATGTGTGTGCTGGCGAACAGACGTGCCACTTTAGTGCAGCTGACCGCCCAGGCGAACAAAGGGCTGCCACTAATGTTTCCTCAACAACGTACGGGCTTCCGTAGTAGGCACATGGTCCCTGCACCCATGCTGACTGCTCTTCATGGGCGTCGAAAGCTTGCATTTGCACGCCGGTACCACAACTGAAAGTCCACTGAGTGCTACAGGTGGCCTCTCCATATTAATCACATTTTATGCTCCATCGGACAGATTTCCATCGGCGTGTAACGTCTGAAAGCAAACGCCCTGCAACCCTGAGAGACCGTTATGGTGTGGGCAATGTTTTCGCGGCGCTCCCCGGGTGATCTCGTTATTCTAAAAGGCACAATGGATCAACCCTAGTACGCACCTATCCCTGGGGACCATATCCACCAGTAGATGCACGTGTAACATAGCTCGCAGTGTATGTGCGTGGTTCTGAAAGCTCTAGGATGAATTTACCGTACTGCCCTCACCGCCAAATTTTCCGCCTTTAAACCCAATCGAGAATCTGAGAGGTCACCTCGATCGAGTAGTTTGTGCCACGGATCCTCAATCGATAAAATTCTAACGCAGCTGGACAGGTAGTGGAGTCGGAATGGCTTCTTATCCCTGTCATTGCCTCATTCACTCTATTCCTGTACGTCTCATGCTGCAAAGTGCGTTTATTCGGGATTTTAACACATGGTCAGATTACTGCGACTGGACAGTGTAATAATACTAATAACTTTGGCGTATTTCAGTGCCCTCGTTTAAGTCTTTCAATTGGACGGCACTTTGGCGACTTGCTTATCATTAACGTACACCAGTTGTCCAACCGGGGAAAGGGAATCGGCAGTTTAGCGTGGAATCCGCACCACATGTTGTTTCTACCGACTTCTCATATCATTGAGAGGTGAAGGCTGGATTAAAAGCAGACTGAAAAATTTATTGGTTTATCTGGGATTCGATCCCGCGATTCTTGATTTGCAGGCACGCGCTGTGCCGGTAGACCACCAGGTCCAACAGTTACGAGACGGTAATCGAACTGTATTTCGTCGTATTTTATATCAAGTAAATGTGCTGTGGTGCAAGCCAAAGTAAATTCACGCTAAGGGCATCAGTTCCGAACCCAGAAAAATGTGCAGCCAGGGCAGTATTGTAAGTAAAAATCAAGCTCTTCCATCTTTCTTACCGAATTGCTATACATCTAGAAAACAAACCAAAATTGTGAAAACATTTCATACAAGATTACTGAAAAATTTTTATGAGTAAAAATAAACGGTTATGGTAATATACATGTAGGTGGATGAAAAGTAGTGGCAGTTCGGTTATAATTCATGTCAGACTTCACTGACTAAAATTCACTTTATTACATTTCCGTCTCGCGTCTCGATCATTTTCCACACCCACATGAAAGATGTCATACACTGTCAGTGCATCCATCTGTGATGATGTCTCGCTAGAACCGCCATATGGTGTCTTATCATTTGGTGTAAGGCGTGCCACGAAATACTTCGTTCATTTGGGCGATCAAGCAATAATTGGAGGGACTCTGCCGGATGAATACGGTGGATGTCCCAGTATGTCCCGCTGCCACGTACTCGGTGCTCCTGCACAGGGCTCGTCGTTTGGCGTCGTGCACTGTCGTGAAAGTTGGTGGAATGCAGCGCTGGAAGGAAAGATTGTTGCGCGCTCCGACCACGTGCCCTTCCAGTCTTGACCCAAGCACGTTTTTCGTGTTTCCCAAACATGCTATTAAGGCACTTGAGCTAGCCTCTCCAACTTTGAAGTAGTACACACAGCAACTTACTCAAACACGACCTATGCCGCTTACTTTACTACTTCAGCCCACCATCTATCAGCAACAGAGAGCGTGCGTACCAAATGACTCTCATCCTTCATGTTACGGCACTGTGCTACTATTTTTTATCCAACACATGCAAAGACACATGTGTGAATACTTGTCATCTCCCGTCTTGGTAGTGGCCTAATTATTGGGAGGTTTTAAAGTGCGCTATCTACATCGGGTGTATGAAAAACAATAATACACTCTGGCCCGTCTATATTTCTGAAACTAAGAAACATATACAAATAATTTTGATTTTGATTAACAGAAACTGAAAAAGTTTTTTCATCCTTTTCATTGGTGTTCAATATGCATCCTTGAGATGCACCGAATGTGTCAATGCGGTGTTCAAATTGTACCAACACTGCAGCAAGCTTGTCTGGAGTAACAGTTAACACAGGTGCTGTTATCCGATGTCTCAGTTCATTTATTGCTGTGGGTTCTGGAGGTAACGTAGGTACATAAAGAGTCTGTTACAAAACCGTACATATATAATCACATATAGTCGGGTACGGTGACCTTGGAGGCCAGTAATCTAAGGCTGAGTCATTTAGTCCAGCGTGACTGACCCATCGTTCAGAAATCGTTTGATTTAGAAATTCCCACACTTCCAGATGCCACTCTCGCGGTGCCCCATCCCATTGGTAAATAAAGTCGTTCGAATCAAACTGTGGGAAAAGAAAGTTTTCAAGCATATCGAGATATATGCTTCCTGTAACCGTGTTTTCGGCAAAGAAAAATGAATCATACACCTTTTCCCTCTAAACTGCACAAAACACATTAAATTTAGGAGAGTCTATTTTATGTTGTACAACTTCATGTGGTTGTCCCGTACTTCATATTGTCACATTATGGCAGTTCACCACTCCGTATAAATGGAATGTTGCCTCGTCACTAAACACTTACTGTGGGAGAAAATAGGCATCCTCCACCTAGCCAAGAGTAAAATTACGGAACTTCACACGATGTTATCACCATCACGAAGAGCTCGCAGTAGCTGACTTTAATATTATCTGATGCATAAACGTCGACGCATAGACGCCAGACGGACATCGGGGGCGTGCTGAGCTGTCGAGCTGCACGGCGAACGGATTTTTGCGGACCCCTCGTGAAACTGTGGCGGATGCGTTCGACGTCTGTGTCAGGCACTCGGGGACGGCCCGGCTATTTGCCTTTCCGCAAACAATCTGTTTCTCTTAATCGTTGATGCCATCGTCTAATGCTCTGTGCTGTAGGAGGATCCGCACAGCACCTTGTACGAAAGTCACGCCGAACACTTATTACTGCCCACACTGCGCAAAATGCAGAACGCAAAACGCATTCTGTCGTCGCGACACCAGTTTTACTAGGACTGAAATGGGCGGACAGTGCTGCTGCCATGCGGTAACCATGTGAAGCCCGAGGGTTTGCTCTTTCCAGCAGTACGCCATTCACGCACATATGTCGAATTACATAATAGCTACTTTTTTTAAAAATCGGTTGACTCTTTTTGATACACCCTGTATATTTACACTCTAAACCGTACCACCAAGAAATTACCCCAGTGTGAATAAAATCGGTAGATGTGATGTACGTGTAGAGGCAAACTAATGATAACCCTTCCAGGAAAATTGGGTGATTCATTCAGGAGAAAGTCATAGCACGTTGGTCCATCTCTGGCCCTTAAGAAATCAGCTATTCGGCTTGATCTTGATTGATAAAGTTGGTGGATGTCCTCCTGACGGATGTCGTACCATGTTCATTTCAATTGATTCGTTACATCGACAAAATCCAGACGTGGTTGTAAGGGGTTGCCCGCATTGCTCCAAAATTGGGGAGAGAGGTGGCGATCTTGCTGGCCAGTTTATTGCCTGGTACGTACACACAGATGAAACTCTCAACATGTGTGGTGCATAAAATATCGTCGACACTGAAAGCGTTCCCAGCAGAGGTTAACCCCTCGTAATGACAAAAAGTGGTCATACCGCATATTGAAGTCCACTACTAGCTGTCTGGATACTTTTGATCGGATAGTGTATTTCAGAATGTTAGCAGTGGCCAGAAGTTGGGATATTTGGCTTTCCGCTTAAGGCTGGTGCGGGTCAAGATACCTCTAAAAATATACACATCTGGCTGCATTAGAGGAAAATATCCATCAAAGTAGCTGTGTTGCGCTCTCTACCTACATTTGTTCTCGTGGGCGTCAGAGCCGCCTTAGGCAAAACGCCCCCTGGGTTTTATACTGCGGAAACGGTAGTCGCGCCTGATGAGCTCTCAGAAATTATGAAATGTTTTCGCAGATTTCAATTATCGTGGGACAACAACTGTACAATATACCGTAAACATGCAGGATGTTCCGACATCCCTGTTACAGACTTGTCGTGTAAAGAGGGACCGAGTACATACTACTCGTGTTCTGTATTCTAGCCCATCTGCTGCAACGCACTGTTTCCTCGCTACAGCCATCGGAAAACACGTTGGTAACGCGACTACTTGTACAAGTAAGTGATTAGGTGTGACCCAGTACAACAATAGTGCCACAATTCCACTCATTAAAAGGAAACTTGATAAGTTTTCAGAAACACTGTTATTTAAAATACGGACTTTTACAACTCGGGTGCGCTGCGTCTCTTTGAAGCACTGCAGTCACCCGTGCTGACGGTGAACGCACCATTTTCTCAAAGTCGTTGCGCAGTTGTGGCGAAAAGCGTATGCTATGAAGTCGGACGCTGCGGAGAACGAACTTGATAAAGGCGACGAGCTTCGCCATACAGAAGGATCATGTCGGTGTATCCGGCAAAAGTGCTCTCTGCAATGTTGCTCTAATACTGAGAGACACGTGAGTGACGGACGAGCCATGTCAGAGAGGCAGGACAGACGGTGAATGACATCCGACGTAAGCTCCTCCCCCCACCCCCACCCCCTCCGCCTCCCACGATGACTACCCTACTGCATACCCACCTAGCTAGCATGTATTCAAACGACTGTAGCACGGAGAGTATACGTTTCCGTACGTGGGTCCAATTTAAAAATATTGTCGTTTAGTTCCTTCTAAAAGTGCTAGAATTTCGGAAAACTCGGTATCTGTCCAGTAAACGGTATAGCTGGTGTCGTACGACATTCGAAATATCCGATTATATTTCAGGATTTCGGTGTTATGGCACTTTGCAGAAACATTACTGAATTTTCCTGTATATTGTTATCATTAAAGCCAAGTACCATTTCTGTCTCCATACCATAAAGCATAAGTACCATTTATATCATTTGAAGCACTAATTCAGTTGAGGTTTTAGGAAAAAATAATTCTATCGTTCTGAAAATATCGGAGAGAAGGGATATAGTTCCTACAACAAACTTGAAGAGAATCATTTTGGGTACTAGGCCATGCCATGATAAACACTGAAAAACCAAACTACCGACATTTCGACCATCTTTTCAGCGATCCTCTTCAGGGCGAATAAATGCCAGGAAATTTCAAATCAGAGCACACTCCACTGCAAAGTGAGAGTTCAATTAGGGAACAACTTCTATTTCTTCTTCTTCACGTTTCATTACTTTCGAGAATTCCTCATCCTTTTTGTTTGTTGCTGTCTTTATAAAGGTGTTTTACAAATCATGTCACACATTTTTTGAGCTTGCAGTTTTACGTAGAAACTCATGCCTGCAAACGTCACGCAACGACGCCGTGGAGCATCAAAGTTACAGGCGCCAGCTCCGGTAAATGTATGTATATACAGGATGATCCGTGATTGTGTTACAAATTTTCTAGGATGATGGAAATAGACAAATGTATCGATTTGAGGTAAGAGCCCCTGTACCGAAAGTTGTAAGTGAAAATCGTTATCCTACTTCTGACAGTGGAATACAAATACTGGTACTGTTGTTGCTAGGACTGTAGGGTAGGCAACTTTCAGAGGCGGCAGTATAGACCACAACAAGAAAAAATGTGCAGTAAACATGGACTCTAAACTGCATGCTCCTGGAGCTATAAGCACTTGTTCAACAGTGGAGATGGGTTTCACGCTAGCGAAGATGAACAAGTGCTCATGGTTCATGATGTATGCATTTTACAGCCTATGTGTACTGCACATTGTTTGCTTCTTCCGTTCCGTACCACCCACTCTGAAAGTTTCCTGTCCTACATCTTAGCAACAACGATAACGGTACATACTGTCAGAGGTAACAGAAAAGTTTTCTGTTATAATTTTCCGGTACAAGGACAAAATCTCAAATTTATACATTTATCCATCTGCATCATCTTAGAAAGTTTGTAACATCTTCGTGGGATCCCTCTATTTTTGTAGGCGCCGATGCCTATAACTTTGACGGTCTGTAGTGTCGCTAGATGACGTTTTCAGAAGTAGATTCCTATGGTAGACTTGATCAGTTAATTCCCCTCTACAGCCCCTAGTAATGTGAAGAATGACTTGTGAAACACCCTGTATATAGAACGAATAGCATCAGGGAATGGACTAGAACGGTGTCTCACTCACTTGTCACGTATTTACTTTCTTTTATGTCGTTCAACTAGTACAGCTACTGTCTTGTTTCTGGTGGCGTTCTAAGTAACGTTTCGCTCGCTATATTTTATTCCTGGTTGCATCTTAAATTCAAACTGTATATTCTCGTCAACATTGTCAAAAGTTTTTTCTGTAACTAAAGATGTTATAAATATGGGTTCTGTTCCCTCCAAATGGATTTTCCTCTAGATCAGCTTCTGTAAGGTGCTCGATTCCTCTGTAAATAGTTTGTATCAGTATTTTCAGCTACGAGTTATCATAGTGGTGGTTTGACAATATTCTCACTGACCCCGATTTGCCTTATTTGGCATTGGTGCTATTACGCTTCTCGTTTAGTGTAAGGATTTAGCGGTTATTTCTGCTGGCGTAGACGTTCAGGAGTGAAGCAGCAAATCCCGGCAGAGTGAGTCGTCACCAGCTCCACTAGAGCCCTCTGGTAGCGAAGCCCTGCGCTACAGACAACTGACTGTGTGAGGGACCAGTAGCGACACCTAGCAGCGATGTGGTGAACAGGAAAATAGTATTGCTAAAAGTTTTATCCACGCTTTTTAGCACTTAGAGTGGAGATATGGCACGGAATTTAATAGCAAAAGAAAACAGCCATAGTAGCAGTCTCTCTCTTGCAATGCAACGTCAATGATACAATAGTACAACAATAATAGACCAACTGAATCTGTACTGGTAGTAATATAATTTCTTTTCTGACATGCAAGATACTTTCATATAAAGCTGAGCCTGAGAGGCTGTCATGTAATACCAACAGAAATATTATATGAAACATGTAGACCTGTCAATAAAGCCGTCAAGAAATTAGTTTTTTTTTTTAAATTGTATCTGTTTAATTTAGCATTCAGCTCACATAAACCAGGAGAATTATCCTCTTTCATACAAAGAAAGAGTTTATCCCATTAGTGACCTGTGTCACATCATAATCTCATTTTGACACTTGAATAACTCGAAGAAAAAAAAAAGAGCCTGTGTTCGTTTTGAAAATACACTTAGTGACAATTAGTCTGGTGAAGAAAGTGTGTGTATTAAAATTTAAAATAAGTGATTGCAAAAAGCATAATGAGGTGTATTTTGTAGTGTGGGAGTGAGCTCGACGTGGGATCCGAAGCACGGACCCCACAGGGGTGCCCGGCATGCGCCACATGGCAGGGCAGAGGTGGAGGTTCGGAAGTCTGAAAATTCCAGCGCCGGCCGGGGATTGAACCCTGGCCCGGCTGGGGCGAACAGCCCCAGCCCAGGCGCTGGAACGTTCCAGACCCCTTACCACGAGACCACCGGGGACCCCGGCCGTTTCCTGCTCTGTACTCGGTCTGGTGGTCGTGTCACAGTACAGCACTTCCTGTTGTCGGCTGTGTTTACATCAGACGCTGAGTGGCGGAGTGTAACAGGCAACATTAGAATGCTGTGAGGAGGAAGTGTTTACCTCCGACTGGTAGCTGTTCTCCTAACCCAGTTGAAGTAGCTTTACAGTTATCAAACACGTTTGAAATCAGCCTTTGCGACTGTATGCAGTCGACGCTTGTTAATCGTTTGTTTCAACCTGATCCCAAATGCCTCTAGGAAACCGAAGAAACTTCTTCACTAATTTAGGCGAGCGTCATAGCAGAACGACCCACAAACATTCTATAATTACAATTCAACGCCTAGCTTACTCCGGATAATTCTATTTGTTTCATCACTTGTTTTAACAATGCACGAAATACCAAAGCATATTAATCAGTTGCAAATAAATTTCTGTGTGTGCAGTTCAGGTCCGCACCGTAGATTTTTCGTGAAAACGTCGGGATAAAATCGTAACAGGTGTTTCATATTAAATTACATATTGATAATTAATATCTGTAATACAGTGGTCACACGGTTACTCACAGTGGTCCCACTTGCAGTGGCCGGTGTACGATATAGCCCTTGAGTACGATATCGGGTTGCGCCGTTGCTTCCCTTTTTTCCGACTCTGTGGGAGCTGTCGCATTTGCTCAGCGCTTTTTAGGCTTCTGGGAGGGCTTTTCTCGCGTTTTCTGTAATTTAGAGCATATTTACAACTCCTATGAGACGAACTCTTCCTTTGTGTCGTAGGTTTAAACTCAATATAGATTTTCGTTTATATCCCCCTAGTATTTTTATTTTCTACGAATCCTAGCGCAGCTCCCTAAGCTGTTCATCGCAATGACACCCAAATCAGAATCCTAGCTTACAGCTACACCAGTTTATAACTTTACACAAAGCTGATTTGTAACAATGACGCGCATTTGCCTACACTGGCACGCTGACAACACAGGCAATAAACGACAACCACGTACAGACGGCGTGGACTTAACCTTTGTTTGCGCACTGTCGGTCTCGTTGTTATTAGTGATTCAAATCTGACGCCACTTTGCCACAGAAGAAACTTCGACAAAGGAGAAAGTTGGCGTTTTCACGTCAGAATAACATCCAGGAAGTTTTCGACTTTCGTAAAACAGAAACGAGTTTCGACGCTGTGAAATGCAATAAGAAGTAGCAGGTAACGAATTGTTTCGGGATTCCACCATCCATGCTGCAAACGATGATCGAGCGGAAAGATAATGTTGCTGATAAGTATTAAAAGGCGAAAGCAAGCAGACCGGCGAGGCGAGTCGCGCATCTTGCTGAAAGCTTATGGAATTGGCTTACTCAATGCAGGGTACAAAAAGTATTTGTCAGAGGTTATAGCTTAACGGAGCGCTCAATCATTAACGGTTAGTCTGGGAACCGAAGTCTCAGATACAAATAAGGAGTGACACGCCAACTCCAAAGGCATAAGGTCGTTTATAAAAAATTTACTTCATAAAATTCATTGAAAAATGAATGAAGCTGAATTTACGTATTTTCGAACATTTGTGTGTGCCTTCCGTTTCAAATACAAAAGCAAATAACATGTAAGAAAACTGGGAATACAAAAGAAATAAAGTCGAAATTTTATTTCGATTTTCCCTGATTTCATCTAGAATAAAGTGGAGTTAAATAGAATTAATTATTCGAACTTTTTCTCTTAATTATTCGAACTTTTTCATAGTTCCTGTGAACTTCGAATTATGCATACTTGATTGTAACGGTCCCTTGAGCTTCGAGTTTTCTAGAGTCTGCAGTAATGTCTAAAAAGTAAAAACAAATCTTCTCGTGCTATTTCCACGTTTCAGTGGATGCTGATTTGGTTGTCCTTTTCAGTATATTTGTATGATTATAGAGTCCTAATCAACGTACGCAACGCTGTTACGGTATAAACGTACGTTTATTTTTACCAAAGTTGCGTAAGAATGCGCTTCTGCCATGCATCCGCACTCCCTAAATGCGCCATCAGGCAAAAGAAACTGAATACTCTTTCCTTTGTTTTTCACCCTTCATCGATGGAAGTGATAATGACTTGGCAGCAGAGACCTGTTTAGCTTGAGTGAGTGCTTAAACGAAAGGCATGGACGAAAAAAAATACAAAACAGATATATACGTAACGTCACGTAACCATGAAGAAAAGCACACTTCGTTTAGTTTACCATATCAGTTTATTCTTTTAAAACATCGTAAGTGGAATTTACAATTTTGGTCGCTTTCAACATCTAGGAACGTTCTTTATAATATATAAGTTTCTGATATTTACTTACAGCATTCTTGTGTCTTTTCCCCTTGCATTTGGAATTGTCTTCTCAGACTGCAGATTTCTGAGCAGCACTGATGCCATTAGCCTAAATTTATGTTGGTCTACAGCGCTTAGGTTGAACCTCACCTGTGGTCGACTGAGGGACCATTCCAAAGTCTGGCAGGCAGCCAAAGGCTTTGCGAGGGGCCGATCGTAGGGCGTCCACAGGAAGCCTCTTGGAACGCAAATTCTGGGCGTTCACAGAAGGTGACTTTGCCGGTAGTTCGGAACTCCAATAATAGGCGCGTAATTGGGCCCCCTTAGTAACATGGCTGCCAAGGAGGGGAAGGACGGCAGTGTGCACAAGGTGGGGGAGTCACTCTTGATTGCTTCCGGATGCCATGAAGAGTACAGGGTGCACCCAACTGCAGGTGGTGGCCCAACTCGGAGCCAATGGCGTATGTCGCTTTGGATTGGAGGAGATTCTCTCTGGTTTTGATTAGCGGATATGGTAAAGACTGCCAGTCTTGCTTGCGAGATTAAGGCGGAGCTCACCATCTGCACCACCATCTGCACCACCATCGACAGAACCGACTGTGGAACTTCGGTGCAGAGCCGAGTGGAAGGTGTGAATCATAGGCTCAGGCGGTTATGTGACTGCGTAGGCCTCAGATTCCTTGACTTCAGCCACAGGGTGGTAGGTTTCCGGATTCCGCTTAATAGGTGAGGAGTCCACTACACGGGTAGCGGGGGCGGCGGGGGTGCATTTTTAGGTTAGAGGGTCTCAGGAAACCATTGCAATGGCTCCCGTCTAAAAGGGGTCAGTGAACACACAGTAAGGTGGTTGTAGAAACGATCGGTGTTTTAAATTATCTTAGCTGTGTTGGGAAAGAACCAGATCTCCAGGCCCTAATAGAAAGCACTGAAGCTCAAACAGTTATAGGTACGGAAAGCTGGCTAAAGCCGGAAATAAGTTAAGCCAAAAATTTTTCAAACGACCTAACAACGTTCAGAAGGGATAGATTAAACACAGTTGGTGCTGGAGTATTTATTGTTGTCAGAAGTAGTTTACCTTGTAGTGAAACTGAAGTAGATAGTTCCTGCGTAATAGTATGGGTAGAGGCTATACTTGTCTATCGGATTAAACTGGATCGTTTTACCGGCCCCCGACTGAGAGGATATAGTTGCTGAACAGTTCAAAGAAAACGTGAGTCTCATTTCAAATAGGTAGCCCACTCACACAATTATAGTCGGTGGTGATTTCAATCTACCCTCGATATGCTGGAAAATTTATGCGTTTAAAGTCGGCGGCAGGCATAAAACGTCATCTGTAATTGTACTGAATGCTTTCTTAAAAAATTATTTTGAACAATTAGTTCGTGAGCCCACTCGAAGCATAAATTGTTACGAAAGCGTACTTGACCTCTTGGCAGCAAATATTCCTGGATGAATATGTAGTATCATGACGAATACAGGGATTGGCGACCACAAGGCAGTTGCTGCTACACTGAATACTGTAACGCCTACAACCATCTAAAAGAAACTCAAAATACATCTATTAAAAAAAAGCTAATAACGCTCTTAACGCTTTTTAAAGAGACAGCCTCCACTCCTTCCGATTTGATCATGTAAGCGTAGAAAAGATGTGGAATGATTTCAGATATATATATATATGTCAAATCGCTGTTGCAGAAGCAACGAAAAGGCATGCCAAATCTGAAAGAATCCAAAATCCGCAAGACTGGCGAAGTTCTAAATATAGCAGCTACTTCAGTGCGAGATGCTCTTAATAATTTCTGCAACAAAACTCTGTTTCGAAATCTGGCGAAAAACCCGAAGAGATTCTGGTCATACATAAAGTACACCGGTGTCAAGATGCAGTCAGTACCTTCACTGCGCGAAAATAACGGTGAAGTCACTGATGACAGTGCCACTAAAGTAGAGTTAAGAAACATGGTTTTCCGAAACTCCTTCATCAAGGAATACGAAGCAAGTATTCCCGAAGTGCAGTCAACAGAAAGTGCCAAGATGAGTAGCATTGAAGTAAATATCCTCGGTGTAGAAAAGTAGCTTAAATCACTTGATAAAGGCAAGGCTTCCGGTTCAGATTAGATACCAGTCAGGTTCCTCTGAATGTGCTGATACAATAGCTCCATATTTAGCAATTATATACAACCGCTCACAGAAAGATCCGTACCTATAGACTGGAAAATTGCTCAGGTCACAACAATTTTTTAAAGTACTGCCTTTTGTGAAGTTTAACAAAACTCTTAGCAAGTGTACTTGTTATACAAATGGGTACAGCAAAGGCTTCCGGTCGTAAAAGAATTTCAGCGTTAACCTGGAAATAGTTATAGGAGAGTATCAGAAGTAATAACCTAATGACATCTTTAATTTCTTGTACATTAGGTTTTTGTGTTGGAGAAGATTCTCTCTGGGTTTGTAGCAGTGGGCACCAATTGTCGGCTGCGACTGGAAGCACACTTACACTCGAGTGGCCGCACGAGTCACGGTGGATGCAGCAGCAGTGACCCTGTCGCGGTTGTATGCACCACCTGCTATAGTGTCTCGTGTGCACGAAGGACCTCTGCGGACCGAGCTGCAACTTTCTTAGCTCGCTGGACTGTGCAGTTAATGATTTACAGGGGCTGTGCTCCATTCAGCCCGCCTGGCAGAGGTGTGTTGCAGGGTGGCGTCAGCGCCTAGCGGCTTCCGCGACTGGAAAAATTTACTGGCGGTAAAAAAAGTCACAGCAACTTTCGATTTCTGACAAAGGCTGCAGCCAAAAATTTAGTTATAGAGTGTGATGGTCTTTTCTATGTGCCTGAGCGATCATCCTCACGGTGAGTTGCTGATTACTCTCAGAGTATTTGCTCCAGTTACCTGTTGCGTGTGTGATCACCGCGGTCTCATTTCATCGACGTGGTGTCTGTGCACGTGAATAGCTGGCCACATGAATGGACTTCCGTGGCGGGCCAAAATTGCAGGCATCTCTAACGGATCGGGCCTGCCCATCCAAAGCCAATAGTTTGCCACTAATGTGCGGGCTCTGTCCTCTGACTTGGCCTGTGTGTGTGGCGTAGTACCACGGACCTAGGACTGTGGTGCCCCTCCTCGGCCCCAGGCGATGTGTTTCGGGAACCGTGACTGTCTCACAGCAAGTACATTGTACAGTGCGGCGTTTGATACAAATTTTACTTATTATAGTATCTTTTGGCACTTCGAAAGTAGTTTATATATTTGAAAGAATGGACGGTAAGAAAAAAAAAATTGTGGCAATCGCAGGCAGTTTGTACACCATGACGTCAAGTATTTCTTGAAAGAAAAAAATCACACAATACCTGTAGATAATAGACATAACGCATACCATCACTGCTTTCAGGAATGTGTCTCGCAACTCCAAGAAAATGCATATTTTTGTCACCAAATGGGTTTCGCTATATGAAAATAAAATCAGTGATCTTAATGAAACATGTCTGCCACTGGGCTTCCTTTCTCCATCTACAAACAGTTCATTACACAACATTTTGATGTTAAGTACTTACGATTTTTGTTCAGACGTTTAGAAATACAGAAGTCATTACTTTTTTTTACGTCTTAGGTCTGCACTTAGACTTGATACCTCAAAATTTGTCAGAGAAAAATGCTAAAACTCGTCTGGAGAGAATGTTTTCATTTTAATAGTGTAAATATGACAAGATCATGCAGGAAGCAGGCGACCAGTATTATTATTTTAATTTTAATAATGAACAGCCTCAGTTGCACCGCTTACATAGACTTTACCCAACATTCTTCAGAATAACAGTGTCTACTGTTTGTCCATAGTGGAGTTCCAGTACAGCACTCGTGGCTGCCGCGACGTGGGGCCGACGTAGTGCCAGATAAGTTTTACAGTCTGACGATAATTTATGAATACTTGACGATGTCCACTATGGACAAACAGTAGATACTGTTATTGTGAGGAAGGTTGGGTTATACCGACTGAAACATAGGTAAATTCTAGATAAACGGTGCAACTGAGGCTGTTAATTATTAAAATTAATATTTATACAGTTGCTGACAGGGCCGCGAAATGTTGAAGATATTTAAGTAGTATTATTAGAGTAATTAGTAGCATTGAGGCTGACTGCGTCTATTCTGCGAATTTTTGCTTCACGTGCAACTTTGAACGACATATGCACATGCAGTAATCGCATATGGATATCTGATGACGGCTAAATTCCGAAACGCAATACTGACATTCCTTGCGCGATATCTGACGTTTAGTATTGCGATCCAGTCAACATGAACGCAGAACTACTGATTGTTGTAATTTCAAGTTCGATGTTGGATAACAATTTCCGTGTGATATAATTACAAATTGCCAGTTTTCGGACTTTTCCTTTACCTTGCTTCTTGCCAATTTTCATTAGTGTAGGTCAACAGAAAGTGCCCTATAGGTCTGTATATTTTACACCGTGAAGGGAACACAACCTCAGTATGTGAAAAAAATTTCAATTTGATACATCTCCAAGTTCCTGAAGCATAGGATGTGCAACGGACAGACGAAAAACAAGGGTTCTGTTTTTTTCCGATTGAGGAACGCAATAAAAAAAAGACAAAGTATTATTAGTTTCAGAGCATATGGTAGCTCCAGTTATAAAAGCTTAAGTGGTATATTTAGACAAAAACATGGCACACTACACTTAAAAATACAAAAAAGAGAGGCACTGAGATTCAAACTCGCGACTTCTACTGTTCCTGCACGCTCATTATCGCTAGACTACCAAGCCCGACATTAGCTTTTTTATGCTTATGGGGAGGGGGGGGGGGGGGAGAGAGGAGGAGGATTTATTGTAATTGGTTGTCATGCCCAGATAAACATACACGTAAACGCGATCCTGTTGCCAGTTACAAAGCAGTAAAACTCGCTTCAGAAACTCAGTATATTGCTTTATTTGTGTTATCACATATTCGAGCACAATTTCCATCTGTTCTTGTGTAAACTTTTAAGAAGCTAATCGCCATAACTACGCTAGCGTCTTTGGTCACGAGATATTTTTTGTACTCTTACTGTCAAACTCTGTGTTACCTTTTGCGTCGGTAATCACGTGCTGATTATCTAAGTAGCAGCCGACAGTTAATAAATGTTTTACTTTTTATCAATGCACCTTGTATGCACGCATACGGCTGTGTACAGTTCTCAGAGATTATCAGCATTATCTTCCAAGCCATCCACAAGGAATCAAGAGTGGCATTAGAGCCACCCTGAAGTCTAGGCTGGTCTTCACGGTGGCACGAAATCTTGGTCAAGCAGAAAATTTATAATTCTGAACTCAGGCATAACGAGGTACCTCAGACAGAATGACCCCCCCCCCCCCTTCTATGCAGCATGGATTCCGAAAACATCGATTACGTGCAACCCGACTCCAACGACAGTCTGAAAACCACGGATCAAGGCAGACAGGGGAAAACAGTGTTTACTGATTTCCGAAACGCATTTCGCTCACTAGCAAACCTGTGCTTATTAAATGAATTGGGTTTTGCACTGTCTATATTCTCGAAATACATCCTGGATGGCGTTGAGGTCGTTCTGTTTGACCTCAGAATATGTTCTAAGGTACTACAGGAAATCGATAGCGATAAATAAAACTGTGCACTTACACAAGCGAAAAATTGCCGTACCCTATTACCTTGATGCCAAAGAGTCGCAGTTGTAACAGCTGAAATCATACAAATACATTGTTGCAACACTTAGTTGGTATAAGAAATGTCATGATCACAATAGTCTGAGTTGTAGGTAAAGCAGAAAAACAGTGCAGCTGATGGTCGCCGTGAATTTCCGCCAGCAAGTGGGCACACCCCTTGTAACTCGGGCAGGCTGCCGTTTCTTGTGGTCGAACAGCGAACCCCTTACTGCATTCCACAATTACGCCCATGGCGAAGGTTGTGATACTGAGACGAGAAGAATTTAGTGCACGAAGACTGAGGGCTTACACATCCACACTATGTTCGTTTAGGACTTAAGCTCACGTACTTTAAACACTCCCATAGTGGCAAATGATGAAAGCTTTCTGTTCCAGTAGTGTGCTGCAGCGTTGGCTCTTGCTATACCGTGCACAGTTGACTGTGTTTTGCCTTGCAATGCATAACACACTCACTCACTCGCAGCTGCAACTTTTGTTTATCCTCATCCCAATAAACCATGAACCATGGATCTTGCGTTGGTGGGGAGGCTTGCGTGCCTCAGCGATACAGATAGCCATACCGTAGGTGCAACCACAACAAAGGGGTATCGGATGAGAGGCCAGACAAATGTGCGGATCATGAAGAGGGGCAGCAGCTTTTTCAGTAGTTGCAGGAGCAACAGTCTGGATGATTGACTGATCTGGCCTTGTATTACTAACAAACACACGCGAGACAGATTGGTACTGCAAACGGCTGAAAGTGAGGGGAAACTACAGCCGTAATTTTTCCCGAGGGCATGCAGCTTTACTGTATGGTTAAATGATGATGGCGTCCTCTTGGGTAAAATATTCCGGAGGTAAAATAGTCCCCCATTCGGATCTCCGGGTGGGGACTAATCAGGAGGATGTCGTTATGAGGAGAAAGAAAACTGACGTTCTACGAATCGAAGAGTGGAATGTCAGATCCCTTAATCGGGCAGGTAGGTTAGATAATTTAAAAAAGGAAATGGATAGGTTATAGTGGGAATTAGTGAAGTTTGGTGGGAGGAGGGACAAGGCTTTTGGTCAGGCGAATACAGGGTTATAAATACAAAATAAAATAGGGTTAACGCAGGAGTAGGTTTAATAATGAATAAAAAAATAGGAGAGGGGGTAAGCTACTACAAACAGCATAGTGAATGCATTATTGTGGCCAATATAGACACGAAGCCCATGCATACCACAGTAGTTGAAGTTTTTATGCCAGCTAGCTCTAGAGATGATGAAGAAATGTGTGATGAAATAAAAGAAATTATTCAGATAGTGAAAGGAGACGAAAATTTAATAGTCATTGGTAACTGCAATTCGGTAGTAGGAAAAGGGAGAGAAGGAAACGTGGTAGATGAATATGGATCGGGGGAAAGAAATGAAAGAAGCCGTCTTGTAGAATTTTGCACAGAGCATAACTTAATCATAGCTAACAATTGGTTCAATAAGCATAGAAGAAGGTTGCATACATGGAAGAAGCCTGGAGATACTGACAGGTTTCAGATAGATTATATAATGGTAAGACAGAGATTTAGGAACAAGGTTTTAAATTGTAAGAAATTTCCAGGGACAGATGTTGACTCTGACCACAATCTATTGGTTATGAACTGTAGATTAAAACTGAAGAAACTTCAAAAAGGTGGGAATTTAAGGAGATGGGACCTGGATAAACTGAAACAACCAGAGGTTGTAGAGAGTTTCAAGGAGAGCATAAGGGAACAATTGACAGGAATGGGGGAAAGTAATACAGTAGAAGAAGAATGGGTAGCTTTGAGGAATGAAGTAGTGAAGGCAGCAGAGGATAAAGTAGGAAAAAAGATGAGGGCTGCTAGAAATCCTTGGGTAACAGAAGAAATATTGAACCTAATTGATGAAAGGAGAAAATATAAAAATACAGTAAGTGAAGGAGGCAAAAAGGAATACAAACATCTCAAAAATGAGATCGACAGGACATGCAAAATGGCTAAGCAGGGATGGATAGAGGACAAATGTAAGGATGTAGAGGCTTGTCTCACCAGGGGTAAGATTGATACTGCCTACAGGAAAATTAAAGAGAAACACTTGTATGAATATCAAGAGCTCAGATGGAAACCCAGTTCTAAGCAAAGAAGGGAAAGCTGAAAGGTGGAAGGAGTATATAGAGGGTCTATACAAGGACGATGTACTTGAGGACAATATTATGGAAGTGGAAGAGGATGTAGATGAAGATGAAATGGGAGATACGATACTGCGTGAAGAGTTTGATAGAGTACTGAAAGACCTGAGTCAAAACAAGGGCCCCAGAGTAGACAACATTCCATTAGAACTACTGACACCCGTGGGAGAGCCAGCCCTGACAAAACTCTACCATCTGGTGAGCAAAACATATGAGACAGGCGAAATAACCTCAGACTTCAAGAATAATTCCAATCCCAAAGAAAGTAGGTGTTGACAGATGTGAAAATTACTGAACTATCAGTTTAATAAGTCACAGCTGCCAACTACTAACGCAAATTCTTTACAGATGAATGGAAAAACTAGTAGAAGCCGACCTCGGGGAAGATCAGTTTGGATTTCGTAGAAATATTGGAACACATGAGGCAATACTGACCCTATGACTTATCTAAGAAACTAGATTAAGGAAAGGCAAACCTACGTTTCTAGCATTTGTAGATTTAGAGAAAGCTTTTGACAATGTTGACTAGAATACTGTCTTTCAAATTCTGAAGGTGGGGGAGGGGGGGGTGAAATACAGGGAACGAAAAGCTATTTACAATTTGTACAGAAGCGAATGGCAGTTATAAGAGTCGAGGGACATGAAAGGGAAGCAGTGGTTGGGAAGGGAGTGAGACAGGGTTTTACCCTCTCCCTGATGTTATTCAATCTGTATATTGTGCAAGCAGTGAAGGAAACAAAAGTTCGGACTAGGTATTAAAAGCCATGGAGAAGAAATGAAAAACTTTGAGGTTTGCCGATGACATTGTAATTCTGTCAGAGACAGCAAAGGACTTGGAAGAGCAATTGAATGGAATGGACAGTGTCTTGAAAGGAGGATATAAGATGAACATCAACAAAAGCAAAACGAGGATAATGGAATGTAGTCGAATTAAGTCGGGTGATGCTGAGGGAATTAGACCCTTAAAGTACTAAAGGAGTTTCGCTATGTGGGGAGCAAAATAACTGATGATGGTCAATGTAGAGAGGATATAAAGTGTAGTCTGGCAATGGCAAGGAAAGCGTTTCTGAAGGAGAGAAATTTGTTCACATCGAGTATAGATTTAAGTGTCAGGAAGACATTTCTGAAACTATTTGTATGGGGTGTAGCCATGTATGCAAGTGGAACATGGACAATAAGTAGTTTGGACAAGAAGAGAATAGAGGCTTTCGAAATGTGGTGCTACAGAAGAATGCTGAGGATTAGATGGGTAGATCACATTACTAATGAGGAGGTATTGAATAGGATCAGGGAGAAGAGGAGTTTGTGGCACAACTTGACTAGAAGATGGGATCGGTTGGTAAGACATGTTCTGAGGCATCAAGGGATCACCAGTTTAGTATTGGAGGGCAGCATGGAAGGTAAAAAACGTAGAGGGAGACCAAGAGATGAATACAGTAAGCAGATTCAGAAGGATGTAGGTTGCAGTAGTTACTGGGAGATGAAGCTTGCACAGGATAGAGCAGCATGGAGAGCTGCATCAAACCAGTCTCAGGACTAAAGACCACAAAATCCCAATGATCACATTTGTGCTACATTCATATGAATTTATCTGATGTTTAATACAATATACAACAAATAACTGTTTTTATAACACAAGAAATTATGTGGTGGAGAGATCTATTCCTTGATGTTGTGATTCCATTTGTCACATCATATATTTTTGTACAGTTGAGCAGAGCTATTCACTTATACTGTTGTGACATTTGTTAAGCATGTGGTTATTGATCTTCTTATGGGTTTGCCAGACATATTCATTGATGAAATTTCATTTGTCACATGAAATTAAATCCTTATACAGTTTTGCAGAGCTATTCACTTATTACAGCATAACATTTGTCAAGCATGTGGTTCTTTATAACAGTTTTAAATTTATCCCAATTTTCCAACTCTTTGATATGTTTTGGTAGTGCATTAAAAAGTTTGATGCCTGGATTACATACATGCTTCTGACTTAGGGTCCTTGTTCCAGCGTGTAAGTGGAGATCTTTACATTGCCGTGTATGGTAATCTGTATTGGTTTTAATTTTGTCCTGCTTTCTTTTGATCACCAACAGACATTTCAGAACGTATAATGATGGAATTGCTAAAATTTTCAATGCTTTAAAATGGGGCCTACAACGTGTTTGATGTGGGTTCTGGGTCATTATCTGAATAGCGCATTTTTGTAATTTGAAAATCTCATTTGGGCGACAATTTCTTTTTCCCCAGGATACTATCCCATAGGCCACAATTGACTGAAAATATACTAATCTGGTGCAGTCGTTACTGCAAACTCTTATAATAATTCTAAGTACAAAACATGCTGAATTTAGTTTTAGTGCTAAGCTCACCACACGGCATTTCCAGTTTATCTTCTCATCAATGTGCATACCCAGGAATTTTGCACACTGTACTGTTTCAAGTTGTTTCCCTCCATAGTGGGATGTAGGTCGTCATGTTCACTTATTCTTCCATTTTGCACTTTTTTTTTTTTTTTTTTTTTTTTTGCTTTCAGTGTTAGCTTGTTTGCGCTGAGCCATTTTTGTGTATCTTGTAGGAGATGGTCCACAGTACTGTGCAATGACTGCTTCATATACACTAGATCGCGTGTTGTATCATCAGCAAGTAAAATGATTCTAGCTTTTCTCTCTGACACCTGAGTATAATTAATGTAAATGGGGAACAGCAAGGGGAATAATACACTTCTTTTGGTGCTGTAATTTCAACCACCTGCATCCTCTTTTTCCAGATACAACTCGTGCCACTTTTCTTCCAGTCCTCTGATACTTATAGCTTCAAATGTTTCCAAAAGTATGCTGTGGTCAACTGTGTCAAAGGCTTTTGATTGATCTAGATTTATCCCGAAAATACTTATGCCTCTTCCAATTTACTATTTATATCTTTTGTGTATACCAGTACAGCTGTTTCGGTACTTCTCCCAGCTAGAAATCCATGCTGATTACTGTTTATCAGTTTCCACAATTAAGATAATGTGTGACTGTATACATCATTAGTATCGCTAAAACCTTAGAGAAAGTTGGGAGAAGTGAGACAAGTTTGTAGTTTCCTGTTTTAAACTTATCACTCTTTTTCAACAGGGGAATGAATCAAGAAATTTTCAGTTTCTGTGGAAAAAACTTGCATATTGTGTGACGGAATACAGTTGATGTGCTACACTGGGTTTTTCTTTATTGTGTAGATACACGGTCCAGTCCATCACATTAATGTGACCAAAATCGACATGCAGTGACCACTCACAGAAGGCACCACTAGCAGTCAAGGGTATATAAAGCATGTTGGGAGCCACAGAAAAGAGTGCAGTTGTCACTGTAAGTAGGAGACAAGATGATGTCGAAATGTGCACAGTCATTGGCGTTTGGGGAAAGGTGGAAGCATTTTGGAAAGACTAAGTCTGTAAACTGTTCACATGTCAGTGTGGTAATGAAAAGAGCTTCTACTGCTTGTTTTTATGCTTTCTGAGACCTGCCACGCCCAATTGAGAATGGAGTGCTATGGGCAGGGCCCTGCAAACATATTGAGATTTCAGTGCTCCAGTCCACAATTTAGACAGAATTTGGCATGATATCCCCCAGGAGCACATCCAACAACTGTATCAACCAATATCAAACCGTATTACTGCTTGCATATGGGCTACAGGTTGTCAATGCATTAATGACTCCCTCAGTTTGTGATGCTCTTCCTGTTGACCAACTCATCCAAGTGTTCTGAAATTGTAATCATTTGTTTCTGTGCACATGAACATCAAATCTAGTCGTTACAACCCTTTGGATAATTTCTGTGTTGTGCAACTTTCTTCTTTCCTTAGAGTGTACTTTAAAAATTGTGTTAACAGCCTTATAAGTTTGCCATCTTAAAAGAGGACAGAGGTCCCTTTGAAGTGCTGTACATGGAGTGGAACTGATACCTGCCAGTCATCTGACCCTTCACTGCTGACATAAGCCACATCATTGAAGAGGTGTGTATGTGCCAGTCGACTATAAGGAGTCTGTGTAGTACAATGGATTGAAACCACAGATTAAAGCTATTGTCTTTGGATGTGCCAATGAATTAAGCTGCCCAATTTGTTGGTGTGTCAGTGAAGACTGTCCAGCGTGTCTGCAAGGAATGCTGTACCACTTGCAACCACATAATGTGGCAGAATAATAAAAGTGGCCACATTAAGACCCAAACTTGTTGTTAGTCATAGAGATGAACGTTGTAAGTTGCCATTGACAGTCAGTCTCAAACACAACAGGAATCGCTGCAGACCCATGTCTACTAGTTTTCAACCAAATATTGTGATGGCACGTTGCATGCAGTGGGACCCTTGCAGAAGACTACTGAGGCATAAAAATGTACATGTTGTCAGTGGAGCAAACACAACACGAACTGGACAGTAGGTGAGTTGAAATGTGTGGTGGTTTTGCCTCTTTCTGAGAACATATCAAAGGCTCTGACAGCACAATAAGGTTTTTAACCTGCTATGGACAGAGGATATACAGATTGTCTCAAAAGTTACAGCATCCGAACTAATTAGACCTAAGGTATTCACACCATGTTTGGCTTATGTGACATAGTGTCACGAAGATTTTATGGAGTTTAATCAGTTTCAGCATGTGTGCACCTGTGGTGGTGGGCACAATTTCCAGTCTGTTATCAGGATCTATCCACATTCAGCACATTATATCTGCATCACCTGTGGCAAGAGCAGAAATGATTTTGTTCATTAAATTTTTGATGTAGTTGACAGCTGCTTGGTCGACTCTGTCCTTCGTATATGCTGATAGAAACAAGCCCACCTTTCTAATGTCTGGTGGCCTAGAACACGAGGGAATAGGACCACCTCTGCCAATTCAGCATACCTCGTAACACCTGGTCCGCAACATCTGCCACAGCCTGAGCCCAATGTGCCAGTGCACCATATTACTGGAAAAAGACTGTATCTCGGCAGTCAGCCAGTCATAGTAACAGCCAGAGCATATCAAGGTAACTGGCTTTTTTTTTTTTTGGGGGGGGGGGGGGGGGGGGGGGGGGGAATGGTCCCAGAATACCATCAACCGCCAAACAACACAACACATTCCCTATCATGTACCTCTTCCATCATAGTATGTGGATTGGTAATATATCATTATCTTCTCACAGGATATGTACATACTCTGAATTGCCAACAAAACTGGCACAGGCATGCGTATTCAAATACAGGGATATGTAAACATACAGAATATGGCACTGCAGTCGGCAATGCCTAAATAAGACAACATGTGTCTGGCACAGATGCTAGATTGCTAAGTGCTGCTACAATGGCAGCTTATCAAGATTTACGTAAATTTGAATGTGGTGTTATAGTGGGTGTACGAGCAATGGGACAAAGCATCTCCAAGGTAATAATGAAGTGGTAATTTTCCCATATGAGCATATAGTGAATATCAGGAATCTGGTAAAACATTAGATCTCCAACATCGTTGCAGCCGAAGAAAGATCCTCCAAAAACAGGAGCAACAACTGAAGAGAATCGTTCAAAGTGACAGAAGTGCAACCCTTCTGCAAATTGCTGCATACTTAAATGTTGGGCCATCAACAAGTGTAAGAGTATGAACCATCATTGATATGAACTTTTGTAGCTGAAGGTCCACTTGTGTACCCTTGATGACTGCATGACACAAAGCTTTTTGCCTCACTTGGGTCCATCAACGCCGATACTGGACTGGAAACATGTTGCCTGGTTGGACGAGTCTCGTTTCAAAGTGTGTCATGCAGATGGACACGTACATGCATGGAGACATCCTCTTGAATGGACACTGTGTTGTGTTTGGCAGGAGAGCCAATCCGTGTACCTAAAGGAGGCCGAAATGCACCCTTCTCAGCTCATGCAGGCTGGAATGATGTCTGGAACATGACAAGAGATTTAGAATTGAGAAAAATGGATGTAGCTGGTGGAATACTTAACTTTAATCCATTAATGGAGAACTTCGCTCTTTATGGTACATGATTCACAATATCAATAGTACGGATACTGGCACCTTGCTTCGTCGTAGCAAATAACGTAGCTGAAGGCTATGCTAACTATCGTCTCGGCAAATGGGAGCATAGAAGTCAGTGAACCATCGCTAGCAAAGTTGGCTGTACTATTCGGGCAAGTGCTAGGAAGTCTCTCTAGACCTGCCGTGTGGCGGCGCTTGGTCTGCAATCACTGATAGTGGCGACACGTGGTTCCAACGTATACTACCGGACCGCGGCCGATTTAAAGGCTACCACCTAGCAAGTGTGCTGTCTGGCAGTGACACCACACACTGCATGTCAGCAGGGGATTGTTGAAGCTGGTGGAGACTCTGTAATGGTGTAGGAGGCGTGCATTTGGAGTGATATGGCTAGGTATGACCCTGAGAGTTGACACATACATAAGCATCCTGTCCATTGGGGATTCCGATGGGCTTGGCCAATTCCAGCAGGACAATGATACACTTGGCATGTTCTGAATTGCTACAAAGTGGCTCCTGGAACACTCTTCTAAGGTTAAACACTTTCACTGGCCACCAAACTCCCCAGGTTTGAACATTGAGCATATCTGGGATGATTTGCAATGTGCTACTCAGAAAAAAAATTCACATAGCCCTCTATGCAGCATTCACAGTGTCAATTCCTTCCATCACTACTTCAGACAATAGTCAAGCCCATGAGACACAATTGATTACCAAACTCAGCCAGCATCCAGCATGCACTGTACAACTGATGCGTGTTATAAAGATATAATATACTTTGCTCAGAGACAATAAAATTGTGTGGGTAAGTACTTTATTCAAAACTGAACATGAATGCCCAAAAATAGAGAAATAGAGTGAAGTTCCAATATTTGCAGCTCTTGATATGTACATGAACTTTACTTTTTAAAACAAGAGTAGAAGGTTTAGATATAACATGCAAGATTTTATATAGTGATATCAATGTAGGTAAGATGCAAAGAGAGATTGAGAGGGGGCACATTTCTTATAAAACTTGTCATTGAGTAGGTAGGCTGGTGCTGTATGTGTGTTGAAAGATATTTCAGTTCCTTCAAGAAAGTCAAATTTCTTGCCTGGTTCTTTTCTACACTGTTTGACACAATTCTTGCCCAGTAACTCATTCTGCAAAGTTGGATTTGTTCTGTATGTTAAGACAGAGTGCATCACTGTGCTTCTACCAGTTTGTTTATTGCAGAAGTTTGGACATACCTGATTTTTGATATTCCTGCTTAGTGCTTTCATTACTGTGGATGATATTATTCTGTATTTTGTTGCTTGCGAAGATGCTTGTTTGTATGACATACAACTTGAAGAGGTTGGCAATTTGGTATGAAACCTTCCTTGAGGAAAGTCAGCTTATTACAAAGATGGTCTTCCTGTTTGTGGGTGGTTGTCCAGAAACTGGTTGGTTTAATTTATGTATTACAGCTGGATTTTATTCATAACTGGAGGCAGCTGATTTTACAATTTGTGTCTATTTTTATCTTTCACTTGAATCCATTGGGTCTTTAAGCATGTGATTAAACATTCTTCTGAAGAACACTTTTTTATTGTGATCTGGATAGCAAGAAGAGTTACGGATGGTAACACTGGTAATTGTTGGTTTCGTGGAAGTTTGAGCATTTTTATATACAAGTTTTGTGAATGTTTTCTGGTGTTTCATTTCTACAGTGATAGGAAGTGAATTGAATTTTGTGGTGTAATTTATTAATTTCCTCAGCTAGATTTTCTAATTCCTTTGGTTGTTCTGTTGAAAAGAATGAAATGAGACTGATGCAATTTTCTGTATTTACACTAAATAAACTTAATCTAGGTCCCTACAGCTGTTGTGCTATAATCTAGTGTAAATTCCTGCAGATAAGAAAGGGATTTTCAACTCACATTCATATAGATCCCATAAGCTGCACTCATATGCAATACTTATAGAAATGCTTCTGGTTGTTATTCAGTACAGTAGTTCTACCTGACAGCAGTTTCTAGTGACTTAATGCATTACTGTCCCAATAGTAATTTTTGCCACACTTTTTGTGTTTCAGCACCTTCCAAGCAGAACACTGCCAACTCCTGACAGTTCTCTCAAAACCCAGCGATGTAGCGTGGGGAGTGGAATGCTTTCAAGTCTCACAGCTAGACCACTAACAAGGTTTTGCCTCCTGCTGAACACCAAACCCACAGACAGTCTGGTTTTCTTTTTATGAAAGTGAAAATTGAACCATTGCGGTTGCTAAGACTGTCAGTTTCTATTAACATGACACAGGCAGAGTGGTGGGTATTATACAAAAAAAAAAAAAAAAAAAAAAAAAAAAAAAAAAAAAAAAAAAAAGGAATGAAGTCCCATATCTTGGCTAACTGTGGTTGACTTCCAGAATGTTGTTGACTTCTTTGATTTGTTCAGCAAAGCCGTAATCGCAGCAGAATGCCAAAGTTACAAATTGTATGAGGTGAAATGAGATATTACATTTGAAATCATTACAGCCCACAATAAACTAGTGATTGCTTCTCGCAAGTGATCAAAATGCGGTCCATAAAGAAACCTTCATTATTCCAGTAGGCAGCGGATCATTGATGTTTAGTATGCTTGAGAGCTCTTCTTTGTTCACACAGTGTTGTTCATGAAAAATGACATCCTTATGTGAGCTCTACATCAAAATAGAAACGCTATACATTGGGCCTGCCATAACCTTGTAACACACATCTCTCCAGCCTCCCTTCTTTCCCCCCAAAATATGTTGTGCCTCTTTAACTCATTAATTTCAGCTCTTATGGAAAATTGCTCCCTGACTTGTGTTTCCCCTTTGGAAATGACCAGTGGACAGTGCAAACACATATGGAGCCACACTTTGCCATGTAATAAATGAGTGGATGAAATTTGGCTTCTTGTTACATACATTCTTCTGAAGCAGAAATGAGGTATTGGTTCATGCTAACTTGTCACTACTCAAACAAAGTTTTCTTTTAGTGGCTTTGGATAACAGCTCAAGTTTTTATAAGTTGTAATCTTAATTTCTTTCATAAATGTGTATTGAGGATTCCTGGTGTGACTGTGTGAAGTAAAATAAATTTCTCATTTCATTGACATCTGTTATACTGTACTTGTTTGGACCAAGTTTATTTCTACAGTGTCTGCTAGGATGCTACTGTTTATCAATGAACAATGTAAACCACGTGAAAGTAGATGAGAACAACAGGGTTTAGGAGCATACTTGTCACAACCATTGTAGTGGAAGTGCTTCTGTTGTAACTAACATTGTGTGAATGTTTCCAACTGGATGATAATAAGACCATGGTCAGTACTGGAACCTGCAATATTGGTAATTACTTCTACTTGCCAGTCGTTCCCTGAAAGTACCTCATCTTGCTCCTGCCCCTCTGCAGTAATATAAAAATGAAATAGAGTGTCTTCCAGTGTAGAGCCTCTTGTAGAATTTTAATATTTTAAAGTAGTTCCTAGAACATGTTTCAGTATTCAAGTTGCAAAAGAAATTTTAGGAGCATCTGTCAACATTTTCAATTGTACAACTGTGTCGAAATGTACATACGTGTTTCAACAGTATTCCATTTGTAAATATTTCAAGAGAGATGCTCTTTCTAGTTTAAGAAATCCCACATCAGTAAAGTGGCAATCTATGGGATCAAATTGAGGCAAATGCTCTGAATACTTAAACATTACAGTTTTAATGTTGAAACTGATAAGGCCTACAGTTGCACTACTGGTTATTTATACTAAATACAAGCCTTAGAACAAAATGAATAGCACTGAAGGCAAACAAAATTTGAAAGAGGTTTTTTTAATGATTAACTGCTGGCACAGATTGCATTGACTTGTTTATCGAGTTTTGTATTGTCATCAAAGATAATACGAGCTAATAAAGTTATTGCCAATAACAATGAACATGAAGGAGTTACAAGACAGACTTATATCAACTGGCCAAAATTGAAAACTACAATCAGATAATGAAAGAACAAGGGGACAAAAGTGACCACATAATCTGGATCTTGGTGAAACAAACTCAAATGAATAGAGATATTATTTAGTTACATTTATTAGCTCTTCTAGTTCCCCACAACAATGTACAATTGTCGTTAGCTATGAGTTTAAGCATTATTGCAGCAAGAGAGAATGGATGTAAGGAATTTTAGTGTGTACTACAAGTATATTGATGAATTTTCATTTTGAACAAGCAGTACATTCTGGCTGTAGTGTTGCTTGCTGTAGGCATACAATTTTAAATGTATTGGACCTAATTATTGTTTCTATTGCAAACATGACTAGTGTTAGTGTTCATGTAAAAACAGTACCACATATTATGTAGCTCTACTTGCTGAAGAGTGACTCAGGTCAGAATATTACAACCTATTTGTAGCCCACCTTATTGGTGAAATTATTGTAGATATGAAATTTCATTTAAGTTGTCATTTGGAACAGAAGTGCACAATAAAGTTTTTTGAGACCAGCAGAACTGCTTTTCACACATGTATGTATGTAGTTCTAACAACTTTTCGTCCAGTGAGTCTTCCACCTAGCCTATGGTTTCAACACTATGTAGCAGGCTGCAAAGTAACCATCGGCATACATCGATGTTTCTTAACCTAACTGTTTCTGTAAGTTGATGATAAAATTAACCTTTAAGTAATATTATGCATGTTGAGTAAAAAAAATAATCATTTATATAGCTGCACATTAAATAGTGTTCCATGGAACTGAAGTGCCAAATAATATATATAATGCATGGTCACAAATCATAACACAGTGTTTGCTAATGTTGTAACGTCCCTACGAAATGGTTGAAATTTACTGTTCTTTTCTGTAAGAGATAGATGAATTTTAAAAAATGCTAATGGTCTTCTTAATTTTGTTGGTTCCGTTGTTCCCATTACCTATTACATATATGAGAAATATTAACAGTGAAGCTGTTTTGTTTCTTTGTATGGAATGGAGTAATTACTTCGTAGCTTATCCCAGAGGTTAAAAATGTGTACTGCATGAAAGACACTGTAATTCTGCAGAGTTGTAGTTGTACTACCTTGGAGCTGTGTATATTTTTAAGTTACAAGCGAGTATTGGCTTTATGCTGTAAATGTCTTGGTAAGCTTTCCAGTGGAACAACCAGAAATCTGTGTGCAAATTAACACCATGTAAGCAGTGTAGGTAATGGTGACAGCTCTTTTCATATACAGGGTGTATTAAAACAAAAAACTACATACACACACTTTTCATGTGTTTGGGAGAGAAAAAGAAGCTTTTTTTTGTGTGACTGCCTCTAACTGCCTCTAAATTTTATATATATATATATATATATATATATATATATATATATATATATATATATATATATATATATATTAAAAACAGAGATTCCAAGACTTACCAAGCGGGAAAGCGCCGGCAGACAGGCACATGAACAAAACACACAAACACACACACAGAATTACGAGCTTTCGCAACTGGCAGTTGCTTCGTCAGGAAAGAGGGAAGGAGAGGGAAAAATGAAAGGATGTGGGTTTTAAGGGAGAGGGTAAGGAGTCATTCCAATCCCGGGAGCGGAAAGACTTCCCTTAGGGGAAAAAAAGGACAGGTGTACACTCGCACACACACACACATATCCATCCGCACATACACAGACACAAGCTTTCCGCTCCCGGGATTGGAATGACTCCTTACCCTCTCCCTTAAAACCCACATCCTTTCATTTTTCCCTCTCCTTCCCTCTTTCCTGACGAAGCAACTGCCAGTTGCGAAAGCTCGTAATTCTGTGTGTGTGTTTGTGTGTTTTGTTCATGTGCCTGTCTGCCGGCACTTTCCCGCTTGGTAAGTCTTGGAATCTTTGTTTTTAATATATTTTCCCATGTGGAAGTTTCTTTCTGTTTTATATATATATATATATATATATATATATATATATATATATATATATATATATATATATATATATATATAGGGGGAGACGATGTTGGTATATGAAGCACTGGTTACCAGTCAGCTGAATGCATTGTCATTATTCACACTTGGTTGTTTTGAGCAAGCATATTCCAGTTGTGCCATAATGTAGACAGGCAATATTTTCTGAAATGCCCCTATACCAATAGTCACACCATATCTCGAGCATTACTAACATCAAAACTTTAATGGATCCATATCATCAACATGGTTCACACCAGTGACATGTAATTAAGTGTATCTCTATCTTCTCTGACCCCAAAAATTCTTTGTAAATGTAGTTTTTTTTTTTTTCACACACACAATGTATGCCGTTTTTTTAGGAGCAGCTGCAGGCCAGAGAGTAACAACCTCAGGATAAAAGCAAGTAGCTGTACAGGGCAGAAGAGTTGGAGCTTGACTAAGGTAAGTCAGAAAGTACCTCTCTGTCCTTGAATCATATTACCTGTCATGACTAGAGAAAGGTAAACAAAACACACTGTTTCAACATAGTTTCCATCATAAGCAAAAATTTACATTAAAAGGTGACGGGCACTTTCATAGAAGTTCAAAGTATGAGGTGCATCCTGAAAGTAAGTACCAAATCATTCTGCTGCCACTGCAGCACTTGTGTTGTAGGTTCACACATTTCTCTGGTTCATTGTCTTTCCACAGTTGACTCTGCAGCTAAATTTTGTGGTATTTATATTTGTTAGTGACCAGTCAAAATCTTTAAGACAGCCTTTGAGCCCAGTGACTGTGAAGTGCACTCTGTTATGTTTTGTTTCAACACACAGAACATTAAGCCAGCTGAAATTCATCAACTTGTAGACATTTATGGTGAGGAAGTGGATGAGACAGTTGAAGAAACACTCGTGATGAAGCATGTGTTGGACAGCCTTCTGTTGTCACTGATGGTATGGGTGAGAAAAATTCATGAAAATACATGGTTCACAATAAGAATGTATTTCAAAACTGTTTTGCATGACTCAGTCATAAATTGCTTAAATTTTTGTGAATTCTGTTTCAAAAATGCTTACAAAATCATGTACCTTGGCAGGGTTTTGACATTTCAGCACTGAATACAGTAATAAGGAAGATGAATTCTTAAATAGAATCATGACTGGTGATAAAACTTGGGTTTTTCATGACACTCCCAAACAGAAACAACAATGTATGGAGTGACGGAACTCAGAATCCAACAATATTCCTCCTCCGCTCCCCCCCCCCCCCCCCCCCCCAAAAAAAAGAAATCAGAATGAAGTTGTCAGTGCAAAAAATCTGGTGCAGTGGGTTCTATGACCAATGAGACATTCTGCGTGTTGAGTTCCTTCTCCAAGCTGAAATCGTGAAAGCGGTATGACACTGCAAAACACCGAGAGAACTCCATCACACTATTCAAACAAAAGATGCGAAATTCTCAATCGAATTATTATGTTGCTTCATGACATCACATTTCATTTGTGCTGGTGGCACCGAAAACCTTACTAAACAATTCAGTTGGGAACAGTTCGACCACCTGCCAATCAATGTTGATCTCACATCTGCTGACTACCACTTTTACTTCATCATCAAGTAGGATGAAGGTGCTTCAACACCAATGATGATGTAAGAAAGCGTGATCAGTATTGGATATCTTCACTGGTGGTATCTTCCTATGAAGAGGGCATAGAAAAGTTGGATTACCGCTATGACATATGTCTGAAGAAATGATTTCATGAATCCTTTTCCCAAAATGGTACTTACTTTTCTGCCATGCCCTGTATATTTTAATGTGTTTTGCCTTACCAATGTGGTTATAAAAGTTGACAGTGAACATCCCACATCCTCTTCTTTACTTCAGTCACATAACGGGGATACACAAAGCCAATATGAACTACCTACTTTCTGTCAGCAGCCATGTTTGGCCATGAGGTGTACTACGCATGTTGTTGAATCATCTGGATCATATACAGGGTTATTCGGCTGCCCCTCCCATAAAGTTTTATGGAACCTGCAACATCTTCAAGAACCACACCCATGATTTTAATCTTCTCTCCTCCCTACATGCACATTGTTAGGCCTACGAAAACAATGAACAGGACCTTTATGTATGAAAATTAACTACATTAAATTTTGAACTGGAATAAGTTTTTGTTGGAGACCACAGTTTTTGTGTTATTCAAGAAAAATGCATTTGGGCCTCTAACAAAAATGTACCCCCCCCCCACCCCACCCCCTCCACCCCCCCCCCCCCCCCAAAAAATGGCTACATTAAATTTCCCACAAAAAAGACCCTGTTCATTTTTTTTTATGTAGGACTAGTAATTTGCATGTAGTGGGTGAGAGAAATGAAAATCTTGCCCATGACATTTGTAGGCATTGCAAGTTGCATAAAACCCATGGGTATGGGTAGATTAATCATCCTGTACAGGTTTTTTATGCCAAAAGAACTAATATAAGATTTCTCTGGCTTCATAAACAGCTCAAGAAACATTTTACACCACATTAATGTATAGTATTTGCAGTTTTCTTTATCAGAAAATCCTTTCTCATTGCTTTCCTGACCACAGGAAATTCCTACATACAGCCAACTGTTTTTGTTGAGGTCTTTAGTCCAAAGACTGGTTTCATGCAGCTCTCAATGCTAGAATATCATACGCAAGCCTACATCCATTTGAACCTGCTTACTGTATTACTGTATTTCCCACTCAACAGTTTTTCCTCCCCTCACTGAAATCCCACCAATACCAAATTGATGATTCCTTGATGCATCAGGGTATATCTTATCAACCTGTTCCTTCTTTTAGTCAAGTTGTGCTGAAAATTTCTTTTCTCCTCAATTTCATTCAGTACCATTTTCTTAGTAATTTGATCTGCAACTGCATAATTATTCCATAAGCCACCTCTAGGTGCATCACAGAGGGTATCTAGTAGCAGTCATAGTCATCTATCCACCTCCGTAACTTTGTGTTCACTGCTGCTGCCTATCATGGGGAGGACACAGGTTTAGATTCCCGGTACTGCCAGGGATTTTTTTTTCTAGGTGAGAGGACTGGAATGGTGTACATTCACCCTTGTGATGCCAAATGAGAAGCTACTGAAGCAAGCAGGTCTCAAGGTCAAGAAAACTGACACAGGCAGGATAGTGGTGTGCCGGATGTCATTGGCAGACAATGACACGGTGGTCGGCCAGTACCAATAGACAGAGTTTACCTTTATGTTTTATCCACGTAATCGTCAAAATTTCTTCCTAGAAACACATTTCAAAAGATACCATCCTTTTCTAGTTGAACTGCTTGTTGTTCACATCTCGTTTTGGAGCAAGGCTACAGTTCAGGCAGATACCTCCAGAAAAGACTCCTTAACATTTAAATTTATATCCACTCCTAACATATTCCTCTTTTTCAGATATTCTGTCCATCAGACAGTCCAGCCTGCATTTTATATCCTCTCTGTGTCAGCCATCATCAATAATTTTGTTACCCAAATAACAAAACACTTCTATTATCTTCAGTGTCTCATTTCCTAATCCACGAGGTTTGTCCGAAAAGTATGTATAAAAGTTGAATAATAACTTTATTTTACAATTATTCAGGTATTACAATATGGCCTCCTTCAAAGTACTTGCCCTGAGATGTGATACACTTCTGCCAACGCTGTTTCCACTGTTGATAACATTGCTGAAATTCTTCAGTTGTAATGTTGTTCAGTTGCTGTGTCCTTTCCACCTTGGTGGCTTCCACATCTCCCAAGTGCCGCCACCGAAGCACCATTTTGATTTTTGGGAACATGAAGAAGTCACACAGGGCTAAATCGGGTGAATAAGGTGGATGGTCTGTCACGGTTATTGACCTTCGGGCCAAAAACTCGCGCACAACGAGCAACGTGCAAGTGGGGGCGCATTTTCGTAATGAAGGATCCACCTGCCCCTTTTGCCAACTCCGGTCGAACTCGGGCCACATGAGCTCTGAGATGTGTCAGAACTTCAATGTAAAAATTTCTGTTCACTCTCTTGCCAGGATCAATGCCCCTAGACTCAATGAAAAGGATCAACATTGTCTTCAAATTGGACTCGCGACTTTTTTTGTTCTAGGTTCTCCTGCTAGTTTCCATTCCTTGCTTTGAGAGTTGAGCTCCACATCGAATCCGTAAAACCAGGACTCGTCTCCAGTGATGACTGAGTTGAGAAAGTCCCCTCGTTCCTCTGCTTCCAACCAATCCTCACAGCACTCGACCCTCTTTGATTTCTGATCTGGCGTCAAGAGCTTCTGTATGATTTATGCACACAATTTCTTCATTTCAAGTTTTTGTGTCAGGATTTCGTGAACGATTGTTTTGGTGATTGACAGCTCATCAGCAATCATTCTTACTGTGAATCTACGGTCTTTATGAACACAAGCCCGATTTCGTTCAACATTTGCATCAGAACTCGATGTCGACGGGCATCCTGGGCAAGGGTCATCGTTCACTTCTTCTCGGCCATCCCAGAACCTTTTTAACCACTTGTTCACGGTTGGTTCCTTTAGAGAATTGTATCCGTAAACCTGTTTCAAAACCTTAAAAATCTCAAGGCCATTTTTGCATACCTTTGCAAGAAACTTGATGTTGACGCACTGTTCCTCAATCAGAAAGAGCTCCATGCCGACGGCAAGTGAAAAAGGGTAAGTGTCAACAAGCTGCTGCACACTCCCACCTTCACACAGAGTGCTCTGACTCAAACTGAGCGTTGATGGGATTGAATACAGCAGTAGTCCGAGCTGGCGGTGACTGCAACCTCTAACATAAAGACATTATTCAACTTTTATACGTATTTTCCGGACAAACCTTGTATAATGGACAATAAAAAAGTTCCCATTCAAGGGTGTTGCCACAGAGTAAAAGCAATGTAGCACGACTCCAGTGTGGTTACAGAAGCAATGTGTGACATTTGTGCCTTTCTGAAGTGCATGTAGTAAATATAAAAATTGGAACTACGGCAGTGTTATTACCAAATATGTCCAAACAGGATCACATACTGTTGTTCTTTTCTCAGCTGCTGGAAGACAAACACTGGTAGATATCCATCATACATTGAAGAATGTGTATGAAGGAGCACTTCTGTTGAAAACCACCATTGTGCATCAAGTTGGATAATACACATCCCCATAATGCAGGCACCAGCTAAAGTGGGAGACACTCGAGTAGCCACCCTGCAGTCCTGATCTCTACCTGTGTGCTTATCGTGCCTTTGGTCCCTTAGAAAGGTCTTGAAGGATCAATGACTCCTGTTGCAAGAGGATGTGCAGCAAGCAGTGACGGACTTCTTGACAAAGCAGGACACAGTGTTCTACCAAGTGGGCATCTTCAACCTGGTGCACTGGTAGGGTGGTTGCCTCAGTTCTCATTATAATTTTGCCTGATTCGCATATGAGGGGTGGCTGAAAAGTTTCTAGCCCCAGATAGTTACTGTAATGTGTCACATTAACACCACCACCTACTTTTATGGTGACCCTTTATGGGTACGCAAGTCAAATGTCGCAGCTCCACCTTCATTAGTGTAGCCACTAAGATGCACTGTATACTGTAGTTTAAGCAAAGTGGTGAATATTGGGAGAATAAGGAACTGTGTAGTGGTTGAATACCTTCATTTGGAGGGAACAAATTCCAAGGAATTTGTGGAGAACACGCAGAATACACTTACGAACAGTATTCCGTCTTTTGCAACAGAGAAAAACTGGGCGTCTGACTTCAAACACAGAAGAATGAGTGCTAGAGAAGCACCAAGGAATGGAAAGCCTGCCACTGATGAAACAGTGACTACAATTCACGATACAGTTTTGCAGGACATTGAAACCACATTTGGAATCTCCCACGGGCGTGCTCATGACACTGTTGTGGATATTTTGGGAGTGCTGAAAGATACATCTAAGTGGGTCCACAAAGACTCTTTGATCCTGAGACAGAACAAGAGTCACAGCAATGAAACCATCCTTCACCCTCTACACACACACACACACACACACACACACACACACACACACACACACACACACACACACACACAAAATTCCATGTGCAAATTTGAGAAGAGAGATAAGGAAAATGAGGTGTGGAAAATTGGCTCACTGAACTCTTTAGTATCATTACAATGCATCAGTGCACAAAGACCTGGCAACATTGGAAACTCTGCATGACTGCGGGTTTGAATTCTTACATCACCTACCATATTCTCCAGATTTGACTGTGTCACACTTTTTCCTTTTCCCAAACCTAAAAAAAAATACCTCAAAGGATGATGATGCAGTGACTGATGCTTTGTTGGACTTGAAATCAAAGACCTTTTATTTGAATGGTTTGCAGAAGTTATCTGAGCATGCCTTCAAGTGTATTAGTGTACACAGGTATCATATAGACAAATAAATTGATATTATGAAATTTCTTTCATTCTTTATTTGTTAGGGTCGAAGCTTTTCGACCCCTTCTTGTACAGCTTCCAAATGGAAACTCGTTGATCATGCCTCATAACTCCCTCCGCATCTCCTGATTCGACTTGACTACATTCCATTATCCTTGTCTTATGTTCATCTTAGAACTGCTCTTTAACACACTATCCATTCCATTGTCTACTTCCTTAGCCGTCCCATTCAACTGACTACCATTTGTCGGACCTGGGTTCGATTACTGGTACTGCCAGCGATTTTTCCTCAGTGGGGTGTGACTGGTACAGGATGCACTGAGTCTAGTGAGGAGCTGCTTGACCGATTAGTAGTGGTTTCACAGTCAGAAAGTCCCACGAGAGAGGTGTGCTGACCAGCTGCCCCTCCATGCTGCATCACATTACACTACTGGCATGGGCAACATGTTGGTTGGTGGAATTTTACCATTTATAAAACAACCCTTGGATATTCCAGGTAAGAATGTCAACAATGCATGATTTTCATCCCTTCGATTCCATTCAACTTATCTTCCAAGTCCTTTATATCTTCTCTCTGAACATTAATTCCTGTGCCTTCTAAGAGTCCTGTTCCTCACTCCAAACAACAAGAAATTATTGAAATGATGTAATTAAAGCTGTAACATTTCTTTGTCAGAACTGTCTGAAGTGTAACGCTGGGATATGACACTGTAGGATAGAGTTCCAATGACATTTGTTGCATAGAAAACAGTATCAACAATAATCGACATGATTTGAAGTATTTTGTGGCTCATCTCATAATCCAAATATATTTAGCAGTACAATTCATTGTGGGCTCTAGGTCGTATAGTTTCAGTTAATATCTTGACTTGCAGATGAAAGAACATTGTAGCTTTTGCTAAATCTCCAAATGTAATCAACAATTAACACCACATTTTTAAAGCTTTGGTGACTGGCTAAAAAGAGTCACTTTTAAATGGACACCGATTTCAAAGTTGCAGAATTATAAAAACAAATTACAGTTCATGAGATACACTGAGCTCACATTACTTAGTCCAACAGATAAAACTGCACTTGGTTCCATGTGATGTCAAGTCAAAGACTTGGTCCAACACAACTGCTCTCATTCAGTAACCTCACTAAAACCATTGAGAAAGTTCACAAAGATAGATCAACTCAACTCATTGGTGCAAAGCATCAAAGGCACATTTTTACAATATTAACTTCAGGAACTGTTCTGGTGTTTATGAAAAATTATAACAGTTTTTATTTGATAGAGAAGTGCTATGAGGCATTTTCATAACCAAATAATTTCAAAATGTGAAACACATGCCATTTTACAGTTGGAAAAAAATGAAATTTGTAATGTAATTAATATTCTCAAACATCAAAGAAAAAGAAAGAAATTTCAAACAAAATATTAATCCAAAAGGCTTCCATTTTTGAACAGCAGATTTGCAATTATTGAAAAAACATAGCTGCAAAATGAATGGAATCAGATACTTTGTTGGCCAGAATATTTATCATAATCTACTATTGAACAGAAGTCTCTGTGAGACAGATTCATTAAAACCTTTAACTATGTTGTCCGTAAACATGCTCTGAAGGATCATTTCAGGCTTATCCTATTTGTGAGCCTATGGCAGGAAGGTTGGCAGCATGGTAAGTTGCCTGTCAATTTGTCATACACCACAGTGACATCATTCAAACACAGAACCACTACTGTGAGACAAACCATCGTCCAGTGGTAGCCTGGAGTCAACAACCTGATTAGAGCATAAGAGTTGTGGGTCATAGGCACCCACAAGAAAATGCAAAAGAGCTGTGCACTGCCCATTTAGAAGGCAGCTGTATTAGTACAGACCAGTCACCAAGTTTTTTCTGAACTAAATCGGGACATTTTTAAAAAACCAACACTAAACCCACACAGGCTACAATTCAAAATAACAAATCACTGTATTTCATCTTATTGAGATTTTTGCTCACTTTTCAATCTCCTTCATAGAATCTTCTTTCTCATCAAGAAAGCAACAAAACTTGAGACATGTAAATCACTAAATCATCTTCATTATTATTTCAGCTTCCAAAGTTGCTGCTGGGAAAAGGTTCCTCTCAGCTCACCAAGTGTTCATAATCAGGCTGAAAACTCATCTGAAGCAAAACGGAAAAGTTTGAAGAAGTTGTCATAGTTTTCATAACAATGAAAAAAATTCCTTCCACTAATCAAATTTCAGGTTAAAAAGTTCTTCTCTTCTTCCTTCAGAAAATTCTTTAACTGCACACATTCTTCAAACATCAAATCCCCATCTACAAGAAATCACTTACACAAATTCTGAAAATGAGCTCTTTTTCATTGTCAGTGAAAATGGTTTGAAAGTCGTGTAGACACTTTCTTCAAAGTCAAATCATTTTTAACCATAGTTTATACTGTGCTGCAAGTAAACTGCCATTTTGTTGTGGTTTGCCTGCTTTGTTTCTCTGTTGTCCTCGGTGTTGGCATACTGGCTGAAAACATAGGGGGTGGACGTGCAGTACTGTCTACTGTAAATGATGTACCTGACAGATGCACAGCTGTGTTTCACAGTCTTTTACTTTCACTTTTCACAACCTCCCAATAATAGACGATTATATATGGGCAGTGCACAATTTCCCATAAGGCTCATTACTAGTTTCCAGGCAAACATCCACATACTGCTACAATAGTTTTCTGTTGAACATCTACAGCAATAAAAACATAAACAAATAATTCACAGTTCTTTCGGAATAATCAGGTACATATGGAACAGACACTGTCATTGCTTTAACACATGGCCTATTCGTGTACCACTTACATCACTGTTAAGGTGATGCACCATGGTTGTTCTAACCAACACAGCTTCCTCGTCTGAAACTTGGCCATGAACTGACTGTCTCATGACCCTTATACATCACCACAATAATAGGTACCAAAACTACACATTGTTCAAAGTTAAATTTACAGAAATTGCAATTAAAATCAGTTAACTGAATACATCTAAAAACTCCGTCTTTTTAACAATTTCTTCTACTACAAGAGTTAGGCCGAATTTTTTGTTTTAATCATGAAATTCATATATATAGTTATGCAAGCAACACTTTTGTCTAATCTGTTAATTACCTTAGAATTAATTAAGGGCTGGCTTTGCTAACATGTGTCCAACTAGAGCCAAATAGACACTTTACGAATACTAGCATTTCATATTCCAAATGTTTGCAATTATTACAAGATTTATATTTGCTTACAAGTCAACAATAGAATTCAAGTTACATGAAAATGAGAGATTTTGCCCTATACTAAAAGATACTAACTTTGGAATACTCAATATAAATTAGAAAATCAATTACGTAAACAAAATTCAACCTGATGTTAAATTCTTTAAAACTGAGGGCCAACCTTTCTCTTTTATGAAAATGCATGTTATATTCTTATATGTTAATAATAATTAGTTAAAAGTGAAAAAACGAATTTTAAGGAGGCATATGGCAAAACAAGGGGGAAGTAAAAATTATCTCAACTTCCTTCGTCACAACTTCTCTTTTGAATGTTTTGATATGATCATCATATATCGGCATCATGATGACTAAGGCTGCAACAGGGGAAAGAAACTGCACAACCCTATTCAGTTTTTTCAGCAGAGAATTACAAAGCATTGTCAAGATTGACCTCTGATGCACTGCTCAAAAACAATTTCTATTGAGTCAAGTATGCCAACTTAGCGCTCTTAATAAAAGCAGAAGTTTAAAGTCAAGACTGCCCCTCAATTGAAATCAGTAATGAACAATTTGAAGTGAAGAGCACAACATTATATAAAAAGGCGTCCATTTTTATGTAACCATGATTTTTATCCATCTCAACAAAGTACAATTGGGAGCTGGGAGTTGGGTTTCCAACCAGATATTTGGGATGACCTTACCTAAACTGGGATATCAGGCAACTATGGTCAACACAGAATCCAAGTCTCCCCATTATCAATGTGGCCTCCATTACAGATGACGCTAACATCCCTCCCCCAAATCACTGGTCTGTGGAGATGGGTACCGGAAAACACAGAATGGGTGCTCAATCAGTGGGGTAGGATTCCGTTCACTGATGCATCCAGGAGTAACCTGGCATCTAATGATTGTCAAGGAAAGGTGTGGAAGCAGCAGGAAACTATGAGACTCAGAGGGCCTTAGACACGGGTTCACAGGTAGATGCCGTGTTTCTTGACTTCCGCAAGGCGTTCGATACAGTTCCCACACAGTCAATTAATGAACAAAGTAAGAGCATATGGACTATCAGACCAATTGTGTGATTGGATTCAGGAGTTCCTAGATAAAAGAACGCAGCATGTCATTCTCAATGGAGAGAAGTCGTCCGAAGTAAGACTGATTTCAGGTGTGCCACAGGGGAGTGTCATAAGACCGTTGCTATTCACAATATACATAAATGACCTGGTGGATGACATCGGAAGTTCACTGTGGCTTTTTGCAGATGGTGCTGTGGTGTATCGAGAGGTTGTAACAATAGAAAATCGTACTGAAATGCAGGAGTATTTGCAGCGAATTGACGCATAGTGCAGGGAATGGCAATTGAATCTCAATGTAGACATGTGTAATGTGCTGCGAATACATAGAAAGATAGATGCCTTATCATTTAGCTACAAAATACCAGGTCAGCAACTGGAAGCAGTTAATTCCATAAATTATCTGGGAGTACGCATTAGGAGTGATTTAAAATGGAATGATCATGTAAAGTAGATGCCAGACTGAGATTCATTGGAAGAATCGTAAGGAAATGCAATCCAAAACCAAAGGAAGTAGGTTACAGTACACTTGTCTGCCCACTGCTTGAATACTGCTCAGCAGTGTGGGATCTGTACCAGATAGGGTTGATAGAGAAGATCCAACAGAGAGCAGCGCACTTCATTACAAAATCATTTAGTAATCGTGAAAGCATTATGGAGATAATAGATGAAGTCCAGTGGAAGACTCTGCAGGAGAGACTCTCAGTAGCTCGGTATGGGCTTTTGTTGAAGTTTTGAGAACATACCTTCACCGAGGAGTCAAGCAGTATATTGCTCCCTCCTACGTATATCTTGCGAAGAGACCATGAGAATAAAATGAGAGAGATTAGAGCCCACACAGAAGCATACTGACAATCCATCTTTCCACGAACAATATGAGACTGGAATAGAAGGGTGAACCAATAGAGGTACTCAGGGTACCCTCCACCACACACCGTCAGGTGGCTTGCGGAGTATGTATGTAGATGTATGACAGACTGACTAACTTTTACTGTATGCTGCAATGCAATTCAAAGTGATGCAGGTACTACTTTTTGCTACAGTCACCAAGATCTGTAAACAACTGTAACATCCCAGCAACTGTTCAGTTTCTTGACTGTGTAAATCTGCCCCTCAGTCATGGAACAATTTGAGGACTGCTGTGTGAATTTCCTCTTTGATGGAAAATCTCTTTCCTGACATATATCCATCCAGCTTGCTGGAAAGACTGAATGGTCTTCATCAAATTGTTGGCACTGTTTCACTACGACTGGATGCTACATTGCATTGCACCTCATTTGGGACATACACTGCCAGAATTTCATGGCGAATTTGTGTGCAATTTAGATGTTTTGCCAACAAGAACCATACTGTTCCCTGTACTTCAAGTTTGGAGTGCCATTTCACTCACACAATGTGATGAACCTGTTGTCTGTACTGCAGCAGAATTGTCTCTGCAGGAAATAGGGAACATGCCCACTCTTCCGGCAGTGTGCCGTGCCTGTTGCGTAATGGTCTTAGCATGAGATGATGTGTAAACTTAATTTCAGAAGTCCCTATACCTCAAGTATATCTCTTGAATGAATCAGTAACCATCCAAGACCATTTCTTCAGCAATTCTTTTGGATCAGTGCTCATTGTGTAGAAGCAGAAGAAGATACACACATTTATGCGAGTCAGGAGGCAACGGTTCAAATCTGTGTCCAACCTTTGCTAAAGTTAAGGAAATTATGCCTTCCCTCTGCAACAGAAAATTCTCTGGAATTAAACAATGCTAACCTGCATTTTGTTCTGTAGGTGGTGCAACATTCTTTAATAATTCTCCTGATACTGTGTTACTATCACATTTTTACTCTTGCATGATGTTTGCTGATCTCACTTGGTGATGGGGTGGTAGGGTCAACCAATAACCATCTGGAAATTTATACAGTGAGATAATCACCAGCCTATATGGTCCCAGGTAGGGAGATTGGGGCCCACCCAAACAGAACCCTGCTTGCCTCAGTACAGCATATTCCATAGCAGTTACTCAGTAATGATTGTTTCACTTGAATAGCCAATCCCCTTAACCCTTATTGACAAATTGTGCATCTTCAAAATTATTTTCCTCCTACAATTTTCACAGTTCAGCCAATAAAATCAAATTTACATGCACTATGACGTACAATGTTCCATTACTGTGTCATTGGATGGTAGGCAAAAGCATGCCCAGAGCTTAGAGTAGCAATAGACTGTTCATGTTAACAAGTCCCCAGCTCATGAAATCCATGTTTGACAAATGTGCACCCAGTCAATGAGACTGATCTCATCAAGATGTTCAACATTTGTCATGACCCAAAAATCAAAAGTGGAATAAAGAATAATGAGGGCAGAGCAAGCATTTAACATGCACCCTGCCCCAAACCCCCCACCAAGTGTTTTCTGGAAGTTGAGGAAGACAATTGTAACCTGAGAACTATTCTCATCTGAGGTTCTCATTGCACAGCATTAGTCCATGCTGACTATTTACTGAACTTTGTTGCTTTTTGTTTCAGTCTTAATCTTCAACAAAATTTTATATGTGTGACCCAGACACATATGAGGAGCTTACGTGCAAAGGCAAACATGTGTGGAATTTAAAATTAATGAGACACACAATGGATCAAAACAAACAGGATAAGCAGAACCTAAATAATCATATAATTTAAGTCACACTGTTGTTCTCATGCAGAGCAACAGTTTGTGCTTCTGTGCTCCCTCATAATATGATGCCTAGTACTAATAATTGTTTTTACAAGGACACAGTTACTTATCCACTGACTGCATTTTTGATAGAATAGGAAAACTTCTAAGAAAAAGGCCCACAATTGTAACGAAAGAGGAATACAATGAGATCTACAATCAGTGACTGAGTTAAGAAACGTTGCTGACAAATATGAAATCCCTATCTAAGGGCCTGCAAGATCTACATTACATATGTGAAATAAAATGCATTTCCATACACAAGTACAAAGCTATGGGAAACACTCGTACTGATGTTGAGGCAACTGCCTTCTGGAAATCCCAGCTAGATGTGAAAGAGCAGATGAACCATTACAAAACCCTTTCCTTGGACAAAATCCAATGTACTCTTCACCCATACAATCTAAGGTAACAGGAAAAATAATGTTGATGGTTTACAGTAAACTTTTTTTTTAAGGAGACTGGTGAAATTACTAGGAATAAGTTGGAACACAACCATTACTGAATACTTCTAAAGATAGTTAATGCCACAGTTACATTTCAAATAATTGTGAAGTAACAATAAAACCTGAAATTTGAATAAAACAGTGAAAACAAATATTAGAGCTACAGTTGCCAATTTACAGTCTAGTACTACTAATCCCATGTTCCCTGTGACGTTAACTGTCTTGAGGTGATTTCCATGCATCAATGCAGCAAGCTGTAGAATGATAACTGTAACTGAATGCAGAAAATTAAGAATTGGAAATATAACAATAACAGACACAGTGTAATCCAATGAGCAATTGTATATTCACTCACTCATTTATATTTCATTTGTACTGAATAACCTTGTCTCTGAGCTGGAATTTATAATACCAACACTTTTAGGGATACCAGTTGTGACATTTCACACCTTCCAGAAGCACATGAAAATATTCTGAATTCAAATTTTGAAGATGGAACATTTTGGCACTATAATACACAGATGGAACATGATTCAGCAGCAGAAACTTATTACAAAACTAGATACTGTTATAAAGAGGAGATTCCTGATTTTGTTTATATTTTGCTGTAGCAACTCAATATGATCCCTGTGTTTAGACGCATCTCTACCAATTCAGTTACAGTTATCTTGACAGAGAGAACACTTAAAATAGCAGAATGTCTGTGCTAGTAGTAAGTGGTATACATTCAAATCTTTCACATCAGATCTCTTAAAGTGGTTGAATTGCAATCACACAATTCCATTTCTGAGATTTAGAAGCAGTTTATGTTGGGACCACTATAAAACCACTTACATGCTGCTTTGGTCCTTGAGATGTGCCAACACTAATTTCAATGACTCGGATGGCTTGCTGTCAGATGCATTTTGATCTTTTCTGGTGTCCAAGAGCTTTGGTCATTATGTGGTAGTTTGGTTTCAATGATCATACTTGTTGTCTGCGAATATTCTATCATAAAAGTGTTCTGATAGTAAAACAAGTAGAAACATGCAAAAACTAAGCTCATCTGTTATGTTTCCAAATCGTTGTTCACCCAGAGAGGTGCTGGTGAGTATCCACAACAATGACGGCCTTTACCTAAGAGAGTTACATTTAAATAGGTTTCATTTCTTCTGCTGCCTTTGTAGCAGTGAGTCTATAGTACACTGTGTGCCTCTAGTAGTGAGTTTGTAAACTTGATCAAGTTCATGCCATATTGCCTCCTAATAAGATGGAAGGAGGAGGTCGGAATTGAGAAAAGTGCTGTAATTATAGCTCCGCAGTGCAAAGGCTATTCTAGCAAGGCTATAGTAACAAAATTTGGCTTAACCAAGCCTACAGTGGTGTATACATTGCACCAGTTCAAGCAGACTGGTGCCAGCACAAGTGTTTGACAATCTGGAAGACCCAGAGTAACACTGTAAAGCAAAGATTAGTTCATTTGTGTACAGAGTAAATGGGAGGACCCTTCCTGCACCTCAAATTAACAACAAAGTAAACAATATGTGAGAAGCTCCAACCTTTGTCTCAGCAGAGCAATGACATTTATGTGACCATGACTTAAATGGATGGATAGAAAGAAATTGAACTGACTGCAATGGGTACAGCAACGGAAAAACTGGAAAGCGCAACAATGATGCGAGATGGTGCTTGTGGATGAAACAAGTTTGAAATTTGGAAGCCTTCACTGAATGTTTACTCATTGACTTTGTGGAGAACATATGAAGTCAGCATGTAGTGCCAATGACAAAGAGTGGTGGAGGGTCAGTCACTGTGTGGGGATGTTTTGTGGGTGATAGAATCAGTTTTTTAGTGAGAATTAATGGAACATTAAAGAAGGAAGGATATGACAAGATACTGATCAACAATTCAGTTCAGTCTGCCAAGAGACATATTAGTTGTGGGTTGTTCTGCAGCAAGACAATGATCCCAAACAGACTTCTAAATTGTGCCGACAGTAAGTCAATAGAGGAGAGAAATTTGCGAAACTGAAGAATATGATCTGGTGAAGTCAGCCACCTCACATAAGTCCCATCGAATAATTAAGGGAGGGAGGAAGTAGATTAGCGTTTAATGTCCTGTTCACAACGAGGTTATTAGAGACAGAGCACAAGCTCAGATTAGGGAAGGATGGTGAGGGAAGTCAACTGTGCCCTTTCACAGGAACCATCATGGCATTTGCCAGAAGCGGTTTAGGGAAATCACAGAAAACCTAAATCAAGACGGCTGGACACGGGTTTGAACCGTTATCCTCCCGAATGTGAGTCAGTGTGCTAACCACTGCACCACCTCACCCTCTGGGATGAACATGGCAGGGAGATCAGAGAACTGAAGTAATGTAATGTTGAAAATCTATGGATTACGGATGTATTGGACTGTAATCTCAGCAAAAGTATTATCTCCATAATGCTGACAGTCTGTGCAGCTGTTATTAGCATGAAGGGAACTTAATGACAGAGAGAGAAAATATTTGTATTGTTAGCCTATTTAGTTTGAAGAGTGTAGTTGTCAATTAAAATAAAGTGTACAGCTTTTTTTTTCATAGGTGATCGAATACTTTTGACCTGTAGTATATACTTAGTAACAACAATAAACAGAAAATAAGCAAATATTGAGATCCTTGTCAAGGAAGGTAATTTATTTACTAAACTAGACAGGTTACAATAAAATACATACCATGTACTCTGCTGAAAAAGGAAACTGCAACACCCTCAAAGAAATGGTCATTTTTTGTCACACGATGTGACATCATTGTAATTCAGGTCAAATGAAACACGTGTCACAGTGAAGGGTGTCCTGTCACATCACTACAATGCATACTACTCTCTGATGGCAATGCAGGTGTATATTCTCACACACATAGATGATCATAAAGGTGCCAAATGGCATCCTGTGATACATTGCCCCAAAGCATCTTGGGCTGTTTGTTGCAACTTGGCAATGGTCCTTGCAAGCTCTGGAGAAAAATTATGTTCCCAGACAGACAGACAGAAGCTACTCTCAGCAATAACAACAGAGCAGCACTTGATATTCCATTTGACCCCTTCATGACACCCCAGTCACTGTGCATCAGTGGTAATCTGGCCAGAACCGCTCTTGATCGCAGTCCTGCAGCAAGATGATAACAAGCGTTCATCAGAGACAAGGGTATCATCTCGAGTGCCCCAGGGAAGTGTGATAAGGCCATTATTTTCTGTATACATGGATGATCTGGAGTACAGCAATCTGCAGCTGTGGTATATGGGAAGAGTGAATGTAGAAGGTTATAGACAACATTTAGCTAGTCTCATGAGTGGCAGCTAGCTCTAATGTAGAAACATGTAAGTTAATGCAGATGAGCTTGAAAAACAAAACCCGTAATGTTCAAATATGGAACACACAAATGTAGACATCTATTTGACACAATCTCATCATTTACATACCCGGATGGAATGTTACACGGTAATTTGAAATTGAATGAGCATCTGAGGACTGTGGTAGGGATGACAAACAGTCTGCTCTGGTTTATTGGCAGATTTTTGAAAAAGTGTGCTTCATCTGTATAGAAGACTGCATATAGGACACAACTGCACACTTTCTGAAGTACTGATGGACTATTTGCGATCAGCACCAGGTCAGTTTAAAGTGAAACATCAGAGCAAGTCAGAGGTGTGCTGCTAGATTTGTTACCCGTAGGTTAAAATAACAAACAAAAATTACAGAGATGCTTCAGGAATTTAAATGGGAATCCCTGAAGGAAAGGAAACGTTTGTTTTATAGAAAAATATTGAGAAATTTTAGACAACTGGCATTTAGAGCTATCTACAGAATGATTCTACTCCTGCCACCATACATTTCACATAAGGATAACATATGCAAGATTAGAGCTCTTACGGAGTCTTGTAGACAGTTGTTGTTCCTTCACTCTACTTGCAAGTGGAACAGGAAATGAATGACTAGGAGTGGTATGGGGTAGCTTATGTGACACACCAGGCAGTGTCCTGGGGTACATACCCACAGATGTAGGCACAGACCGTTTCCCATGATCCTTGACGACACAATGTGTACCTCAATTTCATTCACGGATTATGTTTGGTCGGCCACTGCTGTCGTGTAATGCATCAATCTTGACATGCATCTGTACTATGTGGATGTCCTGAACCTCATCTACAGGTGAGGGCACATTCCACAGACCACTGTTGATAGAAATGATGCATCACCGATATGTTGTGCCCGACATGTGTAGCAGTCCACCAATACATCCATACAGCTCCCTGCAGGCACACAATACATTCGAGTTCAAAATGTTTGACGCGGTTCAGCAGGAGTATGTACTCTTTGGTGTGCCATGGTTATACAGTAGAATTAACGTTGCAAACACTGTTCAACCCTAAACTCAGCACAGTTGCAGCCTGCAGAATCAAAGGAGAGGGTGCACAGACAGCCCTCATGAGCACCGTGACTTCAAAAAATGAATAACTGACACTAAAACCCCTGAGCACGCACTTGTTATACCCAGGTGCCACTGAATACAGTTCTTTCCTGGCCGAACACAGGTTTGATACATCTATTCACATTATTCTATTCTCTGAAGTTCTCTTCATACCTATATGACTACTGCAACTTACTTATGTTTCCAAACTGTGAAATCCTCATTGCCTTGGAATGTGTCCTACTTATTATTATTATTGTTGTTTTTCGCAAGAAGTTGTACCACAAATATCTTTTTTCCCCATATTGATTCAATTGCTTCCAAGTGTTTATTCAATTTACCCATCAAATTTTTACCATTCTATTCTTGTCTGCACTGCTTATCATCCAATTTCACTTCCACACAGCTTTACCCCAATTACCTTCAGCAACTTTTTCCTAACACTTAAATTTATATTGTATATTAATGAAATCCTTTTTCCAGAAGTGCTTTTTGTGCTATAACGATCCTGCATTTTATGAGGGGCACTCAAATAACAACTTAACACTTGCCGCAAGTTCCGTTCAGAAGTAATCACTGCACACGTTAAGGCATTTATCTCACTGGGTGACAAGATGATCAACTCTTGTTTTGAGGAAGGCAAATGGCTGCTGATGATTCCACAACTACTATCACTTTAGTGCTTCCTCTTCCAACTGAAACTGACATTCATGCATATCTTTCTTTCTTCAGATAAGCAAAGATATGAAAATCACACAGAGAAAGATTTGGGCTGTATGGAGGGTGTTGCAGCATTTCTCAGCAAAATCAGAGGAGCATACATTTCATCCAATTGGCAGCATGGGGGCAAGCATTATTATATAACAGGACGATTCCAGCTGACAGTATTCCAATAGCCTAAGGTAAAGTGCCAAAGACAACAGTGGAAACATTCCATGTCTCCCCCAACAAAGCAACCCAAAACTGTTCACACAAGTTCTGTTAAGGCCACGATGACCTTAATGCACGACGATTACCACCTGCCACATTGTGAACTGGAGAAAGGCTACACTTCAGCGACTTGCAATGTTACCCAACCAACAGCCTCCATAAAGCCTCAATCTATCACTGTGTGATTCTCACATCTTTGGCAGTCTGATGAAAGATGTGCACGGACGTTGCTTTCAGCTGGACATGGATTCGGGTGCTGTTGTGGATCTGTCAGTGGCTGACTGCATTCTACAGAAAAGGAAGTGATAGTTTCATCTCCCATTGGGATAAATGTCTTAATTTGTGTGGTGACTGCTTTCTAATGGAAGCACTCCATGGTTCTGTCATGTCAGCTGTTACATAAAAAACACAATTTCTAATTAAATAACAAAACACCTAATTTATTTGAAAATTACTAGTATTACTATGTTAATACAAAACACAAAGACGGCAATTAAACACGAAACAAAATATTTAGCAAATGTCATCCATGGCTTTGTACACACACATTCATTCTTTGGACAAAATTTTTTATGACTCTAGAGCAAAGTTCCACATGAATTTGATCCATGACATGTCTAATTTCTACTTTTAGGTATGGTATGGTTCAACTAAATGCAAGATCTGACATGCCTCCACAAAACAGTCATATGGTGTCATATCACGTGACACCAGTGGCCATTTCACATCGCCATTACAAAGATGAGACAAACAGGAAATCTTTCTGTTAGCACCCTAGTTGTTTCAACAAGCATTGTGGCTGGTTGCCCTCATCCTGTTGGTGGATGTCTTTCACATTCACATTCAATTCTTGCCCTTGCAATTGCGCCCATAAAAACTGTTATCATCTGGCAATAGCAATCACCAGTGACTCTCACTGCATTTCGAGTCTTGCCTTCAAAAAAGTATGGCCCATAACCTGCACAAAACAGTGACTTGTTCTGGATAAAGACACTTCTCGCTGACTTTGTAAGGATTCTCTGTGCCCCAAACCCAGCAATTTTGGTTATTCACACAACCTTTAAGCCAGAAAGGTGCCTTGTCACAGAAGATTTTTTGTTGTTGTTGAAATTCTTGTTTTGTGAATACCCAATCAGCAAATACTTGTCCATTGACCTCAGCTCATGTGTTGTTTGGATCATAAAGGAATGTAAATGCAGATCTTTTGTTAAAATTCAATGCAAATTCAATCTCAGAAGGGCTCACCATTGAGAATGGCAGTGAATTCACTTCACTGCACATGTAGCAGTGGGACATTGGTGACCGAGACATTCCCTACCAGTTGACAAGTATGAGGACATCCATGTGATTTTATGTTTCCAGTCAATCATGTATCTTCGAATTTCCTTTCCGGTCTCTGCACTTTTGACACATTAGGCAAATTTCGGATACCAAAAATTACATGTCTTCAAATGGTCTCTGCATGGCATTCAATGTACTTGAAATGCCCTTTAAAGATCTGGATTGTTGATCCATCATGTATCACTCTGTTTTACTGCCTGCTCAGTGTAGAGACTGAAAAACATTTGGGATAGGCTGCAGCCCTGCCTGTCCTCCTTCTCAGTTAGCACTTCCCTTTCAGTTCTTTGACTCTTGTAATGGCAATGTCCTTTGTGCACAACCTGCACACTGCCTTTTGCTCCCTGTATTTTATCACCATAGTTTCATAATTTTAAATCTATGTTCTTGTCATCAGTGTCAAAAGCTTAGGTTCTTCACATGTCCATTAATTTTGAAGACTGCATAATTTTCATTGAGTGTACAACCCTTATAAATCTACAGAACCTTAAACTTTTCTTTTTATCAGTAATTCCATGCCTATTATATGCTACAGACAGCTTGTTAACAGAAAGAACATTGAGAACTTTTCCACTTGTGTCCTGACAGGAACAGTACTTGACAAAAAGTAAGACATTCTTGCAACTTGACAACAGGTTATGTCAAATAACTTCTAATTCACATTTCTGCTACAGAAATGCTGATTTGGCACATTAATATGGGAATGTGGGAGATTAAGCAAAGAAATTCTTCAATAAACAATGACAACTGGCAATTAAAAACAAGTGATTTGCTCTAAGTATGCAAATATGCTAATTTTTTACTATCTAAAATTTTATTTCTTTTGAGTCACCCTTCACATGTTGTAATGCACACATAACAAAATGAATTTTAAAGTTCTGCTAATTGTACTTTACTTTCATATTCCTTGCTATGATCCTCCTTTCTCCCAAAGCTCTTCAATCTGTAATTCCAACTGAATGCTGTAGCATTAAGAGTTAAATGTATCTCCTTATCTTGACCTCTTTTCTGTTTAATTTCATCATAAACATGCTGATCTCCAATACTGAGGTAAACATTCATACTGGCGTTCCTTACAACTGCTTCATTGTTCTTCGTCAACACTGTTTAGTAATACAACAGTCTGCAAATGAAGCATATTATTATTCATAGTGATTGCTTCATGTAACTGTGTATCATGCAACTTTTAATACCCAATGAAGCATATTTACAGTATATATGTTTAACAACATGTCATAAATCCACACATTAAAATAATGTATGCAATTTGCAGCTAACACAAGCCAATTACAATGCATGTTGTCTCATGATGATTTAGTTAGTTTAAGGTTGAGACATACTAGGAATTAGGCCCAAACCAGCAGATTCATGTGTAGTATCTTGCAAATAAATGATTTTAAAGAACAATTTAACATCCTAGTACTGGGTGATTATAATTGAAATGCAGGTGCTCACAGAGGTCCAGTGTGTAGTGTACTTATCATGTGGCAGCAAAACTTGGTAGATATTATAATGCATAAATACAGAAGTGATTTTTTTTTTCCAGAGTAAAAGTTCCAATTTTGGCCCCCAAGTGCAAATCTGGCACTGTGAATGCAAGAAAGATGTATAGACATGTTTGCACATGAAGTGGATTAGGAACAGGACATGAGTAGAAAAGTTCAAACAAGACAGGAGGGAATAATTGTCAGTTTATTAGTAAGCACTTCTTACACAATTTGCTCAATATAAGCACTGGAGATGTCTACAAAATGCTGAATGGGATTAGATTTGCACCTGGAGACAAAAATTGAAATTAATTTTTTTCCCAATGTAAATTGGTTCTGCATTATCCCACTAGTGTATCTACCAAGTTTCACCTTCATATGGTAATTAGAGCCCACACTGGATCTCCCTGAGCAGACACACTTCAGTTGTAGCCACCCAGCATTTTACTCGAGTTCAGAATCAGACATCCCCAGCTACAATAATAAATAGTAAAGAATAATAACACAGTACTTTAGTGCAGTATTTTGATGATTTGTAAGTAATTCTTTGAAAATCATGATAAAACACAGTTTTAGGTTTCTATTCTTTATTGAAGCCACACAATTTCAATTTTACAACAGACGTTTCCAGGTTTCTAACGACAAAGTTAACAGACACACTATAAATAAGGGAAATGGCCTTCTCATTGGATGTGACCAGAGTGTCACATTATAAATGAGGAATGTGATGTAGAAGGGCACAAACTGAGTCATTTATCAAACAGAATATGAGTATTAGATGATAATATTTTTCATTTATACATTAAGTGCATGCATGGAAATCTTTTTGTGACTGTACAAGGTAATATATTCATGAAATCTCAATCAAGAAACAAAGAGTTTGTCAATGACAATATGTTCATCTTTTGGCTGTAAAACTGTTGATTTGTTAATCCCAATATTGCAATTTTGATCATGCGGGAATAACTGCATGTTAGCAAATGTCAAAATCCGACAAGCATATGACATGACAAAGAGAGATAGTTTCATGACATTGTGTTCCTGATTTCAACTTTTTGTATGTACTGCACTGTTCCATAACATTTTGTGGGGTAAATGATTCCATATTTGTTTTTGTTTCATATAAAATAGAAGCTGGTTTTACCACTTGCTTTTCTGTGGGCTCACATATAGTTGTTCCTGTGTACAAATCTGCGTGTAAACTACTTGATTTAAATGTGTTTGGATATGTTGCACATTTTCTACTTTATGTTCATACCATTCCTCTGTACTTTCTCACATTTAATGGAGAACATCATGCTAGGAAGCTTTTGACAAAATTGGTATTTAACTTTTTTACATCTTGTCATTGAATGACTATGCAATTCTGCTTTGAACACTATTGCTTTTTGCCACAGACTATGTTTTGTAGTCTCAGTGACTGGAGAACCCTTCCTCACAAATACTAAAAAATTCAACAGCAACTTCAAATATTTTATCACACATTATTGACAAGTACTACAAACAATACATTTTAGCAAAAATTGATGCATTAGAATCATCCTTCCACTCCAATGAGTTCTCCATTAAATGCAAGAAAGTATGGAAATGAACACAAACAAAAATAAGGTAGAATATGAGCAATATACTTACAATTTAGCAGTTCACACATGAATTTGTAAGCAGAAACAAATATATATGAGCTTGCAGAAAATCATGTGATAAAAGCTACTTCAATTTTATAAGAAACAAAAACCCAATAAGAACAATATTATGAAAAAGATGGACTGCTATTCACCACATGGAGCAATCAGTGAGCTGCAGACAGGTATAATGAAAAGAGTGCTAAACATTTAAGCTTTTGGCTGAAAGGTCATGTTCAGAGATAGAAAGCAATTATATATTCACACACTCGTGGCCACTTGCACCTAATGTGGAATTATTTATCTCCCACAATATTACAGGTATTAGCAAAAATCAGACAGAGTAGGAGTAACATATTTACAGTACGATTTATGGGAACAGGATACAAGTAGTGGTATACGGAATAAACTGTCCCAAGTAATATTTGCACATACATAAATTTCGACAATTATCATACACATGCACACAGTACAAGGTATAAGAATGGACGGAATTAAAATAGTGGCTCAGATAAGTGACCTGAGTCCCAAAGATTAATGTTGTCTATTGTTGATATGACCTATCAATGCCACACCACCTCCACCCCCTGGCAGTAAGGAGTACTGCATATGAGTCTTGAGGGGAGACCATGTGGGCATTGATGTTGCTGGTATTCGTACGAGCTGGGAGCCGCACAACCAGGACCTCCACCCCTACCGTGGTGGATTTTGGAGGCAAAGCAGTGGGAGGCAGGTCTACCTTGAAGTCGTTGAGCCAGCGAGGGTAGATGATGCGGAGGCCAGCCTGAGAGCAGGTGAGTTGAACGGAGGATGGTGGGGTAAGCCCGGATGCTGATCAAGCTGTCCGGTGAGATGAAGGTGGCAGTTGTCATCAGGTCTTACTCACGAGGGAGGGTGAGGCTATGCACAACACTGATGTTTAACTGGTCGTCGGGTGGCGGGCAGTGGTGTCTGCATTGTGTGACTCTTCTACCAGTACCGTATGCCTGTTACCCCCCCCCCCCCCCCTCCCCACTCACTGCTCCAGCTGGCCTTCGAACTGCATAACCTCACTCACCCTGGTGTCTGCTCCAGCACATGGCTCATCTCTGAGTGTTTAATTTGGAAAAATATAAAATGGTACTGTCAGACCTGGGCACACTGCTGCATCCCCTGCCAATGCAACAAAGTCAGCCGCCATACCGCCCCACCACTGGGCAAGTTCAACATCCCTCCAGGACGATTTCGTCACGTACATATCGATCCTCTTCCACAATCGCGGAGGGCCACAGATACATTCTATCCAGAATTGACCACACATCTCACCAAGTAGAGGCAGACATCAACGTCAAAGACAGTCCTCAAACTGTTTTGTTACACCAACTCAAACCAGCACTCATGGACCATGATGTCCCTATGCTGGCTCAGTCTGATCCTCCTAATGACTCTCCTGCCAGTCTCCCTCCCACTGTGGAGTCCGACAGTGTATCTCCTCAGGCCACCACAGTGTTTTATTCACCTGACACCTCCCTGTCACCTTCTACGGGTTTCTCAGACACGTCACCCTCCACCTCGTGTGCAGGTTTTGCTGCTACCTTATCGACTATGGAGACACCCTCTCCGTCAGTCACCCTGCTCTGCAATGTACCCCCGCACCACGTTGACAACATTTCAGACATCACTCTCGATGTTCGAGTTCTCATTCTACTAGCAGACACCACTGGTAGAAGAGTCACACAACAGCTTTGTCCGCAATGCTAGGGAATTGGGAATCTAGTTTTAGTAAACACAATGGATGTTTGAGGGCCTGTGAGGAGAGCTTGAGATTCCTCATCAGAGGCTTGTAGAGTGGTTGGATGAGTCAATGATGCATGAAATAGTATTGATCTTCGGTGATATTTGATATAGTGAACATCGGTTATGAATTGGGAGACTAGATCAAAGGGACAGAAACGCAGGCGGGGTAGGTCCTCGGGGGGGGGTTGCAGAAAGCATCTGTGAGTGGTTTGTGGTCTGCGAGGATGAAGAATGAGTGACCCTCCACGTCAGGGCAGAAGTGTTTGACAGCCTTGTAGACCACAAGGAGTTCTCTATCAAAAGTGGAGAATTTCTTCTCACCTGGTTACAGCTTTTTAGAGAAGAAATGAAGAGGGGAAACCATGTCTATCTTGCATTGATGTAGTACCACTGCCACTGCAATGTCACTGGCGTCCGTAGTGATGGACGGCTCAGGGTGAGCTAAAGAAGTCTAATACATTGAAAGCCTCCTGTGTAAGTGCAGACCAGTGAACGGGTTTGAGTCCTGAAGTCTGTTTACCCAAGAGCGAGTCTGTCAGTGGGGCCTGCACGGCAGTGGCAGAAGGCAGGTGACGACGGCAGTAACTTATTGTGCCCGGGAAACATTGGAGTTCTTTGTAAGTAGCCGGGGGTGGCAGTGAAGTGACGGCTTGCACACGAGTTTTGGGAGGCTGTATTATGTCAGTGGAGATGGTGTGAGCCAAGAAAGTGACAGAAGGCTGACGCAACTGTAATTTTTCTTTGTTGACCTCAATGCCATTGGATAATGATTTTCATGTTCCTCAGCTGACTTGCTGAAAATTAGTATGTCGTCCAAGTATGTGGAGCAAAACTCTAGCTGTGGGTAGGATAGAGTCAATGAAACGCTGCTGCATTTCTTAGGCCAAATGGCATAAAGTGGTATTAGAACAAACCAAGCGGCATGATAATAGCTGTTTTAGGGAAGTCATCCGATGCTACGGGAATCTGATGGTAGGCATGTTTACAGCCAATAACACTCAAGATTATAGTACCCAGTAACATATGAGTGAAATATTTTATGTTGGGCATTGGGTAATTGTACATGACAGTACAAATAGCAGTATACGGAATAAACTGTTCTCACTAATATCTGCACATATGTATATTTTGATAATTATCTTACACATGCACACAGTACAAGACATAAGAACATGCTGGATTAACATGGTGGCTCAAATGAGTGACCTGAGTTCCAAAGATTACTGCTGTCTATGATGAATATGACCTATCGACGAAACAGATTCAAAGAGTGCAATACAAACAAGAAGTAATAATCAGGAACACAATGGAATGAAACCACCTTCTGTTTACTATGAAACAAAAAGCAATATTGAGTACTTTAAATTACTTAACAAGAAAATGATGTGTGCTTGGCAGCAAACCAAGGTGATGTTACCCAAAGTCCCTACTTAAGTTTCATACCCCTGGTAGCACCAGTCGAATAAAATGACAAAACATGTGTAACATTACAACAAACATAGGGCTGTAAGTGAACCTGTCAGTCACAGCTTCTCATATCATTATATCATATGAGAGTAAATGCATAAATAATAAAATTCCTACCACCTACATCAAATTATTATGCTACTTTAGAATCAAGTTGCCTAATCATTTGGATATACCATTTGATACTTGAAAGATATATTGGTCCACCAGAAGAAACACGAACTGACAGTCTAATGTTAAGAGATCTTTATCATTCAGTGAAGAATGGAATAAAGTAATGTAATTAAGAAAATACAAGAGAAAAAGGAAATACGTTTAATATCAAACTGCAGCCACTCATTTCAGTTTACAACATTGGTGGGTAGGTTGTCTAATGACTAACAAAAATTCACCATTTCTCTGCTGCATAAATATATTGACAAAATTATTACTGTACTGAAAATACTGATTAACAACAATTGTGAATCAGACATTCTGCAGCTGTTGACTATGGCTGATGGTGACTGAGTGCACGTCTGTTCCATGAACAGTGCTGAACTATTGCACATAAAGCAATACAACAGCTGTAAGAATGACCATGCATGTAAAAGCATTATAATGTAACCAGGCATTCATTAGTACAATTAAATGCTGTGATGCAGTCAGTGTTATGAATATAATTACATGGAACAACTAGAATTAGCGTTGTTTCATACCTTGTACAAGAATGATTGGTTTTAAAAGCCTACTAGTCAACTTTGACAGCCAATTTATGTACATCACAGCTGTAAAGGAGAAAAAATGAAGCCCCTGTATTATGGACTGGCTACACAAAAGCTTCGCTAAACTGGAAGTTTTGGCAGAAATGAAAGTTTCTATCCTCTAGAAGACAGAAATGAGTGTTAACCACTTTTGTTTATTAACAGTTATGAAAAGGGTAGATTGCTACTCACTGTAAAGATGAAACATTGAGTTGCAGGCAGGCACATGAAATAGATTGTTTTACACTGAGTTTTGGCCAAAGCCCTCTCCAAAAAATAAAAGAAATTACACATGCATATGCAGCACAGAAAGGTTAAAATATGCCATTGTTAGGCCTCTCTACAAAAAGGGGGACACCTCAAATATCAATAATCATTGGCTAGTGACCTTCCTTACAGCATTATCAAAAATCCTTGAGAGGGTAAGGTACTAACTAACGGTTAGCCATTTCAACAGTAATGGGATACTTAGTAAATCACAGTTCAGATTTCAAAAACGCTGTTCCACTGAGACAGCAATATACAATTTCACTGTCCACATTATAGAGTCTTTAAATAGTAAAACGTCACCAATAGGAATTTTCTGTGACTTGTCCAAAGCATTATGTTATAGGAATTACAATTCTATGGAATAGCATATGAGTGGTTTAAGTCACCTACAGAACAGGAACCAAAAGTTTCCTTATATGGGTCAAGTGATTGAAGTAAGTTTACCACTTCAACAAACTAGTGTTAAATTACATTAGGCGTTCAACAGGATTCAGTCCATCAGTCCCCTTCTGTTCTTGATATGTGTGAACAACCTCCCTTCTTATCTGAAATAGGAAGCTGAACTGGCACTGTTTGTGGGTGACACAAGAATCATTATTAATCCAGTAGAAGAAAGTCCAATTGAAAATGATACAAATAAAGTATTTGGAAAAGTCATTAATTGGTTTTCTGCAAATGGGCTTGCTCTAAACTTTGAAGAAACTCAGTACATCCGATTTTCTGCTGCAGAAAGTACAGTTCCTTCAATAAATATAGCACATCAGCAGACATGGTAGAGCACACTAAGATTTTGGGTGTACATATAGATGAGAATCTTAATTGGAAAAATCATATTTTGGATCTTCTAAAGCGAATAGTTTCAGCAACTTTTGCACTCATAATAATTGCCAATTTTGAGGATATAGAAGTTAGTATGCAAAGTATGTTATCACTCCATAATATCATGCAGAATTATAGTTTGGGGTAACTCAACATTTAGACAAAAAGTATTCATTGCTCAAAAGAAAGTGGTTAGAATAATGTGTGGGGTTTGTAGTTGCACATCTTGTAGGTATCTCTTTAAAAGATGTTCAATACACTTTTTATAATGGGAACTGCCTAACTCCTCAAAATAGCCATTAACTGCCGACATCATGTCTTCATTTGTAGAAAATTTTCGACCACCAAGTCTTTTTTTTCAAGTTTTAGAACAGAATAGAGTGCATGAGGTAGCAAGTGAATCTTTAATGAATTAATGTTGGCCATTGTAATGTGAGCTGGTGCATTGTCCTGAAGAAACAACACTTCCTTCTTGGCCAAATGTGGCCATTTTTGTTTGATTTCTTTGCCCAAATGTTGCAGTACGTTTGCATAATACTCACCACTGATGGTTACTCCTTTTTCAATATAGTCAATGAAAACTACCCCACGTGCATCCAAAAAAAAAAAAAAAGAAAAAAATCCTTGGCCTTGCCGCCAGATGAAATGGTCTTTGCCTTCTTTGGAGTCTGTTCTCCAATTTGTAACCATTTTTTTGATTTTTTTTTTGTCTCAGGAATGAAGTGGCGGACCCATGTTTCATCCATGGTTATCAGAAGGTGCAAAATATCAGCTTTATTATTCTGAAACTTCTCTAAACACTCAACTGAAACATCTTTATGACATTGTTTCTCCTCGAGTGTGGGCAAACGCGTCCTGAACCTTGCACACAGTTTTCTCATGTCCAAGTTATGTGATGTACAACACCTTCTGAAATGCCTGACAGCTCGCACTTACAGTAGACAATCATCCAGTACTGCTTTGTGGATTTTTTTCACCATTTCTGGAGTCATCACTTCATATGTTCAACCACTGCGATGCTCGTCTTGGCTGCTCATACGGCCTTGCTTAAACTCAGGCACCCAATATTTTACTGTTGACAACAAAGAAGCAGACTCCCTGAAAGTAGAAGCTTTAATATTTGTTGCACTGAAGCGTTTAAAAAAATATATTGCATCAGGTAACAATGACGAATTTTCTCCACTTTAACAAGTTCACACAACATTCACTACTGGAGGATACTAAACAATGTGGCGTCTTCAGACTTGAAACAAATGCTTCATAGATCATATAGTTTCTAATTCAGAGGTATTATTCAACAACTGCCATCTCCCAGTCAGTCCAGGTACTTATGGGACCACCCTTATATATGGGCTTCATTTCTGGATCCTGATAAATGTGTAATAAAATTAAAAGATCTTGTTACAATATTTGTAGAATATTTAATTTTCTTCCATTTAACCGTTCCAATTTTTTGTAAAAGAAATATACCCTCTTGATTTACTTTTTCCTGTGATATTCATGGTTTTCTGATACTTCTTGTTCCATTCCTCAAATATGACCAATTTAATGTACAGAATTCTCGTTCTCTTCATTGTCAGGAACATCATCACTCAGCTCATGGAACTATTCCAGTCAGACATTAAGATTGCTGCTAAACTCTGTCCTAGTTTTCTTTTATCTAACATGTTTATTCCACAAACTAGAGGTTTAGAGAGCATTATTTCTCATAGGTAAGTGTTCTATGTAAAAAGCAAATTAACTGTAATTAGTTTTGATATACCTTAAGTAATGTACATAAAAGTTGAGTGAGTGTAAGAAACCAGTGAAGTAATGTGCACATTGTTTTGGATTCTAGCACTTGTGCTCGTGCAGATGACAAGTGTCCTCCAAACTATAATAATGTTTCACAAACAGTTCAAGCCAATGATGGCTAAAGCTTACAGGTAGAGAGTTAAGGGCCTGAACTCCATCCACCTGAGACAAAATGTAGATGGGAAAATCAAGTGGGACAAGTGTCACCCGCACAAACAATGTAGTGTTAGAAGAGGAGCTGGTGTCTGCATGAAGCAAACACACAGACTGTAATAAATGGAAGACAAGCAGCATCAATTATACAAATGGGTAGCATGCAGGAATAGTAAGATCAACCAGCAACACCTATCACAGCATCTTGATGATGGCAAGGTGCAATCCTGATGTAAGCAGCTGAGCATTCCACAGCCATAACCTACTGTGTCGATGTTGTCGGGCACCTCGAAGATTCTTTACATGAGTTTGAGTGCTTACTGGCAAATGACATTTTAGTGCAGAGTCATGCTACAATTACCAATATTTTGCGAGATTTCAGTGAAAAACAAGAGTCTGATCACAATTTGTACTAACCACTGCAGACATCATAAAAATTAGGAGTTAAGCATCATATATTTCCTAAGAACAATTACACCCAACAAAAATGATTAAAAAGCCTATAAACATAATGATTCACTTTTACTTGGTAATGCTTTTGCATGGTTTATGAATAGGATTTGAGAAACAAACTATTGAATCATCCTCTGAAACAAAAGTTGGAATCTGATGATGTGCCCGCTGCATGTTTCCCATCCTACAGAATGGATATAGGTGGGAATAATGAGCCTAATATCAGGATGCTAATCTGGATATAAAAAGGAAATTACAGTAAAGAAGTAGAAGAGATTCTGCAAGTAAAGACAGGGTGAATCATCTAAAATTCTCACGGCAAATCTTGTAGAAATGGGAACAGGTGTGGTTTTCACAAAATGAATTGGTAGTCTGGAGCTCATATTGCTAGCCAAGAAACAGATCATAATAATACTTCAAAACTGTATTGTTTGTGAAAACATGTAATTTTTTAAATGGAATGATGCCTATTGACATTTAGAAATTAAAAGTGGTATACCTCAGAGTGTCAGTGGGGTTTGTTGCAGGAATCTAGTACGAGTCATTTATGCATTATAATATTGTACACATCTTCCCCACTGACACTTGTCTGTGCCATTAAACCTACATAGTTGCTAGGTACAATGTTCTTATGTTTGCCTACAGTGTGCATAAAGACTTGCTAATCAGTAAATATGTGACAGTCCAAGCGGTAGGTCAAGAGTGGTTGACAGGATTTACTAATGCATAAAAAGCAGACATACTCATGATGTACAAAGAGTTTCATAAGATTTCAACTAATTCTTGTACAGTATACGAGGCAAGATAACCCAATAGATGTGGACCATCTTGGCAATTATTTATCATCTTCAACGAGTTACTAAAAGTGGCAGTGTAACACCTAAACATTGTAATGGAAATAAACAAATTAGGACAGAAGATGGGGAAATTAGTATTCTTGATGCTGTTTGCAGTTGATCCACACATTAGTTTCTGCAGAATTGCAAGAGGAAGTGGTATGAGTCAGACAAGTGTCCTACACATTCTTCACTGACACAGGTTCCATTCCTAACACATCTCTAAAACATTACTATGAATTAATTTTGATTTAAGTTAAAGTACTCACAATTGCTGGTGATCTGTCACAGCAGAAGTCCCAGAAAACAGCGACTGTAGGATTTAACCATAAAGTTGAATGATTTTTTAATCTAGTATAATGTTTCAGCTGAATATTTGTTATGATCTCAAAGTAACTAAAAGCATCTTGAAAAATCTAAAATAAGTTGTAACATACTTGCAATAATGAAATGAAACAAAACGAAACATGCTCAACAAGCAACATACTTTCTGTCCAAATACACACAAAGTACTGACCCCCTATGTATAAACTCCAAACAATCTGCGGCATTGTTTAGAATCATTTTTTGATTAACTAACAACTAAAATTAACACACAAAAAACTGAAAATACATATATAATCGTATATTTACTCCAGAACAGCAAGTACAATTCTATGTTGGGTCATATTTGTGATACTATTTGAGTATAATTTCTTGAATACATAATTGCAATAATGCATTTACATTTCTTGTGAAGTACTGGAGGTTCCCTTCATGTACAGAGCTTCTACACTTTGAAGTAAATGAAATCAAGCATTTATAATTTTTTCTAGATGAGTCACATGCTTTTATATGCATGTGTAATTCCAAATTCATCTGGAGAATGCATGTTTTAAGTGAGTCTGTTATGTTTCAACACACCCAAAAGGATTTTTGAAACTGAAAGATGAACAAAACCTTTTCCGACACATGGAGGAACAAGAATTTTACTTATGATATGAAATAAATCCACTATTTGATTAAATATGTAAAGTAATATGAAGCATAATACAAAATTATTACTCAATAGCAGAAGGAAAGAACAAGTTGTTTCTTAACTGTAGGAGATAATATGTAACTTAGAGTTTCAAAGGTAGCAAAAATTCCTAAGCGTAAATGCACTAATCTCTGTACTTTACATAAATCTAAATAGTCTTGAAGTATGCAGACTGCTTCATAGAGAATCTTGAAGTGTGCAGTATGCAGACTGCTTTATGAGATGACATGCCTGACCAAGTATCTTCAAGAGTGCAAAAATACTAGCTTGTTTCCCAGATCCTCCTGTAAAATAGGCTTTTGTCAACAATGGCAAGTGTTGACATGGTAAGCTAGAAGGATCTCAGCAATAGAGGCATATGCATGTGGACAGAGGGAAGGAGATCATGGTACTCTAATGAGAAGTAAGAAATTAAATAGAAGATTCAGAGTGTTGGAGTTGAAGAAGAAAAGATGACAGACCCCCAAAGACAGGACCCCCACTGTTCCAGAACTGTACTCTCATGCCGGAGAGAGAAGAGTGTTCAGCATTCCCTGCAGAACGGACTTGCCACAGCTTCACCTTCCCAGTCCTCGAATATTAACCCCAACACTCCCTACTGACTAATCAACAAAGGGTGAACAACTAGCATTCTACAGGAGAGAGTAAATGACATGTAAAATGCTGTATTGGTTACCTCAAGTAAAAAATGCTAGATACTACCAACTGACTTACAAGCAGCCCCTCTAATATCTGGGTTTGATCTTACATAAACATGAAATACTGAAACATAAACATGAAAATAATAAAGAGAGGTACAGAATTACTGTGTTCATCTGATATCTGTTGCTGCTCAAACATAAATTAGTACATTAACATGAAAATATAGAAATAAGGTAGCCAAATGCATTAAATTACAACATATCCCATATCAATTAATAGACAAAGTCAACTAACTGCTTCGTTGGGTATATCATAGATATGTAGAACGTTCATATTATAAGAAGTACTTTGTGATGCATTATATGTTTGCTAAACACCATAGAGTCAAGTACAAAAGTAAAAATATCACATTTTCAAAATTAAACAGAAGGCGAGTCTGAGATACAAAAGTTTAGGTTACTAAAATCTTGGCTAAGTGTCATGTTCTCCTTCCAATTGACAAAGCATATATGAAGTGCTATTTCAAGTTCACAGACATATTTCATGTGTTCATAATGTTACAAAATTATATATAAGGCAAAGGTGAAAGATGTATATTTTTTCAAGCTCCATTACATATAAATAAACAGTTGTTAGCAGAGTGATGGAATTAATTAAGTCAAGATATTGTTGTTAATAACTGCTGGGGTATGCTGTACAGCACAAGAAAGCAGTTCACCACTTGGACAATGAACAGTTACAGAGAATTAGACTGCATGTGACAGCACATCATGATATAATATATGGCAATACATTGCTAGTTCTAACTTTGTTCCCATAAGTTGCAGATCTAGTGAAAGTAAATATACTTCTTTTGAAAGAAAAAGAGCATTGATAATGAGTGGTTACTGAGAACCACATTGCACATGACAGTGTATCATTGTGTTTAATAGACATAGAAGATATTTCAAGCAGCAGTGCGTATCAATAAGAACTCTTAAGTTTTAGAATACATTGACAATGGGTGATTATAAAGAATTACATTGCATGTCTTTGTATTAAGTCCAGATAGACCAGATTAAACAGATGATTATAGCATACATTGTATCATGTAAAGGTAGTTGTTAAGCAATTTACAAGAAACAGTAATTGTTAGCCTTTCAGACATCTACTTTCATGGAATAATTATGTTAGTTTTCAACTGTTGAAATGTACCTAGACATAATGACTGTGCCACTTGTAGGACCAAAAGGAATTATTTCTTTACAAGTCAAACTCAGACTTTACAGCAACTGAACTGACATAAAAATTTAAGGTCAGGAAGCTACAAGGATGGATAGAGGGATAGAGGAGTTTGCCCGCAATAATTGTCAAAGGCACCATGTTCTTGTAGCTAGAAAGTCACCATCCCAATTTTTTTTTAAATTTTTATTGTAGGGAGTTAGAGCCACCATGGCCAGATACCACTGTAGAATCAGGTTTATAGTGGAAAATGAAGAACCCACAGGGTACTTCCAGAATGTATACTGCTCAATAACCAGTTGACAGTCGTCTCATTGATCATCACCACACTAGACATGATGTGGCAACATCACATCGGACAGTAAATAAAACTGGGCACAGATAAGGTAAATTCCAACATAGATTAAATTAAAGGATGATGTACCATGAGTTACATATGAATGAGTAAAAAAAAAAAAAAAAAATAATTGAAGCAAAATGGATAGTTCAGCCATCCTAAAGGTTTGATCTATATGTATATATTTTCTCATTAGTTATAAAATGATGAATTAACTAGACTCCAGTTGAAAGTATATGTCTGCAGAAACAATAGCTATACCATGAATACAAATCCTCACGGGCTGCAGACAAATAGCTAATCTTTGAAACATTATTTTATCATAGATTTGCCTTGTGCAACACATTACATTGCAGTTGTTTATGACTGTCGGAATACAACTGATGCAATAACATAATGAAAATGAGTCCAATATTAAGTACACATTAGTGAAAAGCTATGGCTTGCTCCAACATTGAATAGCACCTAACCTACTTTCTTCAGCATTACAAATTTTCCATTCAATTATCCTACGTCACCTGAGATTTATAGCTGAGCAGTTTGCTGATTTGAGCAGACATTACAACAAAAGTAATATGCAGAACACCTTATATCTGTATCTGACAGGTAGCATAATATATATGGATACCAGACATGGAGCAATCATCCAAGTATGTCTGAATACACAGTGCATCAAACACTTCTAACGATGGGCCTCTGCAGCCATGACCCGTACGTGTGCCACCGTTAAACCACAACATCGGCAACTACAACTGAAATGGGCATGTGACCATTGGCACTGGAAATTAGTACAGTGACAGAGTATTACTTGGTCTGGTGAATTGTGATACATTTTTAATCGTGCTGATGGGAGGGCGCAAAGCCTTTGTCTTCCAAAGGAACATATGGCGGTGGCTCTATTATGCTCTGAGCACATTTAAGTGGGCATCCGTAGGTCCAGTGGAGCTCGTGCAAGCAGTATTGTACACCCCTTCTTAACAATTACATTTTCCAACGGCAGTGGAATTTTTCAGCAAGATAATGCTCCATGTGACAAGGCCAGGAGAGAGTGATGTTCTGGTCGCCCAACTCGCCAGATCTGAAACTGGTCAGGATGTGACTGAACGTAGCATCAGAGATCAGAACACCCTCTCTGGAATTTGGTAACTTATGTGGTGCCAACTCCCTCCAGCTATCTACCAAGACCTCATTGATTGCATTGCTACTGTTATCCCTGTCGGAGGTGGCCATACCAGTGATTAGGTAGGTGATCGTGCTGTTCTGGCTGATCAGTGTATGCACAAGTAAATTATGTGTATTAATGACCTTGTGGACAATATTAAAAGTAAACTCAGGCTTGATGCAGTTATCTATACTGAAGTACTGCCTGAATGAATCTTCATAAATATTCAGTTAGCTCTTGATAAAATTTGAAAGTGGTGTTCTTCAACTTGATTTAAATGTTCACTAGTGTAAAATTGTGCACTTCACAAAATGAAAAAAATGTAGTAACCTGTAACTATAATATCAACGAGTCACTGTTGGAATCAGCAAACTTATACAAATACCTGGGTGTTACGCTTTGAGAGGATATTAAAGGGAGATGATAATGTGGGCTGAGTCATGGGTAAAGAAGGTGCTGTACTTTGATTTATTGTAGAAAGCTGGGGAAATGCCCTCTGTCTACAAAGGAGATTGCTTACAAATTACTCATGTGAACCATCCTAGAATATTGCTCAAATGTGTAGGAACCGTACCAGATAGGACTAACAGGGGATATTGAATATATACAGACAAGGGCAGCACAAATGGTCACAGGTTTGTTTAATCCAAGGGAGAGTGCCACAGAGATCCTTAAGAAATGGAAGTGGTAGGCTTTTAACAATAATTACAGCACACATGAAGGTATCCAAGCACTCATTCTTCCTGCACTCCATATGTGAATGAAATGAAAAGAAATCCCTGTACCTGGTATATAAGGCTATCACCAAGAGAATCTTGTAAAATCAAATTCAGACAATTTACAATTTCGACAGTTCCATCCATCTATGTATGCATGTATGTATGTGAAACTATAATGTATGTCATAGCAAACTATGCACTAATGCTAAACAGATAAGTACACATTTGTAGCACAAAAGTTAAAGTTTGTTATCACATAGTCCATTATCACATCAATGGTACTTGACTACAAGTGGCTGATAAAGGTCGTACTGAAGCTGAATGTTTTTACACAACAGGCTTCCAAACAGTGTACAAAATACGAAAGCACTACCAGGCTTCATAACAAAAGTAAGAGTACAAAGTTAAGGAATACTTTGGGACTAGTCCGAAAGAATTGCTCTACTATGGCAATTTCCTCATGAATGTGTTACATATAAGGGGTCAGTGACCAGTAAATATGAAAATTTTCTTATGTTTTGTCAACACTCGAGTACCACAGCTGAAAGCAAAGTTGAGGGCCTGTATTTATTAAATTAAATTAGAAATAAAGTTTTGGTTTTTCCTTTTCATTAATTATTATATGTATCTACACAAGTAAGTCTACTGTAAAATAACCTGTGTGCTCAGTTTCTAAATCACCTTGTAACTGTAAATGTAAATGATACTGATGCATCCAATATCATTCTAAACAGTGGCAATAAATAAGTAAATATTTGTTGAAAAGGAACACCCTCTCTCTGTGGTTTCAGTTGCATGAGATGCAGCTGTGTGTTTGTGTGCACATGCACAAGTATCTGTGTGTCATGTGTTTTTGACAAAGGCCTTTTGTGAGTCTATTTGTTGTGGCCATCTGCGACTCACCATCTCTGCTATATCGTGAGTAGCAAGTTTCCTTTTCATAGTACTGTTACATTTCATCCTGGATTTCACATTGTTTAAAAATTTGGTGACTTTAATACAATGCAAATCCAAAGAATATAGTAAATTTGAAGCTCATTGAGATGTTAAACTCACATAATCTTTTAAATATAATACATCTACATCAATACTACACAAGCTACTATATGGTGCATGGCATAGGATGCCCTGAACAATTACTTATTATTTCCTTTCCTGTTCCATTTGCAAACAGAGCGAGGGGGAAATGTCTACATTCTTTCATGAGGATTCTTATTTCTCTCATCTAATCTTCTTTCTCCTTGCATGAAATGTAAGTTGGTGACAGTAGAATCGTACTGCAATAAGCCTCAGATGCTAGTTCTCTAAATTTTCTCAATAGTGTTCCTAGAGAAGAATGTTTCCTTACCTCCAGGGTTTCCCTAAGCATCTCCACAATACTTGCATGTTGACTGAACTTACCAGTAACAAATATAATGGCCCACCTCTGAATTGCTTTATGTCTTCCTTTAATCTGACCCAAAAACTGAAATAGTACCATGGGTTTCACTAGTATGTCATCTCCTTTAAAGCTAAACCATACTTTACTAAAAGTCAATCATTCACCTTCCCTACTACAGTCCTCACATGCTTGTTTCATTTCACATCGCTTTGTACCATTATGCCTAGACATTTAATCGACACGAATGTTCCAAGCATTTCTAGTTTGTTTTTCCTACTCGTGCGCATTAATTTCCATTTTTAGACATTTCAAGCTAGCTGAAAGTTATCACACCAAATAGAAATTTTTGTCTAAGTTATCTTGTATTCTCCTAGAGTCACTCAATGATGACACCTTCCTGTGTGTGACAGCATCATCAACAAACGGCTGCAGATTGCTGCTCACCCTCTCTGCCACATCATTTGAGCATACAGAAAAAAAATACCAGTCCTTTCACATCTCGCTGGGGAACCCCTTACAATATCCTTGTCACTGACTGACATCAGCCCTCAAGGACAGCACACAGGGTCCTGTTACTTGAGAAGTCTTTGAGCAACTTTCATAGCTGGAGACCTATTCTTTATGCTCATGCCTTCAGTAACTGTCTGCAGTGGGGCACGATATCCAATGCTTTTTGGAAATCTGAGAATATGAAGTATTCCTGTTGCCCTTTTTCCATAGTTTGCAGTATATCATGTGAGAGAAAGGCAAGCTGATCTTCACATTAGTAATACTTGCTAAAACCATGCTGATTCGTGGACACAAGTTTCACAGTATCTAGGAAATTTACTGCATTCGAATTCAGAATGCGTTCTACAGTTTTGCAGGAAACCCAATGTTAATGATACTGGTCTGTAATTTTTTGGGTCCTTCTTGTATACAAGAGTCAGGTGTGCCTTTTTCCAGGCACCTGGAACTTTTCAGTGGATGAGAGATTAATTAATTCAAGCTAAGTAAGAGGGCAATGCCATAAACTACTCTTCGTAAAAGCTAATTAGGATTCCATCTGGACCTGTGACTTATAAACAAATAACTCTTTTAGTTGTTTCATTATGCCAGGGATGACCATTGCTGTGTCCCCCATATGGAAGTCTTTGCAACACATCACTGTTTGTATGATCGTCCTGTGTGGATGATTTCTTCAACAAAAAATTTAAAACTTCAGCTTTCTTTTTGCTGTCTTCTACCTCCATGCAGGTTGGTCAATGAGTGACTGGATAAAAGCCTAAGACTTGATTAGTAGTCTTATAGATGACCAGAATTTTCTTGTGTTCTCAACAATATCCTTTGCTTAGGTATGACCATTGTACGGATCGCACATTTTTCTTTTTACAGATGCTTGAATCTCTACTAACTTTTTCCTGTAATAATTTGTTCATTCTCTTTTGAACTGAGAATACAACAGCCTTTACTTTCTCAGCATTTTCCAAATTTCAGTGGTAAACCACAGTGGATATTTTCTGTCCTTCATCCACTTAATCAGTACATACTTCTCCAGAGCATTTAAACTTTTCCTATAATTCCTCTACATCCATCATACTGGATGAAACATGGTACCTACCAGAATGAAAGAAAATGTGGAAGGAGGGACCCACAAATGTAACTTACTTTTCACACAACCTGTATATTTAACAGTATAGAACTATACCTGCAGCCCACACATTATTGGGTCAAATGGCAGTGTCTACTACTGCACTGGACAAAGCCTCTGCTACTACATGCCTTTCTGCAACATGTGAAAATTATATAAGCACCATTGATGACAAGAGTGATTAAGTTACTCAAAACAGATGACGTAATTTTTAATTTGAAGGCTGTATGTCTAAAGGTCCTGGGTTATTATGTGCACCTGTGCTTAAAGACTAAACAGATTAGGAAACAATATGACACTGATAAAGCTTATTTAAAAGCAACCAACTTTTTAATTTCAATCAACAGCCAAGGTGCGATTGGATCCCAACCTGTCCATTTTGACTAATTCCCTGGTGACAGTTGGCTGTTAATATTTTCAAAGTTAAACTGATTGTCAATTATTAAGACTGTTCTGAATTAACGTCTTAAAATATCACTTGTGAGTACTTATTACAAGAGAACTCACTTGCCAGAACTACAAGTTCCAGCCAAAATAAATCTACAATGACCCGGTCTTTCAAACACACCTTAGTACAACAGGTTGTTCAGATTATAACTAAAGACTTAAAAATGTAAATGCAATCAAAGAACTGAACTGGTTAACACCTAAATCTAACTACAAGGTCCCTCTTCTGTTTAATGGCAACATGTGCATTAGTACAATTGTTCTGGCTGTATTTATGGCCAGGAGCTGGTCATTAGAACATTAATGATTGGGTACAAACCAGAAAGGAAAGGAAATATAATAATGGGACAAATTTTCAAATGACAACTAGTGTCTTAGTACAATATTACAGCCTCTATTATTGACCAAAGAGCAGACCGAGTAAAACTCTGAGGGTCGGGTACAAACCACAAAATCATAGGCAATGACACAAATCAACACAAGGATTATAGACTGTTACTCCACTTTATCAGCAAACAGTTACAGTGGTTACTGAGTGTTGCCAATGAAAGCCAGGTAGAAGAGGGCAGCCAGGCCAGGAGCAGCCATCCGAAACAAATGTTGACAACCCACTGACGGGGTGTCAGCCTGCAGCTTGTAGTCAATGCTGACCCCATCGAAGTACTCTGGTGTCTTAACTCTGCAGAGGCCGTCCTCATGCAGCTCGTGGTTTCAGCCACTCGGACCTCATAGCCACCTTTTGCTGTGACGCTACTGCAATCGGCAAACTTCGTGCCTCCCTTCTCAGGCCAGCAGACCCCTCTCAAGGACCTTCTAAGTACATGACCCAAAGATATCCACTCTTCCTCACAGATATTGGCAATGGGGCCACAGGAGATCATCCCCCTCTCAAGCCTGAACAAGCCTTGCCCCAGATCTAAGAACCCTTCACTCTGCTGGAAAGTTCAATCTGACTGAGATGAGCTTCCTCTTTTCTGGGTCCCTGACCGAAAGATTGACTGGGCTTAAAATATTTACAATGGAATATGGACCTAGGAAATGTGGGGCAAGTTTCTCTAAACATTTATCCTGGGAAGTCCATCCAGAAATGTTCCTGATGTAGACAAGGTCCCCTGTCTTCCCTTGAAAGAGGCACCTGTTTCTGTTATAGTGACAGGCCTGACAATAATGAACATTCCTAGTATTTCCCCAAATTTGGTCCCTTTGCTCTCTAAGTACCTTCGGACTGATAGATGGAGGTAAAAGATAATTTATCTCGCATAAGTTGGAGAGTCAGGAATTCAGGGGATATGCGAGCATTAGGTTAGCTGGGTTGGCATGGGATTCTTCATGCCACACGGACTTAAACACTAAGTTTAATCAGGGTGAGGTGGTATCCCACTTCTTGGGTGATTTATGGTGGTAAATAATCAATGCTGACTTCAAGTTGCAGTTAATCCTTTTGGCAAAGGAACCCTGAGTATAATAAGGTGTGGTGGAAACATGTTTTATCCCATTGTGTAAACAATTTTGCTAGAAATCCTGGAATGGTATCCATAACCAATGGCTGCAGTGGCCCAAACCACCTACATATATTAGTACCACAAGAGATGGTGATAAGAGCACTCTCACCCCAGCTAGATAGCAACCAAATGAACCTGGAGAAGGTGTCCACTACTATGAGAATATACAAATTGCCTTTTTTTGTCCAGAGAAGCTGGCCCACATAATCAACAAACAATTTGTCCAGTGGATGCTCTTCCCATTCCGACTGCAGAATTCCGCTCGCCAGGGAGTTACGTGGTCTTCCATTCTTACAATCTAGGCATTCTTTGACTAAACCTCTAATGTTTTTATAAGGTGTTGACCAGGTCAGCTACTCCTTGACTGTCTCCAACGTTTTATAAAGACCTAAATGCCCTCCTACTTGAGAGTCATGAAAGTACTGGAAGACCACAATAACCAAGGGTCAGGAGAGATAAATTCTACCTACCCCTGCAGTTACACAGTATCCCATTCTTCAGAAAACAGTCGCTGGATTCCTGTCCATCTAGTATTTGCTTCCTGAGCCCCCCCCCCCCCCCCCAACTAAGGACCTGATTATACATCTCTAGATCAAATTCATGACGTTTGAGATAGAACCAAAATTTTTCCAGAGGAAATAACACAGCTAATACTTCACACTCATATACCGAGTAATTGAGTTCAGGCCCCTCCAGAAGTATGGAAGCAAAAGATAACAGATGCCTGATATCTTGATCTTTCTGTAAAAGAACTGCTGCCATACCAGTATTGCAAGCATCAGTCTGGACCACAAATCATTTCTTAAAGTCAGGTACGGCTAAAACCAGTGGGTTGGAAATCACAGTTTTGATTCCTTCAAAGGCTGCCTGCTGACTTTCAGCTCACATGAATTTCTCATTATTTCTGCGTAACAAATTTAATGGAGCTGAAGGTTGCACAGAGTTTGGGACAAATTTGCCGAAATAACTAGCCATCACTACAAATGAGGCAATTTCTCTCTTATTTCGTGGCTGCAGAAAATTCCTCAATGCCTTCGTTCATTCTGGATCAATGCTAATTCCATCACCAGGTACAAAGTAACCCAAAAATGACACTTGGTGCTTAGCCAAGGTTATCTTTCAAGGTTTCACAGTCAGGACTACATCCCTAAGCCTGGAGAGTACCTTCCCGATGTGCTCTAAATGCTCTTCAAAGGAGGCACTGAATATGACTGCATTGCCCCAATAACTGGAGACACATTTAAACTTTAAATCACCTAAAATTTCATCCAATAAATGGGATAAAACTGCTGCACTGGTTGACAAACCAAATGGAACTCGGATGAACTCATATAAATTCCAATCCAGGGTGAAGGCGATGAGATGCTTAGATTTCCCTGTTAATAAGCCTGATTAAGATCAAAAACAGTAAACCAATATGCTCCCTAAAACCAGGTGAAACAGGCGTTGAGATCAGGGACTGGCACATAATCCAGGATCACCTTTTAATTGAGAAGCCTGTGATCAACTACAGGTCATAAATCCTGCCCCTGATCTTTAGGTACTAAGAAAGGTGGATGGTCTTATGACAAGTGATGTGGTGACTGGCAAACCAGCACATCATCCATAACATGAATATGGTATCAAATGATGTCTGTGACTCCCAACCTGTCATGTAGTACCCCGGAAATTCCCCCAAAAGTTCACTTAACTGGGAAATAATAAGGAGGGCAGGTAGACAATGACACAAATAACCATGAGGATTACAGAATGTTACTCCCCTTTATCAGCAGGCAGTTCCATGGATCCACAGTGTGCTTACTGAGTGTGCCAATGAAAGCCAGGTAGAAGGAGGCTGCCAGGCCACAAGTGGTCATCTGACATTAATGTAAATAACCAACCGACAAAATGTCAGCCTGCTGCTTGTAGTCAATGCTGACCCCAGTGAAGTACTCTGGTATCTCCACTCTGTGCAGGCCCTCCCTGCATATCTCACAGCTTTGGCCGCTCAGACCTCACGACCACCTCTTGTCGCAATGCTACCACCAATCTCGAAACTTCGTGCCTCCCTTCTCAGGCCAGTGAACCCCGTGTATATATCGGCAAGCAAAGACCTTCTAAGGACACAACCAACAAATACCCACTCTTCCTCATTGATATTGACAATGGGGTTGCACGAGGGACAGTTGATACTACTCTTGAGCCAGTGGCTCCAGTCTACTAACTCAATGGCACCCCAGCTCACTGGAACAAAATGATGTCAGTTCATTATCTATGGTGGGATACCAACAACTATTTACACTATGTCATCAAAAGTATCCAGACACCTGGCTGAAGATGAGTTGCAAGTTCATGGTGCCCTCCACCAGCAATGCTGCAATTCAATAAGGTGTTGGCCCACCCTTAGCCTCGATGACAGCTTCCACTCTCTCAGGCATCCATTCAACCAGGTGCTGGAAGGTTTCTTGGGGAATGGCAGCCCATTCTTCACAGAGTGCTGCACTGAGGAGAGGTGCCGATGTCGGTTGGTGAAACCTGGAATGAAGTCGGCGTTCCAAAACATCCCAAAGGTGTTTTACAGGTTTCAGGTCAGACCTCTGTACAGGCCAGTCCATTACAGGGATGTTGTTGTCATGTAACCACTCTGCCACAGACAGTGCATTATGAACAGGTGCTCGATCATGTTGAAAGATGCAATCACCATCCCTGAATAGCTCATCAACAGTGGCAAGCAAGAAGGTGCTTAAAACATCAATGTAGCCTGTGCTGTGATAGTGCCACACAAAACAACAAGAGGTGCAAGGTCACTCGATGAAAAACGTGGCTACACAATAACACCATCACCTCCATATTTTACTGTTGACACTGCACACACTGGCAGATGATGTTCACTGAGCATTTGCCACATCCACACCCCGCCATTCGATCACCACACTGTGTACCACAATTCATCACTCTGCACAATTTTTTTCCACTGTTCAATCGTTCAATATTTATGCTCCTTACACCAAGCAAGACATCGTTTGGCATTTACTGGTGTGATGTGTGGCTTATGAGTAGCCGCTCAGCCATGAAATCAAAGTTATCTCACCTCCCACCTAACTGTCATAGTACCTGCAGTGGATCCAGATGCAGTTTGGAATACCTATGTGATGGTCTGGGTAGATGTATGCCTACTACACACAATGACTCTCTTAAACTATCAGCGGTCTCTGTCAGTCAACAGACGATGTCGACCTTTACGCTTTTGTGCTGTACGTGTCCCTCCGTGTTTCCACTTCACTATCACAGTGGTCCTAGGTATGTTTAGGAGTGTGGAAATCTTGCATAAAGACGTCTGACACTAGTGACACTCAATCACCTGACCACATTCGAAGTCCGTGAGTTCCGCAGAGCGACCCATTCTGCTCTCTCACGGTGTCTAATGAGTATTGAGGTTGCTGATATGGAGTACCTGGCATTGGGTGGCAGCACAATGCACCTAATATGAAAAACGTATGATTTTGGGGGTGTCCTGACACTTTTGATCACACAGTGTATCTGCTGCTTCTAGCAGAAACACTCTCCAAGCTTTCTTGATTGATTCATTTAGTAACCCTAGTTACTAAGATGACATCATAATCACTAATCCCTGACTCTAAAATGATGCAACCAATAGAGCCACACCTGTTTGTAGCTACAAGGTCTAAAATATTCCCACAGCATATGGGCTGTTGAATTAGCTTCTCAAGGCAGTTTTTGGAAAATATGTTCAAAAGTACTTTGTCTGTATGTACCAGTCCATACTCAGTAGGTTAAAGACACCTAAAACTAACATTGTATAATCTGGGTATTTAGGTGCTTCTGACTGAAGACTTTTTTGAATGACTGTAGAACTGTCACAATGAAATTTGTCAACCAGTAAAAACATGCAACAATTAACTTGATTTCATCTAGACCTGTTAGACATGACCAGGTAAATTCGGTGTCACATTTGAATTCATCGTCAGTAGAGTAAGTATTTTTGTTAACTGCAATGAAGCCCAGCTTCCTGATGCATCAGGTACTAGAATAAATGACAAATACTCCGCTAAAATGGATTATTCTACAACCACCAGGAATTTTATAGGTCAGGTAGCCTAGCTTTAAATTATTCTCATCAATTTTGTCATGTGGTAGAGTACATAAATTCAGCCATAGAAAAATTACAAAGGATGTTCTGCTGAAATTAACTCCAAATAGATTGAATAGTTATGCCTTTAAATACAATCAGAGGAGAAATGAGGTTCTGTGCACAGGTGTAAGGAACTGATGACAAATGGAATAAGTTCTATTGATCCCTGATGAGACATTATGACTATTGCCACTCTTTCAGAGAAACCCTTCAGGTAGTTAAACATTACCAAAATGGAAGTAATCCTAGACTGAAACTCCCCCAAGTGTGATTAGGCTCAGCCAAATATACATCTAAACCTACTTTATAAAGCTAATGCTGCACAGCTTTTGAAGGACAAATGGAATGAGGCGAAGGAAACTTTTAAAACTGAAATTGCTACTCATAGGAAATACATTACCAACAAAACAATCTGGGAACTAATTAAAAAATGAATTTAAGTTCAAAGATGATGAACATGAACCATTTAGCATAATACACTATGGTGAAACATCCAAACACAATCTATATATATATATATATATATATATATATATATATATATATATATATATATATCAGGCCATAATGCCCTGACTGACTGCCTCCTCATTGCCCAGTCCAATGATAGACTGGACAGAAACTTGAAATTTGGAGGTGTGGATCTTATATTGCCAGTGTCATTTTTGAAATACCAACATGAAAGGGGTGAAATATGGGATGAAGGGTGTTTTTCAAAAATGTTTCTATTAAGGCAATTTTGAAGCTAGACTTACAAAAATTGGTATTTGGTTTCTTGGTCAGAAATAAACAATTAAGTGTTTCAGCAATTTTGGAAATTTAACAAGAGACTAGACTGTAGTTTCAATTGTTAAGGCTATCTCTTAACTGGTACTTGTATTACTGTCCATGTTTAACAACTCTTGTAGTTGTCTCGCCAAATATTGTTTATACTTTACTTGGTTCATTTGTTAAATGCAAACTGTTACATAGACACAGTTGTGAATATAATATTAATGTGAAAGTGCTGTACCGCCACACTCTCAAAGGCTGCATTTACAGTATGTTCCCTCAAATGCGCCCATTTTCCTGCATCTATTTATTTCTGTTTATCTTATTGATATTGCTTACGTTACTTATGTATTCAATAGATACATTAGTAGTAGTAGTACCTTTATTCATCCGTAGACTGCTTTTTACAAGGATATAGGACATGGCAAAGTATTTATAAGTTTACATCAATTTAAAATAAGCTAATTTGTATACACGTGTATTTATAGAATTCTAGTTAGAGACAATAATTAAATCTACTCCTGCAATGTTAATATTATTTATGTGTATAACATTCTTTATCAAATCCCTACCCTGTTTTATCTAAGTAATCCTTCAATGTATAAAATGCATTGCATGACAGGTAATTTTTAGCTGCCTTTTTAAATAAGTGTATTTTGGCAATTTATTGTACAGTTTTATTCCATGGTAGAAAATGATGTTTTGAGTTTTATGTTTATTTTTCTTGGTAAATGTATGCTGAGTCTGTCTCTTGTTGCATGGTCATGGACTGAGCTGTTTGTGCAGTAATTACCAATGTTATTTTTGATGTGTACAACTGACTGGCAAATGTATTCACATGGAGCAGTTAAAATCCGTAGTGTTTTGAATAGAGCTTTACAATGAGCTTGACTAGTATTTTTGGTTATTGTTCTTATGGCTCTTTTCTGGAGTTTGAAAATTGCGTTCATATTTTGTGCATTTGTTCCCCAAAAAAGAAGGCCATGGCTAAGAATTGAGAGAACATATGAAAAATATGTAACTAAAAGACACTGCATGTTAGACACTGGTGATAGGATTATAAGGGTATAACATGCTGATGATTGTTTCTTCTTTTAATTGGTTTGTGTATCACTCTCCGTTGTAGCCTTGTCAAGTACTAATTTTATTTTATTAGTTTTCTTTATTAATAGAAACTGTTATGTAGTCATGCTGTTCCTATTTTGTGTTAAAGATTTTCCTGTTTAGTCCATTTTTATCTATTTACTTCCCAGTCATCAATGCACTACCACCACACTGTCAAAGATGTTGCTTGCTGTATGTTTCACATCAGCACACACTCCACTGCAGAGTGAAAATTTCATTCTGTAAACATCCCCCACGTTGTGACAAGCCATGTCTTTGCTATATCCTTTCTTCCAGGAGTGCTAGTTCTGCAGCATTGCAGGACAGCTTCTGTGAAGTTTGGATGGTAGGAGATGAGGTACTGGAGGAAGTAAAGTTGTGAGTATGGGTCATGATTCGTGCTTAGGTAGCTCAGTTGGTAGAGCAGTTTCCCACAAAAGCAAAGGTACTGAGATAGAGTCTCAGTACAGCACACAGTTTTAAATCTGTGTACACTTTGCTGCATTCTGGAAGCTTTGAGAGGTTGTGTGTTTGGGTGGGAAGGAGTGTTTTACGACTGTGGAACATGTATTGTGATTAGTTGGTTTATTAGCACAGAATAGAACTACTGAAACTAATAAGTTATTGGAGGTAATTTGTCATACTTTTGTGGATTTTAGAAGCAGAGTGTTCACGACTTTGCAATAAAGATATTCAGAATGAATCTCTGAGATTGTGTTTATAAGCTGACTTGAAGTTCCCTCGATCCCTTTCAGTAGCAGCTGTCCTCACCGTAGTGGCAGCAGACCTCCTCTGTGGCTGTGTGTTAGTTGGCCAAACATTTGACAAGTCTCCTTACACATCACTGTAGCAGCTGTGAATTGAAGTTCATCTGTGAGGAGAGATTGATCCAATTTCTCAGTATGAGGGAAACCTTGAATTGCCAAATTTTTCTATACGTGCTTAATTTTACTGGCTGTGCTCTGGATCTTCCAAGCTCTGACTGACAAAAATGCACCTCAGAGAGCACAGCTCTCCTCCCTGGGCTATGTTTTACTCAGGTAACCATTACTCCCCTTTCTGCTATACTCCTCGGAAAAAGTCGTGCCTCGCTATTCGTATCTCTCTCCCCTGTCAGTGAGGCAGCTTCCTTTTGGCTCTGTTGGGCTCTCTGTCACTTTGAAAAACATCAAGATGAACCACTGCCCAAAGGTCTTAAATCCTTAAACAAAGTTTTTGTAAGAGTTGTGTGTTTTGTGGCATCTCAAAAATTTACAAGGCGTAGCTGGGAGTTCACCTGTAAGATAGCAGTCTCTGGTATGCATCCCAAAGCCAGATTTTCAGCAATTGGCAGTCAATAGCATCTTTTGCTAACATTACTCCTCACTCCAAGATGTAAAACATTTGTGTGAGCGAACACTACAGAATGTCTCGACTGTTGTCCATCTGCATGGTGGTGCCATTAGGGATCACAAAGACACTTACTGGGCCAGGCTGCCACAGTGAAAGTTTCCCCTCACCGCCACTTTCCAGATGAGCTCAGCCGGGTCCCTGACTGTTACAGTGCTCAGCTCAGTCTGTGTCACTGGATGTGCTTCCAAACATCCCCTTATTCCCAGCTAACATACAAATCTGTTTTAAATTACTCTCTAAACTGACAATCACTCAGACATTTAATATCAATACCGTGCTTCATTCATAATTAATTGCACAGCTCAAGGTGGACCTCTACTATGAACTCACAAGAATTGGTGTATGTTGTATGACAGTGTTGAAAAATTGTCCTGTAACAATTATTATAGCTTCATACTTAGGTGTACATCATTTTATGGCAACAGAAATTGAAATTTAAGCTTGCAATGTGAAATATTTTAAAATGTTGTGTGAATGCCCCACTATATCACATGAGTCATGTAGGTGGTTGTTGGACACAGTTTGGAAGAGTCCATTCAGGATGGCAGACAGCTGGTCATACATCATACCCTCATAGAGTACCATGCACGAATAGAGTGTAAGAAGATTTGCTAGCTGATTCTCAAGGGAATAAAATATATGGTGGGAACCTGGGATCAGGATGACATACAAATGCACTAGCATATGGTTTAAGTTGAGTGATTAATAACATACTGTTATGGGAAGCAGAAACAAAATTTTGACCACGATATTCCTTACTCCTCACATCAAACTATGATGAAGTGGGCAAAGTTCTGTTGAAAGATGTAGCCAATTTTCACAAAGCCTGTAAATGTTGGAAAGTGAAGTATTCATTTGTTAGTGAGCAATTTAATCAAATACATTGGCACTGTAAGAAAAAGCTATGGTTCTGGGATTAGACATGTCTGTTATCCAGCCTGAAAGCCAAATTCTGAGCCCTGTAAGAAACCACGTGTGATTTTAACCGATGCACATCTCGATGAAACATTGTGAGTGAAGCTCTCTGTACTGTGCTATGTGGCCAAGGTTCAATAAGGGTGCACACAGCCCTTGTAAGGCCAACTGAGGAGCTACTCGACTGAGAAGTAACATTGCCACTGCCAAAAACTGACAACGGCTGGGACAGAGGTGTGCTGACCCCATGCACCTCAAGTGAATTTGGTTTGCTGAGAATGACACAGTTGTCAGTCAGTACCAGCACTGTTGAGACATCCAATGCCTCTTCGCATCGATTTTTTTTTTTTTAGATTCAAGTCATGGCTGAAATGTACTGATTGTTATTTACAAATATTTTTTTTATGGAAGAGTGAAAAATATGATTATTAAGCTGCTGTTAAGTGTGCTTGTAGCCCATCATATGTACAAAGACACTATGAAAGAAGGAGGCTAAAAGACTGATAGTATGCACAGGTTCGTAACATATCTAAACTTCAGCTAGTGCTCACTATTACTTTATTATTCAGCTTTTCTGTGAATTCCCAATGGGGCACTGACTGACTTGTAAATAAAGTTCAAAATGACAAAAATAAATATAGATCAACCCAGAGCACAATATTTTTTAAATCTCATTTTCACAAGAAACAAGTAAAGCTGAGTTACACACTGGTTCCAGATGTCATCTTTCAAAGATGAGGACAACAGCTAGTTAGGTCTTTAGATTTTTCTGTTTTCTTCATAGATTAATTCTTAAATTCCACGAGTTTTCTTCTATTTAAGAGGTGTAGTCTCACATTTTTGTAGCTTTAAATGGAAATTCACGCAGTGCGTAGCACAGTCATCATTTCTCTTTAACGACTAACTACACTGATCGGTTAGGCATGTGGAGGCTGGCTGTGCGGCCTTGCCCACTCGTCTGTGAGTCACTCCTTCGACGGCATCTGAGTGAGCACACAGCGAGAGGGGTTTACTAGTTATTGGGACTGTTAGTGTTGGACAAATTGGGGAAATATTGTTCAGAGCCAGAAAGATAGCCAATGTGCACTCGGTATGTCTATCAGGGAGCCTCATCCTAGATGTGGCGGCTTCGTCTGTCTCTATCGAGCTTGCGGGGTGCAGTCATCTGCGAGGAGTGGCATCACTTCCGAGGTCATCCTGATGACTGGTGGAGGCTGCTGGCCGCTCATATGGAGTGCAAGCACAGCTCACAATTTGCAGCACAGTTTCCAGAGTTGACTGGGGTCATGCGGCCTGTAGCCCAGTGGACAAACTCGGCCAGAGGCTTTGTTGACAGTCTTGGCTGGACCTGCATTATTGGGTGGATAATTGTAGGACTCTCCTAGACAGGTCAGGGTACACTACACAAAGGAAGCAGCTACTCAGTTAGGTAAGTACTTGTGGGGTGCACATAATGGTTTTTAGGCTACATGGTAGTCTGAGATACTCTGATGAACACAAAGCAGTTGACATACAGATAACAAAATCAGAGCACTTTCAGAGTGAAGACACTGGTACTGTGAACGGCTGAAAGCAAGGGGAAACTACAGCCGCAATTTTGCCCAAGGACATACAGCTTTACTGTATGATTAAATGATGATGGTGTCCTCTTGGGTAAAATAGTCCCTCATTCAGATCTCTTGGCGGGGACTACTCGAGAGGTCATCGTTATCAGGAGAAAGAAAACTGGCATTCTACAGACCGGTGTGTGGAATGTCAGATCCCTTAATTGGGCAGGTATGTTAGAAAACTTAAAAAGAGAAATGGATAGGTTAAAGTTAGATATAGTGGGAAGTAGTGAAGTTTGGTGGTAGGAGGAACAAGTCTTTTGGTCAGGTGAATACAGGGTTATAAATACAAAATCGAATAGGGTTAATGGAGGAGTAGGTTTAATAATGAATGAAAAAAATAGGAGTGCTACTAAACCAGCCTAGTGAACACATTATTGTGGCCAAGATAGACATGAAGCCCAACTAGCTCTGCCGATGATGAAGAAATTGAAGAAATGTATGATGAAATAAAAGTAATAATTCAGATAGTGAAGGGAGATGAAAATTTAATAGTCACTGCTGTCTGGAATTTGAGAGAAGGAAAAGGGAGACAAGGAAACATAGTAGGTGACTATGGATGGGCGGTAAGAAATGAAAGAGGAAGCCGCCTGATAGAATTTTGCACAGAGAAAAACTTAATCATAGTTTACACTTGGTTCAAGAAGCATAAAAGAAGGTTGTATATGTGGAAGAAGGCTGAAGATACTGACAGGTTTCACATAGATTATATAATGGTAAGACAGAGATTTAGGAACCAGGTTTTAAATTGTAAGACATTTCCAGGGGCAGATGAGGACTCTGAACACAATCTATTTGTTATGAACTGAAGAAACTGCAAAAAGGTGGGAATTTTAAGAGATGGGACCTGCATAAATTGTAAGAACCAGAGGTTGTACAGAGTTTCAGGGAGAGCATAAGGGAACAATTAACAGAAATATCTACATCTACATCCATACTCCGCAAGCCACCTGATGGTGTGTGGCGGAGGGTACCCTGAGTACCTCTATCGGTTCTCCCTTCTATTCCAGTCTCGTATTGTACATGGAAAGAATGATTGTCGGTATGCTTCTGTGTGGGCTCTAATCTCTCTGTTTCTATCCTCATGGTCTCTTCGTGAGATATACATAGGAGGGAGCAATATACTGCTTGACTCTTCGGTGAAGGTATGTTCTCGAAACTTCAACAAAAGCCCGTACCGGGCTACTGAGCATCTCTCCTGCAGAATCTTCCACTGGAGTTTATCTATCATCTCCGTAATGCTCTCGCAATTACTAAATGATCCCTTAACAAAGCGCGCCACCCTCTCCTGGATCCTCTCTATCTCCTCTATCAACTCTATCTGGTGCGGATCCCACACTGCTGTGCAGTATTCAAGCAGTGGCCGTACAAGCGTACTGTAACCTATTTCCTTTGTTGTCGGATTGCATTTCCTCAGGATTCTTCCAATGAATCTCAGTCTGGCATCTGTTTTATCGACGATCAACTTTATATGATCATTCCATTTTAAATCGCTCCTAATGCGTACTCCCAGATAATTTATGGAATTAACTGCTTCCAGTTGCTGACCTGGTATTTTGTAGCTAAATGATAAGGCATCTATCTTTCTATGTATTCGCATCACATTACACTTGTCTACATTGGGATTCAATTGCCATTCCGTTCACCATGCGTCAATTCGCTTCAGATCCTCCTGCATTTCAGTACAATTTTCCATTGTTGCAACCTCTCGATACACCACAGCGTCATCTGCAAAAAGCCTCAGTGAACTTTTGATATCATCCACCAGGTCATTTACGTATATTGTGAATAGCAACGGTCCTATGACACTCCCCTGCGGCACACCTGCAATCACTTTTACTTCGGAAGACTTCTCTCCATTGAGAATGACATGCTGCATTCTGTTATCTAGGAACTCCTCAATCCAATCACACAATTGATCTGATAGTCTGTATGCTCTTACTTTGTTCATTAAACGACTGTGTGGAACCTTGTCAAACGCCTTGCGGAAGTCAAGAAACACGGCATCTACCTGTGAACCCGTGTCTAAGGCCCTCTGAGTCTCGTGGACGAATAGCGCGAGCTGGGTTTCACACGACCGTCTTTTTCAAAACCCATGCTGATTCCTACAGAGTAGATTTCTAGTCTCCAGAAAAGACATTATACTCAAACATAATACGTGTTCCAAAATTCTACAACTGATCGATGTTAGAGATATAGGTGTACAGTTATGCACATCTGTTCGATGTCCCTTCTTGAATACGGGGATGACTTGTGCCCTTTTCCAATCCTTTGGAACACTTTGCTCTTCTAGAGACCTACAGTACACCACTGCAAGAAGGGGGGCAAGTTACTTCCCGTACTCTGTGTAAAATCAAACAGGTATCCCATCAGGACCAGGGACCTTTCCTCTTTTGAGATACTTTATTTATGAAAATATACAGTACAATCACCAAAAAACTTTACATATTCACATACACCTTCACCTTTTACCCAAATAAATAGAGATTCATTTACAGGTACTTTCCTCCTGTTACGATTATATAAAGACAAAGATGAAGGTGAGACATATGCTGATTTACCAAAATCTTTATTAGCTAGTTCGGAAATATGGTAAGTGCGAAATGCAATAATGTCTCTGTCCACAAAACTTTCAAGTCTGGGAACATTTGGTACTCCTGTACCTCCTTGAACAATGGCTACAGTAAACCATCCGTTACCATGACCAAATGAATCATTTATATGTAAACTAAAATTAAGTCTGCAAATGCAGAAAACAGAGGGTCCGTCCAGCAGGGCTTGAGCAGCGACAGACTTGACCAGAATGCGATTCTTCTTGTCTCCAGCTGTTGTAGCAAATTCAATGGTCTTGTAGACTGTCTGTTTCGAACGGCAGTGGTATCTTCTATACGGCATCTTGGCAGCGTTCAATGCAGTTGCCTGTGCAGCTTCAGCAGCGCGACATAGCCGCTGCGCGGCACTCGCTCGCTTATATAAAAGTCCAACAACGCGTGACCTTGATTCAGACTTAGAATATTTCGGCCTGCTGGTGGAGCATTATCCCGCTAGCCGTACTAGGCGCTCGGGTCCGCTGTGCGCTGAATCCGCCACAGGCGCGCTGCCAAGATTGCATAAACCGTAAGTCTACAAGACCATCGAGAATATCGAATTTGCTACAACAGCTGGAGACAAGCAGAATCGCATTCCTGTCAAGTCTGTCGCTGCTCAAGCCCTGCTGGACGGCCCTTCTGTTTTCTGCAGTTGCAGACTTAATTTTAGTTTAGATATAAGTGATTCATTTGGTCATGGTAACGGATGGTTTACTGTAGACATTGTTCGAGGAGATACAGGAGTGACAAATGTTCCAGGACTTGAAAGTTTTGTGGACAGAGACATTATTGCTTTTCACACTTCCCACAGGAAAGATATACAGTAGAAGAAGAATGGTTAGCTTTGAGGGATGAAGTAGTGATGGCAGCAGAGGATCAAGTAGGTAAAAAGACAAGGGCTAGTAGAAATCCTGGGATAACAGAAGAAATATTGAATTTAATTGATGAGAGGAGAAAATATAAAAATGCAGTAAATGAAGCATGCAAAAAGGAATACAAACATCTCAAAAATGAGATCGACAGGAAGTGCAGGATGGCTAGATGACAAATGTATGAACATAGGGGCTGATCTCACTGGGGTAAGATAGAAACTGACTAGAGGAAAATTAAAGAGACCTTTGGAGAAAAGAAAACCACTTGTATGAATATCAAGAGCTCAGATGGAAAGCCAGTTCTAAGCAGAAAGATGGAAGGAGTATACAGAAGGTTTATACAAGGGCGAAGTACTTGAGGACAGTATTATGGAAATGGAAGAGTATGTAGATGAAGATGGAATGGGAGATACGATACTGCGTGAAGAGTTTGACAGAGCATTGAAAGACCTGAGTAAAAACAAGGCCCCGGGAGTAGACAACATTCGCTTAGAATTACTGATGCCCTTGTAAGAGCCAGTCCTGACAAAACTCTACCATCTGGTGAGCAAAATATATGAGACAGGTGAAATACCCTCAGACTTCAAGAATAATTCCAATCCCAAAGAAAGTAGGTGTTGACAGATATGAAAATTACTGAACTATCAGTTTAATAAGTCACAGCTGCCAACTACTAACGCAAATTCTTTACAGATAATTGGAAAAACTAGTAGAAGCCGACCTCGGGGTAGATCAGTTTGGATTCCGTGGAAATATTGAAACATGTGAGGCAATACTGGCCCTACGACTTATCTTAGAATCTAGATTAAGGATAGGCAAACCTACATTTCTAGCATTTGTTGACTTTGAGAAAGCTTTTGACAATGTTGAGTGGAATACTCTCTTTCAAATTCTGAAGGTGGCAGGGGTAAAATACAGGGATCAAAAGGCTATTTACAATTTGTACAGAAACAAGATGTCAGTTATAAGAGTGGAGGGACATGAAAGGGAACCAGTGGTTGGGAAGGGAGTGAGACAGGGTTTTAGCCTCTCCCTGTCTGTGTATTGAGAAAGCATTGAAGGAAACAAAAGAAAAATTCAGAGTAGAATTAAAATCCATGGAGAAGAAATAAAAACTTTGAGGTTCACCGATGACATTCTAAGTCTGTCAGAGGCAGCAAAGGACTTGGAAGAGCAGTTGAACGAAATGGATAGTGTCTTGAAGGGAGGACATAAGATGAACATCAACAAAAATAAAACGAGGATAATGGAACGTAGTCGTGTGATGTTGAGGGAATTAGATTAGGAAATGAGACACTTGAAATAGTAAAAGAATTTTGCTGTTTGGGGAGCAAAATTACTGATTATGGTCAAAGTAGAGAGGATATAAAAAGTAGACTGGCCTTGGCAAGGAAAGTGTTTCTGAAGATGAGAAATTTGTTAACATCGAGTATAGATTTAAGTGTCAGGAAGTCTTTTCTGAAAGTGTTTGTATGGAAGTGAAACATGGACAATAACTAGTTTGGACAAGAAGAGAATAGAAGCTTTTGAAATTTGGTGCTACAGAAGAATGCTGAAGGTTAGATGGGTAGATCACATTACTAATGGGGAGGTATTGAATAGGTTTGAGGAGAAGAGAAGCTTGTGGGACAATTTGACTAGAAGAAGGGATCGGTTGGTAGGACATGTTCTGTGACATCGAGGGATCACCAATTTAGTATTGGAGGGCACCGTGGAAGGTAAAAATCGTAGACGGAGACCAAGAGATGAATACACCAAGCAGATTCAGAAGGATGTAGGCTGCAGTAGGTACTAGGAGATGAAGAAGCTTGCACAGGATAGAGTAGCATGGAGAGCTGCATCAAACCAGTCTCAGGACTGAAGACCACAACAACAACAATATTAAACAATATTAACTCCCGTGGAGGCCTAGGAAAAGAATAGACCTCTGGTATGTTCTGCCAGTCATAAAAGATGATGAAACGGACAAACCACTAATAGGGCTAACCCCCCCCCTCCCCCTTTTAGTATGATTAGTTGGTTCAGGACAGAACTAATGAAGCGCTGTCATGGTCGGGATGGTCGGGGATGATGCTAGAACCCTATGCCCGTCCACAATGGTAATGACACTGCTAGCCACACGGAAAATTATTTAAATCCAAATAGATGTGTTTTGCAGGATATGGTTCCTGCAACCACTCTAGAAGGGAAACAAAGACAGAGAATGAGATGGTCAGATGAAGTTAACTGACACCTCATGTTCTGTTATTACCAAGCAACAAACTTAGGAACCTTTACAAGTATACACAACATTTATTACCAGATGCCCAGAATTAAAATTTTTAACAGGACAACGACTTGCTGATCAGATCCGTGTAATAATCAAAAATAACATCAAACAAAAAAATACTGGGACAAAATAATGCTCAATCAGGAGAAGTAGAAGAAGAAGAAGAAGACAATACAGTTATGGACTCAAACATCACAGAGCAAACAAACAAAGAACAACACGCATCAATTAAACAATCAGAGGAGAACAAAATCTTAAGACAGCCACCAGAACAAGCACAACTATAACACAAAGTGACACACATGGTAGATATAGAAGAAAAATTTCAGCTGACATATATAGAATACAAATACAGACATTAGACCATTCTTGCATAGACCACCAAATAACCCACAAGTCAAACCAACAATAACAACTATCAACACAATCATACACAACAAAGTAAATGAAAATACAACTATGGAAGAGTTACAACTATTGGTTTATATAGGAGCACTAAATATACACACTAGGCAGACATCAGAACCAACCAACACAGAGAAGAAACCCACAAAACCAGCATGGCAACATAGGCTACAGATCAGAATAGGAAAACTGAGAAAAGACATCGGACAGCTTAATACAATTTATAAGAAATGAAATATCAGACAAAAAACGAAAAAGGTTGGGTAAAATCTCACAACAAGAAGCAATAGGGCAATTAGATGAAAAGAAGCAGAAATTACAAGCATTGGCCAAACGACTTAGAAGATACAACAAGAGTGAAAATAGAAGGATACAAAACCAAACATTCAACACAAACTAACAGAAATTTTACCAGGCAATAGATAACACACAAATTAAAATAGACAATCCACCAAACATAACAGACGCAGAATACTCCTGGAGCAAAATTTGGTCAAACCCGCTACAACATAACAGACATGCAGGTCGATACAAATGGAAACAGACATGTAGAAGATGATACTACAAATGCCTGAAGTGATAATTTTGCAACATGAAGTCACCTGAGCAATTAATTCTATGCACAACTGGAAAGCCCTTGGAAAAGATAAAATAGCAAATTTCTGGCTAAAGAAGTTCACCTCAACACATTCACATCTAACTAAGTTACTCAACAATTACATTGCAGACCCATACACATTCCCTGATACACTTACACAAGGAATAACTTATCTGAGACCTAAAGATCAAGCACACCCAGCAAAATATTGCCCCATAACATGCCTACCAACAATATGCAAAATATTAACTTCAGTTATTACACAGAAATTAATGACATAGACAACACAGAACAATATTATAAATGAAAAACAAAAAGGTGGCTGCAAAGGAGCATGAGGTTGTAAAGAGCAACCGATAATAGATGCAGAGGTGACATATCAAGCTAAAAGTAAACAAAGGTCACTACACTATGCATACATTGATTACCAAAAAGCTTTTGATAGTGTACCCCACTCTTGGTTACTACAAGTATTGAAAATATACAAAGTAGATCCTAAATTGATACAGTTCCTATACATAGTAATGAAAAACTGGAAAACCACACTTAATATCCAAACAAATTCAAATAATATCACATCACTACCAATACAAATTAAGTGTGAAGTATACCAAGGAGACTCATTAAGTCCTTTCTCATTCTGGCTTGCTCTGAACCCACTATCCAACATGCTAAATAGTACTAGTTATGGATATAATATTACTGAAACATACCAACACAAAATCACACCTTTGCTATACATGGATGATCTAAAACTACTGGCAGCAACAAATCAACCAATTACTAAAGATAACAGAAGTATTCAGCAATGATATAAATATGGCTTTTGGAACAGGCAAATGAAAGAGAGATAGCATAGTCAAGGGAAAACACTCTAAACAAGAAGATTACATGTTGGATAACCACAGCGAGTGCATAGAAGCGATGGAAAAAACCGATGCCTATAAATATCTAGGATACAGACAAAAAATAGGAATAGAAAATACAAATATTAAAGAAGAACTAAAAGGAAAATATAGACAAAGACTAAAAAAATTGACAGCAAGAAACAAGACAAAAGCTATAAATACTTATGCTGTACCAATATTGACCTACTCATTTGGAGTAGTGAAATGGAGTAACACAGACCTACAAGCACTCAATACACTTACAAGATCACAATGCCACAAATATATTCCGTATCACATACATTCAGCAACAGAAGGATTCACATTAAGCAGAAAGGAAGGAGAAAGGGGATTTATTGACTTAAATTGTCTACCTGTCCATAATGTAGGTTTTTTTAAAGAAAATTCTTTCCAAGACGAGCAGAAAGTAGCAAAATACACAAAGCAATCATTCACATAAATATATCGGCTACACCACTGCAATTTCATAACCACTTATACAACCCTTTAGCTCACATAACATCAACAGATACAAAGAAAATAAACACTACATGGCAAGCATCCATATCCTCTGACACAGACACACATCGATCAAGATGCATCCAACACATGGCTAAGAAAAGGCTATATATATATATATATATATATATATATATATATATATATATATATATATATATATATATATATATATATATATTAAAAACAAAGATTCCAAGACTTACCAAGTGGGAAATATATATAAAACAAAGATTCCAAGACTTACCAAGCGGGAAAGCGCCGGCAGACAGGCACATGAACAAAACACACAAACACACACACAGAATTACAAGCTTTCGCAACTGGCAGTTGCTTCGTCAGGAAAGAGGGAGGGAGAGGGAAAAATGAAAGGATGTGGGTTTTAAGGGAGAGGGTAAGGAGTCATTCCAATCCCGGGAGCGGAAAGACCTCCCTTAGGGGAAAAAAAGGACAGGTGTACACTCGCACACACACACACACACATATCCATCCGCATGGGAAAAATATATGTAGGACAGTAAATCCTTGACAAGGGCAGTTTGGTTGAACCTGGGAGTGGGGCTGAAGGTGAGGCCTTTGGATAGGACAGAGGTTTCGGATTGGGAGAGGGGTTTGGAGGAAAGGTTAACTACTGAATGGGGAAGTTTCTTTCTATTTTACTTACATCATCATTAATTTGAACCCAACAATTACGATTGTTATTGTCTCTGTTGCATTTCGAAATCTTCTCTATCGTCTTACTTTCTCTTTTCGTTTGTACAAGAAGTTCCACTTTGTGTTCATCTTCCATTTTTCCGTAATCTACCATACATTTTATCCTGCCTAATTATACTCAATAATACGTAATTTACTTCCAAACCATAACCTAAAATTTTCAACGCTTTCAACATAACCGCTGCTATAAAATCCATTGTTCCAAGTTTACAAACATTTCGTGTAAACTCGTGAATACTATTTCACAGCTTCAGTTCCTTTCACCCTTTACACAACCATTTCAGTTTTTTTCCAACAACTTTCATTTTATTTCCATTCCCGTTTTTCCCACAAAACCGATCATTCTTTAGCAGCTTCCCACAGATTTACACATTATTATTTCTTCATCAAACAATTGTTAGCCTCATTATCATAACCTGCCAGTACATAACCAGTCCTTTGAATACATTTACACACATATTCTTCGAGATTTTATTCGAAATTTTTTTTCGAATTTTATTTTTTCGCAAATTATTTTTTCGAAACTTTTTTCGACAAAATTTTTTTCGAAATTTTCTTGAATTTCCCCACCCTTTAACGTGATCTGGAGACAACATAACTACCCAACCTTTGCACCCATTGTTGTTCACCAACCTAAGTTCAGCACATGATCAACATAGCTCATCTCAAATCAACACTTTTTCGACTTTTTTCACACCTTTATCTCTCCCTATATAAATCTCTCTTTACTTTCACATTAACCTCATATTACCCTTTCCACCTAGTAATACCATGTCAACCTCACAACATCCCTACAACGACCCCATTAAATTTTATTTACATTCCCTCCGCAAACATGCCTTCACCCTAGCCAGATTACGCTCCCATATTTTATTTACGCAGGCTTGTCTGACATTTGGCATTACTCCCAAAGGCCTCACACTTAAAGTTCCCATCTCTGGGTGCAATCCTTCTTTCCATCAGTCCTTATACCAGTTCCAAACAGCACAATCCATAGCCCTCACCCGCCTAATCCTTCACCTATACATCGACTCGGCCAATGAACACACCCGTCAACTCCTATCCCAAATCAAAGTCCTCAATCTTTCCTCTCCCACATCCACACCGGCTGTACATAGCATCCTCCTACAGGCCAACCGCAAATTAGAACAACATGCCACCCTCCACCTCAAAAAACTATCCAATCTCCTGGTTTCCCACCTCCGGAAAGGCAACTCACTCACTCTCCACAACCTTTCCAACAAACCTCAACCTCCTCTCATTGCACACAGACCCAGTCTCTCCCATCTACTCAATCTCCCACTTCCAGCTCCACTCCCCCCAACACCTCAAAATTCTAGTCAACACAATCTGGAACCACAACACCCCAATTCAGTAGTTAACCTTTCCTCCAAACCCCTCTCCCAATCCGAAACCTCTGTCCTATCCAAAGGCCTCACCTTCAGCAACACTCCCAGGTTCAACCAAACTGCCCTTGTCAAGGATTTACTGTCCTACATATATTTTTCCCATGGGGAAGTTTCTTTCTATTTTATATATATAGTAAGATGGAAGGATTCATGATTGCAATACAGGATCGAACAATAAACACCAGATATTACAGCAAGTGTATTATTAAAGATCCCAATATCACAACAGATATATGCAGACTTTGCAAACAACAAATAGAAACAGTAGATCACATAACAAGCAGATGTACAATATTAGCAAATACAGAATGCAGCAGAAGACATGACAATGTAGCAAGAATAATGCATTAACAACACGTTCCCAAATATAAGTATGCACCACAAAATGTACTGGAGAATGATGAATACAAATTATACTGGAACTGAACAATTATAACAGATAAAACAACACCACATAACAAACCTGACATACTCACCAATAAAAAGAAGAAATTTATACGACTAATCGAAATATCCATACCCAACACAACAAATATACAGAAGGTAACAGGGGGAAAAAAAATTGAAAAATGCATCCAACTGGCTGAGGAAGTCAAGTACATGTGGCATCAGGATGAAGTTGACATTATACCAATTATAGTATCAACTACAGGAGTCCTACCACACAATATCCACCAGTACATCAACGCACTACAGCTACATCCAAATGTATATATACAACTACAGAAATCTGTAATTACGGATACATGTTCAATTACCCAAAAGTTCCTAAATGCAATGTAACATATACCGTACAGTTAAAAGGAAGTCACGCTTGATCAAGGTCTGTGTCACTTTCCATTTTTAACCAGACATAACGTCTGAGAAAGGAATAAAGTTATAGTAATAAGAATAATGAAATAACAGAGGCATTATGAATGATACTGATTAGTTTGGAGCTTTTGAAGCCATCCTTGGTATTAGAATAAGTGGAAGGGATAATGGAGGAGACCGAGGGAGGTGGCGCAGTGGTTAGCACACTGGACTCGCATTCGGGAGGACGACAGTTCAATCCCATCTCCAGCCATCCTGATTTAGGTTTTCCGTGATTTCCCTAAATCATGTCAGGCAAATGCCGGGATGGTTCCTTTGAAAGGGCACGGCTGATTTCCTTCCAAATCCTTCCCTAACCCAAGCTTGCACTCCGTCTCTAATGACCTCATTGTCGACGGGACGTTAAACACTAACCACCACCACCACAATAATGGAGGAGGAAAGGGTTGAAATTAAAGTGACAATGGCTTGTAGGGAAGAAGGTAATATCAACAGAGAACTCTGTAGACAAGAGGAGGGAAAAGTAGAGGGGGAGGGAGGATTGACAAGAGTGAGTTGCAAGAAGAGATACTTCACTGTTGTGATAGAAAGTGAGTCATTAGGTCTCTTCTGAAGTTTGAAATGATTTTATTTCTCTAATCTTTTAAGAAAGATTGTTCCAAAGTTTGGTTCCTTATACAGAAAATGGCAGTGCTGTGTTGTGACACAGAGAGGATTTTACTTTATAGAGAATGAGTATATCTGCTGTGCTGTTCAGACAGCAGTGTAAGACTTGAAGATAAATAGGCAGGAGTGCAATGATTGAGAATATGATGTAGCAAGCCGCTTGGAATGGTCACACAGTTTGAGGCGCCGTGTCGTGGTTTGCACGGCCCCTCCCACCGGAGTTTCGAGTCCTCCCTCGGGCATAGGGGTGTGTGTGTGTAGTTAGTTTAAGTGCTGTGTAAGTCTAAGGACTGATGAACCCACAGGTTTGGTTCCTTAGGAATTCGCACACATTTGAACAATGCAGCAAACACAGTGTATGATAATCTCTATATCTATTGGCACATAGCCATGATAATTGTTCATAGAAGTGTTATGGTAGAAATACTGTAAATCACAGAAGCATTTTTCATCAGTTCCAACTGAGATGAGCTCTCACATGAAAATCCCCGGAGAATAGGATCACTGCAACCAACGAGAGGAGTATTTGTGATTCTACAAGTTTCTTTTTAAGTTCGAGAGTAAATATCTTTTTAAATTTCTGTAGTGAATGAAGTGTTCTGCATCCTTTGTGATAAGGCAAGTAGGTCAGCATTTACTTTCTGGATGGTTGAACAAAGATTTGTTGGGATTGCATTTACATATAACTGCAGATCATCAGCATATATATTGTATTTACAGTGGGAGACCATACTCGACACATCGTTAACATATAACGAGGAAATTAATGGGCTCAATACAGATTCTTGTGGGTCCCTTGATACTAAGTTCTTTCTCTGTTTCAGTCATTACACATTACTGATGGCATGTAAGATATGAGTGGAACCACTATACAGCATGATGTGTGCATTATGAAACCGATTCTAAAAGGTACTGGATGGATCATTTCTAGTCTGCACATGCCTTATGTGTAAAACCAGAAGCCTTAGAATTTTCCAGTGAAGAAGAATTTTTAAAATGAAAAGAAGAAACAGAACATGCTACACATTCCAAATTCATTAAAAACAGTGGCACTAAATTTTACAATGATGGCACCAAATGTTGTCATATTTGCTATTTCCCAGGTAATTTTATCTCCAAACGTGATGGGAGCAGACATCTAAAATTGCCAGGGAGCAACAAAACCAGTGGAAAGTGCCCTGCAGACATTAAAATGTAATACAAGGAAGGAAAATGCCATGTTACTTTTCTGTCCACTCATGTTGGTCACGATCTGGACCTGACAGAAAAAGAATGGATGAAGATAGCTGAAGACATTGCTGCATGAATCTCATTTCCTACAGTCCTCCAAACAATTGAAGAAATAGTGCACAATTCAAATTTGGAGAAAATGCATGATTTGCATAATTTGCAGCTGCATATAATCTGTCTTCAAAGTCAGTCAGACGTACAAATGATGTGATCAGCGTTGAAGCTCGGGTGCAAGAAGTGCAGCAAAGTGACAATCCATGTGTATTGTTCTATAAGCCTCAAGAAACAATTAATGATCTACACCCTGCACTGAGAAGTGAAGACTTTGTGTTAATTATAATGAATGACATATAAGCAAAATATGGAAGTGATTGTATTTGTGTTGATGGAACTCATGGCCTAAATGGCTATGATTTTGAAGTTACAACATTACTTGTACTGGGTGATATGAGGCAAGAATTCTGTGTACTTTATCATTTGTAACAGGAATGACTCTGATATTTTGAGTATATTTTTCAATTGTGTTAAGTTACAGGTTGAACATATTTCCCCAAAAGTATTCATGACAGTTCTGGCAGAATCATATAGTATTGTTTGGAACAAATGAATGAGACTTTTCTGTACCTGGCATGTCGACAGAGCCCGGAGAACCAATATTAAGAGAAAAATTAAAAATTTGGACAAGAGAAATGAGGTGTACAAACTAGTTAAGACACTAATGCAGGTAAGAGATATTGCTGTGTTTCAGGAATCATTGATAAAAGCTCAACAGTGATTCAGAGACATCACAATTTGGTCACTATTTCCAGATATATTATGAAAAAGATGTGAAGTGTTGGGCATATTGCCATAGGATTCAAACAGGCTCAACACAGACATGCACCTGGAGAGTATGCATAAGACACTGAAATACATACATGGTAACACAAAGCAGGTAAAACATATACCTGCATTCATGTTGCTTGTAACAGCAAAGCTGCTTGACAGTCTCTTTTTATTTCTCTCCTTTCCGGTACTTACTCCCTCCCCCTCTTCACCTTCTCTCCTGCCCTCCTTCTAAACTGAAACACTTCACTGTCCGCCACTCCCACCATAATATCCCTCCTCCTCCTTACCACCACCCAGTGGCCACTGATGATGCTGCTGCTTGCAGTGTGGTTTCAGTTTTCTGAGACTGTAGGTGTGTGTTCTAGTTGCATGTGTATGTCTGTCTACTGCTGACAAAGGCCTCATTGGCCAAAAGCTATAATTGTGTAAATCTTTTTGTTGTGCCTATCGCAACTCAGCATACTAAGTGAATGCTTGGAGAATTGAGTGCTTTCTAAGTATTTGCAGGTTCCAGCAGAACTGATAGAATTACTGGGTGAAAACTCAGTGGCATACACAGCAGTGAGATAGGCAACATTTATCACCTGGTATGTGTATGTAATTCTGTGAAGTGGACTACACTGCATGTAATTTATCTTTCATTTCACACATACACAGTGCCATGTTTCTGTTTTATGTATGGAACATGATTTAAAAGCCTACAAGTGTCAGTACATGTGTGCAACAAACTTTGAGTCAACCAAGGCAGCAACAGCTCCAACACACCACACCGGGTATGAGATTAAATCTGTCTTACGTACAACACTAAAATGTTTTGAGAGCCATCCCTAAATTCACATATGTTCAAAGTTACTTTTCTGTTCTGATGCAGTATGCCTGCATGCTGTTTTAATCTTTACTTACAGCATCTGTCATTGGATCTGTAGAAAGAGTTTGTGACTTACCATGGCAGTAGACCAGGTATGAGATTAATTCTGTGCTACACACAATACTGGAATGCCTTGTGAGACCTCTATAAATTGAAATATGCTCAACGTTACTTTTCTGATCAAATGCACAATGCCTGCACTCTGATTTAATGTTTAATTGTTTACTTAAAGGGCCTGTCACTGAGTGTAAGGGGGGAAGCTTTTGGCATACAATGCCAGTAAGAGCATCCAAACCCCACACCAGGTATGAGATTCATTCTGTGATATACAGAATTGGGTAATACCTTGTGAGACATGTATAAATCCAAATATGCTCATTGTTCCTTTTGTGTTCATATGGACAATGATCACATTCTGATTTAATAAAATCACTTGATGCCTTCCTAAGAAATGGTCTCCATTCCTTCCAGGCTAATTATGTAAGGCTAGACCAGATATGGCTCAAATTCAAAGATACACTATCGACAGCAATAGATACATTCATACCACATAAGTTAATAAGAGATGGGACTGATACACAGTGGTAGACAAAACATGTCAGAACACTGTTGCAGAAGAAATGAACAAAGCATGCCAAATCCCCAAGACTGGCTAAGTTTCATAGAAGCTCGAACTTTTGTGTGGACGTCATTGTGAGATGCTTTTAATAGTTTCCACAATGTCTCAAAATATGGTAGCAAACGCAAAGAGGTTCTGGTTGTATGTAAATTACACCAGTGGAAAAAAAACAGACAATACCATCACTGCGTGATAGTGGTGGAAATGTTACCAATGATAGTGCTACTAAAGCGGAGTTACTAAATACAGCTTTCTATCATTCCTTCACGAAAGAAGGCAAAGTAAATATTCCAGAATTTGAAAACAGAGCAGCTGTTAATATGAGTGACATAAAAGTAGATATTTGAGGTGTTGCAAAACAACTCAAATCAATGGCAGCAACAGCTTCCACACAGCACACCAGGTATGCGATTATTTCTGTCTTATGCGCAATAGTGAAATTCTTTGTGAGACATCAATGAAGTTAAATACACTCAATGTTCCTTTTCTGTGCCAATGCCCAACGCCTGTATTTTGATTTAATGTTTAATTGCTTACTCACAGTGCCTGTCACTGAGTAAGAGGGGGCAAACTTTTGGCATATCATGGCAGCAAGAGCTTCTACTCAGCAGACCAGGTGTGTCACAAATTTTGTGTTATGCACAACACTGAAATCCCTTGTGAGACGTGTATAAATTTGAATATGCTCTATCTTACTTTTCTGTTCCAATGCACAATGCCTGCATTCTGCTTTAATGATTAATTGTTTACTTTCAGTGCTGGTGACTGAGTGCAAGGTGAAAGCTTTTGGCATTCCATAGCAGCAAGGGCTTCCACACAGCACTCCAGGTATGTGATTAATTCTGTGTCATGCATAGTACTGAAATGCCTTGTGAGTTATCCCTATATTCATTTCTGTCCAACAGTACTGAGTGTGAGGGGAAGCTTGTGGCATACCATGGCAGCAAGAGCTTCCACACAGCCCACTAGGTATGAGATTAATTCTGTGTTATGCACAAAACTGAAATGCCTTGTTATACATGTACGAATTCAAATATCCTCAGTTTCACTTTTCTGTTCCAATTCACAATGGCTGCATTTTGATTTAAGTTTAATTGAATGCTATTTTGCGTTTTATATTTATATTTTCTTGGTAAACGCAACTTGAGTCTTGCTGTTGTTCCATCTTCATGGACAGAATGGTAATTACTACACAAACCTATGTTATTTTTGATATGTACAACTGACTGATAAAGGTGTTCACATGGTGCAGTTAGAATGCACAGTGTTTAGAACAGATATTTTCAACGAGCTCAACTACTATTTTTGGTTATCATTCTTCTGGCTCTTTTCTGAAGTTCAAAAATTGTGTTTTTTCCTCAAAACAGAATGCCACAGCTAATAACTGACTGTACATATGAATAGTATGTAACTGCAAAGCTCAGCATGTTATGCACTGATGATGGGATTCTAAGGGCATAACATGCTGATGACATTTTGTTTGCAAGCATCTTTATGTGTTCTCATGACTTCAACTGATAATCAACATTCATTCCTAGAAATTTTGCATTTGTCAGACAGTCTACAGAGGTGAAATCTACATTTAATTTAATATTGTCATTTTCACTCTTCAAACTGAAATTCATGGCATTAATTTTCGTTATGTTGAATGTCACTTTGTCGCTTATTAACCAAGGCACAGATCAGATAATTTTAGTGTCCTTCGCTGGAATGTACAGTGTTTATCTAATAAGTTGGAAGTAGTGGAATATGTCATAGAGACTTATCACTTAGATGTAGTCTGTCTCATAGAACACTGGTTAAAGCATGATGAAATAGGTCTATACTGTCCTGAGGGCTACACCCTAGCTGAAAAATATTGTAGAACTAATAAAAAACATGGCGGGTGTGTTATATTTCTAAAAAAGGGGATTAAATATGAACCAATAGCAAAAGTTAAAGCATTATCTCTAGAAATGTCATGTGAAATTGCAGCTGTTTGGTTAACAGATTCAACTTTACAAAACTACAACTATTACTCAACTAAGACGGGAGGCAAGTCAACAGATGATTTTGTTAACAAGTTAGTGTCTTTATGTGAGACAGTCTGTAAGTATAAGTGTAGGATACTAATCTATGGAGATTTCAATTTGAATTTTCAGTTGACCACTATCTATAACTCATTTGTAAATAATTTATTAAATTCTTTTGGTCTTTATATTACAACCACAGAAATAACAAGGCCACATTATAAAGGTACTGGTACCTGTATTGGCAATATACACTCCTGGAAATTGAAATAAGAACACCGTGAATTCATTGTCCCAGGAAGGGGAAACTTTATTGACACATTCCTGGGGTCAGATGCATCACATGATCACACTGACAGAACCACAGGCACATAGACACAGGCAACAGAGCATGCACAAGGTCGGCACTAGTACAGTGCATATCCACCTTTCGCAGCAATGCAGTCTGCTATTCTCCCATAGAGACGATCGTAGAGATGCTGGATTTAGTCCTGTGGAACGGCTTGCCATGCCATTTCCACCTGGCACCTCAGTTGGACCAGCGTTCGTGCTGAACGTGCAGACCGCGTGAGACGACGCTTCGTTCAGTCCCAAACATGCTCAATGGGGAACAGATCCGGAGATCTTGCTGGCCAGGGTAGTTGAATTACACCTTCTAGAGCACGTTGGGTGGCACGGGATACATGCGGACGTGCATTGTCCTGGTAGAACAGCAAGTTCCCTTGCCGGTCTAGAAATGGTAGAACGATGGGTTCGATGACGGTTTGGATGTACTATTCAGTGTCCTTTCGACGATCACCAGACGTGTACAGCCACTTTAGGAGATCGCTCCCCACACCGTGATGCCGGGTGTCGGCCCTGTGTGCCTCGGTCATATGCAGTCCTGATTGTGGCGCTCACCTGCACGGCGCCAAACACGCATACGACCATCATTGGCACCAAGGCAGAAGCGACTCTCATCGCTGAAGAATACACGTCTCCATTCGTCCCTCCATTCACGCCTGTTGCGACACCACAGGAGGCGGGCTGCACGATGTTGGGGCGTGAGCGGAAGACGGACTAACGGTGTGAGGGACCGTAGCCCAGCTTCATGGAGACGGTTGCGAATGGTCCTCGCCGATACCCCAGGAGCAACAGTGTCCCTAATTTGCTGGGAAGTGGCGGTGCGGTCCCCTACGGCACTGCGTAGGATCCTACGGTCTTGGTGTGCATCCGTGCGTCGCTGCGATCCGGTCCCAGGTCGACGGACACGTGCACCTTCCGCCGACCACTGGTGACATCATCAATGTACTGTGGAGACCTCACGCCCCACGTGTTGAGCAATTCGGCGGTACGTCCACCCGGCCTCCCGCATGCCCACTATACGCCCTCGCTCAAAGTCCGTCAACTGCACATACGGTTCACGTCCACGCTGTCGCGGCATGCTACCAGTGTTAAATACTGCGAGGGAGCTCCATATGCAACGGCAAACTGGCTGACACTGACGGCGGCGGTGCACAAATGCTGCGCAGCTAGCGCCATTCGACGGCCAACACCGCGGTTCCTGGTGTGTCAGCTGTGCCGTTCGTGTAATCATTGCTTGTACAGCCCTCTCGCAGTGTCCGGAGCAAGTATGGTGGATCTGACACACCGGTGTCAATGTGTTCTTTTTTCCATTTCCAGGAGTGTATATTGAGTAGCATTTAGATGGCGGCAAGGAGTTCAAGGGCAGATACATCTGGGCCTGGTACGAGTGTCAACCTCATTATAGTCACCACTCACATTTATTGTAAAGGACCATTGAGTTTTCTTTATTATTTTTCCTGACCATGTGTTTATGAACACATCACTAAAACAACATTTTCTTTATACATATATCGAGTGGGCCATGCACATGGCGTCGAGGAGTTTAGGGGCAGGTAGTGCTAGGCCTGATCCGAGTGTCGCCCTTATTACCATCACCACTCACATTGATTGTAAAAGAACACTGATTTTCTTTATTGATTTCCCAGACCATGTGAATATGAACATATCACCAAACCAACTATCTCTTTATACATATATCATGCCGGCCAGGCACATGGCGGCATGGAATTCAGGGACATATAGTTCTTCGCCCGGTCGGAGTGTCGCACTCATTATCATCACCACTCACATTAATTGTAAAGGCACATTGAATTTTCTTTATTGCTTTCACAAACCATATGTATATGTACATATCACCAAACCAAATTTTCTTTATACATATATGGTGCAGGCCAGGCAGATGGGGGCAAAAAGTTCATGGGCAGGTAGTGCTATGCCTCGTCCGAGTGTCGCCCTCATTACCGTCACCACTCACATTGATTGTAAAAGAACATTGAATTTTCATTATTGACGTCCCAGACCATATGTATATGAACATACAACCAAACCAACATTTTCTTTACACATATATCGAGTTGGCCAGGCAGATGGCAGCATGGAGTTCAGGGGCAGATAATTATGGGCCTAATCCCAATGCCGCCCTCATACCCGTCACCACTCACAATGATTGTAAAGTAACATTGAATTTTTTTAATTATTTCCCAGACCATATGTATCTGATCATAACACCAAACCAACATTCTCTTTATACATAAATCGTGCGGGCCAGGCCGATGGCGGCAAGGAGTTCAGGGGCGGATAGTGCTAGGCCTGGTCCAAGTGTCCCTCATATTATCGTCACCACTCACATTGATTGTAAAGGAACATTGAATGTTCTTAATTGATTTCCCAGACCATATGTATATGAACATATCACCAAACCAACATTATCTTTACACATATTTAGAGCTCGCCAGGCAGATGGGGGAAAAGTTCAGGGGCAGATAGTGCTAGGCCTGGTCCGAGCGTCGCCCACATGACCGTCACCACTAACACTGATTGTAAAAGAACATTGAATTTTCTTTATTGACTTCCGAGGCCATATGTATATGAACATGTCGGCAAACAAAAATTCTCTTTATACGTATATCGAGAGGGCCGAGCAGATGGCGGGAAGGAGTTCAGGGGTAGATAGATCTGGGCCTGGTCCGAGTGTCGCCCTCATTACCGTAACTACTAACATTGATGGTAAACGAACATTGAATTTTTTTATTAATTTCTCAGACCATATATATATGAACATATCACCAAATCAACATTCTCTTTATACATATATCGAGCGGGCCAGGCAGATGGCAGCAAGGAGTTCAGGGGCAGAAATTTCTGGGCCAAGTCCTAGTGCCGCCCTTATACCCGTCACCTCTTACTTTGATTGTAAAGGAACATTGAATTTTATTTATTGATTTCCCATACAATGTGTATATGAACATATCACAAAACCAACATTATGTTTATAAATATATCGAGCGGGCCAGGCAGATGGTGGCAAGGAGTTCAGGGGCAGATACTTCTGGGCCTGGTCCGAGTGTCTCCCTCATTACCGTCACCACTCACATTGATGGTAAATGAAAATCGAATTTTGTTTATTGATTTTGCTGACCATATGTGTATGAACATATCACCAAACGAACATTCTCTTTATACATATATCGAGCAGGCTTGGCAGATGGCAGCAAGGAGTTCAGAGGCAGATAGGTCTGTGCCAAGTCCCAGTGCCGCCCTAATAACAGTCACCAACCGCAATGATCGTAAAGGAACATTGAATTTTTTTAATGGTTTCCCAGACCATATGTATATGAACATATCACCAAACCAACATTTTCTTTATACATATATCTAGGAGGCAAGTAAGATGGCGGCAAGGAGTTCAGGGGTAGATAGTTCTAGGCCTGCTTCCAGTGCCACCATCACACCCCTCACCACTCACATTGATTGTAAAGGAACATTGAATTTTCTCTATTGATTTTACATACCATATGTATATGAACATATCACCAATCAACATTCTCTTTATACATATATTGAGCGGGCCAGGCAGATGGCGGCAAGGAGTTCAGGGGCAGATAGTTCTTGGCCTGGTCCGAGTGTCGCCCTCATTACTGTCACCACTCACATTGATGGTAAACGAACATCGAATTTTGTTTATTGATTTCCGAGATCATATGTATATGAACATATCACTAAACCAACATTTTATTTATACATATATCGAGTGGGACAGGCAGATGGCGGCAAGGAGTTCAGGGGCAGATTGTTATGGGCCAAGTCCCTGTGCCGCCCTCATACCCCTCACCACTCATATTAATTGTAAAGGAATACTGTGTTTCTATATAGATTTCCCAGACCATACGTATATGAACATATCACCAAACCGACATTTCCTTTTTACATATATCGTGCGGGCCAGTCAGAATGCGGCAAGGAGTTCCGGGGCAGATAGTGCTAGGCCTTGTCCCAGTGCCGCCGTCATACCCGTCAGGAAAGGAACATTGAATTTTATTTATTGATTTCCCAGACAACATGTATAAGAACATATCACAAAACCAACATTATCTTTATACATATATAGAGCGGGCCAGGCAGATGGCGGCAAGGAGTTCAGGGGCTGAAAATTAAGGGCCAGTGCCGCCCTCATGCCCATCACCAATCACAATGATTGTAAAGGATCATTGAGTTTTATTAAAAAATTTCCCAGACCATATGTGTATGAGATTATCACAAAACCAAGATTCTCTGAATACATATATCAAGCGGGCCAGGCAGATGGCAGCAAGGAGTTCAGGGGCAGATAGTTCTGTTCCTTGTCCGAGTGTCGCCCTCATTACCGTCACCACTCACATTGTTGGTAAATGAACACCGAATTTTGTTTATTGATTTCGCAGACCATATGTATATGAACATATCACCATACCAACATTCTCTTTATACAAATACTGAGCGGGCCAGGCAGATGGACGCAAGGAGTTCAGGGGCAGATAGTGTTAATCCTGGTCCCAGTGCTGTCGTAATACCCATCAGCACTCACATTGATTGTAAAGGAACATTGTATTTTCTTTATAGATTTTCCAGACCATATGTATATGAACATATTACCAAACCAACATATTCTTTATCCATATATCGAGCGGGACAGGCAGATGTCCGCAAGGAGTTCAGGGGCAAATAGTTCTGGGCCACGTCCCAGTGCCGCTCTCATACCCGTCACCACTCACATTGATTGTAAAGGAACGTTCAATTTTCTTTATGGATTTCCCACACCACATGTATATGAACATATCTCAATACCAGCATTATGTTTATATATATATCGAGTGGGCCAAGCAGATGGCGGCAAGGAGTTCAGGTGCAGATAGTGCTAGGCCTGGTACCAGTGCTGCCGTCATAACGGTCAGCACTCGAATTGATTGTAAAGGAACATTGAATTTTCTTTATTGATTTCCCAGACTATATGTATATGAACATATCACCAAACAAACATTCTCTTTATATATATCTCGAGTGGGTCAGGCAGATGGCGCCAAGGAGTTCAGGGGCAGATAGTTCTAGGCCTGGTCTGAGTGTCACTCTCATTACCGTCACCACCCACATTGATATTAAAGGAACATTGAATTTTCTTTTTTGATTTCCCAGACCATATGTATATGAACATATCACAAAACTAACATTTTCCTTATACATATATGGAGCAGGCAAGGCAGATGGCAGCAAGGAGTTCAGGAGCACATAGTGCTAGGCCTGGTCCCAGTGCCACCGTCATACCCATCAGCACTTACATTGATTGTAAAGGAACATTGAATTTTCTTTATCTCAATTTAAAGTTCATATGTATATGAATATATCACCACACCAACATGTTCTTTATACATATATCGAGCGGGCGAGGCAGATGGCGGCAAGGACATCAGGGGCGGATAGTGCTGGGCATGGTCCGAGAGTTGCCCTCACTACCGTCACCACTCACATTGTCAGTAAAGGAACATTGAATTTTCTTTATTGATTTCCCAGACCATATGTATATGAACATATCACCAAACCAAATTTTTCTTTATACATATATCGAGAGAGCCAGGCCTATGGCGGCAAGGAATTCAGGGGCAGATAGTGTTAAGAGTGGTCCGAGTTTCGCCCTCATTACTGTAACCAATCACATTGATTGTAAAGGAGCATCGAATTTTCTTTATTGATTTCCCAGACTTATTTACATGAACATATCACCAAACCAACATTCTCTTTATACATTTATCGAGCGGGCCATGCAGATAGCAGGAAGGAGTTCAAAGACAGATATTTCTGTGCCTGGTCTGAGTGTCGCCCTCATTACCGTCACCACTCACATTGATTGTGAAGTAACATTAAATTTTCTTTATTGATTTCCCAGACAACATGTATATGAACATAAAACCAAACCAACATTCTCTTTATACATAAATCGAGCAGGCCTGGCAGATGGCGGCCAGGAGTTCAGGGGCAAATAGTTCTAGGCCTGGTCCGAGTGTCAGCCTCATTACCGTCACCACTCACATTGATTGTAAAGAAACACTGAATTTTTTTTAATGATTTCCCAGACCATATGTATATGAAGATATCACCAAACCAACATTTTCTTTATACATATATCGAGCGGGCGAGGCAGATAGCGGCAAGGAGTTCAGGGGCAGATAGTTCTGGGCATGGTCCGAGAGTTGCCCTCACTACCGTCAACGCTCACATTGACAGTAAAAGGACGTTGAATTTTCTTTATTGATTTCCCAGACCATATGTATATGAACATTACACCAAACCAAATTTTTCTTTATACATATATCGAGAGAGCCATGCCTATGGCGGCAAGGAATTAAGGGGCAGATAGTGTTAAGCTTGGTCCGAGTTTCGCCCTCATTACCGTCACCAATCACATTGATTGTAAAGGAGCATCGAATTTTCTTTATTGATTTCCCAGACTTATGTATATGAACATATCACCAAACCAACATTTTCTTTATACATATATCGAGCAGGCCACGCATATGGTGGCAAGGAGTTCAATGGCAGATAGTGCTGGGCCTGATTCCAGTGCCGCCGTCATACCCGTCACCACTCACATTGATCGTAAATGAACATTGGATTTTTTAAAATTGTTTCCCAGACCATATGTATATGAACATATCACTTAACCAACAGTCTCTTTATACATATATCGAGTAGGCCAGCAGATGACAGCAAAAAGTTCAGGGGCAGACAGTTCTGGGCATGGTCCGAGTGTCGCCCTCATTACCGTCACCCCTCACATTGATTTTAAAGTATCATTGAATTTTTTTAAATGATTTCCAAGATCATAATTATATTAACATATCACCAAACCAACATTTTCTTTATTCATATATCGAGCAGGCCACGCATATGGTGGCAATTAGTTCAATGGCAGATAGTGCTGGGCCTGGTACCAGTGCCACCGTCATACCCGTCACCACTCACATTGATTGTAAATGAACATTGGATTTTTTAAAATTGTTTCCCAGACCATATGTATATGAACATATCACTTAACGATCAGTCTCTTTATACATATATCGAGTAGGCCAGGCAGATGACGGCAAAAAGTTCAGGGGCAGACAGTTCTGGGCATGGTCTGAGTGTCGCCCTTATTACCGTCACCCCTCACATTGATTGGAAAGGATCATTGAATTTTTTTAAATGATTTCCCAGATCATAATTATATGAACATATCACCAAACCAACATTTCCTTTATACATATATCGAGAGGGCCAGAAACATGGAGGATAGGAGTTCAGAGGCAGGTAGTTCTGGGTCTGTTCTGAATGTCGTCCTCATTACAGTCACATCTTACATGGATTGTACTGGAACAATGAATTTTTTTCAATGATTTCATAGACCATAAGTATATGAACATATCAACAAACCAACATTTTCTTTATACATATATGGAGTGGGCCAGGCAGATGGCTTCAAGAAGATCAGGGGCAGAAAGTGCTAGGCCTGGTCCCAGCGCCGCCGTCATACCCGTCAGCACTCACATTGATTGTAAAGGAATATTGAATTTTCTTTATTGATTTCCCAGACCATATGTATATGAACATATCACCAAACCAACATCTTCATTATACATAGATCGAGCGGGCCTGGCAGATGGCGGCAAGGAGTTCAGAGGCAAATAGTGCTACGCCTGGTCCAAGTGAAACCCTCATTACCTACATCACTCACATTGATTGGAAAGAAACATTGAATTTTTTTAATGATTTCCCAGACCAATTGTATATGAACATATCGCCAAACCAACAATTTCTTTATACATATATGGAACGGGTCAGGCAGATTGGGGCAATTAGTTCAGGGGCAAATAGTGCTAGGCCTGGTCCGAGTGTCAGCCTCATTACTGTCACCACTCACACTGATTGTAAAGGAACATTGAATTTTCTTTATTGATGTTCCAGACCATATGCATATGAACATATCACCAAACCGACATTCTCATTATACATAGATCGAGTGGGCCTGGAAGATTGCGGCAAGGAGTTCAGGGGCAAATTGTTCTAGGCCTGGTCCAAGTGTAAGCTTCATTACCGTCATCGCTCACATTGATTGTAAAGAAACACTGAATTTTTTTTAATGATTTCCCAGACCATATGTATATGAACATGTAACCAAACCAACATTTTCTTTATACATATATCGAGAGGGCGAGGCAGATGGCGGCAAGGAGATCAGGGGCAGATAGTTCTGGGCATGGTCCGAGTGTTGCCCTCATTACCGTCTCCTCTCACATTGACAGTAAAGGTACATTGAATTTTCTTTATTGATTTCCCAGACCATATGTAAATGAGCATATCACCATACCAACATTTTCTTTATACATGTATCGAGAGAACCAGGCCTATGGCGGCAAGGTGTTCAGGGGCAGATAGTGCTAAGCGTGGTCCGAGTTTCGACCTCATTACCCTACCACACACATTGATTTAAAGGAGCATCGAATTTTCTTTATTGATTTGCCAGACATATGTATATGAACATATCACCAAACCAACAATTTCTTTATACATATATGGAGCAGGCCACGCATATGGTGGCAAGGAGTTCAATGGCAGATAGTGCTAGGCCTGGTCACAGTGCCGCCGTCATACCCGTCACCACTCACATTGATTGTAAATGAACATTGAATTTCTTTAAATAATTTCCCAGACCATATGTATATGAACATATCACTTAACCAATATATCAAGTAGGCCAGGCAGATGGCGGCAAGTCGTTCACGGGCAGATAGTTCTGGATCTGGTCCGAGTGTCGCCCTCATTATCGTCACCACTTACATTGATTGTAAAGGAAAATTGAATTTTCTTAATTGACTTCGCAGACCATATGTACATGAACTAATCACCAAAAGAACATTTCCTTTATACAAATATCGAGCAGGCCAGGCAGATTGCGGCAAGGAGTTCATGGGCAAATTGTGCTAGGCCTAGTCCCAGTGCCACCCTCATACCCGTCACCACTCTCAATGATTGTAAAGTTACATTGAGTTTTCTTTATTGATTTCCAGACCATATGTATATGAACATATCACCAAACCAACATTTTCTTTATACATATATGGAGCGCGCCGGGCAGATGGCGGCAAGGAGATCAGGGGCAGATAGTTCTGGTCCTGGTCCGAGTGTCGACATCATTACCGTAACCACTCACATTTATTGTAAAGGAAAATTGAACTTTCTTTATTGATTTCCCACACCATATGTATATGAACATATCACCAAACCAACAATTTCTTTATACATATTTGGAACAGGCCAGGCAGATGTATGCAAGGAATTCATGAGCAGGTTGTTCTGCGTCTTTTCCCAGTGTCGCCCTCATTACCGTCACCACTCAAATAGATTGTAAAGGAACATTAAATTTTCTTTATTGATTTCCCAGTCCATCTGTATATGAACATATCACCAAACCAAAGTTCTCTATATACATTTATCGAGCGGGCCAAACAGATGGCAGCAAGGAGTTCAAACACAGATATTTCTGTGCCTGGTCCGAGTGTCGCCCTCATTACCGTCACCATTCACACTGATTGTAAAGGAACATTAAATTTTCTTTATTGATATCCCAGACCATATGTATATGAACATATGACCAAACCAACATTTTCTTTATACATATATCGAGCGGGCCAAGCAGATGGCGGCAAGGAGTTCAGGGGCAGATAGTTCTGGGCCTAGTCAAAACACTGGCCTCATACCTGTCACCACTCATGTTGATTGTAAAGGAACATTGAATTTTTTTAATGATTTCCCAGACCTCATGTATATCAACTCATCACCAAACCAACATTCTCCTTATACATATATCGAGCTGTCCGTGCTGATGGCGGCAAGGAGTTCGGGGACAGATAGATCTGGCACTGGTCGGAGTACCACCCTTATTACCGTCACCACTCACATTAATTTTAAAGGCACATTGAATTTTCTTTATTGATTTCCCAGGCCATATCTATATGAACATATCACCAAATTAACATTCTCTTTTTATGAATAGAGAGCGGTCCAGGCAGATGGTGGCAAGGAGTTCAGGGGCATGTAGTTCTGTGCCTGGACCGAGTGTCGCCCTCATTACCGTCGCCACTCACATTGATTGTAAAGCGACATTGAATTTTCTTTATTGATTTCCGAGAACATATGTATATAAACATATCACCAAACCAACATTCTCTTTATACATATATAAAGTACGCCAGGAGAGATGGCGCAAATAGATCAGGGAAAGATAGTTCTGGGCCTAGTCCCAGTGCCGGCCTCATACCTGTCACCACTCACATTGATTGTAACGGAACATTGAATTTTTTTTATTGATTTCCCAGATCATATGTATACGAACATATCACCAAGCCAACATTCTCTTTATACATATTTCGAGCGGACCAGTCAGATGGCGGCAATGAATTCAGGGGCAGATAGTTCTGGGCCTAGTCCAAGTGCTGGCCTCATACCCTTCACCACTCACATTGATTGTAAAGGAACATTGAGATTTGTTAATGTTTTTCCAGACCATATGTATATGAACATATGACCAAATCAACATTTTCTTTATACACATATCGAGAGGGACAGGCAGATGGCGGCAAGTAGTTCAGGGGAAGATTGTTCTGTGCGTAGTCCCAGTGCCGGCCTAATACCCGTCACCAATCACATTGATTGTAAAGGGACCATGAAATATTTTTTAATGATTTCCTAGACCATATGTATATTAACATATCATCACACCATCATTTTCATATACATATATAAAGAGGACCAGGCAGATGGCGGCAATGAGTTCAGGGGTAGATAGTGCTAGGCCTGGTCCCAGTGCCGGCCTCATACCAGGCACCACTCACATTGATTGCAACGGAACATTGAATTTTTTTTTATTGATTTCTCAGATCATATGCATACAATCATATCACCAAACCAACATTCTCTTGATACATATATCGAGAGGGCTAGGCAGATGGCGGCAAGGAGTTCAGGGGCAGATAGTTATGGGCCTAGTCCCAGTGCCGACCTCATACCCGTCACTATTCATATTGATTGTATAGGAAAATTGAATTTTTTTTAATGATTTCCCAGACCATATGTATACGAACACATCACCAAACCAACACTTTCTTTATACATATATCAAGCAGACCAGGGAGATGGCGGCAAGGAGTTCAGGTGGTAGGCCTGGCCCCAGTGCCGCCATCATACCCGGCCTCACTCACATTGATTGTAGAGGAACATTGTATTTTCTTTATTGATTTCCCAGACCATATGTATATGAACATATCACCAAACCAACATATTCTCTATACATATATCGAGAGGTCCAGGTAGATGGTTGCAAGGAGTTCAGGGGCAGGTAGTTCTGGGTCTATTCCGAGTGTCGCCTCATTACCATCACCACTCACAATGATTGTAAAGGAACATTGAATTCTCTTTATTGATTTCGCAGACCATATGTATATTAACATATCACCAAACCAACATTCACTTTATACATATATCAAGCGGGCCAAGCAGATGACGGTAACGAGTTCAGGGGCAGATAGTTCTGGGCCTAGTCCCAGTGCTGGCCTCATACCTGTCAACACTCATATTGATTGTAAGGGTACATTGAATTTTTTTAAATGATTTTCCAGACCTTATGTTTATCAACACATCACCAAACCAACATTTTCTTTATACATATTTCGAGAGGGCCAGCAGAGGTCGCAAGGAGTTCCGGGTCTGATAGTTCTAGGAATGGTCCGAGTGTCGCCCTCATTACTGTCACCACTCACATTGATTTCATAGGAACACTGAATTTTCTTTATTGATTTCCCAGATCATATGTATATGAACATATCACCAAACCAACATTCTTTTTATACATATATCGAGCGGGCCAGTCAGATGGGGGCAAGGAGTTCAGCGGCAGATTGTTCTGGGCCTAGTCCCAGTGGAGGCCTCGTACCCATCACTACTCACATTGATTGTAAAGGAACAATGATTTTTCATTATTGTTTTCCCAGACCATATGTATATGAACATATCACAAAATCAACATTCTCTTTATACATATATCGAGCAGGCCAGATAGATGTCGGCATGGAGTTCAGGGGCAGATAGTGCTAGGCCTGGTCATAGCTCCGTCGTAATACTCATCATCACTCACATTGATTGCAAAGGAACAGTGAATTTTCTTTATTGATTTCCCAGACCATATGTATATGAACATATCACCAAACCATTATTCTCTTTTTACATGTATCGAGCGGGCCGGGGAGATGGCAGCAAGGGGTTTAGGAGCAGATTGTGCTAGGTCTGCTCCCAGTGCCGCCCTCATACCCATTACCATTCACATTGAGTGTAAAGGAACATTGAATTTTTTTTAATGATTTTGCAGACCTTATGTATATGAACATATCACCAAATGAACATTTTCTTTATACATATAACGAGCGGAACAGTCAGATGGCGGCACTGAGTTGAGGGGCAGATAGTTCTTGGCCTAGACCCAGTGCCGGGCTCATACCTGTCACCACTCACATTGATTGTAACGGAACATTGAATGTTTTTTATTGTTTTCCCAGATCATATGTATACGAAAATATCACCAAACCAACATTCTCTTTATACATGTATCGAGCTGGCCAGGCAGATGGTGGCAAGGGGTTCAGGGGCAGATAGTTCTTGGCGTAGTCCCAGTTCCGGCCTCATACCCATCACCACCCACATAGATTGTAATGGAAAATTGAATTCCTTTTAATTATTTCCCACACCATATATATATGAACATATCAACAAGCCAATACTCTCTTTATACATATATAGATCAGGCCAGGCAAATGGCGCCAACGAGTTCAGGGGCAGATAATGCTAGGCCAGGTCCCATTGCCGCCGTCATACCCATCACAACTCACGTTGATCAAAAAGGAACATTGAGATTTCTTTATTGATATCCCAGACCATATGTATATATATTATCATCAAGTCAACATTCTCTTTTTACATGTATATTGTGGGCCAGGCAGATGGTGGCAAGGGGTTCGAGAGCAGATAGTGCTAGGCCTGGTGACAGTGCCGCCCTCATAACCATCACCACTCCCATTAATTGTATAGAAACATTGAATTTTCTTTATTGATCTCATAGACCATATGCATATGAACATATCACCAACCCAACATTTTCTTTATATATATGTCGAGTGGGCCAGGCAGATGGCAGGTAGGAGTTCAGGTTCAGATTGTATTAGGCCTGGTCCCAGTGCTGGCCTCATACCCATCACCACTCACATTGATTGTAAAGGAACATTGAATTTTCTTTATTGATTTCCCAGACCATATGGATATGAACATATCACCAAACTAACATTAACTTTATATATATATCGGGCGGGCCAGGCTCATGGCAGTAAGGAGTTTAGGGGCAGATAATCCTGAGCCTGTTCCAAGTGTCTCCCTCATTACTGTCACAACTCACATTGATTGTAAAGGAACATTGAATTTTCTTTATTGATTTCCCAAACTATATGTATATGAACATATCACCAATTAAACATTTTCTTTACACATATATCGAGCGGGCCAGGCAGATGGCTGTAAGGAGTTCAGGCTCAGATAGTTCTAGGCCTAGACCCAGTGCCACCGTCATACCCATCACTACTCACACAGATTGTAACGGAAAATTGAATTTTTTTTATTGATTTTCCAGATCATATGTATACGAACATATCACCAAGCCAACATTTTCATTATACATATATCGAGCGGGCCAGGCAGATGGCGTCAAGGAATTCAGTGCCGGCCTCATACCTGTCACCACTCACATTGATTGTAAAGGAACTTTGAATTATTTTAATGATTTACCGGACCATATGTATATGAACATATCACCCAACAAAAATTTTTATTATAGACATGTCAGAGATGCCAGGCAGATAGCAGCAAAGCGTTCAGGCGTAGGTTGTTCTTAGTCTGGTCCGAGTGTCGCTCTCATTACCGTCACCACTCACATTGATTGTAAAGGAACATTGAATTTTCTTTATGATTTCCCAGACCATATGTATATGAACATATCACCAATCCATAATTCTCTTTTTATATTTATCGAGCGGGCCAGGCAGATGGCGGCAAGGGGTTCAGGAGCAGATTGTGCTAGGTCTGGTCCCAGTGCCGCCCTCATAACCAATACCACTCACATTGACTGTAAAGGAACACTGAATTTCTTTTATTGATTTTCCTGGCCATATGTATACGTATATATCACCAAACCAACATTCTCTTTTTACATATATCGTGCGGGCCAGGGTGATGCCGGCAAGGAGTTCAGCTGCAGATAATTCTAGGCCTGCTCCGGGTCACGCCCTCATACCTGTCACCACTCGTATTGAATGTAAAGAAACATTGAATTATCTTTATTGATCTCATAGACCATATGTATATGAACATATCACCAAACCAACATATTTCTTATACATATTTCGGGCGTGCTAGGCAGATGGCAACAAGGAGTTCACGGGCAGATATTCCTGTTCCTAGTCCCAGTCCCGGCCTCATACCTGTCACCACTCACATTAATTGTAAAGGAACATTGAATTGTATTTATTGATTTCCTAGAACATATGTATATGAACAAGTCACCAAACCAACACATTCTTTATACATATATCAAGCAGGCCAGCGAGATTGCGACAAAGAGTTCAGGGGGTAGGCCTGGCCCCAGTGCCGCCATCATACCCATCAGCACTCACATTGACTGTAAGGGAACATTGAATTTTCTTTATTGATTTCCCAGATAATATGTATATGAACATATCACCAAACCAACATTCTCTTTTTACATATATCGTGTGGTCCATGCAGATGCCGGCAAAAAGTTCAGGGGCAGATAATTCTAGGCCTGGTCCGAGTGCTGCCTTCATACCCGTCACCACTCACATTGACTGTAAAACAACATTGAATTTTTCATATTGATTTACCAGACCATATGGATATGAACATATGACCAATAGAACTTTCTCTTTTTACATATATCGAGAGGACCAGGCAGATAGCGGCAAGGAGTTAAGGGGCAGATAGTTCTAGTCCTGTTTCAGTGCCACTCTCATACCTGTCACCACTCACATTGATTGTAAAGGAACATTGAATTTTCTTTATTGTTCTTCCAGACCCAATGTGTATGAACATATCACCAAACAAACATTGTCTTTATACATATATCGAGCGGGCTAGGCAGATGGCAGCAAGAAGTTTAGGGTCAGATATTTCAAGGCGTGTTCCGAGATCCGCCCTCATACACGTCACCACTCACATTGATTGTTAAGGAACACTCAATTTTTTTTATTGAATTTCCAGTCCATATGTATATCAATATATCACCAAACCAACATTCTCTTTTTACATATATCGAGCGGGCCAGGAAGATGGCAGCAAGGAGTTAAGCGGAAGATGGTTCTAGGCTTGTTCCAGTGAAGCGCTTCATACCTGTCACCACTCACATTGATTGTAAAGGAACATTGAATTACCTTTATTGATCTCCCAGACCATGTGTATGTGAACATATCACCAAACGAACAAATTCTTTACACATATATCGAGCGGGCCAGGCAGATGGTGGCAAGGAGTTCAGGGGCAGATTGTGCTAGACCTCGTCCCAGTGCCGCCGTCATCCCTGTCACCACTCACATTGATTGTAAGGGAACATTGAATTTTCTTTATTGATTTCCTAGACCAAATGTATATGAACATATCACCAAACCAACATTCTCTTTTTACATGTATCGAGTGGGACAGGCAGATGGTGGCAAGGGTTTCAGGAGCAGGTAGCGCTAGGCCTCTCCCCAGTGACGCCCTAATACCTGTTACCCCTCACATTGATTGTAAAGGAACCCTGAATTTTTTTTATTGATTTTCTTGGCCATATGTATATGAATATTTCACCAAACATACATTTTCTTTATACATATATCGGGCAGGCAAGGTAGATGGTGGCAAGGAGTTCAGGGGCAGATAGTTCTAGGGGTGGTCCGAGTGCCACTATCATACCCATCACTACTCACATTAATTGTAAAGGAACATTGATTTTACTTTATTGATTTCCCACACCATGTGTATATGAACATATAACCAAACCAACATTTTCTTTATATACATATCTGGCAGGCCAGGCAGATGGTGGCAAGGAGTTCAGGGGTAGATAGTTCTAAGCCTGTTCTGAGTGCCTACATCATACCCGTCACCACTCACATTTATTGTAAAGGAACATAGACTTTTCTTGATTGATTTCCAAGACCATATGTATATGAAAATATCAGCAAATCAACATTTTCTTTATACATATATCTAGCTGGCCAGGGAGATAGGAACAAGGAGTTCAGGGCAGATAGTTCTAGTCCTGGTCCGAGTGCCACTCTCATACGCCTCACCACCCACATTGATGGTAAAGGAACATTCAAATATCTTTATGATTTCTCAAAACCATCATTCTCTTTACACATATATCGAGCGGGCCGGTCAGATGACTGCAAGGGGTTCAGGGGCATATAGTTCTAGGCTTGGTCCCAGTGTTGCCCTCATACCCGTCACCACTCACATTAATTGTGATTTAAAATTGAATTTTCTGTATTGATCTCCCAGACCATATGTATATGAACATATTTCCAACCCAATATATTCTTTAAACTTATATCGTGCGGGCCAGGAAGATGGCAACAAGGAGTTCAGGCGCAGATAATTGTAGACCGGGACAGAGTGCCGCCCTCATACCCGTAACCACTCACATTTATTGTAAAGGAACATTGAATTTTCGTTATTGATTTACCAAACCATATGTAAATGGACATATCACCAAACCAACACTTTCTTCATACATATAACGAACAGGCCAGGCAGATGGCGCCAAGGAGTTAAGGGGCAGATAGTTCTACACCTGGTCCGAGTGCCGCCCTCATACACGTCACCACTCACAATGATTTTAAAGGAACATAGAATTTTCTTTATTGATTTCCCAGACAATATGTATATGATCATATCACCAAACCAACATTCTCCTTATACATATATTGAACAGGCCAGGCAGATGGCGGCAAGGAGTTCAGGAGTAGATAGTCTAGGCCTTGTCCGAGTGTCGCCCTCATACCCTTCACCACTCACATTAATTGTAAAAAGGATCATTGATTTTTCTTTATTGATTTCCCGCACCATGTGTATATGAACATATAACCAAACCAACATTTTCTTTATACATATATCTGGCAGGCCAGGCAGATGGCGGCAAGGATTTCAGGGCAGATAGTTCTAAGCCTATTCCGAGTGCCTCCATCATACCCGTCACCACTCACATTGATTGTAAAGGAACATGGGATTTTTTTATTGATTTCCCAGGCCATATGTATATGAACATATCACCAAACCAACATTCTCTTTATACATATGTCGAGTGGGACAGGCAGATGGCGGCGAGGAGTTCAGGGGTAAATAGTTCTGGGCATGGTCCGAGTGTTGCCAACATTACCGTCACCACTCTCATTGATTGTATAGGAACATTGAATTTTCTTTATTGATTTCCCAGACCATATGTATATGAGCATATCACCAAACCAACATTCTCTTTATACATATATCAAGTGGGCCAGGCAGATGGCAGTAAGGAGTTCAGGGGCAGATAGTGCTAGGCCTAGTCCGAGTGCCAATCTCATATACGTCACCACTCACATAATTGTGAAGGAACATTCAATTTTCTTTATTGATTTCCCAGACTATATGTATACGAACATATCACCCAACCAACATTTTCTTACTACATACATCGAGCGGGCCAGGCAAATGGCGGGAAGCAGTTCAAGGGCAAATAGTTCTGGGCCTGGTCCGAGTCTCGCCCTCATTACCGTCACCACTCACATGAATTGTAAAGGAACATTGAATTTTCTTTATATATTTCCCAGACCATATGTATATGAACATATCACCAAACCAACATTTTCTTTATACTTATATCGGGTGGGCATGGCTAATGGCGGCAAGGAGTTCAGGGGAAGATAGTGCTAGACCTGGTCGCAGTGCCAACATCATACATGACACCACGCACATTAATTGTAAAGGAACTTCGAATTTTCTTCATTGATCTCCCATACCATATGTATATGAACATACCACCAAACCAACATATTCTTTAAACATATATCGAGCGGGCCAGACAGATGGCAGCAAGGAGTTCAGGGGCAGATATTTCTAGGCATGGCCCTTGTGCTGCCCTCATACCTGTCAACACCCACATTGATTGTAAAAGAACATTCAGTTTTTTTTATTGATTTTTCCAGGCCATATGTATATGAACATATCACTAAACCAACATTTTCTTTACACATATATCGAGCAGGCCAGGCAGATGGCGGCAAGGGGCACAGTGGAGGATAGAGCTATGCCTGGTCCCAGTGCTTCCCTCATACCCATCACCACTCTTTTTACATATATCGAGTGGGCCAGGCAGATGGCGGCAAGGACTTAAGGGGCAGATAGTTCTAGTCCTGTTCCAGTGCCACCCTCATACCTGTCACCACTCACATTGATTGTAAAGGAACATTGAATTTTCTTTATTTACACTCCTGGAAGTTGAAATAAGAACACCGTGAATACATTGTCCCAGGAAGGGGAAACTTTACTGACACATTCCTGGGGCAGATACATCACATGATCACTCTGACAGAAACACAGGCACATAGACACAGGCAACAGAGCATGCACAATGTCGGCACTAGTACAGTGTATATCCACCTTTCGCAGCAATGCAGGCTGCCATTCTCCCATGGAGACGATTGTAGAGATGCTGGATGTAGTCCTGTGGAACGGCTTGCCATGCCATTTCCACCTGGCGCCTCAGTTGGATCAGCGTTCGTGCTGGACGTGCATTCCACGTGAAACAACGCTTTATCCAGTCCCAAACATGCTCAATGGGGGACAGATCCGGAGATCTTGCTGGCCAGGGTAGTTGACTTACACCTTCTAGAGCATGTTGGGTGGCACGGGATACATGTGAACGTGCATTGTCCTGTTGGAACAGCAAGTTCCCTTGCCGGACTAGGAATGGTAGAACAATGGGTTGGATGACGGTTTGGATGTACCGTGCAGTATTCAGTGTATTTCCGACAACATGTGTATATAAACATATCACCAAACCAAAATTTTCTTTATACATATTTCGAACGGAACAGGCAGATGACGGCAAGGGGCTCAGGGTCAGATAGTTCTAGGCCTGTTCACAGTGTCACCCTCATACCCATCACCACTCACCCTTAAATTGTAAAGGAACATTGAATTTTCTTTATTGATTTCCCGCACCATATATATATATATATATATGAACATATCACCAAACCAAAATTTCTTTATACATATATCGAACGGGCCAGGCATATGGTGGCAAGGCACTCAGGGGCAGATAGTGCTTGGCCTGGTGCTAGTGCCGCCCTCATACCCACCACCGCTCACATTAATTGTAAAGGAACATTGAATTTTCTTTATTGATTTCCAGACCATATGTATATGAACATATCACCAAACCAACATTCTCTTTATACATATATCGAGAGGGGCAGGCAGATGGCGGCAAGTGTTTCAGAAAAAGATAGTTCTGGGCCTGGTCTGAGTGTCGCCCTCATTACCGTAACCACTCACATTTATTGTAAAGGAACATTGAATTTTCTTTTTTGATTTCCTAGACAATATGTATATGAATATATCACCGAACCAACATTCTATTAATACATATATCGAGAGGGGCAGTCAGATGACGGCAAGGAGTTCAGGGGAAGATAGTTCTAGACCTGGTCCAAGTGCCACCCTCATACATGTCACCACTCACATTGTTTATAAAGCAACATTGAATTTTTTTTTGATATCCCAGGCCATATGTATATAAATATATATCACCATACCAAAATTCTCGCTATACATACATAGAGTGGACCAGGCAGATGGCGGGAGGGAGTTCAGGGGCAGATAGTGCAAGGCACGCTCTCAATGCAGCCCACATACCCGTCATCACTCACATGGATTGTAAAGTTACATTGAATATTCTATATTGATTTTTAAGACCATATGTATATGAACATACCACCAAACCAACATATTCTTTAAATATATATCGAGTGGGCCAGACAGATGGCAGCAAGGAGTTCAGGGGCAGATAGTTCTAAGCCTGGTCCGAGTGCCGCCCTCATACACATTACCACTCACATTTATTGTAACGGAACATTGAATTTGCTTTATTGATATCCCAGACCAAATGTATATGAACATATCACCAAACCAACATTTTTTTTATGCATATATCGAGTGGGCCAGGCAGATGGCGGCAAGGGGCTCAGTGGAAGATAGAGCTAGGCCTGGTCCCAGTGCTGCCCTCATACCCGTCACCTCTCACATTGATTGTAACGGAACATTGAATTTTCTTTAATGATTTCCCACACCATTTTATACATATATCGAACGGGCCAGGCAAATAGCGGGAACGAGTTCAGGTGCAAGTAATTTTGGGAATGGTCCGAGCGTCGCCCTCATTACATTAACCACTCACATTGATTGTAAAGGAACATTGAATTTTCTTTATTGATTTCACAGACCAAAGGTATAAGAACATATCACCAAACTAACATTCTCTTTATATATATATCAAGCGGGCCAGTCCGATGGCGGTAAGGAGTTCAGGGGCAGATAGTTCCGAGCCTGGACCGTGAGTCGCCCTCATTACTGTCACCACTCACATTGATTGTAAAGGAACATTGAGGTTTCTTTATCGATTTCCCAGACCATATCTTAATGAACATATCACCAAACCAACATTCTCTTTATACAAATGTCGAGCGGGCCAGGCAGATTGTAGCAAGGAGTTCAGTGGCAGATAGTTATGGCCTGGTCCGAGTGCCCCCTCATACCCGTCACCACTCACGTTGATTGTAAAGTGACGTTGAATTTTCTTTATTGATTTACCAGACCATCTGTATATGAACATATCACTAAACCAACATTTAGTTTATACATATATCGAGCAGGCCAGGCAAATGGTGGCAAGGGGCTCAGTGGAAGATAGAGCTAGGCCTGGTCAAAGTGCCGCCCTCATACCCGCCACCACAACATTGATTGTAAAGGAACATTGAATTTTCTTTATTGATTTCCCCTAACATATGTATATGAACATATCACCAAACGAACATTTTTTTAATACATATATCGAGGGGGCCAGGCAGATGGCGGCAAGGAAATCAGGTGCAGATAGTGCTACACCTGGTCCCAGTGCCAACATCATACACGTCAACACTCACATTAAATGTAAACGAACATTGAAATTTCTATATTGATTTCCCAAACCCTATGTGTATGAACATTACACCAAACGAACATTTTCTTTATACATATACCGGGCATGCCGGGCAGATGGCGGCAATGGGTTCAGGGGCAGATTGTGCTAGACCTGGTCCCAATGCCACCATCATACACGTCACCACTCGCATTGATTGTAAAGGAACATTGAATTTTCTGTATTGATTTCCAATAACATATGTATATGAACATATCACCAAACCAACATTCTCTTTATATATGTATCGAGCGGGCCAGGCAGATGGCGGCAAGGAGTTCAGGGGCAGATGGTTCTGGGCCTCGTCCGAGAGTTGCCCTCATTACCGACATCATCCACATAGATTGTAAAGGAACATTCAATTTTTTTTGTTGATATCGCCCTGGTCCGCGTGTCTCCCTCATACCCATCACCACACACATTAATTGTAAAGGAACATTGAAAATTCTAAGTTGATCTCCCACACCATATGTATATGAACATATCACCAAAACAAAATTTTCTTTATACATATATCGAACAGGCCAGGCAGATGGCGCCAAGGAGTTCAGGGGCAGATAGTTCTAGGCCTGGTCCGAGTGCCACCCTCATATCCGTCACTACTCACACTGATTGTAAAGGAACATTCAATTTTCGTTATTGATTTCCTAGACTATATGTATATGAACATATCACCAAATATACATTTTCTTTATACATATATCGGGCGGGCCATGCGGATGGCGGCTAGTAGTTCAGAGGCAGATAGTTCCAGGCCTGGTACGAGTGTCACCCTCATACACCACAGCACTCAAATTGATTGTAAAGAAACATTGAATTTTTCTTATTGATTTCCCAGACCATATGTATGTGAACATATCACTAAACAAACATTTTCTTTATACATATATCCAGCGGGCCAGACAGATGGCAGCAAGGAGTTCAGGGGCACATAGTTCTAGAACTGGTCCGAGTGCCGCCCTCATACCTGTCACCACTCACATTGATTGTGAAGGAACATTGAATTTTCTATATTGATTGCTAAGACCTTATGTATATGAAAATATCACCAAATGAACATTTTCTTTATACTTACATCGGGCATGCCAGGCAGATGGTGGGAAGTAGTTCAGGGGCAGAAAGTGCTAGACCTGGTCCCAGTGCCACCATCATACACGTCACCACGCTCATTAATTGTAAAGGAACATTGAATTTTCTTTATTGATCTCCAGACAATATGTATATGAACATACCACAAAACCAACATATTCTTTAAACATATATTGAGCGGTCCAGACAAATGGCAGCAAGGAGTTCTGGGGCACATATTTCTAGGCCTGGCCCTTGTGCTGCCCTCATACCTGTCAACACCCACATTGATTGTAAAACAACATTCAATTTTCCTTATATTTCCCAGATCATGTGTATTTGAACATATAACCAAACCAACAGTCTCTTTATACATATATCGAGCGGGCCAGGCAAATGGCAGGAAGGAGTTCAGGGGCAGATAATTATGGGAATGGTCCATGTGTCACCTTATTACCTTCACCATCCACTTTGATTGTAAAGGTACATTGAATTTTCTTTATTGATTTCCCAGATCATATGTATATGAACATTTAACCATACCAACATTCTCTTTATACATATATCAATCGGGCCAGGCAAATGGCAGGAAGGATTTAAAGGGCAGATAATCTTGGGAAAGTTCGGAGTGTCGCCCTCATTACTGTCTCCACTCACATTGATTGTAAAGGAACAAACCAAAATTTTCCTTACCCATATATCGGGCATGCCAGGCAGATGGCGGCAAATAGTTCAGGGGCAGATGGTTCTAGGCCTGGTCCGAGTGCCACCATCATACGCGTCACCACTCACATTAATTGTAAAGGAACATTGAATTTTATTTATTGATCTCCGAGACCATATGTATATGAATACATCACCAAACCAACATATTCTTTATACATATATCGAGCAGGCCAGGCCGATGGCGGCAAGGAATTAAGAGGTGGGTTGTTCTAGGCCTGGTCCGAGTGTCGCCCTCAAACCTGTCACCACCCACATTGATTGTAAAAGAACACTTCATTTTTTTTTATTGATTTCAAAGACCATACGTATATGAACCTATCACCAAACCAACATTTTCCTTATACATAAGTTGAGCGGGCTATGCAGATAGCGGCAAGGTGTTCACGGTCAGATAGTTCTATCTCTGTTCCGAGTGCCGCCCTCATACCCGTCACCACTCACATTGATTATAAAGGAACATTGAATTTACTTTATTGATTTCCCAGACCATATGTATATGAACATATCATCAAACCAACATTCTCTTTTTACATGTATCCAGCGGGCCAGACCGATGGCGGCAAGGAATTAAGAGGTGGGTAGTACTAGGCCTGGTACAAGTGTCGCCCTGATACCTGTCACCTCTCACATTTATTGTAAAGGAACATTCAATTTTCTTTATTGATTTCCCTGACCATATGTATAAGAACATACCACCAACCCAAAATTCTCTTTATCGAGGAAGCCAGAGAGATGGCGGCGAGGAGTTCTGGGGCAGATAGCTCTAGGCCTGGTCAGAGTGCTACCCTCGTATTCGTCTTCACTCAGATTGATTGCAAAGGAACGTTGAATTTTCTTTATTAATTCCCCACAGCATATGTACATGAACATACCAGCAAACCAACATTCTCCTTTTACATTTATCGAGCAGTCCAGGCAGATGGCGGCAAGGAGTTCGGGAGCAGATAATTCTAGGCCTGGTCTGAGTGCCTCCCTAATACCCGTCACCACTCCCATTGATTGTAAAGGAACATTGAATTTTTTATATTGATTTCCCAGGCCATATGTATATTAACATATCACCAAAACAACATTTTCTTTATACATGTTTCGAGCGGGCCAGGCAGCTGGCGACAAGGATATCAGGGGCATATAGTTCTACACCTCTTGCGAGTGCCGCCCTCATACCCGTCACCACTCACACTGACTGTAAGGAACATTGAATTTATTTTATTGTTCAGCAGACCATATGTATATGAACATATAACCAAACCAACATTCTATTTTTACATATATCGAGGGGCCCAGGCAGATGGCGGCAAGTATTTCAGGGGCAGATAGTTCTAGGCCTGGTTCCAGAGCTGACCTCATACCCGTCACCACTCACGTTGATTGTAAAGGGACGTTGAATTTTCTTTATTGATTTCCCAGACCATCTGTATATGAAGGTATCACTAAACCAACATTTTCTTTATACATATATCGAGCAGGCCAGGCAGATGGCGGCAAGGGGCTCAGTGGAAGATAGAGCTAGGCCTGGTCCCAGTGCCGCCCTCATACCCGTCACCTCTCACATTGATTGTAAAGGAACATTGAATTTTCTTTATTGATTTCCCCTAACATATGTATATGAACATTTCACCAAACCAACATTTTTTTTATACATATATCGAGGGGGCCAGGCAGATGGCGGCAAGAAAATCAGGTGCAGATAGTACTACACCTTGTCCCAGTGCCAACATCACACACGTCAACACCCACATTAAATGTAAACGAACATTGAATTTTCTATATTGATTTCCCAAACGCTATGTTTACGAACATATCACCAGACGAACATTTTCTTTATACATATACCGGGCAGGCCAGGCAGATGGCGGCAATGGGTTCAGGGGCAGATAGTGCTAGACCTGGTCTCAATGCCACCATCATACACGTCACCACTCGCATTGATTGTAAAGGAACATTGAATTTTCTGTATTGATTTCCCATAACATATGTATATGAACATATCAACAAACCAACATTCTCTTTATATATGTATCGAGCGGGCCAGGCAGATGGCGGCAAGGAGTTCAGGGGGAGATAGTTCTGGGCCTCGTCCGAGAGTTGCCCTCATTACCGACATCATCCACATAGATTGTAAAGGAACATTCAAATTTTTTTATTGATATCGCCCTGGTCCGCGTGTCTCCCTCATACCCATCACCACACACATTAATTGTAAAGGAACATTGAAAATTCTAAGTTGATCTCCTACACCATATGTATATGAACATATCACCAACACAAAATTTTCTTTATACATATATCGAACAGGCCAGGCAGATGGCGCCAAGGAGTTCAGGGGCAGATAGTTCTAGGCCTGGTCCGAGTGCCGCCCTCATATCCGTCACTACTCACACTGATTGTAAAGGAACATTCAATTTTCGTTATTGATTTCCTAGACTAAATGTATATGAAAATATCACCAAATATACATTTTTTTTTATACTTATACCGAGCAGGCCAGGCAGATGTGGGCACAGGCTTAAGGGGCAGATAGTTCTAGGCCTGATCCGAATGCCGCCCTCATACACCTCACCACTCACATTGACTGTAAAGGAACATAGAGTTTCCTTATTGATTTCCCAGACCATCTGTATATGAACATATCATCAAACCAACATTTTCTTTATACATATATCGAGATGGCCAAGCAGATAGCGGCTACGAGTTCAGCGGCAGAAAGTTCCAGGCCTGGTAAGAGTGTCGCCCCCCTACCACACACCACTCAAATTAATGGTAAAGAAACATTGAATTTTTTTTATTGATTTGCCAGACCATATTTATATGAACATATCACCAAATTAACATTTAATTTATAGGTATATCAAGTTGGCCAGGCAGATGTTGGCAATGAATTCAGGGGCAGATTGGTCTGGTCCTCGTCAAAGTGCCGCCCTCATTACCATCACCACTCACATTGATTGTAAAGGAACATTGAGTTTTTTTAATGATTTCAGAGACAATTGGTATATGAACATATGACCAAATGAACAGTCTCTTTATACATAAATCGAGCGGGCAAGTTAGATGGCAGCAAGGATTTCAGCGGCAGATAGTTCTAGGAATGGTCCGATTGCCGCCATCATACCCCTCACCACTCACATTGATTGTAAAGGAACATTGAAGTTTCTTTATTGACTTCCCACACCATATGTATATGAACAAATAACCAAACCAATGTTTTCTTTATATATATATATTGGGCGGGCCATGCGGATGGCGGCTAGTAGTTCAGAGGCAGATAGTTCCAGGCCTGGTACGAGTGTCGCCCTCGTACCCCACAGCACTCAAATTGATTATAAAGAAACATTGAATTTTTCTTATTGATTTCCCAGACCATATGTATGTGAACATATCACTAAACCAACATTTTCTTTATACATATATCGAGCGGGCCAGACAGATGGCAGCAAGGAGTTCAGGGGCACATAGTTCTAGAACTGGTCCTAGTGCCGCCCTCATACCTGTCACCACTCACATTGATTGTGAAGGAACATTGAATTTTCTATATTGATTACCAAGACCTTATGTATATGAAAATATCACCAAATGAACATTTTCTTTATACTTACATCGGGCATCCAGGCAGATGGCGGCTAGTAGTTCAGGGGCAGAAAGTGCTAGACCTGGTCCCAGTGCCACCATCATACACGTCACCACGCTCATTAATTGTAAAGGAACATTGAATTTTCTTTATTGATCTCCCAGACCATATGTATATGAACATACCACAAAACCAACATATTCTTTAAACATATATTGAGCGGGCCAGACAAATGGCAGCAAGGAGTTCAGGAGCACATATTTCTAGGCCTGGCCCTTGTGCTGCCCTCATAACTGTCAACACCCACATTGATTGTAAAACAACATTCAATTTTCCTTATATTTCCCAGATCATATGTATATGAACATATAACCAAACCAACATTCTCTTTATACATATATCGAGTGGGCCAGTCAAATGGCAGGAAGGAGTTCAGTGGCAGATAATTATGGGAATGGTCCATGTGTCGCCTTATTACCTTCACCATCCACTTTGATTGTAAAGGTACATTGAATTTTCTTTATTGATTTCCCAGATCATATGTATATGAACATATAACCATACCAACATTCTCTTTATACATATATCGAGCGGGCCGGGCAAATGGCACGAAGGATTTAAGGGGCAGATAATTTTGGGAATGTTCGGAGTGTCGCCCTCATTACTGTCTCCACTCACATTGATTGTAAAGGAACAAACCAAAATTTTCCTTACCCATATATCGGGCATGCCAGGCAGATGGCGGCGAATAGTTCAGGGCTGATGGTTCTAGGCATGGTCCGAGTGCCACCATCATATGCGTCACCACTCACATTAATTGTAAAGGAACATTGAATTTTCTTTATTGATCTCCCAGACCATATGTATATGAATACATCACCAAACCAACGTATTCTTTATACATATATCGAGCAGGCCAGGCTGATGGCGGCAAGGAATTAAGAGGTGGGTTGTTCTAGGCCTGGTCCGAGTGTCGCCCTCATACCTGTCACCACTCACATTGATTGTAAAGGAACATTCAATTTTCTTTATTGATTTCATAGACCATATGTATATGAACAGATAACAAAACCAACATTTTCTTTATAGATATATCAAGGGGGAAAGGCAGATGGCGGCAAGGAGTTCAGGGGCAGATATTTCTAGGCCTGGTCCGAGTGCCACGCTCTTAAACCGTCACCACCCACATTGATTGTAAAAGAACACTTCATTTTTTTTATTGATTTCAAAGACCATACGTATATGAACCTATCACCAAACCAACATTTTCCTTATACATAAGTTGAGCGGGCTATGCAGATAGCAGCAAGGTGTTCACGGTCAGATAGTTCTATCTCTGTTCCGAGTGCCGCCCTCATACCCGTCACCACTCAATTGATTATAAAGGAACATTGAATTTACTTTATTGATTTCCCAGACCATATGTATATGAACATATCATCAAACCAACATTCTCTTTTTACATGTATCCAGCGGGCCAGACCGATGGCGGCAAGGAATTAAGAGGTGGGTAGTTCTAGGCCTGGTACAAGTGTCGCCCTGATACCTGTCACCTCTCACATTGATTGTAAAGGAACATTCAATTTTCTTTATTGATTTCCCTGATAATATGTATAAGAACATACCACCAACCCAAAATTCTCTTTATCGAGGAAGCCAGGGAGATGGCGGCGAGGAGTTCTGGGGCAGATAGCTCTAGGCCTGGTCAGAGTGCTACCCTCGTATTCGTCTTCACTCAGATTGATTGCAAAGGAACGTTGAATTTTCTTTATTAATTCCCCACAGCATATGTACATGAACATACCAGCAAACCAACATTCTCCTTTTACATTTATCGAGCAGGGAGATGGCGGCGAGGAGTTCTGGGGCAGATAGCTCTAGGCCTGGTCAGAGTGCTACCCTCGTATTCGTCTTCACTCAGATTGATTGCAAAGGAACGTTGAATTTTCTTTATTAATTATCCACAGCATATGTACATGAACATACCAGCAAACCAACATTCTCCTTTTACATTTATCGAGCAGTCCAGGCAGATGGCGGCAAGGAGTTCGGGAGCAGATAATTCTAGGCCTGGTCTGAGTGCCTCCCTAATACCCGTCACCACTCCCATTGATTGTAAAGGAACATTGAATTTTTTATATTGATTTCCCAGGCCATATGTATATTAACATATCACCAAACCAACATTTTCTTTATACATGTTTCGAGCGGGCCAGGCAGCTGGCGACAAGGATATCAGGGGCATATAGTTCTACACCTCTTGCGAGTGCCGCCCTCATACCCGTCACCACTCACACTGACTGTAAGGAACATTGAATTTACTTTATTGTTTAGCAGACCATATGTATATGAACATATAACCAAACCAACATTCTATTTTTACATATATCGAGGGGCCCAGGCAGATGGCGGCAAGTATTTCAGGGGCAGATAGTTCTAGGCCTGGTTCCAGAGCTGACCTCATACCCGTCACCACTCACGTTGATTGTAAAGGGACGTTGAATTTTCTTTATTGATTTCCCAGACCATCTGTATATGAAGGTATCACTAAACCAACATTTTCTTTATACATATATCGAGCAGGCCAGGCAGATGGCGGCAAGGGGCTCAGTGGAAGATAGAGCTAGGCCTGGTCCCAGTGCTGCCCTCATACCCATCACCTCTCACATTGATTGTAAAGGAACATTGAATTTTCTTTATTGATTTCCCCTAACATATGTATATGAACATATCACCAAACCAACATTTTTTTTATACATATATCGAGGGGGCCAGGCAGATGGCGGCAAGAAAATCAGGTGCAGATAGTACTACACCTGGTCCCAGTGCCAACATCACACACGTCAACACCCACATTAAATGTAAACGAACATTGAGTTTTCTATATTGATTTCCCAAACGCTATGTTTACGAACATATCACCAGACGAACATTTTCTTTATACATATACCGGGCATGCCGGGCAGATGGCGGCAATGGGTTCAGGGGCAGATAGTGCTAGACCTGGTCTCAATGCCACCATCATACACGTCACCACTCGCATTGATTGTAAAGGAACATTGAATTTTCTGTATTGATTTCCCATAACATATGTATATGAACATATCAACAAACCATTGAACTTTCTTATTTTGATTTCCCAGACCATATGTATAGGAACATATCACCAAACCAACATTCTCGTTTTACATATATCGTGAGGGCAAGGCAGATGGCGGCACGGAGTTAAGGGGCAGATAGTGCTAGTCCTGGATCCAGTGCCGCCCTCATACCCATCACCATTCACAATGATTGAAATGGAACATTGAATTTTCTTTATTGATTTCCCAGACCATATGTATATGAACATATCGCCAAACCAACACTCTCTTTTTACATATATCAAGCGGTTCAGGCAGATGGTGGCAAGGATTTCAGTGGCATATAGTTCTAGGCCTGGTGCGAGTGCCACCCTCATACCCGTCACCACTCACTTTGATTGTAAAGGAACATTGAATTTTCTTTATTGATTTCCCAAACCATATGTACATGAACATATCACCAAACCAACATTCTCTTTATACATATATCGAGTTGGCCAGGCAGATGGCGGCAAGAATATCAGGGGGAGATAGTTCTATGCGTCTTGCGAGTGCCGCCTTCATAACCGTCACCACACACTTTGATTGTAGAGGAACATTGTATTTTCTTTATTGGTTTCCCAGACCATATGTATATGAACATATCACCAAACCAATACTCTCTTTCTACATATATCGTGCGGGCCAGGCAGGTTGCGTCAAGGATTTCTGGTTCAGATATTTCTAGGCCTGGTTCAAGTGCTGCCCTCATACCTGTCACCACTCACATTGATATTAAAGGACCATTGAATTTTCTTTATTGATTTCCCAAACGATATGTATATGAACATATCACCAAACCAACATTCTCTGTATACATAAATCAAGAGGGCCAGGCAGATGGTGGCATGGATTTAAGGGGCAGATAGTTCTAGGCCTAGATCCTGTGCTACCCTCATACCTGTCACCACTCACATTGATTGTAAAGGTACATTGAATTTTTTTTATTGATTTTCCAGACCATATGTATATGAACATATCACCAAACCAACACTCTCTTTATACATAAATCAAGAGGGCCAGGCAGATGGTGGCATGGATTTAAGGGGCAGATAGTTCTAGGCCTAGATCCTGTGCTACCCTCATACCTGTCACCACTCACATTGATTGTAAAGGTACATTGAATTTTTTTTATTGATTTTCCAGATCATTTATATATGAACATAACACCAAACCAACATTCTCTTTATACACATATCGAGCGGGCCAGGCAGATGGCGGCAAGGAGTTCAGGGGTAGATAGTTCTAGGCCTGGTTCTAGTGCTGCCCTCATACCTGTCACCACCCACATTGATTGTAAAGGAACATTGAATTTTCTTTATTGATTTCCCAGACCATATGTATATGAACATATCACCAAACCAACATTCAATTTTCACGTATATCGAGCGGGCCAGGCAGATGGTGGCAACTAGTTCAGGGGCATATAGTTGTAGGCCTGGTGCGAGTGCCACCCTCATACCCGTCACCACTCACATTGATTGTAAAGGAACATTGAATTTTCTTTATTGATTTCCCAAACCCTATGTATATGAACATATCACCAAACCAACATTCTCTTTATACATATATCGAGCGGGCCAGGCAGATGGCGGTAAGGATTTCAGGGGCAGAGAGTTCTACTGCTCTTGCGAGTTCCGCCCTCATACCAGTCACCACACACATTGATTGCAAAGGAACATTCCATTTTCTTTATTGATTTCCCAGATCATATGTATATGAACATATTACCTAACCAACACTCTCTTTCTACATATATCGAGCTGGCCAGGCAGGTGGCGGCAAGGATTTCTGGTTCAGATATTTCTAGGCCTGGTTCAAGTGCTGCCCTCATACCTGTCACCACTCACATTGATTGTAAGGGAACATTGAATTTTCTTTATTGATTTCCCAGACCATATGTATATGAACATATCACCAAACCAACATTCTCTTTATACATATATCGAGCGGGCCAGGCAGATGGCGGTAACGTTTTCAGGGGCAGAGAGTTCTACTGCTCTTGCGAGTGCCGCCCTCATACCCGTCACCACACACATTGATTGCAAAGGAACATTCCATTTTCTTTATTGATTTCCCAGATAATATGTATATGAACATATTACCAAACCAACACTCTCTTTCTACATATATCGAGCTGGCCAGGCAGGTGGCGGCAAGGATTTCTGGTTCAGATATTTCTAGGCCTGGTTCAAGTGCTGCCCTCATACCTGTCACCACTCACATTGATTGTAAGGGAACATTGAATTTTCTTTATTGATTTCACAGACCATATGTTTATGAACATATCACCAACCGAACAATCTCTTTATACATATATCGAGCGGGGCAGGCAGATGGCGGCAAGGATTTCAGGGGCAGATAGTTCGAGGCCTGGTTCCAGTGCTGCCCTCATACGTGTCACCACTCACATTGATTGTAAAGGAACATTGAATTTTCCTTATTTATTTCCCAGACCATATGTACATGAACATATCACCAAACAACATTCTCGTTTTACATATATCGAGTGTGCCAGACAGATGGCAGCAAGGATTTCAGGGGCAGATAGTCCTAGGCCTGGTTCCATTGCTGCTCTCATACCTGTCACCACTCACATTGATTGTAAAGGTACATTGAATTTTCTTTATTGATTTCCAAGACCATATGTATATGAACGTATCAGCAAACCAACATTTTCTTTATACATATATCGAGCGGGGCAGGCAGATGGCGGCAAGGGGTTCAAGGACGGATAGTTCTAGGCCTGGACTGAATGCCGCCTTCATACCCGTCACCAGTCACATTGATTGTAAAGGAACATTGATTTTTTGTCATTGATTTCCCAGGCCGTATGTATATGAATATATCACCAAACCCACATTCTCTTAGCCTCGGTGAATACGTGCCGGGTAGCACGTCACACAGTACTCGTTTGCATTGGGTGGTCCCATACAGAATCTCTCCATGCTGCCTAATGTTTTCCTAACGTCACACTCTTCACGTACTTCACTTTTATTTCACAATCATTTCTGAGAGGTTATGGAATTGCATGAAAACCTGCAGAGCTTGTGGCGTCAAAATTAACACATATACTTGATGTGACTCATAAGCTGAACGAATTATTCCCCGACGTTGTCTTAGATGTGCAAGTGCCAGTCAAAACACGCGGCGACGGCACTCTGCCGACCATTTCGCCAGTTAACACCGGTCTTGTTGTGTGTGTTTCGAGCCCAAGAGCATCTCCAAGCAGGAAATGGTCAACAGCTATATTCAGACGGTTTCGTACTGCTCAATTGCTACACTAAAACGGTATGTTTCTTTTTCAGAACTGGAAAAACACGACCGTGACAGGATTCGAACCTTCAAGTCCGACGCCTTATCCATTATATTTTTTTATTTATTTATATTTATTTATTTATTTATTTATTTATTTTGATGGAGCAGGGAGGGGGCTGGCGGAGGCAAGGTGGGCAGGGGTCGCGACCCAAGGCCTGTCCACGATGCCTTCTCCTCCCATCCTGGGGATGTGATGTGGTACAAAGGATACAGTTGGTGTATTATTGTAATTTTTTTTATTTATTCATTTATTTATTTTTAATTTTTTTTTAACAGTGATGAACAGAAAACTAGTAAGTGCACTCCTTGTGTCGATTTGGGGACGCACGTAACTAAAACCATGCTAATAGTTGTAGAAAAAGGCATAAATAAAGAGAGCAAAGTGCGGGGCTAAGGAAACCATGAAACAAAACTGAAGGGTGGAATCCATACCACCATTAACCAGTGCTACATCTTGCACCGGATGGGATAACTAAAACTGCGAAGACCTTTTCGCACCGGGGACAAAAAGAGGAAACGGGACAAATACTACTACAGAGTGTGAGGGTTCACAACGAAACTCTCCATCTGCTGTATCATCCAGGTATGACTTCTCGTAATGATGAAAGTAGATCCCACGTTGTACCGTGTAGTGTTCTATTATCGTATTGTAATTTTAGCTTCTCTTACCCGTGACGTTCCAGCTACGTGGAGGGTCGTGGAACGCACTCCACAAAAAATTGGAAAAATATTGTCGCTACTTTGGGTTACGGAGGATCTTGCAATGTCGTTCCTGCAAATAGTTCCAAAAGTCTAAAGTGTCCTTAGTGCCGTCTTGAAACAAATAATGCACTGCATGTCCACGAAGCCACGTCATTGCATTAGTTTTAGTCCGTGGGTAATACGTTTCATCCGGGTATAAGGTAGTCTTAGGGGCGATATGATTTGGCGTTACCGGAAGGAAGTATGCTGACATTTGCCTCACTAAGTGCCACACTGCTGTAGACTCGCCACAGCTAAGACGGTGTTCATCGTTGTCTTGAACGCCACAGCTCGTGCACGTGGGTGAGTCTACCATGTGGATCGCATGTAGCCTTGATCTGGTCACCTGCTTACCGTTGACAGTGATATACCACATCGCCGTGACGTCAGTGTCTAGTGTTACGTGGTGAATCGTCCTCCACACTACCCTCCAGTTGACGTTCGGGTGCTTCCTCTCCACTACGTTGTCGGGTCGTCCACGTTGCAGGACCCTACAAACCGTCTTTGCCGACGCCAGTTGAGTCGCTGGTAAGGCAAGTCGAACGTAACTGAGTTCGAGGTAAAAGACACCGATGTAGAAGAGCGAAGAGGGGACGTGGTGTATCGGCACAGGCGGCAACAGGGAGGGCGGTGCTAGTTCTTCTATTGACAAACTGGTCAGACTGTCCGGACGGCGGTGCCATAGTTTGACTAATGTGCTCATAAATAGGGCAACCGCTCTGTCATAAACGTGATAATGGCCAAGCCCTCCCCGATCCGGGGGAAGGGTGAGAGTCTCACATTTGATCTTGAAAAGCATTCTAGAACTCACGAAGGACCCAAAAGCCGCAAGTATACGGCGAGCTAACATCACCGGTATAGGTAATATCTGGGCGCAGTGCGGAATGTGTGACGCTAAATGTGTGTTGACATACTGAGACCGTTGGACGAAATCCAGGGCTCGTAGGCGGTTGTTGGCAATTCCAGTCCGAACATTTCGTAAAAGCCATCGAAAGTTGTGAGCAGCAGTCCGTCGTATATCGTCCGTAAAATCAATGCCGAGACATTTCAAACTATCACTGAGCTCTAAGGGGGTGACACTGTTCTCAGACAATCCGACCCCGATGTTCATCGCCACAGATTTTGCGACGTTGATACGACTACCAGTGGCCATGCCATATTTCGCTATCCAAGTTAGTGCGCTAGCGGTGTCGTCACCGTTGCGGATGACAATCAGCAGGTCGTCAGTGTACGCTTTACATCGGAAAGTGTGGCCTCGTAACTTCATACCCGTTAGTCGTTGGCGCAGGCCGCAGAGGAGAGGTTCCATGGCCACAGCGTAAAGTAAAGTGGACAGAGGGCAGCCTTGGCGTATCGATCGAGAAATTGTGAGGGGCTGCGAAGGTCGGCCGTTGACGATCACCTTGGACGTCGCGCCACGGAGTAGTCGCATGACGACAGTGACGAATGGCTGTGGGTACCGCATATGTTGGAGGACCGCTTCCAAATAGTTGTGGTCCACTCGGTCGAAAGCTTGACTAAAATCGATGGCCGCCAGTGCACCCTTCAGACGACATGCCGTCGCCAGTGAGATCAAGTCACGATATTCGCTGAGTGCCGTTTGAATATTATTGTCGCCTCCCAATGACGTCTGATCGGGTGAGATAACATTGCGTAGGGTCTGGCGTATCCGCGCAGCCAACAGTCGAGAAAAGATCTTAAAGTCGCAGTTCAATAGCGTCAACGGGCGGTAGTCCTGCTGTCGTCAGCCACCAGACGGTTTGTGAATAGGAATAATCATCCCTTCCACAAGGGCCGCAGGGAGCGGCACGTCCGGGGATAGTAGTTCGCGACAGATGTCCGTCCATCGGGAGGCTAATAAATATTGAAAAGTCCGGTAAAATTCCAAGGGGAGGCCATCAGGACCCGGAGACTTGTTGACAGCTCCTTTTCTAATGGCGTTGGTCACTTCTTCTTCTGTAATTTCTTCCATCAAGGCCGCTTTTATTACCGGGGTGATGGTGCCGTAAATCGTCTGAGAGACGTCCTCCAGTGCTGTTGGATCACGGTTCTGAGCGGAATAGAGCTGGGCATAATGATCGTAGAACGCTGTGTTTATGTCTTGTTGCGTGGTGAGGCGATGACCGTCCTCCGTATCGATGAAGCGTATCATCGCCTGTTGGCGTCGTTTACGTTCACGAAGGACGTGGAACATTGACGGGCGTTCGCTAGGTATCCGATCCTGCGTCCTCGAGCGGATTGACTACCCCCTCTAGGTGGCGTCGCATATGAGCGAGGATCTGAGCCTTGGCACGGTGGACCGCCGTTTGTCGTTCCGGAGACGGCGCCATAGCATCGCAGGTGCGCAAGACCCGGAAGTAAAAGTCGAGTGTATGTCTTCGCCAAGTAGCATGGTCGCGACCGTAGGTTATCAACGTTCGCCTCAGTGCCGGTTTGGCGCAGTCCAACCACCAGCGGATCGTTGTGGGATACGCACGGAGGCGATTTTCACACGAATGCCACGTATCCTCAACGGCTTGGCGGCAATCCGGGTACGACAGGTGAGCGATTTTTAATTTCCACGGGCTGCGGCTTCTCCACATTTGTTGCCGCTGCAGGGTGATGGTACAAATGTAAGCTGAGTGGTCCGAGAATGCTGCAGGCCACAGTTCCACATCCTGTGTTCCAGAGAGAGTAAGACATAAATCCTGTCGATACGACTGGAAGAGTGACTCGTGAAGTGCGTGAATCCCGGTCGGTGGCCGTGAAGACGTTCCCAAGTGTCCACCATCTGCAGGTCTCGAATTAGCGTCTCGAGTTCCGGGCACGGATTATGACGTGGTAGTTGGTCTCTGGGCGCCAGTACGCAATTGTAGTCACCTCCAAACAACAGACGATCGTGGGGGCCTTGGAAGAGCGGGGCGACGTCTTCCGCAAAGAATCGTGAACGTTCGCGACGTTTGTCCGTCCCGGAAGGTGCGTAGATATTGATAAGGCGGACACCCAGTACTGTGAGTGCCATTCCTCTTGCCCCAGGCAGAAACATCATATCGTCCGCCACTATCCCTTCCCGAAGAAGTACAGCGACACCGCTGCATGTTGGGGAAGCTGGAGAGACGCAAGCATCGTAACCGTACATGCCTGGGAAGTCGTTGACGTACACTTCCTGGAGGAGGGCTATGTCGATGGAAGCAGAGTTCAACATATCCTGAAGCAAGGATAACTTAGCGCGCGTCCGTATAGTGTTGATGTTTATAGTTGCAATGCGATAAGTTTGAGGTGTATCCACAGCATCCGTGTTGGCCATCAGTACCCCTGTAAGGCTGTCTCGTCACTCTAACTGATGGCGGGAAAGGGTCAGCACTGGTGGGATAAATTTCCCCCCGTGTCGTCCGACACGATGGGCAAGGAGTGTGCCTCACAGTCGTCTGCCCAGTCGCCATGAAATACCATCGGCTGTTGGTGGCTGTTAGTGGCTGCTGCGGCACTCGGCGCTGACTCCATCGGCTCTTCTGGCTGGGAATCGGCAGCGGCTGCCTGCTTGTTATCCTGCTGTTCTGTGGGGTCGGAGGGGCTGAAGCCGTCACCACGGCGATCTGTTGAGTTTGAAGTTACAGCGGACTCTGTACCGCCGGTACCGTCGTCGGAATTTCCACTGTCCATGTCAGACGATCGCTGCAAACACTCGTCCGATGGAGCACGCCGCCGTCTCTTGTGTTGTCGCGGGGAACGCTGTTTACGGTCGTGTGCTTCAGTATCTGAATGTGGGTAAATTTCTTCAGCTGCTCCGGTGTCTGGAAGAAAAGCCGCTGTCGGCACAACCCGTGGGTCAATGTCCATCCTGGCATCCATGCCTTCTTGCAAGGTCGGTCGGCGATTATCATCAGGTGGGGGTGCCGTTGTACAGACCGGATCCTGTACTGTAGAAGCCATTATGTTCACGCCGTCGGGGGCGGCTATCGGACTAATTTCGTCAGTATCGGTAAAGGTTGCTGCCCGTGTAACTTCGGCGTAATTGAGAGGAAGGGTCGTCACCGTAGAAGGAGTCATAGATTCACATGTCGGGATTTGAGTAAGCCGTCGTCGGGGACAATCCGAACGGACGTGCCCTACTTGGCCACAACCAGAGCAAGTGCGTGGCTGACCGTCATACATAATGATCGCCCTACATCCGCCGATGACAAGATAGGACGGAACATGTTTGGTCAATTCAATTTTAATCTTTCGTACCCCGTTCTTAACGGGGTACGTTGTAAAGGTGGTCCATTTTTCTGCCATATGGCTGATCACTCCGCCGTAGGGCTGGAAAGCTGCGCCGACTACGTCCGGTGGTACTTCAAAAGGGAGTTCGAAGACGCGTATCGTACGTAGGCCAAGCCCCGCGTGATCGATAGAGACCGCCCCAATATGGCCATCAGAATGTTTGAATTTAAGACCGTTCGCATGTGCGCTGACGATGCTGTTGCACACCTCGTCATTTACTAGCTTGACGTAGACAACACTGCTCGTGATAGAGAGATGGATACCAATTATGTCTCGCGGGTCAATTTTAACGTCGTCACGTAAGAAACGTTCCACTTCAAAAGCTCGCGGTCGTGCATGATCGGGTTGAAAACTGATCTTGATGGTGGTTTGTCTGTATGAATGTGCCATGGTGCGTCGGTAGTGACAACGCAGTAGTAAACAGCTACGAGCACTCGCGACCACGCGGACGGGACGTAAACAAGACGTCCTCGCCGCAGCGCTGCGGAAAGCAGACTGACCATTAGGCCACACGGTCACTGACGACCAAGTATAACTTATATACGACTCACCTCGAAACGCTCACACCCCAGAGGAATTGTGTTTTCGTTCTATACAGACGCTGCCCCTTGCTATTTCCCACCCTTTCGTCACATTCAACCTCTTACGAGACCGACCAAATATAGACTGGGAAACAAAACCACACACTTTGTGCATTCGCAATCGAAGACAGGGCGTCTCTCGCCGCATTTGCTACGATGGCCATTTGCTACTTCTGCAGAAGCGGCGGCGACGACGACGACCGAGAGAGACTCTGAGATATATGAAAAATACATCTACTGTCTCGTCCCACATTATGCTGTACCGCTTTGACAAATGCTTTATCTGCGCCATTCGCCTTAATCACATCTGAGAGTAATTCTTAATAAAACGAGTGTCGCTAATTGTTCGTCATCCCAATTACTGTTTGCTATACGGCCACGACGCACAACTGATATCCAAAATTCGTCTGCCTCCTGTGAGAATCGAACTCATGACCCCTGGTTTACTAGACCAGTGCTCTGCAACTTCTTTTTTTTTTTTTTTTGATGTGGTGAGAGTGATTTTGCCCCAGTGAGTAAAACGTGTACCTCTGGTGGGACTCGAACCCACAATCCCCAGTTTAGGAGACCGATGCCTTATCCATTTTCTTTAACGAGCATTTCCGGTACCGGGAATCGAACCCGGGCTTCCTGGGTGAGAGCCAGGTATCCTAGCCACTTTTTTTTCTTTTTATCTTTTTTTTCCCTTCCTCTGAGGGTTGAACTCACGACCCCTGGTTTACCACACCAGTGCTCTGCCACTTTTTTTTAATATACAATCATGTATATGAAGGAGATTATAACTGAAAATTATCGCGGCTCCATTGCCTTGTGGTAACAGAAAAACGACAAAGAAGTGAAAGGAAAAGGGAAAATTAATCCACTGAGCTAAAGATGCGCGGCCTAGCGGTACTTTTGCGTACTTCGTCCTTACGGTCGTCTGGATAATCAGTCTTCAGCTGACAACACTTCATATTACCGACTAATATTTGCAGCTATGAATACCCATTACTGCTTGGCTACACATCTGACACGTAACCGCTGTGATCTCCGACCAACACCACTTGCATTTCAGAACATGTCTTTCAAACATGTCTACAAAATCACCTTCACCTTCAAATACAGTTTCCTTGCGACTGACGGAGACCTAGGCAAAGTTTAAAGTTGCAATTTCCATTAAATCACGTTAATCAGAAAAATGGTAATTTACATCTGCAGCGGAACAAAATTCCGTTCCGCCCAGCGTGGGGCTCGAACCCACGCCCCTGAGATTAAAAGTCTCATGCTCTAGCGACTGAGCTAGCCGGGCTGCCTCTGTGAACACATGCCGGGTACCACGTCACACAGTACTCGTTTGGGTTGGGTGGTCCAATACAGAATCTCTCCATGCTGCCTAATGTGTTCCTAACGTCACACTCGTCACGTACTTCACTTTTATTTCACAATCATTTCTGAGAGGTAAAGGAATTGCATGAAAACCTGCAGAGCTAGTGGCGTCAAAATTAACACACATACTGGATGTGACTCATAAGCCGAACGAGTTACTTTCCGACGTTGTCTTAGATCTACAAGTGCCAGTCAAAACTCGCGGCGACGGCACTCTGCCGACCATTTCGCTAGTTAACACCGGTCTTGTTGTGTGTGTTTCAAGCTGAAGAACATCTCCAAGCAGGAAATGGTCAACAGCAACATTCAGACGGTTTCGTACTGCTCAATTGCTACATTAAAACGGTATGTTTCTTTTTCAGAACTGGAAAAACACGACCGTGACAGAATTCAAACCTGCAGTCTTCGGATCCGAAGTCCGACGCCTTATCCTTTTTTTTTTTTTTTAATCTCATTTTGTGCGCTTTTCTTTGTTGTATCTGCTCGGGGCGGGCGTTGTAAGACATCCGATGAAGTTCATTGATGATCGATCAATTCAGTTCACGGTACGTAACCCTCTGACCGAACACTCTGAGCTAACGTGCCGGCAAAAATCTCATATTGTTCGTTTCATCTGCTAGTGGCGGACGTCGTAAGACGTCCGTTTCAGTTCGTCGTTGATCCCTTAACTCAGTTGTTTTTTTATTACAGAGGCAGCTAACACTGACCGAACACGCTGAGCTCCGTGCTGGCAAGACCATTTCGCTAGTTAACATCGGTCTTGTTGTGTGTGTTTCAAGCTCAAGAGCATCTCCAAGCAGGAAATGGTCAACAGCAACATTCAGACGGTTTTTGTACAGCACAATTGCTACACTAAAACGGTATGTTTCTTTTTCAGAACTGGAAAAACACAACCGTGACAGGATTCGAAAGTGCAATTTTCGGATCCGAAGTCCGACGCCTTATCCATTAGGCCACACGGTCACTGACGACTTAGTATAACTTATATACGACTCATCTCGAAACGCTCACACCCCTGAGGAATTGTGTTTTCGTTCTACACAGCCGCTGCCCCTTGCTCTTTCCCACCCATTCGTTACTTTCAACCTCTTACGAGAACGACCAAATATAAACTGGGAAACAAGACCACACTCTTAGTGCATTCGGAATCGAAGGCGGGGCGTCTCTCGCCGCATTTGCTACGATGGCCATTTGCTACTTCTGCAGAAGCGGCGGCGACGACGGCCGCAAGAGGCTCTGAGATATGTGAAATATACATCTATAAGATATAATTCAGACTGCCTCGTCCCACCTTATGCTGTACCGCTTTGCTTTATCTGCGCTATTCGCCTTAATCACATCTGAAAGTAATTCTTAATAAAACGCCTGTCGCTAATTGTTCGTCATCCCACATACTGTTTGCTATACGGTCACGACGCGCAACTGATTTCGAAAATTCGTCGGCCTCCTGTGAGGATCGAACTCACGACCCCTTGTTTACTAGACCAGTACTCTGCCACTGAGCTAAATAGGCGCGGCGTAGCTGTTCTTTTGCGTACTTCGTTCTTACGGTCGTCTGGATCATCAGTCTTCAGCTGATAACACTTCATATCACCGACTAATATTTGCAGCTTTGGCGACCCATTACTGCTTGGCTACACATGTGACGCGTAACCGATGTGCTCTCCAAACAACAACACTTTCATTTCAGAACATGTCTTTCACACAAGTCTACAAAATCACCTTCACCTTCAAATACAGTTTCCTTGCGACTGACGGAGACCTAGGCAAAGTTTAAAGTTGCTATTTCCATTACATCACGTTAATCAGAAAAACGGTGATTTACATCTGCAGCGGAACAAAATTCCGTTCCGCCCAGCGTGGGGCTCGAACCCACGACCCTGAGATTAAGAGTATCATGCTCAAGCGACTGAGCTAGCCGGGCTGCCTTTTAAATTTTTTTTAAAATTTTTTAATAGTTTATTTTCTTTTTTTATGCATCTCAGCGCTAGGCAGTCGGCGGCAAGGCGGGCAGGCGTCGCATCCTTAGGCCTGGCCACGATGTCACCGCCATACCCCGCACTCATTCGCATGGTTTTGTGATTTTATGTTATGGCTATTTGTGTATTATTCATTTTTGTATTAATTTTCAAAGTGGCATCATGTGCGCCAGTGTTTTTATACATATAAACAGAATGTTAAAATAAATCCATGTCTGGTCTTAGGATCACGCAGCACACTATGAAATCCAGCACAGCAGATACTCTAAGTTGGTCTTCGCGTACAAATAATTTTCCCAGTTTCCATGTCGTTTATTAGTATGGTGAATTCTGTTGCCAGATGGTTGATTGTGGATTCCTGCTTCTCAAAACCTTGAGCATGCTATGCGTTTGAAGATGCGCGCTGGTAACGTGGGGGCACCATAGAGCAGGGACATGCCAAACAACCATTTCCCGTATTATAAGTCCTCTTGATAGGAATAATAGAAGCTGCAGAAAACTTCTGGTTCTTACTAAATCTTTGTGCAGCTTTGATGAAAGATAATGCGAAATGAAAGTAAACAAATGAGTATCCTCTTCTGGGTGTCGCACTGCGGAACCAAAAGTAAAGTGCTTTCATTGCAAAACGAAAAGGAACACCAAAATACAATTAAATGTTCGAGGCCGAGTGCACGATGTACTCTGTACCGTCTATTGATCCATGATGCAAATCACCCACATCTGACGGTGCGGAGCAGACCAATCCATGGAAACAATAACAATAATAACAAAGTAGTGAAAAAAAAGAAAAACTCCGCCCAATGGATTTAGAAACTTAAATTCTTCCATCACTTAAAGCAATAGTGAGAAAATATTGGAACTGGTCTTTATACTGTCGCAATTTCCTAATCGCATAGTACTCTTCGATGAGGTACATCTGATAATCGTGTAGCGTTGCCGTTGTATGGACGAGCATGTAATAGACGAACTGGCCCATGAGCCAGACATAACTATTATTCTTAGATTGAGGATAAAGCTGCCAGTCCGGTCGGAGCGCGTCTTGAAGTTGAATGGAAGTATCCGACGTCCTATTAATGGCAGCGAGTTTCTTTCGTGTCCACTGCCATATCTGTGTTTGATCCCTGCAGTGGAAGAGATGCGGCAGGGTTTCCACTAGGTTACACTTGGCACAAAACGGGGTGGGCCGCAGCTTGATTTTGTGCAATTTCTCTCCAGTGGGAATCACCTTATTGACAGCGTCATGCCAAACAGATCGAACTCTGGAACGAAGGAACGGATAACTAATGTTCTTCCATATATTTCTATAGTTTATGCCTAAATGTTTCTTCTCAATTGGGTTATTCAGCTGCCGTTTAGTAAGAGCACGATAGATCTCCGCCGTGTGGAACGGATGCGGGTTATCCTGAACATAGCTGAGCTCCACGTAATATCGCCAGACATAGCTGAGCTCAGGATGAATGTGTCCCACATACGTTGGCGCAGACAACTCCTTTGGACGTAAGGTCTTGAAAAGCTGTTCCGTAAGGCTATTTTGGTTACTGTGTAGTATGCGGGAAGTACGAGTTAAAAAAGTAGCAACACATTGGGATTCAACGTCTTTGACGCCTAAGCCACCTCGGGAACGAAGTAACGAGGTAGCTTTAAAGGAAACTTTAAAGATGTTCCCTCCCCAGACATACCAGCAAGCAAGTGCTAAAAATTTTTTCGCAATGGCTGTTGGGATTGGTAAAACAGCGGCAGTATGATAGAGCTTACTGAAAACGTAACTATTAATAAACTGTGCCCTCTGCATCCGGTCTAAAGACCGCATGTTATGTTCTTTGATCACCGCACGTAAGATGGTAAGCTTGCGTTCCCAATTCGCGTTGAGCATTGCCTGGGGATGTGGTGATATAACCAGTCCTAAATGCCACAGATGTTCGGTCTTCTCCAACCAAGAAATATCGATGGAGTTTGGATTACGACCCAACGGCATGATTTTGGACTTTCGCTCATTAAGTCTGGCGCCACAAGCGACAGAGTACTGATGGACAATCCGACGAACTGACCCCAGCTCTTCGGTGGTGGTAATAATCACACTGATATCGGCGGCATAGGCGTGGTAGACCGTTTTGTTGTTTAACGTTTGCAACCCATGTAAAGTTATGTAAAACTTTTTAAGAAGTGGCTCTATAGCAATCGAGAATAAAGTCATGGAAAGGGGGCACCCTTGTCGTACTGATTGTCGTATAGGCACAGGGGCGGTTAACTGGCCGTTAACCTTCACGCGTGAAGACGTTCCGCAGATACATTTCTTAATAAGCTGTCGAAAACGCTGACTGAATCCCATTTTACTCATTGTGCGCAATAAAAATCAGTGATTAATTCTGTCAAACGCCTTATCGAAGTCGAGAAACAGTAACGCCAAATCAGTGTTGGTAATCCAAGTTAAATAAGCCAGGTCACGATATTCACACAGGGCATTTAACATAGATCGACCACTGACTGCACTCGTCTGATAAGGGCCAAGTACTTTGCCAAGAAGCACTTTAAGCCTGTTGCTTATAATCCTAGTCAAGATCTTGAAATCGGAGTTAAACAACGTAATGGGCCGAAAATCATTTAACATAGTCGGATTTGATGTTTTAGGAACCAGGACAACCATTCCTTGCGTGAACTGCGGGGGGAAGGCAGCATGCGAGAACAATTCATTGTACATTCGGGTCAATTCGTCACCGATCACATCCCAATACTGTGAATAAAATTCGACCGATAAGCCGTCTAAGCCGGCAGCTTTGTTCTTGGCAGCGCACGCAATAATGGACTTAACTTCAGAGTTGGTGACATTGGCCAAGAGATCAGCGTTATCATCCTGATCCACTGTGGAGGCGATGTCGGTTAAAAATCATCCCCCGCCGATAGATCGGTATCTGACTCGGAATAATGTTCTCGAAAATAATTGAAGACATACGCCTTGATAGCACCCTGCTCATTGTACAGATGCCCCCCAGCATCCGTAAGATGAGCAATAAGTTTTTGTTTACCACGTTTCTTTTCCCGTATGATATGGAATAACGATGTGGACTCGTGGGAAACGTCATCAGAAGAGCGCGATCGTACCCGATTACCAACAAGTGCTTCACGAACTAAAGTTGTAAGTTTTGCTTTGATACGCTTGATGCGGATCAGGTTGTCGGACAATGCGGAGGGATCGCTGTACAGCTGGCGTAAACCGAGGAAATAAAATTCTAGAGACTGTTTCCTCCAAAAAGCCCTGGTCCTGGCAAACTTGCAGAGACATTTCTGAATCCGCGGCTTAACAAAATCCGTCCACCAAAGAATGCGCTCCCTATACCGAGCTTGCCTCTGGAGGCACTGCTGCCACGTGGCAACGAGGCAACGCCTTCTTCTAGCAGAGAGACATTCAGCTGCCACGTGCCGCGTCCCAAAAATGTCTTCTGTCGCAAATGCCGTAACGTTACGTGGTATGCGGAGTGGTCACTAAAACTGAGCGGCCATAGTTCACAATCACGAATGGTATTTAAAAGGTCTTGAGAAACATAAAACCTATCCAGACGGCTGGAAGAAGCAGCGCTCACATAGGTATATCCCATCGTGTGTGGTCGAAGGTGACACCAACTATCTTTTAAATGCAGTCCATCTGTTAACATTAGTAGGTCGGGACAAAAATTAAAATTCGGACGTTGATCTGCTTTGCGCAAAACGCAGTTAAAATCCCCACCCAGGATGATCTTCAGACGAACGTTTGTCAATAATGGCACAACTTCAGCCCTAAAAAAATCACTTCTGTCCCGTCCGCCAGCGGACCCTGTCGGGGAGTACACGTTCAGGAGAAGCAAATCCTGTAATTGGGCGGCAATGCCGCGTCCCGTTTCTAAGATCGCAGTAGGTTGGTAAGCCATGCCAGCTTTGAATAAAATCGCAGTTCCCGTCTCAGTGCCTAGATTTAATATGGCATCATACCCAGGTATTTTTCTAACCTTGGGTGACACAACTTCTTGGAAGAAAACTATATCGATATCTGCTGCATGTAGAGAGTCGGTCAAACATTTAAGTTTGACATCGGATGCGATCCGATTTAAATTAACTGTGACAAGTGTGTAATCTTGCATGGTGGGGATAGGAAGGGTCCGTTTTATTCACTGTCGTCGGCCCAAGACTTTTCGGATGGCGTATGCTGATGGCCAGTATCCATCAGCTCAGGACTCGGACGGTCGACATGCATGTCCATATCGGCCTCCCCCACGTGGCGGGCGACGGAACCCATTTCATCTGTGCTGCCGCGGTCACTGCCGTCTTTTCGGATCTGCTTTATGGTGCGCTGCAGTTTCTTTTCCAGAGTGCGTATCTCCTCCTCACTCTGCTTCCGTGCCGCCCGCTTAGATTTCCCCGTTCTTTGGGGAGGTGCGTCGGCGTCAGAAACGGTTTTGGTATCCGTCAAGAGGCTGTGCGTAGAGCCTTCCTCAGATTGGTCACTGCCGGGAGGGAGGGGTGTGGGGGGCGCAACGTCAGGGGTGCAAGAAACGCGCGACCTGTCGCCACCATCCGACAACTGTTTCAGCTCAGCGAACATGGTTGGAGTAATGACGGGAGTCGGTCCTGCATGGTCGGCACGACGGCCGACAGTCGCGCTATTCGTTCACGAGACTCACAGGGCCTTAGACACGGGTTCACAGGTAGATGCCGTGTTTCTTGACTTCCGCAAGGCGTTTGACACAGTTCCCCATAGTCGTTTAATGAACAAAGTAAGAGCATACGGACTATCAGATCAATTGTGTGATTGGATTGAGGAGTTCCTAGATAACAGAACGCAGCACGTCATTCTCAATGGAGAGAAGTCTTCCGAAGTAAGAGTGATTTCAGGTGTGCCGCAGGGGAGTGTCATAGGACCGTTGCTATTCACAATATACATAAATGACCTGGTGGATGACATCGGAAGTTCACTGAGGCTTTTTGCAGATGATGCTGTGGTGTATCGAGAGGTTGCAACAATGGAAAATTGTACTGAAATGCAGGAGGATCTGCAGCGAATTGACGCATGGTGCACGGAATGGCAATTGAATCTCAATGTAGCGAAGTGTAATGTGATGCGAATACATAGAAAGATAGGTCCCTTATCATTTAGCTACAAAATAGCAGGTCAGCAACTGGAAGCAGTTAATTGCATAAATTATCTGGGAGTACGCATTAGGAGTGATTTAAAATGGAATGATCATATAAAGTTGATCGTCGGTAAAGCAGATGCCAGACTGAGATTCATTGGAAGAATCCTAAGGAAATGCAATCCGACAACAAAGGAAGTAGGTTACAGTACGCTTGTTCGCCCAATGCTTGAATACTGCTCAGCAGTGTGGGATCCGCACCAGGTAGGGTTGATAGAAGAGATAGAGAAGATCCAACGGAGAGCAGCGCGCTTCGTTACAGGATCATTTAGTAATTGCGAAAGCGTTACGGAGATGATAGATAAACTCCAGTGGAAGACTCTGCAGGAGAGACGCTCAGTAGCTCGGTACGGGCTTTTGTTGAAGTTTCGAGAACATACCTTCACCGAAGAGTCAAGCAGTATATTGCTCCCTCCTACGTATATCTCGCGAAGAGACCATGAGGATAAAATCAGAGAGATTAGAGCCCACACAGAAGCATACCGACAATCCTTCTTTCCACGTACAATACGAGACTGGAATAGAAGGGAGAACCGATAGAGGTACTCAGGGTACCCTCCGCCACACACCGTCAGGTGGCTTGCGGAGTACGGATGTAGATGTAGATGTAGAACCTGCAGGTGTGCAGCGTGGCTGTCGGCATCGGTGACATCACTACGAACGGGACATTGGGGGGTTGTCGCAGAGTTGTTGACAATAACTGCGCCGGCGTCTGGGGTCACCGCAGCCGGTTGGTGGAGCGTCGGGTGTGTCACAGGCGACTCCATCAGAGTCTGGGCGTAAGACAACCGATTGTCATCTTGCCCATCGAGAGGCGTAAGACAATGTTGCATTCTTCGTCGACCCGCCCGGACACGGGGACAAGCAGATTTTAAATGGTCGGTAGAACCACAAATTACACAAGTTCTCGGTTGTCCTTCGTACATCACCACCGCTCGAAAACCCTGCACCAAAATGTTGGACGGGATGTGCTTCGTCAAATCAATTTTCGCATTCCTAAAGCCATTATCTAAATTGAAATGTCTGTAACCCCTCCACTGCCCGGCATGAATTTGCAGGACATTACTGTAGCGAGACAAAGCTTGCCGAATTCTATCGAAGCTAACTTCGAAAGGCAAATTAAATATCCGGACGGTTCGTAGCCCTAGGCCAGCATGACTAACAGACACTTTGCATATTTCGCCTTTAGAATTTACAAAATCCGCTGTGCCCTCAATGAGGGTCATAATACGAACGCAAGGATCGTCACTAACAAATTTTACATACACAGCGTTCGCAAGAAAATCATATGAAAAGCCAAGAACTTCTTCATCTCGCAGTCCTAAACGATCGTAAAACCAGTCAACGAGTTCGTGAACCTGAGGTCAAGCATATCCATACGGAAATCCAAATCGTAGCGTGTAACGTCTCAACTCATCTTCCATCACTTTCTTGAAGTACTACTTACAGTACCAACAGCTGCGGGCGACGCCAAGCTCAGGCGAAGCGACCACTACCGCACGTCTGCTCATGGCCGCGGCCGCGGTGGAACTATCTGCCTAGGTGAATATGTGCCGGGTAGCACGTCACACAGTACTCGTTTGGGTAGGGTGGTCCCATACAGAATCTCTCCATGCTGCCTAATGTTTTCCTAACGTCACACTCGTCACGTACTTCACTTTTATTTCATAATCATTTCTGAGAGGTAAACGAATAGCATGAAAACCTGCAGAGCTGGTGGCGTCAATATTAACACACATACTTGATGTGACTCATAAGCCGAACGAGTTACTTTCCGACGTTGTCTTAGATGTGCAAGTGCCAGTCAAAACTCGCGGCGACGGCACTCTGCCGACCATTTTGCTAGTTAACACCGGTATTGTTGTGTGTGTTTCAAGCTGAAGAACATATCCAAGCAGGAAATGGTCAACAGCAACATTCAGACGTTTTCGTACTGCACAATTGCTACACTAAAACAGTATATTTCTTTTTCAGAACTGGAAAAAACGACCGTGACAGGATTCGAACCTCCAATCTTCGGATCCGAAGTCCGACGCCTTATCCATTAGGCCACACGGTCACTGACGACCAAGTATAACTTATATACGACTCATCTCGAAACGCTCACACCCCTGAGGAATTGTGTTTTCGTTCTACACAGCCGCTGCCCCTTGCTGTTTCCCACCCATTCGTTACATTCAACCTCTTACGAGACCGACCAAATATAGACTGGGAAACAAGACCACACATTTTGTGTATTCGGAATCGAAGGCTGGGCGTCCCTCGCCGCATTTGCTACGATGGTCATTTGATACTTCTGTAGAAGCGGCGGCGCCGCCGCCGCCGACGACGACGACCGCGAGTGGCTCTGAGATATGTGAAAAATACATCTATAAAATATAATTCAGACTGCCTCGTCCCACATTATGCTGTACCGCTTTGGCAAATTCTTTATCTGCGCTATTCGCCTTAATCACATCTGAGAGTAATTCTTAATAAAACGCCTGTCGCTAATTGTTCGTCGTCCCAGATACTGTTTGCTATACGGCCACGACGCACAACTGATTTCCAAAATTCGTCTGCCTCCTGTGAGGATCGAACTCACGACCCCTGGTTTACTAGACCAGCGCTCCGCCACTTTTATTTTTTTTATTTTTATTTTTTTGCAGGCTGTGTGTACTATGTCCCTCTTGTTGTAAGCACTAGACAATCAGAACAGCTACAGGGCGGAGTAATTCACATCCTCAGCGGTAATTGCACTGTCACAAAGGCAGAGCAATTCCATAGGCGTCAGCTTCAAAAAGATCGCATGCCGATACCCGGGTTCGAACTAGGGACCTTTAGATCTTCAGCCTAACGCTCTCCCAACTGAGCTTTTTTTTTTTTTTATCAACAACTAAAACACTCTTCTTTGCTTGTCTCTGATTGCTTCTGGAGAAGTATAGAAAAAAAATAGCTCCGTTGCTAACAGGAGAATTGTCCTCATTTTCCGGAGTACTGGAGTATGCGAGTGGCGGGGGTGGGAACCAGGACGCGTGACAGAAGCAGTGGGGCCTCTTCGCGGCACCACTGGTGTCCTGCGGCCCGGGCTCACCCACTTACACTCACATGTCTCACCCTATACCCATTCTATTAAATGTTAATTTAAGCATATTGCCGAATATGTTGCCATGATTAGGATATCCGCAGGTTTTCGCGAATTCGATGTCCATAAACAGCTTGAATTCTAAGTGATCGTCACCACCAAGTTTATTAAAAACATAGCTGGAATAAGTGCCCAGCAACCACATAACTACATTATTTTTCGACGGCGGATAAAATCGCACGTCGGGTCGAGACAACATAGTTGAAGGTATGTTGGTGGTTGTGGTCCTCGTAATAATGGCTAGTTTTTCTCTCAGCCAACCCCAATTTCGTGCACGTTCTCCGCAGGTATAACGGTGCATAACGGTATCCACCAGTTGACGGCTATGGCACAGAGTTGTATCACTGAGTCCGATTTTATGTAGCCTCTCACTTGTACTAATCACTTCATTGATTGCTTTGTACCATGCAGTTCGAGCGGCTGAAGTAAGGATCCTGGAACTGACATTACGCCACACTATATTCCAGTTGATGCCACTGCACTTCGTAACAATTGGATTTGGTCCTTCATGTTGTCGCCAGTATGCCAATATTGCTGTAGCTGCTAAATGTCGAGAATTTAAGCTCTTGACTGATGTTGCTGCATGCAAGGAAATAGTCGCGGATGTATTTGAGCTTGTAACTGATGGTCTGAATGTTCAGCGGGTGGTCAAGACTTTGCGGCCTGACAGCATAGAATAATTGCGCCGTAATGCCCGAAGGGCAGTTGGTAAGGATAGAGACCGTCCTTGTGACATAGAGAGCCGCTGCCTTTTTCTTGATGTCGACTAAGCCCATCCCTCCGTTCAGGGGGTGGAGTGTAGCAGTTTTGGCAGATACACGAAAAATTTCCACGCGCTAAATAAAATTTGTTATCGTCGACATAATATTTCTAGCAATGACAGCAGGGAGCGGCAGAAGCTGCGCCATGTAGTAGGCTTTTGATAAGATACAGGCATTGATAAGTTGAATGCGATCAAATTGGTTGAGGCTGCGATGGTAATTATCAATTAGGGCTCCATTTATTTTACGTGCTACATCTCGCCAGTTAGCCGCTATCATCTGTAGAGAGGACGCCGTCAACATGATCCCCAGAGCCTTGTGTTCTCTGACTTGTTTAGCATAATCAACACGCAAATGCTGGAGGCCACAGAGGTTCAGAAATTTGCTTTTGTGTTCATTTAACTGCACCCCTGACACCAGACAGTATTTCCGAAGTTCAGCCTCTAATACCGTGACATCATCGACATCGCGAATCACCACACCCACATCGTCGGCATAAGCTCCGATTACACTTTTTACCCCAGAAATTGTAATCCCAGTGAGTTTCGTCTCCAACTGTTGTAACAGAGGTTCAAGGAAAAGTACAAAAAGCAACATAGACAGAGGGATCCCTTGTGGAACCCCTCGATTTTGTCCCCGATGATGTGCCAATATTGCTTGTAAAATTCAATTGGTAAACCATCAGGGTCCGGCGATTTCCCAATCGGCGAACTGCAGACAACCCCCAAAACATCTTTATTACTGAAGGCCAACGAGATAGAGTCATTGTCTTCCCTAGTTACGGTAGATGAAATGGCACTAAACAGTCCATCATAGCAGTCATCGTGTAGAGTCACTGATGCGTAGGTGTTGACAAAATAGTCGTGCAGTGCTGTGACAATCTCTCGTTGTGTGTCAACCGTTGTTCCATCCTCGAGTTTCAGGGCGCCAATAAAAGTCCGCCTCCTGTTCCTTGTATGTTTGACGAGGTGGTACAGAGCCGCTGCTTCATCATCTCTGACCGACGTCACTTTAGATTTTATCTTAAGGCCGTCCAGTTGGCTCCTCTTCAGACAGATTAATTTTGCCTTTATTTTCCGAATGTTGTCAATTCTGGTGGCCGTCGCGTCTGCACGATCGTACAGGTCCCGTAAGATTGTGTAATAAAATTCCATCGTCTTTTTGATTTCCGCCGCCCTTTCAATTCCGAATGACATGATAACTTTTCGCAGTTTCGGCTTTGCCTGCGGAGTCCACCACTCTATAGTGCTGCGAAACTTGTGAGTAGCGCGCAAGCACTGCTCCCAAGCACGACGCACCCCCTCCTCCAGCTCAACATCCGATAACAAAGACACATTCAGGTTCCATTGATCTTTATACCATCGCGTGGGTTGGGGAAGTAATTTCAAGCACGCGATGACACCACTGTGATAGGAGAAACTGGAGGGGATCGTCTCTACTTTTAATAAATCATTCTCGATAACATCGGAAACATAAATCCGGTCGATTCTGCTACAGGAATTTGCGACGATGTGAGTGAAGCGTACCAATGTGGGGTACCTAATTTCCCACGCATCTTTAAGTTTGAGGTCGGTCACGAGGCGCTTTAATTCAGACGAATAATTAAAAGTTGGGGACTGATCTTTCCTGGATAAGACACAATTAAAATCACCACCAATGATAATGTGTCGGGGATTTTTCCGAAAGAAAAAAAGTAGCTCCTTCCGCTCTATAGGTATTACCAGAAGGTGCGTACAAGTTGATGATGGTGACGCCGAAAACGGTGATCCCGATCCTTCTACCCGATTCCAATTTGTCGATCTGAGTAACTGGAATCCCTTCTCTAATTAAGACTGCGGTGCCCACGGTCGTTTCCAGGGAAAAATTTGCAATGCCGACAAACCCAGGAAGAGTAAATTGTGGCATCGACACCTCCTGCAAAAGTGGTATATCAGTACCGGGCTCATATAGATATTGTTTTAATGCATGCAGTTTCACTTCTGATCTGATTTTATTAATATTGAGGGTCGTGATCGTATAGGCCTGTGACATAATAACAGGACGTCTGAGAGAAGGAGGGATCAACTGCCGTTAATTGCCCACATCTCCATGCCATTCCATGTGAGCAGCGGCCGCGGAATTCCTGTCTGGAACGTCACTGAGTTGATCTCTTGCATCTTTGTTTTTACTCTTTTTCCGGACAGCATTAACATTGGGTGGTACTCGGATCCTGTGACGGACACTCTGCAGCACCGCTGCAGTCGGAGGTGTGGGAGGGTCTTGGGTGATGTCAATCGTCTCTCCCGACACATCTTGCGCCGGGAGCGCATGCGCCGAAACCGCTGGCGAGCGATCAGCTGAGCCACCACTTTCACTATCAGCTTGTTTGGCAACACTCGCTGCCCGAAGTTGTTTGTTGTCACTGACAGTCCCAGGCTGCTGTGTTTGTATACCGTCGCGGAGTTGCTGACATTCATGTTGTTCTGAGGCTAGGGTCGGAGCAGTTGCCACGTGTTGTGTACCGTCCGCTCCCGGAGACATTGTTTGTATACCATCACGGCGAGCCGCGATGTGAGTACTTCCAGTAGATACGTGAGCCACATCTACTTGTTGACCTTCCTGAGTGTGCTGTTGCGGAAGTTCTGAGACATGAGCCTGTGGTAACTGAACGGCGTCGACGGAAGTATCGACGCTTGAAATTGCGGTAGAAGAATCGTCCAAAATCGCTGCACCGGTTATAACTTTAGTATCCGAAGCGATCCCCCGTACGACAGATTCCGCGGTCTCGTGCGCACTGAAGGTTTTATCATCAGAGTCACGGCTGTCACAAGTTCAACGCCTCTTATTAGTCGTGGCATCGACCTTCGTGGGTGGCTTAGCACCATTGTCTCTCCTAACCAGAGCTGGAAACTCTTCAGGGCGAAATTCTTTTAGCTCTTCCGAAGGTACGGCAGAACTAGGGACCTCACCCTCTACGATAGGGTTATCCGAAACTACATCAGCCAACGTAAGACTTTTACGCTTCTGTAGCGAATTTTTTAGCACAAACATTCGCCTGGGACAGTCATGACGCAGGTGACCACTCTCATTACATATATGGCATGTGGGAGTTTGGCCACTGTAAGTAACATGAGCCCTATAGTCACAAACGGTAACATGCGAGGGTATATTCTGCTTTATATGCATTTCTACTGATCGGACGCCACTGTAACATTGTAACCTGTGCTGGTTTGACCACCGTTCGTTACGAATCTGCTTGATATCCCCGAATTTGGACAGAACTTCCTTCAGATAACAATTTTCTACTTCAAGGGGTAGGTTAAAGATACGCACATTGGTATACTCCACATCGGCATTGGAAATGAGCACAGTACTTACAGACTCGTCCCGGTGTCGAAAAACAGCTCTCCCTCCGTGTTTCGTCAGAATCTTTTCCAGTAATACAGGATTCAGCAATTTTACAAAGAAGCAATATTGCTCGGTATCATAATACGCCGTGTGCACTTGATCAGAGGTAATTCCAATGACATCCACAACCCAATCTGGTATTTCCAAGGAACTAGGCTGCACAGAACGGGTAGACTTGTCAAATTCAAATCAGAGTGTACACTTTCTAGGAAATAACCTGGACATTGCAAAACGATAACTAGCAAAGGAACCGCTAGAAGAACACAAGAATGAAAATCAAACTCAAGAACAATATACACTAAATAAAAACACTTCACGATAAAGAGAAAACTTAAGTTGTTATCACGACTTGTAAACACGTGGCGGAGTGGAGCACTTTACACGTCCGATCAGCACGGTGTCACAGGCGCGACTTCCACTGAGCTAAAGAGGCGCGGCCTAGCGGTTCTTTTGTGTACTTCGTCCTTACGGTCGTCTCGATCATCAGTCTTCAGCTGACAACACTTCATATCACCGACTTATATTTGCAGCTTTGGCGAACCATTACTGCTTGGCTACACATCTGACACGTAACCGATGTACTCTCTAACCAACACCAAATGCATTTCAGAAAATGTCTTTCTCACATGTCTACAAAATCACCTTCACCTTCAAATACAGTTTCCTTGCGACTGACGGAGACCTAGGCAAAGTTTAAAGTTGCTATTTCCATTACATCACGTTCATCAGAAAAACGGTTATTTACATCTGCAGCGGAACAAAATTCCGTTTCGCCCAGTGTGGGGCTCGAACCCACGACCCTGAAATTAAGAGTCTCATGCTCTAGCGACTGACCTAGCCGGGCTGCCTCGGTAAATATGTGCCGGGCAGCACGTCACACAGTACTCGTTTGGGTTGGGTGGTCCCATACAGAATCTCTCCATGTTGCCTAATGTTTTCCTAACGTCACACTCGTCACGTACTTCACTTTTATTTCATAATCATTTCTGAGAGGTAAAGGAATTGAATGAAAACCTGCAGAGCTAGTGGCGTCAAAATTAACACACATACTTGATGTGGCTCATAAGCCGAACGAGTTACTTTCCGACGTTGTTTTAGATGTGCAAGTGCCAGTCAAAACTCGCGGCGACGGAACTCTGCCGACCATTTCGTTAGTTAACACCGGTCTTGTTGTGTGTGTTTCAAGCTCAAGAGCATCTCCAAGCAGTAAATGGTCAACAGCAACATTCAGACGGTTTTTGTACAGCACAATTGCTACACTAAAACGGTATGTTTCTTTTTCAGAACTGGAAAAAAACGACCGTGACAGGATTTGAACCTGCAATCTTTGGATCCGAAGACCGCCGCCTTATCCATTTTTATTATTAATATTATTTTTCTTCTGCTTACGAGATGAAGCTTGAAAATCTTGCCAATCGAATCCTTCAATATGGTTGTAACTTGGGAGTCGGTCAACATGATATATTATTCGCCTTATAGATGGTCCGCCTTTTTGCAGTGAATATCTGCTGAACGTTCTGTAACATGAAATTCAATCAGTTGACCTGTTAGTTTCTTTATTTTACGTCACAGTTTTGAGCAGGTAGTTGGCGAAGTGATCCTTGTAGTTTTGTGTTTTCATTAGCAGATGGTGCTGAGTTGTAAGATAGACCCAGAAGTCTTCTTTACTCTTTTCTTCTTTTGTAAATAAGTAGTGTACTGTAGCGGATTTTACCCAGTTTAGTGCGTTCCTTCTCGTCCGTGGGTACGGAGTATCATCCGGCGTTAGAATGGCAGCAGGCGTTATATATCTGGGAGATGTTCTGCTGATGAGCGCCAACTTGTTCGTAATATATGCCCATATATCTTTTACTTTGTCGCACACAAATCTGTGTTCATCAGTATCTATTAAATTACACGTGATGCATAAAGGTGATTCTGCGAGGTGTATGTTATGTAGTTTGGAGTTAGTGGCCAATTTTCTGTTAACTGCGAAATACCAAGTGGCATGCATTGTTGACGGCTAGTGTGGACAATGGATGTTCACCCAGATTACCTTCCAGTCGTAAAAATTGTATTTGTCTTCGACGTTATTTGGCTTCTTATCT